>NC_141689.1:511633349-514447099 GCF_964263255.1 Lissotriton vulgaris
AACGCGCCGAGATCCGAATGGCACCGAGGGGGTGTCCAGCAAGTTGCCGCACTGGTGTGGCCATCCTACAATGCTGCGCCGAAAGTCGGCGTGGGGTGCCCCGTTGGCTTATGAGGTGATGTCAGTAGTGGACCGATGTGTGAATAGGTCGGAACCAGCACAAGGCGCCAAGATCCGAATGGCAAGTCCTGGATGTTGAGTGCCTCAGTTGAGAGTTCTGAGCAGTGCTTGTAAGATTGTCTGAAGCTTATTTGCACCTGCTGCAGCTTCACTATTGCCCTGGTGTGGCCAAAGGTCGCACATGACATAGGCGGTCGGCTCCCGAGGTCCGGCGGAACTTTTTTCCTTTTCCTTTCTGCTTCTTTTCCTACAATCCGTTTCATCTGAAGACACGACCAGGTCCCTGAATGTGTGCAGGGGGACGCTATTGATTGAATGAAAATGGCGGCTTGACACAAAGCTGACTCAAGCGTTACTGTTGATGCTATACAGACAAAAATTGGTTTTCAGTTTGTACATTCTTCAGGTTTTTTTTTCCATCCAAGTCTGATTGAGAGTTTGTAGAAAAATGGCTTCAGATTTTCCACATACTACTCTTCAACATTCTTCCTAAATGTAACAATGTGAAACTCACTAGGAGAACGGCTGTTTCTGTTTCCTTTCAAAATGCTGCCAACAATATTTTCTGAATGGAAGACACCATCTTGTAGCATAAAGGGCCGAAAGGGGTTCTGGTCTGGCTGATGGTTGGTGGAGACATTTTGACTATATATTGGACCTGCCCGGTCTCGCCCAAAATGGCGCCGGTATAAATGGGACTCGTAACTCCTTGCCCGCAAATGTATATCTAGAAAATGTTATTGTAAGTGGCACTGTTTTATTTTAATTACAAAATGTACGTCCACCGATTCCGCAACTGTTAGACACCTTTGTTCTTGCAACTTAATGGCCCGCTCGTTACGTTCTTCTACAGTGTAAATGTCTCCTCATCATATACGATTTCAGTTTGCTCCGTGGCCGGCCCACGTGGTTATAGGCCCGTATTTGTATACTGACATTTTCACAATAAAGGTTTTTAAAACAAAACACGGTAGTAGTATTTATATTGGTAAAGTTTTTACTTTTAGTCACTGTTTTCGAATCAGTAAAAGGCAAGTGAAATAAAGCAGTCCAATTACATGACGGATAAAAGGTATAATATGTAGGAACGCAGTAAAGATAAATGGTCAAGGGCAGTTGTGTTTTTCATGTCTGCAACATAAAGTGATCGATAAGAATCTGATAATCAGGCGTATCGGCGACTAAGACAGCAGGCGGAATCTCTTTTACTCAACGGCTCCGTCATGGAAGGAAGAAACGCCCTTTTTCTCGAAAAAGGAGTATATTTTACTTGCAAGACAGTTGTAAATTTTCCGGGAAAGTACATTAGCCTGGAATATTATAACATATGTTTGAAAAAAAAATATTGTTCGAAAACAATAAAAAGCGTAATTTTTAGGTCATATGACCTAGCTTTTCATCATTAAATTAACAAAAGTAAAATGAACCAATGAAAAGTTTTATTAACAAGTCACATGACCTGTTATGCTTACGTTACGCGCTGCGCGCCGCGCCTCGGATCACTTCCGGGTGCGCTAACGCGGCGTGTCATATAACGCATTACGCGACAACGTAGGTCAAGAATATAGTTAAAATGTCTCCACCAACCAGCGTTCGGAACACAACCCCTTTCAGCAGTCCAAAAAGTTCTGTTAAATGACAATAGAGGGGACAGGCAACAAGAACCATCAGTCAAAGAGGGGAGGGCAAGTTCTTCTCTTCCGGGTCATGTTGGGGCGCTACCGGAACTGATCGAATTGGTAGTCTACAGTGTTTCTGGATGTTTCAGACTAAAGCTGGCGTCAGCATGAGACCACTACCATCTCGTAGCTCCGTCGTGGCCATTCCACGAGCAATCATGGCAGCCGCTCCCCACCAGAAGCCTGCGGGAGTCGGAGGCCCCCAAGACTTTTGTAGAATCTTCACGGCTGAGGGGACGCTTTTCGAGAATGGGACCCAAGCCCTATCAGGGAAGCGTCCGAGTTCAAAGGTGTCCCAGGGCCATTTTAGTGGACCAGGCCCAAAACCGAAGAGCCGGCCGCCATTTTGAGAGTCCTGTGGCAGCCGCCTATCGCTGCACCGCAAGAGCGGGAGCAACTCAACTACATGATGAGCGAGACGCTGTAGTCGCAAGAGCAGGCGGTAAACAGCTGAATGGCAGAAGAGGCACAGTGTAGCAAAAGCGGGCGGAATGGCAACTGAAACGGTAAAGGGGCGCCCCACTACAGCGTGTCTTCAGGTCAAACGGATTGTGGGACAAGGTTCAGAATTGAAGAGTCATCAAAAGGCAAAAAGTTCCGCCGGACCCCGGGAGCCGGTCGCCTATGTCGGGGGCGATCTCAGGCTACACCAGTGCTATAAGACTTGGGGAGGGTGTCGGAGCCAAGCGTCTTCTCCGAGTCCATGGCCATCACACCGCCCCTCAGGGGCCTCCGTCAAGCTGTTTAGGAAGGTAACATATCACATTGTTTTCTAATGCAGTCAGGTCCACAAACGACACTCACTTACTTTGAGAATAGTGATGCTGCAGTAGGTGGAAATAAGCTTCAGACAGTGTTACAAGCACTGCTCAGAACTCTTAACTATGGCACCCAACATCCAGAACTTATGCCACTTGAGAATGGCAGTGACATCGAAGCAACTCAGGGACCAAAACCATTAACGTACTTTCACGTATGAAAATCTTACTTGGGGAGGGGGCAGGAGCGAAGCGCCCCCTCCCAGTCACGGCCACCACACCGTATGTTAAAAATTTGAAGCCATCGTTCTACAAAGTCAACCAAACTTGGATTGAAAAATCTAGAAAAATGTACAAACTGAAAACCAGTTTTGGTCTGCATAGCATCAGTAGCAACGCTTGAGTCAGCTTTGTGTCAAGCCGCCATTTTGATTCAACAAAGCACAGGCATTGAAAAAGGCTCAAACTCAGAACTCTGAACTATGGCACCCAACATCCAGGAGCTTGCCATCCGGATCTTGGAGCCTTGTGCTGCTTTCAACCTATTCACACATCGGTCCACTACTGACATCATCTTATAAACCAACGTTATGTAAATAGTTTTTTAATAAAAATGTTTTACCCTGTTTCTTTGCTGGTGTGTTGTCTATATTTTTAATATTTGCATAGGGTTTGTCGTTATTTTGTGCGGGATGGGTGATGGAGCCGAGCTGTCTTGCAGCCCTCATGGTGTGGAGCTCAGTTCATCTCACTATTTTCGTATTTCTCATGAAGGGTTGTTCCTAATATTTCTATTTTAGCGAGGTCAAAAAGAGATCCAATTAGTGGCCTACTGATTTCGCTCGATTACTTTTATTTTTTTACACGATTTTTCACTATCTGCAAAGACTAAACAGAGTATTGCGACTTTGTGCTTGTTTGTAAATAGAGAATGATCCAAAGAGAACCAATTCTAAAACAGTAAATGCTTGGACAACAATCAATCAAATGGAGAGACAAGCAGGCACGACGGATTACAACGGGGCAAAGGCTTGCGTTAACTACCGTTCACTATCTGCAAAGAGAGAGTACTACTAAGACAAAAGAGGGGAGGGGGGGGGTGCAGCGTTCAAAGCACATCAGCGTGCATAAATACGAAAATGTTTTTATCTATCACGTACTTGACATTTTAAAGCTTTTCATATTTGCTATTAAAAAACCAATGAAATTCACAGAAAAAACCATAGGTTATAGTGGATATATAGTTAGGAATTTGCATTTACAAAACCTAGAAAATTCAATGAAAAAACCATTGGTTTTAGGCCATATATAGTTAGGGATTTGCATTTACAAAACCTTATTTTACTCGCATAAAACCATTGAAATTCCATATATAGTTATAAGCGCTAACTATATATCGCGCACCCGCAATCCACTGCTGATGATGTCACATATTACATCATTCATGACATGGTTAGTGACATCACTGATGACATCACTGATGACATCTCAAATGACATCACTGATGACAACATCCAGTGACTGTATGTTTCTGTAAAGTTAAAATATGTCTTACATATTGAAGAATGAGTGGATGTATAAGTGTCTGGATGAAGGATTTAGTAGGTGCATGACTGACTGTATGAGTGAGTGATTAAATGTGTCTCACTGAGTGCATGGGTTAGTGACTAAACGGTCTTAATTTGTGCATCAGTATGTCTGTTGTTGTGTAAGCTGCTGCATGTGTTGATCAGTAGCTATAAGAGTGGCTATATGGGTTATTGATTGGTTGCCCAAGTATTTGAATGGGAGGCTGAGTGTGTGTGTGGGTGGCTGGGAGGTGTGTGACTCTGTGCATAGATGTGTAAGCAGTTGATTCACTAGGTGTATGAGTTCAAGAGTGCATGTGGAAACAGCTATATGGGCGGTTGACTGTGCATGGGTGTGTTGGTGAGTGAATGGATATCTTAGTGCTACATGTGCAAGTAAGTATGTATGTAAAACACAATACATGTGAGAGTTGACATTTATAAATAACTGTGGATAAGAGCCAGTGAATGTGTGAGTGGCTGTATGAATCACTGTGAGCTTGTATCAGGGATTGTATAAGAGAGTAAATATGTGTTAGTATATGTTTGAATAAGTAAGGTGTGTATAACTGTATAGTTGAGAAAATGGAGGTGTGATTGATTTTTGGCATAACTGACTAGGTGTGTGAGTAACTCCATGGATGAGTGACAGTCTGTGACTGTCTGTTTACACTGATTGTATCTAAGGTTATATTAGAGTCTGAAGAGGTTCGTGGTATTATCACATGAATGATATCATCAGTGATGTTATCAGTCATGTCAAATGAGATGTTTTCAGTGATGTCATCAGTGATGTCATTTGAGATGTCATCAGTGATGTCATCAGTGATGTCACTAACCATGTCATGAATGATGTAATATGTGACATCATCAGCAGTGGATTGCGGGTGCGCGATATATAGTTAGCGCTTATAACTATATATGGAATTTCAATGGTTTTATGCGAGTAAAATAAGGTTTTGTAAATGCAAATCCCTAACTATATATGGCCTAAAACCAATGGTTTTTTCATTGAATATATATATGTATATATATATATATATATATATATATATATATATATATATATATATATATATATATATTGCTATGGGGAGAATGGATCACTTGTCCTGTTTTTACCAGGGTCTGGGGTTCTTACTGTCTAAAAAACCCTCATTCACGTATTACTCGTGGTAGCGGTATATCTTCGTTGTCCGGTTTTATTTCTTACGTGAAAAGCATCATTGGGTCTTATCTGTGCTTTTCTTCACCAGGAGGGCTACCAACTGGTTATTCGCAGTAGTGATCAGGGATGGTGATCAGGAGTGGTGAGGGTGAGAGTGAAGTGAACTTAAAATTGCCTCCTTGCCACTGGTTCAAATCAGGGGGGACAAGATTAAAAAGAATTGCGGTGGGTGAATAGAAAGCCTACTGATCTATAGCACCTGTGTCAAGAAATGGGTGGTCGAGCGGTCGACATGTTTCAGCCCTATGGGTGCCCAGTCAGGTCGGGGGGCTTTCTTCAGGACCGGATTGGCAAGTCACTATTGCGTGTCCTACGTAGGTAAGTAATTGCACTTACCCTTTCTTCTTAGGGTGTCAATAAGTGCTCTGTAGTGTTATGGGTCAGTTGTACCTATAACTCTTAATTAAGGGCTCACTGGCTCCCTCAGAGCCAGTGCGAAGCGAAGCGAGCGTACTTCTACAGTGAGAAGTCTTGCTTGCTGCTCGTGTCATCTCCATTGGACGTGCTCCGGTCCATATAAATTCACACACATATATGTGCGTGTGTTTATATAACTATGTATTTTATATAGTATTTAATATTAGTTACATTTATTTAATTTACATTCTATTAATGTTCTATATTAAAATAGTAAAGATTTACTGTTGTAAGCTATATAAAGTAAAAAAACAATATTTCTGTGTGTTTTGTTACAATGTTAGTGTAAAACTATATATTTTTTTCTATATTTTTGCATTTACCATTACCATTGAAGGCCCGATTGTAGTTTTTTCCCCGAAAACGTGCAGGCTGGAGCAATAGGTCTCTGGCGGACGAGAGTTTCCGGTACATCTGGAAATCACAAGTTTCTGTGCAAGATATGCGGACGAGTTTGAGTATAAAGCCTTGTGTGTAATGCAGGCTAGTTTAAGCTGTATTCTTGCCTCGTGAGGAAGACATTTCAGAGCTTTCAGGTGTGGAGAAATGTGATTGAATTTCCTTGTGCCAGTTAGCAGTCTGGCGGCTGCGTTGAGGCAGAATTTCAGTGGTGTCAGGGAGATCTTGGGTAAACCAGAGAGGGTAGAGCAGCCATATTCTAGTCTGGAGATGACTGTTGCTTGGACTGCCAATTTTAGGTCGGGAGCATCGAGAAAAAGTTTCAATTTCCTTAGGTAACTCAGGTGGAATCTAGCTACTTTGGCCAAGATGTGGTCCCGCATGTTCAGGTTGCTGTCAAGGGTAATACCCAGGGATTTGGCTGAATCCACAATGGTCCATGGGCAATTTAAGGCTGTGATAGTCTTAATCCATATTTGGATCTCCGGGTTGGTTTTTGGAGGAGAAATTAGGTTTTCTTTGCGTTGAGTTTGAGTTGATATTAGGCGAGGCATTGGACAGTCAGTTTCAGGGCTTCGTTCAGGGAGAGGATCTTCTCGAGCGATGAGGTTTTGATGTAGATCTGAGTGTCGTCAGCATATATATGGTAGGAGATATTCGCAGTGTGCAGTATTTTGGTAAGCAGTTCAAGGTAAAGGTTGAAGAGGGTGGGGGACAGTGTTGATCCTTACGAGACCCTAACCGTGACCGGGGAGGGAGCAGATAGGTTGCCGCTAATTAGGAATCTCCATGATCGGTTTTGGAGGAAGGACCTGAACCATTCTAGCACAGAGCCATCCAAACCCATCCTGGTCGGACAGGTTGCCCTGATGCTGGGCCCACAGAAACTTCAGGTCCCACTGCAAATCCCGCATCCGCCAACGGACGTGATGCACCAGAAGGATGCAGGAGGCCATCAGCCCCAGAAGCCGCAGCGTCAACCTGACCGAGACTCGGGATAACGGCTGAAAGATCGGAATAAGAGCCTGTATATCCCGAACCCGCTGTTCGGGGGGGAGGGGGGGGGGGGGGGGGGTAAACCCGAAACTGCGCCAAGTCAAGAACCGCTCCTATGAAGTGGAGCTTCTGGGAGGGGCACAGGTGTGACTTCGGCACATTGATGGAGAACCCCAGCTGGTGCAGGAGGTCTGCCGTCTGTCTGGGGCGAGCCCGCCTTCAACAACCAGTCGTCGAGGTAGGGGAAGACTGACACCTCTAACCTGCGCAGATGAGCTGCGACCACTGCAATCACTTTCGTGAACACCCGTGAATGCGCTCGATGGCCCCCTTGGCCAACAGGGCCGAAACTTCCTCCTGCAGAGGCCGCAAATGATCCCCCGATACGCGGTGGTATTGCGGTGGCATGGCTTGAGGGGTTGTCTCGAAGGGGAGGGAGTAGCCCCTTCGGACGATTTGCAGCACCCACCTGTCCGGTGTTACAGTGCGCCAGTGGGAGTGGTGATGGCGAACCCTGCCCCCCACTGGCGGCACATGGGCCTGAAAGCACGGACTAGGAGGGTTTGAGGCGGATGCTGCGGGGGGAAGGTGTGGACTGGCCTCGCCGTTGTCCCCGACTCCCTCCACGGCGATTTCCACGGCCGCCACCGCGTTGGATGTTAGTCTGCGGTGCCCGGCTGGCAGCACGTGTGGGGGCGCCCCATCCTTGGCCACAAAAGGAGCGGCCGAGAGGCCCAAGGACTTGGCCGTAGCCCTGGAGTCCTTAAAGCGCTCAAGCGTATGATCTGCCTTGTCGCCAAAAAGGCGACGGCCATCAAACGGCATGTCTATGAGTGTATTCTGGACATCGGCCGAAAAGTTGGTGGACCTCAACCAGGCATGGTGACGAATCGCCACCGTCGTTGCCATCGCTCTGCCCAGAGAGTCGTGGTATCCAGCCCATACCGGATAGAATATTTTGCTGCATCCCAGCCCTCCACAAGGGCTTGGCCGAGTTTGGCCCGTACCTCCAACAGACACTCTGGCAGCAATTCCGCAACCGTGTCCCACAGAGAGTGGGTGTAGCGGCCCAAGAGGCATGCGGTGTTGGAAGACCGCAGTCCCAGACTAAGGGAGGAGAATACCTTTTTGACGTACTGCTCATACCTCTTGGATTCCCTGTCCGGCGGGGCCAACGGGAATGCGGTCTGGGAATTCAAAGCCTGGATGACCAGGCTCTCGGGGTGGGGTGGGTGGACAGGAAACATGGGTCGCCCGGGGCCGGGCGGTGCCGTCTGGCCACGTTCCTATCTACGGGCGAACCCGTAGCGGGCCTGGACCAAGTGCCCAAAAGAACGTCGGTCAAGGCCTCATTAAACGGCTGCAGAGGCTCGGCCGAGCTTGACTGCGGTTTAAGGACCTCAGTGAGGAGGTTAGTCCTCACGGCCGCGACGGGGAGCTCAAGCCCCAAGGCCTTGGCCGCCCTCATCAACACCACACTGTAGGTTGCCCCCTCCTCCGTAGCCACCGTAGGAGGCGAGACAAAGCCAGTGTCTGGTGAGGTGTCCAGACCACTGGCATCCCCAAGTCCACCTGTCCAGTCCTCTTGAGACTGACACTCCCATGTCAGACGGTCCTCAGACCCCTCCCAATACTCCTCATCACCCATCTCCTGATAATCAGGGTTGTCAAACGATGGGTCCGGTTCATAGAAGGTAAACTCCCCAAGCGGCATCGAAAGCGGCGCCCAGCGGCGCCGTTACGATGCCGGAACCGGAGCGAGGGAGGCATCGGGGAGGGCACCGCCCGAGGGCGGCGCCGGAGGTGACACCTGAGGGATCGGCGCAGGTGAGATCGTCAGGTCAACCGGCGACGACCCGGATCCCGAAGCGGATCCAGTGGAGCCCTGTGGCGCCAGGCCCGAAGACGCCGGCGGCGTCGGGGCTTAAGCACCAGATGGCGTCGGGGCTGAAGCCCCTGACCGAAGCCCCTGACCCACTAGGGCGTCCAGACGGGTCCGCTGGGCCTGAAGGCACCGCGGAGCCCGTCGGGGAAGAGAAGGACCTCATGGCCATGAGGAAGCGCTCGATCTCCCCCGGCGTCGCGTTCTGTCCAGGGATCGAAGGATGTGGAGCAGGCCACGACGCCCGTGACTCCGACGGAGCCGCGTGGGCGGTGTCTCCCGAACCCCCGGCCGCGTCGCGCGAGTGTCGGGGGGAGTCAGAAGAGCGATGACGTCTCTCCCTCTCACTGAGTGTTGTGGCTCCGCTCCCCATCTGCAGCGCTGTGACCATCCTGATTTCCTCAGCAGCGGTCGCTCCTCTCTGCTCCCAGCGCTCGTGGTATCATAGCCCTTTACTTCCGATTTTGCTGATTTTGCTGTGTTCCTGCTCGTAATTTCCTATCAATACTCCCAGCGCCTGATCGCCCCGCATATTAGCATAATCGCGCTGTATTTAATAAGTGCCCTTTGAAACGATCTGCATTGCCCTTAACAGTGATTTTACCTGTATCTTTAACTCGCGCCTGACTGTGCCGGTGCCACTAGCATTTTCGTCGCTTTTTAACTCTGTGTGCCCCAATCCTCTTTCGCGTTTGGCTTGCAGCCATTTTGTTGCTTGTTTGTTGTTGTGCCTCCCTGCCCGGCCCCCCACCACGCTCCCGCCTCCCAGCTGACCCTCCCTCCCACTGAGTGTTGTGGCTCCACTCCCCATCTGCAGCGCTGTGACCATCCTGATTTCCTCAGCGGAGGTCGCTCCTCTCTGCTCCCAGCACTCGTGGTATCGTAGCGCTTTACTTCCGATTTTCCTGATTTTGCTGTGTGCCTGCTCGTAATTTCCTATCAATACTCCCAGCGCCTGATCGCCCCGCATATTAGCATAATTGCGCTATATTTAATAAGTGCGCTTTGAAACGATCTGCATTGCCCTTAACAGTGATTTTACCTGTATCTTTAACTCGCGCCTGAATGTGCCGGTGCCAAAAGCATTTTCGTCGCTTTTTAACTCTGTGTGCCCCAATCCTCTTTCGCGTTTGGCTTGCAGCCATTTTGTTGCTTGTTTGTTGTTGTGCCTCCCTGCCCGGCCCCCCACCACGCTCCCGCCTCCCAGCTGACCCTCCCTCCCACTGAGTGTTGTGGCTCCACTCCCCATCTGCAGCGCTGTGACCATCCTGATTTCCTCAGCGGCGGTCGCTCCTCTCTGCTCCCAGCGCTCGTGGTATCGTAGCGCTTTACTTCCAATTTTGCTGATTTTGCTGTGTGCCTGCTCGTAATTTCCTATCAATACTCCCAGCGCCTGATCGCCCCGCATATTAGTATAATCGCGCTATATTTAATAAGTGCGCTTTGAAACGATCTGCATTGCCCTTAACAGTGAATTTTATCTGTATCTTTAACTCGTGCCTGACTGTGCCGGTGCCACTAGCATTTTTGCCGCTTTTTAACTCTGTGTGCCCCAATCCTCTTTCGCGTTTGGCTTGCAGCCATTTTGTTGCTGGTTTGTTGTTGTGCCTCCCTGCCCGGCCCCCCACCACGCTCCCGCCTCCCAGCTGACCCTCCCTCGTCCCTCCCCCCTCTACCATCCACATATGACAGATGCATTTGCTCGCAGCGGTCGCGCCCCTTGCGCGCCAAAGGTGCGCCAAAGGTAAGCCCGTCTACGCCCGTCTGCGCCTGGACCGCGCCTAGCGCCAGACCCCTTGGTCCTCGCAAAACCCACTCCTCCCGCATAACGTATGACGCCTCGACCCTCCTAGCCCTTAAGCCCGGACGCTCCCCACAATGCTACGAGGCTGCCCCAGGACGTACCCACGGTCCCTTTGCCTGCCACTCCTGCAAGTTCACCAGCATCAAGATCCACACCAAATCAACTAACCCCAAACACAGCTTCGACTCTAACCACCTGAAGTGCATCCTGCTGAACACCCGCTCGATCCACAGACACGCCACTGAACTCTGGGACCTACTCGACACTGCTTCACCGGACGTCGCCTTCCTTACAGAAACCTGGATGAACGCATCATCAACACCCGACATCGTCATAGCCATCCCGGACGCTTACAAGATCATCCGAAAAGACTGCACCAACCAAACAGGAGGAGGCATCGCCATCGTCCATAAGAACACCATCAGAATCACGACCAGCTTCGACGATAACCTTGCAACCGCCGAACACCGCAACTTCCAGATCCACACCGACCCCAGGACCACACTTAGAGGCACTCTCATCTACAGGCCACCAGGAACCCGTAAACAATTCAGCGAAGCCATCACTGAGTTCATCAGCCCACACGCCCTCGCCTCCGAGAACTACATTCTACTGGGAGACCTCAACTTCCACCTGGAAAAGAAAAACGGCAGCAACATCACCACCCTTCTGCTTCTGGACAACCTGGCCAATCTCGGACTCAAACAACTTGTTGACACCCCCTCCCATATAGCCGGACATACGCTCGACCCAATCTTCACCTCCAGCAAACACATCTCCTTCTATTGCACCACAGCTCTCCATTGGACAGGCCATAGTTGTGTTCACTTCAGGTACAAAACTACCTCGACCCACAACCCCCCACAACCTTTTCCTCGAAGAAACTGGAACAAAATCACCACCGACCAACTCCTCACATCGCTCAACCAAAACCCACCCGCCCTCTCATCGGACCCAAACCAAGCTGCCACCAAACTCAAACAATGGATCACTCACAGCGTTGAAGAATTAACACCCTTGAAAAACCACCAAACCAAACAGGGTAGCAAAAAGGCCCCCTAGTTCAACGACGACCTTAAGAAATCCAAGAAACTATGCCGTACTCTCGAGAAAACATGGAGAAAAAACCCAACCACTGACAACCTGACCACCTTCAAGACAGCCTGCCGTAAACACCACCAATTGATCCGATCCACCAAGAAATCAGCATTCAAGGATCGACTCGACAACAACGCCCACAACAGCAAGGAACTATTCAACATCGTCAAAGAATTCACCAACCCCACCACAGCCTCAAACGACATTACTCCCTCCCTAGACCTCTGCGATTCGCTATCCTCCTTCTTCTACAACAAAATTGCCGACATACATAACAGCTTTGAGAACATCTCCAAAGAACAGTCCTCTCCACTTACCTCCGAACCTAAACCGCCCTCTAACAACCTCAGCGCCTGGAACCCAATCACCACTGAAGACACCATCCGCCTAATGAACTCCATCCACTCTGGCTCGCCAACCGACCCCTGTCCCCACCACATCTTCAACAAACCAGACTCCATCATCGCACCCCATCTCCGTGATGTCATCAACTGCTCCTTCAACTCCTCTACCTTCCCAGAAAGCTGGAAACACGCCGAACTCAGCGCCCTTTTGAAGAAACCCACAGCAGACCCCTCCGAACTTAAGAACTACCGCCCCATATCCCTCCTCCCATTCCCTGCCAAAGAAATTGAGAAAGCCGTCAATAGCCAGCTCGCTGCCTTCCTTGAATCCAACAACTCCCTTGACTCTTCACAGTCCGGCTTTCGAGCCAAACACAGCACCGAAACCGCCCTCATTGCAGCGACAGACGACATCCGAACACTACTGGACAGCGGAGAAACAGTGGCCCTCATCCTACTCGACCTCTCCGCCGCCTTCGACACAGTCTGTCACAGCACCCTCATACAACGCCTCAGCAACATCGGCATACAAGGAAAAGCCTTGGACTGGTTCATCTCATTCCTCGCCGGGAGAACCCAGAGATTCCGACTTCCCCCTTTCAAATCAGAGGCCACCGAAGTCATCTGCGGAGTACCACAAGGATCATCACTCAGTCCCACCCTCTTCAACGTTTACATGAGTCCACTCGCCTCCATCGCGCGTCAACACAACCTTAACATCATCTCCTACGCTGACGACACCCAGCTGATCCTTTCCCTCACCAAAGACCCTAACACCGCCAAAACTAATCTTCACGAAGGCATGAAAGAAGTAGCCGAATGGATGAAAAACAGCCGCCTAAAACTTAACTCAGACAAAACGGAGGTCCTCATCCTAGGATCATCCCCCTCTGCCTGGGACGACTCATGGTGGCCATCAGCTCTGGGCACAGCACCCATACCCACAGACCACGCACGTAACCTTGGCTTCATTCTAGACTCCTCACTCTCGATGACCAGACAAGTCAACGCCATCTCATCCTCCTGCTTCAACATACTTCGTATGCTCAAAAAAATCTTCTGTTGGATCCCCTCCAAAACAAGAAAGACTGTCACCCACGCACTAGTCACTAGCCGACTGGACTATGGAAACACCCTCTATGCCGGAATCACAGCCAAATTACAGAAAAAAACTCCAACGCATCCAAAACGCATCAGCGAGACTCATTTTAGACATCCCTCGCCAAGATCACATTACCGGTCACCTGAAAGACCTCCAATGGGTTCCCGTCAACAAGAGAATAACGTTCCGTCTCCTCACCCACGCACACAAGGCCCTCTACAAACTAGGACCCGAATGCCTCAACACTCTACTGTCCTTCTACACACCCACCCGCCAACTAAGATCCTCCAATCAAGCCCTCGCCGCAGTTCCGCGCATCCAAAGATCCACCATGTGAGGAAGATCCTTCTCCTACTTGGCGGCCAAGACCTAGAACTCACTCCTCACTCACCTCCGCCTTACACAGAACCACATCTCCTTTAGAAAGGAACTTAAAACCTGGCTATTCGATAAATAATTGAACCCCCTCCCCAAGCGCCCTCTGGGTGAGTAGTGCGCTATATAAATTCCTGAACTTGAACTTCGACTTCTTGTGCTTACCTGACGACGACTTCAACCCGGAGGAGTGATGTCGACTCTCGGAGCTGTGATGGCTCCTACCCCGCGACCTGTCCCTCGACCTCCGTTGGGACCAGGACCTCTCGCAGCGCGGGGCCGACTGTCAGAGTTCGAGTCGCTTGCGGGACCGCTCCCGCCTAGCTTTCGAAGTCAGGGCCCCGGCAGTCGGAGCAGGTGTTGTCGTCGTGTTCGACACAGAGACAGTGGAGACACAGAGGGTGAGGGTCGGTGACCGACATCAGTCGGTCGCAATCCTCACAAGGCTTGAAGCCTGACATCCCTTTCGGCACCCTCCGGAATCGCAAGACTCAAGAAAAATGATCAAAAGGGATCAAAAAGTCTAGTCAAAAAGTGACTAAAGTACTGCTTTTTCCTGATCTGCGCTTGCTGGCGTGGAAAAAAGAACTGACGTCAGCACGTGGAGGCGGCGTCTAAGTACTCCAACGACATCATCACCGCGCCCAGGACGAAGACGATGGACGCGGAGCCGCAGACGACACCTACCGACGCGCAAGGGTACTGCTACGCAAAAATTTCCGGATCCAGTCTGACGCCTGGGGATATTCTAAGGTAAGGAATCCATCACGAACGTGTCTCTTTCAGATTCCCACCGCATTCTCACAGCCAGACTCCATGATGTTTGCATACAGGGAACCGCCCTCTACCAGCTCCTCTCCTTCCTTGCTGGCAGAACACAAAGGATCAGACTCCCGCATTTCCTCTCCGAACCCACAGAGATCAATTGCTCAGTCCCACGCCCTTCAACATCTACATTACCTTCCTCGCCGCCATCGTCGGACAGCATGGACTCAGCATAGTATCTTACACCGACAGCCCCCAGCTCATCCTCTCCCTCAAGAAGGACCTTGAAGTCACCAGACTCAGTTTCCAGGAAGGAATGAAAGACGTTGCAGCCTGGATGAGCAGCAGCTGTCTGAAGCTCAACTCGGAGAAGACAGAAGTCCTCGTCCTTGGACCCACCCCCTCAGCTTGGTACACCACCTGGTGGCCCACCGCCCTCTGCAACCCCCTCACCCACACGGGCCCTGCCTGGAACCTCAGCATCATACTCTATTCCTCCCTCACCATAACCCGTTAGGTCAATGCCGTCGCCTCCACCTGCTTCAACACTCTCCGCAACCTTTGCAAAACCTTAAAGTGGATCCCCCGAAGCCAGAAAAACCGTCACCCACACACTCATAATAAGCAGACTGGACTACGGTAACACCCTCTACGCTGGAATCAACAAAATCCCTGCTAAGCAAACTCCAGACCATCCTGAACACAGTGGCCAGACGTAGTCTCCACTGGCTGCCTGTCAACAGAAGAATTTAATTGAAGGCATGGACTCTAGCATATAGAGCACTCAATGAAATGGGCCCACAATACCTAAAGAAGAGAGTTTGAAAATACCATCAGTCCAGGACGCTTAGGTCCAATCACCGTGAGTGCCTTGTCATCCCCCGCTTCTCTAAATTCAGAATTGGAGGGCGTTCCTTTTCCATTAAAACTGCGACCCTATGGAACTCCAGGACCGATCATATCAGAAAAGCCAAATCGGAAGTTTTTTTCAGGAAGGCCTTGAAACTTGGCTCTTCAGCCTCACTTAGCAAATTCGACATCGTCAACTCTAGCCTGCCCTCACCTTGAACTGTAGTCGCAAGCGCCGGGACACCCCAGTTGGGGGTAGCTGTGCGCTATACAAGCTTAAATACATGCATACATCCATGGCATCCCATGACCTGAGCACATCACACAACACCAGCGAGACCTCCACTGGCTCCCCATCGAGAAGAGAGTGACCTTCAAGCTACACACCCACGCCTACAAATCTCTCCACAACACCAGACCCAAATACCTGAACAAAAGAGTCTCCTTCCACATATCAAAAGAAACCTCCGCTCCGCCGACCTCGCCCAGGCAGAAACCCCACGCTTCCGCAGAACCAGAGCCGGTGGACGAGCCTTCTCCTACGTCACGGCCAAGGCCTAGAATGAGCTCCTGGTCAACATCAGACGCTCACCTACTCCGTACACCTTCAGGCAGAGGCTCAAGACCTGGCTATTTGGCTGACCCGGAGCTGCCCCCCTCCCCCTTGAGACACTCACAGGTGAGTATCACGCTTCACAAATCCGATTGATTGACTGTCGTGCATTCAAATCTGTACTCAACTTTTATCGTCTGTGCTACTCTGACTGAATTCTGAATTTAAAAAAAAGAGCGTCTTCCAGTCAGATAAAATTTAATGGGGACATAAGACTAATGTGATTTCTGGCTCCAAAGCTCACTATTAGGTGCGGGTTTGAATAAGAGATCACAGGGCTCTGATCTATTTATACTACCAGGGAAGGAGAGTCAGGGGGTCGGAGGTTGCGGAGGAACTTCTAAAAACACACACAACACTGTTTACTATTTGTAACTATGCAACACGAATCCAAGTCCATAGAGCCCTGCACACCTTCTCCCATTCACCAGCAGTTTTCAAGTGCTCCTCGTTTGAAGACTCGTTTCCTGAGACGTGAAATGAACATTGTACTTGAATGGCCAGGCCAGGTTGGGCCATCCGGTTTAAAGCTATCCACCAGCCCTGTGTGATATTAGGCATGCACAGTGTTGTCATAAGTCAGCACAAGATGGATTAGCCACATCGCTGCTTGAGATCTTCCCCTCCTGTGCTGGACAGCAAAACGGGTGTGGTCATGACGAGCTCAGCTCGTCATGAGCACAGGAGCACTGTACTGCATGACGAGCTGAGCTCGTCATGAGCATGGAAGGGGTTAATTGAAATAGCGAGAATGTGATTTATATGATAACATGACCGTGTAGACTTAGGTATTTGGGGGTGACGTCATGCATTTACGCATTAAAATCATCGAACATCTCAGCACTGTAAGATGGAAGAAAAGCTCCAATAATAGGACAAACTATGTTGTGCAACAAAATCACACAGAATAGGATATCTAGTGAGTAGTTCTTGAGAAAGCGACCATTAATAATTAACACTTTATAAGTCCTACTTAATAAATAACGGTGGGTGGGCCGTTTGAAGACACACACTGATGGCCTAAACAAGGATATACTGTGACTACTGGTGGCAGTATGACGGTAGGGTATAGTAGGCGATACCCACAGCAGACACGGATCTTCCCTACCCCTATGCGCTTACTTTTATTTTTCTTTAAGAATAATCTTTCCACAGGAGTTTTACAGAGAGTAATAATAATATCCCGAAAACATCCTTTATCTTTATATTCTGGGCGCATGCCTTGGCGTGTTCAACAACCATAGTGATAATAATAATATAATAATAATCCACATTTGTAAAGCGCCAACAATCACCCATAAGGGTCTCTAGGCACCGTCGGTGAAGCTTAAGCAAGCGATTGTCCAGGGTCACATGGTGCTGGGCGAATCTGCCGCCGGCACCCGGGAGTCAGTCGCCCTGGCCGCGGCGCCACACCTCTTCGTGGTGTTCATTCAACCACCAGCAAGCCTCTACACAATATTTGCTGAGTCTGTGTTTTTTTGATGGCCCTGTGAATTGTGTAAAACTTAAAACATGTATACTGAGACAATACAGAAAATTTAAGATCCAACTTAGAAGAAAATGATCAAATATGACCATGCGTATTAGAACTATGGTTGGTAATCGATTATCGCACATGAGCAGTTCATACTCCAAATCCATGCCAGTGACCGAAAACATGCTGCATTCTATTATACGTGTTATGGAGTATCTTACCCGAACTTAAAATTGTTAGGGCACCATGAAGGAGCTCAGGGTAAACCCTTGTAGTCACACTCTGGATCAAGGGCCATAAATGGGAACATGCAGTAAGTAAAATGGACGGTCGTTTTCAGTCGGAATTCATCTATTCCCCTGCCCTGCTCGAGATGGCCCATACCCTTCCTCAAAGGGGTTTCCATCAGGATTACTCATGTGGTGCTGCGACCCCTCCGCGTATTAGAGATTCTGTCGGAGCAGGATGCTAAAAAGCATATTTTGCTCACTGCTTTGGGTGTGACAACGTCACATGACACTGTCGCCATCAGGAAACGTGTCGCTATGCATGCTATTTAGCGATATCCTTAACGAGAGGGCCGCTGGGAGATATCCTCAACGAGAGGGCCGCTGGGAGATGTAGGAAAGGTGCCCTCCTCGTATGCATCTTACATTCCTTGGTTTGGGTTTTGCTGCTGTGACCAGAAGTGGGTTAATTTTTTGAAAACCACGCTTCATTATGTGCTTATGTAAGGATAGTACATTCCTTTACCTTTTATATTAAGAAAGGCTACATTCCCATTATGCTTGCTACATCTATACTTGTGAGGGAGAGAAACCCGCCCTTCTGATGCTCAAGTTGTACCTCTTCTGAGACTAAAGTAAGAAGTAACTGGTGCTACCTGTGTTGTACCTGACCTCTGTGTGTGACAACCTAGTCCTGCTCCTTCCCCCTGTACTTTTTCTGCTTTTTGTGTTAGAGGGAAGGTTGGGCTTGTGGTTGCCAGTCTAGAAAATGTTAAAACATAGCTGCTAAGTGGCTCCATGTAACATATGACGCTTTCAGTCAATTCAGGTTTTTCAGTCTATCTTGAAACCCAAACCAACAACATCAATCCAAATGATACAAGACTGAGTAAATGGGGCTTTCTTACGCTGCATGCCTCTTGTAAGTGTGCATTCTAATTTCTCTTCTGCCAACATTTATAAAAAGAACAGATGACGGAATGCTAAATTAATCAATTAATCAAACATTCACCCCATTAGTAGAGCAGATTAGTCTGTACATTCATTAATTGCACCCACCATGACAGAGCCTATGTTCAATTTGCTGAATGCCAATAATCATCAACGTTTTATAACCAATAGTGCAGAATCCATTTCCTTAAATCAAAAGCTAAATTTACTTTGTTGCCATGGGCTATATATTGAGCATAAACTCGATTTAGCTTTTATTTGGTTTGTGTATTAAAACCAGTCTAGCTCAGGATTCTTATTTCTGACATAGTCACATGATCATCTGTTATTTTTGAGGAATGCATTACTTCCATATTCTTTAAATAGGATAGAAAGATCTGAACTAAGTAGCATGGTCAGGTGCAAATCCAGATTAAGACTGGGATTCTCAATAATGCACAAGTTACTACTTGAGTAACAATATATCTGTAAGAGACATTAGTTAGTGATAGATTGCTTACCTTAGAATATTCCCAGGTATCAGACTGGATACGGAAAGTTTTGCGTAGCAGTACGCCTGCACGTCAGTAGGTGGAGTCCTGCGGCTCCACGTCCGTCACTGGCATCGTAAGCGCCGAGATGACGTCACAGATAGTACTTGGGCGCCACCCATGCACGCTGATGTCAGTTCTGTACGTGACTTTCCGCACCAGGAATGTAGAGCCATGCAAGAAACTGACCACTGGTACCATGAAACTAGGACCCTGAAAGGGACGACCTTAACCCTAGAAATCAGTTTTCAGAACGGGAAGGATGGGTGGGGAAAAGGAATCTATCAATAACTAATGTCTCTTACAGATATATCATTACACAAGCAGTAAATTGTGCATCTGAAAGAGACACGCTAGTGATAGATTCCTTACATTAGAATAGATACCCCAGCAATACCAACCCCAGTGGTGGGTCTGCGAACAAGATTACACCAGAAAGTCACGAAGCACAGAACGGCCAAAGAAGCCGTCTCTCTGGACAAGACTGTCAAGGCAGTAGTGCTTGGTAAACGTGTGCAGCGAGGCCCACGTAGCTGCCTGACGTATGTCCTACAAGGGAACCCCGCGTCCCAAGGCAGTAGTGGCTGCAGTTGCCCTGCTTGAATGGGCACGGAGCCCCACAGGAGGCTACTTCTTGGCCAAGGAGTACCATGCTTTGATGCACAGAACGACCCACCAGGAAATGGTCCGTTTGTGCACACCCCAACCTTTTTTGGCGCCTACGTAGCCAACAAAGAGCAGATCATCCACCCGGAACTGTTGTGTACGCTGCAGATCGAAAGCAAGCGCACGTTTTTGGTCCGGACAGTGGAGTCTCTCCTCCTCCCTGGAAGGATGCAAAGGTGGAAAGAAGGTGAGCAAAATGATGGTCTGCCCAATGGGGGAGGGCGTGACAACCTTTGGCAAGAAAGAAGGACGGGTCCTTAAAACCACCTTGTCCGGATGAACAGAAAGGAAATGAGGTTTAGAAGAAAGAGCCTGGAGCTCACTCACGCTTCTGGCAGAGGTGATAGCTACCAGGAAAGCCGTCTTTAGAGAAAGAAGACGTAAAGTACAGTTATGAAGAGGCTCAAAGGGAGCCCACATCAGAAAAGTCAAGACCAGATTTAAGTCCCATTGAGGCATTATGAAAGGCATGGGAGGGAACGTGTGCGTAATGCCTTTGAGGAAAATGTTAACAACCGGGGACTTAAAAAGAAAAGGCTGATCAGGAAGCCTCAGGAAGGCGGAAATGGCAGAAAGATAACCTTTGATAGTGCCCAGAGCAGAGCCCTGCTGGGCCAAAGACAGAATAAACAGAAGAACCTCAGAAAGAGGGGCCGAAAGGGGATCCACAGCTTTTGCTGTGCACCATGCCACAAATCTGTTCCATCGCCAGGCGTATACCGTTTTAGTGGAGGGACGCCTTGCTGCCAGAATGACATTACAGACCTCAGGAGGAAGGTCGAAAGCCGTCTACTGTCGCCGCTCAATCTCCACGCATGGAGGTGGAGGTTGGACAGGTTCGGGTGAAGGACCCTCCCCTGCTGCTGTGACAGAAGATCCTCCCGAAGAGGCAGATGGATCGGGGGATCGATGGTCATATTGAGTAGCTCAGGATACCATACTCTTCGAGCCCAGTCTGGAGCCACAAGAATGACTTGGGCCCAGTCGTGCCTGAGTGATCTTCTTCATCACTCTGGGAAGAAGTGGTATAGGCGGAAAGGCGTACAACAGACCGCAACTCCACTTGCGACGAAAAGCGTTGCAGAGCGAGTGCCGCCTTGGAAATTCCAATGCACAGAACTGATGACATTGCGCGTTCTCTTCGGTGGCGAATAGATCTAACCAAGGGTCTCCCCACTGCAGAAAGAGACCCTGCACCACGTTTGAGTCTAGATGTCATTTGTGATCCATCAAGCACCGGCGGCTGAGTTTGTTCGCCCTGGCGTTCAGAGAACCTGCCAGGTGTTGAACCACCAAGGTGATGCCTTGATGTTCCAGCCATGTCCAGAGGAGTAGAGCCTCTTGATAAAGGGTCCAGGACCCCACCCCACCCTGCTTGTTGCAATACTACATGACGGTGGTATTGTCTGTGAACACCTACGCTATACTTCCCTGGACAGAGGGAAGGAATGCCTTCAGTGCAAGTCGGATCACCCGCAGCTCCAGGAGGTTGATATGGAGCAGGGACTCCGCCGGAGACCAGAGGCCTCTGATCTCCGCCTCTCCCAAGTAGCCTTCCCATCCCAGGAGGGACGCATCTGTCACCACTTAGTGCTCTGGATGGGGAAGGCAGAGGGATCTGCCATTGACCAAATCGCGATTCGTAAGCCACCACTGCAAGTGTCGTGCAGTGCCCTCCGAGATCTGAACATGATCGGACAGGCTGCCCCCAAGCTGTGCCCACTGGAGCTTCAGGTCCCACTGCAGATCCCGCATATGTCGTCTGGCATGTTGCACTAGCAGAATGCTGGAGGCCATCAGGCCCAAGAGCCCGAGGGTCATCCTGACTGAAACCCGGGACAGAGGCTGAATGATCGGAATCATAGCCTGAATATCCCAGACTCGCTGCTCGGGATGATAAACCCGAAACTGCGTTGAATCCAGAACCGCTCCGAGGAAGGGGAGCTTCTGAGAGGGACTCAGGTGCGACTTCGGCACGTTGAGGGAGAACCTCAGCAAATGCAGGAGGTCGGCCATAGTCTGAAGGTGGGTGACAACTGCCTGGGGCGAGCCCGCCTTCAACAACTAGTCGTCGAGGTAAGGGAAGGCTAACAAACCTAACCTGCACAGATGAGCTGCGACCACCGCCATCACTTTCGCAAACACCCGAGGGGCACTGGTAAGGCCGAAGGGAAGCACAGTAAACTGAAAATGCTCCTGGCCTACCGTAAACTGCAAGTAACGTCGGTGGGCCGGCAGGAAGGGGATGTGAAAATACGCGTCCTGCAAGTCCAACGCCACCAATCAGTTTCCAGGGTCGAGGGCAGCAAGACCTGAGCCAAAGTTAGCATCTTGAACTTCTCCTTCCGGAGGAAGCAATTCACGCCCCGGAGGTCCAAGATAGGACGCAGACCCCCTTTGTCCTTCTTGGGGACCGGAACGTAGTGGGAATAACAACCAATCCCCACTTCTGGCCCAGAAATGCACTCAATGGCCCCCTTGGCCAAGAGGGCCGCAACGTCCTGTTGGAGAAGAGCCAAATGATCCCCTGACATGCGGTGGCACCGAGATGGCATGGCTGGGGGTGGGGACTGAAAGGGAAGGAAGTAACCGTGGCAGATTATCTGCAGTACCCATTTGTCTGACGTAATCTCGCGCCAACAGGGGAGGTGGTGGCGGATCCTGCCACCCACCGGCGTGGGGTGCTCCCTGAAACTCAGATTAGGAAGGTTTGGAGGCAGAAGCAGCGGGGGTGGAGGAGGACAGACCCGCACGCTGGTTTCACGACTCGCCCCTGCGGAAAAAACAACCGTGGCCTCGCTGGGGCTGGTTCTGCACAGGTCTGGAGGAAGGGCATGCCTGGGCGCCTCAACCCTGGCCACGAAAGGAAAGAAAATCAGGAGTGGCCGAACTCTTAGTAGAAAGACCCAGGGACTTGGCCGTAGCCCGCGAGTCTTTAAAGCGTTCCAGTGCACTGTCAGTCTTGTCGCCAAACAGGCGGATGCCATCAAAAGGCATGTCCATGAGTAAACTCTGGACATCGGGCGAGAACCCGGTCGAACGCAACCAGGCGTGGTGCTGCAACGCCACAGTCGTAGAGATCGCCCTGCCCAGTGAGTCAGAGGAGTCTAACCCACACCAAATTGCGAACTTAGCCACATCTTTGCCCTCAGCAATCACCTGAGAAAGGGTAGCCTGCACCTCTTCAGGACACTGAGGCAACACCTGAGCAACGGCATCCCACAATGTATGGGAGCAGCGGCCCAACAAGCAGGTGGTGTTCACAGACTGCAGCCCGAGACTGGCCGAAGAGAACAACCGCTTCCCAAACTGGTTCAGCCTTTTAGAGTCCTTATCCGGTGGGGCAGTGGGAAAGGCACTCTGCTACGTCGAGGCCTGAATGGCCAGGCTCTCAGGCGTAGGATGAATGGTCAAGAAAACAGAGTCTCCCGGCGCCGGTCGGTGGCACCTGGTGCCGTTTTTAACCACCGGGCCCCCATGGCCGGCCTCGACCAAGTGCCCAAGAGGACCTCTGTAAGGGCGTCATTAAAGGGAAGCAGCAGCTCCGCCGAAGTAGACGCTGTCTGGGGCACCTCGGTGAGGAGGGTGGTCTTGAGGGTCACAGTGGGGAGGTCAAGGTTGAGATCCTCAGCAGCCCGAAAGAGGACCATCATGTAGGAGGCACCCTCCTCCATAGTAGGCGGGGGAGGCGAACCCCGGGTCAGAAGAGACATAGAGGTCGCCTGCATCCTCCAAGTCATCCACCCAATCGAGTTCGGAGTCACATTACCGAGCAAGCGGTTCCTCGGACTCTTCCCAGTTGTCGTTCGCCTCTGGCGTAGAGGGGGCAGGTCGCGGCAGCACAGCCGGAGAAGGTATGAATGGCGTTGGGAAAAGCGTCGGGAACGGTGTTGAGAACGGCACCGGACGGGGCCGGACCTGACCCGGCTCCCAATGCGGATCCCAGCCGGAACAAAATGGTCTGGGAACCAGGGCAAAGGTGGGATGAACGGCACCCAGTGCGGCGCCGGGGGCTGAGCCAAGGGTGGCACCGGGGCTGGAGCCGAGGGGGGGCGCCGGAGCTGGAGCCGAGGGGGGCGCCGGGGTCAGAGCCGGCAACGCCGCACCTCATGGCATCGGAGCCCGCGGTGCAGGATCCTATGGCGCCGGGGCTGGAGCCGGTGGCGGAGCCACCGGGCCAGCAGGATCTGGAAAGGGGACCGCGGGCACGAAGGTACGCCGGCAGGAGCCAGAGTCTGGAAAAGACGGTCCAAGGCAACAAGGAATTCTTGCATCTGTTCGGGAGTCGCCGACGGACCCGGGTATGGCGGATAGGCTGCAGGACTTCTGGACTCCAGAGGAGCCGCAGGGGCAAGGGCCCTGTCCCCCTCGCCCGCGTCTGAGGAGCGACGGGGGGACGTCGGAGAGCGAAAACGCTTCCTCTACTTCTTTTTATGGCGACGCTTACCAGAATCTGAAGGTGAAGACTTGGAGTCAAAGGAGCGACGGGTCCAGTCCCATGAGTGGTCCTGGGAACAGCCCCTAGACCCGCAGCGGCAACAAAAGGAATGCTGGACCTCCAGCAACTTCTGAAAAACAGCTCCCGCAAGGCCTTGGGAGCCATGGCATGGCAGTCACAGGAGTCGTGGTCAGCCTCCAGGCAGTAGAAGCAAACATCGTGGGGGTCCGCTACCGACATGTTGCTTCGACAGGTCCACAGGACTTAAAGCCGGGCATCCCTACGTGCAGCAAGAGAAAAAGTGGTAAGACAAAAGTCTCAAAATAGTGGTCAAAAAGAGACCTAGGTACGTGCTCAATCCGGATCTGCGCGTACTGGCGCGGAAAACGAAAGAACTGAAGTCAGCACACATGGGTGGCGCCTAAGTACTCTCTGTGACATCATCTCGGCGCTTCCGATGCCAGTGACGGACTTGGAGCAGCAGGACGCCACCTTCTAACGCCCAGGGGTACTGCTACGCAAAACTTTCCGGATCCAGTCTGACACCTGGGGATACTCTAAGGTAAGGAATCTATCACTAACGTCTCTTTCAGATTCAGTTTGCATGTTGGGATTTTTGAGCCCATAATGTGTGTGTCAAAAGCAAATCTACAATCTCCAGGATGCAGCATGTTGTTGGCTGAAAAGCCAGAAACGGCTATTAGTACGAAATATCATTCAGTCAATTGATAGGACTATAAATAGCAAAATAAGACCCAGGACTCAATTTATATTCTACCAGATAGCCCGTTTCTCCACCAGGGCGCTGGAGTAAATTACAGCAGTCCCTTGATCGAGGTGCTACCCGCCATATTTATAAATGATCACCAAGCTGGTGCTAATTTCTAAAGCATTTGTAGGAACCGCTAATAGAGCAGTTCCTGTTAATGGTTTTTGCTGTAGGTGCAGGGCTCCATCAACGTGACAGAGCCTTGCACCAAACATTTTTATTTTTTATTTTCCTAAAGCTGGATTTTCTTTTTTGAAATAAAAAATATAATGCCCTCCTCGCCATGGGAGTCATCTCCCATGACGAGAGGCATTAATTATTTTTTACTGTCCCTTTACGCCTGGTGGCGACTGACAGTAAAACAGATGGCTATTTGCCTTTAACCCTAATTGAGCGCACACAATGCCAATTCTCCGATGGCCCTTAGTCCATCCAGCCATCAGAGAAGTTTGGCCAGGGCAGATATGGGGTAGTCTCTGCCATTGCCAGACCAATGATTGTGCAGGCAGACCACTGTGTTAGTGAGGAGGGAGCTACCTCATCCTTGCGAAGCATTACCCACTCCGCAAAAATATAAATCTGACCCGTAGTTTGTGATTTTTGTTTCTTGGAGGTGATTACAGGTAAGCACTTCACTGGGTAGAGGGTGATGATCACCTTTGAGGTAAAGATACCATGATCCCACTGCTAACTGATTAACATTAACACTCATTAAAAAAAAATTGCGCGTTTAAAGACCTTGTGGTCCAGAACAAGAAATGTCTATGTGGGGGACACAAGAAAAAAAAGTGCTGCGCTCAGCCTAAAATATGGTATTCTTCTCCTACTGCACCAGCAACAAATTCTCTAGCTGAAGCGTCCTGCTTTTGAAAATTATCCCCAGTATGACAGCATGTACCACAATTCACATCCGGCACTCGCCAGGAATCCGCCAATGAAGCATCTCTCATGCCTGAAGAGCATCAGTACTGGCCACACATCCTTTCACCAAGATCCTACAAGATTCCGGTTACAATACCATGTTTCTAAGTTACAAGACATAAAAAAGGCAAAACATGTAAATCTATAGAGTATAAAGGCTCGCAACGAAATGGGAAATTTAAACCTACACTATTAAGTTCATAAACCAACAGAATTCCGGTAAAACAAGAATCCAGACGAGCCCGTAGTCCTCCTTAGTACTTTATTTCGGCACAGCAAGTGAGCGATTAAGTCCATTTACAATTCCATTGCAATACCGTTATTCGTTGGAACCTCTGAAAAGAAAACGAACTCCCTTCTCCTAGATTCACTATTTTTCTGTTTGTGCTTTGGAAGACTTAGAGCACCGTTACCTCCCTGCAAATGAGGAGGCTTGTGGGGGCTAGCCACTTTTCCTAGCAGTCCCCCAAAACAGTACTCATTCGGAAGCCAAGAACATGTACATTTTGCAGAATCCTGCAAGTTGCAGAGGCTTCTCCATAATTTGGGCTTGCCTTTCTGTTTGATCAGTCCCTCACCGGAAAAAGTTCATTTTTCTTCTTTTTTTGTTGATGTTTGTTGCACCTGCCGGTCGCCCCTATCCTTGTGGGGAACTGGACACTCGAGCTAGCCCCGCCACCAGCCTGGCAGACTTCTTCGAATGTAAGGCGGTATAGCTGGTATTAACCTCACCCTAGCTCTTCTTCTGTTCCCCTGCTAGTCTCGCACTCTGCTGATGACGGTAGGAGGGGAGTAGGTGAGCAGGGGTGTGAATGTGGCGGTACTCTTATCCCCCACTTCACAGGACCACGGAGTTCAGGCCCGAGGCTCCTTGGGAGAAGTGGATGTTGCAGAAGTTCACTCACCTCAAAGAAGGGGGGAAGTTTTTGGAAGATGGTGTAATTGCACTCTAGAACCCCTAGGGGGATCCCTCCATCCATCAAGGGCAATCTTGTGGAACTTTATGACCCCTAGAATTTTAGGATTTTTCTCTGGCGGGTTGATGGTGTGGCCCTTTGTGTCCAGTGGCTTCCAGTGCACCAGTTTCCTTA
Source organism: Lissotriton vulgaris (assembly GCF_964263255.1). Classification (NCBI taxonomy): domain Eukaryota; kingdom Metazoa; phylum Chordata; class Amphibia; order Caudata; family Salamandridae; genus Lissotriton; species Lissotriton vulgaris. Next base: position 511,660,417 of record NC_141689.1, read on the forward strand.
GCAGCTGCTGATTGTAGGTCCCTGGACATGCCTTCGTGTCCAGCCTTGATGGTCTCCTGTGAGCTGGACCACATCCTCCTCACAGCAGACAACTCTCACTGTTTGCAATCCACAGTCAAGTATCACTGTTTGCAATCCACTGTCAAGTATTTTCTATGGGATTGTTTTGAGGTACCCATGTCTCGGTGGCATGAGATGCTGAACGTCTTCCTTTTTGTACGTCAAAGGGAACAAAGCTGAGAAAATGTCATCACTCAAGCGGATCTGAGACTAACAGGTACAGACTTGAATGCCTCAATCCGCCTACATTCCGTGAACATGAGCTGTGCAGAGATGTCTCAAGGGACCGTCATTCAGTTGGGGGTGGGGCGATTGCAGCACAGACCGAACCATACAAAACACAGGTGGTTAGGTACATGTTTATTTTTGCAGAGGTCGATGGACTCTCAAAGTGGGAATTTGACCACCATGTCTTGCCTGGTGGTCCAGCGTAGACGAAAGAAGTGATGGTCAGCTTGCCCAAAAACAGAGCTGAAAGGCCATCCCTTTGATCGGACAGCCCTGTAGCAGACAGGCCCTCAGGTTGAAAGCACAGCAAATCCTCTGAATCTAAAAAGAAGGGGGGGGGGGCAATGAGGTTGGCGGGACGGAAACGCTACCAGTTGACGATGATGCTCCTGTTCCACCAAACAGTAAATGAAGCCCAATGTTTTCACTTACGGAATCTATGAATTCCATATTCCATTACTCTTGGAGGTGCTGTAAGCCTCGCCCCTTTATCGTAATCAAGCGCAGGAACAAAGACAGAAATTGAGACTAAGAACTGTGTTATATCCTTCATAAGTAAGGCACACTGGCCCACCAGGTGGTCATTATCTGTCAACTTTACCCATTAAGCCATGAAAATATGCGAATATCATCATCAGATGTGAATGAAAACTGACCCGCTTGCCTGCTCCGGGAATATCTCATTGGTACTTATTTTGTGAACTGAGCCCATTTCTAAGTTCTTACATCATGACCGGTAATGGGACAATGATACAAGAAGAACATGATTTGCACAATAATAATCCTGCTTGAGGGGATTTTATAACATAACACAAAACTGCTTGCTCCAAAGCGCATATGTTTCCAACTGCAGTATATTTGGGGAGTAGACGGTGAGATTACACAGTCTCCCCGATTTTAAACCCAATATGTATTGAGTACCAGCCCAGTTTTCTTAACACACAGGTACTAGCAGCTTTTAGTCTGATTTTAAGCTCTCCCAATCCTGGAAAAACCATGAAAAGTGGAAAAAATCAAAATTACTGGTCAGGACTAAAAACCACGTCCCTTTCTTCCACTGGTACCAACTTCCTCACTAAACCAAACTGGTGTTGATGTGGTTCTGATGGCAGTGCCCACTGCCACTGTGTGTGGGGCCATTTGCAGATTGTTGATAGTGTTCATTAATACCATATTTTGGTAAAGTAGCAAAGCCGAGATTAGATGTGAAGTCTCTTAGTTGCATGGCTACAACATACCCACTAGACCATATCAGTGGAGGTGTTTTCCCATCCTAAATGAATGGTACACTTTCAGGGCCTAACTGGGAACCAAAACTGGCCCTGGCAAAGTGCTCAGCCAGCCCCCCGGGTAGTTGGCGGTGCGGCCGAGCTGTTTGCCAGTGCCGGTTTTGGAAGATTTAGTTACAGCGGCCGATATTGCAGCTATGCTGACAAAACGGCCCTATAACAAAATCGGCCCCCAGGGGCCCAAAACCGGCCCCAACCATGGCGGCCCAACGGGGAAATGCCCGGTGCCCGCTATGGCCAGTCCGGCCCTTCCACTCCCAATGTTTGCAAATAGCGAAATAAAGACAGGCGATTGTGAGACTTTTTCTCTGAGGCCTAGGGAAGCAGGTGGTTACTGGGCAGTATCTGGTGTGGATACTGGTATTTACCGTTGGTATCACAGGGCTTAAGATATCATTTATTTCCAATTGGATAGCAAAGTTATTTTCTTCCTAAACCTGACCCTCCAAGAGTTGTCAACACTAACTTCAGGTGATGGTAGATGTACTTGAACAAAGGTACAATATGACACACATCATGTCAAATAAGCCTTCATATTTGGGAAGTATATATTTTAGGGAACTATAGATCTGATTTAAACGAGGGTGGTATAGAATAGAAGCACAAAATGCCCTCCATGACTCATAGCCTCCTCCCAAAAAACAGCTTCTGATGAGAAGGAAAGGAATGTACAAAGTGTCTCTATGTGCACAAAGCCATGTCATGTGAGTGTCTCTTATTCCTCTATCTCTCAATTGCTTTAAGGAGGCAAGAAGGTGGAAATGATCTAAGAATCGAGAACCCAACATGAAGTAGTTTCTATCCTGTCTTTATGATCATCAGAACTCTCTATTTTGAGATGCTATCCTGCCATCTCCCTAATTGCACCACAGTTTCTCTCTACTGGAACCACAGATACAGGAAGAGCAGCTGCTTGGATGTTTTGTGGAATGCCCTCTGATCCAAGTGATTGACCAAGGAGGATGGAGACTCAATTGACTCTAATGCAGATTCTCCACTGATGCAAAGCGTTGGCGCTCTCTTCCTCTTACATTAATGGGCTGTGGGGTGCTATTCAAGATGATGACACTCCCACAACTAATATATGCAATTCAGAACACACCCTATGAGATCCCCAAGTTATTTTTTCAAAAACACGACTCTGAATTGAGGACGCTACGTTGGAAGGGTGGAGCGCCGCAAATAGCCCTAAGTAAATTACAAAATGCGTCTACCAAGGGGGACTGGCGATACCGAACGTCAGGGCCTTTTACTGGGCCTCCCAGCTGCTGTGCATCAATGAATGGGCTTTCACTGATGGATCAGAACCAGCATACTGGCACTGGTACTGGCGCAGGGGAGTAGCGATAGGATCTGAGGATATCCTTCCCTTCTATACAGCAAAATGAAATCGAGAGGCCTGCCACCCCACAAACTCACAGTGGTTGAGGTGTGGCGAGTAACTTCTAAGTACCTAAGGTGGGAAGGGAAACTAACTTGGATGACCCCACTCTGGTATAGGGACCAACTGGCAGAAGTGGGCAAACTCATGGACTTTGAAAAGTGGAAGCTGCTTGGCCTGGACGACGTCTGGAGAGGGAAGGCATAAATCACTTACACATCACTACAACAGGAATATGAAATGGAACCGGGAGGGTGGCTCAGATATATCCAACTGGGACATGCCTTAAGACATTATATACGTAAAGGAGAAGTGCCTGAAGACGCATCCTCGTTAGAAAATAGACTACTTACTGACCCTTGACTGAGAAGGCAATCCTCACTAATATACAAACAAATCAGTAACAATTCCCCTGATCCCCTTATGACACTAAAAGCCGCCTGGGAGGGTGACATAGGCCATGTGGTTGATGAAGATTGGATGGAGGCCCTCCAGGGGCCTAGGGAACTAGCGATTTGTGCCAAATTCCGTTTGATACAGCTAAAAGTCCTGCATAGAGTATATTACCCCAGGCCACTACTGCACAGATTTGGCCAAGCAGAGAGTGGGCTTTGCCAGAGAGGCTGCGGACAAGAGGGTACCTTCCTGCATTAATTGTGGACGTGCCCAATGGTGCAGAGTTATTGGACTCAAATAAGATATATTAAGGCCAGGGGTGTGGGTGTAGCAGTCCCGCTTGACCCCAAGTGGTTCTGATTAATAATTTCAGGAGACAAGGATTGGGCCAGGTATATGAGGCTGTGTTTAACCCTGGCAGTTGTGGTCGCCAAACGCAGCATCGCGAAACACTGGGGTGCTGCCAACCCTCCCAGGGTATCTGACTGGGAAACCGACCTACACTGGTGTCAACAGTCAAGAGGGTACCCCAGGAAATGAGAGAAGGCCCCTGAAGGGCATTCCGAGGTTTGTAGAGAACAGGGTGGGAGGGGGGACTTTTGTTAGCTAGGTTCAAAAGTGTTAATTTGCCAATGACCCTTATTCATTCATTAACATGTAACCACAGAACGACTCTGATCTTTGAACTGTACTGTGTATCTACCACATTGTGCACAGACCAAAACAATAAAAATATTTTTTTTTTAAACGACTCTCCAATGTGGTTCTTGAATTTCCTTTTAAAGTTCTGTTTTGAAGCATATGCAATAGACTGGGTGATGCAGAGGGAACTCCATGGTGACAGAATTTGAAATGCAGAAGCATATTTCAGACTCAACCATTAACTTCAAGGATGTTGACCACAAGTATTTACTTTTTAATTCCTGAGGGTTATCAAGTTGATAGTAGTACAGAAACATCATCTGTCATATGCTAGGAAATTAACAAAGGTTTTCTGAGCCCTACTAGCTGCAGTTATACCTTTCTTTTTGTATTCTATGTCCAAACTGTTCATATAGCCAATCTGACTAATCCAGTAACTCAAACCTATCACGTACAGCACCAGGGCAGTGGCTGCATTTAAGAGCAGCTTTACATTTTTTATCTTCACACTCATCGTTATGTGGTAGGACTTAAGCAATGTTATCACTAGAAGTGAAAGTAGGAAATAACTTTCTGATATTTTGTTTCTAGACAGCTGTGTGTCATGCTAATTTGCAAAGATGAATGTCACGTTTAAAGAGTTACAAGGAATAGAGAAGATTTGAGTGAACCTATAATAAAGAGGCCCGTCCAACATAGTGCCTCTTTGTAGACCTCATGGAGAGTGCAAGAAATGGTCTCAGAGCTTTGCCTACATATTGTAAGCCCTACAAATAAAGTTGATCATATACTTTCTTGGGACTTCTGGTACTCCTTTGAAATCTTTTGTTTTGTCGACTCCATTAATAAAAATAATTTTTTGTCTCAGGTCCATTGTACTTCCTATCTCTTCTTAGGTGCTCCAGGGCAAAACACGCTGTGCAAATAGGTGCCTCTAGGAACATCAAGGTCAAACAACAGCAGCACACATAATATTGCCTCAAATAAGCGCATAGCCAATGTTGCATTCTTAATTAATATTTATTTTACACAGAAAAATATTAAACGAAAACATTTTAAAATTATCTATATATGGATTTTATTGCATTAAAAATAAGTAACAAAGACACAGCTATCGATATACAAAAGGCACAATTTTAAGGTGTTCGCATACCTTAAATTGGGAAATCAACTAATCAATATCCAGCTTGCCCAGTTACCATTTAAATTAAAGACTGCCTCTATTAAGTCCTGTTGAGCATGAGGCAGTAGTGCATGATTTTATTTAGTACGAATAAATCACATAAAATATATATTTCTTTACAGCGATCATCTGGTGACTTTACTGTTAATTTTACCTATAAAACTTTATTATAAATTTCACAATAGTTTACTTTACATTTGACAAGTATCAGAAATCTAGTTCAATATTTTAAAACTAAAAAAAATCTGTCAGAAAATAACCTTTACAAGAAGGAATTGTTTTATGCGTTCAACTATGTTGCTTGCGTTAAACGCTTTCACTCTCGATATAAGGGATTCTAAAATTAATTTGAGCATACAAGGGTTATGTCACTGAAGCCATGTTGTCTTCTGCCTACTTTTGAAACAAATCAAAGGGGGTGAACATTGCACGTCTACAAAGACATCAACTGAAAGTACCTACACCACAGACCAGGAAGTGTTTCAGATAGTTTACAAGTTTTCTACGGCAGTAACGAACAACATAAAAGGCACAAGAATACATTCGTTTGGACAGTTTTGGTTTCAGTTCTTTCTTGTTGTAATCAAAGATTATGGAGAAGGACCTTTGATCATTCCTTTTGAAAGTTTTGGACATCCTGATAGCTCCTTGTGATGTTGGTCCTGAGCGCTCTACTCTTCATTTACCGTAGAACTTCTTGTTCAGCAAAAATATAAGCAAGTTAACGTTCACTTTTGCTTTGTCAAAAATCTTCATGACGGCCACGCCTTCGTATTGCATCTGCAACAAATCCTGAAAAGAAACACAGTTGTCCCTTAATACATTGAACAGTGTTGACATTTTGAACTGATGTGCAAAACCTCAAAGAGATCCAAAATATTACATGTGAATTCAGTTACTTTTAAGGTTTGTATTACTATTTTCATGCTTGAAATGGAGAGAAAGTGGACAGGCAGCCATAAACATCTGGACATCAGTTCGAAGATGAGGCTTTCAGAGGACTCCGTTTTTTCGAACAACACATTCTACAGACAAACATTTGCATTAACTAGACACTATTTATATTGCATAAATGTAGGGGCATACTCACAAAAATGTAGCAGAAGTACATTCTGATTTTTGAATCTACGCCCCATTGTAGTTTTACAACTTTCATAATTCATGAATCCAAATGAAAGAACATGACTTTAAAGTTTATCAGTATCATATTTTTTAACACTGTAGGGGAAATATTTTACCCCATATTTGGAAAGATCAGTTCCCCCTCCGACCCTGGATAGGGATTTACACCAGCCCCCGGCAAGTGCAAAAATGCTACCATTCGCAGGGTGGAAAGGAGCAGTTTGAAACGCCCATAAAAGTACTTGTCTCAGAGGTCACAACCTTTCAAAGTTAACCACACGTTGGAAAATCAAGGAACACTTATGATCACACTACGTGAGAGGGATTTACAGGTGCAGAGATCCCCATACTTGTGGTGGAGATATCTAACCCTTAAAAAAAGGTTTATCCCTGCCAGGAATCTCTTTGTAAATTCCATAGAAGCATAAGTAAAGTCAAAACATATTGGGGCATAGTAACCAAGAGATAACACAAACTGAAATGGAGATATGATGATATAAATCCATTTTGATCCATCTATGTTTGAGGGCTGTCTAAGCCAATTTTATAATCTATAATGATTATTTCTATCTTCAATCGTTGATCTGGCTCTGGCTCCTTCGGATCTTTCAGTTTCTTTCCTGTGTCTCCGATATAATAAGCTTGCCTGATCTCTTTTACAAAAAAACTCCCACCTGTAATTCTGCTCTCACTCTGGCTCACTGCTTGCCTGACATTTGCTTGCATCTTTCCTATCACTAATCCAATTCTAAGTTTCCTGCATAATGCATTGCCCTCAGCGGACGAGCAGCTCACACGTACAATGGGACCAGCTCTCCTTAATATGCAAATGTCCTTTTTGTAGCAAATGTGAGTCCTATGAAAATATGGTTAGCACATAATTGCGGTATTCAAAAATCTCAGAATATGCCCTGCATCTTTAACCTGGTGAAGTCATTAACTGCACGTGCGATTTTACCTGGAAATGAAGCTGCACCTTTTCCATTTCGACACCCAAGAATTTTGCTTTAATTTCAAAATCTCCCACTTCTTCACCAGGGGTGATATCGAATAATACATTTTTGAACCTATGAAGAATAAGAATACATTCATTTCACACGTGTATTTTTTAAAATGACAATGATATCCCAAAGTTAAGATGTGGACTTGATCAGACAACAGCCACAGGTCTACATATTATGTAAAGCTCATTATCGGTGAAATTAGCTAAAAGTACTTACAATCATTGCAGTGAAGCACACACATGGTTTAAAAAAGCATGATTACACTTTAGGAGTACTCTGGGTGCTACCTTTCTTTACAGAGTTGGAGAAATCAAAAACACTTGCAACCATGAACAACATGCAAGAATCCACATACACAGACAGGCAACAGTTTACCTGAGGCAGAACACTCCACATCCATGACAGCGTCAATATGCCAGTCTACCAATAAGCTGGGACCAACAGAACTCGCCATGCAGTTACACCGTATCAGATGCACATCTGTCCAACAGTGCAATTGAGGCAAAACAAGTTTTACATTCAAACACAGAACAAAGATGCAACAAGACTAGTACTGAGAAACTAGAAACCCAAAGTATATCTAATCACTGGACAAAGACCATGTTACCATCCTAAGGTATGTGTAGCAATTGATAAAGGCCTTTAATAGATCACTCAGATACAAAATCACACACCTACAGCTCACTGAACACAACACCATCACCCTACCAGAGGTGAACAAACCACCATACCCAGAACATAGAGCCTGGTTTGAGACGGAAAGCCTTGAATCATGTGGTGGGGTACCTCACGTCAGATTGCAATGCTACACTACAAGATTTTACAAGTGATAGAGTGAATGCTATACAAAGGCCAAGCACTTAACATGATAATAGACAGTAATTATGCAAGAGCATTACACGTGCAGCAAATATTGAAACAGGAATTTCTCTACAGCTGATAGATACATTTATATTTATTAGGTGCACACATCATTCTCAAGGGGATCTCTTGGCACCAAAGCAGTCAGATGCAGGTCACAATTCCATAAGATGATTAAAGGTAGACAGCCATGTTTTTAGGAGTTTCTTGAAAGAGATTACGTCTGAGCAAGAATGAAGAGGCAAGGGTAGCTGATTCCAGTGTTTGGGGGCTAAATGGGAAAAGGAGCAGCCACCATATCTGTCTGTAAGGATACATTTGGGGCATAGCAATAGTAGCTCACTGGATCTGAGCCAGCGTACCGGGATATATGCCTGTAGTTTGTTTTTAAGATAACATGGTCCCTTCCCATGCAGTTTTTTGAAGACCAAACACATAAGTTCAAGGAGTGCACGCTTTTTTATGGGAAGCCAATGAAAGGAACCTAATAAAGGTTCAGATGGAGATCACGAAGGAAGATTACAGACGAGGGGCGCTGCCGTGTTCTGTACCACCTGAAGTCTGGAAAAGAGGCCATCATTCATTGCAACCATAAGGGAATTCCCATAGTCAAAGCAGCTCACTGTCAACACCTGGACTAAGGTTTTCCTGGCATGCAGAGGAGTGTGCCTTAAAAAACATGAATGTGACCTGGAGTATTGTAACTGGTGCTCGTATAAAGAGCTCTATTACCTTCGCGTCGATTTTGTGCGATATAAAACTACAAGAAAGGTTGCTGCGTTCAAACTATGACTAGAGGAAGAGAAGGGGGAGCCATGTACCACTTCTACACATCTCAGAGAGGCAACCACTAATTGGAATCTCCCTGTTGGTTACTTCATGAATTATGTCCCCCACACGCTTTATTTATAGGTATCACCTTATTACTTAATGATTGTGGATAAGGCTAAAAGGAATGCTCTTAATTTATACCATGTTGAATAGCAGTGATGCCACCTGACTTAATATCTGCAGGGCTAATTATTACCATGATCCCATCACATGGAAACCACCTAGCATAGATTTCCATGAGGATTTCCTGTGATATGCCATTATTTTAAAGTTTCAGAGCTGTATCATAGCTTTTCCTCTTCAGTGGAAATATTTTTCTCTGTGAAGAAACCCTTTCCCTGACACCACATACATGTTGGGCAATGTTTCGGTAAAATAACCAATCACTGACACAGCTCAACTTGTGTGAGCTTTTTATGTGAACATGTAATTAAAAGACAGTTAAACAGCTTCTTCTTTAACAAACAAAAAGGAACATGCGTTCTAAGAGTAGAGCCACACTTTTGCAGCAATAGCTCTTTACAGGACCAATTCACAGACTAAGTATAATGCATCACTGCGGTACCCCGGGGGAAAGGCAGAACATTGCAAATAGATTACAAGAAACTTTATAAACATTCTCAACATCATTGGGACAAAAACACATGCCTCCATGAAACGATGACTACTAAAAGTTCTGCAATGTCATTCTTGGAGTAGAAATCCTACACATACGAACCTATTAGAAGGCGAAGTTGAATCAGTACCTAAAGCTGAATACGAACAAAAGACAACAAGTATCACACCTAAATTCAGTATTCATCTAAAGAGTGGGAAGCACTGGGAATCCTCCCATGGACTATCCTGGGGTATAAAAAAGTTTTATAAAACGAGAGCCCTCTTCATCATTTGTGTACGCGATCATTTCCAAGCCACTCCTATGCACATTTAGCTAGTAGTGGGTTGCCCAAGCCTTGCCTCTTTGGGAAGGAGCTCAGGGATTTCTCTGACAATAGATGTTGGTCTTTTCAGTGCCTAATTTATGCCACCTTAGATATTCATTGCTAAAGATAGCTTCATCTATTTTGGAGAGAAACATGAGAAAAAAACGAGTTTCCGGGGTTTCTTTTTCACATGATGAGACTCCTCTGTGTGCGCTGTGATGCTGGGAAAGAAGAGTTTTTTCAAAGTGTAATTAGACATTGTTTGTTGGAGTACTTTGAAGCCTTGGCAGCATAGAGTAAGTAAGGGTCTTATTAAGAACAGACAAGAAGATTAAATCCTCTGGCTGGACACCACAAGCTTCAACTTTTCCACTTAAGGCCATCTATGGTCCGTGCAGAAGCATGTGTGTCTCATCTGAGAACTTCAATGCAATGAGGCGGAGAACTGAGGTCACCAATATCCAAGTCAGTCCCTCTCTGAAAGCCCAGTTGTGCACAACGAATAGTTAAGTTGCCTGTGCAGTTGTACAAACTTCATAACTCTGAAAGGCAGATGTTTTGAAACGAAGAGCCAAGTGTACTTTCTGGCAGGACATCAATGCTACATTAACGCCAATGCCATAAAACAACAGTAAACACAAAGTTCAAAAGTTACTAAGCAAAATTAAACAATTTATACTCAGAGAAATTTAACATCACATGATTCCAGTTGTATCCCGAGGTGAAAATTAAGTGATACGAATTGAAGCCTTCGCCCCTTAAACTCTAAAGATTCCTCGTGTAAAATGAGGTGTCCCGTAAGGATGAGTCCTAATCCCAATGTGTTGAAGGGGAGGTAAGCTCTCACTTTAAGTGCCATTTCAAAGACGCATAGCAAAAAAAAAAAAAAAAAACTATTGTGTTTCTTTTAACATGACAATTATAACAATAAAAAAACACCAGAAGTGCAGAGTTGAATTTTCCAAGCTATAACGTTATACACTCTTAAGACAAGTCAGACAAAAAAGAATAGAATAAAAGGTCTTTCTTTATAAACAGCTCTTCGCAGTTGTTTATGCATCTTCCAACTAATGGTGCACTCCTGACTGCATGCCGCCATACTCACTGATTGGTTTGAAGACCTTCGATTTCTAGAACCACGCCTTTCTCGTGTAACCTAGAACCTGTGTATCTCAGGGACTGCGCTTTGATTTTCTTGCTGCCCTTCCCTTCTCCTTTTCCATCTACTTTAATCGACCTCCTTGAGTTCCTGGAAGTAAAAGTTTCCGTTTTTACAATTGTTTAAACTGCATGGACGGTTTACAAAAACATATAAACAAAATTAACAATTTCATATTTAGATTTACTTAATTAGTATACTTTGAATGACATTTTCTAGAGATGTTTCAAAAACAGTTTATGACAGATGACAAAAAAGACACTGATAAAAATCAGTATAAAAAAATGAGACCCACAAAAAAAAGAAGTTAAAAGGGTGTCAATATTTGAAGAAAGGAAAGGTGTATTTTAAGTTAAAGTATATCTGTGTGGGGTGTAGAAGATAACGAACGGGGCAGTTGACAATTCTAGGAAAATGTAAAAAGGCTTCTAATTGCATAATTGTTTCTGATTTGGTAAAGGGGAGAGACGGGGTAAAAGTCAACGATTAGTTTGATGGATGATATATTCTTTCATAGTTCTAAAACGCTCAAGAAATAATCTTGCATGTGGCTCTTCGGCAACTAATATTAACAGTCTTAAGCCAAATCGTATTCATCAATAGAATTCCTTCTTAGTCATCTCAGGCTGTAAGCTTGTATCTTTCCAGAGATGCTCTTTACTGGGAGCTAGAAAAAGATCCAGTTGTACAGACCCCTCCTTGGTTCCTAGCACAGCTTGAGGGCATTAATGGGAAAAGTGTGTTTTTATGTTGGGCTAGGGTGTGATCCCTATTACATACCCTGGGTAGCTTTTAATTCACACTGTGAAGCAGACTAGCTGCTGAAGTTATACCTGACATTTCCAAAACGCAGGGATGCATTTCCCCTAGCGCTGGTGCTAAAAAAGTTGCCTAGCGCCAGTGCAGGCACCCTGCCGCCATGTCGCAAGGGTGCCTGCCTGCAGGGGCAATGGTTTATGTGCAGGAAGGAACACCTTCCTGCACATAAACAATCAATAAGGGCGATTTGTCCTTTCTGTGTGTGCTGCCTTCTGCAGCACACACAGAGAGAGCAAAATATCGTATCGCCATCCTAAGGACAAGTTTTCCTGGCCTTAGTTTTTGGTGCTGCTCCAGACTTGCAAATATGGGGCAGCATCAAAAAATGATGGGTGTTGCGGTGGACCGCCCACAGCAACATCCATAGTCTGCCCCTCTGTCATATGCCCCTTTACCCAGCGGACTGCTGGGGAAAGGGGCATATTGGCATATTTACAAGGTGGCATTAAGCCACGTTAAGTGGCTGAATGCCATCTTGTAAATATGAGGTAGGGAGCAACGCCACCGAAGTATCATAAAAAAGGGACCCTCTGGTGGCATTAGGGGCTTGTAAATATCCTCCAAAGTTTTTAAACTTGCAAAGAAACACTATCTGTGGTCTGCTGCACATGGCATTACAACACACCCTTGCCGCAGAATGGGCCTTGTATATCACAATAGATTTCAAAAGTCACTTGCTACCCACATGCAACTAGACTAATGACACTTGAATATGCCTACAAAATGCAATATAGTCTAGAAACATTTTCTCAAAGATGTGTAAAACAGTCATGTACAGCTTTGACAGAATAGGTTAGAGGTATAATATTGTTAGAAATAGGGTACCTGGTTCACTGGGGTATGAGTTCAGGCCAAGCAGCCGCCACAATCCTAGTCAAGGTAAGAGGTAGGTAACCCTAAATCTACATCTGCTCAGACTGTGAGGCGCAGCAGAGGTGATGTGTCAGTTCTGATGAGTGGTGAAGCTGAGATGCACAGTTTCAACATCATCATCGAGGCTGCCGTTAATAAGGGATGCGAGGAACTTGTGCCAGGAAAACTGTCACACAGTGGCGGTTCCGAAGGCACTGCATTGGTCCCAAGATGTGGTATGCAGCAGTGATGTGAGTTTTATGCACCGGATCTAATTCACGCAACAGCAGCAATGAGTTTGCTCTGCTCTAAAATGTGCCGCTCAGCCGAAGAGATGCGTTGGTTCTGCGCGGGGCTCCGTTGCTTAACAGAGGATGCATTGGTTCCGCCTGACAAAGCACCTTAGGCCCACTTCCAAGGGTCCAAGAGTGGGGTTGGTAGGGAGGGCTCACAGATGGTAGAGTCCAAGTGCAGAAGCGTTGGTTGGAAGTCTTTTATGTCTTTGAGACTTCAGACCAGGAGACCTGCCAACTAGCCATTGGAGTCACTCTGGATTCTCGTGATGCAGGTCCAGTCCTACTCAACCAGGCAAGAGGGCAGCAGGGCAACACACCAAGGCAGGAGTACAGCAAAACAGTAGTCCAGCAGAGTGGCGGTCCTCACAAGAGAACATCAGTCATTCTTCCTGGCAGAGTATTCACAGGTACAGAAATGTACTAAAGTGGTGGTGTCTGAGGTCCAGTACTTTTACTCAGTGGTGCCTTTTAAGTGGGGGAGCCTTCAAAGAGATGACTTTGAAGTGCACAGATATCCAGCCTTCCTGACCTGGCTCAACTCACTACGGGGGGTATGTAGCCTGTTATGTATAGACAGGACACAGACTATTCAGGTTTAGGTAATGCTGTGCCCAGCTCCTCACTCCCATACGGTCAGGATATCCCATCAAGTTACACCTAAGCTCCCATTTTGTATGGCTGTCTAGGCGGAAAACACAAAGCCTAACTGTCAACTAAACTCAGATATGTGACCAGAGACCAGCTGCAGGCACCAAATGGCTAAGGCAAGAAAATTGCCACTTTATAAACGTGGTATTTCCAGAACTGTAATTTAAAATCAGACTTCATCATAAATTAGGATTTTAAATGAGAATTACATTAACACCAATCTTGATCCAGTTATAGCTATCAATTTAGAAATTATGCTTATAAAATGTAATAAAGTTTCCCAGTGCTATCCTATCGGAGATATAGGCCTTGCAGTAGTGAAAAATTAATGTGTTTTTCCCTACAAGGACATGTAAAACTTCAAAGTACATGTCCTGCTTTTTTAAATACATTGCACACCCGCCCTCTGGACTGTCCAGAGCCTAACCTAGGGTTGACATATGTATTAAAAAGTATGCTTTGGGCCTGGCAAGAGGTTTATCTTGTTAGATCTACATGGCAGTTTAAAACTGCACACAAAAGCTCTGCAATAGTATGCCTGAGACACGTTTACAGAGCTACTGAAGTGGGTGGAACAAATTCCCCTTAAACGTACTTACTATCACTGATCACAAATGCTTTCGCATGGCTATTTGACAACTAATCGAGTACTATCAGAGCCGTCTGCAAGCGCCATGAGACTTCCGAGTGATATGCGCGCTGTGTAAATGTCCCTGATTTGATTTGATGGCACATCAGTGCTGTAGGCCTACTAGTAAAACACACAAGATGGACGGAATGTTAAACAATGGCAAAACATTCACCCCCAGTCACAGATCTGGGTTTAATTCATTGTTATTTTGCTTACCAAGCCACCCCAGTTCAGACATGGCCATATGCAAATCAGCCTTGACCTTGTGCCTCATGGGAACAGTCCAGCCCGAACTGCCAAGCCACGTCTTCCCCGGACCGGAATCAAGCATCCTAGGACCGGTTTCTGGCTATCAGCCGTCTTCAGCCAGGATAGTTTGACTCCAGTGGCCTAGTGAGCCCGGTACCCACGTATGGGCATACCCTTCCCACATAGGGTGAACAGCAAAACACACAAGATGATGGACGGAATGTTGCACAATGGCAAAACATTAACCGCCAGTCACAGATCTGGGATGAATCCATCGTTAATTTGCTCACCAAGCCACCCAGTTCAGACATGGCCATATGCAAATCAGCCGCCTTGACCCTGTGCCTCATGGGAACAGTCCATCCCGAACTGCCAAGCCATGTCTTCCCTGGACCGGAATCAAGCATCCTAGGACCGGTTTCTGGCTATCAGCCGTCTTCAGCCAGGATAGCTTGACTTTAGTGGCCTAGTGAGCACGGGACCCACATCTGGGCATACCCTTCCCTGGCTGATGACGGCTGATAGCCAGTACCGGTCCTAGGATGCTTGATTCCGGTCCAGGAAAGACATAGCTTGGCAGTTCGGGCTGGACTGTTCCCATCAGGCACAGGGTCAGACTGATTTGCATATGGCCATGTCTGAACTGGGGTGGCAGAGTGGGCTAAAGAACGGTGATGGATTAAACCAAGATCTGTTGACTGGGTGTGAGTGTTTGATTGGTTCAGATGCTCTGTCCATCACCACCCCCTTTTGTACCGTGTAGGCCTACTAGTAGCATTTAATTTAAAGGCCTGGTGACAGGTAGTGTACATTACTAGGGACTTATAAGTAAATTAAATATGTCAATTGTGGATAAGCCAATGTTACTACGTTTTGGAGAAAGAACACAAGCACTTTGACACTGGTTAGCAGTGGTGAAGTGCACAGAATCCTAAGGCCAGCAAATACAAAGTCAGGAAAAACAGGAGGTCTGAAGGCAAAACAGTCAAGGGAAACCATGCCAAGGATGCTATGTCTAACAAATATATAAGGCATACACTGCCAGAAACAATGGCAACCCTGCTGAGTACCTCTCTGATCAAAGGATTGCTCAGGGACAAGGCTTGATTTATATAAAGTACTAAAGACAGATCAGAGAATAATGTCATGACTGCAAGGAGGAAATTGATATTGACGGACCACCGGGCAAAGAAAAACCCTAACTCTTTCAAGTGCTTCCTAGAATTGGGAATGGCAGTTGCAAGCATAAGTGTTAGTGTACTGGCAATATCCAGTTATGTAAAGGCCAGGTTAGTTTAGTTTGGGGTTGTAGAGTAAGACATGAAACCCTGCTGCTCCTCAGCGAAGAAAGCAGTAGTATAAGGCTAAACCTTTTCACATACATTCAGAAGTGAGACTGGCCAAAGTGATTAGGAATGTTCTGGATCGCAAACTTTTTGCTGAAGATCACAAAATTCGCTTCTTTGACTTATTTGGGATAACATCTATACATATCCCCTCATTGATATCTTACTACAATAATGGTGGTGAGATGCTTTGAATCTGTAACATTCTATAAACAATCCGATGTCTATGGTAATATTATTTTGAATCTGGAAAAACAGCTGCATGCAATTCTTGCATGTTCGCATAGGATAGGGTTTACAGAGTCTGTTAAAAAAGAATCTAAAGATTATCATTTGACAAGTTTCCGCTCCTGTTACAAATGAGAAAAGAATGTATAGGCAACCACAATATCATCAAGTTCATATTGTTTTAAACATTTTCATCTTTAATATAGTAGATTATATTTTATGTTGTGGATCTTCAGTCATCAGGACCATAATATGCTGCTTGCATTTTGACTGCACTCATGTACTTCTACCCCGGCTGCTTGCTGACTAGCATATATTTTAGTTCACTATACACCGTTCTTGGATAGTAAACTAATGTACCCACCTTGGTTTCACAATCTAAATAAATTGTATTAGAAATAACATCACAACTGTTATGTATTTAGGAATGCGGATAGTAATGAGAGTCTAAGTAACGCATAAACCCACCATATGGTCTTAAATTATAGCCAAATAAAATAATTCTACTCACTTTCTGGTCAAATTGTCCAAGCAGGTTTTGATATACGTATTATAATAATTGGTCTGATCTTCATAAAACGCTGTCTTGGAGTTTAGTGCATTTAGTGTTTGTTGAAGTTTCACTAATTCTGCTTTCCGTCGTTGGCGGTATCGTCTCTGATTCCGAATATCCTGTGGAGATCATTGAATAAAAAAGTGAACAACTCAATGAACTCCTCATCTAATGTCTATCATTTGATTCCACTTGTAATACAGGTTTTCTTTCTGGTTCTTTTAGACTTAGGAAGAAGATATTTAGTTAGGGGGCCCACACTTAATGAGATGTCAAACTTTTTTTTTTAGTGGTTGTAACATATTTTTCTATTTCTAAGGATGTATTTTACTTTTTTACATATATTTATCAATGTACATGGTTTTAATGGCATTGTTGACTATATATGGTCTTGAATTACAGAATAAAGTATTACTGCACACTTGTAATACAGCAGACAGTACATCTCCCATGTTTGTGACGGGGTGTTCCATCCACAAAACTCTATATGAAGACCCATAATTTCTATTGGCAATGAACATTTTAATTTTCTATATTTATTCATGTATAGTTTTCTTTAGAATATGAAATCAATAAAATCAAAACTGATAAAAACAATGTATAACACAATAGTAAATAACAAGTACTTACAATACAAATCTCACTCAAAATACACCTTTGTTAGATAATACATCATTACCTTATAAAAGAAACACAATGCTTCTGTATTAGATTTAACAATATATCCCAACTGAGTCACAGTCCAGCAACAGAGAGCTGTATTGTTGCCATAAGAAAAAAAATACCCTGTGAGCATTCATTAAACCTATCCGAGCATCTACACGTAACTGAAATACTTGGAAAAATATAAACAACTTCACTCTTGGTTCCAACTGTAGTCTACATTTCAGACTTGAACAATGAAGACAGAAGAATCTTTGCACAGGGGGTGAACATGAACTCTGTCCTGGACTCTCATGTGTTTAAAAATAGACTTAAACATCCTTTACTTTTGAAAAATTAGGACAAGGCAGTAGGAAATGTAATTCATTTTACACCACTATTCCAGTGACTTCCAAAGAAGTTCCTATGAAGTGTGCCTAATCTGAACTTAAAATACAATTTCTGGAAAAGGCCAGCTTTTTACTGGATACAAGAGACTAACCATGTTGCTAACACCGCTTCAAACTCTATGGTGATCTTGTCCAGATCAGTTACTTGTTTAGAATTTGTATTCACAACCTTTCCTGGATCAGACCAAATCTGAGTTCTACCTAGGCTTCCCATGGTGTTCTTTATATGTGAGAACCAAGGGAATAACCTTCGTAACCCCAGAACATCAATTGCAACTGACAGACTTAAGAGGAATTTACTCAGAGTCCTCCAGCTTTGCAGCGAAGCAGCGAACTCTAGAAACACTTAAATTTATACTAGAGAATGCTGCCAGTTTACATCAGTTTAGATAGCATGCCACATAGGCTACAAGAGAACCTGTGGATGAAATATTATAAAGGGTGCAACCTTGACACACTTCACATATGGATAATATAATTAAGCTTAGGACTCCTCAAAGTGATCATCATAACCAGATAGTGACATCCACAGATCACTAACCTTGGCAATCTCATTGATGATTTCCTGGTATTTAGTTTCTGATGAAACTAGTTTTGCTTGTTCCAGAGTCCGGAGGTTCCTGAGAATCTTGCGTTTCTTCTGCTCAATGGGCAGCTGGCTGTCCTCCAGCGTGGACTCGCTACGCTTCATTTCATCGGGTGTCTTAGAATCTAATGCTGCTCGCTTCTCCATCACCTTGAGGTGGGTAGATTCCTGTGGGGGATGGGCAGAGGAAGCAGAAACAATTAAGTGCCATTTATTGTCTTGCCAAAAAATGTAATGATATCAACAAAGCCTTATGTCATATACTACATACAGAAAGTACCAGAGGTAAATCAAATACCTATTTGCTACAGGGTCCAGCCATGTTTATTGAGAGTCCCACCCATATCCAGACTAAGCATAATAATTCCACCACACGTCAGAATGGGAAAGACTCTGGTTTTAGACACAATAATAGTTAATAACGTTTTTTGTAGGGTTTAATCCTCTTATCAATTTATGCAGAGAGGTATCTGCAGACCCACAAAGTCTATAGTGAGTTTGGTTTCTAAGGTTGAGCTACATTGACTAAAATGATGGCTGGACACATTACTGTTAGAGCAACTGCACCCCGCAGCCCCACATCAATCCATACTAGGGGCATGAGGTCTTTCTGAGTTGATTTCAGAGAGCTGTAGAACATCAACGTGCTACAAAAGAGCCCCGGGAATTTGAAAGAACCCTTAAGGACTTACGTGCCCCATGGTCAATAAATGCACATAGATAAGTATTTAATGATTGACGGATGCTGCTCTGAAAACTTGAGGTCTCACATTTCCGGTCTTCTAATAAAGAACATACACAAGAGGAGGTACTACAAATTCAATCAAAATGTGAAATCATTGAAGGATAATTTCTTTAAAAAATTGTGGTGAGGAAATTCCATACATCCAACTGCGCAATACGTAATAAATAGTACATTGTTATTCCGGACTTAACCCAGGAAATACTTCCTGTTTCTTACAGGAGTTTCATGTCTGGCGCATAAATATGTAATTTGATACTCTACACTTAATAAAATTTCCTCACCATTATTTCAAATAAAATATTCATTAATAATCTCAAATGATATCCAAGTTGTATATTTTCAGCAGTTAGTACATTACAATAAGACATTTCTAGAGGTCACAGTCATACAACAGTATTGTGTGCATAAATAGAAAGTAAACACCACCACCACAAAAGAGCACCACATAAACCTAGATACAAAGTGAAATATTCAGTAAGAGGAATCGGTAATAAATCAATTGCGAAAGAAAACAACAGTCGTTCATATTAGAAAGGTTCCACCCTAATGCAGAATATCTCATCTGTGACTAAACATATTATGTATGTCAAGGCCTGGGAACTAAAGTTAGGTCCACCACCCACCACTGGTTCAGCCTCATTGTGGGTTCACTTAGTAGATTCAAGTATTTACTGTTGCATGAGCCACCTTGTCTATGCCCATCACAGTCTTTGAAGGGTGCAATAAGTCTTTTGCCTAATGTGGCGTAGGTCTCTGAACTGGTATTACACAAACTAACTCTTTAAGTCAGCTGTGCCACTTAAGGGCTGGACCTTTTATCCTTGCCCTCTCCACCTTGTGCTTAGCTAGGAATAGTCAAAGGGCCATCAGTCGCCCGCAAAAATATACACATATAGTAGCAGGATCAGTGGCACATAGGTCAGCTGTGAGGAGGTTGTGTATGTCCTTAATTGTTTGCACTACCTCTATCCAGAAGGTATATGGGGACACTTCCAAGCTAAATGCAGACAATCAGCAAAGTCTGAAGAGCTTCTGGCACAGCAAGCGACAAGTGAGGAGTCAATACTGTGTAATTGTTCAGAGGTGTCATATAATCTATTAAAAAAGTGAAATTGGACCACCTTATGTCTAATTTATGGAGACAGACTGTCTGCTCAGAATAAAACTTCTAGGCCTTAGGTGACATCACCACTGCTAGGTCAGCCACCCAGTGTGTCCTAGCGGAATTGTCAAGGGGCACTATATGCTACCTGGACAATGTAGGATAGAATAGGATAGGATGGCCTGACAGTCCCTACCTGCCATTAACACCTAAACATCTGCATAAAGGCCTCACATCATTGTTAGGGTACTGCCCACCTTTAGTTTGTCAAGTTTCAGCCATTCATTTAGGTTAAAGTGTTTACCTGATGCGAAGATGCTTCTGTCTCCAGGATCTCTATGAGCGTCTCACCAGATTGTGCCCGGATAACATCAACTATGAGTTTTTTGGTCCTGTAGAACAAGAAAAATAAACAATCACAACTGACCTAATAATTAGTTTATATCATAGTAAACCCTTACTAATACAATTATCAGAAGAAAAGGACATAAAAGCATAACTACGCCCACCGTAGTGCATGACGGCTGGGGGCCGTCATCAGCATCGAAGGGGTTAAAAAGAAATGAGTATTATAGAATGATACATAGCACAATAATACTTACTGGTCGATTCTGATCTCATTCAGAAAAGCAAACCGAACGACTTGGTTCCGGAATGCTTTACGGACAACTCGGGTCGGGGGGAGTCCGACCTAACAAGTATGATGCATTTGAATCCATCTGTATCCGATTCGGTCCAACTCCCATTGACTTCAATGGGAGCCTGTGTCCAGTACGCGTACACAGGCTCCCATTGACAAAAGAGGTGCCTGCCACACTGTGCATGGTTGTAAAGGTGGGTGGGGGGGCATGGGTATCCCCACAGACCCGATTCAGAGGGCCCTGGGTGAATGGGGGCCTGCTACGGGTCCACAAAAATTGGTTCAGGATGCCTTTTCCTTCTGGGCAAGCCGAATCGGAAAGGCTGTCTGAATAGTTCATAGTACTTGCTTGTTCGGAAAACATGTCCATAGAGTAGTACGATTCAGCTTCGGAAAATTTCTACCTCTCCGAATGCCAATGGTAACCGATTTGGTCAGCGCTAAGGGTTTCCAGGCATCATACCTGGTCGTTTGGAATTGGGAACGAGTCGGTTGGAAACAAGGGCTCCGGATCGGTTTAGGTAAAACCAAATCTGATCCAGAGCCCTTCCGACCAAGATCGGAATCAACCCCTAACTGGTAAAAGTTATTAAATGTATACATTTTTTCTATTATCAGCCTATCAATGCTATTAAGAAAAAAAGTTCCAGTGGTGTATTTGGAAACAAACGTACACAATCTTTCGCACTCACTTACACTGGTCTGAAGAACTAAAATCCCTCTGAATAGATAAAGTCAGTGAATTAGGTTAGTCAAATAAAATGGCCTGCAATATTAAAATCATAAAGAAATTATGGAACCCTTATATAACCAGGCAATCTCATTGTAACAGTCCAGTGATTACACCATGGCGTTGCTGAGACGATGGTCATTTTCCATTAGAAATCTCAAGCAAATCAGCAAGCACATTTTGTGAGCTCTCTCCGGGAGAGGGAGTGTCTCCAACAATTAGGGTGAGTAATAAAATGGTGGTGGAATGAGGACAAAAATAAATAAATCTCATCACTATCTAGAGAACAAATATTTCATGAATGCTATTGTCAGGGGGTCCCTTGCTCGGCCCAGACTGAGATAACTGATTCTCCGTCTTACCTACAGGCGGACTGCTACGGGCCCTTTAAGAACAGCCCTTGCTTTCTTGGTGACGGCCTCGCCTCTGGACCACCTGACTTTGTGGGCCTATCCGGTTCGACCTCTAGTCATTTGAGGGAGGACCAGGAAGACGCCGTGTCTCGGGTGGCAGTGGAAGAGTCCTCGTGGGAAGAAGACGCGAAACGCCAGGAGATCAACGCAAGCTGGAGGAGGGAAGCTGAGACCAACGCGACGGAAGCGGGAGCCGTGTGGAGAAGGCGTCAGGACAGAACCGGAGGAGAAGCAGACACCGGCAACTGAATCGCCAGGAGGCCAACGGTACCGCGTATTGCCCAGCCACGCGAAGGAGGACGCGTGGCTTCTCCAGGTGCGTGCTCGTTTGGGTTCACTGTTTAGAATTAAGAAGGGCGGGACCGGGTAGGAGACGGAAGGGAGCGCCTGGGCACCGCAGTTCTCGAGCACAGTTCACGGGAGTACGTTGCTGTGGTGGTGGTTATGGCTATTCCCTCACTCCCCCTCCCTTGCACTTCTATACAAAGTGACCCGACCCTAAAAGCCTCGTTGTCTTTTTGTTTGCCTTACATGCCCTGGAAAACCCCGGACCTCCGCCCCAGAGACTGAAGTCGAGACCACAAAGGAAGGATCCTGGACCCTTATTGTTTCTTGATTTTCACGAACGTTTTGTATAGAAACTCAATAAAAAGAGTTCAAACGTCGCCCTCCAGTGTTGGCTCCTTCCATTCTTGTGACCCAAAGGTGACAGCTATATTCAATGTTTAGCATCTCTCTTTCTTCAAAAGGCAGCAACAACTCGAGGAGAGCTGATGGCTCACTGACAACAACCTGAATCAAGCAGGTCCGGCACCATCATATGGTAAGTCTAGGTAGTTGTATGATGCCACGAGCAGATGAGCCCAATTTGCAGCTAAAAGCTGAAAATGTAGTCTAATTCCTAAGAAGCAGGGCACCAAAACTGCAAAATGCAATTTTGCCTGCTGTAACGAAAATAGATGCATATTTTCTGGACCCGCGCATGAACAAAGAGAGAGATAGGGTAAATAACTACTCTTCAACCCCTGCTAATTATATTTAAACAACAAAAGAGTGATCATGGGTGTGCATCCAAAACAAGATGAAGGTTACACTCCCCAGAGAAAGGTATAAAAAGGTGGAAGCGGGTTAGTGAGGGGACAATTTCATGATTAGTATGGTGTCCCTTGACATTGAAAGTCTCTACTCCTGCATTCCACAGGACGACACAATAAGGGTGATAACTAAAACTCTAAATCAAGCAGTGTGGGACTTTACAACAGCACTCTGGCACTGAAGTGAAATTTCTTCCAATACCAAGATGATATCTACCTACAGGCCACCGAGCTCGTCTATGGGCAGTACATTTGCTCCTAGTGTCGCTGGCCTCTATGTGTTTGATTTCGAATGTAAGCACATTCTAGTACCAACCAACCCCTTCTCACAAAACATCACATTCTGGCAAAGGTACATCGATGATGTCCTTATGAGTTGGAAGGGATCAGAGGCCCTACTTATGTCCTTTTTTCACTGGATCAACACATGCGATCCTCATCTGAAGTTTACTCACCATCAAAACAAAGATGAGATGGTCTTCCTGGACGTGACTATTAACAGAGTGGGGAGCCATCTGAGGACAAAGACCTATCAGAAACCCCCCGCCAAGAACAATCTACTGCATTTTTCGAATTTTCACCCACGACCACTCAGAGAGAATCTCCCATTCGGGCAATACTTACGTTTAAAACGCAATTGCAGCGAGCTCTCTGATTTTAAGAACCAGGCACAAGAACTTACCGGAAGATTACAAGAAAGGAGATACCCAGATCGAATCCTTAAAAGAAGCCGTAAGAGAGCAAGGGATCAAAACAGGAATGCCCTCCTAGAAGACATCCCCAAGGAACCAGCAGGAAACATACCTTTAACATGTGTCACAACATATAACCCCATTTCTAATGCGGTTAGTCGTTCCATCAACAAACATTGGAAAATCCTTACCAGCAATAATCATGACTGGACTAAACCCCTGTTCTCCTATAAACGGGCGAGGGGTCTTAAGGATTCACTGGTCCATACACGCCCAGCAACCGCAAACAGGATGACGAACGCACAGTTTTGAATGCTTGGGGTCTTCCACCCATCACGGGTCATTATCCGTGTGGGGGCTGCAGCATATGCCATCTCACATCTGCAACTAAGGTTCTGGATCTGGAGCAGGGTAAACAATGGGTCCAATGGAAAAAACACACGAATTGCAACTCGCAAAACGTGGTGTACCTGATCACCTGCCCGTGTGGGTCGAGATATGCGGGTATGACCACAAGAAAAGTGAAACAGCGGATTGGAGAGCATCGTAGTAACACAAGATGTCATAGGAACACCACCAAACTGACGGCGCATTACCTACAATTCAACCACACCCCAGATGATGTTAGATGGACTATAATAGAACAACTTGAGAACTACTCAGGGACGCAAGATCTCCTGTTCGTGAAAGAACAATAGTGGATTTATCGGTTGTCCACACATCAAACAGGGTTGAATGATAATATTCCATGGGGTACAGTAATGCGACGATGAGAGATTTCTCCTCTGAGTTTCGTGGGTACAAAGTCCCTAATCCCACTGAAACCCTAAAAAATGAAGTAAGCGACCGGTTTAATAGGGTCTTTGTGATTTCTGCCCTATTCCTCTTTTCTAGTGGAAGACTTTAATAACTCATTGAACATACCAAGATGAAAAGCCGCCCGAACAAAGTCCCTATGATATACAGTATGACTAGCCATTCAAGTTATATCCTTTCAGGGGTGTGAATGTAGACAGCTCATTTAATTTCCTGCCGGTTCATGAAAAAGACCCTTTTTTCTAACAGAATCGTTCCCCAGTAAAGTTTCATCTTATTAGAGATGAATATTTAATATATGCTTACACTATTATCAGCCTATGGAAAATCAACATTAAGTCTTATGTGGGATTCGAACCACAGTTCGAACATTCTGTCACATTTATTGTCCTCAGGGGCGTCTTTAAATAAAGTTTTTCTTTAATCAGAGGGTTCCCCTTTAAGTGAATACAGCCAGCATCTAAAGCCAGCCCATCGAATGACGTCACAAGCACGTGACCGCAAAGAAGCACTTCTGCTTCCGCGTTTTGCCTTTCTAACAACATTCGGGCCACGGACGCGCTGCAGATAGGTTTGCAGGAGGGCAGCCGTCGGATTCTAAGTGGATATTCACTTTTAAAACTTCGGGGCGTTACTATATGCGCAAATCTGCCGCCGTATATCGCCCTCAATCCCACGAAAGGCGGGGTTGTAATAACTGTCGCCTATTTGTTGAAACGGGGCAATTTGATCAGGGTATAACCCAGAGAGGCTTTTGATGACAAGGGTCATTGATAATACCCTGATGCCAAAACCTTTTGTCTATTTTGTTTAGACAGGATGGGCAGAGATAAACCGCAGAGAGGCGCTTGTTTGCAGGGGACACCTGTACGGCCAGAATGCCCAACGTCTCGTCTACTCTGTTAAACGGGCGAGATGACTAGAGCAGACCCCAGAGAGGCGCTCGATTACAGGGGACGTTTTTAGTGCCAGGATGCTCAACTGGGAAGTTTTTACCATGCCACGCTCAATGCTGAGTGAGTGCTTCAGGCATTCTTTTTACCCCTCCCATAAACGAGATACTGCGAACACCGGGGAGTACAATTAGGATTAATGTACAGAGGCATTTATGGGAGTCATCGAGAGTTTGTCATTATTACAAAACAATAACAGTACCACATATTTTCATTGACGCTACTACAGATATTATCTGGCGTGAAGAATACCCCCGCCGTGAGCCCACAGAAGCGGGACATAACATGGCTACATGTAAGACCTTCATGAGTAATCACGATATTTTTCCATACTAAGGTGGCCGCTCCAATTTTGGTTGCGGCAAACACTTCACGGAGTGCTTAGGAGCACGCACTGTTTAACCACACCAAACTAGCAGGCATGCCTATAATTCTGCTCTAGCGTTCACTAGAACTAGTGTCATTTTGAATGCATGCTCAACTAACAACCATGCATGCTACACTGCGCAATAGTAATAATTCACATTTCTATAATATAGCACATTATGGATTTTCTATGGTGGAGGATGGTTGAGTGAGAACCCACGATTGCTAGAGTAAGTGTGTGCCTGCATTTACCATGTGGGCAGCAATGGATTAACTATGATGTTGCTTTGCGGCGCATTTCTTCTTTTTATTTCTTCACAGGGTATTGGACGCTGTGAAAATCCAGGACTGCTCAGAAAACCGTGAGTTTGTTTCATTAGCAAATTCTACCTTGAGGTCAGGATACACCTTAGCATGTGTATACTGCCCGGGGTATTTTCTGGCCCTGATGAAAGCTTGGCTGACAGGGCCGGACTGGGAACCAGAACCGGCCCTGGCAAAGTGCTCAGCCGGCCCCCCTCCCCCCTCCGGGAGGACGGGGGGCGGGGCGGGGTGCGACCACTCTCTGTGCCAGGACCGGTTTTCGTCCGTTTTTGTTACAGGGCCGTTTTTGCAGCATAGCTGCAAAAACGGCCCTGTAATATAAAACGGCCCCCAGGGGCCCAAAAACGGCCCCCAACCATGCGGCCCACCGGGGGTTTGCCCGGTGCCGGCAACGGCCAGTCCGGGCCTGTTGGCTGAGCAAGCCAATTCGAGCAGAAACATGTCGACCAAAAACTTTTTACACTAAGGACACTATTGGTTCAAATTGGTGACCTTTTGGCGTCCGTTTCACTTGTTTTTAAGGAACGCAAGCTGGTCTCCTAATAAAAAGTATTTTCGAGACATAGACTTCTTTCTTTTAACATCACTATTTTTTGCACTATTCACTACACAAAAACCAGCTCCGCTGTAACATCAGGCGTTGAAGAACACCGGGCAGACATTCGGTCTACCCGGTGGGGACCCTATGATGAAGCATGTCACTGACCAGGTCGGTGGATGAGGGTTCTTCATACTAATCAAGAAATTGTCCCCTCACTAACCCACTCCCACCTTTTGTCCCTTTCTCTGGGGAGTGTTACCTTCATCTTGTTTTGGATGCACACCCATGATCACTCTTTTGTTGTTTAAATATATATATTTTCTGGACCCAACATTGTGGAGGAAGCTGTGCCACCTCACTTCCTAAAGTGCAGTAATCACAGGTTTGCTTTAGAGGCTCTGGAGTCCCCGCTGCTGTTTAGTCTGCATTTTAATGTAATAAAAATGTCATAGAACTGTGACCTAATGGGTGGGAGTGGGGCAGGGATGGATGCCAGGAGGCACAGAATGTTGGCAGAAACAACAATTCAGATGGTTCCCAGCTTATCTTCAGCACAAGAGAAGGAATTATCGTGAGAAAGTATCCTGTGCAATTACTAAATAAGCTTGCTTTAAATGGCAAGAGAAAAACATGTGAACTATGAAAATGGGTGCATATAATAGTACCCATATAAAACTGCAAGAATAAAAGCAGAGGATCGCAGTTCTTGCTGGTTTCCACTCACTTTACTCCAGGGGCGCACCTAGACCCGAACTTGGAGCGGGAGCCAGGGCCTGCTTGAGCGCTGGTGGTGGCGGCCATTATTACAGTCTATTTTGGCCCTCTCTTACCCCATAACCTCTTCTATAACTTCCCTCATTACCACTCTTCAACAATGCACTTCATTTCTCTGTGGCCTCTCCCTGACGTACATTTTATTTTTTTAATAGTGCTAATCATAGTTCACTCACACTCATTTCTATGATCTGCATGGTACACGTTCTTTGCAGCAGGCACATTAACCCTCCGTGCTACTTTACAGTGAGCCAAAACTGCCACTAGACAAAATACCGAACTCTCACTCATAGAAACATTAATCACCAGAGTCATCTTGACATTTTTTTTGTTGCCTGAAAACTACCTGATGCACAAGGAAGTTTCTATGCTTTTAACCCAAAAATTATTTTTAAACACAGCAGTTCCCACCAGAGTCAATGCCAGGTGCAGCTGCACTGGTTGCACTGCCCTAAAGTCACCATTTCCAGAAATGGTGCCAGAGCTAACCTCAGCCATTATATGACGAAAACGATCTATGTAAGTGGTGGGGTGTGATACTTCCCCAAATTTCAGCAAGCAAAACAATTTAAAAGATTTCTTGTAGATAATTTATGAGAGAGCAGACTTCTGCCTTGAGAATTGTTTGAAATTTTTGGGATCCAGTTACAGTATTGGAAATTAACTAATCCACTGTCTAACATGTAAAACCACAGCATCCAATTGATCTTATGAAATGCTTGACTTCTTCGGCAACCATGAATTTCACCCATTAAAAAACTATTTGGCTTGGAATAATGCATTGTACTGAATAGAAAGCTAGAGATGGCTGAAGGAGTCCCATGGTCTTAAATCAAGCACCATACCACAGAGCCTCAGCCCTAGGGTCCCTCCTTGTGCCATCCCACATTCTCAGTCCACTCTCTCCTTTTGCACCAGCCCCATTGTTGAAGATGGAATTAAGTAGACATCTATTACTACGGAAAGGGCAGGTATTCTGGGGGTGCTTTTGCAGAAATAGGTGTCTATTCAGAAGAGTTGTGTCATTTTGTATATGTGCAGAGTAAGAGGTGTGCTCATGTAAGTAATGGTGAATAGTGTGAGTGAGTGCAGAGTGAGTGATGCAAGTGTAAGGTGAAACGTACCAATGTGTCCGGTGAGTTGCATGAATGCAATGTGAGAGGAGGGCCTATGTGAGAATCAGGTGAGAGGAGTCCATGCAGAATGAGAGGAGTGAGTGCAGGGTGGTGTGAGTGGGGTAAATGCAGGATGAGTGGTGTGTCTATGTGTGGTGCAGGATAAGCGGCGAGAGTGAAGGGTGATCTGACTGGTAAGTGCATGTTGAGGAGTTAGTGCAGAGTGAGTGGTGTGTCCCTGTGAGTTCTGCCAGACTATAATCCCTGTTGGCAGGCAGGATTAACAGAGTGCCTGTATGACTGCAGGCTGAGAGGTTTGTTCATGTGAGGGCAGGTTGAGAGGAGGAACTGCAGGATGAGTGGTGTGACTAAAGGGTGAGTGATGTGCTTGTTTGAGTGGTGTGAATGAAAGTTGAGTGCTGTGTTTACGTGCATGAAAATGTGAGTGAAGGGTGAGCTGTGTGAATGACATGAGAGCCTATGTAAATGCACAGTGAGCAATGGGACAGTGTGAGAGTAGGGTGAGTGATGTGACATAAGAGTTTGTGTGCTGGTGAAAGTGCAGAGTGGGAGAAATGAATGCATGGTCAGTGATGCGATTGAGTGAAATTGCAAAGTAAGCAGTGAGAATAACAGGTGAGTTAAGTGTCCCATGAATGCAGGGTGAGTATTGTGTAAGTGCAGGGTGAAAATCATGAGAGCATGATGAGTGATGTGAGTGCAGTGTGATCACTATGAATGCAGGGTGAGTAGTGTGCTCATGTGGCTGTAGGTTAAGTGGAGGAAGAACGGCATGAGTTCATGGTGAGTGTAATGTGGTCGATGTGAGTGTAAGGTGAGCGGTGTGCTTGTGTGAGAGCAGTGTAAGAGGAGAATGAATGGTGTGAGTGTAGGGTAACAGCACCAGTGCTGTGTGATCGCTGTGAGTGTAGGGTGAGCAGTGAAAGTGACAAGTAAGTGGAGTGTTATGTGTGTGCAGGGTGAGCAGTATGCTCATGTGAGTGCAGGGTAGGAGGTGGGTGAATGGTGTGAATGCACGGTGAGCAGTGTAAGTTCAGTGTGGTAGCTGTGGATGCAGGGCAAGCACAAAAGTTAAGGGTGAGTGATGAGAATGGGGAGTGAGTCATCTGAATGCAGGATATATACCAAGACACCTGGAGTAACTCAGCATTGTATTGACGACTGGTGTAGGGTTTCAGATATGTTAAACTACTGCTGTTATGTTCCAATAAGAATCTTAACAGATGCTAATGCATTCACTCAGATAGGTAACCAGACTCTTCTATTACCAGATCCTGCAAGATTTTTTTTTTCCCAGGCAAAGTTACTCTAACCTGGCTCTGGTTTTGTGCCAAAAGGTGTGATTCTGCCACAATCTTCGACATATATAAAGGTTGGCTAAGGCTAAAAGCAACACTATAGCAGTTAAAATTACGCCGTACAATTGTTTTCATTATTTGCCAGCTCTAACTGACAGGGGATTTTAAAAACTGCAAAAAGTACAACGCATTTTTGATTTAAAAGGCAGCATGTTTGTCTTTTTTATGTGTGGCAAAGGGAGTTTATTTTCTAGTATAAACTTTTTTGGGGGGGCTTTCAATTTCAAAGGCACTGAACTAATTGATACATTACTTAGTTCCAACTATACCAGCCGTTTATGATTAAAATGCACTCACATTACGATTCAAGGGGAGCTATATATTCCTGTGAGACGTATTGCAGTTTTAGTTGTGTGCAGACAAACTGTATTCAACAAAACAATCATCGTGTTTGTCTGGTTTTATTTGCTGATGAGGAGTTATTAACTTCAAACGTACATTTACCATTTCTCCCATCGGGCATTTTCTCACAGATGATGAGCTTTTAACAATGTTGTAATTAAGCCCAGAAGAAAAATACAATTGTTTTATAGCGGTCACTGAGTGTATGAGTCTATTGCTTTTTCATGCTGTGTGTCGCCATAAAAAGGCGTGTGTTGTGCAATAATACCCTTACTCTTATTCCAGCACTACACAATGCAGATTCGCCTCTGGTTTTATAGCCCAGAACCATATTGCAATTTTTTACATGCACCAGTTTCACCCTCTTTCGTGATTCAAATGATTATGCATGTTCTTCTCCATAGCATCTTTTGTATTTTACCTGATTTGCTTTGTTACATAGTGCGAACTCTAAGGTTACGTTACCGGATGAAGGAATTTAATTTAGGTATTCTTTTTGAGCTTGAGGATACAAGTAATTTGCCCGCAATCACAAGTTACCGGTCTAGGTTGCTGCACGCTTTGGTGACACTGCATTTGCACACAGATGCTGGCATTTGCTTTCTTATGGTGAACACTCCAGCAAGCACTCAAGGTTGCTGTCGCGTCTGTGAGCTTTGTCCCCTACCCACATTGCCATCTTTTGCCAATATGGGTCCCGCACCCCCTCTGTGTTTTACACACAAGTTTAAACAAGCAGAACTGGATAGTCACGAAGGGTATGTTTTCTTGAGCCAATGCCCTTGAACTCTAATAAATAAATAAGTACACGGTCTAAGAAATAAACTCAACATTTAACAAGTCAAAACGAAAACGAAACCTACAAGCCGCCCAGTTTACGCTGAAGAAGCAGTGTTGCCGGCGGGGGCGAAACCAGGAAGTCAGGCATCCTTGCCCGTGACATGGGCGGGGCCTGTGACGCGGCCGGAGTAGGCCGGTGTTGCTTGTTGATGCGGGGCTCCCATCATGGAGGGAGAGCCCTGCGGTAACGTGAAAATCCAGAGAAGTGCCCCGCGTGTGGAGATGCGCCGGAGAAAAGGAGCGCAGCGAGGCGACGTGACAAAAGGGCACGGTGAATGGAGGGGGGATATGTGTGTCTGTGTGTGTGTGTGGGCAAGCCCGTGAGTGGTGGGGGAAGGGTGTGTGTGTGTGTGTGTCTGTGTGTCTGTGTGTGCAAGCCCGTGAGTGGTGGGGGAAGGGTGTGTGTGTGTGTGTGTGTGTGTGTGTGCGTGCGTGCGTGCCTGTGTGTGTGTGTGTGTGTGTGTGTGTGCGTGCGTGTGTGCCTGCCTGCCTGCCTGCCTGCCTGCGTGCGTGCGTGCCTGCGTGCGTGCGTGCGTGCGTGCCTGCGTGCGTGCGTGCGTATGCCTGGAGGGGAGAGGGGTGAGTGTGTGCGTGTGAAAATTTGTGTGCGTGAGTGTGGCTGTGTGTGATTGAGAGAGGCTGTGAATGGGAGGCAGGGGGTGTGCACGGCGCCGTGCGCGCCCTCGAGGAGGAATCTGAGACAGCAGAGGCGCGTGGCCGAACGCAGTCTCAGATTCCCCCGAAAGCGATAACAATAGGTCCTTCGCTGACGCTCGACCTAAAAAAGGAAGCAGTGAATTGGACTAATTTTTTCAGGCTTAGTAGGGTCTAAAAGAGGTTTTTTAAGAAGTCGGACTACTGTAGCATGTTTCAAGCGCTGGGGGACCTGGCCCATCTTAAAGGAGCTGTTAAGTAGGTCACAAAGAACAAGTAAAATTACAGCCATTCCTCGTTCCAGAACAGCAGGAGATGCAGGATCGGAGGGGGAACCCAACTTGACGGCTGTCAACAGCAGGCACAATTCCTCCGCTGGGAAGGTTTAAAAACAGGCAGCCCCAAGTTATCAGCAGAGGATTTGAACCACAAATTGAACCAAGGAGCATCCCCAGAGGCCTCAGGAAAGGTGGAATAAATGGAGGCGACTTTATCAGAGAAAAATTGGGCTACGATGTTGCAGCATTCCTCTGAAGATGGAGTAGATGCTGAGACTCGGTCCAGAGAAGATAACTTCACAGTGGAAAACATTTCTCAAGAAGAATTCTGAGCCGCCTCGATTTTGCTAGTGTAAAGATTGCGACAGGTGACCCTGATATGCTTATGATATACCTTCAAGGTTGGCTGAAAGTTGGCCTTGCCAGTAGGATTAAGATTTCTGCACTGAACGTGCTCTAGGCGCTTGCAGTTCTTTTCCGAACAAGCAATTCGTTGCTGAACCATTCTGATGAAGGTGTGGTTCTTCTGATAGTATGCTCTGTCAAAGGTGTGATTTGTTCAAGTGCACCTGCTATCCAGTAGTAGTAGCTAGTACCTTTTCAGAGTGTTTGGTCTGGAGAAATACAAAGTCAGGATTTAAAATATACTACACTGGTTGAAGTTGGCTTTACTAAAAATAATGCATTACTATCCAACTGATCTCTATTTTAGCAACATTAGGATAAGGAGTGCCTGAAGGGAAAAAACGAATTTTATAAACCATACATGCAGTTCTTGATGACAGTTCATAGGTAATTGCTGTGGTGTATTAGGATTGGAGTTTTTGAACTGCAAGCAACAAAAGGATTTGTGTGATTAAAGGAGTAACCTATTGAGCTATCTACATAAAAGATAGTTCTGTGATCTACATTTTTACACGTTCTTTGCAGCAGGCACATTCACCCTCTGCACTATCATATGAGGAGTCAAAAGTGCCACAAGAAAACAACTCTGATCTCTCTCCAGCAGAAACATGTATCACCACAGTTATCTTGGCATTTGTTGCTGTCTGAAAACTGCTAGACACACAAGGAACTCTGCAGCAGGTACACCCATAAGTTGTTCCTGAACATGACGCCCCTCCGCCCCCCCTCTTCCCCCTGAGGTCAGCGCCTGGTGCAGCTGCACCGGTCGCACTGCCCTCGAGCCGACTCTGGCTGTATGTATGCAAGTGTTTGAATATGCGAACAGGACAGCTTGTAGAAGTCCAATTATGTTATAAAAACAGTTGCAGTTCCTCTCATTGCCTGCCATCGTCTGAACTTGTCCAAGTCTCTTGCCATGTAAGGCATTAACTGTGCTGACACGAGGCGGTGTCTTCTGGCAGCCAGCCAACCGAGCTGCTCAAATTTCCCTTGTCATCAATACAGCAACCTAATCATACAGCAGCTTCCTTCTGCTCCTCCAGTTAAACCAGGTCTAATCTATATCCAAATATTGACGCCATTTCTCTTGGAAGGAGGGCTTATCTCATGCCTACTGTTGCTAGCCTTTCATTCCAGAGCCGACCCGAGAACATCCTGTTCAGTGACATTAGCACCGTGTGGTTATGCTCCGAAGCACGACAAAGGACACTTTCCCGACACTAAAAGATAAGCAACCAAAACAATTTATGGATCAGTTTCAGTAAGTAAATTGCTCCTTCAAATGCATATTTAAACTCGCTGCAGTAAAGGAAGAAACAAGAAAATGAAAGCATTTTCCACTTGCAGTCAAATCATTTTCACAGCTGCGGGGTCTGGTGGCTCACAGGACTAATGCGACTCCTGCAGGGTCCTGTGTCCGACATCGTGGCCGCAGGTTCAAATCCCGGACGGTCCACTCAGCCTTTCATCCATACGCGGTCGATAAAATGAGTACCATTGAGTTGGGTAACAATTAACTGTTACTCAGCTCCAAGATGTCTACGGGTGAACGTCGCTTTACAAATAGACGGTATGTTATGATGTGTGGACAAGCAGCCATCTGCTTTTCTAGGGCATCTTCACCCTCCCTCCCATCAGCTGAGTAAAGCTTTTTAGTTTTCTTTAAAGATCAATGGCAAATAGAGGTGGGCAAATGATCCAGACACAAGGCAAGGTGTCTAATGTACCCCGTACAACTCCCCTAGAAATCTAGATTCCAGAACAAACGTGTTGCTCTTAAATTAGGTCCCTGAGTTTTGAGGTAATTACCACAACTGCTGGCTTTCCTTGTATGATTATTCTCACGCAGAACCTGGCACTGGTATCAGGGGGTGGACCTGTAGTCACCCCCTCACGTGCATCACACCACCCGGGATCTTCACTGCACTGCCCAACGGAGTATAATAAACTTCTTTTAGACCCAAGCCCAGGTGACAGCGCTGCTAGTCGTCATAACACACGGTCTTCAGCTCTGTGCTCGCCCCTGGTCTTGCAGTCTGCTCGCAGTATCAATGCCTGCTTCTGTTGCATGGAAAGTTGAACGTTTATTGATCCTTACCCATAGATCAGACTGCTACTTCTCTTTTTCTGTGAAGCCATCTATACCATCATCAACCTCAGTCAGGGTGGAGTTGCTCCCTCATCGCTTGACTGATATTTGTGAGGACTGGATGGGAGCACTAGTTGTTACCATGTGTGTCTACAGTGGTGGCACACTTGAGGATTGCGTAGCACAGCCAGACTGGTACCAAAAGATAGCCTGGGAAATGCCAGAATATCTGCCTCGTGTTCCATCCAGCGAGTACAAAAAGGAAGCCCAGTAGAGCCTGGGGAGTTTGGGACTCAAGGTGAAATGTTATCACGAATACTCGCGTTATTGTGGGATTTCACTTCCAGACCCCGGGTCTAGTATTTCAGTTTTAAGCTAAACAACTGCATGTTAAATACATACAACTTCTTCTCACTTCCTGCATAAATCTGCTTGACAAAGGAAGGTCTTAATGGAGTGACACCATAAGAAAAATAATTATGTATAGGACTTTGACACTGAAGAACAGATACACTTGAACTTTGGTAGCTAAAGTGGCAGCTTAACCCCTTCGATGCTGATGACGAGCTCAGCTCGTCATCAGCCACGGGTGGCGTGTGCGGATGACGAGCTGAGCTAGTCATCCAACGCGGTTATTTGAAACAGCCGCACAGCGCAAAAATAACCGCAGCAGCGATGCGGTTAATGCACAAGCTACACAATCCTACCTGTTTATTACAGTGCATGCAGTGGTATAAACACTAGGTGTCCCCTCCTGTTCAATGAAGGACAAAGGCGTTTGTGGCATCTGCATTCACGTCTCTCAAACGGATCGGCCCTAACTTATCATTGCAAAAAAAACAACCAATAAGTTACAACTTGGCAATGTGACATTTCAGCAACAAAATATAACCTTATTCTGTCAAATCTCTGGACGCTGAGACCAGTAGCCCAAGTCTCCCTGAAACAAAAGCGGTCTCCACGATTATCTAGCTATCTGTCCATCTAAACTGGGTGACAACCTGAAACATACTGAATACAACTACACCATGTTTAACCAAATATATAAGGAAATGGAATACCAAAAGTTACTGAAATGACTACAAATAGCCCAAATAGTCCACAAATTGGAAAGGGTATTGATGCTCATAATTCCAGAAAAGGGCGCCTGTTAGGAGGAGGGACCTCCTTTTGTAATAAGACTGACCTTCAGTACCATCAGCAGGGGATTGCTTACTACACAGCCTACAAGAAGGCATATATGGCTTAACTTTGGAAGATATGCTTCCAGCTGCTAGGTGGTGCATGCACCTGAAGGTGAGAGGATCTCTTGTTCCAGATGTGGACTGATCCTGGGAGCGAGTGTATGAGTCTATGTGTGGAACCCTTTTTACGAACAGTTATTGTTTCCTGTCCTCTCAGCTGTCTACAAAGTAGGGTCTTCGGAATGACACAATAACAGGCATTGGAGCAACTTAGGAGGTTATTTTTCTCTGCCCTGAGCAATAAAGCCCGATTTTTATCTGTACGGAGAGGGAGGTTGGGTTTTAAACTACTGCTACCATTCAATGTATCTCGAGGGGCTTCAGCTTCAAATACCGTGTGAGGGTCTTGACCGTATGTGCAAGCAAAGTACTATCCGAAGCGAACAAATCTAATGTGACTTATCGTGGCTGGTTTTCCAAGAAGGGCCAAAGCAAGTCAGTCATGGTCTCTAAAGCTCCCAACACAGTGAACAAAGACTCCACCAGGATGCAACGGTCACTGTGTTAAAGGCCATCGGCAGATCGAAAAGTAGAAACACAGATTCAGAGACTTCATCTACAAAGAGAACTGTATTGTTCCAAAATCCCAGGAAAGCTGTCCTACTGCAGGACCTACACTCGAATTGAAGCTAATGAGACAGCAGAATATTTGGGAATGCTGGAAAGTAGCCTTCTCTAGGTTTCTGGCTACAACTGGCAGACTAGTTAAGGCTCAAGAATGTGACCTGCCTTTTGTGAAACTTGAGCAGGGATTCAGTTAGAGGAAATCAGCTTTCATCAATATTTTGTGCAGAGCAGTGGTTGTATGAACCCGGTGGACGCCACCCACAATGAAGGTCTTAGCAACCAGCATTCCACTCACCAGGGGAAATAAAATGGGGCAAAGAAGACAGCTCTGCCAAGTCCCAGGAAAGTTTCAAAGAAGGTGACAATGGCCAGTCACTCGCAACAGCGTTTGATAGTTTTGAGCATTTTGCATCCCAGAATCATGCCAGCAAGATATGCATAAGTATGTCAATAGTTTAGTGCTCAGGGTTCGGAAGACCTAGTCATTTAAGACATCCTAGTGCATTCACAAGACCGGATCAGGCACTGCTTTTGTGAAAAAGTAGGTGAAGGTCAAGAAGTCATCTGATATTGTCCACTCAATGACGTGCTTTGATAAACAGGGTCTGGTCCTGATAGATTAATTTAGAAGTGGCCTATCGGGGCTATTTGGGCAGATATTTAAGCTTCAATTATGAATATCTCAGAAATGTAAGGTACTACCACGTCTGGGAATTACCATAATCCTAGGATAAGAGATTTACTAAATGCCATAAATATCTTCTTTTATGGGTTTGTAGAGGGCAAATAGGGATTTACACATGGAATTGGTGTTTACTGAACCAATTGCGTCCTGTATTGGATTTGTTCTTCACTTTTGCTATCAGTGCACTTTGGCAGGTCTGATCTGATGTTGTCATCAATATTTAAGACGATTATTGGCAGCAGCCTCGATCTGGATAGGGGTTGCATACTTTTCCGGCTCCTCATATCTGACCTGGGTGAGAGACAGTAATAGAAACCCTTGAATGCAACAGGGGCGAAGCTGCAGGATCTCTATAGCTCGAGACAGTATCCCCAAAAAGTGCAGTGACTGGTTGTGGGGAACTAATAGCAGTATTCCGGTATTGATTAGTGCCGACTTAAAGTGGCCACCCTGTAGGCAGCGTAAAGGATATTGCCAAAAGTATTTTTTTATTCTTATAGAAATAATCACTGTTTACTTTCCAAAACATATTTTGCTGCATTAATGGACACCCGCTGCTGCTGTCAATGCCGCGGGAGCCAGTGAATCGTTCAAACTTTGCTCAATCACTGATACCTTGTCTCGAACTTGAGGATATCTGACCAAAAAGATTGATCTCCGCTCCCACTGGTTTATCCTTCGATACAGGTCTCCGTTTCTTACTGGCAATCAATGTAAAATTACTGCTCAATAAGCCATCATGAATTAAAAGTGATTTAAATTGAAACCGCAATCCGCTTTCCATCCGCATTTTCTGTCCTTGTGGATTGCTTCCCGCTCCTGCTCCCCTTTATGCCTCAACCCTCAGCTCTCCACTCCATTCCCTAGGCTCTTTCTATGCCCCCTTGTGGATACCCTTGCCAGCAAACGCCCCCACCCCTTCAAATTTACTTCTTGCCCCGAGTTCAGGCTCTTCTTTTAAACCTGGAAACAACAAAGAGGGCTGCTCCCCTTGCACCGCTGTCATAGCTATTATTGTTAAGAAGTTCCAAGATGGCTGTCATGTTGCATCCAGACAGGAAGTCTAGAGCCATAGTCACACCGACTTTGAGAAAGGTAAAGCAATAAGGCATACATATTAAATATAAATTCTAGATGTTGGCTCAAATATATTGGCTTTGTCAATGCTTGTATTGGAAATGTGCAAGCGCTGGCAAAGCCAATAGTGATGGGTGGTGAATGCCGTCTTTGTTGCTCTAATAGAACAAGCACTGACAAAGTAAGGGCGATTGGCTTGATCAATTTTTTTTGGTTGGTGTATCGGATTTCAGCTATGATTTACATACGATTCCAGGAAAGAATGCCTCTGCTGTAACTCAAATTTGCAGCACACAGTTACATGTAGACATCCCAGTGTCTGGGAAAAGACAAACAGAGCCTACCAAAAAACAACACAGACATATATTAAACAGAAACAGGTAAAACCAAAAGTGAGGAGTATTTTCTACAACCAGGATGATTCTATACAGTATACCAGTCTAGGTACCAGCATGAACAACTGCATGTGCTGTATCTGTTCTGTACCTGTTAAGGAAGTTTGCATTGCTGGCGTGTGAACATACCACATGTTCTTTTGTGTAAGCTAGCTTAAAACCAGCAATGAAGGTTGTGTCTATGAACTGAGGTGCTGTCAGGTTAATTAGACTGTACCTGGACATTTGGAGCTGCACACAAACATTTAGATCTCTAATTGTGCATTGGCATATGATGTTGTACTTCAGCTTATGATGACTGTGCTTGGGCACGTGATGCCTGGGGATGCTGGCCTAGGCTGTCTGCAACCCTAGCATATCATTGCTGTAGACTGACCAATCTTGACAAAGCCCTAATTAACACAGTAACTGTAACTGAAATAGACTTTATTTGATTTACTGATTTTATTTAATAAATAATTGTGCACACAGACTTTTTGACTGTAGTGGGAACTTCCTGTGTTGGCAACAGATGCCAAGATACAATGCAAACTGGTGTATCTGATGTCATATGTGGAAGCAGGGGTCTCCAAAGTGAAATGGGATGTTACTTCTGCTAACCTTGACATTTTGGGAATTGCGGTCCATGATCCTTAGCCTGAAGTTATTTGAGTTTAGATGAGCATATCTTAATAACCTGGTTACTGCTTTCAAGGCATCCGACCCAGTAGTAGTCTAGAGGCTCAGTGAAATAAAGCAGCCACTGCATGGATCTATTTTTAATTCCCATAGTCACAAATTCAATTCCTGACGAGTCCACTCAGCCTATCATATTTCAGATGTCAATATAACATGAATACCATACACTAGGGAATCAATTTGCATGTAAGAAGGGCCAAATGACACCTCTGAATATGCCCTCTGCAAATATTATGCAGTTACAATGAAGTTGTAAATATCCCTCATTTTCCCTTTTGGTTGGTTTCTGGAAATCTGGCTATTTGGAGGTGGCGAAGTATATATCTGGGTATCGGTTGAGGGAGACTCAAAACACTGACAGTGGGAAGTACCACCAATGATCTGCTATGATAGTAGAAATAATTTAGGTGTGCTTTCCCTCTTCAGAAATAGGAGATGAGACAAGCATTAGGTCTATTATGTGGGATAAAAACTCAAACTGCATATTCCTTACTTAGGATTCCTCTATATTACCCTTACAGCAATGGCTGTGTCAAAGGGTTTTATTGCGGTGGGTGATTCTGATCTAATTTTCAGTTGACTATTATATTTAAATAACCCCCAAGAATTGAGTAGGGTGTGATATGAGAGAGTCCATGAACAGCCTATATATTTACCCACCTATGTTCCCGAAAGTCCTAACAATGCATTTTCTTGTATTGGAAATTGATGTGGTGGAGGAGTTTAATTATCCACTGCATCTCATCAATTCCCAGACAGAGCCAGCATACTCCTCTTCATCTGATAGGCTGACGGATGGGCTCAGGTTGGGGGATGAGAGTAGTTGGGTTCAGTCAGTGAGTTTCTGCATCTTCCTGAGCATATATCGAAGGCATTATTTCTCCTACCATCTTCAAAGTCCAACAATTAAGCCACAGGTGTGCTGAGCGACATGCCTAGGCAAATATCACCTGAAAAGTACCAGAAGCAGTTTATCACACCCTAGCAATCTACAAAAGCACCTAAGAGATGTGTGCATCCGTGAGCAGCCGAGGACAATCGCAGCCATATGAAAACACAGGCACCGTATGTCACAGCGATAGAATACAACAAGGATTTCTCCTGCCAGCCCCAGATAAATATGTTAGGTTAGCAATAAGGCCCCTACAGTACTCCAGTGGCGGACGCTGCACAAAGGGGCCATCTAAGACAGCTGTGTCAAGTTTATGGGACTCATGCTTCATATCACAGGTTCTAAGGGACTGGCTTAATGATTGCAGTAGTGTATAATCTGCAAGTTCCCAGATGATGCTGTAAATCTATTATTTGCAGGGTGTAAGGAACAAACTGCAAGTAAGCGTTTACAGAATGGGCTAGGCTTGCACCGAGTTGGTCTTGGCACGAAAAGGTTAGTGAACACCAGCCTATTCACGCCTATGTTTACTGAGATTAGAATATTGACACAATTCAATGTGGTGCTCAATGAGAGGTAACAGTAAACTCAACGATCACATATGTCAACAAAGGCCATACAGAGGTCAGATCCTGACCTACGGATTTTCATAAATGCTTTGAAAAGCAAGGCAAATTCATTGGAATTGGGGGCGGGGGGGGGGGGGGGAGTACTTGAGTATGCTTTATTTACTTTTTTCCTGTATTCAAACACTTGACATTTGGTGTTCATAACCGACCGTGGTCAAGCAATTAACAGTGTTCTTGATGCTGGAATTGTTTCAGTAAATAACATTTTTGGTAGATGATGATTAAGGGGCATAACTACAATGCTGAACCACAATGGTGTTATTGTACCCATGGCATATAAAAGATCAAACTGATATTAGAAGAATGTCTTCTTAGTTATTAAATATATTGTATATATTAATTTATTATTAAGTAGGTCTATTATTCGAAATCATGGCTTGCTCCTTCCATCATCTGGCATTACTTATTGTGGGACGTTACGTCTTATTGAGCACTTCTCACAGCAGTTGTCTTCGGAGAACTTTTCCGAACCACAACGCGGAGCCATCACAAACAAAAACTTTTAGAATATGGGAACAGTGTGCGAAAAATCAGATAAACAGAAAGGAAAGAAGCGAATGGTGAGGAACAGCACCATTCGGGGAACTGCCAGGCACTGTGGCACCGAAAGTCATAGAAGGGAATAGCAGAGCACAGCTACTGCAAAGCAACCTTGCAAGCAAATACATTATATTATAAGAAACAGGGTTGAACCCAATATAGTCAATAGGGACCTGGGTAACAATTAGAACAAAAAGACCCCTTCCTTTTGTCCTACTTGCAAGCAAATACGACATTCTCCCCGGAGACAGAAAAAAAACATGTGAAAAATGTTGCAGCAGACGAAAGAAGCCTGCAACCACAGTCCATTAACAGTGAAGGACAAGAAGTCCAGAACAGAAGAGTAACAACAAATGACCCTAAGACAACACCATCAAGATGAGTTGCATCCCCTGTGAAGGGCTGAGGCACAGCCAAGAGACCACAACGCAGAGGACTGCACATACGTGAGAAATTTCAAGCAATGAAAAAGGGAGGAAAAGTATGAGTGGGCCCCACACTGGAAACACCAGGGTGTAGTGATGCAGAAGTACACATGAATCTACTGATCAGTTACCAGAAAGGAAGGAGTGGATGCAAACAACAGAACAAAGCATCCAGCTAGGGAGGAAGTGAAAGAGGGCACTCGCAGAAGACAAACCACCCAGAGGCAGGCGAGTGCAGAAGACCAAGCTTAGGGTCCTCGCAGAATGGGGAGGAAGGGCAGATCGTGAAGGAATCTGTGGCTAGAATCGTCTCTCCCATTTACATCGTTACCGAAGAGAAGTAACTCATACATCTGATAGAGACTACTAGACGCAGATTCCTTAATGTAGAATAGATACCCTAGCCAAACCCAAGGAGAAGGGGGGTCTGCGAGAGGATCTCATCAGCCTGGACAGAACAAGGGTCCCAACAGGGGATGAGTCAAACAGACAGGGAGAAGAACCCTGTCCCCCCAGGCTAAAAGGGGGGGGAATGGGAATACAAGAAAAGAGGGAGCCCGCCCTCACCCAGCAGGAGGAACAAGGACAAGGTGAAAGAAGGCCAGGGCACCTCACGCCCAGGTAGGGGACCAAGAATCCCCACCAGATGCCTCCAAAGGCTCAAGCAATGCATAGGAGCACCGAGGAAGAAGAGCAACCCAGAGACTCCAAGTAGAAGGGGTAGAACGAAGGCAAGCCCATCCCCCCCACTGGGAAACACACCCAGGGAAGAGGACAGCCGAGCTCATCACAGCCAGAAGGCAACAGGCCAGACAGAACGGCGACTCAGCAAAAAGGCAGGCGGAAGAAGAAAGGATAGCCCAGGCCCATGAAGGAAGAACTGGCCAACACCCCTCAGGGACAGACAGCGCCCGACAATGCACAAGAAACCCAAAGACCATCTCAACCCCAAGGGAGGAGAGGTGGAACCTAAAGCAGGGGCTTGTTGGAACAAAGCCGAACACACCCCTGCCTCAAGCAGCGAACAAGGCAAGGACGGCTAGCACGCTAAGGCGCAAGGAAAGGCACAATGGTGCAGAAGAACAGTAGGCCCCACCCGCAACACAGCCAGCAGCAGAAAACACCACGGAACGGTGCACCCAGGCCAAGCCAGATGCCAGCCAAAGAGAGGCTAGGTAGGCTAAGAGGGGCCCAGACGCGCCCCAAGGAAGGTTTCCGCACACACGGCCCACGAAAGAAGTGGAACCAGGCAGAGCTACAACGCAAGGCAGCAGACAACAGACCAGACCAGGCTAGCGACACAGCGAACCTGGAGAAGGACAGACCGGGACGCAACGCCAGCCATTACAAGCCATTAGCAAGAGGATCGCACATGCGACCTACTGTGACGCCACGGACAGCAGAGGCCCGAAGGCTACCATACCTCCCCAGCACATACCAGAGCTATAAAACAGCCACCAGAACCCCACATAGGGCAAGGTACGTCCCAAAACATGGCAACCCTCTCAGGAAAAACTTTCCGCAGCAGAGGACAAACAGAAAAGACCTAATCTCAGGGCAACACAGTTTACCAAAAACCAACCATCACAATTCGAAAAAGGGCCGGACCTACAGCCAACAGCACCATGGTCCTAACAAAAACAGTCTTGGAGGCGCATTAATCACAAATCCAGACCAACTCACAGGTCACTGAGGGGGAGAAGGAGGAGGAGGCCGAAGCCACGCCAGGAACCTATGACTGGCCAAGTCTGCAGGGGCGTGGAACAAGAGAGTGCCATCAAAAGGAAGTTCCACCAGCCGTTCCCGAATATTCTCCGGGAACACGCTATCCCAAAGCCAGGCATGTCAACGCAGGGTGACTGCCAAAGCCATGGCATGACCAAGCACCTCCGAAATGTCCAGAGCGGAATGAAGAATCCCGGCCATCCAATATGTGGTTCCTCAGATCAACACAGGCACCCTCCTGAGAAACGGCTGAAAGAAGGGACTCAGCCGAATCCCACAAACAAGAAGTGGCCTGGCCAAAACACAAAGAGTGTTCAGGGCCTGTAAAGCCGCACTGGTGGAGGCAAAGTTATTGCGCCCCCAGGGATCCAGCCTGCGGGCCTCCCGCGACGGGGGATACAACATCGACGGTAGGGAGGGAAAAGCAGTCTTCAAAAGAGGGCCCCGGTAGAGGGGTGGAGGGAAAGGCACACAGGATCACTGGGCGCAGGATGGTGGCGGTGCAGAAGGTGTTGGGGCACCGGGTCCCCCATGGCAGGACAGTCCCAAGCCCCCAAAAGAGAAGAATAGAGCGAAGCCCCGAAGGGAAGCTTTAGCTCCCGACACCAGAGCCCTGATGGAGGACCTCCAGAAGGTGATCCGCGGGGAAATGGGCAGTCGGATCACCCATGCGCAAAATTCCCGCAGCCGCGTAAACAGCACGGGCGAAGGCAGCACCCGCCTCTGTAGGGCCACACGGTGGAGAAAGCAGCTCCTCTGTGGGTGACGGCTGCAAGCTAAGGCGGCCGTCCCCCAGAGCAATTGGAGGAAGGAAAGGCCAAGTCCGGTAAGGAGGCAGGGGGCTGAGGAGTGTGGAACCTGCGGCGTCTCCGGCAAAGACCACGGCTGCGGTGACGGCAAATAGCCGTCCTTAGACGACGTCGGGGAAAAAGCCACGACACGGCGGCCCGTCTCTGGAGAGGACGAAACCAGCAAGTGCCGAACCTCTGGAGAAGAGGAGGCGCCTGAAGACAAGTCAATGACCAGATGCCGGCCTGGCACCGTAGAGTCTGCGACCGGAGTCAGGTCAAAGTCGACAGACGCTGAAGAAGACGACAGAACGACCTCCGCCACAACGCGCAATGCAGGAGACTGAAGCTGGGTCGGAGCCAGGGCGGCTAAATAACGACACCGAAAATCTGTTGACTCGACCTCCAAAGAGGCAGCCGCCTGCGTGTAAGAACGAGGAGGCCCCCGGTGTCACGCCCAACCCCCAGCCAGCCCCTGCGGCGCTGCCAGGACCAGCAGCCGCCGGCGCCTGAACGGCGTCACATCGGCCTCAGACAAGGCCGCCGCCTGCCCCAAGGGGGGGGTCGGGGACACGCCCGAGCCCCGGCAACCACCTGCGACACCACAGGGACCCGCACGGGGATTTGCGGCTAGGCCGAGGTGCCGT
Organism: Lissotriton vulgaris; assembly: GCF_964263255.1. Classification (NCBI taxonomy): domain Eukaryota; kingdom Metazoa; phylum Chordata; class Amphibia; order Caudata; family Salamandridae; genus Lissotriton; species Lissotriton vulgaris. The sequence goes on from NC_141689.1 coordinate 511,705,340, forward strand.
GGTCCGAAGGAGGGGACCCCACAGGGCCACACCCTAATGGCACCACATCCTCCAAACCTGGATCCGAACCAGCTGGCACCGGGGCCGAAGCCACAGGCGATGCCGCAGAAGTCCCCGCACGCAGCAAGGGATACGCAGACGTCTCAGGAGTGAAAGGAGGAGAAGGAGAAGCCAATGAGGCCTACAAGGCCGCCGCATAGGCCTCCATCTGGGCTCTAGTCGCCTCCACGCCGGGGAAAGGCGGATAGGGTGACAACACGTGGGACTGCACCACCTGCGGAGAACCCACGCCCCCAACAGGCCGGGAACTAGCTCTCGGGGACAAACTGCGACACTTACCAACAGTAGAGCGACCCTCTTGCAGCCTGGGATAAGGACGATGCCGAAGACGGGGGTTCTTGAACCCATCCACGGGGGACTGACGCGGTGACGATGCCGACCTAGACAAGCGTGCCGAAAGGAGTTTCATCCGGCGTTCCAGCCGGGATTTCAGTTTCATCTGCTGACAAGCCTCACAATCTGTAGAATCGTGGTGCTCCCCCAAACACCACATGCAGATGGAATGAGGATCCACCGCCGACATCTGGCGTGAGCAAGATGAGCAAGTCTTAAAAATCGAAGGCATTCACACACTGTTCCCAGAAATAAGTTTCAGAAACGAAAAGGGAAGGCCTGAAACAGGCCAGGAAAACAAACCGGATCCGCATTGCATGTGGAAAAGGAAAAAAACAGATGTCAGCGTGCTGGGGTGGGGCTTATGTGACCTCGCAGACGTCAAGTCCGCGGACGATGTCAGGGCGGAGTCACGTGGTACCGCCCCCGGCGCGCAGAGATGCTGTGGCAAAGAATATTTTCCGGATCCAGTCTCACGCCTGGGAATAATTCTACGATTAATCTGCGGCTAGTAGTCTTTATCAGATGGTCACTTTACAAAATCTCCAGTCAGAGGGAGTAGCAGAGTGGCATGTGTAATTAATATTATTCTAAACTGTTGCTATTTGTGACTGGCTATAAACTTTGGGATGATGTCCTTTAAGGTATATCAGACCACCTTTCCTGTGCATGCTTTTTCAAAAGGGATACTTTTTTGTTTTTAAACAGCTCGTGTTCCTTAAAGGAACAGGTGCTTTTTGTGCTTTTTTTTATGTTTCTCGTCTGGAACACATGGAGGGAAGCAGGTAGTGGTTGTTTGGACTACTTCATGTTCTCCTCAGTGTCGCCCGACAATTCTAAAAGGAGAAGCTGTCAACCAGGACAGGCCTTACCCTTTGCGTATAGGTTGCAACCTCCTTGGAGGAGTACGTTACTTATCAGTGGTGTGCAACCACAATTTTGGACACAAATTATTGAGATGTCTCATTGCAATTAGGAGAGAACACTTAAGTATTTCCTAATTGCAATACAGAACAAGTCAGTCAATTAATTTTGTTATTCTTTGAAAGTCTTTATCAAATAGCAAAATGGCTTGAGTAGAGAGCAAAACGCTATTTTGCGACTGCAAAGTCTGTGAATTTGAAAATCACTTGGTTGCTAACCACAACATGACTTTGTAGATCAGGCCCTTGGCGCGTCTGTGTATGCATGAACTGTTTGGTCATATTATATACAACACACTCATTAAGAAAGTAGAAAAACTGTTGCCCCTCTTATTTTAAACATAACCACACATGCCTACAAGGACACCAAACAGCAATCCAGCGCTCCACCTACGCCAACACCTCATCACGCTACCAGGCCTAGTCAACATAATCAAGCATAATCAAGCAGCAAAAGGAAGAAAGCATCTGAATGTGCACTCAGCACCACACCCACTGGATGCTGCACAAACATCAGACAGAATGTCTCCTATGCACAATGATGACAGCCAACAAATACATTCTACAGTGACATCACACATTTTACAAGACACTGACATGGGCCAGTACAGCACAAAGAAACAGGACATAACACTTGGCATTATTCTTTAGCCCTTTTACGTCTGGGTTTAGACAGTAAATATTTCAAGGATATCCTTTTCTTATAACAGACACAGAGTGGGCATTGGTTCTGCCCTTCTCAGCTGTTGGCTTTCTTCCAATAGCCTCTTTTAGCCACTGGTGTGAGGTGTCAAGTAAGGTTTTGTCAATCCCTTCTTGGTGTAGCCCAGTGGATTATTCATCTCTCACCTAATTCTATTGGCTTTTTAGGTTTGTCCTTATGCCTTCACTTGAGTGCACTTACATTGGGCACACCTACAAGTATTGACTAAAAAGTAATTTCGCCATCTCTTGTGGTTTTACATCTCTCTTGGGGTACATAATATTCTGTCCATTGTTATGAAATAGCCTCTGCACCATCACAGTTTTCTCTTTAGTTAGGTCTCCAAATGAAACCCCGGTAAAACAAAAAAAATGACTCCGAAATCATGAATGTTGCAAGGTAAAGGAGTGACACTTTTCTTTCTGAAGTAAAATAAATGTCACATTACAAAATGTTAACTTGAGAATTCCCCAGAATTGCCATTTTTATGAATACCAAAGAATTGCGGGGTGTTGTGCACATGCTGCTCTACAGAGAAGAAACACCCCCATGACCTTCATAATCTTCTCTTTCATAAGTCCCTCATCAGGACATTGTAGTGGTTTCTCTTCAGGACCAACTTTGATTCTCCCTTAGTTTTGCATATTAGATGTTTTAGGCCACCTCGATCTTGCACAGTCGCACATAATACAGTTTTCATGAAATTATTTTAGAAATACGTTATAAATGTTGTTTTGTTATTTAGTGACTCTTCTTGGGATTCAGTCTGCACATTTCGTACAAGGTCATCTATAATACATAATAGCAGGGTGTACTCTTTTCTCTGATCGATCAGCAACAACTCCTAACATTTTAGACACAACACAGTAGCACAGCAGCAGCTTTCCAACAGAGTAGTTCTTATCAAATAAACTGTCTCTCGTCCCCTTGGGGGCAGAGAGGAGAATTCCGGCGCAGACAGACCTGTCCTGGAATGAACACCCGCACAGCTTGATATGTAGCTTTGCGTAAACTGAGTTTACACCTATGATGAAGATCACCTAACTACCTACATACACTAGGTATGGAGTAGTTTGCTAATCCCATAGATCACTAACATCCATGGGCTCACAGTGAGGGTAGGCATAGACAGATATATAATATGCCATGGTGGGGATGTTTATTTTATACAGCCTGCTAGTAACAGTAATTATGTTGCTTAGTTGTATTTGCCTAATAATCGCAAGACATTGCTTCTCATAATACACTACGATTGTTTCAATAAATATATTTTAAACTTTCTTCTTTTTTTTACTTTTGTTTACTACTAACATGCATGAGTGAGAAATAAAAGGTTAAGATATGTTGCCATGGTTCCCTTGGGGACAAGAGTGTCATGTTCTAGACTGCCAAAATCACCTGTTACTCTGGTAAGTTTAGAAGTTCAGATGAGGCACTGTGAGCTAGCCGGGATTTGGGCCGACAGATACGGACATGGTAGAGAGACTCAGTCAAAGCAAAACTGTACCTACATTCTAATGCCCTTTCATAGGCACAATACGAGGTGAGGATATTCATGTTTTCACTGACAAACACACACCTTTTTGCTTTATTAGCTCCAAAACAACGAACCGCGGCCTTAGAATGAGGCATCGTCGGGAGATTCTGCTTGGAAAATCTAAAGCACACAATGGTTTCCCTCAATAAAATACATTCATTACTAACATGCACACCGCTTGATTCTGGGATGAAAACTTTGAACGTTGAGGTTGAGGTGATGTATAGAAAGGAAAAAAGAAACAAGAACATAACAGAAAACTAGCAAAATCTCATCTTTAATATTTAAAGATGGTATAAGATCCATTAAAACGATGCTGGTCCCATTAATAAGTCACTCTGCTACATCTCCACGCATAGGCATTCAAATCCACATACCAATGCTTGCTGAATTGCAAAATATGCAACATGTCTGTACCACAAGTGCATACTGTGTCAAGGTTTTGGTAGTAGCCGCTACTACACAATTTTTGCAGTTGCTCTTGTCCAGGAAAGGAATCATTTTTTACAATGTGGGTATTGCATCCAATAACATTCGAGTCAGACCTTCGTTTAGGGGTTTTGGAGCAAAGTCATTTGATAGTAAGATGTTTTTGAAAGCATGTTTAGATTCTGTTTAGGAATGTTTGAGTTGGAAAAATCCATGCAGATTCTTAGTGAGAACCGCTAAGTGACTTCCTCCCTTGGTCCACAGGTCCAGGCATCTTTGGATGGACTAACAACCGGTTAGTTTAGACACATCAATAAGGTTTACCCATCTTAAGCGATATGAGAAGAATATAGAACTAAAATTCTAAAACTGTATATTTGACCATGATGAGTCTATGTAAAAAAAAGAATAAGGAAATGTAGTGGTGTACGTACTCACAGCTCTTGCTTTTCTTGGTGTGAGGATATGATAGCCACTGATGTACTGCACAGTAAACACTGCTTGTGTAGAAGTTCTGCAAATATCCTACATCTACTTGCACACTTACCTGGCTTGCACAGATGAATACTACAGGAGCACACTTTCACTTATAAACCATGCCTATAGGCTTTGCCAATTTTGATATCTGAATAATATGAAGGAAAGGCCTCGGCTGGTAGAGGTTTGGGTGGAGAGAGATGTGGCAGGAAGAAGTATAAGCAAGGAGAGTTGTGGGCTTAGGTCAACCTGGGATAGATGACAGAAAGGAGATGCATAGGATGGGAGAGCTACGGGTGGGGTAGATACAGGCAGAGAGAGCTGAGTACAGGCAGAGGAGTAAGTAGTAAGAGATGCTCACATGCAGAAGAGTGGTTGAAAGAGGCACTGTCTGACAGATATGCGGGCAGGGAAAGAGGCAGGTTGAAAGAGGTGCGAGTGGGCACAGGTGAGGGTAGGTAAAGGTATGGGCTAGGGAGGTACATACTGGGAGCAGATATGGACAGGTAGTGACAGAGATAGGTATGGGCATAGAGTTTAAGACTGGGGAGGTTCAGACTTGGAAATGTATGTGCAGTGAAAGCTATGAGCTGGGAGGCATGCATGGAGAGTTATTGTTAGGGAGAGGTGAGGTTGGGAGAGGTGCAGCCTGGCCTGCCTTGGTACAGAGTAGGACAGATTCGGGCAAGCTAAAACATGTTCATGTGAGTTGTAATACGAAAATGACCCAATCTAGGAGAAACTTTGACAAAGTGCCAGTTTTTTGTGGTTTTTTTTATAAAACCTATGTGGTTTTTATAAACACCCACTGTGTAGCTGGCTTTAGTTTTGTTTATAGTAACAACATTGATGGCAATAACAGTGAAACTTAGGCACAAAGCCAGCGTCTAGTGAGTCTTACATAAAAAGTTGCACAGTTGTTATAAACACTGTAGAGCTAGCTTTTTTAGGTCGAGGACCGAGAAGGCTGTGCTTGCGCAGTCTCCAGGAGGAGAATTAATGCTTCTTAGTAGGGCTATAGAATCCGCCTCCCTGACCAGTCTCTCCTCCATTGGCTGGCTTCCTAAACAGAGGCCAGCCATTAGAGGAGAGAGCTGTCACTCCGAATTAGCCCCGCCTTTTTCAGATTCGGGTGCGTCATTTTTGCTGTTCTTTAGACAGTGACTTCATCCGTCACTCAGAACAGCAAAACACGCCCCCGAATTCAAAAAATTCCCGAAGCTTGCGGCCGCCATTTTTTCTCACCCTATGAAGGTGAGCATCGAGCCTCTACCCCCGTTTATTTTTTCCAATGCTTTTTTTGTTTGTGCCTGTGACTTGTTTAGAGAAGCCTTCTAGCTTTTCTCGTTTTGTTTGTGCCTGTGACTTGTTTAGAGAAGCCTTCTAGCTTTTCTCGTCATACTTAACCCGGAAGGGAGTATGATCATACTCTGCGTGTTTTACTGATCAAACCGGAAGCAAAACTCTGCCGGTATTTCAACTGTGTTTACCAGCCCGGACGTACTTCGATCCAGCGACTGTGAGGTACACCGGACACGGCTCCTAGGCTCCGACTCTGACCGGGCAACGGGCAGGTATTTACTGATGTGCCTCTCTTGGATGTCATTCCCCGACTGGCGTGCTTTTTAGAGACCGCTTTGTGATGTCGGCACAGTCACGACTATTTGGGGAGGTTGTCTTAATACTTGCACGTGCGCTCTCTAATGTCATGAACTCGCTAAACTTTACGTGTTAGCCAAACCTTTTTTCGAACTCCAGGGCCGCGGTGCGATTGGTTACCGCAGCCGCGACCCGGAAGCACAGTTGGCCAGGCAGGAAGCGGACGGGAGGTCTCCCCGCGCTCCTGCCCAGCAAGGAGAAGAAGCCCGTCCCCAGCCGCCGCTGACCGGAGAAGCCCAGCAGCCCTGCCCGCGGCAGAGAGGAGCCCCACTGGTTTTTCAGAAGCATCATTCTGACATGTGCCAGACTCTTTCAGTCCGTGACTGTGATGCAGCTTTAACACCCTTTATTAAAAGATTTCAGAAGCCCCAAGCCCTACAGGATTTTCGGAGATGCCTTTCTGTTTGGAAATCTACCATTGTACGTTCAGGTTTCCTGATGCCTGTACCCGCAGAGAAATCCTTCGTTCTTAAGAACTTCACTCAAACACTACACTCATTTCAACCTCTATTCTCTCTACCTCAGTCACGTTTTAACATCCAATCAGACAGCCACATGTGGCATAACAAAGACCGGCGCGTAAAGGCGCATATTGTAGAAATCGGTTTCAGTGCGCTGTTCGCCGGCTTGAGTACCAGGAAGTTCAGCTCCAACATTCATCCTTGCAAAGCCGATAAGATGAGTATCAGCTGCTACGCGGAAAGACAAGTGACGAGTTGGGGAGCGCGAGAGGGGGGGGGGGGGGAGGTGGGGGGTCTTGTGGTTTGCGGTTACCCTATGATAACTTGTTGTGTTGGAGTCGCTGTTGCAGAGCGCCGCTTGTTGTGGTCATGACGGTTGTGCATGCCCCAGAGGACAGCAGTTAGGGGGCACCGTAAACAACAACAGCAAAGTGGCCTTTGCAACAGCAGGTGCAGTTCAGATGGTACGGGGTGGGTGGGTGAGAAGGGGTGATATTGAGGGCTTCTGATTGGCTGCTGGAAATGGGGGCGCTGGCAGGAGAGGTTTCCAATGCCAGGGAAGCTTGGATAAAAAGACACCCAGCAGCCCCCTCTTCAAAACATCTGAACGAGGAGGGCGATAGAGAGTTATCATTAACACTTGCTGGCCTCTCACTGGGATGCGTCAAGGTGCCGCAGGGGCAGGTTGGCGAGAAGGTGAGTGGATGGTAACTTTCAGTAGCTCTGGGGCAAGAGGCTGTGGGCTCATGATCGAGTGCCTGTGCAACTAAGATGTAATCCCATCTAGGCCTGTATCAAAAGGTGTGATCCTGGGCAAATTTGTTTATCGCAGTTTTATTTGTGTTGAAATTAATTCCTAAGCGAAACTGAGAGCAAAGAGAAACGGGCAAATCTACAGTTGGGTGACTTTTCTTCTCTCTGCATAGATTCACCAAATTGCCCTTCACAGAGAACAATACTTATGCTTGGAAACATGATTTATGTGTTATATAAATCGTAATATTACTGTGCACAAGTGTGTGTGAGCCTGGCAACTGTAAACTCTTTTTGGATAATATTGAATTAGGCAAATTGCTTAAGCCAACCTGTACTTGAATACTGCCTTAAGAAGCTCTGCTCAGCGCTCTTCAACCTGGGTGTTGGGGCTCGTGCACAGAACAACTCTTAAATGACTTAAGCGGTAGAGAGGAGCCGCCGCCTCTCCAAACAGCCGGTGAGTGCCGTTTTTCTTGCTTCTGTCCCCCTCCAAGGTGTGAACTTAGTTCTGTAATGTACCGCACAAGTACCATCCACACAGAACAACCTGCCCCGTGCCATCCACAAGCAGCACCCACAGAGCAGCCAGCACTTTATTTGTCGCCCCCAACTCCCGGAGCTCCCAGCAGAGAGTGACCTGCACTAGAGTGACCGACACATCGCCTCATCGGTGCAGCGTATTGCTTTGCCAATGCTGTTTTCCATGACACTGTTTCTGTAGTTTTTAAAAAAAAAACATAGCTTATTGCTGTTGTGTAGTGCCTAATGCTTTCTGCACTGCAGACCATATTGTTTCGGGGTTCGGACTTCCAAACTTTCGAGGTGTTCGTGCTGTGAAGACTCTTTACAGAGCTGTTGTTATGAACCTAAGAGCAGACCACCCTTTATACTGTGAACAATTTATAATCTAAAAATGCACACATTGGGTTTGTGAGAAGCGGGTGTTTGCCATCTTTTCAGCGTTTCCACCAGCTCAGAGCAGGCGATACCTGTTAATCTACTCTAAGTCTTCACCAAAGGTACTAATGAAAGCCAAAGCCTTTTATTTGTCTTTTTGTATTTTGCTGGGCATGCGAATCGGAATGGCTCGGTTAGGGTTTATGTGAAAAGTATGGGGGAATTTAGCAGTAGTTGATAACAAAACTAGTATGTAAGGCAGGGCTGGCATTTCCATAAAGCAAGGTAAGGAAGCAGATGTAGGGTGCTACACCAGACAGCGCCAAATCACAAGATCAACACATTGCTTTTTTTATTAAGTGACAATGATTGCTGCAACAACAAATTGCTATTTTGTGTGTAACAAAGACAATCCTACAACTGGTTCTGGCTTAGGGAGGTGGACAAGCTTTGGTAAACATGTATACATATTACATGAGGTGCAATATATTAACGTCCAGGAGTGATAAATGCACATGAAGTCAACTTCGCAGGGTTGTAAGTGCTTGATGCTCATTTTGACAATGTGCTCTAGGACGTTGCAGATCTTTAGTTGGCAGGGCTAGAACAACAATCCAGAGCAGCCCTGAGAGACGTCATAGCAGCTTCGGATTGCACTTAGCGCACTAAAGCTTCAATAGCAGGGAATGCTAGATACATTGGGTTTAAATGGTGCATTTCACAGCAATTTTCAAAATATTTTCTTTACAAAGCTGGTTATAAATGGTTCTCATCAGTCGTCCCAAATGTGAACTAAAGAACTAATACATTAGTTTAAGGTTTAGCAAAGGATGCGGGAGCAATTTTTCTCCATAACAGCAGATCATGTATGCACCTTTTAGAAGACTGATTTCTCAGTCCAAAACGCTGGAGGCACAGCAGGCAAATGTGTGTGCAAAAAGAGCCACACAGACAGAGCCGCCCGCGCACACACAGACAGAGCCACCCGCGCACACACAGACAGAGCCACCCACACAGTCATTCACAGAGAGCCACCCACACACACAGCCACCAACAAAAAAAGATAGACACACACAGCCGCCCGCGCAAACACAGACAGAGCCGCCCGCGCGAACACAGACAGAGCCGCCCGCGCGAACACAGACAGAGCCGCCCGCGCGAACACAGACAGAGCCGCCCGCGCGAACACAGACAGAGCCGCCCGCGCGAACACAGACAGAGCCGCCCGCGCGAACACAGACAGAGCCGCCCGCGCACACACACAGAGCCACCCGCGCACACACAGACAGAGCCGCCCGCGCACACACAGACAGAGCCGCCCGCGCACACACAGACAGAGCCACCCGCGCACACACAGACAGAGCCACCCACACAGTCATTCACAGAGAGCCACCCACACACACAGCCACCAACAAAAAAAGATAGACACACACAGAGCCCCACACAACACACACAGCCACACACACACAGAGCCACACACCCACACACACAGAGCCCAACACCCACACCGCCCCACACCCACAGAGCCCAACACCCACAGAGCCCAACACATTGATGCAGCAAAGAGCAACTAAGCGGCAGGTGCACTGCTGAGCCCATGTTAAACATCGGGAGATCCACCATCCATGCTTTCTACTGTGCCATTGTTTCCAGACTCAATGCTGATCCCCTGCACCCCCTCACAGTTGCCAGCAAGCAAAGCTTTCCTGGTGCTGGAAGTTCTGCCCATGAGACATTCACAACAGGAGATCCAGGTTTGCAGCAGGCAGGGCACAGTGTTTTCCCTTAGGATGATGCTGGATAACTTAAGCTGGTGCCGTTGAAATGAATTTTCCAACTTTGCCCAATGTTGCTGGCAAACATTTTCCCTACATGCCCCCTCCCTATTCACGTGCCGAAGTGAGTGCAGCTTGCACTCAACTCGCGATAAGCAATAGCAGCAACATGGCATGTAATGGGATTGATTCTTGTGATATTTTAATTTCTGGTACAAAAATGGTGATGGAATATGTAATGGCTCAGGAAAAGTGCTGCCCATTATTTCCTAGTACTGTATGAAAATGTGACATGATTTTCAGCGGGCATTTGTAGGTGGTGCACACTGCATCAGATTAGTAGTGGTTCTCTTTTTGCACACACATTTGCCTGCTGTGCCTCCAGCGTTTTGGACTGAGAAATCAGTCTTCTAAAAGGTGCATCTGTGTTCGCGCGCGGGTGGCTCTGTCTGTGTTCGCGCGGGTGGCTCTGTCTGTGTTCGCGCGGGTGGCTCTGTCTGTGTTCGCGCGGGGGTGTGTGTGTGTGTGTGTGTGTGTGTGTGTGTGTGTGTGTGTGTGTGTGTGTGTGTGTGTGTGTGTGTGTGTGTGTGTGTGTGTGTGTGTGTGTGTGTGTGTGTGTGTGTGTGTGTGTGTGTGTGTGTGTGTGTGTGTGTGTGTGTGTGTGTGCGCGCGCTGCTCTGTCTGTGTGTGTGTGTGTGTGCGCGCGGCTCTGTCTGTGTGTGTGTGGCTGTGTCCGCGAATACTCTCTACTACTCTCTAATGTTCACCTATTGCCATTGTAAATAACAATGCCATTTATTTATGTTTAAAAAAAATTTTTTTTTAAATGTCATGAGCAATGCCAATAGCTCTACCTTTAATAATGCCGAGACCATTGCATTGTAAATGCTTGTTATTTAATTGGTTTAAGCATTTTCAAGAATTTCTATTTTATTCATGCCTTAACCTATTTAATACCATAGGTATGCCTTTACTGAGATTCCTATAGTATCTACAGGACATCAATGCAGGAAAAGTAAACTAAGATCTGTTGCTGTGATAGGTAGAACATGTTAATCTTCTTGTAAGCGAAAGAAACAATGAAGCCTAAACAAAGCTGAGAATAATTAGCGCTGCCTGTGTAACTAACATCATTCTGAGCTGTAAATTCTACAGGATATTGAAATTACTCAATTAAAATCTACAGGGTATCTCCCATCTGAGGTCTTACATAAGGGGCCTTCCTGATCACCCATCACCAAAACCTAATGAGAACACAACAGGGACAAGGTCCCCACCCTCAAAAAGGACATGGCCATGAAAGAAAGACCGCTGAAGCAAAGCAACGCAGGAAAAACACTTGGAAGCCAGGGGCTCAACTGCTGAAGAGGGCAAAAATAAAGCCCACTCTCTCTATAAGGCTTCGCATTTGTACTTTTCTAAAGAATTGATGACATGAAGTCTCCCGGAGGATACATTTGTTTACCTCCATATCGGAGCTAACTCAAAATTCAACAGAGTCTAAGGATTACCAGCACTGTTAGTGTAACATCTTTATTGCAGGGTGTTCCTGCCGTGCTTTCTACACACTTTATATACCTTTGTGCTGGGAATCCATGAAGGTTCTTGGAATGAAATGACACAAAGTTGGTGTGGGTACCTTATTTGGAAACCAAAGCTACGAGGGAGTATGCACAAAGTATACCAAATATCAAAACAAGTTTTGAGAGAGCTATGAACTTTGGCAATGTGTTTCAGAAGGGTTGTACACCAGTGTGACTGATGTTCAGAATGGCTAACAGTTATTGGCATGGGATGGTGTAGGGTAGATTTGAATGCAGCAGATTATGGGTACATTGGATACATTGGAATAGAGTGGAGTGGGATTGATCGGGGTACAGTGGAGAAGGGTAAGGGGGTGGGGTAGAATGGGGTAGATTGGGGTAGACTGGAGTGGTGTGGATTGTACTGGAATAGAGTGGGGTAGATTGCATTGTAGCAGATTGGATTGGAGCTGAGTGGGACAGATCGGGGTGGAGTAGATTGGAGTGGGGTAGACTGGCATGGTAAATTGGAGTGGGGTAGATTGGGGTGGACTGGAGCAAATTGGATGGTATAGATTCGGAAAGAGTGGATTGGGGAGGATTGGAGTAGAGTGGAGTGTGGTAGACTGCAGTGGAGTGTGGTAGATTGGATGGAGTGGGATAGATTGAAGTGTACAGGAGGGGGTAAGATGTGGGTAGGGTGGAGTGGAGTTTGATAATTTAGAGGACATTGGGGTGGATTGCAGTGAAGTGGGGTACATAAGGGTTCAGTGGGGTAGGGTGGAGTGGGGTAGATTGGAGTTGAGTGGGGTAGACTGGTATGGAGTGAGATAAATTGAGATGGATTGGATTGACAGACACGTGGAGCAGGGTAGATTTGAGTGGAGTGGGGTAGACTGGGGTAGGTTGGTGTGGGTTAGATTGAGTGGGGTAGATTAGACTACATAGGAGTTAAGTGTGGTAGACTGGCGTAGATTGTAGTGGAATATGGTAGACTGGGGTTGATTGGAGTGGGGTAGTTTTAGTGGATTGGGGTAGATTTGATTATAGTTGAGTGTGTTAAGGTACAGTAGAGTGGAGTGTGATAGATTGGGGTAAATTGGAGTGGAGTAGATTGGAGTGGGGGTGGATAGGGTTGAAGTGGGGTAGGATAGATTGGGGTGTGATAAATTGGAATGGGGAGGATTCAGGTGGAATGGGGTAGCTTGGTTTAGATTGAATTTGAGTGGAGCGGGGTAGATTGAAGTGTAGTGGGTTGGGGTAGATTGGGATAGATTGAGTGGGGTAGACAGGAAAGGAGGAGATTAGGTGGAGTGGGGTAGACTGTTCTGAAATGGAGTGGGTAGGGACAGACTGGAGTAAGGTAGATTAGGGTAGAGTGGAGTGGATTAAGTGGTCTGGAGTGGAGGTGCGCAGAGTGGATTGGCGTAGAGTACAATGGCGTGTCATAGAGTGAGTGGCATGGAGTTGAGTGTCTTAGAGTGGAGGGGAGTAGAGTGGAGTAGCATGTAGCAGAGTGGAGTGGCGTAGAATGGAGTGGCATAGATTGAAGTTGAGCGTTGTAGAGTGGAGAGCTGTAAAGTGTAGTGATGTAGTGTGGAGTATGCATGGTGTGGTAGCGCATCCCCATGACAACACATGTTCAATTGAATAACAATTACATTTGCACATACATAGTTTTATTGCACACAAATGATAATGAGTGGAAATATCATCACCTAATGCAATGATGTGTTTTGATCGTATTTAAATATTTGTTTCAACCACACTTCAGAATTATTTGAAAAATGTTCTTCATTTGTTCTTTCATACTTCTGATATATTCTGAAATATCAGCCCGTTCATTTTTGTTGTGTGCTAAAAAAAATAACATCCTACACCCTCTCCTCTCACATGTCTACTCAGCAGAATTGTCACATATATTTTCTAACTTCGGAGTCATAGAAAGAACAGTAAACAGCAAGCTCCCTCAGAAGACAGAGCGTGACATTTGACCTCAGTCCTTTAAGGCACAACAAATGTGACACAGTAAGAACAAGATTAAAGGTCTGTTTACAGAAAATTAGTACTCCGAAGAATACAGTTCTCAGGAGGAACTAACTCAAGATGGACAGCCTAAAACAAATAAAACCAGCAAATAGAAAGCAAGCCAATCTGAGTTGCAAACCACAAAGCCAATAGAAAGCAAAAGGGTGAAATGCATTCCCAGGAAGCTTTCCGAATGCCCACAAGAAGTCATCAGCAAACCGCTGTCTGGCAAGCTTCGACTTAAAAATAGCTCAGCACTAGGGGAAAAGCCTCAGCAGTTAAGGGGTTACAGCTGACAATAGCCTGATCTACAAAAGGATCATGACAATAGCAACGATGAAATGGAATTAAAGGCGAGCCAGGCTGGCTCCATGGAAATGGAAAACCACTTATACCCTAACAAGTTTAAGGTCAATACTTTTTAAATAACAGCTTTGACTAAAATGAACGACTAAAGCTTCTCAGGAAATAACATGATTATGAAGCGTCAATTAACAGTGATAACATAGTTTGCCAGTTTGCTAGGAAGGAATATGCAGGGTTGGTCGCAGAACACGGCCAATATATACACTAGCAAAAATTCATTAAATAAACACCTACTTTCCGCTTAAGGGCCCGCTCACAATATAACCATGAACTACATAATCAACCAACTACAAAGACCGCTTTAGTGGGTTTTGGGTAAATGTTAATTTGCTTGAGCCAATATATCTATGAAGAATCTCAGAATTCATTTAGATAGCAAAAGGGAACCTTTAAGCAGGGGTAAAGCTTACATAAAGATGCAGCATTATTAACAAACTTGAAGGAAGGCAGTCTGGTAAAATGGTGAATAAGTTTATGAATTATACTGCATTTCTGAGAATGCTTTCAAATAACCACGTTAGCACACAAAAATGGAAAGCATCAATAGCAGTGTTTCTTAACCTGGATTCCGCAAGGCCTAATCAGGGGGTCTGCGACTGTTTTACAAAAATAAATTATATTAACATTAATAAATTATAAAGTATATACAAATAAAGAAGCAAAAATGAAAATGTGAAAATAACTATCAGTTTGAGAATTACGGAAAATATTTTTTTTAAAATGTATTTGGCGTATACTTATTTTTGTGTTTTTGTGTGTTATTTTGAGATTCAAATCATAGAAATTGCTCAGACTTGGGGTCCCTGGCTTCCAATAATGAATCAGTGGGGGTTCCCGGTTTACTGTAATCATTTATTGGGGTCCACAGAAGTCAAAAGGTTAAGAACCGCTGGTCTATAGAATCAGTTATGCTCAAAAACTGGCGAAACGGGGGCGTGGCCAAGATGGCGGAGTGAGGAGACGCTTTCGCCCGGAGCTCCCGACCTGACCCGGGCCCTGAGCCTTCTAAATCGCTTGTTCTCACCCCCTCCGGCACAAGACCGAGTGGGGACGGTGTAGGAACCTGTCAGGCTGTTCTAGAACCGAAGTCCAGCTCTGAAGTGGCCGGGGACACGGAGGCCGGACCGCAGCACGGATCGGCGCCTGGGCAGGAAGCGGAGGCAGATGGCGGCCTAGCCGGGGCCGGAAAGGGATCTGTCCCCGATGCCCACAGAAGCCAGCGGTAGCACGGTGGAAAGAGGTGGTGATACACCTGGGCGCCGCTGTGGCGCTGGGAAACCCTGAGAGGCGCCAGCTGCCCGCCGGGAGGCCCCTCCCCTGGTTGACGGTACCGTCACAACCCGAGGCTGCGGCCTAGCTGATCGGAGGCTCTGCGGGAAGGAAGGGAGGTGCCGCTGGAAGCATAGGCGGAACCAGGGGCTGCAGCGAAGAGACCTAAGAAAGGGATCCTCCAAGGACTGCACCGGAGGCGTTTGACCAAGGGCGACTAACAACAGACCCTGGGGTCGCACAAGGAGGCGCACCGAGACTACACCATCGCCGAGGGCAGTGCAACAACCTGCAGAGGCGCGAAGGCCCGCCAAAGTCACCCTGGGAGGCGAGGAGGTGAGGAGGAAGCCGGCAGACTACTGTGGTGCGCAGTGCCCTTGAGAGTCGCTCTGCGGACGGTCGGCTGACCGTAGACAGCAGCAACGGTCGCCGAAGGGGGAGCCAGGGGTAGGAATTGGATTCAACAGCGCAGTGACCGAGCCACGTGGTCGGTGGTTAAGGACTGGGCCCAGCACTTGCTCGCTACGCCGCCGAGGGCCGACAGTGGTGCCCGGGCTACAAAGGACATTCCCAGAACCTGGGGACTCGGCAGGAGCGCACTACTGAAGAGGAACGTGTCGACCCTATCAGAAAGAGACACGTGGGGCCGGAGCCCAGAAGCCTGGTCAGGCGCAGTAACTGTAGAAGACGGAGCGGCCCTGCGGATAAGATGGCAAACCAGAAGGGCAGTAAAAGGAACGAGCACACGCTCCCTGAGATGCTCGGCAGATCCCAGGCCATGGGGAGACAGAAATCAGCCTTCGCCGAGTGCGGCGAGTGGCTCTCACTCGGCAGGAGGCGGTGAACCTCCGGTCACCAGGTCTCTCTTGGAGTCGCTTTTCGGCACGCTAAGACGATTTCCAAATGCTAAAACAAGTGGCCGGGGAAGTCCGTGAAATCCGGAGAGAAGTAGACGGCCTAGGAGAGAGAGTGGCCATGGTAGAAAGCTCCACGCAGAGGCAGGACGAGGAAATCACGCTGCTACAACAAGAAGTATTTCGAGGACACCCCGTGGACTTATATCAGGACTTGTCCGTGATCACCCTACAAAAGCGTAAAGCGTTTAAAATCGCAACAGACTTCTTGGAACAACATGAAAAGTCTTATTCATGGGGTCATCCTTTCCGCCTTATTTTCAAGTGGAACGGTGAGATGCACCAACTTAGGTCCCTACAGGACACGTGCGAGGTATTGGGGATCACCGTGGAGGAGGAGGACTCCCCCGCGCTGCGGAGGAGACGCGCTACAGAGGACGGATGGCGCAGGGTCTCGAGGCGCAGAACGTCAGCGGCATCCCAGCGTCCAAGCTCGCCCACCATCCAGGCTGATATGGCGAGCGCCATCCAAGCAGCATCCAGAGACACTGCGGTGCACGAGGGTGTCGCGCTAACAGCGTAAGACTGCTCCGGGGGGAGAACGACATTGCATTACTATTATTGCAGGCCTGGGGCCATGGAGGGTTGGGAGGGAGCGGGGGGGGGGGAAGGGTGTGGCTGGACGTCCACTGCGATACTCTACCACGGACTTGTCCGGACAGGACATGACTGGGACAATTTCTCAGAAGGTGTTGGGGGTTTGGGAAGGGAAGGGGGTGGGGGGGAGTTGGGGAACCGAGAGGGGTGCGGGAGGAGGGAGAGTTGGGGAGTTGGGGGACAGTGGGGTTGGGAGTTGGGTAGGGGGAGGGGTGGGTACAGTCCGTTCAGTGTTCTTGATGCGTCCGCGATGCCCCGATGGGGAGTTTTGGGCTGTTGAGGCCCAAGGCCCTCCCTCACTGATATGGATCCAATGCATGTTTCATTCTGTTCTGATTCTCTATGGCGGCCCTTAAGGTGGTGACCCTTAATGTTAAGGGGCTTAATAACCCTGTCAAGAGGAGGGCAATCCTGTCCTTGTTGGAGAACACACAGGCTGATATCTGTCTCCTCCAGGAGACCCATTTGCTCACGCGGGACTGCCATAGATTACGATCCCGCATATTCCCCACGCAGTTCTTCTCCTCGAACACCACCAAAACAGCTGGAGTGGCGATTTTAGTGTCTAAATCCTTTAGAGGAGAGGTACTACACAAGTTTGCAGAGCAGAAGGGGAGACTCTTAGCGCACAGGTTCAAACTAGGGGCCATGACATTTACCATCGGGAAGATATACTGTCCAAATGAACATCAGGACAGCTTCTTTCGATCAGCGTTAGTGGACATAACAGCGTCCCCGGACAGACACATTTTTTTGGGTGGAGACTTGAAGAACAAGTTACTTACCTTCGGTAACGATATATCTGTAAGAAACATTAGTTAGTGTTAGATTCCTTACCTTAGAATATCCCCAGGCGTCAGTCTGGATCCGGAAACTTTTGCGTAGCAGTACCCCTGCGCGTCGGTAGGCGTCGTCTGCAGGCGTCCCCTGCGGCTCCGCGTCCGTCGTCGGCGTCGTGCGCCGTGATGACGTCGCTGGAGTACATAGACGCCGCCTCCGCGCGCTGACGTCAGTTCTTTGTACACAGCTTTTCCGCGCCAGAAGACGCAGAGCCATGAGAGAACCAACACTGGTGCCATGTAAAACTAGGGCCCTGAAAGGGATGTCCTTAACCCTAGGTATCAGTTCGCAGAACGGGGAGGATGGGTGGGTTCGGTCCCGTCCCTTCTTCGCACCCACGTAGCCAACAAACAGTTGGTCATCCACCCGGAACTGGCGTGTGCGATCCATGTAAAATGAAAGCGCACGTTTTGGGTCCAGACGATGGAGCCGCTCTTCATCCTTTGAAGGATGCGGAGGCGGGAAGAAGGAAGGGAGGGTGATGGACTGCCCGATGTGAAAGGCCGAAACAACCTTGGGCAGGAAAGAAGGTCTAGTCCTCAGAACCACCTTATCAGGATGAATCGACAGGAAAGGAGGTTGGACAGAAAGAGCCTGGAGCTCACTCACTCTCCTGGCAGAGGTGATGGCAACCAGGAAAGCCGTCTTTAAAGTCAGGAGACGGAGAGGACAAGAATGAAGGGGCTCAAAGGGAGCACACATCAGAAAGGTCAGAACCAGGTTCAAATCCCACTGAGGCATCACAAACGGAACAGGTGGAAACATGTGAGTGATGCCTTTCAAGAATCGAGTTACAATCGGGGATTTGAACAAAGAAGGCTGATCAGGAAGCCTCAAAAAGGCTGAAAGGGCAGAAAGGTAGCCCTTGATAGTGCCCAGAGCAGAGCCCTGCTGGGCAAGAGAAAGAAGAAACAGAAGAACCTCCGAAAGAGGGGCAGAGAGAGGATCCACAGCCTTTGCTGTGCACCATGCCACAAATCTGTTCCACCGACAGGCGTATACCGACTTAGTGGAGGGACGCCTGGCTGCCAGAATAACATCACAGACTTCAGGAGGCAAGTCAAATGGCCTCAACTGCCGCCGCTCAATCTCCAAGCATGGAGGTGGAGACTGGACAGGTTCGGGTGGAGGACCGTCCCCTGCTGCAGCGACAGAAGGTCCTCCTGAAGGGGCAGGCGGATCGGGGGACCGACTGACATGCTGAGTAGCTCGGGATACCAGTATCTTCGAGCCCAGTCCGGAGCCACAAGGATAACTTGGGCCCGGTCGCGCCTGATCTTCTTCAGCACTCTGGGCAGAAGTGGTATAGGCGGAAAGGCGTATAACAGACCGCAACTCCACTCGCGCCGAAAGGCGTCGCCGTGCGAGTGCCGTCTTGGAAACTCCAACGCGCAGAACTGATGACATTGCGCGTTCTCTTCTGTGGCGAATAGATCTAACCAAGGCTCTCCCCATTGCCGAAAGATGCCTTGCGCCACGTCCGAGTTCAGACGCCATTCGTGATCCATCGAGCACCGACGGCTGAGTTCGTCCGCCCTGGCGTTCAGAGAACCTGCCAGGTGTTGAACCGTCAGAGTCACGCCCTGACGTTCCAGCCATTGCCAGAGGCGCAGAGCCTCCTGGCAAAGGGTCCACGACCCCACTCCGCCCTGTTTGTTGCAGTACCACATGGCGGTGGTGTTGTCGGTGAACACCTGCACCACACTCCCGTTGACAAAGGGGAGGAATGCCTTCAGTGCCAGACGAATCGCCCGCAGCTCCAACAAGTTGATATGGAGCCGGGACTCCGCCGGAGACCAGATGCCCCTGATCTCTGCCTCTCCCAAGTGGCCAACCCAGCCCTGGAGGGACGCGTCCGTCACGACAACGTGCTCCGGTTGGGGAAGGGAGAGGGACTTGCCCCTGACCCAATCGCGGTCCGTAAGCCACCACTGCAGTTGTCTCGCAGTGCCCTCCGAGATCAAGACGTGGTCGGACAAGTTGCCCTGATGCTGGGCCCACTGAAACTTCAGGTCCCACTGCAGAGCCCGCATCCGCCACCGGGCGTGATGCACCAGAAGGATGCAGGAAGCCATCAGTCCCAGCAGCCGCAGCGTCAACCTGACCGAAACCCGGGATAGCGGCTGAAAGATGGGAATCAAAGCCTGAATATCCCGAACCCGCCGTTCCGGAGGATAAACCCGAAACTGCGCCGAGTCCAGAACCGCTCTGATAAAAAGGAGCTTTTGAGAGGGACACAGGTGTGATTTCGGCACATTGATGGAGAACCCCAGGTCGTGCAAGAGGTCTGCCGTCATCTGAAGGTGGTGGACGACTGTCTGGGGCGAGCCCGCCTTCAACAACCAGTCGTCTAGGTAGGGGAAGACTGAAACCCCCACCCTGCGCAGATGGGCTGCGACCACCGCCATCACCTTTGTGAACACCCGTGGGGCGCTGGTAAGGCCGAAGGGGAGCACGATAAACTGAAAGTGCTCCAGGCCTACCGTGAACCGCAGGTAACGCCGGTGGGCCGGCAGGACGGGGATGTGAAAATAGGCGTCCTGCAAGTCCAACGCTACCATCCAGTCTTGTGGGTCTAGAGCAGCCAAGACCTGAGCTAACGTCAACATCTTGAACTTCTCCTTCCGGAGGAAGCCGTTGACGTTCCTTAGATCCAAGATAGGACGTAGGCCCCCCTTGTCCTTCTTGGGCACCAGAAAGTAGTGGGAATAACAACCACGCCCTACTTCTGGCCCAGGAACGCGCTCGATGGCCCCCTTGGCCAAGAGGGCCGTAACTTCCTCCTGCAGAAGTGTCAAGTGGTCCCCCGACACACGGTGGTTCTGCGGTGGCATGGCTGGAGGAGAGGTCTCGAAGGGGAGGGAGTAGCCCCTTCGGACGATTTGCAGCACCCACCTGTCCGAAGTGATCGTGCGCCAGTGGGCGTGGTGATGGCGAACCCTGCCACCCACTGGCGTCACATGGGGCCGAAAGCACGGACTAGGAGGATTTTGGGGTAGATGCTGCGGGGGAAGGTGTGGTCTGACCCCGCCGTTGTCCCCGACCGCCACCACGGCGGTTTCCACGGCCGCCACCGCGTTGAAAGGATTGTTGCGGCGCGTGGCTGGCAGCACGTGTGGGGGCGCCCCTTCCTTGGCCACGAAAGGGACGAAACGAACCCGTTTGCTGACGCTGGGTCGAGAGACCCAAGGACTTGGCCGTGACCCTGGAGTCCTTGAAGCGTTCCAGCGCGTGGTCCGCCTTGTCACCAAACAGGTGACAGCCATCAAACGGCATGTCCATCAAGGTATTCTGGACATCAGCCGAAAAATTGGCGGATCTCAGCCAGGCGTGGCGACGAATCGCCACCGTCGTTGACATAGCCCTGCCCAGCGAGTCGGTCGTATCAAGACCACACCGTATTGAATATTTCGCTGCATCCCGGCCCTCAGCCACAGCTTGACCGAGTTTTGCCCGCACCTCCATGGGGCCTTCTGGCAGCAGTTCCGCGACCGTATCCCACACAGAGTGGGTGTAGCGGCCCAAGAGGCAAGCGGTGTTGCAAGACCACAGGCCCAAACTAATGGACGAGAAGACCTTCTTGCCAAATTGGTCATACCTCTTGGATTCCCGGTCGGGCGGGGCCGACGGGAATGCGGACTGGGAGGTCGAGGCCTGGATCACCAGACTCTCAGGAGTGGGGTGGGTAGACAGGTACTTGGGGTCGTCCGGACAAGGACGGTGGCGCCTGGCCACGTTCCGATCAACAGGCGCACCTGAAGCGGGCCTGGACCACGTGCCCAACAGAACGTCTGACAAGGCTTCATTAAACGGCAGCAGTGGCTCCAGTGGGCATGACTGCGGTTTGAAGACCTCGGTGAGGATGTTAGGCCTCACGGCCGCGACGGGGAGCTCAAGGTGTAAGGCCTTGGCAGCCCTCATCAGCACCACAGAATAGGCAGCTCCCTCCACCGACGCCACGGTAGGAGGAGAGATCAAACCAGGGTTAGGAGAGTCGTCCAAACCACTGGCATCCCCCAAGTCACCCGTCCAGTCCGGGTCATACTGGCACTCGCGTGACAGAGGGTCCTCGGACCCCTCCCAACCTTCACCGAACTCCTCATCCTCTCCATATTCGGAGTCAACAATGAAGACCGGCTCCTCGGGGTTCATGGGCTCCATCGGCGCCGGGACCGGCGTCGAGCGACGCCCGTCCGGCGCCGCGTCCGGCGTCGGTGAAGGTAAGGGGACGGCGCCGCCCGGAGCCGGCGTCGGAACCCCGCTGCCGGCCGGAGCCGGCACCGGAGAACCGGCGCCGCGCGGGGGCGGCGTCGGGGGTAACCCCGATGGTAACGGCGCCGGGGAGGCCGGAAGACCAGCCGGCGCCGATCCCGAAGGCCCCTGCGGCGCCGGGGTCGGAGCCGTCGGCGGCGCCGGGGCCTGAGCACCCGACGGCGCCGAGGCAGGGACACCCGAACCGCCAGGGCCCCCAGACGGTAGCACTGGGCCCGCAGGCACCGTAGGCCCCGTCGGAGAAGCGAGCGCCCTCATGGCCATGAGGAACGCCTCGATCTCCTCAGGCGTCGCGCCATGCCCAGGGACCGGAGGGTATGAGGCAGGCCGCGCCGGCGACTCTCGCGGAGCCGCTGGGTTGGGGTCACCCGAGCCCCCGGCCGCATCGCGCGAGCGTCGGGGGGGAGTCGGGGGTACGATGACGACGCCCCGACTTCTTGTGCTTCCTACCTGACGAGCCTGACGAGTGGTGTCGACTTCCGGAACGCTCGGCGCGGCTCCGCGACCGCTCCCTCGAACGCTCTCTCGACCTCCGGCCGGACCGGGACCGCTCCCGGTCCCGACGTGGGGCCGACACCCGGAGCTCCAGTAGCTTGCGGGACCGCTCCCGCCTAGCCTTGTTGGTGAGGGCCCGGCAGTCGACACAGGAGTCCACGTCGTGGTCGGGGCCCAGACACCGGAGACAGAGGCGGTGATGGTCTGTGACCGGCATCGTGCGCTCACAGTCATCGCAGTGCTTGAACCCAGGCATCCTATCAGGCACAATTAGAGAAAAAACAATCGAAAAACTTGGTCAAAAGACCGGAGTACTGCTCTTCAGATCTGCGTCCACTGGCGCGGAAAAAAGAAGAACTGACGTCAGCGCGCGGAGGCGGCGTCTATGTACTCCAGCGACGTCATCATGGCGCACGACGCCGACGACGGACGCGGAGCCGCAGGGGACGCCTGCAGACGACGCCTACCGACGCGCAGGGATACTGCTACGCAAAAGTTTCCGGATCCAGACTGACGCCTGGGGATATTCTAAGGTAAGGAATCTAACACTAACGTGTTTCTTTCAGATTATGGTGTTTGACTCGGCTATGGACAGGTCGGCCCAGCGTTCCCCACAGACGGGGGAAATGTCACAGTTAGCTAAATCCCAACTGGTAGACCTGGATCTTCATGATCTTTGGCGCCACTTACACCCCACGGAGCGAGATTACTCTTTCTATTCTCACGCACACAAAACATTCGCCAGGTTGGATCAGCTCATAGTTACCGGTCCGGTCCGTGATTTGGCTACGGCATCGGAGGTGGGGGTCATCTCTCTATCTGATCACGCGCCGGTCTCTGGGAACTTCTCTCTGCCGGCTGATCGTGCCCCCCGTGGGGTCTGGCGCCTCAGAGACGCTCTCTTGCATAGAAAAACGGTTGTGCAACGAATAACGGACGCGATTAGGGACTTCCAAACACATAATGACAACACGGACACCTCGGTGGCGACACAGTGGGCCGCACTTAAAGCGGTTGTCAGGGGGAATTCATTGCGGTCTCCTCGGCGGAGAACAGGGAACGGCGACAGAAACGGGACGAGCTCACGCAAAAAGTCAGGGAACTTGAAAAGGTGCACCGTCGCACAGGGGTCCCCAGGATTTGGAAGCAGCTGAAGGCAGCGAGGAAACTCCTGTCTTCTCTGGATATGGATAGGGCAGAATATGCAGCACTACGATTGAAACATGCTCATTACACAGGGGGAGACAGGTGTGGCCGCCTTCTGGCGAACAAACTTAGGGTGGCCCACGAGCGCCATAGTGTGAAGGAGATTGCGGCGGGAAATGACGGGCTGGTCACGGATGTTGTTCAGATAGCCGAGGCCTTCCGTCTATTTTATGCAGAATTATATACTGGGGAGAGCCTGATGGCGCAGGAGTCGGAGGACTACCTGGACTCAGTCACCCTCTCATCCCTAGCACCACCTCAAACAGAATATCTCGAAAGGGAGATCCGGGTTGAGGAGGTAATTACTGCCATCTCCAGGCTTAAACATGGTAAGGCCCCTGGCCCGGACCGCTATACAGCACTCTTCTACAGAACATTCAGCGCCACACTAGCTCCCATACTGACTAAGCTGTTTAATTCCTTCTCCGAACCGGGGGCGATCTCACCTGATCTCCTGCAGGCCACAGTGTCGGTCATACCTAAACCAGGGAAGGACCGGACCCAATGCAGCTCGTACCGTCCGATTTCCCTTTTAAACGTTGATCTAAAACTGTACACGGGAATTCTGGCGCTCCATCTGCTGGGTCTGGTGGAGTCGGACCAGGCTGGCTTTGTGCCCGGGAGGCAGACGGTGGATAACACCAAGTGGGTGGTACATATTTTGGAGAAGGCTTCCCGGGTTCCCAGGGAAAGAATGCTACTATCGGTTGACGCTGAAAAAGCGTTCGACCGGGTGCACTGGCCCTACTTGGAGCGGGTAATGGCGAGGATGGGTATCGGCGAAAAATTTCGCACCTTTGTGTTTAATTGCTACCGGTTCCCTCGGCGGTGGTGCGGGTGAATGGCTGTAGCTCTCTGAGGTTTTGCATTGAACGCGGCACCAGACAGGGATGCCCATTATCCCCACTCCTTTTCGCTATGTACATGGAGCCATTTGCCCAGAGAATACGGCAGAACCCGGACACGATTGGCGTGAAAATGGGGGGATATATTCACACGGTCAGCCTCTACGCGGACGATGTGATTCTGACCTTAGAAGAACCAAGGCGTGCTCTGCCCGCGTGCATTGGCGAATTGGAGGCCTTTTCGAGGGTGGCTGGATTCAAAATGAATATGGGGAAATCGACGGCCATGGACATCTCCCTGACTCCTGCAACACGAAGGGAGTTACAAGGTCTTTTCCCCATGCATTGGTCGGCCCGCCAAGTCCAGTACTTGGGTATCCTGTTGGCACCCACGTTGCAGGCAATGGTGACAGCTAATTATGCGGCTCGGAGTGGGATGATCAAGGAGGAACTGGGGAGATGGAGTAAAGGCTTGATATCATGGCTTGGGAGGGTGGCGGCGGATAAAATGACGGTCCTCCCACAGTTCTTATATCTATTTCGGGCCCTGCCGTTGCAGCCACCTAAAGGTTGGATCCAGCAGACGCAGGCGGTTTTGTCCCGCTTTGTTTGGCAGGGCCGCAAACCCCAGATGAGGAGGGTTCTCTCCACGGTGGCGCCGGAGTCGGGGGGACTGGGTGTCCCAGATTTGCACAAATACTTTCAAGCGGCGCAGCTGAGATACCTGGTAGAATGGAGTCGGTGGGAGTCCGACAAGCACTGGCTGTTCCAAGATCAGGCGGTGGCGGGCCGTCCCTTACAGGAGGTGCCCTTCCTGCGTAGAACGCATCGCCCACCGAACCTTTACGCATCTTTTGTTACGCGGGTCCCGCTGAGGGTGTGGGGCGCTACTAACAATGCACACGAGCTTACCACGTTCCCCTCTCCGTTTACACCTATTGCAGACAACCCGGACTTCACACCGGGGACTGCCCAGGGAGCCTTCGCACACTGGCGCGCTGCCGGATGCAGGGCTCTCTTCCATTTGTACGGGTCGGATGGAGTGCTCCCTTTTCAGAATCTCAAAGAGGAGTATCGGTTATCGGAGACCGATAGGATGCGCTACTGGCAGGTGCGTCACTGGGCTCTGCAGCCACAGGTGCGTGAACTGGCAAACAGGAAGTTACTGCCGTATGAGAAATGGTTGGTGACGCGCGCCTCGGATGCAAAGCTTATAACGGATCTTTATAAAATGTTACAGCTCCTCCCACCCATTTTCATAACCCCGGTAGAGAACGCTGGAACAGGGAGCTGGGTAGAACACTGAGCCATAAAGAATGGGACCAGATTTCGTACCGCGCACCACACTCCGCATATCATATAGGACTAACTGAAACATTCACCAAAGTGTCTCCATACTGGTATTACACCCCGGATCGGTTGCATGAGATGAATAGGCATATCGACAATACCTGTTGGCGGGAGTGTGGGCAACCTGGTACCCTGACATATGTCCTGTGGGAATGCCCGCTGTTGCACCCATACTGGAAGGAGGTGCTAGATGAGATCGATACCCACTTCGAGATAGAGTTGCCCCGCTTCCCAGCGTACGTCCTGTTGGGCTTACCCAACGGGTTGATGTATCCATTAAAATCGCGCAGGGGTAGACAAATTGCCATAGCACTGGGTTCCGCAGTTCAAAACATCCTAATACACTGGCGCACTACCACTGTTCCGTCCATCAAGGGTTGGCTACATAGATTGTGGCATGTCCTGGGCATGGGCATGGAGAAACTATCACTGATGATGGCTGGGGAGGTGGATCAATTCGAGGAGTTGTGGCAGCCCTTCCATGCACTACTGGCCACTGAGTTCAGGGTACTAACGTGTCCGAGGTACCTGAGACTGTTGAGTCTGACACCGCCGATAGACTTCACTGCTTAACATCCACAAGGCCAGGAAGTGCGAGGGGGAGGGGTGTGGGCAGAGTTAAGTAAGTTTAGCTGAACAAGACACTGGATGGGGGTAACGGAGAGGGGTAGGGGGGACAGGGTGGGGGGGAGTTGGGGGGGACAGTTTCTTTAAAATGGGAAGGGTACAGAGAATCTATTTCTACCTCAGGGTGCTGCTTAATGTTATTCGCATGGGAGCGGAGCTCACACAGCCTCTACTGCGTTTGCGGGATACTTGACACTACCTTGAGATGGGCTCCCGGGGCCACAGCACTAATGTCATTGCTTGAATGTCTTTCTTATCTTTGTACTCTTACAATAAAATACTTTAAACATAAAAACTGGCAAAACTGCTGTTCTAGTGGACAAACATCGACCGTCTTTAGCTGGAGGCGTATCTATTTCCACTGCTAGAATTTGTCACTCGAATATTTGCTTTCTCAAAGTTTTTAGGTGCTAGATTGAGGGTCACTGTTTTACACCTGGCACTGCAGCTTTGCCTGCATAGAAGCAGAGAATTGTTAACCATAACAGGCGCAGATGTACAAAATGTAGCTCAGTTGTATAGTAAAAGCAAATATTGCTTATATAGAAGATTAAATCGAAGGGAATACAGTGCATGCATTTCTTCTTACTTTATTTCGGAACATTTCTTGTTAATTGCTGTTCCCGCCCAAATGTGTTATGTTACAAAAGATACAAAGAGCACACCAACACCCTAAGGTCTCTAGGCACCAAAACAGAGGCGCATCAGATGGTGAACAGTTAGAGCTGAAGAGATGGGTTTTAATTTTTTATCCTGAAAAGAAGATGAGGTAGCGAGTGGTACACAGTTCCAAAGGAAGGCTACCATGTTTGGGTGCAAGTATAGAAAACACATTCCCTCCTACTCTTGAGCACCTAAAGCACTGGACAGGAAGAAGTCGGAGGCTAGATGAAGAACCATTACGGGGTGCACATTCTCAACCTTTAGGAGAGAAATGAAGGCACTGAGCTAGATCTAGATTCTTTAAACATGCAGAAGACGAGAGGCTCGAGAAAGAAGGCTAAATGACCAAGTTCTAAAGACAGGCGCTCCATCGATAACAACCCTCTTGGTCTTGTCCAGGTTACGTTTTAAGCAATGACTGTCCATCCAGTTTTATCTCTAACATGCAGTTTCTCAAACAAGGTAATTTTTTGGACGGCCATTTAAATGGAAGAGTATTTGGATATCATCCGCATAAACAAGGAGTTGAAAGCCATGAGAATGTATCAGAGAAAAAAGTTGTTAAACAGAGATTGAAAATATAAGGAGTAAGTTCAGATCTTTGAGGGACTTGGCATGTTGATATACTGAAGACAGAGAAAAAAACAAAAGCCTTGGACTGTTCAGGAACAGTGGTGAGTCCAATAAACTGCATGAATATCAAGTTTTTCAGATTGGACAGAAGTGTTGTGTGTTAAATGTAGTAAAGAAAATCAAAAAAAACTCAGGGAACTGACACTGTCAACATCAGCGCCCACCTGAAGCTCGTCAAGAGTGACAACTATGGTATATTCTGTGGCACGGCCGGGCAAAAATCCGCCTGGACATTGCCAAGAATGGACTGGGATTAAAGGAACGAGCACAAAGGTACAGACCCACGAGTTTCATGAATGTTTGCCGCAGCAAGTATTAATATAATATGGTGACATTTCGTAGGCATTGAAATAAACAAGTAAGGTTTTTTCAGGTGAGGCACAATCGTTCTGTGTCGAAGACTCTCAGCGAATGAGTGAGTACTTCAATTTCGTGAGCAAGTCTAGGACAATTCCGGGAAGACGCAAGGCCCGGATCAGAACTGGATTACTGGAGGTGGAAGGGCTAGTTACAGTTGGGATATCAGGGTGGATTTTTCCATTGATAAGAGGCTAAAATCAGAACCACCTGTCAGTGGAGGCGAGAACCTGAGAGGAGGTCCTAATATTATTGGCTACTGAATCAGAATCACATGTAAGTGAGATTTTATCAGTGAAAATTGTAGCACGTTAGTAGCAAAAGAATTTGAGATGGTGGAGAGAATCCCATAGCTGTACTGAATGAAGCAAGTGTGTTATGATTCTCAACAACAACAAAAAATTGCAAATATACGAATGGAATAATACTTCGGAGGACAAAATCGGCCCAGGCGCTGTAGCCTAGCAAGCTGGTTTTATATTCGGGTTTACTCTGGAAAAGAATTTAGTGAACCAAATGAATTGTGCTCTTTTTATTGTTTTTTTCTGCAAATTAATTTATTCATCAAACCACAGAGCCGTTCGGGCTTCACGCGGTGCATGTTTGTGTGACACAGCGAGAGACCTGTTCAAGCGCTGAAGTAATGAGCTCTCAATAAGTAGTTTAGCAGGGCTGACGAGACAGAGAAGGCATGCTAGGAAGAGAAGGAGGAAGGAAACTGATTTGGTTTTAGGTTCTTCCAGTTCCTCGTACTAAAAGAGGAGCAAGGTTATGAGGCAGGACGTATTTGAGACGATAGTCAGAACAACATTAGATAATAAATTAAATAATAATCAGACCGTAGTGTGTGAATTGTTGATGAGAAAAAAAATTACCTTATATGGGGCAGATGACTGCGACCGGGTGCATGCCTTAAGATGTTAATTTTTATCGTTATAGGAGGTTGATTAAGAGGGCTGACCCACATGCCCTCAGTGCAAGTTTATTGGTTTGTATTTATTTACGATGGTATTTTAATTATAGGAGGCAGTCTCATGCCAGACCGAAATAAAGGGAGGAAGCGCCGCTTGGGAGCTTTCTCAGCTTCGGCTGCTCACGCAGTGTCTGGATGGAATTTCCCCAGAGCGGGAAATGGAAGGAGGCGGATGACCGTGAACTTTTCAAACACAAAGGAAATATGGTTTGGGTTAAGAGATCCAGCTGGTGTCTGTTATTCTTGCCAAGTGATAACCACGTTCGTGTGCGCTCTATTCTCCAAGCACATTATAAAAATAAAAATCAAGTTTCATTTGAGAGCGGAGTTAATATTTTGCATGAAGTTAAACCAGGACACTTTGAAATGGCCCAACCTACTTTATCATCAGGCTCTTCAGATCTTTGTCTTCGCCTTCTCGTAAATCGAATTTTCTTGTGAGTGAAAGTGATATTTCCGTCTTCGCGAGCTGACTCAGGGCGCTTTCCTTGTTGGGGTCACTCGGGTCGACAGCGCTTTCCCCTGCAGAATAAGATGGGTTACCGGTGAAAACTGACTCACAGCATGGAAAGCAAGAGACACGGGAAACGTGATTGCTAGGACAGGCATGAAGCAGAGGACGATGGGTAATGGCTTCCATACTTCAGACTGTTCATGCCCGTCATCCATGGCCCTGGTCATACATTGTAAGATAGAGCAAACAAAATGACAACTGTGAAACGGTAGAAAATACGTATGTAATATCGGAGAACAACTAAGATGATCTTTTTAAACACGAAATTAGCCTTATTGATAACATGTTCTATTAACATGTTTATATCATATGAACTAAGGGCCAGATGTATCAAAGGGTTTTGCCCATTCTGTGTCTATGGAGAAATGTGTTGATACATATGGCCCTAAGTGCAGAGAGACTGAAGGAAAAAGAAAACGCTTCATGGCCTTTGAATTAGTCACTTTTTTGTTTTTTCACTGATCAAGGAATCCCTGTAGGCGGGGACTGTATATGAATGCCCCATGTTTGTGTTCAGGGATGATTCCACCTTGAAAACACTTCTCTCACCCCTAGTTGGTGAATCAGATTTTGGTTTTCCCACCATTCTTTAGCACTGAAGAAGGTGAGTAGATAAACATTTTCTTTAGATTCTGTAGTGTTTCAAACCCCCAGTAAGATACGGATTCTCTCCTCTTTCACAGTTACTATACTGCAATACTACTCTTTTCATTACTCTCCTCCTTTGATGCAACAGTGCAGAATCTTTTAACATAATCTTTGCCTTCACTCACGTGTTCTTTGATTCCAGGACCATGCTGTACTAATGTGCTGGATAATAATAAAAAATATGATTTGCTGTACTGCGAAAGGACAATACTAGGGTAGCAAGTGGCATATGGAAAACTTAACATGATTTTTTTAACCACTCTTTCACTCACAACAAAGTGTTCTTTCCATCACCAACTTGTATTTTTCAAATTCCTTCTTTCCCATCAGTTGTTAGCAAGTCTCACCACTGTTCTTTTTTTCCCCATTTTTGTTTTTTAAGCTGAAAATGCCCTTCCTCCCACAGCATCAACCCCAGTAATTGAAGATAGCTGCTAACCATGACCGGTTCACAGCTGGGTCATAAAAGTGGATGCACCTCATGTATTAATGTCATTTCAACCACCTACTAGGCACATCTCAGGTGGCTTCCATATCCCTCCGGCACATGGTACATCTTGTCAGGGCTAATTCCAAGCAATTCACCTACATGCAGCCATCTCTACCAGTAAAAAAAGGCATCGAGGTGTCAATTGATGTGCCAAGGCTGGCCTGGAATGAAATAGAAGTCTGGTGGCTCTGCAGACCTTGTTATGATGTCTCCCAGGGATCAAGCCATGACACAGGGCATTGGATGATCCATAAAAATGTGCAGTGGCCACTGATGAGTTGTGTAAACCAGTGGCCTCCAGCCCAATCCTTTTTATACCCTGCACTGCAGTCAAGACTTTGCACTATTGCCCACAAAGGTCCATGCCGGCAATATAAACAGAGGTGACCAGAAAAGAACACTTTGGATCATTTCCCATTAGTTGGGAACTATTTTAACCTTATGAGATGTGTAAAAGAGTAGGACGCAACCAACAGTCCATGGAGGACAGAGTATTCGCTCTGTGGTAGGTAACAGCCAAGAATTAGGAGTTTTATCTTGAAATTAACCAAGTAGATGTTTATGCTACTTTACTCTTGGAGAGCCAAATATTCCGTTTCAAAAAGAACGAGCAGTGGATGGAGCAAGGCCCCATTTTCCTTCACTTGGAACCAGACTGCTGTTGCTGTCTAACATTTCTACTAACCCAACACGTAGCCGATTGCCATTGTGGCATCTGGCTAGAGCAAGGTGAGCTGCACCTTTGCTTCTGCAGACAAGGTGGGTACCTGGGATACACAGGAGAAGCCATGATAGTTTTTTTGGGCTGCTCCTTGAATAGGCCAACTGAAAGGCACATTACATGCGCTACCAGAAACGCATAGCTTCAGGGCCGGCTCTAGGGCATAGAGACGGGTGCCACTGCACCGGGGGGCTGAATTTAGGCGAGGCGTTGTGTTTGCAAATATATTCTGGTTTTAAAAGCACCTGTTGCTACCTTCCTGGTCTCCAGCACTTTTCCGGCAACAATAAAAATGTTAAGATAACTCCGGTGATTAATGTTCCTTTTGGAGAAAGATTGGAGTTTTGTCTAGTGGAAGCTTTGACTCATCATAAGGTTACGCAGTGCATGTAATGTAAACTGGTCAGTGGTCTACTGCTTTTGTCGGACAGATCTTTTTGTTATTTGCAGTTTATAAATTATAATCCTAACACAGAAGAGTGAGCTATTAACTGTCATCAAAGAGCTGCATGCAAGGTATAAATTAAAGCATTATGGTTTCCCCCCCAGTCTTTCGTTAACCGAATGTTAAAAAAGTGTTAATTTGGGTTGAAATCAATTTTTAATGTTAAAGAGAACCCCAAATGATGGTGTTATGTTTTAAGATCTGAGTTTGTGCTTCTCCAGACCAAGCATCTTAAATTATCCTGCCTACCATGGATGACATGTGACTCCTACACCTTGTAGTTCTCTGTTGCATGCAACATTTTCTATACACTGGTTTACACATTTATGATTGACTGTCTCTGTGTAATGTGTGTGTAATGTAAAGTGCCCTGAAACCTTACAATGGTATAAGTGGCGCTAGAAAACAAAATAAATGTATCAGAGAGAGTGGTTATTGAGACTTGAGGGGCACTGTTAAAGGGTGGTAGTGAGAGAATCCGTGGTGGAGGTGGTTTTGGGGGGGCGCCAGAAAACACTGTTGCACCGGGCACCAGCAGCGCTAAAGCCGGCCCTACATAGCTTCATTGGGCAAGACTATACCTTGATTGACATCACAGTGTTCCTTAACCCGTTCCCAGCTTGCGTCGGCCGACACAAGCACTACCTCGCTGGAGCTGCGCACGTCCCTTGGCCGACACAGCCCCGCCCACTCTTTAATTCTCCCGCACTGCGGGAGAATTTGCCACGCAATTAAGGGGTTAATTCTTCTGTGAGCATTCATAAATAAATCCCATGAAAGGAGTAATATCAAGGGGCGTCCACAATACACTTATATGTCTACGTATTTAGAGCTTACCAACTATTTGAGCAGGTTGGTATTTTAATAATGTTGTTATTACACAACTGAAGGGTACACACTTTATTGCCTCGGAAAGAAGGGAGTGGGAATCCTGCAGTTTCGAAGCTTCTTCCCATTTGCCCCTAGGACTGACCTATGTCACCAGCTCACCGTTCACTTTCATTTTTACAGTTATACCAACTACTGAATAAACGTGTCCAATAAACTACTGAGGTGAGAGCACATATTGTAGAGCAAAACTGTGGAAAACATTTTAGAAAAAAGGATAAAACAGAGTTAAACTGTTGGAAACCCAGGACCTTTGCACAATCATGGGGTGGGGGATGTCACTTAGAAGACACACATTATGGCAACACGATCATATTATTCTTTGAATAAGATGCAATAACATTTCTAGGTATAATCGAGTTTAAATGTTGCTAATAAATATTGCTCAGAATACGGCGCCGTCAGAGAGCATCATGAATCCTGCACGCAGCAGCACGCGCAACGCTTGCGTCACTCACCGAGGAAGGCCTCCACGTCAGGGACCGCGCCGAGCGCCTCCAGGAGTTCATGCAGCACGTCATTGTGGTCTGGAGAAATGGCGTCCTGGTGCTCCAAGAGCAGCTGTAAACGACAAGTGGATAAATGACGTCATTAGTATGTGGTTAGGAACACGCCCACTCTGTAGTTTACATTCCTAGGGTCCTTGGACTCACGTGCCATTTTAACAAATACAACTGTACACACCAGCATGCAACACAGAACGTAGAAAAAATGTGTAGTAGCTTTCCACTACAAACAGAGGAAAGACAAGGTCCTCACATGGCTGAAATCAGGCTATTATCCGATAAAACAAAGTTTGCCCGATGAGTTGTACTGAGTGCTTTAAATGGGAAATTAGAAGTGCCGGTACTCACTAATTAGACTGGGTGGGTAGTTAGGGGCGTGGCTGGGGGCTAGGAATCTAACAATAACCACATTTGTAAGCTTTAATGCAAATTCTCTGATTGTCATGTAAAGCGCTTAAATGCCCATGGGCCAAATTCGCGCAATGTCAAACGGCCTCCTTACACAAGAATCATGGCAAGCATCAGCTTCGATGTCATACGTGCAGAGCCTAATTTTTGGCAGTTTGATATTGCGCGAATTTGGGCCATGGGCATTTAAGAGCTTTACATGACAGTCAGAGCATTTGCATTAAAGCTTACTTTCTCTACGCACACCTTGTTAAGGGAGTTGTCCAGAATCACAGGATGATGAGCCGATGTCTGGATTCGAACCTCGTTCTCCAGTTCCACTGTCGGCATATCTGACCATATCCTCATCTGGTTGCGATGCCAATGAGAACCTACCACTGCAGGGAATACACAGCTGTTGCCAGCCAGAGCAGCACATAAACACGCTTCATCTGAAAGGGTCATTTTCAGTTTTTGCGTTGCAGATACCCGTACTTCAGGGCCTGAGCCTTGCAGGTTATGGGAGTACCGGTACTCTTCTTACCCGAAAATAAGTACCGGTACTCCAGAGAAGAAAACTGAGAAGGGCCTGTACTCAGTACCAGTGAGTACTGGCCCATTTAAAGCACTGATTGTACTGCAGCATTTCAGGTGAACAAGCCCACAGTTTCACAGGGAGAGCCGAGCCAAGAAAGTCTGTCTCGGATGTTAGAGCCGGTGCCCGAGCCGAGCTCTGAAAATGTGTTATGAAA
Source organism: Lissotriton vulgaris (assembly GCF_964263255.1). Lineage (NCBI taxonomy): Eukaryota > Metazoa > Chordata > Amphibia > Caudata > Salamandridae > Lissotriton > Lissotriton vulgaris. Next base: position 511,739,659 of record NC_141689.1, read on the forward strand.
ATCATACAGCAATCTACATAAAGTTTCTTCAAAGTTGATAACAAATATTTAACTTAAGGAAGCCTTCATATTTATAGGGGAACGTTATAGCAGTGCACCGGGACATATTTATTAAAATGGTTTAGCCTGAATTCACATATTCGGAAGCGCTTTCATATGAAAAAAAAGAGTTTTGGATAAAATAAAATATTTGTCTAAGGTCACACAGTTTAAGCATGGAAGCCGCGATTTATCCAATTTTTCTGGGTTCATTTTGTGCAAATTGTGCAAATGAACTAGCAAATGGGTATCTCTTTGTTTTCCTTATGTTAAGGCTTTGTTTTTTACCCTTTAGTGCATTCTTATGAAGTTTTTAAAAAAACAGCGCCAATTCGACCCGTGGCGAGCTTCATGCATGAGCACCAGTTACATTACACAAGGTCACATACATTGTTTATAGGCATGGGGAGATTAAGTGATTTGCCCAGAATTCCCTGGTTCCCGAGTTTTACAGTCGGCAGCTCTGGCAGTAACTGGTGACATCACATGCCGGGCAGAGAGAGGGAGGCAGGAGCTTCACGAAAGCACGGCTTGTATTGAGCTGGAGGTTCCGACAAGACTTCGAGCTGAGCCTGAGGTGGGTTTCAGGCTCGAGTTTTCAGTGGATCGCGCACCTCTAGCGAGAACAGCACACGCAAGCGTGAGGAGTTATGAAGTATCAGGTTATTTTAGACAGTACAATCTAGCACAAAGCGTTGCAGCTCAAATCACATTTTGCACCGGGCATTTGTGGCACTTTTGCACCCAATTTATAAATTGGTGTTAAAATGAGGAATAACTTGAATAACAATACTTTTGCCAATTTTTGTGCATTGTTACATCTATCATAATGGTTTACAAGGGCTGTTACTCAAGATAGGAACTTGTGGTAAATGCTTGTATTGTGCCCTAGTCTACTGATAGGCACTAGTGAAACAAGCACTGGTAAATGTCAAAAGAATATAGCTTTTGTTTGGCGCTTGCACGCAGACACACAACATTCATGCACACTTAGGCATACATCTCATTCATGCATACATGCATACAGAGCAATATACCTTCATATTGCCACCACAAGAGATATGCAGATACCTAAGCACTTAGACAACAACCAAACACTGATCAATACCGAACACACACAGTCTGGAAGCACACAGGCCTGCAGTGCACACAGAGATCGATGCCAATTCAATCAATTGAAGAATAGAAACACTGCAATTACAGAATTCACAGGCTTATTAAATGAACAACCAGGACTAGAAACAAGGTATATCGTGCTCCTGTTAGAAATGGGATTTCTGGCTAGGTGAGACTTGTGCCAAAGCGAGGCAGAAACCACCACTCTAGTCAGGATAAGGGAGATACACTTTTAAAATAACCCCTGCTCACCCCCTTGGTAGCTTTGCACGAGCAGCCAGGCTTATCTTAGAGGCAGTGTGTAAAGCATTTGCACATAACCAACAGTAAAACAGGGTACACACTACAAAAGGACACCACACCAGGTTAGAAAAATATCAAATTTTTATATACTTAAGACAAGACCAAATACTATAAAACTCCACAATACTATACTTAAAATTTCACAGTTCCAAAAATAAAATGGATTAAAAAGAGTTCCTTGTGTGGATAGCTCCGTCCAGCCTACCACGGCGCCATGAACAACAAATCCAACAGTTCTGGCTGGTTGCGGGGTCGCAGGACAGCTACGGTGTCGGGAAGACCCGCAAACAGTACCTGTGAGAAGTGCAGGGCGCTGAGACCCTAAAAGTTATTCGTGTTGCAGGCCGAGCTCCTCTCTGGTGGAATCAGGAGCGCTGGTGCCGCAGGCTCCAGGTGCTGCGGTGTGAAGTGCAGCGGTGCGGCGTGTGGTACCCCCAGGTCGCGGTGCGAGCAGCGGCTTGGTGGCGGCATCAGATGGCATCATCGGTGAGACCAGGGTCGCAGTGCGAGAATGCGGTGCCTGCCACGGTGCTAGCAGGCCACGGTGCAAGCAGCGACATTGTCGTTGCTGAAGCGCTGTCGTCGGCTGATGAACTGGAGTCGATGGTGCCGGCGTCGGTAGGCCAAGGCTGCGGTGCGGGATGAGGGTGGTGCATCGTGTGCAACGTGTGCCCTCGAACCACGGTGCAAGCAGAGGCTTTGATTTTGGCGGGAAGTGGCGGCGTCAGGCAGGCCAAGGCTTCCTCGTGAAGCAAGGCGGTGTGGAGAGCGGTGCCCACAGGTCGCGGTGCGAGCAGAGGCTCGGTGGTGGCATCAACAGGCTTCGTCAGTGAGATGAGATTTGCGGTGAGGCGTTGCGGCGGTGCTCTCTGCGGTGCCAAAGCTTCGGCGTGAAGCAAGGCGGTGTGGAGTGCGGTGCCCCCAGGTTGCAGTGCAAGCAGCGACTCGGTGGCGGCATCAACAGGCGTCGTCGGTGAGACCAAGGTTGCGGTGCAGAGTTGCAGCGGTGGCCTCTGCAGTGCCTTCAGGACACTGAGTCGGCAGCAGCGTCGTAGACGACGTTGAGTTGCTTTTCCTGTGTTTATAGCACAAAACACACAGTCCCCAGTGCTGCGGACAGAAGAGCTTGAAGTCTTTGTTGTTCCTGAGACTTTGTGAACAGGGGGCAAGCTCTACCTCAAGCCCTTGGAGAGACTCACAAATTGGATTGTAGAAAGTCCAGTCCAGGCCTTTCACTGCCCAAGACAGAAGCAGCCACTGCAGGTCAGCCCCGGAAAGAACCCAGCAAAGCAGTCATTCCTTTTAGCAGCTTCTCCAGCACGTCTTCAGTGCAGTCTTCTTGATCCTGATGAGTTCTAAAGTTCAGGGGTCTGGGACCCAGTATTTATGTCCAAAAATCCTTTGATCTTTTAGGCATAGGGTATGTGTGCCCGGCCAGAACCAGTTGGGCCTTCTCTGATGTGAATTCCTGGCAGGAGGTGGAGAAGGCATTTGTCAGAGGCAGACCAGGCCCTTTGAGGTGCAAGGAAATCTCCTCCCCCTTCCCCCATCGTAGCCCAGCTCTATACAGCCCTTTCCTGACCTACCTAGTCCATCTGGAGCCCCTCTGGCCTCTCAGCCTTCTGTCATCCAAAACCCAGACAGGCAATCCACATTCCAGCAGAGGCACACGGGATGACTGAGCAAGAAAATACCCACTTTCTAAAAGTGGTATTTTCAAATGCAGAATGTAAAAATCACCTTCACTAGAAGATGCATCTTTAGATTCTAAGTTCAGGCACACTAAATTTTATTTTCTTACCGAATTCCCTGGGCCAGTTATGTTAGTAAGATGTTGTAAACAAACCTCCCATTCTATCCTATGGGGAACTGGTAGTCTTGCAATAGTGAAACCCGAAATTGGCTGTAATTCACTATTAGGACATGGCACAAACACCAGGGCATGTCCTACCTTTCCCATACATTGCACCCTGCCCACAGGTGTACCTTGGGGACTACCTGAGGGATGTCTGACATGTAAGAAAAGGGAAGGTTAGGGACCAGCCAGTGGGTGCACTGGCCTAGTCAACATGGCAGTTACAAACTACACACAGACTCTAGAATGGCAGGTCTGAGTTACCGTTTTCAGGGCTACTCACGGGGGTGGCACAACCAGTGCTGCAGGCTCCCGGGTAGCATTTGATTCACCGGCCCTGGAACACGCAGTGCACTTTACTAGGGGCTAACAGGTACATCAAATATCCAATCATGTTAACACCAATCCATAACACAATTTACACAGGGAGCATATGCTCTTTAGCACTGATTAGCAGTGGTTAAGTGCCCAGAGTCCTAAAACCAACTCAAAAAAGTCAGGAAAAAATAGGAGGAAGAAGCAAAAAGTTTGGGGACAACCCTGCAAAAAGGGCCATTTCCAACACAATATGTTCACATTTTAAACAATGGGAGGGAGCCGCGCGGCCCACCTCCTGGATCATACACAGCCCCGGGGACTACCACCTCTCTGAGGCCTGTTGCCATTACAGAAGTGGGGTGCCACACAGCCTCCCTCCTGGAGCCAGAAATTGCCATGGGAGCCGCCACCCCCCAGGGCCCACTCCTGCTATGCCCCTGGCAGGGAAAGAAATGAAACCTTTGCTTCCAGTGGGCGGGAGCACTTTCACAGTTCCCACCCGCTGAAACCGCTGTGTTCACTTTTGCTTGGTGGGAGCTATCAAAGTTCCTGCCAAGCAAAAGCGAACGGCTATGTCCTGGGGGTGGGCCTGCCGGGACATAGCAGGAGCCAACGCCAGGCGGTGGTGGTCATCAGGCCATGTATGGCTCCAGAAAGGGTGCCACACCGACCCCCTCCTTTTTCATGGGCTGCCCTAGGAAGATGGTGTTCCCTGGTGCCCTATGTGGCCCTGGTACAAGTGCTGTGCAGCACCTCTCCCATTTTAAAAATACATATGTGGCCCGACGAGGTGGAGGTCTCCAGGGGTGCCCGCGGTGCCCCCATTGTGTTATTGAGCCACGGGGAGGAGGTGGTTTCCAGGGCTCGGGGTCCGTGCTGCCCCTCCCCCATCTGTGTTGGTTTACCCCCGGGGAGGTGGTGGTCCTTGGTGATTGAGGGAGTGGGGTGGAGGGGCTCCTGCGGTCCCCCCATCAATATTTGTTTAGCACCGGGGAGGTAATGGTTCCCGGGGCTCATCAAGCCACAGGAGGGGAGATCCATGTGCCCCCTTATTTTTTCACAAATAAAGCCATGGGGGGGTCCCTGGGGCTTCAAGAGCCTAAGTTGGGGGGAGGGGGGGCATTCAACCTCCTTTTTTTTTTAAGAACTGCCCCCTTTACTTGGCTCACCCGGGGGCTATATTCAAAACAAGCGTGGGAGCCTGCAACTTTTGGGTTTTTTTGCTGGAAATTTCCACACATTTGCGACAAACATTTTCTTAAAAAAAAAAAAATGATTTTTTGACCTGCTGTGGTCCCTTTGGGACCCAAGGCACAGGTTCGAGATATTCCTAACCTGCCTCTTTTTTTTTTTGTTGGACTCGGCTGAATCAGAGTGCCAAACAGGCTGCCAATGACTTCCTGTTTGAAGTGTTGGCAGCCAATCAGAGCTCTGCATTTCCCTGCAAAAGCTTGTTAATATTCACAAATTAACCACGATTGCAGATAAACAAATTTGGATTTCCTTAAATTTTTCAACAACTACTGAATGGATTAACACTGCATAACTGAAATCGACCTTCCTTCCTGCCAAATTTGATGCAATTCCGTCCAGTGGATTGGGCTACAGTCATGTCTAAAGCGCCTATGGGAAACACACTTTTTCTTTTTTACCCCCCTTTTTTTCAGCCCCTGCTTGACAGATCATCCTGAAACGTTCCAGGCACAACAAGACTCAGTAGGACACTTTTTCTAGAAAATGTCATCGAACGATGCCAAAGATATAGGCAAGTCAAAAAACGCTTTATCTATCAAAATATGGTCCTTCCTAACTATAAGTACCTACTGGCAAACACCAGTAGGTAATGTATGAATGTATATATTATATTTATATATCATGTGATCAAGGCAGGGATCTGCCGAAACACGTCGTTCTGGAATAAAGTAAAATAGTACCAAACCTGGGTGTACGCTCGTCTTTCAGTTGGAAGTAGCTGTGCGAGGTTTGTGAGATATATATATGTATATATATATCTCAAGGCTCGATAGGGTGACCAACAATAAGTAGCACTCGAGCAAACACCTGCTTTTCCCCAATAAAAGCCTTTATTGGAACGCACAACTTCCATCTTAGTCCATTATGCACACAACTGCAGCCTGACGCGTTTCGTGGATTTTCACTTCCTCAGAGGCTGTAACGGAGCGCTGCGTGCCACACCCTCTTTTATCTCTATTCGTACGCTGAATTCAGCTGCTCAAATGAGACTGTACGTATGATTTCTGGGAGGAGTGGTTCGCAATTTGTAGTCCACAGATGGATGCTCCTGTTGTAGCAATTATCAAAACTCTGGATGAGCCCCAAGACGCCAAGTTGTGCTCGAGTACTGCTTATTGTTGGTCACCCCATCGAGCCTTGAGGTTTAAAATGACCAAATTCGGAAAACACTTAAACGACATTGGCAAATTGGGAAAAATGACCCTGTCATAGGAAGCACAGTTAGCAAACAGCCACAGATCACCTACAGGAAGGCGCACTCCCTGAAAGATATGCTGGTCAGGAGTTACTTGGGGGCTCCCAAGAAACAAACATGGTTACACGAACAGAGGGGCTTTTTTAAATGTGGGAAATGCAAGGCATGTGGGACTAGAAAAAATGTGAAATCATACCCATTACCCACGGGAAAACTGAGCCTATTAGCAAATGTATGAATTGTAACAGTGATTTCTGTGTCTATGTGATTGTGTGCCCATGTGGTAAGTTCTACGTAGGCAGCACCTTTTTCCCCATCAAGAAACGCATCCTAGAACACATGAGGGAAATCAAGAATGTTGATGAAAACTATGCGACAGCGCGACATTGGCTACGTCATCACAACAAAGATGCTAAATGTTTTTCATTTTTTGGCATTGACAGAGTACCAGCTAACCCCAGAGGGGGCGATAGAGTCAAACAGCTATGAATTCTGGAATCACAGTAGATCATCCGCCTCGACTCTCAGAATCCTTTTGGTCTGAATGAAGATGAGGAGTTATACGTCCACATTGGATGAGTACTCAGCGTCTTGTTCATTTATGTTCCACCTCCCTTTCTGTTTCTGGGTTTCCTGCTGTTGTGATCGCTGATTTCTATGGCCATACTGTCTCACGGGAGAGGGCTCTCTACTCTGATGTCACAGACAGGCAATTGCAATTTTACAAGTTAGCATAGTTTACCCTTCCATGGTTTCATCCCTGGGCCACGGACACAGCTCTGCATATATCTCTACTGAGAAATCACATTCTCACATAATTATGTCAAATATCACAAAATCCGTCCTAGGGGCGTCTCATTTCCCCCTCCCCCTTTTTCCGCTCCCCCCCTTCTTTCCTGAATTTACCTTGGTTACTTTTTTCTGCAAACCTAAATAAAAATAATTTTGCGCATCACACCACCGCTCACCACTGTATTACCCTTAGTTAAACCACCATATTTACAGGGTTGTGAATAGCTAGAATTAGGGTCACTTTTCGCACAAATTCCTGCATTAGGAGCATGGGTTGTTCCAATGCCACTTTGTACCTTAGGGACACCTATTTTACACTCACTTGGATAGGGACCTACGTCGCAAAACAAGAGGAACTCAAGCATATAGGAATTCTATTTTTATTTTTATATTTGTATTTGTTTTATTTATTTTATCTGATACTAGCTTGTGTAAATTTGTCACAATAGGAATTGCACTGCTCGAGATAATACCAAGTGAACTCGCTGGACTGCCAGAATAGACTAGCATGATCTATAGTTGCAATATTCCTATCTGTACCTCTGTATACAAATGTGCCTTCGGCCACTTGGCCTAGTTTGTCCTCTGCTGGCGAATGTTCCATGAGTCAAAATGCACTGAGCCACTTGGCTGTATTTTCTCAAGCTCTATGACATGAAATAGTAGCACTGTGTATTTGTAGACTGTTGCATTCCTAAACTAGGTAACAACTGTTAATATTTTCTACAATAATGTAAATAGTTTTTATAAATGTTTATTTTCATTTACAAATTCATGTGATTTCGTTTGCAATAACAAGATGTATTGTTATGCTCCAACTCGTTGCTTGAGTTTTAAGTATGATGAGCAAAACTCTGGAAACATGCTATCACGGGGGCTCCGGCTGTGGAGGTGCGCATCGCCAGTAAATTCAAGACGGGACCGGCATAGTCGGGACCACTTGACTCATGCGCTGGCATTACATGAATATATTTGGGAAGGCGAAATTCCGTCCTGGGGCCCACTGGAGGGCTTTGAAATGTATAATTGTCCTATAATCGGGATGAATGCAGGCAGAACCACCGGAGGTAAAAAATTTGCAACATTTTCAAACATGTCCCAGTGTGCACTGTGAATGAAATCCACTGGGAAAGGCACACTGGAGTCCTGTAAAATGAGTGAACACGCAGGGAACTGTGTTTAAGCAAGCAACTTCCTGTCTGCTCGTGCCCTCCTCTGAGGAAGAAGCGTAGAAGCTTCGAAACATGTTAGGCGGGGGACTGGAAATATCGAGATCAAATGGCGCTTTCCTCATTAAAGAATGGTTGTTACCTGTGAAAGAAGTGAGTGCTCAATTTCTGAGCAAAACTTTGGAAACATATATACATATAGCGTCGGGTGTATCCCGTTGTAAAATCAAGGATTAAATAGTTTTCAAACCTGTGGCGACGGCTCCAGTCTGATCATTTTCCAGGAGTGGATTGTGTTTGGATATTTGGGGAGTGGCGTCCTTTGCCGTATTGCCCGCCGCGATGGAGGCTTTGTATCCGCCAAAATGGTGAAGTTGGGACTTTTCAAAACTGGATACGAGCCCACCCTGCACCTATGACCAAGAATTGAGCGAAGTAGAGTGAAGCTTGACGGAGCGGAACAGAGGAACACTCATTCCGCGTCACAACGCGGAATTGAGACAGGAGTCGGCGGACTCTGTCAACAACGGAGGCGAAGTGCTGCGGAACCGAGGATCCCCCGTAAGTACAGCTCGGGGTCATTAGTGTGCATTAAAGGGGAGCGGAAGACGAGACAATAGCACGAAGGTTGCTGTTAAGACGTCGGAAGTAAAAAAACGATATATTTAAACGCGAATTACAGCGTGTGTTTCCTTGATCAGAATGGCAACGGAGAGGTCGAGTAAGCGTAAGGAGGCAGCTACTAAGCTGTTTGCTCGAGCTACAACAGACAGCATGGTTTCTGAGGGAGTGCAACCGGGACCTGTTGCCCAGGACAATAAAAAGAAGCTTTGGGATGCATTATGGAAGGCATCAAAAAAAGAACAATCAAAAGGCTGGGAAGCAATGGCTTTAAGGCAGTATCTAGAGGTTGGAAGAGTGCCGAGAGGCTTAAGAATTTACACTATTCCTACATTCCAGGACCCCGATCCAGAAATGATCAGCGAGTGGATGAGCAATAAAGAGGAATGCTCTGCTAATATGCTAAGAATTCTAATCAAATATGCAGAGAAAGAAGTTGATAAGCTGAATGAAGAGATTGAGACACTCACGGTTAAATTAAAAGACCTCTGCACTGCCGAAGAATTGGAATCCAAACTTACAAAAATGAATAAAAAATTATCAAAAATTGAAGAAGAGATCAAACAAAAGAAGTTGTCAAAATTTGAAAGAGACGAAGCAGACTATAGAAATGGTCAAATATTAACATTTAGTAAGAAATTTGACCACCTCAGAAAGATGGCATCCACAAACACCACGACAACAATGCCCACAGAAGTGACCACAGCAGTTCAGGAGGGATTAAATAATGCACCAGCTGCTGAAAATGAGTCAACTGATCCTAATGATGTGGAATCAGTAAAAAACAGATTTTTAAAGGAAATTACGCTAATGGCAAAGGGCAGAGCTCAAAAAATTCAAGCCAGCGGCGAAAGTCCAGGACCAAGTCGTGGTCGAGGAGGCAGAGGAGGAAGAGGACGAGGTCAATCTACTCAAAGTACAGGAGAAACCCCAGTGGGAATGACGACAACGGGCAAAGCGAGGAAAAAATGAAGAACGACATCTGTACAGTGGTAAACCTTTCCAACTATTTATTATCTGATGTTGAACTTGATGTTTTATCCAAAGGCTTGTCCTTCTGTCCGTCGTCATCCTTTAATTACACCGAGACCAGGATAGATCTGTTTAATTTCACAAGAAAATTTAAACTTAAGAAGTGGTTTGCAACACGCAAACAACGAAAAGACAAAGTCTCTATTATTCCAACTAATCTGAATGTGCATGATGTTGATATACTTCATACAGTACACGAACTGGGAGAACAAGAACATTTAATCAATGATCCCTTTTTGAATTTGGTGAATACAGACATCGATATTGAGACAGTGAGTGACAGTGGCTTTAAACCAAAGTCCAAATTTATACCACCATTGAATAATGATGTCATAAACTGTTTTGAACGTGGTATGATACTTGAATTGAAGAAATTGGATGCTAAAAAATATAACAGCAACCAAAATTTGACAAAGATACAAAGAGATGCCATCAGAGCGCTTGAGAATCATAGAGACTTTGTAATTAAAAAAGCGGACAAGGGGGGCAATATAGTGGTATGGCCACTGGACATGTATATTGAGGAGGGTCTGAAGCAATTGACTGACAAAACGAAATACAATGTGGTTAGTAAATCAGAATATGAGGTTTCAAACAAAATGATTAACGACAATTTGAATGGTTGGCGAGAGCAAGGGATATTGGAGCATAATGAATTTATGTTTTTGTATTGCAAGGATCCAAAAATTCCTGCTCTATACCTTTTGCCCAAATTGCACAAGAATGCTACTACACCACCAGGGAAGCCGATTGTATCCTCCAGGGGTAGCATTTCGGAGAACATATCAAAATATGTAGATTATTTTCTACAACCATATGTGCAGTCCCTTCCCGCCTACATAAAAGATACAGGGGATTTTTTGAAAAAAATCAGGAATATTGAATGGCAAGACAATTATCTTCTCCTAAGTATGGATGTGTGTAGTTTATACACCAGCATACCACAAAATGCTGGAATAGACACTTGCAGATACTTCTTAAGGGACAGATCGTTATCCTATCTGGCACACACAGAGATGTTGTTAGATATGATAGGTATTTGTTTGAAGAATAATTACTTCATTTTTGATAAGACCATGTACAGACAGACCCAGGGGACGGCAATGGGGACCTGCTTCGCCCCCAGTTTTGCAGGTCTTTACCTCGGCTGGTGGGAGGAGCAGGTGGTCCGGAAGATCGATTTGTACCAGAACCATGTCGTCCTCTGGGCAAGATACATCGATGACATCTTCTGTGTATGGCAAGGTGAGCAAAGCGAAGCTAAGGAATTTGTCAGGAGATTAAATGTGAACAACTATAATCTCCAGTTCACCAGTGAAATTAGTAAGGAAAGGATTGTATTCTTGGACTTAGAGCTCTATATTGTTAATAATAGAGTTCAAACTAAGCTACACAGGAAAAAAACGGCAGGTAACAGCCTATTGTGATCACAAAGTTGTCATCCAAGGAACCTAGTCTCAAGTATTCCCTTTGGTGAGTTACTGAGGGCAAAGAGAAATTGTAGCTCTAATGAAGACTATTTAAAAGAGGAACCCTTATGAGCATAAGATTCAAAGAAAGAGGCTACATTAATGACATGATATCAACGGCTGTTGATAAAGTAAGAAATCTTGACAGGGATGTTTTAATAACTAACTCCATAGATAAGAGACAGTCTGACAACAAATTGAGGTTTATAACGACTTATCACAACCAGGCGTGGGAGATAAGGAAAAGTTTAACCAAGTTCTGGGAGATTTTAAAAACCGATGAGGACTTGATTGAACACGCAGGACCATATCCATCAATTACTTTCAGGAGATGCAAATCCCTTAAAGATACCCTGATGACCAACCTGATTAAAGAGCCTTTGAAGAAAAATCCAGTAATAGGGTTCTTTACTTGCATGAAGTGCAAGGCCTGCAAATATAGTCAAAACTGCAAAACGGTGAAGCTTAGAAAGGACAAATTACCATTTAAGATCGCACGTCATTTCACATGCGACACTGAGTTTGCAGTGTACGCGCTGAAGTGTCCATGCGATCTTTTCTATATTGGCAGTACTACCAAAAAAGCCAAACTAAGAGTGCTTGAACACTTGAGAGCCATCTCTAATAATGATAAGCAGTATCCCGTAGCCCGACACTTCCATGAAAAACACAACCAAAACCAAAAACTCCTGAAATTCTGTGTGTTGGACTCAATACCCCTAAGAGAAAGAGGTGGGAACCGGCTAATTGAATTGAGAAAACTGGAGTCCAAAATGATTATCAAGTACAACACCATGATACATGGGGGATTAAATTTCGACGAGGAAATGTCAATTTACCTTACATAATCATGGAATCTGTCTGACCCTTACGCATGCTCCTCCTAGATTGTTTTTAATTGATTGGTTTTAATTCACTGTGAGGCAGTTCCCCTGGTATTAAATAGAGTATATATGTTGTTTCTCTTGCAGAATGACGCATGTGACAAAATGCAAGATCCGGAAGTGAATATACATTTATGCTCACTTGAGCGGGACTAAAATGTCAACTCTGGACAATTGTTGTCATGATTGAGTCATTTCCAGTACGAGGATTCTATTTTCATTTTCAGCCTATTATGGCTTGACGTTGATATAAATTGAAATCTTTGTTGTAGTATCAAGACAGTGTTTTGTTTGTAATTATGCCCACTTGGGCTTCACAGCAACAATGTTGAAAATTAATCATTTATAAAAATGCATCATGAGTTATTTTGAATGATATAATGTATTCCATTATCTTGCTAAACATATGCACTGTGTAATCAACAAGAGTCTCTTTACTATATCTATTGCAATGGAGGTGGTCTTTGTCTCTTTGAATATGAGCACTGAATCAGAAAACTTTACCCGTGACAAAGCTGTGATTGCAACAGCGAAACGCGTCGGGTGTATCCCGTTGTAAAATCAAGGATTAAATCGTTTTCAAACCTGTGGCGACGGCTCCAGTGTGATCATTTTCCAGGCCTGGATTGTGTTTGGATATATATTATTTTTTTACATTAAAAATAAAACGTCTTTAAGAAGGCCAGAACTAAAAGTGGCGATGCAAAATAAGAATGTCCGAGGCTAAACTCCACAATGGCTACATTTCCCTCTTGTGCAGCCAAAAACAAAAATCTGAATTTAAAAATGTCCACTTCTTACGATGGCCAAAAAGGTTTCTTATAAGAACACCAAACGGAGCAAACAAAATCAAACCTGAAAATTAGAGCAAATACTGCTTGTAACCCAATTTTACATCCTTTAGTACTTGCACCACTGATACATATGTTGATATACACCGGGCCTGGTTTATGCATAAATAAATCCTGCAATATTGACTAAAAAAAATAACTGTAAAAGCTACATGACTACGGTACAAGTACACACACCAGCTACTAGCTCCCAGTGCAGTGATGGAAGATGTTAACACTCGCAGCCCCTGCCCCCGCGCCGCCCGCTTCAGTCCACTGATACCAGAAGTCTGTGCCAAGGGTTCAGCTCCTTAGGCCATATTTGTTTGAACAACAGAACAACTTAAATGGCATAGCTTTTGTGGCAAAGAACATGTTCTTTCCTCACCTGAACATCCTCTCAGTATTCAATTGTGAAGGGAAAAGCTTGCACAAGATTATTTGGCTAGGAGCTTCTGCAAAGCACACCAAGGAAGCACCAACCACGCTTATCGAAAATATGGACCTAAAAAACAATATAGCTATGCAGATCTCCATAGCACACTTGTCCCTAAAGAATGACTGCCGTCGTACTGTGTCCCAAGAGACGCACTGTTGACACCTTTAAGATTTGTCATTCTTCCAACTCAGCACATTTGGACGGGGAGAGACAAACGCGTGGGAATGCAATCAATGGAAAAAATACTTGTTGAAGCCACTGAGCTCAGGAAGCCTGAGGAGCAATCGACAAAGGCACTGACTGAGGTGCTCACGTGATTTAAAGGAAGTGCAGCGGAGTTGTAAGCTGGGAAGTGCAGTGGACAGAGGTAAAGATTTGCCTTTGATCAACAGATGATGCCGAATCGCACTGAAGGCTCAGTAGAGTAAATCACCCCACACACGAGGACAGTACAGACATCAAAATAATCAGAGCCATACACTCCAAAGAACTGGAACCTATTGCCTTCAAAGGGTGGTAACCACCAAACACTGAATCAGTTTTGCACACACTGGTGATTTTCCTTGTTGCATTTGCAACATGTGTGAACAATAACAGGTTTCTACTCGTGGTAATATTTAATCCACACATATAGCATGCTATATTTATTTTTGTTAACATTTATCTGACTGGTTCCAATGTTTTGTTAACTTCCATATCACAGCCATGCGGTATTGCTCTTGCTTCTTTGCGATCTACTTGTAGCATTTCTGGCAATTCGAGTGACTCTGGAATTACTTTGAATGACAATCTTCTACAATACAGAAGCATACTCTTTCCTCATTATTGAACTTTGTAAATTCACAGTGTGTAATTTTTTTTAATCTAATAGCAAGCCCATCCATTGTTTTATATAATCCCGGACATGCATGCTGTATTAAATGTTTAAAATCCAAAATCAATATTACCTTGTGGATCAAAGCGTTCATTTAAACATCTCTGGCATCCACTAATCCACTAATTTCCCCCTGACAGCATGGCTTTATTCCTGGCAGGTCTACTACCGATCACACTTGTAGAGTGATTTCACTCTTTGATGCCATGGCCGGGACAGGAGGCCAGATGTCGATGATCCTTCTCGATGCCGAGAAAGCCTTCCATAGGGTGTCAAGGGAGTTTCTTTGGAGTATATTGGGTAGAAATAATTGTGGGCCTATATTCATTAAAGCTATTAAAGCTATGTATAAAGAACCAGTAGCTAAGATTCAGGTCATGGGTATTGAGTCTGGGATAGTTAAGATAATAAGAGGCACAAGGCAAGGTTGCCCATGCTCGCCGCTATTGTTTGCATTATACATCAACCCTCTGATTGTTAAACTCATGCAGACCCCCTTGATTAAACCAATCACCTCGGGCACTTTTGATACTAAAATACTCGCATATGCGGATGATGTGGCAGTACTAACATTTGACCCTACGGAAGCAATCACTGAAATAGGGGCAATCACGCATAGGTTTGGAAGATATTCTGGGTACTTTCTCAATAAAGATAAAACCATCATACTATGCACCGAGAATATAGATTTCAGTGATCCCAGAAAGGCAGAAACAGCCATGTATCTTGGGGTCTGTATAAGCACAAAGGTTCATGATATATGTAAAATAAACTACGGACCTTTGCTAACCTCAATAAAACAAGATTTAGCTCGGGTTAATGGCATACACTTGTCAATAATTGGCAGAGCTAACTATCTTAAAATGAACATACTTCCCAAAATATTATATTTGTTTCGTGCTATCCCCCTACTTATTGAGGATAAATTATTAAGAAACTTCGAGTCACAAATGGCTAAATTTATGTGGCAGTATGGAAAAATCAGGAGGTCAATGAGATATTTATCATTACCACAGGAAAGGAGAGGGTTAGCCACTCCAAATATCATGTTCTACCTATGGGCCTCCCTCCTTCAGCAAATGGCTCAGCTCTTTAACATCTCTAATCAGCCGGAGAATCTAGAAGGCACAAGAATACCATCGATTTATGAATTATCAATAGGGGTGGAAGCCCGAGGACCCTTACTTAGACAACTGGAACCTAGCTATTTCAAAAAACGAAATTTAAAGTGATCAACAATGCAGGTAAAATATGGGCAAGAATATCGAAATATATGGAAATCCCTAAATTCACTAGATATACGCCTTTTTGGCGGTCTTCACTTTTACCTAAACAAGTTAATGATGCTGTAGCAAAACAAAATGGGAAAATCTGGGAATCACTACAGTTGGAGATTTTCTCGTTGGGGAATCCAGCACTAGATTTATGAACCTTCAAAAAAACTTAAAAATCTCTAACTGTGATTTTTTTTAAATATATTCAACTCAATACAATTTTGACTCTGAAAAGACCTGTGATTATGTTAGATAAGATTCCTCTCTTAGAAATACTTAAGTTCGACACAACTAGAATTCAAGCTATTTATAGTATGCTTCTAGGGAAGCTTCAAGACGATCTTGACCAAACCGAAGCCACATGGGCCGATAAACTATACAAATCTGATGTAGATATAGATATGAGTCTGTTATCATCGCAGCTCCTCCTTAGCTCTAATCTCAAGGCTCAGATCTATAAGACTATTTATAACCTTTATTATACCCCCGCTAAACTCTATGCCTCGGGCAAAAGGTTGAATGATAAGTGTCCAAGATGTGGAAGAGGCCCGGCTACACTAATTCATATGCTTTATGAATGTAACAAACTAGCATCGTTTAAGACAGTGGTTTCCAAACTTTTTTAACCCATGGCTCCCTTGACCTAATTGGCAGTTGGCCGTGGCTTCCCACCATTTTTTTTACCGGTGGACAGGTGGGGGTGGATGTAACCACAACCTCGGGAATACTTCCTGTTGGCTTCCTAAATTAATTGGGATGGCAGAGCCCACTGGCCTGATCATTTTCAAACTTTCACACATGACAGGCGAGTCTGGCTGCTAGTTGTAACAAATAAGTGCAATAGCCGAGGGGCATCGGTGGATGCTACAGGTGTGGGGGAATGAAGGGCGGAACAAAAGAAATACAGAAGTTGTGCAGCAGGAGAGGTCACAAGCAAGATGAACTGACAGTAGGGCCAGGAATTGCAGGAAGAGGGCAGGAGCAGACAAACCAACGGTACATCTTTAAATCCAATAGAAGGCAAGTTATTGACTGCAGCTGGAGAAGCTGAGTCAAGAATTACAGAACTGCTAGCAGACGAGCTGAAGCAAGAGATGCAAGCAGGAATGCAGCAATAGACCATGCAACTGGGGGAACTCAACAAAAACAAACTATAGTAGGGTTTCAGCAATGAGTGTAACATGAACTGAAGTAGAAGATGCAGTACGTTGAAGAAGGAGCAGTAGTAGATGCATTGAGAGGCAGAGCTGCAGCTGGGTGTGTTGTGCCAAAAACAACACATGGGGTGTTAGCAATAGATGTTGCAAGAAGAGGAGCAGGAGCTGCAGCACAAATCACAAAAATAAGAAATATTGCAGGGGTGCAGGTAGAGATACTCTCTATGAATTAATAAAAGGGCACTTGTAAGCGATCATCATGGTCATAAAACTGTCAGAGAAGAGGAGTGGAACTCTGGAGAGGATGCGTCTTGCAATTGGAAAATAACAAGGAAAGAACCATCTTTATGTTACCGGTTCTGGAAGCAACGAGAGCTCTCCACCTATAGTTCTAGCATTTATCTTTATTGAGCAAGGCAGACAAAGACTGCAGTATTCATGGTAAATCTCAAAATGAAGCTACCAGCACCCCTTGCTCCATTTTTATGACAAGAAATGGATGAACTTGATAAAGATTTTCTTCTGTTGAATACTGCCGTGAATGCTACCAATGCGTTGTGTGCTATTTCTGGATGCATGGATTGTGCATTGCAGTGCTGGGAAGGAAAGGTTTGATGACGGCAAGGGGTCTGCAGCTAGCAGTAGTGACACAAGGCCCAGTGGGGACAGAGTTTTGAACTTCAGCCCAGGAAGCCCGTTCAAAGGTCAATACAAGTCGTGCAAAAAGCCTCCCTGCTGAAAACGGAATTAATTTGCTTTTGAACTAATTGTAATCTGGAGCCCTAGCCTTTGTGAATGGGATGAGAGATGCCTGGCACCCTGAAGTTCATATTAATCGTCACGGATGAAAATCAATGCAGACTGCAAGCCCGCGCTGCTCGTCCTGTCTCCCTCCTCCCATCACCCGGCAGACGGCACCAACCTGTCTTCGGGGCAACAGCTCTGGAAGAGACCTCTGGCCTACCGCCCCCTGTTCGCAGGACACCAGGCCTGAGATCACATGATCTCTGAGAGAATTTATACTCACTTTCCACATCTGAAAATAAATTAGATGACGTGCCATGTTTTGCCTTCGAAAATATTGTTTGACTTATGTTTCTAGCAAAATGTAACTCCCCGTACTTTACATATCTTGCGATAAGCTTGCTCTAAGCTGCAATACATTCATCTGCATTCAGGCCCTGGTAGGGCCTCAAATGGACGCATAATACTTATTGCCTACACACGACCAGACGCTATCTTTCCCACGTCATGCGCGGCGCCCCAGGCTACTGATAACGGCACACCGGGGCGCCGCGGCGCACAGTTTGGGAACCACTGGTTTAAGAGGATGCTATCTGAGTTCTGGGAAGAAGTGTTTGGACATAGAGTTGCAGAATCTTCCACATTATATATACCAGGGCAGGACAGCTCTCTAGACTTAAGTGCGAAGAAGAATCTTGCTTATTTATAGGAACAGCAGTATATAGAATTATACTAGCAGCCAGGTGGAAAGAGGTTGATCCACCCACATTCCAAATGTGGTTATGTCGTTTCCTAGGTGTGTACAACCAGGAAAAAGCTATATATGCTTCTAGAGGTAGGCGGGCTAGAAGTCGAGGCGCTAGGATTTGGTCCCCTATAGATAGATGGAGTGAGTCTATTATGAATGTTTGAATTAAATCATTTTCATTGTAATTTTTTTTTTTAGTAGGTTTATAATAAGTATATGAAATGTTTGATTTGTTAATATGACTTTATGCAATTCTTTGTTAAATTTAAGATTTGTATTCGTATTGTTTCCTTTTATTTGTTACCCTACCGCCAACCAAGATCCTCCAATCAAGGCCTCGCTGCAGTCCCCCGTATCCAAAGGTCCACCATGGGAGGTAGATCCTTCTCCTACTTAGCGGCCAAGTCCTGGAACTCACTCCCCACTCACCTCCGCCTCACACAGAACCACATCTCCTTCAGAAAAGAACTTCAAACCTGGCTATTCGATAAATAATGAACCCCCTCGCCAAGCGCCTTGAGACCCTCTGGGTGAGTAGCGTGCTATACAAATTCTTGAACTTGAACTTGTTATCAGAGTTGTTTAATAAACAAACAAAAAAAACAACAACAACAAAAACACATCCACTAATTCATCCCCTACTAAACGGAGTAGCAAGTCCCTCGCTTGTTCATCTGTGTTTTTTTTTTACAAATTCCCTTTAAGAAATGTTCAAATCTGTGGCTCCATTTTCCTCATCTTAGTTCATGAGTTTGAGAATCTGCCATGTCAAATGAACAGGGCACCTGCAATCAGAGATTGAAATACTTTCTTCTTCTGTCCTCTTTCTTGAAGAAATGCTGGTTGAAGAAGTCGAGTAATTCTACTGCACATGTATTATTTTCTTCTCCTGACATTGCACGCGCGCCCACACATACTCTATGGTGTAAGGGATTTTCTTGCTGTTTTTCTCGTTTGTTCAGCTTTATACATAAGCCTCTTCTGTGTGTTTATGTTTTCATTCCAGTAGGTGGTGCTGTTTACCTTCCTTTATCAAAAAAACTTCCTGAGGCATTTGTTGTTGTTTAATTCAATCCCATTTCATTGAGGGCAGTCCTTCACCTCTCCTGTTTTCCCGAATCTCTAGCAGATTCTCACTCTGCCGCAGTGATCTCTTCAACTAATGTCTCCTCGAACAGGGTACCTGACCATGCGTGAGGTAAGGTTTGCTTTCTTAATATGCCCTTCTGACTGTCCTGTTGAATGCCATCTTTAATCATCAGATATTACATAGTTAAGGATCACCATGTATGGTTTAGACTTTTATCTAATTTACATTTTCCCTCTTTCATATTGCACATTAAAACCGATTAACTTCTTCCTACAAGTCTGTTTTTTTCAGCACTTCACCCCTCTAGTGACCTCTTCAGCAAGACACCCCTTTTGATCTATAGAATCAGCTCTATGACACCCTCTCTGACTGACCAACTGACAGGAACAACCAAGAAAGATACCGAGAGAAAGCAAGAGAGGCCGTAAACCTGCCATATGCTCACAAGCTTCCCTACCATGTGGAGCAGTGTCCAAACTCTCCCTAAGGCCCGCAACTACCTACCCCTAAAAAATGTCTCCACCATAACTCTGGAAACACAACAGAACCGACGAGTTCTGCTCTTTTAAGAAGTTATTAACATTTTTGAATCAGTAGCTCTCTTGTGCAAGAAGCACGCCCAATACACACACCTAGTACTCACCAAAACTTTTCAACATGATCCCACAGGGTGCACTGTCGCAAACAGGAAGAAGTATCCTCCTGGCTGCCAAACTCTCGGTCCATCTGCCTCATTAAGAGACCGTGCTTTTTCAGAAGACTGGCTCTGGCAGCCAGTGGTGTAGCCAATGTGTTATGGGCTCTAGTGCAAGGAAAGAAATGGCCTGCCTAGCAGATGTTTGCACTGTAGTAAAACTCTGTGTTCAATGGGCCCCTCAAGTCCCTGAACCCCGATGCTACTGCACCCAAAGAAGCCACACCCACTGCTGTCAATCGAAAAACTCCTCTGATGGCCCACTGAGCTGGGGCCCTTAGAAGAAGAGCATTACCCGGTTTAGGGGGGATGATGTAATGTGGTTAGGTCTCGCCTGTCGATGCGCATGCGCATCGAGCAAGCGAGACTATGGGGGCTTATCCACTCTTTATCCACTGCAAGGAATCGTGGCGATTCCTTGCAGTGCCCGTGACTTTTAAGCTCAATGCGCATGCGCATTGAGCTTAAAAGCGCGTGCACGTCCGTCTTGTTTTACCCGCTCCGCCCCCTCCCCTTCCCGCCGTGTCGCATTTCTCCTCCCCCCTCCCCTC
The DNA here is from genome assembly GCF_964263255.1 of Lissotriton vulgaris. Lineage (NCBI taxonomy): Eukaryota > Metazoa > Chordata > Amphibia > Caudata > Salamandridae > Lissotriton > Lissotriton vulgaris. The sequence continues at coordinate 511,760,107 of NC_141689.1, forward strand.
TCTTCCCTCCGTCTTGTTTGTTTATTTTACCCGCTCCGCCCCCTCCCCTTCCCGCCGTGTCGCATTTCTCCTCCCCCCTCCCCTCTCTTTCCTCCGTCTTGTTTGTTTATTTTACCCGCTCCGCCCCCTCCCCTGCCCGCCGTGTCGCATTTTTTTTTAAATCCCCACTTCCCCCCTACCCCCCATCAATGCCAACACTGACGCCGTGCTCTGCTGCTTGTTTTTTTCTTCCTCACTTCTAGCTGCTGCAATTCCAGTCCAGCAGCCTGGGCGACGGAGGGAGGATTTGCAAGCAGAGCTGCTCCCATTTGCAATCAATTTCCGTAGAATTTGCCAATGATTTAAATGCTTACTTTTTTCCGCATTTTTGTTAGCACAGAGCTGTGGCATTATCGAACCGGCGTCGATCTCTTTCTGCTTGCTGAATTTGCCAATGATTTAAATGCTTATTTTTTCCGCATTTTTGTTAGCACAGAGCTGTGGCATTATCGAACTGGCGTAGATCTCTTTCTGCTTACTCAACAAGGCGCACTGTTGACAAACACTGATGAGTCAACTGGTTTAACGAGGATAGCGATGTTGGCCACCCCTCACCCTCACTCACCCTCACCCTCACCCTCACTCACCCTCAACCCCTCACCCTCACTCACCCTCAACCCCTCACCCTCACTCACCCTCAACCCCTCACCCTCAACCCCTCACCCTCACTCACCCTCAACCCCTCACCCTCACTCACCCTCAACCCCTCACCCTCACTCGCCCTCAACCCCTCACCCTCCCTCACCCTCGACCCCTCCCCCCTCAACCCCTCACCCTCCCTCACCCTCGACCCCTCCCCCCTCAACACCTCACCCTCACCCTCACTCACCGTCACTCACCCTCAACCCCTCACCCACACTCACCCTCAACCCCTCACCCTCAACCCCTCACCCTCACTCACCCTCACTCACCCTCACTCACCCTCACTCACCCTCACTCACCCTCACCCTCACTCACCCTCACTCACCCTCAACCCCTCACCCTCACTCACCATCAACCCCTCACCCTCACTCACCCTCAACCCCTCACCCTCCCTCACCCTCGACCCCTCCCCCCTCAACACCTCACCCTCACCCTCACTCACCGTCACTCACCCTCAACCCCTCACCCACACTCACCCTCAACCCCTCACCCTCAACCCCTCACCCTCACTCACCCTCACTCACCCTCACTCACCCTCACTCACCCTCACTCACCCTCACTCACCCTCACCCTCACTCACCCTCACTCACCCTCAACCCCTCACTCACCCTCACTCACCCTCAACACCTCACCCTCACTCACCCTCAACCCCTCACCCTCAACCCCTCACTCACCCTCACTCTCACTCATCCTCACTCACCCTCAACCCCTCACCCTCACTCACCCTCAACCCCTCACCCTCACTCACCATCAACCCCTCACCCTCACTCACCCTCAACCCCTCACCCTCACTCACCCTCAACCCCTCCCCCTCGACCCCTCCCCCTCAACCCCTCACCCTCACTCACCCTCAACCCCTCACCCTCACTCACCCTCAACCCCTCACTCACCCTCAACCCCTCACTCACCCTCAACCCCTCACCCTCAACCCCTCACCCTCACCCTCAACCCCTCACCCTCACCCTCTCACCCTCACCCTCTCACCCTCAACCCCTCACCCTCAACCCCTCACCCTCAACCCCTCACCCTCAACCCCTCACCCTCAACCCCTCTCACCCTCAACCCCTCACCCTCACTCACCCTCAACCCCTCACCCTCACTCACCTTCAACCCCTCACCCTCACTCACCCTCAACCCCTCACCCTCACCCTCAACCCCTCACCCTCACTCACCCTCAACCCCTCACCCTCACTCACCCTCAACCCCTCACCCTCAACCCCTCACCCTCAACCCCTCACTCACCCTCACTCACCCTCACTCACCCTCAACTCCTCACCCTCACTCACCCTCAACCCCTCACCCTCACTCACCTTCAACCCCTCACCCTCACTCACCTTCAACCCCTCACCCTCACTCACCCTCAACCCCTCACCCTCCCTCACTCTCAACCCCTCACCCTCAACCCCTCACCCTCACTCACCCTCACCCTCACTCACCCTCAACCCCTCACCCTCACTCACCATCAAACAATCACCCTCACTCACCCTCAACCCCTCACCCACCCTCACCCTCACCCACCCTCACCCTCACTCACCCTCACTCACCCTCACCCTCACTCACCCTCACTCACCCTCGACCCCCCGACCTCACTCACCCTCACCCTCACTCACCCTCAACCTCACTCACCCTCAACCCCTCACCCTCAACCCCTCACTCTCACTCCTCACTCACCCTCAACCCTCACCCACCCTCAACCCCTCACCCTCACTCACCCTCAAACCCTCACCCTCACTCACCCTCAACCCCTCACTCACCCTCACCCTCAGTCACCCTCACTCACACTCACCCTCACTCACCCTCACTCACCCTCACTCACTCTCACCCACCCTCAACACCTCATCCTCACTCACCCTCACCCTCACTCACCCTCAACCCCTCACCCTCACTCACACTCACTCACCCTCACCCTCACTCACCCTCACTCACCCTCAACCCCTCACCCTCACTCACCCTACCCTCACTCACCCTCACCCTCACTCACCCTCACTCACCCTCAACCCCTCACCCTCAACCCCTCACTCATTCTCACTCACCCTCAACCCCTCACCCTCACCCTCACCCACCCTCAACCCCTCACCCTCACTCACCCTCAAACCCTCACCCTCACTCACCCTCAACCCCTTACCCTCACTCACCCTCACTCACACTCACCCTCACTCACACTCACCCTCACTCACCCTCACCCACCCTCAACACCTCATCCTCACTCACCCTCACCCTCACTCACCCTCACCCTCACTCACCCTCACCCTCACTCTCACTCACCCTCACCCTCACTCACCCTCAACCCCTCACCCTCAATCCCTCACCCTCACTCACCCTCAACCCCTCACCCTCACTCACCCTCAACCCCTCACCCTCACTCACCCTCACCCTCACCCACCCTCACCCACCCTCACCCACCCTCACCCTCACTCACCCTCAACCCCTCACCCTCACTCACCCTCACCCACCCTCAACCCCTCACCCTCACTCACCCTCACTCACCCTCGCTCACCCTCGCTCACCCTCGCTCACCCTCGCTCACCCTCGCTCACCCTTACTCACCCTCACTCACCCTCAACCCCTCACCCACCCTCACTCACCCTCAACCCCTCACCCTCACTCACCCTCAACCCCTCACTCACCCTCACCCTCACTCACCCTCACCCTCACCCTCACTCAGCGCAACCACAGCATCTTAAACTAAATATATTTTATAAACTTTAAGCTATTGGCAATGTAAAATAAAATCCATTTTATTTACGTATTAATTATTAATTTTTTTTTAAAGCCATTGATTTTTTTTATTTCAATACATATAAGTCACATACAAGTCCCGTTAATACAAAACATGTTGCTTTACAAATGCTAGAGGTGTCACATTTACAAAAATTATAACTATTGGCTTTGTAAAGAAGAAAGCTATTAATTTCGCTATTTAGAAAAAACAACACATAAATAAAAAACAAAAAAATAAATAACACCTATAGCTCAAACTTTACTACTGCGAGACCTATTGCATTTCCAATGCTTGTTTATCCTGCCAGTCATCCACCAGGAAAAACCTGGCAGTAAGGGACTGAAAAAAACACCACTACCCACATGCCCACAAGGCACCACTGCTCCCAGCTTCTTCTCCTCAGAGAACCCACTGCTCCACACCACCCTCCAAAGCTCTCGATTTCCCAGCTTATGTACATGAGGAAGCCACACCATAGTGAGCCACCAGAACAGCTCCCTTAGCACCAGATGAACATGGAAGATCACCGCGTTTTGTAGCTTTGTTACAGGCCTCCGAGGCGAGGCTGAGGAGGAATTGAATAACAGTGGATGAGCACGACTGCCCGAGCTGTGGGAGTTCCATATACGTGGGAGTTCCATATACATGGGAGCCTTTTTGTGAGATACATTAAGGTACTCGAGAGACAGTGTGGAGGCTTTGGATAGGGCAAAAAGGAACCTGCCATTTGGGGCAAATTTTCCATGCTATACTAAACATTTAAAAGATCAAAAATGAATTTCCTTGAATTATACCACTACCTTGACCTCAATGATGGCAACCACATTGGAAGGAAAAATTGCTGTTCACCTTCTACAACCATGATATTTATCTCTTCTGATCAACTAAGAAGGCAAAGTCTTGAAGGTCAATAGGTTCATTGTGAAAGAGTCCGCCTTTAACTACTGAGATAAGGGACGCAATTCCCCTGCAAGAATTGCTTTGTACTTGGTATCTTGGATCGGGGGAAAGCCTGGACAGGAGGGGCTGCACGTAATTTTTGCCAAGAGGTCAGACCTAACTCCAGCCTTAATGGTTGGATCATTCAGTTTGCTGGTACGTTGAAAAGTTTATTTAAGCAATTCTTTCCAAATGGTCCCACCTTATCCTTTGATCGCAAGACAACACTTCTGCTCTACTGAGCGCCCGTGGGATACATTTCCCAAAATTCTCTTTTTTAAAAGGGTCAATCTTTTAATATAGCCTTATAGCCCGCCGTAGCGGGCTATACCGGCTATTAAAGGCCCGCTGAATCGTTAAAGGCCCGAGCCGAAGGCGAGGGACTTTAACGAGACAGCGGGACTTTAATTGCCGGTATAGCCTGCTACGAAGGGCTATAAGGCTATTAGAACATTCTGCCACTAGAGGGCAGAATGTTCTAACAAATTAAACAAAGGGTTCACTAAGCTCGAGAGAATATAAATCCCCTCGAGCTTCGAGAAGCCTTTGTAGAACATTGGAATGTTGCTCTGCGGGCCTTTACCGGCCCATAGAAGCAGGGAGCACTCCATTGTCTGCAATGGAGCTCCCAACATTCCAATGTTCTAATAATGTTTGCCTTGGCCATTAGGGCGATTATGAAAACCCCTAAACCGTTATCCCATTTCAAATCAAATGCAAACGTGAGAACCAAGTACTTGCCTGCTCTAATGGAACATTCTGCCACAGTGAATTAAACGCAGAAATCTTCGTAACACACAATCTAGTCTCGTAATACCCTTGCCGCTATCTTTATCTACATTAGCTACTACTACATCCACACACTGATGATCTTATCCTAACTCATCTCTGCACACTATTCAAAGCAATGCGATCTTACCTTGAATGCCGGTGACCTTCCCCCACAAAATCCAGTACTCAACACTGACCACCATTTACACCACTTGCCCACTGCTCCAAATTCACTTCAATACTTTTCCTATGACTTATGATTAAATTAACACAAGCATGTCTCACACTGCAAACCTCTGCAGCTCGCTGCTCATTTTCTTCTTCCGAGCTTTCCAAAGGCTTGCATTTATGAGATCACCCAGAAGCTGGTAGACCTGTTGTAAAAACATGTTTGGAGGGATAGATCCAATGTCTAGGTACTGTTAGATAGCTCTGCATCCCTAACCCTGACCGCAAGAGTGTGGAGGTTTAATCAGGACCACTGGGACCATTATGGGGATCTAGATGCCATGAAACAAATGGAACAAAGTCACCATAGATCAAGGAGGGTTAAGGGCGCAATCAACTCATGCAGTAAGGTATTGGTTGTCTCTTCCATCAAAGAAGCAAACCGACAGTTCCACTGTGAAAATCTAGATTATTCACAGCAATGTGATTAATGCTTAAGTATATTCTCACTCTGAATGTTGCTACATTTGAAATAATTGTAGGGACAATAGGGGAAGCCATGACACTCGACACCCACTACTTGCGTGTTTACTCCAGAAACTCAGCAGCAACCTGGAAAGTTAGTAGCATAGTGTACACTGCAGCTCGCCTCTTTTAACCTCTACCAGCACCTGCTCCTAAATGGTTGGAAGGCTGTTTCCCTGTGCCATTGTCACATCAAATTATAAATTGCTCGCTTGTGACGGGGTGAGCTGGACACCTTTAAACTAACATTAGTGGGCCTGGTCATGAAGAAAAAATCCCTCAATCCTGGGGGTCTAGGAAATTGAAGATTAACATCTAATGTGTTTTCGTTGTAAAACTAGTGGATCATCAGGTAATTACACAGCTTTCGAACTCTGCCACCAAGCACATTACCTTGGGTTCAGCACGCAGAGTCTTCCATTTACAAGGGCACACAGAATCTGGGCTAGCTGCAGCTCCAGGGGAGTTGTCGTGATAGGTGCATGAGAGTGGTCACCCCTCCTCTAGCAGACATTAATGCTACAACCTTCAGTATCCAGTGAGAAAGTTCATCATGACAAAGTTCTGCAGTTCCTTAATCATCTAGAACCAAAGGTTACCTTCCTTCTGTCTGGAAGGATGTGTTGAAAACCCTGCACACAGATTTACTTGTTGAGAATCAGCGAGTGAGAGCAGACACTTCTGACACTTATTTATTTTTTAAGACTGGGATTTTCTAATTAGCAAAATGATACTGAGCATTTTTTCAAGCACAGCAAGCCCCACGAATGCAGTGCCCTGCTGCCTACAAGCGGGAGCCATCGAAAGTGCACTGACTTTATTGCAGAAAAAACGAATGAGCACATCACAGCACGCTAGGTTGGCACACAGTGTGCGGTCACTGAGTGAGATCACCTGGCAATGAGGCACAGAATGTTCAAAGTTCTGCTGTGAAGCGATCAAGAACTACATCCTCTTCAGTGTGTCCATGAACACCCGAGCACTAGGCTGGTGCGTCACCTGTTTTGCACTGGGGTGCATCACACAAAGTTGAGCTGTCCTTGTTTTCTGCTTTTTGCACGGTGTGCTGTTACTTAAGTAGCAATTAATTACTGGTGTGACGTGCATGTACGGTAAAAGAACAAACGACTTACCCTTCATCGCTCCAATCCATGCAGTCTAGTCTAGTGTTTCCGGCTGAATCTCGTTAACTTAGATTGCCAGCGTGTCTCACACTTTCTTACCACACAGCAACATGTAATAAAACAGGGCTTTCTGCCGATGTACACCCACTGTTGGCCCTCATTTGTACTACTAGATGTTGGTTTTGACTCGGACAGTGGACTTAAGGCTGCTACCCAGGCTTCAGTGCCAGCGCCCTCTCCCTAAAAGTGACATGCGTAATTGGCATCACCAATTGATAGAGACCATATCCCCTTTTAAGTCCCTGGCAGGTGATACTGTAGTGGCATGGGTGGAAAAGGGGCACTCAGGCCTGCAAACCTGGTTGTGCCACCCTGAGCGACCCAGGTTAATAGATGACAGCAAGCCTGCCAATGCAGTCTGCAGGAACAGTGTTCACTGCTGCATTTTGATTTTGTCCTGAACATGTATGACAGGGTCACAGTACTGCTTTTAAGTATGTCAGCCACCCCTAGAGAAGGTCTCTTGTTCCCAGGAGGCAGGGTGCATTATTCTAAGAGCGTAGACATTTAAGTGCAAGCTTATAGGTTTCTATAGTGGCTTTGCTATTAAAGTACATTACAAGTGATAGGCGGTGCAAAGGAAACCATGGGACTTGTACACAGGCACACCCGGGTTGCTAGCTACATTATGGTACCACCTAGATATGTAAAGTTTGGTATCAAACAGCACACCTTCACTGCCTTGACACAAATCTGTTGCCAAGGGAAGGCTAGCATGCACCCAGGTGACTACCTAGTGGTTGCCCACCTAGTTACCCTAGCTGACATGTGCTTTTGCTGACAGGCCCAGGATTTCCCATCCCAGTTGCTGCCAAGACAGGCTTCTGAACTTCTGCCAGACAGTGTGAGCATTCCAAGTAGTCAAAACAAAGGCTGGGGCAGGAAGGAGGTCACATCTCCTTCCTCTCAAGTGGGCCAAGGAAGAGACACATCAGAGCGATGAGCTTCAAATGCTGCACCACCTCTGATATGCATTTGGGCTGTCCCTCTGAGAAGGAGAAAGCCCTTACCCTTTCCCAGGTGCGCTTGGACCCTGGCAATGCGTGAAATTAGGCATAGAGGAGCTGTAAACCTCCAGGAAGGCTGGCCACACCTCCAAGGTCAGCAGCCTGATTTGTAAACCTAAAGTTAATTTCTGCCATCTTTATGAGGACGGAAACAGTGGTCTCAGGGTAGAAAAGGTGGCCTACACCTCCGGATGTGGTCACGTTAGGGGTAAACTAGCTGTAGGGACTACCTGCCCGCCAATTTGCTACTAGCTCCCACACCCCTAACTCGCCTAAATCTAGGATTTAAGGGATACCCGACACCAGAACCTCAGATCTGATCAACTTACTTCAAAGAAGGACCAAGAGGAGACCCGTGTCACAGACAACAGGACTCTGCCCGCCAGCACAAAGCAAAACGGGGATAATGTGTCCCTGAGGCAACAGACTTGGAACTGAGAGAACGACCCACGTAATTAGCTAAAACTCGATACTCATTAAGTGAGACACCCTTGTGGAAGCCAGAGGCCCCCTCAGTTTCTCCTGGATTGGTTGGACTAGTGCCCTGAAAATGACACCTTGAAACCAAAGAAGCGCTGGCCATGGGCCCTCTGAGGGATCGCACAAAATTAAATGGTGTGGTGCATTGTGGGAAGTGTAGTACAGCCTACACCGAAGTGTCAATCTGCTACCGCCTTCCCCTGGACCTCCAGACTTCAAAGTTCTGTTTAGTTACTGTTGGAGCTGGCCCTTTTTGCTGGGTTGTCACCAATTTACCTTCCTCCTGTATTTTTTCTGACCTGTTTTGGTTGGCTTTAGGACTCTAGGCACTTTACCACTACTATTCAGTGCTAAAGTGCATGTGCTCTCTCCTTCAAACTTGATATTATTGGTTTACACCGGTTTGGCATTTTTAATTTACCTGTAAGTCCCTTGTACAGTGGTATCCCATATAACCAGGACTTATAAATGAAATGCTCCTAGTGGGCCTATGGCGCTGCTTGCATCACCCACAGAAGTAGCCTTTCAAACCTGTCTCAGGCCTCTATAGGGCCTGAGTGGACTTGGCAAAGTTACTAGCCAAATCGAAGATTCCCCTTTTACTACATGTAGGTCCCCCCTAAGTTAGGCCCAAAGTAGCAGTGTGGACAGGGTGCTGTGTAGGTAAAAAGTAGGACATGTGCTTTTATTGACTGGCATGTCCTGGTAGTGATAAACAGTCTATTTGGTGTCTCACTGCTGTGAGTGCTGCTCCTCTCATAAGTTGGCATTGGGAATTCCCTTACATTTTTATATGTGGTAATTTCTGTTCTGAAAGGGTTAGCATTACAATGTTTGGAATAGTGGTGATGAATCCTGCTTATTGGTGTAGGTGGATTTTTCATTACTATTGTAGAAATCCCACTTTTGGAAAGTGGGCATTCCTATGTGCTTATGACACTTTGTGCTTTGCAGCCCGACTCTAATTTACTTCTTGGGTAGAGTGACGGCTAGGCTATGTGCATACGTTCCAGACAGCCATCAAACAGGAAGGGTTGGGTGTAGCAGAGTTGCATCTACATTCATCTGCATACTGAATGGTCTTCCTGGGCTGGGAGAGAGAGAGGCAGGGTGCACTTACATTTGTATAGGCTGTGTCTTGCACTCACACAAAGGGCTTGCTTACACCTTACTGATGTCTGGAGCCAGAGGCTGAAAGGGAGTGTTATGCAGGTCTAGGGTTCTTTCGAAGTTGCTTCCAAATCAAAGAAATTTTGAGTACGAGTACAAGTGGGACTTGTAACCAGACGCTGCTGGCTCTACATGCTGCACATTGCAAGGGACTGTTGTGCTGCCACGAGTTACTGCCAACTGGACTGCTTGCCTTGTTGGGCTGGTCTGCTGCCTACCATTTGCTGGGCTGCAGGCTGGACTGCCACGTTCTACGTGCTGCCTTAAGCGATGGCCTGCTGTCTTTTCCCCGCCTTTGGTGCCCCCAGTGAAGCGCTTGTGGGTTTGTGAGGGGTTCAAAAGTATTGCTTTGCAGGCTGAGTAACTCACAAGTCTGATCAGCATCAGCTGTTTGACCCCCTCAAGGTGTAGTGAGCACGTCTCCTTATTTTGAACAGGAGCTATTAGGAACTACTTCATGCTCATGGCTAGCATGCGGTGAGCGCTACAGATTGCAATGATCTTTTTGTCAAAAACTAGAACACGGTGAGTGCTTCGGATTGCTGGGTGTTTTACACTGGTGTGTGGAGAGCATAGGTCTGTCTCGCTGTGAGAAGTCAGCATATGGCTGAGCGATGAGTAGCCTCATGCCCCTCCCTGTGGAAGGCTTCCCTCGTGGAGCAGTGCTGCATTCCTGACAGTGCGTTGCCTAAGAAAATGAGTGCGACCTTTGTGCCAGAGAGCTTGTTTCATCAGTCGAGGCAGCATGAGGTTTCTCTGAGCAGACCCTGCTCCCTAGGCCCACTGATGTCAAGAGGGACATAAGACTGTACCCAGCAGCGCTGACTGCCTTTCTACTGATCAGAAGTACCGCCTTGGTGTTTCCTGGTCCAGACGGGCCATAAATAACTCCTGCAGGAGTCTTTGACAAAGTATTTGTTGCCTTGATGGCATTGAGCACCTGATGGTGTGTGGTTGCTTGTGGCCGGGTCCTGATACTGCACGCACATAGATGTGTGGGTGGTCATTGTAGTAATACCTGCTGCAATGGAGGAGTTTGCAGTCAACCTTATGCACAAGGCTGCATGCACGTACTTTAGTCAATGTAGGAATCCTTACATCGTGCAATACAGAGTGTGTGTACTTGCTGAATACTGGGTGTTCCCAAGTGCTAGAAAATCCAGCCCCAAATTACCTTAATAAATCTAGTAGGTGCCCAGGTACTCCTGTGACCTACTCTGTCTCCTAAATGCACTCATTTCAGTGAGGCTCTAGGGATTACTATAACCCTGCTAAGGTGGGCTGGAGTTCCTGGGTCCAGGTTTCCTGACAATTACTGATGTGCTTAGGGTGATGTTTAATGATTTGTGTTTTTTGTCGTTATATCTTGTTGCATTTCATGCACTTGTGTATAACACCTTTCCTTTTTGCCTTGCAATGCCAGGATAATGAGTATTATTTCAGGATTCACATTTGTTTGCACAGCAATGGTGTTTTCATGATGTGTGCACTCAGACTCCACAGGCTAGGTAAAATTGAACTGACTGTTGGCCCTGGTCCTGGGACCTGAAAGACCCCTACCCTGCGAGGGTCGAACGTAACTCGACCCCTAGGTAAAAGATTGTCACTAGCAGATTTTCCCACTGACTGCAATGTTAAATGTCTGCACCAGGACTGAGCTAAGGATGATTGTTGTGAATACAATCATCATCTTTGAGGTATTGTCATGGTAAGGGTACTCACCATACAACATAATATTCCACTTTCCTACAAACCACAATCATCTTTCACCTAAACTTATTCTTCATAACCCATTAGCTATCTAAAACAGTTAAGCACTTCATCCTACTAGCCAGCATAGGTAATGTCGGCATTACGTACATTAGACCCTTTTCCCCTGTCTGAAACAATTAACTTCCATCCGTGCAATATATTCCCACCAAGCGCCTCAGTCTCACCTGGGCTTCCACAGTTCCACATTTTATCCCCAAATATCTAACTCTTATTATCGTCTTTAGTTATTGCAACGTCAAACAAAATTCAAGTTAACAAGGGCAGCTCCTGCTTTATGGTGGAGGAGTGTCACTCAACTAGGTAAACACTTGAAAAATAAAATGATAATAAACCAATTTTGTTATCATTTTAATGTTCTTACCTTCGGCTGCAAGTGACTTTGTCATAGGGTGGGGCCATGCACTCTGCAACAGCAGTTTGAAGGAGGAGAGATGGGCACTACTAAGTGCTTGTGACTGTTTGGCTGGCCGAACAGTCATGTGCACTTAGCATTTCTCCACCCGGCTGGGTTGTACAGCCAGGTGGAGAAAAACCACAGACTTCGAGTCCCTGTCGGAGTGTCGAATCAAGATGCTCAGACTAATACCAGCACTGCTTTCATGCTGCATGAGAACAGCTTCAGGAATTGCCATCTGGGAGCCTGTGCAGTGTGATCAGCCCAGGACTGGACGAGGATCGGGAGAGGAGCAATGTGGCAGCTAAGTTCTCCATTCTGTTTTAATGTTGTCTGTCCTCCCCCGCTCCACTGCTTTGGATCCCGTGCAACTGCTATTGCAAGTTAAATCAATTTATTTTTCCATAGCTTGTTTTGTACCAGAACCCTAATCCCTTAATCTGTGCACATATTAATTTCGATATCCAGTGGAAAACTAAGCTTCCTTAAATATATTGGGTTGTGAGTGTATTTCGTCAGGCGATTGCAATAATGCACTCCTTTGGTTAAATGATCATAATCAGTATTTGTTCTGTTTTCTATCTTTCTCTTTCCCACAGATGTCCAGAGTGCTATCTCAGTGTATACTATTAACTCCATGGCTGCTAAGGCAATTCCCCTCCTGTGCTGGGAATTGCTATTTTCCTTATTTTATGACGAGCTGGGCTCGTCATCAGTGTACGAGGAGGCTACACCATGACGAGCCCAGCTCGTCATGAGTGTGGAAGGGGTTAAGACTAGGGTTAACGCATAGAGGAGCTTGGGTAATGATGTTGGTTTCCTCTGCTGATCTCCTGGGTCAACAGAGAAAACTAATATCATTGGAAGATCCAAAACAAACTCTGAACTTTTCCGGGTTCCCAATGCAGATACTTAGGCATCTTATGTTCCCTGTTCTGCCCCACCTGCCCTATCCGGTTTCGATCCATTACTATCTTCAGCCACTGTTGTTTCATAGTTTCCTCTGAATTGTTACATTGCAGGTCAAATGCCCCCAAATGGCAAATAATTGTTTTTAGGATAAAATCTAATAAAGGTTCACGACTTGTTTTTACATTCAAGAAGTACTTTTCTTTATTATTTGTTGCAAAAATGATTCAGCAAGTAGGGTATGCCTCATAATACTTACCATCACAAAATACATACATATACCCACCTTTCAAAGCACACAAAGGAACAAACTCCAATGCCAAGCTTTCACTCTTCGACCACACCTAACACAGATACAGCAATACAGTACCCCTCTTCTAACCGCCTCTCATCCATTGGACAATTTAGAACATTACAACATGACCCACATGCTGCACCACCTCCCCTGACTCATACATCTTCCGCCTTAAACACACCCAAAAAATATAAGCAACATACCACACCTCATAACTTTGCTTCCCCAAGTCTACCTCACAACAATGTTACACCACAAAAGCAACACAGCACTCCAACTCACTCTCAAACACCATCTCCAACACATACACATGCTGGCCCATCAAAATGTCTTCTTAGCAATGCTGGATGAGGAATACGATACAGAACAGCTACATGATTGCTATCCTATTACAGCTAATACAAGCACTAAAAACAAACCTGCTATACACCCACACAATACTGATCACTCTTCTACAAAACAAAGTCCCACTATCACCAAAGGCCACTCTCTACACAGTCTACTAATAAATGCTCGATCCCTCTCTAAAAACAAGCATCACATCTACGACCTTCTCACCGATGCAAAACCAGACATACTATTCACAACCGAATAATGGTTGGGAGAGGATATGGCTCCAGTCCTGCATGAAGCCATTCCTCTAGGCTTTCAAATAATCACCCAAAATCGTATAGACAAAAAAGGAGGTGGACTAGCTGTTGTATTCAGGCAAACAATACATATCACTAAAGTTGACAACATCTCCATAAAGAATTGTGAGGATCTTTTAACAAGCTGCAACCCTACACCGTCTTCCACCTGTAACTTCTTGCTCCTTTACAGACCTCCACTTAGCAAGGCAACATTCCCAGACGCACTTCTAGACACAGTTTCAAACCCGATAACAATACACTCCAACCTATGCATAACATTTGGTTTGATAAAACCAATATGACCCATCCAAAAACAATAATCACCGTCCGAGACGCATTGCACCTGCATCAAATTGTCCACAATCAGGCACACACACCTGGACATATCCTAGATGTCATTTTTGCTAATACTGAACTAGTTACCTTTCAAACTATAACTCCAGTCACATGGCCAGACCACCACTTGCTTGCTTTCCAACATAAAACAACACTAAGCGGCTCACCTAAAACTACCTTACATCCATCCACCTATCGGCCGTGGAACAAACTCAATTTGGAACACTTGGAAACACAACCAACACCCAGTATAAATCTGGAAACCATAAATTCTGTTCAGAATCTGTATGAGTGGCTACAGGAAGCTTTTGACACCCTGATACCACTCAAATCCACACAACAAAACAAAAACAAAAAATAAATAAAAAGCGCCCTTGGAGAAACTTAGAAATAAAAGACATAAAACAACAAATTAGAAAGCTGCAATGTACCTGGCTCAAAACAAACGGCAAACAAGACAAACTTCACCTACAGAAAATTAACAGATTATATAAGTCGGCTATCAAAAAAGCTAAGAAAAGGTACTATTCAGACCGAATTCAAAATGCTAAATGTGCAAATAAAGAATTCTATAAAATACTCAATGAATTTCGAAAACCAAATTGCCTACAAGGAACTCATCCTGTTACTCAAAATTTCACAGACAAACAGGCAAATCATTACACGGACAAAGCAGACACGTTGGACTCTTACTTAAAACAGAAACAAAGCACCAGCACTAACCCTTGTACAAAACAACTATCCAAGAATGCTCTAATCAAGCCTCTCCGTTCCTTCCAACTAACCCTGGGCTAAGTACTTCGCTACGCCCACGGAGTGGGCGTAGTGTTCCCTACTTCGCCCTTTGCGAAGTAGGCGTAGCAGGCAACACTACGCCCACTCCGTGGGCGTAGCGAAGTTGCCCGCCACCCGCTTCCCTCCCGCCCTCCCTAAATACTTAAATTACCTTTTAAAAATGAATAAAAACCACTTACCTTGTCCGCTGCATCCCCGGGGCTCCCTCTTGTAACTCAAGATTTCACAGACAAAGAGCCTCTACCACGGATCACCTTTAACGACCATGAAAAGACTACAACGGATTCAAAACTCGGCTGCCAGACAACTCTTGCATATCAAACCACGAGACCACATCTCCCCTGCCTTGCAAGCCATGCATTGGTTACTGGTTGCCAGAAGATCCACGTTCAAGCTGCTTTCTATTACCCATAAAGCAATACATGGAATAAGACCACTTTTCATCAGGAATAAAATCACTAAACACATTCAACAAAGGAACCTCCCCTCTAAAGGAGCATCTCGCCTCAAAATCCCACCATACAAGAAAAAAACCATGGGTGGCACATCCTTCTCTGTTCAAGCAGCCAAACTATGGAACTTTCTACCCCTCAACATAAGATCCACCGACAACCACCTTATGTTCGGAAAACTACTCAAGATTTGGCTCTTCCCCACATAAGCACCATACGGAAACAGACATTTACAGCATATCCCTCAGTATATAAGCATTTGTTTTCACTATACTTATTTACCTATCTTTGTGTATTACTTTATAAAACATGTAAAATAATTATGTCGTTAAGAGAAAAGAAAAAATAATAATAATAATAATCAATAAATAAAAATCATCTTTGGTCTACATGTACATACTTCCATCGTACATCTATGTAACTTTCATGTACTTGGATCTGTGTGTCTGTTACTTTTCTCCTGAAAAAGCATATCCAATGCACCAACCTATTTCTCATCCTGTGCCTCGATCAATATATTTAATCTAAATATACTTACTTCCTCTTTATGTATCTATATACTTTCAATGTACTTATGGATCTATATATTTATCATTTTCTTCTAATTTAGCATTTCCAATGCACTAGCCTATTTCTCAGCCTATACTTCACTCAATATATCTTCTAGCCCAACCTTCTGACTTATCTCAAACTTCTTTCTACTACTCCTTCCAATGTACTGCCCTATCTCTCATCCTATGCACTACCCTATCTCTCATCCTATACATCTATCAATATATTCTCTACATCCACTCTCCCATTTATCCCAAACCCCATACCACTACTATGGTCACCAAAATAACCTTTTCTAGACTCTCTCCTGCTCTACCCCTCCTTGCATCACCGGACACCTCTTTTTACTACACTGATCCCCTAAAACAAACCTTTCTAAACTCTCCCCTATGACTCTTCCCCTCCAAAACTCCTTTTTACTCATCCAAGAGCCTCTTCCTACTGCTAAGACCTAAAAAAATAAATCCTTCACTCTTTTATCCCTCCACTATCCTTTTCAATCAAAATTAACAGACTTACATGTTCACTTCTCAAATTCCATATTCAACTATACTAATATACTGCCCAAATACTGAATAACATATCTACTACTCAAATTACTTCATATTTATACTATACTAATTTTCAACACTAATCCTTTAGGGGTTCCGGGGTGGCGTGCTACTCGTCAGAAAAGCGCTTCAACACCCATCAGGGGTAACAAGTGCTATATGAATGCAAATCTTTCTTCCCCTTTTATCCCTCCGTTATCCTTCTCACTCCAAGTAACAGACTAATATCCACCACTGAAATTACCTCATATTTCACAATATTAATTCACCACTAATCCTTTATGGGCTTCCTGAATAGCATGTGTCAACAAGCGCTATATAAATACAAACCTTTGTCCTCCTCTATCCTTCTACTATCATTCCAAATCCAAATAACTGACTAACCTATCCACCACTTAGAATGTACTTGCATGTTTCACTATACTAATTCAACACTAATCATCTATAGGTCCCGGAGTAGCCTGCTACCCGCCGAAAAAGCGCTTCAACGCCTCGTAAGGGGTAGTAAGCGCTATATAAATGCAATTACAATACAATACAATCTATATGCATTTATATTTCAATAGTTTAAACAGAGCATTCCCCGTACGTTCATGCGAGGGATGCTCTAGAAAGAAACTTTTAAAGGTTGAAATGCATTCATTATTTTGCTTTCAAACTGTGAAACACAGGTGGCAGAATGCTCACAATGACTAATCGAATTAGGCATAAATAGCCCCTTTCCAACACAAGCGGAAACACTGTGTTCCTGATATTTTAGCCAACGGGAAGTCTGCATCATCCTCCCATGTCACAGTGTCCCGGCCACAGCTAACTTAAACAGGGTCACAGCTCGAACACGCGTCCTTTGAACTTTAGGTCTTTATTTCAAAATGAGTCATGTATTAAATAACAACATAAGACATGTGCTGCCAACAACCATTGTGGCCCCTATCTGCTCGGAGCACAAGGGAGAAACTAAATATAGATATACTTAATTTCACCACAAGCCAGACTAAAAAATGCACATACTGCTGTATGTTTCGAGAGATATGCCTCAGCGCCAACTATTTACAGGATCAGCAAAAGAACACTTCTACACGTCTAACAATGAAAATTGGACACCAGATGAAATAGGCTTCATCTTTTTTTAATGGATTTTGGTTCAAATATTTGTTTATATTTATGATCAGGTGCTTGCCTCCTAATATGTCTCCCTATAGCTGTTCTGTGCTCCAATTGAAAGTTCAAGGTGTAAAATAGCAAACATTCTTCAGTCTCTGGATGCTGAAGGCGCTGTGCAGCCACGCCTAGGGCAGCCAAAGAGTCTCGGTTTCAAATACTCCTTCCTAGTTATGCCCATGCAGTTTGGTTTCTTCATTCTGGCATCTTTTGCCTCCAAACTCTCTGGTCCCTCGTTTTGTGCTTCCTCCTATGCCGATGACTTTGCTGTCAATCATAGCAAAAAAAAATACTACTACCATTTGGACTCTTCTCTTTATCCCCTACAAGGTGTTCATTAATGTATTTTTCTACTCCTGATCCCCTACTGCTTCTTTCTCCACTTCTCAGTCCCTTTGTAACTGTTCATTTTTTTTTCTTTCTGTCCTGTGCTTCAGACTGAAGTTTACATTTTTATGTCGAGCGTGAGCCAGCAAGCAAGCGCTGCTCTGCGGAGAGCTGTGGTAGTTCAGTACGTTGAGAAGCTTCACCCACTCGCCCGCCCTTATTTTTCATTGGCTTGTGTGATTGTACTTTGTAAATGCAATAGGCTTGTTAGTTCATCCTTAGTACAGCCATGTCGTCATTTGTATCCTCCCATGGCTACTGGTCCCTTTACTTGGTTGTTATGCGGGGAGTGTACTATTTCCTTTGTTGAGTTTCTACATTAGGCGGACAACGTGCTTTGCTTACATTTAGCGCCCACGCCCACTTGCTTTCACTTTTGAAACAGCCTAGATAATGCTGCAGCAGGGGCGGCCGGTGCGTGGAATGCCAGTGGTGGACCTCTTCCTCTCTGAGCTGGGACACAGTTGGGTGGCTGCCTAGGAGGAGCCACTGCTTATTCCAGTGGACAGCCTGGCCACCTAGTCCGGAGAGATGCCCGAGATCATCCGGGTGGTGCGGCTCCTTTGGAAGTCCAAGGGTGCGGGGCAGGGCCGGAGGCCCAGGGAGCAGTTGGAGCCCGCATCAGGAGACGGAGCAGGTGGTGTGTAGAGTGGCACAAGTAGTGTCACGCAGCTTTTCAATCGTGCAACACAACATGTTTTGGTGCCTTCTACCCCCCTCCCATTGTCGTGCCTTCTTCCCCCTCCACCCTCCCTCCTGTTGTCCGTGCCTTCTTTTCTCCTCCTCCTCTCCTCGCCCTCCCTCCCGTTGTCCGTGCCTTCTCCTCTCCTCGCCCGCCCTCCTGTTGTCCGTGCCTTCTCCCCCACACCCTCCCCACAGATGTCCAGGTCTTTCCACCCATCCTCCCTTCCATTGTCCGTGATGCCAAGTTGCCAACCATTTGCAATGCAATAGGTCTCATGTAAATTGGAGACCTATTGCATTGCAAATGCTGGTCTATTATCTTTTCCACGTTATCTGTGTTTCTCAAACAGGCTGTTGGCTGTGATATCCAGAGGGCGGCTGTGTTGCAAATGACAGGTTTTTTTTTAAATTGATTTTTCACATTGTATACAAAGACAATATAGCATTTGTAACAAGAACAGGATAAAACAAACAACATGTGACCTGCTGTCCTTATTACCCGTTTGCCCTCTGGTACATTCATCTTGTCTTTTACATGCGTCACATTTAGACTTAAAAATACATGGCATTCATCCGTCATCACCTTCCATTGGCGCATCTTGATCTCTGGTACGTAGATAGTTCACCAGCGGGGCCCAAATATCTTTGGGTCTAGAGGGGGCTGGCAGTTTTTCCGTATAAAGTTCTAGGTTCACCTTACAATACACTAGATCCTTTAGCCAATGCTCTGGTATTGGAGCCTCTGTGCTTTCCCAGTTCATTTCCACCCTCCTCTTTGCTAACAGCAGTGCAATTCTAATAAATTTACCAGTTGCACCCTACAGGTGTGGTGTGAGACACAAAAGACAGACTTGTGGGCTAATCTACAGGTTTATTGTGCTGTCGTCTCAACCTCGGTTCACTTCGGCTTACTTCAGGTTGGGCACTGGCAGAGGGATTGGCACCCAGTGGGTCTCTTCTCCGTCTTCCAGCTGGAGTTTGATTTCCAAAATCCATCCTTGATGCCGTGGACGGACATTGCAGCTTCACAAATCATGATTGTAGGGCTTGGAGATATCCGTTTATCTCTAAGCAGGAGAATGGGCGCAGTGGATGTGCTGGGAATGTAATCTGGCTGAGATTTATCTAACTGAACCATGTGTAACATTATTCTTGCTTTCTAAGAAAACACAGTCCAGTCAACACAAATATCTAGCAGAAGCAAAGAGGGAATTCACAGGGTGCGGAAGGCATCAGCAACTGATAAAAGTTGAGGTGGATTCACGAAATTAAGCTGCTGATTTCGGTCTGTTATTATTGTCAGCATGTATCAGACACTGTGAAGTCACGAATACAGACCGCATGTTGATGTGACTTTTGTAGTTCCGGTTTTGTTTATCCACGCTATGATGTGCTCCTTTCTTTAGAGCTAGGCACAAATACACATTCAGTAATGGCATGCTCTCTTTATTAGTAATTTATTCAAGTGTTCGGAAACAATTTCAACATACTCATTACCCCCCGTTACGTGTCCAATAACTTTTCAAAAGTTTAAATTTGATTTGATTTGATTGATTTGATTTTAGGATTTCTAAAGCGCGTAGCTACCCTTGGGCGTCCCAGCGCTAACATTAAAGCTTGACGTACCTCCACTGGGTGGAATTATTTAGGGGAACAACCAGGTTTTTAGCAGTCTGCGTAATGCGAGAAGATTGTTTTCTTTCCGGATGTTAAGGGGAAGGCTGTTCCAGAGTTTAGAGGCATTGTAAGAAAAGCTGCGACCGCCAGCGCGAGCCTTTCTTATTCTGGGAATGTCTGCTAAAAACAGGGTGTCTGATCTGAGTTCTCGGGAAGATTTATGTCGCTTAATTAGGGGTCTCAGAATTGGTGGGCCCTTGCCTTGTAGGATCTTGTGGGAGATGCACAAGGTCTGAAGGAGATACGTTCTTGGATGGGAAGCCAGTGAAGGGCCTTGAGGAAGGGTCTGGCTGAGCATCTTGATTTTGTTCCCGTCAGTAGTCTTGCTGCGGCATTTTGAGTGTGCTGCAGTTTCTTTATGGTAGCTATGGGTGCACCTAGATATAGGGCTTTTCCATAGTCCAGTCTTGATAAAATGAGGCCCTGCATCAGGATTTTTCTAGACTGGGGGGGGAATGAGCGGGAGGATCTTGCGGACTACTCGCATGAGCCCAAAGCAGGTTCCGGCTGTCTTTCTTGCTTGGGTTCTTAAGTTGAGCTCCTGGTCAAGCCAGAAGCCAAGACTTTTGATTTCTTGTTTTGGTGTGGAAGGGATGCCCATACTGGCTGGCCAGGAATGGGTTGAGGGTAGTTTGTTTGGGTTGCCCAGAAGCATGACTTCGGATTTCTCTCCATTAAGTTTGAGCCTGGAGTCGCCCATCCAGATAGAAATGTTGTGCAGGCAGGAGACTACTTTGTCCATTGACTGGTCTGCTTGGTTGATGGAGACGACTAGTTGTGTGTCGTCTGCATACATGACCGCCTTGATGTCGAATGGATTGACGATGTCATCCAGGGGGGCCATGTAAACATTAAAAAGTGTGGGGCTCAGGGAGGAGCCCTGAGGGACTCCACAGTTCAAGGGGAGAGATTTGGATTGTACGTGGCTGTCGGCCACTTTGAAGGTCCTGTTTTCCAAGTAGGACTTTAACCAGGCCAAAGCGAGGTCTGAGATGCCCGTTTTTTGGAGACGTTGTAGAAGAATGGTGTGGTCCACCGTGTCGAAGGCAGCGCTCAGGTCCAGGAGGATCACTGCCACTGATCCTCCTGCGTCTAGAATAGACCTTACCTCCTCAATCACTGCCAGAAGGGCGGTGTCAGCCCCTTGTCCAGGTCTGAATCCTGTCTGTGAGCGGCGGAGAAGACCGTAAGACTCTAAGAATGTTGAGAGTTGTTCATTGACGATTCTCTCCGCCACCTTATTAATGCCCGGAAGGAGGGAGATAGGTCTGAAATTCGAGGGGTCCAGTGGGTCCAGATGAGGTTTTTTTATAAGTGCGCGGACTACCGCGTTTTTCCAGCTGATGGGAACTATGCCGCAGGCGAGCGAGGCATTTATCAGCGTCGTAAGATGGGGAGCTATGATGGGTGCTACTAGTTTGAGTTTGCTCATGGGAACTGGGTCGTCTGGTGAGCCACTCTTCACACGGCTGAGAGTATCCAACATCTTCTCGTTAGAGACGGGAAGAAAAGCATTTAGCGTTGGTGAGTCTGGGTTGACGGGCCCAGGTGGGAGGCCCATGGCAGAATTGATATTTGGAAAAGTCATTATTATTTTTGAAATTTTGGCCGAGAAGAATTCAGCGAGTTGGGTGCATCTAGCACCGGAGGGGTCGGCAACTGGTTGAGGTTCGGGTACTTTCAAGAGACTTTTTACTACACGATAGGTCTCCCTGGAGGAGTTGGATGCAGCCATGATCTTTTCTTCGTAGTAAGTGGCTTGTGATTTTTTAATGAGACATTTGTATTGTTTCATAGTTGATTTATAGGATTCTTTATTGTTAGGAGTCCAGTCTTTTCTCCAGGTACGTTCCAGTCTCTTACATCTTTTGCGTAGATCTCGTAGTTCCGGGGTGTACCAGGGGGATTTATAAGAGTTTCTCTTACTAGGTAGCTGTTTAACGGGAAGAACTGCGTCCAAAGACGATGTTATCCATTCTCGGAATTGGTTATCTGCTAGCGAGGGATCATGACTATTCCCTTTAGATGTAAAGGGAATAAACGCACAACCTCGAGGGTTCGATCTGCCAGGTGAAGCATGTCACGTTAATTTTAAGACATATTTATTGGTAAGTTTAAAGTATTGTATTTTGATCAGTTCATTCAATTCATTCGTTCTTTCGATATGGATTTGCAGTTCATAAAATAATACATATGTGCTCCATTGTTATTTCACACTGCGGGCACTGGCTATTACTCACTGCACTAGGATACCGTGACCAACACCCGATATATGTAATAACTCTAAACTGCAATGCAAGACTTCGAGCTGAACTCTGTAGCTCATTTATACTATACAGTACACTAAAGCAAGACTTTATTATATATAGCCAAATTATAATTCTTTAAAAAAAATTAATAACCTTTTGCAGTGGGTGCATTAAGAACATTAATGTTCGCTGTGAAATCAAATTGGCAGAATACAAGCTATGAACATTATATACAGTTATAGTATATCAGTGACTGGAATCAAGTAGCAGGAAACTATGTCAACAGTGCATCACTGCTTCATCACGTGGGTGGTATCACCTCCTCCAGTGGGCCAAGAGCCGTCTCACTATTGGTGGAGGAAGGGGCTGAGTTTAACTTGCTGTTGGAGGTAAGTTTGCAGTGGATCCCAAAAACATTTAGGTCAGGACATAGGATGAAGTTACTGATCATGTACTTCGGCTTGGTCTCTGCAATATATCATGTCTTGTATTTAGCGATCATGTTCAGGCACTGCTTTGTGCATCCAGTGCATAGCCACTCTCCTTTGGCCAGCAGGAGACTCATCACTCTGAACCACTGCTTTCTTTAGGGTGACTCTATAGGTGCACCCAGCAGAGCAGCGCCTTTAGAATGGGAGAGCAGGGCCCAGGGCACCAATATCCTGAAGGGGGCACAGAGCTCTGTGGATTAAGGTAATGCTAACAGCAGCACTATCTTAAACAAGCATTTGTAATGCAATAGGTCTCGCATGTAAGCAAGTTTGAACTATTGGTTTTGAAAATTACAATGCCTCTTATTTATGTTTTTGTTTTTAAAACATAAATAAAAGTCTTTGTCATTTACAATGCCAATAGCTTAAACTTGCGTAAATGCGAGACCAATTGCATTGCGAATGCTTGTTCTTAATACTGTCCAATCTACTGCTTTACTTACTGACTCGATTTGTTTTTCTATGGTGAAAGCTGTCCGCTCTCTCCTCTCTGAGCTTATCGCACTCTTTAATGCTTCACTTTGATTTTGAACCTTCCCTATTTCTGCTGCTGTTCTTCAGTCACTCGAAAAGCTCTCACCGAACTAAATTTTTGTCTATTTCTTTTCTTTCGTATCTTTCCAAGAATCTTACTCTATTATTTCTATATTCTATGTTCTCCATTCAGTGCAATCTTGGTACTATCCAGTTTATTTACCTGAGACTGTATTATTATCAGTTTCTAATTTTCTGTACAATGCTCATCACAAGGACAATCAGCTATGTTTTATTTTTCTTGAACTTTTCTCTGCATTTGACATAATGGACATAAGTTGGATGGCTCTAGGGTTCTTCAACCCCTAAGGAATTTGAAGCTTACAGGGGCTCCATCCCCCAAGATTACTCACACCAGGAGGCGCACCTGCAGAGTCTCCCCAGGATGGGGTGGGGCCAAGTACTGATGCGCTAAAGAACTCCTACAGCTATCCCACTGTGCAGAACTGTGCAGAACGTGTGCGGGCATGCCAAGGCAAAGCCCGGGCCAAGGGCAGGCCGTCTGCGACTGAATGAGGCTGAGCCCTGTCCCTTCGTTTCTTCACGCAGGGGCTTCAAGGTAACTTTTTGGATATCAAATTCCTTGCAAGTGAGTATTATTTGGTCATACGGACAGCCCTATTTTGGTCCGGCTTCCTCCATTATTTTTCTATTTCTTTCAGAATATTTTGGGGCCCACTGCTATACACAACTTATAGGTGACTGGTTCCTTTGATTAAATGGGAAAAGGAAGGCCAACGCATCTTAAGCCTTTGACAGGGCCCAATCACACCACTACTGATTCCTTTTTGGTCAGAGCTGCAGGCATCATCTCAAAACAAAATGATGTGGCGGGAAGACACCGATCTCTAGGCATCCCTGGAACAGCTGCAGCTCCGGTGATGGATGAGGTAGTAGCCAAAGAGCCAGCCATACACTTGCAACCCTGGAGGGACCCTCCGACTCTGGTACCGGAAGCAGCCTTCCCTTGCACTCCTATCCCAAGACATAGTGAGGATAGTACAGCACTTCCCTCGCTTGTCATCTCTCTAGTGGCTAAGCATAAGCGCAGTACCTAGAGAGAAGTTGCTGCCCTTTCGAACACCTCAGACTCCCTGAGCACTACTGACTCTACTTCTACAGTTGTCTCCAATGATAATCATAGTTGAGCTTCCGCTTTGTCACAATATACTACTATTCACAAGAATTTTGCCAATGCGTTGAGGGAGAAATTGGACAAACTGAAGGTGGAAGTATAGACAATTCTGTTTCTATGCCAGCAGTTACAGAATGTTACCACTACAGTGCCCCATGCCAGACTGTTGCTGTTACTTAGCCCCAACCACCATCAGGGCCCAATTTACCTGTATCCTTGCTTCCTGATTACAGAGCCCTCCAA
This sequence comes from Lissotriton vulgaris, assembly GCF_964263255.1. Classification (NCBI taxonomy): domain Eukaryota; kingdom Metazoa; phylum Chordata; class Amphibia; order Caudata; family Salamandridae; genus Lissotriton; species Lissotriton vulgaris. Next base: position 511,785,004 of record NC_141689.1, read on the forward strand.
CCAGATGCTTAAGCCCTCAGCCACTTGCTTCTTGTACTGTAACAGCTACCATGGCAGGAGACTTCCGTTACCCCATACTTTGTGACCCTCTTCTCTTAGCTGCTCAGGTGTCACGACCAGCGTCCCTTCTACCGGTGATTAATCTTCCCCCACCATGTTGTCCCTATATTGTGGTCCTCGTGGGCATCCCTTCATTGTCAGATCCTACTCAGGTGTCCATCAGCCAGCTCCAAAATACGGCATGTTACTGGCTGGCCAATCATTCTAGATTTAATATTCAGGACCACAAACACATCTTAATGGTATGACGTGTGGCCGGGATAGGACAGTCTAAGAAGTCTATTGAAGGGGACTGTGTTATAATAAATTTTAGATATCCAGCTATTGCAAAAAACATTTTGACCCTGCATTGTCAATCTCAAATTTTAAATAATATCATCATTTGTACTCCTTGGTTTATTTTACAGACCCTTGCAATTGCTATTTGGATCCACTAGCCAATAGCATTTATTTTGTGTGGCTGTCAAATCCCTTGTGTAATCCGGTTTGCAGCACTTGCAGATTTGAAAGTAGCAGGAATGACTTCCCCTGGCTATTACGAACCCAGGTTCGGTATCTGGTCCTTTGAAGTCCACTCGGGGTTGTCCGAGTGGTATTATTAACTCTGAGAGCTCCGAGGCTCTTTCTGGTGCCCCCATGAATGGTGTAGCCAGCATTCTAGGGAAGCCCTATGTGACCCCTTGTGTGCAAGTATCTTCATCAATGTCCATTGGTGAGCCTACCGATGTACCCAAGGGGGATGCAGCCCCCGCAAAGGGTCATAAAAGTGGGGTGGCAATTACAAGGTGTGGCTGGAGAAAGGTAGTAGCACGCACGCAAGCTATTCTGCTGATTTGTCATTCTCAGCGCTGCTGTAATTTTTAAAAAATACCGCTTTTGCATTTTTGTTATTATTAATTGCATTTACCCTGTTTTTAAAACGATCTCTGTGTGCCCTCTCACTTGCACCTTAAATTGGGCCCCCCACCGCGCTTTTCGCGGATCTATTCCATCTTCTTCTCAGCCTTCGTGTTTGGCGCCGGGCGCCATCTTGGGGGTGGTGTGGAGCGAGTGTGCCACTTGTGTGAGCGCTCTAGCGCTCATTTGCAACACAGGTGAGCCCTACTTAAGGCGAGCTAGGCAGTAGCTCGGCCTGGAGAAAGGTAGTAGCACGCACGCGCGCTATTCTGCTGATTTGTCATTCTCAGCGCTGCTGTAATTTTTAAAAAATACCGCTTTTGCATTTTTGTTATTATTAATTGCATTTACCCTGTTTTTAAAACGATCTCTGTGTGCCCTCTCACTTGCACCTTAAATTGGGCCCCCCACCGCGCTTTTCGCGGATCTATTCCATCTTCTTCTCAGCCTTCGTGTTTGGCGCCGGGCGCCATCTTGGGGGTGGTGTGGAGCGAGTGTGCCACTTGTGTGAGCGCTCTAGCGCTCATTTGCAACACAGGTGAGCCCTACTTAATGCTCGCCTCCTGCGCGCAGCGGTGACGCGCAGCGGGAGCGCCGGAGTCAAGCCAGAGTCCTGCCCGTCTGCGTCCGTCAGCGTTTCGGAGGCGGACGGAGCGGCGGGTGGGACTCTTCCCTCAGGGATGTGTCCCCCTGGGACCCCCGTCTTGCGCTATTCCCCTAGCGAACTTCGCTCTTTCCATCCTCATGGCTCTGGCTGTCGCACCGTTTTCCCTGGTCGTCCTCATGGGAAATCCCGTTGCCCGGGTTGTGGCTGGCGCCCGACCCGCTCGCTCTCTTCACAGCCGAGCAATAACACCTCAAGTATGGGCTTCGGTTGCATGCTATTGAACACCAGGTCAGCATGCAAACATGCGCAGGACATCTATGAGCTACTCGATATAGACAAGCCATTATGCCTCATGCTTACTGAGACATGGTGGGGTGACTCTTCTAACCCTGACGTCGCTTTGGCAATCCCGCCTGATTATAACATCTTCAGAAAGGATAGAGCCAAGGGAAGGGGAGGTGGAATGGCGCTAGTGGTCCGGAAAGGAACCCCCTGTGCGATCCTGCCAGCCATTGACATCCGAGGCTCGGAGACCCTAGCCTTTTCTATCACTCTATCGCCCCACCAATCCTTCAAGGGACTGCTCGTATATAGGCCACCTGGTGCACCCGGCACCTTCTTTGAAGACCTGGATTTGGTGCTGGTGGAGTTGGCCCTGAAAGCTGAACACTTTATCGTGGCAGGCGATTTCAACTTTCGGATGGATGATTCATCCGACCCGGCTGCCACCAAACTCTCTGAGGCGTTGACCCCGCTGGGGCTCATCCCTTACTTTCAGGAGCCTACGCACGAGAAGGGGCGTACCCTTGACCAGGTTTTCTCGTCTGTCCCTCTCGAGGGTATAGAGATTACTCCTGTCCTTTGGTCAGACCACTTTCTTGCCAAATTTGTGATTAAGGGCATAGTTAAATCAGTGCCTATCCCGGCACATCAACAGGGTCGTGTCCATAGGGCATTCCATCGAGTAACCCCAGAGATGCTGGCTCAGGCAGCTGTGGCCCACCCCTGCCTCCTTTCAGCTGATCTAGACAGGGATCTGCAGACCATGCAGGACTGGTTATTGGACAGGCTAAACGATCTTGCCCCGGAAGTAACATCTCGCCCGACACCGAAACGGGTCTCTGCGCCTTGGTTTACCGCTGCACTGTCGGCTACGCGGCAGCAGTGCAAGGTAGCCGAAAGAGCCTGGCGGGCACAATATGACACTGTTGCCAAGTTGACCTACAAAACGGTGGTTAAGGCTTATCACCGGGACATCCGCCTGGAAAAAAAAGCTTACCTAGCCAGGAGAATTGATGCTGCTTCCAACTCCTGCAAGGAGATCTTCTCCATTGTGAGAGAATTTACCTCCCCTTGGTCTAATTCCTCGGACCATAAACCATCTGGCACCTGGGCTACGGACCTTGCTGATTTCTTCACGAGCAAGATCCAACGCATTCAGGAGTCATTCCTGGTACCAGTGTCTGCAGGCCAGACTGAACTTGACATCACCACACTGCCACAGGCCGGGCCAGGGGCGACGTTGAGTGTGTTTCCTCCAATCTCTGCTCCGGACTCCCTGGCTCTAATGGGCAACTTAAAATCGGGTTCTCCCCTTGACCCATGCCCTGCTAAATTTCTAGCGAAAGTCGCGGAGGTGATCAACCCGCTGGCTAACCCGCTTTTAAATCTTTCGCTGAGGCTTGGTGTGGTCCCGCAAACCTGGAAGCAGGCGATGGTGATTCCCTTGCTTAAAAAACCTGGCCTAGATCCGAAGGCCCCGGTTAATTATAGGCCCATCTCTCTGCTGCCGGCCCTCACGAAGATTCTGGAAAAGCACGTCCAAGGCGTGCTCTCTAATTTTCTTGAATCTAATGAGATCCTGCACGCCACCCAATCGGGCTTTCGTCCCCATCTCAGCACTGAGACAGCGCTCCTGGAGGTTTCGGAAACCATTAAAGGGGTTCTGGACTCTGGGGGCAAAGTCATGCTGGTGATGTTAGACCTGTCGGCGGCGTTCGACACCGTTCCCCATGATGGTCTCCTCGCTAGACTTTTCGAGATAGGCCTACGGGGGACGGTGTTCGACTGGTTTTCCTCCTTCTTAGCCGGCCGCCGGCAATCGATCTGGGCCCCGCCTGATTCCGCCGTGATGCCGCCTCTGGGAGTCGGGGTCCCTCAGGGCTCTATTTTGAGCCCGACCCTCTTTAACATCATTATGACCCCATTGGCGGCGTTGGTGGAGTCGCATGGTGCCCAGGTCGTATCCTACGCAGATGACACCCAGCTCCTCTTCTCTTGTAAGAGAGGAGGTGACTTTGATGGGGAGAGTATTCGGGATTGCCTTGGGGCTGTTTTTCATTGGTTCCACCTAAACAGCCTTAAGTGCAATTCCGACAAGTCCGAAGTACTTTTCTTTGGGTGTGACACAGAGCCAGATTGGCAGACTTGGTGGCCACTGGATATGTTCCCTCCGTCTTGCTCCTCTCAGGTTGCTAAGAATCTGGGGGTGAAGATGGATAACAGGCTTTCCTTGAAATCCCAGATCCTGGGGGTGTCGGGCATCTGCTTTGGCATCCTTAGGATGCTGCAGAGGTTCCTTCCTCTGTTATCTGTGGAACATAGGACGCTGACAGTCCAGGCTCTGATTGGGTCCAGGTTGGATTATTCCAACGTTCTTTACCTGGGCCTTCCAGAGTACTTGCTGCAGCGGCTTCAAGTGGTGCAGAACGCCGCTGCCAGGGCAATTTTCGGCCTTAGTAGGCGCTCCAGTGCCTCGGGCCTGTTGGCAACTTTACATTGGCTTCCCATCCGCAAGAGGATCGCCTTTAAGGCGCTGACCTTGGCCTATAAAGCTCTTCACAAGGAGGGAGCTAAGTACCTCCAAAAGAGACTGGTCTTTTATCATCCGACCAGGTCTCTGAGGTCGGAATCCCTGCACCTTGCTGTTGTCCCCCGGGTAAAGAAAGCGCGCCTCGGAGGCCGCTCTTTTGGATTGCTGGCATCTCAGCTGTGGAACTCTTTACCACTGGTCCTGCGGGGAGCCTCTAGCCTGCTGGCTTTTAGGAAAGGCCTTAAAACTTGGCTGTTCACTCAGTAGCCGGTCTTCCGTGAATTTATGGCTCACACTTCTTTTAGTCTTCTATCTGGTGTTATGTTAGTATGTCGCAGTTTTTTCTCTTTCTCCAATAAAGCGCCGGGACACTCTTTATGAGTAGCCGTGCGCTATAGAAATGATTAATTAACATAACATAACATAACAAGGGATTCCTTTTACCTGATCTGTTGGAATGTGGCTGGGTTGAAAGAAAAGATCACAAATCCTGATTGGCTGGCCTTTATTGACAACTTCGATATTGTAGCGATGCAATAGACTTGGGCTACCAACTATTTCAAGTAGTGGGTTCTCATGTTTTTCGCGACCCGCTGTGGCATCCCTGTTTGAGAGGGCAAGGGGTGAACTTTCTATTTGAGTAAAGTTAAACCTTAAGTTGAAAGTCTCCGTCGTTACCACAGTCTGCCATGCATTCCAAACCCAGTTCACCAAGGATAACTCTAGCTCCTTCAGCTTTCACTCAGGTTCTTAACGATTTTTAAAATTCTCATCATCATGGTTAGTTTAAGGAGTTATTCAACTTTAATATGTGCCTGGAAACACCAGGGGATAAGTAGTTCATTTCAGTCACACCTGCTACTATGAGGGAATTTTAACTCTAAGATTGGCGATAATCCAATAGACCTGGGACACAGTATTTCAACTGTGGAGCATGCACCTTGGGATCCTAGGGGCAGGCGTTGGGGCATTATGTTGCCTCGCACGACCTCATAAATGTCTTTGATTACTTTCAAGGTACAGGGCCAAGCAAACCTATCTTTAGAGAAGGGAGGGATATCGGTCCTAGATTTATATATTTGCCTTCAATGACCTCTTGCAGTGGTGTTTCAACGGTCCAGTAACAGAAACCAAGAGTGTGGGAGGGGGTCAAAATGCACTTCTGATCAAAGGGGTCCTTCAGTTTGACAGGGATAAAGTACATGCAGGGCATGATGGAATTAATTAACACTCAAGAGACAGGGTCTGATGTCTTAAAGATCCTATTGCCACACCGGGCCTTTTTTTTTCTTGAAAATAATTTGCCACTTTTCATGGGGTGCTTTTGTGAAGATTCTGGAGAGGATTGGTCAACCTGGTATCATTGCCTTTGCACATGCATAAAGAATCATTTGTTGAAACCTGTTAATTCTGTCCCAGAACATTTGCAGTGGTTTGATGCCAACTGTTCTGCAGATAATTGTCAACTGAGGAAGGAATTCCAAGGGATGTTGGGGAGGTACTGTAGGTTAGGAAAGAATATAAATGAATAGAAAGGAAACATTACATGAACAAAAGGGACTGGGATATGCTGGAAGTTGCTCTAGGGCAAGTGGTCACTGGGAGCAAGAATGCTGCTGTTTGTAAATGTGACACTTGGATATAGAAGGAAATAAAAAGAAAAGTTAACCTAATGATTAAATTAACTTTTCATTTTAATCTTCTCCCTTTTAGAAGCATTTAGAATCATCATTTTTTTCTCACACTCCAATACTGAGTTGACAAAGGCTTATATTCACGGTGTAAATACCTCACTGCTTCAGTTCTTTACCTCTTTGCCGCGGGCCATATACAGGCTCCAGCACTGTTTATTATCAAGCCTTCTATCTGCAGCCTGATGATGATAATGTAAAATAAACACAGCCTTCCCATGACACCAAAAGGAAAAGGTGACACTGTGCATATTTAAAAATTAACTCAAGGCTATGAGCTGAAGGTGTCTGTGAGCTGATTGTATCTCAACATCGACTGGTTGGAGAAACCTGAAAGAGACTAACAAAGCACCCTTGATGTAGTGCATTCTAGTTTGGGCGCTTTCATTATATTCTGACTGAAATGTGCCTACAGTAAGGTGAGATATTGATTATGCTGTTATTATTTGAGCCTTGACACGGGTCATGAGAGCAACTTTGACAAATTCACACTAACAACTTTCATTAATGTTTTGATGCTCAGAGGTACTAAATCATTGCTATTTTTGCACCTGCCATTTTTTTTACTGAGTTTTAAAAAGTTGTATTCTATGCTTCACATTGCTCTGTTTAGATTGTATTTGGCTGCCACCTTGAAAGTCTGCAGTCAAGTTCTTTGTGGCTGCTAACCAAAAGTCCTATAAATGTGCAGGGAAACTTGTTCGTGCTGATAACTCTGGGGGCAAAAGCTTGTTTGGAGCTCTGCGGCATTAAATCACTGATGTTTTGCTCCTGGATATTATTTTACTGTGTGTTTTAAAAGGTTGTTTTCTATGCTTTACCTTGATCTACCCAGATCATTTTTGGCCGCCATCTTGAAATTTAGCAGTCTAATTCTTTGTGGCCGCTAACTAAAAGTTATAATGGGCAGGGCAGCATGTGCCATCTGCGTCTGTGAGGACACCCAACGGGGACCTGGGAAATGGACCCTGCCCTTTTTCTTTACTGTTTGGACTCAGAGCTTCACAATTTAAAACAGGTCAATCCTGCCCTTGATTGAAAGGTTGCTGAGAACTTGTGTAAAGCAGGCTTATGCAGAAACCACCCCACTGCGGAGTGTTTTCCAGTTCCCACCCTACTTAGTTCTCCTTTGTCCAGTTCTCCTCCTCTGTTTGACCCACCTAACAATTTTTACCATTCCTTACAAATGACTCTCCTCAATACCAAGTTCCTAAGTAAGCATTGCACTGAAATCTACAACTGGCTGGAGGAGAACTCACTAGACATACTTTGGCTTACAGAAACCCAGCTGGTGGACTCATCTATGCCTGATATTCTGGAGGTGTTACCCTCTCAATATACAGTTTTAATCACCAACAGAGGCTCACACAAGATGGGGGTTACTAGTATCACCTACTGCACCCTTAACACCTCTCCTGTGATCTGTACCAATATTTCTCAAGTTGACATTAAAAAACCTTTTTCCCCTCTTGCTGTCTAGGATGCATGTCGTATATAGGCCACAGCATTGCATGTTGCACTGTACTGACTCCTTCGTTGAATAGAAATGCAGTCCGGTATCTTATATAACCACCTGTTGGTCATTGGGGATTTTAACTTTTGGTACAACAACCCTCAAACAAATTCCAAGCTCCCTTAACCCTAACTCCCCTAAATCTTGGATTTACGGGCCTCCCTGAGAGCAGAACCTCACATCTGAACAACTTACGTTTAAAGAAGTACGAAGTGGAGACCTGTGTCACCGATAACAGGACTTTGCCCACAGCACAAAGCAAAAGAGGGATACTTTGTCCCTGAGGCAACAGGCTTGGAACTGAGTGCACAGCCCTCGTCATTGGCTAAAACCAGACACTCCCAAAGAGAGGGACACTTGTGGAAGACATAAGCACCGCAAGTCTGCCCTGGACTAGTGGCAGTAGTCCCCTGTAAACTGCAGGTAAAAACACTCGCCAGATACAAAGATTTTCTGGCTATCAGGCCCTCCAAGTGATTGCCCAAATTTAGGTGGTGCATTGTGCAAGTTGTAGTCTCACCTTCCCAAAGTTTCAGGCCGCTATGTTACGCCCCCAGACCCAGTGAAGTTGGAGCAATTTTTCGCTGTGCTTACCGCTGCCACAGCTTGTTGGTCGCCAATCCGGTAACTAACCCCCACACAACGCTGCATTTACAGAGAGCACCGTGCAACCATCATCCGACATAAGCAGCTGTCTACCTGTTGTGTTTTTTTATTTGGTCTCTTTCATCACTGCAAGCGGTAAAAACAGCACCACCCATGGCCCCCATTCAGTACCCAGGACAGCCAGAACACCTCTGCACCCAGACTCCACGGGCCAGGTAAAATTGTTTTGACTGTTGTGGTTTGGTTCTGGGGCCTGCATGAACATAACCCTGTAAGGGTTCCACGTAACTCTACTTGCAAGTGACCGATTATCACTGGTAGTTTTTGCCATTGGCCGCAATGTTATTTTGTCTATTGATTTTACTGCATTGTTTTAATACTGCTTCAAAAGTCGATAACTCTGGTTGTGTGTATGCTAATCTGTTAATTTTTGTGTTTAAATTAAGATACAAATACACTCTACTTTTATAAATGGGTGTCGGAATTTTTTGGAGTCATGTCAATTACTTATCGTCCATGTTAGTACTCGGAAATGCTTAACACATGTTCCTCTTTGTCACTCTACCAAGACTGAGCTCAGGATTTATTAGTGTGAATCCAAGGACCATCCTTGTGGTATTGTGATAATATTAAATGGTAAGGCTAACCAGCCCTACCACATAACAATCCACTTTCCTACACAAGGACAAAGAGTTCTTTGACCTAATGTCTTATTTTATCTTTCATTCAACAGGTCCAATTACCCACCCATGCTAAGGGGCGTATTCTAGATTTGGTATGGTCCCACAACACACCTATCAAGAAGGTGTCCTCCCTTGCAAATGGTCAGATCACCACTGAATTAAATTTAAAGCATTTGTGAGGGCAGGAACGACATTGATTAATGCATGCCCAAGCACCTTCCATAACTTGAGGAAGTGAATCTCCAGGAAATGGCTAACACCCTTTGGGAAATCTGCCCAATTCCCAACCCCTTTATTGAACAGACATCTGTGGGTTTTTTTGACTGGCAGGAGCACACCCTTGATGTACATGTCCCAGAACGTACTTGAATGATACAGCCTCTGTGATTAATTTTAAGAGGCAAAGCTCAGGCTAAGCCAACTTCAAAGGCAGTGGCGTAAGAGCTATGGTATATTAGAAAGAGAATGTTTTAGTGAGAGCTGAGGAAGTATTAAGCTTGCTCCTCACCAACAAATTCTCTATTTATTCTAACCACATTAATATGGTGGAAAATAAAAATAGGAAACTTTTAAGATACTTAACTCACTTGTCCCAAGTGAGTGACCTGGGAGCAAGAAGCATCCAAAAATCTGTGGAACACACTCAGCAATTTTTTCAGTGAGAAAATTAAATTAATCAAGGATAGTATTCTGACAAACTCGGTCTCAACAACCTGAGGAGAATGTGGTCTTTAGCATTATCAGCTCTTTTTTCCTTGGTGCATTATCCACAGCTACAGCATTAGACTCTTCCTCTCAGGATGGGCACTAACTCCCTCAAGCTAAATGCGGATAAGACTGAGCTGATTATTCTCAACTACAGGCTGGATCTCGGGGCTGACACCTACTGGCCCTCTGATCTTGAATCCCTTCCTGTTTCTGCGGCTCTCACCAAGAGCCTGTGCATTGTGATACACAATCAACTGTCCATGATCCCCTCAATCAAGGCAGTCACGGTGAAGTGGTTTGTCCCATGGAAATCAATTGGAAGGTCAATTGTCTTCTGTCACTCGAGGCCTTGAAAGCAGCTATTACAGCGGTAACTGCGTCTTGCTTAGAATAGGCAAACTCCCTGCATTTGGGTCTCCCTGCAACTTCTTTACACAAATTACAAATCAGCCAAAATACAGCAGCAAGGATAGCCTGTAACTGAATAGACCTTAACATGTCTCTCCTGTCTTAATTAAATTTCTCGGGCTCCTTATCAAACAGAGAACTTTTTTTAAAACAGCGATGTGAGAAGGGGCTGGGAAGTCGCCGGATAAAACCCTGTACAATGCGAGGTGAAGCTAATAGGAGTTCGGAAGAGGCACAGAAAGAATTAACTATTTTCGGCCCCTTTCCCCTGCAGGACGAGGAGCACCCACTTCCTAGTCATGGCCAATGGAATGACGATACGCGTAAAGCAGGGGCGGAGACAACTGCGAAAAGAGAGACCCCGGAAGACGCTGAATGGGACGTGTTGAAAAGCCAGGAGACGGAGAGACCAGAAGTAGGCGCACCCGAGAAGCCAGGACGAGAAGCAGACGGGCTGACCTGGACCCCAGGACGAGAAGCAGACGGGCTGGCCTGGACCTCAGGACGAGAAGCAGATGGGCTGACCTGAACCGCAGGACGAGATGCAGACGAGACGCCCCAATGCTATGAGGAGGAAGAAGACGTCGGGCGGGAGGAGTGGACGGAGGATTGGTGGACTCCCCCGGAGGACGCTACAACGCAGCCGTAGCTCAGGAGAGCTACGCCCCTGCGGCACGTAAAGCTGGACAGGGGTCACTGAGATTGGGGAAAGGGAGGGGGTGGCGAGCCCTAGGGACTCACGGGGCACAATACAGTGGGGGTTATTCCTTTCTTTGCACCATTTTTCTTCACTTCCCCGCACGTTTTTGCCCACACCCTGCACACCTTATTGAAAGCAAACCACATACCTCGTACGAATTGAACAAAGGCTGATTAAAAGTCATTCTCCTGAAGAAAAAGGAGGGGACAAGATAAATTGAACCATGGCAAACTGTTAGGCCGCTTTTATTGCTATTGAGGATCTCTTCTTTTTACCTTCACTCGGTCCTGACGATACCGGTCAGCGGTCACGCCGGGCTATATTTTTTAATCCTTTTTCCCCCTCTTCTATTTTCTTGGTTGAGGTTCTTTTTTTTACCGCATCCACGGTGGCGGCACGGTTCACACTAGTTGTGTCTTGCTCTAAACAGAACAAACATCTAACCGCATCTTTCTTGTCTTTCTACCGGGGGCGGTGTCACCATCCATTTGAGGAAAGGACGAGAAAAAGCCACAACCAACGTGCTTTCAGGGCTTCAACGACAGCGGTTTCCTTTTTCCACACTTCCCACCATGTACAGTTATATCCTCGATTTTGCTTTCTTTATGTTTTGACAAATAAAGACAGCCATCATTCAACAGCCTATAAGACCTCCTCGCTTTATTTTCCACCTATCCCTCTCACAAGCTTGTATTATTTACAAATCCATCCTGGCCCATATTTTATGAAACTCTCTCCTGTCCTTAGTCGGGCTGGAACCAAACTTCCGGAGACACAGCAAGCTTTTGAAGGCCTGCCTGTCTAAGCAAGAAATCTTGCGTGTACATGCACTCTATTTGTTAACATAACATTTAACTCTAATATATTTACTAAAAGAAATGACAGTACAACTGCAAGCAAATGAAAAATCCTACTTTATTAACCATTTATTTAGGAGTTTTGGTATACAAAGTGTGATTTCGACATGTCATGACTAGCACACCGAGAAGAGAACTGGAAAAGAAGAACGTTCTACGTGCAATTTAAAAATAATTAAAGGTAAGATGTTTCTTAGTGTTAGGAGGCATTAATACTTCTTATACTGCATTCATGTAATAGAATTCACCAATATAACTTTTCTATACCAGAGGGGCCAAGATAGAGAAAAGAAATGAATTAGAGTTACTTCAATGTTATGACATAAGATATCAAATATAGAGCTCCGATGTATGAAATTCTACATATTTTTTTTTTAAACAAGACTATAGGTCAATTCCTTAAATTCCAGTTTTGCAAACCATTGTCACTTTTATGAATAATGCTTTTCATACTCACTGAATGTGTGTTGATGATTTCCTCAATAGATATGTATATGACCGGTTTACTTAGAGTTACTAGGTCCGAAAATTCATCAATGTTAAACTTTTCCTCTGGCTCTGGAATATCACAAGCACTCTCAAAGAACTTCCTGAAAAAGAAAAGGAAACATTTTATCCCAATGTTATATTAACCCTGGGTGACAGTCAAAAGCTGAGCTTCTGCTCTGATAAAGGATGCCAAGCCAACAGTTCCTCGACTGAAATGACTGTATATGCAGAGATAATATAAATTTATAAAAGCAGAGTTCTACAAATGAGTAAACCTATACAATATGTTGTTTATGTATTCCATATAGCGCTAATAAATCACCATTCTGCAAGCATGCAGGAAAGCCAAAAGAAAGCAGTATCCATACAAAGTGAGCAGAGCCCGCCTCATACTGCTGGAACAAAGACAGGATAAGTGGCTGAAATATGCTTCCTATTACCTAACTTCATACAGCATGAAACTTGATAATAATGCAACTTCACCGAATATTTCAGAAGATGAATATGTGAAACAAAGAACAGGTTTTTACGTCTAAATAAAAGTATGTCCTATTTAACTCATAGCATGTGCATATCTTTTCCTTATACATTCAATAGTAGCCTATTGTATGTGACATTTGGTGAACCTATTCCACTCAGCCCAACTCTTTTGATCTTTGTGTGCTTACGCTTCTAGTACATTATTATAGTCTATTGCTTGCACTGCACGTGGGGGTGGTTCATGCCTCTATCACAAGGACTGAAAAAAAAATGACTTGAGTGGAGACTTGTAATAGGAAACCCCGAAGAAAGAACACCTGGGAAGAGATCCTTGTGGACATTCAGCAGAGTTCAGAGTCCTAGGTACTGCCTTTTGCTGGTGTAAGGAAAACGGCGCCGCAATGCCTTGAAGATGCCCTACCCACATGTTTCTGGACATAAGCACCTAGTGTCTAAAACACATCTGGATAATAATTTGCAGAGCCAGTCGGAGGCCACCACAGAGATAAACAGATTAGGAATATATAGACATAAATAGTGTCATATGTCACTTAGCATGCCATCCGCAAACACCATCAGCCACCAAGAAGACGGCACTCAAAGAACGACTGGACAACAACACCCACGACAGCAAGGAACTCTTCAGCATCGTCAAAGAGTTCTCCAACCCCAGCGCCGGAAACAACGACATCACTCCCTCGCAAGACCTCTGCAACTCACTCGCCTCATTCTTCCACCGCAAGATCGCCGACATAAACAACAGCTTCGACCAAAGACCACGCACCCTACCACCGAACCAGAGCCTGCCACCACCACCCTCTGCAACTGGACCCCGATCGGCACCGAAGACACCACCCGCATAATAGACACCACTCCGGATCACCAACCGACCCGTGCCCACACCACGTCTTCAACAAAGCCGACGCCACCATCGCACCCCATCTCAGAGACACGATCAACTCCTCCTTCCACACCGCCACCTTCCCGGAGAGCTGGAAGCACGCCGAGCTGACCGCCCTCCTGAAGAATCCAACGGCGGACCCCACCGACCTCAAGAACTACCGCCCCATCTCACTCCTTCCTTTTCCGGCCAAAGTCATCGAGAAGACGGTCAACAAACAGCTTGCCGCCTTCCTCGAGACTAACGGATCCCTCGACCCCTCTTAGTCCGGGTTTCGGGCCAACCACAGCACCGAGACCGCCCTCATCGCCGCCACTGACGACATCAGAACCCTGATCGACAACTGGGAAACAGCAGCCCTCATCCTCCTGGACCTCTCTGCAGCATTCAACACCATCTGCCACCGCACCCTAGTAAAGCGCCTCAGCAATGTCGGAATCCGAGAGAAAGCGCTGGAGTGGATCATCTCGTTCCTCACCGGAAGAACTCAGAGAGTCCGCCTCCCTCCGTTCAGATCCGAGGCCACCAAAGTCATCTGCGGCGTACCACAAGGATCTTCACTCAGCCCAACCCTCTTCAACGTCTACATGAGCCCCCTCGCTGCCATCGCACGCCAGCACAACCTCAACATCATCTCCTACGCCGACGACACCCAGCTCATCCTCTCCCTCACCAACGACCCCACCACCGCCAGAGCCAACCTACATGAAGGGATGAAAGACGTCGCCGACTGGATGAGAAACAGCCGCCTTAAACTGAACTCAGACAAGACGGAAGTCCTCATCCTGGGATCATCACCCTCCGCCTGGGAGACTCCTGGTGGCCCCCGGCCCTGGGCACCGCTCCGAAACCAACGGACCACACACGAAACCTGGGCTTCATCCTGGACTCCTCCCTGTCAATGACCAGACAAGTCAACGCCGTCTCATCCTCGTGCTTCAACACCCTGCGCATGCTCCGCAAGATCTTCAGATGGATCTCCACCGAAACCAGGAAAAACCATCACCCAAGCACTCGTCACCAGCCGACTAGACTACGGGAACACCCTCTACTCCGGAACCACCACCAAACTCCGAAAAAGACTACAACGCATCCAGAACGCCTCCGCACGACTCATCCTCGACATCCCCCGACACAGCCACATCACCGGACACCTGAGAGACCTGCACTGGCTCCCCGTCAGCAAGAGAATCACGTTCAGACTCCTCACCCACGCACACAAGGCTCTCCACAACCTGGGCCCCAAGTACCTCAACGCCCGCATGACCACCTACACGCCCACCCGCCAGCTATGATCGACCAGCCATGCACTCGCCACCGTACCACGCATCCGCAAGGCCACCGCCGGAGGAAGATCCTTCTCCTACCTGGCAGCCAAGACTTGGAACTCCCTCCCCACCCACCTTCGGCGAACACAAGACCATCTCTCCTTCAGGAAGCAGCTCAAGACCTGGCTGTTCGAGCAGTGACCTACCCCTCCCCCAGCGCCTTGAGACCCTCCCGGGTGAGTAGATCGCTATACAAATGCCTTGATTGATTGATTGATTGATTAGCTGGACCCGAGGTACCAGCTGCTACTCCTACCTTGTGTGTTGTTACTCAACCCCAGACCTTGCTATCCCAGTCTGAGGGGTCAAGGAGGAGGCGTTAGAAGCAGAAAACGGACGTCTTTGGTAGCTGTGTATATTTTTTGTACTTCCACACATTGTGTTACCCTCAAGCACTGGGCAGAAAACAGGAGGATGCTTAGGGGCCAGGGTGGGCCAAGTCATCAACCCTGTGAGATCTTAGGATGTCAAATAGTGCTTGGTGGCATTTCCACAACACCTGGGATATTGTGGACATTGGTGAATCCATGAAATTATTCACCAAAAGCACTGTGGTGGCCGATCCTAAATGAAAGTCAAGAATACCTCTCCAAACCACTTACTGAACCAAGTCTGGTTTTTAAGGGTACATTTTATATGCTTGTGAACAATACAATCAATGAAAACATAAGCCAACGCACACTGCTCACCACCAAAGTATTTCGAATTGACAGGTTGGAAGGAAAGAGTAAACTCCTTTAAGGACTAATTGACTTTCTAACATTTGAACTCAATGAGTGTGAATCGAATAGTAACATGTTTGAGTGTACAAGAATGATACATGTGGCACACTCTTGATGGTGGCATCTCAAGGCGCTGGGATTGTAAATGCCCTAAATTTCATTTAATGCATTAAAGTTCACTCCGAATAAAGAGTTGTGTGAAGCAAGGTAAGTAACCTCTAATGACAGGATCCCAACTTAACAATGGAACTGGATTCCCATGTTTTGGGTAAGAAAGGAGAGTCTTCACGTTCCCCCAGTAGCCAGATTCAAAGAATCCGTGGCAGCATGCCTTCTACTGTTAATATTTACACGTCTTCAAGTTAGATATTCAAATGAACTGTAGTGAGACAGCTATGTTTACAAAAACTCCCACTGATTAGACATCAATAGGGTAGGCCTGCAACCAAGCAATTTTATTTATTTATTTATTTTACAGATTTGTAAAGCGCATGGCTGCCCGTAAGCGTCCCAGTGCTAGTGATAGAATAACGAGATGCGAGAGGGAAGCATTATGGGAACAGCCAGGTCTTGAGTGCCTTACGAAATGAGAGAAGATTGGGCTGGACCCGGATGTCTGGGGGCAATGAGTTCCACAACTGGGAAGCATTATAAGCAAAGAGTCGACCTCCAGAGCGGGCCTTCTTAATTCTGGGTACAGATGCCAAGTTGCAGTGTGAGGAACGGAGGAGAGTTCTATTGGTATTGTAGGGAGTGATAAGGTCTTTTAAAATAGGTGGAGCCTTTCCCTGAAGAATTTTGTGTGTCGTGCATAGTGCCTTAAATTGTACTCTCTCCTGGATGGGCAGCCAGTGCAAGGCGTTCAGGGCTGGTTTGGCTGAACAGCGACTATGAGTTCCTGTGAGAAGACGGGCGGCAGTATTTTGTACTGTCTGAAGCTTTGCTAGTACTTTTTTGGGGGCCCCCAGGTAGAGAGCGTTGCCGTAGTCTAGGCAGGACATCACGAGGCCCTGAATCAGGAGTTTTTGGGATTGTGCTGGGAGTAAGGGCAGAATTTTTCTGGCGGTCCGTGGAAGGCCATGGCACACGCCGGCCGTTTTCCTTGCTTGGGTGGAGAAGTTGAGACCTTCGTCCAACCAAATTCCTAGACTCTTGATTTCCTGTTTAGGGTTAGGTGGTGTGCCCATACAGGGGGGCCACAGGGACTCGGGTTGAAAGAGTGACTGATTGCTTAGAACCATTATCTCTGTCTTGTCACTATTGAGTTTAAGATGTGAGATGTTCATCCATTTAGTAATGTCACTAAGACATTTGTAGAGATTGGTAAAAGATTGATCTTGCTGACTTAGGGAAACTACCAAGTGGGTGTCGTCTGCGTAGGTTAAAAGCTTGATCCCGAATGGGGTGACGATTTTCTCAAGGGGGGACATGTAAACGTTAAAAAGGGTCGGGCTCAGGAATGACCCCTGAGGGACCCCGCAATGGATGGCAGTGGGATTGGAGATGAAATTACCATCTGCTACCTGGAAGGACCTATCGTTCAGGAAGGATTCCAGCCAGGATAGGGTCGTCCCTGTGATTCCAAGGTCCCTAAGCCTGTGGACCAAAGTCGAATGGTTGACGGTGACGAAGGCAGCGCTCAGGTCCAGGAGGGTCACTGCCACTGATCCTCCTGAGTCGATGATCTTTCTTGCCTCTTCGACAACCTCCAACAACGCGGTTTCTGTGCTCTGGCCAGGCCTAAATCCAGTCTAGGAGGGTTCCAGAAGGCCATTGGTTTCAAGGTATTCAGAGAGTTGATGGTTGACACATTTTTCGGCTATCTTACTGATGCCTGGGAGCAGGGAAATCGGCCGAAAATTGCTTAGCTCTAGTGGATCTAAATGTGGTTTCTTAATTAGGGCTTTGACAATTGCTTTTTCCCAGCTAGGTGGAACGACACCATGGAGTAGCGAGGTGTTAATCAGGGTAGCCAGATAAGGAAGAATGGTAGGAGCAACTGATTTTAAGATGTTAAAGGGTGCGGGGTCAGCTGGAGATCCACTTTTGATTGAGTGTAATATTGGGGAGAGAGTATCTATTGTCAAGGGGGAGAAATGGGCCAATTGATGTACTGCTGTTTGGGGAGTGGAGCTAGGCGGGTTAACAGGGGGGAGAGCATCGGATGTTTGTGACGGGAGGGAGTTGAGAATGTTTTTAATCTTAGAATCAAAAAATTCAGCAAGTTCGTTACACCAGTTAGCTGAGGGCTCCACCGGAGGGGGAGGGTCTGGTGCTTTGAGAAGTTTTTTTGCGATTTGGAAAGTCTCCCTTGATGAGTTGGCAG
The DNA here is from genome assembly GCF_964263255.1 of Lissotriton vulgaris. Classification (NCBI taxonomy): domain Eukaryota; kingdom Metazoa; phylum Chordata; class Amphibia; order Caudata; family Salamandridae; genus Lissotriton; species Lissotriton vulgaris. Next base: position 511,802,792 of record NC_141689.1, read on the forward strand.
AAGATTTGATTTTTTCTTTGAAATAGTTGGCTACTTAAGAACAGTATGTTTATATTCTATCTTTTTAATAGGATCAAAGTTTTTTCTCCAGTCTCTTTCTGATTTTTTACAGATTTTTTTTCAGAAGACGCATTTCCTGGGATAACCATGGGGAGGTAATTTTACCTCAGGGCTTACAGGTAGATTTTTTAGGTAGGGTTTTATCCAATGTCTCTCCGATCCATTTGGAGAACTCTGCGTCGACTTGAGCGGGGTTGGAGACAAGTATAGGAGGGGAACGCTCTAGATTTAGCTTCCATTTTTCTGGGTCTAGGGTGGCCCAAGGGCGAGTGGGCTTGTTTGGTAGAGGTTTAGGGCGTATGGTGTTATATAGCCCCCAATTCAGTGATATTAGAAAATGGTCAGACCATGGTAACTGGGTGTGATCTAGGGTTGTGAGATCATCAATGTTGGAAAAAATGGGATCCAACAGGTGACCCAGTGAGTGGGTGGGTTGTCTACTTTGTAGCCTAAGCTGGAGGGTTTCAAGGTCTGCTATTAAATCAGAGGCTAGTTTGTCTTCACCTTTGTCGAAATGGATATTGAGATCCCCCAGGATCATAAAAGTAGAGTGGGTGGCAGCCAGTGTGCAGGTGTGTTCCATGAGAGATTCACTGAACTGACCTATGGGTCCTGGCGGGCGGTAGATAAGAATTCCTGACAGAGATCTACATGGGGAGATTTGAATAGAAAATAGGACATTTTCACAGTCTAGGAGGGGGCTGCCTTGCAAGCGGTAGGATAGATGGTCTTTATAAATTATGGTGATTCCCCCTCCCTTCCCTTTAGATCGGTCTACATGTTGGATTAAGAAGCCCGGAGGAAGGGACTTAACGATGTCCGGGTCGGAGTCTGGTCCCAGCCAAGTTTCTGTTAGAAAAAGAACATCTAGCTGAAGATTTTCTAGAGTGTGGTAAATTTCTATTGAGTGTTTGGGGAGTGATCTGCAGTTAACCAGGGCCATGCGCATTAAGATGGGAGTAGTTTGTGGAGGCTCAGTTGGTTTAAATTTGTATGGGCAGTAAAGGCAGTGATTGGAGGAACTATCCCCAAGCACGGAGTGTAATCAATGGCCCGTTATGTCTCTTTTCAAGTGTAGCAATGCATCTCTTGTGTATCTATGTGTGGGGTGAAGAGCATTCTCTATAATGTCTGGCTCTGAGCTCTGCCTAGCGCGGACGAGCGCAGACGGGCTTACCTCTGGCACACCTCCAGCGCGCCATCGTAGCGCCCGCTGCGCTCGTCCGCTGCGCGGCCGAGATCCGAGGTGCATTTTGTAGTGGAGGGCCTAATCGCCCTAAACACTTAGCCGCTGATCCTACGGTACGCCCAATATGGCGTCTAAAGTGAATTCGGTCCTGCCTAGTCCCGCGTTCCAGGGGCCCTCACTCGGCCGCTGAGAACAGCACGGACTCTGTGGGCGAACAAGGAGAAAGGTTGGGCAAGGCGTTATGTTTAAAAATACAAGTGCAAATACAGAAACGGCGATTTTTAAAATGTACACACAGATTTAGATTCACGATCTACTGGCGGTGCTAGCAAACACACACACACTAGATTTATGATCAACTAAAATGGTGCAAATTAAACTAAAAGAACATAAGGTACAAAATGCTTCCTGACTCCCGGCTTCCGCCTCAGGAGTGTATGACTATTATTCCCGGCGACAAGACGCATGGGGTTGTGATGGAGCTCACCAACTCATTTTCCATTGGTTAAAACAAAGCCAATAGATAGGGAAAAATGTTGACCATGATTCAGCGTACATGGGAGTAAAATGGTGCGCTTACATGAGCATCTTCAGCTCAACATCTGGTCACAGAGTTGCTCCGAGGGACTTTCTGCAGGAAATCCCTTTAGGTCTGACTGTGAGACCAGTGTCACAGCCCAGTACTTTATTACCATAAACTTGATATCCCTGGAGTTTCCGCAACTCATTCATTGTTAATACCATGATTGAATATGTGGTTTCCTGCAATTGTTTCTTCATAACGCAAATGCCAGGAAAAAAATTAAGTATTCTGCAAATCAGTGGTTTCGTTTACATAATGTTACGTTAGGCCATCAGACTTATTTTTTTTTTAATGTTATATCTTCCAGATACTAATTCAAAGGATGGTTCATTTTCACTTTGCGCTAAAAAAAATGACAGAGTGCTTGGTCTTACAATTCTTAGGTAACCTGGATTTTTCCCAACTCATTGTGCACACCATGATCGGATTTATGTTTTCCTGCAATTGTTTCTTTCTGAACCCAAATGCCAGGGGAAAAAAATATTTCTATGAAACAGGAGTTTCGTTTATCTAATGCTACGCTCGGCCATCAGACTTTTTTTTTTAAAGAAAACAAATTGTATTTCTTCCAGAAACTATTTCAATTTGCGGTTTACCTTTACTTTTCATTCAAAAAGATTACATAGGGCTTTGCGTAACACTGATTATGTATCCAATACGCTATTTAACTTAGTGCATGTAGCTGACATACAACTCATGAGGCTAAGGTGCAGACCAGGGCATTTGACAATACACCTGATGCAAGAGCAGGTGAGTACAAAACTTAGCGCAGCACCCTTAAGGATGTCTATACTCGAAATCAAAGTCAAAACGAAGTATACATCAAGTATCAAAGCTCTGCACAGATTAGGGTTCGTGCACTGTGTAAAATGACATATTACTTGTATTTTAATCTTGAAGGTTACAAACAGATGCAGTACTCTTCCTGCCATCCCTCAAGAAGAAGACTACAACAGGGTTTTTCGGATTTAAAAAATGTTTAACTTGCGTTGCATTAAGAAGACATTACAAGTGCAAATACATTACATTATTCAATGATATTTTACACATTAAGAGTTTCAGATAAGGAATATGCTACTTACCAGTATGCATCTGTTCTTGGCTGCAGAGTGGTACATTATGAATAGATCGCCATCTGGTGTTGGGCTCGGATGATTGCACTTTGTTTTTCTCTTGGAGAGTCTTTTGTATCTTGGTGACTCCTCCCTTGGTTGGTAGTGCGCATGGGCATCGGCTCCATCCTTAGATTGTTTTGCCATAGTAGGGTTAGATGGAGTAGTATAGTAGAATACAGATAAGAGTGCCCATGTAAGTGTATCTAAATAAGATAATGTTGGAACAGACACAGGTTTCCGGGGAGGCTGGGAAGGCATGTACCACTCTGCAGCCCTCTATGCCAAGAACAGATGCATACTGGTAAGTAGCATATTCCGTTCGAGGCATATGGGCTGCAGATGGTACATTATGAATAGACTATACAGCAGTTCTCTCCCTAGCGGTGGTCGCCCGTGTCTGTTGCAACTGTCTGAAACAATGTTTTTAATACTGCTTGTCCCACTCTAGCTTGTTGTGTTGTGTGCACATCTACACAATAGTGTTTTGTGAAGGTGTGCGGTGTAACCCAGGTAGCTGCTTTGCATATGTCATCTAGTGGAATGTTTCCCAGAAATGCCATAGATGCTCCTAGTTTACGTGTAGAGTGAGCTCTAGGAGGAACAGTTAATGTTCTCTTTGCCTTTAAGTAGCATATTTGAATGCATTTTACAATCCATCTGGCAATGCCCGCTTTGGAGATGGGATTGCCTTTATGTGTAGGAGAAAACGCAACAAATAGCTGTTTTGTCTTTCTGAAAGTTTGTGTTCTTTCTATATAGTACAATATGGGCCTTCTAACATCCAGTGTATGTAGGGCTCTTTCAGCTACTGTTTGTGGTTTTGGAAAGAAAACCGGTAATTCCACTGACTGATTGATGTGGAATGCTGAAATAACCTTCGGTAAGAATTTTGGGTTTGTTCTAAGAACCACTTTATTTTGGTGTAGCTGCATAAATGGTTCTTGAATCGTAAAAGCCTGCAGTTCACTTACTCTTCTAAGTGACGTGATAGCTATGAGGAAGGCCACCTTCCATGTGAGGAATTGTATTTCACACCTATGCATAGGTTCAAAGGGTGGCCCCATTAGTCTGGTAAGCACTATGTTGAGATTCCAGACTGGGGAAGGTGGTCTTCTTGGTGGAATGACTCTTTTGAGTCCTTCCATGAAAGCTTTAATTGCTGGTACTTTAAACAGTGACAGATGTTGCCTGTTTTGTAGGTACGCCGCTATGGCTGCGAGATGAACTCTGATAGAGGTATATGCTAGGTTACATTGCTGTAAGTGTAATAAATAGCAAATGATTTGTTTAGTGGATGCGTCCAGAGGGTTGATGTGCTTACTGTTACAGTGTATAGCAAACCTCTTCCATTTTGCTGCATAGCAGGCTCTGGTGGTAGGACGTCTTGCTTGTTTAATGATTTCCATGCATTCTGGTGGTAAATCTAAATACCCAAACTCTATGACCTCAGGAGCCAGATCGCTAAGTTCAGTTGTTTGGGATCTGGGTGCATTATTTCTCCATGGTTCTGTGTAAGATGCATGGGTAATAACCTTAGCTTTTGATGTGGTACTTGTGAGAGTTGTAGCAGCGTGGTGAACCACGGCTGTCTTGCCCACGTGGGTGCCACTAGTATCATGGTCATTGAGTGTTGCTGCAGTTTCCGAACCAGTAATGGAATTAGTGGTAGAGGAGGGAACGCGTAAGCAAATTTGTTGGACCAATTTATCCACAGTGCATTGCCCTGGGACCTTTGGTGTGGGTACCTGGATGCGAATTGTTTGCATTTTGCGTTCTGATGATTGGCAAACAGATCTATCTCTGGTTGCCCCCATTTTTGGAAGAATGGCTGTAGTATTTGGTCGTGCAGCTCCCATTCGTGTACTTGTTCTGACTGTCTGCTTAGGATGTCTGCTATTTGATTTTGAACTCCTGGTAGGTGTTCCGCTAACAGGTATATCTTTTGAGGAATGGCCCATCTCCATATGTCCTGTGCTAGTCTGGACAGTTGGAGAGAGTGTGTCCCCCCCTGTTTTTGAATATAATACATTGCAGTCATGTTGTCTGTTCTGATCAGGACTGCTTTGCCTGTTATTTGCATTTGGAAAGCTTTTAGTGCTAGAAATATTGCTAATAGTTCTAGGTAGTTGATGTGCAGTTTCTTTTGCTGCACACTCCACTTCCCCTGTACTGTGTATCTGTCCATATGCGCTCCCCGTCCGGAGAGCGATGCGTCCGCTGTTATTATCACTTGTGGAATTGGCTCTAGGAACGACCGTCCCTTGGAAATGTTTTCCGTGTTCCACCACTTCAGAGAGCGATCTGTCCGGTCGTTTACCAACACCAGATCTGTAATCTGACCTTGAGCCTGATTCCACTGTGTCGCTAGACACTCTTGTAATGGGCGCATTTGTAGTCTGGCATGTGGTATTAGCAGTATGCAGGAGGACATCATGCCTAATAGTTGCATAAACACTCGTGCTGGTAGTGAGTGTTGTGGTTGAAATCTTTGTATTAACCCGACCATTGTCGGTACTCTGATTGTGTTGGGGTATGCTATTGCCTTTTCTGTGTCTACTGTAGCCCCCAGGTATTGCTGAATCTGGTTTGGTTGCAGGTGTGATTTTTTGTAGTTCACCGTGAACCCTAGGTGGTGCAGCAATTGAATTGTCTTCTGTGTGTTGTGAAGACATTCTTCTTTTGACTTGGCCTTTATTAGCCAATCGTCCAAGTATGGGAAGACACGTATTTGTTGTCTTCTTAGGTGTGCTGCCACCACAGCTAGACATTTTGTGAAAACTCTTGGTGCTGTTGTGACACTGAACGGAAGGACTTTGAACTGATAGTGTTGTCCTTCTAACACAAACCTTAGGTATTTCCTGTGGGCTTTGTGAATTGGGATATGAAAGTAAGCGTCTTTTAGATCCAGTGTAGAAAGAAAGTCCCCTTTCTTCAGTAAAGGGAGTACTTGTTGGAGCGTGACCATGTGGAAATGCTCCGAATTTATGTAAGCATTGAGAGGTCTGAGGTCTAATATTGGTCTTAGGGACCCGTCCTTTTTGGGGATCAGGAAGTATAGAGAGTATACTCCTGTTCCTTGTTGATCTTTTGGGACCTTCTCTATTGCATGCTTTTGTAGAAGTGCTAGAACTTCTTCTCTTAACAATGTCAGATGATCTTGACTCATTGGACGCTGTTTGGGGGGGATGTTTGGTGGGGTAGCTGTGAGTTCTAGGCAATAACCATGTTGGATAATTTGTCTCACCCACTTGTCTGACTTGATGTTTTCCCAGACAGGTAGGAACTGTGATAGACGTCCCCCGACCGGTGTTATGTGGTCTGGGGGGAGTTCTATGAAGTCACTGTTTTGGTGTTGAGGCGTTGCGGTTGTTATTATTTCCGCGGCCTCTACCCTTATTGTTGTTACCTCTGTAACTGCCTCTTGAATTACCTCTGGGTGATGTTGGTGTGAAAGATGTGGATTGCTGATTCGTTCCTGTGTTCTTTGAGCCCCCTCTATAGGTAGATCTACGAAAGGAACCTCTGTGTGTTGGCTGTTGCAATGCTCCCATTGACTTAGCCGTTTCCGTATCTTTCTTCATTTTTTCTAATGTCTCGTCTGTGCTTGAACCAAACCATGTCTTCTGATCAAATGGTTTGTTCAGTAGGGCTGTTTGTACTTCTTGTTTGAATCCTGAGATTCTAAGCCATGCATGCCTTCTTAGCATGACACTGGTGTTAATAGACCTTGCTGCAGTGTCTGCTGAGTCTAATGCACACTTAATGGAAGTATTGGTTATTATTTTACCTTCCTGTATTAATTGATCTGCCTTTTTCTGATGTTCTTTTGGGAGATGTGTGAGAAGTTTTTCTAACTCATCGTAATGTGCCCTGTCGTAACGTGCGAGTAGTGCTTGTGTATTGGCTATACGCCAGCTATTCGCTGCCTGTGATGCTACTCTTTTGCCTGATGCATCTATTAACTTCGACTCTTTATCTGGTGGAGGAGCCTCTCCTGTAGATAATGAGTTTGCTCTTTTACGAGCGTTTGAGACCACCAGCGAGTCTAGAGGTACATGCCCTCTAATAAATATTGGGTCCTTTGGAGCCGCTTTGTATTTTTTATCAATTCTTGGGTTTAACACCCTGGCTCTCACTGGGTTTTCAAATATTTCCTCTGTGTGACTAAGAAGACCCTTCAACATAGGAAGAGTACCTGATGTTCTCTGTGCATTAGGTAGAGTCTCTAACAAGAAATCCTCTATTTGAGGTTCTGTATGCATATCTAGTTTGTGATATTTTGCTGCCCTATTAATGAGCTGCACAAAACCTGTGTTATCATCAGGTGGTGAAGGCTTTGAGGGATATAGCTCTGGGTCGTTGTCCTCATCTGACCCTACATCATAATTTTCCCATGGGTCCTCCTCATCTGGGATAGTTTCGTCATCCCCTTGAGGTTCTCCCTCCCCCAGATCACTGTCTACATCTGACTGAGGTGTAGCTGGTCTTGGTGTGGAAGGTGTAGGAATATTTGGCCTATTGTGAGGAATAGGAGAAGAGGGTGTGACTCTAGGACGAGGAGAAGCAGGAGGAGTTATATTCGTCCCCATTGTTCTCTTTTTTGAAGGAAGAGGTTTATCTTCTGACTGTTCACTCTTTCTCTTCTTCGTGACCACTTTCCCAGTTTGTGGATCAATAAACAAGATCTTTTGTTTGGGATCTGTCTGTTGCTCCTGAATCGGTACCGAAGGTCCTGGTTCCGAGAGGTGCTTTTGTTTTCGATCGTCAGATCTTGTTGTTTTCGACACCGAATGTCTGCTCGATTCCGACTTTCTTGGTATCGAGTGTATCTTGGGCGATAAGTCATATTTATGTTTCGACATGGAATGTTTCGATACCGAGCTCTCCTTTGTATGTAGCCTCGGTGCCGAAGTCGATGTCGCCCTTTTCTCGGATCCGAAATGGTGGGAGTCCGAGTGTTTCGGTTTCAGTTTCTGTTTCGTTGCCGGGCCCGAGGGCGTGGCGTCGGAAACTTTTTTCAGCGGTTTGACCGGGCCCGAGGGCGGGGTCGTTACCGCACGGGGTCGGTTTTTCGGTAAGGGGACGTCGTCACTCACGGTTTGTTGCTCGATGAGTTCTTCAACCTCCGACTGGTCCCCTTCCGACCCCGACTGGTCCTCTTCTTCCTCGATTTGCTCGTCTCCGAACAGCTCCGGGATCGCTTCCGCCTGCATTCTGGAAACCTCGTGTCTTCGAGCTCGACGATTTCTAATCGTTAGCTTGGAGGAGAATGCTGCACAGGCTTCGCAGTCCCTGGATTCGTGTTCAGGCGATAGACAGAGGTTGCACACCTCGTGTAGGTCCTTGTGTGGGAACTTAGCACCACACGTTGGACATTTTTTGAATGGAGTCCTTTCCATGGACTCCGGGCTTGACTGCGTCGAGAAAGGCCTCCTGTTCTTCGACGTAGATCCAAGTTTTTCTCTTCTATTTTGAATTTGCAACGCGTCGGAATGGAAATGAACGCGTTCGATAACAATACCGTGGAATTGGAAAGGGAATACGCGCCGATAAATCACTTTCTTCTGAAGTTGATCTGGAGCGTCTCGATCCTCATCCGAACCCGATGGCGGAAAAAAACAATCTAAGGATGGAGCCGATGCCCATGCGCACTACCAACCAAGGGAGGAGTCACCAAGATACAAAAGACTCTCCAAGAGAAAAACAAAGTGCAATCATCCGAGCCCAACACCAGATGGCGATCTATTCATAATGTACCATCTGCAGCCCATATGCCTCGAACAGTGGAATGTGCATTTTATAACATTTTACACAAGGTTCACTCTCAGTGGTATGATAATTCTGTATATGACTGTTGGGCGCCTTACTGGAGAGGATAATCTGGGTTTCATAGCATTACTGGAATATTTTCTTACCAGCAGGCTGTCTTTAGACAATTTAAGTACTCTTCCTCACTCAATGACCTTTTATTTCCCAGCAACCGTCAAGAATATCTCATTCTACATCCAGTTGGTGGGACATATATCACACATGTTTTATCGCAACTCTCATGTAAAACATCTGCTCCGCCCAGCATACCACTAGCTATTATTGGTTTAATTTCACTCATAGTTATCCGAGTATAGAGGGATACTCTACTACCTTGCTAAGTATAAATCTAGTTATTTAATAGTATCGCAGCCTCCATTCTAGTCAGCCTGATTTGTTGTTGATAAACTTCTAATCCTCAAGGTTAACTTTAAGGCATCGGCTAATGTAAAAAATGTCTGATCAGTTGATTACACTAAATTATGTGCAGATAGGTCTTAGTCACAGAAGCCTTCTTTCTTCCTTAGCAGCATTAACAACTCATCTTATTACAAGGTCAAAAATACAATACCTTATCATTTTGATCTGTTCTCTCCAGCCTACATATAGATCTTAAACTGCCTTCTTTCTTTCCACCTTCTCCAAAGGCTTTGATTGCTTAAGGATTGGAGGTGGTCTAATTCAGGGCCCTCACAGGTATTTCCAATGTACCTCAAACTGTTGTGAGGATCAGGATGCTTACTGTGCCGAAGCTTAGTAGAGAGTTTTGATTCTGGATCATCGGTCTTTTTTCTGAACTCTTGTATAGCCTAAGTTACTGTAGTCAAACCAGGGTAGATCCTTTTGAGTTTGTATTATTGTTTCATGTGAAGAAGCGGGAAAACCCCTATGAAGCATTACAAACTAATATTTTTGCTTACTGTAAATGCTACAATTGTTGGTGTGTGGGGGTTCAATCCATACCCATACATTTTACACTTTCTGTATAGGGATGCAGCTACCTACAGTGGCTATGGGAAAGGAAGTTAGGATTAGGAAGGCTATTGGACAGCCTGAAGCCAGTCTGTGCACCGTTTAAATAGTAATCTATCAAAAGTTCTAAGTTACTTCTCAGCCAAAAGCTGGCCTCTCTAGTTCTGGGTACATCTCAGATTGCGATGAATGTAGGTGAGAATCTCGGGTAATAACCATAAAAAGATGATGGAAAGTTGAAGCAAATGGGAGGACCTATTGAGGACCCTACGGGTGATGTAGGCTTGACAAGTTGGAGGAAGAACTTCCAGCTGGCTGACTCTTATTTGAGAGGAAGCATGAAAACCACTGTGTATCGGAGCTTGAGATCTAGTAGTAGCTTGTAGTCCACCATGTGGTGTGCTGCTGTCAGGTCTAGAAGGATCCCAACTTCAGGATGAGCCAAAGATAAGGTACAAACCCAATACTTGGATGGCTGAGATGGTTTCTCTAACGTAAAAGATGATATCATTTGGAATCAATGTACTAAAAAGTGTGGAGGAGAATTGAATTCATGTTCGAAAGAGTGGGCGGTAAAGAATCATACAGACAGCTGGAAATTTGGTCCAGAGGGGAATTAAAAAAGTTTTCCCCTTTGGTATGTGATCCAATGAGCGCTGTCCCTATAATCCCACGCTGACATTCAAATGTCTGCGCCTGGAGTTGTGTTATCATCTATATTGAAATTATGGAAGATTTAAACACTTAAGAACTAACTCTGTAGCACTAAACACAGGTTTCATGTCACAGTTCAATGAACAATCACATTCTTTCAAGCGGAGTAACTAACCCTACTCACTGACAAATGGGGTCTACTCTGATATAAGTATTCTGTGCTGGGCTCGGTGTTCGAGTGGTCTGGATCATAGCCAGGTTGCTGTTCATTTACACGTGGTTTTGATCAAATGCCTCAGCTCAGTGACCAGGGATGGTACATCCAGCTGGAGGAAGAAAGAAAAACAGGTCCTATTTATTTCAAAGCATTCCGCACATGGAAAATACTTATCTTTGGTGATCATTTGGGAAAGGGTGGACGACCTAACAATAACTGCATAACCTAATCATAATCTAACTGTACCCTAACGTACTATTACCTAGTTCAAAAGAACTCGTTTCATCAGCCCTTTTACAGTTATGAACAAAGTCGGCATACCCAGGCTTATGACTTGAAGCCTGCAGGTAGCACACATGTTTATGCAGCAGGCCGGTGCATTTACCCACTGAGATATCTCAGTAACCATGAGAACAACGACAAGTTATAAAACTAACAAAACAAATACTAACATATTACCGCACGGATTGCTCTCGCTCTCATTTGTGGTTCCTTGAGCAATCAGAACTGCGGTGTATTCAGAGCCCCTAATCTTTAACCTCTGACCTCTTACAAAACAAAGGTCAACTGCCAAGGGTATGGTTGGAAGGAAGGTATCGAAGGAGTTGAGAGGCCAGTGAAATATGGAGACACGCATGTATCTCAGTCAGTGTCCAGGAGTGCTTGCAGACACTGCACGGGGTGATGCATGGTGGCACGGACGCTGCGCCTAGAAGATAGCTCATCCGGTGGAGCGCCTGTTTCACAGTTTAGCATGCTTGTTTTTAGAGTAAAATATTTGAACCCAAGCGGGTTCTTCTCAGTCTATGTGATTTTGATGTGAATACAATGTGAACCATTTTTGTGTAATTCGAACTGGGCTTGAATACCACAGGGACGGATCACGCTCTCTAAATGGAAACCTGGTGTTATAATAAGTGTTTCTGTAGCGTGCAGAGAAGGAAATCTGTGCACATTGCGCCCTCAGGCGGCATGTTCCCTGTACCGTGCCTGTTAACTTTGTGCTCTACGGTGCAGTGACACCAATATCACATTGATTCCATCAACAGGACAATATTTACTTTTTCACTATATCTGTGTAAACGTTTATACAAAGATTTGTCTTTTAGAATAAGACTTTTATCAACAATCCGGAATGCTTTGCAAATTTAGTCCCACACGTCAAGAGTACTTATTTATCACTCTTATGTGGATGGCAGCCCAGCAGGACTGACAACCGTGCCTGTACTGTACAAAGAGGTCTCTACAGCACATCCCAACCCACTGAGCCATCTTAAGTATTTCACACTGCCAGCAACAAGCAAGCAGACCCACGCCTCCCGAAACAGACGAGTGATTGATGCTGAACACACACAGAGGGTGTTCGCGGTCTCTCGGTTCTTGTAGGAAAACCGCAACTTTGTGTAACTGCAAAGTAAACAAAGAGAGCGTTCAGGGGTCAGGCAAAGACAAACGACTTCTTCAGTGCCTTCTACTGTGTGTGTGTGTGGGCCCTGCCTGTGCTGGCCTGCGCCCCAAGTGGGTCGTGGCCCAGATACTACAGTCTGCAAAAAAAAAAGCACACGCAAAGCCAATAGGTTTTGCCGATTGCCGATGCAAAATCTATTGACTTTGTCGATTAATTTTTACTTGTCGCACATGGATTAAAATGTTTTTCAAAACGCTATGACGCGGCCAACATTGTCCATTTAATAGCACTTTTTGAAAAAACGTTGAGCCATGTTGCACAGCAGCTCAACTGCTCTGCAATATGTAAAAAAAGATTGACAAAGTCAATACAATTTTCATAGGCGAAACCTACTGGCTTTACCAATGCTTGTTACGAAAAGCACCTGCTATCTCTTAAGAGCTTTAGGCAAATCTTATCAACGAGGAAACCTCCAATTTACGTAGAACCCCCCTAACCCCCAGGACCTGTCTCTCAGCCAGGGCTTTAAGTGGGCCGGGTTTCCCCGGTGCTGAGCACCGGCAGCTTTTAAAAGGGGGCCTTGAAACGGGTCTCTATCAGGCTCTGCGCTTGTGCCCTGGCCGTAGCAGGCACCGGGCAATCCCCTGGTGCGCTGCACGGGTGGGGGTCCGGTTTGGGGCCCCTGGGGGGCGTTTTTGTTACAGGGCCGTAAAGCTGCAAAATCGGCCCTGTAACAAAATCTGTCGAAAACTGGCTCTGGCAAAGAGCTCGGCGGCACCCACAACCCCCCGGGGGGAGGTGGGGGCCGGCCGAGCACTTTGCCAGGGACGGTTTTGATTCCCAGTCAGGCCCTGCACAACGGTCCGTTTTTTTCTGGACTGCAGTGACAGCAGGCACATCGATGTGCCCTGCTCACACTGCTCATTTCTCTAGCAGAGAAGTTACGGCATGACGTCATGCCAAGTGAGCCTTGTAGGGGAAGGGAAATCCTTTACAGTGAGTCATTTTCTCTCTGGATTTCCCTTCTCTTTTTGAAACTCCGGCGCAGCAACGTCATCGTGGTGTCACCAGGGCTTTAAGTGGAAGCTTTTTTTGGTCTCGCCTCTCAATGCGCATGCGCATTGAGCAGAGCGAGACTATAGCGTCTTAAACAGACTTTACCCAACTGGGCGATTTGGTGCTGTGCCCGTGGCTTTTAGGTCAATGCGCTTGCGCATTGACCTAAAATGCGCGTGCACATCATCAAATCGCCATCTGTTCCCTCAGCCGCACTCCTCCCACACCTTTGAAGTGAAGCTTAGCTTCACTTCAAAGGCCCCTGCTGCTTCACACCCTCATCGCTGCTTTCCCCGCTCCGCCCCCTTCCCTGCCCGCCGTGTCGCATTTCTCCTCCCCCCTCCCCACAGCAATGCCCTCTTGTTTTATGTATTTATTTTTTGCCATCCTTACGTTCTTCCTTCTTCAGTTGCTTCATGCCTTTGCTTGTTTATTTGTGGGCCCTCCTTTCACCCCCTCTCCCATCTATTATTTTTAAAACCCACCGGCTTGCTCTTCTTTTAAAACCGACTGCCCCCTCCTCCTGCTTTCCTCTGTTTCTAAAACAAACCGCCTCCCCCTCTCCCCCCCCCAGCCAAATCCGCTTTCCTGTTGAAGAAATGCCATAGCTGCTTGAAGCTTTTTCTATATCTGGTGCTCTCAGAGTGTACTTTACGTATTTATTTTTCTAGCAGAGAGAAGTACACCGAAGGGCACAGGTACGTTTCACAGAATTCATAAGTGTATACTCCCATCAAATGTCAATACTGTGGTCTTGCGTGCAGCTGCATTAAATCGATTTGCATGTTCTGCGGCCAGCACGCCTGTGTTCATTCACCTTTGTTTTAGGATTCAATTTATACGCGCCTTCAGTGAAACTTTGACCATTAGCTGCTTCCAGATGAATCTTGTAGAAAGGAAAGCCAATATAAATCACTTTAAACAAATAACCAAGCAGATCTTCCAGGCATGAGTTCTGCTCTCTTAGCTTTGTGTTTCGCTATTAACTTTTCTGTCCCGCAACAAGCCTGACTGACTTGTGGTGTTTCGGTAGTTGCGCGAAGTGCAACAGACCCTTTCTAATTTAATGTAATTGTTGATTTTGCTGCCCGTTCCATAGCGGGGGTGCCTTTCTTTCTATTATGAAATTTCTAGTAGTGTTCTTGTGGCAATGTGATGTACTGCAGGCTTCCTATCACTGTAGTCCCACTAATGGTGTCTGTTGTGTATAGTACTTTGCCTGGTGGAGAAGGAAAAATGTCCCCTCGAGACCGTTAGTGCCTTGACCGCTTCTCAATGGGGCAAGAATACAGAATGTTACTACGAGAACTACTGCTGATAAGACGCACTGTACGCTTTTCTATAGACATTAAATGAAGGCAACTGGGAAGACTAGAAGTTGTTAACACTGATACTGGGCATTTGATTTTTATTTATTTCTTACCTGGTATAAGGGTTTATATAGCGCAGACCATGCTAAGTTGATGCCAAAGCACCTTTCATTTGGCACCCTACTGCTGTCCCTTGTTTCTAAACCCACCCGTCCCGCTTTGCTGTGGTTTCTAACCCCCTGTTTCTCACACCGCTCTCCAGCTCTCTGTGTTTCCCACCCTCCTCCTTGTTGTCCCACCCTTCCAACCTGCGCCATTTTATTAGATATTGCACTGCAGCATGGGTTGCTGTGCAACATGCTTAAAGTAGGAAAAGGGTGCTATGAGAGAGTCCTTGCTGGCCGCGTCATAGTACTTTTAAATTTATTTTTTACTTTAAGCCATGTTGCACAGGAGTTCTCGCTGCTGTGCAGCCTGTGCTTTAAATGGGCTGGTGCCCGCCGGTACTGACTACCGGCACTTCAGTGTTCTCCCATTGAGTACCAGAACTTCTGCTAGGAGAGTGCTGGTACTCAGAGTGGAAACTGAGCTCAGAGCTATGGATACTGTAGTAGAGGTTCGTGCAGCACAAGTGCAGCTGAAAATGAGGCTTAAGGAGTGAAGAGATTCTATGAGCCTATCTGACTGTCAATAGTCAGTGGATTTGGGTACGGGGTTGCTGGAGCATACCTAATCAGCTTCAAACATTCACAATTATTACTAATGCCGACCAAAAGCACCACATCACCTCATCCTTCCTCCTGCACAGAGATCAATTGTGCAAGGATTGTCCTGGTAACTAAAAGTCGCCGCCAAGAGCACTGCAGAAACACTGCACCTGCGACAGTGCTCACTCCTGTTTTGTAGTGTTTCTTAGGATTTTATTTTTATGCAGCAATAATCATGAGTGATCATGCCTTTTCACACAAAAACCAAAATGTATATGTTGAGTAAAGATGATTTTCAGTTAAAATAGGTTTATTATGGTGTATGGAAATATGCATACTAATGTATTTTAGTTAGGTCACATTTTAGTGAAAACACCATCTTCTACAAGAGGGATGCTGTTTCTGTCGCTCGATATTGTTCCACTCGACCCACATAAATCCTTTACCCCACAAGATCTGCAGATTGAAGTCGAGCTGATGTAATGGTTTATTAGGTCTCGTGACCTATCAATGCGCATGCGCATTGAGCGGAGCGAGACTATAGGGCTTTAAACAGACTTTAACTAACTCTCTTCTTTTCCCTCTCTCCCTTTTCCTCACTTCCCTCTCTCCCTTTCCCTCTCTTCCCTCTCTCCCTTTCCCTCTCTTCTCTCTCCTCTCTCTTCGTCTCTCTCTCCTCTCTCCCCCTCTCTCTCTTCTCTCCCTCTTTACCCTCTCCCTCTCCCTGCTCTCCTTTTTCTCCCTCTCCCCATCTCCCCCTCTGCCTGCTCTCCTCTCTCTCTCTCTCCCTCTCTCCCTCGCCTCTCTCCCCTCCGTCCTTCGCTCTCGTCCTCCCCCTTTCTTCTTCCCCTCCCTCTCTCCCTCTACCCTCTCTTCTTTTCCCTCTCTTCCCTATCCTCTCTTCCCGTCTCAGTCTCTCTCCCCCTCTCTCTCTCCTCTCTCCCCCTCTCTCTCCTCTCTCCATCTCTTTACCCTCTCCCTGCTCTCCTTTTTCTCCCTCTCCCCATCTCCCCCTCTGCCTGCTCTCCTCTCTCTCTCCCTCTCTCCCTCCCCTCTCTCTCCCCTCCGTCCTTCGCTCTCTTCCTCCTCCTCTCTTCTTCCCCTCCCTCTCTCCCTCTACCCTCTCTCCTTTTCCCTCTCTCCCTTTCGCTCACTTCCCTCTCTCCCTTTCCCTCTCTTCCCTCTCCTCTCTCCCCATCTCTGTCTCTCTCTCCCCCTCTCTCCTCTCCCCCCTTCTCTCTCATCCATCTGTTTACCCTCTCCCTCTCCCTGCTCTCCTTTTTCTCCCTCTCCCCATCTCCCCCTCTGCCTGCTCTCCTCTCTCTCCCTCCCCTCTCTCCCCCCTCCGTCCTTCGCTCTCTTCCTCCTCCTCTCTTCTTCCCCTCCCTCTCTCCCTCTACCCTCTCTCCTTTTCCCTCTCTCCCTTTTTCCTCACTTCCCTCCCCTCTCTTCCTGTCTCCGTCTCTCTCCCCGCTCTCTCTCTCCTCTCTCCATCTCTTTACCCTCTCCCTGCTCTCCTTTTTTTCCTCTCCCCATCTCCCACTCAGCACCACTCAGCACCACCACAGCACCACCACAGCACCACCACAGCACCACCACAGCACCACCACAGCACCACCACAGCGCAACCACAGCGCAACCACAGCACCACTCAGCGCAACCACAGCACCACTCAGCGCAACCACAGCACCACTCAGCGCAACCACAGCATCACTCAGCGCAACCACAGCATCACTCAGCGCAACCACAGCATCACTCAGCGCAACCACAGCATCACTCAGCGCAACCACAGCATCACTCAGCGCAACCACAGCATCACTCAGCGCACCACAGCATCACTCAGCGCAACCACAGCATCACTTAGCGCAAACCACAGCATCACTCAGCATCACCACAGCATCACTGGTTCAAATATGTTCTCTCAATGTTTCAAGCTTTATTACAAATGTCAAAAAAGAGGTTAATATTTCACTTCTGTTCTTGGATTTTCGTCACAATAAAATACAATGAACATAATCTTCACTAAAGTTATTTACAAACCATTGCCATTATAAATTACAATCACTTTTATTTAAGTAATAATTATTTAAAAAAGTTAAAAGCCTGTTGGGACTGGTAGTGGCTAAGCGTGACCTGGCCCAAGCGTGGAAGTGCGAACGTGCCCCCCCCCCCCTGAGTGCGTGGAAGGCAGGTTTAGACTATCTGATGGGTTTAGAACTACCCGTGTTTGAGGCCAGGGGGTGCCCCCGGAAACACTATAAGATCTGGAAGCGGTGGGCAGACTACAGGGGTCTGGACCTCGATCCCCCAGCTGACATTGATGATGTGCTGGCCCTTGCTGTGGACCCCGGGCCCTAGGCTATTAGCCAACTCTGAAATTGCTTCCGTCTCCTGTTGCTGACTAGCGATCACGTGCACTGGGTTAGGGTGGGATAAGGGGTGGGTAGTCGGAAGGGGTGTTGGGGGATGCTGTTGGGGATGGGTGGGCTGGGGGGTTTAGGGGCGTGCCCCTTTTGTTTTCATAAAACCCTGAGTTCGCTTCCA
Organism: Lissotriton vulgaris; assembly: GCF_964263255.1. Taxonomy (NCBI): domain Eukaryota; kingdom Metazoa; phylum Chordata; class Amphibia; order Caudata; family Salamandridae; genus Lissotriton; species Lissotriton vulgaris. The sequence goes on from NC_141689.1 coordinate 511,820,415, forward strand.
TGCTTTTCTCTGTCTGTGTCGCTGACAGTCTCCTCCTGACTGTGGAGGGCTGTCCTGAATCTTGATTGAACTCTTAATAAACACGGTTTTGAAAAAAAAAAAAAAGTTAAAAGCCATTGTTATTTGTAATATCAATACATCTAAGTCACGTAAATACAAAACATGTTGCATTACAAATGCTATAGGGGTCACATTTGCGAAAGTTATAACTATTGGCATTGTAAATGACAAAGCTATTAATTTAGATATTTTAAAAAACAACACATAAATAAAAAAAAAAGTCATTTATAAGACCAATAGCTCAAACTTGCCTAATGCGAGACCTATTGCATTTCCAATGCTTGTTCAATATTATATACAAGCCATAGTTGCCGCCTATTTATCTTATGCAATTAACAAAGCAAATAGTCCTGACTTGTTTTAGGTATGATGTTACTTGTATCACATATCTGGATGCAATGACAGAAACAGCAAAATTCAAGTCAGGCGGCACACTACGCTAAGCACAGATTTTTAGCATTCGTGTTTTTAAGCTATACCCTTAATTACACTGGCCAAGCCCCTTTGAGAGACCCCTCAGCCCCCTGCCCCTGTTTTTCCATCCCACTTAAAGCCCTTCTCTCAGCACTGTGCCACCAGGCCCGGGTCGCGCTCAGAGACAGACCGCTGGGCTGCGCACTAAAAGGAAACCGATCGATGAAGGGAACCACGCTGCCCACCTAACCCACCCTCGTAGCAGTGGTGCCAGTTGGATTATTTCCCTGCTCCTAGTGAACTCACCCATTGAAGAACATTATCTAAGCTAGCACCATTTGATCAGAGGTCATTTGGTTATTAGGGTTTTGTACGATATAGAGTCAAAAGTCCAGATCCTTGGCACTTGCTGGTGCAAGACGGAGAAAACAGTGCATTTACACGCAGATGTTTTCCATGTCAGTTGTGGAACCAGTGGCGGCCGCCATAAACAAAGGGTGGTGGGCCAGGTGGAGGGCGTTGTTAATAATAATAATAAAAAATAAAAATAAAACTTACTGTAGGATATCAGCCAACTCCCGTGTCACACCTCCTGTGCTCTTCCTGGGCCCAGCAGCCCAAGGGACAGACTCCCTGTGCAGTCCCCCATGCTGCTCTTATGAGAGCAGCACAAGGATTGGCCTGAGCGGGCTGAAAAGATGCTCCGCTCAGTACAGGGAGTCCGTGGGGTTTCTCCAGCCCAGCTGAATTGAGCAAACCTAAGAGCGCATGGGTGTTTGGCCGGCCTGACACAGGCGACCAAACACACATGCCCCCTTAGTGAGTGCAAATTGCACTCCTTCTGCCATGCCCCGCCCCTCCCTGAACAAGCTGGCTCAGGGCCAGCAAATGAAAAATAAAACTATACAAGAACATCGTTTTATTTTTCAGGTGCTGGCTCTGAGCCAGGCAGTGAAGTGATGCTCCTCCACCATTGCGGAGGAGTCACCACTGTTTGCAACTCCTACAAATACTTGCTGTCCGCTTCAGTGAATGCCTAAGCATGAAAAGCATTTTAGGTGAAAGCAAGTCGACGAATGGAAAGAGAGCAGGAGTGGAATGGTGAAAGTAACTGGTCAGGGAGGGAGAAAACAGGGATGGGAGAAATATGAAGTGAGGGACAGGTCAAGCAACAAAGGTATGCGTGTGGAGTGGAAGGGACATAATTTAAAACATAAACAGAGTGCTAAATAGGAAAATATACTATAAAATACGACAAAGGGGGCAGACAAGCAAAGATGGGGCAAGCAGGGACAGCGTCAGTGAACAGGGCAAGCAAAGTGGGAGTGGGTGCAGTGGACCACGGGAATCGGTCAGCGGGAGAAGGGAGGGAGCTGGGGTTAGCACCAAAGAAGTGATGGGACAGCGGGCAGCCAGAAAAGAAGAGAAGGCCAAACCAAGAGGCCTGGCCAGTAAGAAGCAACAAAATGAAGGTGCCTTTGAAGCCAACCAATGGTAAGTAATTGGGGTGCTCTAATCCCTTTTTAGATTTTTTTATTTACAAGAGATTTTGCAAGCACAGCGCAAGTGCTGGGCAGGTGAAACCTAAAAACCAAATAGATTTTGCCTATGTGAAATCTATTGGTTTTGTTATTGGTAGCTGAGCTGCTGTGCAACATATATTAACGTTTTTTTTTTTTAAATGCAATGACGCAGTAAAAAAAAGAAGCAATATGAAGCAGCGAGTATTACCCACGTCTTAGCGCTTTTTTTTCTTACTATAAGATCAACTGCTGTGGAACATGTTAAAAAAAAGTCAATAGATTTCGCATATGCAAAACCAATTGGCTTAGCCAGTGCTTGTTTTATGAGCTGACATCATGTGAGCTATGAACTATGAGCTAACATCATGTGAGCTATGAACATGGTACCAACTGCTAAAGTCAGTGTGAGCAGAGAATGCAGACATGCTGTTATGCCTCTGCGACTTAATGTAATCAACACCTTTCTCTACAATGGTAACTCTCAAAGCCAGTCATGTTAGGCCACTAATTAAGGTGGCAGATGTTGACCCAAAGAAATCTGAGAACTTCCGAGGTATTACTGGACTACTATTCCTTTACAAAAATACTAGAAAATATGTGGCTGTCCAAATCAATTAACACATTGCCAACAACAAACTCCAAGGGCTTTCAATCATCTGGATTTATGTTTCAATAATTTTTTTATTAAGTTGTATCAATGAGTACAACACAAGGCAGGCATGCCCACCTATCAATTCATTTCCCCTAAGCAGAGACGCCTTCTCGCCCCCTCAGGATACTTCTGCCTCAATAACCCTCACACCGCTCACCTATCCGATCTAGACTGGTAATTCATTGTCTAGATTTTGCTATCTGTTCTCCAGTGCTTAAATTTGGAAGAAAACATAAGTGTCAGGCCGTCGTCAGGAGGCCGCTGCAGCATGTACCAACCATTGCCCCTTCCAGCACTGCCAATGCTATATCAACACAAGTAATGACCATCACACTCCTACAGATGTGACAATTCAAACTATTCCACACCCTCAAGGCTATAAGAATTGCTTGGGCAGCAGGTATTAGAAATGTTTAATGTACATTTAATCAATAAACAACTGTTGTGATCCTCTCTAAATTAGACAGCGCCCCCATGCTGCAGTTTGTCATAGGTGCTAGTAATGACAATCAAGGGCCAGTGCTGACACCGGAAATCACTGCCTCAAATTAAGCACTGTTCCCTCAATCTAGATTTAGGTCAGGACACAGCACTGAAATAAGCCTTTTCAAAATGGATATCTTATTTCAAGTCGTTTCAAAGGGAACATTTGCCTCCTCGTATTACTCTGTCTCTCTAGTGTATTTTGTGGAGTTAATCACAACATCCTTCCTGGAAAGTTTCAGGACAAGTGCTTTTTAGCTGATAAATGCAGTCTTTATGTTCTGCAAGCTTTGAGAGGTAACCAGTTAAGCAAGGTCAATTCTGCTGTTTTTATATTAGCTGGGGAATAAAGCCTAACAGTATTCAGTGTGCATTTCCAAGCCCACCTCATCAGGCTCTTCCACCAAGTCCATAGCTCTTATTGTTGACCCAAAAATGTTGCTATCATCGCAGAATAATTCCAATACCAAGCATTTCCTGGTAAAAACCTGCAAGAGTGAGATAAAGAGGCAGGGAGTGTCTGACAGCGGATCGAAGAACCAGGAGGTCAATTTAAGACTGCGCAGACTTGGTATAAGGTGCACCGTCATTTAAATGCATCTGCCACGAACTTCGGTTTAGAACTTTAGGCACTGTTACTCGCTCTATTTCAAAATTGGCACCGTTATACATGCAGTGCCTTGCAGCAGCACATTAATGCATCAAAATGTATTAGAACACCACACAACCTGCAACTCACAGCCACAAATCTTGTCCACACACGAACCTTTCAGACTGGCCCTTCTGGTACTTCCAGGTTGCCCAAAAGGCCAGTCCGACCATGCTATTCTTGAAGGAGGAAGCAGCCCTAAGAGGTAAACCTTCCTTTTGCCTTGCTCTTCCCAACCTGATAAAAGTTGTCCCACTAAACGTATTTTCTCCAGTAATGTCCTATAGATCTGGAATTACCTTCAAACCAAGATCAGCCACTTCCTTTATTCTCTTTTAGCAGTCTGTTGAGTCACCTACTCATCACCCGCTTACCTAGGCTCCTGATATAGAGGACTACACCTGTTAAATATCCAGTATTCTGTTCTTTGTATTGGTTTGCATAATTTCTCTTGTTATAAATACTATTTGTTTCTATAATATATAAAGCGCTCTAGCACCCTTGGCCAGGGTCATGCTCGCGTTCCACAAAATAAAAAAAAACACATATTAAGACATCCCTCCACCAGAATTGGGGAGACAGCTTTTCAGGATGTCGCAGCAGCAATATCTACATAGCTGCAAACGCGTGCCTGTGAGGGAGCTTTGACCTGTCGTCCAGATGTGAGAACATCTGCAGTCTATGGCGTCTGCTGTTACAACTTCCAACAATTTTGGCCCTGCTGCAGCTTAATACCAATTGGTTTGAATTAAAATTGACAAATGTTAATAACCAATCGAAGCATCAGGAACTTGGTGTGTGCAAATATTATAAAAATGTAAAAACATGGGCCTGTTTAGTTGAGAGCAAATCCCCAATCGGACTAATGTATTTTTTTTAAGTGTTTATTGGAAAAGAGTCAGCATAATAATATGGCAAAGGCGTAATGTAATAAAAGACAAACTTGTATGTAGTAAAGTGGCAGATGGCCCGTCAGTGTCATTATTGTTCCTCTTTTTCACTGCCAAAGTGGCTCTGAGGAAGGGCTTGTAATATTGTGCGGATTTGGAGAGTCTGGATCTTGTGAGACTGAGTTCTGCAAAATTCAGGTGTACCGGCGACATTCTAGGCGCCAGCAAGTAGTTTGCAAGGCTCAGCGAAAGAACCAATGCAAACCTTAAGGCCCAATGATACCATTCTAACTCAAAAAACGTTGTTTCGAGGGCAGATGCCATGTCAAGACTGGTACAGCTGATTGAGTAGAACCACAACCCGTAGCTACTACAATTGCGCCTGGAACAGTGTATCCATAGGAGACGTCCTCCCCAATGAACTTCAATTCTGCTCATAGCCAGGCGAAGAGGGTTTGTAGAAGTGAAAACGCTAACGAAGTATTTCCTCGATTTTGTGTCTGAATTGCTAAACTGAGGTAATGAGAACCTGCCTGAATCCACAAGGCACACTCATGCTTGAGGTGAGTTCGGACCATATGAGTGGTTTGCCTATGACACTGTTGGCAGATCACAGCATGTGTTGGTGTTGCAGGAGGTCCAAAGTCACAAAACACAGTCTTGGTCTAATTTTAGATTAGGAATAAAGACTGGAGCAGTTAATGGAAATCTGAGGCCAACATTTGTTTATCACAGATGATTACGAAGTGTTAGCAGTATCGGTGCCAGAATCATCAGGTATTGAGGTCAGACTTGGACAGAGAAGTTTGTCCATAAAGAGGTGTATAAGCACATCTGTGGAGCAACCATGCCAATGATCGTCAGCAACTAGGCTTTGAAAATCTAAGACATTATGGGAATGACAGGGGTAGTAGAAATCCAACACCAGGCAAAACTGAGCATGTGGCAGTGGTGTTGGTTCGCCTAACCTGCCACCGAACAAAGAGTAATACCAGTAGAAGTCCAGCTTTCCCCATGTAACAGCTCTACTTTAGATACCAAGGCCAAGTGGTGTCCTTGACAAGAGGAAGTAGGACTAATGTGGCACCTAGATCTGCATCGGTGGTTGAACAACGTACCATTCTATATGAACTAGGGCCGGCTTCTCCAACCAGTAGCTCAGGAGATACTGGTAGCTCTCCTCTATGCAGCTCAGCCTCCTAAAGCAGATGCTTCTGCTTTGTTGAATTATTCTATATGTCCCAAAATTGAAAAAGCATGTACCGGAGACAAAAATGTGTGTATTTTCAGAACGCATGTGTTTACCTGATGTGTGTAGACCAATATCTGGATTTCCAAAATATATCTAAAGCTGATAGTTGTGGAATAAATCATGAGGTGCTGGGGAGACTTGTTACTGAAATGATAACTATAACAGCAGAGGCATTGCAGCTGCGGCTGTCGTGTATTAACCCGATCGAGGGGTTTCAAACAGATAAAGACTTTCACATTACTGCTAGCAACCTTTGCCTCATGCACTGAGGTAGCCACTGCTGGAAATCTTGCACGGGTGGCCTCTAACATAACCTAGGCTGATGTGCTCACTATTACCACACTACTAATAATAGTAGCTCGGCATGATTTCCATTGAACATAAGTAGCTCTTGTTACAGAAAAGGTTGAGGACCCCTGAACTAGAGGAAGATCCAGGCTCTTGGAGAGACCCTGGTTAGGGTCTACCTGTCTCTGAACTGTGACAAATGATGGGAGCCTGGCTAATGAAGACCAGCAGGGCCGGACTGGGAACGACAACCGGCCCTGGCAAAGTGCTCGGCCGCCCAACCCCCCACACTCAAGGTGGAGTTGGAGGTGGCGCCGAACTCTTTGCCGAGGTCGATTTTGGTACAGGGACGATTTTGCAGCCCTGTAACAAACCCCCCCACCCCTGGGGCCCAAAACCGGCCCCCACCCATGCGGCGCACGGGGGATTGCCCGTTGCTTGCTATGGCCAGTCCGGCCCTGAAGACCAGACTCTGCGGCTAGTGAGTTACATCTTGGCATTTAGGCTCCCACCGTTTTGAGAGGTAGCTTTTCCAACAGGGTCTTACTTACTCCTTGGAAACCACAGTGCCCCTGGTCATGCAATATATAAAAAGAAAATATGAAAGCAACACCGTGATAAAGGAATCATGTTAGTTCAAGCTAGACTATTTTAAGACGTAACCCAGATATCATTTTTACTTATGCGCAAATATGTTTATAGTTAAGACACAATTTGATATTTATTTTTTAATCAATTATTTTCGGAACATGTAATGTGGTTGTTTAAAATATATTTATCTGCTAACACAACAAACATGGCGCACCTGAACTTCTCATATGTGTCCGACAGATAAGAGTTCATCGACGACAGATGTGCGTTTTCACCATCGAAGAGTTTGTTGGACGCCGCGTGCTGCAAGACCTTTGCTACAGAGCCCAAGTTCCTCCTCTGGTCTGAGTGGATCTGGCCTCCGGCCGTCATGTCAATGATATCAAAACCATCGGGGGCAACAATGGCTGGGTTCATGTAACGATAATACAGCAGATTTCCAACAATCTGTGAGGAAAAGGGAAAAGGTATTCATAAACAAACCTGTATGAAGTTCAGGTTTTGCCCTAGTAAATTTATAGATTCAATGAATGACAAAACATCTCCATGCTCGACTAAATAAATATTCAGGAAAATATTTAGTGAATTTTAAGCAGTTGCACATTTTATCTTAAAACAATTCAGACAAAGAATACCTGATAGAAAGGTAGGTTTTTGAATGACGTGTATGGAGCACTAAAATATTCTATAACATAGAGCAGTGATCTGTGGTCAGAAGACTACTGGGGTTCGCAAGGCCTACTCAGGGGGTCCGCCACTGTGTTTCAAGATTAAATAATATTACAAAATATATATTACAGTAAATAAAATATATATAAATAAAATAAAATTGAAAATGCAAAATATGTTTCTCTCTTTGATGGTGAATTGAACAAAATATTTCAATATATGACCATTTGTTTGGTTTATACTTGTTTTGGTAGTTTTGTATATTATGTTAAGGTTCAAATCCTAGAAATTGCTTAAACCAGGAGTTCTTAACTTCTAATAATCACTCTGTGGGGTCTTCCCTGGATCCCAGTAATAATTCAGTGGGGTTCACAGAAGTACAAATATTAGGAATCACTGACATATAGGATCGGTCTCAGTTCATTCAGTCCATCTACATAGCTTGCCCATTGCCGCATGGGCATAGGTAGTGACCAGGTTGAGGGACATGGGGTGTAAAAAAATGTCAGTGCATCTCCCCTGTTCGCAGGGACATTGGAATGTGAAAGCGCTACCTATGAAGGCCCCGATTTTGATCTGATGACCTGCCTCCAGTGCTTCAGTGGCGTAAGGCGGTCCGTCCATTATGGGCGTTGGGGCGTTGCCCCCCCCCCCATCCCCCGCGCTCAGCCGCAGCCCGTCTTTGAAGTGAATCAGTTCAAAGACGCCGGGCGAGGGCTCCGAGAAGATCTCAACTAACTGCAAGATGCCAGACCGCCCTGAAGGGGGCGGGCGGTCTGCCGTCATTTGTCAGGCGTCACCAGGCTAGGGGACATGCAGCAGCACCACAAGTGCGCATGAGTGGGGACGGAGGGTGAAATTTCGCACGTGTCCACTCAGGCGCACTTGTGTTTTTGCTTGGTTGCGCATGCCCATTAGGAGCCCTTTGGCCTCCTAATGGGCGTGCTACGGGCGAGAAGGCCTGTGCCCCCCCTGGCGCCAGGATTGGCTGAGAGGGGCTGTGACTGTGAGCCTGTGACGTGATACATGTGAGGGGAGCAGAGCAGAGCCCAGAGGTGGCGCGGACCGGAACCAGGAGCAAGCAAGGTAAGGTACGAGACATCCTGGCTGTCTCTTTCCTGCACTGGTATACTTCACAAGTTCACATACTGCTAAAGATTGTAATTAAAATGAGCCGTGTCCTCGTGCCCCTGTCAGCAGCAGCAGCAGGCCTGTCTAGCGCCAGGCCACACTCGTGCTACCCCACGGTGACGGAAGGGCTGGCCCTGGTAAACACAACCACAAGGGGCCCCCGGTGTACAGTTATCAGTGGAGGTCAGGCGAAGCAAACGGGTTAGGGTTCACTAAGGGCCTTGGCATGTCCGTACCAGTACGGGGTGAGCTGTGCGCTACTTGGATCCCCCAGCTGCAGGACTCCGGGTATTCCTGTAACTAAGATTAATAATGAACACATTTCTGTCACCACCGCTTTCGTTTGTATTGTTACTTTCTAGGTATTCAGAATAGGTGTAATTTAATTACTACTTAACTCATTTGATCGACTTCGGAAAGATGAAAGGCTGAGAGGAACCGGGAATCGAAGCAGTGGCATTCATGCCATCCCCGGATTCTAGCAAGGACCACATTATTAACTGAGCTATCTTCTCGGCTCATACGGACGTTGCAGGGATGTTGTGTTGTGTGTAGGGTTCCAGTGCTGAAGTAGTAGGAGACACAGCACCCCAGGGCCAGGAGTAGGATTGGTGCAGAGGTCTTTTTATGTGGCCCAGTACTGGAACTTCAAGGTTCAGTTCTGCAGCAGCAGAAGGCACCGCAGGGCTGTATCAGTGCACCTATAAGAGTGTGTGTGTGTTTTTCTTTTATTTTAAAGTGTTTTGTGCGAGCGTGCGTGTATGCATGAATGTTTGATGGAGAGTTTTGTCGTGAATGGATGTGTTTGTGTGTATGCGTGTGTGAAATTTAATACATTTCTTTGAGTGTTGTCTGTTGTGCATGTGTGTGTGTTGTCTGCAACGCGAGAGCATGTTACTCATTCACGCGGCAAAATCGGTAATAAAAAATACCTATGCGTCATGATTTATAACTTTTAGCGCAGGCGGCTTGAACAATCTGCCCCCAGAGAAAACAACAGATAACCATGGTCTGGCGTGCCTAGACCAACCGTTCTTTGCAAGGCTGCACTGACTATTCTTTGTAATACGTTCTCCTGTTAACCCAAAAACAGGGATTTCCTTACTTTGCCATTTATTTTTTAGCACGATTCGCATTAAAGGGTCGTGAAATACGTGCCATTCGATCAGAAAGTGTCCTGGCACTATAAATTAATGATTCTTCATGATTTTGCAAGTTAATTATCAGACAAAAAGAGAGAGTAAAACTTGGAGAAGCTTCGGGTTTGTGAAGGTGTTTGTATAGTTTATATAGTTTCTAATTGATGCCGAATATGTTAATTTCTGATTTATTGTATTTAGAATGCTAGGCCCAGCAGAGTTCCCTACTGTACAAAGATCTTGACACGAAACGTTGCCTGCATATATTATTTTGACAAATTGCCGAAATTAATACCCCTCTAATAAAACCTATGTCTTGTATTCTAGTAGTAGACCAGCTGCAGGGATATCTTACTGCTAATATGGGCGTGGTTGGATTTGATATAATTATGTGGAGAAATATGATGCGCGACCTGTAGACAGACAACGAAAATGTGATGGATGAGGAACATTTTAAATCCTGTACATCTGCACTGATGAACTTAATCCATCTGTGATTTCTAGAGCCTGCTACCCTTCCATACTTTCACTCTAGGCGCTTTATTGACCCTGTCTATTGTAATGCTGAATGCACTTCCTATCAACTAAAGGGCCGCCAGCATTGTTTCTTCCTCGCATGTTGTGTGCGCTTGCAATGATGAACATGTGAATGCCCGTTTTTGCAACAGTAACAGCTGCAATTTACAGCTCTCGGGGCCTCAGTCCCTCAGTAATTTCTCATTTCCATAGGGTTCCTCAGGGTCTCACTGGTAAAAAGCAAGCAAGTCCAAGCTACCCAGCCCTGCCAGAGTAACTGTACTAGCGGTTTCAATAACTCTTTTGAGACCGAGTTACCAGCAGGCAGGCCGCCTGTGTCGTTTCAGAATCGAATAAAAGGTAGTATTTTATCGATCCAACTAGCTGCTACCCACGCTGGTTACATTAGGTAAAACGAGCGTACATGCCTAAGAGGAACCCGGGATTGTCTACAACGCGATGGTAGGAGTCCAATTAAAATGGCAATCTGAGCCCACAGTTAAATTAAACACTGCCCGGCGTCAACGATGCTCTTGGCTGAAGGGACGTCTGGTTCTTTCCTGAGTCCCTGAACTTTTGGCTGTCACGCTGTCAGTCTTTAGTGTGCAACATTATGCGTCCCACTGCGCTCGCTCGCAACGGGGCAGTATGCCAATCATTTTACGGCCCACCACTTTCAAATGTCACCAGCCGCCACTGCAAAGGCCCCTGCAGTGCGGGCGGGTGTAGGGCGTGGGCGCGCTTCATGTACTTTGAAGGGCAGTGGGGCGAGCTCCATGCACTTCGCAGGACGGTGGGGGCGAGCTCCATGTACTTTGCAGGGAGGTGGGGTCGAGGTCCATGTATTTTGCAGGGCGGTCGGGGCAGGCTCCATGTACTTTGCAAGGGGAGGCTAAAGTTTTGTTACGCCACTGCAGTACTTATGACCACTCTGTTGGTCACAAAATAAGGCGGATGTCTCGCAGGGTCACCACCACCCTAAGCCATCTGCTCTTTTATTTTGGCTTCACGGTTTTGAACATTTCTGCGTTGTTATCCACCTGCTCACCTCCACTCAAATTTAAAGTGCCCTGTGCAGCTAAGAGCAAAAGAGGAGGCGGAAGCACGTGGATGAGAACCAGGACCTCCACGCTCCACTACCTGGTTGGCTGGCATGCCCAGGCTCTTGGTCATCTAGTTTCCAAGCTACTCCTCATCCTTACCCTGAAGTTGAGCCCCGCAGAGCACCCACTCACGGCAGACAAAGAGGAAAATCAAAACTCTGCCTCACCCAAAACCTGCAGACTTCCACTACCAGGTATGAGGTTGTGGCTGGAGGCCACCCATGCATTCTCCAACAATGTATGAAGTTGAAACAGGGACAGCGATGCAATTTTGTGCATACGAAAGCATGGCCAACACTTTCTACCCTGCACCTTTACTCCGCGTGCCCCCATGCACTTCAGCAGCCCCTGAGAGGCGCATGCATGTTCTGTCTTCACATGCCCAGGGCTAGCCCCACTACTCCTCAGCAGCCTTTGAAAGGAGCAAGGAGATGGGGCAACACTACTGCTACCTACTTTCCTGAGTGCACCACCTCTTCGTGATGTGCTGATCTGACCGCCACACTCCATTTGTAGCATACTTGGAGTGACCTGAATTGCTGCCCCGCCTTCACTGACTGCCCCAGACTGTGTGAGAAAAGCCCACAGAAGGGAGGAGAGTGCATGTCTGTTTCAAGGCTCCTTGCTCCAGGTAACAGCCGGACACATTTAAAGGGCCCTCTCTAACGCGGCTGTCTCTCTGCATTCACCACATTTAGTACACGATTTATTTAGCGCCCAACAAGTCTTTCCAGCCTTTTCAACACAAATAAATGTGGGTTATCAGTGTGCAGTTTGGCGAGTTAGAAGTGTGCCTTTGACCATACATCTGGTTGGCAGCGCTATCGGCCTTCCAGAATACAATCCTTTGTATTTTATCTAAGAGGCCAGACTCTGCTTCTATTAACCTTGGTGAATGAACTCATCCACCAAGTTTTTATCCTAGTATCCATCCTAGTTTTCCTGGCTCAATGGACCAGAAAATGGCAGAGCTTACTGTTATACCAATGTAGCAGCATGAATGCTATGACCCTTCAGAAGCATTAAAAGCAGATCGTGCAGAGATTAAAACCTGAGACCTGCAGGCCGCTTTGGCAGCGGGTGCCTCGACTCCTTAAGCTATCGCGCATTGGACTCTGTCTGAACAAACGCATCTGAACTTTGTATGAAAAATACTTGATTGTAAGAAATGCGTTACTTACCTGTAACAGCAGTTATCCAGTATTGGTGTCTTTCATAGATTCACATGCCTGAATCATTCCCCGTCGCCGAGACGGGAGCCTCCGGTACATAAAAAAGTAATGTCCTAAGGACATACATAGAGAACATAGGCCGAAGGGCCTCCCCTTTGGGGCCTTTCCACGTCCTTATGTAAAAAGGACCGAACTCTCATAGTTAGCCAATCAGCTCCGACCTCCCTCTAGAACCTTCCCGGGAGGAGCCTCCGTCCCTCAGATTTTCGTACGCACCCAGCTAGGGTGTCGCAACTAGACATAGAGGTACGTGAGTCCTTACCGGGGAGGCGGGAGGGTTGCATGTGAATCTATGAAAGACACCAATACTGGATAACTGCTGTTACAGGTAAGTAACGCATTTCTTATCCAGTATTTGGGTGTCTTTCATAGATTCACATGCCTGAATCAGAGTAGCCAGCAGTTATACATGCATAATGGTACAGCACATTCTCACCTCCAGCAGATCTGCATAAATTACAGACAACATGAGAGAACATGGTAATATACAGTCATGCATATAGCAGAAAAACCATGAAGAATGTGCATACCTGGATGGCGGGACGAGGTAAGGCTCACCTTATTGGAAGAGATGGCGCAGCACCGCTTGTCCCACTGCAGCATCCTTCTGCAGTTCGATGTCCAGGCAGTAATGCCTGGAAAAGGTGTGCGGGGACTTCCAGGTCGCCGCTCGGCAAATGTCCAGGACCGTCACTCCAGCGAAGAGCGCCGCCGACGCGGACATCGCTCTGGTAGAGTGGGCAGCCACTCGGTCCGTTAAAGGCCGTCCGGCCTGATCATGGCAAAACGCAATCGCTGATGAAATCCAGCGGGAGATGCTCTGTTTTGTTAGGGGCAAACCCATTCGCGGGTTGCTGTAGGCTACAAACAGTTGAGAAGACTTTCGTACATCTTTGGTTCTGTCCAAGTAGAATTTGAGACATCTTTTAAGGTCCAAGGAATGCAGCGCCCTTTCTGCCGCTGTGGAAGGGTTCGCAAAAAAGGACTTGAGGACAATTGGTTCGTTCAGATGAAAGTCTGAAGGCACTTTAGGTATGAATTTAGGGTTGGGCCTGAGTACCACTCGGTCGTGCCTGAATTGGAGATACGGTTCCTGAATAGACAGCGCCTGAAGTTCGCTGACCCTCCTGGCGGACGTCAGGGCGAGCAGGAGTGCCGTTTTCCAGGAGAGATGTTTGAGAGAGGCCCGGTGTATGGGCTCGAATGGGTGTTTCATGAGTTGGTTGAGCACCAAGTTCAACTGCCAGGTTGGAGGGACTTTCCGAGGCCTCGGAAAGGATCTGTAGAGCCCCTTCAGAAATTGCTTTATCAGCCGACTGGACCATAGTGAAGGCCCTGATGAGGTCCTGGTGAATCTAGAAATCGCAGCCAGATGAACCTTAATGGAGGCGTGAGCCAGCCCCGATTGAGCCAGGTGGAGGAGGTACGGTAGCAGCTGCACTGGGGTGACCCGTAGAGGGTGTAAGCCCTGTTCCGAACACCACAAGCAGAACCTCTTCCACTTCAGCGAGTAGGTCTTGTTCGTGCTGCCCGCCCTCGCTTTGGCTAGGACGGCCCTGCAGTCCTGCGGGATCTCTAGGTCTCCGAACTCTCGGTGCTCAGGAGCCAGGCCGATAATTTGAGAGAGCGGAGGTTCGGGTGGTGTACCTGGCCTCCGGACATCGTTAAGAGGTTCGGGTGTTGTCGCAGGTGAATCGGGGGCCTGATGGAGAGGCGAAGCAGGTCCGAGAACCAGTGTTGTCTCGGCCAGTACGGAGCAATCAGGATCAGGGTGCACGGCTCCGTCTTCATCTTCCGGAGGAGCCTCGGTATCATCGGGAACGGAGGAAAAGCGTACGCAAACACGCTGAACCAGCCGATGGAAAAAGCATTTCCCAACGACCCCTGTTGGGGATGCCAGCTTGCGTAGCTTGGGCATTTGGCGTTCCCTGCTGTCGCGAAGAGATCGATCTTCGGGGCTCCCCATTGCGAGAAGAGGTGGGCCACTGTGTCGCCGTGCAGCTCCCATTCGTGGGAGAGAGAGGTCTGCCTGCTGAGGGCGTCCGCGATGGTATTGTCCTTCCCAGGGACGTACTCCGCCTTGAGGGAGAGCCCGTGCGCCACCAACCAGTTCCAGATTTTCTGCGATTCTCGTGAGAGAGAGAGAGATCGCGTTCCCCCTTGTTTGTTCAGGTAGTGCATCGTCGTGGTGTTGTCCGTTTTGACGAGCACCGGGGAAGTTCCGATACGTGGCAGGAATGCCTGCAGAGCCAGATACACAGCCCTCAGCTCCAAGAGGTTGATGTGTAGTAGTTTCTCTTGGGCCTCCCATTTGCCGCTGACTCGAAGGTCCAATAGAACAGCGCCCCAGCCTTCCAGGGAGGCATCTGTCGTGATGACCAGAGGTGCCGGCGGCAGGAGGAACTGCAAGCCGGCCGTCAGGTGTTTCCGCCTTCTCCACCACAGAAGGGCCTTTATGATGGCCGGTGTGATCCTGATAACGTCCTCGAACGAGCCGGAACTCTGTTTCCATTGCCGCGCCAGAGCCTCCTGCAGGGGACGCATGCGGAGCCGGCAGTGCGGTATGAGGAGAATGCAGGAGGACATCATCCCTAGCAGGGAGGTGAATGTCCTGACTTTGATGCGAGATTTCTTGGCCACCGCCGCGGCCAGAGACAGTATTTTGTTGGTCCTGTCCTCCGAGGGGAAGGCCTTTGCGCAATCCGTGTCTAAGGCAGCCCCTAGGAAGGTGATCCTCGTGGATGGAGTAGTGCAGGATTTTTTGAGGTTGATCGTCAGACCCAGCTGTTGAAAAAGTGCGCTGCAGGCGTTGGAGGAAGCGGTCGCGCCCCCCGGAGAAGGCGCCTTCACCAGCCAGTCGTCCAGGTAGGGGAATACCTGGTGACCTCTTTGCCGCAGGAAGGCTGCCACCGGTGCCAAGCACTTCGTGAAGATACGTGGCGCTGACTTGAGGCCGAAGGGCAAGACCTTGAACTGATAATGTCTGCCTGCTACCTCGAACCGCAGGAACCTCCTGTGCCTTGTGAGGATCGGGATATGGTAGTAGGCGTCCTGTAAGTCCAGGGAGACCATCGAGTCTCCCCTCTCCAGCGCTCCCAGGATCTCCTGTAACGTTACCATCCGGAAGGACTGACTCCGAAGGAAGGCGTTGAGCGCCCGGAGGTCCAGGATTGGCCTCCACTTGTCTCCCTTCTGTTGGACCAGGAAGAAGTGGGAATACAATCCAGTCCCCTTCTGGGACGCTGGGACCCTCTCGATGGCTCCTTTTACCAACATGGCGGAGACTTCCTTGAGAAGGAGGTGCAGGTGTTTGTGAGCACGCTTCAGCGGAGGTGTGTTGGGAGGGGTGTTGATAATTTCGAGGGAATGTCCAAATTGAATTATCTGTAGTACCCACCGATCCGTAGTGATTTTTCGCCAATTGGGGAGGAAGTGGGTCAGTTTTCCTCCAATTTGAAAGGATTGAGACGGTGGTGGGACTGGCTGGAGTAAATGGTCACTGGCGGCCGCCAGCGCCCTTCTTGGCGGATTTGCCTCTGAAGGACGACCTCCCATAGGACGACTGTCGGTTCTGTTGTTTGTGCTGGGGCTGGTTCCTGTTGCCGTAGGAGTAGGACGACCTATTTTGGTAGGAACCTCTGTAGGAATACTGGCCTCTGGAGCGGCCACCCCGAAAGGACTGGTTCCGGGACTGGAGGGAGCCCAGCGCCCTTGCTGTGTCGGTATCCTTCTTAATGGCCTGGAGTGCTTCGTCTATCTTTTCCCCAAAAAGAAACTGACCGTCGAATGGCATGTCCAGTACCTTAGATTGGACCTCTTGTCGAAAGGACGTTGCCTTGAGCCAGCCCTGGCGCCGGAGCACGGCAGCCCCGGCCAGCTGGCGGAATCCAGTCATGGCTGCGTCGATGGCGCAGTCGATGATCTCTGCAGCTGAGTTTTGTCCTTCCGCCAGGAGGGCTTTCACCTCGTCCTGGACCGTGGCCGGCAGGTCTTGCAGGTAGGGGGCAATGTCTTCCCATAGCTGGCGGTTGTAGCGCCCTAGCAGGGCGATGGAATTTGCCACCTTGATGGACATGGCGGACGTGGTAGAGAACCGCTTGCCAATGGTGTCCAATTTTCTGCCCTCCTTGTCCGGGGGTGCGGACAGTGGCGAGGATGGGTTGCGGGATTGTTTTTGAGCCGCCTGAGTCACTACCGAATCCGGTTTGGGGTGGCCGGTAAGGCAGGCCGGCGCGGTAAGCGGGGCCTTATATTTTTTTTGTCCAGGCGCGGAACAACCGCAGGCACCGAGGCAGGTGTAAGCATCAACTTCTTGCCTTGTTCCCACAGAAAGTCTATAACTGGAATGGACTTGGCCGACTTCTGGCTGTGTTCTTTGAAATCATGGAGGAAGCATTCCGTTTCCGTGGATTCCACCGCCATGTGGAACCTCTTAGCCGCCCTGTCCACTAGCCTGTGGAACCCCCCGACGTCCGTCGCTTCGGTTTGGCGCAGTTGTGGGGACGCCGGGGTTGACGAATGCTGGGATGACGCAGCATCGGCGTCGTCGTTTCTCTGGTCCGAGTCGACGTCTTGCACTTCACCTTCCTCCAAGTCCGCCTCCCCCTCCTCATCCTCAGAGGAGTCCTCTACCTGAGGCTGGGGCCGAGCACGAGGTTGGGGTTGGTCCCGAGGCCGGGCCTGGAGTGCGGAAGGACGCGAGGCAGACGGCTGCGCCTGGGTGACCGGTGCCTGGGTTCCGCTGTCGGCATCCGGGAATCTCTGCTTATAGTCCTGCACTAGGCAGCGCAAATCGTTGACCAGGGATACGGGCAAACAGATCATCGGGGTGGTTTCCGTGCGGACACTTGAGTGTACGGAACGTTCCTGATACATGACTTCCTCCTGGTCCTCGTGATTGTCCGATAGGGAGGTGGCCGGATCGGGCTGGTTCTCCTCATCGGAATCCTCACTCTGCAGAGCTACCTGCTCCAGATCGGGTGGCAACCCCTTCGTTGGGGGAACCGAGGAGGGTGGAATCGAGTGAATGGAGACCTCGACCAATCTTGATTCCTTCCAAGATGGCGCCGGGGTCCCTTCCGACGACGTGCGTGAAGATGGCGCGCCCGCCGCCTGGGTTGGCGACTGCAACGATTCCGATATTGTCGATGGAACCAAAGTCTGCGGGGACAATTGAACCGTGGACTTACTGGTGGTAGAGCCTTCTACTCGAGATTGCTTGGGTGAAGGCGGGCCTTTCGAACCTGACCTTGACTGTTTAGGAGACGATCCTTCGGTTTGAGATTTCGTCGGCGAAGGCCGACCTTTCGAACTTGACTTGGATCTCTTAGGCGACGATGACGCAGACAGTGGGGACACCGTCGATGATCCTGTTTTGGTCTTGGACGAAGACTTCAGAGGAATGGTAGAGGAGACCGGTGCGCCTGAGGACGCAGTGGTGGTCGTCGTGGCCGTCGCGGAGGGCGATGAGGCCGTAGTGGTCGACACGGTGGTCGAGACCGAGGTGGTCCGCTTAGTAGATGGAGCGGGTTTCTTGAACCTCTGGTCGTCTCGAGCAGACACGGAGGAGGTGGTGGAACGTGCCTCCGAAGGCTTCCTGTGCGCCTTCTTGGGAGGAGTGTCTGTCTCTCCAGGGGACTGCTCCCTGGGTCTCTTCTTGGAGACTTTTGAGGACACGGAGACACTACCCTCGGAAGATTCCAGAGTGTCTCGGTCCTTAAGCCTGTCGAGCCATTCGAGAAGGCGAGCCTCTCTTTCCTTTACAGTCTTCTTTGGGAAGGCTCTACACACCCTACACTTGTCAGAGACGTGGTCAGGGTACAGGCAATACAAGCACAGATCGTGCTTATCCTCCGCTTGAATCCGCTTCTTGCCGCAGGAGGAACAGGCCCTGAGAAGGGCTTTCTTTTGCGAGTCTGCCATGGATGAAGCCTTTTTATTGGATTCCGACATGGGAGACGGCAGTCGAAGATAGGATAATTATTCCTTTGAACAGAGGGATTATCCCGAGAAGTTTGAGACTTCGAAGCAATAAACCTGAAGAGCTCAGGTTGGAGACTCCCTAGCACAACGTGCGGTAGAAAATCTGAGGGACGGAGGCTCCTCCCGGGAAGGTTCTAGAGGGAGGTCGGAGCTGATTGGCTAACGATGAGAGTTCGGTCCTTTTTACATAAGGACGTGGAAAGGCCCCAAAGGGGAGGCCCTTCGGCCTATGTTCTCTATGTATGTCCTTAGGACATTACTTTTTTATGTACCGGAGGCTCCCGTCTCGGCGACGGGGAATGATTCAGGCATGTGAATCTATGAAAGACACCCAAATACTGGATAATATTACTATTTCACTTCAAAACTCTGAGATTGTACAGGTGTAGTGGAGCCTAAGGCGCAAAGTCCACGGGCAGTTTGTACTGGATCAATGAAACCCTCACAAGGCTGTCTCTGTCCCTCTCCGAAATTAAGTGTCTCCTCGGCCTCTGCCCATTGCAGCATGCCTGGGCCGTCTGTTAGACAGATCTCAGTTCTTTACATTAGTAGCTGGGTGACTGTGCGTTTGCGGAGTCACATTTTCCTCCCTTGCCTCTAACTACTGGCGAAAGGCCCTAAAACAAGTGCTAAATGTCCCTTCATACATGTCTGTCCTCCACAAACTCAAACCTTGAAGCTGAATCTTTCAGACCCGATTCTGCATCTTCTATTACACATTCACAGAAATGAAGCGAGGCTTGACCCTATGCAGGCACCGTACAGTAACACTGACGTCCGATTATACCATCTTGGCATTTTAGTTTGGTTGATCCAGCCAAAGATGCCACAACCTAAAGAGCCTGAACAGCTGCACAGGCCCAATGCATCGATTAACATTACTTTGTGAGTTAGGTATTGACAAGACAGCCTGGGGGGCTCAAGCAACATTAGTTGTGCCACTTCACGGACAGCGAAAATGGGAGGCTAAAGGAGATTCAAGGCCCTGAAAAGCAAACTATCTAACCCATAATATCAAGGTTTGCTATGAGAATCTGCTGTGGATTTCCTGCACATAGAATCCCAAACATGTTCCATATAAACACATTCCGCAGCGGCACGTTATGTATATGGAACCCTACCAGGGCTGCTCTGGTCCATCCGGGGTGTTTATCTCTCTTCGTACCTCCCAGCTAGGCCCACTCGACACTGTGCTTCTGAAGAGGACAGCGACCACCCAGAGAAGACCCCACATCACGATTGAGACCCGAGCCCCAGAGAAGCTTCTGACAAGCCCGCGTGTATGTAGCTATTTGAAGGGATCTCTCCTTGTAGAGTGTGTTTTTCCAATGAAAGCCAGTGAAGAAAGGATATTTCTCAGTGCACATTGATGCGAATCAGATGCATCACATGAGCGTGACAGCCAAGTTTAAATCTTCTATTTCCACCTAAACCAGGAACATGTCAGGCTTTATTTAGAAAGTAATTCCAGTGCAACAATTTATCTGAAAATGAAAAGTTCATATTCACATGCATTTAACTTCTAAATGAGATTACTGCACTACAAAGTTATTTCCCCATCCCCCATCCCCCCACCCCCACCCCCACACACACTCACAAAAGCAGGCATCAAAGGTGGGGGGTCACAATGCAAGCACCAACCTTCAATAGTTCGTCATCTGTCGCATCTGGAAATTTTTCATGGAGTGAGTTCTTCAGGACTTTGGCCACGTACCTCATTCCATACCTGAAGCACCCAACAAAGAGAAGAAAAGTGGCTTAGGCTCGAGCCGGGAATGAAACTTGTGAGCTAATACTGTACTTTTATCATTACAGAAATGTTTCCATGAAAAACCTGGTAGAATTTTCACCTCAGAACAGGGTTAAACACTCAGTATTGTCACACTGGCATGCATTCCTAGGTGTAAAACTACCACCCCAACCCCTATCAGATTGGAATGATCCTTAGCGTTTGATACAGACAACGCGTGTTCTGCTTACTGGGTGAGCGCCAGTGGTAAGTACCAGAAAGTACACCAAGGCTTTAAGTGGGCAAGTAGTGAGCACTTTAAAAAGACGGGTGCCAGCACTCACCAGCCGGGGTACAATACTGTTCAATGAGGGACTGGCACTTCTCGGTGGCAAAAGGCCTGGTGAGCGCCTGCATTTCTTCCATTTCGAGCACTGAGTATACCTGGAGCTTGCACTGAAATGTGAATTGAGAGGTTCTAACCTACAACAATTCCGTGCTCAAAACATAGAAGACCACTTTAAAAAAAAGCTGTAAAGTTCAGAGACACCGTTAAAAAATGTAAAAATATACTTTGATCCTTTCGGACTAGTCTGAAACAACCAATGACAATTTAGGGTAAGTAACTTGTGGGTGAAGCGGGACACGTATAGCTTAAATGGAGGAACAAACATAAAACACCCGTTCAGCGGTGTTCTAGGAGATCAGAGGTCGAAGTTTAATAAAGGATACTTTATGACTCTCTTACTTATGGATAATTTCAAAGCAAAAAGTTCTGAATTTCACCATTGGACGTATGTATTGCAGTCACCAAGCAGAGACAATGCTGTGCAACAGTGTAGAAAAATAAAGTACTAGCGATGGGTATGCGGACTATTCTAGGGAATGTCTCAGGCAGTCACAGTGCAGTCATTCCCTGTGAAATACAGTAGTACAATAATGCACTTTTAAAGTGGGAAGCAGCTGTGCATTATAAAGGTTCCATGCAAGCTTGTAAAGCGCATTATGATTATGGAAAGCAATATACCAATGCTAATACACTACAGCACAACGCATCTGCAGGCCAAGCTATAGCCACAAAGACATTACAACAAGCTGATACAGAGCCAACGAGTTTTTGTGAGACTTCTACAGAAAACAATGAAATACTGCCCTCTGCTGGAAGCTAATATAACGGGACTGTCCAGAAGTGATGGAGTCGTTCGTGTACTTTGTACACCTTCAGCAGCACGTATTTCTTTTTTTTTTTTTTTTTTTTTTTTTTTTGATTTAAAAGATTTTTATTGAAAAATAAAAGTTGAATAAGCTCCCTCGCACCCCATTGACTTTCTACACTTACCCAAACCCTTCCAAATAAAACCGTTTTTATTCTCCACAGATCTGGGCTAAAATATGCTAAAAAGTATCACAAGTTCAATGATTTTATTTTGAAAAATAAACAAGGCAAAGAACCAGGGACCGCCCAAAGAACGAAGCCAGTGGTGGCAGCAAATGCCAACATTAATACAAATCACGCATTTATAAAATAATAACGTCTTACAGACATTTACATATGTCATCGCCCAAATGCAGGTAGGGACAGAGGGCGCTTCCCGCATGCCTGCTCTGCAATGGAAACGCGTGGAAAGTGCCCCTACACACTACCCACGCGGTGCCTCTGCCATTCCAGCTCCTTTCCATAAAGACCCCGCTCTGAAGTTTGTAAAAGGTGAACGCAGCACTCACGGGATCATATCGAGAGACGAGAAGATGGACGCCAGCACCTTGTCGGTGACAGACCGGAGGCTCTGGATAGACGACTCCAGGCGGTTTTTCACCTCCGCATGTGACAAGGCCTGCTCGGTTGTCACGTCATAGGGCAATTTGCTGCAAAAATAAAAACATCCTGTGAGACAGTTTTAGTTGGCACCCCCATCACCACCTTCTCCAGTGTGCCATCAGTACCACACTCCGTAGATGCCCCTCGCGCCCCCCCCCCCCCCCAACACCTCCCCCCCATCTCCCACAGGTAATTTCTTTTACAGCACAACTGATCCCCATATAGGGTGTCAGATCGCTTTGCATTGCACACACATATTTTACAGATACAATAAATCATATAATTCTGTAAATCAATGTAGAATATGTTACTTAAAACAATAGAGGCTACATGAGGTGGGAGTCACACGCCGCCCATACTGGAAGACAAATGTTAAGAGTACATAGTGTGGATCGCTCCGGCTCAACCCGCTGCGTGGCTCCTCCTGAGGTCACCCGGTCCCCCCGTTACCGCCGCCTGCTCGCTGCTGCACCTGGAGTCGAGATCTTCTCTGCCCCCTGGTCTCTCCTCCGTTAGTATCAGTATTTGTCCGCTGTGCCCCTGATTGTGTACTTCTGTTTTTCGACTGTGCCCCTGATTTTTGTATTTCTCTATCTCTCGCGTCTGCTGCCTTTTTCCCGCTGTTCCACGTCGCTCCCTGCCGCTGCTCCCCCGCGGCCCCGCCCCCTTTCCTTCTGTTCCCTCTCCCCTCTCCCATTCGCCACCCCGCTCCCACCTCCCAGCTGCTCCTCCCTCCCTCCTCCCCCCCACTCTCCATTTATGGCAGAGACCGCACATACGCGCAGCCGGTGCGCCAAAGGGGCGCCAATGGCAAGCCTGTCTACGCCCGACCGCGCCTGGACCTCACCCGGACCCGTGGCCCTCGTCGAGGCCAGCACACCCATCGGTCTTACGACGCCGCCACCCTCAACGCACTCAACACCGGACGGATCACCACCTGCTACCGAGCCTCCCCGAAACGTACCCACGGACCCTTCACCTGCCAAGCCTGCAAGTTCACCTGCCTCCGGACCTGCACCGTACCGGCAAGCAGAGCACCAGCAACAACCACCTCAAGTGCATCCTGCTCAACACCTGCTCCGTCCACAGACACGCCGTCGAACTCTGGAACCTGCTCGACACAACATCACCAGACGTCGCCTTCCTCACAGAAACCTGGATGAACGCCTCCTCAGCACCCGACATCGCCATAGCCATCCCGGACGGATACAAGATCACCCGGAGGGACCGCGTCAACCAGACTGGTGAGGTTCCGTGACAATTGTAAGTGGTGTTTTCGACTCGCACGAATATGGTCGAGTCTGGTATCTATGAACCGCAAATGACGAGTTTAGTAAGTGTGCGCAGTTTCGCTGTGCTAACCTAAACCGTTCGTCTGTTACGCGGGTATTTCTATCTGTACCCACGGGTTCCATCTTAGATACGGCATCCATTTTGTCTCTTGCCCTCAAGTAGCCAGCGAACGGACGTTGTCCGCTTCGCGACCCTGGGACTCCCAAGATATTTGCAGAAGACACATGTCCTTTGTAAGTGTCTTTATGACGAGGGGGATGCTACTGTAAAGCAGATGGCGCCGCTCGAGGCTCATCTTGCCGCACGGACTTATTGTCTCAGCCGTGCATCTCATTAGGCACGTCCCTTTGATGCCTGTATCTCGTGTTTCCCGATACCTCCCCTTTTACACCCTTTTCCGATCTCCCCACTGTCTCCGTCTTCCTCTGCACCTGTCCTTGTTCCTATTTCGATCTGTTTTACTGCTGATTGGAATTCGCTAATGGTGGGAAGATGGGTTTTTACAGTTGGGAATCACCAAATGTTTCCGCACTTATGTTCCGGACCTCATGTGTATCAAAGTGACCAAAGCGACCCCTCTGGGGGATAATGATGGGAACCGGGTTGTAAACTTTTGTGTGCCATGTTGTCCTATGGGTAAAAACTGTATAAAAGGAGCGATCCACAGAACCAATTTGAAGCAGTCTCCCCGAACTACACTCGATGTACTTCCTGTGATTTCTGTGTTCCCTGCAGCAAATAAACCTTGAATCTTTGACGCCGAAGGAAGTGTCCCGTGTCTCTGTCATTCGTACGCCGGAGCAGGTTACCCACGAAGGTTTCAGGTGTTGTGCCCTGGCACCGCTGGGTCTTAAAGAACCCAGTCCTTCACTGGAGGAGGCATTGCCATCGTACACAAGAACCCCATTCGCATCTCGACCAACTCCAACGAACACCTCCACTTCCAAATACACACCGACCCCAAGACGACCCTCAAAGGCACCCTCATCTACAGACCCCCGGGACCACGCACACAATTCAGCGAAGACATCGCAGACTTAATCAGCCCACACGCCCTCCCCTCCGCTGACTACATCCTCCTAGGGGACCTCAACTTCCACATGGAGAACAACAAGGACAGCAACACCACCACCCTGCTGGATAACCTCGGACTCAAGCAACTGGTGAACACCACCACCCACTACGCCGGCCACACGCTTGACCCCATCTTCTCCTCCAGCAAGCACATCTCCTTCAGCCACTCCACCGGACTCCATTGGACTGACAACAGCTGCGTCCACTTCAGCGTCAGAAGAACCACCACCCACCACCACGCACAACAGGTTCCTCGCCGGAGCTGGAGCAAGATCACCGCCGAACAGCTCACCACCTCCCTCGGCCAGAACCCTCCCGCCAGTACAACGGTCCCCAACGAAGCAGCCAGCAACCTCACTCAGTGGCTGACCTCCTGCGCCGATGACCTCGCTCCACTAAAGAACCCTACCAGCAGGCCCGGCAGCAAGAAAGCCCCCTGGTTCACCGACGAACTCAAGGACGCCAAGAAGAACTGCCGCACCCTCGTGAAAGCCTGGAGCCACGACCAAACCACAGACAACATGACCGCCCTCAGGCACGCCACCCGCAAGCACCACCAGCTGATCCGCACCACCAAGAAGACAGCATTCAAAGAACGACTGGACAACAACGCCCACGACAGCAAGGAACTCTTTAGCATCGTCAAAGAGCTATCCAACCCCAGCGCCGGAAACAACATCACTCCTTCGCAAGACCTCTGCGACTCACTCGCCTCGTTCTTCCACAGCAAGATCGCCGACATACACAACAGCTTCGGCGCACCAACCACGCACCCAACCACCGAACCAACGCCCCCACAACCCCCTTCTGCAACTGGACCCCGGTCAGCACCGAAGACACCACCCGCACAATGAACACCATCCACTTCGGATCACCAACCGACCCCTGCCACCACCACGTCTTCAACAAGGCCAACTCCATCATCGCACCCCAACTCCGGGACATCATCAACACTTCCTTCCACACCGCCACCTTCCCAGAGAGTTGGAAGCACGCCGAGTTCAGCGCCCTCCAGAAGAAACCAACAGCGGACCCCACCGACCTCAGGAACTTCCACCCCATCTTGCTCCTCCCCTTCCCTGCCAAAGTCATCGAGAAGACCGTCAACAGACAGCTCGCCGCCTTCCTCGAGACAAATGGATCCCTCGACCCCTCGCAGTCCGGTTTCCGAGCCAACCACAGCACTGAGACCACCCTGATCGCAGCCACCGATGACATCAGATCCCTGCTCGACAACGGAGAAACAGCGGCTCTCATCCTCCTGGACCTCTCCGCAGCTTTCGACACTGTCTGTCACCGCACCCTAGTACAGCGCCTCAGCAACATCGGAATCCAAGAGAAGGCACTGGAGTGGATCATCTCGTTTCTCGCCGGAAGAACCCAGAGAGTCCGCCTCCCCCCGTTAAGATCCAAGGCCACCGTAGTCATCTGCGGCGTACCACAAGGCTCTTCACTCAGCCCTACCCTCTTCAAAGTCTACATGAGCCCCCTCGCAGGCATTGCACGCCAACTCCACCTCAACATCATCTCCTACGCCGACGACACCCAGCTGATCCTCGCCCCCACCAACGACCCCGCCACCGCCAGAACCAACCTACACGAAGGGATGAAAGACGTCGCCGAGTGGATGAAGAACAGCCGCCTGAAACTGAATTCAGACAAGACGGAAGTCCTCATGCTGGGATCATCGCCCTTCGCTTGGGACGACTCCTGGTGGCCCCCTGCCCTGGGCACCACTCCCAAGCCAACGGACCATGCACGCAACCTGGGCTTCATGCTGGACTCCTCCCTCTCGATGACCAGACAAGTCAACGCCGTTTCCTCATCGTGCTTCAGCACCTTGCGCATGCTCCGTAAGATCTTCCTATGAATCGCCACAGAGACCAGGAAGACCGTCACCCAGGCACTCGTCACCAGCAGACTGGACTACGGGAACACCCTCTACGCCGGAGCCACAGCCAAACTTCAGAAAAGACTCCAACGGATCCAGAACGCCTCCGCACGACTCATCCTGGACATCCCCCAACACAGCCACATCTCCGGCCACCTGAGAGACCTGCACTGGCTCCCCGTCAGCAAGAGGATCACGTTCAGGCTCCTCACCCACGCACACAAGGCTCTGCACGACCTGGGCCCCAAGTACCTCAACGACCGCCTGACCTTCTACACGCCCACCCGCCAGCTACGATCAACTAGCCTCGCCCTCGCTGCCGTACCACGCATCCGCAGAGCCACCGCCGGAGGAAGAGCCTTCTCCTACCTGGCAGCCAAGACTTGGAACTCCCTCTCCATCCACCTACGGCTGACCCAGGACCATCTCTCCTTTAGGAAGAAACTCAAGACCTGGCTGCTCGAGCAGTAGCGGATCCCCCCCCCTCCCCCAGCGCCTTGAGACCCTTCCGGGTGAGTAGCGCGCTTTACAAATGCTATGATTGATTGGAGAAACACAAACTCAGGATTTAAAATGTAACACGGTGATTGTGGTGTCTAGTAAGAACGTATTATTACCCAAGGAACACTCTTACAAAACCTACAATAACAAAAGATTGAGAAAAACCACAAAAACCTAAACTTTGCAGTTTTCATGCAATACTTTGACGCCAGTTCATAGCTCACTGTGCTATATTATGGCTGTAACATATGAAATGCAACTACCGAGTGATCTCTATGATGAATCATATACAGGATATAAATGTGTGAACTGTATGTTACACGTCATGCTCTTCAGCACGTACATTAACCCTCTGTGCTAATTTATGATGAGTCAAAACAGTGACTAGACAAACCACAGACTTCTCCAGCCAGTAAAACGGTTTTTAATTCCAGACAGCCAGTTGCAATCGGAAACTGGCGTGTTTGGCCATGGTGCGTCTGTACAGCATAACATATGGAAATTCACACAGATGCTTAAAACGAGCAGATGAATTTGCAGACCCATTTCCAGAAAGTGAAAGGGAAGGTGAACTAGTTGTGGCCTCTGCAGGTCCTGTTCACAAGGTGAGGGCAGGAGGAGGACACGAAGCAGGGGCCCGCCGCAGGTTCTCATCAATGCCCTGGGCATTCTGGGTGACATGAGAAATAAAAAACAAGAGCAGAGGATTTCCATTGACATTTGTCACTCGGCAGTGTGCTTTAAAACCTGTGCAGGCCGTGCACCGGCTCTGCACTGACTGTGGGTGAGGTGTATCGTCATATATGGAGCGCACACCGCTAGCCCCTCCTCCGGATCGCCCCTCGGGACTCTGGTACTTGCAGTTCTTCAGTGGATCACCCAGCTGGGTGCAAGTCGGTACTTGTAGGACTGATGAATCTCTAGACCCGATACATGTCCCGGGTTTTAGGATATCGCCCAAGACATGTCTCGGGTTTCGGGATGACGGCCTCCTGTTTTTAGGTCTAGCCTGGCGAAAGCAGCGCATGCGCTGCTCTGGCATGCGAATGCCTTTTGCAATCAATTCTCCCAAGGGTTTACATGCGCGCGTCTGCATGGACAAAGATGACTGCTCTCGCCAATTGTCCAAAGCAAACAGCATGCACATGTACCTACAGACTGTGGCCAGTCAGACGCCATCTTACGAAGCTTTAGTTGTCATAGCAATGAAAATGCCACTTCGCATATGCATCTTGCCATGGACAGTCCTATGCCATCAGATTCTGGGGAGCTCTGGTAACTTGCTCAGAGGCGGACAGGAATAAAACTGGGCTCGCCGATGCCTGCAGACGTCCAGCTTGACGGACGCCAGCATGTGTGACGCTGGACAGTTATCTGATCCTTTCGGTGTGGCGAGTCTGCGCTGGACTCTGCCACCGCCGCAAGTCCTCCTTTCCCCACCTGACGTCTGGACTCGGAGGCCTGCCTGCGAACTAGGGGCGCCCGACCCGTGCCCTGCTCACAGGCACCCTTCCACCTTTCTGTGAATCTGGTCCCCGTCTGCTTTTGTCCTGGCCGGTTTGGTGTAGCCCATTCATGTCAGCGAGAGGGGTTCATCGGTGTTACTGTGGACTCTAAGGCAGCAGTGTGGCAAGTTTCATGTAGTGTGTCACCGTTTTATATGTTTTATTCATTTGGAACTTTTTGAAACTGGGGCACCTGGCCCATTTCTAGCAATAGTGTCTGTCGCTGTGATGTGGGCATACCAGTCTCCACCGGGCACATTTACGTGACAGCAGGCTCTGCGTGCCAACAGGTTGAGTGGCAACTGCGGGCTGGGACCCTGGCAGAAGCCGCAGCGCCTGTAAAGTGGCATATCACTGGACAGGGGGCTCCAGAACTAGGTGGCAGCGGGCGTTCCCTCCGGGGTGTGCGGTTAAGAGCCCCAGCTGACGGCGAGGCCGGGCAGTTTGAATTACAGCAGTACAGCTGCTGGGTGACTGTCAGCGTGCGGAGATGCCTGGCATACTGCAGCAGGGAAGAGGCTCCATGGGGGTGGCAGACAGTGGAGGGCCAGAGGGGACAGGGGCTGCGGGCACACCCTCATAAAATGTACCTTAGACTTTGGGAACAAATGAGGGAACTGTCATGTGACAGTGGAAGACGACGCACATGGGAAGGAAATAAAATGACATACCTCGTGATTTGCAAAAGGGGGTCTTGCACCTTGATAGGCAGTGCTGGCATTTATTTATTTATTTATTTTTTTGTCCTCATTAGCCACTTCATCGTTCCAAGAACTCTCCGACCGCCAAGACACATTCCTCTCTGTACAGGTAGGAAACCAGAAAATAGCTCCGTAACCCCCAGAGAGACAGACCCGATGTCTCAGCGAGGGGAAACCTCGCACGATCTATCTCCATTCAAGCCTGTTGCAGGCTGTTAGTCCAATAGCTTTGTGGCATGGGGAGCCTCCCGTTGGACACGGAGTATTGGGCTTAATCATCGGACCCGGGGGAAAACCCCCCCCCCAAAAAAAACCTCGGGTTCTCTGACAGCTTTATCTCCACCCAATTAAATAGTTCAAGAATCTCACAGTACGGGGACTACAGGCCCTTGCCAAATCAACTTTAGATGTTGAATAAAGTGATGTCAATTACTCTGCATGAGTCGGCGAATTGATGTTGACCCAGTTTTTACATATTTGTCTTCTTGCTAACAAAATGGCATAGTATAGGAATTCCCTCTCTAGTCCCTTGATGTTATCATTTAGCCCAAAAATAACTAAAGACCATGAGAAGGGGATCGAAATTCTAAGAATTGATTCGAGAGTTATCTTGACTTCTTGCCAGAATCTAGTAATATTCGGGCACTCCCAAAACATGTGTAAATCTGAAGCTGCTGGAAGAAGGCATTTACTACAGCACTTCCCTGGTTGGAACTTGGAGAGTTTTTTGGGGTAGTAATACGCGCGATGCAGTGTAAATAATTGGTTGCGCCTCAACCACGCAGGTTTTATTATTTTATACAAAAGGCTAAAGGATTTCATCCATAGTTCTTCTGCTTGGGCTTCTCCATCTCCTTCCCACAGTTTTACAGGAAGGTTGAATTCGCCCTCAACTTCTTCCATGATGTTCCAATAGAAAAAAGCAACCTCTTTACCCCCGTAGGCTTTCTCGACTAAGTTTTTCTCTAAGGAGCTGTACCCTCCAATTTTGACCTTTTTCTTTGTCTGATCTCGAAGCCAACTAGACAGTTGTATATAGATGAACCATGATAATGATGAGCTTATCCTGTCTGAGAATACCTCCCATTCTAGTAAGGATCCTCCTGCCACCAACTCTCCCCATCTTTTTATTCCTGCCTCCAATATCACAGTTTTAACCGTCTTGATGTATTGCGGAGAGAACCCTGGAAAATCCCAGATCGGTGCAAAATTGGGAAGATATGCCATCCCAACCTTAGATTTGATTTGAGTCCATTCTTTTAGGAGCAAATATAGGGTCTTTAGCCTCACTTTCTTAAAAAATCTCTTATGTCTAAACTTAAACAAGAAGCCATCAAGTGGAAGATTAGAGCCCAATAACATTGCTTTGAACATACAACCATTTGAATTATCCTGGGGGGGTCTTTAATAGCATCCTAGAGTGGGACAGATGGAAAGCCCAGGCGTAATATTCCAGGTCTGGCAATGCGAGTCCCCCCTTCTCTCTCCTCCTTCATAATTTCTTCGATGACAGCCTGGTTGATTTAAAGCTCCAGATAAATGAATTAATGTTTTGCTGACATTTAAACAGTTGCGTAGTGTCAAATGTTAATGGAATAGTATTAAAAATAAATGTGTATTTGGGGAGGATGGTCATTTTCACTAGGCTCGTTCTCCCATAGATGGTAAGCTGGAGAAAGGACCATGCTATCATCAATGCCTTGAATTCGTGGAAAATCCGATCTAGATTAGTCTGGGCCAAGATGTTTATATCATTTGTGATTCTAATCCCCAGATAGCGGATTGAAGGTGTCACCGGGAGCTGAAGGTTTGCGATATTCCAAGCCATTATATCTGTTTTTCCGGCATTTATTTCATACCCTGTGAACGTTCCAAATTCTTCAGCCCTTTTTATGACCGTAGGGAAATGTCTGCGCAGGGTCAGTTGTATATATGAGAATGTCGTCAGCATATAACCAGACTTTCTTCTCCCAATCAGAGAAAGAAAAAGGCAGAATATTGATGTTCTCTTATGGTCTGGACAAATGGTTCAACATAAATGTTAAATAGAAGAGGGGAGAGAGGACACAACTGTCTTGTCCCTCTGCTGATTTCAAAAGATTTTGTACGTGTGCCATTAATCAAAAGGCTAGCTCTCGGGTTTTTATACAGCAAACCTATCACTCTACAAAATTTGGGGCCAAATTGGAATTTTTCCATAACTGCAGTTAAATAGGACCAATTGACCCTATTGAATGCCTTTGTTGCATCGAGTGTCATGATTGCAAGAGGCAAGGCAAAGGTTGAGGCTATGCCTATCGCTCCGAACAGATCATAAGTTAGGTCGGCCAGTTGTCGACCTCTAATAAATCCCTTTTGGTCATGATGGATAATCGTTCCGATCTCGCTTCCCAAACGTGCAGCCAAAATTGGCATTTATGTCCTGTAAACAGTAGAAATGAATGTGAGTTTACATTGCTGCCTTTGTGTGCCGGAATTTTGGACTAGGTGTGTTAATACTGCGGGTTATTTATAAAATGCAATGGCGTTCCTTGTTAAAAGGTGTAAGGTATTTGAGGTAGG
This sequence comes from Lissotriton vulgaris, assembly GCF_964263255.1. NCBI lineage: Eukaryota > Metazoa > Chordata > Amphibia > Caudata > Salamandridae > Lissotriton > Lissotriton vulgaris. The sequence goes on from NC_141689.1 coordinate 511,852,064, forward strand.
AGTGAAGATTTCTTGCAGAAGAGAGGAAAAGTTTTTGTGTCAAAACATATGCGCAGGTGCCCAATGCAAATACATCTAGCATATAGCCTATCCAAAATGAATGATTTGTTCGCTTGTAGTACCTTTTCACAAAGAAGCTAAGAGGCAAACTGCCGAGTCAGAGGCCGCTTGTCAAGCGAGCGTGTCTGCCTAGTGTCTCACTAAATAATGCCCTCGTAAAAGTGCGCAGCATTACTGTCAGGATTTTGAAGAGAACACGTGAGTGGTGTGTGCTTGTTTTTCTTTCTCAGGGGACCAGCAGAGAGCAGGCAAATAATGACTTGGGAGAGACAGGGAGCGAGTGTGAGACAGACAGGCGAGGGCCCGCGCACGCTGCTCCTGCAGACACCTGCGGGGCTTTCAAGTAAATGCCTACGCTTCGAGCTGATAAGACCATTTCAGACGCTTTGTTCTATCAATCCCGCACACACCTCTTGAAAAGGAGAAGAAAACGCAGAGCGTGAAGGTCGCAATTCACATTTAATATCGTCTCTGCTCCTGGCTGGCAGTACTTGGGAGCGGTGGGAAATCAGAGAAGTTTGTGTGAGTCTGCTTGACAGCAAAGGGACAGATATGCATGAGGTCACTTCCCTTTTAAGGCTTGAGCAAGGCTGGACAGGTGGCCATTTACAGTTTATGATCAGCCATATTGAAGACCTGTCAACTTCAAAAACAATGTTCATCAAAGGAGGAGGAGGCAGGGCCTCAGAGGGGCAGGGCTTCACTCCGAGAGCTACTTAAGAGACACTTTTGCTCCTCTGGCTTCTGCCAATGTTTTGGGGTGTTTTCAAGACGCGCAATGGACATCTGCTCTTCACAGCTTCCAAAGACGAGCTGGAAGCCCACTCGGAGCAGGGTTTTCCAGCTTGCCTTTCTTCCATCATGTGATTTGACGTTTGCTCTTACATTTCAATAACAGGTTGAACACTTACGTGATATTAGATGGAACAAAGACAATGGGAAGGAGTCACAACAGTCCCAATATTTATGGAATCATTTGTCATGAATGATAGAGTATGTAAGCAATGTTCATCTACAACAATATTACACAGAACCAGGCTTTACATTCGTTTGCATCCCTCCCCTGTTCTCCTTACAGCTATTAGTGATTTAAAGCTATGTTTGAACTTCATAAGTATAAGCAGTGTTTTAATTGGAAAAATAGAAGTGCAGGTACTTTGTACCAGAGTACCTGCTTGTTTCTCAGAAGTGCGGTACTCTCCAATTAAAAGTATTATGTCTCTCCTGAGATGTATCGGTACTCTCCCCCTAAAAATGAACAAGCATTGGCATAGCCAATAGGTGTCACCTTTGGGACCTTATAAGTGTTTAGTTATCCAGCACAATATCCTTGGTGCAACAACATCAAGTGTTGCATAGCTAAACACTTATAAGGTCCCAAAGGGGAGACCTATTGGCTATACCAATGCTTGTTCTCACTTTGACACCCGCACACAGAATCTCTGCTATTAGACAATCTTCCTCCATCAGCTCCAGGGTTAGACATAACTGCATGGTGTTATCCAGTGGTCGAAGTGGGCGGGATCAGCAGGGCACAGAGTGCCCCTAGTTCTTAAATTTCATAGAGTCCATTCCCCTACTTTCTTATTTTAAACATGCCTCCCGGACGGCATTAATCGCCAAGGCCGATAGTTAACGCTCAGCTTTTGGGAACGGGCAGAGTAGGAAAATAACTATTTTCCTTTGTCGCCAGAGTAGACAAGGACAGTGTCCAGTTCTCATGCCGCCCCCACCCCCTCTTTCTGTCTTGCTCCTCCTCATTTAGTGAAAACAAAGACTTCAAGAAACAGGCATAACCTTCTATTTCCTCCTTTCATTTATTTGCTCCCCTGTAAAATGGATCCAAAAAAGACAAGCATTTGCTATGCAATAGGTCTCGCATTAGGAAAGTTTGAGCTATTGGTCTTGTAAATAACATTTTTTTTATTTATGTGTTGGTTTTGAAAATAGCTCAATTAATAGCTTTGTCATTTACAATGCCAATAGTTATAACTTTCGCAAATGTGACACCTATAACCTGGGGTTGCGTGGAGTGATGCTGTGGTGGTGCTGAGTGGTGCTGTGGTAGTGCTGTGGTGGTGCTGAGTGGTGCTGTGGTGGTGCTGAGTGGTGCTGAGGTGGTGCTGTGGTGGTGCTGAGTGGTGCTGTGGTGGTGCTGAGTGATGATGTGGTGGTGCTGAGTGGTGCTGTATTGGTGCTGAGTGGTGCTGAGTGGTGCTGCAGAGTGGTGTTGAATGATAATGTGGTGGTGCTGAGTGATAATGTGGTGGTGCTGAGTGATGCTGGGGTAGCGCTGAGTGATGATGTGGTGATGTTGAGTGGTGCTGTGTTGGTGCTGAGTGGTGCTGTGGTGGTGCTGAGTGGTGCTGTGGTGGTGCTGAGTGGTGCTGTGGTGGTGCTGAGTGGTGCTGTGGTGGTGCTGTGGTGGTGCTGAGTGATGCTGTGGTGGTGCGGAGTGGTGCTGTGGTGGTGCTGAGTGGTGCTGTGGTGGTGCTGAGTGATAATGTGGTGGTGCTGAGTGATGCTGGGGTAGCGCTGAGTGATGCTGGGTGACGTAGCTGGTTTGTGCAGGTCCATCTTTAAAAGCTATGCACTGCAGTACACTCGCACAAGTAAATAGTAAACCTTAAATTACAGGTGGGAAACAGTTAGTGGAATGTACTTGTTAAAAGTATAGCATTCAGTTCTGTCTTCATACTCCAGCGCTTGGACGCCCATTGGGCAGCAACCGCGCTATATAAATACCAATACAATGCCATTTCTAAATGGTCATACGATTAGGTCTATAGTTTGACCGAATATGTATGCCATGTCTTTTTTTTATTTTACGGTGTTTTATATAGCGCGAACTTGACCAGACAATTGTAAATTTTTCCTAAACTATAGATCTACAAAAGTAGACATTATCCAGCCTAAACCAGAACAGAATATCCAATGAATTGCACTATGCAGCCAAGATTCCATAATGGACGTTTGACCAAGTCACTTTGTTTGATGTACACAGAAAATGTGAGCGAACGGCGATATCTCGTGGTACCTAATAGTTTAAGTTTAGTTTGATTGTGACCAACGCCTGACAAGATGGTACTGTGTTCATAATTTAAGATGTTTGTTTTTTAGCTTTAATAATATATTTAAAAAAAGGCCCGTTTGGTAGGACACAAAAGAGGCACGTAAATTGATACGGGACAGCAGTCGAGCGTTTTAGTCCACTAGATGCGTCCAAATTCATAAATAAATTGCACCCTAATCCAAAAGGAGAAGATTAAAAAGGCTATGAAGTTTGGGACTGCGGGGCATGTCAAAAGTGAATGTATTCGATAGCTTGAAGAGGGTACAAGGAGGCGCTTGATGAACCGAAAACGGCCTGGGATTGCGACACTGGGGGGGGGGGGGAGAAATGCGAGACACAGCCTGGTGGCCGTGAATAATCTGTGAATGGAGGTAGCGGGGTGTAGCGACATGGAATCAGGGATAACCCGGGAGCAGCAGTTTTAAAATTTATTTATTATTTAATCTTGTAGAGCGCGACAGCTACCCAAAAAGGGTTTCCCGGCGCTGGACAGATAGGGTGCTATAAATGTCAACCGTCACATAGTTTTAATGGACAGGTGATGTGTGCTAATTACTGGTTAAAAAGCCAGGTCTTAGTGTTTTTACGAAATCGGGCATAGTTTGTTTCCGTCCGCACGTGCAGAGGCAATGTATTCCACAGTGTTGGGCCCAGGTAGGCAAAGGACCAGCCCTCCCATTCTGGCGAGTCTAATTCTTGGTACAAAGAAATACTCCATAGAAGATGAACCGAGTTTACGCGGAGGGTTGTAGGGATTAACAAGGGCGTGAAGGTACTGGGGAGCTGTGCCTGCTTTGATCTTAAACATGTAGCTCAGGGTCTTGAATTTGATATGACTCTCAACCCTGAGCCAGTGAAGATCGCGAAGGGGACCAGAGATGTGACTGGATCTGGGGATGTTATTCAACAATCTGGCCTCGGCATTCTGGACCAGTTGAAGACGTCTGGTCACTGTTTTGTTTGTCCCTAGGTAGAGCACGTTGCCGTAGTCCAGCCAGGACATGATCAGGGCATGGATAACGGTTCTTTTGGTATTGGTGGGCAGCATCCCGATAATTTTCTAAAGCCAGCGCTGAATTGTGAAGCAGATGGCTGAGACCTTGTTGTCCTGGTGTTGCATGGTCAAGGTGTTATCAATAGTGAATCCTAAATTTCGAACAGATTCGGCTGGCAAGGGGATGGGGCCCATCTCAGGAGGCCAATGTTTGAAGCTCCATAGATCACTTTTTTGGCCTAAAATTAAAACTTCGGTTTTGCTTCCGTTCAGTTTCAAGAGGTTCTGGTTCATCCAGTCCACAATTTTTCTCAGACCTGACTGAAGGGGGGATGTTAAGCCTTGGGTTGGATCTGAAAGGGAAAAAGCGATTTGGGAGTCATCCGCGTAGGTGAAAAGAATAAGGCCTTCTTGTTCCGCTAGTAGGGCTAATGGTTTCACATAAAGATTGATGAGAAGGGGGCTGAGTATCGAGCCCTGGGGCACCCCATAGGGAGACTTATGGGTATTTGAGGCTGATGAGTTAGAGAAAATCTGGAAGGTCCGATGTAAGAGAAAGGAGGCCAGCCAACTACGTGCAGCTTCGCCTATACCTATGGCGGTCAATGTTTCTATAAGTATGGTGTGGGAGATGGTGTCGAATGCGGCACTGAGATCGAGTAAAATCAGTGCCACTGTGTCTCCTCTATCTAGTAGCTGGCGTACGTTTTCTGTGACTCCCAGTGTTGTCTCAGTGGAGAAACCGCGACAGAACCCCGATTGAGACGGGTGGAGTATAAGATTGTCCTCCACAAACTGCGCGAGATGGGAATGAACATGCTTTTCCAGTATCTTGGAAAAGGCCGGCAGGAGCGAGATAGGCCGGAAATTGGAGAGGATCTTAGGGTCGGCTGTAGGCTTCTTCAGAAGAGGAGATACCATAGCATGCTTCCATCTGGCCGGGATGATGGAATCCCGTAGGGACAGATTAAGGGTCAAACAAATAATGGACATGGTCCGAGTCAAGCTGTTTTAAGACAGACATGGGAAGTGGGTCATTGGGTGAGCCCGATTTTAAACTTCCTAAGATTTTAGTAAGTGAATCCAGATTGAGACTCGGCCATGTGTTCAGAATTTCCTGAGTGTGAGTCGTATCGGTGGATAAAGAACAGGACGCTAGGTTCAGCTTCGGGGAATGTGTATGTTGGGATCTATTGCACTGCTGAAGGGCTATGTCTTGATAAATGGCTTCAATTTTTTGCGTAAAGAATAGGGCTATTTCTTAGCATTGATTATTGTTCAGTGTGGGTGGTTTGGCTGCCGTTTCGGAGCCCCCAAGCTCTTTTACCAGGGTAAACAATGTTTTGGAATTATTTGTGGCCTCAAATGGTTTTGGAGACATGGTTGGCCCTGGCAGTGCCACAAGCCTTATGGTAGCTTTTTAATTCTTTTTTTGTAGATGACTGCACGTTCCGGGGAGTAATTATTTCTCCAGCTACGTTCCAGTCTTTTGCATTTGGATTTTGCTACTTTAAGCGATGCATTAAACCAAGGGGCTGGGGTCTTAGGCATGTTGTATTTTTTCTTGGACAAGGGGAGACTGGCGTTAATGGCGTTGGAGAGCCAGACGTCAGTCCTAGCTGATGCGCTTTCGACATCCTCCGTTGTGGGTAAATCTGGGGGGGAAGGAGTGCATCCAAGGTCAGCTTAAAAATATTCATGTCTAATTTTTTCCAGTCTTTTTTTAAAATGCTTGCTGTAGTCCTTGCGTTGGGAGTGCATGCTGGGGAAGTGATGTTAAAATTAGCAAGGAAGTGATCAGACCAGTGAAGTGGGAGCGCGGGGGAAGGTTGGAAAAAATAGGGTCAAGAAGATGACCAGCTTTGTGCGTGGGTCCTGAATTGCAGAGCAGAATATTCATGGCAGCTAGGTCAGCTATGAAATTACTACTTGTCGAGTTTAGGGGGTCTTTTAGATGCAAATTCATGTCCCCTAAAATGGAAAAATTTGGGGCGTTCATGAGTAGTGGGGCCACAAGGTTGGGGAATTGTAGGGCCCATTCATTCGAGGGCCCCGGTGGTCTGAACACTAATAGTCCTGAAAGAGTGAAATGCGAATGTAACAAAAGTTTGAATAGCGCCGCCTCGCAATTAGATGAGTTCAGTGGATCAAACTTACATTGAAATGTGTTTTTGAAAACTACTGCTATGCCTCCTCTTGTCCTGTTATTGGGTCTGCCTGCTCTGACAATCGCATAATTGGAGGGTAGAGCCTCCGCAATGTCAGGGCCTGAGCTGTCATGTAGCCATGTCTCAGTAAGGAACAGGGCATCTGGTACTTCATTCGTTAGCAGGTCGAAGATGTCCCTTTTATGTTTGCCTAGGGAACGGCAGTTAAGGCTAAGAAAGGAGAAATTTAAGTCTGGTTTAATTTCTGGGAGAAAGCGGCGGCACCTTTGAGAAGGACCCAAAAAAAATTTGCAAATTTGCAAGATTTGCAGACTTTAGAGCACAGGGAGTCCGGATGGAAAATGTTGTAGTCAGGGTTATCCTTTGGCCTCAGTGTATGGAGTTCGACTGAGGAGTAGATGGTGGATATAGTAGGGAATTGGGCAGGGGTCTTACCCCCTAGGCCCGTTTGGGCGTGGACGGGCGCGGATGGGCTTGCCTTTGGCGCGCCCGCTGCGCGCGTGCGCTTGTTCTGGGCCCTAAGTAGTCTAGCGGCCCCCACAGACTGCAGCGCTGACCCCGACATCCGCCGGAAGTGTAGGGATTAGTGAGAGGATTCCCGTGCCAGCCGTCCGATCAAGCGGCACAAGCCGTGTCGGACCGGGGCTGCGGGAGAGTGTGCAAAGGGTGAGGTAAGCACAGAATCACGAAGTAATAAAATCACAGTATACACAGTTTTAAAAGATCTGATCAGTGCAATAATAACAGGAGCTGACGGCGTCTCATTCACACCGCCTACCGCGTCCACTGCACTCGCACTCATCCGGGCCCTAAGTAGTCTAGCGGCCCCCAGAGACTGAATGAAACGTGAAGGGACCTCAGAAGCACTTGCAAGGCTATGATGTTTGGGACTGCGGGGCATGTCAAAAGTGAATGTATTCGATAGCTTGAAGAGGGTACAAGGAGGCGCTTGATATACCGAAAACGGCCTGGGTTTGCGACGGGCAGAAATAAAAGTACACTGGGAGGGGGGAGGAGAAATGTGAGACACGGCCTGGCGGCCGTGAAAGTACGGCCGGCCGTGGGCAGCAACAGCAGGAGTGAATAATTAGGGGGGAGGAGAAATGCCTGAGGCCGAGCGCACGCTGGGGGAAGCTTCAGATGCCTGTGGGAGGGAGGCCGATGGCTTTGATGTGGACGCGCTTTCCGCTCCAGTGCTCCACACGAACTGTAAGAAATCCGCATGGTTTCAAACCTTGGTTTAGCCTCTATATCTCTCACCAGCAATGCGCAAGTGCATTGGCAGGCGAGACCTAAAAACGCCTATTTGAGTACATATACTGCAGAACAATCATGTAGTATATATAGTTAACTAAACAATCTCTTTGTTTTCTCTACCTCACAAGGACAAAAAGCTGTGAAAGCCTCTTACGTCATGAGATATTTAGTATGGCCACAGAATACCTGAAGGTAACGCTAAATATAGTGACAGAAGATTAAGGAACTTGTTTATCACCTACTTAAGGTGTATTTATTGGCTTGGCCTCCGCACTCTGCACTCCTATACAACATAAGACTTTGTGGTTGTTTCATCATTCCATTTATGCAGTCTATAAACAAACTAATTGACAAGACAATTCAGAATTGTGTAAGAATTTCTGAACCCAAGAAAACAATTGTGTGGCCCATTAAATCACATGGTCTCCTCTTAGCTCTAGCTCCATGACCCGTTGTGATGGAAGCCTTTCACACGAGATGCAGATCACAAAGAGATCCATTGTTGTTGCAAATGGACTACAAAGCACTGATCAAAGCAGGGGGTGGTTTAGGTTTCAACCAGGTCGCAAGTGGGGGTACTGGCAGCGGTGTTTGGCCCAGGACTCGCTCTGTAGCAGGCCTCACGCTGCTACTGTAGAATGTATTTACTTAATACAAAAGCAGGCCTAACCTGCTTTTCTGATGAATTAATAATGAGGCAGACAATGCCCTTCGCCACCATATACCAGTGAAGCCTTAAAGTATGTCTAAGGACTTTGTTTTCTATTTATCCGAGGGCCCCATGCATCCCAGGGGGGCCTTGCTTGATGCTGGAGGGACCCAGGCTCCACATAAATCTTCTAATAGCCCTGGATTTCAAACTACAGACCTGAAGCCAATCAAAAATGAGCAATAAAAACCTACAGGAATATCACCTGAAGGGAGGTGTAAGGCTGGTTAAGACGTCCATTGAGGCCACCAATGACTGTCTCAGGTGGAGAAGCAGTGGACATCGGTACAAGGCAGACTCTCAGTGTATAAACAGCCCTGACTGGACTCTCTGGGACCGTAACACGGATTAATGTATATATATGGCTTGGAAAGACTAGCAAGGCAGCTCTTGCAGATTCTTCTCGTCCCCGCTACCTCCTTTTGTCATCATTGCCTACGTTTCCCTCTCCTACTCCCTGTCAAAGTCTGATCATGTCAAAGTCTGATCATGACAAATTCCGATCCCCAGAAAGGAGTGCCAGCCACCAGCACAAATTAAGCACTGTGCTGGAGCCACAATGGTTCGTAAGCCCCCTCAGATCACGAGCTATATCCAAGGCCTCCCACAAAGAACGCACTTTAAACATGCACTGTAGAAACCTTGAGCACAATGCCTGCATAGTGCTTCAGGACCACCAGTGGTAGCAAAGTGCCGTGCAATACGAAAGCCAACAAAATGCCACTCAACACAAATAATGTTTCTATCATTTTCAAGGTATCAATTATTTCGCTCATGGTGGTTCAGTTCTGCGAAACCCAACTGTCCAGGGGTCCTGCTTTCCAAACATTTTATGCCAAACAGGAAAAAGAAGCAAAACTCATTACCTGTGCAACCCACACCCTGCCGGCTGTTTGTTTAAAGTCAAATTGCAAAACTCCTTGTCGGGCATCAGCAGCTCCCCTGCGTCAGTGTGTGTCAACACAAAGGCCGCATACCGAAGCTCGCGCCTCCAGGCAAAAGCAATTATGCAAAAGCAATGGGTGGCGGGGGAGGGGGGGGGGGGGGGGTGAGCCACAAAAAATAAAATAAAAACAGAGCATGTAAATATCAGCAAACATAAAGGGCTTTTGTTTTTCACAGGTTTACCAGGATACACAGTAAGGTGTTACTGCCACCTTTTAACACTCAAAGGAGAGCGGAGGAACCTGAGAGAGCGCGGCAGAGGTGCGCCCGTCTCACGGCGGCCTGGGCGGCGACCCTTTCGGCCTTAAGCAAACATTCCCTAAATTCAGAAAGCTACCAACCAGTGCCAACTTGTTTCCTGCGCTTGTGCAAGACTTACAACTAGCGCCTTCTCCTTCTATTCCTGAAACAACCTCCGTAAAGAGCTAACAAAACAAACAAAAAAAGAGTACAGCTCCAACGTGAGTGTGCAGACGTTATCACAGGTCGCAAAAAACAAAAGTGTGCAGTAAAAACTTCTCTAGAGCGTAATATCGAACACAGATCATTCCTGTATCAACCACGGAGTGTGTAAAACAGAACAAATGGCCTAGTGAAAATCTCATGAAAGAGGAAAAAGAACAACGGCCCCAGCAGGCTATAATATCCCAGGGCAGGCGGAGTTGCTGCTTGGGATACAAGTTTAATTCACTGGGAGGGGGAAGGAGAAATGCGAGACACGGCCTGGCGGCCGTGAAAGTGAAAGTACCGCCGGCCGTGGGCAGTGAATAATTAGGGGAGGAGAAATGCCTGAGGCCGAGCGCACGCTGGGGGAAGCTTCAGGGGAAGCAACAGATGGCTGGCTTTGATGTGGTGATGCGAGGCAGGCGGATAGAAGCGCGTGCATGGGACACATGCACTTCTGGAAATCCGCATTTTTTGAGAGCCTAGTTTAGCTCTTAGTTTAGCCCCAATAGGTTTCGAGTTATAAATAGCTCGACCTAAAAAACCCTTTTGCTGGAAACGTCGTCTTTTTTGGACACTTTTCTATTTCTAAGTGAAGTTTTGGGGTGGAGAGAAATAAAACATTCAAAATATGAAAAATAACTAATTAAAAAATAAATAACAAATTCACACCTAAACACATTAGCGTCACTTTCCAGTATTTGCCAGTGAAGCGCTACTTTTGTTTTCTCGTCTCTCTTTGAACAACATTGCTTTCCCTGGGTGGGAAAATGCAATATTCCTGGAGGTACTGAAATACCTGCTTGATGGGTGAATTGGAAAACAAAATGTGTACCGTGGATCTGTGTTCAGTGATGTGGTCTTTTTAAACCATACTGCTTATGTTTTGTAAGGATACCGGCAATGGACATTGAAATGGGTCCCTTCTGGTCCCTGTAGTCATGGCCTTAACTTTTCAGGCACAAGCACTCACTAATTTCTGAATAATGAGTGTAAAAAGAAAAAAGGTAGCCATGTTGTTCCTGCTTACATTTCACATGCTTGACTTAATCTTGCATTCCCTATGAGTGTTTGCTTTTTCTAGGATGATGATAATTTCTTTTTAGGAAGCCTATTGCTCTGGTCTAGTGCATCATTTGAATGGAATCACATCCAGGTGTTTATAGCGGGTCAGTGAAGTGCACATTTTTCTCAGTGGGGCAGTATGTTGTTCAGTGGGAGAGAGGATGTGGCACTATGACTATGGTCATAGCTGTTGAATTTGGAACTGGGGAACTAGGTTCAGCCAACATGACCAGTCCACCAGACAACTCCCCCTTGAGGGAGCACATTCCCATGCTAGACCTTAGAAGGCCCGCAAGATCTTAAAAGCCCTGGTGTCTTACCACCAGCAGATGGACCCTAGCAGTGGCAAGTGTGGGTTAACCTTGAAGGCCTGTCCGCCATAATTCATTCTTACGTTTACCTCCAGTCTTGCAGGCAGGCCTATGAAGCTGTCACTGAGGTCACAGGACCCTTGAGCGGGTGGTTCTAGGGCAGTGCGACCGCTCCAGGCGCTAACCAGCCGCGGTCCGTGCACGTAACAGCGGTGGGACAGACGAGCCAGGTCAGAGGTGATTTCTAGGGACGATGCAGAGGGGAAATTAAATAAATAATTAATGTTCCATCACCATCGTCCCAAGAAATCCCCCCTTACCCGGCCCCACCGCTGTTACCTGCACGGAATGCGGCTGGCGCTAACTTCAGGTGGGGGCGTCATGTTTGCAAATATATTATGGTTTTAAAAGCACTTGCTGCCTCCTTCCTGGCCTCCAACAATTTTCGGCAACAATAAAAATGTCACGATAACGCCAGTGATTAATTTGTGGAAAGACAGACTGAGATTAGTATGTGTAAATGTAGTAGGATCTACACTGGAATTGAACTGAAATTACACTATTACCTCTGTGATGCTATTGATTGCTTTATCACAATTTAATAAAAATCTGTTTACAAAAAAAAATAACTCCAGTGATTAATTTTCTTATTAGAGAGAGAGGGGTGTTTTGTCTAGTGGACGTTTTGACTCATGGAAAGGAAGCACAGGGGGTTAATGTGCCTGCTGATAAGAACATGTACCATGCAGATCACAAAGTGCACATAATGTAAATAAGTCAGTGGGTTACTGCTTTTGTCAGAGAGACCCTATTGTTACTTGCAGTTAATAAGCTAAAATCCTAGCATAGAACAGTGAGCTATTGACTATCATGTAAGAGCTGCAAGCAAACTGCAAGGTATAAATCAGAGCATCGTTTTTTTCCCCAGTCTTTGATTGTCATAATGTTTCAAAAAAGGGTTCATTTTGGTAGAAATCAATTCTGATTATTAAAGAGAACCCCCTACCATGGTATTACATTTTAAATTCTGAGTTTGTGTTTCTCCAGACTAATCACTATGAAACCATGCTGCCTACTAGTATGGTTGTCATGTGACTCCTACATCTTGTAGTCCTTTGTCTTATGTAACATTCCCTATACAGTGATTCACACACATATGATTGATTGTCTCTGTGTAATATGTGTGATGTAAAGTGCTCTGACACCCTACACTGGTTCTACTGGTGCTGTAAATGTTCTGATACTTTATTATTTTGACATTTTTACACATGCTAACAGTTTCTGCAAAGACTTTCCTTATTAGTATCAGTGGAACATAAAATTGCAGCAGTGAGAAAGGTGACCAGTCAACCTTTGCAAAGGGCCCTCCACTTCACAGCATCACAAGTCACATTGTTTAGTAACTTTTGATCGGTTTGAGCTATAAACAATTTATTAGTTAAAATAGTCAGATTATGCAGCAGATGATGTATTATGTGGCAAATATGGCAGAGCCATAATTATGTCAAAAACATTTGCAAACTAATATTTTTTGCCATTTATGTTTTAACTGCTTTTGGGAAAAGGAAGGAGACGTGCTGATGACAGAAACTCCATGGCTCGGAGGCAAATTGCTCGCGATTCCACTTTTAAGTATATTTGGGACATTCTGTGATTAGAAATGTATCATACTTTGTGAAAATATTTTAATGTCAATAACTCATATTATACCTTAAATAAACATGTGTATTCATTGGTTAAATTATATAACGTAATAAGCTGTAACCGGTTAGTGAAATGAGAAACAAATACAAAGAATTGGGATATTTTGCTCTTTGTGCCACACCTCTGACTCCACCCACTGACCCATTCCATGGGTTATTCCAGCCCTCCAATTCTCTGCCCACAGTTCCCCTATTCCCCCCCCCCCCCGACCCCCCCACTTTGACTACTGGTGTTGGCAGGCTTCTATCCCCGTCGCCCACTACAGAGACACGGAGTCGGTGTGCAAGTGGGATTTGAACAGAGAAGAAAGACTGAGTCACGTGACGTCACCGCATATACAACTCTTAACAACTAACCTGGCTTCTCCTGTGGACATTTCCAGTTGGTTTACCCACGACTTGTACACTTCGACGGGATTTGTGTTGATGATGAGAGATTTGTCATCAATGATTTCTTTCACAACTGGAGCCAACAGTTGCCGAAGGTTGTTCTGACCTCTGGCCCCTCGGTTGAAGCTGACGACCATCTTAATCACAGTGGGATTCCCAGTCACAATGTCCTGGATCTGGTCCACTTTAGATCTTTAAAGCAAAAACAGCATATTTATCGGTTTATGTATCTGACAGAGCAGAAAAAGCATTTCGACAAGAAAAGGTGCATATAGCAGAAGCTATATGGTAGAGAAGTAGTTATGATGGGTAATCAAATGGGAGTTTAAAGCCTACCTGACTCTATACAGATCAGATAACTATATTCGCAGTGGCAGATTTACTGTGGAAAGGTACAGAATGGTTAAGAGCTAAAGACACTTAATGACGTAGTGATAAAGTACCAAAGTACAATTTTTACAAGTTGTTGAATTTAATTTTAAATGAACTCACCTAAACCTCAGGTTACTTAAAACAAATTAGCAACACATTATAACACGCCATATAGTAATTTTTGTGCAAACACTGGGATTTGCTATACACCTGCACCCAGTTTTGAGAGCTCACAGAAATTCACATCTACATCAATATTAAAAGACATATTAACCCTTGTAACTTGCAATATATTGAACTTTAAAAAATGTTATTGCCTTATCTTCAAATTTCAATGTAGGAATACAAATAACTTATAGCATCCATTTCCAGCTAATCATGCTACCGGATTTATCCATGGCCCAGTATTTAACTAACGGTAACTTGATTTGACCTACAATATTAAAATATTCTAATAATTCATTTGACATATTTGACTAGAATGAGCTACTCGCCAGATAGATGTGTAGCATCCCACATTACCCAAAATCATTCTTTACCTTCCCTTTAACTCCTCTATCATAATACTAGACACCTTTGTCATAATCCTTTTCTCTTCCGGTTCCTCCTGCATTTGTTCTCTACTTTCATTCTTTCTGACTTCTAGTTGTACTATGTGCCAGTGTAAGGGCTAGGGGATTAGTCCACGGAAAGTATTACCACAGTGCCTGTTCTGTATGAGGTCACTAAAAATGACAATAACCTGCATTTCATCCAACTTTGATGTGTCGGCTCCGTTATTATAGCATCATATACATGTCATCCGCTGGAGTGACCAGAGATTTTGAATTATGTTGTTTTCCAGTTATGAAAGGGTTTCTAGGATTAGCCAATGATTTTTACTATACATCTCATTTTTCCAGGGTTGGTTTCTGCTTTCCTTCTAGAAAGTGGCATTAGAGCTGCTGTTCAAGCCCTTAAGACTCTCACATCTGGATGGTGGTAATACCCTGCTCCATGGCCTCCCAGACTTCACACCGCAACGCCTGGCAGACACCCTACACGGCACAGCACATCTCATACACAGCCAGAAGAAATATGACCAAACCACCACCCCCATCCTGCTGGAGCTCCACTGCTTCCCCTTACTGGCCCACCACATCTTCACAACGATCTGTGTCACTTTCAAAGCCATCCCAACCAGCACCCTTGCTTATCTAGCAGACACGCTCCCCATCTCTGGTGGGTCTCAACACACTCGCAGCCAGGAGACCACAAGAAATGTAGACTATGAAGTGTGAAAATGAAAAAATAAGGGAGCAGGCCTTTTTCATTTATGCGCCCAGGATGTGGAACAACATTCCTGTATCCATCAGGACCACCTCAATGCTGCTCCTATTTATTTTTAAAGAACACTACATCATAATGAATCAACAGTCTTCAAACCGGCTATCTCTCCTATCATTCTCTGAGTTTATGTTTCTAGCCTTTACGGTGCTCAACTGCCTTTTGGATAGGTTTGCAATATAGAAATACCACATACATACACACGTGACGAAAAAACACTAAGCACTGTACTGATTGCATCCCCACTAAACAGTAAATAATTGGAACCAGTGGTTGCCAGTGGGCACCACCAGCATTTCTTTAGCCTAAAGCACTTGTTTTCTCTCCCATGGCTGCAAATCCACTAAGAAAATAATTCCACATCCCCCTGATGCCATTTGAGGCTCCCAGGGCCAGGCATGGAAGTCGCGTCATTGCTCAGAACGGTCACACCTAACTGCCTTTGTGATGTGACACCAGTGAAACTTCGTTGCGCAAATGAAAAAAAAACATTATTTTTGAAAGAAGTCCTGCAACATGAACATGACTCACTCCTATTTCAACTGCTATGATGGTGGTCTAAAGTGAAATTGCTGCAGCAGTACCCTGGTCGGCTTGAGGCTGGTTGGGCCATTTGAGTTTCTGCTTGAACCTTGCAGCGACCAATGGCGTGCAGGACTGAGACCCTGCCACAGGAGTAGTGTGGTTCCTGCACTGCATCCTCCACTGCACTGCCTGATGCCCACCAATGGCACCACAGTCTGCCTAGTGATTGCCTGTGTTACGGTGTGACCCAGATGTGCCCTGAGCCAGCACCACACACTGGAGGTGAGGTAAGGTACGGTGCGGGGTAGGCAGCTGGCTTCTGGTGTTGTGGTCGGTGGAGTTGGAGGATGAGCGGGAGTTCTCTTGGGACACGCAGCAATCCATTCCTCTCCCTTCACAGCGAAGCAACCCGCCGGCTCACTCTAAACGTCTGGGAGAGTTCAGAAAGTGTGAGTGAGGGTTCATGCTCAGTATAATTGCAAGCTCTGAAGCACGTTTCTGGCAGTGCTTGTAACTGTGTCATAAAGGTATTGAGGCAACATACTCATTCTGTTCTTGGCCTCTCTACTGAGTACACAGAGAGACGGTCACATGTGTGCCAACTGCAATTACAATTCAGTAGGAAAACGTCGGAAAAAGGCTGCACACTATGGAGAGTGTGAGGCTTGAAAAGCGCACAATTTGGGCTGAGGAGGCTCTGGGTGTCTGGGTGACGTGGGGGGGGGGGGGGGGGGGGAGGTGGGTGTTCATGCATGGCCGGGCAGGGGAGCTCTGAAGTGCAGTGAAAGTTTCTGTCAGTGTGTTATGAAAGTGATCCCACTATGTGCTCATTCAGTAGTTATCTGTGGAAAACTGAGAAACAGAAACGCTGAACTGAATCCCCACAGCCCCTCCTGACAACTTACCCGAGGGTTTGAAACAGCATAGAGGGCTTTGGTATATGTCCTTATAGGCGGGGGTGGCTCCAGCCTGGGTAGATGTCCTGCCAGGCAGGGGTGGCTCCAGTGGTGGCTGCGGGTGGTGCCAGCACTCTAAGTGGGCTGCAGTTTCTTAAGAAAGATTCAGCGCATCTGCACCTTTTTTATACAAATTAAGCAATGCCAACAACCAAACTGTACCACCTATAATGTAGTCTCAAACGGACTGCACGGGCCTCACACTCAATGCTGTTCTACATATTGCATGTTATGTTTGAGAGGTAGCTGCTGCAATAGAAATGTTTTTAGTACAGTGTTAGAAATGGGATCTCTGGTAGGCTAAGGCTTGCGCCAAAGCCAGGCAGAGAGCACCACTCTAGTCATTGCAAGGGAGTTACACTCCAAAGATAACCCCTACTCACCCCCTTGGTAGCTTGGCACGAGCAGTCAGGCTTATCCCGGAGGCAATGTGTAAAGCTTTTGCGCAACACAAACACACAGCAGCAACACACTAGGCACACCACAAAAGGAACTCCACACAAGGTTATATAAGAATAGCCTTTGTATTATCATAAACACATAGAATAGTAATCATACGATGTACACTGTGCCAACTGGCACCAGGCAGTATTACAGGGGATTATATACAGGACCGGGCCACAGTCAGAACCATCAGAATGCAGGCTAGTAAATGCAAAACGCAACCAGTAACTACTGGTACCATAATGACCACAGCATTATATCACATTAGACATAAATCCACAGTAGGCCCAAACCCTATCAGCCTAAACACATTACGCAATATCACATTAGGCATAAACACATTATCCTAACCCTCAGGAGCATCAACACTGAAATGATCCCCCAGGGGAACTGGCCTACTCCATGGGGCTCAAATGCCCCACATCCAGAATGTCAGGGCTGCCAATGCAGTAGGAACCAGACAACCACAATTGCACTGGGGCAGAGGAGTGTCTCTCACTCCTACCAGAGGTTCACATTTCAGGCCTGGCACCACAGTGCCTCTTCTGTCCCACTGGGACTAGTGGAACCAATAGGCCACCAAACATGGGCACCACTGTGCCCCTGGACCCTCACTGGGGCCCTGAAGACTAATGTGGCCACGTTGTAGCTACCCGCTTCGGCGGTGCAGCTGTACCAGAAAAATGCGGTCCTCTGGAGCCCCGCTCTGGGCTCACTTTACAAATTTGCCCCCAATGTTGGAGCGGCATGATCTCCTGCTGGACCTCTCAAGCACCAGCCCGGGAATGCCGACAGGGTATAAAGTAAAGCCCCACTCACCTGGGCTTTCAGAACTCCTCGGGAGCTGGGACGGGCACCGGCAGTGAGATGGTGTCGTCCCAGCTCTCTTCTCTTCAGGGCTGCCACACGCAGGACTCTCTCTCCTCATGAAAGCCCCGCCTGGGAACTGGCCACACCACTGTTGTACGCCGGGCTCCCTCACACTCCCGGGAGCCCCGTTGACCCGCTGCACTCTTCTACTTGGCGTTACTTCACCCGGTCCCTCTTCCTAGGACCGGGACTTCGTCAGCGTGGGGACGCCTGTGACGTCTCGTGGAGGCGGGGTGGGTTCCCGTCCTCCTTCCGGCCCAACTCTACTCTGCCTCCAAGGCCCCGCCCAGAGTCAGGCAGCTTGCCTGGCTTCCGGGCAGTGGCGGTGATTTAATTGGCAGAGAAACGCGGGGTGGGCTCCCGCTTTGGATCAAAAGTGATTGCGGGGTGAGCACCAGCCAAATTAAGTGCCGAACGCGGGGTGTGTGCCCGTTCTCTTTTGTAAACGCGGGGGTGGGCACTCGCGGCAAAATTTAGCAAAAATGCGGGGTGGGCTCCCGCTCCTCCTCACAACCCGGGTGGGGAGGGTCGCCGCGTCGGGATTTCCTCAGGACGCTCCGGTAGGACAGCGTTGCAGCGCCCTCATGCTCCCCTCGTCCTGGAGCTTGATGAGGGCAGAAGCTGGGCAAATAAAACACTGGCAGGCCAGCACACTGGGGGCTCCAAGGCCAGCAGACCATCAGCTGCCTAGCAGGGCAGCAAGTACACCCCAAGCGACGGTTCCTGGCAGTCCGGCAGCCTGTGGGCTGCAAGCCTAAGCACAAGAAAAGCACAACCTTTTCATGGGGTCACAGTCCCTTCTTTTATACTACATTTCCTTTGTGTAGAAAGCACAGGGCTTGGGGATACCAGCCAGAACTGGTTCTGGGGGGTTTGTAGCACTTTGTTGACAAGGATCCTCTTCCCCTTTGTCAGGTGGGGGCTCATCATCAGACACACCACAGCCAGCATTCACTAAGGAAGGCACACTCCTATTCAGGGACAGGGGATTAACTCCTCCCCCTACCCCCAGCCCAGATGTCCCATTCAGCCTAGCGCTGACTCAATCTGCACCTCCTGGAGCCAACCTGCACATCCTGGAACCACCCACACCATCCAGCCCCTGTCACTCATAAGCCTGACATGCAATCCACATCAGGCAGGCAGACACATGGCACACAGAAATGCCAACTCCTAAAAGTGGCATTTCTCCACCATTTACCATAAATCTGGGCACACCATTGTGGAGCATTTATTCTCACGAGTTCATACATACTAAACTCGCCCCTGCACTCCTCTCATACCAGGAATTACCATGGACACACATATCCTCCATGCATTCCTATGGGAGGGCAGGCCAATCTCACCACATGCACTCAGAGCGCGCACGCACTTTACACTGGGCCACAGTGCTAAAGTGCTCAAAGGCCTAAAACCACTACCACCATGTCAGAGCTTAAAACAAAAAGTTTAGGGGTGAACCTGCCAAAAGGCCAAGTTAAACATATCGTGATACTCTTATCCTTGAAATGTGGTGCTATATCAAAATCTAAATAAAGAAACATACAGTAAAGTCAGTAAACATACTTGATCTCTTCCTGCAGGGCGGTCTCGAAGAGCTTGAGCAGCAGGCACTCTTCTCGCTGATTGGACGCGTAGTTATACAATGTGAAAATGACCGTGTCCATGAACTTTGTGGATTTATTCTGTGGCATCTGGAAGATCAGCTTGGCCAAATAGGTAGGGTTAGTCTGGAAGGCAAGGGGTGAGGGAGAGAACACTTGTAAGGACTGGTAACATTTGCTGCTCAACCACTACATTTGTTGGTGTGTCCAGAAACATAAACCCTAATACAAACATTGAACTATGACTTCCACACATAGTCTATTTTACCACAAATGATCTCATATGATGAAACAGGAGTGGACCATAGAATGCAAATCCAATGTACCTTTGAAGTCTGACATTAGGAACAAACACTAAAATGGGAGTGTTTGATGAAACTTGATTCTGTGCGGAACTAGTTCTGTGGGCCAAGGGCATATGGTCCAGCTTCACGTATGGATCCTATGCATTGGCCTATCACCAGCTAGAATATGACCCTCCTTTCTCCATTTCTACAAGGACGAATTCTCGTGTTTTGTCATTTACTTCTTATCACTGATCCTACTCTTCCTGATACAACTATCCCTGATTAGATCACAACTATCTTCTGTAAAAGAGTATGTGCCTCCTCCATCTAATGATCTGGTATTGTTTGAATTAGTCCAATCATATTAGCTCACATCATTGTGTTCTCCCAACTTGTACACACATATTAACATATCAGATGGTGCTCCCATGTAAGGGCAAATGGCTATTAAGGCGCAAGTACACAGTTCTGCACCAAAATGGACATTGTTCTGCAATCTCCCGCCACTGACAATATTGACTTTACTGCACCCTTGCAGGGTGTGGTATCTTCCTGTTGTGTTTATAATGTTCCCTGTTACTTGGTTCCTAGCTGCTCAGCCAGTGTGAGTGTTCTGTTTGGAATGTTGGTGTGATGGACATGAGTGGAATGCTGGGTGCATGGTGTGAGGGTTGACAGTTGAAGATGGGCTGAGCAGCAGGGAGGCTGCTCCTGGTGGGGCTGCTACCACTAATGTTATGGACTTAATAAATAACTTAGAGACACTACTCAGCTACGTCTACTTAATCACCTCAATGCATGGAACATCATCATTACACAGGGGCAGACAGGGAGTAACCTGTGCTGCAGTTCACAATGAGGAATTAAACCACAGACAACTGAACCACACAGTTGCAGAGGGAAAACAATGTGGAATGTTGCCAAAGGTCACACTAAGGCACAGATCGGCAGTCATGGTTAAGAGGCAACTAGGCCGCTGCAACCAGAAGTGTGACCACACAGTGCTAATCAGAACGAACAAGCGGGTAGAGTCCCGAGGCACATCTATGGCAAATTAAGCCCTAGATAAGTTGTCAACCTAAAGGAATGGTTGAAAGTGAAGCTTTGCAAGTTTTCTACAACGCAAGAGGTTTTATCTGCAGAATAGCAAGACGTAGTATAGAGAAGTCAGAAGTAATTTAGGGCGCAATCATCTTGCTTTACAGCTTCTTGGAACTCAGATCATCGTAATGGTATGCACAAAGAGTAATGTGATTTTAACTTTATGAATGTAATAGTATCTCATGTGTACATAAGGCTGCCCCTTAATCCACAAAGCTTGTTCAACGTACTGTACAGTGGAGAAGTGTGGCTCAATGGTTAGAGCCGCAGACCCTGATGCAGAGGTCTGGCCCGGGTTCAATTCCCCGCCTCGTCGGGTCTTGGGCTCAAAGAGTCCCACTCTGCAACTCTGGGCAATAGCTTGCTTAATCTCCACAACGGCCCCCACAACGCAAAGGATGCCTGGCCTCCACCTTGGGGGTGCCCAGGAGTGGACGCCTCGCAGGGAAAGCCAGGATGGGTTCCACAGCGGTATTCGTACAAGCGCCTTGAGATCCTTGCGGGTGAGTAGTGCGCTATACAAGTATCAATTTACATTTAGTGTATCAGGTCCTATGTAAAGTGCCGTGACTCTGATCGGGTCTAATTTGTGCTATAAACATCGAACAAATCTTAATAGGATAGAAAGCTACTGCATAGATTTAAGCTTGGACTGAACATGCTTCAGTGATATTTTGCTGGGATCTTGTCCCTATCCCCAGATCAAACAACTACATGTCCAACAAGAAATTTCCCTGGAAACCAGACTAATTTATTCCCAAACCTTTCCCTTAAAAACAAAATCTTTTGCATTGTATTTCAACTCACTTTCCTTAAGAGCAGAGCCAGATTTCTAGCCTCTTCTTTTTTTCAATCTCTGGCACTGCGGTTTGCTGTCTTCTGCCAATCTGATCAGGAAATGTTCCGTTACCACCCATTTTACCTTCTCAAAGAAGAGTTGCTGCAAGCTGACAAGGTGCAAACAAAACAGGTGATGGACCGAATGTGGATCAATGTCACACATTCATCCCAGTCCAAAGATCTGGGCCCAAATCCATCGTTTTTTTGCACTCCACACCACCCTGGGTTAGACAATGGCGATATGCAAATCAGCTCTGACCCTGTGCCCCATGGGAACAGTCCAGTCCGAACTACAAAAGCCATGTCCTTCCCAGAACGGAATCAAGCATCCGAGGACCGGACCGGTTTCGAGGTAACACCTCTCATCAGCCCGGCTAGCTTGACTCCAGTGGTGTGGAGTGCCTGGGACCCACGTCTGAGCATCCCCAGCGCACTTATGGCGGAATTTGCAAACAAAACAGGTGATGGACCGAATGTGGATCAATGTCACACATTCATCCCAGTCCAAAGATCTGGGCCCAAATCCATCGTTTTTTTGCACTCCACACCACCCTGGGTTAGACAATGGCGATATGCAAATCAGCTCTGACCCTGTGCCCCATGGGAACAGTCCAGTCCGAACTACAAAAGCCATGTCCTTCCCAGAACGGAATCAAGCATCCGAGGACCGGACCGGTTTCGAGGTAACACCTCTCATCAGCCCGGCTAGCTTGACTCCTGACAAGCTGACAAGGTGCCATTATCAGCTTTGTGTCTATATTATCCATCCCTATTAAGTTAAGTTTGGATACATGCCGGGCAACATTTTGATTTTAGAAATATCTCCCCTTGCTGGAAGAGAACTGTGGGATACTGGAGGATCCGGTGCTGTGGATTTCCTACAGCTATGCTGCCCTTATTTTAATAACCCTGAGGAAGATCCGCCATTATGTGTAAGAACTAACATACACAAAGGGTCGAAATGTCGAAGACAATTTTACTGGTCCATGTCTTTGGTCAATCATCCACTAAAGGGAATTAAAAATGGGATAGGGTTAATATAGTCAATACATAAAGGACGGGTATTTTATTTGTGCCTCCTATTTACATCTTTTGTATTGTGTTTACCTAAGCACTTTTTTACTTTATGTCACTACTTCACTTAACGCGAAACAAAAGGGGGATGATGGACGGAGCGTTTGAGCAAATCTAACACACACCCCCAGTCAACTGATCTGGGTTTAATCCATCATCATTCTTTAGCTCACTCAGCCACCCCAGTTCAGACATGGCCATATGCAAATCAGTCTGACCCTGTGCCTCATGGGAACAGTCCAGCCCGAACTGCCAAGCCATGTCTTCTTTGGACCGGAAACAAGCATCCTGGGACTGGTTTCGGATTCATAATCCTCATCAGCCAGGCTAACTTGAATCCAGTGGCCAAGTGAGCAAGGGACTCACGTCTGAGCATACCCTGCCAACTTAGGGCGAACAAAGCGAAACAAAAGGGGGATGATGGACGGAGCGTTTGAGCAAATCAAACACTCACCCCCAGTCAACTGATCTGGGTTTAATCCATCACCATTCTTTAGCTCACTCAGCCACCCCAGTTCAGACATGGCCATAAGCAAATCAGTCTGACCCTGTGCCTCATGGGCACAGTCCAGCCCTAACTGCCAAGCCATGTCTTCCCTGGACCGGAAACAAGCTTCCTGGGACCGGTTTCGGATTCATAATCCTCATCAGCCAGGCTATCTTGAATCCAGTGGCCAAGTGTGCAAGGGACTCACGTCTGAGCATACCCTGCCAACTTAGGGTGAACAAAGCGAAACAAAAGGGGGATGATGGACGGAGCGTTTGAGCAAATCAAACACTCACCCCAAGTCAACTGATCTGGGTTTAATCCATCACCATTCTTAAGCTCACTCAGCCACCCCAGTTCAGACATGGCCATATGCAAATCAGTCCGACCTTTTGCCTCAAGGGAACAGTCCAGCCCGATCTGCCAAGCCATGTCTTCCCTGGACCGGAAACAAGCATCCTGGGAATAATTAATTCAAACAATGAAGTGGATATGTTTTATGACTAGGTTCGCCTTTGCTGGTGAAGTAGCTTACACTCTTCGTGCAGCCTGGCTGCATGCTGGCAGCATCGGGGCACAAACTGGTGTGACTTGGGTGCAACTCAGCACATCCGCTGACGCGGACATTGTGTTGGTGTGTTTGAGAACCTCTCAGCGGCCTTTCACATAGTGATAGAAAAAGACTAGACAGGAAAAGCACTGTAGATGGTCAGAAATGACAAATCAGAGACGCTCTCGAGATGGTGTCTGCAAATTAGGTGATCTAAGTCACATAAAAAAAATACTTTAATCTGAAAGGACAAAATGAAGGAAAACACAAAGTGTGCAGCACCAAATAACCGTGGCCCATTACGCCAGGTCGCAAAAAAGGAGATAATGCTGGAATTACCCAAAAAGCACAACATTGGTTAAACTAACGGACTGAGATGGATAGTGCATAGTAACATGAACTGGTAATATTTCAAAAGTGTGCATCCACAGTGCAGGAGTGGTCCCATACCTCACTGTAGTTCTGCACATGCTGACTGAATGTGTGAGAAGAAAGTTTGTGAAAACCTGGTGTGGCATTTATGGAGGTGATATGTTTTGCTGTTTTTTCTGCCGTTTTTTTCTGCTGTTGGGTTTTTCTTCTGTATTATTGTAACATTAAGCTGCTGTGTTGTACTATGGTTGCTTTGTTCTGTTTTTGTTCCTATGTTGCTTTGTCGTATGTTCTGTCATTTACTTGAGTGATGTCATCAAATGCTGCTACATTTCCAGCCAAATTCAGCGCAATGATTTAAAATTCCTGCGACTATCAACCACTTAGCACTGTCTAAGTAAGGCACAATAAAGCTGCTCTAGCTCTTCAAATAATTATTACAGCAGTTATCCCAAACTTGTGGCAGAGACTTTAGCGCTCCCTCTGCTTACTTTATGTGGTACGAGCATATGTGTTTTGCTCACTATATATTTCAGCAGTCAGTAGCAACTAACCCCACCCTGGTGGTATTTTGGCTAACGTTCAATGGTAATACCATTTAGGCAGTAATCACGGGGCTGGTAACACACTGCTGAAAGTCGCTTTTCATGTAATGAGGCCCTTATTGTCTTGAGTACGGGCACAGCATTTGTGAAGGGGTGATTACATTGTCCACTAAAATCGTAGACAGCATGGGTTACTACACAATACTATACACACTTTCACTGATGGTGAGAATGTAGTGAAGGGAGAATGAAATATTTACTGATTGACTGTTCCTGGCTCTGTTGAGAATGATTTCAGGCAGTAATGTACCTGATCCTCCTGAGGCGGAAGCCGGGAGTCTTGTTTATCTTAAATCGAAACTTTCACTGCTTTTAAAAAACTGTATTCCGTGTTATTAATTGCACTTGGCACCACTCCTTAGCGCTCACCTGGGAACCCGAAGCAGCCGATCTAAGCGCTGTCAGGGTCAGGAAACGCTTGATTGCCGCCATCACTCGCCTCGAGGAGCCACGGGACACGCCCACTCCTGTTGGCCACGCCCTCACCTCACCAGTACAAAAGCGCGACCCGAGTTCTAGGGAAGCATTGTACCTGATCCTCCTGAGGCGGAAGCCGGGAGTCTTGTTTATCTTAAATCGAAACTTTCACTGCTTTTAAAAAACTGTATTCCGTGTTATTAATTGCACTTGGCACCACTCCTTAGCGCTCACCTGGGAACCCGAAGCAGCCGATCTAAGCGCTGTCAGGGTCAGGAAACGCTTGATTGCCGCCATCACTCGCCTCGAGGAGCCACGGGACACGCCCACTCCTGTTGGCCACGCCCTCACCTCACCAGTACAAAAGCGCGACCCGAGTTCTAGGGAAGCATTGTACCTGATCCTCCTGAGGCGGAAGCCGGGAGTCTTGTTTATCTTAAATCGAAACTTTCACTGCTTTTAAAAAACTGTATTCCGTGTTATTAATTGCACTTGGCACCACTCCTTAGCGCTCACCTGGGAACCCGAAGCAGCCGATCTAAGCGCTGTCAGGGTCAGGAAACGCTTGATTGCCGCCATCACTCGCCTCGAGGAGCCACGGGACACGCCCACTCCTGTTGGCCACGCCCTCACCTCACCAGTACAAAAGCGCGACCCGAGTTCTAGGGAAGCATTGTACCTGATCCTCCTGAGGCGGAAGCCGGGAGTCTTGTTTATCTTAAATCGAAACTTTCACTGCTTTTAAAAAACTGTATTCCGTGTTATTAATTGCACTTGGCACCACTCCTTAGCGCTCACCTGGGAACCCGAAGCAGCCGATCTAAGCGCTGTCAGGGTCAGGAAACGCTTGATTGCCGCCATCACTCGCCTCGAGGAGCCACGGGACACGCCCACTCCTGTTGGCCACGCCCTCACCTCACCAGTACAAAAGCGCGACCCGAGTTCTAGGGAAGCATTGTACCTGATCCTCCTGAGGCGGAAGCCGGGAGTCTTGTTTATCTTAAATCGAAACTTTCACTGCTTTTAAAAAACTGTATTCCGTGTTATTAATTGCACTTGGCACCACTCCTTAGCGCTCACCTGGGACCCCGAAGCAGCCGATCTAAGCGCTGTCAGGGTCAGGAAACGCTTGATTGCCGCCATCACTCGCCTCGAGGAGCCACGGGACACGCCCACTCCTGTTGGCCACGCCCACACCTCCAACGCCCCTAAACTGCCCATAAAAACATGTGTCAGTACAGGGAGCGCAGCGGACGGGCGCAGCGGGCGCGCCGTCAGCGCGCCGAAGGCGCGCCAAAGGCAAGCCCGTCTGGGCCCGTCCGGGCCCAGCCGGCCCCAGGCCCTACCACTCTGTCCTCCTCAGCCAGCAACAACCGGTCCTACACTCGTGACGACTTATTGGCCTTAAACCCTAACAAACATCCCTCCTGCTCACGCATCCTGAATGGAGATACCCAATTCTCCGGATGCAACATCTGCGACCCCGCCGAGCACAACCCGACACCCAAGGGTTTACACTTAGGCCTACTTAACTGCAGATCACTCGTGAAACACTCACACGAAGTAAACCTCGCAATCACCAACAATGCCTTAGACATTCTGTTCCTAACAGAAACCTGGCTCACTCTCAGCAGTGGCCCGACATTGTTCTAGCACTCCCCCCTGGGTATGCCATGTGCTCACTGAACAGACCAGAGGGAAGGGGAGGTGGACTCGCCATAATCTTTAAAGACAGTCTCACCTGTAGAACATCTGACGGCAACATCAGAGGATACGAAAGCTGCCATTTTACGATACTAATCTCCCCAGTTACCTCGCTATCAGGAACACTGGTATATCGTCCGCCGGGCAACCTAGGAGATTTTTCGGACAAAATTATTGACCAGACCTCCATTAAATGCACCTCCACTTCCAACTACCTACTATTAGGAGACTTGAATGTGCATTTCTTGGATCCGGGTGATAAACTGTCCAATGAACTACTCCAGGACCTCACCTCAATGGGCCTAGACCTCAAAAACCCACAAGCTACTCATGAAAGAGGGCAACTGCTCGACCCTATCTTCTCCAACATTTCCAACCTGAAAATGTTGGACCACATCCCCCTCCCATGGACGGACCACTTTTTGGTCTCCCTTATATGGGACATTACCACTCCGCCCCCTCCACCTCCCAAAATCCGAACCTATACCAGACGGTGGCAGAAATTGAAACCAGAAGTCTGGGCAGCCAAACTCATGGAAAACGTTCCCCATCCCCCCCATGACACCCTGGTAGGGGATAAAGAATTCAACACCTGGGTTACTCAATCACTCGACGCCATTCTGCCAAAAACCCATGCTCTGAAACACACTAAGAGAGTCAACCCCTCACCATGGTACACCCCGGAACTCAACCTTCTGCGTAAGACGTGTAAAAGAAACGAACGCATTTGGAGGAAAGGAAAAACCGAGGAACAAAAGGAATCATTCCGCACCTCCATAAAATCTTACAAAAAAGAGCTCCGGAGCACCAAAATCAGCTTCTATGAGAACAGGATTAAAAACGCTGCCTGCTCAGCCCACGAAACATACTTCGTTCTCAAAGAACTGCTTCACGCCCCTGACCCCCCACTCAAAGCCCTCGATCCCAAAGAAGCTGAAACTAAATGCAATAACCTAGCCACCTTCTTCGATGAGAAGATTCAAAAAATTCTTCTCACTACACCCCCCCCTATACAGACCCAAATAGAGCAGGATCTTACCATCACCTCCGCTAATCCTTCCCTGCCGTCTGCGTACCCCCCAACCCTACCTGGACGCCTTCGGCCCTGTAACTACGGAAGAGGTAGAAGCAACCCTGACCTCAATCAAAAGTGGCTCCCCCCTCGACCCGGCCCCCCCTCCGCTTCTTAAAAAAAGTGTCGAACACCATCATTCCTCCCCTCACGGCCCTGATCAACTCCTCTCTTTCGGAGGGCATAGTCCCCCCTAGCTGGAAAGCGGCAGCAGTCAAAGGTCTGCTAAAAAAACCCTCTTTAGACCCGGAAGACCTCGCCAACTACAGGCCCATCTCCCTCCTCCCTGGAAACAGCAAAATCGCGGAGAAGTTGGTTAACAAGCAACTATCACGTTATCTTGAGAGTAACAACCTCCTAGGGGTCTCCCAGACAGGGTCCCGTCCAGGTCAGGGCACGGACATCGCTCTCCTGGCAGCAGTGGAGAAGGCCAGAAGCATTCTGGACACGGGAGGATCAGTGGCAGTGATCCTCCTAGACCTCAGTGCGGCCTTCGACACTGTGGACCACCCTACCCTTATTCACCGACTGGGAGAAGTCGGAATAAAAGGTTCGGCCCTGAAGTGGCTCGAATCATTCTTATCAGGACGTTCCTTCCAGGTGCGGGAAAATGACAGCCACTCACCTACCATCCCCCTCCGGTGTGGAGTACCGCAGGGCTCATCCTTGAGCCCTACGTTGTTCAATGTATACATGGCCCCACTGGAGAAGAGGGTCAGCTCGTTTGGCGTGTCAATTATCAACTACGCCGACGACACTCAGTTGATCGTAACCCTCTCACACCCCCACCACGCCCCTTCTGACCTCCACAGCTGCTTGTCTGAAGTCCACCGATGGATGAATCTATCCTCGCTGAAACTAAACGGTTCTAAGACCGAGATACTCCTGATGGGCCACAAGGAACCATCTCTGCCATCTCACCTCTGGCCTAGCTGCCTAGGTGACCCCCCCGCTCCCAAGGAAGAGGTTAAGAGCCTCGGGGTATGGATCGAGAAAGATATGAGCTTCAGGACCCAGGCTAAAAAGACAGCAGGAACTTGTTTCGGGTTACTCAGAGCCTGCAGGAAGATCTTCCCCCTGCTCCCCGACACCGCAAGAAGGCTTCTCATTCAGGGTCTAATCCTGGCAAGACTAGATTACTGCAATGCCATCTACCTGGGAGCTCCTGAAGCCACCATGAACACACTGCAAAAGTCCAAAATGCCGCCGCCCGCCTACTCACAGGAACACCAGGAAGATCCTCCGCCAAACCGGCTCTTAAATCCCTCCACTGGCTCCCAGTGAGAGAGAGGGTCATCTTTAAGGCCCTCTGCTTCGCCCACAAAACCCTCAACAACAACGGCCCCCCTCTTCTCAAGGAAATCTTAAATCCCTATAAATCGAAAAGAGACCTTCGATCCAGTACAGAAAATTTCATCTCGGCTCCCAGAGTCAAAAAAGCCAAGACTGGCGGCCGTCGGTTTTCGGTCCACACTGCTAAACATTGGAACCTCCTCCCACGAAGACTCAGGACAGAATCGAACTATCTCCAGTTCAGAAAATCCCTTAAGACCTCCCTTTTCCCCCAAACATAAACACACCAGACGGCAGAAACCCCGGAAGAAGCAGGTCAGCGCTGGGATGCTCTTTTGAGTTACTACGCGCTTAACAAAATCATTAAATAAATAAATTAAATAAAATAATATCAAAACCGAAAGAGGCCAATTGCATCAAACTAATTTGAGCAGTGGCAAAAAACACAGTTGATGGACAGAATGCAGAACAATGTCATGCATTCACCCCAGTACAGAGATCTGGGCCTAAAGCCATCGTTTTTTTGCTGACCATGCCATTCCAGTTTGGACCTAGCCATATGCAAATCAGTCTTGAGCCTGCGCCCAATGGGACCAGTCCAACCCGAACTGCCAGGCCAGGTCATCCCTGAACTGGAATCAAGCATCCTAGGACTGGTTTCGGGCTTTAAGCCCTCATCAGCCAGGATAGCTTCACTCCAGTGGAATGGAGAGCAAGGGACCCATATTCTGTCCATCAATTGTTCTTTTGGTAATTTGATCAGTGAAGCATAAAACTAATAAACACCATAAATAAAAGTTAAGGTAAAAGAAAGCAATATATGTTATTTTGTATCTCTCACCTGTAAGAGGTAGAAAAGGTGCTGGTAGGCCTCTAGCTTTTTCCTCTTCTCCTTGCTCAGCCCTTTAATGCCTTGCTTATCCCCAGTCACCAACTCATCCGCTTGACCTTTACCTTTCTTATTCAGCTTCTTACTGTGGGATACTACATCCTGTATGCGAAGGGGAAAGGTAAAAAATCATTCAAAAGCATCACAGCAAGCGAGAAATACTTAAGGTCAGTTTTTTTTCTATTCATCATTTTAATTTTATTCTGAAGGACCACTCAATATCACAAAGGCATGTGTGTTAATTACAATCAACAGCAAATACATCAACTCCAAATTACAGTGCAATATCAACCTACGCCTTTGTTCCATTGTTTACTATCTAACATTGCTGAATGCACCCTCAAAGTAAAATGACACCACTGACCTGCAATGTGATCCTATTTTTTACCAGCAGCCCAATCTTGATGTCCATCAGATTCAGGTCTTTCTCCAGTTGCTGATTAGAGCGAATTTTGGTAACCACTTCTTCTCTCAGTCTCGTCACTTCCAGTTCTTCCTGGAAGTCCAACGCGCTGTGGTCCAGGAGGTACACAAACTTACGCACAACATTCAATGGTGGATTTTCAGAGTTGACTGCAAAAAATTGGAAGCTTATAGAATTTACTAAGCCTTGATTGGTGTTTTTTGCCTTTATTTTAATATAATTGTAAACCAGTGAGTGATGGAAATATTACAGTTATTATACAAGAATGTTCCAGTATTTAAGAGGGTGGACCAAGATACCTGCAAAGGAATCAGTGAACAGAACATTGGATCAACTCTTTATTCCTCAACTCAAAGCACCAATATTGACTTTTCCAAGTTTCAGACTTTAACCTCTCAGGAATGATGAATGCATTGTACCTATATTTTAAACTCCGATTTACTTTAAAAATGTGAACAAAACATCCTTCCTTCTTTAATTATTCCATCCATATTTTACTCTCTACGAGTTTACAGAACACGTGGAAGCTGGACTCCCAAAGACATACAACAGATGCCTCTTCACACAGTGTGACGCCCAGGATCTTAACATGAATTAATTATCCACATAGCATATTTTATCTTTTGTATACGAGAAGGAGGTGACTGAGGAGAGACCGGCAGTCTCACAAGGACGTGTGCACAGTCTCTCTTTTGCACTTGAATTGGAGTATAACTTACTCCAGCAGGTCTTTGTTTGGTCATGGGAAGAACATATGAACATTGTTGTAAGCTCAGCTGGTCAGTGTCACTTTGAAAACCAATCCAAATGGAGATATGAGATCTGGAAGAACACAAAAGTAATACTTGCTGCTTAAGCGAACTGTGGAGTCAGGGATGACCTTGCACATTTGTAACTATGTGTTTAGACAAGTTCATGTCTGAAAATAAAAGCAATCACAAATCTTCATACAACATACCTTTAAGGCCACCACCTGTACCTGTACATTAACATGTTCTGGTTTGCAGTCCACCAAATTTATTTTGCCAGGGATGGAAATCTGACATGCAGTGGGAAACCAGTTGGGACACCCAATGGGTTGCATATAGTCTGAAATTTTTCTTCGCAATGTACGGCATTCAGGTGAAGTCAATGAAGTAAAAGATATTTTTTTAATGGTAAGGTATTGGCATTCCAGGTCCATGCTCATGTGAATGTTTGGTTTTGCATAAGTTACAATTTGAACATGGTTCAAATAAACAGTATTTAGTAGCCAAGCCATGATAATGGAACTATCTACTTTGTTGCAGTAAAGGAGTGGATGAAGGTAGTCTGAGCACAGACAAATGATCGTAAAGTAGATGATGAAAGAGAAAAGGTAACCCAAGGTGTTGGTAGTGCACATTACATACTGCATGTGCCTCTTCTGCCAGAGTACGGCTTTCCACCTCCAAGGAAAGATGTACAGACTTTCCCCATGAATCCATGTCTGCATAGCAGGATCACGTAATACAATAGAGACAGATTCATGAAGGGCAGAATGCTTGTTTGGTTTAAAAAGGGAAACCAGGCAAAATACAATAAAAAAAAGATCAGACAAAGATAAAGTTCTTATTCTGAAGTCCCTGCAAAAAATAAACACAGGCATCCACAAGGAACTTTACCACCCAACTTGCCCCATAAGCAGCTACACAAACACCTACTGCTCAGACCCCTATCACAACCTCTACACAATCTTGTATTCATAATCTATGCAAAATGGAAACAAGCATCCTGAGACCGGTTTGAGGGTAACATCCCTCATCAGAGAGATGTGTTTGCTTAATTCGCTCCAAGTTGTCAGGGTATGCCCAGACGTGGGACCCATGCTCACTTTGCCACTGGATTCAAGCTAGTCTTGGTGATGAGGGGTGTTACCCCGAAACCAGTCGCAGGATGCATGTCTCCAATCCAGGCAAGACCTGGCTTGGCAGTTTGGGCTGGACTGTTCCCATGAGGAACATGGTCAAGACTGATTTGCATACGACTGGGTCTGAACTGGGGGGGCGAAGTGACCTAATTAACAATGATGGATTCAACCCAGATCTGTGACTGGGGGTGAGTGTCTGAAGAGTTTCAGTGCTCCGTCCACCATCTTATTGTGTTTGCACTGTCTATATATAACCAATGCATCTACCATGGCCATTGTAAGTAGTAGCCTTCTGGCACATGAGGAGCAGTGAGATCCACAGCACATAAGCACATATTTTGGCTCGGGCGTCCAGGCACAGCAGGGTGTGCCTGCATTTTTTATGAAACGGGTAAAGTAGGAAGCAGTGGTAAACATGCCTCACATATTTCCGAAAGGGCTTATTAGAAGACCGAAGAATGCAATATTTATTTTGAGCGTATTAATCACTGGCAGTTAACCAAAAATAGCTAATAATAGGGACATTAAATGGACAAAACAAATCAAAATGAACTAGAATTTAAAAGTCGTATTTGTACTTACTAAGCGTCCGATAATCATCTCTTGCCTTGTTTGCTTTGAGGAATGCTTGTATTTTCACGATTTCGTCATTCTGTTTGAACGAAATGACAAAAATGAAATAAATATGACTTGATGCAAGGCAAAAAATTATTAGCTTGAAAAGATTGAAAACTCCTTGTCTAATTCAACTTCACTGGAAAGACCATACTTCAAGAGCCTGGATACCTTCTGAGGCGTGTAGTGAGCTATGCAAGACAATATAGCATAACATAACAGACTTCCAAAAACATACTGCCCAAAAATTGGTAATGTCTGATTAAATAAATTAACAGAGAAGTAACTTGGTACAAAAGAAATGTAAAGATGTTTTCATGTTAAACAACTGCACCTTCTATTCCACTAGGGAGAAATACTTACATGGTCCTTGAAATACTGTAACCTCTCCTGATATTTTTTCCTTGCTAGTCTCATTCTTATCCATGACTGAATCTAAAAGAAGTAAAAGAAAAGGTATGCAGCGGTCAAGTAATTTATTGATAAACACACAAGTGATAGAAACAAAGTCAGAATGACAAATAGTGCATTTAAAAAACCCATAATAACTTTTGTCAAATAAGGGACATGACCTATGGAATTCAAATGCCATCTCCAAGAAACTCAAATAACAAAATCCAAGTGGAGTGATTTCACTCAGACAGTAGGCAGCTATTATAAGGTCCGCCCACACTTTCTGCACACCACTTCCTGCATAGCAGCTGTCCGTCAGCGCTTCGCCCCTACCGTACGTAGGTGGTCATTTGAGCCTGAGAAACACATCAGCACAGTACTCAGCTTGCATCGGCGTGGTGCTGCATTGACTTGGTACAGCACTTGTATGGATAGGCATGTTTTCGGTCACCACACCTGTCCTCACTAGACACATGTATGAGGTCATTTTACCAGTTCCAGCGGCAGCCCAAAGTTACCAAGTGATGCACGTTATTTCTATTTGCATTTGTGCCCTGTGGTTTTGGGTGGTATTGTTCTCCAGTTGCACTGACAGAAGTCAGTTTGTAACCCTGGCTCTGCAATGGCAGCTGGAACAACAAGTAGTCAAAGCTTACCCGTAAGAGATGGTTGAAGGTCATGAATGTAGCCACAGCATGACACAGGAATAGCTTA
Source organism: Lissotriton vulgaris (assembly GCF_964263255.1). NCBI lineage: Eukaryota > Metazoa > Chordata > Amphibia > Caudata > Salamandridae > Lissotriton > Lissotriton vulgaris. The sequence goes on from NC_141689.1 coordinate 511,886,005, forward strand.
TAATAAACTCCACTGTCCACTCATAACTTTACATTTAAAAAGAACTCTTTTTATATGAAGTAGAAAAATGGAAGCTACTTAAAATAAGACACTCCAAAAGGTACGGTTAGTACTTATCCTAAACGAAAGGCAGCTAGGGGTAATAAACAGGTGTACTCATTTCACATTCCTCTCCCCAACTACAGCCAGGAGTATCTTTGCTGGACTTTTTACACTAGAGGGAGGTGGAGTTGCATGTGGACTGAGGAGACAGAGGGTAGACATCCTAATTGGGGGCGCCCTGCTGGAGCACAGAAAATGGCGTTGATTTGCATCGGCAGAGAAGCTGGTTTCGTCCATCTGGTGTTGCTGGTCAATGTGCGCTGCTGTCCAACCTCCGTTGTAGCTTCAAAGTGGTCTCTCCATCTCAGGCCCCTAAGGATTGCTCCAATGGAAGGGAAGCAGTTTTGGCATTGCCCTTAATTCAGGACCCTCCATCATGCGTTATGACCTCATATGAACAGAACACACAGCTTTCATATAGCATATGTAACATAACAAAAGAACATGGAGGACCTGTAGCGGGTTCACAGATGTTGAGACCATTCGGGTGAAAAATAAGGTCAGCCAGAAAAATCCCAAAAAGCGTAGGATTTTAGTTACTGGCACTGCATGTGTGTGGCTGATCTGAATGTTCTGAAAAGTACTACGGGGCAAAAGCATAAGATGCAACTGTGAGGGAACTCCCGTGAGTAGAAACATTTGTTAAAAAAAATAAAACTATTTTCAGGTATTACATAAAATAGTATTCTATGACTTGTCAGCGGTGTCAAACAAGATCATGCCAAAAATACAGTACACAAAATTGTTGAAAGAGAGGAAAACATGAAATCCTGCAGCTTCCTACTTAATTATCTTGCTAAATCTTGGTATAAACGGAGGATAAACTCACTGATCTGTAAAGGTAGTTTTGGTACCACCATTAATCATAAAGACATATCCATCAGAACAACTATATGCAAGTTGGAAAGTGACCACTTATTGAAATGCCTCAATGGAGTGGATGTGAGACTGAGTGCAATGCCAGTTAACTTCACCAGCTGGAAGAGGACACTGTAAAGAAGTGCCAAGTCATAGCTCGGAAGGCGGGTGACAGCAAAGCCTGTGCCATCCCAGACGGTAGTTAAATATCATAAGTATGGTTGAAAACAACAAAAAAGGAACAGTCTATCTATGCTAGAGATTGCAGGAGTCTAAACACGTTGCAGCTACCATGCCGTTGAAGCGCATTGTTTGCCTTAAGAAAGTGGTACAATACTAGGATGTTTGGACAACAAATACTCATACATGCTGAAACGCGAGATACCGGCTTTAGTTATATTTGAAAAAATTGGATTAGTACATATTATCTATGGGTAAGATAGCAGCATATTGGCATGCCAGCTAATTCACAAGGTTATACCATGGTCTTGGAATAAAAAGAGAATTTTTCAAGAATGGTTTCAGATAAAATAGTACATAAAGAGTGACCAGAAACTGATGTTCTACCGGAGACTTATCCTTACAGTGTTGAAGGTGACACATTGTGTTCACCAATCATCTTGATTTGAACTATCCGAGTCTGTGCTGACCTATGGCAATTAAATAAAAACAAAATGTGAAACAACAAAAGACTACACATCAACATCAATACTTCTTCAGTCTTCTCGGGATATGGCCAACTAAAGCTGCTTGAACATAACACGTACATACATACATTAAGGACGCAAATGGGGTATTTTTGATATAAGCAATTAAGTGGTGGGAGTGTCTGCCAAAATATCTGAAGAAATGTAAATGTAAATTGATACTTGTATAGCGCACTACTCACCCACAAGTGTCTCAAGGCGCTTGTACGAATACCGCTGTGGAACCCATCCTGGCTTTCCCTGTGAGGCGTCCACTCCTGGGCACCCCCAAGGTGGAGGCCAGGCATCCTTAGCGTTGTGGGGGCCGTTGTGGAGATTAAGCAAGCTATTGCCCAGAGTTATAGAGTGGGACTCCATGATTGGAATAGGCAACGAGGCGAGAATTATCAGGTCCGTGGAATTTTGAGCCCAAGACCCGCCGAGGCAGGGAATTGAACCCTGGTCCTGGGCTAGACTTCTGCATCAGGGTCTGCCGCTCTAATCATTGAGCCACACTTCTCCTAAAGAGACAATTCAATGTGGATTTCGTCTGATTATTAAAGAGTTCAGTGATGAAAAACTGGTTTTTGCAACTCGTGCGAAGAACATGATGGAAGCACTGCAAGAATTCAGCCTCGCATGGAAAGACCATGCACCGAGAGCCGTCAAACCCAGGATCAAAGAACAGCAGACTGAATAGCTCAGTTGTTAAAGAAAATTTCTCCAAAATGGCAGTCAATGTGTCTGCTCCATTAAAGATGATACACAAAGGTTATAATGAACGGTAGCCTAGAGGGACCTGTTGTGATCTCAGCTCCACACAATGCGGGTACAGATTACCCTCAGGAGACCATCACATGTGCTGGCAGGAGTTTAACAAACAAAGGACACGCTCAGCACTGGAATGCCACAGTTTTCCTCTATGGTCAAATGTTCAACGCTAGTAAGAGATGTACAAGCATTTTCACTATTTGTGTGAACCCAAACTCAAGACTTCCACAGTAAAGGCTGATAATAAAGCAGTATATGGTGTCATTGTACACAAACCTAGAAAGGAACAACACCTAGCTTACTACAAATACAGACATGCTTCATTAGGCTGCTCTGGCCGTGGTGTCACAGTCAACTGAAGACTTTATGGAAGATGTGGATCCCACATCTAGAGGACCTGAAAGAGGACAGACTTGGAGAATGTTATCCCTGTCAGTGCAAAAGATGTGACTCCAAACTAGACCCACTGCAGATGTTCGTAACCAAGAGGTCCTTTGGAAATAAATACCATCACTTCTTTGCACCTTGAGCATTAGAGACAAATATCAATCGTCACGGCGAAATTACCAACCAGAGCAGTGTAAGATTCCTATACTAGATGCCATTATCTTAGCACGAGGAATTCAAAGCATTATGCAATTTAACAATTGTCTTTCTGAAGTCACAAATTTGAGGACTTTTACATGGCATAGAAATCAGCAGAAACGAATAACTCCATCATGGCCTCAAGCCAATAGGATGGTGGCACGCGTCATACTCGGATGTAAAAAGGCAATACTATGGGATGACGTGCAGAAGCCCTCAGTTCCACAGTTACTATGGGAAGCTCTATAGGCATATGTGAATATATCCCGTGCCCACACAGCAAAGTGTTCAATCATAGTAATGTTGGAACGACTAGTCCGCCCATGTCAACCCCAGTGGTATGCTGCCAGAGGGAATACAGAACTCAAGAGAAGAAGAACATCACAGAAGAAAATGGTGCTGGTGCAATGAAGAGGATGGTTTTCAAGGAAGATGTCAAAGTTTCACACAGTTTAATACAAACATTGGAAGGTCTGAGACTGTAGAAGCTCCCCCAGACACTGGACACCAGTTCCAGTCCTCTGGAAACACAGGATATGCCCATTGGAGAGAAGGTTGTCTCAAATAACTTAGCGTATGGTATGTAAATGTAAATGTATGTATACTTGTAAAGTGCACTAATCACCTGACAGGCATCTTGGCGCTGTATACCGCTGTGGAACCCGTCCTGGCTTTCCATGTGAAATGCTCTCTCCTGGGCACCCCCAAGGTGAAACCAGGCATCCCAGCGCTTTTAGGGCCGTTGTGGAGATTAAGCAAGCTATTGCCCAGAGTTGCAGAGTGGGGACCCATGATTAGAGTAGGCACTAAGGCGAGAATTATCGAGTCCGTGGACATTGAGCCCAAGACCCTGCCGCGCCAGGAATTGAACCCTGATCCCGGCCAGACCTCTGCATCAGGGTCTGCCGCTCTAACCATTGAGCCACACTTCTCCACACCATGCTGGGGAATGGGGTCCATCAGAAGCAGCATCAGAGAAAGAGTGTCTTTAAAAATATCATTAAATCAGCATACCTGGAATTGTGGCGTCATTTACCTACCTCACAGCTTTAGCGTTTAGAAAAAAACGTCTATGATGTTCTTTTTTCCCAAGACAATTCCAGCTATTCCTTCTCTACTTTAAATTTCAGAGACTAAACCTGAAGCTATAAAAATCACCTTGGAAGTACCAAATTGTCAGCACCAATTCGGAAGTCATGAACGTACACATTTCAGAACAAGATTAGAATGTTTTTTAAAACCACCCAGAGAGCAGATCTGTCTAAGTTGAACATTGTCCTACAATCCTACAAGCTAGCAATATGGCACATATTCTGCAAAATAAGTTTGAATGCTGGACATAGAATATTGTCTTTTCCAAAGTACAATTACATCATTATTTAATATCAGATATCAGGGCGAGTAGCCCACACAATCATCTAATCAGTGTTACATAAGGGACTTTCCCTTTTCTATAAATGTAAATGACAAAATAGTGAATGAGTCCTGAAATATAAGCGCATGCTTTAAGTAGGTGATTATATTTCATTTTTCGTCAAAATGGTGGCGAAGTTGTGAAGACTCACTACATTAACCATTGACCATAACTGCAAGCTAATGCCCAGACTATGCACTTGCAGTCCCCAGCACCCACAACGAAGACCCGTGAAAGATGTACAGATTAATGAATCATGAAACTGCAATGAAAACACAGGTTTATCTGAGTGATGGCCCTGCAAAACCCCCAACTTCATAACATGGAATCAGCTAACACTGATACTGTGTGCGAAATTATTTAAGTACGTGTCTGCACCCATTGAAGGCAACTGTAGGTCACTGTTCCAGAGGAGCTGTGCACTAACCCCCCGTTGATAGGGTTCACTCCTTACATCTTTAATAGTTTGAACTTCCACTTTGGTGTACTTGTGCCCTTGAACAGCAGAGACGAGGAAGCGATCTTACTTGACATAGGCAGAACCCAAAGCCTGAGAAAGACTGCTAGGGTTGTGACAGAATTGACAAAAACAGAAAATATTTCGAGGGGGGGGGGGGGGGGGGCTAAATCTTCCAGCCACAGACAAAGTGGCTGTAAGAAGGGGTGAACACACAACAAAAGCCTCATTTACAATTAATGGTCTTTTAAAGACCTGTTAGGTACTCAGGTGCGACGGAGGGGGGGTTGGGGGGGCTGAAGCCCCGTGAGCCCAATGGGTGTTGCACGCCTGAGAGAGGGTGTGGGAGGCGTCAAGGGAAGGTTTCAGAATGTGTTTTAGCTGAATTGAAAACTGGGGTGTGCCTCTCAAGACATGTTCAGTGTTAGGGTTAAACCTCCCATAAATAACTCTTTCCCTCTAAAAAGCATAAAACAACGCTTCCAAATTATGTTGCCAAGTCGACAATCTTTAACATTAGGTGGGAGTGGATAGGGTGGTAAACCAGGCTGGACTAAGTGGGAGAGTGAAACGAACAATAGTTCACAGGAAAAGTGTGATGTTTGTACTTAAATGGAGAATAGAGGTATGAAGGATTGCCGAACCTTATGCAGTTTAGTGGGTTTATTTAACATTTAATAGTCATTGAGCATCGGCAAACTCGGGGTGATGTTAAAGATTGTCGACTTAGTAACAATTTGGAAGCGTTAGGTTATGCTTTTTAGAGGGAAAGCGTTGTTTATGAGCGGTTTCAACATTTATTTATTTAAAGGTTTTGTAGCGCGCGTAGTAACCCTAGAGCATCCCAGCGCTAAACCTGAATCTCAGAGGGTTTCAGCAATTGAGGGAGTTATGGGTGAGGACAAAGGAGGGTCTTTAGTGATTTCCTAAACTGAAGGAGATTGGGTTCTAATCTCAGTCTTCTTGGGAGGTTGTTCCAGTGTTTGGCCGTGTGGACCGAGAAGCGGCGACCACCGGCCCTGGCTTTTTTAACTCTGGGGACTGTGATGAGATTTTCTCCGCTGGACCGGAGGGCCCTTTCCGCTTTGTAGGGGATGATGAATTCCTTGAGGAGGGGAGGGCCGTTGTTGTTAAGGGTTTTGTGGGCCAGACAGAGAGCCTTGAAGGCCACTCTTTCTACATGGTAGATAGAGACATTTATAATGTTAACTACAACTGATACAATTGATTATTAATTTTGTTCTGAGGTTTTTATATCAGGTTAATGGCAAATTTCTTTGATTTTTAATTTGACAGAAAAAGAACCCCTGACGAAGGGCCTGTAATGGCCCGAAATGCATTGGGTTTAAACATTTTATCTTCATTTACGGAACCAAGGAATCTAACACGCTGTATTAAAGGCTATTGGGCATTATACATGCGCTTGAATATTGGAATTACCTTGTTCTACCAATCCAACACATGTAAAATATTATGAAGATTAAAGAGAATATTGGATACATTTGGTTTAAGATGTTTCTATCATCTGCAATTGGTGTGATGCATCCTGGTACTGGTATTACTCAATATCCGCCTCCGTTTGTGATCAAGTTATACTACGCCATATTGGAATAGGCTGTGGTGGACCTGTAATGTAGGATGTCATGTATACTGGATAACAGCAACACCTTGGGCATTTTACCAGTTTTGACTATGTATTGCTTAACATGTACGCACTATCTTCCCACCATATTGCATCATTACACATAGAGAGTCAGCAGCGGTGGCAACTTAAGGATATTTACATACAGACTTAGTTTTTTGTTGCAAATTGTAATTTAAGAACACAAAGAGATGGTGGTGACTATTTTTCTTATTTTAATTATTTATTTAAAATTCTACTTGCATTTGTAAATGTTTAGACAAAGCCACATAATTTGTCCTTTCCACCTTTCTTTTTATTGTGTGCTGGTGACCATATTACTCCGTAGGAGGAATGGAAAGATGGTTTTAAGATTTTTATGCTGGCGGTAGGCAATGAAAAGTTATGCGATGAAAGAAAAAAAAGCAATGTTGTTACATTCATAGGGTAAGGAAGGTTTAAGAATTTATCACACTGTTCCTGACATTCAGATACAAGGAGGCAATCATTTGTCATTATATTTCAAATCATTAAAGCAGTTGGATTTATATTTGGAAAAAAAACAATATCACTCTAGAATCTTATCAAATGTTTTCACAGGTCCAACATAGATTCATTTGTGATAGGGTTAAGATCTTTATTGGTGAATTGTACATTCACAGGTAACCTTGATGAGTACATTTGTGAATGGTGATGCACACATCTAACAAGGCTATTCAGAAAAAGTTGTGTAGTGCCAGAAATCCAACATAATTGAGGTATTTAGACATCAATCAATCATAGCATTTATAAAGGGCACTACATAACCGTGAGGGTCTCAAGGCGCTGGGGGTGGGGGGGGGGCGGTCAGGGAGGGGAGCGCTGCTACTGCTCGAAGAGCCAGGTTTTGAGAAGTCTCCTAAAGGTCAGAAGGTCTTCAGTCTACAGCAGATGTATGGGGGTGTTCCATGTCTTGGCGGCGAGGTGGGAGAATGATCTGCCGCTGGCGGTCGCTCTTCGGATGCGGGGGATGGTGTTGTGGGCGAGATCTGTGGAGCAGAGCTGGTGGTTGGGGATGTAGAGGCTGAGACAACTGTTGAGGTACACTGGTCCTGTGTTGTGGAGTGCCTTGTGTGCGTGGGTGAAGACTTTGAAGGTTACCCTCTTGTTGATGGGGAGTCAGTGCAGATCTCTCAGGTGGGGTGTGATATGGCTGCGGTGGGGGATGTCGAGGATCAGGCATGCAGAGGCGTTCTGGATGCGTTGGAGCAGTTTCAGGAGTCTGCCTGGGACTCCAGCGTAGAGGGCGTTTCCGGAGTCCAGTCTACTGCTGACGAGGGCCTGGGTGACCGTCCTTCTCGTGTCAGTGGGGATCCACTTGAAGATCCTGCGAAGCAAACGGGGGGTATGGAAGCAGGAGGAGGAGAAGGCGTTGATTGCTTTGTCATGGAGAGGGTGGAGCCGAGGACGACCCCTACGTTGCGAGCGTGGTTGGTGGGTGTAGGGGGTGCTCCTTGTGCAGTGGGCCACCAGGAGTCGTCCCAGGCCGAAGGGGTGGATCCGAGGAAGAGCCCGACTCTTTTTAACATCTTTATGACCCCTTTGGCGGCATTGGCGGAGTCTTTTGGGGCCCAGATCGTATCTTACGCCGATGACACCCAGCTCCTCTTTTCGTGCAAGAAAGGAGGAGATTTTGATGGAGAGAGTATCCGGGAGTGCCTTGGGGCTGTTTTTAAATGGTTCCAGCTGAACAGCCTCAAGTGCAACTCAGATAAATCTGAGGTACTCTTCTTCGGCTGTCCATCGGATCCGGATTGGCAGGCATGGTGGCCTGTCAATATGTTCCCCCCGTCTTGTTTGTCCCAGTTGGCTAAGAACTTGGGGGTCAAGATGGACAAGGGTCTGACTGTAAGATGTCAGATCCTTGGTCTAACAGGAACATGTTTCGGTCTCCTCAAGATGCTTCGGAAGTTTCTGCCTCTACTTTCAGAGGAGCACAGGAAGATGACAGTGCAGGCCTTGATTGGTTCAAGACTGGATTATTCCAACGTCCTCTATCTGGGCCTGCCGGAATATCTATTGCAGCGGCTGCAAGTCGTCCAGAACTCGGCCGCGAGGGCCATTTATGGCCTAAATAGGCGAGCCAGTGCTGCTGGCCTTCTGCAGTCGCTCCATTGGCTGCCTATCCGGAAGCGGATAGTTTTCAAGGCCTTGACCTTGGCCTACAAGGCTCTTCATGCTGTGGGAGCAAAGTATCTCCAAAGGAGACTCGCCTTCTACCATCCGGCTCGACCCCTAAGATCTGAATCTCTGTTTCTTGCGGTGGTCCCACGAGTAAAAAGGGCTCGTATTGGAGGCCGCTCCTTTAGGCTGCTAGCGCCACAGTTGTGGAATACTTTGCCTCTGGCTTTACGTGGTGCCACTAATCTGCTTACCTTTCGGAAGGGCCTTAAAACCTGGCTTTTTTCCCCTTAAGGCTACTTACCCTGTTTTTTGTCTTTTTGATTTGCTTTTATATCACTGTGTTGTGTTACTCTGCTACAGGTTATCAATAAAAGCGCTGGGACACTATTTTTGAGTAGCCGTGCGCTATATAAGACAACATATAACATAACATAATAGAAGCCATAAAAGAGTATGCAGATTGTCAGGACGTCTAGAAAAGTAGAATACCAACAGTACCTGAATGGTGGTGTGCACCAATCCAGACAAGCGCCACAATTCCAGCTAAGAGCCTTCCAGCGCCGTAAAAGCATTCAACCGAGGAACCACCGACGTCGTGTCGGAGTCAGCCAGCGACACAGTTGGAAACCCCGAAGGGTAGTGCACCGGCGCTACCATGCCAAAGACAAAGACTGCAGCTGAGGGCGAACACGCCAGCGAAGTCACAGTGTCTGTGCCTATGACCTCCTTATGGCCTGCAGGCGATCCAAAGGAAGGAGAGGGTCCAAAGACAGGATGAAGAGCATTGTAATACTCTTGCATCTGGGCCCAAGTCGCCCCGGCTCCAGGAAAAACGGGGAAACACAGGAGCGATGTCTGAGTGGAGGCCTCAGCACCAGGGCGTGAGGAGTCTCTGGAATCCACATTGCAAATCGAAGGAGCCACAGAAGGCCATGTCTTCGATCTCCTGCGACAACGCTTACTGTAAGACTTAGCTGGGGACTGGGACAACAGACGTCGACCATGGCAGGAAGAGCGACACTCGCGGGAACAACCGCTGGATCGGCTAAGTGCATACCGGGAAGACGACTGATGCCTCGAGAAACTGGGAGCCTGTGACAATCGTGCCGTCAGGAGCTTTATTTGTCACTCCCACAGTGCCTTTGGCTTCAACCGCTGGCAGGTGTCACATTCTTTGATGTCATGATGCTCGCCCAAGCACCACATATAAATAGAATGTGGATCCGTACCTGACATCTGTTGAGCACAGGATTTAAACCTAGAGGGCATAGAAGAAGACACAGCAGGTCGCAAAAGGGCCGGAGATATGCTACTCAGGATCTGAGGGCATCGCGGAAAAAGAAGAAACTGACGGGGACTTATATGCTCCACTGACGTCACATGCGGAGTCAACGTCATTATGGAACCATGAGACGTAGCCCCCCGGAGCACAGAAGTACTGCTGAGAGAAGTTTCCGGATCCAGTCTGATGCCTGGGGAGAATTCACAAGTTAAGGAATCTGCGGGTAGAAGTCTCTATCAGTTACCTGGGGTTTACTTTGTAGACTCCACCGGACGGACAGAGCTACTTCGATTTTAAGTCAGTCTCTAGTTCTCGTGTCACAAACTTCACAGCCTACAGGTAACCAGAAGTGAGCAGCAGGAGTTACAGGAGTTACAGTTCTGTAGAATGATAACCAACAACAAGAACATTGAAAACATCCAATCACTCCACAGAAACGTGTACCTTAATGATGCCGACTATGTTTCCTTGGAGAGTCTTCTGTCTCTCAGTGTAGACCTTCCTTTGCTTGTAACCTTTCCAGGAGGCCTAGGGATGGCATAAACAAGTCATCAATACTTCGATATAACACCTACATTATTTTTATAATTTATCATTTACAAGTGCCAGCCCTCATATACTTGTTCATTAAATTACGTACATTTTATCAGTTAGTGAAAGCCTTTTGCCGACAGAATAAATCAGTTAGTGAATGCCTTTTGCTGACACTGCATAAAATGTCTCCCATTAAATAATAGAAAACAGGTGTCCCCTCTGAAATCATTAGCATGTTAATAATTACATTATGAGGGAATAGACATATCGCCAAAAATATCCTGTTTAACCCCTTCGATGCTCATGACGAGCTCAGCTCGTCATGAGGCACGGTTGAGCTGTGCTGATGACGAGCTGAGCTCGTCATGAACAATAGAGTTCACAGCTTCCCAGCACAGGAGGGGAAAACACCTAGCAGCCAAGGTGTTAAGATCTGATGTATGCCACTTTTTCTAAGATGGTACAAACTAGCAGGAGAATAACAGTGGCCAAATACCACTCATTTAAAAGAGAATTATTTAAATCTTTTGAAGTGACAGGACGACCAGAGCCACACTTTCTGTAGAAAGGGTAAAGAATGCGAGATTTAAAATAGAAACCCATGCTAAATAATGGTGAAATAAATACATGTTGACTTTTTAAAAATAAATTTAAATGTAATTTAATGTTTTAAAATAAATATTAGTAAAACATTTTCTGAGAAAATATTTTAATACCTTCTAAATTGAAAAATATGTAACAAATTAAAAACAATTTTAATATAAATTAATTCTATACATAAGTACTTTTTGAGATATTTAATACTAAATATGTAAATACAAACATTTTACGATCAGAAGAATTTTTAAAAACAATTGTTAATGTAATCTAATATATTTAAATTAATTAAATGCTTAATTCAAATCTAAGCTAATATGTAAATATACTATTACCAACTTTTCACATGTAAGCATAGTTCTCTGCCACAGAGGCAATAATTGCCCAACGATAAAATATGGGGAAATTGTAAAAAAATGTTTGCAAACTTTCAAAAATTGTGGATACGTTTTTAATGTTAATTGTGAATGAAAATGTATTTATTTTTTTATTTTTACATATTTAGTATTAAGTAAATAAACTTTGAAAAATAGTACAATTATTTTTATGTCAAATATTAATGGAATTCATTTGATGTGTTTTTTTACATATTTTGTAGTAAGTGAATATAAATATAACATTACCTGACAATCTATTTTAATAACTTCTCAATGTAAAAATACATATATTACGAATTAAAAAACAATTCTATTAATTTAAATTCAATCTACACATTACTTTTTCACAAGTGTCATACTAAATATGTAAATACAAACAATTTACTTTCAGAAGATTTTTTTAAAAAAACTTTCAAAAGTAATTTTAAAGCAATTTAATATATTTAACTTAATTAAATGCTTAATTCAAATTTAAGTTACTATGTAAAGTTACTTCTACTAACCATTTACATGTAAACCATTAATATACATGGGGTGACCCAGAAAAAGTCAAAGGACCTGGGTACCAACCATTTACATGTAGGCAGAGTTCTCGGCTACAGAGAAAGAGATTGCCCAATAATAAACAATCGGAACATTTAAAACAGCTTAATAAACTTTGAAAAATAGTTATAATATTTTTATGTTAAATACTAATGAAAATGTATTTGATATATTAATTAGTTATTTTTAAGGTAGAACAAAATAAAAACAAGCTACAACACTATTAACTGAATTTTGAATCTAATATTTAGTTAAGTGAAATTCCGAGTTCAATCCAGGGCAGGCGGTGGGCCGGCAGTCCCCCAGCAGTGGCATGCTTTGGCTGAGGATTACAGCCAGTAGTCATGCTGCCGCTGTGGGACCGCTGGCATGTATACACCATGGTGTGCATGCCACACAGAGGATGCAGGAGCATGGACTTAAAGGGGGCACTTCTTGTGCCCCCTGCATCCACCCCAAGGGCAGATTTGCCCAGGGGTCCTGTTGAAGGCCCCTTTCCCTACCTTTCCACCAAGCATTTCATTGAGCACTCACCGTCATGAAATGCTAAGAGGAAAGGCAGGTTGTAATTTGTTCGGTGGGGTCGACATCGGCCCTCTTCAAATTTAGCCTTCAATCCGCACCGCCGCGGGTTCCTGGATCGTGCCGGTGGTCCAGTGGCAATTGTATCTCCATACTCAAATAAAGCGGCGGGTCCAACAGGGGTGGCGGTGGTCAGACTGCTCCCAGGAGTACAGCGGTCCCAGGACCGCCGTACTCATAATATGCCCCTTTGTGGTGAGTGGCATAGAGTAGTATGGCGTACAGTAGAGTGGTGATTAGTAGAGTGGAGTGGCGTAGAGTGAAGTGGAGTGGAATAGAGTAGGGTGGTATAGCATACAGTGACAGAGTAGTTCAGTTGTGGGTTTAAGTAACTTAATAAACGAACCAAACCTAAATTCAACACAAAGGTATGAAGTTTGACCCCTTCGTCGTGGGGCAAAGTCCGCTGCGGTGCGAGAGGGGCAGGGTTGGGCGTGGCGCTCCCATACTCATGACTGCTCCCGGCAGTCATAAATCACGGTGGGCGTGTGCTCATGACGGCCGGGAGCCATCCGAAATCCGCCCATCGATTAATTCTCCCGCACAGGCGGGGAATTAACCGCAAATGGGCGGAGCGGCAACGTTCAGACAGGCCCCGGCCGTTATGAGCACACGCCTACCGTGACTCAAGAGGGCCGAGAGCCGTCATGAGCACGGAAGGAGCTAAGGGGAATGAATGGATGAGAGGCAGTGAGAATATGCATGTGGTGGCAAGTTTCATTAAGATTAAAATATGTTTTTAGTTTGGCATTTATACATTAGAAGGGCTTAATCAAACCAACAAAAAGAGTCCTTTTATTTTAGTTGTATGAGGAAGCCAAAAGATTCAGGCATAGATCACGAATGTCCACAAATAGTTTTGAAAACATTCCCTTGAGGGCTAAGTGTCAGGGAAGGGACTGTTTCCATGATATCACCATAGTTCTCCTGAGTAATGAAATAAGTGCGTTTTGGGTATTTTGGTGGAATGTATGTTTCAGCAGCAGAGATGTTGAATTATTTCCTCATGCAGCCTTGAAAAAGGTCATTGGTTGGCTTATTGGAGGTGTGAATCACATATTCGCTGTGTATTTTGCAACTAACTGAAAAGGTACACACGCTTCTTAACATGGAATGAAAGGAGCAGGTGATGCTGTAATCAGCAGTGAAACCGGTAATCACCTGGTTGAACTCTCTGCTCCCACCTTGAGGAAATATTAACATGAAATACACAACAAGGATGGATCAGCTAAGTATGGGAGTCCAGAAGCAGTGTCAGAAATGAAAGCAGGCAACATTGTTTCACACTTGACAAAAATGTGCATGGATTGCTTCGTTTATGAACTTCTACTGAGGGTAAACGTTTTGGTATAAAGTTTTTGCAGAAAATACTTTCTTCAAAACTTCTGTGACGAAAGAACTAAAACTGAATTTTTATGGTGACTGTTTCCGCTAAACATAATTACGTTTTTTCTCTCTTGCAAAACATGTTTTTTTAAACCACATACAGCCAGATTCATCAATGTCCCGATTTGCGAGTCCTTAATAGCGATTATTAAGGAATCGCTATTAAGGACTTGCAAATCAGGATTCATGTAGAAATCGCAAAATAAATTGCGATTCCTACAGCCTCCTTATTTGCGATTAGCAAATTGCTAATCGCAAATAAGGACCCATAGGAATGAATGGGGAGTTATTCCTTATTTGCGATTAGCAATTTGCTAATCGCAAATAAGGATGAGATTTCAAGGGTGCCAGGGGTGTCCAAAGGATACCCTGTAGCACCCCCGAAACGTGGAGAAGTGTGGCTCACTGGTTAGAGCAGGCAGACCCTGAAGCAGAGGTCAGACCCGGGACCAGGGTTCAATTCCCGACGCGGCAGGGTCTTGAGCTCAAATGTTAACGGACTCGATAATTCTCGCTTCGGTGCCTGACCAAATCATGGGTTCACACACTGCAACTCTGGGCATTAAGCTTGCTTAATCTGCACAATGGCCACTCCCGCGGCGGGATGCCTGGCTTTCACCTTGGGGATGCCCGTTAGGGGCTATCTCACAGGGAAAAGCCAGGACGGGTTCCCAAGGCAAGCGCCGAGATGCCCCCCGGTGATTCAAGCGCTATATAAGAACATACAAAAAAAATGATATGTAGACTCATGTTGCGCACACGCATGTCCAAAGGACGTGTGTGTGTGTAACATACCACTTAGAAAAAAGCACTAATGTGTATTTTTCCAAGTTTTCGCTATTTACCACGAAGTCTGACTTCACGGTAAATAGCGGTAAAAAATTGCGAATTCGTAATTTAAAAATGGTTAATGAATTGCATTTAAGGAATCTCAAATTGAGATTCCTTAAATGCAATTCCTCGCAATTTAGCGATTTCGCAATTAGCTATTTTTGCATTTGGGATGATGAATCCCAAATGCAAAAATTGCGCTCGCAAAGGGCCAGATTATCAGAATCTGACCCTTTGCGAGCCCATTTTTCGTTGATGAATCTAGCTGTAAGTTTGCAGACCGGAATCTCCAAACCTTCGCACACCCATCTTCAGCACATCAGTTTAAAGATGCCAGAGCCCACATCTCAACCTGACACATTCGAGGTGGAGTAATCACAAATGCTTTGAGACCATCAAAGCAGACTTACCTGCTGTTGGTGCACTAATACACGTTTTAAGGTGAAAAACTGTAAAACATTAAGGTCTCCAAACCGGTCCTGGATGGCCGGATCCATGCCAGATTTTGTGCATATCCTCATTTAGATACATGTAGTTATTTTAAAAATCTGCCATGGATCTGGCCCTACAGGACCGGTTTGGAGACCCCTGTCAAGACAAGGAGATTCTCTAACCGACAGCGGAACAAACTTATTAAAGGAGTGGTTAGACGCACAAATTCGTAGGTATGATCAACATACTCAACAGCCACACACGAGAAATAGCTTGGTAGTCTGTATTTAGGAGGTAAAGGGAAAGGCAAAGTACTGCTTGCCCAATATTAGAATTTTCCAACTATAATACCGTTTACAATTGAGAAAATAGTGGAGTGGTATTTTATTTTAAATACCCCTGTTTTACTTTTGAATTTTCACACCACCAAAGCACGCAAATCATACTTAACGTTACTTGGTGAGCTATTACTTAATATAGCCTTCATATAGCCTTAGAGCCACCATAGTGGGTGCTATGCTTTTTTCTGTTTAAACTCTGGGATCGTAGCGATTTGCTGCCTTTGTGCTTCTTTGGTTTTCAGGCCTCTTTGTCAAAGCGCCGGGACACCCCTTGGGGTAGCCGTGCGCTCTAAAAGAATGGTGTAACATAACATAACATAACGTGTACAGTGCCGAAGATGAGGGACTTTAAAAAAGGGAGCAGGCCTTTAATGGCCGTTAGAGCCCGCTATGGAGGGCTTTAAGGATATTTGAACATTTTAAAGGGCATTCCCTAGAGGGAAGAATGTTCTATTTTGTAAAATAAGGGCCTCGTGGAGCCAGAGGGGACTGAAATCCCCTCAGGCCCCATGAGGCCTTTTGCTCACAGCAACAGCAATGAACAAACATTAGAATGTTGGGGCTACGGGCTTCTATCAGACATTAGAAGCCCAGAGCACTCCTTTGTTTTCAATGGAGCTCCCAACATTCCAACATTCCAATGTTCTAATTCGTCCAAAAAAAAAAAAAGACACATTGTTGTAACCTAGTTCTGGTTTCCCCCTGCAACCCTAGGCAAGTGGTGCCTACCAGCTCTCCTGCGCGAGAGCATCCATTGTTCCCTGCCCCCCTGATTGGTTCCCCAACATTCCGCACTGTCCTGGTTCCGTTCCCTTGCCCCCAACTGCCATAATGATTCTGACTAACTGACCTACGCACTGCCTTAAGGTGTGGGGCTGATTTAATAATACTTCTACTTCTTTATCTTACCTTGACTCTGACCTTAATTGCAACAGTGGCGACGAGGATAGCGTGTGAAGTAGAACCTCCTCACATTCTGCGCAAACCCAAGGCCAAACGAGTTAACGCTCTGAGGAAAACAAAGAATCACCTGCTAAAAGTACATAGGCATTGAAAGGATTTAGCGTGTCAAATTCCTCACGTTGTTGAAGATAAGTGCAGCGCATGACAAATAAGCTGTGTCCTGAGTGAAAGTGAGGTGCATTTAGAGCGGCGCAAACCCTTGATTGTTTAACAATCCGAAAGAAGAAGGGCGACTCTCCTCAGCGCGAGGCGAAGAGGCTCATTTAAATGTTAGAAGTGAATCGGCATCGGCGAGTGTCAGCTGTCCTTCTGGCCCTTTTCTGTATATTCTATGGAGTGATTAGCTTACCTTGAAGCAGCACATTCGGGACCTTGAGGGAGGTTGTGGCTGGCAGACCCTGGCGACGCTCGGCGATCGTAGAGTTTTCCTCAGCACTTTGGCGCGAAGGTGAGAACGACGCACTTCACGCAGCAGCGCCACCTTGCTGTCGAAGGCCGTAACTGCTTATGCACACGATGATTTCGAGAAACAATGAAATCGAGTGGGATAACAAATGAGTGAATAAGAACAGTACCCCTGGGTGGAATTTATGAACTACACTTCAAGAAAAGTGCTAGGAAAAAAAATTACCTTATACACTAAATGGGCTGATATATGGAAACGTTAGAAAAAGGTATACCCAGTTTGTGAAAAAAAAGTCTGAACACCCTCTTCTAAGTAAAATTCTGAAGTTAGAACTAATGAGCTTGGAAGAAACTACGGTACGGTTAACACATAAAGGGAAATTATATAAGTGGAATTTGTTTGCAGCAGCAATATGGATAAAAACATAATGTGCATCTTACCCCCACCAGAGAAAGAAGTCAAGAAGGGAGCAAACAGAAATGTATTTGAGGAGGTGATGGTCGATTTAAGTGTACATTACAAACAAAAACTGTTTGTCAACGCACAAAAAGACAAAATTCACTGGTAAAATGGTGATTGTAAAAATGAATTGGACATAAGTGAAACCAAACCTGAAAGTACAATTGACATATGTGGAGTTGGAATCGACATCATCGCTGATTCAGGTTCAAGTTGTACAGTGATAAACAAAGATATTTGGAAGAGTAAATTGACTATGACACAAGGGAATGAATTAGATGAAGCTGACACATCCCCTAAGACATACACAGGAGAAAACATTAACTTAATAGGTTGTAGAGAAGCAAAGTTGAGCTATATGAAGAGAAGTACATGGAGTATAGTTTATATTTCAGAAGAAGGACCCTCGGTACTGGGGTGGGAAGAACAGAAGAAATGTAAAATAATGATAGATCCCAACCGTACTGAACCTTTGAATGGGCTGGCTCAAAACAACAACAAACTCAGTACAAGCTCCAAGATGTTGAGTGAGAGAAAGCCATTGTCCACGACCAAAAGTGGATGGACAAAGGCTGCAACGAGTAAAGAATGGAAAAATGAAGCAGCCATTGACAAATTCAAAATAAGACAAAATGCATCCATGAGTTATGATGTTGAGGACAATATTAGTGAAGGAGTTCTGGTAGATAAAAGTGAACCGGCCTATGAAGGAACATGTATGGTTTCTCAGTCCACGGTGCTAGTGGAGGACCTTTGTAAATCTACCTGCCACAAAGATGAGGAAGTGTGGCACTCTACTGCACTGATTAAGTCAAAACCCATCACAAGAAAGAATGATGCTGATGACAGTGACCAGGAAGAAGATTATGGTCAGTGTCTGGTGGAGTCTAGGCGTAACATGCTAGGAGAGTACTATGACTGGTTATATAATGTAGAGCCAGGGAATGAAGGTAAAGAGGCTCACAAACACGTACTATGTCCTCACCCCAAAGCTCAGTTAAGGAAAAACAAAAGGTTGGTGGAACGCTGGAGAGAATGTGAGTTAAGAGACACAGAGGACACAACCACATTCTCTAGTGGAACTCACTTGATGAAATTGGAAGGACAGGTCTTTGTGGATGCATGTATTGAAGGAGTGAGAGTTGTTGGAAAAGAAAGTACAAGTGACACTGGTATCGAGTACAACAAGAGAATTGACGTCAGACCTATCACCGAGGGTGACAACGTGAGGGACACCCGTTGTATGAGTAAGCGTAGGCGTAGACGCAGAACATTATGGTCCTGGAAATATCCCAAGAAGAAGGATTCTAAAGCCGTGGTCACTCACCTGGATGGAGAAGTCAGTACAAGTAATAGCAGACAGGAGCACAATACCAAAAGGGATTGCCAAGGTGGAGTGAACGATGAGGAATCAGAGAAAAGGAACAGGAAGGCACTCAAACCAGCACTATGCCCACACCATGTGGCAAACATAGGAATTGACTAGACGCATACTGGACTTGCGGGACAGCATAAGACCTGTGGACCAAAAGACTCAGCGAGCCCTCACGGAAGTTCACCATTCACGTTGGGGATTTAACTGAACTGTGTGTGGGCCTGCACGGAACATTGGCAAGTTAAACGATGTAGTGTCAGACGATGAGGAAATGACACACTCAAACACCTACAATGTTCCCACCCTGAAACTTCCATGCAAAGAGATGTGAGTTGATGGTGATAGAACCAAGTTGGACGCTGTCCCACTTTCAGAAACACGATTCACACTTTCTCCCACCTGCCACTGACTCAGCTGACTGTCAATCACTCAGACCAGCTTCTGGGGGTCACTCCACGCACTCCGATCACCTATCGGAGCTGTATGGGGACTCCCACTCTGCCTCTGAAGCCTAGTTTGGCGGTCACTGCTTCAGCGGTAGGTTTGACAGAACCCACATGGAATCCCATTCTGACACAGAGAGTGTTCCTCATGCCCTTGTTACCAAAGGAACATCAGGGAGAGCCGTCCGCAATCCCAAATGTTATCAAGGCCTTGTTTTGACTAATGTTGACAGATATATGTATCACCAAAGTTTTCTCTTTGCAGAGTATTCCTCATGCCCGTGTTTCCAAGGGAACACCAGGGTGTCCACCCACAACTCCAAATGTATTTAGACCTGGTTTGTGACTAATGTTTACTAGTTCACTTATCTCCAAAGTTCTCTTTGCCACACGTTGTGCCTACCTGTCAAAACCCTCAAGAGAGGAAGATGTGTTGTAACCTAGTTCTGGTTTCCCCCTGCAACCCTAGGCAAGTGGTGCCTACCAGCTCTCCTGCGCGAGAGCATCCATTGTTCCCTGCCCCCCTGATTGGTTCCCCAACATTCCGCACTGTCCTGGTTCCGTTCCCTTGCCCCCAACTGCCATAATGATTCTGACTAACTGACCTACGCACTGCCTTAAGGTGTGGGGCTGATTTAATAAAACTTCTACATCTTTATCTTACCTTGACTCTGACCTTAATTGCAACACACATGTAGTTTCTATACCATACACTGACTATGAGCTCGAAAATGGAGGGACACTCAGAACATAGTAAAAGAAGTGATGTAACTTCAACATTAATGAGAACTTTAAAGATGTTACACTTCTTTTTGATATTTTGAGTTTCCTTACCTTATTAAATTTACTTACATAAAAGATTATTTTTAGGCACAATCATTAATTTTTCATACATACATTTTTCATAACTATACTTTTTTTTTCTAACATGACAGTTCCTTTCTAATATTATAGAAATATAGTCCACCGTAGTGGGCTATACTGGTCAGCTTGATTATTTTAGCCCATAGCTAGAGGTGAGGGCCTATAACAAGGGAGCAGGCCATTAATGGTCTTATAGTGCACAACAGTATAAAGCTATTAGAACATTCCGTCCCAGGAAGGCTGAATTTCCTAATTAAAAAAAAAGCAGCCTCCTGGGAGACGCAGGAGGTCTGTAACCTCTCGCACCTTTGAAGCTTGAGCTCCTTTCACAACTCTTGTGTGTTTGCACTCAACAGCTGCTAGAGTGCACACATGACAGGAGCTGTAACACAAGCAAGCAGTCAACCTCTGATTATCCAGGGGCTCTGCCAAACTGTTTTCTTCATTTGGCAAAGTCGAGGGAGACAGGCACTGAGAAGAATTCCCCTCTCCCTCATGCTGAGGCTCCAGTGGCACTGAGGGCGACGGTTCGCTGTGTATGCTTGTCCACAGTGTCTGCCTATGCCACTCCCCTGTGCAATCCACATAGACTGTGAGGGGGCAGGGAGAGGGAGTCTTAGTGTGTTATGTGTTAGGACCTGGAAGGTTGACAGCAGTGGGCTTATATCAGTGTCTATAGCTTGCTGCTGCTTTTTTGTCCTCAATAGATTCATTTTAAAGTTATGTTTCCTACAGTCAATGATATACAGCCTTACACATTTTATGTGCAGAAGAAACAGGAAATTCCTGTTACGCCTTGACAGAAAGTGACCGGAACATTACAACACCATGCATACCTCAAGTTATGGCTAAACATGTTCCTACCTGTAGTTTGATAGCAGAGGGCTCCTGTTTTTGGAGGTATGCCTTCCTTTCGTTGTAGGCTTTTCGGATGAGGTAACCCCGAATGCTAGCTTGCAACATTACAATAAGGTTTTCGTTGGCAAACCATAGCTGTTCACGGTCGTGATTGGCTGTAGCCTGACCAACAATACTCTGGTGAAAAGGAAACAATATTCAGTTTATAGAAAAAGCGACAAATCATACACTGAAAGAGCTGAGTGATGCAGACTGCATGAACATAATTTGAGAATATATGATCGAATACTGCATCATTTATTTTTACATTTTGAGCGACACTGTTCACCTACAAAAGTATATCTATCACATTAAGAGTACAAAATCTTCTAGGAACTACTGAAACACTCGCCGCTGACATCTGCTTTGGATCTGCAGGGTTAGAGATGTATAATAACACCTGCATTTTGCCTTCTGTCTACCACCATGAACCAGTTAGTTAAAAACAGAACCCCCAACAAAACAACATCTTCCATTTTGCTCTCAAAACAATACACAAATACAGAAACAAGTCTACATGAACAAATACATTAATTATTAAATACTGTATTTAATTCACAAACAAAAACTTGCAAAACTTTAAATTTTAATGGGTAAGTTGAAACTTTCAAAACGTAGGTTTATTTAAAAAAGAAGAAGCGATGTGGGGGATCTAATTTTTTTTTCTTTTTTGCTCTATATGTATGCTTTCTTTTTGTTGGCATGTACCATTGCTTTCAAATTTCCGCATAACTTCACACCCTTCTAGTGAAGACTTTCAAAAAACTGCATCCAATGGCGTTTTAACCCCTTCGCTGCAAGGTCTGAGCTAAGCCTTTTTTTTGGCTATTTGTGGTAGTTTGTGCTTAGGCCCCTGTAACATTGTTACCACATAAGGTATCCATGCCAAAAAAACACCCCTGTACCCCAAAACCCAAACCCTGCCCTAAAACCTAAAAACACCCCTGTACCCCAAAACCCAAACCCTGCCCTAAAACCTAAAAACACCCCTGTACCCCAAAACCCAAACACTGCCCTAAAACCTAAAAACACCCCTGTACCCCAAAACCCAAACCCTGCCCTAAAACCTAAAAACACCCCTGTACCCCAAAACCCAAACCCTGCCCTAAAACCTAAAAACACCCCTGTACCCCAAAACCCAAACCCTGCCCTAAAACCTAAAAACACCCCTGTACCCCAAAACCCAAACACTGCCCTAAAACCTAAAAACACCCCTGTACCCCAAAACCCAAACCCTGCCCTAAAACCTAAAAACACCCCTGTACCCCAAAACCCAAACCCTGCCCTAAAACCTAAAAACACCCCTATACCCCAAAACCCAAACCCAGCCCTAAAACCTAAAAACACCCCTGTACCCCAAAACCCAAACCCTGCCCTAAAACCTAAAAACACCCCTGTACCCCAAAACCCAAATCCTGCCCTAAAACCTAAAAACACCCCTGTACCCCAAAACCCAAAACACTGCCCTAAAACCTAAAAACACCCCTGTACCCCAAAACCCAAACACTGCCCTAAAACCTAAAAACACCCCTGTACCCCAAAACCCAAACACTGCCCTAAAACCTAAAAATACCCAAACACCCCAAAACATATACATCAGTACCCCAAAACATATACTCCTATACTCATACTTATTTTAAAAAATACTTAAATTAATATATTTAATTTATAATATTTAAAAACGAAATAAATATTTTTAAATAATTAATAATAATTAAATCAATTATAAAATATTAAATAAAATAAAAAAAAAATTAAATACTTACCAATACTTACGATGTAATGCCATGCGTTGTAATAGCATCTGCTATGTAATGCCATGCGTTGTAATGGCATGCATTGTAATGGTATTTGCGATGTAAAAATCGCGTTGTAACGGAACGCGTTGTAAAAGATGCGTTGTAGCGGTAACACACCGGCCCACAACGCAACATGGACACACCACATTTTTACTGTGAAAAGTGGCCCTTTTATTGCAAAGTGCCTAGCAGTAGATTTTGAACCTTAGCTTTGCCGGCACCTATGGGTAACCTAGCAAACCTATACATTTTTGAAAACTAGACACCCAGTGGATTCCAGGATGGGGTGACTGGTCTGCCTCTCACCAGGTTCTGTTAACCAGAATCCCTTGCAAACCTCAAACTTTGTCCAAAAAAACACATTTTCCTCACATTTCTGTGGTGGAAAGTTCTGGAATCTGCATGGAACCACAAAATTCCACCCACCCTGCATTCCCCAAAGTTTTCCTATAAAAATGGCACCTCACTTGTGTGGGTAGGCCTAGACACACCACATTTTTACAGTGAAAACTGACCCTTTTTTTGCAAAGTGCCGAGCTTTAAATTTTGAACCCTATATCTGCCAGCACAGAGGGAAACCTAGCAAACCTATGCATTTTTCTAAAAGTAGACACCAGGGGTATCCAGTATAGGGTGACTTGTCTGGCTCTCACCAGGTTATGTTACCCAGAATCCCTTGCAAACCTCAAACGTAGTCAAAAAACATTTTCCTCACAGTTCTGAAGTGAAAAATTCTGGAATCTGCAGGGATGCACACAATTCCACCCACCCCACATTCCCCAAAGTATTCAGAGATAAATGGTACCTCACTTGTTTGGGTAGGCCCAGTGACCGAAACAGCTCAAAACGCAACGTGGACAAACCACACTTTTACAGTGAAAACAGCCGTTTTTTGCAAAGTGCCTAGCTGTAGATTTTGAACTCTAGCTCTGCCGGCAACCTAGGGAAACCTAGCAAACCTATAGATAATTTTTTAAACTAGACACCCAGGGGAATCTAGGATGGGGTGACATGTTTGGCTCTCACCAGGGTCTGTTACCCAGAATCCCCTGCAACCCTCAAATTTAGCTGAAAGAAAAATCACATTTTCCTCAATTTCCTGTGTGGGAATGTTGTGGGATCACTGGGCTGACACAAATTTCCTACCACCTAGCGTTACCCCAGGTCTCCCAATAAAAATGGTACCTCACTTTTGTGGGTAGGCATAGTGGCTGCAACAGGAAATGGCCTAAATCATACTGTGTAGACTACCTGGTTTTGCAAGGGGGCACCTGGTTTTTTGGCACTGGGCTCGCGGCCATCTAGGAAAACCTACCAAACCCACACATTCCTGAAAACTAGACACCATGGGGAGTCCAGTGAGGTATGGCTTGAATGGATCCCCTAATGTTTTCTTACCCAGAATCTCCTGCAAACCTCAAGTTTTAGCTATAAAAATCACTTTTTTCCCACACATTTTTGTGTGGGAATACGGTACCGGCACAAATTTCCTACCACCTAGCGTTCCCCTTGAACTCCCGATTTAAATAATACCTCACTTATGTGGCTGTCCAATGCAGAATCGGCTAAAAACGTATTTTTTAAAAAAATGTAGCGCTTAGAATTCTCAGTGCTATACTTTTAATCTGTAAGTTGTTGGCTCTTCCCAGTCACAGGCCTTAGGCCCACCAACACAAGTGAGATATCATTTTACTCAGGAGAACAAGGGGAACGTTGGGTTGTAGGACAGTTGTGCCGGCACAGTGATCCCACTCAAAAATGTATGGAAAATGTGGGGGGTTTTCCAGCTAAATTTGAGGTTTGCAGGGAACCCAGGGTTGTGAAACTGAGGATCCACGCAAGCCATACCTCACTGGACTCCCCAGGGTCTCTAGTTTTCATAAATGTTGATACCACTTGGTAGGTTTCCCTAGATGGCCGCGAAGCCCGGGACCAAAAACTCATGTGAACCCCCTTGCAAAAGCAGATCGTTTTGTGATTGGAAATTTTGATGTCTCCACAAAACGTTTTGGGCCCTTGCCTGTCACTGGTACTTGACCCACTCACAAGAGTGAGGTACCATTTTCATCAGGAGACATGGGGGAACGCTAGGTGGTAGGAAATTTTTGTCAGTCCGGTGATCCTACAACTTTTCCACAGAGAAATGTGAGGAAAACGTTGAATTTTCTCAGCAAAATGGAAGGTTTGCATGTGATTCTGGGCAGGGAAACTATGGGGGATCCACGCAAGGCATACAGCCCTGGACTCCCCCAGGTCTCTAGTTTTCATAAATGTTTGGGTATGGTAGGTTTCCCTAGTTGGCTGCCGACCCTGGGACCAAAAGCGGAGTTGGCCCCATTGAATCTGAAAATGACCTGCTTTTGCAAGGGCTGTCACATGGATCCCCCAACGTTTCCCTAACCAGAATCCACTGCAAACTCAAATGTTGCTGAAAAAATCACGTTTTTCTCAGATTTCTGTGTGGAGAAGTTGTGGGATCACCGGGCTGACACGATTTTCCTACCACCCAGCATTCCCCCAGGTCTCCCGATACAAATGGCACCTCACTCGTGTGGGTGGGTCAAGTGCCCACGACAGACAAGGGCCCAAAACCTAGTGTGGAGACTTGAAAATTACTTATAATAAAACTATCTGGTTTTGCGGGGGTACCTGAGTTTTTGGGCCCTGGCACGCGGCCATCTACTGAAACCTATAAACCCACACATTTCTGAAAACTAGACACCATCAGGAGGCCAGTGAGGAATGGCTTGCATGGACCTCCAACGTTTCCCTACCCAGAATCCCCTGCACACCTCCAATTTAGCTAAAAGAAATTACTTTTTCCATACATTTTTGCGTGGGATCACCTTCCCGGCACAAATGTCCTACCACCCAGCATTCCCCTTGCTCTCCTGAGTAAAATGATACCTCTCTTGTGTGGGTGGACCAAATGCCTGTGACTGGGAAGAACCAAAAACATAGGTATTAGAATTCTAAGCGAATTCTAAGCACTACATTAAAAAAAAAAAAAAAACATTTTTAGCAGACTCATTGGACAGCCACACAAGTGAGGTCTGATTTTACTCGGTAGAGACTAGGTAAAGTTCCCTTTCCAATGATACCTCTCCTGACTTTCTACGTGCTCTGGGGGCTGAGATAGCCCCCTGAGTACGTATAAAGTAAAACGGAAATGAGCCTATTAGCTAATTTTAGTTTCGGTTCCTGTGCAATGAGGTCAGCGCGACATGATGTGCGCTGATCTTCATTGCCCCTAAACAACAGACAGCCTCTGGAGATGGGGAAGCTGTTCCCCATCTCCCGAGGCTGTGGGGGGAGGGAGGGAAGGCACAGAGGGATTTCCAATTGTCATGTGCGAGGATGGCCAGGAGCCATCCTGCGCACACGAGCACTGTGGTGCAGGATGGCTCTCGGCCGTCCTGCGTAAGGAAGGGGTAAAGGAGAGAAAACAGAGGAACAACAATAAATATACAGAAAATGATAGGCTAGTACAGAATTCTACAATTAGCACATCAGGATCTTTCTTCGAAGCAAAATGCAAAGTATGGAGCCATGGATAAAAAAAAGACAATGTATGGTCTCGGTATTCTGTACTGCTTTCTTATCCTGTGGCATACAGTTGAGGTGACTACAGTCTTGGGCATGAAGGGGACTGACTGTTCGTTAGCAAGCATAGCCCCAAGGGTGTAGCTTCGTGGTGGGGGGGTGATGATGGTCAGATTTCACCAGGAATGTTTACGTTCACACATACAATTTGGAAGTTCCTCAAACTATTGGTTATTTCACAAAACATTTTCTCTCTTAGAACGCATTTCAATCCGGATTTCTCTTCCTTTCCATTGCCCCTTAGGTCCCTCTCATGCACCCTGCTTGTCGTATAATGTATTGAAACTTTATATGCAAGTATGATTGATGGAAGGTCTGAGGCTCACCTGCCCCCGCCCCCCATCTTACTGACCAAGCTACGCTCCTGTATAGCCCATAACTCCCCTATTACACGACCTCTCCTTGTGCAAGAGCATTCTTTACCTACACGCTGCCTTTGCAGTACGAAACTTGGAAAGCCCCCTTGTAAGGGGGCAATGCAAAACAGACCACATACAACACGGGGGAGAAACCAATAAGCTTCCACTTAGGGGCGGCAGATGAGAAAACCGCTTGGCAAAAAGCCCTACGTGAGCCAGATGTGGGAGAGAGCCTTTGCAGGCGGTGTTCCTTCAGGCGTAGCACACACATATGTGATGAAACATCGATACATAATTGTTTCAATGGAAAAACTGAGTAATGACTAGAACAATCAAAAAGGCAGGGTTGCAGAAAGCATATCGTGTCCATCAGTAAAAGGAAAGAACTCTGAGACAGAGGTAAGCATGTATTAGGGCCGCAGGGGCCACACTCAGTTCTAATTACTTTTTTGAGTAAGTGCTTTAGAAAAGTACACATTGCAGTGAAATGAATCACCCAAGGACAATGGAGATGCTTTGGTAAAATGCAATGCTTGTAAGAAATATTTATTACGAATCTGACTTTACCAATGAATTGAGCTTGTAATACATATTTTAAAAAGCCCAAGAATCAACTCTGTAGCTGTGTCCTATGTGGATATAGCAATATTTGATTTAATATTGTATTCCAATACTTTACTATGGAATAGACAACCCCTGAAACCGTGAAAATAGCATTTGGGCCTTTTCAAAGTAAGGGCATGTTTAACACTAAACTTCTACATGTTCTACTGTTAAATATGATGCATGCTTCCTGATGGGCAGGAAGGCCTTCTTAGAGTTGACTTATTAGCATTCATAAGGAGGGTTTAGGCCCGTCAAAAGAGGGTATTTTGACTGATTGCGTTTTCAGTTAAAACATGTCCAGGGAAGCTATACATGGCACGCCTGCAGTCATGTTTGCATTGGCATTGCAGTGGGGGCCGAATAGGTTCAGCAGGCTCTGATGACATTTAACTTACGGGCCCAGGGTACCTTTTGGGTATCATATACTAGGGCCTTATAGGTACGTTAAGTATGACAATTTGGTGAATGTCAATTTGATCATGTTGAACGAGGAAGCACAGACACTTTATCACTAGTTAGCCTGGGTAATATGCACAGGCTTCTACAGCGGACAAACAAAGACAAGGCAGAAATCTGGGAGTACACCACTCAAAAGATGGTAATTTCCAACAGATGCCATTTGGTCACAGGTGACACCTACATGCAACAATTTAAAACAGGTCTACCAGAGCAAGTATTACAACAGGGGTGGGCGTCAGTAATCAGTGCACAGAATATGGCAAGAACTCTCAAATTTTGTTAGAGCCAGCAATATACCATGAGTTGGCACAATGAAGCCGCAACATGCACGTAATTTGACAAGAAGTTCCATCATTTTCTCAAAAATAGTGATATGCCTACTGGGTAAAATACTTGTGCCATGGATGCCCAAAATATGGCAAGAATTACAACAAGTATGCCGCCTCCGGCATCACAGCAGGGATGGGCATGATCAAGACATGTATGAAGAAAACATGCAAAAATTACCACCATCTGCTCAGGGGCCATCATTACACAAGGGGTGGGTATCACCGAATGCTCTGGATGCCCACAAAATCCTGGGAACTACCACCATTCTGCGATGGACAACTTTTATCAGCTGTGGGCACAGTACAATATCATATATACACTCTCGTACACAGGCATGGATACCTGCACTCCTCACACAACCTTAGACAGGGAAATTCACACCCACACAATACTTTTTAACTCATATGTAACCTGCTCCAATGCATACCACTCGTTACATCTTTTCACAATACCCCTGGATTGTGCTGCTCTAATCACCTCCCAGTACCAAATCACTTCCATTCATGCTGCATTTATGGTACCACCCCCGTCACCCCTGGTGGGATCGACAGACCAAGGCCTGTAACTCAGCTGACAGAAGTGATACTGTCAATCACACTAAGTTTGACATGAAGATTTTCTTTGTAATATACACCGCACCTCCGGAATGCTATGGCCATGATTTCAAGTGCCATTCCTCTAGCAGAGAACTAGCCCATCAGGACTTTAAATAGCACAAACTATGCATGTCTGCTAGGTAGAACATCAACATTTGCTCTCCAGACATTCTCTCTTTTTTGACCCCAGAACTTTCCACAGAGTATCTGGAGCTGGTCAGCACTAGACGGCGGCTGCACAACTTCACACCCTTGGAGCAAAACGGAAAAAAAGTTGTGGGCTGACAGTTCAACGCCTACTAGGATGAATCACTGCTAGCCAGTGAGTGGAAGACAAAATAGCAAGGGATAAAATGGCTGCTACATTTCAAGAGCACCGAGAGGCAGTTTTATCACATAGGACATTTTATCTTAGAAGTCTGTAGAGCACGCAGTAGAAAAATAATTCAGGACACGTGAGGAAAGAGCATTATTTTTTTAGGATTGTACACAGGCAGTCCATTGAAACAATGGACTGATGACCATCACAAGTAAATCAGGAAACCAGTGTCGGAAGCTTCCATTCGGATATTAAGACTCATTTTCACCCTACACCAGACATCTAGTAAGGAGTCTGGAACTATAGTGAGCAACACACGAATGTGCCAGGACTAGTGACCTGCTCATTACCCACACAAAATCAAGAACAAAAGAAAAACAGTCTTCAACAGTGTGTAAACTGTCTCAACAAAGCACGTGGACAAAGTTCATGCTATACATGCTATGCTTCACATGCTATACTCCCAGTTCGCGTGTCATAAAGAGCCACTGACCTTCAATATTCATGCTTGATATATATTCAAGGACAGGGTATTGTATTAATATTATAAAGGTTTACAATTGAAGGATTTGCTTCCTGTACTTTTTTGTTTTGTTGCTGTTTCATACTGCTTCTGACCCTTTGTGCTTGCTCTTCTTGGCACTCTGTAGAAGGGAGTCTCTTTCCCTGTATTGTTTCCAGCAGTGATGATGCCTTCCAAGGCTCATTCTGCGTCACCAGCCTGTCCCGGCGGGTGAGACACTAACTGGGTCAATGTGTGACCGCCTGGGAACCAGAATGAATAAAGCATCGAAGACATGCCATGAACCATGCCCCAAATGCAGATCTGAAAGTCGCCTGAAGCTCCCTGCGTTTCACACTGGGACTATGTATTTATTTTGAGTTTATAAAGTGCAAACAACGCCCCAAGGGTTTCAGAGCTCTTTGCTTAAGGACTGTTACAACACATAAGCACTACAGTTTCACTACATTAGTGAAATGCAGAGAACACCTCACAGGCAATAGCGAGGAGGATCTACACCTGCTTCAAGCAGCTCATGGATAAATCTCCAAGTCACCACTTCAAAGACTAAATACAGAACTGGCAGCCAGGATTTCCTATACAACATCCAACCCAATTCGTGGATTTACTTGCAAGATTTCCCTATTTATTAACCCTTTTAATCACCGAAGAAACTCACAGTCAGTAGGAAAACAAGTTAGGATCCGCTGTAGGATCTATTCGGTGAAACAAGAGAATGTTTTGTTTCATCTTTTCCCCTAAAGGCATTAATACTAAAATCAAGCAAGAAGCACAGGTGGGTTTAGGTCTGGTGAAGAAGAACTGGAAAACACACAAAATGAAGACCAATAATGACTCAGTGGAGGCGTTCAACACAAGAGATCACAATGGACTGGATTGCAGCCGCTTTTTCAATGATACATTGTACCTTATGCCCCTTTTGATATTATTCGACAAACAACAAAGGTCTGAACAAGGGATACTCTTTTTAAGGAGATACCAGAAACAAAATACCAGAAAATAGACATTTAGGTTTAGTATCATTCCCCCCTAGATTCCAATTTACAAGCCAACACTTGGGCCTAACTACATGCCTGATTACTACAACGAAGGTACACCAAACCTATGCTAATGCACTACACTTTATATGTAACATGACACCACACACGTTCAAAGATAATTTCCAAAGCACCAAATCATGTTCTAATGTTCCATTGTATTTTCTGCAGTATTTTTCATATAAACATACCTAATTGTCTGGTAAATTCTGATATGTGTGCAGACACCTGTTAACACGCAACTGGGTTGTGAGTTATGCAGATTTGACTGCACCTAGTAAACACCAGGGGCCATATTATGGGAAACGCTGCGGAGGCACACTGGGTGTGTGCTCCCGCTTTGCCCCGGGGCACTTTGGTATTACCAAGGGGCGCATAGGCTCTTTCTGTAATATAGATAGCACTGGCACACATATAGCACCAACACATTCACTAGCGGGCGTTCCCTCATTTACATGGGGGGGTGGCCCTATGGAAATCAGGAAATCCGTTTGTCTCTGTGCCCAGCGTATTAGCCACGAGTGCAGAGGCACAGAAGCAGTCAGGAGGTGCATTGACAGCTCGCCACTTAAAAGGTGGTGCACTGTAAGTGCGCCTCGAGTTGGGAGCCCTTTGGAGGGGGTGAAGGGGGTTCTATGGACCACTCAGACATCCCCTTGCAGGCAGGTACAGTCCCCTGCAAGGGGATCTTTCTCCCCTCTTAAAAGTGCTGGCAGATTGCGGCGTGTACAGTGAAACATGTAGCAGCTGCTTCTCAGTCGCTCTGTTGTTCACTTGAATCCTCTGCCCCCAGGGCAGCACGCCTTCGCGACTGCCCTTGGGTCAGCGCATTCATTGTAATAGGGCACACTTTCCTTGTTTGTGCGTGGCGCACCTGCTTTAAGGTGCACCATGGCGCAAACAGGGAAAAGTGTGCCCAATGTGTAAAAGGGCCCATGGCTTGATAAAATCTGCATCGTCTGGATGAATTTCAGCAGGTCATACCTGCAGATATTTAACAGGGAAACAAATCCTAGGAAGTAACAGTCATGAGGGTTTTGGTGAAGAAAGCATCAAAATCCACATGGTATGTTCCACTTTGGGGGCACAACGAAGAGAATAATTGCACCAGATAAATATAAACATAATGGTGTTATATTTCATTAGATACAAATTCCTTCAATAAAATCCAAATCTGACAGTGGACCATAATATGTTAAGCTCTTAGACTTTGTGTCCTACTAGTTTAATTAGGTGAGATGTCAACAAAATAGGTTGTGAAAGCACTAACAATCTACCCTTATAATGTAGAGTTTTCAGGACAGAACTCAGTTTTTCTTTGCAGTTTTATATAGTGTGAACTCGACCTGAAGGTATTGGAGCGCTTTGCATGAGCACCTGTTACATTCCGCGAGGTCACACTAATTTTTTAGGCGCAGAGTGATAGTGATTTCCCCAGAATCTCAGGATTCTGAGCCGACGCAGAGATTCAAATCTGGTTCCCCAGTTCCAAAGTCAGCAGCTCTGGCTGTAACACCACATCCTCTCCTCGAAGAGTTTCCTCATTCAGTATCAAAAAGCATCCATCATTAGCGGAAGGAAGCAACACTTAACTTTACTTCATATGAA
Source organism: Lissotriton vulgaris (assembly GCF_964263255.1). Lineage (NCBI taxonomy): Eukaryota > Metazoa > Chordata > Amphibia > Caudata > Salamandridae > Lissotriton > Lissotriton vulgaris. The sequence goes on from NC_141689.1 coordinate 511,918,213, forward strand.
CCCAATTATTAGACCTAGTCCGTTAATGCAAATGAAGGCTACACCAGTTTCACTGACACCTATTAAGGAAAACCACTATAATTCTGTCTCTTCTGAGAGGAGAAACATATTGCTTTTGTAACTCTTTCATTCGAATTACATGGCATTCTTGCATTGATGGGCATTATTCTACATCTTTCACCCCCGATTGGCAAATTATAGCAAAACTATGTGAGCACCTAGCACAATAAGTATTTTTTTCTGCAAAGGACAATACAACTGCATATCATGGGACTGTCCAACAGGTGGCAGACCACCATAAAGTGAGACTATGTGGAGGAAGATGATTTTTTTCATTGAGATTCTTCTGCAAACTGAGCAGTCTGTTCAACACCTACCCATGCTCAATAGGTACAGTGTTTGGCCAAAAACGTCAACGATCCGGTGAAAACATAAGTTGGCATGCCTCAACTGAAAAAAAGGTACATGGCAGCCCCACAACAATTTGTGAGCATGCCCCTCGTAAAACCCTTGTCATGCATATGCACGTAAGATGGCATTTACTCGAACCCTCCTCCCAGGTGATACACCTTCGGCCCATAAGGAGAGCAAGAAGATTGATGCTGCAGGCAAACAAGTTATACCAAAACAGAGGTGCCAGGGCTCGAATTTAATTCACAACTGCTTTTTATTTAGCAGCTATGTACCTTCTTTAAGTAGATTCCGAAGGTTCGTGTATTCATTCATACATTTCTTTTCAAATTTCGGATTGTTTACATTTTATACAAACGTCAGAGGTTTAAACATACCTTAAACAGTTGAAACAATACAAACATAAATCATACATGTGATACTTTGTGAATAATAAATAGTAACATTCATTGATAATTACACATGACTATTTCAACAATAAAGCAACTCAATGTGGTACACCTGTACTTATTTTTCTGCTAGTCCTAACGACCCAGCATACATATTTATTGGGACTAGACGCATTGGGCTTTGTAACTTTTGCTGAAATCGCCCTATATTCGTGTAGATGGATACTCCGAGCTAAACCGTCAAGGTTTAGGTTCCCTTAAAACAGCCGAACAGCCGACGCGTTTCCAAACCCTTTATTCTGTTTACAGGGTTCTTCCTCAGGGCTGAGCTGTGTACCTCTTCTCTCGAAAATGTTCGCTATCGTTTTCGGGCACGGGGCGTCTGATTATCCTTCAATGTCGCCATTGCTTGATCTATGTTTTGAAATTCTCAAAAAGGTGCGTTGTCAGTGTATGGAGATCTTTTTTGTTCAATGATGCTTAGTTTTGTGAAGAGGAAAAGTATGTGCCTCGTATGCGGCTCCACTTTGTTATATTTCCTTCGTGTTATCTTCCTATTAGGTGGGGTCTCTCTTTTAGATATACCCGAGTCTGCTTTGGTGATCTCCGTGTGGCCGCATGACTGGCGTTTGGTTTACCGCGAGTCGACTACTGTTATCAAACGTTCCTCCGCAAACAAGTGGCAATGGTAGCTGCCACAAAATGGTGCATCTCCAGCTCAACCAGCCTGCTCTCTTCTCCAGTCCACAGCAAATAATCCAATCATCACCAACTGAAAAGGCACGCAATAACTAAAGAATTCTGCCACATGCTGCTGACCAACAGAGGATTTTAATCTAGTCCAGCGCTTAAGGTTTCAACACGCCGCATACTTGGACTGCTTCTTTACAAAACACGACAATCAGATATGGAATGATATTAACTAAGTCCATCCCGGCAGATCTCTCCACCATTTCTCCCTTTCACCTACGCCTTGCTCAGCACCATAACGTTAAACAAAATAACTCACAATGGACATTGCAGTAACGTATTAACTCACTATGATCATAGCAAATCTGATAAAAAGGACTTGCAGAGCTGCTCAAAGCTGCCAGTTAACTGAAAACTGGAAACTATGTGCCTATCTCTCACAGTGCGACACCAATCGCAGTGCTAAGCACATCGCTATGTCTCATAACATAAATGCACCTTTGTGGCCTTCACTCAAGACATGGAAACACTTTTCAGACATGGAAACACTTCTCACACATGATCAAAACAAAGACAAAACCCTTCTAACCACACACCCTACATATAGTAGCCTGATACAACACAAAGACAGCGCAATACAATAAGGGATGATGGACAGAGTGCTTGAGCAAATCAAACACTCACCCCAGTCAACTGACCTGGGTTTAATCCATCACCATTCTTTAGCTCACTCCGCCACCCCAGTTCAGACATGGCCATATGCAAATCAGTCTGACCCTGTGCCTCATGGGAACAGTCCAGTCCGAACTACCGAAGCCATGTCTTCCCTGGACCGGAAACCAACATCCTGGGACTGGTTTCTGGCATTACAGCCGTCATCAGCCAGGCTAGCTTGAATCCAGTGGCAAAGTGAGCAAGGGACTCACGTTTGAGCATACCCTGCCAACTTAGGCTGAACAAAGTGATACAAAAGGGGATGATGGACGGAGTGCTTGAGCAAATCAAACACTCACCCCAGTCAACTGATGTGGGTATAATCCATCACCATTCTTTAGCTCACTCCGCCACACCAGTTCAAACATGGCCATATGCAAATCAGACTGACCCTGTGCCTCATGGGAATAGGCGTGAGTCCCTTGCTCACTTTGCCACTGGATTCAGGCTAGCCTGGCTGATGACGGCTGAAATGCCAGAAACCGGTCCCAGGATGCTTGTTTCCGGTCCAGGGAAGACATGGCTTGGGCAGTTCAGGCTGGACTGTTCCCATGAGGCACAGGGTCAGAACACAAAAAGCCGGCAGCTCTGCCTGTAACACCACATTCTTCAAAAATTGATCTAGCGAGAAACACAAATTGTTGTTTAACTCTACCTTCACTAAGACTTTATGGGAAGTGAATTATGGCATGACTAGAACTGAATCCTGTTCAATTTTTACCCACTTATAATTCCTACCTGTATTTCTTCTCTTGTTAGCCATGTATTCTTCAGTAAAATTCCTTCGGGTTCCAGCCAAGTCCCTTCCGTCGTTTCCACATTGTAATAGTAGTCATATTTATCCTTCATCTTAAGTTTGATCCATGGACCTTCATCACTGCCTAAAATTGAAAATAGCGACTTTAGAAATATACATTTTGGCAGAATAGTATGCTGGTTTCCAGTGTCAGCATGGAACTTCTGGGGTGGGAGGCTCCTTATGACTAAGAGGACATCACATTTCATTAATATGCTGGCAACATGTACCTGCACCTTACCGCCTGAGCTTACCTAAATTTGGGTGTTCACGGCCTATCTCAAATTGGATGGAACCAAAACAGATTTCAGCCTCTGAAACAATGGCATCGTCCAATACTAAACTGAAAAGTAGCTGAACAAGCACTGGTAAAACCAATTGGTCTGGTGTTTGTTGCTAGCCTTTTGGCTTTGTCAATGCTTGTTTTGTTGTGTTAGGGTTTTTGTAAAACTTTACTGTCAGAGGAGCTGCCAGGGCTTTGCCAATTTGAATGAAGAAATGGCTAAAAGCAAACATTTGGTAACAAAAAAAAGATAATTTTGCCATGTTATTCGCTGGCCTTGAAGAGAACTACTTTGTGTCCAGATGTCATTCTTGTGAAAGAGAAGAATGCCGCCACTCACAGTGGCTGACCTGACTTGTCTACTGCCCAATTCTGTAGTGCAATGTTTCCCAAACTGTGCGCCACGACCCACTGGTGTGTCGCATAGGAGATTTTTGGTGTGTAGCAAAAGTCCAAGCAATAAATAAAGATGCCCTTAAATTCTGTATTTATCTTGTCACATTTGCTGTGCTTCAAAGACCGAGGTCAACTGCCAGGCTATATATTCAGACAAACTGCTACTTAAGTTTTTTAAGGTGGGAATTGGGGATTACAAACATCTTTCCCTTTGCAGTCATAGAAAGAAAAGTAAAGTGAATTGTGTGACAACCTTGCTGGGGTACACAGAAAGTGAAAGGAAAGGCTGTAGTATGTCATTTTTTTGCAACAGACTACATTTGTAAATACCTGTAATCGAGCTGTGCACATTCAGTAGTTAAGAAAGCAAACTGCTTTCACTGATATCCATTATGAACCTTAGGAAACACAGTAGCGCTGTTTTTGTAAATGATATTACAGTTATAGGTATCCCCACATGATAAGGTGTAATTGGAATTCATTTGTGTTCTCTCATGTGTCCCTCACCGAACTACTACTGAGATTACTTCATCCAGGCACCTGTTACCACCATCTTATCTCCGCTGTTGAATATAACAACAAACACTAGAGCTATTTATGATCGCCTTTGAAGTTTGGGGTTACCTTATCGGGCTGCTACAGCCCTGATGGAACACTTTACATTCGACCCCCTGTGCATGCTCTAATGCCGTCCTGGGGTGAATTAACTTTGTTCCTGAGAATTCTTCTGTTAATTTCGATCGAGAGACTGCGTTTTCTTCACTATACAAGCGCGTTAAGTGCTAGTACACCTGGGGCCCCCGCGCAGCACTCATTTATTAGCCGGACACCCTACGGTTGCTCTAGGACAGATTCTAAGTAAGTTACGTAGTCTGACAGCTGTCTGATGGAACTATACCCTCTAATACCAGGTTGTTTACTATTCGCAAATCCAGTGGCAAATCAGTTAGGATTCTAGCTAGCCTGGCTGATGAAGGGTGTTACCCATAAACCGGTCCCAGGATGCTTGTTTCCGGTTCAGGAAAGACCTGGTTTGGCAGTTTGGGCTGGATTGTTCCCATAAGGCACAGGGTCAAGACTGATTTACATAAAGCTGGGTCTGAACTGAGGTGGCGAAGTGAGCTAAAGAACGATGATGGATTCAACCCAGATCTGTGACTGGGGGTGGGTGTCTGAAAAGTTTCAGCGCTCCGTCCGTCATCTCCTTGTGTTTTCTTTGCCTGACCTAAGTTAGCAGGGTATGCCCAGACGTAGGTCCCTTGCTCACTTTGCCACTGGATTGAAGCTAGCCGGGCTGATGAAGGCCGTTACCCAGAAACCGGTCCCAGGATGCTTGTTTCCGCTTCAGGAAAGACCTGGCTTGGCAGTTTGGGCTGGACTGTTCCCAAGTGGCAGAGGGTCAAGACTGATTTACATAAAGCTGGGTCTGAACTGAGGTGGCGAAGTGAGCTAAAGAACGATGATGGATTCAACTCAGATCTGTGACAGGGGGGAGTGTCTGAAAAGTTTCAGCGCTCCGTCCATCATCTCCTTCTGTTTGCTAGAGTCTTACCTAATGACTGACACAAAAACTTGCTCACTGACTTCCCGAGCACCAACGCTCATGCTGTAGGCTGTCCTCCATGCAACTGCTTGGTTTAAGTACCAGGTTGAAGTAACAGCCTATGCAATTACAACCCCAACATCTCAACTGTTAAGTATGTTTAGAGGCTCACTTTGTGGCATGTATCAAGTTCAAATTTCTCCATATCAATTACAAAGCCACCAACCTGAATATATTGGGCTATACAACTGGGCTTTACATACAATACATTTGTATGCATGTCCCACCAGTACTCTTGCCTTCTGCGTTTAGTAAACCTATGGCCCTTCACACTGGCACCTACTCCCTAGTTATGTGAATTGATTTTGTTGCCATCAAGACTCTGCTCTTGCTAAATAAATACTTTCATTTCCTCCCCAGTAAACACATATTTGCTGTTTAAAGGGATGTTCATTGGATAAACTGGCTAACTACATTCAGGAGAAGCTTGAGGATTGTCATCAACAAAAAATGTAAAGTTGTAAAATTGAAAGGAAGGGTATAAGCATTTACCCGCTAGTAAACATGCATTTCGACTTTATAGACTATTTGAGTAGGACACGGTTTAGGTCGAGCCTGGGCAGCGCATGCGCTGCTCTGCGAGCCATGCTGTATTGAAGTATGTACTTGAAGCCTGGCCCACTCTTCGCCCATAATTGCCATTGGCTTGTGTCATTGTCCTTCGTAAATGCTGGCTTAAAATTCTTTATTTGGCCTGTTAGTTCCTCCTTAGTGCAGCTTTGTCTTCATTTGTAACCTTCCATTGGAACTGGCCCTTTTAGCTCAGTTGTTACACAGTACGTGTTCTTTAGTCTGTAAGCACTATCTTCTTGAATGAGTTTCTTTTACTGCAGGAGGGTCTCTCAGTGCACAGTTGTGACCACCAGCTTGTTTATTTAACTCACAGCAAACTGGGAGCTCTTCAGGGGCCATGGGAGACAGAAGGGGCAACTCAGCGATGCCTTCAAGCATTTAGAATGCAATAGGTCTCGCCCTTACAAGAGTTTGAGCTATTGGCATTGTAAAAGACAATGCCTTTTATTCATGTTTTAAAAACCAAAACATGATTAAAAGGCATTGTCATTTACAATGCCAATAGCTCAAACTTGTGTAAATGCGAGACCTATTGATTTGCAGAGGCTTGTTTTACTCTTAGCAAAGGAGTTGGCAAGAGGGACCTGGTGAAATAAAAGCTCTGAAAAAGCATTCACAAAAGGGACAATTTAATAAAATACCTTTTTTGTTTAATCACCTGCAATTCGTCACTAGAGCTTTTAAATTAAATTTCTAACATTCCTATGAGAGCTTCACATCTTCAAAGAGGTATTGAGCAAGGGCTTATAAACTTCCTCAATCCCATGTGAAGTGGGCTTAAAAGGAGCAAGCCCCTTGTAGACATTCGGGGCAGGCAGGGCTGGGAGATGTACTAAGTAGTCCTGATGTAATCTGAAGTCAGTAAGCACCATGATCACAAAACAGAAATGTTGGGGGGCGGCCTGAAGTCAGTGGTACTGTTAGCAGCAGACGAGCCAGGGACTGGCAGTGGAGCGCTGAGTGAGGCGTCGCTGAGGGGAGCAGCAGCTAGAGGTGGCATCTATGGAGCCTGATACTGGGTACAGCTTTTCCCCAGATCATTATTGAGAATGAGAGTTGGGTACTGGATGAAGGAATTTGTTTGGGCCTCAACGGTTATGGTATAGAGTGAGAATTTCTCATCTTCTGGGTGAGGGATGGAATGAACTCCTGATGGCCCAGAGAAATGTAGGGGAGACCTGGGATAGATTAGACTGTCTAGTCCGGTAAGACTATTGCCATCTGTTGCACAGGAAGGGGGCTAAATGGGGGCACCTCCTAGCGTGGCTCCTTAAGAGGGAACACCCACCCTTGGTGATCCTCTCGCTGAGGCGCCAGGATGGTACTGTGGGAGGGAAGCAGGTCAGCATAAAAACCCTCTTTTGGAATCACCTAGCGAACGTCTATATTGATGTTTTCTGAGTTGCTGCTCTTGCACTTATTGGAGACTCATCAAAAGTCCAGAAGTTGTGGGGTCGTGCTGAAATCAATGCGGGGGCCAGATTATTATGATTCCCCAAGCCTGCTAGGGATCCCACTGACCCTGGCCCTTGTCCATGTTGGGGGTTGACACAGAGTATCTCTGGGGGGTGCTGAGAAGGATGAGATTGGGGCCAGTTTTTTGTCCTGGGTGTGATTACTATACACTTAGCACTTAGCATGTTCGCACCAGACAGGAGGAGTCGGAGTGCCACCACACTTAAAGGGGCAAGAGGATGCCCCTGGTCATCGCTTCTTTTTGCTATGGTGATGGAGCCTTTGGTAAGTCAGCTATGCCAGGATATGACTGCGTGGTGTATACAGGTGGGTGGCAACACTAGTGGTGTCAATTTTCTTTTAGATTCCCCTGCCCTTGTCTGTGATACGTCGAGTGGTCCTTTGCAAGATGGTGTTGCCGCCGCGATGCCTGTACATACTACAGAATGCCATGTGTTGTATCCCCAGATCCACGGTTGCTAAGCTGAATAGTCACTTGGTGTCCCTAGTGTGGGGTGGTAAGAGTAGGGTAAAGTTTGACATACTGAAGTTGGACACGGGGCTGGGAGGATTTGGGCTACTGGATCTGCAGATGTACTATTTGAGGGACTGCTGCAATACACAGAACAGTGGCACATGGACTATCCAAATGAGGAAAAGATACTGCAAGCAAGCTGGGGTGGCCCTCCCTCAACATCTCATGCAGGGGGATCATTCAGAGGGATTGCTCATTTACAGTTCAGCAAGTGAATAAGGTCTGGAAGCAGTAGGTCATACGAGTGCTGCAAAGGACTCCAAATGCTAATTACCACCTTTCAGCTGGCAGTGACCCTATAGGCAGATACAAACGATAATGACAGTGGTCCGAGAGAGGAAGCACCGTGGCTGGAGATCTGTACCTGAAAGGCACTTTCCTCACGATGGGGGAGGTGCAGGATCTGTTTCAGTTGCAGCATTGCCAGTTTTTGTAATAAGCTAAGATGGCCCGTATGGCCAGAGAGATCTGGGTTGATTTCCAAGCAGAGCCTGCAGAGTCCCGGCCGCTACAGCTTCTGTTGGATCCTGGCTCCACTATGTGTTTTATGTCTTGTATTTACAAAGCCCAGAGGGGGGTTTGCCAGGTAGACATGATGAAGGTTCGGGAAAGATGGACGGATGACCTGTCCGAGCTACTTTCAGAGGGTGTCTGGAATAAAGCCTGTGTACAGGTGAGGGAGGTGGCTAATAATGCGCAGTTCAAACTCACCCAGTTTTATCACTTACATCACACTTATTTGACACCTCAAAGGCTTCAAAGGATAAACATGTCCGGATCGGCTGTCTGCCTGCCCTAGATGTGGGATATCTCTGGCGACTTTTCTTCATATGACATGTGTGAGAAAGTGGCTCTATATATACTGGACTAGAAGGAAGTACAGTGTGTTTAGAGACCACCAACCCCAGAGGTATAACAGAGGGTAAAGTCAGAACTGACCTTACTCTCCAAAGTGGTTAGCTTGGTCAAGCAGTAAGGCAGTACCAGAGGACAGTGTAAAGCATTTGATGTACACACTCAGTCAGCAAAAGATTTCACACACTCAAGGACTGAACTCCAGGCCAATTGTTTGTATATCCAAAGATATAGTTGTTTTATTTTAAGAACCAACAGTTATAAAAATATACTTTTCTCGAGGGGAGTATTCTCATGTAAGTACTTTGCAAGGAAGCAATAAAGGTTGTGCACACAGTAGTTACAGTATAAGCAGTAAGCAACACAGTTCTGAATCACACTCTAGCATTGAGCTCAATAGGGTTTCATAGATAAGTACAGTTGATTACTTTACGGATTACTTTGGTAGTCCCAGGACTAGATCTAAGATTCAGTCCTGGGGTCTAAGCTGAAACCAGATTAGCAAACACGTTTCAGTTACTGAGCAGAATTTCAGGAATATAAAGCTGTTTTAAAAGTTCACACTTAGAAACTTTTCAAGGTAAATCTGACAATGTTATTCAATGGGAGGAAATACAGGCTGCACGTAAAGTACGACTTTTGCAATCCAGCACTAGTCTACTAGGGCCAGCACTGGGGGCTTAACTCAAAACAGGTAGGTAATTGCGTTTCAGTATTTCGTACAATTTTTAAAGAATATTTGCAGTTTTCAAAAGTAGAAATTTCATAGAAAAGCAGACAATGGGTTCCTATGGAGAAAATACAGGTTACTAGTGAACCTGCTAGGGATTAGTTTTGCGGTTCAGTACTGGGCTGAAAAAGGTACAGTACTGGCTTCTCCCCTGGTCACAGGTGAGTACTTTTGGATTCGGACTTGGGCTGATTTTATAGGAATATTTTCAGTTTTCAAAATTTGACATTTAGAAAATTTTCGAGTCAAAACGGGTCAATGTTATCCAATGGCAGGTAAGTAAATTACCAGCCTCCAGGTGAGTACTTGGTTGGTGAAGGTAAGGTTCTGGGCACAGACTCAGGGGTCCCCCAGGGTCAGGTAAGTACAGTTGGTACACCCTCAGCGGCACAGGGGCGGCCGGGTGCAGAGGTAGTTAGGCCCAATGTTAGTCAATGAGAGGCAGGGGGCCTTTGGTTGGCGACTGCTGGCTAGCAAGCCACACGGCTGTAGGAGCTGGGCTCCTGGTCACTTGCTCAGGGCAAGGGGGGGAAGTAGATTAGGCCAAAGAGGTCACAGCCAGCGGCACTCGGGCGGCTGGGTGCAGGGTGCTTTTGAGAGGTCGGGTGCTCAATGTTATCCAATGAGGATCTTGAAAAAGGGAAAAAGGATGCAGGCTCGGGGACGGAGACACTCCAGGGGCGACCAGCAGTTCGAGAGGTAAGTTGGGATCTTGGAGCACATGTAGGCACCCCAAAGGGAGGCACAGGGGGCTGGAGGCGCCGGGTTCAGGGGTGTCTTTGGGTGTCAGAAAAGCTTACCCTCGGCTGGTCGCGGTTGGGGGGGCCCTGGTTTTGAGTCTGCAGGCGTCGGCTGGTTCCTCGAGGAGGGTCTTTGGGCACTGGACTTCGGGTGCCAGTCGCCGGGGGGAGGTCCTCGTGGTCTTGGTTCGGGTTGGCCCGGCCCGGGCTCGGCTGGTGCAGAGTGGGCTGGTCCGGAGCTTCCTGGCTGGCACCAGGTGGGTTGTTGCAGCAGAGCCTCTGCTGTAGGGAGTCCCAATCTTCGAGAGGGTCAAGGCAAGCAGGTCCTCTTGGTGTCCCAAGGTTGCTGTCCGCGGAGGTCGCTGGGATTAGGCAGGAGCAGGTTCCAGGATCAACAGGCCGGTAGGGCTGGTGCCAAGTCAGTTGTTGTTGTCCTGTTAGCAGCTGTGGGGCGGGTCTTCTTCTTCTTGATCTTCTTTCTTCTTTTTGGTATCGGGATCTGAGGAAGGAAGGTTCAGGGAGCCCCTAAATACTAAATGTAGGGGGCGTTACAGGTAGGGCAAGAGCAGGGACCAATGGGTCCCTGTCCTGGAGTGATGACACCCCCTAGCCTGCTCCTCTCCTGTGGGAAGGGGGCAGGAGCCTAGCTGGGATTGGGCAGGGCTCCCCATCTGCAAGATGGCAGGAGCCCAGGGTCGTGCTTCACCTCGCCTCCTCCACCTGAGGGGTGGAGTTGGCAAAGGTTGGCACACCCTCCTTCCTGACGTAGTTTTTCCCGCCAGTCTTCCCGCCAGATTGGGGGTAGAACGGGTGGTGGGCCAGTTGCTGGGTACAGCAAATGGCCTGGAGAAGCTCTGAGGCGGTATGCCTTTGAAGCTTCCCCCTGTCCATCCTGGGGGAGGAGACATAGCACCTCGCCCAGGATGTGCATTGTTGCAGGCCCAGGAGAGCGGGGGCACTCCACCCAGTGGTCCAGCAACATGTCTGCTGTGTGGCAGCCTCTGCAGCCACTAAGCCCAGACGTGGATTGAAGGTTCAGATTTTGGAGGGCATCTCTAAGATGCCCTCTCGTGTATTTTACAATAAATCCCACACTGGCATCAGTGCGGGTTTAATGTGAGAAATTTGGTACCAAACTTGTCAGTCTTCAGTGAAGCCATTATGGTGCTGTGGAGTTCGTAAATGACAACCTCCCAGCACCATATACTCTTAAATGGCAACACTGCACTTACAGTGCCCAGGAATGGCCCTGGGTACTGTAGGGGCACAGGGCTCATGCACCTGTGCCCTCACCTCTGGCATAGGGCACCCAGCTAGAGGGGTGACTGAAGTATGCCGGGGCAGTGGGTTTTGTGGGCATGGCACACAGGGATGTGTGCCGTGTCGACTCTAGTTTTAGTTTTGTACTTAGGCTTTCAGCCTGCGAAGGCAGTGTGTGGGTGCCAGTGTACAGGGCCCCCGAGGGTGGCACAATAAGTGCTGCAGCCCTCAGGGGTCTTCTCTGGTCACCATGCCCTGGGTACCTAGGGTACCATTTACTAGGGGCTGACAGGTGGCCAGAAATGCCAATTGGGTATTTTGTTTCAGCATAGCTCTTCTTTTTAGGGAAGGAACACAGGCCCTGGGTACCTGATTGGCAGGGACCCAGGGCTCACTCAAAGTACATCAGCAGTTCAGAAAAAAGTGGGGGCATACCAAGGCAAGAAAGATGGCACTTTCTCACAACATGGGCATGCAGTAAGCTACAGGGATACTGTGGTGGGGACCTAGGGGCTCTGCGTGAGGTCACGCGTACAGGTAGGCACCTCGTGAAACACTGTCTGTTGGGGTGCTCCTGACCCCAAAAACAGAGACTAAGATGAGGCACAGGTTTGCCAAGCTGGCACTTGCTAAGTGGCATATAGCTATTCACTGCACACACCCCAGCCCACCAACCATCCGAAAATGAATCGCAGACATGCGCGAATGGTGAGTGGCAGAGGAAAGAAGATCATGAGCAGTGCACACGGATGACAATGCAGAAAGGAACTTGGATTTGTGGAGGGTATGCTGGAAGGCCTGGCTGCGGTAGGGCTGCTGGAGGGCGATTCCCCCATGGACACCCAGGATTCGGGAGGGAGGATCCTATTTTGGATGTGTACGGGATCATGCCAGGATAACCCTGGCTGTGTACAGGTGTGAATTTGGGCAACAAGTTGGTGAGCTCGCTGATGCGGTGAGTGTGACTGTTGCTCCATTCCGCCCCCCTTCTCTTCTCCCCCTAGGGGATGGAAGCAACAAGATGACCATAGTGGTGTGGACGAAATGTTCTCCATCTCTTTTGTAAAGGGTGATACTGCCTTGTAATGTTACATATACCAAGGTCGGAATGTGATGCAACAACATGTTTTGTACTATACTTTCTTCAATATAAACATGTTTAAAAAAAAAAGGAATCAATTTCATCAGCCCTTCAGGGGCAGAGGCAAACCCTGCTTAGATTGCTAGAGTAAGGTGTTCACTAACCTTCTGATAAAACTAGCAATAAAATATACCTACAAGATTTGGAAGTTTGTATAAAAGAAACTGAAAGAATGAGAAACATGTCAATGTTTAGGTTGCCAGTAGTCTGTCTTCTGTTTCGACTCGGGCCTACCCCAAAGGTAGGAACTGAGAAATAGAATGAAGGGTGAACTCTGGATAAGCATAAACAACAAGGAGGCTAGGGAAGAAAGGGAAAGAGCTAGGAAACACATGGGGACCGCAGAAAGAAGGAAAAAACACACAGCAGGATACAAAGAGAAGGACTTAAAGAGAAGGAAAAGAGGAGCAAAAAGAGTAGCGAGGAGGAGAAAGTTAAGAGGGAGAGAGTGCGGGCTGCCTGCACAGTGTGTGGGAAAGACTAAACAGAAGGCTCCAAACAACGCAGAGCACAGCATGACAGAAACCAATTTACAGAGACACAAGAAGATGCAGGTCAGAGGAAAACAGTGGGTCAGTAGAAAGGTCCCCCTCAAAATAAAAAAAAATGTAAAGTAGGGGGGTCTGCCTGATCCACAGAAAAAAAGAAAAATTTTCCAGATGAAAGTATTCATCAGGTTTGAATCAATTACCTGGTCAATGCTGCTCATTCCTACTAATTTGTGGAAACTGTTTTATAACAAGATCTCATCAGAATAGGTTTTTAATGGAGAATACACAGAACCCTGTGAGGGAATGGGTTCTGCAGAGAAGACCTTCACCCCAACCAGGGTACATTACGTGGAGGAATGTTATGATAAGGAGTGGTCTAAAAGTTGAAATGGATGCTGAATATTGAATTTATTTTGTCTTGAGGCCACAACACTCTAGGACTCCACCAGCACTGCTTCTACCAGAGGCCCTAGCAATTAAATTTGGGACACCCCTCCTACCTACAGAGCTGGCCTTCCATCTGTTCTTTACTTCTGCAAAGTACATTGTTGAACAAAGTTACTATTTTACTATACAGGGGTGTGCAGGGGCTCCTCATTCAAGAAAAATAATGAATCAGTCTGGTCCATCCAGCAGAAAAAAGTGAAATGGGAGGTGCTCATAGAGCCAGTGGCTTTTAGTTGTAGAAAGTACTAATGATGCTGGGCCTGTACCATCTTTTTAAATGATTTACTTTCGAAACGTTCAATCACTGTCACTGGTTGGAGCTATAAGCACAGTGAGTAAGGAGTGAACTGCATGAAAAATACACCATAAACTACTAAAGCCACACAATCTGGTAGTTCTCTCAAGGTGGCATTGAGGCTCGTCTATTATTTCTGATCAATATCCTAATGCCTTTGGTCAACCTACAAACCAGTGAGCTTGGTTATGAAGGAGAAACGTAATTCAGGAGGAAAAATACATCCAGTTGCTGTAGCCTTAGAGCCCGATGCCGAGAAGTATAATGGTTGGTAAAGTCTCTAAACCAGAGTTATAGGCCAGAGCAGCAGGCAAGGACCTATAATGAGGGAGAGCGCCTTTAAACCCCGGTATAGGCCGAGGCCGAAGGGCTATCATGCTATTAGAACATTCCACCCACTAAGGGTAGAATGTTCTAAATTAAAGAGGAAGAAACATGAAGACGAGTATTGGAATGTTGGAGCTCTGGGGTTCTACCAGCCATTATAAGCCCAAAACTATTCCACTGTCTTCAATGGAGCTCCCAACATCCCAATGTTCTAATGCAGAATAAGTTTAATTAATACAGACACATTTCCTCAAAAAAATGCCCAGGTAGGTTCAATAAAATCATAATAACTAAGCAAATTAACTTCACCATCTTCTGCTTTCCGTCTCTTGGCTTCAGTGAGCTTCTCGTGGTACGTCTCTGTGCACTCCGGGATCACACCGCGTAAAGCCGGGTGTGGAGACTGTAAGGCAACCAGTGTCTGCTCTGGGTCACCTTTTTCCAAAGCCAGATTAACCTCCGCAATACAGACAGACCCTAAATCATGAAGACAATTCCATAATCAGCTAAGCATTAAATAAACACTTGGAAAAGAGCACCACATCCAACATATCTTGATGAAGGTCTGAACACACTGAGGCCATTTTATTCAAAACTGAAAGTAAAGTAAAATCAACCAAGAGACCAGTCAAGTTTATTTTCCAAACTAGTTTCAACATAACAAATGTAGGTAAGAGTGTTAAAGGGCAGCAGTTGTGGCAAGTCATATTGCTCAATGAGTAGCAAATGTCAAAAGCCGCTATCGAGGTTAATAAATGCGCCAAAGCACCTTCGACATTACACAGGAAAAACAGCCAAGGCGAATAGGAAAATGAACTGGGTATTATGAGTCAATGAAATGTGCAAGGCAGGATGAAGTCTTGTGACAAAGAAAGAAAAAGCCAAAAATACATTTGCTTCTCAAATTTGGGAAATGATATCTGAAGGTGGGGATGCAATGTCAAATATAAGCACAAACATTTACTCTCGTCATTGTCCCATCAAAAACCAGGAGCACCACAACTGGGTTAATGATGGCATTCTTCTGAGCATGAAAACTGCAGACGAGCGCTATCATTAATGGAGGGATCACTATGAAATGGCCCTCTGCATTGAAACCCAACAATGTCAAAAATCAAGCTCGCGGACACAAGACAAAAGGATGCATGTCACAATACAATACAGGTAGTTAAATCTTACACTGTGAAAGTATGGAGGGTGAAGGAACACAGACTTACATTTTGCTGCTTCTTCTGTATTCCTGTTGGCATCAAGGACCCCTTCCTGGAGCTCATCGAGCCACAGAACTGCAGATTCATCGTGCGACTCCTGGAAATGAGGGACAAGAGTTCAAAGAGTGTTCACTGGCCACAATCTCTGGTTTCTCTAGTCTTGTGTTAGCGTTTACATTATTATCAACATCATTCAGCATTGATACCGCCTTGACTTGTATTGAGGACTATTGTGGCAGCGATACAACTCAACATTACTGAATATTTAGAATCTACAGTTGTTGGCATGCTTTAGTTGATGGTTCATATACAATACTCATAACACAACACATTCAGTTCATCAACAGTTCCAACACATGGCTATTGTTAGCATTAGATCACAACAGCTTCGAATCTTCCAACCACAGTAATCACAGACTTTACAATTGATGGAGCACGGTTTCGCAAAAAGAAACCTGCTCGAATACCCCCATAATACGTACTAACAAGTAACTAGTTGTAGAAAACTAACGTACATCTGTCATAAACACGAAGGAAATTGCTTTACACATGACTGAACTAACAGGTAAATAATATATGAAAGAGTTAACACTAACAATATTGTGGTTGGAAAGAAACGAGAAATGTTGCATGACTAGGCCGCATATGCATCAGTAATCTGCATGTTGCATCCTCCTTTGAAATAATAAATAATGCTGCTTTTTGCACAAAGCTTATGCTAGGTAACATTAATGGGGAATAGTGCAAGGTGGTTGGTAAACAGTGAAGGTTTTTATTATCACATAATAAATGTTCATATTTCATTTGCTTTAGTGTGCTGGGAAAGGCGCCGTCTTCATTAAATTGACTAAAGTGGGAGGGGTGAGCTGAAGAGTGAATCTGCTCTGTCAGAGGGAAGACAGACGCACTGTGCACCACAGAAAATTGTACGAAGTTGAAGGACAGTATGATGATCGACTGCCAAATGAGTTCCAAGTCGTGGGACCAGAGACACGTTCTGCGGATGATGTTAAAATCATGAATAAAAGACTTTCTAAATGTAACATGTCTGGAAAAACGTGAGAACGAGCTAAGAACCAAACCCTGGGAAAGAATGTAGAATAATAAATTAGTGACCAAATGCAGTTGAGCATCATACTTATATTTTGAGATAAAGCCTTATTAACTTTACTGAGAGTCTGTGAATATTCAATTGACTAAATGGTTGGTCAGTTAGTATTATCATTGCCATCGACTATTCAACTAATTGGTCCATCAACCAAATGGAAGGAGAGTTGATATAAAGATAGCTATGTTATTTGAACCTATAAAATAAAAGGATTGAAAGTACATTTAAATTGACCCCAGCGCAGTAAAGATTCTGGGCGAATGTGTATGGGCCATTGTAGTTTGATGATATTGAGTATTGATCCCTGATCAATTACTGGTGTTGCGCTGGATCGCAATCAAAACTCTGATGACTCAGAGAGACAGAGGCTCAAATCCAGAGCCAATCACTTCATAACAGACCAGGACCATGATTACAGCCTCTCTCCTCACTGGTGGACATTCTTAATGAAACATTACACTGAGGGTTGTGAGGCAGCTTCCCAGTGGAGCTTGGATTTCACAACGGTACCACCCTCTTTATTAATGTGTTCAACATTCCCACCACTTCACCCAAACCCCCGGGAAACTCTGTGGCTCTTTCTGGCAATAAATCAGTCGATCTGGAGCCGTAAATGGAGAAACTGTTGCATGTGAAAAGCACTTGGAAAGACAGTCGTCCACACAGGTTCAAACTATACAATTTATTTACATACTATTGAAGTTTGCATTATTGAGATCAAATCCAGGTGGGTGTTTAAAAGCTTTTTGCAAATCAGTTGAAGTGGACATTGTGCAATCACTGGGGAGGAGAAGAGGAATATGTAGTGTTCTGTAACCAAGGTGATTATGCGGTATTCCATAACCACCGGTTGATCCCTGGAATGTAATGATGGAGGTATTCTGATTGGGGCGGCCGTGCTGAGCTGAGCTGACCTGTCTCTGGCTGCTGGCGTGGTTGGGGTTTCGATGATGCTATTGACTTAATAAAGAAACTTTGGATAAGTCCTCACTAGTCTGAAAGACTATTACCTTGATCTTCACAGAATGCTAGTGGATATAACTTGGATTAGAGAAAGTCAAGTAAAACATTGTCTTGTCTTGAGGTGCTTTTGAAACAAAGTTTCAAACGATTGAAAAGTAGGGTTTGTTCGAGCGAATGGCTCCTGCTGCAGAAAAGGATTTAAATCTTGATCAAGGTTGTTGTCGCACCTTTAATACATTATTGGATATCTTTCATCCCAAGGGCATGCGACTCTTGTTCTTATGGAGTAATACATATATATTTGTATCTACCCATATATTCCATATGAACAAGGCGGTTGCTGGCGCACTTCCTAACCGTCGGAGGTGCCTCTATGATGGCGCGACTGCTACCAACACCATTCAATTCCGCAAAACTTTACTATTATAGTAAAGAGCGGCACTCAAAGTATGATGTAGAAGTAATTTATTTCAGCATGGTGCTTGGTCTACAAGGCTCTCATTCAGCCGAAACGTGTTGATGCTTGTCACTCACCCCATGCAGAAATAAATTACTGCTGCACCATACTCTTGAGTGCCGCTCTTTACTGGATTAATAAAGTTTTGTAGAAAATATATATTTTAATATATATATATATATATATATATATATATATATATATATATACACACATACACACACATATATATACATACATACACACACACACACATACTATACAATGGCAATCGCCTCCAAGTGGTTATAGGTGAGTCAGAATTGGAAGAGCGTTTTTTTTGTTTTGCTAATAACTTTAGTGCCATTTGATGAATCTTCAGAAAACCTAAAAAACAAAAAGTTTATCCATCTCCGCTACTTCCTGGAAAGTTTCGCGGAGATCAGTTAAGTGGTGAATAAGAAAAAGAGGGAGTCCCAAAATGCTTTTTCCCCCCATGCATTTTCCCTATCAAAAATCAAACCAGGATACGGAAAAATTGGCTGAACAAAATTTTACCAACTTTGCAGAACGTTATATCTTTAATCTGAAATTGTACTTTTTGTGATTTGGTGTAAATCTGTTCAGTATTTTTTGAGAAACTGAGGTTGAAACTTTACACACATATTGAGAGTTGGTCCCGCAGTACCACATATTAAAAAAAATAAAGCATTTCAATTGGCTGAGGGGGCTTTTTTCCCCAGTTAGCTGGCTTGCCTCCGTGGGAAAGAAACCGCTCCACAGTTCTGTGTGTCTGGCTGCAACCTAAAGAAAATGTTGTTGCCGCCATTACAGGACTCGGTCCCAGTGGTATTAGGGGGCACGGCAGAGGTACCCTAACCCCCTGGATCTTATAGGGGTAAACGGGGATATATATATAAAAAAAATTAAAATATTGGGCACCGGGATCCTGTCAGAGCCAGCAATGCCCTGGTCTACTCCAGCTGGAGTTCTACAGGAGATAGTGCATCCCCCTGGCTCCAATGTGAATTCCGCTGGACTGGTAAAAATAAAAAATGTGGGGTGGGGGTCCATGGGTGGTTGCCCACTAACGGGGTTGGGCACAGGACGTAGCCACAGTGTGCGGCGAGGGGGTGGGTGCCTGCAGGGTAGTTGGCCACAGACAGACTGTAATAAGATATTACTTTCCGTTAATAAAACATAGAAATTCACTAAAAACATGAAGGTTAAAGTGGAGCTATATGCAGGTAAGGTAGCAAGATTTTAACATACATAAAAACATTTTTTTACAAATTCACTTAAAATACACTACCATTTTAAACCAGAAAAAGTACTAAAATTTGCCAGTGATGCATAACTGACATAAGTACAACATGCACCACTACGATGCAATGCTTATGACTTCACATATTACACCACTGAGGACGTCTGAAAATCTACAGTGATGCGAGTTATACTAATGTCCGGTACACATAAAAGGCGGATTTCAGTGCTCATTTGGGGTTTCAAATGATAGGTTTTTTTTTGTGAATTTCTAAGTTTTTTTAAATATAAGTTAAAATCTTACTACCTTCTCCACATAAAACTCCACTTTACTCTTTCGTTTTTTTCAGTGAAACCAAATCATTTGATTGACACCGCAAAAACTACTGAACAAAATGACACCAACTTTGGCAGGATGCTAGATCTTGGTACAGAGAGCATGCTTTCTGTGATTTGATGTAAATCTATTAATCTGTTCAGTAGTTTTTGAGAAATGAAGGTACAAAAACATTTGAATATCTGGGCAGTTGGGTTTGAGGGACTTTTGCAAGTGCCCTGCAAGCTCAACTTAAAAAAAAAAAAAAATGAGCGTTTTGATTGGCCATAGGGCATTTCATTTGTATCCCTTGGACCATCTTGCTCCGACAGCAGTGAAAGGCTCATGGAAGCGAGCGCTCTGATTGGCTGGCTGTAACATAAGTGAAAATGTTGTTACAGCTTCTAGGGGGTAATCCACGTTTACAACGAAACATTTTTTACACGGACTTTGAGCCTGCATACCATTACTCCGCGAGGACTTTGACCCCGCATACCATCACTTTGCATTTTTTTATGACGCGTGTGCATTTACCACGCATGCCTTTACAACGAATTACGTTGTAAAGGCATGTATGGTAAATGCACACGTGTTGTGGAAAAAAACAATTTGGGCGATCCACGACGTTATGAGGAAACAGGGGCTCTTCTGTTTCCTCACTACGACGTGCACCGCCCCTCATAGACAGACGACCGACTTTGTGAAGAAGGAACCAGGAGGAGAGAGAGACCACGAGGAGAGAGAGAGGTAAGGGGGATTGGGTTAATTTTTTAGGGGTGGGGGGTCATGCTGGGGTTGTGTTTTAGGGTTTAGAGTAGTGTTTGTGAAGTGTAGGGTTAGAGTAGTGTTGTGGTGTTTGTGTAGTGTACGGTCGTGCTGGGGGTAGTGTTTTAAGGTTTAGGGTAGTGTTGTGGTGATTGTGTAGTGCAGGGTAGTGTTTTAGGGTTTAAGGTAGTGTTGCGGTGTTTGTGTAGGGTCGTGCTGGGGTAGTGTTTTAGGGTGTAGGGTAGTGTTTGTGTAGTGTAGGGTCATACTGGGGGCAGTGTTTTAGGGTTTAGGGTAGTGTGGGGATTCTGTAGGGTAGTGTTTTAGGGATTAATGTAGTGTCGGGGGGTCGTGCAGGGTAGTGTTTTAGGGTTTAGGGTAGTGTTTGTGTAGGGTAGTGTTTTAGGGCTTAGGGTAGTGGTGTGGTGTTTGTGTAGTGTAGGGTCGTGCTGGGGGTAGTGTTTTAGGGTTTTGGGGAGTATTGTAGTGTTTGTGTAGTGTAGGGTAGTGTTTTAGGGTTTAGGGTAGTGGTGTGGTGTTTGTGTAGTGTAGGCTCGTGCTGGGGGTAGTGTTTTAGGGTTTAGGAGAGTATCGTAGTGTTTGTGTAGGGTAGTGTTTTAGGGTTTAGGGTAGTGGTGTGGTGTTTTTGTAGTGTAGGGTCGTGCTGGGGTAGTGTTTTAGGGTGTAGGGTAGTGTTGTGGTGTTTGTGTAGTGTAGGGCCATGCTGGGAGAAGTGTTTTAGGGTAGTGTTGTGGTGTTTGTGTAGTGTAGGATCATGCTGGGGTAGTGTTTTAGGGTTTAGGGTAGTGTTTGTGTAGTGTAGGGTAGTGTTGTGATGTTTGTGTAGTGTAGGTCGTGCTGGGGTAGTGTTTTAGGGTACTGTTGTAGTGTGTGTAGTGCAGAAAAGTGGTTTATGGTAGTGGAGTCGTGCTGGGTAGTGTAAATGTAGGAAAAGGACTGGGTGTCGAGGGAGGGTCGTGCAGGGGTACTACATTAGGGTGTAGGGCATGGTAGGGTACTCTCACTTACCTTTAAATCTTTTACAAAGAGTATACCTTTTCCCACGCATGCCTTTGCGTTGTAATGGCATGCGTGGTAAAGTCATAGTCGTTGTAAAAGTTTGCGTTGTGATAATTTGAGGGGTCATTGTAATTGCGTTCGAAAAAATGCAGGGGGATAGTATGCGGGGTAATTGATTGCGGGATAACGTCACATATTCCTTCTAGGGACATAATTGTAGGGAATTAGTCTCCTGTCCTGAAAATGAGTTAAACAAAATACAGATATAAGGGGGCAAGACAGGGATACCATGGCCCCTACCCCTTTTGGAGGGGGTGCCACAGGAATTCCCACCCACCCCCGGTCAAAACAAAAGTAATTATAAACAATTCCTTCGATCCCGCGGTACTCCCCCAAACCAAACTGTGGCCGCCCTACTTTTAGCGTTTTGGTGAACCCCGGGGTGGGCCAGGTCCTGGGGGGTACAAAAATATAATTTATCGAGGGGCGCATGGCCCTCTATCCCAAGCCTTCTACAGGCCTCAGGGACCGAATAATTAGGGGTGGGGTGCATGGCCCACCTCCCCGAGCCTCGTGGAGACCCCGGGGACACAATCACCCAGGGCCAATATACGTTTGAAGGGGAAGGAGGTCTGCAGCACCCTCAGAGTCATTCTAGGGCTCTGTGGAGCACATTGCCCGGAACCAACATTTTTAACAAGTGGATGGTGTTGTGCAGCCACCCTCCTTGAGCCTCCCCAGGCCCCAGATACCACATCCCCAGGGCCAAATTTATTTTAAAAGGGGAAGTGGGCTACGTGCCCCGCTCCCAGCGCCAATATCGGCCCAGGGGTTCCCATCCTCTAGGCCGGAATAGTGTACAGTGTCCCAGAAAGTCTACCCATGGGACACTGGTTAGCTGCCCGGGAGAGTGTGGGCATACCCTGACCACACTCTGCTTTGACAGGGAACTCAACTTTGGTCCTGTCTGAGGCTGCAAAGAGGAAGTACCGACTCCCTCCAGCAGCCAGTATGTTGCTTGCCTGGGTGCTGGCTTGGGCCATTCAGCACTGGGGCTCCCTCGGTGCCTCCAAACACCCCCTGCATTGTGGGTGTCCTGGGTGGGCTCCCACCTACAATAAATGAAGTGGCTGGCTCCAGCAAGGGGAGCCGGCGGGGGCCCTGGGACTTCCCCCACACACCCTGATGACCACTCCATTGTGGGTGCCTGAGGGCAGAACCGGGGCACCCACCTACAGTAAATAAAGTGACTTGGTCCTGCAAGGGGGGGCCGGCAGTGGTCGTGGGGGGGGCCTATAGCTCCCACTGTGACAACCAACAAAAATGTATAAAGTGCTTGCACTGTGCTTGTGACATCTCTTGAATTTAATGTATCTTAAAAGGGATCTCTTATCAGTTCCCATGGCTGAATTACTGTATTCATTCGTTTATGTGTGGAACTTTGTTTTGTTAACTTCTCCTGGCTGCATACATTTACGATACTTCTACTAAAGCTATTCACACTGCTTAAGATCCATTCACTGTCAAACAGAAAGGCAGACAGCTTCTAGCAGTATGCTGGAATGCTTGCTTTTTGTTACTTAGTTGTATAAAGCTGATGCTTTATACTTAGAAGGTTTGTGCCATTTCCTATTTATGCCTCAGTACCTTTCTTTGCACTTTATAGGCATTATCAGATTGATTTTTACAACATAATTTATTTGGTCATTATGATCAATTTCTTAATGTTGTATTAACATTGCACGTTAAAAAGAAAGTTAGTATACAAGAGCTATTCTATATTTTACTACTTATAAGACAGCCATAAGTGCAGTTACTTTGCTGACAACAGGCATGATTTCAATGATGCAGCAGGTGCAGTCACACCAGGAACAAAAGCTCTAGGCACCCCACTAAACACCTAATATTGCTATATTTCACTACTGTACAAGCAGTTACAATTGCAGTTACCTTGCAGTTAAAAGGGGCCAGATTTAAATGGTGCAGCAGGTACAATAGCACCAGGGCCAAAAGGGGAGGCCAAGCACTTTGCCAGGGCCGGTTTTGGTCCCCAGTCTGGTCCTGCCTAGGGACCCCACTAAGCGCAAAATATTGCTAAATTTTACTACTAAACAGGCAGTCACAAAATAAATATTTTTGAAGGCACTGGGGAAATAATTTGAATGGTGCTGTGGCACCGGTCCCAAAAGTTTTCAGAACTCCTCTAAACACATACTATTTATTTTACATTGAATAATTCTATTATTTCTCTCTTTCCTTGTTCACAAATGCGCTATTACTTACCCGCACTATACCACTATATATTGCCTTTTTGCAAATAAACACGTCATAACACTAACAGACTTTCTGTAACTTATGAACAACTACTCAGCAAGATACAACTTACAACAAAAAAACACTTATTATTATTCACATAGGTGAAACCTAATGCAATTACCAATGCCTGTTAGTATTAATGTTTATAACACAGATAAGAATATGTCAAAACCTAACCAAGCACTCAATGTCATTAAAAACTCTTTATAGCAGCCACATAGAAGGCAGATAAAAACATAAATGCCCATCTAATTGGGTATCCAAACTACAAGAAAAATATAAAGACTATATTTCGTGTTAAATAATAAAACAAATAAAAAGCACACTTTGAACTAGCTTTGTCACTGAAGAGAAAGGAACTTCTTTTCGGTGGATGTGAACAATGTCTCCAAGCTTTTTGCAGTCACAAAGTGAAGAGAGCCAATGGAAGAGTGGGCTCACCCGTTGCCTCATTTTGTATGCTGCATAGTATAGTGGGCAGAAGCACAAACTGAATGGCAGTTTAACCGTCCAAGGGATGAAGCCTGCAGACCAAAAGTCCCTTTATGTATGTAGAATGTATATTGATTTTAGGGGGGACAAATAATTAGTGAGACAGCTAAGGCCATTTTTTAAATGTCAAACTTGCAAATGCTTGCCTTTGGTTCATATTTGCTCATTGACTTGACACTCACAATTATCAGTTGTGGCAGACAAGATTGTAGATCCTCACCACATATGGGAAATTGGTAATTTCGACTTTCAGCATTTTGACAAAGGAATACACCACAACACAAGAGCATATATTAAATCAGAGCAACATGGTTAATGACTACAGAACCCTCCATTTTTGTGTACGACAGACAGTGCAAGTTGCAACGCAGCATTCATCACGCCACTTAACCAATCCGATGGGCACCCTGCCAATGAAGGTGAAATCCCACCTGTGGAAAAAGTGATGTCACAAGTGGTCTCTGATAAGGAAATCAGAGACATTTTATGCATCCACGTATCACACCACCACTCGAATGGGCGACACTGCATTTACGCGTATTGGCTATGCATACAAGGCCCATTTATAGAGCACTATATATTAGATCACTATAATAATTTATTAAAGAAAACCCTGAAAAACGGAGGCAACATGTTTTCTATCAATGACAAACTCTTGAACAATCCGACTACATAAACTCTTGCTAAATCCTCCGATTCCAAATAAAAGCCTGGTTCTCCCTTGACAGATACTGAGGAGTCAAGAAAATCAGTAGACTGCTGGGACCTGCTATCACTTTGTGTTGCTTAGAATTCTAAATATACTGCTCAACCATTCAAAGCAAATGGTATATGCAGCCAAATATGATTCTTACAAGAGTGTGCCTCTCCTATGTTGCTGTTCAACATGTTATTTGGGATTGAAGAGGGAAGTTTGGGGACAATAGCGGGTGTGTTGACTAAGAATCAAATTAGGAAGGTTCTGCAGGATTGCCCCTTGGGCCACCAACCAAGGGTCACAAAACAATCTAGTTTGGAAGACAGGCCAGCACAGTGCTGGAGACAGGGGGCAGCATGAGGGGTGAATGTTGACCATGAAGATGCAAAGAATGACATGAATTGTTTCCAAGGGCAATGAAAATAAGACTAAGAGCAGATCACAGATTTTTCACAGGAGGCTAAAAAAGTGTGTGTTTGGGGAGAGGCCGGGATGGGGGGTGGCATTGCCAGTAATTCTTACCCAAAACATTGGCAAGTATCAAAGAGATGCCTTGGTAGAGTGGCAGAAACAGGATGTCAGCTAGTCAGTCAGGCTAATTGGGCTGTGGAAGTATCATTCTATGCTAGAAGCAAAATGGAAGGGGGCAATGGAGGACAGGGAAGGGGAGCCAAGGGTTCTGGAGAGGAAAAGAGCCACAGTAATGAGGATAGATGTGCCTGTCGGTCAAATATGGGCCTGTTTAGAATGGGTTAGTGGACTAGCTTAGAAATCAATTTGTTTGGAAGTGTCAAGCCTTTTAATCACACAACGACCCTGCTGAGAATACGAAACCCCCTCTCATTCTGCCATTTTCTTTCTCTCCGTCCCTCAGTGTGCCTTTAAACAGTGGTTCGAGTGGAGAAAGCATATGTGAGTCACAAGGGCAGGTTGCGTTCTTTTTCACTGAAATATAACTGTTTGGCCATAGAGGACACTGGCTTACGAGGAGCAGCAGTGCCACCGGAGGTCTTAATCTGTGCCAGTGGTTATACAGAAGTGAAATGGTTATGAAGCATTGTGCCACCTCATTTCTGCATGAGCCCTAAGGGGTAGAGTATGAAGTTGACAAGACGTGTCATCGGCTAGATCATGATAATGATGCATGGATGTTTCTACATATGTTCATGCTACTTAACAAGAGCAGAGCTGGACTAGCCTATAGAGAACCAATCCGTGTCTGAAGGGCTGGTCTGGCAGGTCAGTGTATTGCCCAGTTCTTAGGCTGTTTGTGGGCCTGTTTTATGGACTGCGGGCTGGTTTTCACAGTTGATTTCCCCAATATTAAAACCAACAATTCCTTTAGCAAGCTCAAATCCATGCAGTCTTCCATACCTTGCAAGGCACTTCTACAGCGTTTCTTTAAAAGTTCAAAACTGACCCGGTTTGCAAACATGGGCCCCTTTTTAGGTTTCGCCTGGGGCACGGAGCTTTAGCTCAGCCCCCAGGAGAAATCTCTAGTTTTCAGTAAGGGGGACTTGAATACGCCCCTCTGTTCCATTGGCTAGCTCCATAAATGGAGGCTAGCCATTGGAACAGAGATCTGTCCGTCATTCACGGACCAGATTTGAGGGCGTTCCCGAGATTTTTTCCATGGGCGTTCCCTCTGTGTAGTCATGCGGCGGTGGGCGGGGTTATTTTTTTTTGGTTTCCTCAAGTCATGTTTTTGTCATTGCGCCGAAGATGGCGCCGGGGCCCGTCGACTTCTCGTTGCTCCAAGAAGTCCAGGTGAGTGCTCTGCCTTTTGATTACCCTTTCCCGCCCCCCTCTCCCCGTGTGTCCGTTCCCACCCCCCCTCTCGGTGTGCCCGTTCCCGCCCCCCCTCCCGAGGTCTGTGTCTCCGGCCCCTTGTAAATGCTTGTTCCTTCACTTTTCCAAATGGCTTGTGCGCGCTCTCTCCCTCTCTTCCAGGCCCCCCCCCCCGAGTTTCTCACCAATGGCTACGCCCCATTTTCAGAGAAGGCGGGGGCATTCTATTTTTGGCACGCTGGGTCAGTCACGTGATGGCGAGGGACGTCACCGAATGTTGTTGTCGGTACGGGGTGCGGGGGGCTACAGTGGGAGTTGCGGGGATGGAGGAGGAGCGGAGGCGGCCCGGGAGGGAGCGGCGCTGAGAGCAGGGAGGCACGGCCAGGAGAACGGGCCCGGAGCGCGTTACAGCAGGTAAAGAATGGACGACAACCCGCCTTGGGAAGATGTTGGTCGGTTACGGCAGTTACTTAGAGTACGTAGAGCTTGGAATGTGCAAAGGAACAGGGTATGTATGTGGAAGGCCAATGGTTCTCCTCTGGAGTAGAGGAAGAAGGTATGGGAACGGCTGTAAGAGGAGGGGGCTGGTCGGAGTGGCTGGGAGAAGACAGGTAGTGGGGAGAAAAGCTGAGGCAGAAGTGAGGGGTGTTTAGGACATAGGCATGCATGGACCAGGTGGGACGATGGGGGAGCTGGTGTCAGGGTGTGTGTACAGCTATAGAGGAGGGGCGAGAGTGATACGACAGTGAATATGAAGAATGAAGAGAACAGTGTGAGAGGATGATGGGGAGGAGTGCGAGAGTGTTACTTGGAAAAGGCAGAGAGCAGTATGGGTGCAAGAGGAGTGTCTGACAAACGGGAAGGCAGGTATCTGGGAAAGAGGCAGTGACACGAGAGAACTGATAAGGACCGTGACTTGGACCACAGAGGGAGGAGTAAGGCAACAGTGATGATAGGAAGAGACTAGAGCGCCGATTTGTGGAGGAGAGTGACCTACAAGGGTGGCGTCTGAATAGAGTGACGGGACAAATGACGAGAGAGGGGCAACGTGTCGTGTGGGCTGTGAATGGTGAGGAAAGTAAACAAGGCTGAGGGTAAATGAGGAACCATGTTACGTGAGATGGGCAGATGATGGGACATAACACTTATGAAGGGGCATGCAAGACACTGATCAGGAGAGTCAGGTCGGTCAGACACTGAGAAAAGAATGGTAAAGTGACGGACAATAAAAATGACAGGTAGGGACCACGGAGGAGAACCTAATTAAGAAGAGTGGCTCAGTAATTGTCAGGCCATGGAAGGATCAGCGGAGTTAGGATGGATAGTAACCAATATAATAACATTGCATAAAATAGTGTACACCACAAATAGAATGGTCTCTTGGTACCTAAATGATACATGTAAATGGACAGTGGCGTACAAGGAAGGAAATACTAGCATGGCATGCAATGAAAGAGAGGTAAAGGTGCCACTCGGAGACTGATCAGGGCAAGAGCATGAGGTAGAACAAGGGGTTGGAGCTTGTCGTATCGGGAATTGCAGAGACCATGATGAAGACAGATAAATGTAGGACGACTGCTGAGTTTATGTTCGACAGACGCATCTCTCCCAAATACTTGTAATAGCTAATCACTGTATCATTTTACTTAATCACCAAAACACATCTGCTTTGTAAAGGGTTATTATGTATTCTACATTATAGACATATCAGTACTCCCTTTAGTTTTAAAGCATATGCAGCTTCAAAAATAAATATATTTTATTTCGTTTTACAGTTTTATCAGAAGAGCATGTACTACAAATGAACATGTTGCCTCTTTTTTCCATACTTGTCGATCGTAAAACAGTTTTTAAAGATTCTCCCATATTCTTTGGCTAGTATAACTCTTTTCACTCGATTCCTTGACTTACTGGCACTATATGATCATTACAGTTTTCAGGTGGCTTCTCCTGTTTATTCTGTTTGTAGGTGCTCTTACATTCTTTTATGTGGTGCAACACTGCAAACTTAATTTGAATTTAGGTAAGGGTCCCCACATAAAAAAGAGAAGTTTGAAGTGACATTGCTGTTGCTGGAAAAGCGATGGCAATTGATGAGAAACGGCCAATGAGATAAAAATGCCTGGTTGATGACGAGAAAACTAACTTATAAGGGAAGGAAGGAACCATTGACCTAGAAGAAATAGGACAGAGCCTGGAAAGTTACGTTGGAAGTGGAGATGGATGTAAGGTTACATAAAATAGAAAAATAAGTTTATTTTTTTGGTCTTAGGGATCATTCTCTGTGTCTTGTTAAATTCAGATCGGGAAGAAATGGTATTTGTGTCACTTCAGATTCAGGTTTGGTCCCAAATTGCGCGGGGTCCTGGGGATATTCCCTGCCTGAAGTCCTTCACCCATTAATTGGAGGACTTTTCTTGTGAAATCTGTCGGAAAAGAAGAGAACGTTTTGCTTACTTTAAAATTCAAAACTACACAGTATTTCCTAAAATCTCCCGCTACGCGATAATGTATTTTCTCCCATTGCTTTTACCTTAGAATATTTTTTATCAGTCTACAGCGGAGGCGCTCAGGGCTCCTTTCCGACTAACGAAGGTAATTGGAGACTCTGGTGCTGACTGTGTTTACATCTGAACCGCATTAAACTTTGTATGGCAATTGCTAACACATTTTCCTCCAGGTACTACCTTAAAGAGTGTGTGTGTGTTTGGGTCTATGTAAGAGGGAGCTTGCAAAGGGTGGCATTTCAGAACGAGGGAAATAGTGGGAATAGGGATGTGGTACCTCCATTTCTGCATTCGGAATAGTGAAGTGAATTTTTCCTGGAGATAAGTGCAACATATAGTAATGGAATTACCCTAGGGCAGATTCACCGCTCAGTTAGTTGAAATTAGGGCATTTGTCTATCCAGTGGGGAGGAGGGTAATTAAGGTGAGAAAGTCCTACGGTTATCCTGCTTTGGAAGGCTGGATTAAATGCGGTTGGGAGAAGCATGGCAGTGCTTTACTGGCAGCGCGGTAATATGCAAATTAAGCGCAGGGTGCGAGGCTCCTTTTCGGAGAGCACTGTGATCAACAAAGATGTCAGATAGCTCTGCATGTGTGACTAAGTACTTTAATGCGGTGATCCTGGGCAAATCACTCCTTTCCCCTCTTTTCTTATTGACAAAAGCCGACAGTGCTTAGAAATCTGGCAGGCTGTATGAAGAACTATGTAAAACATACAGGAGAGATCACTCCGTTCAGGCTGGAGGAGCTGTAGGTAGCTGCAGTGTGTTATGATTATCTGATAGTGCCTTCTATCGCTAGTAAGGCTTCGAATCGCTTTCTTAGCGTGATCGCCGTTTTCATGCTATTAACGGATTCAATGAAAACTATGCTGCACCGGCCTATCTATAAAGCTGCAGGGTGTTGTTTAAGGGAATGGCCGGGTGTAAAAGCAGAAAACGCATTATTTTAGTGATTTCATTTAGAGTTGTGCTATGGTGCAAAGTACTCACTCACTCACACACACTCTCACTCACTCATTCACTCACTCGCATACTCACTCATACACTCACTCACACACACACACTCACTTTCTCACTCACACACACAATCACTCACTCCTTCCAGCCCTCCAATCGTAAGGTAATAAGGCGCCAGGGTGCTTGGAGTAGTCCAACAGTGTTAATGGGATCAGGGGAAGTGACAATTCCCCCAAAGAGTGGGTCACTCTGGGGAGTGGGCTCAGGAGAGACCCCCATGCCGTGAGCTTCCAGTTTGTCAAGCTTCGCGTCCGGGCTGTGTGGGTATGTGTGGAAGGCTCTGTGTGGGGGAGGCTCTGTGTGTGTGTGTGGGTGGGGCTCTGTGGGGGGGCTCTCTGTGGGTGTGTGTGTTTAGCATTTGCGAGAGATTATGCTATTGGTATTGTAAATAACAATGCCATTTATTTATCTGTTTTCAAAACCAACACATAAATAAAAATATTGTCATTTACAATGCCAATAGCTCTAACTTTTGTAAAGGCGAAACCGTTGCATTGTAAATGCTTGTTCAGGTATGTAATTCACTAATGGGGGCCACTTTTATTTGGTGCCCGGGCCTATTTTCTGTCCGAGTTAAATCCTGAACAAGATTTGCTAATCCAAAGGTTAAATCAATGGAAGTCTTCAAGCATACTGTTGACAAACATACATCCAAATACATTCAACACAATTTAGGCAACCACTGCCACAGATAGCACTGAAAAGACGGGATTAAAATAAACCCTACTCAAGAAGGTGCCTCCGTTTGGTAAGCAAGGAAGGTCAAATGCGCCATTGACTGTGAGCGAACCGTGAGGCGTGTGGGTTTAAACATACCATTACATTTCTTAAAACACTTTTTTTCCAAATTAGGAGGTCAACAGTGAGCTCTGTAAACGGATGAGGTTCACAAGTCGACTCGGTGCTCTGCAGGCACTATCAGACCCCTACTCTAAACTCCCACACTGCAAGAAAGCAGACAGCAAAGGCGCAAGCTGCTGAGTCTCCAGGGAAAGAAAAAGAGCATTGTCACTTCTGGTCTGTTAATCAGTGCTGGAGTGGGAAAAAGTTTACAGGGAACCCATAAACTGAAGGTCAGAATGTGGCAGAGCTTGAAAAGCAGAGCCTGACAGTCAACTGATACATTTACATTTAAAAAGTCTGCTGCAAAGATATTGGCAATAAGGACGTATGTGACAGTAAGAATGTTCAAGCTAACTTAATCAGACTGTATTTTAAAATATCTTACAGGGTTAACACGCCTGCTGTAGAGATCTGCAAAACTATTGCTGCAACAGTATCCCACCTGCTGTAGGGTGGAGGGCAACCCCGCATCGCACAAGATAAACTGACTAGACGTTGGTACGATGGGGAAATTGCACTTCCAAATATAGAACTTTACTATTGGGCGGGACATCTAAAGCAGATTAATTTCTAGTTACATGCCTCGCAAACCGAGCCTGCATACCTTGCTGATAGACACTCTTTGGAAGGCAGGGGACTGCTGGGTAATCTTTACAGCCCTCGTCATCCTTCAGACTTGATAGGCCCAACGCAGCACTCAATGCAGCTCTGGTACCAGGCCAACAGGCAACTCAAATGCTCGAGAACCATCACCCAAATGACACCACTGTGAGACTCTAGCAGGCTGGGCCTCCTCCAAAATAGTAAGGGATTCCAGGTCTGGGACAACATTGGTATTTCAGTGGTAGGAGATTTATGGAAAAAGGATAGGGTGGTAGACTTCGCTCATCTACAAACATATTATGAGATGTCACAGATGGAGATGTTTAGATACCTGCAAGTTAAACATGCGCTGCAATCGGCTATACCACCGGGCACCATCCTTGAGGAATCCAACCCTCTCGAAGATAGGCTTTTGACCGAAAACATGCAGGAAAGGGCCACTTCCCTCACATACAGGAAGTTCGTTAATAACCTCCCAGACGTGACAGCCACACTGAAACAAAACTGGTCTGAACCGGCAATGCCCTCTAGATTAAAGCTGGTCCAACTCAAAATATTGCACCGTACGTACTACACCAGACCACTCCTACACAAGATAGGAAGAGCTACGCATACATTCTGCCTACGTGGCTGCTGGGAAGAGGGGACTTTTTTCCACACCATCTGGGAATGTAGGTCCATAATGACGTACTGGACAGCAGTGATGCGCTCGATTTCTCAAACAATAGGCATCTCCCTGCTGCCGGAGCCTCGGTGATGCTTGATAAACGTGTGGGAACCTAATGACCTAAACCACCGGCAGCAGGATTGGGTGACGTTAGGCATGTTGATGGCAAAACGTAACATCGCCGTGGAGTTCTGCAGTATCACCGACACTGCATGATTGGTGTAAAGATATGGATGAGGCGATGGTAGCGGAGAAGGCTGTATATATCCATTGTGGCTGCCAAAGCAAATGGGGTAAGATATGGGGTGAGTGGAACACGTTCAAGGGTAACATCTGCGAACCACCGGACACCACTGAGGACGATGAGGAACCAGACTAATGGTATTTGCTCGGATGTACAGTTGATGTAGTGATGTGTTCACAATGTCATGTTCAATATCTGTGATTTCAAGTTGAATGTAATTGCGAAAGACCCGCTATAGTGCTTATATATCTGGTGTAATATTCCTATGCAGATCTGTCCTGATGGGTGTGTTGTTAAAAAATAAAAAACATTTTTTTAAAAAAAAGAAAGTTAGTATACAAGAGCTATTCTATATTTTACTACTTGTAAGACAGCCATAAGTGCAGTTACTTTGCTAACAATAGTAATGATTTCAATGATGCAGCAGGTGCAGTCACACCAGGAACAAAAGCTCTAGAGACCCCACTAAACACCTAATATTGCTATATTTCACTACTGTACAAGCAGTTGTAATTGCAGTTACCTTGCAGTTAAAAGGGGCCAGATTTAAATGGTGCAGCAAGTACAATGGCACCAGGGCCAAAAGGGGAGGCCGAGCACTTTGCCAGGGCCGGTTTTGGTTCCCAGTCCGGTCCTGCCTAGGGACCCCACTAAGCACAGAATATTGCTAAATTTTACTACTAAACAGGCAGTCACAAGTGCAGTTGTCTTGTCTAGCAGGTACTTAGGCAATGAATTGAATGGTGCTGCAGGTGCAGTGGCACCGGGGCCAAAATCTGTCAGAACTCCTCTAAACACCAAATATTGCTATATTTTACTACTAAACAGGCAGTCACAAAATCAATATTTTTGAAGGCACTGGGGGCATGATTTGAATGGTGCTGTGGCACCGGTCCCAAAAGTTGGCAGAACTCCTCTAAACACATACTATTTATTTTACATTGAATAATTCTATTATTTCTCTCTTTCCTTGTTCACAAATTTGCTATTACTTACCCACACTATACCACTAGCAACAGCACAATATATTGCCTTTTTGCAAATAAACACGTCATAACACTTTAAGAGACTTTCTGTAACTTATGAACAACTACTCAGCAAGATACAACTTACAACAAAAAAACACTTATTATTATTTACATAGGTGAAACCTAATTCAATTACCAATGCTTATTAGTATTAATGTTTATAACACAGATAAGAATATGTCAAAACCTAACCAAGCACTCTATGTCATTAGAAACTCTTTATAGCAGCCACATAGAAGGCAGATAAAAACATAAATGCCCATCTAATTGGGTATCCAAACTACAAGAAAAATATAAAGACTATATTTCGTGTTAAATAATAAAACAAATAAAAAGCACACTTTGAACTAGCTTTGTCACTGAAGAGAAAGGAACTTCTTTTCGGTGGATGTGAACAATGTCTACAAGCTTTTTGCAGTCACAAAGTGAAGAGAGCCAATGGAAGAGTGGGCTCACCCGTTGCCTCATTTTGTATGCTGCATAGTATAGTGGGCAGAAGCACAAACTGAATGGCAGTTTAACCGTCCAAGGGATGAAGCCTGCAGACCAAAAGTCCCTTTATGTATGTAGAATGTATATTGATTTTTGGGGGGACAAATAATTAGTGAGACAGCTAAGGCAATTTTTTAAATGTCAAACTTGCCTTTGGTTCATATTTGCTCATTGAGTTTACACTCACAATTATCAGTTGTGTTTACACTCGTAGGCAGACAAGATTGCAGATCCTCACCACATATGGGCAATTGGTAATTCCGACTTTCGCATTTTGACAAAGGAATACACCACAACACAAGAGCATATATTAAATCAGAGCAACATGGTTAATGAGTACACAACCCTCCATTTTTGTGTACGACAGACAGTGCAAGTTGCAATGCAGCATTCATCACGCCACTTAACCAATCCCATGGGCACCCTGCCAATGAAGGTGAAATCCCACCTGTAGAAAAAGTGATGTCACAAGTGGTCTCTGATAAGGAAATCAGAGACATTTTATGCATCCACGTATCACACCACCACTCGAATGGGCGACACCGCATTTACGCGTATTGGCTATGCATACAAGGCCCATTTATAGAGCACTATATTTTAGATAACTATAATAATTTATTAAAGAAAACCCTGAAAAACGGAGGCAACATGTTTTCTATCAATGACAAACTCTTGAACAATCCGACTACATAAACTCTTGCTAAATCCTCTGATTCCAAATAAAAGCCTGGTTCTCCCTTGACGGAGACTGAGGAGTCAAGAAAATCAGTAGACTGCTGGGACCTGCTATCACTTTGTGTTGCTTAGAATACTAAATATACTTCTCAACCATTCAAAGTAAATGGTATATGCAGCCAAATATGATTCTTACAAGAGTGTGCCTCTCCTATGTTGCTGCTCAACATGTTATTTGGGATTGAAGAGGGAAGTTTGGGGACAATAGCGGGTGTGTTGACTAAGAATCAAATTACGAAGATTTTGCAGGATTGTATCTAGTTTGGAAGACAGGCCAGCACAGTACTGGAGACAGGGGGGCAGCTTGAGGGGTGAATGTTGACCATGAAGATGCAAAGAAAATTAATTGTTTCCAGGGGGCAGGGAAAATAAAACTTTAAGAGCAGATCACAGATTTTTCACAGGAGGCTAAAAAAGTGTGTGTTTGGGGAGAGGCCGGGAAGGGGGGTGGCATTGCCAGTAATTCTTACCCAAAACACTGGCAAGTATCAAAGTGAAGCCTTGGTAGAGTGGCAGAAACAGGGTGTCAGCTAGTCAGTCAGGCTAATTGGGCTGTGGAAGTATCTTTCTCTGCTAGAAGCAAAATGGAAGGGGGCAATGGAGGACAGGGAAGGGGAGCCAAGGGTTCTGGAGAGGAAAAGAGCCACAGTAATGAGGATAGATGTCCCTGTCGGTCAAATATGGACCTGTTTAGAATGGGTTAGTGGACTAGCTTAGAAATCAATTTGTTTGGAAGTGTCAAGCCTTTTAATCACACAACGACCCTGTTGAGAATACGAAACCCCCTCTCATTCTGCCATTTTCTTTCTCTCCGTCCCTCAGTGTGCCTTTAAACAGTGGTTCGAGTGGAGAAAGCATATGTCAGTCACAAGGGCAGGTTGTGTTCTTTTTTACTGAAATATAACTGTTTGGCCATAGAAGGCACTGGCTTACGAGGAGCAGCAGTGACACCGGAGGTCTTAATCTGTGCCAGTGGTTATACAGAAGTGAAATGGTTATGAAGCATTGTGCCACCTCATTTCTGCATGAGCCCTAAGGGGTAGAGTATGAAGTTGACAAGACGTGTCATCGGCTAGATCATGATAATGATGCATGGATGTTTCTACATGTGTTCATGCCTCTTAACAAGAGCAGAGCTGGACTAGCCTATAGAGAACCAGTCCCTGTCTGAAGGGCTGGTCTGACAGGTCAGTGTATTGCCCAGTTCTTAGGCTGTTTGTGGGCCTGTTTTATGGACTGCGGGCTGGTTTTCACAGTTGATTTCCCCAATATTAAAACAAACAATTCCTTTAGCAAGCTCAAATCCATCCAGTCTTCCATACCTTGCAAGGCACTTCTACAGCGTTTCTTTAAAAGTTCAAAACAGACCCGGTTTGCAAACATGGGCCCCAGGTATGTAATTCACTAATGGGGGCCACTTTTCTTTGGTGCCCGGTCCTATTTTCTGTTCGAGTCCAACCCTGAACAAGATTTGCTAATCCAAAGGTTAAATCAATGGAAGTCTTCATGCATAATACTGTTAACAAACATACATCCAAATACATTCAACACAGTTTAGGCAACCACTGCCACAGATACCACTGAAAAGACGGGATAAAAATAAACCCTACTCAAGAACGTGCCGCCGTTTGGTAAGCAAGGAAGGTCAAATGCACCGTTGACTGTGAGCGAACCGTGAGGCGCGTGGGTTTAAACATACCAGTACATTTCTTAAAACACTTTTTTTTCCAAATTAGGAGGTCAACAGTGAGCTCTGTAAACGAATGAGGTTCACAAGTCGACTCGGTGCTCTGTAGGCACTATCAGACCCCTACTCTAAACTCCCACACTGCAAGAAAGCAGACAGCAAAGGCGCAAGCTGCTGAGTCTCCAGGGAAAGAAAAAGAGCATTGCCACTTCTGGTCTGTTAATCAGTGCTGGAGTTGGAAAAAGTTTACAGGGAACCCATAAACTGAAGGTCAAAATGTGGCAGAGCTTGAAAAGCAGAGCCTGACAGTCAACTGATACATTTACATTTAAAAAGTCTGCTAAAAAGATATTGGCAATAAGGACATATGTGACAGTAAGAATGTTCAAGCTAACTTAATCAGACTGTATTTTAAAATATCTTACAGGGTTAACACGCCTGCTGCAGAGATCATCGTGTTCTGCAGCAATTTTGAGGGAATTATAATGGCGGTAAAATAACTCTAGTGGCTAAGGTAGTTCTGGGAGAGTTCTGTGTTTGTCCCAGTCATAGTATGAACTCAAAGTAGAATTGGCGATTTATGCGCCTGCTGTAAGGCACACCACGTAACATGTTGATCACAGGTTTATGCTTTACTTAGATAGGTAAGTGGGACACTGCTTTTGACACTGAGATCATTTGGTTACTTTCAGTTCATAACTTGCAATCCTTCTAATCTAGCACAGTGATCTATTTACTGGCATCAAGGAGTTGTATGCAAACTAAGTCGAGGGCTTAGATGTTTTTTTTTTTCTCGATCTGTTCTTATTCTAACATAAGTTTCCTTTGGGAAGTAATAAAGTCTTGTTAGTACCCACAACCAT
Source organism: Lissotriton vulgaris (assembly GCF_964263255.1). Lineage (NCBI taxonomy): Eukaryota > Metazoa > Chordata > Amphibia > Caudata > Salamandridae > Lissotriton > Lissotriton vulgaris. The sequence goes on from NC_141689.1 coordinate 511,955,407, forward strand.
TATCGCTATGTTACGTTTTATATCGTGACACTGTTTCTCTCGCCCATTCAATCCAAACATACAATGACTACACGTTTGTGTGTCCCTATAGATTATAACTCATTGTTTTATGTAAAATTTCTTGTACACTGATTTACACACTTGTATGATTTATTGTGCTCGTGTGTGATGTAGAGCGCTCTTCCAACCTACACTAGGATGAATAGTGCTATAAAAGGGATTTAAAAAACAGGTGCCATTTAGATCAAGATTTGAGTAAATACTAACGCAGACAGATAAGTCATGCATTCTTAGAGTGCAGCACATCACTTTCATAGGGAGTTGAACAAAGTTCCAAACTTGCCTTCAGTAGTTTCTCCTAGGTATCTGTGAAGTGACTAGCTGCATGCCTTTGTTTATTCCACTACATTGGTTTCTAGGTGTTCGATGGTTTCAAACCAGGAAAATACATGAGCTAGAGACTGGCTGATGGCCCTTTAGATTAGGCCTTTGTTTTTCTCCCAGCTGGATGTTAAAATAAGGACGTTCGCTGCCTGCAGATTGTTGTAGTAAACTGAATGCAGAAAACGTGCGGGCGCTGCTGAATTATGTCCCGGTGTCAAAATGACACCAGGTCAAATTCAGCATGTTTCTCTGGGGAAATCCCCTACTTTCTAGTTCTGCTGTTGATGTGCAAATAGTCTGAGGACAGAATGTTTAGTGGAGTCCTTCACACGTTGAATAACTGTAAGAAACATTTTTGTACCGACTGAACCTAGATGTACTCAACCAGGAGCGATGTCAGGTGAATTGTCCATCTTAGAGCCAAATCACAAGCAGACAAGTAGAGGCGATGCGAAAGTCTCTGGGCTAGTATTGTGGCAATAAGCAACATGCTAACAGGCAAAACAGAATTATTCCTATTTTTTAAATTCTGTATAAACCTAGTGTTGAGCCTGCTTTTCAGTGCTTCCAATGAAGGCACGTGGTGTAAAGTGATCTGCAGAGTCAGTCCTTTTACTTCCAAACTCTGCAGCTTAATAACGTATATTCCCTTCCTACTTGAACCCTCCTCCTGCAAAGCCTTTGATGACATGGCTGATGCTATATAGTAAAAACTACAAGCTCCTAAGGTGCCATGCAGGAAGGGAAGTAAAGGTTGATATAGTGCTCTCAACAACAGACAACTCTTGAACAAACCCCTACGCTATGCCCTTAGAGCCAGCTCGTGCACAGATGATGCAAGGTGGTCAGATTCACCTACAACTTCCTCCAGCACAAGGCCAAACATTAAGCATCGCTCGTAAGTGGCAAAACACATCTTCCAGGTCTCCACTCAGGTCTCTGCCTTGCCATCTCCAATGCAGGTTGCCGGATGTCTTCTATCACAATTATGGAGGCAGCTGGCCAGGGTGGTGGAGGACTAATTGTTTAGGAAACAAGGGACCCCTATAAACAGACTAGCTATAACATAGGGAATGAAACTAGTGTAAGGAAGTTATAGCTAGAAAAGGTTCTAAACAATTGTTAACTGAAAGAATACCCTTCTGGGTCTCAAATATGGACATATGTGAGATAAGCACTCTACAACAACCTGATAAACAAAAAATACTTATTTTGATTAATTTAAATTATTTTATTTTTTAAAGACTTATACAAGGTTCATATTTAAATAGATAGAACAATGATACAATAGTGCATTTGAAAATCGAAAATTGATGACATGTGGATAAATTCATAAACCATCAAGAAATATATACAATTCATGCGATAGACGAAAACGTTGACTCAGGCAGTGCGGCAGATGTTTAGTAAGACATATGCCGCACTGCCTGAGTCTGCCTTGATGGTTTATGAATTTATTCACGTCATCAATTTTCGATTTTCAAATGCACTATTGTATCATTGTTCTATCTATTTAAATATGAACCTTGTATAAGTCCAAAAAAAATAATAATAATTTAAATAAACTAATCAAAATAAGTATTTTTTGTTTATCAGGTTGTTGTAGAGTGCTTATCTCACATATGACTATATTTGAGACACAGAAGGGTATTCTTTCAGCTATCAATTGTTTAGAACCTTTTCTAGCTAGAACTTCTTTACACCAGGGCGGTGGAGGACATCAGCATGTTCGTAGAGCTACAGACTGGCAAAGGCCCTGCTCCACCTGAAGGAACTTGCGGTGAAGGAGCGAGGTGGAAAAACTAAATTTTGTATACCCCTCGTAAAGTCATTTTTCTCATAACAGTCACATGAACTAATAGTGTGGTTTTGAAAACTAACCAACGTAGAATAGAATGCACACACATAAGTACACGTGGGAAACTAATTTGCTTATATTGCAACCATAATCGATTAACTAAGTGATGTTGTCTCGTTCAAAACTAAGGCGGAAGCTTTAAACTAACTAAAAGCGGCATGAATATGCTTTTTGTGTATGTATTTGTGGCAAAAACGTGAAGACAGGTGAGCATAATGCGCATATATGTAGCTAATTTGCTAGGTAAAAACTAACAGGGATATCTTAGTAAGGGGGGGAGGTAAACAGAAGGGTTATAATTCAACAATTAACGTTTATTTGTGTTTGTTTCGATAATAGTTCCCATTCTGGCCAGTGAGGTCTAAAACAAGTTGGACGTTTCCATAAACTCAGAGATTGAAATGCAGTCCGTATGCGCGTGATAGAAAAGTCTGCAAGCCGAGTAGGAGCTGTTCGTGCCTGAGCGGAATGGCTCAAGGACAGTGTTCCCTGAAAACCTGATTGACTGCCAACTAAATGGACCTTCGTATTTAGAACCGTGTGAAAGGAACTGAATATTACAATTTAAAAGGACATTGACGAAGTAGACAATGATAAAATTAATTGCGCTGATTTAGCAAAGTTAAACAATAAGATGATGAGGTTATGCTCATCCACCCCTTGAATTAACCAATCAAAACTGTCGAAGACCCCAATTGTTTCAGAGTTTAGATCGATTAGCGAGAGAAAAAGGGTATAAAAGAGTATGTCCGGACTTAAGAAAAAACTATTCTTCGATTTCCATCAGTGTATCCTGACATACTGCCAGAATGCTGAATTTTCCTGAGGGGTAAGAACTTTGAAATTTTACTGAACTTTAACTTTGCTTGAATGAATATGGAGTCTTTAGATGAGGTTAATAGCTAGAGAGAATAAGGAGGTGAACTTTGGGAACTATTATGTCTTTTGCTAATATTCATGTCCTATAATCTCAATAATGATGTGCTTAGTTCTCAATTTCTTGAATTAAACTGAATAAATGTATGAGTTAAAATTCTTTTTTTCCTTAAAACCTATTTTACATTAAACAAATTTATAAGTGAATAAATAAAGGTCATGCTAGAAGATTCTCTTTAAATAAAAATTAGATAAAGAGGAATTAAGCTGGTCTTGTTCATTCTTAACCTAATTTTTACTAGTAGATCCGTCGACAAATAATGGTGGTGTGTCTGAATAAAATTGTTGTGTTGATAAAACCATGGTAAACAAATATATATTATAAATATTTAGCTTAATTTAGACACTCTGCTATGATCCAGCAGCTCTCCTTTGATTCACACCAATCCATGAAGTAGTAGGAAAAGGAGTATGAGTGACTCGCAGTGTTATGGGCCCAACTAGTGAGTAAATGTATGATTTGATACTTTAGGGAAAGGTGATGAGGTTCTAGAAATGATTTCCGGAGTAGCGCTGCATCAGCGGCAGGCAGCCCGCAACAACGGGGTTGGGTGTCCACTTGGGGAATCCTTGAGCTCCCTTCCCGTCTTGCAATGCAAGCATCAGTACTACGCTAGATTACCTTCTTCCAGTACATGAGTGTATTCCTCACCTATGTGAGTTTTGAGGGAATTCTGCGAAATTATTTTTGCAAAAAGGATTCCTTATAGTTACACATGGTCATAGTGTGTACGAGGAACAAGCAGCCATATCACCTCTCTCGAGCAACAACGCACTCTGGGCATTTCTGCATGATGGTGGCGTGGAGATCTGGATGATAGGACAGCCTCTGTCTAGGGTCTAAATGAAGCACTCTGTCAGGTAACAGCTGAAAGGAGTAGACAAAATCTTGGCTTTTAAATGTGTGCACAGATTCCTCAAGTTACCAACAATGACTGTAGAGTTCAAGTTTTACTTCACTTCTCTACTGTAAATGTACAGCAGCAGTCATGATCCCACTCCTTAAAATGTTTCATAGTTTTCTATTTATGTCACCATCTGGATTAGTAGCCCTACTGGGACAATGATCTTTTGGTGCTCTGCTCTGCTGCTCTTTGATTCCAATAAGCATGCAAGAAACCTCTGCCACCAATACTGAATGATGTGGCATACAACGGAAGACGTACAGAATCTCCAAAAAGAGTACAATGGACGGACCATCGTGCATATATCTAATAAAAGCAATATGCAAAATTCTAGGACACCACAGTGCTCACAAAGGCCCTTTCCAGCATGTTGGGCTACAGACTAGCATTTACAAGAACACGTTGGAATCCAGCATTCTTGTGTCGTAAAACACAAACATCTCCATCAGCCTCACAATAGGGATGTCTATCGACTCAGTAGATGGCCTTTAATTGTATACACAACATTACATGACTACAGCTCAATGAATAAGATAGCCAACTATCTGAGAACATGACCAAAATACACGACCACTGAAAATATATTAAAATCTGCATCAGACTCCAGCCTGCAAAAGAACCATGTGGATAGTCACGTAAAGGCCAAAAGCACCAGGCCATGTCATTAGAAGAATGAGTATTTTCAAAGACCTGAAAGATGATAGAGCACATTAACTGACTTATCAGACATCTGTTTAACGGAGAACATATATTTGCTACATTCAGAAAAATCACTATTTGGGATGCCGAAGGGACTACTGCCAACTTTGAACTGGCAGGGCCTACCAGCATAACCAAGATCTACATAACACTATATTGCCATTTTGAATGGTCCCACAGTGCTGTCCTTCCACACTGGTCAGAAGGGCCCTCTTATGTAGGGTGCCTTGTGGCATGCCAGTGGGGAGGGAGGGATGCCACCATAAGACTGGCGCCGGCAATCAGCAGCCGGAACCAAGCAGACGTTTGATGGAAAGAAACAGTAACAAGGAACCATCAAAATCTAACTCCGGCTTACAATTATAAAAATGTGAAATGAAAGTGTCAGGAGCCTGGGAAGAAAGAACAGCACAGGAAAGCTGAAGTTGGCTCAAGGTAAGTGTCAAACAAACATTACAGGTATGCTTTGTTTCCAAATGGTTCTCATAAGTCACAATCCATCTCAAGTGAACCAACTGCAGCATAATAAGAGGGAGAGTTACATTTGTATGAACTTGAAACTTTTAATCTTACATTTAAGCAAAACAACAGAAAGTGGTTAGTTGACCTAATGTTTTAATTTTGGATGTGGCTGATCAATCTAATCAGTTACAACGTCCACCATACACTTTTTTAATCTAGTCTTACTACCCTACAATTACATTTTTTTAAGGAGTAGTAAAGACGATTTTAACATCACTTACTGCACCACCAATTGCACTCACTCAAAAAATCCTGCTCTGCTGTAATCAGGAGTTGAAGCACACCGGAGAGGCACTCGGCCTCTTCTGGTGGGGGTCCAATGATGAAGCATGTCACCAACTAGGTTGGCGAGTAAGGACCCGTAAAAAAATTAATTTGCGATTTTTGTTCATAGCCATTGACATTCAGGCTTCATTCTTGTTGTTTATGCGTATATTTCTGACTGACTGAAGGTATTTATAAAGCGCACTACTGCCGAGGTGTCTTGGCACTGGGTAAAGTGGTTAGACATAACGGCTGGCATGTTTAGGGTTGGGAAAAGAGCTATGCTTTAATTTCCTTCCTGAATATCGAGCTATTTGGTAGCCTTCTGAAGTGTGTAGGCTGTGAATTCCAAAGTTTGGATGCCAGGAAAGAAAAGCGTTTTCCTCCACACCTTACTCTTTATCTTAGGGAGTTGTACCAGGCCAAGGGTGGCTGACCTTAAAGACTGTGATGGCAGATAACGGGAAAACAAGGGTTGCACATCCTCAGCCCCACCACCAAACAAGGCTTTGTGCACCAAACAAAGCGTCAAAGTCGACACGTCGTCGGACTGGGAGCCAGTGAAGTGGTTTTATAGTGTTCGATGTGGGGTGAGGTTCAGGTAATTTGAGCAAAACTCTAGCTGCCGCGTTCTGAATTGATTGAAGTTTAGCAAATTAAGCAGCACCTGCTTCCAAATAAAGAGCAGTACAATAATCAATTCTGGACAGAATTGTGGCTACTACCACTGTTTTCCTCAAAGAAAAGGGGATGAATGGGAGGATATTCCTCAGGCCTTTTAGCATAAAAATACGAGCAGATGAAACTTGTTTGATACGAGATGCCCAGGTTAGGTCTTTTTTTAACAAGAAACCGAGGTTCCTGGCGTTGTTGACCAGCGCAGGACAGGTACCGGCTGTAGTTGGTCACTGTCCCGGGGGTGCCGGGTTGGAAGGATTCTCGACCACCTGAAGGGGAGTTGGTGGGGTGAACAGAAACACTGGTGCCTTCAGTAAGGGTTTTAGGGAAGGCTTTATTGGAATGTATGTCTTTTTCATTAAACAAAAGATGGAGGGGACTCAGTCTCTTTACAAGGGATGTAGAATGGGTTGTCTTCAGGATGATTTGGGACCTGGCGTCTTCTTCCAGGAGGGGACGTGTCTTCACCGAGGATCTCACGTCGGTTACCGTGAAAAGAAAGGATAAACACGGGTCACATACAGAACTCGGGGAATTGTTGTCATGGCCGGGAGTGAGGGTACACAGTCCGTGGAGAGTGCTCAGAATTACAAAAGGGCGTGCTCAGGAGTGCTCGTGCTCAGGTAGGGGGAGTCGCATACAGGATTCACACCGGGGCTGCCTCCGCCTCCCAACCCAACCCGCGACCCGGCCTCGTACCTCTCGAAGCCACGCTCCTCCCGTGGGCGCGTGACAGGGCGAAGCGTCCAACCGTTGGCCTCCTGGCTTGCCGTTCTCGTTCTCTCTGGCCTCTCGATACTGTCCTCCTTCCTCCTCGATGTTCGTCTCCTCTGGGGAATCGCCGTCCGTCTTTGTGTTAGAACTTCCGCCTTTTGTCTTCAGCACGCTTGCGAGGGGTGGAGTCTCGTATTCCCGATCCGCTATCTTAAAGGAGCCGAACGCGGCATCCTCGTCTGGCCAATCATTCTCGGGGTCCTCGTACCAGGTGCAAGCTTGAGGCTGTGGGGAAAAGGTGCATGGTAAAAGGGGGGTGGCGGACCACCAGTCCTTGGGTAGAATCGGCTCCTGTTTGCTGGACCCGTGACAGTCACCAAAGATGATTTCAGGTCGAAACTTTCGGACCAAACTCTAGGACCTCAGTTTTATCAGTGTTCAACTTTAGAAAGTTAGAATTCATCCAGGTCATCAAGGCCGAAGTGCACTTACAAAATTCGACTGCCATGGCATCCACTGACTGAGTTACAGACACTATAAGCTGAGTGTCATCAGCATATGGCACCAGCGTAAAGCCGTAGCTTTTTTTTAAGTCTAGCCAGGGGGGCTACGTAAATATTAAAAAGTGTAGGGGATAGGGCCGAGCCTTGAGGGACTCCACCAGGGAGTGTAAACTTCTCCGACCGATATCCATCCCAGAAAATCACTTGTTCCCTAGACGACAGAAAGGAGGAGAGGTGGGCAAGAGCTGTACCACTGATAACTACATCCTGTAGTCTTTGTCTTAGTACCGCATGGCTCACGGTATCAAAGGCTGCTGTTAAATCGAGCAGGACCAGTATAGCCCTTCCTCCCTCATCCATCACCTTACTTATTTCCTCTGCTGCCATGATCAAGGCTGTTTCGGTAGAGTGTTTTGAGCGGAAGCCATGTTGTGTTTTATCAAGGATGTTATTGGTCTCTAGATTAGACGTTAGCTCTGAGTTCATAGCCTTCTCAAGAACTATGGCAGCAGATGCAAGCAGAAGATGGGACGATAGTTTTTCTCATCTAGTGGGTCCAACTTGTTTTTTTTAAGAGGGGACAAATACAGGCTTTTTTCCATGTAGTTGGAAAGACTCCTGAGATCAAAATTTGATTTAATACAGGAGATAGTGAAGTACTTATCTCCTCTGGGGCCAGATGTAGTATAGGGTCCAGGGAAGAGCCCGATTTGATTTTTAACAACAGGTCTGCCACTTTCTCCTCTGTCAGTGATGGAATTTGTGATAGGCTGCAGTGCTCGACCTTGTCAGCAGACTGAACGGAGACATTTCTCGCTATATCCATAGCTGATTCTAGAAGGCCATTATATAAAGACTTGACCTTGCCTTGAAAAAAGCTGCTAGTTGGTCTATAAACTTTTGGTCTTGTGTAAATGTTGCATCCCACGGACACTTCAATAGTGCAGAGACTGTTTGGAACAGTTCTTTTGGAGGGTTTGTGGCCTCTTGGATTTTGGTGGTAAAGTAGGCAGTTTTAGCCTGTATGATTGCAACCTTATATTCTTCGAGGGCAGCACAGTACACTTTCGTTTGTGTGGGGTCATATTGAGATTTCCAAATACGTTCTTTTTGCTGGCACTTAATTTTTGCTAGTTTAAAATCTGCAGAGTACCAGTGGGACAAGGCCTTTTTATGTCGAGATCGCATAGTCATTCCTGGTGCAACAGTATTAGCGGCTCTATTTAGCCAGTTGTGGGAAACTGTGGCAGCTTGATTAGCGTCTGTAGGAATTGCAGGCCTATCACTATGTGCTGACTCAAAGTCCTTTTTTCTGACTAACTTCCAGGCACAATATTTGACAGTCAGGGGTCTAATCCTCCGTCCATTATTTAGTGTTGCTAGCGTGATGGTAAAATGCACCGCGGAATGGTCGGACCAGGGTAAAGGGCAGACTTTCTTAACCTCTATGAGAGAGTTTTTGGTACAGATACCATCTAAAGTATGCCCTGCTATATGTGTCGACTCACAGATAATTTGATTTATTTCAAAACTAGCTAATTTGTCTAATAGACGGGTGGTATCAGGATTATTATTATCTTCCAAATGGAAGTTAAAAATCACCTAGTATGGTGAAGGATTCTGTATCTAAAAATGACTCCAAATAGGTCTGGAGGGAGGTCGAAAAAAAAGACCTAGAGCCAGGGGGTCTGTAAATTAATAGACCTGGAAACACTTCTACATTATTAAGTTTTATGCTAAAAGACATTGTTTCGGCGTCTAATGTAAACTCTGGGGTGAATCTAACTGTATAGTGGGATCGATAGATTATCGCAATTCCACCATCCTTTGCCCCTATTCAATCAGAGTTGGCGACGATTAAGAGTGGAGATAAAGAAGTTCCCTCTCTCTCTCTTTGTTTTGGTATAAGTTTATTAGAAACAGCTTGTGTTCAAGCCCTCATCTTGAGGGGGTTCTCATGAATATGGGGCATTTTAAAATAACTCATCATTGAAATCACTTGACTTCAGTGTGAGAACTGTGCAGGCTTGGCAGTGTATACAGGCCTGGGTCACTCCAGCTCCTGTAGAGGATGTAACATCAAAGCAGCTCTGCTCCATTGCCAGTATTTTATAGTTCCCTCAAATGAACCCAGGCTCCCGAAGGAGAGGTTGTTTTTGTACAAACACATGAAACAAACTAGACACGAAAACAAACAATTTCAAACTGGAGAGATAATACGAAGACAAGTGCCTGCCCATTGAGCCCACGTGCCTCTAGGCCCCATTCACAAAGACTTTGCTATGATGAGGTATGACTTATTGGAGGCATACTCCTGGTTTACTCCTGAATTTCAGTAGCAAGAGAGGAGAACTCCAGCTGTACTCCTGGAAGCAATAAGCCACAAGTACTACACGCACAAGTAACATCAAATTCTTTGTGAACTGGCCCACTGTTTTTTTTTGTCTGTGTTAGCTAAGACCTTTTGATTTGAGTAAAATGACACTCATAAGATACTTATAGGGGATTTCAATCAGTCCTCTTCATCAATTGGTCTATAATGTCATTCATATTTCTCTTCCAACCTCCACAGCACGGGGCGGTGGGCCAGCCCAGGTCAGCCATTGGCTATTTTTACTATGAGTGACAGCATTCTGCTCTTTCACAAGCAGCACATCCAAACACTGCTTAGATCCCTTCAGTCCGAGGGTATACCATGTGCTCTTTTTGAGCTAACAAATATTTTTGTTTTTAGCATTGTTTGACTTTGTTGCACCTCTTCCAACAATAAAGATTTACGAAAACCACGACTAAACAAGCACTGACAAAGCCAAAAGGCTAGCAGCAAAAACCAGGCCTATTGGCTTTGCAATGTTTGTTAGGTCTGTTTTACACTCCACGTCTAATGTGAACATTGCAATTAGAACCCGGTTCCCTAACTGTATAGTACTATTAGGCACCTGGCTTAGTAGAAGATACTTTATTATTCACATCAGACATTAAGAAGAGATCCAAAATAGCTTGCATTCTTATAATGACCAAGTGCCCTCTTTAAATGACTGGTGCCCTGAAAACAGCGCATCTCTGAATGGTGAATCAAAGCATGTCATGACAAAGAAGGAATCATTATTTGCCCTCTGTCTAAACACCATTTGAATACATTTAAGACTTTTGTTTCCATATGTTGACAAAATCCCTTTACAGTCGACCAGGAGAGGATGTTACCAATATCTGGACAAACAAGTCACCTTTGTAATGCCTGAATACTGCAAACACCAGCTTAAAGAAGACCTACTAAATTGTGAAAAGTTGTGAAGTATTCTGTGCTGCGTTGCACCTCCTTGTGCAGCATTTTATAAAATGTCGATCTGTTTGTGCTAGAAGTATTCTTTTCAGTGAAATCTGCAAAATAAAGTAGGGGCCAGAAAGCGAGAGGATCAAATCCAGTAGATTTTTATTTTTATTCCAGAAGCCATTGATATGGGGCAGTGCGAGGGACGTTCCCTGTTCTTACCGCTGGCTGGAATGACTTATTTGTGCTTTAAATGGAAGCAGATTAAATCAAGGTACTCGCTATTCCAAGGTATGGGATACTAGATCCCTTCTAGTGGATTCAACATTTTCAGAGAGGTCTTGGTACGCTACACAATCAAACGTCCACTATACTGTGGGAACCCACTCTTTAATTTGAGCCGGTGGCTGCCGGTGGGGAGCACAGTCACTTCTTTTTCCTTATCAGGTATTTACCGAGTGCGAGAGAGGGATAAACACACAGATATGAAATAAGGAGGAAGAAAAAAACACGGCAAAAACGACACAAAGCTGAGATCGGGAACCTCCACGAGCGACAAAAAGGGGCAGGGAGAGTCTGGTAGTGGATTTAAGATTAATGACCTTGGTATTTGGAGAGCCGATTTTTAATTGCACCAGCTGCCGGCATCTGAGCAGAGCTTCAGGCACCAGCACTTCATTCTTCCACAAAATAGCCACTGTGGGTGCCTCATCATGAATCCAAATCCCATTTTGGAATGTGTTGTGCATCTCCCCTGCTATTAGGAAGCACACAATGCAAGGGAATCTTGAAATGTCAGTGATGCAAGTGAATCTTGGAACATCTGCAATGCGAGGGAATCTTGACATTTCAGCAATACGAGGGAATCTTGCAATTTCAGCAATAGGAGGGAATCTTGCAATTTCAACAATACGAGGGAATCTTGCAATTTCAACAATGCTGGGAAATCTTGAACCATCTACAATGCAAGGGAATCTTGCAGTTTCAGCAATGCAAGGAAATCTTGAAATTTTAGCAATGCGAGGGAATCTTGCAGTTTCAACAATGCTGGTGAATTTTATGATGTCAGCAATGTGATGGAATCTTGCAGTTTCAACAATGCTAGTGAATCTAGAAATGTCCGCGATCCGAGGGAATCTTGCAATTTCAGCAATGCGAGTGAATCTTGCAATTTCAGCAATGTGAGGGAATTTCAGCAATGCGAGGGAATCTTGCAATTTCAGCAATGCGAGTGAATCTTGCAATTTCAGCAATGTGAGGGAATCTTGCAATTTCAGCAATGCGAGGGAATCTTGCAGTTCTGACAATGCTAGTGAATCTTATAATGTCAGCAATGAAAGAAATCTTGCAGTTTCAACATTGCGAGGTAATCTTGTAGTTTCAGCAATGCAAGGGAATCTTGCAGTTTCAGCAATGTAAGAGACTTTGAAAGCACCCGAAATGCATGGGAATCTTGCAATTTCAATTTCCAATCTAGAATTAAACCAGGCAAAGTCCCTTGAATTGTTTTCTCTCCAAGAGTATGATACATTGGATTAACTGCTGATATCCACGATGCCAAATAAAAGTGCAGCTAATCTGAGCTCCTCTAGGTCCCTGTCCTGTAGGTCATCTGCCCAAGGCAAATGGTGGAAAGAGAGAAGGACCATACAACACAAAGAAATGGCAACAGTGAAAAGCTGCAAGGGACTGCCAAAAAGTGCTTCTTTGCTCTCACTTTTCTACTTTAACCCAGTGATGGACTTCAGTGAGGAGTGAGAGATGGCCGGACAGAAAAGGCTTGCGCTTCTCTGAGATCACTGCCTCCTCCATATCCTATTTTGCAATTATTTTTATTGAAAACTTTAAAGCATGACAGTCGACGTGGGAAACGAAACTTCTTCGCTTACTTGATACTGTTAAGTTTCCACTTTATCCTTGATCTATTTAACAAAAAATAAAAACAAAAATGTAGCCCCTCCCTACCAACACCCTCTCCCATTCTCCCCGCAACTACCTGCATATCCTTGACCATACAGTAATTATTAGTTGCCTGTGAGCTGCTCTTCAGCCTAGACACAACAGTAATTCGAAGCTATTTAGCTGGACAGAGAAATATGACACCCTTATTTTTGGCTCTCTATTTCCTCCTTAAGTATGAGTGTGAAAAAAGACGAATTTCTGATGCATGTTTTAGCTTGTGACGCCTACTGAGTGGACAAGCCCACTTGCCCCATCACCAGCGTATAACACTGTTTAGACCTGGCTATCCCACTTATAATAACTTCGGAATGCAGGGAAGGAACTATTCTCCAGTGTTTACATCTTCATTTCATGTAACCATATCGATCCTGTAGAAACTGTTGTGTTCCCTCTTCTCACAACAACCTGTTCAACATGTTCCACACCTGCAAGTGGCATCTGATCTTCAGGGCCAGGCTGTTCTGCTGAACTTCTGTTCTAATGATTCACGTTTCTCCCAGTGATACCTGATGGCATTACCGTCCAAGGACCGCCCAGTGGACGTCCTAGAGAAGGCTGCAAATTAATAAACGAAGCTTAAGGACCATTTCGTTTTTTTGGTCCACAGGCCCAAAGTGTCCACGAGTCATAATGCATCAGATAAGTGCCCACGCTCAGGAATTAGGTGTCTATCTGCAGGCCTGGCCAGAGATTAAGGATATCTGCTAATTCAGGAGTATGGCTCCTCTTCTCACAGAGTCAGTTTTCATTCTCCTGCTCCTCGAGTGCAAGGATTTTATGAACCACAGACAAAATTATATTTTGTGGTTTATGTGCTTCATTCCCAGGCTAAACAATGCTATTTTTAGATCATTTGTTGCAATCGAATGCCAGTTTATGGCTGTGTCCTGAGACAGCTACCTACAATGTGCTTAATGTTGCACTGGCCATGCTTCTCTTATAGCTCGAATACCTAACTAACTAGTCTGGAACATGATCCTATTAGAGGCAGTAATCGTATTACAGAGACCTATGACATAGTATTAGAAGAATTGTGCTCTACACAAAGATTACAGCTATTCATCTTCAAAGTATCTAACAAACGGGTTCATAGAACAGGATGTTCAGAATTCGTTTCACAGAGCTCACGCACAATTATCTTTAGTGAATATGTCCTGAATGCTGCAATTTGGAATGGCTGATTCATAACATAAACGTAAGAATACAATAGATTCTGAACAGCGAGAACATCTGTAAGGTAATATATGGTTAAAAGGGCATTAGGCGAAAACATTAGGTCTGTTGCTGGCTTCAGACCTTTTGGCTTTGTAAATGCTAGTTTTATTTTGAAATGAGCTTTGTAAAACTTCATTACAAAATATTCAAAATGGCTGCCTCTGCTTGCACACATATCCCCGTGCGGCCATTTTTCTTTTTTGTAATAACATTTTACATTAATGATCCGAGTGTGCACATACACACGTCACTATCTTTGAATGGTTTTAAGGTTTTAAAGTTCATTCAAACATATCCATCTGTTGCACTGTCTGTGCAGGGTGGAGTAAACTGCATGCAGCGGCGAGGGCCAGTTGCAGTGACTGAAGTGATGCCATGCCCTAACAGTGTTCATAAAAAGTAATTTTTGTTTCTAAAGGAGATATTGGGCTGCTATTTCGCAGTACTGAAGAACACTTCTCTGTGTGAAAGACAGCACATTTTTTCAGCAGAATACAGTCAACTTTAAAGAAAGGAACAAACATCTGAGGTGGGCTTACCCACTGGCCCATGGTGTAGTGTGTAAAAAAAAAATGTGAATGTCACTACAAAAGATCAAAGGATGAAGAGAGGGCACTGTCCTTGAAAACCTGTGTACGTACGTACCTGGGTGTACACACACACACACACACACACACACACACACACACACACACACCCACACACACAACCACAACCACACACAACCACACACACCCACACCCACACACACACCCTCCCCTCCCCGTTCATCTCCCCTCCCCGGTGGTTGCCAGTAGGTAGTTCTAGTGAAGACCCAAGAGTTTTTTCTTTTGCCAGTAACTTTGGCGCCATTTGACGAATCTTTACTTTTTTTTTTTTTAGTCCTCTTTTTGATTCAGCTGCTGTGCGGGGCGAGAAAGAAGGGGGGTCCCAAAACACGTTATCCAAATGTTATGTCTATGGGGATTTTTCATTATTTGAAAACAACTACAGCCCGAACCACTAAACTGAATGAAACCAAATTTAGCAGAAAGCTGGATGTTGGTCCAGAAAGCATGCTTTTTGAAATTGTGTAAATCTGTTCAATATTTTAAGTTTAAAAAATATAGATATTTGGTAGCCCTAAATCCTACTGAAATGCTACTGAAATGTACTTGGCTGCCAACACTTCCACCAGGAAGTGTTGGCAGAAATGTTGCGGCTTGGTTGAACTGAGTTCCACAAAATATGTTTTTTTAAAGAAAAGAGGGGAGGGTAGAAACACCTTGACCCCCTAGGCATCCTGGGTGGGAGTCACATTGGGACTCCGCAAGGCCCCCCAAAAATATTTTTTTTAAACATTTTCTGCGGGACCCAGGGGTTCGACCAACATTTTAAAAAAATGGAGCGCAGAATGCCTCTCTTTGTTTATTATCCACCTCTAGGTGGGCCAAGTCCCGGGGCATTTTATTTAATCATGGGCCCTCCCTCCTGGGGCTGAATATTGCCCTGGGGACCATCGCCTTCTTTAATTATAATTGGGACAGACTTTTGGACCCCCCAGCCCCGGGGATCGCCACCTCCCCAGGGCTTTATTTTAAAAGAATGCGGGGGCCTCACGGACCCCCACCCTGCAGCCCCAGGGCCGCCACCTCCCTGGGGGCTTTAAATATAAATAATGCGGGCCCCGGGGACCCCGCGCCGCAGCCCCAGGGACCTCTACCTCCCTGGGCCTTTAACCAAAAAGAATGCGGGGTACTGTCCCGATGAATGGGATTGGAACAATCTCAATAGCACTCTATCTATGTGTAGGGGCCTAGAGGGGTTTATTCATGATTGTTATATGTTGGGGGTGAACAACGTTGTGTATTTCCAAGACGACATTCTGATATTTGGAGAGACTATTGAAGAACACAATGTGATTTTAAAAACTGTTTTGGAAAGAATGGAACAAGCTGGATTAACTCTAAAAAAAGAGAAATGTAAATTCGCAGTGGAGGAAGTTGAATACCTTGGATATACCCTATCTGTCGATGGGGTGAAACCCAAGAGAGACTTATTAGACTATCAGGAATGCACCAGCTCCAGACGACAAAGATCAGTTGAGGTTGTTCCTCGGCCTCATTGAGTACTATGCTAAGTTCGTGAGAGATTTTGCAGAGAAGACTGAAAAGATTAAGGTGTTGTTGAGAAAAGGATGCAAGTTTGTGTGGGGTGTGGAGCAAGAAGAGTGTTTTAAAAAGATCAAGGTTGAAATTTGTGATGCAGGTATATTAACACCATTTGATACCAACCGTAAGTCAGTCTTGACTGTGGATGCGAGTGCTGTGGGTGTTGGTGCGGTATTGGCACAAGTACATGAGTCTGGGCTCAAGACTGTAGCTTTTGCTTCAAGGACGCTCACAACGGCTGAGAGGAATTACTCTATAATCGAGCGGGAAGCTTTAGCCGCAGCGTGGGGTTGTGAGTATTACAGGATGTATTTGTGGGGTTTCAAGTTTACGCTGTTGACGGACCACAAACCCTTAGTTAAAATCCTTTCTCCCGGTGGAGCCGGCAAGGGTTCTGCGCGGTTAGCTAGACTCGCTGCTAGGATTCAAGAGTATCTGTACACTGTTGAGTACATCCCAGGTTGGAGGAACTGCCAAGCTGATGGACTCTCTAGACTTCCACTACCTTGGGAGACGGTAGACAAGTTGGGAGTAGAATCACTCAACTCTGAAGGGTCTGTGGCTGCTGTTGATGAGGTAGTAGATATTTGTGCTGGGGCAATTAGCAAGAGCCTGTGGAATACCTCCATGGCTAAGGATGTGGTGTTGAGAGAGGTAAAGGACTTGATCGTGAAGGGTCCAAGGAGAGAGAGTTGCTTATCCCCCGCACTTCGCCCATATTTGAAGGTTCTTGAACAGCTGTCTGTCTTGGACAAAGATGGTTTCTTGATTTTAATGGAAGATAAATTTATTCCTCCACAGGATGTGAGGTTTACTCTATTTAAGTTAGCTCACGAGGGTCATCTGGGCCAGTCCCTCACCAAGAGGAGAGTTAGGGAGAATTTTTGGTGGCCCGGGATGGACTTAGAAATCTCTCAGTGGGTGGAAAAATGTACAGACTGCTTGGAGAGCGAGAAGAGGCTTAAAGCCGGTAGTCATGCTGGTTGTGGCTCAATAGTTGACCCAGGGTGTCCATGGCACACCATATGTCTTGATTTCATTGGCCCGTTTTACCAGTTGAGTCAAGATATGAGATTTGGGTTGGTAGTAGTTGATATTTCTTCAAAGTGGTTAGTGGTTAAATTCATGAAGGAGATCACTACGAACAACACTATTACTGTGTTGAGTGACATTTTTAGAGAGGAAGGTTTTCCAACTAGAATTATCACCGATAATGGGACGCAATTGACTTCCCTGGAGATGGCTAATTTCTTGAGAAAGTGCGGCATTGCACATTCAAGGACTTCACTTTACAACCCCCAGGGGAATGGAATAGTCGAGAGGGCGAACCGGATGGTTAAAGGTGCAATTCAGATGGCAATTTCTTCTAGGACAGATGTGAGAGGATTGGTTAATGACCTGGTTTGGGCCTACAGAACTACTGAAAATGGTGTGACTGGAATGGTTCCTTTTAGTATCATGAGGGGACGTTCAGCTGGTACCAAGCTGGTCGCTGCTTGGATGAAAGAGTTGGTAAACGTTGGTCCTGACACCCCTGTTGTTGTGAGTGAACCGGATGGTAGTTGTAAAATTGCAGTGAATGATTGGGTGAAAGTCAAACCTGGTCGAGTTGGGGTCGGGTTGACAAAGTTCAGGGGACCATTTAAAGTCAGGTCTGTCCATAAAAGGTTTGTAACTCTATTCAACGGTGAGAGTTGGAACTTGAGGCGTGTGGCACTGTACAAAAAGGCTGAGTGTGGCGGTGACATTCCTTCTAAGGAAGTTGGTGTTGGTAGAGCTCAGAGGGTGAGAAGACCTCCAAGTTACTTACATGATTTTGTTTGCAAATAAGGTCTCTCTCTCTGTAACGAAGAGCATGTACTTGTATTTTGTTTTTTTTAGTGCTTCTCCCACACTAAGGGAAGAGGATATGTTGTATTCTCTGCACTTATGTTTTGCTGTATCCCTTTAAGTCTGACATTCCATTTTCCTGATGTCATTTTCTACTGTGTTCTGCCTAGTCAGTTAGCTCCCTGCTTTCTGATGGGAACACCAGTTATTCTCTGTAGTGCATAATAAATGCCTTATATTCTTTTATTAGCCTCATTACTTCATTTACATCATTATACTTTTATTTTTTTCTCTTTCACAGACCTCAATGAAGAATGTGTTACTGACAAATAAGTAAGGTTGATTTAACCTCTTTTTTCTCTAAATTGCTCATTTGGTAATTTAAAATTAAGGTTACGAGGGATCGTGACTCTGAAGAAGGCCAGTGACCCAGAAGGGAAAGTATAAATTGGCAAAATATGTTGGTATATGCAGTAGAGAGGGAGTGGTAACTTCTCCCATACACCCCGTTCTTTGATTTTTTAATCCTTCCAAGGGAGATCAAAAATAAAGAATAGTAGGTGGCACTTTCTTAGTAGTTTTAGCACACACTCTTTTCTGCACTAGTGATCCCTCTTGGGAAAACTTTTTCTCACCTCATTTCACCCTTCTTCTTGCTGGATCTTTTCTTTCAAAAAAATCAGCGCTCCTCTCACTGTGCTGGTTTGCACCTGGGCGTCATAGGTGGTCCTCTGATGAAGCATGCCACTAAATAGTGGGTCAGGGCAGTATTTAAAAATCTATTGATTTTCCCTTGTAGCCTTCTTTTTGACAAAAACACAGACAGAACTGCTTTCAGTAGGGTCTCCTCTGCCATATGTTTTTAGTCCTTCTCTTTTTGTGAGTTGGGGTGTATTTGTGAGGGGAGTTAGGAGGCGGCTCACTCCCTCGTCTCTTTTTTTGTGATATTGGATGGGGGCCCTGTCCCTTGTTTTATATTTAAAAAAAAATCAAAATAAAGGGCAGGCCTCGGCGATGGGGAACCCGGGATCAAAATCAGCCTGGGGAAGGCGGGGCACACAGCCCCCATTCCTTTAATAATAATTTTAAAAAAGAAACGCCAGTCCCGGGGGGTAATGGTGTCCCCAGGGCTGTAATTGGCTCAGGAAGGGGGGCAGCACAGACCCACTCCCCATTCTAAAAATGCTTGGCTTTGGGGGATGGTGTTGCAGGGGGCAAATACAGACCAGGGAAGAGGGGTCACATGGCCCCCCTTCCTTAAGCATTTTCTATTTTCTTTAAATTCTAAAGGTCCCCTTTCTGCACCAATCTTGAATAGCACCTCCTGCCGCGATTCTGGTTGGGGGATGAAGTCCCCTTGGCTGCTGAGGGTTCTTAGGGGCCAACAAGAACTCCTGTTACCTCCACTGCTGGTGAGGTCATAAGCAGTGCATTGCGGCAGGTGCAAGTTATAGTTAGCTCTGCTAACTATAACTGCTGAATTTCACTGGTTTTGTACCAGTGAAACCTGAGCCTAACAATAACATCCTTGTTTTTTTAGTGCATATATAGATCAAGATGGAATAGAGGCCTGCCAATACTTTGTTTTAAATCTTGTTCCGCATCTCCTCTGGATCACTCTACTATGCTGTTAGAGATGATAGATTTTTGCCTAAATCATAATGTTTTTGTCTTCAACAAAGAGTATTTCCCACTGGTACAGGGAACAGCAATGGGGACATCATTTGCCCAGACATATGCAAATTTTATGATGGGAAGCTGAAGTCGCTTGGAACGAACAAAATTCATCTCACATGGGAAAAATAATACTGTGCGTTCCATTCACCGACAATCTTTTTATCATCTGGGAAGCAGAGAGAGAAGATGTTGAAATATTCTTGAAATCCCTTGATAATAACCCACAAGGTCTAAGATTCACATATGAAAAAGTGACAAAAAATTAAAGTTACCTGGATATAGTACTATACATAAATGACAACAACATCTGCACCAAGATTCACAGAAAGAGGACAAGCACCAACAGCATATTACATGCAAATAGTTGACACCCTCGCAATTCAAATTAGAGTGTACCCTAAGGGGAATTCCTTTATTCAAGGAGCAATTTCTCAGAGGAAGAGCAATTAGACAAAGAAGCAAGGGAGATGTATGATCGGATGATGCACTCGACCGAGCACTAATAAAGAAATGAGAGAACTGTGGCATCTTGATGCTGTTGCTAGGAGTCTTAGAATGCTATGTGCAGGAGCTGAGAATGTTATGTTTAGAAGGAGTTCAGTTAGAGCCTGCTGGATGTACTGGAGACAGCTTTCCTGTGGATGGATCATTTACTTGAATACATTCACCTTATTGTCATCATTTTGTCCTGCACTTCTTTACATTTGGCGACAGAGGATGGGATAAGGAAAAGGAAAGGATCTCAACACATTTTTTTTTTTTAATGAACTTTGAAATACAAGCTGGACTTTAAAGGTACTGTAATCTTTCCATTGTGCAATTTACTATTATTGCCTTTTTAAAATAAGCAATAACTAGTCCCCGAAGAAGTCTCCAGTTTAAAAAAAAATGGATTTTAATTCATTTAAATTCTCTTCAAAGAAGAATGGCATTTCTGTAGAGAGGAGTAACCATATTACAGTGTGTAGACTTTAAAGTATTTAAATACTCCTTAAAGAAGAATGGGATTCGTGTAAAGAGGAGAAAGCAGTTTACAGCCTTCATTGACTTTGATGCTGGTTAGGTATTTCATAGTGTGAAGATTTGTTTTCACCGGAGAGTGGAGTGGCGAATTTTGGATAAATTGCTCCATCAGGTGGAAATTCCTTGGTTCTTCATCTCTGAATGCTACGAACGAAAAGTAAGCATCTTTTGAACTTACCGTGTTCGGGTGTTTCGTTTGCAAAACATCAAGCATCTTTCAAAGTTTTCAAACTTGTCAAGCTCGAGCGCTTGGTCCGTGCTAAATCGGAGGGAAAGAAACAGACTTCATCGGCATCACCTGCAGAATTCAAGTAACGCGCAGTGCGTCACAACGCTCTCTGACCTCGCATGAATTGTGGGTGACGCGGCGTGGTGCGTCACCACGCTTTTCCGTCGACGTAGGAGCCATATTGGATGTATTTATGATTCAGATTGACAAGATTTCGATAGCAAAAACTTTTGTATTTTTTAAAAAAAAACATTAAACAAGATAAATAAAAAGAAAATAATAGTATGTTTATAAGATTTGGAAAACATCGCGTGTTGCAACAGTGACACGCACACTGAAGGCCAACAACAAGTCAACGTGGAGTATTTATTTGGCGTGTTACAGCATGCAACAGTGACACGCACACTGGAAGAAGCCAACAAGTCAACATGGTGTATTTATTTGGCGTGTTACAGCAGTGAAATGCACACTAGTAAGTGATATCACTTTGGGAAAATAAGACATTTGCTTAGCGTGTTACGACAGTGACACGGACACTAAAAGCTTGTGGTAAAAATAAAGTGACACAGTGATTTATAATTTATTTTCTTTTGTCTTTTAATTCTTGCTTTTCTGAGAGTTATCATCCAGTGATAGTTAAACGAATGTACTAAGGTGAGAATCACATTTTAGATTGTAATCTAGTATTTATTCTGGTATTTTAAAAGATAACATTTTAGGTTGGTATACCCAACGCCACGTTCTCTAACTCATTGTATTTAAAGCATGTTTAAGGGATACCTTGCTTAATTTTGGAATCTCAAAAGAGGAGAAAGTGTTCAAAATGCAAAACGTAACTGCACCACCGTTTTATTGGTCCTCTCCTGGGTATCCCCCCCATCAGATGGCAAAAATGGCGCAAGGTCTTTGAGAGATATGCAAGAGTTTGAGGTTATATTTTAAGTGCAGAAAGGAAAACTGCATTGCTATTACGCTGCCTGGGCTCGGAGGGTCAGGAGGTGTTCGATCATCTTCCTGAACTGGATGATAGTAATTTAAACGAGTATGAAATTTGTATAGCCAAACTCGACAAACATTATCTCCCAAATGTTAGCACTATATTAGAAAGGTACCAATTTGGTCGCAGAAATCAATTAGAATTAGAGAGCATCGAGAATTACATAACATCTCTAAGGAAACTTGCTTCCACGTGTGAATTTGGAGTGTCTGTTGATGAACGGATAAGAGATCAGTTCATGCTTGGATGTAACCTTGAACGGGATAGGGAGGAACTATGGCAAAAAGATGAACCTTGTTTAGATGATGTTATCACAATTGCAAAGAGAATAGAGCACTCCATTAAATGTGTTGAGGTTATTAAGAAAAATGGGGAAAGTAAAGAAAAAGACTCAGTTCATGCTGTTAAAACAATGCATGGTAATGGTAAAAATCTTATAACGCGCAACTAAGCCCAGAGGCATCAAGGCGCCTAAAAACAATATCATAAAATGGTCAGATAACAAGTACTACGGGTAGGCCTTGGAGAAAAGCCACGTTTTCAAGGCCTTCCAAAAGTTCTGGACTGAAGGCTGTGTTTTAATTCCATGCGGCAGACTATTCCACAGTTTAGGGGCTACAACAGAAAAGGCCCTCCCACCCCATTTGGTTCGGCGAACACGGGGGACTACCAGCAGATTCTTGGATGAGGATCGGAGGGTTCTCTGCGCAGCGTAAGGATGGAGCACCTTCCTCACGCCCTCATCCCCCTTACCAGTGAGCGTAGGTCAGGCACAGAGTCTTGAAGGCAATCCTAGACTCAATAGGGAGCGAGTGTAGAGTTCTTCTGGCGGCCGTGGCGGAAGATAGTCTAGGAGCGTCCAGTACAAATTTAGCCGCCGCATTCTGTACTGTCTGAAGACGCTGCAGAAGACCCTTGTTGGCTCCTGCGTAAAGAGCATTACAATAATCAAGCCGTGAGGCCACCAATGCAACAACGACCTGCTAACGAGCCTGCGGAGAGTTCTCAAAAGGAGGTTAAAGGTGAAACTTCATCTAATAAAATGTTAAACAAAAAACCCAAAGTAGATTTGATTTTTCACAAGTGAAATGTTATCGGTGCGGGAAGATGGGACCATTTGCAAATGACAGTGTCCGGGTTGGAAAGCAACCTGTAACAAATGTAAAAGAAAGGGACATTTTTCTCTTGCCTGCAAAGGTAAAAACTAAAAGGGAAAAGTAAATGAAATATTTTATGAATTTGATGAGCAAAGTAAAAAATGTTGATGAAGTTGATTGTGGTCAGATTTTAGTACAAGTTATACACAATCAGGAAAGTAGAAACTGCCCTTCTGATGAGATTCTAGTTAATGGACAATCGACTAAGGTACTATTTGACTCTGGTGCGAAAATCACCATTGTTGGGAAAGAATTTTACCTACAGAAATTAAAAGATAAAACCAAGTTATTTTGACCTGATATCAAACCTTTTGCTTATGGGGGTGAACCCATTAAGCTGCTTGGTTATTTTTTGGGGCTAATCAACTACAAGGAAAGGTTGACCAGCACTAAAATTTACGTGTCACAGAAGGGGGATAGTATAATAAACTGTTTTTCTCAAAGAGATCTAGGGGTAATGCTAGACCCAAATTCTTCTCCTCCAATAATGTTGAAAGAACCTTTTGTGTCGGAATATAAAGCTATTTCTACTGTATGTCAAGATTTTAGCAGTAGTTTAAAAGTGAAATTTCCAAAGGTTTTTTCTGTAAAGTTAGGGTGTTTGAAGAATTACTGTCATCACATAAGGTTGAAAGAAGATGCAGTACCTGTTTGTTGCAAGGTATGAAATGTGCCTGATGCTGTTAGAGACCAAGTAAAAGATGAGCTGGAACGACTTGTTAAAGATGGTATTATTGAAAAAGTCGAGGGAACTGAATGGGTCGCTCCGATTGTAGCCGCGAAGAAATCGGACGGTTCTCTTCGTCTGTGTGTTGATCTGAGAGAATTAAATAAGAGTGCGGTGGCGGACCGCTATCCCCTGCCCAAAATCGCAGATACGTTGATGTTATTGAAAGGGGCTAGAGTTTTTAGCACTGTCGACTTGAAGTCCGCTTACCACCAGATCAGACTTGATGAAGAGTCAAAAGATTTGACGGCTTTTGTAACCCCGTTTGGCACCTTCCGTTTTGTGAGGCTACCATTTGGTTTGGTGTCAACGGCTTTCGTTTTTCAAAGGGCTATGGAAAATGTTTTGAAGGGTTTGGAAGGGGTCAGAGTGTATCAAGATGACATTCTAATTTTTGGGTCTGATGATAAAGAACATGATACTAAACTCTCAGAGGTCCTAAATCATTTAAATGAGTCAGGACTAACAGTTAAAATTGAGAAGTTCAAATTTAAGAAGGATTCCATTGATTACTTAGGTCACACTATTTCAAAAGGGGGAATCTTACCCAAAGAGAGTAATTACTACCATTTTAAAAATATCTTCTCCAACTAATAAGGAGGAGCTAATGAGTTTTTCATGGATGGAAGAATACTACAGTAAGTTCATAAAGGGGTTTGCTTCCTTATGTGTAAATATGAGGTCTTTGCTGAAGAAAGGATGTGAATTTGTTTGGAATGACAAATGTGAAGAAGAATTTTGCATTCTAAAGGAAAAGTTGAATTGTGCCCCGAAATTAAATAGTTTTGATCCTGGAGAGAAATCGATTTCGATAGCTGACGCTAGCCTGAAAGGTTTAGGCGCGGTACGTGTTCAGGAAGTTGATGGTCAAGAAGAAGTCATTTTATTTTTGTCAACGAGCTTAAGAGGTGCTCAGACGCGCTACTCCGTTGTTGAAAGAGAAGCACTGGCTGTGTATTGGTCTGTAAGGAAACGTAAAAATGTGTTGTGCGGTAGAACTTTTGAAATAAGGACCAATCACAAGCCACTGAGTGAAATTTTGAAGAAGAACGGTATTGATGCTGTGTCAGGCAGAATCACAAGGTGGGTAGTAGGGTTACAGGACTACAATTTTGAGGTGAGGTATCTCCCAGGGATTGAAAATAAGGTTGCTGATGCATTGTCTTGTCTTGTTCCCAATGATGAGTCAAGCCTGGAGGATGATTTTGAAGATGAATTGGTTTGTACCATAGAGGAGAGTGTGATTGACAAAAATAAATGAGTAAAGGCATTAGAGGAAGATTCAGATTTGTTGTAAGTTTTGAGGCTCATAAACGCAGGCTGGAGAATTAAACCTAAGAATAATGAGAATCTAGAGAAATTTTGGCATGTCAAGGACCAACTTTCAGAACAATTAGTAAAATTAGAGGCACAAGATTAGTTCCACCACAGTCAATTAGAGGTGAACTCATTTCATTGGCACATATTGGTCACCTAGGAATTTCAAAGACAAAGGAGAGTTTAAGGAGGTCTTATTGGTGGCCAAGCATGGATTTGGATGTCGAGCGGAAAATTAGGGATTGCATGGAGTGTGCCTTAAGTGAAAGAGTTGCAAAACCTAAGGTTCAAAAAATGGTTATAAGAGAACGTCCGGATGGACCTTGGAAAGAAGTAGGTTTAGACATTTTAGGGCCCGTGTTCTCATCTGGTTGTGAGTGGTATGTCCTTGTTTTGGTAGATTTCTTTTCAAGGTGGCCGGAGATTGCCATCACTCGAGGTATAGAAACAAAACATGTGATAGCGTTCCTGGAAAAACTATTTGCTAGGGAAGGAATTCCAAATACAATTCTCATGGACAATGGGTGTCAACTGGTTTCAAGAGAAATGGAGACATTTTTATCTAAACATGGCGTGAAACATAAAACGTCTTCATTGTACCACCCAGAAACCAATGGTATGGTTGAGAGGTTCAACCGTGTACTCAAGGAGACCATTAGGATGGCTAAATCCTATGGTTCAGATTGGAGAAGTGAAATCTTTAAAAAGGTTAAAGTTTACATATTATGTCCACATGCCATCACAAATAGAAGACCCTTTGAAGTTTTCAGGTCAAGGAATGCTAATACCTTGGTCGCACCAGCTTGGGTTAATGACTTACAGCCTAGGTTGAGTTCTGCTCATGGGGATTGTAATTGGAGATTACGTGAATCTCAGAAAATTGAATCTAGGAAAAGACTTCATGATTTGAGAAAAAATGTTTAAAAAACGTGTCTTAAAGTGTGTGATTGGGTACTAAAAAATCCTTGTAAAAAAAACCAAAATGCTTTCTGCAATGTTTTTGAATCCTATTCAAGTCATCAAGGTCTTCAATAATGCAATCAAGACAGCAGATCATAGGATTTGGAACATGAACAGAGTTGTGGTGGTCAGGAAAGACTTTGTATCTAAATCTAATGATTGTCCTAGCACGTCATCTCGAGGTTCTGATGGTCCAAGTTTATCGCCTCATGGTCTCAGCCATCATGAACTTTCCTCAAAGAGTGCCACAGCGACTCATGTTTGCTCCACATAATGCTCGCAAATCATCAAGAGTTTCTCGCCCACCTGCTTATTTAAAAGACTTTGTTAATTAAGACTTACTTATTCTTGTTAATTGTTTTGTAAGAAGGGAGATGTGTGGCATCTTGATGCTGTTGCTAGGAGTCTTAGAATGCTATGTGCTGCAGCTGAGAATGTTATGTTTAGAAGGAGTTCAGTTAGAGCCTGCTGGATGTACTGGAGACAGCTCTCCTGTGGATGGGATTCTTTACTTGAATAAATTCATCTTACTTTCATCATTTTGTCCTGCACTTCTTTACAAGAATCTTTTAGCAGTAAAAGTAACAGTGGAAAAGAATGTGGTAACGAGATAGATTATGGACTATGACACTTCCAATTTTTAGATAAAAAAAGCTAAGGGACAATTGGAAAGTCCTATGAATGGATGAAGATCTGAAAGATTTATTACCAGAGGCCCCAAATATCACCTCAAGAACACCATCATCGATCAGGGACTAGTTAAAAAGAAGTTTTTAGGATCCCGACAAATCAAGAAAGAGAACAGAAATTGGGAATTGTTTATCCAAAATGAAGCTGGGGTTCTGGAAGTGTCAAAGGCGCAAGGCCTGTGCCTTTGGTCTCAATGTAACTGAATTTGAAACTGTGCAAGAATGCCACAAGAAAATAAGTGAGTGGATCACATGTGAGACAAATTTTGTGGTTTGTTTTACAATGTTCCTGTGGACAAAACATGTTTGGCAGTTCAGTGAATAAAGTAAAATTACGGATTTTATGGCAATACAGAATAAAGACTTCTCGAACAACATGGCAAAGCACATCTGGAGGTACACAATGGAGAAATAAACAATATGCGATTTTATGGAATACATCATGTGCCAAAAAAGACCAGAGTTGGAAACAGAGAACTGGAATTATAAAGAGCTGAATCAAGGTGGATACTTTAATTGGCACAGAGTACCCCGCCCAGCCATATCTTGCTGTTCACCCTATGTAGGAAGGGTATGCCCAGACGTGGGCTCACTAAGCCCCTGGAGCCAGGCTATCCTGGCTGAAGATGGCTGATAGCCAGAAACCGGTCCTAGGATGCTGGATTCCGGTCCAGGGAAGACATGGCTTGGCACTTCGGGCTGGACTGTTCCCATAAGGCACAGGGTCAAGACTGTTTTGCATATGGTCATGTCTGAACTGGGGTGGCTTTGGTGAGCAAAATAACGATGGATTAAACCCAGATCTGGGGGTGAATGTTTTGCCATTGTGCAACATTCCGTCCATCATCTTGTGTGTTTTGTTGTTTGAGATATATATATATAGATATATATCTATATCTAATCTATATCTAATCTATGTCTATATCTATATATCTATATAGCTATATATATGTATATATAAATAATGTTATTAACATTTCATGGCTAACACCAGACCTAAACTCAAAACCCACTAGGGACAGAGTAAGGATGTTTCCTTTAATCCACTGTCACAAAATGATGTAGCGTAAAACTTCTCTTCAGGCAGCAAAGTGCTCACTCTTCTAAGCAGTCTCACATCAACTCCCACATGAACCAATGAATCATGTGCATGCAAAACAGCGCCTTTCAACGTGACACAGGAATGCAATGTGTTCCAGAACTTCAGGTGCATCCGCTAACAAGGTTACAAGCTAACTTTGATGCAACATTCATCAAAAAGATTTTGTCTATTGCTAACGCATCCCTCTGATCTCCAAGCCAAATTTCAACTTCAGCCTCATTCAAAATGTCTCAGTAAGAAATTGCAGTTTCTAAGTATTAAGTTATGTTTTGTAGATTTGTAGAGTGCACTATCTCCCATGAAGGTATCTTGGCACTGAGCAAGTGTGGGTCTTGCCATCCTAGGGCTTAGTGGGACTACTCGAAAAGTCAGGTCTTCAGCTCCTTGTGGAATTCAAGAAGTGTGAAGAAGGCTCTTACGTGTACAGTCAGGTTGTGCCATGCTTTAGGAGTGATGTAGGAGAAGGTTTGCCCACTGAACCTGGGTACCATATTCATGGTATGTGTTCAAATAGCAGTCTGTAAGAATTGGAGTTTCTGGCTGGCTGCGGTTTACACCAAGGCCAGACAGAATCCACCACTCTAGTCAGGGTAAGCTAGACAAACTACTAAGAAAACCTGTGCTCACCCTCTGGTAGCTTGGCACAGAGCAGGCAGGCTTATTCAAGGAAGCAATGTGTAAGGTAATTGTGCAACACACACAGACACACATACAGTAACACAATGAATACAACACAAAAAAGACTCCACACAGGTTTAGAAACATAGATTCTTATATTCTGAGTAAACCAAGACCAAAACAAAAATAATCCAATGTTTACCTTTCAAATGATGACATTGAAGACATCCTGTAAACATCATGCACAATATTAGTTTGCTTCTATTAGATTCCTTACAGTAATGCAAGTGAAAGGCAACTGAACTCTCTTAATGTGGGAGTGCAAAAAGCAGTGCTCTCCAAGTAATAGTTATTGAATTCACAGCAGGTCTTTTGAGACCGGTATGTTGTAGTCAAACTCAGCCACTCGCGATATCGCGCCAGTCGGCCTGTAGAGACCTCATGGGTCCAGTGACATAGCAAGGGCTCATGTCACTAATCTCCCCTGCTGGAAAGAGGGGCGGTGATGCACTTTAGCTTGTGGTAAAGTGCTCAGAGTCCTATGGCCAACAAAAAGTTCAGCAAAAAGTTTAGGGAGACCCTTTACAGAGGGCCATTTTCCGAGTCCAAATGAGTGGAGGAGTCTGGAAGTTTTGTGAAAGCAGATGTGATAGTTGAGGTATGCTGGGACAGTGTTATATAGTGCCTTGAAAGCGCGGGTGAGGAGTTTGAATTGTATTCACTTGTGTATGGGGAGGCAGTGGAGCTCCTTCAGGTGTGTTGTGATATGAGTGTGTTAAGGGAGGTTGAGAGTGATTCTGGCAGTTGAGTTCTGAATTGTCTGCAGCCTTCTGATAATTATTTTGTTGATCCCGCCTTAGAGAGTTGTTCCCATAGTCCAGCTTGCTTGTGACGAGGGCATGACGTAGTGCACCTTGCCTGTGATGAGGTGTGACAGTTTTCCCAGTGCCGATTGAGAGCTGTGTTAATATATTCCTCAGTGTCTTCATGGTATGGAAGCATGAGACGTTGACGGTGCAGACTTGGGCAGTTGTGTTAAGTTTACAGTCAATAACGAGGTTCTTTGAGTGGGTGGTAGGGGTTGTTCCTAGCTCTGTTGGCCACCAGGTGGAGTCCTTTGGTGAAGTACTCTACCCGAAGGCCAGGATTTTGGTTTTGTCAGTGTTTAGCTTCAGATAGTTGGTCTTCATTCAGTGGGTGATTTCAGTCATGCAGGCATTGAACTTGATCCAAGTATTGGGCGTCCATGAGGGAGAGAATGAATTGTAGGTCATTGGCTAGGAGAGGACATTGATGTTGTAGGAGCAGATGCTGCTGGCTAGAGGGTTCATGCATGCATTATAGAGGGCCGTGCAAAAGGACGATCCTTGCGGTTCTCCTGTGCTGTGTTTGGGGAAGGTCAGGAAGCTGGCACTGGAGGTGATCCAATTGTTGAAATACATGATGGCTTTAGGGAGGCTGTTGGGTTTTGGTTGATGGATGTTGAGAGGGTGTTCCAGTTTGTTTCAGTTATACTATTTCAGTTTCGGAGAGCTGGTCTGGCGGTGGTGCTTGTGCGTTGGACAGGAATGCTGAACTTGATGAAGGCATGGCCTGTCCAGTAGACTTATGTGGCCTTGTCGACTCAGATATTGTCTAAGTTGGTGGAAACAGAGGTCAGGAGGTGTCCAACACGTTAGGTGAGGTCCGAGATTCCAAAGGTTTTTTATGAATGCTTTTCTGTTGGGGTTAAAATGGTCTTCCAGGTGGAAGTTCAGGTCTCCAAGTAGTATGCGATTACAAGCATTGAGGGCGAGTGATGTGACAAAGTCTGTGAGGAAAAATAGGTCTGGGGCATTGTTGTGCATCATGTCCAAGATCCCTGTGGCATGTTTGGTGATTGAGCTGGTGTTAAGGATGCATGCGAGTGCTGAGTGTTGTGTGGCTGGTTACAAGACTGTGTGAGAAAGTGGGGCATTGGATGCTGCTGGAGAGTTGAGTGTTGGGTGGGTAAGTGCATAAAAACTTGCTG
Organism: Lissotriton vulgaris; assembly: GCF_964263255.1. Classification (NCBI taxonomy): domain Eukaryota; kingdom Metazoa; phylum Chordata; class Amphibia; order Caudata; family Salamandridae; genus Lissotriton; species Lissotriton vulgaris. The sequence continues at coordinate 511,985,805 of NC_141689.1, forward strand.
AAAAGCAGGGGAACACTACCTCAGTGTTGTGTGAGGTGGCGAGGCAGGAAAAAGTGAAGTGGCAACCAGGGTATGGGGGATCGGAGAGTCGCAGAGGGGTAGCGGCGGAAAGAGCGAGGTCTAGGTTTCCTGGTATTTGACTTGGTCATGGTGTAGGAGGACTTACTTTTAAGACACCCGCTGTGCGCCCACGCTGCCGCCGCCATTAAGTAGGTCCTGAGAGGGGGGAGGAGTGATGTCACTTCCTATGTAGATGGATGATGGGAAATCCAGTGATATTACTTTCTGTGCTGATGTATGATGGAAATGTAACTAAATTTGATCTGCAACATACTGTTTTCTGGCGTTTTTCATGCTGAAGGAAAATCCACTCTTCAATGCAAACAATATGCAGGATTTCTTCCTCGAACATGGCAGGAGGCTGGAACTCATTAAAACGCTCCATGCAGCCTTTCCCCCTTCTAAGTGCTACACAAATCGCTCAAAATAAATAAAATCAGGATGCAGATCTAGGTGGAGAGCATTCCCAAACCTAATAGCGACTTTGTTCACAATAAGCGTTACAAATATCTTGAATAATATTCTATTCACAGCTTTATTTGAAGTTGTTCTGGAGTTATTCTATTAATGAAAACTTTCATTTTCTTTTGTAAACCTCTTTAATGTTTTTGCTCTTGATCTTCTCACAAAGGCAGCATTTAATGTCTGGTAAGGCACGTGTAGGCTTCTCCTGCCAACTCTCTCTTGGCAGGTTTGCAGCCTAGTGATATGTACAACACGCCTGAGGCCATCTTTGAACGCAATGTTAATTACAGACAACGACCTCGCGCTAGAATAAACGCAAACTATCAATTTCGGTAAAAGGAAATATTTTCAAAGCTTAATGAGATATGATAATTAGTTGCATTTCTTAAAAAATATATATTTACCAAAGCGAGTGTGTATTAAATATCTGTTTACATTTGTATGTAAACAGGCTGACAACGGTTTCTTAAAACTGTTTGGACAGCCTCCAAGTAATACAGTTGACTTTAAAAGAAAGACGTCAACTACATTCTCAGAGAAGGCAATAAACATGGGCTTTCCGCAAGTGAAAAGAAGGCATTCTTTTACCTATACATTTTCGGTAAATATACATTTATGGTTACCGAAAATGTTAGGTAAACTGTGGTTTAAAGAACCATCCGTTTTCCAAATATTTTGAGTTTCATCGCTGCACTGTGGTATCGTTTTTAGGCCCTCTCCGAGTGGACATGGTTAAATTATGAAAAAAGTGAGAAGGCCAACCACAGCTTTCCTAATATTTTCCCCACGAAAACCGCAGTATTGGAAATGTTACCATCACTCAGGGCCACTCTTCCTAACCATTGAAAGAGAGATAACATACATAACGTATATAAAGTGCATGTAGACATCTTTGCGCTGAATAACAGATGTTTATTGCTACCCAACTCAATGGTACTTATTTTATCGACATCAGATGGATGAAAGGCCAAATGGACCTGCCGAGTTTTTTTTTTTTTTTTTTTAAACCTTTAACATTTGCAATCAAATATAAACACGGGCCTACAACCCCCAGGGCTGGCCGCTAAGCATTTCAATACGTTATTGCAATCCAACTTAAGACCCAGCCTCCCTGGGGAGCACAGGAACTCTATCCACAAAGCGTATTGGTTGCAAAGGCAGTTCAATTCGGAAACAGGATAGAAGGTTTTCATTTTACATATAAAAGTTAAAAGGATCAGGTGTCGTACAGTGTCTCGGATCACAAAAGGGGGGCGAGCAAAAGAACAACGTGTCCAAAATAAGTTCGCTATCATGTAGGTCAGCGGCGTTAAGACATACGACATCAGGATAAGTAGCACATTATTATTCGTCTACGCCATCATTATTGTCCGCCCCACAGCACCAAAACCTCAGAAAAGTCAAGGTACAGATGTAGAAACAAGGATGTAAGGAAAGCCGAACCCACTACACTAACCTGGAAAAGGAAAAAGAAGAAAAGGCAAGGGAAGAGAAGGAAGAAAAGAGGCCATAGAACAAAAATCTTGGTTGGTGTCGTAGCTCCTCCTCCGGACCTGCCGAGTTTTGAACCTGTGCGCCCATGAGGTTGAACACAGGTCCTGCAGTGGACGCATTAGTCCACTGAGCCACCAGACCTGGCTTCTAGATGGTGCTATTGAGGAGATAAACATTATTTCTTTCCTAACAAAGGGCTTATTTAGAGTTTGGCCAATAGAGTACTCCATCACAAACACGGCACATGCCCTGTCAATCAATCAGGGATTTGTAGAGCGCACTTCTCACCCGTAAAGGTCTCAAGGCACTGGGGGGAGGGGAGAGGGATTCAGACAGCTCTGGTCATCCACAGAGCCAGGTCTTGAGGCTCTTCCTGAATGCTTGCAGTGTGGGGCTTCGTCTGGTGCCGAGGGGGAATTTGTTCCAAGTCTTGGCAGCAACGTAGGAGAAGGATCTGCCTCCCGTTCTGGCTCTGTGGATGCGGGGGATTTCGGCCAAGGCTAGGTCAGGGGAGCAGAAGTTTCTCTTGGGGTCGTAGAAGGAGATTATTTTGTTGAGGTATTAGGGTCTGGTATTGTGGAGGACTTTGTAGGCTTGTGTAAGCAGCTTGAAGGTCACTTTTGTAGACGGAGAGCCAGTGGAGGTCTCGTAGGTGCTGTAATCGTGTCGTGGGATGCTGAGTAAGAGTCTGGCTGCAGCGTTCTGGACGGTCTGGAGTTTGTGAAGTAGACATTTGTTCATTCCGGCATAGAGAGCATTCCAGCAGTCCAGCCTGCTGGTGATGTGTATGGGTGACGGTCTTCCTGCATTTGGAGGGGAGCCATTTGAAGGTCTAGCGGAGGGTGTTGAAGCATGTGGAGGATACAGCATTAATCTGTTGAATCATGGTGAGGGAGGAGTCGAGTATGATGCTGAGGTTGTGGGCGTAGTCAATGGGCGTGGGAGGGTTTCCTAGAGCGGGGGCCATCAAGTGTCGTCCTATGTGTAGGGGCTGGATCCGTGGATGAGATCTTCCGTTTTCTACGAGTTGAGCTTCAAGCAGCTGCTGCTCATCCAGGATGTGACTTCCTTCATTCCTTCCTGGATATTGTCCCTGGTGATGGGTTCCTTGGTGAGAAAAAGGATGAGCTCTGTGTCGTCGGCGTAGGATACTATGCTGAGTCTGTGTTTTCTGAAAATGGTAGTGAGGGGGGCCATGTAGATGTTGAAGAGCATGGGGCTGAAGGAGGATGCTTGGGGTACTCCGCATCTGATCTCTGTGGGTTCAGAGAGGAAGGGCAGGAGTCTTATTCTTTGTGTTCGGCTGGCGAGGAAGGAGCGGATCCAGTCTAGGGCAGTCCATGTATGTTGGCGATGTGGAGTCTGGTGGCTAGTGTGCAGTGGGAGACAGGGTTGAATGCTGTTGAGAGGTCTAGTAGGATGAGGCCTGCAGTGTGGCCTTGATCGAGGAGTATGCAAATGTCGTCCATGGCAGCTAGGATGGCGGTCTCGTTGCTGTTGTTGCTGCGGAAATTGGATTGAGAAGTGTCGAAGATGTTGTTGGATTCTATGAAGTTCATTAGCTAGTTGTGGACGATTTTTTCAGTGACCTTGGCGGCGGAGCGGAGGAGAGAGCTGGGCCTGTATTTCTTGGTCTGCAGAGGGCTTTTTGAGGAGGGGTGTTACTTCTGCACATTTCCAGTCATTGGGAAACGTGCCTGTTTAGAGGGTGCAGTTGATTGTCCGTCATAGTTCTGGGGCAGAGGCGGCCGTGTGGAAGATGTGCGGCGGGCAGGGGCCAGTGGGTGTTCCGGTCTGCCATATTATAAGTGCAATATGGACAGGGCCACTGGAGTTATGCAGCAAAGGGAGCACCAAATTATGTGGCAGGGTTGACTACATTATGTGGCAAGGAAAGGTGAATGATGCAGCATGATGCAAAACATTTTTTGATACGATTTCATTATTTTGTCATTTATATACAATGGTAATACTGTCTGGGCAAAGTTTAACCACCAACTACAGAAAAAAGCAACCAAAAACCAGTTTATTTATTTATTTATTGACATTTGCAGAGCGCGGCGAATACCCGTGGGCGTCTCGGCGCTAATTAAGGGATGGATCAGCAACTGGGGTAAAGAAGATATACAAGGCTATTGGTCAAATAACCACGTCTTTAGCTGTTTGCGGAATGTGAACAGGGAGGGACCTGCTCGGATATGTGCAGGAAGGGTGTTCCAGAGTCTAGGGGCGGCAACCAGGAAACGCCTGTCGCCCCAGGTGACTGTTCTAGTGCGAGGCACAGCCAAGAGGTTCTGAATAGAGGAACGAAGAGATCGGGTTGGGACATGATGGAGAAAATTCTGTTTGAGAAAGTGGGGACCTTGATTATTGAGTGACTTGTAAACAATACACAGCGATTTGAATTTGATACGGCTGCGTATCGGGAGCCAATGGAGATCCCTAATGATGTTTGTAACTGGTGCGAACTTGGGGATCCCAGCCAGCATTCGTGCGGCTGTATTTTGGATTGACTGCATCTTATTTGTCACTCGGACTTGGGCATTTAAGAATAGAGCGTTACAATAGTCCAAGGAGGACAGGACTAGTGAGCTGACCAGTGTTTTCCCGGCCGTGGTCGGTAGGAAAGGTAGTATTTTCCTAATCATTCTCAATTTCATATGAGCTGAAGCCGCAGTTTTATTCCCATGTGCCATAAAATTGAGGCCAGCATCGAAGATGACGCCTAGATTTCTCACTTTGCTAGCTGGACTCGGCGGGGGACCGAAAGATGGTGGCCACCAGACAGGTGACCAGCCCGGGGAAAGGTGACCGAAGATGACCACTTCAGTTTTTTCTGAATTGAGTTTCAGACAATTCGTGGCCATCCAGTCACCTATTGCCCTCATTCCTCTCGTGAATCGATTGGCCACTTCCTCCCCGTCCCCTTTGATAGCCAGTACCAATTGGGTGTCATCGGCGTAGGAGGTCAGGCTCATCCCAAATGCTTTGATGACATTTGCAAGGTCCGACACGTAGATATTAAATAGTGTCGGACTCAGGGATGAGCCTTGAGGAACCCCACACGGCAGAGACACCTTCGATGATTGGTAGGGTCCTAGAGATACTGCTTGTGATCTATTGGCCAGAAACGATACAAGCAGGTCCAGAGCAGATTTCTGGACCCCCAGTCGTTTGACACGGTCGACTAAGATCTTGTGGTCGACCGTGTCGAAGGCCGCCGAAAGATCCAGCAGTACCAGGAGTGCTGTCCCCCCCTGGTCTCGTATGGCTCTGATGTCATCCTCAGCCTTTAGAAGGGCAGTTTCCGTGCCATGACATTTGCGGAATCCGAACTGGGTGTTGTCGAGCAACTGGTGCTGCTCCACAAATTCCGACAGTTGCTGATTCATGGCTTTTTTTATTACCTTAGCCAGGAAAGGAAGACTGGCTATCGGACGATAGTTTTTCAGGTCATCTTTATTCAAATTAGCTTTCTTTAAGAGGGGTTTGACCAACGTATGTTTCAGAGAAGCCGGGAAAATTCCGGAGCTAAACATAGTGTTGCAAACATGAGTAATAACCGGTATCAACGTGTCCATAACTGGCATAAGAACTTTGAGCGGACACGGGTCTAATGCAGAACCTGATTTGATTCTTGAAATAATACTCCTTGTCTGATCCATAGTGAGCTCGACAAAGCGGGTCAGTGTGTTATCCCGTGAGGTGGAGGACAAGGATAGTGGTGTAGAGTCCGTGTTTAGAGAAAAAGCCTGATAGATGTCGTTAACTTTTTTGAAGAAAAAATCAGATAAGGCGTCGCAAAGATGTTGTGAGGGAGGTGGTGTGAGGTCGCGCGTGCCACCCGACAAGCGTTTAGTGATGTCGAATAACTCTTTGCACGAGTTTTTGGCAGTCTCAATTTGTGCGGCATAATAGGCTCTTTTCGCCTCTGCGATCATCTGTTTGTACCGGGCAAGTGAGTCTTTATATAATGATTTACTTTCTGGGTCATAGCGCTTCCGCCAAAGTCTTTCTCTTTGCTTATTTAATTGTTTCTGTTTTTTGAGTTCATCCGAGAACCAGGGAGCACTGGGGGAGGCTCGATTCTGGGAGATATATTTTACGGGCGCTAGCTCAAGTGTGGCCTGATTGATCCAGGTATTGAACTGATTTATGGCAACGGTGGGGTCATCTGACAGCAATGGCGATGTTCTAGCCAGGAATGTGTTCAATGTCCCCGCCTTTATGTCCTTCCATCCTCTCACCTGTTTGGGGCTATTGTTAACAGCCCTCCTCTTAGAGGCATCGGGGATAGCTAAATGACTTGAAATGGCGTGGTGATCGGTCCATGCCAGGGGGAGGACATCTGCAATATGTAGCGACTCAATATTAGTAAAAATGCCGTCAAGAGTTCACCTTTGCAAAGGGCCTTCCACACAGCCCAAACACACATCAAAATGCTTTTAGTAAATTTTGCCCAGTTTGAGCTAGAAACATTTTTTTTGCTAAAATCTCCAGATTATGCAGCAGGATTATGTAGCAAATTCGGCAAATCCATAAATATGAGGAAAAAAACAGCCATGGAACTTCATAATTCTAGTTGTCCTGTTTATAATCTGTGGCACTTGTAATACAAAGACTATAATAAATAAATTCCCTTTGGGAACCCACAATAACATACCAAACTAATCACTCACCACATTCAAACAACCATAAATCGCCTAGGGAGTATAACAGTAGCCAAAAAGCCAATATAGGAATGTTTATCAATTAAATCAATACAATTGTTAAAAATCAGTCTAAAAACATTTAAACTCCAATGTTAAAATGTTATCAAAATTCTTCAAAATACAAGCCAGCATATCAAACAATACAATTTAAAAGTGTAATTCCAAATTCAACATTGATGATCGATTTGATATTCAATAATATTCTTTTCTTGCTGTGTCTGAAAGAACACCATATAATTTATGCAGACTTATTTTTTTAAAAAGACCAAGAAGCGACGCGTTTCATTGGTGTCAACAGGTGCAACCACCTTCAGGCTTCAAGTTTAAAAAGAGTGTGTCCCAGAGCTATTAATCGTGATCTGGGCATGTGGGCTGTCTTACGGAGAACATTTTCCTCCAAAACTCAACTCTTCATGGGCATAAAGCCACAGAATAATTTGGGAGCCTCACAAACTGTTCCCAAGAAACGCGACGATAAATCACTATCTCAATGGGTTGCAGTTCATCTCTTCTAATACAGTATCCCCACAGGTGAAAGGGTTCATATGATTTGTTTCCCCAAACAATGCTGTCCTTAGTTAGTATTCATACATTCATTTTCCTTTTTTAGGATGATGGATTCTTTCCTATCCTTCACTTTGTTGCACCTTCCATTGCTGTTTCAGCCACTATATTCAAGTATATGTCCCAAATACCGGGACTTAAAAAATCTCTGTGCGTATCATGGATCAGTAATAGAAAGACAGGGTGGATACCTGTATCGGTTTGGCTGAGTATTTTGTCCACCAAACCCTAAAGACTCTAAGAAGACTCAAAGCTATTAACCACCCATAGAGTAGGCGATGAGCCAGGAACTGTCAAACGGCAAACCAATCCCTCCAACTTTAATAGAGTCCTGTTTGACTAATACTCTTTAATGTCAAATTCACTGATTGAACAATACCACTTGACAGTTGTACTGATGACGACCCTTGAATCCCAGGCATTTGACACATGCTGTCTGGCGTTCCATTAGATGTTATTATTTATTTATTGTAAAGTTTTATAGAGCGCGAACCAGACCAGTGAGGGTATCATAGCGCTTTACAGGTTGAGGGTGGTATACAAAGTGTTAGGAAAGGAGGGAACATTTGGGTAAGATGGGGGATACATTATACAAGAAAAAGCACGCACTCTAAGGTCCTGGCTACATGAAGGATAAAAAGTTAAAAATAGGTAGACACTTATAAAAGAAGGCACGCAGTCTCAACTCTTGGGAAGGATGCCCAGGAGTGCAGTAGTAGGTATCCTCCGTAGAGCCGTGGATCATGTCAAGGTGGAGGGTGGAAACATGTCGCTACGGTGATGCTGGCCAATGATCATAATCAAATCGCTGCTGCGATGCACTGACCTCATTGGCAGATTTTCTTGCACTTCTACATGGCACGTTCTTTGATATGCTGGAATATCACTGGTTTAGCGTACCATCTGTATTAACCTACCTTCCTAGAATTGTTCAGGAGTGATCTTTTGGCAATCTACGAAACATGCTTGTAGATCCTCCATGTAGATCCTCCATGTAGTCACAATTGAATGCACTCAGTAGTCCCACCAAGTGAGGTCCCAGAAGCCACTCTAGTTGGGGCCTAGGAACTTTTATTACAATAAAATAGGCAAGTCCGTCCCAGTAGTGATATTTTGTTGTTTCAACACGCTGACTGATCAAGTCCATCATGACCTAACTATTTTGTTAACACAAACAAATATATCCTATTTCTGGGACAAACTACAATTTATTATTGACTTCTGAACATAATTCGTCATGCAAAGTAAACAGTTTTAATGATCTCACAGGTCGTACAACATTAACCGAGGATTTTCTTTTTGAAGTCCTCTAGTTTGTGAGTACTAGTATTGAAGTAGCAGACGATGACCACAGATGTTTACCTTCTGACCTTTTACTTCCTGAAGGTGCACGTGTAACTAGAGAAAGTTACTTGTTGTTGGAACCAGCAGTATCTGGTTGGCTGAAAAAATGCCCTGCCAGGCAGAATCTACAGCTCCCATCCAGGGCGGGTGATTACCCTTGCTGTATAACCCGTACTCACCCTTGAGTAGCTTGGCAGTGAGCAGTCAGGCTTATATCAGAGGCAATGTGTAAAGCAAAGACACAGCAGTCACTTGTGATAACTACACTGGGAGTCACATAAGAGACTTCACACAGGACGTATGTAAATAACATTTATGTTCAACATGCATATTCAATTGTTATAACATGATCATATACTTTTGGTCATAAAACACATTTGGAAATATTACTAGCAGTACTCGGCCCTCACGTATCGTAACAATATTGATAGTATGCATACTGTGACAATTCCTAATCTAATAATTTAACCTCACCCCAATAGAGAGTGAGAGCACCCTTAAGTGGTGCACAATATCAAACATAGGTACATACCTATAAATATTTACAGTTACACCATGCTCTCACACCACACACTGATAAACTCGAGTCACTCCCAGAATTTAATCAGTTAGTGGGTAAGCTTCTCATGGGAGAACTTTAGTGGGGCCATGATCGGGGTTCCTAGAGGCAAAGAGTCAAATCTTCTCCCTCCAATCTATCCCATTGTACCCTCAAATGGCAGAGGTCTTCCGTTCTCGTGGGATTACCATGGTTTATGGCGGTCGCTTGGGGAATGCACACATTTTCTCCCCCGACCCTGTGTCAACTGGAGCCAGGCACCACAGTCCACATGACTCTTGGAGTATAGAAATGTCCATATTCTATAAGTAGCATTTCTCAGCGAGCTATGCAAAAACCCCTTTACCAATTGAAAAGGTTTGGCATGGCGAACACATTGATAGGAAACATGAGGCTGCTCTGCTGCAATCCACTATTGCAGCCCGAAGTAAAGTCAACCACTTCCCCATGTTAGGTTTTGGGAAGAGCAGGCCTCATAGGTAATGAAAACACACACAGGTTTTCCTCACTACCTGGGCGCACGTGCGTTAGTGTGTACACAGACCTGCGATGACAGGTTAGACACATACTCCCCAGCACCAGGGGTACAAGTGAGCCCGCCCGAGTCTGCACTGCAGACTGGACACAGGTTTAACTAATATGTGCGACAGTAAGCAAGCAAAAGCATGCGATGGCAGGCAGGACATACAATCACGGGCACCAGAGGTGCGGGTGTGCCCATACAGCGGTCTGCAATGACAGGTAGTTCATGAGTTTAATCACGATAGATGCCAGTGTGCACTCACCGGACTGAGGTGGGAGACCTGCCCATGTTTCCGGATGTCGAGTCAGCGCCAGTTCACAAAACGGGTATGAAGGTCATGCGCACCGTCACACCATATTTACAGTGGGAAAGTGCCCAGAGGCCACACAAGCGAATCAGCAAAACCAAGACCGAAAAAGTAAAAAAGTTCAGGGAAACGCTACCTGACAAGTATCAGGTCCAACACTTGTTCGCATAGAGTTAACTACTCTATTAATGGCTCATTCCTGCTGCTTTTCAGTCTTAGACCTCACACTCATGACAGGACAATTTTGTAATCTAGGTTTGTATTTCGAAATTATCACTCAGCTCTAGGACTACCCTTAGCTGACACTGCACATAGCTGAGTCTCCATTTGCTGGGAAGTGCTCTTTTCAATTCCTCATGAATTGCCTTGGCATTATCGAGAAACAGTCCCAGTTTACGTCTGCTTGAAATGCCACCAGATAATATGCTAATTCAAAGAACTGAAGATGTTCTGGCTGACTTTACAATGGTCAGCGCTGTAAATCCCAGAAAGACTTCTTTGCCTCGACAGCCCCATTATTCCCTGTAGTCTGAGGAAGATGTCACCTTCAAAATGCATTAGGTCTGAAAATAGGTCCCAAAATCTCATCCTTCAGTAGAAATAATCTTAGAGTGGCTAAAAAGCTATTTTAAAAAAAGGCATATCAAACATAAAAGAAAAATAACGTTCATAAAAACTGGACCGCAATGCTTACGGTTATTGATCAGACAAATTGCAAAAATGTGAACAGTCATTAACAGCACTATTTAACCAGGTCCACTTAAAAGCCCTGTGTCAATTGGAGGAGTGGCTAAACTCAAGATAGTCTTGAACTTAAATCCTGTCGGCACAACTTCCATCTTTCCAACATGTGCCAATCTGGTGAAAGCCAAGTAAGTCTCTGTCAGGCACCGGCCCTGACAGCTGGTCTGTTTCTCTGATTAAAAAACAACTTTTTTAAGCCCTTTGTTAGCAGTCTAGTTAAATCCAATCTTTGCGATGGGCATAAACTCTTTGATCGGACAAGAGGCAATAGTAGTGCTCATTTTCCGAAAAGGTTCCTATAGTGGCTCAAAACAATTACTGGCTCTTCAAGAGCATTCATTTTTAGGTCGAGCCTGGCAGCGCGCTTCCGCTCTTTGCAAAACATGCTGTAGTCATTACAAGGACTTAAATCCTGCCTGCTACTTAATATAGGTTGACTCCAGCATCGCTTTTCTTTGATACCTCCTAATTGGTTTGCACACCCTATTCATCACTTCTGCTTCTAGCTGAGGAACACCGTTAAAATACAGATTAATTCCACCTGATTAGTGGCTGTCCGCTGCGATGCAGGTACTGTTTCTTCCACCCCCTCCCATTACCCCTGCCCTATTTGCCCCTTTCCAGTTCTGGCACTGTCCCTCAGACGCCAATTGCTCTCCCCCAGCAGACATTTGGCATAGCTTGTGCGTCCCTCCCAGGCAAAGTCAGTACAATGTAATGAAAATGTTAACGTTCTTTGACAACTAGAGCAGCACTCTTGGCGCTCCTGTGAGGCTGAAAAGTGCCCTAGCAGCTTTTAAAATGCCGCCTTTTGGCCATCTTGTAGGAGGCTTTCAATTCTTGAACCAAAGTGTACGATTTAAAACAATGTTGTTCTCAGCCGAACCCCAGCATGTAGGAAGATTAATGGAAACGTAACAAAAAATACACAATTGACAAACATAGCATTATCCTCAGTATTTTGTACAATACAGTTTCTGACTGAATGAATCTTCCAATGACTGCCCCCGAGGGAAGTGAAGGCCACAGACCAATCTTCCCCTGGGGTATTCGCGCAATGGCCGGAAGGACAAGGTGGGGTGGGATTAGAGAAGTGAGAAAAGGGGTGGGATTGGGGAGGGTATATAAAGTGTCAGGAGAGGAGGATCCGGCCTCTTCCTGACATCTGAGCAACACCGGGGACAGAACAGAAGTTTGTCCACCCACCCTACAGGTCTTAAACATAGGGCATAGGGTGGTTTTCGGTATGAGTGTGCCAGTTTAGGACAGGTTGCAGAGCGGAGATGTTACGGTACTTTGGAGGGGTGGTGAGTCACATGCAGGCGGATCCACCCCTGGGGGGAGGGGGAGAACGGTACACACGTGACTAATAGAGGTGCGCGGGAGGCAATGAGCAATGAAGGAAATTCAACAGTGGATGCTTGGAGGGCAAGTGAAGGTGAGAATGGGGAGTGGAAGGAGGTCACCGAGAGAATGGGGAAGAGTCAAACAGGTGAGATGGTTTGGTGAAGGATGAAGGGAGAATGAGTCGGTATGGGATGGGAAAGTATACTTTTTGCGTTTATGTACTGTTTAATAAAATCTAGATGATTGCAACCTTGTCCTAATAAAATGGCCTTTTACCCTTCAAGTAACAGCGTGGAGTGCGGTTCTTGCGCAACAGCTTTTATCTTCACTCTTAGGCTGCCTACGGCAGTGAGAAAAAACATTGATTAAGGAGGCCGACAAGCTCTCGAAAACAGCAAATTATTAGTCACACCAAAGCAGTTAGCTGTATACTAAACATGGGCTTGCTGTTTTCAATAAGCAAGATGTGCTATTGTGAGGGTAAAGTAAATGTAGCAACCATTTAGGAATGGTAGGCTTCTTTATGCAAAACATCAAGCATCATCCATGCTTTGCACACGTCTCCTATCCACAGTCCGTTCTTTCGGTTTATGGAGAAGGTGGAGGAATCCACAACAGTGCTCATCAACATTATACAGCTAAAGATCTTCTGTGCCTCCAGTGGGAATTCTCTGGAAATTTTCCGTTTTCCACTTTCAGTTTAAAATAAAGTTTGTCCTTTTCTTCTAGCGGTGTAATAATATTACACAAGGCGTGCTTTTAAATCGTGAAAAGCATAGTAATTTCTTGAACATTGTCTTTTTTATAATCACGGCACACTTTCTATCACCTTCGCTCTGCTTGCTAATCCTTGTATCTGGATGATATTGTCACAACAGTTGGGCTCTGTGCAAGTCACGTTTCCAAACTAACTGTGAACCGCTGAGTGAATTATAAGTGTTGCAGTGAATTGTTTGCAAAGTAAAAGGGCAGTGCCCCAATGGATGTGCCCAGAGGGGCTGGCACGTCTGTGCCACGTTGAGCCAAAAAGTTTGCCAAAGGAGGCGTGGAAGTCAAAAGGGGCCTGAGGGCCTGTGGGGGAGGGGGCGAGGGGTACAGTGACATGTTATCATCTGCTTTATACTCTGCCTGTACCTCGGATGTCTGCCCCACGGCCAGACTCACTCAGTCTCATGCGTCATCCCTTTAAACCCCGCGTCCCTCCCTCCTCCCCAAAACTCTGTCGGTCTCTCTATTCTAAAGTTTCTAATCGTTCTCAAGCCCCAAAACATGCCTCTGCTCGTCAAACTCTCTCTCTCCCTCAAATGCATGCTCCCGCCACCTGTCCTCCCTCCCAAAACTCTGTCCGTCTCTTTCTTCTAGTTTCTCCTCTCCCTCAATGCAAACTTTTTATGATGGTCTGTATCTATGCTATCCTACTGCCCCACACTTGCTGGCCCTCTGCAGAACTCTCTCCTCGCCCTCCGTCACACTGTCCTTAAAGTCAACCCAAACTGTATTGGCTTTTTATTCACCGCAGCTGGTCACCTCTTTTCACGTCCCTACCCTTGCGACCCCCAGTTTTACATGTCCCCAGCACCTCAGCCCCCAAACTGATCCACTGTGGGTGGGTGCTCAAAGCCAAGCTCTTCAGAGCAGCGTAAAATTTTATTTTAAGCACCGTGTACAAGTAACATTGGTCTCAGCATCACCTAACCCAACCTTTACAGTAGATGTAGGGTTCTCCCTGAAGGATTTTTATCAGCTAAACAAGACGCTGTGTTGTCTCATTCTGGCTTCTTGAACTAACAGTGGCTGATGGTGCACTCTATGACACACTCTTACGAGTTCCATTAGTAATCACCGAATAGTGTGTGTGCAGACGAGCAATGTCCTGGGTGCCTCCACCCTTCACGGCAGGGTCTACTTACCCCTTTTGCAGCTCTGTTCACGGCAGCAGCCATGGTAAGGAGGCGTAAACACACTTGAAGCTGCAGAAACGTTCAGCTAACCAACTGTATGTTTTCAGTTTTTAATCAGCCAACGTTTTTTCTTTGGGGTGAACAGGCTCACTGGCAACAGTTTACGAGGCCAGTGAATAGATCTGACCAGCTATAAATGAGTTTCTTATCCCTTTTATGAAAAGCCTTGAGGGTGAGAAGCCTGTCTATGTGGACAAGGCCGGGCACACAATGTGTTTGTGAGTTGACGTAATTTATAAAAAGTATATTGTGCAACCTTGAAATGACATCATTCGTCTGCGTTCGCAGCACAAGTTAACAAACATAGGGGCCGATTTACAGTTTGGTGGGAAGATACTCTGTTGCAAAGGAGACTGAGTATGCTCTGTGCCAAACTGAAGGCCCATCCACCTGACTCGGAGAAAGGCAGGACTTCAGTATGTTCTTTCCCAAACACTTTCTGCTCCTCTGTCTCGTTCATTCACCACTTCCTGAACAAACTATCTATCCCTCTTTATCTTCCTTTCTATCCATTCTGTGCCGCTCCCACCACTATCTATTCACCATGCCACATAATTCCACTACACAAATATACTCCGCACAACACAATTCCACCTCACATAATTCCACAGCTAACAATTCCAATACAACCCACATAATTCCACTCCACATACATTCACTACACTCCAACCAAATCACATGGGTAAAAGATAGTCATTTACAAGAGCAATAGCTTTAACTCTTGAAAATGCAAGACCTATTACATTGCAAATGCTTGTTCAATAATGTGTTTATCAACTTTGATAGGTCTCACACTAGATATCACTTTTTTTTGCAGTTTTATAAATATTCTCCCTGCAGAGAGACGTCATTGCTCTTTTCTAGTTCAACATATCTGTAACGGTCTACACAGATCTGGCACTGGTTTGGACAAATCTTAATTCACTAAGTGGGCACGATGTAAGGATAGTCGACAATGCGGAGGGCAACTTTGTGTGCTCTGCCAGAAAATAATTTCACGTTGCCTGAAGGAGACTCTGCGCTTACTTACTGGAAGGACACGCATGATGGGGGTATGTGTCCTCTTGGCGATACTGAAGCGCCTGCCTCATCAGTAGACTGTCGCAGAGCAGCCTTCAAATATAATTTTGGTGTGTGGAATTAAATAAGCAGCATATGGATCAGTAGAGTCCCATAGGCCAGCGGCTGCTCACACACGACCCCCTATCTTTAAGCAGTGGCGTAACATAAAATGATGCCCGGCCCCCACACAATGTGAAAAGAGGTCCCAGAGTGCCACTAATGTCACAGATATTACCTGATGGAGAAATGGGCCCATCGCAAAGGGTTGGAGAGACCCTAAAGGAATAGGGGTCCCCTGCACTGCAGCAACTGCTGGGGTCTGCGTTACTGCCCTGCCTTCTAATGTTTAGCTATGAGCCTCACACACAGATTCCTCATTATTTGGACATTTTGTTGTTCATTGGACTGTGTTGGTTCAGATACTGGGGAACCACAATCTCTTTGCTTTACAATATGCTTTCTAGTAAATGTTAGATATAAATAAAAGCATTTTTAGAATAAGACCACTCTCTAAAATGGCAATCTGTTAGAGAAGGTTTTTTGTGGCTATTGCCCCAGCACCCCCACTAGAATAGGCCAGGTTCATAGAACGGCACGTGTAATGCATATCGTATAGCTTTAATTATTTACCTTATTTGCCAATCAAGCTAGAGGCCTCTGCACGACTGATCTTCAACATACCACGCCACAGCCACATCACCCTCCAGCTGAGAAACCTGCACTGGCTCCCCCTCAACAAGAGGATATCCTTAAAGCTCCTCATCCACGCACATAAGGCACTCCACAAGACCGTCCCAGCCTACCTCAACAGACGACTTTCCTTTTACATCCCCAACCGCCAGCTCCGCTCTGCCGACCTCGCACTCGCATATGAAGAACACCACCAGCGGGAGATCCTTCTCCCACCTCGCCACCAAGACCTGGAACACCCTCCCACTGAGCCTACGACAGACTCAAGACCTGCTGACCTTCAGGAGGCTACTCAAGACCTGGCTGTTTACCGGTAGCGCCCCCCCCCCCATCTCCCTCCTAGCACCTTGAGACCCTCGCGGGTATGTGGTGCGCTCTACAAATGACTGATTGATTTATTGAGAGGCAGAACAGCTTCGGTACAAATGGAAAGGAAACAAGCCCAACACAGTTGGGGTATAAGGAAGTCAAGCAAGCCTAATCAGGCAGCTGCAGACTCCAACTTTGATCTCAACTTGTCTGAATGTATCTAAACCGCTGCCCCCCTACTAGGTATCCAGCCAGGTCCATCAAGAAAGACACCCGGCGGACAGGCCCCATGTGATTCCCCTGCATCAAAAGAGGCACAAATTAAAACATTAAGGCAGGGCTGTTTTGCTTTCTGTGACTGTTCGCAGGCCTGGGCATCCGGTAAGGATTGTCCTAAGCCAAGCCAGTGGGCGAAGGCAAGTGCTGCTCAAGCGAATAGAACATGCGTATTTGTAAAGCGTGCATTCACCCAAGGGTATCTTTGCGCTGAATAACAGATGTTTATTGTTCCATAAGGATACACATTTTATCAACCTCAGAAGGATGAAAGGCTGAGTTGACCCCACAAGAATTGACACAGACCTTGAGGTCGAACACAGACCCCTACAGTAGACGCATTAGTCCACTAAGCCATCAGACCCGAAAGAAAGCCCAGAGGTGTGCTCGAGCCCGTTGTTGCAGCAAAGGCTTGTTTCCCATCTGCAGAGAGGCTGCACAAAAATGAACAGGCCAGAGCCAACAACAACTGTCCGTGTATGTTTGCTGAACAGGTGGACTGAAAGTGCTCTGCTGGTACTTAGTAAGAAGGCTGGGCCAGGACTGACTGCCCCGGATGCTGCTGCGTCGTGCCAGGCTGAAGCCAGCCGCCTGGGGTAGCCTCAACCTGCTGCACAGTGACTGACTGAATGCACTGTTAAAATCATAAGATTTTCAATTTAGTTTAAAGTGTGGCGGACATTCACTCATACCATGCAGTCATCACTCTACTGGCAGGCGACCCGGCCCCATGCTCATCTCTGAGCCCTGCATCGACCATAGTCCGGAATCTGCCTAGCGCCAACGTCTGCCTATATGCGGCAGTCACAGGCCTACTTTAAGAGCAGTGACATTATAGTATGCTGCAGGAGTCAGGCTGTTTTACCTGCCATAGACTTTTTGTCTCATTTCAGCTGTTTTCTGTGCTCCCTCTATTAATGTGGGCAGGAGCCCTGAAACCGCTCCAAAAAAATCAAATGAACAGCAATTGCAAGTAGCAGCAGGACCACATAACTTGCACCACTACTTCTGGGGACCAATAAGTGCCTTCCGGGGACCGAAACTGGCCCTCAAAGGGTCAAAACCGGCCTCCAGGGACTCCAACCTCTCGGGGATTGCCCTCTTGCCCGGCAGGCCAGGCTGGCCCTGTTCTTCCTTCTCCTGGCTATTCAATGTAGTGAGTAAGGCACACCATGGTAAATACTCTGGCTGCTGGGAATTCTGGAGTGCGTGGCTTCACACGCGCTACGTTAAGCCATCACAAATTACTTTTTACTCATTTTGTACAAAAACACTACATTCATTAATATTGAAATTTTCTGAGAAATCGGTTTGAAGGAAAGTCTCAGTCACAACCTGTTGCCCAAGCTGTTTTTTTCATCAAGCTGACCTACAATCATACGTAAACTTGTGGTATAAACTACTAATCAGATCTTAATGTCGCTACTGGTATTTTATATTTTTGTAAAGATTTTAATTAATCATGTACAAATAAATATTACTTACTTACTACTAATCTGCTGGCTGTTTCAGAACATAAATATACTATAAACACGGAGAAACCTGATTTAGAAGTGAAGTTTAAAAAACATAACTTGGATGTGTAAAAAACAAAAGAAGCACTTTTGTTGCAAGGTTGGGGAGATAGATAGATAGATAGATAGATAGATAGATAGATAGATAGATAGATAGATAGATAGATAGATAGATAGATAGATAGATAGATAGATAGATAGACAGATAGACAGATAGACAGATAGGATAGTACACATCCTAGTTTGGCTTTTTAAACTTCACTTCTATTTTAAGTATATATATATGCTTGTTTTCTGCGAGTACAACAATGCATACCTTTTACACATAGTATTTTATTGTGGGGGTAGAAAGTACCGGTCCCATTACCGTCTCCCCCGAGATACAATCATTGTTGTGGAATAACATTTTAAATGGGATCTCATAAAATGCGTGTATTTTTCTTTTTAAGACTCATAAGTGTTTTTCTACAGCTCTGGGATAAAAATTGGCAACAGTGTATGATAAAATGAAAAGAGTAAAAACAGACATTGCCATACAATTTACCATGTAATTTGCATAATATTGCATAATATATGTACGCCACATGATCTGGCGGCATGACTTTCACATTCATTGCCATATAGCAGCAGTGGCCCTGGCCCTAGTACCCAAACGCTTGGCAGGTCTTGGTAAAAGGAAACCATACATGTTTATCATTACACCAACCTGGCACCAAGTTTACTTTTTCGGCATTGACTCACTGAGAGGCATGTGCTTTATGAGTAGCGTTCACGAAAACGCTGCCTTGAAGTACACGGGAAATGTTGATATATTAGGCACGTCGAGGACAGACATTCGGGCGCAATGTTTGAAACATTTCTTGTACCAGTCTGAACATGAAAAACACGTGTTGGCCTCTGACGGGAAACCCAAACCCGGCGGGTTAAGAGTTAAACTTCGCTCCCTGAGGAGTAAGAGGAGCGCTTCCGGCCTGAAAGTCAAGCATGACGCAGCGAGTCTCGGCCGGGCCCTCCCCCGGGCTCTCGCTCAGTTACAGAGCTGCCTGCAGCCGCCTGGAAGTCTTCAGGGGGAGTTTCAAGGCTACGGAGCGCGGCTCGAGCTCGCAGCAGCGCTCCCCGAAAATGTGACGTCAGACCACCAGCATGCGTCCGAGAGCTGCAAAAGACGTCAGCATGAGAGAGGCGCTCGTGCTGGGGCTCCTGGCGCTGTGCTTCCTGCCCCCCGGCGCCTGCCAAGAAGGTGAGCGCGGGTCTTTGCGTTGTATAATTTGTGCACAGGTTGAGCGCCGTTTGACTGACCCTGCTACCCCCCCCCCTCCCCCCCCCCCAACCTCCTTCACTCCTCGGAGGAATGGAGGGTCTCTAGAGTTTTTACTAACGTTTCAAGTTGAACTTCCATAATGAACCAACTTAACTCAGTTTATCCATGAGATTTTAAATTCGCGTCTAAGACGTTTCTTCTTCAGATGAGCTCATATTTGAGAAACTAGAGGATATTCTGAACAAATAGCAATGGGTGAGAGGGCGGGATGCAGGAGGGCAAACACCAACAAAGCGACAAGCTAGCGCGGCACCCCTTGTAGAACCTCGGCAGCAGAGCCCTGTAAGCAAGGATGACCCCATATCACCAGGGGCGCCGAGGTCTAACCCTGGGCATGCATTTAACACCCCCGGGAGTGGGTCATTTGACCTTAAACTAACCCACTGGAAGTAATTTGGGATCCTTAATTCTGCAGATGTTTCGCGAGGTATAATACTCTTTCACGTTACTGGGGGAGACGTTCATTTCTCGGGTAATTTATTCGGAGGTTGTATTCTTTGGCGTCGATTAACTAATCAGTAAAGAATGCACTTCAGCATTTCTAGTCCTTAAAAAAACAACAAAAAACAATCGTTGGCGAGCGTTGAGGCACCTGAACAATTTATTCCTACAGCTTTTCCAGGATTCACCCTTTAAACGGTTCTGCACATTACATTAAATACTATAATAACTATCCTGGGTGGCAAAACCAAACGAAACTGCTTTATAACAGATCTTCGATCTGAAGGGAGCCGACTGCTAGCCACAGGGTGATACTATGCATGGATAAATTAGAGGCGCCTTCGTCAGACTACACATCTGGCAGGATCCTAGCTGTAAAGTAGCTCCCTGAAAACGTCCAACACTGCCTGGGCGCTCTGGTTCGTGTTCACTATGGAAGGGTGGAGTAGCAGACTCAACTACGGATTGCTTACACTCTGATCCTCAACAGCACCACAAATCATGTCTACTTTCAGACATGTGCCAAATATTCAAGCCAACAACTCCTCCCCCCCCCCCAAAAAAAACAGTTGGTTGCCGTAAAATGTTCCCGCATTCTGTGTTGCGATTAAACAAACCGTGAACTTTATATGTCGGGGTAAAGGCAACTCACTGTTTCACAAGGTCAATGAATGACACAAAACTGCAGTTTTGTAGCAACATGCAGCAAGTTGTTTCCGTCACCCGTGATTCACCAGTAATTACAATATGTGGATGAGCCACCGGCATGCATATTTGTGTATGAGCACAATGTGTTGTCTACAGCAAAATGGCTGTTTCGCTTTTGTCTTTGTTTTCCACACGGTAATACAATTCTTCCCCGCACCGAGGGATTTCATGTGTACGCTACATGTGTGCATGCTTGTCCCTTGCCTCCCTCCCGGTACACCCAACGCAATATCCATGGCCACTTGAATTATGCGGCAGGGAAGGAGCAAATTATGCAGCAAAATAAGGCAAATTATGCAGCGCAATGCGGCACATTTTGTGTAATTATTTAGGCTTTTGTTTTTTACACGTTAGCAGTTCATGGGCAAAGGTTAGTCCCACTTTGACACCCAAATACTGAAATAAGCAACTGGTGACCAGTCAAATTGGCAAGTGCCTTCCACTGTGCGGCAATGTGTTGCTGCATTTTGAAAACATTTTTGATCCTTTTGACCTAGAAACATTTTTTTGCAGAAATCTGCAGCAAATGATAGAGTATGTGGCAAATGTAGAAAATCAATAATTATGCTGAAAATGTCGCAGCCGCAAACTCTCGCAGTGCCAGTGGCCCCGACACGGTCTCTTCACGCGCCTGCACTGCTGACCTTTCACCCCATGTTTTGAGATACTTCTTAGGTCGCGCCCCTATTCAAGAGGTCTGTTGTACAAAACTGAACACCCCTTATTTCCTCTAAGTGTGCTGAGATGGATAGGTTTAAGAGCGGCATAAGTTAACTGTAGCTCACCAAAAACACAAGACAAAACCCAGCTATTGCTGCTCTGTCCTGCAACAACATCACACCACCAGCCTCAACACATCTGCAGAATTATCTATTTCCACCCCTCTGCACGACAACCGGCCCCTTGTTCTGCGTCCTCGAACACCAGACAAAACATGACTCAGGGTTGTGCTTTTAATTCTACAACATAGGTCTGCAAGGAACATGGCATAAAACGTGATGGCAAAGTGGCTGTGACGTAAGCACTCGTTGGTAACCAGACTATGATGCCTGGAGCCACTCTGCCTTTCAAAGGTTGGTACATGGAGTGCCTACAAACTGGGCATTAGCCCCTGTTGTTCACAGAGCGTACATACACGGCAACGATTCCACCATGAAATGCTGCATAAAACAAATTCATATTTGTGTTTAGGAACTCAATGTTTCGTTTTCAGTGGGATGTGGCAGGACATACAATTCCAAAATGGCTGCTCCCAAGTACTGTAGTAATATCATAGGAATGTACTTTTAAAACGGTTTGCCAAACACCTTTGTCATGGCAGCCTGAGAGTGCAACAAAGCAGGGCTTTTAATTTAAGATTAAGCAAGTTATAAATCAGGCCTAACAGCCTGCTACCGCTGCCAAAAAAAAGCTAAGCAAATTAAGACAAAGAGCAGTGCCTCTGCCTAGGAAAAAGATACTGCGCATAAGTAGTCCAGCTGGAGCTTTCCCACCCTTATGGGCCGGGTTAGAAACGTGCATCTCGGTGGTAGTAGTACTTCCGGATGCTCTCACACATCTTTTTGAATCAACCACGAAACGTCCAACTCTATTAGTAAAGGTGCAAATGGGGCCTAACTGTATATGAATATTGTCTGGATATTCCTATTTTCGGTTTTTTTAGGGCCAATTAACAAGGCGTGTAAACAACAGCCCCTGCTAGGTTGGGATCTGTGCCAGATCCATCTCGCAGACACCACAGAATGCCCATTTAAGACATCACACGCCCGGCTCAGTTCTTTTCCACTGGGAGAAAGGAGCAGTGAAAACAAGATAAACCGTGTAAGCACACCCGGGAAAGAGGAACAAGTGACAAAGAATCTTCAGCAGTAGGAATTCGAAAACAGGTTGTAATGGCTGATCGAATAGAGACAGATCTGCTTGATGGTGAAACAAACAAGGCCGTCTTTAAAATGGAACATTACCTGTGAAATGACCCGCCTCCAAAATGTTTGTATCTCTATGGCCAGAGACACAAAAGTCAGGGCTGGCCTCTGGCTCCTGGAGGGCTGCCATGGCTGGAAAGTATTTGAAGGTACCTTCGCGCATGGCCATGCGGTGTCTTATGCACCAGGCACAGTGTTTCGAACAGTTTCTAGGAGGGATTATTCAGGTAGTCTTTCGAAGGTGGGCATGGTATGTTCATAACATCTCAGTTTGAGGGTTAGCTAAGCCGCTCGGTATTGGAACAAATGAAGCACAGATGGTGGTGCAGTAGTCCAAGAGTGAGTTCACCTGAGATTCAACGTTATTTTATGAAGAAGGATTCCATTACATTTTCACATATGTGATAGCATGCATTAGTCGTGGTTGCCTTCACTTGGTTTGTGAAGGATAGGTCACTGTCAAACAGCACACTAAAATTAAGTCTTTTTCAAGAGGCAAGCCTATAGTGCCTGTCCTTTTAAACATGTAAGTCAGCCGGAGGCAAAAACACCAACTGCTGCAAGTCCAACAAGGGCCACATCTTCTTTTAACCCACTGCCACAATCTGGCTTCGTTCCATGACCTTACAAGTTTTATGCGCTGGGTAACTGGGAATTCTCCAGTTTTGGGGCAGCTGACTTGAAATGTTTTTTTTAGAACCGAAAGCCAATCTACATTTACATAAAAAATAAAGTATGTCTGTCTGTCTGTTAGTTCTTTATGCATTACAACACCATTGACCCGATCGCCATGAGACTTTGGGAAGTTGTTGAGTACACTCCCGCGAAGGTTTCTGGCATACATTTTTTAAAATATCGACCCCCCCAGGCCCCTCATAATCTTTCGAATACTGATGTACGCACAAGACGGAAAAACAAAAAATCATGTATCCACAAGCACTCGAATAAATAAATAGAATTAAAACGACACTATGAAATGTTTTCCATATTAAAATGAATGTTTCAATAAAAATGACACAATGTAAATTGAACGTTATCATAACGAGTTTCCTTGAATTTCCTTTCTTCGGAGAGCGCAGCAACGCGCGACGGGTAAGCTAGTAAATCTATAAAACAAATTACACTGATTATAGTTGAGTGTTGAACATATTTTATTTAATTAAATCTGCTTGATTGAATTTACAGATGGGCTTTTGAAAATCATATAGTTTATTAATTAGCTACAAAATTTCACAATTAACAGCACAGCAAATTAAGACAAGACACTGACTGGAAAGCGCTGTACCCTGTAGAAAACAGCCAAGACATCAAAGTCTTGTCTTTTTTTTATTTATTTTTTACAACTAATCCTATGAAATTTGATAGGAAGATAAACATTACAGGCAGGAAGGTAAACATTACAGGCTGAGTTATACGAGCAACAGAAAGACTGATCCAACGTTCAAAGAATAATCTTAAAAAAATCAAACATGTCGACAATCTCTCGAAGTGTTCTGCAGGAATGACCAGGTGTTCGAGCAATGGAGAACTAAAACGTTTAGCCTCATGGATCTCTAGGAAGAGAAAAAGATCGATGTACATCTGGGATCTCTGCCTTGTTTACATTGGTCAAATCCAAACCCAGCTTTGTACTATTTATCGCAAAGTATGGGACCTATCGGGGTGGTACATCTTCTTTCATTGGGTCCTTGCTATGGTTAAATACCACTCTAAGAGAAACAGTGACCGATGCACTCTTCATCCAGAAGATTAAGGATGGTGACCGGGAACATACAACCAGCTGTGGGAGTCGTACCCAATTGCCGCGGTAATCACCAAAACACCATCATTCAGAACACTTCCTGTCAGTAGGAGCTGGCCTGGGATCATCCTGCTATCACAAGGACCAGGGTGCTCGGAGTACCACACCCCAAACTGAATTAAGTTGTCTGTTAACATGCCAGAAGCATTTTAAGATGGGGCGGGGGTATTTAGTGCCTATGTAGCAGAAAAGGTTACCATGGAATATACGAGACTGCCCACAGTAATAGGGAAGGGTTGGACACAATCCCCTAAATACGCCCCCCCTCTTTTAGTTCAAAATATCTTCTGAGGTCTTATTTCTATTTGTCATTGATGATAATCACATAACTGGCTTTAAATCAGCCTTTTTTGGTATGTAGCTGTCATTACAACCTCTCGTGTTTTTACAGTGTGTTTTGATGCCTGTATATTACCCATTTCCTTTTAAATTTAGATGCTCCTATCACTTTTTCTGTCTTCTAGCACAGTAAATAACAGTCTGTTGATCTTTTTGGAAGCCATTCAGTCCTCTAAACCCGTTGTTAGTTGTAGGTGGTACGGCTGGTCCATGTGTTAGGTGGTAGCGGGGCATACTCGCTCATGTTGGTCTGGCATTGATAGCTGGGCCCGGGGAGGCTGGGACTTTTCTCCTACTGTCATACTGAGCCATACACTAAAAAACAGCATAACTCTGAATTCGTTTTTTTCTTGTTATATTTTTGTTGCTGCCCTTTCTTTTCAAGCATATGTTTGGTCCTTTTTTTGCAGCTGTTGTCTTTGTGGACTGCATTACTGCCTGTATCACTGGTGTTGCTTAATAATGTTTTACTTGCTTGTCTGCCTCCATATATTGTATGTACTGTTTCACTTGCTGACTACTGCTCTACAGATCCATACTACAATTGTGGGTGGTACAGTTGAATCAATATCCTTAATTGAAAAACAGACCTAGGCCTTCACATTTAATCGAATGCCAGGTGCCTAGTTTGTAAATAAATACGTGCAGAGGCCTACAGTTTTTCTTAAGAGCCATCCACTGGTGATGCCGAATTTATGAGTTGCCAAATACCAGGGCTATCATGTCTTGAATCCAGTTCATGTTTTCCCCAACCCCACCCTCCTCTTTCTTCCTCTTTTCCCAACTCTTGCAGGATCCTGGTTATCCCTGCGGTCTCCCTGGTACCCTACTTTTCATTCCTCTTCTATCCACCTTATCTGCTTTTCTCTCTCTAGCCCTGGGTAAAACTGATGAGGCCAGGGTCTCCAAAAATAAGTGTCAGTGCCCACCACCTGCAACCACCGCCGGCACACAATAAGCACCGCTAATGCCGCCCACAGAAGCCTCTTGGAAGTCCTGTAGCACTGCCACAGAAATGAGTGTCATGATTACGTAAATAATGTAATATTACGCCGTGTGAATTATTCACAAATGAGAACAAAGTGTTCCTGTATTGAGAGTACATTAAGCACCCCCTTTTATTCTCGTGCATGTTTTTCTGATTGGTTGCTGCGACACCACTGCACATTCACTTGGTCCACTACATCACATCCTGTTGGGTGTTTAGCATATTTAGACTCTGCACTAATTCCTCGTAGTGTCCCCAGTTTCGTAAAAATTATGCAGTTCCTGCCGGATTGGCACAGGATGCAACCATTCAAGCTGGTGGGAACCAAAGGCTCGCATTTAGTCAAGCTCCTAGAGGGAAAGTTTAATGATGCATCATCTGCGCCTAGAGTACGTCCTCCTCTACCTGCCTCCTCGAACAAAAGAACCTGGTCTCAGAGATGAGACGCTTATCCTAAAGTTGCCGGTGATCTGCAGCAGGTCTTGTCAGTGCTGGTACTCCAAAGCCCCCTTACCTCCCTGTGCGGCAGAACCTCCCCAGACACTAATGTTCTCGCCACTTGTCCTTGGAAGAGGGGGTGGTGTCAGTGATGGATCACCAACACAACACCAGGCCTCTGCCACCCTCACATGCACAGCTGTAGCAGAACCTAAAGGGAGCGGATCTATGGATAGATGAAACTTATTAGAGACTCTTCTTTCTGTGGCCAAAGTAACTTGGAAAAAAGGTCAGATGAGGTCAAGTAGGAGGATGAATCTCTCACAGCAAAAAAATGTACCGCATCTAACTGATGCCAGGAAATACACTACTAAAATGTCAACAATCGAGAAGATGACCTTCCGTTTTGATTGAATAACTTGGAAAAAAAATGGCAGAAATCCACACTAGAAAGGGGAGTTTTGGCAAAACGGTAGAAGATTAATTTAACCCAAGAGAGGCGTAAATATACCTGTTCGCGCTGTCCTGTTGTGAGGTGGCTGGGATGCGTGGTTAGAGTCCGGGGCCTACATTATGGGCCCGCCTGGAGGGATAAGGCTCCGGGCCATGGAAGCAGCCTGTTGTCTTTGGGGCGGATATTTTCCAGCCCAGAGCCACTGAGTTTGGTTTTGCTGGAATCGTAGGTTCCATCCTCCCTCATCTCTACACCAAAAGCCATAAAAATCCCAATGAGGGCTTTGGTTGGTGGGTGGCAAACAGAGCTTGCGCGGTTTCACTAGAGTGCTCATGTTTGAGGGAGTATGGTGGGAAACACCTTCCCTGAACATTTGTTGTGTGAATTCAATTTCTGTAGTTTGGAGGAGAACTTTGCTTCACTTCTTTTACAGACTATCAGTGGGGGTCACCTCCTCTTTTTCTGCTCCTAGTCCACCAGAGAATCATATGCCAGGCTGAGGAGCCCTCATCTGGGGCACTTCACATTTCAGGGTTGTACCTCAATGAGCTGTTTATCTGGAGCAGGAGGTCGCCAGCAGATTAAGAGCTTCAAGCAGTGTCTCACTGTCTGTCCATCCAGTTCAGGAATGTGCAGCAGTGGAGTCTGGCCAGGTCAGTGTGCAGGAGCAACACTCAGCCCGCCCTCTTCTTAAATAATGTCCTGCCACTGCCTGATAAGAATCTTTAAATAAACAATCAGTAAATGTTTGACATCAGCTTACACAGTTTGAAAACCTCCACCCTGAAGAAAACCAAATCATGACG
Source organism: Lissotriton vulgaris (assembly GCF_964263255.1). Lineage (NCBI taxonomy): Eukaryota > Metazoa > Chordata > Amphibia > Caudata > Salamandridae > Lissotriton > Lissotriton vulgaris. The sequence goes on from NC_141689.1 coordinate 512,012,957, forward strand.
ATCAGTCGCAGTCAAAAGTTTATTCTCCTAAAGTTAACAGCATTCGCTTGCACTGCATTTAACACGTTCTTTCTCTTTTTTCCCCTTATCTTTTAACATTTTTTTTTATCTGTCTGGTACTCTTTTAATCTTTCTTTCATTTATGTCTTCTTTCTTCACCTTTTTCTACCAATCGTTCACTTTTTCTTTGTTTCACTATTTTTCTTGCTTTCTTTCTTCCTGTCTTGCTCTTTCATCATTTTTCTTTCCTTAATCTTGCTCTCCTTTCTTTGTCTCCATTTCACTTTTGTTCCTTCTTTCCTTTTCTCTTAATTCACCAATCGAACATGGGCATCAGCAATTTTAGATTAGAAAACTAACAAGCATCTGCATTGCAGTAGGTCTTGCATTTACGAGAGTTTGAGCTATTGGCATTTGAAAATAACAATGCCTTTTATTTATGTGTTCTTTTTAAAACATAAAAAAAGGGCATTGTCATTTACAATGCCAATAGCTTAAACTCTCGCAAATGTGAGACCTATTACATTGCAAATGCGTTTGTGCTATAAAAATTAAATACAAGAGCTTGGAGACAGCAAGTCAAAGCTATTTGAGAAAATAGTGCTCGGAGACAGTAATTAAAGCCTACCAAGTACCAACACACGAAACAGGGAGTGTCGCCATGGGAGCTTACGATATGAGACAAGCCAGTACTAAGGAGGGACTACTAAGCCTATTGACCTATGAACATCCACAATTTACAGTGGACAATGACACAAGCCAATGAAAAGTATGGATGAGAGTGGGCGGAGCTTGAAGTCCGTACCTGAATACAGCATGCCTCGGAGAGCAGCGCATGTACTGCCCATGCTTGACCTAATTATGTCTGCCGGTACCATGGTGCATGCACCCACCTGTTACACACAACACATGCATGTGTCCAAACACTAGCGGCTGTTTTGGAATGGGTTTTTGTTACTAGAAAACCCATTGCAAAACTGCATTGCATGTGTGCTTATGAGTCTTCACACACGCAATTGCAAAAAAACTTTTTAAAAAAGCAGTGGCAAAGCCAATAAGCTTGTCATTTTAGAACTAGGGCCTATTGGCTTTGCCAGTTCTTATTTAAATAAAGCTATGACTGGAGCTGTCCACATTAAGCATTGCATCAACAAGAATGTGTAAGGTGGCATTTTACAGAACTAATTGAAAGTAACGCTTATGTCGGCAATGTGCTCTCTTTCTTATAGAGCCTGCGAATTAGTAGGCTTACAATATTTAGAGTCACCCGTTATTACTGCGTTGCAAGAGTACCACTGTTTTTTTCTATACCCGACACTTGTGTCAGTGGTGGCTCCCACCACTACTGCTTGATCTTTAGGGAGGCATAAACAAGAACATGTGTAAGAGTTCTGAGCTGGTCAACACTGATAGCACAATGATACCTACTGTGCTCCATTAGACAATGCAAAGCAATGACCGAACCCGTACAAAAGAGCCCATAACTAAGGGAAGCAACATTGATGTAATATAGCACTTAGAGATGGTTAACACAATGATGGTACTAAAAGAATATTCTTCAATTAGTATCACTCAGGGTACCTTCTGTGTTAGTCTTGTGATCCGAAATCAGAAACTGTCCTCACGACGACCCGTGAGCTTTTGTCCCTAAATCTTGAGGAACACCCTCTTCCACCCTAGGAAGATTAGAGATGTTGTGGTATAAATAACCAGGGCTCCTACTGATAATGTCTAGTACCACAAGAAAGAGCCCACAGAATGTTTAGGGGCTACTTGGGGAGTCACAGCTGGAGTGGCCACACAGAATAGTCACAGGAAAGGCAGGGGAGAGGTAAACATTTAGTATGCATATTAACCCCCAACAGAGTTTTATTTAGCGCGAACTTGACCCGTTATCGGGTATCAGAGCGCTTTACATAGCACCAGTTGCGTTACATGAGGACACATTCATTTTTCTTTGGCACGGGGAGATTAAGTGATTTGCTCAGATTCACAGGATATTCAGCGTCATTGCAGAGACTCAAACCCAGTTCCCCAGATTCAAGGTTGCCGCCCTGTCCGTTAGACCCCAATGCATTCTTGGATAGCAGTCTCTGAGCGATTAGGAGAAACAACACATGTACCAAGCCTGTTCCCATCATGGGAAGGCATGTTTCACAACGAGTGCTGCTTAAAAACCTAGTTGTTGCTTATGATTACTATTGGTAAACTCAGTTTCTGAACTCTCTTTCAGATTGCAGTCTTACTAAGTTTATGTTGTTGTACTTCTGTACTGAAAGATATATCGATTAAAGGGGTAAAAGAAGGAGAAGTAGAGAGAAGAACCCTGTATAGAGGACATGCAGATCTTGCTACCGTCTGGTTGCCTACTGCCTTTTGTCCTGGTCTGCAAGACACATCCGGTTATCAGCTTGACTTTCAAAAGGAATTAATTTGAGATCCAAATGATGCAAGTTACTGTCAATCCCTAGCCAGAGGCAGTTACTAATGTGCTAAATAAAATGTAGCTCCAGTAAGTTTGATTGACCTGTATTCTTGCATTCACAGAAGTCTATACAGGTAGATTCACACCTTACTTGGAGAAAATGTTTAGTTGAAGAGAGCCCTTGTAGGACCTGACAGATGCGTCCTATTAACAATGCACATAAAGCCCACAGGTGAGAGGAAGACAAAGCAGCAGGAGCACATTACATCACGTTGACATCTTTCCCTTTAGCTTATAAGGAGTGGAGTTGCACACTGGTTCTGGTAAGACTGTGCCAGTACTCCCCAATGCATGCTGATATATGTAGTCAAGCGATCTTTTACTCACTGTAGAGTTTGGTTACTTTCATGTTCAAGAGCAGCCCAGTGCTTGGTAACCCTTGATCCATGTTTCATACTTTCAGTATTCTTCAGAAAGAGAAGTCTAGGAAGGGGAGGGGTGCTGCTTTGGATTAGTTCCTTCCCTTCAGGGCCAGTCCATAAGTCAAGATAGTAGAGTCTGTTTTAAGGAGAGTTCTAATCGGTCACTTAATATATTCTGAAATGGCCACCAAATGCTTGCTTAAAGAACTGGATATTGGCAGTGTTACCTAATCATTTGTCTGTATGCTTTCTCTACAGATGAGAAGGCCACTCCAAACCCCAAGACCTTTCGTGGCCATCCGAAAGACTATGAGAAACTTTCACACCACATTTTGAATAGTGGGTCCGAGGAGCCTTCAAATGAAATGCACGTGTGCTCAAAGTGGAAATCTAATGAAGCCATACTACAAGTCAGCAATACCACCATGAAGTACCTCACTAGTCCTATGAGTACTGGACTCATCCCAGCAGTTTACATTGCTGTAATCATGGTGGGGATACCGGCGAATGCCATCACTCTGTGGATGCTCTTCTTCCGTACCCGTGCGGGTGGCACTTCTGTTTTTTACATAAACCTAGCGATTTCGGACTTTCTCTTCTGCATCATGTTATTTTTTAAAATATCTTACCATCTGAAAGGAAACCACTGGATTTTTGGAGAAACCATGTGCAGGGCCATGACTGTGGTATTCTATGGCAACATGTACTGTTCTATCCTCCTCCTTATGTGCATCAGCATCAGCCGCTATTTAGCCATTGTCCATCCTTTCCTCTACCGAAGTCTGGCGAAAAGACGCTACGCCATCCTCCAGTGCATCTTGGTCTGGGCTGTTGTCTTTGTGTATATGCTGCCTTTTTCCATCACTAAACAAAGTTATCAGTTGGATGAACTCAACGTCTCTACTTGCCACGATGTACAAAATGCCTGCAACACGTCTTCTACCTTCCATTTCTACTACTACATCTTCCTTGCTGTGTTTGGATTTCTGGTTCCACTTGCCATTATTATTTTCTGCTGCATTTCCATCATCAGGACCCTCAGCACCCATGATCAGAAGTGGTACTGGTACGTTAAAATGACAGTCCTGATCTTCACCATCTTTGCCGTATGCTTCACGCCAAGCAACATCATACTGATTATCCATCAAGTGAAGTATTATTACACGTCCACCGATGACTTGTACTTTTACTACCTCATTGCTCTGTGTCTGAGCAGCCTCAATAGCTGCCTGGATCCCTTTCTGTATTTCTTCATGTCCAAAATGACTGGCCAGACCCGTGATTATGTTGCCATGTTCAAGATGCCTGAGAAAGCACAGCTTCAGTGCTCATCTGAATGAAAGCAGTGTATCTCACCCAAGGAATTATTCATCTTGTATGAGAGAGAGACTGAGTTTGTTATGCCTCCTAGCTATCTAGCGCCATAGGCAGTCATGAACATATTTTATAAGAATGTATTAAACAATTGGCTAAACAGGAGCTTTTAATGTACATTTGCAGCTGTTTCACTGGTTTCACTGTAGAAGACAGTCATTTGCTGAATTTCTTGTTTAGTCCCAGTATAATCGAAATTCATTCATAGCACCACCCAAATCCTCATTTGGAAATGGTTCATACTTCTCCCACACGCTAATCCTCATCCAGCCAGTGTCTCTCCTACTCACCATAACTGACCAAGACCCACCCTAAAGGGCCACTGTAGCAGGGGAAGGCTATGAACTGCCATTTATTCTTACGGGGGGGGGGGGGGTATAGAGTTACAAAACTCACTACTAATGTGCTTTGCTATGTATGTGATATAGTATTAGATTTGTCTTTTATGTTTGCTTGTTCCTTTTATCATAGATCATTGCGCCAGCCACATTTCAGATCTTTCAAACAATTAACGGTGCTCCACAGGTGAGCACTTTAGAAGTTGCATAAATTAATAAAGCAATCCGGAAAAAAATAAAACACATACATGAGTTTTTTCATAGGTTTCTACTGCCAAAGTTTTCTCCAAGCACATCCCACACTTTGATCTTCTATTTCTACCAAACTCAGCGGTTTGCTGCCTTTGGCACTGTGGACAGACATCTGCAGGCATGATACACCATACCACAAAAAGTCAGAAAAGTAGCGCACTCTGTTTTTGGAATCCTAATGCTCACTATAGTTTCCTTTCAACCCCACCCCCACATTTCAGACAAGAAACTACACAGAAATTCAATAACATACACACAGTTCCACATCTCACAGTCATGCCTTGCCAATGATTTTTACCTTTTTACAGGGTTTCTTTGGATTTCCGAAAATAGACCAGTTTCCGATTGTGCTGGGCTTTGGAATTTTAAGCTTGGAGTCTGAATTTCCTCGGCCCAACATAATGGCACGTCCTGGTTCTCCCCGACGAGTGGCATTGAATATGGTCCAGCGTTGATCTTCCCATGTACTCTAAGTTCTGTCTGAGACCTATTTGGAGTACCATTGTTTAAGTAACTGTCCCACTTTTAATAATATCAGTAGGGCGCTTAGAACTGGTGCATCTAACCTTCATCTACAAAGAGCTCATTCAACACAATCCCTTATATTAAGCATTCCTTGGACTGTTTTCAACCACTCCCTGTGACCCACAGAATGGTTCACAACGAGTCAACAGGCCTTAGTGCACCAGATCCCTAGGGGTTAGAATTCCACTTAAGTTCCAGATTTTCCAGTGTTTTGATGCCTCGTTAACTTGATCTCCTCTTTGTAAGTGGTCTCAAGTGTGTAATTGGGGCCAAGGACCTACACTGCATGAACAGCTTTCTCCTGCTTTCTATACGCTTCTCCAGTTATGTCACAGCAGGTTTCTCAATACTCTTCGGTTGGATCCTGCAGGCTGGTACTTCCATCGGTTCATTAGTTGATACACCCCACGCAGAGATGGATGGGTTATGCCAACATGTCCAATGCATCCAAGAGAGGCACTCTCCCCTCCACAGCTGCTTTCACTCTTGAAATGGGGAATATTTGTCCATATGGCCCTAAAGTCTGCTGTGACCAGCTCTGCATTCACCCAATCGGGTACCACCAGACTGCTTGTTCATCGGCGGGTAGATTTTTAAAATTCCAATAAGGTCTCTTTAGCATTGTGCTTCACAGCGGACATGCCCCAGGTGAGTTGAAATGTTGAATGCAGTTCGGTCTGTGGTGTCTCCTACAGAAGTCCAGAAATGCATGTTCCAACTATTTTGCCGAGAAACATGTGCTGGTCATAGTCAGCAGTTGCTTTTATTGGGACAAAGCATAGTGCCAATACTTTTTTAACAATGATAAAATAGCTGGATTTCCAGAATGACACATGAGGTGCCAGGGCTGCTGGGATGAAGGTGGGGTCCATGGTGCGGAGTATTTGGTCTCTTCAATGAATTTCAAGGGGATGAGGTGATAGTTTGGCTCATAATGTGCAACACTATCCTGTGTCCCACTGTTGTACTTCTTAGTACTCGCAGCACTTTAGCTTGGGCTTATAATACACACTTTTTTTAAAGCGTGATGTTTCTTATATAACTACTTTCTACTTTTTCCAACAAAAATGCACTTTACTTTAGACATAGTGCTGGACTGTCCTTACTTTCCAGTAGGTGGAGGATGGAGCAAGCTGTGTTGTTTTTTTTGTATGTCCGTTATACTTTTGTATTTTGTTTCTGATATTGTGTGTTTATATTGATAAATGTGCGTTGTTTAATGCATTCAATAAAAATATGTTTAAAAAAATGGTCCCTAAAACCAAAAAACACCGCTCTTGCTTTTCATGCACACTTGCGCTTCTTCTCTCCTAGAGCTTTTGATAATTTTTCCCAAATTCAGAGTAGAAAATGTGGCACTTTATATTAAATACGTTTCGGTGATGCTTGAGTTATGGCCAGAAGTACTCAAACTGTCTGCCTATAATGTAAATGTATTAAGGACTCTGCAGTCACCCCTCCATGTAGCCATTTTTGAGAGCTGGAAAATGCCAGGGCCGGACACTGATGAAACGTAACCACAGCTTTATTGACTCAGGCGAAGGCATGTAACAGCAGGTGACGCACACTGCCGAAGGCAGATACCAAACAAAGTATTTTCGCAAGAAATGGGTGGGGAAAGTGTGAACTCGTCCTTCACTGCAGAAGGAAACAAACACTGGCAAAGCTAATAGGTCTGTCCTGGCAAGACTGCACTTTCAAGTTCTCAATAAATTAATCCTTGGTCAACCCTTGGTAGCTTGGCTGCGAGCAAACAGGTGTTTAAAGCATTTAAAAGCATAAAAATATTAAATAAGTATGACACAACGCATAATAAAAATCCCAGACCAAATTATAAAAATAGGAAACATTTTTATGATTAAAATGACACCAAAACAACAAAAATCCAATGTAGGGAACCAGAGACATGAATTTCTTGTGCCTAAAAGCCAAACGTGCCAACTTGAGGCATCTGGTCGTTCTTGACCTAGACAAAGTCAAAGTTTGAGGCTGACTATGATGGAGGGTGAGTCGGATACAGTGAGCAGGAGGGCCTGGTCCAGTTTTTACCTTCTCACTTTTTTCAGCTTTTTCTCTCAACAGGGAGCAAGGCTCCTCTTCAGGCCGGATTGCGTGTTGACGAAGTCAGATTGCTTTAACGTGAGGCCTCGGTGAAATCCTGAAGTTGTTGGAGCTCTGGAGCTTTCAGCGTCGACAAACCTGATTTTTAGGCCCTGTCGCAGTACATCCTGGGTGGCTTAACTCTCAACGACGGGTCAGTCAACTTATGGAGCTTTTTCAGAAAAATTCTCCAAATGATTCCTAACTTCTGGAGCATCTTCCGGAAGGTCCTTTTGGGCACCCAAAGGCTCCACATCACCAAATTAAGGTTCCAGAATCCCTGAGTTGCTCCTTGTGAAACAAGGCCCACAATCCAACTGGCAAAATCCTTAAAAGTCCACTGAACGCCTTCTAGCTGGGCTCTTCTTGGTGGAGATAATGCGGGTGGAGCTCTTTTAACCTGTTGCTTTGAGGTAGTCCACTCCTCAAACTTTTAGAGTCCGGCAAAGCCCTTCTTTTGCTGAAGGCCAAAGTGTGCAGTAGGTGCAGTCCCTCAGGGTGCAGTCCTCTTGTGCAGGCCAGGGGTTCAGCAGGGCAGTCCTTGTTGTTTCATCCAGACAGGGATGTGAGCTGTTGGGCAGCTCTCCCATATTTATCCAGGCTTCTGGGCTGGCAAGCAGGGGGCACCCCTGGCCCATGGGGTGCAGGGTGCCACCCTCTATGAAGACCACTTCCCCTGAAGTGCGGCAAACTCTTGTCCCAGAAAGCACTGATCCATAAAATCGCAAATAAATAAAATCTTTCCTGGAGCATAAGGTGTGGCTAAACCAACCTACTGATGTGGATAAAGTTCCCTAACACTCCCCTTCCAGCCCTTCTACTAATTCAATTACAGGGGCTCCCATCTGACTGGGGGTGCAGAAAGTTGGGGTGGGCCTGCTTCCTGTCCTCACCGCTATTTTCCCTTTGAAGTCCAGTTTGGCTACCCAACCCCTTTTTGCGGCAGCAGCAGATCTCCAGCCACCAGATGTCTCCTTTGTCTCAGCCCAGGCACCTTCACACCTAATCAAGAGTGCTTGGCTCAGTCTGCCAACGGCCGGCCAATCAGAAGAGGCTGCTACAGGGCTTAATTCAGGCAAACCATAAAAACAAGTTTATAACTTCTTTCCTTGGCGAGTTGCTGGAATTATTGCAACTACCATTTTCATACTTTGAGCTATTATTTTAGTTTACTCCTGTTAATAGTAAGAGTTGATTAATCTTGCATGGAGCCTTCCCATGTTAGCCTACTGAGTGAATTGCACTGCAATAGGGAAAATCGAAATTGGCAATTTCTTCCTAACCAGGGCTTATAAAACATCTTTTATAATGTCCCTTTAACATGGCACACTACCCTGGGGGCACCCAGGGTAGACCTTAAGGGTGACTAGTATGTAAAAATAAGGTGGTTTAACACTTTGGAAGTACTTTTAATTCCAAAATAGAATTAGGACATATTGTTCTTTTAAAAGCAGCCTTCAAAGCAGGGCTGACTTTTAAAATGACAGCAGGCACCACAGCAGCGCACACTTAAGTGCATTAAATCTACCCGGCCTCTAAATGGTTATTCCATCAATAATTGAGCTCTCATGGCCGGGTTTCACCTCCTCAATGATCCTATGTAGTACTCTTAGCGCCAAGACGCCCACGGGCAAACGTACGCGCTTTATAAATTGTATTAATAAATAAAATAAATAAATAAACTTACATGCCCTAACATACACTGGGGACCTACAGATAGGTTGTCCGTAACAGTTTTAATTATACCCAATTACCATGTACCTATTACACAGAGCACAAGTCCTGGGTCTGGGTTGGAGAGCCCAGGGCACAATCAGAAAGCCTGCATCTAGTAGTCAAATATGGGGGCAAAAATGTGGGGGGACACTGTTAAAAGTGATAGTTTCTCACACAATGTATTTTTATTATGATTGTTTTGTAGGACATGAGGCTGGTGAAAAACCTATAGCTGTCTCTAGGCCATTTTGAAAAATGATCTCTCTGTGTTCTTGTCAGGAAAGTGGGCAGTGCCGGAGCTTGTTTACATGTGTTCCAAACAGAAAAAATTGCTATATTTATATATAACTTTCTACCAGGAAGTGCTCAACGTTCTTTAAGATTATAACACTTCCGAAAAATAAACAAACTTGTTCATTGCCTTAGCGCATCTGAATGCAAGCTTGCTTCACCCAATGAAACAGCTGACAGAGAAGTTCAAGAGACAAAAAATGAACTATATCAAGCACATAATGTGATTTATCTGCGCGCCTAAGGTTGTTTACAGCAGGCCTGTAAGAAGAGTTGTGTTAGTTTGCACAGAAAGAGAGGAGCGCCCTATTCAAAAGACTGGGTCACTGGAGAAGGTTTTGCCATGGATTTCATCGTGGATGCAATAGTGACGTTGAAGATGTATGTGTATGGAGCAGGCTATACCCCTGGCCAATACATAATGGATGATGGGATACATTTTCACTGATGGGCAACTAGAAGTTCCCCAGATAAAGACAATCTGATTGGGGCAGGTGGTTAAGTCAATTTCCCATCCAAGTGGCAGAGAAATGCTGTCTAACTATATTGCTCGGGAAAAAAAAGGAGGTGGGACATGTATTTTCAAAGATGCGCTGTGGTCTAGTCAAGAGTGGTACACTTACCCATAAACACTCGGCAAGTTGATCTGTGGCATAAGTTCTATCCAAAGTCAAAAATGGAACTTAAGATGTGTCTTTCACTCGTTAAGATTATTGGGTAACCGTATCACCAGCCGATACACAGTAAAATATTACAGTGATACACACATTAAAATGAGTTGGCTACCTTGCATTTCTGTGCCTTGGCTTGGTGCAGAAGAGCTTGGTAGTGAAAAGAATTCCCAGGGTTCACTGCTTGCAATCTGGCTGTTGGTGACAAGAGTCTCCGCAGGGTATTTTCATGCATTCCTTGATCAATGGCTTCATTTATTTGTCCTATTGCAATAACCCCTTTGGGAGGAAAAATACAAAACTATTCACGTCTGTGATGTAGTTATAAAGAAACAAGTCAAATTCTGTGGGCGACTTTTCATCTATTAAACAGAATCCCTCTATTCTTCTGCCAACCCTTTTAGTGAGTTTTTCACATGGTTCTTAATACTGTAAATGCTACATTAAAAGCAGACTGCTGAGCCGAAGCAGATTTGCCATAGATTCTGTAAGAAAAGCTATGTGTCCTTAGTTACCCTATGTTTTCACAGGAGGGACTATAGAGCCTCATGTCACAAGATGGACCAGGGAGTTTAACTCCTGCTGCGGACATCCAGTGCCATACTCTTGCATGTGCACCGGAACCTTTTACCCATTTGACTCTCGTAAATGAAGTATCATTAAACTGGGTAATACCAACATCTGTTATTAACCGCATGCGCGCTAGCGGTTTTCCCGCTGAGCGCTGCGATTTCGAAAATCCCGCGTTACGTGACAAGGTCAACTCGTCACACGCACAGCGCAGGTAACGCCCATGACGAGTTGACCGTGTCACACGCATCAAAGGGGTTAAAAGTGTAGAGAAACAACAACATTTCAGTATTAATCACTATATAATTCAGGTAATATGGAATGTTAAATTCCATATTAAATTTAGCGCGCTTTAATCTTAAGGACCACACTTCAGTTTAGTCACACGTATCACCTGGGATCGATGAAGCTCTTTCTTCTGTTTTTCCAGCACTCTACCCCAGCTGGCTCAAGTCAATTTGACAGCATTAACCTAACTTTAATCCCTTCATTCTATCTCCTTCCACTACACTCAATGCATTTTCTGAGATTTGCCTACATTCACACCTTATGTACAGATGTCGTCAACAATATTAATACACGTACAACTCCCCTAATTTACTGCATGATCTTCCATAGGTGGCAGATTCATTAGAAAAAGGGATTACCCATTTATCCAGTATGAAAGAATCTGATGTAACCTCAATGCGTTTCTTTAACTAATATACAAATCAAATAATATAACATACTTACAAATTATTCCTTCACTTTTCTGTACTGGATTCTGTTTTATTTCTTTAGATCCTTATAGTTATTATATAAACCACACATAAATACACCTTACACTTACCTCTACACACACCTTACGTTCAAGCAAAACAGTTTTCTTAAAAATGGTAATGGAGCATTTTTTTACCAAAAAACAATATTTATATTCACATTACTGTTATAAAGGATATAACCATTTCAATGCACATCTCTTTTTCATGAAATTAAATCTTGAGGACGCACAATTTGGTGCCAAGACCATAATGTAGTGCACATTCTTCAGGACAAAATGTTTTAAACATTCTTCTAGTCAAGCAATAGCTTGGTGTTTTTTAGAGGTGTAATAATAATTTGTTTTCTTTCTCCTCTATTGTGAATTGTTTTTCGTCGTCAATGGATATTGGTGGGATTAGATTTGTCCCTTCATTCATAACATGTTGTAGATCCAACAGGCTTAAATATTTTTCTATAGCCATATGATGTCTCTTAATATGTTCCATCCATTTTAAAGGGAAATTACTAGTTGCCTCATCTACATGGCGCTAGTATATGAGTGGCATCCTGACAGTGTCCAAATTGGTATTCAAAGATGGAAGATTCGACATCTCTAGTGTGGTATAATTTAACTCAATGAAACATCTCATAAATGGTATTGTACATAAATATCTGAACAATTAAGACAATCGTAAACAAAATTTCAGGAGTAATCTTTTCAATTAATATAATAATATATCTGCAGCCTATACAGAGGGTAAAAAAGGGCCAGAATACATTTACTTTTCTTTTTAAAGTTACATAAACAATGGCATTTGTGTTATTATTAAAAACTTAACTATAGGAACCCTACATTTAAAAGAAAAAGAAAGGTAATCTGAAACATAGTTAACCAACAGGTTGCCATTAAAAGAAAAACACCTAAAACTGTCACTGTGCCTTTAAGAACCTCATACACCCCCTGTATCTCATCATGCCCCACAGGTGACAGGAGAGGTAATTTTACGGAAAACTGAGCAATCCTTCAAAAGAAACTTATTGAGAGATGCAACGGCTTCCGCCCAGGGAGGTTGGTGGGTTGCATATGACTTTGATGAGGATTTCCCTGGAAGAGAACTAGGATTACAGGTAAGCAATTTATCCTTTTCTTCCAGGGGGTCCTCTTCAATCAGACCCCCCTTCCCGCCCCACCCCCCCCAGGATACTGTGGCATGGATTAGCAAATTGTGCGGCACAAATGTAGACATTTTGCGGCATTTTTGCAGCACTTTGTTTTGCTATTCTGCATAAAATAATGCCTCCCAGGGCCAACCACATGCCCGATTTCCACGATGATCACCTTCAACTCTCTGCCCCCAACCTGCTGGTATCATTGCAACCCTCAATCATACTTTTTGTAATACATGAAGAAAGAATCGTGTATTAAATGCTAGATGGCTAGTGAATTTTCACAGGAAGCTACGTGCAGAGTACACTAAATGGAAGTAGGAATATTTCAGATGATGTCTGCAGATTTATAAACCGCTACTGATGATTACTGATTGAAAAAACGAAATGCGCACTATTGGGGTGTCCTACATCTAATTAACGTATGCTACACAGCCGTATGGCTGTGACAAATTATACCCTAGCTGAATCTAGATAACATGTACTTTACACCCATGTAACTGAGGCAACAAATAAAATAATTACTCAGACTTTAAAGTGAGCAGTGAGTTTAAATAACAGCAGGGGCCAATGTACCAACTTAGCTAACACTGGTTATCATCCTTCATATCAGCGGCTTCTTTACAGATGTTTGTTCCATTGCGTCCCATTGTAACTCCAATATCTGCAGCTTTCAACGCCACAGCACCATTTACCCCATCTCCAGTCATGGCCACTACATCACTGTTGTTCTGCAGAGACTTAACAATTTTCAGTTTATGTCTAGGGCTGGCTCTGTAAAACACGGAGACATTTAGTACAATTTGTGACAAAACGTCCAAGGCATCAAGTTCTTCACGGGAAAAGGACTGAGCCTTTGGAATACAAGCCCAGGTGGCTGGCAATAGCTACTGCTGTCTCTTGTGGATCTCCAGTTAACATTTTGATGGTATCCCCAGAGCCAATGAGCAGGTTGATGGCTTCCTTCACACCAATCCGTGGAGCATCAATCATTCCCACAATGCCAAGGAAGGTCAGCTGCCCTAGTTCAGGTCCAGAAGCTAAAGCTAGCACCCTGAGTCCTGAAGAAACCATTTATGGCTTCTCTTGATGGTACAGTTCCCGTTGTTGATTTGTCAGTGGCAAATTCTTCCCTTTCAAATAGTAAGTACTGCAGCATTGAATCACTTGCTCAAAGGCACCCTTCAAAAAGCAAATCTCTTGTTTATACTGTTGTGTTCTGTGCACACGTTTGACAGCCACCCATTTTTGATCCGAGCTGAAGGGATACTGCGCCTTTCTAATGTAGTCTTGTTGGGGGCCTTCAAGTCCCATCGTCATAGCAAGGGCAATCCAGGCTCCTTCTGTTGGCTTTCCCATCAACGTGCCGCTCCTTAATTCTGTATCACTGCATACATATTCTGCCTCAATGTTAGTGAAGGATTTTATGCTGAAGCCATGAATAACATTGCCTTCATGGATCACTTCCCCACTTCCATTGTAGCCAACCCAGTGACCTCTGCATGCAGTCCACCAGAAGTAAAGATGCAAGTAACCGTCATTTCATTCTTTGTTAGTGTCCCAGTTTTATCAGAACAGATGACTTTGCAGCAACCTAGGGTTTCCAAAATGGGCACATTTTTCACAATTGCTTTCTTCTTAACCATCGTCATAACACCAAGCGCTAGTGTCACTGTTACTACGATCGGCAGACCTTCAGGAATAGCAGCCGCATATAAACTCACACCAATTGTAAACATGTCAAGAATTTGCTATCCTTGCAGCCAACCAGCCAGCATGATAACATCTATAATACCAAAGGAGTACAGAGCGTTTCTTTCTTAGTGTATCCATACTCTTCTGCAATGGTGTCTTTGGAGCTTCTTCAGACTGCATCAATTTAAAGACTTCACCAAATTCTGAATTTTCTCATGTTCCAATAACAATTCCCTTTGCTTTCCCATCTCAGACCAGTGTTCCCATAAAAGCGAGAAAGCTTCTGGTTACCGGGTACTGCGTGCGCCTGACAAGTGAAATATTTCTTTGCTCAATCAGGAAACAGTCAGGACAATAAGTGAGGCAAAGAAAAAGCATCAGAAAGGATTGCAAATATCGAATAAGGCTAAGGTACATCATAGTGTACTCACCCGAGGTTGTTGCTGCATTAGCTGGGGTATGGCACCACCCAGTGGTAGCCAGAGATTCAAACACCAGTGTGAAATGGTTTTGGATATTCGTGCCAAACATGAAGATAATATAAAGAGTTGCTTTGCTGCTGAAGACACTGAGCCGCCTCTGAAGTTAGTGGCGCTCAGTGGGGAGGGCAAAAGCTCAAAATTTCACGGGCACTTATGGAAAAAGAGCGGCTTTTTTACAAAAGTGCCAAATTTGCAATCTTTTTGCAAATCGCGAAATCTTAAAGGGTCTGATCAATAGTCATAAGCATTGAATAGGATAGCAAGGCCATCCCACAAAGTGCAGATTCGGAAGCAAAAAGCAGCTCCAACACTTAACCAAACAGATTCCTCAAAGAAGCTTGACCTACTGAGGTATCTGATTTAGCATATGAATCCAGACAATAATGCCTAGTAAAGTTATGAACAGATTTCCGTGTAGCAGCTTTACAGATTTTGGAAATAGGTACATTCCTTAATAGAGCTGCATATGCACTTTTCCCCCTTGAAGAGTGTACCCTGAGTCTAGCAGGTAAGGACCTCTTAGCTAACTGGTAGAAAAGGAGAATACAACAAACTACCCATCTAGAAATAGCTTGTTTAGAGGATGACAAACTTGTTCTCAGTAGACCATAGTTAACAAGAAGGTGATCTGTTTTCCTGATATCTTTGGTTTTAGCCAAGTAGAATTTAAGCCTAGAATTTAAGCCTTATTTTAACATCCAGAGAATGTAACAATCTTTCAGCTAAAATGGAGGTATTGGGAAACAAAGTAGGTAGAGAGATATTCTGGTTAATGTTAAAATCTGAGACTACCTTTGGTAGGAAAATGGCATGAGTTCTCATCACCACTCTATTGGAATTAAACACTGTGTAAAGTGATGGCAACAATAATAGTTGCTTTCCATGTGAGATGTTGCACAGAGGCTTTACATATTCGTTAAAATGAAGGGCCCATCAAATTAGAAAGAACAATATTAAGCTCCATGAAGGAGATGGAGTCCTAACTGGAGGGACCACCTTTCAAAGTCCTTCTAAAAAAATCTTTCCCCACTGAAATTCTGAAGAAAGATGTTCGTGAAGGAGATTTCCTATAGGCCATATTGGCTGCAAGGGGTACCTTAATTGAGGAAAGCTGTAGCTATGATTTAGCCATATGTATAAGGTACGGGATGACTACATATTCTAGTCGTGAAATTGGATTGTGAATATTCTGTGTACACCATAAATAAAAACTTTTCCATTTCAAAGCCTATGATTTTCTGGTGGAAGGTCTCTTGGCAGCTCTGAGAATGCCCATACATTCTTTGGAAAGGCCTAAATGTCAATTTTGGAAGAATTCAGGAGCCATGCAGTCAAGTTCAGGGATGGGAGGGTGGGAAGTAGTGTCTTTCCTCCTAACTTGAACAGATCATCTTGTCAGCATAGTACCTTCTTGTGAGGCCTCTCTGACAGGTGTAGAAGGTCCATGAACCACCACTGGCGAGGCCATTATGGTCCTATAAATTTCATTCTGGTCTTAGATTGATACAGCTTGAGATTCATGTTGGAATGAGGGGAGTGGTGGAAATGTGCAAAGAAATTTCCCTGACCAGCTTAGCAACAAAATGTGAAAAATGTCTTGTAACTTCATCATTGAGAATCCAGTTGTGATTTTCCTCGAAGTGCTGACTGAGAGAATCTGCTTGCATGTTTTAAACACCTGGCAGAAAAATGGCTGTTATAGTCTAGTTTCTGACTAGTAGCTATCTCCAAATGGTCCAAGCCTTGAGAGACAGAGTGAGTTCTTCCCGGTTTGTTCAGGTAAAGCATAGTTGTAGTTTTGTCTGTCTGAACAAGGAAGTAATTTGTTGTGATCGCTGGAAGGAAAGATCTTAAAGCAGGACGAAATGCTCTCAATTCCAGCATATTAATGAGGTAAGTCTTTTCCTTGACCAGCCAAACACCCTGGGTTTGAAGGTAGCTCATGTGAGCACCCCATTCCTGGAGAGAGGCATCTTTAATTAGTGTCTGCCTCGGTGGGTCCTGATGGAACGGTAATCCCACCATTGGTTTGTTCTGATGAGACCACCATGGGAGAGACTGGTGTGCTACCTAGGGTAATGTCAGCTTGTCTTCCTGCAGTTGGAGAGTTGATTCCATTGCTCTTTCAGGAATTGCTGCAGAGGCCTCATGTGAAACTCCTGTTTCAGGAGGTAATGTAAAAATGCAAGAAGCCTTGCAGATGGATGGTGAAAATGCAGAATATTGAGACCACTCCGAAGGATGCACTCTTGTAGACTAGGTTAAAATGTGGCCCTCCAAGGTAGTGCAATTTTGTGAGTTCCTCGACACAGGTGTGAAAATGTTACTTTGACCGCTATGGTGAGGAACTCTATCACGCAGTCGTCCAGATAAAAATACACAAAGATTTTCTGTTTCCTTAAGAATGTTGCGATCAATGCAATACATTTCTAAAAGGTTTGTGGGGCTGATTTGAGGCTGAATAGTAGTACTTAGTACTGATAGTGCTAGGATCCCACTTTTAAATGAAGACATTTTTAATGCTTTACGGAATTTGGAATGTGGAAATATCGATCTTGAAGTTGTATTTGGTGAAGGGCCAGTATTTTGAACCTTTCTAGTCATATGAATTTGCTGAGCACGCTCGGGTCTTAGATGGGTCTGAACTCTTGTTTCGGTCCTTTCTTTTTTACTAGAAAGTAACATGATTACATTCCTGATTGCCTTTGATCACGCAGAACCTCCTCTATGGCCTCTTTTTGCATTGTGTTGACGTCCAACTGCAAGAGGTCTAGCTGGTACTGGGATACTTTTGCCAGAGGAACAGAAGGATAAAGCGACCTGAATGAAGACAATAGCCCTTCTGCACAATATTTAAGACCCATCTTTTTATGATTGACAGCCACTCTTCCAAGTGAGTTACAATACTTCACCCCACCGGAGCAGGTAACAAAGAAGGGGGAAATATCAATTATTTTTTTTGCGGGAGGACTGTTGTTGTGAACCTCTTCCTCTTGATGTCTGTGAGGATGGAAGTGTGTCCTTGCCTGCTGCTGATGTTGCCAGTGAGGGGTTTGAACCCCCTGCTGGAAATATCATCTGTCATAACGTCTATACCTTCTGAGGAATTCCTTTTTCTTTTCCATACCAAAAGCCTTAAGAGTGTCCAATTCTGTCTTCATTCTGAACATCTCCTTGCCCGCATGGGCACCAAAAAGGGTGTTACCTGAGAATGACGGGTTCATGATTCAGTGTTGTGCCTCTGGCTTCAATCCAGACGATGATCCTCTTGCACAGATGCCATGTGCATAACCCTGTGCCGCTAGAGCCAACACATCCGCAGCTTCACATAATAATTTCATTTGACACCCGGTCACCCTCATTGAGTATTTCTATAAAATCCTGCCTATCCTCCTTAGGCATTTCCCCATGAACCTGGCTAGTGAATCCCATTGAGATCTGTCATATCTCCCAAACAAAGCCAGGTCATATCTCCCAAACAAAGCCAGGTCATATCTCCCAAACAAAGCCAGGTCATATCTCCCAAACAAAGCCTGTCATATCTCCCAAACAAAGCCTGACATATCTCCCAAACAAAGTCAGGTGGAATCAAAGAAGAGGAAGCAGCAGCAGAGTGTGATTTCCATGCGGTCACCACTATTACGGAATCAGGAGAAGAATCCACTCTTAGGAACAGAAGGATCTGATACAGGGCCTCGTATATTTTAAGGATTCGAGATGGGGCAGTTCTTAAAAATGCTGGAGTTAAAAATGCCTATACTGAAAAATCTAAGAGTCCTGAAAACAGTGGCAAAAGTGGTCTTGAGGCTGTACTATGATGCAGCATTTCAAAGATCACAGATAAAGTCATTGTAGTGGTTGGAATCTCTAAATGCAATTTTGTTACGACTTCTAATCAGGACATCAATGAAAGTTAAGAGATCATCCACTGGTGATACTCTTGCTGGAGGTGTATCTGAGAGCATAGAAGAATAATCTTGCATGAGAAGTTGTAAACTAAGAAGGTGATCTCCTATGTCTGGATGCTTCTGTTTGAGATCTTCTGTATCTTGACTTGGTTCTAGATGTTGATCTAGAACAATGACGTGTAGGACTTTTTGACCTACTAAGTGATGGCTGCAGACTCCTGGTGAAGATGGCACTTGTGGTGTGACCCATGAAGGAATATATGTGAATATTCTGAGTCAGAAGTAGGAGGCACAGGTCTATTCCACAGACTTTTCAATCACCATGGGGAGATATCTAGCAGGCGATAGAGGTATAGATTCCACAAACTCCACTGAGACACATTGGACTGCTAGTGATTTGGATTGTGGCCTTTCCGCAGCATTGGAAAGTGTCTGTCTCTCTCGACATCGATGAATGCTTCTCTTTCGACGTTGTGCGTTTTTTTCCACAGACCTCGACTTCGACATTGACTACTGAACTGACTTTGATGGATGTCTTGTAGATGTCAGCGGGGGCCTCAACAGTGATGTTTGCCTCAACACCTTACAGTGAGACTTTGACGGCGATGATTGTCGCCTGGCTGTCAAAGCCGACCTTAATGGGAATGGTTGTCTCGGTGCTGAGGAGTGTCTCGATGTCGACTGATGGTGTCTCCTTGCCAGGGATGCGGCTCTCTATGTCGAGCATCGGGTGTATTCCACTGTCGAGTGATGAGTTGACCCCACCTTCAAAAGAGGCTTCAACATCAAAGGTGAGCGTACCCATATTTTTCTCTACATCATACCTCTTGATTTTGACCGGGACTGCGTTTTGAATATTTCTCACGCAATCTACTTCTGTAAGGGATCTTTGGGATGAGAGGAGGGCTGTTTGGAGGAAGACTGGTGTTCCCCAAGGCCTCTTGGTGATCCCGATGATTTTCTCTCTAGAAGTCCATGAAGTCTGATCATCGTCCTGTCCTTGAGAGAGTGCCTGGATAACTTCTGACAGTGAGGCAGGTGTCAGGATGGTAGGAATCTCGCAGGCAGACAATACAGACTGAGAACGGATCAGTCTGAGCCTTTTTCTTCCCACAGGAAGCATACTTCAAAGAAGCCTAAAGGCAGATTCACAACTCCTGTCAGAAAAAAGGTTGTCAGTACTGGCTAGTATCATGTGAAACTTTAAAAAATGTTTTATAAAGATTTTTCTGGTAATTTATGTCCAAAAAGTACAGCTCAGTGCTCCAGGATTCTAACGGAGCGGGAAGAATTAACTTGACCTGTCACTCGTGGGGCATGATGGGATAATGGGGGTGCTGTGAGGTTCTTAAAGGTACAGTGCCAGTTTTATGTATTATTCTTTAAATGGCAGCCTGTTTGTTAACAATATTTCATATTCCTTTTCCTTTTCAATAAAAATGTGTGGAAGTCTTTCAATGATTAGGTTTTTATTAATAACATGTATTTAATTATGTAGCTTTTAAAAAGAAAAGTAAATGTAATCTGACCATTCTTTACCCTCTTTATAGGCTGGAATTATATATATATATTTATTTTGTTACGTACAGGGTTGGCGCATATATATTTAAGAAGTGTTCAGGGGTCTCTGCACGTGGGCGGGACAATTCAATACTTATGACTATTGATGAGGATCCCCTGGAAGAGAAATTTTGTTCACATAGTTGAGATCTGATCTCTCACCCTAAGTATCCAGTTAACCTATACATTTATCCGGAGACAATGTAAAAATCCTAAGAATAGCTGCAAATACTTATTTATAAATGTTATCCTCTTTGCATACTTACAATGCTACTATTGCACCTTTTAGCCACATGAATTATAAAGGTTAGAAGAAAGTTCCTTTCATGTGCCTCAGACATCAGCAGTATTAACTCTTTGTAGAGTGCCACTATTTGGAAGCAAACTGTAGTGATTACACAACATCAGGTAAGTGTAAGAGCACTATGTTTAATGACCGTTCGTCTCCACAGTCTCCA
Source organism: Lissotriton vulgaris (assembly GCF_964263255.1). Lineage (NCBI taxonomy): Eukaryota > Metazoa > Chordata > Amphibia > Caudata > Salamandridae > Lissotriton > Lissotriton vulgaris. The sequence continues at coordinate 512,033,652 of NC_141689.1, forward strand.
GGGAACTGTCACAGCAGACCCTGGATTTCAAACAGCAACATTACATAGCTCATAAGATGACATCACAACCAAGACCAGAAGGTAAGCAAATTACTACACAAAACTCATGCCCCTCTGGCCACTCGCAACAGACCCACAGATTAATGAGGTTTCACAATTCAGATTCCTTAAAAGAATGAGGTATTCCTTGAAAATGCTAGAACCCAATATCACAAAAGGGGCTACGATTGCTGTTATAGCGTCACTGCACATTAGAAGCAAGACTTGCGGGTGAGTAGGAAACAACCTTCAACAATGAGAACGCCCACTCATAGAAACACCAACAGAATAAGAGTAGACAATTAGGGAATTAAGAGCTTTACTCACGTTCTTGTTCCTCCATTGCTTCGTTATTTACAATATCCACACAATTCTGGACATCATTCCAGCTCAAGTGGCTTAGGCCCTGAGATAAATTCTCAGCTTTAACAGACTGCAGTGTGGTTGCATAGCTGTTGAAAAAAAAGAGGAATGTATAAATGACTGTTTTGTGAATGGAATTTTCTAGGTACATATCCCACTACAAATTCAATCATGGCACAAGTGTCGTCCTCAGAGTTAGCAGAGTTTGGGAATGCTATGCCACAAGCCCCATGTCGTCCAGTACACGAATTAGCCTTGGTTGCCTCATGGACTCGAGAGCAGATTGAGTCGCAGTAAAAAATAATCCGAAAATTAGGGGCCTTCTATTATGAGTTGAAAAAGAACCAAGACACGGATGGCTTGAAATACGACCAACAGGCATTATGGATGTTGATTTAACAAAATGTAGTTCTCCAACAAATAAGTATTCACTATTATGTGATCCAGGGTATGCCTAGTGCTCCAACATCTGTGAATAAAGGGACTTAAGTCTGTATGTAGGAAATTTAGGACAAGTGTTGAGAAAAATTGGAGATGAAGTCATAACCTGCGTTAGTGTTTCTTCGAAGTAGCAGATCTGGGATGTATTAAGTGTGCGTCAGGCCACTGAGTGTGGGCAATTGGCACAACGTACTGAACAGATGAAGGAGATAGATCATTGTTGAGTCAGCACACAGCAACAGTGGTTTGTTTGACTTAACAAGATTTACCTATGGGTCTTATTATCACTATGTTAAGAAATAAGTCAATGCTTTCATTAAAGCCATCTCATCTTTGTACCTTTGTAGGCATTATTTATAAATAAGGCTCAGAGTTTCCCGTTTTTACTGATTTTTACAGATAAATAAATATAGACAGAAAATAGTGTTTCCGGTCTGTATTTATTTTTATAAGAGGAAAAATACAGAAAATGGTGCTTCTTGTGGGCGACCCTCCATGCTGTTTTTCATGACTCCCAGTAAAACAGCCAAGCAGATAGATAGCATAGGAAATTAAACATAGGTTGAGGTTTCCTAAATCCAGGCGTACGCTAACATATATTTGTATTATAATGCTGATATTTACCTGTAGATGTAGTGCTTTATCATATTTGTCTGCTCAATTTCTGAAATGCGATAGGCAGCAAGCTGTGAGTGCATGTTTATCAGTTAAATAAATGTGGAAATGTACCATTTTACGACTTCATTTATTCGCAAAACTTAATAAATATGGATAAATACCAATACGATGGCCCAGAAATAAATATGTATAAATGCAGACGGAAATGTTAAAAAAATAAATACCATAAAACCAGGAGCCCTATTTGTAAATTAAAATTGAAAGTTTCATTTTCTTTTCAAATTCTTTACCAGCGTGATAAAGATGCCCATTCCAAATTCCAGGCAGTTCTATCCAGACTAGTACAAAATTAAGCTAACAGTTCTTCATAAAGTAATTATTTTCTAAATATGCAAACAGTGGCGAAAAAGTGATTGACCTTTTAGTTCAGCAATGAGTCATCTGTCCTAAATAAAATTGAAACAGTCTACAAGTTGTCAACCTTAGGTTCATGAGAGTAAACTACAGGTTGCTTCCTGCAAAAGTTCCTACAAAAGTTCCTACAAATATAGAACCTTGGGTGGAATGGCACTATTGCTAGGCTGTCGGATAAAGTCAGGGCTTTACGATGCAATACCTCAGCGCTATGGCAGGGTGATATATGAAAAGCATGGTGTAGATGTAGGCTATCAAGACGGACAACAATGAGTAAAGGACGTAAGTGGAGTGTCCTGCAACGGGCAAGCAGTTGTAGACATTAGGGTTGCCTAGTGAAGAGACTGAAGATTGACCTGCAGAACAATTCTCCTCCTAAAGATTGCTTGTAATAAAACTATATTAATCAGTTAATTGATTAGACAAGTAACTGATGCACTGAACATTTCCTAAGCCACGCTAGTGGTCTTGGTGTTTAACAACATCGGAAAATCAAGCACTGAAGACTCCATCAGTCTGGTTTTAGTTTTTGTCCCGGCATAAAAACCCATGTTCAAGAGTATAGAGGAGTTCTAATTGATTTTTGGTGGAGACAAGTGGTGCATGGTAGTATTCCTTGACCTACCTGCAGCTTTAAGAACCATGGATCACAACTTACTTATATATGCTTTATGCACTGGGAGGGTAAAGGACGGTATGGTGTTGAACTGGTTCAGGGCCTACCAGACTAACAGGACACCATGCATTAACCCGTTCACCGCGGCGAACATTCCGTCGCAGTGCAGACGTTCTACAGAGTGGGTGGAGCTGCGTCGGCCAACGGTCGTGTGCAGCACCCGAAAGGTAGTGCTTGCGTCAGCCACAGGCCGACGCGAGCACCAAACGGGTTAGAGCAGGTGAATCTATAAGGCTCCCTTAACAGTTCCACTTCGAGTATCGCAAGTATCTATCCTAGCGCCCTCCACCACCATTATTCAACGTGTATATTGAACTTCTGGGAATGATATCATCCAATTCGGGTATAGACTTACACTAGTACGCAAATGATATGCAGCTATACCACAAAACTGATAGCACAAGTGACATTAATACACTATCCCAATGCACTTTCGATATAACCTCATTGTGGTCTTGGTGGAACTTAAAATTCACCCTTAAAAGACTGATTTGCTCCTCTTATATCTAAACAGTTCTAGGATCCTCCTTCCTGACTGGACTGCTACGTTACAGCCTTAAACATCATCTCCCACATCCCTATACATCACGTTGGATAGCTCCCTTAGTTTTGACATCTATATCAAAGACGTCACTGTGTGCACTAGATGTCATCTGAAGTTGATCCACAGCATCAGATCCTCCATCTCCAATCACAGTAAAAAGTTCTTAAGCCCTCTTTTTCTGTGTAGCCAGGCTGATCACTAAAACGAACAAATTTGACAAAATTACTCTTTCCAATCTCCCCAAAACGATTAACACGTAATTTTTTTCTCCACTTATAAATCAGCATGCACAATATAATACACCAATATATCCACCACCTCTACCCTCCTCTTTCTCAATCTCACAGAAAACTGAATCTAGCAGAGTCGAATCAACAATATTTCTTACAACACAGTTTCATAAATGCACCCCTATCTAGCACACCTCCTCAGGGAATGCACCCAGCATCTGCAAAGCCCTTACAACCTATATGTGCTCGCTCTGTATAACTCTCCAGGGCCAAATTAAAGGATCACCTATTAAACTTGGCCAAACATTGGTTGCTTTGGTCACATCAATAAACGTACCCTGCTATTGATAAAGACTTATGACAGTTGCACTACCACTGTATTGCTTCGGGCCTTAAAAGTATAGTACTGTATAGACTTTTCAGTTGTACAACTACAAGACACATTTAAGTCAAATTCTTGTCACCAAGTAAAGGTTCACGAGAGCTCCATGTCAACCTCACACCGCATCCATCGCGCTCGACTGTTTGCTACTAGCTAACCAGAGATTCAAGGAGGCATGGGACACCAACATTCTGCTGCAAACCTTTTATATTCCAAAGTGGTCAGATAAAACAGCTATTGCATAAGCCCAAATGCTTGCTTCCTGGTGTTTTTTTGAGTTATTGTTCTGCCTGGATGTGGCTGCATGTGATACAAAGGTGGTGTGAGAGGATCAGTTTATTGGAGAGCATCGCTTCCCCTTACCTATAGTAGACGCCAAGTAGAGGAAACAAACTGAGACTATGACAATGGTGTGCTGATGAATAATTCATTATTACCCATGGCATATTGCACTGTCTCTACTGATGGTTAGAGTGGGCCTCTGACAATGGAACTGTTAGGGCTCATCAGAAAAGTGCCTCCTGTGCAATTCCTGCTCTTTGTCCTGGAGACCAGTTCCCCTATCTTGCCAATGAGTGAATGCCACATGGAGAAGGTCCGAGTACTTGAAAACATGCTCTTTAAAGATGATACATTAGGTTTTGAATATGTGTTGCAAGTGGAGTTAGTCTATTTCTCTAAGTGTGGAAAGTATATGGCTTTTATTGAGTGACGGAATACATTGAATAAAAGTCCCTCATGCCTCCAGTCTGACTTGTAAAGGGCTCAGCACTACCCCTTCTGGCATGCCATGTGGATGACTCTACTATTATCCAACTGTCTTAGTATGCAACAAGTTTCTCCCCATCCTGAATGGTCTGCCATGTAACTGCCAATGCGTCCTGCCCTACCACGACTAGCTTTACATGCAGCCTTTCTGATACAATATAAGGTTGTCTCTTCAGTGGCACAACCAACATTGCATGCTTCACCCCCAATGACCTGATATGTGACATGGCTCTGCCCCGGGCTGCCGCACTTACATGGCCAGTGCCTCTTCCCTAGGTCACCAGTCGGAGCAAGATCAAATGACTTGTGATCTGATATTAGTCAGGTGTGCTAAAAAAAAAAGTTAAAAAGTAATATCTGACTGGGATGATGCACCTTCTCTTACTCTGGAACAGTTCTATGAAATTCTCTCCCTTTCGCTCTATATGCTACCCAGTCTTCTAGTTTTTTCGTAAAAACGTCACAACTCACAATTTCAAGCCCTAACTTGATCTCAGCATGACTTGAATTCTCACACCAGGTGAGAAGGGAAAGGGAGATGGCGGGTTGATTCCACCGAGAGCCTGCTCCATTCGGTTTTCCTACTCACCGCCACCACCACAAGGCCGGTGATTGTCGAGGCGGCGTGCGGGAAGCGGGAAGCAGTCCTTATACTGGTGTTTCTTCGGAGGATTCTCAACTGTATTGGCATTGGTGCCACATTTGATACCACCAATACCACTGCAGAGGAGTGTCTGCTCTGCAGAGGAGTATCAGATGTCACCGCAGCATTGACTGACACTGGCGGTCAATGCGGCATGGTACCCTGTTCACTACTTATAATTTCACAATGGTTCCTGAGGGAGTGTTTGCCTGGCGGACTCTGTGGCTTTTCCTGGACTGTTTTCTCTCTTTGCAGATGCTGCAGTTTTGGGGGTGCCGAGTATAGGGACTGGCATTTCTGGCTGTGCGCCCCCAGCTGTATTTGCGCAGAGCAATTTTTCAGGACACAGCGATGGCCGCACAGTAAGCTAATACCTCTCGAGGGACCTGTAGCACTCGAGGGGCTGCTAATAATCAGGGTTTAGAGCTTGCGATGCAACAGGAGGAGGACCTAGGATCTAACCCGGCACCCACACCCCTGTTTTGTACACCCACATAAGTGGGGCACCCTATTCTGAGGCAACTAAAGACAGTGGTTGCACAAGAGGTGATTGTGGCCTTATCTAATGAGTTGATACCGGTAGAAGTATTTCATCTGGTGGAGACTTTAATGGCAGCAGCGATTCCACCTGTAGGCGTAACTTCGTCTCTGCACCAGGTGCAAGGATGCAGCCAGGGTCAGGGCGCGGATCAGTATGTGGATTGGGCAAGAACATGTTAGGGTCAAGCCAACAGGGGATATCCTGTGATTCTTTTGCCCTGGCTTATTGACAGCTAAAATAGGGCTCTTACCTGAAGTTACTGGAGTGCCCGCTGTGCAGGAATCTTCATTAGAGGCTCCATGGGCTATCAAACACCCGACAAATGTAAGTTCTGCTTCTGATATTTCTATCTACTCAAGACAGGTGCCTATGCTGATGGCTGTCCATGCACTACAATAAGGAAGGATATTGAGGATGATGAGGGCTTATTACTGGGCGGAAATTTGGTAGTCTCCATACACTATTCTGAGGCGGATGTACAAGCGACTGCTGAAAGTGATCGTCTATCTGCCCCAACAAATCTGGATTGTACGTGTCAGGCCGGTACTATCTCTACCCAAAGCGTGTACCTCCCAAAAATACAGTAGTCCAAACCAAGCAGGGAAAGCCCATAGATCAAGGCACAGCTCACCCTGTATCCAAACGTACAAAGCAACAACATTTTTGGCAAGCCAAGGGGCCAAGAGTAGTCCACTCAGGAAATGGGTAACCCCAAAGGTTGAAGTTACATCAATTATTTCTCAAACATCTGCCACACTTCCTATAGGTGAAAATCAGAGCCTCGAGATCCAGGCTCTGCATATTTGTTCAACACCGAATGCTGGTACTCCCTCAGATATCAGGCCTGAGACACTATAGGACCATTCCCCCTTACTTACAATCAAGGAGTCTGCAGGAGGAATGGAAAAGGCTGCACAGGAACCATCCTTAAGATCAATTATGGTAGCCTTGCAGGCTCTTTGGGCCGAGGTGCGGGCTTACTATACTCAGGCTAGAGCAGACACGCTGCAGATGCAAAAATCGCTGGAGGAGGTTTCTGGTCGGATTAATAATCTTACAACAGATGTAACTGAACTGCCGCAAAGAGGAGCCTCTAATGAGGAGACAGTGGCGACAACAGTTAATTCTATGGAGAGTCATGAGAATCTGCTTAAATTCCTCCAAACTTAGATTCAGGGCATTGAAAACCGGCATAGGTGGAACAATCTAAGAATAATTGGTATACCGGAATGTAAGGAAGGGCCTGATCCTCGACAATACATGGTACAATTATTTAGAAGGGCTTTTCCATATCCGAGTGACTGAGGCTGGGATTCACAAATACAACGTGCCCACTGTTTCCCCCTCAAGATTGTGATGGATGGACATGTTCAGGTGTTTTTTCTGAGGAAGACACAGTTCAGGCACCCATTCGACTAAAGGGGACAACTAATAAGCACACTTAATTCTCATACTATATATTTCTTCTGGCTCTTGATTCATTCTTTTCTTTTCTATTTGCTCTTGGTGGTTGGTGGTGGTGGGCAGGGGGGGTCGGGTGGTTAGGCATGGGGGCTCTCTTTGGGCCTTTTTCCATCAATGGCCATAGGTTGGGGTGATTCCTGCCTTAGGATATGAGGGAGTGGGAGAGTTTGGTGGGCTGTTGTGGGTGCTGGAGTAAGAGGGATTTCATGGAGTGCCCTTTGATGGCAGTTTGGCTGATCTGCAGGGGGTTGGAGAAGGGGGAAATAGGTCATAGTTTAGTGACTACATACAGCTTGAATGTTAAGTTATTTAATGGATATGCAAGACTCATGGTGGAATATCAAGGTATGGTAGTCCAGTTATTTTTAAGTTGTATAGATGGCATAAATTCAATGTATCTGTTGGAACGTGTCAGGGATTAATGTACGGGTCAAGCGACAATTGGTCCGGGGGGAGAATGGATATTATAAACCAGATTTGGTGTCGCTAATGGAAACGCATTTGGCATATTAAGATAGAGCCCTCCTTAGGCAGCCGAACTATAAAATAGTTGCCTCTACATCCCCGACTACATCAATTCAGGGGGTAACTGTCCTCTTTTCTAATTTTAAAAACGGCAGCTGACCCAATGGGTAGATGGGTATTGGTACAACTTATGTTATATTCCTTTAAATCTGTGCTGTGGGTTGTTTATGGACCAAATATTGATGCCCTGAAATATTTGATAAACTTTCATTTGAGCTATTGGATACGCGGGAGAATTGAATTTAATGGGAGACTTCAAATATGTTATGAATTATCGCATTGATTCCACTAACCTTAGGGTTACCTCTCGTAAACCCAGAACTAGGACATCCCTGAATGACCTGATTAAGCTTAATGGTACCGGTGATGTTTGGCGGACTCTCTATCCATTAGACCCTGGTTATACATATTATTCTCACCCACACAGGCACTATTCAAGGATAGATATGGTCTTTACTAAGCGCACATTGTTAGATAACCTGAAGATGACTGTATGCCCCATGGTAGACTCAGACCACAATCCGATTTTAATTTTTCACCCGATCTGAAGTGGGATAAGCCTTATAGACCTACGTTTACCTTTCTGCTGCATTTATTGGTGAATGCTGAATATATACAGTCTAGTTCAGGTTTACTTAGGGAATTTTTTTCCAGTAACTGAGGATCGGCTTCCCCTACAATAGTATGGGACACTATGAAAGCATATGCACGTGGCATAATGCTACAATACGTGAACATAGAGCTGTTACCGAATAAGCAAATACTCGCCGACAAACTGTTCGCCAACTCGAGATACAGCACGCCCTTAACATTATTCAAGGTGCTATAGATGAACACCAAAAATGTTGCCAATTGTTAGAAATGCTATCTTGTGCAGGACATAGACTGAAAAAACAAGTAGCGACTAGGTTTGTAAAACAGACAACTTCAGTTTGAATATGGGGAAAGGGTCAGCCCAGTTCTAGCATACCAAATTGAAGAAAAACAAACTAAGGGTAACGTTCAGGCCATTAAGGGATTGGATGGCAAGTTTTATACAAAATCAACACTTATTTTGGAACAATTTTCTGGGTTTTATAGTAAGCTGTACAGCCAGTCACAAAATTTTGATCAAGTTAAGTGCTGGGATTATATTCAACAGTGTCATTTACCTTAATAATAATAAAAGGGATCTTATCATGCGCAAACATAGCCCAATGGGCGTCAAGGCGCCTAATTCCAAATCCAACTCATAACATAGACCCTGCAGCTCAACCTGTATAAGCTCTCGAGAAGCACCACGTTTTAAGTGCCTTTTTGAACAGCGCTAAAGAGGGTAAGGTCTTCATCTCCATCGGCAGGATGTTCCAAAGCTGTGGAGCAACGACGGAGAAGGCCCTGGCTCCCCATCTGGTGAGCTTGAAGCGAGGGACAACAAGTTGGAATAGTCACGAAGAGCGCAAACACCTTGTGGGATGGTAATGGGTAAGGAGGGAGCTGATAGCGCCTTTAGATCCATCCTCGAGTGCCCTATAGGTCAGACACAGAATTTTGAAATAAATTCTGTGCTGAATAGGCAGCCAATGATGGTCTCTCCTCGCAGCAGTAGCAGAGGAGGCCCTGGGAAGATCCAGGACAAAACGTGCAGCGGCATTCTGCACGATTTGCAGTCGATGTATGAGACCCTTGTTGGATTCCATGTAGAGAGAGTTGCAATAATCCAACCTGGAACCAACAAGGGCGACTGCGATCTGCTTGCGTGCTTGAAGAGACAGATAGCTGCGAATTCTGTTGAGCGTCCTGATCACGCCCCAGCAGGTCGAAACAGTCCGATTCACCTGTAAGGACATCGAGAGTGAGGTATCGAACACTACACCCAGATTTCTGGCAGACTGAGAGGGAGTGGGGCAGATGCCAAGAGAGGGGGGCCACCACTCATTCGACCAGATGTCTTGGTCCTTCCCAAAGACCAGGACCTCAGTCTTGTCGCCATTTAGCTTCAGGAAGTTGGTAACCATCCAATCTGCAACATGTTGCATACAGGACCTGAAGCTAGAGGCAGATGTTATGACAGAGGACTGAGTGAGTGAAACCATGATCTGGGTGTCGTCGGCGTATGATACCACCTCCATCCCCTGCGATCTTACTAGCCTAGCAAGGGGGGCCACGTAGATGTTGAACAGGGTCGGACTTAATGCCGACCCCTGTGGCACCCCACATTGCAAAGACTTAGCTGGGGAGAGGTGGTTGCCGAGCATCACTCTCTGTTCCCTATCAAGGAGAAAGGAGTTAAGGAGACTCAGGGCCGAGCCAGTGACACCTGCCTCCCTAAGCCGAGATGTTAAGATGGCAGGAGACAGAGTATCAAATGCGGCCGTGAGGTCCAATAGCACAAGAACAGTTGTTTGTCCAGCATCAACCTTGCGTCGGATGTTATCGACTACAGAGGTGAGAGCGGATTCTGTGCTGTGGTGTTTTCGAAAACCATGCTGGGTAATATCAAGATACTCCGAAGCTTCAAGGAAAGAAGATAAATGGCGGTTCAAGTGTGCTTCTAGGATTTTAGCAGGTGCAGGGAGCAAAGAAATGGGTCTAAAATTTTTCAAGAGGCCAGGATCGAGTGAAGGCTTCTTGAGGAGCGGCTTCACAATGGCCTTCTTCCATATTGATGGAAAGGTGCCTTGATCAATTACCTTGTTCATTAACTCAAGTAGGGGAGGAAGAAGGCTGTTCCTACAATCTTTTAGCTTTTTAAGAGGCAGAGGATCTAGTGGAGAGGAGGATTTTGTCTTGTCTAGAAGAAGATTCAATCCCTCCAGAGACATAGAAGGAAAAACAGAAAGGAGGCTAGGAGGGGCAGTAACCAGTGCCTCAGAAGAGCTTATGCCTGGAGGAAGATTTTCAACCAAGGAAGTATGAATATCAAAGATTTTTTTATGAAAAAAGTCTGCAATGTCGTCACAAAGACGTTGAGAGCTGACTACGGGATCAGGAAGTTGGAGGGAGCATAGAGAGTCAGCAATTTTAAAAAGCTCCCTAGAGGAAGTGAGTGAACTAGTAAGGTTGGAGAAGTATTCCTGCTTCTCCATTATCACTTTCTGCTTATACTCCCGTAGAGCAGACTTGTGAGCCTCTCTATCCGTAGGATCCCAGGATTTCCTCCATCTCCTCTCACTGCTTCTGCAGCCCTGTCTTAGCAGTCTAAGATGGTCCGAGAACCATGGCGCTGATGGTTTCCGCCGGGCTACATATCGCAGGGATGCAGGGGCAAGCTTTTCTACTGCATTAGTGATAGAATCCTGCAGAGATTGTGCTGCCTCATCCGCATCTTTTAAGGAGAGAGCCTCTGGAGTAGGAACCAAAGGGGCCAAGACCTCATCAGTAAGATTTCTAAGATTTCTTCTAGAGACGAAAGGGGTAGTCCCTTTCTTAATAGAATGAGAAGTAGAAAAGGCTAAATGCAAAGGAACCGCGAAATGATCTGTCCACACCAACGGTAAAGGTGTGCCGCTGGAGAGTCTTAGATCATTAGAGAAAACCCCGTCAAGAATGTGACCTGCTATGTGAGTAGCATTGGTAACAAGCTGAATGAGATCACAAGCTCCGAGAGATTCAACCAGTGATAAAGTGTCCTTAGAGTGGGCGTCATCGAGATGGAAATTGAGGTCACCTAAGATGGTGAAGGAGGGCTTTCCGAAGTAAGGTTCAAGGATTCTCAACATATCAGAGGCAAAATTAGCTCTGTGACCAGGCGGCCTGTAAATCAATATGCCCGTAAAAGAGACTGAGGGGGCACAAGTAATACAGAAGTATAGAGCTTCGAAGCGATCTTGGGGCGAGGAAAGTAAGTTAACCGTACATAGCAAGGACCTTCCTTGTGGAGGAGCAGGTATATGATTTACAGATAGAAATTTCAAGTCTGGAAATCGAAGTGCAGCAATGGCCCTATCGTCAGGCATAATTGCGGAAGAGGATGCGCTCCCGAGTGAGTTTTATAAGACGTTTGGAGAGATATTGAGGGTGGAATTCTCTCCTATATTCAGGCTGATGGGACTAACCCAGATGGCAGAAACACAACTAATATTGTGGTTTTTAAAAAAAAAAGGATAAACCAGCTGACGACTTGGGTTCTTATAGGTCTATCTCGTTGATTAATGCAGACGCTAAATGGTTTGCCACAATTTTAGCTTCTAGTCTTGCTCCATTGATTTTAGGTCTAGTATCACCACAGCAACATGGATTTGTCCCAGGTAGAGATACTACAGAGCGTACTAACACAGATATTATGGCATTTGATATCGCCGGAAAATGTAATATGAATATGGGCATGATACTTGACGCAGAGAAGGCATTAAACCGGATGGTCTGGGATTGCCTTTGAGTCACATTATTTGCTTCTGGCATTGGCAATGAATTTGTTAAAATGATTCAGGCACTTTACATGACTACACGCCCGAGTTGTGCATGATGGGAGTTACTCTAAGCTATTTCACATTTATTGAGGGATAACACGGGGGTGTCCACTATCGCCTCTCCTCTTTACATCAACCCATATCTACAGTCCCTTCTTAGAAACACAGATATCCAGCCATAAGTCTTTGCCAATCAGCAGCCTAAACTCAACGCTTATGCTGACGATGTGGCAGATTATTCTTCGAACCCTGCATCAGTTGTTACTCTGCTTTTTCATGCATCTAGTACTTTTGGGGCGTTCTCTGGCTATAAGTTAAATTTAGGTAAAAGTCAGGTACTTCTGAATTAGATGACAGACTCTGCAAATTCAGGGGGTTACCACCTCAATGGCTTATTTAGGCATCAGGTTGTGCTCTGTGGTTTCTAATATCATTAAATTACATTTTGAAACCCTACTACCTACATTGATTATTAAAATAAAGTCATGGAATAAGCTATATTTTGATTTAACAGCCGCTGTGCGGCTATCTGGTGCAACATCAAGTAATTTCCTTATCAACTGAGGCACCAGCCAGGGATCTCCCCATTCAGCCCTCCTATTTGCCCTGGCCGAGGAGCTGCTCGCCGCTTGGATACGGTGTGATGCTTTCTATAGTGGGTTTGAGTGGACTGGAGACATTTCACATCGCATAGCCCTCTATGCAGATGACATCCTTTTTTTCTTGACACAGCCTCATCACACCAGGCCCCGGATAAGTCAGGTCATGCGTATCTTCGGCGAGATATCTGGCCTGTATATGAATCCCAATAAATCCCAACTCTCGCCACTTTGTGGCCCGCTGGGAGGTGGAAGTTGGATGGATGGCCTGCAGCATGTGTCTCACGGCTTAACTTACTTGGGCGTCTTTGTAGCAGACCAACAAACACTCATGGTCCACAAACTTGAAAAAGGTGGCCACCAAAGTTAAAGCAGAAATTAAGGACTGGGCTTCGCTACCTCTCTCACTCTATGGACTATCTGCCATCTTCAAGATGATTTCCTTGCCGAAGTGGCTGTACCAGCTCCAGCTCCAGCCCCACCCATTTCCGATTCGGATGACCTGGTTCCGTCAATTGAACACCGCCCTGGGCCAATACATGTAAGGTGGCTCCACAGCTAGGTCCTGAATGAATGGTTGTATGGGCCCAGGGACGAACCTGCCTATAAGTTGGAGCGCTGTAGCATGGGCGAGCCATCCGTATGCCCTCTTCTGTATAGCAGGGCTGCACCCAGGGACCCACCCCTCCGCCACATCAGTGGTTATTCTGTATTGGCAGCAGGCCTCGCGGCAGATGGGTCGGGGGAGGGGCTGGGGGGGGGAATATGACGCCTTACTCAGGAGACTCCACTGTGGCGGAACAGCTTACTTCCTCAGGTCGCAGACCTACAGGGGTTTAACGGCTGGGACAATATTGGTATCTCAACCCTGGGCGATGTCATGCGGGGTCCTATCATGAAGTCCTTTCAAGATCTACAAGAGGCATTCTCTATGCTTTACTACAGACACAGAACGCCGGGCTGCTGCTGCACAGTAAGCCTACTTGAGTAAAGGGCCAGGGTTCTTGCATAAAGTAGCATCTACTATGCACCGACTGGGAACCCACACTCAGCAGTAGCCTCACACCAGATCAATTCCAGTTTTGAAATTATTCAAACAAAGAGGCTGGATTGTGAGAGTCTAAAGCTCCACACTGAAATGCCTTTGATCCAAGCTTGAGGGCAGAAAAACTGTTCAGAAAATACTGAAATGATGGTCTTTGATTGAACACCATTATAAACCTCAGTACAAGGTTTCTGAATTTGGGCTAACTCTAACCCACCCACTTAGAAATTACCAACAACATTAAATACTGGTAAATCTGCTGATAGGGTGAATTAACATGAATTACAGGTGGAACCTTGAGAATTAGTAATTACAAGAGAAATCAGTAACTCCTCATCCCATTTCCCCAGTAATTCTGCATTTCGCTCCTGGCTTTCACCAGGAAATTAATCTTCGGATGAAAGAAAACAGATTTGCTGTGCTCAAAAGTATCTCAAAATTCTGATACGGTTTGTGACTGCCATTGCTGATTCTATTGGTATTTAGCATCCACTCAGTATAGAGGTAGGAGAGCCACTGAATGCTCAGATCAAGCTCGAACCAGATGCTTTGTTCTTGCTCAGCTCGAGGGTGTGTCATAATGGCCAGAGCTGCCTACTTTGGCATTGGGGATCCAGGTTCGCGTCTCGGCCGCCGGCTCAACTGCCTGTGATTCTGGGCAAATCACTTAGTCTCCCCGCATCTAGGAAATGTGCCTGGAATCCCTCATGGGTGATTAGTTGCACTATACAAATCCGATTATTCTTATTATTGCTATGACATTACCACACAGGCTAATATGCAACGCAAGCATATTTACCATGCAGGATTTTACAACAAATATGCCTTTCTCACACATGCCTTCATAAAGAAAATATAAGTATTTTGTAGAGAAGTGTGAGGAAAAAAATCTACATACACAGACATTTATGAAGATATACATACATATATATATATTTTTTTCAGGATTTAAGGTGATTATGGGTTTTTGTGTGTCATGGGAAATTTTATGGTTTAGAGTGGGTATGGGTTTTGGGCTGGCAAAGGTAATTTTACGGTTTGGGTAGGTATGGATTTTTGGGTGGCAACTGTATTTTAAGGGATTAGGGTGATTATGGCTTTTTGGGTGTCAAGGGTATTTTTAGGGTTTAGGGTAGGTACGAGTTTTTGGGTGGCTAGTGTCTTTTTTACAGTTTAGGGTGGGTAGGGTTTTTTTGGGTGGCAAGGGTAATTTTAGGATGAGTGTCCGTTATTGGGTTGCAAGGGTAAGATTAGGCTTTAGGGCGTGTGTGTGTTTTTGAGTGGCAACGGTAATATTAGGGTTTAGGGTGGGTATGCATTTTTGGGGGGCAAAGGTAATTTAAGGTTTGGGGGTGTTGTTTTCTGGGTGGTAAGTGCAATTTTAGGGCTTGGGGCGAGTATGTATTTTTGGGTGGCAAAGGTAATTTTAGGTATAAGGGTGGGTGTGGATTTTTAGGTGACAAGGGCATTTTTATGGGTGAGAGTGGATATGAGTTTCTGGGTTGCAAAGGTCATTTAAGGGTTTAGGGTGGCTATGGGTTTTTGGGTGGCAAGGGTAGGTATGATTTTTTGGGTAGCAAGGTTAATTTTAGGGTTTTGGATGGTTAGGGGTTTCTAGGTGGCAAGGATCATTTTAGGGTTAAGGGTGGAAATGCATTTTTGGGTTGCGAGGGTAATATTAGGGTTAGGGTGGGAGTGGGTTTTTGGGTGGCAAGGGTAATTTTAGGATGACAAGGGAGTATGCATGTGTGTATATATACAAACACACATAGGGGTTATACTTACCTGTTACATTTTTACCACACATATGCCCTTACCATACATGCATTTACAATAAAAAATTTCGTTGTAGAGGCATATGTGGTAAAGGCATATTCGT
The DNA here is from genome assembly GCF_964263255.1 of Lissotriton vulgaris. Lineage (NCBI taxonomy): Eukaryota > Metazoa > Chordata > Amphibia > Caudata > Salamandridae > Lissotriton > Lissotriton vulgaris. The sequence goes on from NC_141689.1 coordinate 512,049,214, forward strand.
TGTAAAGACTTGTGTAGTAAAGATGCTTAGATTGTAAAGACAACGTGAAAAAGGCATGTGTGGTAATGGCATGCATGTGTGGTAATGGCATGCATGAATGTTCCGTCTAACCATCTCATAGTCGGCAATATGCCTAAAATAATCTTTTAGTAATTTGTGTGCCAAAAGTTAATTTGCACACATTCATCCAAGTTTCTAATTTTTGGCTATGGTCTGGCTTGACAGCGCAGCTCCAGGTAATGGAGACAAATGGTGCATTGCATTATTCCTTGACCTATCTTCAGCTTTCAGTCCCATTTATCACAACTTTCTCCTTTGTGCACTAGGAGGGCCAGAGAAGGCATAGCGCGGAAAAGGATCAGAACCTACCAGACTAACAGCACACTATGCATGAGAGCAGGCGATTCTATATTCGGCCCCTCATACGTTCCATTTGGAGTGTCACAAGGATCTGTCCTAGCCCCCCTATTAGTCAACTTGTATGCCGACTTCCGGTGACATATTCTACATTGCGTTTATAGACTTACGCTAGTGCATGAATGATCTGCAGTTGTACTTCAACACTGATGGCACAGATTACACTAGTTCACTTGCCAAAAGTGCTTCCGTCATCGAGATCGTAACCTTTATTCAGCTGCCTAAGCTTGAACTTTCAGGGACAGACACATGGAATCGGAATGATATTAAAGTATCTTAGATAACAAGGTAATTCATGTTATTTTTCTCTGACAGCAGAATCAGATTGGAGGTGGGCAGTCACTAACCTACATGGATTTTTAGGACTTGCTTGACAGTGCAACTATCGCCTGACCTTTTAACCTACACCAATATTATTTCACACTTCTTTGTTTCGACACGAATGCTTATCTATTCCTATGGTCTTTACTTGTAATCATACAACATTCCTTTAAAGCCAGACCTATTGCCAAGGCCAATGCTTGCTTTGATCTTAGAATGTCTGGCTAGCGCAGAGGCGGAGCTCTTAGTCACGCGCCACAAGATGACTTGCCGTGGGAGGTTGTCTTCGTCCAGGTTGTTGAGGCCCATGGAGGAGCTGCATAGATGAGTCTGCACCAGATCAAGGTCATCGCCTGCCAAGGCCTCATTAAGCAGGGCAACCGTAGACAGCATTTCCACAGCGATAAATAATTCTTCCTGAGCCAGGAAATTCTGCAGAAACAGGGAGTGTGTTATGCATAATTCATATGACAAACAAAACAATTTGATTAGCACTGCAAAACAATGCTTTATTACTTCTTGGGTAAAACGTCCTCCAGTGACTCAGTTGTTCCATGGAAAACAGTAAAAGAGCACTTAAGTTAGCTAAAGGTATTTTCACCCTTTTATATTATGTTTATTTGGAATAAAGTGTATATGCTACAGGTATCAATTCGAAATCCAACTTAAATACAACAATCCAGGAAGAGTAGGGGAACTTCAGCCAGATGAAAGGTTTAGCAGGTACTTAACAAAACAAACATTGGCCTAGCCAGCAGGTTTGGCCATGGCCTGCCATTTTTTAAGAAAATAAGCATCAGAAATTAAAACTGTTAAGTAATAAGAAGTGAAATGTAGTGGCATGCATATGCGTGCAAAACGTAAAAATGGTTCCATTAAAAAACAAACAAAAAAACAGAATAAAGCAGAGGTCAGACTACTAGACCTGCCACCGGAATGAACTACTATTTAGATGGTCATGTAAATGTTCAAGAGCCAAAATTGTCGTCATTCACGGTGAAGGCGGCCAACAGCTAAAGTGGTCTGACCCACAGCCCTATGCTGTATGCTGTATGCTGTATGCTGTGGTGGGCAGAAGCAAGATGTGACCAATGACGAGGACAGACCAAAAGCCCCTCTCTCAACAAATATGCATTTTTATCAATTATTTTTTGGGGAAAATTGAGGCTGGTGAGACAACTAAATCTACCTCCAATCCAGATCTAAAAGTAAGCACTCTTAAAAAGAGGATACCCTTAATGATAATAATGTGTGCTCTTTTAACACTTTATAACACTAATGCAGTTTCTAATTGTTATAAAAGCTTGTGTTACTATTACCTAATTTAATATTATACCCGTTTTCCAGACCCTGGAAAGATGAGGACGGCCATGACAAGATTTGAACTTGAGACCTGCAGATCACATCACGTCAGCTTTGAGCTTTCATCTCATTCAGCCATCCGGCTAATTTACACTGTTTTGTAAGCTATGAGGATGCTATAGGCCGCTTCCTTCAGGCGCATGTCAATCAAAACCCCACGCAACCGCAATTAGGAGCAGACAATTATTGGTCAGAGATGTAATATTTGAAGTCACGTAAGATCAGGAATAACTGATTGAAGCCAGGAAACATTTGAACTGAGTGGGAATTCTTAAAGGTTAGATTGATGGTCATTATTCTAAGAGGTACACACCAGAAGCATGCCTTCCCTGTGTTTTCGGTAAAAGTGTCAGAAAAGTCAAGGACTGAAAAAAAAAAATGAACCACAAATGCTGAAAACTGATAAATGTTAGTTAATAAACAATCGTTTTTCTGTGAAATGTTTACATTTTTGAGTCCTCTGCAGTCAAAATATAATAAAATGAAGCATGTATGTTATCTGGCACATTTGTTCAGACAGCCAAAAAGAGAACAGTACTATCTGAAAGCTCGTATACGTGTTTTAAATATCCCCATCAAGCTTGTACCTAACTTTCAATCTTGAACAATGAAAATTCCCGCCATTTTGTCCTATTTCACTCTCTATGCCCGAACGTACAGACAGTCACTGCATAGGGGGAAGGGGAGGGCTCTGATGAGATTCCTTCCTGGGGCACGATAAGGTACTCCAGAAAGAAATAGGAATTGGAGTAGATGACTAATGGGAGAACAATGCCCCAGGTTGGACTGTTCATAGCACTGCCGTTATTACAGTAAGATGCCCGTATTTAAAATGAGTGTAGAAATGGTTAAGGTAAGAGATAGGGAAGGATGACTTTGATCTGATGGGACATTGGTGGCATATTATATCTTTACAATACTGCCAAAAAAAGCATTTGGGGCCCAAAATAATACTTTAAAAAATCCTGCATGAACCTTAAAGTAAACCTGTTTGTTACTACAGGTGGGTAACACATTTATGGAATGACATTTTGATGACTACAAATAAGCCCTCGTTTATAACCAATATATTATTACAAATAACATTTAGTCTAGCAGGGGAAAAAAACCATATAGCTTCAAGGAAGAGAAAGATTTGTAAATGGACTGTCTCGTCTGGAAAAGTCTAGGAATTTAGGACTATCAAAATGTTCAGGTATTCTATTGATATAAAAAGAGGTACATTGTAGAAGAAGAAACGTAACCGGGGATAGCAAAATGCAAAGTAAAAACTACTAAGCTGATACACAAACTCCAAAAGTTAATTATGCTGCCAATACCGGATGCGGAACTGTTTCCAGACAATGAATACTTAACATAGCACCACCCTCACAAGCATGCTGCATGTGATTACAATCTTTTTGTAGGCAAAAACGGAATTACATTTGTGCTCAGTTCCAGCCAGAGCAGATAGGAATAGAGCTACCTTGTTTCTTGTTCATCATAAAACAGTTTGCTTTTCCAATTACTCTTGGAAGCTCACTCCTTAGCAGCGTAAGTTGGAAAGCCAATGATACTGTCTCAGAGACTGATTAATTCAGGCTGGTGACACGTTTCCTGCTGAACTCAATAGCTCCCAAACAAATCTAATGCATATAACGAGCAGTTATCCAATGACAGACTAGTCTACAACCAGGCATTTCTTGCCAGGCTTTGGAATCAGAAGGCATGAACCATCACCAGTTGAATCTGAGAAGCCACTGCTGGCAACCAAACCGTTTCACCCTCTACATAGGGCACAACGCAGACTTCTGTATATCCGTGAAATGCTGGCTCTACTTGGTAAGCACAGTTAGCTTTGGGAATCCAGCTCTGCGGGCCCCGATAGTAGTGGGTTGAGATACAAAAGAGCAATACAGAGTTTTTCCATCAGAGAGGGAAAATCTGGTAATATTGAGAAGGCACTCGTCTGCCCGGAAGGACATCGCCTGTGGCATGCTAATGAAATCAGTATTGTGACCTTCCTTTTCAATATTTTTCTGTACCCATGGTTTATTTATCAAAAATGAAAAGTACGTATTTGGCAGGAGAGGTGGTGCATTTAAAGAAACTAGCAAGTAGTTGGGCTCAAAATGGCTGTATTTCTGAAAAATATATAAAACTTAACATTTGAGTGATAGTAGTACATGAGGCATTTTGCTGATGTTGGCAGTCTGACACCAGAGGGAACTTACTGCTAACACACATTTCTACTTTATTGACAGACATTTCTTAACTATATTGATTACAAAAATGATATTACCATAACTACTGCTACCTAAAATAAGAAATTGTAAGATGTATGTAACTAGTTTGCTTTCTGATCATTTAAAATATCTGTACATTGAGTGATAGACTAATATTGCAGATTTAGTCACCAGCGCTAAGCTTATTGTTTAAGGCATATGATTGTGAGATTGAATTTTTCCACCCTACTCCTTTCAAATAAATGTTCATTCTTAAATACATGATTGATGGTCTATTATGTATATATGTATTAGGTATTTATAAAGCGCACCTTCATCCAGGGCTTAATTTGAGCCGGGGCTTGCCGGTGCTTAGCACCGGCACCTAATTATGAGGGCCGGGTCTATGTCACGGCGGCCGCGGCATTAAGTGCACCTGTGTGTAGAAATCAAAGTCCCACTGTCTCCTGCCTTAAGTCGTCCTGCGTGCACTGCTGTGTGGTGCCATAAGGGTTGTTTCATTCCGCGCTCGTTGTTTAGCTTAGCACAGCAGTATTTCCTGGGGTTGGGTGGGGGGTGGACGTGACGTCACTCAGTTGACTCCAGTCCCACTTTCGATTTTCATTTTCCATCCTGAGCTGAGCAGCATCATCACGAGTGAGCAGTAGAGTATTAGTCCTACCTTGTTGTCTTCTTTCTTCAAGACTTCGCCCGAGTCGCCACGCCAGGGCCCCAGTGTGGGCGGGAGTCTGTTGTTCTTGTTGGAGGCCAGGGCAGGGCTTTGCTGCGGGGGTTGGAGCTGTGCGCGGCAGAGGCAGCCACGCATGCGCAGATGACAGATATCGCATATGCGCATTTTCGCTGCCCGCCCCAGCATACCCGCATCTCCTCACCAGCAGCGTGAGGGCACTGGGGCAGCCATCCCAGCAGTGAGTCCAGTGCCAGGGACACGCACGCCGCCCGCCTTTCAACTCAACAGTAGGCAGCAGGTCAGCAGGAGTTGGGACTGGGAGCTCAGCAGGTGAGGCGAGGGCGAGGGCGAGGCGAGGCGAGTGAGGCAGTGGCACGCATAAAAGTGAGGCTCAGAAAACAACTTACGGGATACAGGCCTTTTGTAACTTTGCCGAGTCCTGCAGCCCGCTGCCTTTCTGCGCATGTGAAGCTCTGCCCTCTGCAAGGTAATTCTTTCTACTTCGGCTCTCTTAAGCTTTTATCAATGGTCGTCCAATGTCTTTAAGTGTGTTGAGAAGGGAGGTTCCACTGACAGGTCCATTTGTCGACTCTTTGTCCAACCCGTTTTACAGTCGAGGCAGCTCCCTGAGGAAGTTTTTTTGTCAGTGAAGCTCTGCGCACTTTCATTTCTTACAAGTTTGTTTCACTTTTATTTCTCCCCGCAGCAGTCACTTTCTTACCAACACCTCAGTGCCCTGTGGTTTTCTGGGTTACGTGACAATATGAGCTACTATTGTTTAAAGAACATATAGTTTCTGTTTTGAAAACATTGTATTTTATTTTAAAAAAGAAATACATATTGAGACGATCATCTACCATAAAGATGAATACTGTAAACCGGGATCCATCAAACCAAATACTTAAACTCATCGAAAGGGCACGGGACACGAAGTTATGAGCAAAGGTGAAATGCATAAATAAAGCGTGGGAACTGTGAGTGCTTTGATCAAGTGGGGGTGCTGGGTGAGAGAGCGTGGGGGCGGGTCAAAGGCGTGATTATAAAAACAAATGCATGTTAAGTTAATCAGTGTGAAATCCACTTTTGTGCATTATGAAGCCTGTGTAAGTTGATGCACTGCAGAGGTCTGTGTGTGCAACCACAGAGCTACAGAAATGAAACCTGTGTGGTTCAGTGGATAGTAGTGCCCCGGTGAAAAACAACAAAGCCTCGTTAATCCGCAAATGGTCTTTTAAAGACCTGTAAAGTGCCCGGGAAGCTGTCTCAGTAGCCCGGGCTGACACTCACCAGGGCCCTTTCCCAATGGGCGTTGCTCTGCTGTTCACACCCGCCCCCTGCATTCTCCCCTGAAGACTTCTTTCCATTCCCATGTCCAGGGGGAGGCTCAGTGACAGTGAGAGGACCTGTACCTTCCGACACGTCCCCGAGCTTCACACCCCTCCCGGTCTATTTCGCAGGCACAGAGCCGACAAGGCTGCACTCAGGTCCCTGGGTTGTCTGTCCCAGACCTCGAATTGCCAGCAGCTGTCCTGGAAGCCTCCCAGCCGTTTGCCTTCTGCTAAAAAATATAATAACTGGAGAAGCAGAGACTCAAGGTTGAGTCTGAGGGTGTGTGTCTGTATAGGTGTGCCAACTGATGCATACACGACGCTCTCCTGTCATCCTGCTACTGCCTCCTGCAACCCCCACAGGGTTATGAAAGGTTTTTTTATTTTAATGCATGCAGCATGCTTTTCAAAAGAATCGGCATTCTGTGGTCTGGTAACCTTGGATTTGTCTCTCAGAAGCTAAGAAAGAGCTCAGTGCGAGGGCAATTTCCACCGGTTCGAAGAAGAGTTTGGGGGTAATTTAAAACAGGTTTTTGACGGCAATAAGCTGTCATCTATGTTGTATGGGAGGTGATTATCTCCCCGGCCTCAGCCTGTGAAGATAATGCAGAATGGTGCTAGGCAGCTTGTCTGTGCGCATGTCAGCTGAGACAGTGTGACACTTAGATAACTGAGATGGCTTTGTGGGTAACTTGTTCATTTTGGTGCCTCACACATCCTTTCTGTTGGACAAGGTCTCATGTGGACAGAGACCATTTCTAGTGCTTTGCAGTACATTTAAGAAGATGTTCTTGGAGTTTCTAGTTGCTCAAATGGGTGTTATTTCTGATATTTATAGGTTTCCCTCATCTTCATTACTTGATTTTCCTTGTGAGAAAGTGTCACTCTTAGTCGTTGAAATGTCACTCATAATTACACGGACATTTTGAAAATGTCACACGTAGCAATCTGAAACCTTGGCAGCTATGAGGCAGTCAGGGCCTGGCCGGGGCCCTGGCTGGTAGGCCGCAGCCATTACTACTGGATTAGATAGATTACTGTGGTGCAGGTAGGCCGGCTGGACAGATCAGGAGATTCGGTTGTTTTCGTTTTTTCAGGGCAGGGGAGATTCGGTTTCGTTTTTTCAGGGCAGGGCAGTGAGGGCACGCAGGACCGCGGCACGCAGCATTCGAAATGATTTCAGTCTCTTGTTTGATTGTGCAAATCCCAATTGCAGTCCCTGATGCGTGACCTTTTTCTTCCTTTGTCTTCCAAAGTACCGCTCTTTGGACATGCTATTTGCCATACTACCTCTTTTGGGAAGGCCCATGACAATTATTGCTGTGGAAACCATTTAGATTTCAGTCTAAACTACTCTTTTCGATTAAGTGAGTTTTCTGTATTGGACAGATATAATTTTTGGAATCTTGTAATGTTGAAAGCATGGCTAGGCTCTTTGCATTATCTTAAGGGTATTCATATTCCTATTGGATGTGCCTTGGCTTGTGTATGCCCTCTTTTGTGCGTACTCCTCTCCCCTTGTGCTATTCAGAGCTTAATTTGTGTAGGTATTTTCCAGCACATTTTTTCGACGTTCACAAGATGGTTTCCTTCAAGCCTGTATGAATGCTTCCAGCAATTTAGTAAGATCATGCATTGTTTGTGCTGGGATAGTTAGGGGTAACATTGAAAAACAGACAATATAAAGGCGAGGCAAAACGTTCATTTTCTATACCTGCATCCTACCACACATGGAGCGATTAAGTTAGGACCATCTTGCAAAGTCAATCTTAAGTTTGGCCAGAAGTGGGTCACCATTAATTTTCACCAGTTTTGCGAGTCCAGTGTTTATGTATATTCTAGATATTTGAGGCGGGATACTTGCCACTTAAAAGGATGATCGGCAGTTGCAGCTATATGTGTGTGGTATGTGAGGAGTGCCTTGCATTTGCCCCAGTTAATTTTGTACCAAGAGAACTGGGAGAAACGAGACTTCATCTATCAAATGAGGTTCGACATAAGAGAGTGTTACTAAAATGTCAGAATAAAAGAAAGAATTGTGTTCTCTTGCACGTGTCTAAATTCCTTGAATTTTGGTATTTTGTATGATGGCTTGTGCCAATGGTTAGGGAGCTAGAACAAGTAACAGTAGGAAAAGGGGGCAACCCTGTCTTGTTTCCCGTGTTAAGTTAAATTCTGCACGATGACCCAAATGCAATGCGCCCCCCTTTGTGCACATGACATGGATATGTAATATAATAGCTTCCAATTGGCAAGACTTATTTTGGGAAGGGAAACAGATGACCGGATTGCAATTGAACCTCTCCCATTGCTAACCCTGCTGGGCTATGTACATGAACTCCCTAAGAGCAGTCACAGATTTGTAGCAATGGCAATGCTCCTGGCAAAATACAAAATACTTATGCTTTGGGGCGACAGACAGAAACCCACAGTTAAAAGCTGGATCGAGAGTATGACATAATGTGATACCAGAAGTCAGCTGTACACAGAGCTCCAGCCCGACATCTCGCCCAAAGTACATATTGCAACCACTGAGGGCAACAGGGGAACGTGACACACAATCCAGTCAGGGGGTGTGACCGGCAGAGCATGATACATGACTGCTCTTTCTCTGAGTATATATGATACACGCTCATAAAATCTGTTGGGTTGGGGGCCCGGGCCTGGGGCTGTGCGCGGCAAGCAGCCTGCGCACATTATTTCAGTTGAGTCATGCTTCTCAATTGCATTTGCAGCCATTTTTTGATATTTGTAATTCACACTACTGTTTAGCCATCTCTAGACGCAGTACCAGGTGCTGCTATAACTAAGTTTAATGGGACTCAATGTATTGATCATGCACCTCAGCACCAGTTTAGCACACATATATATCAATAAGCTACAGATAGGTGATCAGTCAACCTTTGCAAAGGGCCTTCCAATATGCTGCAACGTGTGACTGTGTTTTTCTCTTTACTAACTTTTTAACCGTTTGAGCTAGAAACAATATTTTTTCTTTAAATCTGCAGCTTATGCGACAGAAGATGGATGTGTCAATCCTACAATTATGCAACAATCGCATAATTCCAGTTGCCCTGGTCATAACTGGTTAATAAATAAAAGGGCAGGAGTAGATTGGCTTAAGAGGGGATTGTCTCAGCGACAAACGCCTTACTGGTAAATGGCAGCATGTTGGGTACCAAGGTGTCCATGGTGAGTTTTTTGGTGGTTAGGTCTTTAGCAGGAGGTAGGTGGTATGGGTAGGAGAGGGAACTAGGCTGTGGTGGAAGTGTTGTTGGCACTGAAGGATGCTAAGAGGGAGGACCTCTTGGAACTGGGGTCTAGGCCATGCCTCGGTACCTGGGATTGTTCAGCCCCTGCAGAGGGTGGTATGGCTGCAGTTGGGCTGGCTCTCATTCACAAACTAAAGCTGAAAGGTGGAGAGAGCATTGGGGGTTGTTACAGGTGGGAGCAAAGAGGATTAGGTGAGCAGGGGGCCAGCAAGAGCTGAGCGGCCCCAGAGGCATGGTAGAGTCCGGTGCGGGAAATATAAGCATGTAGATGGTCACATGTGTCCGCTGACAGTAGTGTGGTCAGTGGAGGGTCATAGGATGCCAAGCGCCTCAGTCTCCCCACTTGCTTGACAAAGCAGGTGGTGGTAAAAACGGGCCGTGTGCAGATCACCCCGGGTAGTGGCAGATATATATTACCTCCGACTTTTAGCAGTACCAGTTGAAAAGGTGGGTGGAGCTAATATAGTAAGTGGGTGGAGCCAGCAGATGAAGTGGGTGGAGCCAGAGAAAAGTAGGTGTGGCCTCCGACAAACATTTGAGCACCTGCACTTCATATTTTACAAATTAAGCACTGTCATCCCCAAAGGAATATTACGGCTAGTAGACCCGACACCATTGGTGTGGATTTCCCCTGCATTTTTAGCCTTGCCTTTTTACTGTGTGTTGGACTTCGTTTTGCTGGTCTAGATGCTTTGGGCACTTTGCCACTGCTGTTCGGTGCTAAAGTGCAAGTGCGCCCTTTGTAAATTGTTATGGTTGGGTGTTTCCATAGTTGGCTTATTTAATTTACTGGTAAGTCCTTAGTACAGTGCACTGTATGTCCAGGGCCTGTAAATCAAATGCTGCCAGTGGGCCTACAGAACTGATTGTGTCAACCGCACAAGCAGGTTGTAAATGTAACTCAAACCTGCCACTGCAGTGTCTGTGCACAGTTTGGTACTGCCATGTCGACGTTGCAAGTGCACCCACTTGCCAGGCCCTAACCTTTCCTTTTCTTAGATGTTAGGCACTCCTAAGGTAGGCCCACGGTACTCCTGTGGGCAGGGTGCAGTGTATGTGAAAGGTGGGACATGCTCTGATGTGTTAAGACAGAACTGGTTTGGCTAGGGCAAAGAGCTTCTCTGCCACAGAGAACAAAGCAATTTACTGTATAAAAAGAGGGGCCCAGACCCCAGACTTTTAGATCACTTCTGGAGATCAAGAGGAACCTTTGCCAAGGAGAAGAGCTGGAGAAACTGAGGAGGTATACTGCTCCTGTGTTGTTTTTGAGCTCTGGGGTTGAGCTTCAGTGGCTACTTTCTGCCAAGGAAAGGAGAATGACTTTTCGGTTTGCTGTGTGCCCTGCTAGTATAAGATCTCTAAGGGCTTGAAATAGAGCTTGCCTCCTGTGCTGAAGTCTCAGGGACATAAAGACTTCAACCCCGGTCCCCCTTGAACTCCTTTGCTGGGAGTTCTGACCTACTGAGAGGTGCCTGCCAGTGTTCTGGGCTTCTGGAGGTTTTTTTGGACTGGAAACTGCAAGAACTGTGAACATCAACCCATCGCCTGTTTCCAACAGATCGCAGCAGTGCCAGAGAATATTTCCGACGCATCGCCACCACCGAAGAATCGACGCAGCACCTGCTCGCAGCTGAAGTGTCTATTGTGCAACAAATTCTGTGCACCGATCTCTGACGTTAGAGATCACCGCACCCATTTTGAAGCAGGCCTGGTTGGAGAAGAACAACGCTTTGCACAGGATCATCACACAAGACCTCGAACCGACAAGTCTGTTGCATCGTTGGAGGGCGCCATAAGAAACCGACACATCATCTCCCCACGCAGTAAGAAAGTGACATCACCTCCTCTCAGGTAAGGAACCAACGCATAACCCCCCCCCCCCCCCCCCACCCCCTTTACAGCAGTAAGGAATTGACCCATCAACTCCCCCGGAGCAAGGAACCGAAGCATCAACTTCCCTGAGTGTAAGACACTGAAGCACCATCTCCTCAACACACCTTTTTGCTTGCATTTTTGGATACATTCAAGGAACTTTGTGTTGAAAGTTTCGCATCTCACATTTTCTTGCAACTGAACTGTTTCTACCTTTTAAAAAACATTTTTAGTACAGTATTGTGGAGTTTTGTGGTATGGTCTTGTTTTGGTTTAGATAAAGATTACTTATTTTTCTAAACTGGTGTGGCGTCCATTTGTAGTGTTTTCACTGTATTACTGTATGCTTTCACAAATGTTTTACATGCTGCCTCTGAGATAAGCCTGTCTGCTCGTGCCAAGCTACCAAGCGGGTGAGCAGGGTTTTTTTTTTTATAAGTGTATCCCCCTTACCCAACTAAAAGCAAGGGTCCCTATGTGGACAAAGGTACCTACTTCTGCCAACTAGAGACCCCCATTTCTAAAACTGGTATTAGACCATACTTTGCTGGTAAAGTGAACATAGCCAGATCTTCAGTTTTCTCCGAAACACTAATAAATCTGGCACTGTGCATACATTCTGATTGTTCCATTGGGTTGCTGCCAAGAATGTTTTTCTTAATTCTTTAGCAAAGTATTAAAGCTTAAGTGACTGATCGAAGGATTAGAGTAGGCTTATAAAAAGTGACTATTCTGTAAAATTTCTGGACACTTATTATGGAGTGCTCTGTGCATATCGCGCATTTGCTTAAAGATTGCCTTTTTTTCCAAACTGGGAGCCAGTGCAGCTGACAGACAAGCTGAGGCTGAGCTCCTGTTCAATTTGTTGCAGATACATTTTTCTGCCGTGTTCTGAATATTCTGGAGCCATGTGAACAAATACTCTGCCATGCCCACATACAGCGCCTTTCCATAGTTCAGCCTACTCATAATCAATGCTTGAACAATATTCCTTCTTTGTGCCACTGAAATCCAGCGAAATAGTTTATGAAGGGTAAGTTAAAGACCAAAACTGATCCGGCATACTCAAGTTAGATGTTCTTGTAGGGAGAGAACGTCATTAATTAAAAAGTGCAAATTCTTTACTGCCTTTTCTGGTTGCGGTGCTGAACCTAACAAAGCTGGCCACCAAGAGTCATTACCCCCATTTCCCTTATGTCCTCGTCCCATTCATTACAAAGTGGCATATGAATGGGACAAGGACAACGGGACCCGGAGTAATGAATATTACCGGTAACTAATAGAGCATTCCACCAGGTCCCTTATGTCCTCGTCCCATTCATACGCCACTTTGTAATGAATGGGACGAGGACAACGAGACCCGGAGTAATGAAGATTACTGGTAAGTAATAGAGCATTCCAGACTATGCCAGGTCCCTCAAAAAGCAGTATTTCTGTTTTATCCGCATTAAGTTTTAGACAATGAGTCTGTAGCCAGCCAGTCACTCCTGAGAGGCATTCAACAAGATTTCTGTGAGTCTCTGCCTGATTATCATCAATGGAGATGATCAGCTGGGTAGCATAAGTGTACAACATTTCAAAACCTTATGCCCTCACAATGCTTGCCAAAGGTGCCAAACAGATATTAAATAAAGTGATGCCCAATGAAGATCCCTGAGGCACCCAGCAATGCAGGTTTCGAGGACTAGATCGAAAAGGGGATAACTGCACTACAAATAATCTATTACTTAGGAATGAACTAAGCCGCTGCAAAGTGGAAGAGCGCAACTCCATTTCATGCATCCTTTGCAGCAAATAATAGTGGAAACCTATATTGAATGCTTTAGTGCAGCAGCTTTGCCTTGCTACAAGGTCCCTGTCCATCACCGCCAAAAAGGTGGACTCTTTACTATTTCTTGCCCTGAATCCCATTTGAGAAGCATCTACCAGATTATTGCTCTCCAAATATTGGGTCAGTTGACGATTGACTAATTTTTCCAACACTTTAGCCAGTTAAGGCAGCATTGAAATGAGCCAATAATTAGATAAAATAGAGGCGTCCTCCTGGGCTTTCTTTGCCAGTGGTTCCACTAAAACCTGTTTCCGTGTTACTAGAAACTCTTCCTCATGTACAGATTTATTCAACAGTGCGGATACATATGGCACCAGTAAGGGGGTTAAGTGGGAATAAATAAAGTGAAGACAGCGATCCAATGTGGACCCTGGCCTCACCTTACCCATCATCTCTTCCACCATTGCTACAGACAGTTCAACAAACAGACCCCAGTTGAAGTACCTTATGGGTGTGGTCTGATATTCTCAAATTGTTCCCCCTCTATGGGAAGTCGATCATCAAATATCGAAAAGATGTTCAGATCTTGTCAAAAAATTCTACGAGCTCCCCAATAAAGGAAACTGAGGCTTTAGCTGTCTGCTCAATGGCCATTGGCTGCACTAATTCCTTAACTATCTTAAACAGTTCTCTATATGAACTACTGCTTTCCTCAAGTCTTTTCACAAAATATTGTCTTAGGTAGTCTTAATTGTTTATACAATCTTTCAAAGCATTTTTATAGAACACTTGATCCTCTGTTCCTTTGGTACGTTGCCACTTTGATTTAGGGGCTTTTCAATTTCGTTTTAGTCTTCAACTCACTTGTATACCACTTTTCTGATCATTTATTTACCAAATTGTTCTTCTTAATTGGAACCCAAACATCGAGAGATAAGGATACCGCCTTTGCAAGCTCTGTGGCTGCTGTTTCTGCAAAGCATTCCTCTGTAATCACTGGGGGGTTGAAGATTTCAGAAAAAAGAATCAGGTTAACTGATCTTCATAGTTTCTTATCATAATATAAGGGGCTGACTAATAGTTCTTTTACCCAATAAGGAAAATGAAAAATTCACAATAAAGTGGTCTGACCACGCGGTAAGCTCTACTGAGCGGATCATTACTGAATTCACGTTAGAAAAAGAAGTAGGTCTAGTGTATGCCCTGCCTCGTGGGTTCGAACCACTAACTGCAGAACCTTCATCTCACTTCTCAACGATCGGCTCAAAATATCCAGTTGGGTCCTCAAAATGTAAATTAAAAACCCCTAAAAGGAGAACATTTTTAGATTTATGACACGTGGGGACAGTCTATCAATCAACCTTGCTGCAAACTGTGGATTGTAACCAGGCGGTCTATAAAATGATTGCAGTGTTAACAGTCACCTCCCAGCGGGTCGTTTACACACACATTCAAAAATTAAAGGACGTTGAGTGTAGATGAGAGGAAAGATGCTCTATAATACATTTCACAAAATGCCAGGCAATGGTGAAATTGCACACCTACATATTTGATCTTCCAGAAATTCTGAAAGCTCTCTAGGCAATTTAAGAGGAAAACTGCGCTGATAAAAACCCATTTTTCTACAATGTTTTAAGATTTGAGAAAAGTGTACCCCCAAATCGGGCGCACAATGAAATTATCGAATTATTTTTGAGTGCCCCTTTAATAAACTCTATAATCCTTTTTGGAAGAAGGATAATCAATCCTTCGTTAACTGAGGTACTCACAATTGCCAAGACATGCGAGCATAGTCAAGCTTGTGAGGAAGAGATAAGAAAAGGGTGTGTTGTGAGTAATAGAAACAAAGGAGAAATAAAACCAACAAAAAGCATGAAGCACAATTTGTTCAAAATAAATCGGGAAAGGAAAGGAAGAAAGCAAACAAGACATTTCTCGGTACATGCTTTAGGTGTGGTGAATATGGTCATTTTGCTATAACAAGGAATGTGTTGTTTGGAAAGCTACTTGCAAAATGTGCGGGAGAAAGGGTCACGTGACAACATGTTGTAGAAGTGATAATTTGAAAAAGAAAGATTAAACAGATTGTGGAGGAATAGTCTTGAAGGTGATGGACGTAGGAGCAGAAAGTCCCTTTGATTTGGTCTCAATAGAGGATGTGTCTACTAGCATGCTGCTTGACTCAGCGGTGAAGATAATATTAATTCCTAGAGTACATAAAAAAGAACTAAAAGGAATTGTCACGCTCTTCTAACCTCATATTTGTCCTAAATATTATTGGAGTGAACCAAACAAGCAGATCGGATATTTTTCAGGGTTCATACATTTTAAAAGGAGGTATACAGTAGGGAAGATTTATGTTTCAGTAAGAGGTCATTCTCTCAGTTGGTTTCATCAAAATAAACTAATGGTCTACCTGAATCCCACTAAAAATTTGGCAGTAAAATTAAAGTTCATGGAACACATTAACCAGGTTGCCACTAGTAGGCCAGTGTATGAAAAATAATTCCCAGAGGTCTTTCAAGACAGATTGGGATGTCATAAAAAATATATTAATAAGATAAGACTTTAGAAGGGTTCTCTGCTGGTAGTGAGTAAGGTCATGGGTGGCTAGCCTTAGTGGCAAAGGACAAAATGCTGGAAAAGTCAGAAAAATTAAAAGAAAGTGACGGAGTAGAGAAAGCTGAAGTGACTGATGAATCACTTGCCACCTCTCCTCAGCGCCGTGATGTCCTTTTAGGATGAATGTTAGCGCTTTACAAATAAATAAATACAAATACTGAAAAAGTTTTAAAGCCAATGGGGAGGCAAGATTGAGTTACCGTAAATTCAATCCACACACAACTGTGTTGTGATGGATCATTACCCTTTACCCAACATAACTGAGATGTTGGCTATGTTGAAAGGTGCAAAATATTTCTCGTCCTTAGATATCACCTCAGCATACCATCAGGTGAAGTTGTATCAGTAATCTCTAGACATGACCGAATTTGTCACACATTTTGGGACATTTAAATTTCAAAGATGCCCTACGGGCTGATTTCTGCTGCTGAACTTTTTCAAAGAGTGATGGAACATATATTAAAAAGAGCGAATGGAGTAAATACTCTATCATATGTTTTGGTGTATGGATGTGATGTTGAGGAACACAATCAACATGTACATGATGAACTTAGGAGATAAAAAAAATGGCTTAAGGTTAAAGGCCAAGAAATACAAATGTACTCTTACGGAGATTGACTAGTTGAGATAAAAAAGAATCACATCTTCGAGCATTGAGTCGAGGAAGGAATTGGTTGCTACCATTAATAACATGGCTAGTCCTAAGTGTAAAGAAGAAGTGATCAAATTCTCGGGTATGTCCAAGTACTACAACATGTTCGTCCCAAATTTAGCAGACAAAAACGATAATAATGCAATAAATAAGGATTTAGTATTCATTTGCAATGATGAATGTGAGAAAGAATTCAAACAGTTGCAATCGTGCCTGAGTGAAGCATCTAGTTTACCTAGCTGTGAAGCAGGTGAGGATACAATTAGGATGTCTAAGGCCAATTCAAGGGGTTTAGGAGTTATTTTACTACAAATCCATCAGGGTGTGCAGCGCATCATCTTATTCATTTCAAGGGCTTTGAAAGGGGCAGAATGGACGTATTCTGTGATAGAGAAGGAGGCATTAGCCATTTATTGGTCTGTGTGTAAGTTGAGAAAGTTTATTTGAGGGGACAAATTTGAGATCAAGATGGGCCATAAAACCTTGAAAGAGCTACTGGAGAAGAAAAGTGTAGATGCAATTCCGAAAAGATTAGGAAGTGGGTGGTGTCCCTCCATGAATTTTACTTTGATGAGACTTATGTACTTGGTATAAAAGACAGTTAAGCAGATTGTTGCTCACATCTCATTAGTGAGAATTGGAAGGATGAGTTAGACGTGTCAAACTAGGAGGAGGAAGATTTTGATGCATGTTTAATCAGCGATAGCTTCGAGAACAAAGATAAGTGGTTGGATGGAACTGGTAAAGATTCAGTGTTGCAGCAGGTGTTTGAAAGACTCAAGCATGGCTGGAAAAATAACAATAGATCATGTAATGATTTGAATGGATATTGGAGTGTCAGAAATTACTTTTCAATCAAGGGGATTTATTATTACGAGAAAACAGATTCATCATGCCTGTCTCCTCGAGAAAAGATCTTATTGTTTTTGCCCATTAAAGCCATCCTGGCATTTTCAAAACAAATGTAAAGGCTTAGGCACATATACTGGAGACCAGGTCTGGATATTCAGACCGAAAGATCCATAAGAGAATGTGTGTAGTGTTCAATTTGTGACAAAACAGTAAGATTTAGAGTGCAGAATATGGCTCTGAGAAGATTACTCAAAGAACCTTGGGATGATGTGGCTCTGGACATTTTGGGCCCCATCAAGAATTCAAGTGTTGACAAGTATGTTATTTTATTTCTATTTTTTACAAGATATGTGCTCAAGGTGGCCCCAAGTCACTATTCACAATGCTTTCAAAATAGGAGATGTTATTGGGTTCCTTAAGCAAGTGTTAGTAGAACGGAACCCTGCACATTCAGTCCTGACTGACAACGGAGATCAGCTAGATTCCGTATAAGTGGAGACATTCCTTTTAAATAGGGGAAACTATGCATAAGAAGGCTGCCTTGTATCACCCTGAGGCAAATGGTATAGTGGAAATGTTCAAAGGGGTGTTAAAAGAAACCATACAGAGAGCGGTTTTGGGATGTTTGTGTTGAAGGAAGGAATTACTAGGAAAGGTTAGGAACTACAGATTGACACCCCATACAACAATGGGTGTCAGACCATTTTAATTGTTCCGCAAAGTAAGTCTAATACATTGATTTGTCCAGCATGTGTAAACAATAAATCTGTGAGTAGTAGGAGTATTGAGCATGATTCAGACGAGAAAAGGGCGTTAGAACAAAGGAAGATGATTGAGAGAAAGGAGAGGTATGATATCCGCAATGTTGAGAAGACGTCTTTGCTACAGGAGAGAGATGTGGTGAAAATAAAATATCCGTAGAAGAGAATTGAACAATTTCAATCTAAATTTGTACCTCCCATGAAAGTAATTAAGGTATTTAAGAATGCTGTCAGAAAGGAGGATCATAGGATCTAGAATTTAAATACAGTAGCAAAACGTCCTGGTGTTCTGGCTGTTAGTAAACAAGAATGCATTGAGTCCAGTGAATGTAAATGTTTGAGGAAAAGTTTAAGATGTTGTAAAAGGTCAAGGAGAACATGTATTATCTTTACATCACGTTAATGGGCCTTCAATTCTGTCTAGTTATTTTGATCTATTTACAAGAATATATATCCTTGTATCATGCTTACTCACCTTCAGCTCTGCTAGTTTGTTACTGCACTTTTTTTAATTTACATGTTTATTGTTCAATTCGAATGGTACTCGTGTGAAATGTTTTATGTTCAAGTTTCCCAGTTTTTATTTTAATAAGATGAAGTCTGCAACAGTTGTAATTCCGTAGTTCGTATGTTAAGTTTATTTTACACATGTTTTGTGTGCTGTTTTGACAAAGGGTGGGAGGTGTGTATCTTCCTAGTAGACAACGTCATTACTCATTGAGTTCCAGAATCTCTGCTAGAGAATGTGTGGTGGTTAGGACTAGAAAAGAAACAAAGTAAGCAAGGAGAAGCTGCTGGTGAGCGGCGGCTGAGGTGTATTTCCTGTATCTTGAAAAAAGAGACTTCTAGTCTCCATCTGTGGACTCCCTACTTTTCTACACGATACTTGCTGACCGGATTTGTTGGTATGTGTAGACGCATGGTCTTGCCAAGTTACAACTACACTTCTCAATCCTTGAAGCCGCAGAATTAAGATTTGCTAAGAATGCTTAGGAATGAATGACAGTGGCTGAGACTTTACTTGGGGATAGGCGCTCAAACAACACATGCCCTAGTTGATGCACGCAGCGAAATGCTGCAGAAAAAGGTGCCTTAAAAGAGCAGGTACAAAAAGGAGTATACGCACCTGCAGCTGTGCTGCCCCAGGACCTGTGACACTGTCCCCGTGGCTCACATGTCGGTCTGACCCAGAGCTGGAATCTTACAAGTAGGTGCCCTTTATGGAATCAGTCAGATGCAGAATTTCATCAGGCTGAAGTATGCATGTGATACCTTAGTGGTAGAATGACTATTCTCCAAATAATATGCAGAGAGAATCTTGACTTTTGACACACAACTCGCTCACAAGAGCGGCACAGCTAACCTGGGCAAATGAGTTAACCAAGCTAATAAGTTAGTTGGTACTTTGTTATTAACTTTGGTTGAGGCTAAAAGAGTCAATTGTGTAGTTCAATGCAGGAAGGGGTGGAGTATACCTAGGAAATCTGAAAGCTAATGGGAAATTGACATGGACAAGTAACTGATGGAGACAAAATGAGTTGCTGTTTTACGTGATCCAGTGAAAGTATCTAGAGAGGCTTGTTTTAAATGACTGTGTTCGTTTAATCTGCTGCACCTGCTTCACCCCTAGGGTCTTGC
Organism: Lissotriton vulgaris; assembly: GCF_964263255.1. Classification (NCBI taxonomy): domain Eukaryota; kingdom Metazoa; phylum Chordata; class Amphibia; order Caudata; family Salamandridae; genus Lissotriton; species Lissotriton vulgaris. The sequence goes on from NC_141689.1 coordinate 512,068,977, forward strand.
ACAAGATCTGACCGCAATTACCCAACACATGTGCCCAGGGCTGGACTGGCCTTAGCAGGGCCTGGGCATTTTCCCAGTGGGCCGGAAGGGTGGGGGCAGGTTTTGGACTGGTGGGGGCCTTTTTTGGTAAAGGGGGCCAGTTTTGCAGCAGTGCTGTAATATCTGCCCCCTGTACCAAAAGCAGCAGCGATGACCCACCAGCTTCTAAACCTCCCTCCCCAGACGCCCGGTCCAACTTAATTGCCAGGGCTGGTTTGCATTTCCAGTCCGACCCTGCATGTGCCAGGAGGGGTCTGCCCAAGCAGCCTCTTATTACATGGTGTGGGAATGCGTCAGTCAATACTGACTAGAGAAAAGGGATCTACTTACATCATTTACTAGTGGACACGAATCAGGCATTCAAGGGATTACAAAATGTAAATTCACAGATTTGGCGCTACTCTCGGCAAAGAGAGCTACAACCTGCAGATACACCCCTCATTCCTAGGAACCCCTTTGAAGGGCAACCTTGCAGAGAAAGACAACAGTGGAGAATGATAGAAGTACAGTGTAGTACCGGCAACAGGAAAGATTCAGCAGCTATGTCATGGGACTCAATGTTGTTGAAATTCAACCAAAACCGGACTACAGACGCACTTGACAGCTAGAGTCACAGGTGGAAGTGCAACTATTGGCTTCATTAATTAGAGGTGAGACCCGCCACAGGGAACTGGACATACAGGCTAACAGACAACCTAAGCAAGCAAACCTGTGCTATTGTGGAGAATATGTGAAAGTGGGGGCCTAAAAACGGAATAACTAACCGTGGTGTGGTTCTCCCCTCTCCTTACCCTTGACTGACTAAAATAAAACATTTGCAAGAATATCATGGAATCAGGTCAAACAATGCGCAATGGTACAGGCAACCCATCCTCAAACTCGTGTGAATAAAGTGAAAACTGGAAATAGGCCAAACTTTATAAGCTGACTCTCCTTGTTCTTGTAGTTTCGGTTTTCCCTTTTCTATTGCCTTGACTTGTGTATTGCATTCAGACCTTTTATGCGTTTACAGTGTTCAATATGCTCTGTACCATATATTAAGCACTATAGGGAGCGCTCATTGTGTTATGTAAAATAGAGATCAGTTTTTAACAAAAATGGTAGGGCCTGTAGCCACTCGAAGATATCTCTAGGTGAGTGGGAAAGAGAGTCAAGAAAGACTTGCGCTGGGAGGCCTGAGTACTACTGCCCCACAGCTGTCAGGGCTCTGTTCTTGTTATAGCTCCAGCCCTTTTTAGGTCGAGCTATTTATAGCTCTGAACTATTGCAGGGGAAACAACACTCTTGAACAAGTGAATTCCTCCCCGCATTCCATGCAGGTTATGTGAGAAATGCGCGTGCACAGAAATCCGCTCCCCCACCAAGCAAGACAAGCCAAGAACATCAAAGCGACCGGCCGCTATGAGTCCATTTGCCACTTCACGCGCTCCGCAGGTAATAAACAGGACCATCTGCTCGTGAATGCTGGCATGTTTGCCCAGCCCCCTCACAGCCCTCGTGGCACATGCATTCTTTTGTGTCAAATTTGCTGCTCAGAAAGCCAACCAACTCAGTTGCTTTCTGTAAATCGAACTTTATTTAGAAGGGGTGTTGAAAGTTTTTTTTTTTAATATCATATATGACTCATTGGAAAAAGTCACATTCTGTTTGTTTATAACCCTCTGGAAAGTCTGGTTTATGTTTTCCTATTTAGCGTTCATTTTACATTTTCTCATGTTTTATTTTACATTTCATTGACACTTGTCAGGCAAAACTCACCAAGTCTTTATTTTTTTCCACCACTGCAGTTCGCCACTACCAGCATTCACTTCTTCACCTTTTTCCTTCCGGGTTTCACCCTTGTAAAGCTTACGCGACTTCCATCTTTCACCCACGCTCACACTGGGAATGGCCGTTCAAGCCAGCATGATTTCAGCTTGGGTAAGCCCCTGTGCCAGTGGACAGTCTACATGGAGGAGCCGTCTGAGGGTACTCGGTGATATGTGAGGAGTTCCTCCCAGCTCCTATGAACGTGCTGTGCGAGCTGAGCTGCTAGAATGAATTTAAGGATCACGTTCTCTTCCAGTCCCAAGCATACTGTGGCAGACTCCCGCTTTCCTCATGAGAGGTACTCTGCTGGTTGATCTACTCGCCTATGGAGGCCCTGACACAGCTCTATGGGATTTATATTATAAGATGGAAGTAATGCTGGAGGGGAATCACCGCCTCCAGTTCCCTTACCGATTCCCCGGCACCCTTACTGTAAACAAGCACTGGCGTTGCCAATAGGTCTCGCAGTAGGAAAGTTGGAGCTATTGGTTTTGTAAATGACAAAGCCCTTTATGTTTTTAAAATGAAAAGAAAAATAAAAGGCATTGTTATTTGCAATTGTAATAGCTCCAACTTTTACCTAGGGGATGGATTTCTAATAGTTTTCAACTCTATGAACTTGGTCCCAAGCCCCCTATGCAATAATTGATTTTAGCTATATGCATGTACCATAAGCATTCTCATACAAAGTACTATCTGTAGCTCACAAAAGAACATCTTTTTAGGCATCGATGTCCAGCCAGAAAGAGAATTTCTCCACAGCTAATGTTCGGGTGAAAAGTCAAATTCCCATGCAGGAAGCGCCTTACTAGAAGGTTATTATTAAATATAGTGCCCTTTGTATCTCTTCTTAGCAGCAAATGTCTATCACATTCATGTGCACATCACAGAGCTTTCAAGAAAGGCGTAAACCTAGCAAAGCGTATCTGGGACAAACCTATAATACGCATGGAAGGGTCACATGGAGAAAGCTTTGGTGCATAAAGTAACCGCAGCGGAGAATAAACTCTCTCAAAATAAAAGAACCAAGCATACTTCTAATCACATCAGTACATTTCCTTCTGAAACAATGAAGCAGATGAACAAGATGAGCAGTGTTGCAGGTGCATTTCTGAAAACTGGTATGCGCCAACAGCCGATATGTGAACAAGGATTTTCAGAAAATGGCAGCCTCTGTCCCCCCCTTTGTGAATATTTAGCATAAAACCCTCAAAAGATCTGTTCAAAAGTGGCGGGCGAGTCTTGGGGCGGGGCCATCCTCTGACATGCAAGCATGGCGGCCACATGCAGTTGAGGGCACTCCCACTGCACATGACGGTTTGGTCTGCTGTCTTAGTACAACCAAACCGTCATGCACACTTTTACATGTCTCCAGGCTGTTGCATGGCATCCGCCTGAGAAGCCTTATTAGAAGCCGCGTCCAAAACTAAATCCTGGACTCCATTTACAAACCACCCAGGGCACGGAAATTAAATATTAACAGTGCTTCGCTGATCTATCAGGCACAGCAGCCAAATCAGTGAACAGACGTCAATCGAGGAGGGCTAGAAATACATGATGTGCTCCAACCACTGGCTTTAGCTCCACCCGCCACAATCAATGCAGCCTCGGCAGCAACCTAGACGCAGCATACTAAGGACCGTGGCATAAAGGCTCCCTAAAGTCCTGTACGTATCACGAAGAGCCATAACAAATGGGCACTGGCAATACTAATGGAGCGAGCTTCGATTGTATAGCGAGCTTCGACTGTATAGCGATACCTCTCGTTGGCAGACATCGAAGGCACAATATTGGCTCAGCAGAATCTTTTCAACCCAGGGATTCAGAATCCACATTACCCCGGTGATGGAAAGTGAGAGTCCGAAGAGCACTTTAGACAACGAACTGAGAAACAGAAGTAGAGACCACTATCAACTGGAAAGGCAACATCTAGATCATAGAAAGGTTTTCCATGTCTGTCGGGGGGATGAGGAGTTACAGTGTTCGGTTAGAGGAAAGCATTTGACTTGAGGCAACATCTCATCCTGTACCACTAGCTGAGCTGAAATACGCACGCATATATAAGTGATGCAGTCTCATGCTGCAACGGCCTGTAGGTATTACATTTATGTAGTCTCTATAATGTGTAAAACATGATTTCTAGGACGCCTCCGGGCATTCAGCAATTTGCTCCCAGAATAGTGCATTGCAACATTCTAAGATCCGCAGAGACGGACCAAGAGGGGAGGGAAGAGGTAGACACAGAGAGATTGTACGGGCGAGAGACACTCGGAGAGAGAAAGACAGGCAAAGACAGAGACGGACCAAGAGGGGAGGGAAGAGGTAGACACAGAGAGATTGTACGGAGACAAAGTGAAAAACAACACAAGTGAAAAACAACACGTACCTGATAATGCAGAGCGGCCGGGAAACTGAAAGTACGGCCGGCCTGCGGCCGGCCATGAATAATTAGGGGAGGAGAAGCCCTTTGATGTGCTGTGCGGCCGGGAATGCACGTGCTTGTTTGGTCACGTGATTCACGTGAACTTAAAGAAAACCGCAGGAACGAAGCCCTTAGTTTGACGAGGATTTTCGAGACATGAATCTCGCTCCGCTCAATGCGCTTGCGCGCATTGATAGGTCGTGAGACCTAATAAGCTCATCTTCACGTCAAGGGAGATAGTGATGTAAGGAGTTTGTGGGCTCTGTTGGCCTTATCAGCCTGAGGGGAAAGCAGTGGAAGACCCACATTGACCCAAGGCCATGCAAAAAGGGCTTTCTTATAGAGCTTGCCATGCCAGAGGGAGCGATGGATTAATTTTATGCTAGATCTGTTCATGCATGTGACGTGTGAATCCAGGAATGATAGTTCATATTGGGACTTAAGAGTGTAAAGTGAACTGCCTGCTGTGTTTTTTGTGTTTGAATGTTCTCAATCAGCTGTAAACCTTTTTCCTTTTCTATTATAGCTCTTGGTGAGTGACTGAGTCCACTAGAACGTGTTTAAAGGATTACATCATGTAACAGTGATTTTGTGGTTTCAAAAGTGGACCTGAAACTAATATATGATCAACAGACCTCCGGACGAGTCCACCTATTTCAGAAGAGAAGCACATGGAGGTAAGTATCAAGACAACAGGCCTAGAAATGGCATTCTGCAGCCTTGGAGTGGACAGACAGCCAATGGCATATTCCTACTTTAACTAGAGTGGAGTCCCTGAAACCAATGGCAACACTGCAACAGGCGCAAGCATTCCCCAGTGATAAATGAACACCTTATGTTTGTGACTACAACGGACAACTGTGGGACTATAAATAAGTAATAAGCCTATGTGCTTGCTTTGAAAGGATACCATGTCTTACAAAGATCGTGTGCGGGGACATTGGGCTTGCCAAGATGGCTGATTTTTCTCCCACCAATAGCCTCTCACTTTCGCCTATCCTAGCTGAATCTGGAGAAGCCACTTTTGGGCTGCCTTTAAAAATCAGGAACTTAGCACAAATCTGCTTTCAATGTGCAAACCACCTGGCTTATGAACAAGTGAGAGGGTACATCACCCTCACCCCTCCCCCCCGCCCCCTCCCCCAGAAGGGTGCTCACCCTGGTGGGAAGTTTCTAAAAGTACTTGCCTTGTGTTTATTATTTTTTAGTTTTATATAGCGTTGTCTATACCCGAAGGTATCAGGGCATTTTACATATTATGGGAATCCATTTACTAGAAGTACATGTGGGGGATTCATCAGGGTCAAGTAGAGGTCGAAGTGGGCGGTTTCTGAGTGGCATGACATGCTCATACTTTTCTAATTTATGAAAAACAGTTCCCCTACTTTTCGTGAACAGAGAACCATCCCGAAGGTGATTAATTTTGAGAGTTGAAATGCTTCAGCTGAAATGGAAGGCTAGAAGTTTCCTTTGCTTTACAACTGAAGGAGGGACAGAGTGCTTAAACAAGCCTTCCTCCCAGGGTGCCTGTTTCCCTGAAGAAAAAATAATTACACTTGCACAACTGGTTAATCTGCAAATATAAAGGGTGTTTGGAAGCCGGTAATGGCTTTAATTGATGGAACCACTAAACGTGCACAAGTCACTGTTCTCCACTGCATCAAACAGGATGCAGTTATGTGGCTCTGGTTACAGACACAGACCTCTGCAGTGCATTAACTAATAGAGGTTCCATAATGTATGATAGTGCATTTCCTACTGATTAACTTAACTTGCATTTATTTTTCATTTAAGTGGTGCCTTATTTTATATGTAGTTGTGGTAGTCCAAGATAGTCATTAAAATTATATAACAATGCAGCATTAAGGTGATGGCGTTGGAGACAGATTAGCTGTAGGACCTATCAAAGCTAATGAAAATGTATATACCAACCTGACTGCTAAGCAAACATTTTTTTTAAACGAACAAAAATAATTACTTAATTTACTTGATATTAAAACAGCCTTTCAAACAGCCAATAAAAACACTGTAAGTACACCATAAAAAATAAAAATAAAAAGCTGCCCTTATAGGTCAATCGGTTGCAATCTTACCACAGCATTTTGCCTTTGGAGGTTTAAGAGCTCATTCTGGTACAATTCAGCAGCAGACGGATGGACGACGGGCAGCTGGGCCTCTGGCTGCATCAGAGCAGCCAATGTCTGCGCTGCATCCCCTGCACGGATCGCCATATTAATCCTCTGAATGGCTGCAAGCTCTGAGGAAGAACACAACAAGACAGAACGTTACAATGCCATTCACTGAGTAAGGAAGCCTTAAATAGATCTCTGAAAATCCTTTTAATTGGCTATCACCTTCAACAGGCGAGAAATAGCTATTTCACAGTGAACGGGCGGCACAGTTCAATCTGCTTGTAAGTGTCCAAACTATACATCCTAACTGTACCTATTTAAATCCCTAAACAGCTGTCCTGAATTTGCCCGTGCACTACTGAAAATGATTTTCATTTGTTCTGTCAGTTGCTGCCTCCCTTTTTAGTAGGACAACAATGTTTTGTGGGAATAGTAAAGAGGATACTAACTAGCCCACTGTTTTTTAAACTGATAGTAAAGCCAATTCGAGGCCGCCCATCAGTTTAGCTTATAGATCAATATTGCTTCTAAAAGTAAACACTGCAAATACGCAGCTCCTGAAAGATGTGCATGTTTTAAGCACTGCAAGTCCACCCAGCGCAGTATGAAGTTAGCGAGCAAGAGATTCTCGTAAACGCCAAAAGGTGGCGCCACAGTCCCATCTACATTTTCTGTGCTAGTCTATTTTTTCAGCTTGACCTGGTTTCGCTTTCAATATTGATTAAAATCAACAGTTCCGATATGGTTTAATTAAAACAACGAAAGGGTATGGCCTGGAAAAGTGGGTCAAAAACCACATGCTACATTTGAATGCTAAGACTTAAGTGAATTCACAACTGACCGAGATAAAATACGATAGAGGCGCAGAGTCTGTGATGAAGACATCAAGCCACGCCATCACGGACAAAGGTGTATGTGAAAATATCTATATTTGATGTCAATAACTAGATAATTGTTTGTCCCTCTCGGTTACCGATGAAAAGCACCATAGGTTCTTGTAAGTAGCTGGTTAAACAAATAACGCGGCCAAGTATTTGTTACTGACAGTAGACTCGCGCCACCTTGTGGTAAAGTAAGCTTAGTACACAAACGCACCAGAAGCAAAACCAAAGTATGTTACTTAGAAGTGGGTAACGAAATTGTATCCATTGCATTTGCCCCTTTTCCTGACATGATTTCACTGAAGAATGTTCTAACATGTAGTTCTGTCCAACCTTAAGTTAGCAGCCTGACTTTGCGCTCACAAGTGTAGAGTCTGAATTTAGGTGAACTCTGTCTATTGAGACGTTTGCTCCTGCAGAGAGGCCTTTAGCAAGCATGCGGGCGCCGTTAATGACAGCCATAGCGCGGCAGCAGCCGGCCATGAGCGAGCGGCGTTACTGCCAAGCAGAGGCTGGCTGCAAGGAGACGAGAGGCCGTTCAACCTCTCCGGGGCTTAAAACAAAGTGTTAGACAATAGCAAAGCAGAAGAAAGGCGCTGGAATTCCGAGCCCTTAGTACAGTACAAAGAAAGGACAAAATACTCAGGGGGCCATCAGGTTAAAGACTGCAGTCTTGTGCTATTATGTGCATCTGTGTGACGCACTTCAGTACCGTAAATCAGAAATGCAGGGCGGTTTGTCACGGACCTGATTACCATTTGAGCAGTTTGTACTTCACTTTATTGACATGCAGGAAACATTGTGAGACTAACACTTACGCCTACTCACCCCAATCGTCAACATACTCCCACTACAGGAAACATGAGACTAAAGGTGGCAAGGGTGGGTAATGGTGAAGAAACTGCAACCACAATCGAACGTAAATCACACCAGATTTGTTAGGGTATTTGGAAAACAACCATTGTTCCATGCAAGATTCAGTGTTCCCATAAATGAAATGTGAAAACGCGTAGTGTTGTAGCAAAGTTGTACTCACTACGCTCGTAAGTATCGGCTTCCACATTGGCAACACTAACTTCCTTCTGCACTTCACCTTTGTCGAGCATAACGGGAGCACCTGCTTTCTGGCACACCAGGGAGAAAGAGACTTTAAAACACGCGTTCAAGGAGAGGAAAACTGCGCGATAAAAGCATATTCCACACACAGGTTATGACGCACTTCCGCTCTTAGAACCCAGGCCCACCTCAAATCTCTTGGTTAGTGTATAGCTGCCTTTGACTCTGTACAGCGCTCCACAGTTTTTCGGCTAACTATGCGCTATACAGTGGTCACATATATACATGCAGTCCACAACCAAGACCGCACCAAACACACACCACAGAAAAGGTTATATTATTCGCCAACTGCTGCCAGACCCCCCACAACCTCCCCACACACCCATCACCCGTGTTTGGTACTGGCCATCTTCCTGCTCCAGTGAGTTTTTACTCTTGTACAGTTACACAACTGTGTTGTAGATTGTCACAATATAATACCATATACACAGCAACACTTTATTGCCAGAACTCTAACTTTCTCAAAGAGCGGGAAGGTTTATAGTCTGTCATATGAAAAAAAAGCCTTTCCTTTGGCCTTAGGGCCTGAATGTAGGTACATTTTATCCAATAAATCATACTTTTTATCTTGAGGGTGTTTGTTTATTGATTACATGCCTCTATTGGGTTCTGCTGAAAAAGACCTCTTTGTCTTCTTATCTATGCGCCTGGATTATTGCCAAGAAAATGTAAAATAAAGAGAAAACCCGGAGTTCCATTTGCAAGACGTAAATCAGCTGGCGAGCTGCTAACTGCATTCTGGCCCCACCTAGTACTCACTGTCCTGAAGTGGCCTGAACGGTTTTGTTGGGCATATTAAAAGTAGGATTTCCAGAGGGTTTTAGTGGAGGCAGGTCGAAAATGGCCTCACAAGATGCGTTTTGGTCATGTATGTTGCCGTGGCATGCTTCTGGAGTGTATGGAATATATGGACTTTATCTAGCTTTTGTTTGTTAAAAAGAAACAAAAGTTGTTGACTCAGAATTGCCAAATGATTTGGATAATAGCACTGGGCCTATTCCTGGATGGCAGAGTTGGTTTAGTTGAATATATGATTATACCACGATTTCAGTTACCACGCATGGCTTTACCACGCGAATTTTACCTCGCAAGTGGCTTTACCACGCTGGTATTTACAACGTAGCATTTTACTACGCGTAGAAACGTCTTACCTGCACGTCTTTCTCCTTGAGCCTTTACTTCCATCCTCCTTAGAAACAAGCGTCAAAACACGTATACCAAAATAAAAAAAGGACTGCTTTTTTGACGTACACGGCACGTCTTTGGGGGAGGCTCTTTCCTCTTTCTTTTAAATGTATTTTCTTTTTTTTTAAAAGTAACCTGCTTGTTATTTTTTTGGGGGGGGGGGAGACCCCCCCTGCCCCCCTCCGAGCCCCCCCCTCCCTCTGCCCTCCCATGCCCACGCAGTTCGTCTTGAAGGAATACCACGTCTCCCCCCTAGCCCGTGGTAAAGACGTCGTGGAAGGTACCCTGCGTTGAAGGCACCCTGCGTGGAAGGCACCCTGCGAGGTAAGTGTCACGTGGTAAACGTGAGTAGTGGTAATGCCTTCGTGGTAAATGATGTTTCCCGGTTTAGTTTTGGGTAGATGGAGTGTGATTTGGCTTGTCTTAGCGTAGTTGGTATCAAAGGAATCATCCTCTTTCCAATTCTTTTTAGCTGGTCATGGGGCTTGCCTAAGGGTGGGCGTAAAATCAGTTTCGCGGGCGAATTTGCGGATTTTAGGCGATTTCGCGATCCGCGAATCTCGCGAAATCGCGGTAAAAGCCGCGAATCAGCGGGGACGAATTTTCAGCCAAGCAAGTGTTACAGCAGCAGGTGCAAAAGTTGAACCTAATTTCTTTGTAACCTTTTACAAAAGGGTTACAAACAAATGAACTTGGACACCTGCTGCTAATTGCTTCCTGGCTCCTCGTTGCCTACTTGCAACTATTCTCTGACCCTGCTCTGACCCTTGAAGCAGGGTCACAGAATAGTTACAAGTAGGCAACGAGGCACCTGCCAAGGAATTAAACCTCATCAGGAAGCACTTACAGATATAAAAAACAGGAAGAAGGGAGAGGATGGCAAATACACCCATTTTGAGTTGTCAGGAGGGGTTAAACTAAAAGAGACCTTTACAGCACAATTTTCATATGCATTTTGCTAAAAATAAAAAGCGGTATGTTCTGTAGGGGCAACTCAGGAATCTGGCCCTTCAGAGATCCGGCCTCTCTTTCTTTCTCTCGTTCTCTCTCTCCCTCTTTCTTTCCCTCTCTTTCTCTATCTATCTATCTATCTATCTATCTAACTCTCTCTCTCCCTCTTCCATAAACGACTGCATGGGTAACTTCGCTATGCAAGCGGATCGCGAACACGCAAAAAGCCCCGCGAACACGCAAAAACCCCGCAAACACTCAAAAAACCCCGCGAACACGCAAAAAACAAAAATCCGCAAATTCGCACAAATTCGTGAATTTTGAGGATCGCGAATTCGCAAATCCTCAAATTTGCGGATCGCGAATTCGCAAAATTCGCCCATGCTTAGGCTTGCCTTTCCTCGGTGGAGTCTGCTTAGATCTGGGAAACACTGGGTCAAAAGGGCTCCTTATTCATCCAGAAAGGAGAACAGCATCAACTAGTTTGAGAAAAATTCAAAGGTTTTAGTTGTGCCTCTCGGTTTACGTCCTGGCATCAGTACCCTGCAAAAGCAGATCATACCCTTTCACAGAATCAATACCTTTATACGGTCTTGGTTTTAAACCACAGCGACTGCCCAGCAATGCTCCACAGGAAGCACCTGTCTTGCTGAGTGAAGTACTGCTGCAGCTAAAGACTTACGCCTTCTTTAGAAGAGTAGGTCTGGAGAGTTAGAGGTCTACCTGCTGGTAATCCAGCATCAGCCTCTCCAAAGGATCTTCCCGAGACTGTGCGTTTTGGAATGTTGTTACTTCTATACACATAAAATCAAGAGAATGAATTTTACAAGAGCGCTTTAGTGACCAAGTTAACCGCATCGCTGCGGCGGTTATTTTTCCGAACCACGGCTTTTATCTAAAAGCCGCGTTAGATGACTAGCTCAGCTCGTCATCCGCACACGACCACCGTGGCTGATAACGAGCTGAGCTCGTCATCAGCATCGAAGGGGTTAAAGAACTACCACACACTGCAACTGTACAGTCAATATTGACACAAGACTAGTGTTTACACTGTGGCTAACATGTGAGACAAAGCACAGGGCGCCAGCCTCGGTCCAGCCCAATGGAGGCCTCTTATAAGCTGGAAGAGAAGACGTTTGGTAGGACTGAAGTATTCAGGTGCCGCAAGGGCTAGATCCACCCAAGGGATCCGGTCTTGCAATGAGATATTGGACCAGACGCGACACTTACTGTTGCAAGACCGGATTCTCCAGATTAAAGGACCACGAATGCAAAATCCTGCCAGAGGTTAGTTAGGTGATCTTTGCGTGAAAGTGAAAAGCTTCAGAGAGATTACGCACATTTTATTTGTATTTATGAGGTTTGCTCACAGAGTAATGTAAAAAGAAAACGATCCTATAAAAACCCGAGAAAAAGGCACAGCCTCATCTCTTTGTGTTGAATAGTGGTGCGAAGGACAGTTTTTTTCCACACTGTGACAAGACACAGGATGCTCTGGCAGGGGACTAGGCTATAATAAGTAGGTCATGGATGAAGGGCATTGACTCTATCCCCAGCCTAGCAACTAAGCGATGCCAACTTGTGGACCTCGCCAACAGGGAGCGGGCTCTGCCCCTCTGCCTTCTTCAGGGGGTAGGGTGTTATACACTGCATAGACAGACTCAGGAGCAATTAGTGTGGACTGTTTGTCTTATTCTGTGCCTTGCTGCGGCGTCTTGTGTCTTATAGGGCTCGTTAAAAATCTGCATTACTCTTACATCAGCACATTCTCAAAGACTCCTGTTCTATCCCCAGGACGCCATGAGAGGTCTCACAACCCACACAGAAGCTTTTCAATACTGAAGCAGGTTCCAGTAAACACAAAGCTCCATTCTGAAACCGAGGTCAGAGGGCGAGACATTGAACAGAATATTGAGCCGGCATTTAGTGCAAACTAGCGATCAGGTCTTCTTTTTTCAACATATGATTTTGCAAAAGTGACATCTGTATTGTATTATATTGCACTAGCGATTTGTATATTGCTTTCTATGGCTCTTGCAATGTAAATGTAAATGTACATGTATTTATATAGCGCAAATCACTGACCGAGGTCGGTATCCAAGCGCTTGCTTAGGGAACCCGTCTTGGTATTCCCCTGTGAGATAACCCCGGCAGGGTATCCACAAGGTGAAAGCCAGGCATCCCGCCGCGAGGGGCCGTTGTGGAGATTAAGCAAGCTATTGCCCAGAGTCGCAGAGTGTGAACCCGTGAGTCGAGAAGGCACCGGAGCGAGAATTATCGAGTCCGTGGAATTTTTAGCCCAAGACCCGCCGAGGCGGGGAATTGAACCCTGGTCCAGGGCCGATCTCAGCTTCCGGGTCTGCTGCCTCGAACCCCTGAGCCAAACTTCTCCACAATGGCCTAAAGTGCTTTATCTAACAGGCCTCACCATTAAGTGCCTGCCATGGGGGTCTCGTCGGGAGGTGCCCAGCAGCCCTCTGAGACTGGTACATATTTCTTAAAGAGTTCAGAAGTCACCTCACAATACATTTTCCCTCTACTAAGACACCACAGCCTATGCATTGTTACAGAAAGCAGTCTGAACAATCCAGTCCAGGTGTGATGCTCATGCATTTCAGTGCGGTGATCCGCATCACCGCACTGAAATGCAATGTCATGCATTTTGCACCTGCTGCCAGGCGAGCCACCAGCGGCGCCTCTGTCACTGTGCCTGTGGCTCTCTCTGCTGCTCCGAGGTGCGCCTACTTCCGTGTGTCCCCAAACAGTTAACCAGACTGCACTGCAGCGCTCAGCTCTGAGAGGCGAGCGCTACAAATGTATCGACTGCACTGTCTCTGTATGCCATGAGCTGACTGTTGCCCTGGAAACAGAATGCGGCAATGGTGCGGCTGCGGCGCCAGAACGGCTCATCAGACACAGCAAGGGGCCGGGCTGCCTGCCCTCTCAGTCCGTATTAGCCAGCCAATCACCGACCGTGTCACCAGGGGGGGCCGGGATTTTAATCCAGATGTGCGGTGGTAGAGTGCCGTCCCGTCCGGCCCAGGAACAGGAAGTTAGTAAAGCGGCGGGGGATCTGAAAGTGCAAGCTGCCTGCCTGCTGCTCACAGCCTCTCTCATGATGGCAGGCCGAACGCAGCGGCCGCAGGGGGTCCGGCCACATGATAGATTGCGGCGCCGCGGGCAGCCCGCAAGACCATCCCTGCTGCAGCAGCAGTTAACTTGACCTCCTGTCAGGCAACTGAACCGGTGAAAGTCAGCTCTGGGCTGGCCAGCCCCGCCAGGAGGACGAGCGCGGCTGGGGGAAGCGGTCGAGGCGAGGAGTGTGCCCGACCGACTCGAGTGGACAGCAGCAGCTCTGCCTTATGAAGACAGCACTGGCAGTGCTGGGCAGCAGCAGGTCATTCTTCATAAAGTAAGTCACACTCAGCCCCCATGCAGCGCGGCGCGAGGATTGTGTCCGACCGACTCGAGTGGACAGCAGCACCTCTGCCTTATCATGAAGACAGCACTGGCAGTGCTGGGCAGCAGCAGGTCATTCTTCATAAAGTAAGTCACACTCAGCCCCCATGCAGCGCGACGCCGGTGTCAATTATTTTTATTTAAATGTCAGCACGTACTGCTCTGGTGGTGCATCAATGCTTGCAACTTATGTACAACAGGTACTAGTAGCTAAGATAGAGGCAACTAAAAGGAAACAAAACCCCTGTGTTTATAATCAGTATGTATGTAGGTTAGGTAGATTCTTTTGGGTTAGTCTCCTTCCTTTTCTAGTGCTCTGCAACAGTTTCAAGAAGTTCTTGGAGTTTCTTGTTGCTCTATTGGCTGTCATTTCTGATATTTAGAAGTTTCCATTGTCTTAATTGCATGATTTTTGATCGCGAGAAAGTGTCACTCAGTCGTTGAAAAGTCACTCATAATTTCACTCACATTTTTAAAATGTCACACATGGCAATCTAAACCCTTGGCTGCTATGACAATCCACACAGAGGTTTCTGTGAGTAGGTGTCATCTACAGTCTGTTTGCTGGCCTGGCAGGGGAAGCCTTAAAATGCGCCCCAGCCAGTCCGGGTGCCCAGAACCTTAGTTTTTGCAGCATCTTGTGTTTGGACTCAGGCAGCTTTCATCAGAGGGCGAGACCCACGACTATTTGCATTATTTCATATAAGTGGAGTGGGGGGGCAGTGTTAATGCCTGAGAACGTATGAAAAACACAAGAAAAAGATTGACACTGACAGCATATGATCACGCTAATATTACAAGTCATTTACCTGTTCTCTGAGAAATGTAAAGCAAAAAATATAAGAAGGGCATTTGAAGGAGACTATTTTCTAATTTTTACCTCGGATTTCTCTTTTAACAAAGGTAGATAGATAGTTGAATGGCAGGCCCGCTAGGTAGTTTTGTGTAGTACTTAAATGATAATATACCAGATTCTTAATAATCTAAGTTGTATTTAGAATGTAATCTTACAAGGTGTTATGTGACACAGTGAATACATGTGGGTTTATGGTGAGTGTTCTGCACTGGGTACAGTTGGTGGGTGATCAGCTGTTACACTGGTTTCCTGTTCTGGTGCCCTTACTGTTAGTTGCTAATAAGGGACTTAATTGTTACTCGATCCGAGTCCCTATAATTCTTTTTTCTATTACAAACCTTTCTACTTCGGGATATTGTGTGTGATCCTTGTCTAATAAGTAGGTTATCAACTTAAGACAATAGTTTGCAATTGAAAATGAGAAAAAGGCTTCAGCTCATTGCGATGCAATTAAAGGTTTTTATGAGTGTCATTTTTAATTCCCACTCTTTTTATTGAGTTTTCAAATGCAGAGTTCTGGGTATTGAGATACCATATTACAAATATCAACGTAAGAGGCAATCTTATTGCGATAGAACGTTTAATGCGTTACGCAGTTTCATGAACTCTGATATGCGCTATGTTGAAAGAACAAAACAGTTATTTAATAATGACGTTATACCCATTGATAGTTTTGATACAACAGTTAAAAATGGGGAAAGGTAAGAATGGAGTAACTAAAAAGAAAGGAAATCGAGGGGCAGAGAGAGGGTAAGGAATAGGGGAAATGTATAGGCATCGTGGGCCAAAACAGATGGTCATTCTATAGAAGGATTCCCACTAGAATGCAGGAAATATAATTATATTATAAGGGATTTTGAGGGGAGATGCTTTTATCTATTTTATTCTAAATATTATTGTGTTTCATTGAGTGAGATTTTAGACCTATGTTGTGAAGCTGTTGGCGCTCCTGATGAACGGAGTCCGGGCTCACCAGTTCAAAATAAAAAGCTTTCCGAGATCTTTCCATTCTGAGAGAATAGATTTAAGGCCAATCAATAGGAGTATGTCCAAGAGAGCTACCTCTTCCATTTTGAAGTCTTTGATAATTGATGTTGGGTATACTCCCAAAGCGATAAATGCTAGGTGCTGAGACCATTGAATATGTAGAATTTGGTTTATGAGTAAACTGATTTCAGTCTAAAAAGATGCGATACATTTTCAATTTAATAACGTGATTTAGGTCACCCCTGTGCTCTTTACAACTCCAGCATACATCAGAGTTGGATCAACCAACTTAAACATTTTTGGCTAGGGTCCAATGAGACGTGTGAGCTACCCAGAGTCTGCATTGTTCCAGCGAGGGGACAATCTTATTTTTCGTCAATTTAAGCCATATATTATTCCAATCTAATCTTGTAGGGGGATTTTCGGAGTTGTTGTGCAGCATTTTAATCCATTTTTTTGTAAGGGAAGTTAGAGCGTAGAAGCGTTGGGTGACATCGAATACATTTTTGAGATAGCATGTCCATTCATGGCTATTTTAGTTAAAGTGTAAAGGAGATCCAGGCTACGTGGCGTTTTGTGTTCAGATCACAAAGCCTTGCTAGATAAGAATTTGTAGAAGTCAAAATCATTTAGACTGCATTTATCTTTGATGGTTGAAAAAAGGTAGAAGGTTAGAGGGAAGGCTAGGGTCTTTATTTAATAGGATTCCCCTTTTCTGCCCAATCCTTGAAGAAAAGTGTGTTCCCGTTCAATTTAAGGCTGTCATTGTGCCATCGGCAGGCAAGGGTGGAGTATGTCAAGTACTTATTTCGTTTGGAGCCTAGTTTGCGTATTGCCTGCGCACGATTAAAGAGTGTTCTATTATGATTTTCTTAGTAGAATGTATAGAGGTCAGTGATAGGAAATGCACAAGTGATTGATCTTAGGCAAGCCATGGAGGATGTTGATTACTTGAGAGTTTGAGCCAGTGAATACCTTGTTTAGCTAGGTAGGCAGTTTGATAGCTTCTATAATCAGTTAAGTTTAACCTCCCAGATGTTTAGGAGTCTATGCTTTTTTAACGTTGATTCTAGGATTTATTAAAAACCAAGGGAAATTATTAACTAGAGCATCATTTTTTTTAAGGAGCGTAGAGGGAATTGGGGGACATACTTATAAGAAAGTTTACTAAAAAAATAATTTTAATGGTTTTCTTTACAGCCCCACCATGTAATAGATTTTATTGACCATATCTCTAAAATATATATTCAAAGGATGACAGATTTGTTGCATTTGATAGAACGGGAAAGTCCATTTTCCAACCATACGCCAATATATTTTATTTGTTTGCTTTCCCACGTGAGCCCAGTATCACCTACCATAGTTTTTGTGGAATGGAGATTAAGTGGAAGTATTTTTGTTTTTTCTTTAAGTCTGTTACCAGAGATCTTCGCATTAGATTTTATTGTGTTGAGTATAGCAGGGTTGGCTGTTCTTGCTTTTTCTGTACATATTGAAACATCTGTGTATGCAGCAATTTTGTGAGGGACATCTGTAAAAGGTATGCCTGCTTTTATGAGTGTAATAAGTGTTAACCAAACCACTTACTTATATTTCTCTGGAACATTTAAATGACAGGAGTCAAAACAATAAATGTTATGATCGAATAAAACCCAAAGTCCCTTTCACTAAAAACACACACACACACACGCACACACACACACACACACACACACACACACACACAACACACACACACACACACACACAAAACACAATCAGAATGTTACTCTTGTGCCTGTTTTACATATTTACCTCCATCTTCAGCCGTCTACAATCAAATAACTGAGTCTGGTACCGCGGTGCATGCTCCCGCTTAACACCAAAGAGGCCGAGAACAGGATGGGACAGACCCGCCAGCAATGCCACTTCATCGCCCCTGCCAATCGCTTCGTCTACCTGGATTAGAGCCATGTTGACTGAAGAGAAGACATTGCTTACAGTGGGAGGACATTATTAGCAAATCAAGACAGCAGAGCGCCCTCCAGCTGCAGGCGCCCCACTGTCATTGCATGTATCACCCCAAATTCTTACACTCACACAAGGGGGCTGGTGTCAAAGATAAAACCCCAACATAAAGGAGGGTAGATGGCTCCACATTTCCAGTAAGCCATGGTTCGGAGGATGGTGCCAGGGTATTAGGTATGTAAGCGCAGCACTTAAAAAGCAGATGCAGCAATTGCAAAACAACAGCACGTAAAGCGACCTTTGCATAACACTCCTGTCCATGCAGGGAATCACTGAAGAACTGAGTGCCTGGCATTTCGGAGGCTGGCTGTAAACACCATTAAGTGTTGAAAGCAGGGTAACTCCTACTTTAGACGCCATTTTCAATACTTACTGTTGACTTTGTTAATGTTGCCTTGAATCTCCGCTTGCGTCAGCAGCTCTTCATAGGCGTCCCTTTCTTCCTCAGAAATGGCACTGTTCTGAAAAAGGACAACACCTTCACTGATTAACAAGTGACGTTTTTCTTCTAGAAATGATTGCTCGATAACATTTTTTTATGTTACTTACTTTGAATCATAATATATCTGGGGAAAAAGTAGACAAACCACTGACTGGGAATCTGCACATGCTCGTCTGGTTATTTGATAAAACTCAATGCAGCCAGAGTCCACAAGGACCAAACTGCATATGTTAGACTAGGTCGCCAAGTGAAAATTGATTATTTTTACACAGAAATAAATGCGAATTCTTAGGACCGGAGAGATCTATCAGATATGTAATAGTAAAAAACATAAAATGTGCAAATGTTAAAGTGTATCCGTGACGGCTATTTAGCACAGTATCAAGGACCTTACATGAAAAAAATATTAGCGTCATCCATGTATTAAAGCAGTTCACTAATTAAAAAAAAAGTCCTGCTTGGATCGTTATAACTAGGGTTCTTCTTGTTGATGCTGCCAGGCACAGATGTTTCACCCTCTTTATCTGCTGAAACAGAATCCCACTCAGTTGTTCGTTTGGATAACAAACCTAGTTCTAAAGCTATTACCTCTCTGGTTGGAGACAACCACTCACTTGTAAGTGGTCCCTAGATTTTAGCATTTTTCTGCCAACAAAATGCGTATTGGTATCTGCAAAAGTCATTGCAATGGCTAAAGTTACATATGCACGAGAGAGAACGACACACATGATAAAAGCACAAAAACACCTGCTGCAAGTTGATGTTCTCAAATAAAACCCTAACCCAAGACCGTGCACTGTTGCTAAAGAAATCTCCGACGGTGGGCGTTGTATGTTCGAAGTCTCAGGTATCAAACAGTAAGATAAAGTTACCTTACCCTGATCTAGATACGCCTGCCACCCATAAATGAAACTACCACTCCATAGTGGTGGGGCTGAAAACTGTTTTTCTAAAGCTGTTGAAGGCACAGTAAAGCGTGTGCTTTTTGTATTCACTTTTAGGACCTTGTTCCACCCCCCATGCAGATGAAGACCCACTACATATCTAAGTTTCAGAGCCAATCAGCTGCATTTACAGGGTTGGTGGTAACAAGGTGCAGAATGTTAAGCGTTGGTTACAAAAGAATATATACAGATAGGAGTAAATATATCACTGCAAAAGTACCTTTAACCTTTAAAACTGACCAAGTTAAGGCGGACCTTGAGAAGAGATAGAACTGGGTGGATTTACTCTCAGGGTACATAGAGAAAGAATGAAAAGGAAGGGGAACAAATAAGGTAACTGTTGGCCTGACTGCTTTAGAGGAAAAAGCCTAATCCTATTATATAGAGACTAAACAGGACAGATGCCACTCAAGCCTCAACTCAAGTTAGTATTGATGAGACGCCACAAGATTTCATCGCACAGTTATATGAAAGACAGATCGCACCAGCGGAGGGCGTCACAGAGGCTACTACAAGGCATTATACCCTGAGGCTCAGCAAAGTAGGCAATAGACCTAGACTTTGACCACCAACGAGGGTTAATAGGGGAGGCAATTAGGAACGTGCCAAAGGGGAAAGCCCTCAGGGCTAGAGGGACCGGTTCCGACCAGATGTTTATCATGACTATGAAGAGCAGCTCTCTGGAAGTCTCTCAGTGGTGTATAAACCACACCAGGACCCACCGAAAATACCCAAGCTCAATGAGAGACTATCATAGTAATGATGCCCAAGGAAAATTAATACACAGCCCAGCCTCCTACAAGCCTTTTTCAATGATAATTACTAATATGAAAATATTGAGCAATGTTTGTCAATAGGATTCTGAGGGTTTTGGGCTCATTGGTACATGAGGGTCAGTGTTGGTTTATTTCAGGCTGAAGCACCCAGATGAATCTCTGAAGACGTAATCATATAATTGGAAGGAAAGTAGAAAGAGTACATTGGTTGCGCTCAACATAGAGAAAAACCTCAACATCCTCGATTGGGAAAACATGATGGCACTGTTAAGAAAAAATGCTCTTTGGGCCAAATTTCTTTGGTTAAAATGCCTGCTCTAGACTAATACGGCAGCCAGGATCAGGTTGGTCGGGGGATTATGGTGGGGCAGATTTCTGAGGCATGAAGGATTGGGAATGCAACCACACTGGTCTGCATACTGTCACCCTTCCTGCTTGCCCTTGGTGTGAGGTTTAGGGGGCTCTCCGGGACTTTAGATATTGGAGTGGGGGCAGTTGTTCATACTATATCAGTCTACGCTGATGAGACACTGGTGTAGATGGCCTCGCGAGTCAGACCCTACACTATTTTAAGATATGGAGAGATTCACCTCAGTTTTAGGACTGCACATCTATGGTGGCAAAACTATCCTTTTCATCCCCTAGTATGACTGAGAAGGCAATAAATACCCCTTCAAACTTGGGACTGCACTGGGAGGTAGGCAAGTTCCGCTATAGTGAAATGTAGGTAACTGATCAATGAAAAAATAATACGACTATATATGGGAAGGGTGATGCACCCTGTCATTCTCAATGAGAAGAACTGCAGAGGTGAAAATGAACTTTCTCCCCAACATCTGTTAATTAGAAAATACAACGTGACCCCTTAGCAGAGCAGCATTTAAGGAGTTGGGCTGCCTCC
This sequence comes from Lissotriton vulgaris, assembly GCF_964263255.1. Taxonomy (NCBI): domain Eukaryota; kingdom Metazoa; phylum Chordata; class Amphibia; order Caudata; family Salamandridae; genus Lissotriton; species Lissotriton vulgaris. The sequence goes on from NC_141689.1 coordinate 512,089,884, forward strand.
TGATCTCATTGGTCTGTGAAGTAATTTGGACCAGAATTAAGTTTTAATGCTGAAACTTGACTGGGTGGACGGTTAGGAACGAGGTATCTGGCAAGGGAAACTCACGGGGAAAAAAGGTTGCTGAAAGATATTTTAGGGAATGAAGATTTGGTAGCGTGGCTCACGATGGGAGCAGCACTACCATGTACAGTTTGTGAGATGGGCAAAGTCTGGACAGAATTCAGAATCTTCCATAAGTCTCCCCTCCCCCCCCACCCCACCCTTTTGCAAGGTACCTGGGTGTGTGGTCCTTGCAGCTGTCCAAATGTGTAGCCATGTCAAGTCCCCTGGAGACAACTTCATTACATATGTAGTAGCACAGGAGACATTTGGAGTCAGTGTTTGCCATCTAGCTAGTGCAGTAAGGAAATATGGACGGAGTTCCCACAAGTGCCTACGCCCTCTTCTACACAGGTGATCATGTTAGAATCAGGACACAACCCCACATTGGTGTCTTAGCTATACAGGTCTATATGTTAAACTCTACATATGTGTATTAACCCTATATCCCACTAAAATATAAAAATAACAATTTTGATTGCGGTGTAAAAGTTGCATTGCAAAATGATAAATTGTCCATGAGCCAGAGAGACTCGAATGCAACGGCAAAATGGGAAGGAAAAGGTACTAAATGAACCTTAGATTTCCAATAGATCCCATCAGCAGGTGGACACTCGTGAATGTGGTAGCAAACAGAAATATAGGTGACAAGTGACTAATAGTAATAAGGATTGCAGTGCACAGCTATCCGTGCTCATCATGGTAAACCTGACAAAAAGGGGGAAGGGATGCAGGGAGGAAGTGCTACATAAAACCCCAGCCTGCAACTGATATTCACATTTTCAAGCACTTTTCAAATCAAGGATGTGAAGGAATGCTTAATATAGACTATTTTTTGTTGATACAGAAGGTCAAAATGCCTTCCAGATGAAATACAGCAGTATGATCACTAATATATCAAAAAGAACGACACTAGTGTTCAGAATAACAAGAAGCTCACTTCTTGTGTAAACCCGGATCCACATTAGCCAATCAGTGAATGTTTGAGATTCAAATCATTAAATAATCAGTGACTAAATCTACTGGGCTTGTGTATTGGAGACTCCCACCAAATGTACTGCAAGCAAGGAATTATTGTGGGCAATCACTCATTCCAGAGTAACACCAGTGTGTTGGAGTGGGCCTTTTTTAAGGTGATGAGTGCTGCCTTGTTCCCAGAAGTAGTCCAGAAAGGTTGGGTTGGTCATGTCAGTAAGGACCACCTCCCCTTTTAGTTTTCAAGACGGGATTTTAGATAATAATGTAATGTTTATTTTCAGAAGACTAACATGAAATTCTGTATCCATTCAAGACACAGGCAATTAAAGGAGCACCTGCACATTGAATGACCCTAACTCAAACCCTAAAGGAATTGGTGGGACTGAGATCAACAAATGAAGAAAATAAGGAATACCCTTAATTTTGCCATACCAAGGAGGTCATCTGGTCCTGTGAGTCTGTGACCCGATGTCAGTAACTAGAAACGCAACCACACCAGTATCTGATGCTTGGAACAAAAATAGGAAGCCACATTACTTGTGGATGCTGTTCTCAATAAAGATCACCTCACCGAACCTTGACAGTATTACTCTGATACGTGTACTCCTCTCTTCTGGAATCCCTGAAGTCTTGGACTAACTCACTTAAAACCCTAGATTCACATAGCATGTGAAAACCTATAAAAGCAAGATTATTTTATAAAACGCCTCCCCATGGAAAATTAAGAAAAAGCTTAATCTAGCTCATGGATTTGTTTTGTCAGGGTGCAAGATACACAGTGGATAAATTAGGTGAGGTTGATGAACTCTGCCTTGCAGATCCCTAAGCAGTGACGGTATACAACCGTTACCACGCATCTTTTATCACGAAGTACTGTTACAACGAAACCATTACAACGCAAGGGTATTTACAAGGCATGCATTTACAACGCATTACACTACAACGCAGCTACTATTACAACGCATACCATTACAACGTAAGTATAGGTAAGTTTATCTTTTTTTAAATACATTTATTAGGGGTATTGGGTTATGGGGTACAGGGGTATTTTAGGGTTCAGGACTATGTTTGGGTTATGGGGTACAGGGGTATTTTTAGGATTCAGGGCTGGGTTTGGGTTTTGGGGTACAGGGGTATTTTTAGGGTTCAGGGCTGGGTTTGGGTTATGGGGTACAGGGGTATTTTTAGGGTTCAGGGCTAGGTTTGGGTTTTGGGGTACAGGGGTATTTTTAGGGTTCAGGGCTGGGTTTGGGTTTTGGGGTACAGGGGTATTTTTAGGGTTCAGGGCTGGGTTTTGGGGTACAGGGGTATTTTTAGGGTTCAGGGCTGGGTTTGGGTTATGGGGTACAGGGGTATTTTTAGGGTTCAGGGCTGGGTTTGGGTTATAGGGTACAGGGGTATTTTTAGGGTTCAGGGCTGGGTTTGGGTTTTGGGGTACAGGGGTATTTTTAGGGTTCAGGGCTGGGATTGGGTTTTGGGGTACAGGGGTATTTTTAGGGTTCAGGGCAGGGTTTGGGTTTTGGGGTATAGGGGTATTTTTAGGGTTCAGGGCTGGGTTTTGGTTATGGGGTACAGGGGTATTTTTAGGGTTCAGTGCTGGGTTTGGGTTTTATGGTACAGGGGTATTTTTAGGGTTCAGGGCTGGGTTTGGGTTATGGGGTACAGGGGTATTTTTAGGGTTCAGGGCTGGGTTTGGGTTATAGGGTACAGGGGTATTTTTAGGGTTCAGGGCTGGGTTTGGGTTTTGGGGTACAGGGGTATTTTTAGGGTTCAGGGCTGGGTTTGGGTTTTGGGGTACAGGGGTATTTTTAGGGTTCAGGGCTGGGTTTGGGTTATGGGGTACAGGGGTATTTTTAGGATTCAGGGCTGGGTTTGGGTTTTGGGGTACAGGGGTATTTTTAGGGTTCAGGGCTGGGTTTGGGTTATGGGGTACAGGGGTATTTTTAGGGTTCAGGGCTAGGTTTGGGTTTTGGGGTACAGGGGTATTTTTAGGGTTCAGGGCTGGGTTTGGGTTTTGGGGTACAGGGGTATTTTTAGGGTTCAGGGCTGGGTTTGGGTTTTGGGGTACAGGGGTATTTTTAGGGTTCAGGGCTGGGTTTGGGTTATGGGGTACAGGGGTATTTTTAGGGTTCAGGGCTGGGTTTGGGTTATAGGGTACAGGGGTATTTTTAGGGTTCAGGGCTGGGTTTGGGTTTTGGGGTACAGGGGTATTTTTAGGGTTCAGGGCTGGGATTGGGTTTTGGGGTACAGGGGTATTTTTAGGGTTCAGGGCAGGGTTTGGGTTTTGGGGTATAGGGGTATTTTTAGGGTTCAGGGCTGGGTTTGGGTTATGGGGTACAGGGGTATTTTTAGGGTTCAGTGCTGGGTTTGGGTTTTATGGTACAGGGGTATTTTTTACATATATTTTTACAAATTCTTTAATAAAATGTAATTTAAATAATTAAATTATTTTAAAAATTATTAATTACATTATTTAAAAAAATTATATACTTATCTATACTTGCGTTGTAATGGTATGCGTTGGTAATAGTATCTGCGATGTAATGTCATGCGTTGTAAAGGTATGCGTTGTAAGGAATCCTGCGTTGTAAAAATTGCGTGCTAATGGTATGCGTGGTAAAAGTATGAGTGCTAACAACATATATCCAGCAGTGACTGATAAAGGAAAGCAGGGAGACTTAAATAGCTAGAATTGATCTGTCAAGAAATGTTGTCAGTTGTTTGGAGAATCTGGCAGCCATCGCCATAAACCAGTGCAAGTAACTCAATGTGGTCTAATGCTACAGACAAATCGAGAAGGACTGTGAACCAGTAGCATCTCCATCAGACCTTTTTCACATGTGGAATAACAAGGAAACCAAAATAGATTCAGTCGCCGAGTGATTGTCAACCCACAGAGGGAAGTTAAGGTTGGAAGTTGTAAAATTTGTGACAAAGGCTCAAGCTTGAAGTTTAAAGATGTAAGAAAACAGAGTAGTGTTCTTATTACTTCTTAGTCCTTCTTTCCTGTTCCTGGCACAGTCACCCCTTTATGTTCTTTAATAGAATATGACTAGTTTAGAATGTTTTAGTCTTGAACTTAATGTCAGTTGTATCTGCTTACTGAAGTATGAGGTCTCTTGTGAAGAAGATGCATTAAAGACCTACAATCAACTTATAGCCTCTTATTCTTATTAACTATGTTGGCCTTTACTTCACAGAGATGTACAAGTAGATTGCTGAATCTTAGGGTTAAACGTTGTTGTTGCTCTGACTCACTCCTGGTCTTGGGAACAATATTTAAAAGGAGACAACAATTTACTAATTAACATTGCTGGCAAACAAAGATCTACTTTAATCTACAGTAGCCAGATTGCTTGGGTGCATATGCAACCCAGGGGTCTGCAACTCTTCACAGAACATTCTGTGTGGCCTCTCAGGGGACAAGTTCCCTTAGCTGATAGAGCATGTTCTTTTGAGGGCAGACAAGGAGGCAGGACAATAACACTTACAGAGGGGGCACAAATACAACTTTTAAATGTGCTGGTAGATTGCTTACCGTGATGTGAATGTTAATGACACAACAGTAAGCATGTATAAAGAGGAGTGGCTCAAAGCCTTTATAGGTAAATAATACATACAATTATAGTAAAAGCAAAGTGTTTTGGATAACCCCAGGCCTACAAATAGGCTTGCTGTTAGTACCGGCAAAATGACTGCCTAAAATCTTGCTCACAACACGACTTTTTCATTTCACCTGAAGCCTATTGTGGTGTGGTCGACAGTACGGTTGATTGGAAAGATCGAAAGTTGGAAAAAATGAATAAGAGGAAAATGGTTTTTGATACTAGAAAGGCAGTGAAAAGGACTGTAGTCAATTTTGGTGACTGTGTCAGAATAAAACTCACAGAAAGAAGATTTGGCATCTCGAAATTCAGCCAACCTATTAAAGTAATCAAACTTTTGGGAAATGATGTCGGAACGCAAGATCATAAAGTATGGAACCTCAATAGGATAACTACATCTTCTGCTAAATGTTCCGAGGAGAATTCTTCTTGTGCCTCTGCTATTCCATCACATTCTGTTGTGGGAAGACCGTGCAGGCAGAAGAGAATTCCTCTCCGTCTCCAGGATTGTATATAGGGTGTTTATTGTACCACATTCTTATGTACCTCACTTTTATCTCTTTCCTAGTTGGGTGACACAATGGCTAATGTCCTTGCAGAATGCCTGCATTCAATCAGCACAAAGTGGAGGCCCTCGGTCATTCTCCAAGAGTGAGTGAGCAAATTCAGGATTGAGCCTGGGTCTCTTTACCAGTTATTAAAGGGATGAAAAATAGGCCAGCATTTTAGAGTTTTTAAAGGAAAGAGGAGCTGAAGAATATGAAGTCTTATTATTTCTCTGTTTTAGTTGAGTGAAGGCAAAACCCAACATTTTTTCACAGACCTGCTAAAACTCAGAGGCCTGTCTTGAGACTAGTATGTGAGGCTGTTAAGACGGTGTCAGACACAAGTCATTATTAAAGAATGTTCGAAAACAAAGCAGTCACCTGGGACTTCAACGGCAGATGAGGTTTTTCACCTGTCCTCTGGGAAGAGGCTCCCTAGTGATCAGAGGTAGCATCCTCAGACAAGGCACCAGATGTGCCAGCCGGAGAGAGATGGTCTTTATTTTCTCCCAATACTGTAATGAATAGAGGAAATGTAACTGCTCCATGTGTGCTTTACTGCATTTACTCACATATGGTAGGGAATGTAAACCTGCCTCACACGCACAGGAATGGCCTCGCGCCCAAATGGAATCATTACTCCACTGATCCCAAATCTTTTCAGAAGGAATTCCCAAGGTCCAGCTCAGGGATACCCAGATGGTCTGCATCAGCAAAATGTAATTAAATAATAAAAAGATAATTTACTCCACCAAGGTGCACAGGCAGATACTAATAAAACAAGTTATGAACTGTCTGACACCGGAATCAGAGCAGAGGTAACCATTTGAACTGGTCTGCATGGATGATGAATACCCCAGACCCAAGACCTTTGAATGAGAAAGCCGAAGCCATAGAATAATCTAAAGGAGTTCCATCAAAGATCTGAACAGCCTTTTCCCTGTCCTGGAAGAAAATAATGAAGAGGAAACAATCTCCAGGGGCTACGGACGAATATTCACTTGAATGCACTGGGCTAGAAGGATAATCAGAAAGCTGAAACCAGGAATTAGGAGCAGGAGCCAAAAATCAGTAGGGAATAGGAACCAGGTACGAGAGAATGAACACAACACCAGGACAGCATTGGACTGTGCAGTGCAAAGAACCACCAGGCACTCTAAGATATGTCGCTGCTATCATACTGAACACCCCACAGTGCTGCAACACCAGAGGCTTTACAAAGCAGAGTATAGTGTGCTGGCAGATCTGCTCCCACAGCGCCTCGATTGCAAACAGGTACCTAATATTATAGGGATGCTGCCTCACCTGAACTCTACTCATGGCTAGGATATTTGACAACTGGAGCAACTTTCAGGTGTTCATGTACACCTCATCAACCAAGACCATGTATAGATAAAACGCATGAGGGGAGCTGGACTCGACTGACCACTGCCCAAGGTTTAGACAACCAAATAGCAGCAGAGTTCGGCTCCTTACACAAGTCAGGACACAAGAAAAACAACACGGTTGGAATAAGATCAACGATTAGACATTTGTCTGCAGCCCAATCAATGCTTTAGGAGCACTCAATCAATCAATCACCGGAGAGACTACAACATCACTCCCGAGTATTGACCAGACAAAGCATAGAGAAAAGAGCTATAGAGTTCTTAGAGAGAGGTACACTTGTGATTACATATTTTGCCACCCACAAAACTACTCACATGCATTTGGGATTCTCTTGAAGTGATCCTCAAGATTTTGCAAAGTGAGATGGGTGCAGGAGGGCATGGGAGAAATGATCACGACTTCCAGCCCCGCCCTGAATGCATGTCTACGCTAATGGTGAAAGCACAAAGAGGCAAGAAGTGCCCACCTCAAGCAGGGGAGGGGAAGGGGTAAATGGATATGACCGTAGGGCTGGCAGGAATATGCTATTTTTAAACATTAGAGCGCCAACCACTTCACACAGAGAAATTAATCTTCCGTTCAGTGGGCTAGTGTTTAAAACCTCTCACCTGCTCAATGTCTCCACACCTCCAAAAATCTTAAAGACACAGATGAATCTGACTAGCAAAAAAGGCCAATTTCACAGGATGTGTATGCAACATTTCAATGGTACAGAAGGAGTAAAGATGCTAGTCAGATAAATCACTAGGATATAAATATATGTGAATGTCAGAGGCCACCTGAAGAAAGAATACAGTCCACCAGGGTAGTGGAATCAGATAGTAGCAACTTTTGAACTTGAGCCCAGGAGGGCATCATGAATCCAGCTATATCCAGCACAGAGGAGGGATGTAGCTGGATCCAGGATCAGAAAAGAGGAGGGATGTAAATGGGGCTGGGATCAGCACAGAGGAGGGAAGTAGCTGGATCCAAGATAGGCCCAGGGGAGGGATGTAGCTGGTTCCACAGTCAGTGTTAGAGACAGCTTGTGCTCTCACATATTTCCTTCTGCTTTAGCACAGTGACGCTGGATTACCAGCCCATCAATTTTGGGCAGGAAAGTTATCAAACAATCAACATCATCAAAATAACCCAGCATAGATAATTATTGGGTCCACAAACACTATCGGTTTGAAGAAGTCATCTTAAACTTGCTCATCCACTTGCGGATAGAAGTGGCATCCGAATCACACAATAGGCAAATATCCATTTAGGCTTTGCATCCACCTGAAGCCGACAAAAGAGCAGAAGAGCAAAATGAATGCTAATGTCACTAAGCACATGTATGCGTTCACATATTGGTCCACCCCCATGCATAACATGATCTAGCTGACTAATACGAATATAATAAATCAAAAAACGATACACTAATGTATCACAACCCTGTTGGCTACTGTTTAATATGACTCTCCTATAAAACAGTACAAAACACAAGCAAGCGCAATTTTATCAGACCACCCATCAACGAAAATACCATAAACGTGAATGGTGCAAAGGTCAGGAAAGTGCTACAGAATGATACAAATGGTGGGAAGGTGAAATATATATTCACTGAAAAAACCATTGGTTATAGACCATATATAGTTAGGGATTAGCATTTACAAAACCATAATTTACTCGCACAAAACCATAGAAATTCGCATATATAGTTAGTTGCAATAACTATATATCGCGCGCACCTGCAATCCACTGCTGATGATGTCACATATTACATCATTCATGACATGGTCAGTGACATCACTGATGACATCACTGATGACATCTCAAATGACATTACTGATGACATCTCAAATGACATCACTGATGACATCACTGATGACATCATCCAGTGACTGTATGTTTCTGTAAAATTAAAATATGTCTTACATATTGAAGAATGAGTGGATGTATAAGTGTCTGGATGAAGGATTTAGTAGGTGCATGACTGACTGTATGAGAGAGTGATTAAATGTGTCTCACTGAGTGCATTGGTTAGTGACTAAACTGACTGAATGTGTGCATCAGTATGTCTGTTGTTGTGTAAGATGCTGCATGTGTTAATCAGTACCTATATGAGTAACTATATGGGTTATTGATTGGTTGCCCAAGTATTTGTATGGGAGAACGAGTGTGTGTGTGGGGGGTGTCTGGGAGGTGTGTGACTGTGCATAGATGTGTTAGCAGTTGATTCACTAGATGTATGGGTTCAAAACTGCATGTGGAAACAGCTGTCTGGGTGGTTGACTGTGTGCATGAGTGTATTGGTGAGTGAATGGATATCTCAGTGCTACATGTCAAAGTAAGTACATATGTAAAACACAGTACATGTGAGAATTCACATATATAAATTACTGTGTATGAGAGCCAATGAATGTGTGAGTGGCTGCATGGATCATTGAAAACTTGTATCAGTGATTGTATATGAGAGTAAATATGTGTTAGAATATGTTTGAATAAGTAAGGTGTGTATAACTGTATAGTTGAGGAAATGGAGGTGTGATTGATTCAGTGCATGACTGACTAGGTGTGTGAGTAACTCCATGGATGAGTGACAGTCTGTGAGTGTCTGTTTACTCTGAGTGTATCTAAGGATATATTTGAGTCTGAAGAGGTTAATCGTATTATCACATGATTGATGTCATCAGTGATGTTTTCTGTGATGTCATTTGAGATATTAGTGATGACATTTGAGATGTCAGTGATGTCATCAGTGATGTCATTTGAGATGTCATCAGTGATGTCATCAGTGATGTCACTGACCATGTCATGAATGATGTAATTTGTGATATCATCAGCAGTGGATTGCGGGTGCGCGATATATAGTTATTGCAACTAACTATATATGCGAATTTCTATGGTTTTGTGCGAGTAAATTATGGTTTTGTAAATGCTAATCCCCAACTATATATGGTCTATAACCAATGGTTTTTTCAGTGAATTTTCAAGGTTTTGTAAATGCTAATTCCTAACTATATATGGTCTATAACCTATGTTTTTTTCAGTGAATTTCAATGGTTTTTTAATAGCAAATATCAAAAGCTGTCAAATGTCAAGTACGTGATAGGTAAAAACATTTTCGTGTTTATGCACGCTGATGTGCTTTGAACGCTGCCCCCCCTCTTTTCTCTTAGTAGTACTCTCTCTTTGCAGATAGTGAAGGGTAGTTAACGCAGGCCTTTGCCCCCATTGTAATCCGTCGTGCCTGCTTGTCTCTCCATTTGATTGATTGTTATCCAAGCATTTACTGTTTTAGAATTGATTCTCTTTGGTTCATTCTCTATTTACAAACAAGCACAGAGTCGCAATACTCTGTTTAGTCTTTGCAGATAGTGAAAAATCGTGTAAAAAAACAAAAGTAATCGAGCAAAATCAGTAGGCCACTAATGGGATCTCTTTTTGACCTCGCTAAAATAGAAACATTAGGAACAACCCTTCATGAGAAATACGAAACTAGTGAGATGAACTGAGCTCCACACCATGATGGCTGCAAGACAGCTCGGCTCCGCCACCCACCCCGCCCAAAATAACGATAAACTCTATGCAAATATTATAAATATATACAACACACCAGCAAAGTAACAGGGTAAAACATTTTATTAAATAACTATTTACATAACTATTTTATACTTTTTGTTGCCTGAGCCGGCTAGCTCAATCAATCGAGCATGAAACTCATGCACTCTGATAGCAAGCGTTGCTGCTGATGCTATGCAGACAAAAACTGGTTTTCAGTTTGTACATTCTTCAAGATTTTTCCATCCAAGGCTGGTTGAGAGTTTGTAGAACGATGGCTTCAGATTTTCAACATACGGTGTGGTGGCGCGGACTGGGAGGGGGCGCTTGGCTCCTGTCCCCTCCCCAAGTCGTGTTGCCCTGGTGTGGCCTAAGATCGCCCCCGACATAGACGGCCGGCTCACGGGGTCCGGCGGAACTTTTTGCCTTTTGATGACTCTTCCATTCTGGACCTTGTCCCACAATCCGTTTGACCTGAAGACGCACTGTAGTGGGGCGCCCCTTTACCGTTTCAGTTGCCATTCCGCCCGCTTTTGCTACACTGTGCCTCTTCCGCCATTCAGCTGTTTACCGCCCGCTCTTGCGACTACAGCGTCTCGCTCACCATGTAGTTGAGTTGCTCCCGCTATTGCGATGCAGCGATAGACGGCTGCCACAGGACTCTCAAAATGGCGGCCGGCTCTTCAGATTTGGGCGTGGTCCACTAAAATGGCCCTGGGACACCTTGGAACTCGGACGCTTGTCTGCTAGGGCTTGGGCCCCATTCTCGAAAGCGTCCCCTCAGCCTTGAAGATTCTACAAAAGTCTTGGGGGCCCCCGACTCCTGCAGGCTTCTGGTGGGGAGCGGCTGCCATGATTGCTCGTGGAATGGCCACGACTGAGCTACGAGATGGTGGTGCTCTCATGCTGACGCCAGCTTCAGTCTGAAACATCCAGAAACACTGTAGACTACCAATTCGATCAGTTCCGGTAGCGCCCCAACGTGACCCGGTAGAGAAGAACTTGCCCTCCCCTCTTTGACGGATGGTTCTTGTTGCCTGTCCCTTCTGTTGTCATTTAACAGAACTTTTTAGACTGCTGAAAGGGGTTGTGTTCCGACCGCTGGTTGGTGGAGACATTTTGACTATATTCTGGACCTACGTTGTCGCGTAATGCGTTATATGACACGCCGCGTTAGCGCACCCGGAAGTGCTCCGGTGCGCGAAGCGCAGCTTCCCGGAAGCGATCCGGGGCGCGGCGCGCAGCGCGTAACGTAAGCATAACAGGTCATGTGACTTGTTAATAAAACTTTTCATTGGTTCATTTTACTTTTGTTATTCTAATGATGAAAGGCTTGGTCATATGACCTAAAAATTACGCTTTTTATTGCTTTCGAATATTATTTTTTCTTAAACATATATGTTATAATGTTCCAGGCTAATGTACTTTCCCGGAAAATTTACAACTGTCCTGCAAGTAAAATATATTCCTTTTTCGAGAAAAAGGGCGTTTCTTCGTCCCATGACGGAGCCGTTGAGCAAGACAGGCTCGGCCTGCTGTCTTAGTCGCCGATACGCCTGAATATCAGATTCTTATCGATCACTTTATGTTGCAGGAGTAGAAAACACAACAGCCCTTGACCATTTATCTTTACTGCGTTCCTGCGTATTATACCTTTTATCCGTCATGTAATTGGACTGCTTTATTTCACTTGCCTTTTACTGATTCGAAAACAGTGACTAAAATTAAAAACTTTACCAATGTAAATACTACTACCATGTTTTGTTTTAAAAACCTTTATGGTGAAAATGTCAGTATACAAATACGGGCCTATAACCACGTGGGCCGGCCACGGAGCAAACTGTAATCGCATATGATGAGGAGACATTTACACTGTAGAGGAACGTAACGGGCGGGCCATTAGGTGCAAGAACTAAGGTGTCTAACAGTTGCGAAATCGGTGGACATACATTTTATAATTAAAATACGACACGGCCAGTTACAATAAAATTATCTCGATATACATTTGCGGGCAAGTACCATGGATGACGTTAATTCGAACTTTCAATAGTACAGTAATCAATAACACATCAGAACTTAATATCAATAGGGATGTCGAAATATTCAATCAATTCTCGTCCCCGCCCGCCATGTGCTTCAAAACTGCATATGTATCTCATGATATCAAGGTTATGCAACCAGTACACAACAAGGAGTTACGAGTCCCATTTATACCGGCGCCATTTTGGGCGAGGCCGGGCAGGTCCAGGATATAGTCAAAATGTCTCCACCAACCATCGACTATGATGATGTTCATAAGCTCTATTGATTAGACTAACACTCCTCTCTCCACATGAAATTAATTTGCCGCAACTTAAACATGTCATTTTCACTTGTCCAAAGTTCTTCAGAAGATTTAGAACCGTTTCCCTTGCCTCTGATGCCATCACTGCCACTTCATTGGTGGATGTACTGGCAGGTCGGGTGTTATCCACCAAATCTCGAATTTGGGCAGCACTATAATTAATCGGGTGCCACCTCTCCATATGACGATGCATGGTATAATTACCATAACTATATTTTTTTTCGGTTCCTCTGGAGAGTACATCGTGGCAGATGAGGCAGGTAACGTACCGGGCATTTACCTTTTTTACATGTGGAGAAAAGGAAAAAAATTCGAGCGTCCGAGTTCCAAGGTGTCCCAGGGCCATTTTAGTGGACCAGGCCCAAATCCAAAGAACAGGCCGCCATTTTGAGAGTCCTGTTGCAGCCGCCTGTCGCTGTAGCAGCAAGAGCGGGCGAAACTCAGCTAGACGGCGCCCCACTGCAGATGAAGTGCCTCCACCTGGAGAGGCGGGAGAGGCTCGTTTGCGCCGCCTCCCCCCCCCCCCCCCCCCTTCGGGCACCCCACACCGACTTTCGGCGCAGCATTGTAGGATGGCCACACCAGTGCGGCAACTTGCTGGACACCACCTCGGTGCCATCCGGATCTCGGCACGTTGTGCTGCCTTCGGCCTACTGTAGCCACAAGTGCGGACGCAACTCAGCTGGATAGCGAGTGAAACACCAAGGGGCGCCCCACTGCAGCCGAGGAGCCTCCATCTTGGGGGCGACGCACAGCATCACATTGCTTTCCAATGCAGTCAGATCCTCAAACAGCCCCCACTGACTGACGCGACCTCACGGGCCAACGGGGCACCCCACGCCGACTTTCGGCGCAGCATTGTAGGATGGCCACACCAGTGCGGCAACTTGCTGGACACCACCTCGGTGCCATCCGGATCTCGGCGCGTTGTGCTGACTTCGGCCTATTCGCACATCAGTCCGCTACTGACGCCGCCTCACGTGCCAACGGATTTTCTACGCTTTTTATAGCCCTATGCCGCATAACAGGTCATGTGACTTGTTTATAAAACTTTTCATTGGTTCATTTTACTTTTGGTTTCCTAATGATGGAAGGCTTGATCATATGACCTAAAAATAACACTTTTCATTGGATTAAAACATTTTTTTCCCCAAACAATGAAAGCCCCACCTTGTTTCTGGATGTTTCAGACTGAAGCTGGCGTCAGCATGAGAGCACCACCATCTCATGGCTCCGTCATGGCCATTCCGCAAGCAATCATGGCAGCCGCTCCCCACCGGAAGCCTGCAGGAGTCGGGGGCCCCCAAGACTTTTGTAGAATCTTCAAGGCTGAGGGGACGCTCTCGAGAATGGGGTCCAAGACCTAGCAGACAAGCGTCCGAGTTCCAAGGTGTCCCAGGGCCATTTTAGTGGACCAGGCCCAAAAAGGAAAGAGCCTGCCGCCATTTTGAGAGTACAACAAAGAAGGGCTTAGACTCACCTACAGTAAAGCAGAGTCTGAGAATCAAATAAACAAAAAAAGTGCTAGTACTGAGTCTTATTACAAAATAACAATTGTATCCAAAGCCAAAAAATATTGAATTATCAGCCGATAACTGGAATTAATCCATCATTATTTATTTTAATTTTGGTAGAAAATTATTTTTAGGAAACACAACAAACAATTTACGAACCTTGTATTATATATACATGTGTGACAGAAAGAGATTTACAAGAAACCAGACACCATTTTTAGACATTAGACAAAAAATGCACACATTTCAATCAAGACACAACCATTCTTCATACACATTCACACTCCTTCAACTCCATAAAACGAAAAAACATATGACACAAGACAACAACTAAAGAAATAGAGGGTGGGTCACTAGCAACAATGCAGAACCAATCACAATGTTAGAAACACAAGTATTGTAACAAAATACTAAATATCAAACAATTACACCAAAGGTTGCAATTATTTAGACCCAAGGGCAAACATAAGATACACAAATGATAAGGTCCATTTTGAGAGTCCTGTGGCAGCCGCCTATCGCTGCATCGCAAGAGTGGGAGCAACTCAGCTGAATGGCGGATTTTGGCACAGTGTACCAAAAGCGGGCGGAATGGCAACTGAAACGGTAAAGGGGCGCCCCACTACAGCAGACGAGCCTCCACCTGGGGAGGCCCGTTCACACCGCCTCCCCCTCCCCCCTCCCCGGGGCGCCCCACGCCGTTTTTCGGAGCAGCATTGTAGGATACCAAAAACCAGTGCGGCACCCAGATGACATCACCTGGGTGCCGTCCAGAACTCAGCACGTTGTGCTGCCTTGGGACTATTCGCACAAAACACAGCTACTGACCATTGTTGCTTCTTTTTTCAAACAAATGTTTAAATGTGTTTACTGTTTTTGTTGCCTTGTATACAACCCTCCTCTGTGCTGATCCCACATACAGCTACAACCCTCCTCAGTGCTGATCCCACATACAGCTACAACCCTCCTCACTGCTGATCCCACATACAGCTACAACCCTCCTCTGTGCTCATCCCACATACAGCTACATCCCTCTTCTGTGCTGATCCCACATACAGCTACAACCCTCCTCTGTGCTGATCCTTCTCAACTCAACTAAGAGCTTCTGCGGCTGTCAGCGACGTTACGAAGCATGCGCTCTTTCACCCTCTGAGGCGGAAAGCCGGAGGTTCTCACGCTCTACCTTTTGAATACCAGCAGCGCTTCGCTACGCTTGATTTAAAAGCGTTTTTATGTTCATTTAACTTGCGGGGTATTTTACCTTTTGTTGATTCTAAAATTAGCGCTTACACTCTGGAATTGTCTCCTCACCTCCCTCTGTTGTCTGGGCCACTCTCAGCTGAGTATCGACGCTGAGAGTTGGTCCCTGGGAGGCGAGGGCAGGACAGCGGCCATATTGGGTCGGGCTGCGCCGTGACGCGCTCCAGACAGCTTAAAAGGGGCTCACTTGCAGGGAACAGGTTAGCTCTTTCACCCTCTGAGGCGGAAAGCCGGAGGTTCTCACGCTCTACCTTTTGAATACCAGCAGCGCTTCGCTACGCTTGATTTAAAAGCGTTTTTATGTTCATTTAACTTGCGGGGTATTTTACCTTTTGTTGATTCTAAAATTAGCGCTTACACTCTGGAATTGTCTCCTCACCTCCCTCTGTTGTCTGGGCCACTCTCAGCTGAGTATCGACGCTGAGAGTTGGTCCCGGGGAGGTGAGGGCAGGACAGCGGCCATATTGGGTCGGGCTGCGCCGTGACGCGCTCCAGACAGCTTAAAAGGGGAAGGGCCTCTCCGCGTAGCGGACGTGTGGCGGACGCGCCGGATGCCCGCCGGAGTCACGCCAGAGTCCAGCCCGTCTGCGCCCGTCCGCGCTAGGCTGGGCTCTGGGCCCTGGCATAATTTACTTGTGGTGAGCAAATCAATCCTCTTCATCATGGTCTTAGCATATTCCTTTGATGAGCTATATGCATTACGTAATACCCCCAATACCAACTGTTCCATATACCCTTTCCCCCCTACCAAGTTTTGCTGTTCTTTCTGCAACTTCTCTTTAAAAAATCCAACTATGTGCAGATCCCTGTGTCACCATGGTAGACGAAATAGACAGGTAACCCCCAGGATAATCCCGCCCCGACCCCCACTAAGTTTTTAGAGTATAAACTGTAGATCCCTACCTCAACATAGATACAATATACATGATTTTCTGGTTGAACATCAACCTGATGCGATATTCCTGACCGAGACTTGGCTCAGGGACTGCTCGGGTCCGGATATTGCAGATGCCATTCCCTCTAATTATGCTATTCTTCGCCAAGATAGAATCTCTGGCAGAGGGGGTGGAATTGCAATTATCTACAAGAATATATATATTTGTAAATTGGTCGACGCCACCCAAAAGGACTGAGTCAGCTCTATTCCAACTGTTCATAACTCCTCAATTTACGCTGTCAGGTTTACTAGCATATCGTCCCCCTGGGACAGCCAGCTCATGGATAACTTCATTACCGGACCTATTAGCCCCAGTCTTGCTTAAAGCATCTAATTTCACTATTCTAGGAGACTTAAACATTCACCTGGATGATAATGAATGCTCTCACAGGAATCAGCTCCTCTCTACCCTGGAAGCTTTTGACCTCCAATTACTCAATACTGGTCCCACACATTGTGCTGGACATTTACTTGACCCTATTTTATCTAATCTGCCCTTAGACTGTTCCCGTGATGCTTTACAAATTACCTGGTCCGATCATCTAGCTGTCCCTTTCTCCTTAGACATGGCTGATACAACAGCTAGATCTGCGACAGTAAAACTGGGGCCATCTCGGAATTGGGGGAAGGTTAGCATTCCAGAACTTAATAAATTACTGATAAAAACCCTCCCGTCTATTGACGCATCGGTCACTGCTCTTAATAGTGTTACTGAACTTTGGCTCACCAATGCTGTAGAACGGGCGTTACCAATGACGTCAAAGTCCACAGTCACACATCATCCTCCAGCCCCATGGTACTCGGAACAACTTAAGAGTCTTCGCTCACAATGTAAGATCCTGGAGCGTAAATGGAGAAAAGGCTACTCTCCTTCTCGTAAAATCATATACAAAGAAGCCTTAAAAAAGTACCATAACAGCTGCAAAACTGCTAAAGCAAACTACACTACAAAAACAGTGACTGATGCACAAAACTGCCCTAAGGTGTTATTCTCTGTTGTGAAGAAACTGACCGGTGTAAATTCCATTCCCCCCCCCCCCCACCCCCCCCCCCGGCTCTTGATGCCGTTCAATGTCAGTCCTTAGCAGATTATTTTATAAAGAAAGTGGATCTCATCTACGATCATTTTTCTCCATCTCCAGAGACCACTCTCACCCCTCCTAATACGGCCAGGGAATTAGTGAATAACACCACTGATGCTATTATTACTACCTGGCAGCCTCTAGACGCCACTTCTTTTGTGTCCTGTTTAAACAGTGTGCGATCCGGTTCCCCACGGGATGTGCTCCCGGCCAAAATCTTAAAACAATTGGATCCCCTTACCCATCCCACTTTCATTAAACTACTAAACACCTCTTTGAGCGAGGCCCAGGTCCCCCAACCTTGGAAACACGCCATGGTGGTACCTTTACTGAAAAAATCAGGTGGCGATTCTTCAAACCCCGCCAACTTTCGCCCGATATCCTTGCTGCCAATCTTTTCTAAGATATTGGAGAGACACATTAATTTCCAGCTTTCTAAACTGGTCGAAAGCACCGCCTTTCTCCATCCTTCTCAGTCGGGTTTCCGGCCTAGGCACTCTACTGAGACAGCACTCCTGGGGGTAACGGAGAGTCTGAGGCACGGTGTCGACCAAGGCAACACCATGGCGCTCATCCTGCTGGACTTGAGCGCAGTGTTCGACACCGTGTCACATTCCATTCTTATTGACTCTCTGAAATCTCTAGGAGTGGGTGGCCAAGCCTTGGCCTGGCTGGTGTCTTTCCTCAATGACCGAAGTTTTCAAGTGTTCTCTCCTAAAGCAGCTTCCACCATTTGTCCATCAGCTCGCGGTGTCCCTCAAGGCTCAATCCTTAGTCCTTTATTATTTAATATTTACGTTAAACCCTTGGCATCCATTGTTGAACAGGCTGGACTTACCCTGTTTTCTTACGCGGATGACACCCAGATTGTCTTCTCCCTATCAGGAAGAGACGAGAACAACATCTCCGCACTCAAGTCAGGCCTCTTGTGGCCGACTGGATGCGGAGAAACTGTCTCAAACTGAATGGGGAGAAGACCGAGGTGGTCATTCTGGGCCGGAATAAACATCTCTGGGGTCCCGGCCACTGGCCCATTGAATTGGGTACTGCACCAACACCTTCCACCGCTGTTCGCAACCTGGGTGTCATCATAGATGACAGATTATCTATGAGACAACAGGCCACTAAGGTTGCGGCCATCTGTTTTTCAACGCTTCGGTGGCTCCATAAGATTCTGTGGATGCTTCCACTCTCTTCCCGCAGAACCGTAGTCCAGGCGCTTGTAACATCTCGCCTGGACTATGGCAACATTCTTTATCTGGGCGCAGATAAAGCCACCCTACAGGTGCCACAAGTAGTGCAAAACGCAGCTGGGCGCCTGCTAAAAAAACATCCCGAGACGCTCCTCAGCCAAGGCCGCCTTACGTGACCTTCACTGGCTGAGCATCCCTGAACGTATCAAATTCAAGGCACTTTGTTATATGTTCAAGGTTAAGCAAGGCAGTGCCCCAGCCTACCTCCAAAGGCTGGTCACACCCTATAGACCCCTACGGCCGCTAAGGTCATCAGACATGGGAAACTTCACCATGCCAAGATGGAAGCTGACAAAAATGGGAGGTCGTTCCTTCGCTACCTTGGGACCCAAATATTGGAACTCACTCCCATTGACTCTAAAATTAGAGACCAATCTGTTTCGCTTCCGCAAGGCTTTTAAGACATTGCTCTTTTCTCAACGTGCCGAATAGCTTGCCGTTGGCTCAGTTAGGTGAAGCTGCCTCCTTCTTCAGTCTATCCCTAGCGCCGGGAAACCCACTGTGGGTAGCTGTGCGCGATACAAGCTTATATAAATAAATAAATAAAATAAGGAGCAGTCACTGTGCTCATGCACTTCTGTAAATATGTCTTGCTAGCAGTGAACTGTGACGCTGCAACTACTTTTTGTGCAAACTTGTCTGTCGTTCCATTGGTACAGCCTGCCTTCGAATGAGATACCTTCAGCCTTGCGCTCTCCTCTTTTCGTTTTTTCGCCTCCGACAGCTCGCTGTGATAGTCCTTGGCGCGCTCTTCTTCCACGTTCAGGAGCACAGCATTGGGATTCTTCAGAGCTGTCATTGTCTGTTCTGCTACTCCTTTCTCAATGGCCTCATTAATAGCAATCACTGCAGCATGCACTAAAGAGAAAACAACAAGAGCTTACTCATTCAGAAAACATAAAAAGACTGAATCCAGAGGCTTTCAATGACATCACCTCAGAGGACATTACTGAAGTGCTCCGCTTTATTCAGAAGGCATGTTTACCCCACCAAGAAAGGTCAGGAGCTAATAATCTGCATTCCTCATGAATGCATGTTCTACTGAATAGGAACAGCTACGTAAAAGGCATTGTGGAAACTGCATTTTAGGGCACAGCTATCAACTTTTCCAGCAGTTTGTCCATTCCATTGCTATAACACATCACAAAAGTACTAAGGTGAATATTGATCTTAACAGATATGAGCTTTTATTAATGGCCTAATTATTTGCTAGGCATTCCAAAGATCTAGGTTGCCATCCGGACTTCGACCTAAAGTCGTGCTACCCTGGACGAGTAAAGTCACTCACATTGTTCTATATACACTACCTAATGTTTGAGATGAGTTTGCTGCAAAAAGCAACATCCTTTAGAAATCGTTCTGATACTTAATGCAGTGAAATCTGTGTTATATCACGGTTATAAAATGCAATAATCAAAATTTCGAGCATCATTTATTCCTTTCCAAATTTGATTTTGGAAGAGCACTTTGATATATAATAACTTTTAGGTAACATTAATCCAGGTGTACGATTTTGTATTCTGCCATGACGTGTTTCCGATCCTGTTGTGGACAACTCATCTTTAGTTTTTTTTTCCATATCATAGTTAAAGTCCAGAGCAGGCATCTCTTATGCTAGAAAATCTTCTCAATTATATTTCAGACATGGCTATTTTGAGGATACAGCAACCTAGTGTTGCAATGTATTAAACTGTATACTCCACATAGTAAATCAGTTGGCTTGTAAGCCACTTATTATTTTAGTTATGTATGCATTTAACAAACTAAGCACTGCTCTTTACTGTGGAAAGTGAAACGAGGGTTTCTGAATGAATGGCATTTAGTGGTTGCTCAAACATTGCAAGTAGGCCACCCAGCTGAAAAGTCTTTTTGTAGGGATAACTACTGCCAAACGTGCTGGCCACGCGAGTTCAATCTTTTTGCTTAAAGTGCTAGTTCCAGTGCAGAAAAAGCGCGTCATTGCAACAGACTCACTTCAAGTATATTTTGTTGCAATCAAATGAAAAGCAATACTTCAAAGCAGACTCACGTGCAGCTTCGTCCACCGATAGCTCATTGGCCAAGATACCACCAATCTTACTGAAGGACGGCATCTGGATCCCATACTTTTCCAACTCTTTCCGCATGTTGCTGATCTCCTCCTCTAAGAAAAACAGAAATAAATATTTCAAAGGTTTAAGCTGCAGTCTTAGGCAACTTTACACACAACTATACATAGCGAAAGAAATGCGGTTTTCTGAAAAATGAACAGAAAGTGAAATCGAAAATAAAGTTTAATACATCATAACTTCGCTTTTCAGCAATAGCTACAGAAAGAAAACGCATAGTAGAGAAAAGCTATGTGGCACCTGCCAGACAATTCGGAGCAGATAAAAGTTGTCGATACATAGAGCCTCAGCCACAACGAGCATTAAGCAAGGGGACCTTAGTGTAGTGGGTAGCACGGAGGCGCTGGTCCTGAAATGGATTGATACATTGCAAGTGTGTCTTACGAGAGTCAAGAGATTACACATGCTGTGGCCAGAAATCGCGGTACAAAAGGGGGTGGTAATGGACGGAGCATCTGAACCAATCAAACACTCACACCCAGTCAAAAGATCTGGGTTTAATCCATCACCGTTCTTTAGCCCACTCTGCCACCCCAGTTCAGACATGGCTGTATGCAAATCAGTCTGACCCTGTGCCTCATGGGAACAGTCCAGCCCGAACTGCCAAGCCATGCCTTCCCTGGACCGCAAACAAGCTTCCGAGGACCGGTTTCTGGCATTCCAGCCGTCTTCAGCCCGGCTTGCTTGAATCCAGTGGCAAAGTGGTCAGAAATCGCAGTTTTAGGATTTGCCTTACTTATTAATTTGGAGAAGGGTTCCGATATTTCCATGAAGAGTTGCACAGTGTCATGGCTCTTCCTTTTTTTTGTTAGGTATAATTATATATTTTTGCATTTTCTTTTTTGCAATTGCAAATCAATAGCGCCTCTTTCAACATCTCTGTCATTAACCCATAGAACTATTATGCAAATAAAACACTTAATTACTTGAAGGGAAGAACCAAATCATGGAGCAATCATGAAACAAACACTGCCAATTAGATCACAGCTCTTCTAGTGCATTTTCCTATTCTACATAAACAAAACAAGCATTTGGAATGAGATAGGTCGCTTATTTGCGAGAGCCCTATTGCTTTGCAAATGGTAGGCATCACGGATGATGGGAAGGAAGGAGGGCGGGCGTGGGTGGTGGGGGGAGAGGGCACGGACAACGGGAGGGAGGTGAGGCGTGGTTTTGAGGGCATGGACAATGGGAGGGCAGGCAGGGGGAAGAAGGCACCGACAACAGGAGGGAGGGAAGGAGGGTGGGTGGGGGGAGTATAGAAAGAACTAAAGCATGTTGTGCCTGCAGTAGGATAACCTCATTACAGAAAATAGTGCTCACCTTCTAAATAACACGTACAGTGTAACAACAGAAGTAAAGGGGCCACTCACCATGGGAGGTGACAAATGTAGAGGAGGCGGTACTAAGGAGGGACTAACAAGCCTATTTACGTATCAGAACCCAGTATTAAGGACAGACAATATCAAAAGCCAAAGGCAAATATAGGTGGGACTTCTATTCGCTACTCAACCACTATAAGTCTAGGTTCGACCTAAAAAGGGTAGAGGATACAAAAAGCAGCTATAAGAAACATACAATGGAAGAAGAACAAGCATTTGCAATGCAATAGGTCTCGCAATTAGGAGATTTTGAGCTATTGGCATTGTAAATGACAATACCTTTTATTTATGTGTTTAGAAAACCTGCAATAATAAAAGGCATTGTAATTTACAATTCGAATAGGTCAAAGTTTTTAAAATGTGAGACCTATTGCATTGCAAATGCTTGTTATGAGAGTAACAAGGTAGTGGAAGAAGTATGTGATTGGAATCCGGTCCTAAATGACAATCTGTGTATGGGCAACTGAAAGACATCCACAGTCAACATTCCCTGTAAGAGGGCCATAAAGCTCTGTTTGTAGGCAAGAGCCATTATACACTGATAAGAACTACTCATTTTCATTTCATTCATATTTCTAGGTCATATAGCTTAATCAGTTAAAAGTGGTTATTTACAGACCATTTTATTCTGTTTTTCAAGTTTCTTTGTTAAATGTACGTTTTTACATAGAGGTTCATAATGTGCCTTTTTTGCCAGCCAACATGTGTTTTACCCTATCATGGAATGGAGGCCCAGGGTTTTCTCAAGGCTTCAGGTTAGCATAGCTATAAAATCTCAATACAACAGACACTCATGTGAAGGAACCACACAAATCAACATTTAAAAAGAAATAATTTATCTTTATAACCATGGTTGCTAGTGTATGTCGAGGAGTGTTTCTTCTATATATCACCATTTACAGCAACACCATCGAAGATTGTTTTGTTAAAGCAAAAGCAAAGTTTAAATCATCATTTCGTTAATCGAAACTGAGAAGTTCGAAGGCAAGAAAATGAAAAGCAAACTGCCCTGGTTCAATATGTATTTAGCTTTTGTGAAAAAAAACCTCATTGTTACAGTGAGAAAAACAAATGAGGAACAGCATGTGTGCTAGGGAAGCAATCAAACTCAGTCCAACTTTCTTTGATGACGCCATGTGTGTCTTTGTATTTCCCTGCAATCAGCACTGCACAGCACAAATGCCCTGGTAATGTGTTGCTCTCGAAATCACACTTACACGTTCTACCACTTGAAGCCTATTTCTCACACATCCCTTACCTCCTGTGTGGTCTTTGCACTTTGCTTTGCCTCCCTCATGGTCTGTGCAACATCTGCTTACAAACACTAAGACACTGAACGTCGATGAAACACACTATAAGCACTGCCTTGACCACGCATGAATGAAGCCAACAATTGGCCTCATTAGATTGTTGGAAAAAAAAAGCATTTGCAATACATATTGCATTAATAATGCTTTTTAGGTGGAGCCTGCCAATGCGCTTGCGCATTGAGCTTGAGAGAGATATTGGGGCTTAACCATCGGACAATTCCATGCAGTGCCCGTGAAAAGCACATGCACATCAAAGCCACCAGCCTCCCTCCCACAGGCATCTGAAGCTTCCCCTCAGCGTGCGCTCTGCCTCAGGCATTTCTCCTCCCCTAATTATTCACTGCCCATGGCCTGCCGGCCGTACTTTCACTTTCACGGCCGCCAGGCCGTGACTCGCGTTTATTGTCATGTCTGTAGATTACTCATACATAAGTTCATTTGATGTCACAAAGCATGTCCTTTTACCTTTATTTTGATAGTTTTATAATGATACGCTGCAATCGCACGAGAGGACTTTCTTTAATACATGAGAATAATACAGCCACACTACTGACACTCCGCAATCTACTGAATCGCTCAGATTCACTAGCACTATCCGGCACAGGTCACAGAACTACAAGTCTTTCTTTCACGGAGTTCATTTTAGTTGAACGCTCCAGAATCACATTCGGGATACGCTCGTCACTTCCGGTTCGTCTACATTCCTTTCCGAGATCACCATCGGGCCATCGACATTTCCAGACACCGTTTACAGGAACGCATTGAACACACCGTTTTCTAGTTCCAAGTAAGTTTTTTTAACTGCCGCACGCCATTATGCTTACAGCATGCCATTATCCGCTCGCGGTAACAGTATCTTTGTCTCTTTTACAGATACAGAAATTTTGTAATTCATGTACACCATACATGAGTATTTACTAAACTATTTACCCGATTCCACATTTGTCACCTCGTCACCTTTGATCACTCCGCTTGGCGCGTTTTTTTACCCACTTGAATGGTATGATAACCGATCATACTTCCGCATGACATGATCAATCTTGTGGTTTTACGGTTCCTCAATCGCTCGTTTATACGTGTCGCACCCAACACCCGTAGTGCACCCTCATTCTTTTCTCTTCATCTATATCACACAGTCCAATAAATCCAGGACGCACACCAGTACTTGTTTCACTAGTTGTTACACTTTTTTCCGCCACATTTATCGTACAAGAAGTTTATTGACATTGGTTGCACCAGCACTCCATGCGCACGGTTTACCTTTCTTGTCACGTTAAAATGCTTTGGACACACTTGACGTCCCTGTACCACAGTATTCATATCTGGAGATCTCCACCAATATGTACTCTTGCACTAATTCATTCCATTTGTGTCTCCTGCTGATACCTTGTTGTGCCTTTCTGCACCCTGTTAGACTCGTTTTTTGTGCCCTTCTGCTGTCTGTTAGACTCGTTTTTCCCTTGTTTTTCTGACTTTCTGCCCTCTGTTAGACTCGTTTTTTGTGCCTTTCTGCCCTCTGCATCACCACATCATCACTCAGCGCTACCCCAGCATCACTCAGCACAACCACATGATCACTCAGCACCACCACATTATCACTCAGCACCACCACATTATCACTCAGCACCACCACATTATCACTCAGCACCACCACATTATCACTCAGCACCACCACATTATCACTCAGCACCACCCCATTATCACTCAGCACCACCACATTATCACTCAGCACCACCCCATTATCCCTCAGCACCACCCCATTATCACTCAGCACCACCCCATTATCCCTCAGCACCACCACATTATCACTCAGCACCACCACAGAACCACCCAGCACCACCACAGCACCGCCACATCACTCAGCAGCACCACTCAGCACCACCACATTATCACTCAGCACCACCACATTATCACTCAGCACCACCACATTATCACTCAGCACCACCACATTATCACTCAGCACCACCACATTATCACTCAGCACCACCACATTATCACTCAGCACCACCACATTATCACTCAGCACCACCACATTATCACTCAGCACCACCACATTATCACTCGGCACCACCACATTATCACCCAGCACCACCAAATTATCACTCAGCACCACCACAGCACCACCACAGCGCAACCACAGCATCAGTCAGCGCAACCACAGCATCACTCAGCGCAACCACAGCATCACTCAGCGCAACCACAGCATCACTCAGCGCAACCACAGCATCACTCAGCGCAACCACAGCATCACTCAGCGCAACCACAGCATCTTTCAGCGCAACCACAGCATCACTCAGCGCAACCACAGCATCAAGCATCACTCAGCGAAACCACAGCATCACTCAGCGCAACCACAGCATCACTCAGCGCAACCACAGCATCACTCAGCGCAACCACAGCATCACTCAGCGCAACCACAGCATCACTCAGCGCAACCACAGCATCACTCAGCGCAACCACAGCATCACTCAGCGCAACCACAGCATCACTCAGCGTAACCACAGCATCACTCAGCGCAACCACAGCATCACTCAGCGCAACCACAGCATCACTCAGCGCAACCACAGCATCACTCAGCGCAACCACAGCATCACTCAGCGCAACCACAGCATCACTGGTTCAAATATGTTCACTCAATGTTTCAAGCTTTATTACAAATGTCACAAAAAGATGTTAATATTTCACTTCTGTTCTTGGATTTTCGTCACAATAAAATAAACTGAACATAATCTTCACAAAAGTTATTTACAAAAGTTTAAGCTATTGCCATTATAAATTACAATCACTTTTATTTAAGTATTAATTATTTAAAAAAATTAAAAGCCATTGTTATTTGTAATATCGATACATCTAAGTCACGTAAATACAAAACATGTTGCATTACAAATGCTATAGGTGTCACATTTGCGAAAGGTATAACTATTGGCATTCTAAATGACAAAGCTATTAATTTAGCTATTTTCAAAAACCACACAAATACAAAAATTGTCATTTACAAAACCAATAGCTCAAACTTTCCTAATGCGAGACCTATTACATTGCAAATGCTTGTTGTTCACTAGCGCCCATGCAGCGCTTTTACATTTATGGATGTCGCGTCCCCTTCTCTAGACAAACGGCATCTAAAGAAAGGGACGTAGCCACTATTAAAGTGAAACCGTTGCATACGGCGCTTTCACCCCAAAAAAAATCTGTTTGTCAAGTTGACAAACAAATGCTTTTTTTTTTTTTTAAATCAAAGCGCCTCATGCAACGGTAATTGCAGCGCCCCTTTCTTTAGACGCCGTTTATCTAAAGAAGGGGACGCTGCATCCTTAAATGTTCAAGCACCAAATGGGCGCTAGTTAACAAAAAAATAAGTAAATGTGGCTGCTATGCTTAAAGCGGACCGATATTAGTAGGGTAAAGAAAAAAACGCGGCCGCTATAGTTAAAGCGGACCGCGATTAATAAGTAAAATAAAAGCGGGTGAGTTCAGCTGTAAGGGAGGGAGCAGGCGGGGCAGGGAGGGAGGGCGAAGGGAAGCCAGCAAGACGCGGAGCAGGAATTTCGGGCTCCA
This sequence comes from Lissotriton vulgaris, assembly GCF_964263255.1. Taxonomy (NCBI): domain Eukaryota; kingdom Metazoa; phylum Chordata; class Amphibia; order Caudata; family Salamandridae; genus Lissotriton; species Lissotriton vulgaris. Next base: position 512,116,779 of record NC_141689.1, read on the forward strand.
GGCGCACCGGATATTTTGTCCACCCTAAGCGTGGAAGGGTATACTCAGATGTGAGTCCCTTGCTCATTGCACCATCAGGATTCAAGCAAGCCGGGCCGACGACGGCTGAAATGCCAGAAACCGGTCCCCGGAAGCTTGTTTCCTTCCCAGTGTAAGAATTGGCTTGGTAGTTTGGATTGCCCTGTTCCCATCATGCACTGGGACAGGAACAGACTAATTTGCATATAGCCAGGTTCTGAGCTGGGATGGTGCAGTGAGCTAAAAAACGGTGTTGGAACTAGCCCTGATCTCTTGACTGGGTGAGAGTATTCTGCTTAATTCAGAAACTCTGTCCATCACCACCCCTTGTTGTTAAATATTTTGTCCACCCTAAGCGTGGAAGGGTATACTCAGATGTGAGTCCCTTGCTCATTGCACCATCAGGATTCAAGCAAGCCGGGCCGACGACGGCTGAAATGCCAGAAACCGGTCCCCGGAAGCTTGTTTCCTTCCCAGTGTAAGAATTGGCTTGGTAGTTTAGTTTGCCCTGTTCCCATCATGCACTGGGACAGGAACAGACTAATTTGCATATAGCCAGGTTCTGAGCTGGGATGGTGCAGTGAGCTAAAAAATGGTGTTGGATCTAGCCCTGATCTCTTGACTGGGTGAGAGTATTCTGCTTAATTCAGAAACTCTGTCCATCACCACCCCTTGTTGTTAAATAAGACCCGAAGCCTGGGCAGAGGACGGGCTGAAATCAATCAATCAATCAAACATTTGTAAAGCGAGCTACTCACCCGGGAGGGTCTCAAGGCGATGAAGGAAGGGGGGGGGAGCAGATACTGGTCAAACAGTCAGGTCATTGAGGTATGCTGGTCCAGAGTTGTGGAGTGCTTTGTGAGAATGGGTGAGGAGCTTGACGGTGATTCTCTTGTTGACCGGGAGCCAGTGCAGATCTCGCAGGCGGGTGGTGATGTGGCAGGGGCGAGGGAGTTCGAAGATGAGGCATGCAGAGGCGTTTTGTACGCGTTGGAGTCACTTCTGGAGTGTGGCCGTGGTTCCTGCGTAGAGGGCTTTGCCGTAGTCCAGCCTGCTGCTGACAATGGTATGGGTGACTGTTCTTCTGGTGTCGGTGGGGATCCAGCTGTAGATCTTGCGGAGCATGCGGAGGATGTTGAAGCAGGAGGAGGCAACCGAGTTGACTTGCTGGGACATGGAGAGCGTTGAGTCCAGGATGACTCTTAGGTTGCATGCATGGTTGGTGGGGGTCGGGGCAGCTCCCAGCATGGCCGGCCACCAGGAGTTGTCCCATGCGGAGGGGGTGGAGCCGAGGATGAGGACCTTCGTCTTGTCTGAGTTCAGCTTCAGCCGGATAGTCTTCATCCACTCTGCGGCGGCCTTCATAACCACCTGGAGGTTGGATTTGGCGGTGGCCTGGTCCTTGCTGAGGGATAGGATCAGCTGGGTGTCGTCGGTGTATGAGACGATGTTGAGGTGGTGTGCTCGGACGATGTGGGCGAGCGGTGCCATATAGATGTTAAAAAGGGTCGGGCTGAGGGATGATCCTTGGGGTATGCCGCAGATGATTGTGGTGGCTTCTGACCTGAAGGGGAGGGAGGCAGACTCTCTGCATTCTGCCGGTGAGGCAGGAGGTGATCCAGTCCAGGGAAATGGATAGTAGCGAAAAATAATATGCACGTACTGACTCAATCAAAATAAATACTAAAATAAAACAACAACAAAATGTTTAACACACAGTGAATTAAAACAAGTGGTCGCCATTGCGCGAAGGCAGCTACTTGTTTATATTTGCATCGAGCTCTCACTTTAAGTGACAGCGTAATGCAAAAATAAACACCGGGCTGCCATTGCCAAAGCGGACTGAAAAAACATAGTCTTCCCGAGCGGACATGAAGGAGACAGTGTAACGCCGCAAGTGAAAGATCCAGTCCAGATGGGCTGTCCGAGAAGGAGAAGGGGCGGTAACAAAGAAGCCTCATTTTGAATCAGAAGCCAGTGTTTAGCATAAACGATGATGCCAGCCAATAGGAATGATAGGCAGGGCTTCAAGTCCCCTTCTGAAAGCTGCTTGTTTACAAGAAGCTGCGCAGAGCGAGCACTGCATGCGCGCTGCAACACAGGTCTGCGAGACCTAAAAAGGGAGCAGCTGTTGAAGCAGTCCAACACCACAAGTTTACTATAAGATTTTCTGTATTAGGATTGTGAACCACAAATGGCAACCAAGGTCATGAAGAGGACAACAATTCACTGAGTCTTCAAAACCTCACCAGAGCATTTCTTGGACACTGTGGCAAATGTGCCTCCAGTCAATTTTTCGGGACCCAATTTTTACTGGCTTTACGACTCTATTCACTTCACCACTGCTAAATAGTAGTAAAGTACTTGTGTGCACCTTCTAAAATATGTGCTCTATGATGGAACTCCATATTTGGTTTCTTTAACATCCCTATACATTCACTGCAAATGGTGCCTAAAGTGTACCTATGGCATGGAATGTTAAATGTCATATGTGGGCTGAAATGTATATTTACACCACCCACATCTCTCACAAAAACATATTTCTGCAAGTAGTAAAGCAGAGCTCTGGCTGGTCTGCAGGTCAAATGCACTGCAGTGACACAAGGCAGGGAAAACTAGCTTTGCTTCAAAGTTATTACCTACTTAGCTCTTAAAATCAGACTAATAATGAAATCACATTAGTGATCGCTTAAAGTAACTTTGTAAATATTTAATGTAGGCTGTCCGTGCTAGAACAGAAAGCAGAAGAACTAGACACAGAAGGAGACCAGACAGTAGAGAAATCTGGGACCCGGATCTAGGGGAGGTAGGACTGATCAGAAGATGCTTTCGCTGTAGCTGGAGACTAAGTCTGTAGGTAAAACCTTTGACTGGGACAACCTCTAGGTGTATCCGACCTCCGCTCCATCATGGTTATCCTAGGTTCAGGTCAACTGCAAACTGCTGTCTTGTAATTGTGCTTGACTTTTACTAGGTGCTTTTGGCCTTACAACTTTAAAAGTCTATATATCCAGTACTCCTTAACCTATCTATGCTGATGATCTTGTTGTCTTATTACTCATTATATTTTCTTCTAATTTTCTAAATTGGTTAGGGAGTTTCATTGAGTTGTCCTACATTAAAATTGTTGGGACTGCTTGAACTTCGCACGCCCTCTCTGGGGATTGCCTGCTGCTTACTCCATAGCTACCAGGGGTTAAACGGAGATTCCCTTAGAACTATGTTCTGTCTTAAACCAGGGTGGGTTTATTAAATTGGCAATGGTGCCCACACCCACATTAATAATCCCATTTCTGGAAGATACCCTTCTGGGCATTTCACATAAAACAAGCATTGGCAAAGTTACTACATATGGCACATGCTGTGGCAGGACATCACAGCAAAACACATGGGAGGAGCGGGCAGAGAGGCTACAAGTTGTAAAGAAGGCCCTCAAGCAAGTCAATGCAAACACATGAGTGGAGGCAAAAGGATACACACAAATACCCAACAGCATTAGGTGAAAGATGACTACTACATTGAGCAGAGCCAAGATGTGACTGAAAAACCCTCAAGCCAATGGCTAAAAGACTAGTTAAAGAAAGCCAGTGGTTGAAAGTGGTGGATCCAAAGCTCATTCTATATGGTTAGCAATAGATCTGCATTACAGTTGCTCAGTCATTTTCCTCTTCACAGTTCCTCCTGCATGAAACAAAGTCTTCAACCTGGAGATAAGACAATTTATTTGCTCCCCCAAGAAGAGCAACAATTTTTTCTTTAAAAACAATGTTTTCTAAAGCACTGCTTCCCTAAGTTATTCAAATAGACTCCTGTACAGTACAATGCCAGCATGGTCAGCGGATTATGATTAGCAGGCCAGAAAAGGAGGACTGTGATGAAGAATGCTTGTACTTGGATTTACTGCAAGTACATAGGTCAAGAACAACACGCCTGGGGTTCAAGCAAAGTCCTTACTTTTGAGGAAGTACCAAACCTACAGGTCTTTTAGGCCTACACAACTGCTGCCCCAAGGAGTCTAATGCTAAACAGCGGGACGGGAGAGTGATCCTGAGGTCACTAAGACGCGGCCAGGTCCTTAGAAGGAGGAAATACAACAAACTTGCATGCCAAACTGGAACCAGGGTGCACAAATTCACCCGATAAAAGCAGAGGTAGTAAAAACACACAGCATGAAGGTGCTAGGGTCTTGCTTGATATGGTATGGCGGCAGGGCGTTCAAAAGGAATGATGAATAATAACTTTCTTTAAAATCCAAGCTGGACTGGCAATTCTTTTACTCTGGCAATGTTCTGTTAGGCTGCAGTCTAGAGGGCAGTTTTCAGAGGCGGCCATGACATAGTCAGGCCACCCATGCTGTAAACAGATTTGCCACAGCCGATTTGGTTTCCAGTCCGAACCTGATTAAAAGTGTGAGGAAATAATCCGTTTAGGAGGAAAAGAGGTGTCTATACCGAGGAAGAGGGCTCAAGGTCGCAGTATGAGCTGGCTCGAGAAAAACTGTCGAGGTATTAATGAAAATAATGCACACATACAGCACCCAGCTGGAATATGAATGGATTATTACCTCTTGCATAAGCTCGATGTATGTTTCAGTAACTACAAAACGGCAGGGTGTAATAAATGTAAGCTCAATGTGTCAAATATCCAACATCAGAAACAGGATTGCCCATCCTTGCTACAAAGACAGACTTAAACACACAGCCCATTTGTCAACTAAAGAAAGGCGTTGCGGTTAGAGGCGAGTGCACATCACGAGCAAGAACTGCTTTTTAATATGCAAGGAGGATGGCAAACAGCAAAGGAACAGGTGAACAGGATATGTATGTAAATGATAATATTTAACCTCGATTTAACTACTGCATTCTCCAGCAACTCAAATTTGATGAATAAACACACACGACACGCTAGCATACTACAGAATCTGGTTTTACATCTGCGGCCCCCCTCTTCTTGCTCAACCAGGATACTGCTTTTCCGACTCAACTAATACAACACAGGAAAGTGGAAATGAGTAAGAACAGTAGTGTTTAGTCTGAGCCAATGGTTAGAGGTGGGACCACCAAAACTTATTTCTTGGTACTGAGACTTATTTTTAATTCCTCATACTTCGACCCAGAACAAGGGAGAGAAAGGCGGAACAGAGGGAAAGGAGGAGGAAGAGAATGACAAAGATAGTTGGAAAGGGAGAAAGTAAGGATGAGAAAGAACTTGAAGAAGTGAGATAAAGGGGGTTGAGAGGATGGGTTGGTGGATGAAATAGGCATGAGGTGGAAGCAAGGACAGACAGCCTTGGTATTTGGCAACCCTGACATTCAGCTGCACAGGCCGTGGGATCCGAGACAAACTTTGTGTACTTGTTATTCTATAAATTCAAAACGGTGGTCGAGCAGCAAACTCAAAGAAAATGAGCCAGGTCAGGTGGCTCAGTGGACTATGGCACCCACTCCCGAGATTCGTGTCTTAGCTCTCAGCAGCAGATTCAAATCCTACAGATGCACTAGTCCAGGGGTCTCCAAACCGGTCCTGGAGGGCCGGTTCCATGCCAGATTTTTTAAATACCTACATGTATCTCAATGGGGATACCCCAAAAATCTGGTATGGATCCGGCACTCCAGGACCGTTTTGGAGACCCCTGCACTAGTCTTTCATCCTTCTACGGTCAATACAATGAGCACTACTGAGTTGGGTAATGATAAACATCTGTTTTTTCAGTGCCAAGATGCAGCAGGAGGTCAGCGTGCCCTTCACGAATGCATGTTTGGTTTGTATTTATGTTAGTTAAGATTTCCCTGCGGTGCTGTCTCCACCACATGGAGTGCAACAGTGAATGTCATGTGATGTATTGTCCTAGAATAGGATAAATTAAAGTGGCTCTGTGCAGGGTATTAAACACTAGAGTAATCAATTTACATCAAATCCTATCTTTTGCGTGGATCCAGCCAGTCTGGTGTCCGAAGAGTAAGGCTGATGTTTGTCTGCGGAGAATTTAGAAGACACCTATGGGGAAGTTCAGGATCTTATCTAGTGATGTGCTGGTGCGCTGAGGTAGGTCGACTAAAAGGCCATTAGAGCAGTTGACTTTCCTCATCACTAGAGTATATGGCCTGGTACTGCCCAAGTCCCCTTTTCTTCAAAACCCAAGACCACCCTGGGATGAGAACTCCCTCCCTCCTCCAAGGCAAGTATTTCCGACCACACTCTTTTGGATTAGGGGCTGTACTGTGTGGATGGGAAGATGGTGGTGGGTTCTGCGTAAGTTAGTAGCAGCTATGATACTGCAGGGGCAATGTTAGCCATGAAGGATTCATTATGGCTGAGTAAAATGCTATGGTTCCTTGAAGAGTGGGCAGACATGAAGTTATCAAACAGACGGGAATAAGGGACCGAAGGGCACTGGTGGTGGGTAAGTTAGGCACTTCAGTTTTGGATTAGGTGAGCATGAAAGAGTGAAGAGCCATCCTGTGGCGTTTACCAATTATGAAGCTTGTTAGATGGGACTGAAGGGCAGTAAAAGAGCTGGGGGACAAAAAAAGATTTGGATGTAAACAGCATGAAGTGATAAGAGAAGCAACAAGAGGAAAACATATCATGCAGAGCAGTAGAATAGAGGGGAGAAAACCTGGTATATTCAAACAGGCTGTTGATGAACATTAATCGAGTACCGCAGCTGAATCCTGTTGGGTGGTCAGCTATGCCAATTATGCGGATAAGGAAGTAGGATACGTTGTTATTATGAGTGAAGGTGATTACACTGGACACATGAGAGAAGGTGCATTTGGTGGATGTAGGGAATGCATACCACACTGGACAGTAAGAGAGAATGATGCAGAAGGGCAGCATGTCATTTGCATTGGAGAAGTAGAAGGTGGGAAATGAGGCTATCATAAAATCTTTATTAAGGTTAGAACAGCGCTAGTGTTACTATACGAGAGCCTGGAAGGATAAGAGGGTGTGCAAGATGGAAAGACAGACCTGAGTATGGGAATCAACTTCACTAGCGATAGAGCCTGGCGATGTAAGATGGAGAACTACAGGAGGTGTAAATGTTGACAAGTGAGACAAGTATGACAGTAGTGATATTTTAGGCAAATTAGACAGCGAAGACAGACATTGGGAGGGATGAACATGCAATGCTTGCATTCTTGGGGGAGATGGAGTAGATCATCCAGACAGGGCAAAAATGGTTCAAGCATTGCTAAGTCTCTTGTCACGGAGAAGGGAACACACTGTCCTGAAAAGCGGACTGAAAAAGATCATTAAAGAAGTTGTAGAAAGTAGAGATGAGAGATGGGCTAGAGTGGTATTGAACCTGGCACAGAAGTTCTTCCAGTGATAGCATGTTGGTGGTTGATTGGGAGAAGGGGGAATATTTGCCATCATGTGCATCTCCAGATAATCGGAGAGTGAGAGTCAGATGGTTGGATGGGAGTAGGATATCCCGTCTGATAAAAAAAATGAGCAATTTCTATGTGTGCGAGAGGATCAGGAACTAGCATCAATGAGTGAGTGCTCGGAGTGGAGTTGAGCAAACTATATTGCTTGTTTTTAAAAGATGAGGTTTAGAAGTGTAATGATCCACGGTGTGGAGGAAGGCGGGAGTGGGTCTAGAATGAAGTTTAGGGCATCAAATGAAGATCCACTCTAAGAAAGGGGATTGACGGCACAGTATCATAGTGTAGCTGCCAGTGTGTTAGGGAGAATACTCGAGAATAAGGGAGGATGACAAGAAAGGTATGGTGCTTGTGATTAGGAGAGGTATGTGGAGGGTGACAGCACCTCCACCAATTCTGCAAGTGTGGGAGACATGGATGCCTGGATGAAGGTGGCAACCTCTATGAGCAGTGCAGCCAGTGTGGTGGTGTAATGGAGATCGATCGGTTCTTCTGAGATGGTTCAAAAAGGGAAGATGTCTCTAGATATAGCTTCACCTGCTTTTTCCATGGACAGAACAAGATGTGGATGTCGACACATTGGTAATCACTGTAGGTTAATGTTCATTGCAAATTTAGTCAGAGATAAACCTGCAAGGGAGCGGTTTGTTGGGATGTAGGCGTGGTTATTAATAGGGAGCGAGTGGGCGTGGTCGTAAATATAGCTTCCGAGGCATGGTGTGGAGTACAAATGAGGAGGAGTGTTGCAGTAAGCGACAGGGGCATAATTCTGGTATATCGAATCCCCACTGGCTTACCGAGTAATGATGGAGAAGGTGTGAATTTTGGTTAACCAAAGTCCGAAGCATATAGTGGCGTACAAAAGAATGTCACAAAAGTGTGTTTTGTAACCAGTGCTGCACTTTCACCTGTCCATGTAAAAAAAGAGTGGTTCTGCTGCTCCACGGCATAATATTGGCTCTCTGTGGTACAATGCAACTCGTTACTTAAGTGCACATGCACAAAAACAAAAAATAACAATACCTCTAAAATCAAGAGATCTCACTCTATGAACCCCATTTTATTTAATACTTGGACAAACAGGAGGTAAAATATAAATCTAGCTTGCTACCCTGCTTAGGTACTTATCTGCACAAATACAAGCATCGCGACACTTTCACATTCTTCTGCTGCAAGGAAGGAGGCTTGATCTAGAGATACAAATATGTGTGTCCGAAAGGATGCAGTGTGCTCACCGGAGTAGCAGCATCTGTGACCATGAGCTCATGGTGATATTTCTGTGAGTCTCAAAGGTACTTTTAACTCTATAAATAGTACGCACTTATAAAAATATCTCGCAGCTTTTTGAAGATTTGTATTTATATTTTTTAAAAGGTGGTACGCTTAGAGCTTTTATTCTACGAGTTTCATTTCATCATTACGCTGTGACAACCTTGAGCCACATTTCGTGTTGTACTATATTTGAATTTATATATCAAGTCAAACCTCTGAGAAACAGAGGAAGGCATGGCTTGGCAGTTCGGGCTGGACGGTTCCCATGAGGCACAGGGTCAGACTGATTTGCATATGGCCATGTCTGAACTGGGGTGGTGTGGAGTGCAAAAAAACGATGGATTTAGGCACAGATCTCTGTACTAGGGTGAATGTAGGACATTGTTCTGCATTCTGTCCATCAACTGTGGTTTTTGCATTTGTCACCCCGAGTGGGATGGGTATGCTCAGACGTGAGTCCCATGCTCTTTACACCACTGGATTCAAGCAAGCCGGGCTGATAACGGCTGGAATGCCTAAAACCGGTCCTCGGAAGCTTGTTTCCGGTCCAGGGAAGGCATGGCAGTTCGAGCTGGACTGTTCCCATGAGGCACAGGGTCAGACTGATTTGCATATGGCCATGTCTGAACTGGGGTGGTGTGGAGTGCAAAAAAACAATGGATTTAGGCCCAGATCTCTGTACTGGGGTGAATGTATGACATTGTTCTGCATTCTGTCCATCAACTGTGGTTTTTGCTCATTTTAAAGATGCCTTTCTGAAGATTAAATGTAAAGCAATGTAAATAGGCAGAACAGAGCGCGATTGCCATTCTTAGTCACGTCAGCCAGCTCTGACACTTTTCTCGATAGCATGGCGACAGCGTACTCCGGTACTCTGGGGCTCTCCACATACTTCACCCTCCGGATTGGCCTTGATTCTTTCTTGAGTCACGTCTTCAATCAAGTTTGACACAACACACCCAGCGACGCAGGACCTCACAGAGCACTGTGCAAACTTGGAGAAGGGCAGGGCTTTAAGTGGGATGAAAAACAAGCCAATAGGTCTCGCCTTCGGGACCTCATAAGTGTTTAGACATGCAACACTTTATGTTGTTGCACCAAGGACATTGTGCTGGATAACTAAACACTTGTAAGGTCCCAAAGGCGAGACCTATTGGCTATGCCAATGCTTGTTACTTTTACAGCGAGAGGTCAGGTATGTAGCTGCACCATGCCTTTGCTCCTCATTCCTGTATTTCAGACATGCAATTCAAACATAACACCTACACTAGGGGCTAGGGAAAAACTGAGAATGGAGGTTGAAAATGTAAATGAGAGATAGGAATGAAGGTTGGATGATGTTAATGCCAATTAGTTACTGTTAGACCTGGCCTCCTCGGCGTGGCCCGTCATACACCCATGGGCCCCCACCGTCACCTGAGTGGGGCCCCCCACCAGAGTAACTCTGTCCCCAAATAGTGGTAGCCAACCCAGCGCAGCCCCCACCCTTCTCCCCAAGAGCAGGAAACCTAGGGCCCAGGGCCGTCGATAATCAGTAAGGCCAGCCAGCGCCCTGCCCCCCAGAGCCCCAACCCCAGAAAAACTAGAGCCTCCATCACCCCCTGGCCAGCTGTGGGGAGCGATCCTTTGACCAGCAGTATGGGGCAGAGGAGTTTCGATGACACATCCGGCCAGGCCGGCCCAATCCCTGCAGGGCAGCAGAAAACCCCCAGCCTCCGGACTTCAAAGGGGATGATTGCCAGATGGCCGGAGGCCCAGCCAATCAGCCCCCGGCCCCCAAGGAGCCACCTGGAAGGGGCGGAAACTTAGGAAGAAAGAAAAAGAAGATATAACCGCGGCCGAAAGAAGAGGGGAGTCAGTTGTATCCTGGAACCAGAGGAGTAGGGTGTGGTGTCACCCCCCCAAAGGAAGAAGGACGTCGCGCTCCGTAACAGCCTCACTGAGCCCAGCTGATGTGATCGCGGCTCTCCTGAAACGACGGGACGCAGACAGGTCCCCTTAGAGCCCTGCAGACGAAGTCGCGGCTCCCGTCCCCCTTCAGGACGCATCGTTGCCCCGGACTCGAGCCCTGCTGACTTGGTCGCGGCTCGAGCCTTGCGGGGTCCCTGTAACTCTACCCAGAGTAACTGGAAGTGCAAGTACGCCTCGAACTCCACCACTCGACCCAGCGTACCTGGAAGTGCAAGTACGCCTCGAACTCCGCCACTCGACCCAGCGTACCTGGAAGTGCAAGTACGCCTCGAACTCCGCCACTCTACGCAGCGTACCTGGAAGCGCGAGTACGCCTCGAACTTAGCCACTCGACCCAGCGTACCTGGAAGTGCAAGTACGCCTCGAACTCCGCCACTCTACGCCGCGTACCTGGAAGCGCAAGGAAGCAGACCGTGCTCCAGGGTATGCCACACCCCCAGCACTGTCCGGCCCGTAGTGGAAGTCGCAGAAGGGGATTCCCGCGCTGCTGAGTACGCATCGCGCTGGGGACAGTACACCACATCCCTGAGGGTGCCAGAAGACCAGCAGCGCTCCCGGAGACACCCCGCACCCGGCACTGTGCGCCTTGTGGTACGTGGGGTGCAATTGCGAGTGTCTCACGGCCCGGACGGCCCACGTGGTGTCGGAGCGGCCACACGGCCTAAGTGAGCAGAGTGCAAGTGGAACTGGCCCGCGGAGCCCCTAATAAGGCCCGAGAGCGGCCCAGACCTGGTGACATAACCGCTGGAGAGATCCACGCACGCACAGCTCGAGGATTGAGAGCTTTACGCGTGGGATCTCCCGCCTCTACGAACCCTCCATGATCCCCCCATGGCTCGAGGATTGAGAGCCGGACTAGAGACTGTTCAAGAGAGACTGAGTACTCCAGGAGACCTCCTACTTATCCCTCCCCCAAAGTCCAACCATCCCAGAAAGGAAGCTAAGCCCTAACTCCTGTGTATAATTTTCCTGACCTAATGCAAGGTCTTATATAAAGAACGTATTTGTTTATAACTTATTGGTGTAGTGTTCCTTTGAAGTGTGCTGGCGTTTCTGTGTGCATGACCATAAGTGCGTAATCCTCCCCTCAGGGAGGCCTGACTCTAGCGCTCGGTAACGTTCCAGGAGGAGAGAGGTCCCCGGGTGGCTAGGAGTACCAACCCCTGTCCCCGAGAGACCTCCTCCTCCTACAGTTACTGGACCAGAGCAGCATAATTACTAAAGAGAAATTACTATCCCCAAAGCATACATTTAGCTCTCTTCAGTTTGCAGCTTTTGTGGAAAGATTAACAATAAACAATATTTCTAGAGGGGGTGACAGCAAACGCCTTATTCACTGCGGGAATAGATTACCAGGGACCACCTGGCCTGCACTAGCATGGGCACAAACACTCTACAGACAATATCTCTACTTCGTTTGACTCGACACAGGAATTTGCAATAATCAATTATGCACCGCTGAGATATTGATGACCTTCTCGGTCTGAACTAGTGGTGTTTTCCACGCTCGCTCCAAAGTTTTATAAAATGATGAAATATGAAGCAACACATAGCTGCGTTCACCTAGAGAAAATAATTGGACTGGACTATAATACACAAAGAGACATCTGCACCCCGCAGGTAATGAATGAGATGAAAAGAAAAACAGTACTGACACTGTGAATAAAATAAATGTAATGATTTAAAAGACTGCATCTATGAGAAAACAATGCGGCATCATGTCTGGTATCACAGGTCGAAAACTGCCACCCGTGAAAATGATACTTATCAGTTCTGGGTAAAAGTTTTTTTTTTTTTTTTTTTTTTTTTTAAGGATAGGCAGATTGTTGAGCTAATAAATTTCTATTTGGCTCAACGTGCTTCAAACCAAATTAGAACTGGCACTTGAAAGTGGGGGGCTGGGACGCCAATCATATATGCTCTCTTTGTGGGTAACTAATAGTTGCAGTTACCCGGCTGCTCTGGACACATTCTGCGCCTTTATTTAAACTCCCCGTTCCTCTAGTCCACCCTGCAGAATTGGGTCCAGGCTCGGCCCCTCTCTATTTTCATCCCCTTCAGTAATGGGAATAGTGAACTGTCACCGTGTCATAAGGGAAAACATCTTTTGTTTGGGTGCTCCCTACTTTGTGTCCCAAAGTCGCTGCTGAAATAAGTTACTTTTACTGACTGTCTACTCCACGTTATATTTCACTGACGAGAAAACTGTTAAAATCCCACATAAGAAAAGAAAAATAAACAACCGTTTTTTCTCGTGTCTGCACCTAGAGTCAGGCGGTCTACATTTAAATTATTTGTTTCGCAACTACTACAACGCATGCTCCAGTAGCAAATATAAGGGACCATGGAAGGGTGAAAGCAGTGCTTAATTTGAACCGGTGATTGCAGGAGAGCCCACCACCACTGGTTTGCAATGTAGAGAGGTGTGGTAAAGCGGCCAGGGCAGCTGACTTTGGAGCACAGGGCTCACGGTTCGATCCCCAGTGGCAGATGAGCTCAGCACCATGTGACCCTGGGCAATAGCTCACTTAATTTCATCAACGGCCCCAAGCTCCTTGAGACCCTTAAGGGTAAGTAGTTCGCGCTTTACAAATACCGGATTTACGATTCGCAACAAACTTTGATCCAGAACAAGAGAGAAAAATACAAAGGGAGGAATGAGTGACAAAGGGAGAAAGCAAGCATGAAAAAGTATCTGCAAGAATAAAATGATGGGCTGGCAGTACCCTTCAAAAAAAACAATATTGATATTCGGCACCCCGACACTCAATAGCAACGGAGGAGAGATGTGACATGATGGCTAAAGCTGCAGACCTTGGAAATGGGTATCCAGGTTAGAGTACAGCCTCAGGGCACCATTCTGTGATTCTGGGCAAGTCACTCAGCAGGGCCTTAGATTTCAGCAGACGGGTTACTCCCTCACAACGGTGATGGATATCTGTCCGCCGAAATATAAATCCTTTAGGATATAATGGGATTCATATTTTGGCAGACGACCCGACGGGATATCCATCACCATTGAGATGGAAAATACCCGTCCGCTGAGATCCAAATCAGACACTTAATCTCTCCATGCCTTAAAATGTGTAATGTCTAGTTCTCATGTAAAGAGCTATAATGCCCTTGGGTCAAGTTTGTGCTGTTAAAAGAACTGCAAAATGTTCACCATTGGCTTCAACATTTAAAACCTTTTCATCTGGACACGCATCGAGCTCTATTGGCTTTGTCACTGTGTATTCCTCTTTGGAAATGTACGTGTGGTCATTGAAACTGAATCTAAATGTCGCCTAATGGAAGACACAGGCTTACTTACTTCACAGCCTTAAAGAGGAATGTTTGATTTCAACATAGTTGAGGCAGTGGAGCTAGAGAGCAGGCCATGGTCGCTGGACTGATGTGATTCTGGAGCTGTGGTGCTTTCCGCGTAGTATCAGATTTACCACACTTCCCCATAAAGTGCCATATGATGCATAGTTTGCAGATTTGAATAACATTTTGTTGTTTCTAGCTAAATCGCTATCAAAACTTTCAAAAACTCAAGTGCCCCATGCATGCCGCACAAGTGAAGACCAGTTGAAAAAGTTGACTGGTCACATTTTAGTGGTACAGTACTGAATTCAGTTGGCAAACTACTACTGGGCTGTAAACTTTGCCCAGGCAGTATCTTTATCTATTATGCTATCTCGACTGTTGAACTAAGAGCCAGGAAACCCTCGGATACACATCACGCTCTATAAATGCATATAACATAACAAGACCTGCGAACAGGACAAAATAGTTTATTAATACTGTCCTGTCCTATTCAATGCTGCTTTCCCTGGACACAAATGAACTCATTTATCGCACTAACACTTATTGAGACTTCTAACACGTGTACGTAAAATGATGGAAAACCCCTGAAAATAGTCTCATGAGAGCTGTATTAGATTTTTTAAATATTTATGAGTTCTGTAATTTGGATTTGTTATGTAATTGAATTATTTTAATGTGGTACTTTTATGACTTTTATGAAATTCGAATAAAGGTCTTTTGAACTTGAACTATTAATACTGCCATATTATGCCGCATAATTTGTCTTTTCACGTCATAACTGTCAACCCTGCTATATAATCTGCTCCTCGATTAATTAATTCCAGTACACAACTCAAGAGGCCCTGTGGTTAGAATCAGGAACAGACTTCGAGGTTACTAAGGTTTGCAAAAAGAAAAACTAAGACAAAGCAATATATACATTTTCATTCACCCGAAATGTATTTTATTTTCAGAAAAGCAGCAAGTAAGGGGGCATTGCAAAGTGCAATGTAATCAGCAAGGGTTTGCATGTAAAGGCAGCACCTGTCTCTAAGCTTTACAAAAATTTCCACAAGTCAATTTTACAACACACAAACACATATTATATTATGCACTTTTTACCTGTAAAATCTACTTTGCCCAATAAATCCTGTATCTGTGGTGCGATTCCCAGTTTGAACAGATATAAACTGCAAATCAAAAAATAAAAAATAGGTTAATTCCATAATCTATGAATGAACATTTTTGTTTAACATGTTTATTCCAGTTAAAAAGTAAACCATACAAGTACTTTGCAATACTGATTAATCAATTAGTGTTGAAACGACTTACATTTCCACTACTGTTATGCAAGCTGGCCTGTTTTTCCATTAAAACTAAAATAACTGCCCAAATCACTACGTGATGCCGCTATCATATTACTTTTAC
This sequence comes from Lissotriton vulgaris, assembly GCF_964263255.1. Lineage (NCBI taxonomy): Eukaryota > Metazoa > Chordata > Amphibia > Caudata > Salamandridae > Lissotriton > Lissotriton vulgaris. Next base: position 512,132,150 of record NC_141689.1, read on the forward strand.
AACCTGGCAAAATCCAACAGACAATGTGTCACACCGACTTCGCTCCCTACTTAACCCCTTCAATGCGGATGACAAAGCCAGCTCGTCATGGGCGGTACCTGCGCTGCGCGCATGACGAGCTGGCTTTGTCACGAAAGCCGCGATTTTCACATTTCAGCGCACAGCGGGAAAACCCGCTAGCGCGCATGCGGTTAATGCAGACAATACAAGAAGTGGGAAAATTATAGCAATGAGACTGTCCAAAGAGATCACAGACTTGGTACATTCAGGTCAAAATGGCGTAATACAAATATTAGATGATTGGCTCACATTATAGGAGAAAATGAGTCCAGCTGGCTTTTGTCACTGGACACAGAGAAAGCCTTCGACACTGTAGAATGGGGATACCTCTTTGGTGCCCCAAAGGAAATTAATTCTGCCCGATATTTTTTAAGATGACATCCTTGTTATACAAAAAAACCTTAGACCAGAGTCATGACTGATGATATAATATCTGCAGAATGGGTACGAGAGCGCTGCATTCAGCAAGAACGCCCTTTAATGTCTTTATTGTTTGCTCTAGCAATGGAGCCATTGGTCTGTCAGCTGCACATGGGGATGGATAACTAGGTGATCCCAAGTGGTCCCTATAAGCAAGTTTGCAGACTACATGCTGGTGTACTTAGCTTAACCCTCAGCATTCTTGCAGACACTCATGACTGAAATAACCCTCTTTGAATCACAAGCCAGGCTCTGTGTGAACAAACATTAATTGGTGCTCTTCCCATTGGGAGCACTGAGGAGACCGTCCCACGGAGCAATTCTCAGATACAGGGATATCATGGGAAATAGATACTTTTCGATATTTGTGAATAAGGGTGACACATACAAAAAAAGAGATCGCTAGAACTCAATTCTGATAAATTGCTTCTATATCTAGGAAAGAATAGGGATCACAGTATTCATATCCTTGACAAATAGAATTGTATTGACCAAAATGTTGGTGCTACCCAGATGCCTGTATATTTTCCAGCATTGTATGTACCTAATTGCACGCCACATATGTAAGGCATTGAAATTGCGGCAGTGTAGGCACTTTTTAGATGGTTGTCCAGCACTGAGCCCATAGGAGTGCTAAATTTCAAATCGATATGCTATACTTTACAACAGAGTCATTGGTCCTCTGATGGGCCTTTCTTCATCATAGTAAGGGGTGAAAATCTAGGGAAACCCTCTGTTGGTATACCCAATGAGGACCATGAAATGGTAGCCAGCGCCCAAGCACAATTTCTAAGAAAGAACATTAAATCTCAAATAAACGACAACAAATTCTAAAATAAATGAATTATTGTATTAGAGATTCAAAAATAATACAAGTGACATTTTTAGTAATTCTGTCATGCATACAGCAAAAATCCAAATATGTAGTCAAATTAAATGTTAGAATGAAAAGAATGGTTTCCAATGTAAGAGGATGGTTCAATTAAAATCTCTCTAAGGGACACAGGATTGAACTTAAAGTCTGCTAGGGGAAAGTCTAGAATTGTAGGCAAAGGGGAATGCAGCATTTAATCAAAGTTAAAGGATGAAATCTCACCAAGAAAGCTCCAAAAAGTCCAGGAAATAAGTTCATTAATATAAGGAAATGGCAAAAACGAGGTAGTTGGGAAAGCAGGATAAAGTCATGGAAGTGATGGAACGATGGCAACAGCATCAGTCCTTAATAAGAGCATAGCCAACAGAAACATAAGGAAGCCAAAACAGGTAAGGGAGAGTGGAGAACGGGATCCGCCGCCTCCAAAATCCAGTAGTCTTCATAGTGCATATTTGTCAACATGACGTTGTTGTCAGTCCACTGCAGAGTGATTTAATTTGATCCCACTTCCGTTTAGCAGGTATAAATTGATACTCCGGGTTAATTTCCCATCCGATTCGTAAGAAAGAACAGTACATTGTATCCTCTCAGGTTTGTCGGCACAAAGCTTTAATATTGCCACTGTCCACAGATGTGGCCAAAAGGTTAGGTTTAAATGAAATCCACTCAAAGGAGAATTAAGGACAAGTGTCCGGTTTGTTCTTTAAGGAATGTAGTATGGTCGGAACAAATAAGCGGGTCAAAGTTCTTGAATTAGTCCGTGGCAAAAACACAGCCTTAAGAGAAAAGCCTATTTAAACATCTATTAAAAACACATACTTCATTGAGTGTAAAACTCCTAGTTTATCTTAAAAACCATAAGATGATCACATTTAATTATTCTGTAATACTTGTCAGTGATTAATGCACATAAAAGTGCAACTGCGATTATGGCCTACTACTAAATTCTCAAAAGTAGCAACTTGTAAAATATTTTTACAAATCATTAGACTAAAATTATTTTCATAAATCAAGAAACTATATAATAGACTTCTATTCTAAAAATTTCAAAGCTCTAATACGCAACATGAAAGCTTTGCAAAGATATATGTTGTTCAGTCACTCTGCTAAGAACAAGCGGACTCAGCTGATAAGTCAGATAGAAACTCTACTCTTACAGTTCGCACATATGGAATCCATCATCCTTTAACACACATAACAAAGGGGACACCGCATCACACAGTAACCATTCTGGGGCTACAGACGCCTTGAACGCCCTAATGCAGTCTTATAACATGCTAACAGCACACTCTCTGTTTTTAAGGAATACGCCAGGGGCACTCTTTGCTCCCACATATGACAATCAAACGACAATAGATTACATCTTATTAAGCGGCAGAATACAAAACCTTATGGCAAACTATACAGTGCACCCGCGAAACGAAAGCGATCATGCTGCCTTAACGACCACGTTAAACCTTACAGCAGATACTCTTCACACTTTACGCTGTATTGGGGTATCTAACGGACAAGAACTGCACATGCTATCAAGAAGAATCAAATGGGGGCCAGGGCCAATTAATAAGTTTGAGAAATGGAAAAAAATATGGGCAGGCTGGCAATTCAGCGCAAACAGGGGCGCTATAGACACCTGGGATGGGCCCGCCTTCAATTTAGCTTCACTGCTCCGAGGGGACACAACAAGCAGAACCCCCCTATACCCATCACATACTTTTGGATGCGTCCCAGCAATTAAAGAGTTCTAAACAATTAAATGCCAAACGTAGGGCTTATTAGAAAACCGGCTCAGCATCTGCCAAAAGGCTACTTAAAGAAGCCGTAAAAAGCCACTCGAAGGAGGTCTGAGCTGAGAAACCTGAATGCATTGAGGCGAAATGGCTGAAGATTTTTGACTTACTGAGACCTTGCAAATCCCAAGAGTTCTGGTAATATCTAAATACTCTAACCCAAGGAGACAACCACAGAGAGAACTCACTCGATTCAGGCACCTGGGCCGCTCACGTGAAAACATTGTATAAAGAAGATCAAAGCATAACTTTCTCAAATAAAGGCCTTAACGCGAGTGGAGAACTAGACATCACTGTTCACACATCAAAAACCTTGGACGATCGAGCACCCCCAGGCAAAACTTTAGTTTGTATAATCTTAAAAAGGATCAGACACAATGGGGCACCAGGCCCTAACGGCCTGCCTGGCTCCCTCTTCAGGGCCGACACAGACTTCTGGACGGACAATCTGACCCCGTTATATGCTGAATTCCGGTTCTTGGGAGATGTTCCAGACTACTGGAGAGGGTTGTTACTGCACCCAATACACAAGAAAGGGCCAAAATCCGACCCACAAAACTACCGCATGATTGCCCTGCTGGATATTGAAGGCAAGGCCTATGCAAGCACCCTTCTGGTGGAACTATCAAATTGGGCCAGCACTGAAGTCCTTCTGCCCTTTTTTCAAACAGGGTTTAGACCTGGGGCATCAACGGTGGACAATATAATTGCGCTCTCAAATCTAGCACAACAAGCCGTGTCACGACAAAGCCTGCCACTTTTTGCTTGTTTTATTAATTATTCTGCAGCTTTTAACGGCGTAGATCGTTCCATCCTCTGGCAGAAGTTGGCACGCTGGTACATCAACCCATCTTTACTACAAGCAATTCGATAATTGTACTCAAGAGTTTGGGTAAGAATCAAACTCTCGAGCACATCTGCTACAGAGAAAATCGACACGGACCGCGGCCTAAAGCAAGGATGCATCTTAGCTCCGATGCTCTTTAATTTATACATCGCAGACATGGGCCAAGCCTTGTTTGGAGCCACACTAGCAACACCTAGGATTGGGCGTACTAAGATCCAACTAATGCAATATGCCGATTGCCTGATACTCCTAGACCACACTAAAATAGGCTTACAAAAAGCACTTACGGCCCTGGCAACCCATAATGTCAATAATAAGCTGGTTGCCAACCCATCAAAATCGAAAACAGTAATTTTTGGGCAATACCCCCAAAAAACTGGCAAATGGAGGCTAGGCCAGTTGACTCTGGATTGCACACATTACAATTATCTTGGGGTTTGGTTTAGTGAAACAGGTCGCCCAGGAGTCCATCTCCACAAAATGCAGACGAAAGGGAAAAGCATCATTTACGCCATCTGCAAGCTATACGCCACTCTACGTAGCCCCACAACAACGGCTATCCAAAGAGCCCTGAGGGCGAAACTAATACTATCTCTTAATTGCGCACAACAGGCATTTCCAGGGAAACTAGCGAGAAACCTAGAAAAAATCCACTGCTCAGCCTATAAAAAGTTATTCCACCTACCTGCATGTACCAGGAATAATCTAGTGAGCTTGGAATTTAATCTGAACCAACAAAAACTGGAAGAGATGGCCTCTCTTAGCAAATACTTCTATCTTACTACGGCGGCACCAGAGAATACAATGAAGTCTGTCATAAAAAGTATTTTCCTGGAACCCAGCAATCCCTGGTCAGCCAGCCTTGCTGCTGCCAAATACGTTTTGAAACTTGCAATAGAGAACTGGGACCCCAAGACAATCAAGTACACTGCCATCAAAAGCATATTAAAAAAACAAGTTCGCCTTTGCTCTCGCACTTTGGACATGGAATCGTTGGAATCAAGAGGCTTTCACGAGTCCCAAAGCCTCCCACATACAGAGTATAACCCCAAGCTTCATCTTATGCAGGCTGTGGGGAGACCAGCCCTACACAGGATCCTAGCGTCCAGATTACACCCTATCCCCCTTAAAGAATTATACCCCTCCGGGTCGACAAAAATGGCGATCATGGAGTGCCGGCTCTGCAAATATAAACGTGAGTCCTTGGCCCACATCCTACTTTGCTGTCCAGCCTTGCGCCTGGCCCGCAGACTTTACCTTAGGCCCATCTTGCTACTACTGGGGACTAGAACTGCCAAGGAGGCAGTCCATCAACTGTATATACTGGACATAGTGAAGCACATGGCCATGTTTGGCAAATTTGTACAACAGACTAGTATAAAGCTAATGGACTCTCCCAGCTAAGTAATAAGGCAAGCACTTGCGCTGAGGTCACATACCATCTTGAACTAACTGATTAGCTTAACGGGAGCATGCACAATTGTTGGCAGAGTTCAAAAAAGCTTTCTTGGATTTAACGATCATTGAATTTTAGACTCTTAGACTTTAATCACAATGTCTATTTTTTTTTTTTAATCGTTTACTTTTTTTAAATGTAGTGTCCTTTTTTAACTTAGTTTTATTGTAATGGTTTTGAGTACCACACAAATAAATGTATTCATTCACTCTGCTAAGAAATGCTAAGTTTTCATGTTTCATTTTCACATCTTTGTTAGAAATATAAGAATCCGTTATTAAATCATCTTAAAGTCACTATGTTTCATGATTCTACCATTCTTCAACTAATCAAACACACTTTTACAGGGCTGGATGGTTCAACTTTACTCATTATCAGTATTGATTTTCTATACACATGCAAGGTGCATATTTAAATTTCTTTGTCGTTTTCAGTGGTTTTGCCTTAGACAGAATAATCCGTAGTTTCACTCTAACCCAACCATAGTCTGAGCCAAGAAAAGATTCAGAGTACAGATGACATGCTGCAATGCCCATATGCGCAGAGAGGACTAAAGGTGCCAAACCCGGATGCATACTACCAGGGAGGCCAACTGCAATTTGTGGCAGAATGGTACGACACTGAGAGGGGGATAGACAGACTATTACTAAGAGGAATGCTGTAGAAAAAAAGAGAATTAACCCTTTCGCTGCGGCGGCTATTCCGCTGCAGCGCTAACAGGGCGGGGCGGCCGCGCGGCGGCCGCATGCTGGTGACAGAACCGCTCCATCACCATCCGCGGTTGAGCTGTGCTTGTGACGGAGCAGTTCCGTCATGGCCCGCCCCGCTCAATAGAACGCGCCGCGCAGGCGCGAAATTAGCGCCGCGCAGGCACGGCGGCCGGGCCATGACGGAACCGCTCCGTCATCAGCACAGCGCCACCGCAGCTGATGACGGAGCGGTTCCATCATCAGCAGGGGAGGGGTTAATGTCTTATCTATACGATGTGAAAAGTGTATATTCAATACCGTTGCGTATAATTCAATTGGGCCCTCATGCTTGGCGGATGTATAGCACTGATGGGGCAAACACCTCCCCTGCACATATTACCTGCCACTACGGGAGATCCTGTGAACACTGTGAGAGAGCGCAAACTGAACGAATTGTAGCAGTACATCACACTTACACGTAGTACGCACAATCATGAAGAGAAATGCCATGAGTGCTAACATTATATTCATTTATATTCTGAAATGTGTAGTTAATCCAGAGATTTATGTAGAAGTGGAACTAATGCAGAAATGTATGCACATGTATAACCTTAGTAGACGTGATTAATCCTGAATCCATGTCGTGTAGCTGCTAAAATGAAAGAATGACATGCTGTAAGCACAGAACGGAGTAGGCCTCAGGGCCAGAGCTGAAAGGGTTTGGGAAAGGTATTCATTTGCCCGAAATGGGTTGCACTAAATGATATCTAGTAGTTAGGTATGCAATAGGTTTATATTATATAGATGTGTTTATATAATCATAAAGTAGACTATTAACATAATGTTGATTAATGAAGGATTTGAAGAATATAATCACTATGAGAAATGTTGTAGGCCTGAAATGTTTAGCCATGTTTGATTTACTCGTATTAGTATGAGCCAAGTGCGCCGAGACGGAATGTTGCAAACTTCTGTTAGAAGTTTATGAGAATTGGGATCCTGGCTGCAGATGTCTGTCTACAAATGGAAAGGGGGATCCAATTATATGCGGAATGAATAGAAGGTTGTTCAGGGAAAGGAACCAGACCTGGAGGAGGGTTTAGGAATGTTTGAGGGGTATCAGCGGGCCGGAGAAGAGTCTGAGAAGCAAGGTCAACTCTAACGCACGAGGCCTCAAAGAAGAAAACCATGGAAAAAGCCAGAAGCGACATCACGTGAGGGGCGTCTCTCAAGGGGCGTCTCAAATGAGATTGTGTTTTTGTATTAGGGACAGCACCCCTGGGTGGAGGGAGAGCAGACGCCTGAGGACCCTTTAGAGAGCGGATGGGTAGGCAGAGAGGGGTCATGACCGGCGATTATAGGTTTTCATCTAGCGACTAAGAGTGGGTGATCTCCCTAGGGAGTCATTCACCGCTGACACCTTTTGGTAGGTTGGGATTCTGTTAAGTAGGGATACCATCCAGAGCAGGGTAGGGACAGCCTAACCTGACCCTTTTACTCCGCCTGTAAATGATTGAGAGAACACAATATGTGTCCATGCTTGCAGCTCTATTAATATTGGAGCTAGTTTTGGTAGTTTTCTTTGCTCGCCTGAGGGTTTTCAGAGAGCACATGTATGTAATTGTACCCATGTATTTGGTGAATATTATGCTGAGATGCTTGTATTTACAACTTACCCTAACTTTATAATAAATCCTTGAAAGCTAGAAGTTGTTTGTGGTTCTTCCGAGCGAAGTCCATTATTGATTGAACTAACCTGGTAAGAGATGCACCTTCTTTCCTCAAAGACAGGCAACAAAGGTTCAGTCGACCAGAACGGGGTTTAGATCAAAGGCGATAAGATAGCGATCAAAATCCCGCCCCCGCAGTTGGTAGCAGAGGATGGTTGCCTTCTTGAGGAAGGTGACCTAGGCCAGGTTAGATTACCCCAAGGTCCCTAGAGATCGATGATTGGAAGAACCGCCCGCCGAAGAAGGTCCGGATGACGTAAGACAGAAAAGCAGCAGTATCGGTCGAGAGTGAGTATAAAGGGTCATGCGTGTTAGATTGCGGTGTTTTTGTGCTGTATCTATGTTGTAATGTCTGGCGGAGTTGAATGCCTGTAGAGTGACAGTGGAGCAGGTTGTGAGCGCGCGCAACCGGTGAAAATCTTAAGTTCAAGGCGAGCTTAAGTGGTTCGGGTGTATCGGACATCCAGAGTAATTGTCAACCAGAGTGAAGGGGGTCATGAGGTACCATTGATCGCCCGCAGGACCGTGATAGGGGGAACGTAAGAGTGAGTGTGTGAGTAACGGACGCTGGTCGGAAGTTACTGTGTGTAAGCAACCTATCAGAGAGACGGAGGACGTTTCGTCAAATTGGTATGACAATTACAGATAGACTGTGGACGTACAGTCAAGAGAAGTGACGGCTTGGTCGGAAGTAGTCATTTTTCGGCGTATGAATGGGACGCATGCATGACCGGGAGACGAGTTGAGAAGGGAGGGGTGCTGCTGCAAAGAGGAGATGAGTGACGTCAGGAAGTGCCGCGCTGGGATTGGCCGGCCGGAGCGAGACCGCGCTGTGATAGGCCAGCTAGTAAAGCCGCGCTAGGATTGGTGGATTGTCATCAGGAAGTAAACAGAATAGTGAGGCTGGAAATTGTGCGTATAATCATGAAGTGTTTTAAATGGTTAAGAGCGGCGTTTAAAAGAGAGAGGCGGAGATCTTATGAAGGGGAAGAAGCCCCGCCGGAGGGTACGCCGGCTTATTATATGGCGGCAAATGTTGGGCTTCACACAATAATGTGGATATCAGAGTGGAGTAAGATTACAGAGGGAAATGAGGAACTGACGTTTTCAAAGTATGGGACGTTCAGATTAGAGGTGCTACACCGATTAAAAGCAGTCATGACCTCAATAAGACCCATGCCAAGACCAACCCAGTTTGAAGCTCTCAATGCATGGATTAGGGCAGCGCACGAGAGGAACCTGAATAGACGACAAGAAAGGGTGAAACGATCGGTAAGAGCAGTGCAGGAGGCCAAATGGGATGCGGATGCTAAAAGATGGAGAGTGCATAACATTGAAGTAAATAAACTGTACCCAGTGTTAGAAATGCCAGAGAACAAAAGTCCATTAGAAGAAGATGAAGAGAGCGAGACAGATGACAGACTGATAAATAGGTTACTGACAGACAGGCCACCCCCGTATCACAAAGAAACAGGGAAAGACGAGACAGAAAAGGGAGGGGGGGCCAGGATAGGGGAGAATGGACCGCTTCCCATTACTGCTTGGGATCCCACTGCAAAGAAGGACCTGCCCCAACCTAATCCGGTGCAGCAGGTGGTCGGAAGGTTTGTGGTACAACGGCCGGAAACGGAGTGTGCCACATCTTACGCACTACCAGATGCCCTGCAAGTACCTGTTACTATAGGCCCTATAGTATCGATTTATGACCCAGAAAGAGCTAGAGGGGAGGAACAGACACAGAGGGAAAGGGAAAGAGCAGGGATGGCAAGGAGGAACGATACGATCAACTCCCCAAGTCAGTTGCCAAGACCGAGAGAGTGGAGCACCCCAGTAAATACAGCGGTAGATCAGACAGAGGATCCGGGGGGCCCTAGATGGCCGGAGGATCTGAGGGGGATCAGGACGAAAATCCTTCCAGGAGCTAAGCGAGTACATGAGGAAGTGGGACGAGGCCGTAGAGGCTCACAAGAGCATCATAACAGCGGAAGCTAGTAGGGAAAGCCAGGATAGTAGGACCCGGACTCACTGTGGGGCTGGTGAAAGCAGTCCAGAGTGGGACGGGAAGGAACAGGACAGGAGAGGGGACACTTGCCCTATCAGAATAAGAGGGAGGTCAGACCTGGAAAACAGGGGCGCCGAGCGTGGGGGGGTGTCTCGCGCAATGCACAGTGAAGGAGACCGGAAGACGCAGGAGTATAGAAACAGTTTCAAGTGCACCCACTATGTGTCTGGGAATAGTGGACAGAACGGGAGTTGCGAGAGGTCTCGCCAAGACCCCTGTGATTACGGACAGGAACGCAGTCCAGGGGATATGGGGAACCGGGAAGGATCTTACCAGATACTGAGTGACACTAGACTACGAGAGAATGAGGGCAGGGTAGAGAACCACGGTGAACCTTGCCATGAAGGAAAGGGACCCAAGGAGAATGGACAAACTGGGATAGGGGGAAACAGGCCGGTGTTTCATCACCTCCCCAGGCAGGATGGCCGAGCGTGGGATTTAGAGAGATGGGAGGAAGGTAGGGCTCTCCTTAACTCTCCGGAGCCCAAGCGTAGGGCTCGGAGTTGGGATGGCAGAGAGGCCAGTGAACCCCCTTCGAAAGACATACTGCGAGCAGAGATAAAAGCCAAGAGACTTGATGTCGCCAGCTTAAAGTCAGATCTGGATGACATGGTAGATGGTATCTTGCCCCTAGAAAGAATGGAGATGTATGAGCAGGACGAAATACTGTTCATGGCAAAGGATATCACCCGGAAGGCGAGAGCGACCCATGAGAAATTAGTTGAACTAGCAGGCAAATATATGGTGGACCTGTCACGGACTAAAGAGTTACAGGGTAACCACAGGCTACATTACTCAGATCGAGACTTAGATGAGAGAAGAACAATAGGATTGAAAACACACATAAGGGAACTGATCACTGGAATAAGGACGTGGAGGGCACTGGATAAGTGGGAGGAAAGGTGGTCCAAGAAGGGGACCGTCAGGAGAAGTATGCTTGGTATGACACCAGGAGGATTACAAAGAGTAGAGGCATACCCTTTGCGTGAGGTTGCAAATGGGAACTATGTGCATGTGCCATGGAGTAGGGGAGATTTAGCTGCTTTTACCACTTCCTTCCCCAAATTGCGGGAAAACCCAGTGGAGTGGTACAAGCAAGTTGAGAGATTCGTAAAAATCTCAAAGGTCCTATGGATAGATCTGAACACGCTGTTTGACATCGTAGTACCAGGAGATTTGTGGACAGCATGCAAGGTTAGCGCTGAGTGGCCCACAACAGAGCCAGAGAGGGATGCTAAGACTAATGGGCCGTCCGAGACCGTAATGGCAAAATACGAGAGAGTGATGACTTGGCTGAAAGAGAAAGTGCCAATGCAGGACATAGATTGGGTCAAAATAGATCGAACTAGACAGGAACCCAAGGAGACAGTTCACGAATATTATGAGAGATTGCTGAAGGCGTTTAAACAGTATAGCGGTCTGGATGTAATGGATCCAAAGGACATAGGGCAGTTCGTGTCTAAGTTTGTCTTGGGTTTAAGACCGGATATTAGTTTAATGATTCAGCAACACTTGATTTGTTGGCAAAATAAACCTTTAGATGAAATCCTGAGATATGCCAGGTACTGCTGTGATGAGATAGATTCCAAGGCAAAGAAGTTAAAAGAAAAACTGATGGTGGTGCAGATGCAGGTTGCGGGTAAGGGTGGACAGCAGCAACAGCAACAGGGAACGGGAACTGGGGGTAAGAAACAGTATGGCCAGAACAAGGGCAATGAGGAGAACTCCACCTTTAGACCAAGGGTGGATATAGCCGCATTAAAGAAAACGACTCGGTGCCACCAGTGTAACGAGGTGGGGCATTGGAAACGAGAGTGTCCCTACAACGTTGAAATTGGGGAACAGGAGATAGAGGAGGAAGAGGTTCAGAGAACTCCAGCGAGAGGGGTTATACCCTACCAAGGAAAGGTGCTCAAAGGGGGGACTCCACCTCCGCGAGCCCAGTTCCCCCAGCCACCCAGAGTAGGGACCATGGGTAAGACATATAGACAGATGCCTCTGTTTGTAGGAGGGGAAGAATGCTATTACATTGATCCGCTAACAGGACAGAGAGTAGAAAGAGAAGACTGCACCCTCGGGGCAGCCTTAGATGTGGACCAAAGGGGACCCTACGTAGAGGCAGAAGTGGCAGGGTGCCCCACGACCTTCCTAGTGGACACAGGAGCCACTCGATCCACGATAAGATCAGCCGCAGTTCCAGGCCTGCCCATGTCTGGAGAGACTATACAAGTGGTGGGGGTCGCGAACAGGAGAATGACTAACCAATTGACAGAACCAGTGCAGGTGAAAATAGGGAAATACAGCGATGAGCATCAGTTTGTGGTTTGCGATTCTAGTCCTGTATGTCTGTTAGGAAGAGATCTTTTGTGCAAATTAAATTGCACAATATATTGTACACCTCAAGGAGTGGAGGTGTTGACCAATGATGACGATGCGGACTTCAAAGTCGCAAATTCAAGAATATGTGTGGAGCTGTATCCCACTTTGACCGTGGATGAGCTCCCATGGGATCTGAGAGAGACTGTGGCACCGGAAGTGTGGGATTTCACTGGAGAAGAGATTGGATTGGTCAAGGGAGTAGACCCAGTGAAAATTGTAGTGAAACCACATGCTGAGTTTCCAAGAACACCCCAGTAAAAATTGACCCCAGAAACGATTGCAGGTATAAAGCCCGTGATCGAGTCCATTATTAAGCAGGGAATACTGAAGGAAATCGTGGGTAAACCATGTAACTCCCCGATTATGGGTTTGCAGAAACCTAATGGGAAATTTAGGATAGTGCAGGACCTCCGAAAGATTAATAACATAGTTGTCTCATGTTGTCCAGTGGTACCAAATCCATCCATGATACTGTTTCAGATACCGTTCCAAGCCGAATGGTTCACTGTGATTGACCTTTGCCAGGCCTTCTTTTCGATCCCATTGGATGAGGATAGCCATTTCCTTTTCGCTTTTAAGCTGGAAAATCGCGTATTAACATGGTGTCGTATCCCCCAGGGGTATACAGAAAGCCCATCGATCTTTAACCAGCTATTGAAGAAGAATCTTGAAAGTCTGGTACTGCCCCAGAAGTCAGTTCTGGTCCAGTACATTGACGATCTCCTTGTGGCGTCAGAGACAGAGGAAGCTTGCAGGGAGGATTCCATTGCTTTGCTAAATCACCTAGCTGTAAATGGGCACAAGGTGTCCCCGGGAAAATTGCAGTACTGCCTGACAGAAGTGAAGTACTTGGGGCACAGAATAGAGAAGGGTAAACGAAAAGTGTCACCAGACAGAATAGAGGCGATCATGAAAATGAATGCGCCAAAAACACAGAGAGAAGTCAGGATGTTTCTAGGGATGGTGGGTTATTGCCGACAGTGGATCGCGAACTTTTCACTGAAAGCAAAACCCTTGCAAAAACTGACGCACAAGGAGGCGAGTGATCCGGTACCATGGGACAAAGACTGTTTGATGGCGTTCCTGCAGCTGAGAGAGGACCTGTGTCGTGCTCCTGCTCTGGGAATGCCTGATTACGATAAACCATTCTTGCTTTACTGTTGTGAGAGAGAGGGTTGTGCGTTATCTGTGTTGGTCCAAATTCACGGGAATGCCCGTAGACCAGTTGCCTATTTCTCGGCTACGTTAGACCCAGTAGCCGCAGCGTTGCCCGGATGTCTCAAATCCGTTGCTGCAACAGGTGTCAGTATCGAGCGTTGCGAGAACATCGTGATGGGGCACCCGTTAGAGGTGTACGTGCCCCACTCGGTTGAATTGTTGATGACCAGGACCAAAACACAGCATCTGACCAACAGCAGGCTCACGCGCTATGAGCAAGTCATTCTTGCTGCAGAGAACGTGACCCTCAAGAGATGCTCTGTTTTGAACCCTGCTACCTTGATGCCTCTCCCAAGTGATATCGATGATGATGAATGTACAGACCATGATTGCCTCGATGTGACTGAACTATGCACCAAACCGAGACCCGACATCGTGGATGAGCCACTGACTGACCCCGATGAAATTTTCTTTGTTGATGGCTCATGTGTAAGAGACGAAGTTGGGCAGTTGAGAGCAGCTTACGTTGTTTGTACGATTTCTGGAATTGTGGAAGCTGGATGCCTGGAAGGAATACACTCCGCTCAGGTAGCCGAGATTATTGCATTAACGCGTGCCTGCCTGGCAAGCAACCAAATTCGAGTCACCATATACACCGACCGGTTATGGGGTAGTTCATGATTACGGGCAGTTATGGTCTCAGAGAGGTTACATGACGTCTTCAGGCTCTCCCATTCGAAATGGAGAGTTTGTGCGTCTACTGTTAGAAGCTTTGCAATGTCCAGCAGGGATTGCAGTTGTGAAGTGCACCGCTCATACTCGAAATATGGACTTCGTGTCACAAGGCAATAGATATGCCGACGAAGTTGCGAGGTACTGCGCGGAGCAAGGCTACTCTTTCACAGAAGTGGAAGTAGGGGGAATAAATGTAAGAACTGAATTAGCCATGATATTGGAAACTGTCGACACTTGGGATGAGCTGAAATGCATACAAGATAACGCACCCGAGGTTGAAAAGCAAATATGGGAAAAGGCAGGATGTGTGGTGGGTGAGGCTCACTTCTGGGTCTCGGCAGATGGAAGGGCAGTGTTACCCAATGAGCTGGTGAGCCCAATGGCTAGACAGATCCATGGTCCAGTACACTTAGGGAGAGACGCTATGCTGAGGGTATTCAGGCAGACCTGGTATAACCCTAAGTTTAGAGTAGCAGCCGAAGCAGTGTGCCAACGTTGTGTGACCTGTCAGCAGCTGAATGTAGGGAAGAAAACACCAGTTGCACTGAGCCACATAGGGAGGTCTGGAGGTCCATTCAATAGGATACAGTTAGATTTCATCGAATTGCCAAGGTGCAACCGCCTACGTTATGTTTTGGTGGTTGTTTGCGTATTTTCCAGATGGGTCGAGGCATACCCTACACGTAGGTGTGACACCCTCACAGTAGCCAAGTTACTGCTCAGGGAACTCATCCCCAGATTCGGGGTGCCGCCTCTTTGGAATCAGATAGGGGGACGCATTTCAACAGCGAGCTTGTGAAGATGATTTGTGCAGCACTGAATATAGACCAGAAATTGCATTGTAGTTACCGACCAGAAGCATCAGGAATCGTGGAGCAGATAAATAGCACCATTAAAGCTCGAATTGCTAAGATGTGTTCATCAACGTCCCTGAGTTGGCCTGATGCTCTGCCATTGGTCCTTATGAGCCTCCGTAGTACCCCAGACAGAAGAACGGGATTGTCACCTCACGAGGTGTTAATGGGGAGAGCAATGAGGCTGCCATCTGTACCAACCGCTGCATTGTTAAACATCACAGATGATATGATCCTGGACTATTGTAAGGGGCTATCTGACGCCATTCATTCTGTGTCCCTTCAGGTGCAGGCTGCCGAAGTTCCGTCGTGCCAGGAGCCGTGCCATGACCTGTACCCTGGAGACTGGGTGCTTGTACGAAAGCACGCGAGAAGAAGCTGCCTGGATGTTCGCTGGCGAGGACCCTACCAGATCATCCTGATCACGAACACCGCAGTGAAGGTGGGAGGCCTGCCCAATTGGATCCACGCGTCGCATACGCGGAGGGTTCCAGCACCTCTGGAAGAAACAGCTCCTCTCTCGGATAGAAGTCCAGCTGTGGACCGAGAAGCCATAGAGGGGGCTAGCCAAGCTGTAGAGGTGCCTGAAGGAGCAGGGAACGAGTCTGACCAAGCTGAGGACGGTCAGTACAACAGCGGAACAGACGACGCTACTGAAGGAGAAAGTAGCTGGGAGACCGAATCAGAGACCGACCAGTCTGAAAGGGTGCGTGAACAGACCAGAAGGAGAAGGAGCAGAAGGGTACGTGGAGAAGCTATTTGGCCACAAAGACGGAGTTCTAGCCTGAGGTCAACTCCAGAGAGAACCCTTGCTCCGATATCGGAAGACTCAGACCAGGAAGAAGGTGCGCAGGGCTCTGAAGCACCAGATCTAAGAAGGTCAAGAAGAGTACGTGTGCCTAGCAGAAGATACGCCACTCCCGAGTGGACATATCTGGCGACAAATGTCTTTGGAACGGGAGACAGGGAGGATACGAGCGGTGGTGGTGTCCAGTTCTGAGCCCATCATCACAGTGGAAGTACAGCTGTTAGTACCCGGAGTCGAAGAAGAAGGGTCACTAACTTTCACACTCCCCAGCCCTCCCCGCCTCAGCAAGTTAAAGCACATGTTTTTCACAGAATTACAATTCCCTGACTTTGGAACAAAGATAACAAGCCATGAAGAGCACACTCTTCGCCTGGAAATACTGAACTATGCCGTTCGAGCCGCAGGCCCAAGCCTGATTGTGGATGCTTAAAGACTTTTTGTAAATAATTAAGAAAAAGAAGATTACCTAGCGCCTAGGAAGCAGAAATTCCTAGGGACCTTCCCATAAGTTGACGGAGAAGGGCTAGGGTTGTCTGTGTTGAAACTTTTAAAGACTTTTGCAAAGGAGTTGCCAGCTTCCAGTTGTGGGGTTCGAAAGACTGAAGGAACAAAAGAGACTGTAAAGGGACGAGAAGAAAAGAGCTTTGTGTTGAAATAAGAAAGAGAATCCTACCGTCTGACGAGATGGAAGCAGGCACCCATGAGTCATAGGGCCAAATGTATAATAAGCACACTAATTGTAGGAGTGATACTTCTGATAGCTTTAGTTGTAACAGTTTCATATGTAGTGGGACAAGAGGGGGAAGCAAGGGTACCAGATGAGAGGTCTGTAGTGACACCAAAACCCACTGTTGCTGGTGAGAAAGGAGAAAGTACACAGGAAAAGGCGTTATTAGCAGCAGAAGCCCGCAGATTACATATGGATGAGTCCCAAGGTGACTTTAGGTCAAACGCTTATGCTAAACTTCTGTACGAATACGTGGATGCCATGGAGGTTAAGGACTGCTATATCTGCATGCAGTTGCCGGCGTCTGTAGATGAAGGCATTAGATACCATCACCTCCCGCTGACATATGGCATTACATGTAGCTTATTGCTTAGTATATTTTATGGGAGAGATAGTTTTGAATACTATTTCTCCAATTATGATCCAGTGTTACCAGAAGTCCCAAATTACAAGAAAATGAATAAATGGGACTACTGGAAGAGTGAAGACAGATTGGCCAAGTTTTTCATCCCTTGGATTACCTTAGATACTTCACATGCCCGCAGAAATAATTTGACATGCAAGGTGTCAGAGGTCGAGAAAAAGTTTATAGGGCAGGTGGATGATCGATACAGAAGGCAGAAGATTTTGAAAAAATCAGGACAATGGAAAACAGATTGGACCGAGGAAGAGAAGGCACACAAGAGAAAGGGTAGTAGTGGTCCAATAGCTTTGGATAAAGCGCAGAGAGGAAAGTTATGTCTTCACAGAGCCAAAACGTATTATGAAAATGTATACGTAGGAGAAGTCAGTTGTGAACATGCTTTCAATTTAGAATATTATACCAAAGATTTCTTGAAAGGAATGCAAGTGATTCCAAATGTATATTTTGTGTGTGGAAGAAATGCTTACGTGAGACTGTCTGATAACTGGTATGGCTCATGTTATTTGGCAATTATCTTCCCCAAAATATACCATGCCCAAGACTTAGAGATCATCGAGGGCAAGGCTTCAGTAAGGGGGAGAAGAGACCTGGGAGATGCGGAAATGGTTGGAGATGTATTCGGAGCCGTATTTCCTCTTTTAGGACTGATCCTCAATGATGTCAAAATTAGACGACTGGCAACAGTCGTAGATAGGTTGTCTGCTAGCACTGCAAGGTCCTTAATGCTGGTGGAAGGAGAGATGCAATCGATAAGGGCCATGGTACTCCAAAACCGTCTTGCATTAGACGTCCTGCTAGCAAAGGAGGGCGGAGTCTGTAAGGCTTTGAGGGTCCAGGAATGTTGTACCTACATTCCAGACAATTCAAAGCCCCTGGAGAAAGTTATCATGAATATAACTAATATCCACAAGGAGATCGAAGACCTAAGTAGAGAAAATGTTTGGGAAAAGGTGGGCCATGGAATGGGTGACGTTGGAGGTTGGTTCGCCAACTTGGGAAAGAGCTTCGTATGGTATGTGCTGAAACCTATCATCATAATATTGATCTGTGTGATCATGTTGTGGGGATTGGTGAGGGCATACAAATGGTATAGATCACAGAGATTGGAGAGAGCCCAGAGAGAGCAGCTACAGAGATTGGCTGCAATACAAGACAATCAGTATAGGAGCCTGAGGGCTCTGGAAACACAGAAGCGAGGAACGTTAGCGATTAGTTCAGTTTAAATGTTAGTGATGACCCCTGGAGGTCATCAAAGGGGGGAACTGAGAGAGCGCAAACTGAACGAATTGTAGCAGTACATCACACTTACACGTAGTACGCACAATCATGAAGAGAAATGCCATGAGTGCTAACATTATATTCATTTATATTCTGAAATGTGTAGTTAATCCAGAGATTTATGTAGAAGTGGAACTAATGCAGAAATGTATGCACATGTATAACCTTAGTAGACGTGATTAATCCTGAATCCATGTCGTGTAGCTGCTAAAATGAAAGAATGACATGCTGTAAGCACAGAACGGAGTAGGCCTCAGGGCCAGAGCTGAAAGGGTTTGGGAAAGGTATTCATTTGCCCGACATGGGTTGCACTAAATGATATCTAGTAGTTAGGTATGCAATAGGTTTATATTATATAGATGTGTTTATATAATCATAAAGTAGACTATTAACATAATGTTGATTAATGAAGGATTTGAAGAATATAATCACTATGAGAAATGTTGTAGGCCTGAAATGTTTAGCCATGTTTGATTTACACGTATTAGTATGAGCCAAGTGCGCCGAGACGGAATGTTGCAAACTTCTGTTAGAAGTTTATGAGAATTGGGATCCTGGCTGCAGATGTCTGTCTACAAATGGAAAGGGGGATCCAATTATATGCGGAATGAATAGAAGGTTGTTCAGGGAAAGGAACCAGACCTGGAGGAGGGTTTAGGAATGTTTGAGGGGTATCAGCGGGCCGGAGAAGAGTCTGAGAAGCAAGGTCAACTCTAACGCACGAGGCCTCAAAGAAGAAAACCATGGAAAAAGCCAGAAGCGACATCACGTGAGGGGCGTCTCTCGAGGGGCGTCTCAAATGAGATTGTGTTTTTGTATTAGGGACAGCACCCCTGGGTGGAGGGAGAGCAGACGCCTGAGGACCCTTTAGAGAGCGGATGGGTAGGCAGAGAGGGGTCATGACCGGCGATTATAGGTTTTCATCTAGCGACTAAGAGTGGGTGATCTCCCTAGGGAGTCATTCACCGCTGACACCTTTTGGTAGGTTGGGATTCTGTTAAGTAGGGATATCATCCAGAGCAGGGTAGGGACAGCCTAACCTGACCCTTTTACTCCGCCTGTAAATGATTGAGAGAACACAATATGTGTCCATGCTTGCAGCTCTATTAATATTGGAGCTAGTTTTGGTAGTTTTCTTTGCTCGCCTGAGGGTTTTCAGAGAGCACATGTATGTAATTGTACCCATGTATTTGGTGAATATTATGCTGAGATGCTTGTATTTACAACTTACCCTAACTTTATAATAAATCCTTGAAAGCTAGAAGTTGTTTGTGGTTCTTCCGAGCGAAGTCCATTATTGATTGAACTAACCTGGTAAGAGATGCACCTTCTTTCCTCAAAGACAGGCAACAAAGGTTCAGTCGACCAGAACGGGGTTTAGATCAAAGGCGATAAGATAGCGATCAAAATCCCGCCCCCGCAACTGCAAAATCATAACGCTGTCAAGTAATAACTGCTGTTGGTTTATGTAAAGGAAACTGCCATGCACGCAGCAAGATACTGTAGGATGTTCGAAAGCCCTATCTTTAACATTAGTTTGTTGACTGTTTTTGCAGTAGTGGCTGCTACCGATCGGCAGTGGTGGTGTGGGCCGGAACAAAATATATATATTTTTAAAAAGCTCACCTGGGCCGGCCGGCGCCTCTTCTCCATCCTCTTCTTCCTGTCTCTGCCAGCTGCAGGAAGGAGCAGGTAAAACCCGGGTTCCCAGGCTCCCCATAGCCAATCACAATGCTGCAATGCAGCGTTGTGATTATTCTGAGCACCTAACCATGGCGCTCAGACGGGGACTGGGAGGCTTTGCATGTTCCTCACCAGGCTGCGTAAAGTAAGCCTGGTGGGGAAGCTGCAAAGTGTGTACGACTGTTTGCCTAACACTCTCACGCCGGCCGAGCTGTCAAGCGCACTTAAGGAGTGCAAACCACTCCTCTCCCTGCCCTGCCCAGAGAGTCACTCACTTCCATAAGAAAAATAAAATGATAATAACAACACATTATCATTTTGGTTTTCCTATTGAAGTCAGTGGAGTGACGCTCCTCCACCTTAGCGGATGAGCCGCTAACTGTTTTTCTTATAACATACTATGTATGCATGTTAAAATTCCAATAAACGCATTTTTTAAAAATAATCTATTGTTTTTTTGCTCATTCACTTCGTCCGAATCTGATTTGCAAATGTTCTAGTGTTTTCCACAAATAAATACTCCTTTCTCACAATTGAACATGATGCGTACCAGAGTCTCTAAATGAGTTTTACAGAGGTAACATCTATGTGTTTTTTGGCAATTCTCAACCCTCTCCCTTTCACTTCCATTCTAGGGAGCTCATTAAACCTTGCCAACACCATGGTTTTTCGTTCTTTCATTTCTAAAAAAAACCAAAATCAGTTTAACGAATTTACAATTTGCGATCACGAACAAGATTGTTTAGATTGTTTACATTTGGGCTTAAATAATCAATGTCTCTTTGAGCTCGGTCGATAAACGTCCGTCCTCCAAAGTTCTTTTTTTAAAACTTTATTTATTGATTTCAAGGTAATACATGCAATCAAAAGTACGAAATAGTGAAAAGCGATCAGATCATATGTACATCGCAAACCTCCAAAGGTCTTTATACGTTTATTTTATTAATTCTGCAATCACACTCCATTGTACAGTGTCTATTTATCGGACACCTTGTGCTTCTTAGTTCCGACAAAAATTGTTCGGATTATGAGAATACATCTGAACACCAAAACATGATTAAAAAGTATTATATTGAAAAAGCATATCTCCCAAAACATGCAAGGAATACCGTGAGGGGGTGAGGATCGTGGCGGAGATGCACAGTGAAGGAAACCGATAAAGAGAAACGAAGGGGAAAAAGCAGGGAAAAATGAAAAAAACGTGAGAGCGAAAGAAAAAGTAAGAAGCAGAGGAGAAAGAGGAGGAGCTAGAAAACAGAAATGAGGGGAGATGAAATGAAGTGTGGAATGAAGAAAGAAATGTGAAAGAAAAGAAGGAAGAAAAGGTGAAAGTTTGATGGAAGTGTGGGAGAAAGGATGAATGAATGGATGCAATTGTGAAAGGATGGATATGCAAACGGGTTAAAGGAAGAATAGATTTAAGACTGGAATGATGGGATGTAACCGCGAAAGGATGAACAGGAGAAAGGGATGATGAATGTAAAGAACATGGAAAAAATAAAGGAAGCAAAAGTAAAGGGGTGAATGGATGGCCACATGATGTATTGATAGGTAAAGAAATGATGTATATATGAAAGGATAAGGTGTAGGAGGTGGAAACTTGAAGGGATGACAGATGGCTGGATGAATGGATGAAAGGGTGGATGAATCGAGGTATGGAACGAGGCTAAATGGTGAAGAGAACTCTGATAAGAAGGGTTGTTCCTCGCTTCATACGCCTGGTGTTATTAGAGGTTTGATTCACAAGGGGTGTACTTTATTTGTTTGAACTCGACTTTGTTTAAGCTTTAGCAAACTGGGGACAGAATGAGGGCAAGAGCTCTAGTTAATCCATAACACATGATCCAACCAGATTTATATGGATCCACAACCCCTGAAAAGCCAGACGAAATTGACCAAATAGCTATATTTTTGGTAACCGCCTCAGGACAAGGTGAACTCGTAGGAAAAAGGTAGGACACCATGTAGAAACCCCTTGGCTCAATATAGTAGGAGAAGGTGATGGAGGAAAACTAAAAAAAAAGGAAGAATATGAAAAGTATGTATGTGGAAAAAATACACTAGTATACAGATGATAAACTAAAGCTAGGGTCGACAAGACACAATGATCAGGAAATGTTTTAATGTGTCTGTGTGGCTATCCCGCTTTTTAGGGACAAAAGAATATAGACAAAATCTAACGCCAAGGAGGAGTCCTGTATCTGGGCTAGTTCGAGCTCAGGGTTTTAACCCGTGAAATGTTCCATAGGAACTTAGCGTCCGGAAGACTTGGTTTAGGAGAACTGAGCTGGGACAACTCCCTATGGAGGTCGTCATCGTGGTAAATGTAAGTCCAGTATTTATAAAGCGGGAACAGTTACTCAGAAGCATCCCGGCGCTGGTGGCCATCGGGAAGATTAAGCAAGCTGTTGTAAGAAGTAGTCTCTGCTGCTTTCCTGTGAATGGGGCTTACCCCATCCTTCTCATCTCTCCCTTCACTCCGCTTATCACCTCACCTCCTTTTCAGCTCCAGCTTGGGCAGCAGCTTCTACATTCATTCTGAAATTGGTGATGCCCCTCCAGACACCTTTGATGTGTTTGACGTCTTTGGTTTGTCTCGAGCAGTTTATTCAGCAGGACCTGTGGGTAGCGCTCTAGTGCTCCGAGGGTCTCAGGCTTGAGCCCCGGAAGCACTACCCACAATGTATCACTTTCTGGCCAGGCGTGGCCAGAAAGCTTTAAATAAAGGGACGGAGGTGGCACGGCACTTCCTGTCCACACCAGTGCAGTATTGTGTGTGTGTCCAATATATTAGCTCTTCAAGCGGCGCAGCGCTTCAGGCCCTGTCAGGCCCTCGCAACCCCCACACTGGCGACGAGGATGGGATCCGCCTAAACCGAGCGGCACCAGGCCACGGCACCCCACGCCCGATTGACAACTGCCCGCACACGCCGGTCGTAGCACCGGAGCGGGGCGAGGACGACAACAAAAGCGAGGCCACCACCTGAGACAACGACTCTCTTACCGGTAAGCAGCGTATGCAAGGAGCTGCGTGTGGCACCGGCGACGGCAGCAGCAGGTCGGCCCAAGCGAAGAAGCACGCCGAGGAAAACGGCCCAGCGGTAGGCCCAGCAGCGCGCGCATGCGCAGGAGTGAGGCGCTGACGTCGTCGAGAAGGCCCAGAAGAGCGCGAGAGCAGAGGAGCGCTCTGATCCAAACGAGCGCGAGGCCCCGTGAGCACGCAAGTGTCCCGGCGAGGCTGCCGGGTGCGCATCAACACGCGCGGAGGGGCGCATCAACAAGCACAAGCACAAGCAAACGGAGAAAGCACGCATACACGACAGACTGGGAAATAAACACGCAAGGAAACACCTATTTGGCATACAGTCACCAAGCACAAGCAAGTGCAACCCACAAGACAAAGAAAGGCACTCAGTAGGAGCGCGCCAAGCTACCACCCAACTCCAGAATGTCTACAAACCCAGGGGGAGCGACTGGTGGAGTGCAGCAACCAGCCACCCCGGCACAGCAGGCAGGACCCCCAACACAGGCAGTAAATCCAGGAACACAGCCGCCACCACCGTCAGTTCATTCACAGATCCAAGCCTTGCCACCCTTCAGTGAACTGATAGATCCAGGTACAGCAGCACCCCGGTGGGCCGTGTGGCTCGGACAGCTGAACAACTACTTCACTGCAACGAGGGAGAAAGACAACGAAGTAAAAAGATCCCTACTACTACACTTTGGTGGCACAGAACTGTACAAACTATTCAAACACTTACCAAACACGGGGGCCGACACCGACTATGACGCAGCAGTTGATGCACTAAATGCACATTTCGACCCCCAGTTAAATCCACACTATGAACGTTTCAAATTCCGCCAATCCAAACAGAGAGAAGGGTAAACCATGGACGCGTTTCATGCACGCTTAAGAGACCTGATGAGCACATGCACAGATGATGACGAAAAGAAGGAAGTTACCGCACAACTCATTCAAGGATGTCGCAACAAGCACCTGAGAACACTAATTCTAAGACAACCACGCATAACACTCGAGGAAATACTAATCCTTGCCAGGTCCCACGAGCTATCAGATGCCCGTGCAACCGCAATGGAGGCAGCCCTGAACCCACGAGCAGATGTGGGAACCACTGTGAAGACGGAAAGAGTAGACGCAGTCCGCAGCACCAATCGGGGAGGCAGAGGAAGATGGCCGACCAGAACACCGCGCCGAACAACATGCGGATACTGTGGCTGAGAGGAGCACAACCAAGATGGCTGCCCAGCACGTGGCAAGACATGCTCGAAGTGCGGAATACCCAATCATTTCGCAAGCGTATGCAGGGGTGGCTCCCGAGGAAGAGGAGTGTCAGGAAGAAAACCAATCACAGGAGCCGTGAGGCAGCTATCACTAGACGATGCAACGTCGTCTCGATCAAACAGGTCACCGAGACAAACACAATTTGACGAATCCTCCACAGAGGATGAAGATGAATGTTACTACGTATCATTCGTAAGTGAACTAAAGAGACGGCGAAGGCCCCAGCCAAAATGCCAAATACATATCGACGGATCTCCAGTGACCGGCGTCATTGACACGGGAGCCACCGTGAATGTCATGGGAATCCAACACTACAAAGCACTGAAGCCGAGACCCAAGCTAGTCCCCTCAAAGGCACGAATACTAACATACGGCAGCCAAGAACCCCTCCCGCTGCGAGGGAAGATGGTAGTCCAGGTGAAAGCGGAAGACAACGAAGTGACGACGACCTTCCATGTAATAGACAAAGAAGCAGATCTGCTCGTAGGAAGCAACACAGCGGAAGACCTCCGCCTCATTGCGTTTGCAAACGCCGTCAAAGCACTCCAAACGGAAGACATCCTGGAAATGTTCCCCACACTCTTTGAGGGCCTCGGCACCATCAAACGACCGCCGATCAAACTACACATCGACCCCGCCATTCAACCAGTGGCGCTGAGGCACCGAAGAATACCATTTCACCTGCGCACCGCCGTAGAAAAGGAACTTAACCAACTTGAAGAACAAGGTGTGATTGAGAAAGTATCAGGGCCAACACCGTGGGTATCCCCGATGGTGATAGCCGAGAAACCACGCCAACCAGGTAAAATCCGCATCTGCATAGATATGAGGATCCCGAACAAAGCCATTCGACGGGAACGACACCTCACTCCAACAGTGGATGACATCCTGACGGACTTGAATGGGGCCCAATGGTTCTCTAAGTTGGACCTTAACGCAGGATATCATCAGCTCAGACTAGCGGAGGAGAGCCGCTACATAACAACATTCTCAACGCACCTGGGACTGAGACAATACAAGCAACTGAATTTCGGCATATCGTCCGCAGCCGAGATCTTTCAAAATACAATTAAAGAAATTTTATCCGGACTTGAAGGAGTACTGAATGTAAGCGACGATATCTTGATCCATGCCAAAACGAGTGAGGAACACCACCAAAGACTGAAAGCTACCCTGCAGAGACTCGCACAGTATGACAAAATGCCAGTTCTTCAGAAAATCAATAGAATTCTTTGGATACGTGTTCGACTCAGACGGAGTGAAAGTAGACCCATGCAAATCCCACGCTATCAAGAACGCTCTAGCACCCACAACCGCGTCCGAAGTGAGGAGTTTCTTAGGGATGGCACAGTACTGTGCAAGATTTATACCCAATCTAGCTACAATCGCAGAGCCCTTGAGAAACCTGACGAAGAAGGACAGTTCATGGAAATGGACAGACTCTGAAGACAAAGCGTTTCATCAAATCAAGGAGGCACTGCTGGACAGCACAACGATGGCATACTTCAACACGGCGAGACCCACCGAGATATTGGTAGATGCCAGCCCAGTAGGCCTAGGAGCCCTCCTGTCACAAGAAACCGAACCCGGGGTGTGGGCCCCATTGGCATTCGCAAGCAAGGCACTGACAGCGACAGAGTCGCGATACTCACAAATTGAGAGGGAGGCACCGGCCGTAAAATGGGCCTGCGCCCATTTTCACCTCTACATATCTGGCCACCCGTTCAGAATGGTGACGGACCACCAACCGTTAATTCCTCTATTCCGAGGCACAGCACCTCACCCACCACCGAGGATTGAACGCTGGGCCATCCAGGTTCAACAGTACCAAATGGACCTTGTGTATAGAATTGGGGCGAAGAACCCGGCAGATTTTCTGTCACGCCACCCCCTCACCGAAGGGCCACACAATGCAGACCAAGAAAGCCAGTCCGAAGAGTTCATCAACATGCTATCAACGGGAGCATGCCCCTGTGCACTAACCGCAGATACCATCACTTCCCACTATGACAGTGATGCAGTTGTCATAAGGGTGAAAGAAGCAATACACTCAGGAACGTGGGCAAATTTCCTGAAGGATACCAATGGGTGGAACGAGGCAGACAGAACACGCCTTCACCAGTTTTGGAAGATTCACAACGACCTCAGCTGCGCTGACAATGGTCTAGTACTGAGAGGAGCTCGCGTGGTCATCCCCAAGGCCCTACAAGAGAGAGAGCAACCACCCTGGCACACAAGGGACACCAAGGCACCCGCAGGATGAAAGCGAGGATGCGAGAGAAAATATGGTTCCCCAACATGGAGGAGAGCGTTGATGCCCTCGTGCGGGAGTGTCGGGCATGCCAAATTACCAGCAGGCCTGAAGCACCAGCCCCAGGGATTACGGAAGACCATGCCCCATCGCCATGGGCATGGCTAAGCTTAGACTTTAGGAGTTTCCCAGATGGGAAGATCACAGTAGTACTAATGGACAGCTACACCAAGTACCCCATAGTAGAAACAGCAGCATCAACCAGCTTCGTGAACATTCGCCCCATCCTCAGCAAAGCATTCGCGTTATTCGGCATTCCGATTGTTATCAAAACAGACAATGGACCCCCATTCCAGGGGAGCGAATTCAAAGAATTTCTGAAAAAACCTGGGAATCAAACACCACCGAATCACCCCTCAGTGGCCACAAGCCAATGGTGAGGTGGAACGTTTTATGAGGACAATAAACAAAGTACTGCGAATATCATCCGCAGAAGGAAGTGACCCAGAAGAAACACTGCAAGCTTTCCTAAGAGAATACCGCAGCACACCACACAGTACCACCATGCAGTCACCATGGGCGTTGATGCTGGCCGGACCACGGAGAGACCTAATGCCCATGGCCGACAACTGGACTCCCACACCCTACTCGCCAGCAGGCACACAAGAACGGAGAAGAAGGACCAACGAGAAAGCAAGTTGCAAGAGGAGAGCCCAAACAAAGACCTTAAACCCGGGGGAGACCGTGTTGATTCGAACAAGGAGGCCAGGAGGAAAATTCAAGACACCATTCGAACCGGAACCCTGGGTCATCAAGGAAGCAAGAGGAACGGCAATCACAGTCAGCCGAGATGGAGAAGAAGTGACTCGAAATATATCATGGTTCAAACCTATACCCACACCGAGAGAACAGAACTCCAACCATGACCCATCTGCAGCAAGGGAGGAAGAAGAAAGCGCAACAACAACCAGCGCAAGCCTGTCACCAGACACCGCAGAAGAACCATCCCTGCCATCACCAAGACCCGCTCGAGACCAGACGCCCCTGAGAGGCAAGTGGCAATACAACCTTAGACCTAATCCACGGCCCAATCACAGACTGGCTGATTTTGCATGTTAAACTTTTGTTCAGTTCATTTTCAAAATCCAAGTTGGGAAGGGATGTAGCGCTCTAGTGCTCAGAGGGTCTCAGGCTTGAGCCCCGGAAGCACTACCCACAATGTATCACTTTCTGGCCAGGCGTGGCCAGAAAGCTTTAAATAAAGGGACGGAGGTTGCACGGCACTTCCTGTCCACACCAGTGCAGTATTGTGTGTGTGTCCAATATATTAGCTCTTCAAGCAGCGCAGCGCTTCAGGCCCTGTCAGGCCCTCGCAACCCCCACACTGTGTACACAGGGCGATGCTGTCTGCTCGACTACTGGTGGAACGCACTTAAAGCTAGAAGAGCCATGTCCGCATGCCTTAAGCACTCCGAGGGATCTCCTTGCTGCCCTTCCACTACATCGATGTATACATTTTGTTTGGCAGTATGTGTACTTCCCCCACCTGAATAACCGCTTTTACCTTCGTTTTTACACAATTTTGCCCTCGTTGCTAGTAAGCTCCTTTATACCCTATGACCCTGGGTGGAATAAGGCAGTTTGTGCGCTTTACTAATGCCCATAACATATTAGACACGTGGGTTTGCAGCATGCGGGAAGAAATCTAAATTCTAAAAAAGGGAAATGTGCAAAAAACGGCGACACACCAACGTGCACCACATACATTTTGCACTCCTGCCAAGGAAAGGAGTATTCACGGGGTCAGAATTCCCTACACTGCCTTTGTTTCGGTTTGCACTCCGATGCTGCGGGTGTTTCTGCAATAAATGGTAAGTATTAGAGACCTTCTGTACGCACAGTCCGCCCTTCTGTTTGCGCGGTGACACTCGCACTGATTGCAACAAGAAGTGGATTCCGCGTGCCGGATGTGCGCAGAAGGAATAGGAAGTGGCTAACCGAACCTACAGGGCAGCAAAAAGCTCACCTGATGTCTAGACACAGGAAACAAAAGTAAGATTGCATTTACATAGCGCTTACTACCCCTGATGAGCTACATAGACCACTGTAAAAGTCTTTAAAAGTTCTTTGAAAGCTGGTAACACGTCATACTATTAAAGATCTCCGATATGGCTGCAGTGTGCAGTGCTAGAAAGACGCTAGAGTGCAGCGGCCATCAGAGCCACGCGCACCTGGCAGCCTTCTTTCATAGATCTGTACTGCAAAGACTGCATTCAGGCTGAAGCGTTTGAGTAATGGCTCCAGTTTCATCCCTTGAGACAGAACCGCCCCCTAAGTACATTTTGAAATGAAACAATACACCGCAGCCTGCTCTTCAGACACTCGCACAATCCTGTCTTGAATTGTGATTGTTTTAACAGAGACTTAATGAAACACCCACCACTCAGCTCACCGGAAAACACAACCAGGAACATAATTGGCCAATTGTTCCTTTGTAATGGAAACCAGTACCTACATCTGAACAGTTTGGCAGTCAATGGTTACCCATGATCATATGACTGCATACCTATGAAGTGTCCTACAGCAGGACGGCCTCCCAGCAGGTGCTCAAAGGCCTCTAGGCGCAGGGGTTGCCTGAATGTCGCAGAAGGATTTGTTTCATTCAGTCAAAGGCTGCTTTGAGGAGGCAGTCACTGCATCCCTAGGAGTGCGTAATATGGCCCCGCAATGGAGGGCACGGAGCGTGCACTGGACTCAGCCTTGAAGATACAGGCACTCTCCTCACCTTCTCCCTCGTAGGTAGGCACTGTTTCACGTCACCACACGCATCTGGATGCCCTGCATTGTAAGCACTATATGAATGTGCATAGCAGTTCCAAGGCAATGCTGGCCACACAGGTTGAGGAAAATGTTATTAAATAAACACGTGCACACGTGAATCTGGGGCAGCCTAAATTTAGGTACACAAGTTACTTGGTGTCACCCAACCACCATGCTTCAAGACAAGTGCATTCCTTTTGCAAACTAAAGTCTTAAAATTTGTGTTAGCAGAATTAGTTTGACTCATGTAAATTAAGATAACATCCAGAAATCACTTCTTAGTTAAATGAATGTCCAGGACTGCAAACGTGGTAACCTGTCAGGGTAACCTGGAAACATCCCTACAATCAATTTCTTTTTTTACGCTATGAAGAAGGCAACGCCCTAAGGCAGCTGCTTCCTCATGGTTAGAAAATACTACAGTCTTTCACAAGCCTTTATTTGCAGTTCCACAAACGTCTGGTGCAAACCACCAGCTCCTCAACCCCACGCAGTCTGGATTCAGGACAAACCACAGTACAGAAACAGCACTCATTGATGCCACAGACTACAGCCACATGATCCTTGACAGAGGAGACACGGCAGCCCTCATTCTCCTGGACCTCAGTGCAGTATTTGACACAGTCTCACACCCCACCCTCACCAGGGGCCTACATGAGACTGGCATCCAAGGATTTACTATCTGCTGGATTTGCTTCTACTTAACAGATAGAACACAAGATGTCAGTCTGGCACCTTACTCCTCGAATGCCTGTAAAGATCTCTGTGAGGTGCCTCAAGGGCCTTTCCATTCCTGGACAGTACTTTTAGTAGGCTTAATAAAAGAAGGAGTTTGCTTATTTCACCAGCTGGTACGTCTCTCTGCATGTCATTAAAACTGATTTTTTAAAGAAACCCTTAACTTAGTCATCTACAATTACGGGAAAAGTTGCTAACTTTTACTCGCCGGTCAAGTATGCTCGCAGGGCAAGTGACCAAAGACTACCTGTATTTTAGATACACTTCTTACATGCTGTAATAAAAGCCTGATGGAGATTGGCTTAACTCTGCCAGGGATATAAAAGTAGTGGTATTCGTAGGACGTTCCCAGAGGTTCTTTACAATGTTAAAAACTCAATAGACTGAGTAGCCTGCGGCTACAATCTTATGGATAAAAAAACTGGAAGCAAATTTTTCGCATATAATTTTTGTATGCTCTGATGGCCAGAATGTAAGTACTGTTAGAGGTATATATTCAAAAAGTGGTCTGGGAAGAAGTAAAGGTACCAGATTGTGCTGATCTTGAGACCCAGTCCAGGAGGAGGCTGTTGCCTCAGTGCTGATCAAATTAAATGGATGATAAACTCTCACCCACCTATTGGTGGCATACTTCATCACCGGGTCCTCTCCTCAAACCTGTTGAAGCATTCCAACTTGTGTGGGCTCAGTCCTGTGTAGGGGGGTTCCTTCTACCTCAATTTTCCTTGTTGAGTAGGTGGGCCACCTTGTGCTTTGAAGAAACTCAGACTTAAAAAATTCCAGCAGATGGCACGAAAAGACCAAATACCTCTTAACAAGCAAGAAGTTTGTGAATAAGCTTCTGCTTTTCCCCATATTGTAGAGGGTTCGGATCACAAGATTGTCCCAATGTTGTGGCTTATGGTGGGCTTGTGAGGGCAACCATCAACTTGCAGTAGTCCAGTGATGAGTAATTTAAGATGACTGGATTGGCTCATATAGGAACACTGCTTCCTAGAATGAATGAATGTTGTACTTATTTGTGGCCAATAAATATACCGATTAACATCAACTGTTGTGTGAATTTGGACCTCTTATATGGTGCAGATTTAAGCCAAATATTCTTCTTATTCTGAGTATTTTGACCTTAGGTACTCTTAAGTGGATTGTTTGAATGCCATGATTAGGTTGTTAAAATGGGGTAGTTGGGTTGTTTATGATGTACAATGGATCAGCTGGAAAAAACTAGGCTTCGAAATGTAACTTACCTTTAATATAATTTTTTTTTTTTAAACACAGCAAACCCAGCCTCGGTTGATTGTTTAAAGTGGTCTTTAAGGCAAGATACAGAACACAGGATAGTCCGTGTGGTTATGAGCCACTATCACTGGTTTTAACCTATCATTGTATGGAGGTGTCGTCAAGACACTTACTCATGCATAAAGTTCGGAAGATGTAATATTTCCCCCTCTCTCATGTAACTGCCCATAACACGTAAATACTTTTCATATCTGTAACAGTTTTCATGTTGTCCAACGTTCGTAGTCCCGTGGCATGGTTCATTATGTACCGTTCGCATGACTTTCACAATTGGCTAGTTCGTTATTAACGCAAGCTTTCCCGTTAGCACAGTGTACTCTTAAAAAGACATAACGTTTTGACAACAATGGAAATGCAAACTCTTTTCAGCCACAGTGTGTATCACATGTTAGCAGGCATGGCTCACAGCACTGTAGCATGCGTGGGCCAGTGGTTGTTGAAAAGCGGAGAGACGTTCAACAAGAAAGATCGCTTTCCTATACGAAGTGGCCTTTGGACACAGCAGTGGGAACAGAAGAGCAAGGAGACTGTACACGCCTCTGTCTCAACATACACATGGAGTGACTGGCTCTGGGAAAAACCCAGGCTGTGGACATGGACATCATGTACCAAGACTGCCGAAAAACTGAATAAGATGTGGGGATTAGGGTTCTCAAACTATGTTGGTAGCACCCAGCGCTTCGATGCAAAAAGAGCAAGGAGCACCAGTAAGCAGCAAATGTTGGCAACATGGCTAACTCCATTCCGAGAGTATATTACTGAAGCAGAGGTTTTACTCTGAGGGACCAGTTGCATGCCGACCCTGGGCCAGTACCCAAAAACCCTAAGACTATGATTCTGTCCTTGAGCCTGGAGCAAGATTATGCAGCCAATTACATCAGATGCATTTTTTACCATGTTTCCAGCTTAATTTTCTCTTCGGTAGATGTAGGAGCCATGCTTCTGGACGTCATACGGTACTTTCTTGTCTTTGTGAGACACTGTGCAACAGGTACCCACTCTGTGAGTATTATCTAAAATACTCACCTCTTTTGAGCAAGTTATGAGCACTAACCTGACCACTCAATCATTCAAGAGTCAGTGCACAGCTCTTCAGGCTACCGATGCTCACACACATGTACAATATGGTTTTTCCCGATTGCCATTTCAGATCCCTACGTTTTTCTATCTCTGCACGGCTGGAAGCGTAGATACAGGGCCGGTTCTAGGATTTGCGAGGCCCTGGGCTAAAAGGGAATGTGCGAGGCCCCTCTACTGTCGATAAGTGGCCCCTTGCAAGGAGACCATTCACAGACACTGTGGGAGGCCCATTGTCCAGCATTTTGTTGCCCCCCACAGTTTTAACTTTGAGCCCACAAGCATTTCTCACACCTTCAGTCCGATAGGTGTGAGAATTGCTTGTGGGCTAAAAGTTAAAACTATGGGGGCGCCAAAATGATAGACAATGGGCCTCCCACAGTGTCTGTGAATGGGTCTCCTTTCAATTGAAGGGAGCGTCTCCCTCCCTTATGTATCCAGACACCATCCCTGAGAGGCCAAGGGAGTGGGGCCCCTCCTTTTCAAAGAAAAGTGACGCCTTTCTTTGAAATTGATCGGCAGGGATCCGACAGGACACATCACCAGTACGTGGCCCCATGCTGATGGGCTGAGTGCGAGGCCCTGGGCAGCTGCCCACGCTGCCCAGGCCTAGCGCCGGCCCGGCGTAGGTGCAGTACAATCTGTAGTAACCGATCCAAGAAGGCATGAAAGACAAGTGCCATGACAATAGGGAAAAGGGTCTTAACTTCAGAACAGAAGGAAGCCTTTTCATCTCCATGCTCTAGCAGAGCATGTGGAAGAGGTGCTGGAGATTGAAGACCAGATCAGATTCGGCTATAGAAGTGCACTTCATATAGACACTCGCATCTACATACAACACCTGCCCCATGCATCCATCATGAAAACGATGAACCTTTCAAGAGCTGAATACACATGCCAAACAGTTTGGATGTTTGTTTTTTGGCACAGGTCCCAGTGCTGAAGCTGTCTACATGGAGTAAGTACCTCTACATAGATATGAGGCCAATCTCATTAGGGCTGATCGTTCCTTTCTCACCAGTGTTCGATAAATGCAAAGTTAAATGAGACTACATTCAAGTCTATGCCCATTACAAATCCGATCCGATGTAAAAGGCAAACAACTTACCTGTTTTCCATTCTTGCTAGTCTTTCTCCTTTCCACATGCAATATGTCTTACTACACATTTTGGTGAGTACAGTATTGAAACATGGACGAAAATATGAGAGATCTAGGAAATTTATGGATAAACAAATGCAGAGGTATGGAGAAGATACAAATGCATCAATATTATATTGACATATTGAAATTCTATGTCAGGACTGGAGGCGAGGATTATGCCTTCTTTCTCCACTTTATTATACAGCAGCGAAGATATAACAATGACTACATTTCCCATGGAAAACCGGGAACATGTAGTCCAACAAGCAAAAAACAAACTCCTGGCAACAGCCAATGAAAGGCCCAGTCCCAATGTCCAATCAGGGCCCAGGGAGCCCTCACATAGTCCTTCCACAGTGTCCTCTCCTCCTCTTTCTTCGCTGCTGCGCAGCAAGATAAGTACCCTTCAGGCTTTTTCTTAGTGTTTTATCCTTGTTGTGGTGATTCTTATGTCTCTTTAGCAAACGCTGCTTTTGTTTCTTGTGATTTACATGTTTGTTTAACACGTGCTGCTTTCAACCTGTGTAAATTTCGCTTCCGCTGTGTTTATTGCTTCATTACGTGCGATTGTGCTTGCGCGCGTTGCTGTGCCTGGTTTTCAGCTTTCGCGCGGCTTTTACTTTGGTAATTTTATCGTGAAACGCTTTCCGCGTTTATGGTTCACCTCTCCCGCAGCGTGTGAGCTGCGAGAAGAGAAATTGCTGCGGCTACGGGTTTCCCGTACCTGCGCAGCTGCTGCTGGCATTGCTCCCCGGTCCTCCCGCCTTTAGAGGGCTTGCGAGTAGGTGCAGACGCAGCACGCTGTTTGATCTCTCTTCAGAGAGTTTCAAACGTCGCGCGCGCGTCAGTTGGGAGTCCTGGTTTGAGGAGAATGCCCGAGCGGTGTAGTGGCGGATTTTCTGTGTCTGTATACCGCGGTTCTTGTGCCCCACCCTCCGTGCCTAGATTCTAGATTTTTACATCAGGACAGAGTCTGTATTGGCAGCAGAAAGCTGTTTAACACCTATTTTGGTCTTGTATTGTTAAAGGGGACACAAGTAAAAAAGGGACATTGCCCAGACCGGTTGCCCTGTAAGAAGAGGGTTGTGAAAAATTCTGTTGCCAGCTTTTTGTCCCTGGGCTTGAACCCATTGATTGGCAGTTTCCCGCTGGACAAAGTGTCAGGCTGCCACCCAGCCTTTAATAATCCTTTCTGTTATAGGCCAGTGGGTGCCCACACAGTTCATTTTTCGCAGATACACACTGTGTGATGTCATGGAGTACTATGAAGACTATCAGGAGGAGGAAGACCCCCTCGCTGACATGCCCTGGGGGGACGCCTTCTATGAGGCAGTAGATACTTCCATTTATAGGGCAGTCGACCAGGCCATTTCCCCCTTGGAGGATCACGTCAAATTGAACAGGCTTTCGAGAAGCTCTCCCAGCGGATTGCTCCTTCCTCCTCCCAGACCCCTGTTTCAGCACCCCAGGACTCTCTTAGCTCCCCTCCACCTAAGAGTGCTCGTGCGGCAGGTGTGGATGGGGATGCTTTTGACCACCTTAGGCAGGCCTTTATGGCCAGCTGGCCGGCTGCCCCTTCCCCCCCGGTTCCGGGTCCAGCTTCCCCTCCCAGTCAAGTTTCCCTCCCTACAGCCCCAGCCTCAGTCCCTCATGCAGTTCCAGGGACATCCCAAGACCCTCCGAGCACGGCAGACATGGTGGACCCCAACGATATAGTCCACCCGCGGTCCTCTGAATGTACCCCGGCCGATAAGATGGCGGCTTTAGTGGCCGCCCATATCCGGCGACCCTTGAAAAGGAGGCTCGCAACTGTTTGCGGGCAGAGTGCCCTCGCCCCCCCCTTGACGGGAAAGTGGCCCTGACACCAGAAATTGACGCGAGGATGGGCACCTTTCTTCCAAAATGTATTAGGGACCCCAAGAAAGGCATAGACAGATCCTGGAGTGCTTGCCAGGATAAGGTTTTGTGAGCAACATTTTCTTGGTCGACAAGACCGATGGGGGAAAAGAGGCCAGTGATAAACTTGTCCGACTTCAATCAATGGCTTGTTTATCACCATTTTAAGATGGAAGGGATCCATCTTCTCAGGGACATGCTCAGACCCCTCGATTGGATGGTCCGTCTGGACCTAAAGGACGCCTATCTGGTGGTTCCAATTTTTACACCCCACCGGCGTTTCCTCCAGTTCCTTTGGGGTCACCACACTTAACGTCGCTCCCTTTTGGTCTCTCGTCGGCTCCTTGGTGCTTCACCAAGTTGCTCAAACCGGCGGTAGAGTTTTTACGGTCCAGAGGTGTCAGAATGATCGTCTACCTCGACGATATGCTTTTGATGGCGGCTTGTCCGCACCGCCGGTTGCAACACCTACAGATGGCGGTGTTGCTTCTTCAGGACCTCGGGTTCGTGATTAACGAGAAGAAATCTCGGTTGCAACCGACCCAGAGCATTACATTCTTGGGGTTCGTCATAGACTCCACGGTTTCCACGCTCAGTCTTTCAGGCAGGAAGGTAACCAAAATCCGTCACGAGCTGCGGCGAGTTTTGTCCAGACCACAGATCTCCCTCTGGCAGCTGGCTCGAGTGGTAGGCCTTTTGTCTGCCTCCATTCAGGCAATTTTACCGGGCCCGCTCCATTACAGGGCTCTTCAACGCCTCAAAGGATACTTCCTTCGATAGGGGTATCCGTATTCTCACACAGTCGGCTTGTCCGCAGAGGCACGGTCCGAAATCCAATGGTGGTTGGATTACATGGAGGCGTGGAATGGGACAGCAATCTTCGGTTCTGCCCCGGACATGATTATAGAATCGGACCCCAGCAGGCTGGGTAGGGGGCCCGCTGCGGAAACCTCTCTACAGACGGGTTGTGGTCTCGCGACGAACAGAAGTTACACGTAAATTGTTTAGAACTTCTGGCGGGATCTTTCGCAGTGCGTTGCTGGACAAAAGATTAAGTGCAATCTTGTGTGACACTGAAGATGGACAACATCTCGGCGGTCCGTTATGTGAATCATTTGGGGGGCACCAGGTCAAAAGCCCTGTTGCATCTGGCGGTACATTTTTGGCAGTATTGCCTCGACAATCCGGTTTCTGTCACAGCAGAGTACCTGCCAGGCCGGGACAAATCTGGAAGCAGACTTCCAATCGTGCCACTTCCGAGATTCCAGTCTTTGGCGTTTGGACCAGTCAGTGTTCAGGAGTCTGAACGACCTTTGGGGTACTTTCTCAGTAGACCTCTTTGCTTCCAGACTAGACCACCAACTTTTACATTTCTACAGCTGGAGACCCTATCCACTGGCGGCGGCGACGGATGCGTTTCTCCAGGATTGGAGTTCAAAGCAGGGTTACGCGTTCCCGTCATTTGCCATGATCAAGAGAGTGACGGCGCAGGTTCGCAGACAAGCAGCAGAGCTGGTGGTGATCACACCACTATGGAAGTCACAAGTATGGTTTCCAGTTCTTCTGGAACTTTCTTGGGATTTTCCAATCCTACTCCCCCTGTTTCCGACCCTCCTCCTGAGTCCGAACGGGTCTCCTCACCCTCTAGTGTCCACAAACTCACTGAGACTCATGGCATGGCGGATTTCCGGGGTCGATGGGAAACCCCTGGCCTTTCGCGAGAGGCTGAGTCCTTTATCTCTAAAGCGTGTCCAGACAGTACTATCAAGGGGTACAGGTCCGCATGGCACAGATGGACCCGTTGTTGTCTGCGACAGGGTTTCGATCCCTTGGTCTCAGAGGGGGTCCACATCGTGAACTTCTTGGCCGAGTTAGTCTCGGAAGGTCTGGCCTATCGGTCTATCAATACTTTTAGGTCAGCTGTCTCTTCCGGTCATGTCCCTGTGGATGGGGCTCCGGTGGGTGAACACCCTTTAGTTTGCAGACTGTTGATCGGTATTCGCCTTTCTCTACCCACAGAACCACGTTATTCCGCTCTTTGGGACGTTAATCTTGTCCTTGACTTTTTTTTATCCTGGCAGCACAATAGATATCTCTCCAGGAAAGAATTGCAGCAAAATTGGCCAAACTCTTATGCCTCATTACTTGTAGGCGAGTGTCAGACATGCGTGCTTTGGAAATCTTTGGCAGGATTTTCACTTCGGAGGGAGTGACGTTTACTTTGCTTAGGCGAACTAAGTGCCATACTAGATCAATTTCCTACCCACAGTTCATTGATTCCCCGAAGCTCTGTGTGGTGAGTTGCCTTAAGGCTTATGAGGAAGCAACAGAAGAATTTCACCCTCCAGGCGAGAGAACTCATCATTTCATTGAGAACGCCCTTTAAGGCGTTTTCTTCACCCACTATTATCAGGTGATGCAGTAAGCAGGCATCAGCCTTAGCCAGTTTGGAGCACACTCCACAAGGGGTGCTATGGCTTCGAAGGCTTTCAGTCTCGGTGCGCGTCTTGAGGATAAACGCGGCGGACTGGTCTTCAGATTCCACATTCAAGCGGTTTTATTTCAAACCGGTCTTGAATTTGGCACATTTAGTTGTGGGCAAGCTTTGTTATGTTATGTTAAAATAAATTTGTAAAGCGCACATACACAGAGGAGGTTTCTTGGCGCTGCAATGTTTTACAACCCAAGTCCAAGTGCGCAATTAGAAAGTCTGACTAAATAACCAAGTTTTAAGACAACTTCTAAAACTGAGGAGAGTGGTACAGAGGCGTATTTCGGGGAGGGGGAGCGGAGAGAGTTTCAAAACATGGGGGTCAGGACAGCAAACCTGTCACCACCAGTGCGCTTTAATCTGTAGGAAGGGGTGGACAGAAGCAGCTTGTGTGCTGAACGAAGATTAAGTGTGGGAACATGCTTGTGAATCAAATTGTTCACACATTTAGGGCTTTTACTATTAAGGGACTTAAAAATGAGGCACCCAACCATGAAAGTGCAGTGCTGGATTACTGGGAGCCAATGGAGCTGCTTCAGGAGGGGAGTAACATGAAGATGTCTGGGATGGTGAACAAGCAAACGAGCCGCCTGGTTTCGAACCAATTGTAAATGTTTGAAAAGATAGAGGGGAATGTCATGGTAAAGTGAATTGGCATAGTCAACATGAGACATGACCATAGCCAGAATCACCTGAATTTGAGCTTCATAGGTAAGGAACCTGAGATCTTTTTTATTTTCCTTAGTTGGAAAAAACAGGTGGAGATCACTGACCCTATCTGAGCCTTCATTGTGAGATCCTGGCTGATGATGATCCCCAGGCTTTTGGCCGAAGTCGATGGCGAGCTTTGAACAAGCATAATCCTCGCCTCCAGTCCCGACATAGAATGAAAAATTTCCTAGCTAACATAATGGAAACTTTCAATTCTATTAAGGACTCGGAAGTGAGGATTATCCCACCCTAGCTTCCTGGAGGAGACCCCCCGTATGTCAGTAAGTAATGTAATTTTGTTTTTCGGTTGTTTTAAGTTTGCTTATCCTGCACGGTGTTGACTTGGATTACTGTTCCTCAGTGCTTCTTCGGTAATGTGTTTACTCTTACCCTCAGGCCCGGATTCCAACAAGCAGGACGTCTGAAGAGCAGGGAGTGACTGTCTACGCGCTCAGAAAGAGGAGGAGAGGACACTGTGAAAGGACTATGTGAGGGCTTCCTGTGCCCCCTGACATTGGGACTGGGCCTTTCATTGGCTGTTGCCAGGTGTTTCTTTTTCTTGTTGGACTACATGTTTCCGTTGTTCCATGGGAAATGTAGTCTTTGTTATATCTTCGCTGCTGCATAATAATATGGTGAGGAAAGAAGGCATAATCCTCACCTCCGAGTCCTTAATAGAATTGAAACTTTCTGTTACGTTAGCTAGGAAATATTTCATTCTGCGCTAGATGATAAGTGCATTGGTCACTTTACTCTTTCACTTGCAGAACCTTTATCACATGCAAATGAAATTATGTAAAATTGTAGTACGAAGTCTGTGTGCAGCTGACAGACGCAGTGAGATGCAGACCAAAGCGTCGCCATTCTGCAAAACATAGTTAAGCACATATAGCATATCTTCGCTGCTGCATAATAATATGGTGAGGAAAGAAGGCATAATCCTCACCTCTGAGTCCTTAATAGAATTGAAACTTTCTGTTACGTTAGCTAGGAAATTTTTCATTCTGCGCTAGATGATAAGTACATTGGTCACTTTACTCTTTCACTTGCAGAACCTTTATCACATGCAAATGAAATTATGTAAAATTGTAGTACGAAGTCTGTGTGCAGCTGACAGACGCAGTGAGATGCAGACCAAAGCGTCGCCATTCTGCAAAACATAGTTAAGCACATATAGCATATGTGGATTGAAATTTCTCTCTTTCACTTATGTGATAAAAAAAACAAACATGTTTGTTTGTTTTATAGATATTTCAGTATTCTAAACTTCAACATTGGCTGAAAGCAACAGAGCAGTGCACAAAACAATGAAAGTGTGACAAGCAAAACTACTGTTAAAAGGAGATGTTTAGACATCCTGCTGGAGAAGTGTGGACAAGGATGTTTGCAGGATTTTATTTCTTAGGGTGGAGTTGAGGTGGATTTCTGTAGCAAAGAGGCAGACTGTGTTGAAGGTTTGGTCGCATGGCTGATTCTCGCCTACCTTCAGTAAATTGGCAAAAGGGAGTGTTATGCCTGCAGGGCTATTTATGTTTGTCCATTTGCAAACAGTAAACATAGCTTTGGTAACCATGGTATGGGTTCATGGTATAGAAGCAAAAATAATGAGGCGATGATTCCACCAGATCAAGGTAGTAGCACCATATAATTTTAGAGAGGGTGAAATGTGTGTGGAATGGATAGGACTAGAGATGAGAGGCGTCAAGTCCAACTCCCAAAAGTGATGCATTGCGAGGGGCGTGGCTAGCAGCCAACGATGGCGGCCGCAGCTTAGGGAGGCTCCCGGGTAAAGGCGGCTTTCCGCACCAATCCGTACAATTATCCTGATCTACTCCGGCTACAAAGGGTGGACCGGACCCGGAGTCCGTGCAGCGAGCGTCTACAGAACTTTTGGGTGCGGCGGCAGGCCGAAAAAGCACACTCCCGCTGGCCGGAGACGGAGGAGGAGCCGGGCCTACTCTCGACCGCGAAGCCGCGGAGCCACAGTTTGGGCAGACCCGGCCGGAAGCGACCTGAAGCCGGGGCCGAGGGACAGGAAGTGTCGGCTCGTCAACTGCGTCACTCCGAAGACCCACGAAAACTCCTCACAGCGACCCGAGCTCAAGAGCACACTCTGCCGTCGCCTGTTGACTCTCTCCGGGCATGCAAAATCCTGCCGGAGGCGCGGAAGGCGCCGCGCACGTTGGACTCACCGCTGCCATTACCCGGCGAAGACGACCGGGAAGGCCGCTAGGCCGCCTCAACAATAACTGCGCCATGTCGCACAGGGGCCCCAAAAACACAACAACCCAGGCCAAGTTGGACAAATTTGCATACGAGAGACGCTCACCCCCCCAGGACCAAAGCAAAACCGTTGGGAAAATGGCGGATGCCGAGGTGGTGAGAAAGGCCATGCTGGATGATGTCCTGGTGGCGTTGGCGCAAGTACAAGAGACTGTGGGGGCCACGGCAACTGAAGTCACCTTAATCAGGGCGGATCTCCAAAAAATGAATGAGCGGGTCAAACAGGTCGAAGTGGTCACAAAATCACTGGTCGAAGATGTGTCCGAACTGCAGACAGCGATGGAACGCCTACAAACTGACAATAAACTGCTCAGGGACAAACTGGACGACCAGGAAGGTCGCTCACGACGCAATAATGTCCGCATTCTAGGTGTACCGGAATCGGAAGACACAGGGGCCCTAGACCTATATGTGGAAGATCTGGTGAAAAATCGACTCCAACCCAAAGGCCTATCCAATTTCTTCTCGGTCGAAAGGGCCCACCGCGTTCCGGGGGGGGAAACCCAGGACGGGATGCACACCACGACCGATACTGGCGAGATTGTTCAATTTCCGGGATCGAGACGCCATTTTACAGGCCGCAAGAGTGGCGCCGGCCATCCAAATTCAAAACTCGAAAATTGCCTTCTTCCCGGACTATACAGCGGAGGTGTCTAGGAAGAGGAGAACATTTCTGGAAGTCAAAAAAACCTTGAGAGAGAAAGAACTACCGTACTCAATGGTATTCCCGGCCAAGCTACGTGTGGTAGCGGCCAAAAAAGTGTGGTTTTTCGATTCTCCGGACACGGCCCGGGACTGGCTGGAGGGCTGGCACACCGTTGGACGACAGCGCAGGACACATAGACCGGATCAAGATCGCAGAGGAGGCAGCAGGAATGGCTCGCAGGCATCTGGTCGAGTGGAAGGTGCAGAACGCTCACCCTCCCATGGATTTGAAGGGGGAGGCGGAGATGAATGACTCCGGCTACGAACTCTGTAATGAATGCGATCGCCGATCACCGACCTAACTTGGTGTTTTCATAGCTGCACGTTGACTCTGGCATGGCAACCCCGAGAGCCTACAGGGGAGCCGCCAACCCGGGGAGACGCTCTCCCCCCTACACGCAAGTACTCTGGTTTTGGGATGGGTAAAGCACTCTGCTCAGTTGGGGTGGCGGGCAGTTGGAGGTCCGTTAAGCAGGGGGGCAGGGAGGGGGGTCTGTTTTGAACTGGAATGTACGCAAAGGGTCAAGGACGATGTTTCAGTACTTATGGGAATCAAGGCACAATGCTGGGAACGGACAGTGACACTATGCCCCCATGATGCTTCTGAACGCCCCGCTGCGCGACGACGCAGCCGATAGACCGGTTACATCTCTGGGGCAATACAACATGTACCTTATACTCCCCGATGGCTAAAAATTCCGTACCGACAGGGGGGGTGAATCCCTCTGACGCACAATGCCCACCTATGACCTTGATGTCATGGAATGTGAGAGGTTTGGGGGACAAGGTTAAGCGGGGGTTGGTATTGACTGCTATTAAGCGTCTGCGGCCTACTGTGGCCATGTTGCAGGAGACACACATGGTAGGGGGAGCTACGAAGGCCTTGGATAGACGTGGTTACAAAATGTGGGCCCACTCTGCTTTCACGTCCGGCTCCAGGGGGTCCGGCATTTTAATACAGAAAAACTCACGATTCATGCCCCTATCAACTAAAACTGACGACCAGGGCTGCTTTGCGGCCGTGCAGGGACAGTGGGAGGGGAAACTCTTCAATTTAGTGTCAGTGTATATTCCACCGGCTTTGCATTCGGTCCACCTCCCAAGACTAGGGGACTTCCTTTTAACTCTCCCCGAGGGTGAGACCATTCTAGGGGGGGACTTCAACGCTGTCATAGACACACAACTAGATAAACACCCCTCACCAAACCCGACAGGGTGGGAAACATATTTTCGACGATTCACCACGGCCATGGGCCTAACGGACATCTGGAGGCACTTACACCCGGGCATGGAGCAATATACCTTTCACTCCACAGTGCATGGCAGCCTGTCTCGCATCGATTATTTCCTGTCGCTGGGGAATAGCCTTTGTCATGTAGATACCCTGATGATTCACCCTCGAGGTATTTCAGACCACTCACCGCTCACACTGACGCTTTCCCTACAGACGAGAGCACGTAAACGCATTTACCCCATGCACGCATCATATTTTAAGGTTCCACAGGTTCGCAAAGCTCTCAAACACGCCACGAAACAATACTTCCTTGAAAATACACATTCGGTGCGCTCCCCAGCAACGCTTTGGGAGGCCTATAAAACGGTTCTACGGGGCCAAGCCATTAACACCATAACCGGGCACAAGAGGCAGCAGTCACAGGAACTGGCCGACCTGGAGGTGACTTTGCAGCAACGGACCGCGGCTCATGAGTTACACCCTTCTCCCTCTGCCCTACACGCACTCACTCTCCAACAACAGCTGTATAATGATCACCTACGTTTGGTAGTTAAGGGTCACATAGCCAACACTCAGAATAGGATTTATGAAGTGGGGGACAAAGCAGGGAAAATGCTGGCGTGGCTCGATAAACGTGAGGGCAGCTCCAGGGGGATCCAGCGTCTGAAAGATGACCAGGGGGTGTCACACACTGATCCCAGGCGTATAACAGAACTGCTTGCGACCCATTTTGAACAAGTATATACCCCGGCGCGTAAGATTACACCTGAAAGTGCCAGGGCGCTCTTAGCGCCGATTGAGGTCCAAACTCTATTGCCAGAGGCGTCGAGTGAGCTGGAGGCGGGCATCACAGCCGATGAAATCCAACTGGCCATTAAGGCTCTGAACCCGGGCAAGGCTATGGGACCGAATGGGATACCCATAGAATGGTACCAGGTGATGCCGGAAACCCTCAGCACACATTTGTTGGGGATGTTCAAGGATTGTTTAGAGAGGGGTTCCCTTCCACTAGACCAGCGAGTGGCTACTATCGTAACTATCCCCAAGCCGGGTAAACCACCAGAGGATTGTTCCTCTTATCGACCCATTTCCTTATTGAACGTGGAAGTGAAAATCCTGGCCAAGCTCTTGGCGCAGAGGATCCTGCCCCATCTGTCATCGATTATACATCCGGATCAGTCCGGATTTATGCCGCACAGGAACACAGCCATGAATTTGCGGCGACTGCACGGTATCCTAGCTAGAACTGACACCATCAACACACCGGCAGTAATTCTAGCACTTGACGCCAAAATGGCATTTGACCTGGTGGAGTGGGAGTACCTTTTCGAAACGTTGACGCGTATGGGGTTTGGGCCTCACTTTCTTGCATGGGTCAAACTGCTGTACACAGCCCCAGTGGCTCACGTAGTGGCTAATGGCCACATCTCACGCACATTCCCGCTGGGAAGGGGCACGCGACAGGGGTGCCCTCTGTCACCCCTGCTGTTTGCCATCTTGCTGGAGCCCCTTGCGACTCTCATACGAGCCTCTCCCCTCCTCAAAGGTATACCAGGGACCGGGGGTTGGGAAGACCGTCTGT
Source organism: Lissotriton vulgaris (assembly GCF_964263255.1). NCBI lineage: Eukaryota > Metazoa > Chordata > Amphibia > Caudata > Salamandridae > Lissotriton > Lissotriton vulgaris. Next base: position 512,176,652 of record NC_141689.1, read on the forward strand.
CCCTATACGCAGACGACATGTTGCTGTATCTAACTGACCCCGAGGAAGGTGTACCGGCCTTATTACGCATTTGCGACACGTACGGCAGGATCTCCGGCTACACGCTAAACTGGTCCAAGTCAGAGTTATATGTCTTGCAAGGCCCGGCCCCGGATCTCGACAGTACTTGCCCGCTGCAACTGGCGGGATCATCATTTAAATACCTGGGCATACATGTCACTAAGGACCCAACAGAATTCATAGATAAGAATCTGAAGCCGCACTTGGAAAGGCTTAAACGGGATGTTGAGTTCTGGTCAGGCCTGCCGTTGACACTCCTAGGTAGGGCGGCGCTTTACAAGATGATGGCGTTGCCACGCTTTTTGTACGTCCTTGAAAATTCGCCCTATCCTGTGCCCCCCAAGTTCTTCCAGAAAGTTGCGGCTTTGGTCTCCAACCTACTATGGGGCAACCTCCCGGCGCGCGTGGCACAATCCAAGTTACACAGAGACTGGTATAGCGGGGGCATTGCGCTACCGAATCTGAAACTGAACTATTGGGCTGCACACCTCAAACCAATTAATCAATGGATCCACGCTCCGCATACCGAGCCAGCATTTCAATCGGACAGGGTGCAGTTGGGCACTGATAGTCTGTTGGGTCCACTGTATGATCACCGCAGGATACAGACTCTAGTGGGCCCCACTAAACTAACTGTACAGATATGGCACGCAGCTACGGCAGCTCTGGGCTGGAAAGGGAGGATCACTAGGATGACTCCGCTGTGGGACTCTCGCACACTGGGCAACCTAAGGAACACTAAGGGGTTCACACAATGGGACACGATAGGTATCTCCACGGTGGGTGATCTGTGGGAGAGGAATGAGGTGGTCCCCTTTGCCCGGCTAAAAGAATTATATGAGCTCAGTGACAGGGAACTCTATAGATACATTCAAGTCCGACACGCACTGCTTGCAGCCCTCCCAGCCGACACACCGCTGCCCGAGTCTTCACCCTTGGAAGATCGCCTACTCACTGATTACATGTTAGAACGGGCGACATCCCTCACTTACCGTAAGCTACTCAATAACACCCCTGAACCTACACTCCACCTGAAGGAGAAATGGGAAGGGGAGATTAATGACATGGATGAACATGAGTGGAACGAGGCACTTGGGTCCCCTAAAGAAGTAGGCATCTCGGCACGCATGCGGCTAGTGCAATTTAAGATCTTGCACAGGGTTTATTATACAAGGACAATGCTACACCACATACACAGGGCGCCCCATCCTTACTGTCTGCGAGGGTGCGGGGAGGAGGGCACGTTCTTCCATACCATATAGGACTGTCCCAAGATCCAGGAATACTGGAAACAAATACTCCGCACACTTTCACAAGCATTAGACCACTCCATACTGCCTGACCCGAGAAGGTGCTTGCTAAATATATGGGAGCCTACCGACTTGTCCCGATACGAGCAACTTTGGGTCACGGCGGGGCTAATGGTAGCGAAACGTGACCTAGCACAGCGCTGGGGGGCGGCAGAACTACCAACCAAGTCCCAGTGGTGCCTGAACATGGATCGAGTAATGTTGACCGAGCGAGCAGTATACACCAACCGAGCCTGCCCGGGGAAATGGAATAAGATATGGTTGAAATGGAATGAATATAGAGGGGACATCTGTGAACCCTTACTAGAGGATGATCAGGACGACTCCGACGACGAGGATGAGGAGGGCTGAGGCTAGGCGGGATGGATGGGTGGGATGGAGGCCATGACTGCTGCATGAGGCCTCATCTTAGAGCTTAGAACTATGAGTAAAGGGGGGTGGGGACATGTGTTGTAGATAGATGCATGCATGTACTGAGATGGGATGTCGGATTTCCATAATCCCAAGAGACACGTGTAACTTGAAATGCACTGATTCGTACCAGACCGTACTGTCATTCCTAACTGTTTCCCGTTATGAGTTTGTTATTTTTCAAAAACGAGAAAACTCCGTCAAAACCTCATTTTCTGCTTTGAACACTTGCTCAAACTGCACTTTTATTTTTTCAGTAAGCTCCGTCGGACACTTAATGTAATTGTTGCTTTACTATCCTTTTCGCTGAAAAACACTGTGAACAACGATCTTCTGATAGCGGCCGGCCCGCAGGGTTGTAGGCATTCCGCTGTGTACTATGCAAAGTGCAATAAAGGTTTTGGGGGAAAAAAAAAAAAAAAAAAAGTGATGCATTGCTGGAGTGTGTCAAAAAAGTGGCGCAACTCCAGCAATGCATCCTTTCACATGGGGCCAGCCCCATATGAAAGGGCCTGTGTCAGTCTTACGCCTGCTGTGAGGTAGGCGCAAGATTTTGACGCAACGGTGTCGTAAAAGTGACGCAGTGAAATCTCAGATTTCACTGCGTCACTTCTACAACCCTTTATTGCGTCAATACGCCCCCTTTGCAAACAATTACACCTGGCGCAGGTATAATGTGGCGTGGGGGTATACAAGTGATGCATCTACCTAGATGCGTCACTTTGTAAATATGACTCAACAAGGTGCATTTTTTACACCACTGGTACGTCACAAAAAGTGACGCACCGGCGGCGTAAAAGTGACGCATGGCCTCATAAATGTTGCCTTCAGTCTTCTACTCTAACTTTTTCTTTCACTTTCTCTGTTTCTTCACTGCCTTACTCACCTTGTCTCACACTCAATTGTCTTTATCCAGTCTGTATCTCCACTCTTTCCTAAAAATCATTGCTCTTTTCTTACCCTTCCACACCACCGTTCTTTTACTACATTTTCTTCACTTATCCACATTCCCCATGTTCACTCTCCTTCTCCTCACTCTCGTTCCCCACACTCACCTTCTTTCAGTCCCCCTACTTCACTTCCCTTCCCCTCTCGTCCCTTTCTTTGCTTTCTCACTCATTTTCCTCTCTTCTCTCACTGCACTCCACTTCAGTTACTCTTTTTCATTTTTTAAAGAATACAGCTCTTTGATGAGAATTAGAGGTAGTTCTGAAAAAAACTTTTTTTTTCTTCTTTTTTCCTTTTTTTTCAACAGAAACAAAAACAGGGAATGGGAAACTGCTCAACAGGAGCAAAAAAAAATAATCAAAATTAGGACTGGGGTTGGCAGCGGTGGTTGTCTATTGCTCGAACCATGAGCATAACACTTTGTTCCCCATAACAAAGTAGCTGATCACATTTTTTGCATTTAATTACGGCTTCATTAAATGCAGGTTGAATGTTAGGGATCAGCTCTTCTGGTCGCCCCCTCACCGATGTAGTTGGTCCTCCGGTTGAAGTAGAGGCACCATCCCTGGGAGCCTCTTGTGCCAGAGCTCTGACACTCTCCCGGGCAAAGTTCTGGGGGTGCCTCCTCTCGACGTGGCGAATCATGGTGGAGTTCCCAAATAAATATTTTTTGGTGGGGTCACCCCGTGAGAGGACTGTATGACAAATCCGGCACTCCACCTTTGGAGCATTTACTTTTTTTATCATCTGGAATGGAAAAAAACTTCCATATGAAGTGTTCTTTTACCCGGGGCGGAGGAACCTCTTCATCAATAAATGTCTCTGTGTCATCTTCACTGCTGGATGTTCTGGCAGCCATGGTAATCCAACAAAGATCCAAGAGCAAAAAGTCAGGTCTTGCAGTCACAAAAGTGAAAGAAGAAGTGAAGGAAATGGGTGGGGATTTCATTCTTTGTAAAAAAAACTGTTAGCAACCAATGAAAAGAGTTATTTTAAGGTCACATGACTTGACACGCTTACGCTGCGCGCACCGGAGCGCTTCCGGGGGCGTTTACGTGGCGCGAACGTGGGCGCTTCCGGGTGCGCTTACGCGGCCCAGACTGAGTGACGCTTTGATAGCTTTACGAAATGTAAATTCATTTTCATTTCAAAATCAAAAATACTGCTTTTATAAGTATGGTACTAAATGTCTTGCATTATTATTTACTTTTCATACATATTTTTTTTAACGAACGTAGAAATAGCGCTCTCGGTGCGCTCTCCGGAGAGATTACCGGTGCGCGCACCCTGAGCGCCCCAGGAAATAATGATAAAAAAATAATAATAATAATTATTAATACTTACACAAAACAGCAAATAAAAAAAAATCATAGGTTACAAATTCGATATAGAAAGGAATTCGCTTTTAAAAAACCTTTGAAATTCAGTGAAACAACCAGAGGTTTTACAATCGTTATAGTTAGGAATTAGCATTTAAAAAACCATTGAAATTCACTAAAAAAACATAGGTTTCACATTTGTTATAGTTCAAGTTCAAGTTCGGGTATTTGTATAGCGCACTGCTCACCCAGAGGGTCTCAAGGCGCTTGGGTAGGGGGTTCATTATTTGTCGAATAGCCAGGTTTTAAGTTCTTTTCTGAAGGAGCTGTGGTTCTGAGTAAGGCGGAGGTGAGTGGGGAGTGAGTTCCAGGTCTTGGCAGCAAGGAAGGAGAAGGATCTGCCACCCATGGTGGATTTTCGGATGCGCGGGACGGCGGCGAGGGCTTGGTTGGACGATCTTAGTTGGCGGGTGGGTTTGTAGAAGGACAGTCGAGTGTTGAGGCATTCGGGTCCTAGATTGTAGAGGGCTTTGTGTGCGTGGGTGAGAAGGCGGAATGTAATTCTTTTGCTGACGGGAAGCCAGTGGAGGTCTTTTAGGTGTCCGGTGATGTGATCTTGGCGAGGGATGTCTAATATGAGTCTCGCTGATGCGTTTTGGATGCGTTGGAGTTTTTTCTGTAATTTTGCTGTGATTCCGGCGTATAGTGTGTTGCCATAGTCCAGTTGACTCGTGACCAGTGCGTGGGTGACAGTCTTTCTTGTCTCGAGGGGGATCCAACGGAAGATATTTTTGAGAATGCGAAGTACGTTGAAGCAGGAGGATGAGACTGCGTTGACTTGTCTGGACATCGAGAGAGAGGAGTCTAGGATGAAGCCAAGGTTTCGTGCATGGTCTGTGGGTGTGGGTGCTGTGCCCAGAGCGGAAGGCCACCAAGAGTCGTCCCAGGCAGAGGGGGAAGATCCTAGGATGAGCACCTCCGTTTTGTCTGAGTTGAGTTTTAGGCGGCTATGTTTCATCCATTCGGCTACTTCTTTCATGCCTTCATGAAGATTGGTTTTGGCGGTGTTAGGGTCTTTGGTTAGGGAGAGGATCAGCTGGGTGTCGTCAGCGTAGGAGATGATGTTGAGGTTGTGTTGACGTGCGATAGATGCGAGTGGGCTCATGTAGACGTTGAAGAGGGTGGGACTGAGTGAAGATCCTTGTGGTACTCCGCAGATGACTTTGGTGGCCTTTGAGGTGAATGGGGGAAGTCGGACTCTCCGAGTTCTCCCAGCGAGGAATGAGGTGATCCAGCCCAAGGCTTTTCCTTTTAAGCCGATGCTGCAGAGGCGTTGTATAAGGGTGCTGTGGCAGACTGTGCCGAAAGCGGCGGAGAGGTCGAGTAGAATGAGGGCCACAGTTTCACCGTTGTCCAGTAGTGTTCGGATGTCGTCTGTTGCTGCAATGAGGGCGTTTCGGTGCTGTGTTTGGCTCGGAATCCGGATTGAGATGGATCGAGGGAGTTGTTGGATTCAAGGCAGGCGGCGAGCTGGTTGTTGACGGCTTTCTCGATGACTTTGGCCGGGAATGGGAGGAGGGATATGGGTCGGTAGTTTCTAAGTTCAGAGGGGTCTGCTGTGGGTTTCTTCAGAAGGGCGCTGAGTTCGGCGTGTTTCCAGTTTTCTGGAAAGGTGGCAGAGTTGAACGAGCAGTTGATGACATCACGGAGATGGGGTGCGATGATGGAGTTCGCTTTGTTAAAGATGTGGTGGGGGCAGGGGTCAGTTGGCGAACCAGAGTGGATGGAGTTCATTAGGCGGATGGTGTCTTCAGTGGTGATTGGGTTCCATGCGGTGAGGTTGTTAGTTGGCGGAGTAGGATCTGAGGGGTGTGGGGGGGTTGGAAGCTGGGAGTATTCTCGAAGCTGTTGTGGATGTCGGCAATTTTGTTGTAGAAGGAGGATAGCGCATTGCAGAGGTCTTGGGAGGGAGTGATGTCGTTAGATGCAGCGGTGGGGTTGGTGAATTCTTTGACGATGTTGAAAAGTTCCTTGCTGTTGTGATTGTTGTTGTCAAGACGATCCTTGAATGCTGATTTCTTTAGCGGATCGAATCAGTTGGTGGTGTTTGCGGGTGGCAGCCTTGAGGATGGACATGTTGTCGGTGGTTGGGTTTTTTCTCCATGTTTTCTCGAGGGTGCGGCATAGCTTCTTGGATTTTTTAAGGTCATCATTGAACCAGGGAGCCTTTTTGCAATCTGATTTGATCTGGTGTTTTTTCAGGGGTGCTAATTCGTCAGCACTGTGGGTGATCCATTGCTTGAGATTGGTGGCCGCTTGGTTTGGGTCCAATGAGAGGGTGGGAGGGTTTTGGTGGAGTGATGTGAGGAGTTGGTCGGAGGTGATTTTGTTCCAGTTTCTCCGAGGAATAGGTTGTGGGCGGTTGCGTTCGGGGTGGTTTTGTAGCTGAAATGAACACAGCTGTGGTCCGTCCAATGGAGAGCTGTGGTGCGATCGAAGGAGATATGCTTGCTGGAGGTGAAGATAGGGTCGAGCGTGTGTCCGGCGACATGGGTGGGGGTGTCAACAAGTTGTTTGAGTCCGAGATTGGCCAGGTTGTCCAGAAGGGTGGTGGTGTTGCTGTCGTGTTTGTTTTCAAGGTGGTAGTTGAAGTCTCCGAAAAGAATGTAGTTCTCGGAGGCGAGGGCATGTGGGCAGACGAAGTCGGTGATGTCATCGCTGAATTGACTGCGGGTACCAGGAGGCCTGTAGATGAGGGTGCCTCTATGAGTGGTCCTAGGGTCGGTGTGGATCTGAAAGTGGAGATGTTCGGCGGTTGCAAGATTATCCTCGGAGCTGGTCGTGATTTTGATGGTGTTCTTGTGGATGATGGCGATGCCTCCTCCTGTTTGCTTGGTGCGGTCTTTACGGGTGATCTTGTAAGCGTCCGGTATGGCTATGGCGATGTCGGGTGCAGATGTAGTGTTCATCCATGTTTCTGTAAGGAAGGCGATGTCCGGTGACGCAGTGTCGAGTAGGTCCCAGAGTTCCGTTGCGTGTCTGTGGACCGAGCGGGTGTTGAGCAGGATGCACTTCAGGCGGTTAGAGTCGGAGCTGTGTATGGGGGGGTTGGATTTGGTGAGGGTCCTGAAGCAGTTGAACTTGCAGGAGAGGCAGGCGAATGGGCCGTGGGTACGTCCCGGGGCGGCTTCGCGCTGCTGATGATGTCACATATTACATCATTCATGACATGATCAGTGACATCACTGATGACATCACTGATGACTTCTCAAATGACATCACTGATGACATCATCTATGTGATAATATAATGCACCTCCTCACACTCTAATCTAATCTTTGATACATCCAGTATTGAATACAGACTACCATTCCTGAAACCATTGACACACCAATACTAGTTCCTACATACACACTCACTGATTCCTAAGTTTACACACACATCCACTCATTCACCCATACCATCACTCACACATACAGTCACTCATCAATACAACACTATCATATGCACTCATACACCTATACAGACACTGACACACTGCCACTCAACCATGGACTTACTTACAAACCTAGTTAGTCATGCAAAGAATCAATCACACTCCCATTTCCTCTTCTATACAGTTATACACACAACACCTTACTTATTCAAACATATACTAACACATACTTACTCTCTTTAACAATCACTGATACAAGTACACATTGATCCATACAGTCACTTACGCAATCGCAGACTCTCATGTATAGTCATTGATATATGCCAACTCTCAAATGCACTGTGTTTTACATAGGTACTTACTTGGACATGTAACACTGAGATATCCATTCACTCACCAACACAGCCATGCACACAGTCAACCGTCCATACAGCTATTTCCACATGCACTCTTAAACCCATACACCAAGTGAATCAACTGCTCACACATCTATGCACAGAGTCACACACCTCCCAGCCACTCCCACACACACTCACCCTCACATACAAATACTAGGGCAACCAATCAATAACCCATATACCCACTTATATAGCTACTAATCAACACATGCAGCACCTTACACAACAACAGACATAATGATGCACACATACAGACAGTTTAGTCACTAACCCATGCATTCAGTAAGACACATTTAATCACTCACTCATACAGACAGTCACGCACCAACTAAATCCTTCATCCAGACACTTATACACCCACTCATTCTTGAATATGTAATACATATTCAAACTTTACAGTAACACACAAATGATGTATAGAACTTTACAGAAACACAAAGACACTGGATGATGTCATAAGTGATGTCATTTGAGATGTCATCAGTGATGTCACTGACCAGGTCATGAATGATTTAACATGTGACATCATCAGCAGTGGATTGTGGGCGCGCAATTTATAGTGAGTCCAACTAACTATTGGAATTTCAATGGTTTTGTATGAGTAAAATGTTCAGCTAACTATAACTGGTGTGAAACCTATGGTTTTTTTAATATATATATATATATATATATGCCACAATATTTGCCAACAGTAATCCACTCTCCTTGGATAGATGGGGACAGACTCTAATATTGTTTGTGCAAATTTCTTTATTACACGCAACAAGTTAGTACCCGTTTCAGTCACTACACGTGACCCTGATCATATATCATTAGGGGAAATAAACAGCAAAAGAGCCAGGCATTCCCATCCTGGAATTTGGGAGGCAAACAACTGTAAGGGAATCGGTACATTTTTTCCTAAAGGTCATTGGTTTTAATTCCAGTCAAGGGGCCCACCTTTCTTTTGCATGTGATAGCTCTGAACACAGTCATAATTGGGTCCCTGTAGGCAGAGGACATCCAGGTCCTCATTAGTGATGACAATGTGTATTTTGCAGAAATGCCTGACAAGATATTTAAGACTGAAGAATGAATACTTCTTCATGGAGGAGGATTCCATAAATGTCGCAGGATGGCTAAGCAGGCGGTACTGAGTGATGTGCAGAGGAATGTAATATCCCACAATTGTCCAACAAGGCAAGCACTCCAGATGAGATGGGGCCATAGTTATTAGCTTGAATGATACATGAGACCTGTTGAATAACTTGAGGTTGTCCAACGTAAGCATAAATTGTAGGTAATCAAAGTAACCACCTTTGTCCAAAGAAAAAAAGTGGCACCTCTTGAAGGATATTTAACTATCTGAGGATAAAAGAGAGGGAGCAGCCACTGGTGCTTGACGTGCTGCTCCTCAGAGTGTGTATAGACAGCCTAGGGGCTAATGGAGAACATAGCTTCCTTGTATCTCTCACCACATGCCAGCAGATCCAACAAAGTGTCCTCAGAAGGAAGAGGAGGGATAGGTGAACAGACCAATAAGAGGCCAATCAAACTACAGGTGCACAGCAGGGGACAGTGGTCCTGCAGGAGATAATCCTAAAGAAGAACAAAAGAGAGAGAAGCGAGATCTCCTCGCAAGGCATTCCCTTCAATTTGAAAAAGTTTCATAAAGATGCTGGTGCATCTAGGTCCTAGATGAGTTTTCTGCACAGTCCTTGGCATCAGAAGCACTGCCTCTCCTCCACAGAGCATGCTGGTAGCCCAATGTAACTCTCTTGTCCTTTTCACCACCTACCAGAAGGTCCAGCAAAGTGCCCAGAGAAGGTAGAATAGAGAAGGCCAACGAGAATGATAGAAGGCCATGGCAATAGACCTGTTGTTGATGTGCTAAGACGGAACAAAAACTCTTCAGGGGATAGCTGTAGATAAGAATAATAAAAGTAATGGGACTGTGAACCAGCTTCAGAGATTTGTAGATTTGCAGTTAACCAGGAAGTGAAATGGTATTTTTAGTGCTGCTTTTTAATCTGGGTGTCTCAAGGTGCAAACATCAATGGCAAAGAATATAGAACTCTTAAAATATCTCACCATTGTATATAATTCGATAACCAACTTCAACACCTCCTTAATACTAGTGATACACACCACACTCAAGCATCCATGAATTCTGCCTTCTAGACCTCCTGCACTATGCTGCATCACCAGCACTTGGCCATCAACATCTCAAAGACATTTTTTGTATGTAGAACATATATGTTTCCATCTAGGCTGCCAGCATTTTGGACAACATCCGTGTATCCATCAGGATTGCATCAATGCTGCTCTAATTTAGAGAAAGAGTTCAAGGCTCACCTCTATAAAGAACTTTACCTCACAATGCATTAACGGTCTACAACCCAGCTTCCTCTCGCCTTACTCGTTGTCTTTATGGTCGCCTCTGACTATGTCCAGCTGTGCTGCCTCTTAGCTAAGTTTGTGCTATATAAATACCATCTACATACATAGAAATATGTATCACTTTATGTATTTACCAACCATGCAGTCCTTATGTACCATCTTCATGAATGCTAATGAATAGAAAAGTATTCCTTACAGACAACCATCATATTATGTGGAAGCAAATAATCTAAAGGGATTTCTCTGGTCAGAGTTCAGTTAACTATTCATGAACTTTACTACCACTCTTGTATGCCCATAATTTAAGATAAATGCACGCTCATTACTCAACGATTTCTGTAGTTTAGAGGGGGCAAACTTCCGGCATATGATGTGGGGATGTTCCTGTTTGGAAACGTAGTGGGAGGAAGTGCTTGATTTGCTTTTGGGATTAACTGATCGTAACATGGAACCTGATCAGGGTATTTGTTTATTGCACTGGTTCCCACACACCTCTAAAATGAAAGTGCCGAGCAAATTTATAGACTTGGGCCTAGTATTAGCTAAGATAGAGATCACAATGCACTGGAAATCGGCAAGAGGGCCCAGCGTTGAGAGATGGAGGGCAGAATTACTCAAATGGGCATTGAGCGAAGATACACTTAGGCTACAACAGGCCCTGCGAACTAATAACGAAAAGGCGCTGGAAGCAGCGAGGGCATGATAGGCCTTAGTTGCAACACTACAGGCGACTGAGATGGATTCGGGGGAGGGTTCGGCCCTGGAAGGTCAAGAGGGTTCACCTGACATCATAGAACTGGTAGAGTACAACTGGGTATGCTCCTTAGAACAAGTGTTGTGCTCCAACAAAACTATGTTACCTGTACTGCACTACTGTTGTTGAATTACCTGACTCAGAAGAGTCCGATGCTCCAATCTATTTACATTGCGAGTAGTTAAGGCACACCGGTGGGGTGGGGAGGTGCGGGGGAGGGGATATGGGGACACGCGGCTTGAGAATTTCTATGATGTCATACATTTGATTTTGCAATGCTGCCTTAATCCCCATAGTTATCTGAAAACCCAATAAAAATATATTTAAAAAAAAAAAATTACTCGACGATTTCAAAAAGAGAAGCAGGGACGCAGAACTCCTGCCGTGCAGTGCTCCACCGGGTGCAATTGGCTCTCTGATAACCTCATGCAAAATGGAAGCAGTGAAAAGTCTTGGTGATCTCCAACCAGTTGGCATCCTCCTACACTTACAAGCAGTGACCAAGATACTTCTAGTGCTGCAGTACAACACAAGTTTGGATGGTATAACAATCAGATGCAGCATCCTGCGGAACACACTGACACTGTAAAAATAGTCTTTAAAACATTGATACTTGAAACTTTAGCACACCAAGTACATTTTCTTCACCAATGATCACTGATGAATATTTTTTCATGGAACAAATAGAAAGATGGGACGGAACCAACACGAACTTAGAAGTATCATGTTAAAAAAGTGGTCCTACCCACTATAGGCAGAATACCATATTGTGAACAAACTCTACCTTGTAGGAATTTATATATCCTAAAGGCATCAAAAACAATATTTATGTTTAGGAACAAGAAACACGGCTAACTTACATACAACTGCAAGGCAGTCATGAAATGCAACAGGAGACTTTTTGTTAGGGGTTTAAGTAAAATGTAAAATATTAAATTTGGAAAATAAAAATAAACCCATCTGTGTGGCTGGGCAAGTAAAATATTTTATGGCATGGGAGGCGTGACGCCAGACAAGATGGCCGCCTGAGCTTGGAGCTCCGCATCGCAATGAGAGCAACCGCGGTGTTTTCTGCCGTTCCAGCGCAATTTCAGTATGGAAACGGTGCGTTTTCAAAATCAGAAGTTCTCCAGAACGGACTGCTTTAAGAAAAATGCCTGCTATTGCTCCTTTTGATGCTTAAATTCTATAATCACTGCAGCTGATATAAGGCGGCCATTTTGTTTCCCTTAACATATGAACTTTTCCATTTTTCTCCACAAACATGCTGCACTATTTGTCAATGTGACTTCAACAGGATATTACCTTTAATATACTGAGGATTTCTTATGTGCATTTTGCCTAAATGTGACTTTATTTCTCCGCAATAATTTTCTTCAGGCAATTACGCTATATTTTCTGGAATTTTCTGACTGGCTGTGAGGTTCTTTTGGTGTTTTCCCCTCACTAAACAGATTTTCTTCGTTTTCCCTGCCTTATGGGCAGGACTAAAAAGCTACTTCTCACTAATAACAGACACGTGGCTCATACACCGGCTTCACCTCATACAACTTCTATGCTTCATGCTACACCTAAAATGGCGCAGCCTCTTCCATCCAAAGCGACAACTTTACCACCGTCTTCACTCAAAGTGCAAACGTCCTCCACCAACAAAAGGCTCAAACAGGACTTCCTTCACCACCAATGGCTAACTCTCCAGTCTCTTTGGACATGGTACTTGACGAAATTCGCGCCTTGCGTCCCTTCATTGAGGAAACTAACTCTTGTTTACAAATGTTGGACACTTTAATGGGAAACTATGGAATCCTGCATCATCACAGTGGAGCAACATGTCGAAGTCTTACAGTCTTTATCTACTAAAGTGTCTACCCTGGAAAGAGCAACCTCGCACTGAATAATCTATGTTTATATGGTCTTCCTGAAGGATTGGAGGGTACTGACCCTGTCAACTTCTTCAATAATTTTCTGGTAAAGCTTCTTGATCTTCCTCCATCTACAAACCAAAATTTTCAGCGAGCGCACAGGCTGTAATCTTTCTATTTTTGCAATTTACTGATTTGCTGCTAGTCTTAAATGCAGCCAAGCACGAAAAACAACTTGTTTGGCTAGGTTCAGAGCTTTTTATTTCACAGGAGGTTTCTTGAGCAACGGACAATTCCTTGATCTTCGCCCAGCTCTACGTACTCTCAGAGCACGCTATGGACTATTTCATCCATGTTTATTCAAAGTTACATTCCAAAATAATACTTCTACTTTTGATGATCCAGCCGACTTGAAGAAATGTATTAACCTGCACTCTAATTCATTCATGGACACTACTGGTCCTTCTTCCACTGTATCATCTTTAAAGTCTTGACTCACTTCTTTTATTTTTCCTGAAACTGTACTTTGAATCGTTTTGACTCACCTCAGTTCTTTTTGCAGGTTATTGTTAATATTTGTATTATCACCCGTTTCTATTTTTCATTGAATTTTGGCTTCTTTTATGTTTCTACAGGTGTTTCCTTTTTGATATATTTTTAAGTTCCGTTCCCTATCTGTTCTCATGAACCCCCGTTGTGATGCACTCTCCCTGGTTCGTAGTGTCATCTTCTCCTTCGTGTCGCCACTCATTGTATTTTCTTTTGCATCATCCCAAAGGTATGTATTGCCGTCGTCATTCGTTTTGAATTAATTTCTAGCCCCATTTTGTATTGATTGATGAATTGTACAGTCTCCTTTCATTGTTCTTTTCCTCATCCTCTCTTTCTTCTCCTTCTCCCTTTTCTTCCTCTTCCTTAAACATTAATTTTTCTCTTTTTTCCCTTCTCTTTGTTTCTTTTCTTTATCTTTTTATCTGCAACTTTCTTCTCCTTTCTCACTCCTATACTTACCTATTGCTCTTACTGTTGCTATTATCTTCACAAATATTTTTCAATGTCTCCTTGTTGTTAAATACATTGGTTCATATTTAATGAGCATTCCCAAATCTGATTCTGAACATTACATTGTTTGCTTTGTAGTGTAGTTCCTATTTTCCCAATAGGCTCTGCGCATTAGAATAACAAACAGCAGTGTATATGTAGGACTGAGGTCATCTAGGTCTCTACTGACTATGTTAGACTTAATTAGTTTTGCCAGCTAGCTCAGAGGTCACTAGAAACTTTCTTGAATGTTCAGGAAAGGGTTAACCGTCCTGATTTAGACAAGAAGGGATTCGTTTCTGATAACCGCATAAACATGACAACTTTGCTCCCTCAGAATAAAGAGTGTATCTCTAGAGTCTTGTGAAAACAATTGACAGCTGTTTCACTCAGTCAATCGTGCATGCTTAATTTCACCAGAGTGCAGAGAAATAGAGAGACGGGCGTTTTCAATAAAAGGTGTTATTTTATTGAGCAGTCTTCTTTCTCATGCAAGAGAAATGAATTGCCACAATTGCAATACTTATCATAAAGTAAAGTGCGTACAGTAAAAGTAGTATTATGAAATAATACTGTAAAAGCATTAATATGGTTTCTTAGCCATATGATACTTTAAAATGGATCAAATATATACATACATAAAAACATTGACTAACGAACTCAACTGGTGCTTCTAAGATACGCCTACCCCGGTGTACCTGACCTAAGCCTAATACGTTGGAAGGAGTAAGTAAGTTGCAGTCTTAAGTTAGGTTAATTTTTTGCCAAGTATCGGAATCAAGAATTCTCTCTAAAGTTTTAATCAGCTCCGTACCTTGGTTATAGAATGAAGGTCTTGTATCTCGCTTCTCAGGACTCTATCTCCCAGCAACCCGCGAGGGTGACTTGGGAACACCGGAGCTGGATTTCTCGGCGTGAGAAAAGGCAGCTTCTCCAGCGCGTCAAAGGGGAGGGGCGGCTTCCTTCGGCTCTCGCATCAGCTGGGCTTCGGATAAGTAGATAGCCGCTCTGCTCCACACCACCGTGTGTTTGCTTAAGGCAACGGTGGTATATTTATACCTGAAAGGTGCCGGGTTTGACGTAAGGTTGGACATAAGACGTCACTAAGAACTAACAGTTCTTTCTGGACTCCAGGAGTTCTTGTGCAAATCAAAACAAAAGCAGGGGGAATTCCCGGGCTGCTGGAGGCTTGGTTTGTTTAAAGAACGCGTTGTGCTTTCTAGGAGTCTATGGGAATAGCCTTGCCGTGCTTTGGACTGCATGGGCTATTACTAAATATGGATATGATTCTTATGCCTTTATAAGGATACTATTTATTATAACCACATAAGGGCATGAATCAGGAATATCGAATTAGGGTCCTAGATAGAAATACAACAGCTTAATGTTTAGTTATTTTATCTCCTTCCAGTTAAATTCAGAGTTACAACCTAGAATATTAAGGGATTACGTAACCCTATTAAGAGACAACGAGTACTGTTACATTTAGCTGGGTTACAAACTGACATTCTCTACTCCAAGAAACCCATTTGTCTGATGCTGAAGCTTCTAAATTAAAGAAATGTTGGGTAGGCAATGTTTTTTCTTCCCCGGATTTAGGTAAGAAAAATGGTGTTTTAATTCTTTGTCATAAAAAGTTTAATGTTTCAATTGCTCATCAAGAAATTTACTCAGATGGTCGATGGGTTATTGTTAAATTATTTATAGATACAATTCAGTTCTTTAATGTTTATGTCCGGTTTCTGTTGATAATACATTTTGTTTGCAAATTTCCGATAAATTACTTTCATTTGATGATGATTATCTTATCTTTGGCCGTGACTGAAATCAAATTCATGACCCCATCTTAGACAGACATTCCCCAGTCAAATTTGTCAATACTAAAGTGCATTCACAATTTACCTCTGCTATACGTCACAAATCCTTAGTTGATATCTGGAGACTTTGCCATCCAGACCTTCGAGAATACAGCTATTTTTCTCCCCCACATAAATCACAATCCCGTATGGACTATCTCTTTTTAAGTAAATCTTTAACTCAACAGGTTTTCCTATCTCATCGTTTTATTTTAAATCCATTAATTCTCCCCATTCCCAACATATTGATTTTGATTCACTGGAAACAGATATCACTTTGGCAGAAATCTCTCATGCTGTTTCGGTACTAAAACGGGGTAAAACCCTTGGACCTGACAAATTTACTATTGAGTTTTACGAACATTTCTCGAAGCTTCTACTTTCAAATCTACTTCTTTTGTTCAACTCCTTTATTAAGAACGGATCGTCCCAAGGTACCTTTCAGGAAGCCATGATTTGTTTAATTCCCAAAGACAATAAGGACCCTTCTTTAGGTAAAAATGATTGCCCCATTTCTTTAGTTAATACATATTATAAGATCTTTGCAAAAACCCTCACCTTACGCATTGACCCCATCTTACCTGAACTCATTGGACCAGAACAATCTGGTTTTGTAAAAGGTTGATTATCCTCTGGTAACTCTTGCGTCTTTTTCAATATTCTTAGCAAGGCCTCTTCCCTAGATTATCCGCTCGTTGCCATAGCACTAGATGCTGAAAAAGCATTTGATAGGATTGGATGGGAATTTATGTTTCAAGCTCTAAAATGGATAGTGTTTCCTCCCAAATTGATTTCTTTATTATATTCTGGAACTAAAGCCTCTATTTTTGCCAATGGTAAAGTCTCAGCTTATTTTTCTCTTTCTAGAGGAGTACGTAAGGGTTGTCCTCTATCACCTTTATTGTTTGTAGTAGCCTTAGAACCCTTTTTAAACTAAAATCAGACAGGATACTCTGATCACAAGTTTCCAATGAGGTATGCATCAAGTTAAATTGTCTGTGTATGCAGATGATATTCTTCTATATTGGTCTAACCCAGACACTTTTCTTCCCCCTTTCCTCCATCAGGTTTAGGTAGACTAGACTCGATTAAGATGATGCTTGCCCCCCTTATCCTATATTCTCTATCTATGATTCCTGTACATACACCAGGATATTATTTCAAGAAAATAGACCCACTATTATTAAAGTTTCTCTGCAAAAACAAACCATCTCCAATTGCCTTATCCTTTCGCAAAAGAGACAACCTTAATGGAGGACTTAAGTTTCCTGAATTTAAATCTTATCAGTATGCTTTCTCCCTAAAACAAGCTTCCCGATGGCTTTCTTCTGATTCCCTTACACATCCCCCGGTATGGTTGTCAATTGAAACATTCTTCACCTACCCTTTTGACTTCGAGAGACTCTTGCCTTCACTACTAATACTTTCTATTTACGTTCTTCTGTTATTTCTCATACCCGTAAACTTTTAACACCTCTCCTACCATCTTCTTATCCTTACTTTACTTCACTGTCTCAGCAATCCATTTGGCATATTAAACTATTGTGCATCAAAAATGGTACTTTCTATTGGAAATCATGGAGATCCAAGGGTCTGCTTTGGATCTCTCAACTTTTTCTTAATAATAAACCTTTATCTTTTACTGATTTCCAGTCTAATTTTGCTCTTCCTAATTCTTAAAAAAAAATATGATCTCTTACTCCCCTCTCTCCAACAGTATCTTATAACACTCCCATCTTTCCCTAATCTACCTCTACAATGTTCCACAATATTTTCCTTATTAGGCACTTCCCCTTATGCATCCTCTATCTACAAATATGTATTATTCCCTTCAGAAAGGCTGAAGCCAAAGACTAAATTGGCATGGGATAAGGATTTATCACAATGCTGGCCTCTATCTATATGGGATAAGTTATGGTTAAAGATACCTCTGGAATAGAATGTTGGAGGTCTTGTATCTCCTTCCAGGACTCGATATCCCAGTCACTCGCAAGAGTAGGCTGGAAACGCCGGAGCTGGATTTTCTCGGCAGGAGAAAAGACAGCGTCTCTCTCCGAGCGTCAAGGAGGAGGAGGGGCAGCGTCCGTGGGCAGCTTGCATCTGCTGGGCTCTGTAAGGGACAGCTGTTCTGCTCCTGTATTCACCACACCATCGCTATCATCGATGTCGTTGAGGCAGCGTTTGCTTAAGGCAACGTTGGTAATATTTATACCTGAAAGGTGCCTTGTTTGACGTAAGTTTTTAGACATAAGACGTCACTAAAGATGTCACTAGGAAGTGATCGTCTCTCAGTGCTCATTAGAGTTCTATTACTAATCAAAACATATCAAGCAGGGTTTTCCCAGGTTGCAGAGTTTTATCTTGTTGAAGAACTCGGAGTGTAATCTAGGAATCTTAGATAGTGGCTTCTGCTGTGTCATCTGCTCTAATGAGCTGCATAGGAAGAGATTCTGAAATGTGGCTCTGATCGTGTTAGGCCAGAGACGAGTTTCTGAAATATCGCTCTTGATCGTTTATGCCAGTATAGGGGTATGAATGGATTATAGCCGTATAGGGGCATAACATCATAGTATTGATCGGGGTCCTAGATTAGAACGCGACACCCACTCCACGAATTTATGTCCATTAAATTACTAAAAACTATAGCAATAAGATGCATGTGTAACATTACCCACCCCAAAATACATATCTGCATTTGAAATGGCGTATTTGAAATACATGGAAATATTGGTACTGTACGTCTTTAAGCATAGAAATCATTCAAAATTACAGCATATGTAATCAGTGAACGATTTTGCGAAAAAATTACACATGAAATATCTCTTTATACAGAAAAGAAGGGCGAGATAATTTCATCACATAGAAATGCAATTGCTGTAACATGTGCTAGAGGCTGATGTAAAGTTATTATGTCTCTAGAAGTACCTAAAAATAGAAGTTCTGTTCTTTATGAATAGGTCTACCTTATGCAAAGAATTTTTGTGCCAGAAAAAAGGTAAATATTTTGAAAAATGTTCAATTAAAAAAAAAAATGTTCTTGGTGAACGGGAGAATAGAGTTCCAACGCTTTTCAGTAGTTTTTGTTGATCAAAACTAAAGGCCGAATTCAGAGTTCATGGGAACGCTGTGTGTCGGAATGCTTCTAAAAATTATTGTTTCTGTTCGGGGGGGAACATCATATCAGACAGGCTCTCAAAGAATTGGTCTACAAAATCAGGTGACAGTTCGACCAAGTTCGATAGTGCTGTAACTTGGCAGGTGTGAGAATGATTGCTATCATCAAAGTCTGGATCAGCAATGCTCACAGAAGGTCGTACCTGGGTGATGTTGCTTTTATTTCTTGCTCCACTGTCACCACCTAGTCGTAGCACAGGAGTCTCAACGAATGCCGTCATCAGGATTGGTAGCCGCTGGGGACAACACAATGCGTGAGCCGTTATAGGACTTAGCAAAGTATCGATATCCATTTGTACTGCTGATGGAAGTGCAAGACAGATGTCCAACACGCACTCATCTCCGCATAGCATACATCGAAGCACATGTAAGATGCAGGTCTGCCATATAGGTCTGAATGAAAGAAACCAGGTCATGTTCAGATCTCTCAGCCTGGCCAATCCAAGGACTCTAGTTATTCGGTCCCGGTAGCGTACTGCTAGGATCGTTTCTTCCATCCTTGTCGGAGTCATGTCTGAGTTTTGGCTTGCCATATCGGAGCAGGAGGGTCAAAAATAAAATGCCTGCTACAAGTCCCAAAATCAGGGGTATGCCACCAAAGACTGAATGGACAAAATTAGGAATGATTCCTAGAATTGCTTTGAATGGTGTTAACAGTCCCGAAAAAATGGTCTTAAATACGCCTGGGATGCCTATCGCACTCGACATGTTAAGAATTTGGCTAAGCATTTCTGTGAAATGCACGGGGTAATTTGTTGATAAAAGGTCATGAATCTCTGATGTTGTACTTGCAACTTGGAGATCATACGTCTCTTTTGATGACGTGATGGGCACTGTTGTCTGCAAGAGCACAGACTTCATTCTGCTTAAAGTATCAATTCGTATAGAAGAGACATTCAAACGAGGCCATATGGGAGTCTCGGAGTCTCCAGGGCCGTTTGGAAACAATGCTTGCATACAGCATTTGACCATGGAAGTTATTTGTACGAGATATGCTTTCCCTGGCAAAAGGCCACAACAGCTGTGATCCGTTATTAGAATGTAACTCCCATTCGAGAGTTGCTTAACCCCTTCGCTGCTCATGACAAGCTCAGCTCGTCATGCAGCACACTGGTCGTGTGCTTATGACGAGCTGAGCTCGTCATGAAACAATGGATATTCATATAAGCTCAGCACCGGAGGGGAAAAGCCATAGCAGCCAAGGTGTTAAAGAAAGGCTCTATCTGCGTTGCAGATGTGACATGTTGGTGGCATGAAAGGTTGTTAGAATTTCCTTCACAGGCTCCGTGTAAATTAATACCTTGGCACAAAAGTATACCGCTTAGTGAATGTTTACACTTTTCACCACTAAGAAATACATTTTTGTTGCTGTGTGTGTGTATGGTAATTTCCATGCTGACTTAATGTTTACCCAAATGTTCATACTGGCCAGTCGGTATGTATTCAAGGCAATTTTTAAATCGGAAAGTTGTTATTGGAATTGTGATAATCCTGTGTATTATTCATTCAATGACAGGACTTTCTGACATTGTCAAAAGTAATCTCTCAAGTTTTTCGATGCTCAGGATTGTATAGTCTGCTCCTTTCTGTGCCAAGCTGATTTGTTTATCAGTAAGGTTAAAGATGGAAAACAATGACGTTGTGTTGATTAAACGCCATGGCACATAGCCTGAACAAAGATTTTGCAGCGTCCAGCCTAACTGTACAATAGAACGCAATTGCGACTGGCCATGCTGTAACATTAGCAAGTCTTTGTCTATTATATCTATGGCAGATGATACAATACTGTCCAGTGAATATATTCTGGAGGACAGAGTCATTAACCCATTGTCCACAACAGAAAGTGATTTTTCCAAATTAATACGATCAATTTCTTGCATTTTTTCAGCTGTTTCAATTTGTGTTACTTTCCAAGCCTCGTTGTAAGCCGCATATATACTGGTCGCTATGAAACGCTTTTGACGCTGTTTGCGAGGTCCCAGAATGAAATCGCGCAAATCAGCACCACCTTTAAGTAAAGATAAGTGTTGCTTAATTTCCGTCAGTGTGGATGATTCTAGCCATTCAAGGCAATTTTTAAATCGGAAAGTTGTTATTGGAATTGTGATAATCCCGTGTATTATCCATTCAATGACAGGACTTTCTGACATTGTCAAAAGTAATCTCTCAAGTTTTTCGATGCTCAGGATTGTATAGTCTGCTCCTTTCTGTGCCAAGCTGATTTGTTTATCAGTAAGGTTAAAGATGGAAAACAATGACGTTGTGTTGATTAAACGCCATGGCACATAGCCTGAACAAAGATTTTGCAGCGTCCAGCCTAACTGTACAATAGAACGCAATTGCGACTGGCCATGCTGTAACATTAGCAAGTCTTTGTCTATTATATCTATGGCAGATGATACAATACTGTCCAGTGAATATATTCTGGAGGACAGAGTCATTAACCCATTGTCCACAACAGAAAGTGATTTTTCCAAATTAATACGATCAATTTCTTGAATTTTTTCAGCTGTTTCAATTTGTGTTACTTTCCAAGCCTCGTTGTAAGCCGCATATATACTGGTCGCTATGAAACGCTTTTGACGCTGTTTGCGAGGTCCCAGAATGAAATCGCGCAAATCAGCACCACCTTTAAGTAAAGATAAGTGTTGCTTAATTTCTGCCAGTGTGGATGATTCTAGCCATTCAAGGCACAGTTTCCCTACACTGTATGTTGTTACTATCCCTGGATGTTGTCTCTGGGAGTATCTAGGGTCTGGTCTGGTCATTGTTAACCCCTGTGTTTTATTCAGGAATTTATCTTGACAGTTGTTTGTGTCAGTAGGCCAGATTAACCACTTTTTCCAATCAGGATGTGTTCTGTTTAGATGTAAAATTTTAGATACGTCTATTTCAATATCTGTTGTTGCATTATCAGGTATTGGCTTTGGAATAGACGGTTTGTTAAGGTCTTTAATCTTAGCTAGGCCAAGACAGGTTGTTTGGTGAATTGTGTCATTTAAGAACATCATTTGTTCTGGGATCATGCAGGCTCGAAATAATGCTTCTATGCCTTGTACCTGCCAATCTTTTGTACCCCAGATTGTTTTTGTTTCAATGTTATTTTTCCAATAATCAAAACCAAATGTCATCATTTTTTTCATAAAATGCTTCTGAATATATCAATTTAGTATTAGTCAGCATTGTTTTCAACCCTGTTTTATCTAACAGTTTATAATAAAACGTTTCTGCATCACTGGTGTTAAACCCTGAGAAGTACTGGAATTTCTCATAGAATGTTTTAGAACTGCTTTTAGGTGGAGTAGCGCAATGTTCCCATTGGTTATATTTAAAAACATTTCTAGGTTGTGCAGATTTATGTAAGTAATGATCTCCGTAATGTGAGAAGCAGTACATCTGTTCATAACTAGACGAACCTTGTAAATAATCATGTTCTGTAAATCTTGCTGACAACACTAAATCAGACATATTATTAATACTTTCAAAATCCCAATCATCAGAAAATGTACTTGGTTTTACAAAGTCACTTAAGGAAACCTTGAACTGGTGACGATATTTCAAGATTTCGACCGGACCATATATTTCATATTCAGTTTTGTCCCATACTACCCCGCCGGGTATTGGAATGGCTGTGACATTTACTGACGACAGTTCTCTTTTCTTCACGTGGGATGATCTGTGTGGTTTGAGGACTAAGTTGATGTTCTGACTTGCTGTGTCCATTGAACTGTAATAAACTTTCCTAAAATTAAAACTAAAATTAGGCATAGTAGGAGTATAAATACCCCTGAAATAATCCAATGCTCAATCAATGGTGCATCCAGATATACTTCTTTGATTTGTTGCAAGAGTTCTGCTGCTTTTTCTTTAAATGTCTTTGTTTCTGGCATCACTCCGGTGTCGTTTTGATCTTCAGAAAAGGTATCGAAATTGATGAAGTAGCCGGAGGCAGTTCTGTCAATTGTTGGGATTGTTCTCTCAATTTGTCTTTCGGTAGCACATTCTGATGCCACGTCATTGTAGACTGGTGTTTCATGACGAACTGTTTCAATCTGTGATTCAAGAGGCACGAGTTCCATGGCATTATTGCGTAGTCCCTCTCTGTGCACTGCAGGCTTATCAAATGTGATTAGTCTTTCAGTTTGAACCTCTTGGATTGTTGCAAGTTTGGGTATTCTGTTGTTTCTCGGGAGTCCACTGGGCCTACTGTTGATTATAGGCCACATGATTGTGGTTTTACCAGGTCGATTGATACAACTCTGTTCTCCTTTTTACCAGCAAGGGGCGGTAGTACTACTGATCTTGTTCCGTTGATTGCCAAGACAGGTACTGCTTTTCTGTAAGAAGGCCCAAATTCCTTCTTCACCGCAATTTTTTCTCTGACTAGATCCCCAAACTTTGGAATCCAGACAGGCCTTGCTGGGGCTGGTGGTGCCTCTTCAGTGGTAGTTGGCTGTTGCTTTAACTTTATGTTGCTTAAGGATTTTCTTGTTTCATTCAAGTACTGTAAAACAGCCAAACGGTCTTTGATGTTAAAGTCTTTATTCTTATCTTTTACCACTGATACCTGACTATCTAAGTCCTGAATGTACATTCTAGTTCCCAACAATAGTTCATATGGGCTGAAACCTTTTAGAGAATTTCTTGGCAAATTGTTAAGACTGAGCCGGACGCTTATTAAATGTTTGACCCAACCATCACCCGAGCCTAATACCATCGCTGTTATAGATTGCTTTATGTCCCGGTTTTTTTTTTCCACTACACTGTACCCTTCGGGGTGTGATGGACAAGAGTATCGCAAGCAAACGCTGACCATGGCCTCCTTATAAGCTCGAGAGCTGAAAGCAGGACCCTGGTCAGAATGGAACATGGCAATTGCGTATGTGCCGATAAAGACTCGCAGATCTTTTATAACCGTTCTGGCTTCAGCCGAGCGCTGGGGCCACACCCATATGAATCTCGTACAGGAATCCACTGCGACCATGATATATTTATAGTTGCCGTCCCTTTGTAGGGGACCACAGTGGTCCAGGTAAACACATGCTAATGGTTTATCTGAGATGAGAAGGTGTCTGCGCTGGTCGTTTTACTGTTGATACTTTCATTCTTTGGCATATTTCGCATTCTAATACATACTTCTTAGTTTGTATTCTCATGCGAGGCCACCAATATCTCTGTTTTAATAGTGATATTGTTGCAGAAACGCCAGCGTGTGCAGAAGCAAGCCCTTCGTGTGCCGCTTTAATTAGTCCTAACCTGTGTTCCATGTTTGGAATTACCCTATCCCCCACTCCAGGGAGTCGAGCAAAAGGAACATTATTCGTATCTGTTAAATAGAAGTACTTTTCTGGAAAGCCTTTTAGGAATGTTTTTTTGTCATCTTTTACTGACGCACTGACAGCTTGTAGGATGTCTCTGTCTATGTTTGTTTGTGACTGAGTAATCGCAGCTACGGAAGCCGTTTGCACAGCTGCCTTCGCGGCTTCATCAGCCAATGAATTCCCTGCAACGTGAACGCCATCACGTTGATGACTCAGAGTGTGTATCACGTGAGTCTTTTGTAGTTCCTTCTGTAAAAGAACTACTTGTTCCCAAAGCATTTTATGCTTAATTGTGCCACCTTTTGCATCTTTGAAACCATTTTCCACCCAATTCTGCAAGTATTCATTATAAGATTGTACGCAATAATAAGAATCGCACACTATGAGTGTGGGGAATTCGCAATCGGTATTTTCTAGCGCCATCTTAAATGCTACCAATTCAGCTTGCTGAGCTGAACAATATCCTAAAGATTGTGTTTTAGTGACCAGTGGTCTAAATTTACCTTCGTGCCAACGACCTTTAACAATCGCGCACGCAGCACTGTAAGCTTGTTTACACCCAACTGCGGGTTGTGCTGATCCGTCAGTATATATGATACTTCCGTATTCTTCTAGAGGCAGGATTTCAATTGGCAGAGGACATTCATATTCATATTGTAAGAATTCCTGTGTCTTTAAATTAGGATCGAATTCGTACACTACGTCTGTTGCAGCAAGAGAATTAACCCATTGGATCCATCTTGGATGCAAAGCTTTAGCATTAGGAATCCTCGCTTTAGTTCCTGCTTCTAAAGCAGGTGTAGGTGTGACGATTATTATTCGTTTACCTTGTGCCAGGGCCCTTTCTTTTGCTACAGCAGTCTGAACCGCAGTTAGAATTTTTTCCGTTGAACTGAATTTTATTTCAGCTTCTGTGTACAAATGTGATTTGTAAGCAATTGGTAACGTTTCTCCCTCAGAGGTTAGGTACGTGAATCCGCATCTTCCTGGGATGACTCGGATTACAAGATTGCGTGTGTTGTCACGTGTATCTAATTTTGTTTTTGCTCACTTGTCTGTTTGCAGTGATCTCAAAATTTCTGTGTGTTTTTGAGTCCAAGTGATTGGTTTAAAATCAGGTTTAATTAGTTCATAGAGAGGTTTAACCCTCTCCGCATAATTTAGGATGTAAGTTCTTCCGAAATTCAGAAAACCTAGAATCGATTGTAAATTCTTCAGCGTTTTTGGTGCTTGGAGTACAGCGCACTTCTCTAAGAAGTTGTCGGCTAGGCTTTTTCCTTCACTTGATAATTCGTATCCTAAAAATAATACTGTCAGATGGGCAATTCGAGACTTTTTAAAGTTGAATTTGTAACCCTCTGCTGCGAACCCAAGTATTATGGTGTTCACTCTTTTCAAGTGAGTCTCCAAGTTGTCGTCTGTGAGATAGATATCATCTACATAAGATAATGCCTCATCATCATACATTTGTAGTAACTCTGTTACTCTGGCTGAAAATAGTCCTGGGCTGTTCTTGAATTCCTGTGGGAGCCTACAGAAATTTTTCTGAGACCCCATTACTGAGAAAGCGGTCAAGTATCTGCTTTCTGGTGCAATATTTTGACAAAAGAAACCATTTGATATGTCTAATGTCGTTTTATATTTTTTCCTAACTATGTTATTCATTAGTGCAGCACTATGCAAATGTTGTACTGCAAATGTTTTGCAACATGCGTTAAGGTGTCTGTAATCCAAAACTAAATGATATGAATCGTCTGGTTTGGAGACAGGAAACAAAGCATTGTTCATTTGAGAGGTGCATGTTTCAATCACCCCCTGGTATTCAAGTTGATATAAAATCTCCCTGACTTGTTTTTTAGCTTCTTGCTTAATGGGATACTGCCTTTGTGCAGTTGGTTGACTTTTTAACTGGATGTTGTGAGGAGGAGAGTCCTCATCCCATCCTACATGATCTTTATATAGTGCTGGTGCCTGGGCTACTGCCCATTTCCTTGCATATATATATTTAGTGTGAATCGGAATGTGATTCGAGAAGGCAGGCATAATCATTTCTTCGCCACGAGGGCACTCCCTGACAAACTCCGGGGGCCAATCTTTTTCAGCTAACAGAATGTCATAGCCTTTTGAGAGTTTATCCCAAACTAGACCCTTTATTTTCCTAGTCTTATCACCCTCTATACGCAGTGTTATTTCGTATATCTTATAGGGCTCGCTAATTCTGGTGTCGGCAGTTTCTACTTGAATGTATTCATTCGTGTCCACTGTCTTAAGATGACTCATCAAGATCTTGCGAGCTATGGTGATTTCTGCTGCACTGTCTAACATTGTCTGTGCCCACTCCCCATTTTTCAACTGTGTCCTCAGTATTCTCGGCATGTTTGATTACTCTAATACTGGCTACCTTCTTTCTTGGAAATTGAGATTTTTTACTCCAAGCAGGTTCCTTGTCTTTGGACTTGGTGTGCTCTCCTGGGTCTGACCGTCCTCTTCTTTCTGATTTCTGCGAAAAAGATCGAGAGGGACGTGTATCAATACTTTGATATCTATCAGGCTTCTTCAAATTATCCGTATTTCTAAGGTTATATCTCTTCTCAGAGGGCTCCCTCTGGGGAGACTGGTGTTCTCGAGTCGGAGTTCTTTCCCTCCGTCGAAGAGACCTTCCTCTGGACTGAAAAACTTTTTCCTTGGGAGTGGATTGTTTATTTCCATCCCAGCTCTTTTTAGGAGTGTTTGAATTATTTTTAATAAATAATTTTTCAGGATTTTCGAGCAGGGCTTTACTGGTTTTCCACCCAAGCTGTCTCTACCTAGTTCTTCATAACATTTTTCTATAATTCTGGCAAGTCTGTTATATCTGTTTCTTTCAATTTCTGGCGGATCGCCACAGATGCTGCTTCTCCTTTTATATTGGCTAGTAATATAGCTGAGCCGTGCTTGGAGTCTTTCAGTAATTTCATACCAAGAGTTAAAGCAGGTTTTGGACCGTATTCATTCTGAATCCGTTTTAGCACTTCTGGCATTACCGCCATTGACTGAACACCATGTGTTTTTGTGTAAATGGAAGCAAAGACTGTACCCCAAGTGTCACAGTCCTCCACGTGTGGTGCAACCCCCATTGGAAGGCAGATGGTCAGAATTCGGTGTTTCTCAATAGGGGTAGTATTCGGAAATACTGCCTCTATTTGAGTAATTTTCTGCGCTAACCAGAAAGGAATTTGTTCCCGTTTTATGGGTGTTTTACCAAGACATGATTGTATGTTCTGTGGTGTAATTTTATTGGTGTTCCCCTGATGAGGGGTCAGCTGTGGTACATTAACAGCTGTTTGGACTGTAGCAGTCCGCATTACATATTAGACTAATTGTCTATGTATTTTAATTAATGTTTTTAGCTGTACTAGCAGCTCTTCTTTTGACATTTTTGCAATGTCCGGATGTGGTGTGTAGCTGGCTAGAACCGGCCACGTTGCTCCTGGTCTACCTAGTGGACCGAGCCTGGTAATATGATCATTGTGTTTTAGGGCGCCTTTAAACCAGAGCAGATGCTCTTGGAATTTTAATGGGATTTCATTCTCCTCGAAAGGAGCGTACTCTTCCGGTGGATCACCTATTTTGTTATAGTGGAACTCGTGTGTTGCGGTGTTTGCCGCTGGAAATTTTATCCAAGAATAGAATACCTCCCCCTACTAGCAGCTCTTCTTTTGACATTTTTGCAATGTCCGGATGTGGTGTGTAGCTGGCTAGAACCGGCCACGTTGCTCCTGGTCTACCTAGTGGACCGAGCCTGGTAATATGATCATTGTGTTTTAGGGCGCCTTTAAACCAGAGCAGATGCTCTTGGAATTTTAATGGGATTTCATTCTCCTCGAAAGGAGCGTACTCTTCCGGTGGATCACCTATTTTGTTATAGTGGAACTCGTGTGTTGCGGTGTTTGCCGCTGGAAATTTTATCCAAGAATAGAATACCTCTGTCTGCCGATATTCGTGTGCCTCTATCACGAAGACGACTGTGCCACCTTGTGTGGTCAATCCATTTTCTATAGGTTTTGACGTTATAGATTTTCTTATGTTGACCGGGATGATTATCGCACCCGGTTCATTAACACCGTCGGGACCCTGCTCAGTCGCATTTACTGCAGCTGCAGCGGTTCCGTTTTCAGTGTCTGACATTTTATTGTCAGAAAGGTTTTTGCAGAGCAGGTCTCCAAGGAGACAAAGATTAGGTGCACAATATTTTGGAACACTGTATCCTTCAACGTTGAATAAACCAGAGCTTTACATAGGAATCTCTTCCTACTAAGTTCGGGCGGATTTTAACCTTTCACCCACTCCAGACGTCTATTGGAGTATTTACGGTAGAAAGGGGTCTGTGTGAAAAATGCACGACTGAGTTACTCTAACGTCTTGCGTTAGTTTTACCGCCTTACCAAACGTTGGGCGCCATGTAGTGTAGTTCCTATTTTCCCTATAGGCCCTGCGCATTGGAATAACAAACAGTAGTATAGACGTAGAAGTGCGGTCTTCCAGGTCTCTACTGACTATGCTAAACTTAATTGGGTTTGTTACCAACTAGCTCAGAGGTCACTGGAAACTTTCTTGACTGAATAAGAAGTGATCAGCTTCCCTGGTACAGACAAGAAGGAATTCAGTTTTCCAACAACCGCATAAGCATGACAACTTTGCTCCTTAGAATAAGAGTCAATCTTTAGAGTCGTGTGAAACAATAGACAGTTATTTTACTCAGTCAGTTGTGCAGATTACTTTCACTAAGATGCAGAGAAATAGAGAGACGGGCGTTTTCAATAAAAAGGTATTATTTATTGAACAGTCTTTCTTCTCATGCAAGAGAAATGAATTGCCACAATTGCAAGACTAGTTATTATAAAAAGTGCGTACAGTAAAATGAGGATTGCGAAATAATACTGTAAAAGCAATGATATGGTTTCTTAGCCATACAATGGATAAAATGAATAAAATATATACATTCATATATACATTTGACTAACGTACTCAACTGGTGCTTCTAACTACGCCTACCCTAGTGTACCTGACCTAAGCCTAATACTTGGGAGGGAGTAAGTAAGTAGCAGTTTTAGTTAAGTTGGTTTTGCCAAGGTTTGCTTCAAGAATTCTCTCTAAGGGTTTAGTCAACACCATACCTCTGGAATAGAATGTTGGAGGTCTTGTATCCCCTTCCAGGACTCGATATCCCAGTCACTCGCAAGAGTAGGCTGGAAACGCCAGAGCTGGATTTTCTCGGCAGGAGAAAAGACAGCGTCTCTCTCAGCGCGTCAAGGAGGAGGAGGGGCAGCTTACATCTGCTGGGCTCTGTAAGGGACAGCTGTTCTGCTCCTGTATTCACCACACCATCGCTATCATCTATGTCGTTGAGGCAGCGTTTGCTTAAGGCAACGTTGGTAATATTTATACCTGAAAGGTGCCTTGTTTGACGTAAGTTTTTGGACATAAGACGTCAATAAAGATGTCACTAGGAAGTGATCGTCTCTCAGTGCTCATTAGAGTTCTATTACTAATCAAAACATAGCAAGCGTGGTTTTCCCAGGTTGCTGAGTTTTATCTTGTTGAAGAACTCGGAGTGTAATCTAGGAATCTTAGATAGTGGCTTCTGCTGTGTCATCTGCTCTAATGAGCTGCAGAGGAAGAGATTCTGAAATGTGGCTCTGATCGTGTTAGGCCAGAGACGAGTTTCTGAAATATCGCTCTTGATCGTTTATGCCAGTATAGGGGTATGAATGGATTATAGCCGTATAGGGGCATCCGACATTCTCCCTCTCCAGTGTGGGGTCCCCCAGGGCTCTTCACTGAGCCCTACACTCTTCAATATATACATGGCCCCCCTGGATGACGTGGTCTCCCCTTTTGGGATAAAAGCAGTCACATACGCTGACGACACCCAAATGATCGTATCATTCTCCCTGGAAGAGGACAAGGTAAAAAATCTCCATGACTGTTTAGAGGGTATTCATGCATGGATGTCCGCCTCAAGGCTTAAGCTCAATGGTTCGAAAACTGAGCTCATGCTGTTGGGAAATAAAATATCTTCTCTTCCATCTGCCATGTGGCCAGCATGCTTAGGTCCTCTCCCTCAACCCAAGACTGAATTAAAAAGTCTAGGTTTCTGGCTTGAACAGGACCTTTCCCTCAAAACGCAAGCGAAAAAGACAGCTGGTACTTGTGTGGGGTTACTGCGTTCCATCAGAAAGATCCTCCCTTTACTTCCAGGACCCTCTCAGAAATTGCTTGTTCAAGGTCTAGTCTTATCAAGACTAGATTATTGCAATGCTCTCTTTCTTGCTGCCCCGGAATCCACAATCAACATTCTTCAAAGAACACAGAATGCCGCAGCCAGGATTCTCACTGGGACCTCTCGCAGGGTCTCAGCTAAACCCGCCCTCAAGGCACTACATTGGCTGCCGATCCGCGAAAGGGTCAAATTTAAGGCCCTCTGCACGGCCCATAAAGCTTTGCAAAATCAAGGGCCTCCAATGCTAAAAGACATGATCTTTCCATACAGACCTAATAGGCCCCTTCGCTCAGCTCAAGGTCATCTGGCCACGGTCCATAAAATCAAAAAAGCCCGGACTGGAGGACGCCGTTTTTCGGTCACTGTGGCCACCTCCTGGAATGCTTTGCCATTTCACCTCCGCTCTGAGTCCAATCTGCTGAAATTTCGCAAGCTCCTAAAAACCCACCTCTTCCCGCAATAACTTCTTCTCTTTCCCCGTTTTTCCCCCTCAGTAGTTCTGCAATATCAGCGCTGGGACGCTTACGAGCAGCCATGCGCTATATAAGTCCAAAATATAAGTCCCAAATTTCATAGGGGCATAAGGTCACAGTATTGATCGGGGTCCTAGATTAGAACGCGACAAAATCAACAACATTTTTATAACTAACATTCCCTTTTCCCTATCAAATATTTTTCTAGGTCCCCTATCCCCTTATTGACCTCAGTCACCATCACATTTTAAGTTATTAGATTTAATATTAGCTATAGCCATACATTGAATAACTTCAAATTGGAAACATGCAGACAAAGCCACTTCTAAAGCCTGGTGGAACGCCATATGCTTTCATCATAGACTCAATACCAATTATGTCTCCACAATTTCTCTAGCAATTAAAAGACATTTATTATGGATTCCACTCACTACATACTTATCTAGATCAGCTTCTTTGGATACTTCTAATGCTACTGTTTTGAATACATCAGATGATGTCCGTAAACCGCCATGAATATATCTTGTCGTCTTTTACTTAAAAATGTCATGTTATTATGTTTCACACATATGTAATCACATAATCGCATCTTTATTGAATAGTTATTTGCATGCAATGTTTAAATTCAAAATCATTTTTTCCTTAAATCTTCTTATGATGATATTTATATTATTTTCCCCTTCCCCTCTTTTCCTTCTTCCCTCTTTTTACCCTCTTGTAATAAGGTTTATTGTAACCAATGCATTTCCTATCCCTTAATATGAACTTCACTGTGGACTATTACCTAAATGGTTTATTGTATTGTAGTTCTATTTCCTCTGGTTTCAATAAACTGAAAATTAAATAATATATATATTTTATGGCATGATGTTTTTACAAAGCAAATCATTCCTTTGGAAGGCACATATTGTATCTTCTGCATTCAGTTAAAAGGCAATGCGGCATATTCCATTTCGTCCAGGGCAACGAAAAGCTTCACTCATTCAGAGAAACACAAACATGACATGGTGAAACGCGGAGAAGATAGGTGCTGATCTGCTCCACGGTGTGACCTTACCTTAGTGCATGAATGCAGTAGATGACACGAGGGATGTTTTTCCTGTCGTAGACATCTGTTGTTTCAGGATAAAATATCTAAAAACAAAAGGAATGCACTCAAATTATTCAAACCATAATCCATCCTGTTGCTACAATAACATCAGACAGATGGTTCTGCCTCTAACAACTACATGATGCAATTGACACGGTATGGCCTTGTCTAAGTGTAGTTAATGTGATTTGTGGAGTCAATCAAGTCCAAAAAACTGATAAAAAACATGATCACATCTTTGGCTTAGTTTGCATTGTTGCCAACATCTGTTTAGCGCTGCACTACTGGAAAGTAAACTTCAGTTTTCCCAATTTCCTCAATTCCATTGCACCCTAAAGCCACTGTACCATATAATTAAGTTACTTAATTTAGAATGGTTCACCACAGATTACCCCATAAACACCTTTGCTAGACAAGTGCATGGCCATCCTTTGAGATTTTAATACATATGTATATACCTCAAATGATGATTCCTTAATATTCTTATTTACTCATGATAAAGAAAATTAATCTCATGTTCATCGTAATTGTAAGGTTCATTTACTTCCTTTTAAAACAAATGCAAAAATATATTCTTTATATCATACACATTATTAGATCATCAACTGTATATTCAGAAAGATCACAAAAAATTACAGACGTGCTGTGAGGGTCAGAGCAAAAAAACCTGCAAATTGTAGGCATTCGTTACCAAAGTTTACATGCAAATGCAAAACTATTATCAAAATACTAATTAAACTTAAAAAATTCATGTTTTCAGTTCCAATTTTGAATGCACCGTCATGTTGATAGAAGCAAGTTTTATTTTTTTTGGGTTGTGCTCTCTATTCCACCACAAAGGGGGCTGAGCCCTTGAGAAACCTTAGTCAATTAAAACATTCCCTCTATTTTAGGTTCCCTTGGTGATTTTTCACCCGTTAATGTGTCAATGTGTTTCAACCCCAAATGTATGGGGGGGCCTACTCAGAACTGGAGCGTCTGGGTGAAAATAATAAAGTATCTACTAATATGTCAAATTTATGTGCCACCCTCAGGAAAAAGGCAGGTTTAGCGAATATAAAAGGGAGGACAGGATTATTTTATTTTTAAAGCTGTAGTTTATAGTTGTAGACAGAATATCTGAATATAGGGATCTGAGGTGTGATATGATGTTATGACGCACTTTAAGTAAAGATCAAATGCAGCCAATCATGCATAGTGGACAATTCAGAAGCTTGGATGATGTGACCTTGTCATTTGCAGCGAACCAAAATATTCACATGGATTTTGTCCAAGTGACCACCTTACCCACTAGATTCTCTATTTGTCTCTCCTAAATACGCTTTATCTGAGTCTTTATTGATTGTACTTTCAACTAATTTTGTAGTACCAGTCGACGGGGTCTTCATAGGAGTTTGCGTTCTACTTCAAGCCAACTATATTATGCTCTTTTGCTTCAATGGTAAAAGAAATCTACGTTTGTCATCAAACCAACTACATGATGCTCTTTTACATCAACCGTCATTGTGTATTGCGTTTGGCATCATCGGAGCTATGGCTGCATCTTGAGTGTGCTTTTCTGCAAGACTTCTAAGGTTTAATTCTTATCATATCTGGTTTATTATTTGCAAATTAACAAGAACCCTAATGAAGGAAGTTGAATCATTAATTTGCTGTTTTGCATCCTGATGTGTATACATTCTCTAACTTTTCAATATTATTATTTTAGACTCCTGGTTGTTGGAGTTTTCTAGAAATCGTAGTTACATATTTGAGGATATTAACAAACTTAAAGGTTGTGAAGTTAAAATATCTTGCACCTTGATATGCATACATTTTTATCATACGTGCAATTTGGTGATAGATGCTTTCGTTTTTCGTGTCCAACCCTCACAGCGGGTCAGACTTTTTGTGATGTTTTTGAATACATGATTGATGATCTATTAATGCGCATGATATAAAGAAAAGTTTGTTACATTTGTTTTAAAAGAAAAGAAGTAAATGAACCTTACAGCTTAGATGATCATCAGAATAGTTGTCTTGATCATGAAAAAATACGAATATTCGGGATTATCAATCCATTTGTTTTGCATGATTATAGTGGTCTAACCTCGTTTTCATTAGAAGGAGCCAACCCCTCTTTGGTTATGGTACATCCTTTGAGACAGTCCTGGGATGCGGATCCTGTCAATTAACTGATTTAATAACAATGTAAATAAGAAAACTCCTATACGGTACACAGTCCACAATTAATTCCTGTAGTGCCGGTGATGTGATTTTGTTGGAACTTGCGGCAATCAGGGTCCTGAGGGTTCACTCTTTACTATTAGTTTCAAATGGTCACTTTGATGCCACTGTGATCAAACGTCACTCACCAGGAGCAAGAAAGTGGAGGAGTTAAAAGGCCAACAGCATGGATGTGGTAGGTGTTAGAAATTCAGAGACACCACAAAACTGGAAATGCAGACGCTCCAACTGGAAAGCTGCATTACAAGGACGCAACTAACATGACTTGTATTCCCGGTATTTTGCACTTTGGCGAGGCTGACAAGTGCGCACCCCTGCTCCCCGGCACATACGTCAGCATGCGGAGATCATCAGCAGGCAGCTGAGACATGCCTCCGTCCCTACTCAGTAACCATAACATAATCTCTTCTATGTAAGGAGCAAAGGATAGCAGCAAAGGACAACTGACCACTTC
The DNA here is from genome assembly GCF_964263255.1 of Lissotriton vulgaris. Lineage (NCBI taxonomy): Eukaryota > Metazoa > Chordata > Amphibia > Caudata > Salamandridae > Lissotriton > Lissotriton vulgaris. Next base: position 512,211,426 of record NC_141689.1, read on the forward strand.
TTGCCACTCGCTGCATGCTCCTGCAAGCCTCTTTGGCTTTTTGTGTCTGTTTTATCATCACACATTAGTCTCACCATCTTGTCGAATTGCTGGCCGATTTGCCTACCCCAGAAGTCTAATCTAAGCCGTAGTGCCTTAATTAAACTAGTCTCATATCAAAAGCTTTCATGTAACTAGGACCCAGGTATCAGCTAGAATGACCTTTAGTCAGCTGCAGTTCCTGCTACAGTTCGTCATTGCTTTTTAATACACCTTTGGTGCCGTTGTTCAACTTCTTAAAATGCAGGTCAGAACACAATCTTACGCAGACCATTCACAATTCTACATTAATTTTTCCCCAAAAAACATCCTAGCAATACTCATGTTTCAACTAGTATAATGCAGTGTATGGAGCCTTATACTTGACTGGTCAGTATCTCCAGTCTCAAAAGAACAACACAAATAAGGTAATTATTGGGACTATAGGACAAACCGGTCTCTTTTCTTCCAGTTTCACAGTGGTTTGGCCAAACTTTACATGCTGAGCCTAGGGTAAAGATCTAGGTTTTTTTGTCCGATGACAACATGACCTTGGATGCCGAGATGAGAAGGGTGTGTGGTGAATGTTAACACCAGATGGCCAAAGTAAAGCTCTTCCTACCTCTATTTTCTCAAACACACAAAGCTTTAGCGGTGGGTGTGCATCTCAAACATAGATTAGACTACTGTCAACCTCCATGCAGCTCTTTCCCAATTTAGAGCACAGCAGCTACAGAGAGAGCAGAACTTGGCATTTCCGGTGATCGGTGGCCTTCACAGAAATGCTTAAGTCTCACAGGCTAAGGGCTCTTTGCGATGGCTTGTAAAACACATCACTTGTTTCAAGATAGTAGTCCTCCGTTTCAGGATATTTTCTGTAGAATTCCTTCCCACCCAAAAATGGGCTATTGTCCTCTTTTCCACCTTTCAGAAAACCCTCAACGCCGACCTATTTTAGGTAAGAGACCAGTTGCTGCTAGTGTGAGCACCACATGTGTACTCATTCATTCATTGTAACGAATATATGACTTTACCACGAATACTAATACTCCGCATGGCATTACCACGCGAATTTTACTTCGCAAGTGGCTGTACCACGCAGCTTTTTAGAACGCAAGTTCTAAACTCGCATTTCAAAAACGTTACGTTCACCAGCTCTTACTTCCATCCTCCATCGAAATATGCTTTAAAACATGTCTACCAAAACTAAAAAAGGACTTCAATTATTTATGACATACTCGCCACGTCTTCGGTGCGGCTCTTTTCTTTTTTTTTTATTGACACTTTAGTGCGTTTTTTTATTGTATGTAGCCTGCTCGTTTTTTTTTTTATGGGGGGGGAGACCCCCCCAACCCCCCAAGGCCACGCAGAACTTACATGCTGGACGACCAAAAGGAATACCACTTGCGTGGTAAAGACGGTCGTTGAAGGCTCCCTCGTTGAAGAGACGTTTGCGGGGTAAGTGGATCGTTGAAAACGTCATGCGTGAAAAAGACTTCGTTGTAAATGATGTTTCCCATTGTAACAATGAACTGAGTGTCCAGTTAATATTGTCATGCAAAGAGGACCTTACTAACATGTAACAGAATAATTAAAGTATGAAACAATATTATGTTACATCAGGTTTTACTGATGCGTGTGTTGTCACTGACGTCTGTTATAATTCATAATGCCCAATGTGAATGCCATTTGATTGTAGTATGCCCTGCTTATGTTTTCAATAAAAACAAATAAAAAATAAAAGTATGAAGCAAAACAAATAGAAATGTATTTATTGTGTTTTTCAATGTAAAAATAAAATCAACAGCGTGGGATCTAATGAACAATAATATTCTGGAAAAGGCTGCGCTCGTACTCGAGCATGCCGCCCTTATGGCCGTCGTGCCTGTTCCCCGGTCTCAGAGGTGGTGGGGGGGGGGGGTCGCCGGGCGCTCTAGTGACGCAGCACCCCACCTCCCCTGGGCGGCCAATAGCAGTGGCCGACAGGGGCATGAACCGGAAGCACTTGAGTGCTTCTGGTTCAGCGCGATGCCGATACGTAGGGGCAGACCGGTTTAGACCGGTCTGCCCAGTACACCCCACTTAAAAGGGGCTGGGGAAGCGAGAGCAGTCTCTCTTTTTCTTGCCCCCCCCCAGCATCTCTCACGGGTCCGTCCGGGCCACTAGCGGCCCATCACAAACTTTTGCCCATCCACCATCCCCTAAGGCAGGCAGTTCATACGAGTGTTGCAGTATTATGTGTGTTGCTTTGTTTCCCTAAAAATGTTATTGCAGGTAGCTCAAGAAAGATGGTTAATGTAAATTGGCATTGTTGATGTTTTGGAATTATGTAATAAAAGTGGTGGTATATGTTTTCATTTACAGGTAATGTTTAATGTCAAGTTGTGTGGTTGATACTTTTGGTAATGTGTAATAAAATGTCTGTAGATGGTGTTTTGTTTGCAGGTAATAATGTCGTATTGTAGGAGGTGTTTGCCTGGTGAGGCGGTAAGGTCATGATTGGTGAGGTGAGCATACTTTTTGGTCCTTAGCGGCCATCACCATTTCTCAAATGGGGACGCCGAAGGGGGAGACAGAGGGTCTCACATGGAACTCCAGGGGCAGTTACAGCCGGTCGGTAGGCTGAAAGGGTGCACGGGCCAGGGAGTCACTCTTCCAGTGGGCTGGTCGGTCAACCCGCACTTGCATGCGCACAAGGGCGCAAGGATGCATAATTGCAGCGCCCCTTTATGGAGTTAAGGCACGCTTAGGGCATAGGGGGGGCCCGGGGGAGCCATCCGTCCGGTAAGCTGGACCCCTACGCAACGTTTACAACTCCTGGGGCAGTTACAGCCAGTCGGTAGGCTGAAAGGGTGCGGTGGCCAGGGAGTCCAGCTTTCCAGTAGGCTGGTCAGCCACCTCGGCACGCGCATGCGCACCAGGGTGCATGCAAGGATGCAGCATTGCTACGTCCCATTTATGGAGTTAAGGCTCAGGGCATAGGAGGGGCCTGGGGGAGACATCTGTCTGATAAGCTGTACCCCCTACGCAATCTTACTCCAATGGAGTCTCTGTAGTTTACCGGGATCTGGGGCTGCTGGTCACTGATCTTATCGTAGGCTCTAGCAGGGTTAAGCAGAAAGTAAAGTATATTCATGTTTTAGATTACGGTGGGAATGACTCTGTATTAGAAACATGTTAAGGGTAGCCAAGTAACATTGTGTATCTATCCACGTATCTGGATTTTCTGCGTACTTGTACATAATGTAAATAATAATTTTTTATGTTTTAATTTTGTAGTAAATACGGCCGGGGGTTACTCCCCCAATCCAAAAGAGTGTGGTTTGAAGTGCTTGCCTTGGAGGAGGGAGGGAGTCATCATCCAAGGGTGGTCTTGGGTGTAGGCAAGTACCAGGCCATATGTGGGTAAGCCCTGGAAGTGGTCCGCCACAATTTGACACTGTGGTACAAAAATAAAAAAATAAAAACAATAAAAAATCCAATTCATCCTAGACAAGAAAAAGCCACCACCCAACCAGGAAGAGGTGTACCAGGGTTAGTCCCAATCTAAACATCCAGTTAGAGTAAGGTAACAGGGAAGGGGATTTAGGTTAGGATCCAATTCCAACTTCAGGGAGTGATATTTCGGGACATTAGCAGTCAACAGAAGACTCTGGCTAGCTGGGTTGCAACGATCTCCTGCTCCTGGCAACTCAGTGATTGATGCAAACATCCGACCCGGATACAGCTAAGTCTGGCACAGCCAGGCCTTTAGGAGCTCTTTCTGGCAGTCAGAGATCAGCTCCTCATTGCTGAGCCGATCAACTCCTCTTCTTATGTTAAAGGCACAACAGCAAAGCGCCCAAGCCTAGAGCTCAAAAGGAAGGCTTCAGCCTGCAATGCCCTGACTTTACTGCACCTGCCCTTGGTACATGCTTTTGGTAGTGGTGTTCAAGAAGTAGTCGATATCTGATAGAGTGCATTTCTGGCACTGGGAGGGACAATGCTTGTCCTGTTTTGGGGACACTGGCAGAAAGCAACCAAAGTGTTGCTCGGTTGAAAATCTTCTCCCAGTGTTGAAAGGTGCATCCTTGGCGTCCACTGTGACCTTTGTGTGTTTTCATATAGTTTCTGTGGGTCAGGCTGAGATGAGGATGTCAAGGAATTATGTCAGCCAGCCCATGCTGATACTCAGCTTCCACCAGAAGAAGGGTTAAAAGGATGAGTTTCATTAGAGCACAGGCGCTGGAAGTAGAGGGCGCTGCAGCACCTCAAAATAACCTCTGATGCTTTATGCTGTAGCATTAGCGAAAGCGCCTTTGAAAGGTGCAAGTTTTCTTTCAGCTGTTGCTGTTTGGTCAAAGAGAGCAAGTCAAACTTCATAGGAAACTGCAGCTAATTCTTCTAACATTAAATATTTGTTTACATTTCATTTCGTTGATTGCAAAATGGACACATTTTTTAAGTGGAACTCAAGTAGGCTCTTGCTGGGGAACAAGGGCGTGTGAAATGAGAAGTTTTCATTATGGAAGCTTTTTTCACACATATAATTAAAACCATTTGGTTACTTTGTAAGATTCAAAATATATCAGCAGCATGAGAAGTACAAATGAGTAACATTGGGTCAGATGTATGAAAAATATTTTGCAATCGCAAACCCTCCGATTCACCAAATTACTGGGTTTGTAACATCTCTAAATGTTCAAAAACCATGTTACGAGTTGGAACGTTTTTCTGACTTGAAAAATGGTGTTTGCAACCCCTACCAAACGGCAATTATGAAGGGTTGCAAAAAAAGGCTATTCTTTCCAAATTGCAATTTGGTAAGCAATAGATCATTGGTATGTGACCGCAATTCCACTTCAGCTCAAAGGAGGTGGCAACTAAGTTGAAAATAAGAAGGGGTCTTCTTTGGAAATTGTGCTAACAGAAGTAAGCCTCTTCTCCTTGTTATTCTAAATGGAAAACCTTTCTTTTAAAAGCAGCACCAGTTCCTTTTTGGAGCTTATGCTTCGTTACAAATTAATCCATTTAGAAATGCAATCACAGGGATGGTGGTCAGCTGTCCCTTGCAGGCTACCATCCCTTTGTTTGTAACCAATCACAGGAAGTTGAAAGTTACAAACTGTCTAATTAATAGTCATTAAGCAGGCCAATATTCAAACCCTTATAAACTAATTTTAAATCCAACCTAATAGTACACAGGTTGGTTCACAAATTCAGATACTGGTCGCAAAAAGTGGATCTGTAATTTGTGACTACTTTTTGCAACCAGTAGTAATTCTGCCACCTGGCCTCTTAATCCTTTAAGCAAAGTATGATACATTCATTTTACTTTAATGCCACATTTGTTTTTATGTAGGTCCTATTTTCATTTTACATCAACAATAGCACACCCAAAAACAGTAAATAATGGTTTATAGGCGTATATGCCCTTTATCTTACATAATGGCACTCACTTAATGCAGTGCTAATGAAACTGTGTGATAAAACCCATTTCAGCAGGTTTTATTGTTTGCATGCCTTATATATTCACCTGTAAGCTAAATTTTGAGATGCAGTTTTACTGTGATTTTTTGATGCATCACAGCAAGCAATAACAGTGCCATACTCTCACTAGCAAAATGTTGTGGCCGAATGCATAGATAGGTGTACTCAGTACTGTTACCATTCGTCATGCCTCATTTTTACTTGGTTATATTAATCAGGAGGACAATGTCTAGAGGGCCGGTTATTTCCTCTATTGGGGTTTACCTCAATATTTAGACCAGGGTATAAATAAGCACTACAATGCTGCATCATACATGTCCCCCATCATACAGCCAAAGCTGTCAAATCACATGGACTGAACATCATCCCCTAGGCCAACGACATCCAGTTTATCCTCTCACTTTCAGAAGACACCTCTACCACTAGCAGGGCCGGCTCTAGGCTCATGGTGGCCCTGTGCAGGGAGCGTAGGTGGGGGCCCCGGAAGAGGGGGTCCGGACGGGGCGGAGCTCAGCAAGGTGTTTTAATAATACGTCCACTGTGGCACTATTTGTGATCTCTTTAACTCAACGTTGGCCTGTTCATGGAGTTAATCCGAGCAAGGTTGCTTTATCATTTGCAGCATAAGGATTCAGGTGCAGTACGTGATGAAAAGGAAGCACCTATAATCTAGAAACTAGAATCTAGGACTGAAGTCTGATTGCATTACTGCCGGCCCATTCAGAGTATCCAGGTAACTAGCAGAGATGCAGACATTTGAAATCGCTAGATTGTTTTCATGGACAGCATATTCCCAGAGTGCAAACGGGCATCATTCCCTGGATGCCCACAAGATTCAAAGAATTATTACATTGTGCCAGGGAGATTGTTTTCAAGGGGGTGTCAGAGATGGGGCAATAATATATACACAGCAAATGCAATATTGCAATTTGAAGAGATGACCTACCCTCCATAGTAGTGAGCATCTAATGCTAACCTCTCCCAGATCTGCACGACTTTTATAGGTTTTCTTCGAGCATTACTTCAAATGAGAGTATATATGGCAGGAAGGAAAAACAGATTAACAGATGAATAGCTTACTAATGAGAAGAACAAAAAAACAGGACCTCGAAAAACATACAAGAACTACATTTTTAGGTCGAGCATTCGAGACCTCTGTCTTGTATATACTTTAGTATATACTTATCATGACTCTGGAGATCGGCCCTAGGACTTGTCTGCGTGACGCTGCTCAACAGTGCCTGTAATATTCACACTCCTCACAGTCACAGATTGAAATTAATCTATATACCTGCAAGTCCGCTGTCCGCTGAGACTCTCACCGTTCCAAATAGGGTCGGGGAAAGAGTCGAGATGCCGGAGTCAGACAGAGGTGTTCTCTGAATGTGATAGTCGGCGGTGGCGTTGGTATTAATGTTTATTCTCACACACGATGACGACGCACGCACTCTCCCTGGCGCCGGGACTCGTGACCACCGTGACGCGTCACAGCGGCTCAGAGCAGCAGGTGCAGTTGCGCACTGCGCACAGGGGCTGTCCCAGGGCCGTCACGTCATTGGTAGTAGGCTAAGATTGACGGCCCTGGGACCCAAACTGCTGGCTGGCTGGGCGGCAAGTTAGTAAAACTAAAGAACAACAACGCTGCCAAGTGCCATTGCTAGTAGCCAGGGTCGGAGCCGGAGGCCGCCAAATCCTGCCAGGGGGCCGCCACTGGCACGAACGATGACCGATCCTTCCGATCCTCGTCCGTCGTGGCTGGCGGCCCCTGGGGTTTGGCGGCCATGTGCAGGTGCACACTTTGCACATGCCTAGGGCCGGCCCTGCCACTAGAGCCAACTTCCACAGATGCATGATGATCGTCGCCTGGTGGATGAAGGACAACCGTCTCAAATTCAACACGGACAAGACAGAAGTACTCTTCGTTGGGAAAAAAACCTCGCCATGGAACGACGCATGGTGGCCTGCTGAATTTGGCCCTTCCCCCGACCCAGACCCCCCACATGCACAACCTCTGCATCATCCTGGACAACAAGGTATCTATGAAGATACAGGGAAACCGTCTCATCTACCTGCTTCCACACCCTACACATGCTCCAAAATATCTTCCGCTGCACCCCAGTCAACAACATATTTTTCACCTCATATGATCATGTGATGTTGAGGTGACCCTGGGACTCAAACCTAGTCACAAGGTCTGCAACTCTGACCATAGCACAATTTTATGCAACCCTCTCCTCTCCCCCAACAAGTACTAATAGACACTGGTGATGAGGTCAAACACCTGGCTGCTACGGAGGCCACTTCTCTTACTCATCCCCTCCACAGCCCATTATAGCCTCAGGTCATTTACCTGGCAAGGGAAGTGTCAAAAGCACATTGCTGCTGCTCAAAGGGGAGTGGGGAGGAGGGGCGTAGGTGAGATTGTCCCAATAAAACCTGCTCCGCTGTGAGGCCCTTGCTCACAACATACCCTCCCTGGCCTAAAAGTGATGGCCTGGAGGGAATACACTGCTTCTGGAAGGGCATGCGAGGCAGGTACCAAGGCGGGAATGCCCCAAATGCTAAGGCAACACCTGATCCACAGCCCCAATTTACAGCAGGACAGGGAAGTGACCTAGATACTGACGCCACATTAAAGTAGGCTGGGAGGGACAGGAAAAGAAAGTCGGTCTCTTGGGCCGGTTTAAAGAGGCCTAAAAAAACGGCTCACAGGTGACCCTGGGGCACTGGCCCACCAACCAATGCCCTATTGCCCGTCTTCCCAATCCGAGCCTGGTCTTTCGATGCTCCTGTTGAAAACTGGTTATTGTTTTGAAAAACAAATTCTGTTTGAAGTCCTGTTAAATTTCGAAGTACTTTGGAATGCTTTTGGTGGAAAGGCCTTTTTTCAGACTGTATGCCTGTAAATCTCTTAAAGACTTCAGAATAAGGGCAACAAGGAGTTCACTCTTGTTCTAAAGCAGAATTACATTATGTTTGTCTTGAGAATTACATTATTTTTGGTAAATCTAGATGGCTTTATAATGTGCAACTGATAGTTTATTACTTTGTTTTAAGCAATTTTTTTTATAATCTCTTTGGAGATTATTTGGTGATAATTAAAATGAGCATTCACACTATGAACAGGATATAACTAGCACTTTTTAGAAAATGTTGATACAGTTCTGTTATCCCATACAGCTCCATCCCTAATTTGTCCTGAGAAAGTTAAGAGCATCATTCTAGATTGTATATCATGTCGGGAAATAGCCTAGATGCTTACTTATTTGCCCAGGTAGCTGCATACTTATCTATATATAGGTTATGTACAATAGACCACAATCGTGTTACTGCTCCTTTGTGTATCAAGCAGTTGTGTACTGAGCTAAGCTTCTCCATTTAGGGTTTAACTGCATTGACAATTTGTGCGCATACAACTTTAAGGCGTGCAATTTATTGCTGTAGCTCAGGAAATTGCTGTGCATCCAGTTCTTTGCTTCTGTTAAGTGCTGACAAAACGCTGCATTAGTCATATTGACCGACAGGCTACTTTTAAGCAGTGCACATCCACTATTATTTGACACACTACACAAATCAGATTTACTTGTGATAATAATAGTGTCACTGATCAAGAACTTATTTAAACACAAAGTAGTGTGAAAATATATTTTTCCTTCTGCTGTGCTCTCTAGAAATTGCCCAGAGTTGATCAGTGCTGTCAGGAGGTTTAAGAAAACCCAGGAGTTAGATCAAGTAAGGCTTTAAACCCCCTTTTGAACAAAAAATGTAAAGCAAACCTTTTTACTGTGTATCTCTGCTTTTATTGTAATAGATGGTAGATGACAGCATTTCGCAATGCTAGTTGGGTTTTATTGCTATGTACAGTTTTTTTACTTTTGTATGTTACATGTTCTATTTTCTCATATTGGGCCTGATTCACAAGGCTCTGGGATGAGAAGTTGGAAGTGTTACTCCTTGCTCGCACAGAGATGTTCTGTCTAGTACCTCATGCTTTCTGTCGCAAACTAATGATCCCTGGAGTTTTTAAATGTGCAAAATTTAGCCAGGCAGACTTTCTACCACGTTTCAAGCTCTGTATGTGTACATTTGTTTTAGAAACATTTTTTGTTGTTGACTCCACGGGTAAAATATATTCGCCGATGGAGAAATCCAGTTCTCTATTCCCCCTTAAGTATGTTCTCTCCTTTTAAGTGTGAGTGTTGAAAATAGTAATCTACGTAACGTGCATGAGGTATGTGAAAACCTACCAGGATTTTGAGTGTTCACTTGCTTGTCTCACTCCCTAACCTTAAATCTGTGTGTGTGCAGACATTTTGGCAGACTTTCCACATGTACACCTTATGATACAAAATGCCACCATTTTTTGAGACTCGGGATATGGAGTTTGTTCGGGAAGTGAACTTTGGTGCACCTCAGTAACACTTATGTGTGCATTGTGTTTAATACCTGCGGCTCTGACACATGGAGCTAGATTCTAGAAGTACACTGGAACATCAGCGTGCACCAGCACTCACCTTATGACCTCCACTGCACTTCCATATTAAAGAAAGGGCTGGAAACGCTCGCACAACCTGGTTTCTAGTAATAGTGAAAATATGAGATCTCATTTTGAATTCACACAATGCGAAGAGGGATGTATCCTCGAGGGTATGATGTGTGGTTTCTTGTAGTTCTAGCCAATCACACAGAATGGGGCCCCTGAAGGGATATGAAGGCAGGGGGGCAGGGGAAACCAACGTAAAGGCTAGTTGTCACTAACATTTCAAACCCACAAAGGTCTTATAGTCCCCCGGTGAAGAACACGCAGGCGTATGCAGAACATTTCTTTTTAAAGCAAATCAGGATAGGAAAAACAAACATTTTTTTTAGAATAAATGATCTCACATTTATTATATCAATTCAAATACCAACCATAATGCTGTTGAGTGGATGGATATAGCATAAAACAAAATAACAGTAACTAAACTGCATTCACACAGTCTAACCCCCATTGAATACAATTTTGTTGATATCATAAATCAAAACCTCAGAGGGGAGACGGGAGGAACAGAGAAACTGCAGCACCAATGCGCGTTTTGGTGTGAGACCCCAATGGTGGGTCTCCGCTTCTTCAGGGTGCAATAACAAAGGGAGACGAACAAAGAAGAAGCGCCTTGTTTTGACATACACTATCAATGACACATAGGGGATTTCGCTGTAAGGCCCCAAAATGAGGGGTAGGACGGATAGCCTGCAAATTTGCGGTAAAAGAGATATGCAGATACTGCTGTAGTAAGGAGACAGCCAAATGGGGCCCCCAAGACAATAAAATATAGCTCTCGAAGATATACAGCAAACGCCTCCTCAGGGCAGAGGTATAAATGGCTGCGCGAGGCAGGAACCTTTTCCACGCATTCCAATATGGATGAACCTAGTTTAATCCCAATACAGAACCCACTTCCTTCTGGTCCGGGCAGCGTCGATCGGGATAGCAGGATGGCTCCCGTCGGTAGTACTGGAACATATTTGACTGTGTGTCTGCACCATAGTGCAGATGTGGTCTTACGGGTAAAGAAACCTAGTAATTTTGCACGCACTGTAGGGTTTCCATGTGGGGAAGTTCCAGGGATGTGCCGTCAAAGACGTTGACAGGCAGGTCAAGCTGCCAGTAATGAAAGACAGTGGCGAATTGAATTTCCTCTCCATCCTCCAGTGCTGTACAGACAGTGTCCACGCATGCGCTGAATAGAGCATATTTTACTGAGACTGGCACAAGGACCCGGTCTGTGCCAGGAACAAATGAGGAGGGCACTCACCACCACAAAGTGGCACCAGGTGTCTAATCTGCAATCGGTGCTCCTTGTCTCATTCACAATAGAGATCATTTTCTTGATGACTTGTGTACACAGAGGGTAATGAGGTGAGAGGTGTTGATTGGAGGATGTTGATATTTTCAAAGGCTTACTTAGAATGCCGCTTGGGCTGGGACCAGTTCAATGCATCGTCCTTACATCTTTGTGGTATGTTACAACAGAAGCTAGAATTCAATTGGGTACAGATGAAAAAGAAGTGTTTAACAAGGGACACGAGAGCACTCCTCTGCATCCATCTGCCCAGCTCTTTAAGCCTTTTTTCAGGGCTTCTAGAAAGTGAAGGCTCTTATGTTTATAGGAGCAAAATTATGATGGATTTTCTTCACTCTCCAGCAACACAACTAATCAAATTTCAATACGTATGTGACGTGCGTTTGTCTGCTTTTTTAAAAAGAAATTGAGGGCTTGATATGCAGCTTAACAGCCACAAAAGACAAGTTCAGCCCCCACTCCAAAGATCAAGGGAGTGCCATGAGCTCCATTCAATAGAGCTATTGACACAACATCTTCTATGGAGTTTGGTAACCGCACATTTTGCTAAAGCACGCTTGGGGCACATGGCCTCTGTACATAATTTGATAACTGTGCCTTTCTATTTGATTTTTATCACCTGCTTTATATTCTATCCTCAGTAAATTTTTCTTTATAAGAACTGTCAACAACAGATCTTATCTCTGCTGTAGGCTGTATACACCCAAAGTGTGCTCGAGCCACAGCGAGGACAGCTGCAGCGTTTTACTAAAATGATGTAAGGTGACTGGTGGTAGTGGTGGCTGTGTAATATAGTTAAACAATATAGGCCTTTCTATCTTCACCCGTGCTGCAGAGACTGCCTATGATCCCTCCTCTATAAATGCCTTGTAGCCAATGTGTTCCACCCATTTTAGCTCTCTGTAATTTTTGCTTCTGGTCTACCTGGTTTTGGACTTTTATAGTGTGAGTGAGTCTCGCCAATGGAATCGCACTCACTTTAAATTCTGTGTCAATGGACTGCGAGTGCTAACCACCAGCTTCAGCCTTTTACGCCAAGGTCCCCTGGTGCGCAGCTAGGGCAAGAATCTCTGGGCTGGTTGCACGTGAACCACACATATGCAAACATGTGAGACTGCTGTCTAGCTCAGCCCAGTATCTTTGCACGGATAACCTGTTGCTGCTTACCAGATGTAGAACTTGAAATGTAAATGGTCATTCACCAAACATAGTGTAAGTCTGTAGACGTAACTGAAAATATTGGGTACTTTACTGAATTATACATTTTGGGCAAAAACAGTGCAAAAGCAGTTTCATCCGACTTGGGCCTAGAGATTTAAGTGAGGTACCAATAATAGGGTACAAATGTACCCCAAGCGCAGATCCAGAGTCGCTTTTCTGATAGCTGTACTCCATATGGTACTTGAAGATTTGTCATAACTCATAATTAGACTCAGATCTTCTTACCGGGCTAGGTTAATTACGCTGCTGGCCAGCAGGAGATTAAAGGCCTCCCCACACAATAAGATCATTAGTCAGTGTTTGGTCATGCTCTTGGCAAAGAAAGTGAACAGAATCTGCATGTTATCTTTCAAACTGCTTATAACAACCATAGATTAGGGGTCCAAGGGAAAGGATTTAGAGACCCACGAGGTGAAGATTCCCCAATTTTATAATACACACACTAAGTCACCTCGAGTCTTCTCAACAGCAAAAATGAATGAGCTATAGTCGAAGTCCTCTCAATTACAAAAAACAACACAATGTGTTCATCAATAAGGGGAATTCATCCCTTAAGGATTAGACCCCTCACTCACCTAAAGGTGACATGCTTTGATCAGATCCCTGTACCGTTGGCTTTCTTCAGGACCAGTTATAAAATATGCTGCTGCTTCAAAATATGTGAAAGAAATGGTAATCATACAAAACCAGTATTCCTGGGTCTTCTTATCAGGTAATACACAAGGTATCCTTCCATGTAGGATAACCCTGCCTCACCTCAACCTGGCTGGCCGCTCACGACGGAGGCCCCGCTCTGTCCGTCGGTATCTTGATTTGAGTAGAGCTTGCCCCTGGTCCTGAAGAAAGCCAACGGTACAGGGATCTGATCATTAGACTGAAACATGTTGACCACAATTGGACAGTGGTTTTAAATCCATACCACTGTGTTGCTTTATGTTTTAATACTATCAGATGGAGCACAATAATAAAACTCAGGGAGTGCATCTTTTCTAGATAGTTTTAACCTTTTTCATTATTTTCTCACACAGCGCTGCAACCTCACAACACCCTTTTTACTCGCATATGGGAATTAGCACCCATCCTGATCGCTAAATAAAACATCTCTGAGCTCCTTCATAACATCACGAAGAAGTAGCTCCCAGTGTTGACTAGGATTTCTTCACTGGTAAGGAGGACCCATATGATGAAGCAGGTCACCTTTGGGTGAGTGAGAGGTCTAATCCTTAAGGGATGAATTCCCCTTATTGATGAACACACTGTGTTGTTTTTTGTAATTGAGAGGACTTCGACTATAGCTCATTAATTTTTGCTGTTGAGAAGACTCGAGGTGACTTAGTGTGTGTACCTTTCAAACTGCACCTGGCCTCAGAAAATCAGTCCTACAGAAAGAAAGGAGAACACCCAGACCTCTGGAGCCAAGAAAGGGGCTCCACTTTGACGTTTTGGAGGAAGGGAATCAAGAAACTATGGTAGTTAGGGGCAGGACTTAGCCTCTCAGAGAAGGTCTCTCAGTAGATCACTTCAAGCCGCCATGCTGGAAAGTTCCAGAATTCTGTGCTGGGGGTTGGGGTAGACAAGGAGTCAAGATGTCACATGAGGATTGGGCAGAGGTGCCCATCTTCTGGAATTTTTCACCTGCACAAGGGAGAGACTATAGAGAACGTTCTGGACCTGGGAATGACGGCACCAAAGGAATGACTGGCTGGAAGGATGAGCCCCTGACTCCACTGCAAAGATGGACATAAGGATGTTTGGACTCAAGCTTGCACCCATGGACCAGAACTCTTTCTCCAGGGCCAGTGGTTCTGGTTCCCTTACATGTTCTGAGGGACGTTAATGTTAATGTTAATGTTATTTGTATTTATAAAGCGCAGACTGATACCCGAAGGTGTCCTGGCGCTGTGAGAAGACCTACTGTGAGCTGAGCAGAGGAATAGCCAGATTAGATTGCAAACAGCCATGTTTTCAGTGCCTTTCTAAAGGGCAGAAGGTTGGAAATATTTCTTATGTTCAGCGGTAGTGAGTTCCACGATTTAGCCGCATTGATCGTGAAGCTCCTTCCGCCCCAGTTCGCTTTTTTTACTCGAGGGATGCCAATGAGCTTTAGGTCAGTTGACCGCAATACTCTGTTAGGCTTGTTCCAAGTAAAACGTTGTTGAAGAAAGTTAGATCCTATGCCATGAAGAGCTTTAAATACCAGGCAGAGTGCCTTGAATTTGGTGCGTTTGCTGACAGTGAGCCAGTGGAGTCGTTTTATTTTGGTTGAGATGGGTTTGTATTTTGGTGTGGCTGTAATAAGTCTGGCGGCTGCATTCTTTAACATCTGCAGTTTGTTCATCGATCCTTTATGAACCGTAAGGTAAAGGCTATTGCAATAGTCTAGTCTTGACATTATACTACAGTTTGTTGTGCTTCCTTGGGTGGTAGGGGCATGATTTTTTGCACAATTTAAGAATGTACGAGGTGGTGGAGGCGACCTGGTTTATTTGGTCCCTAAAACATTAGATGGATAGATCTGCTTGGCAAGAGACCCGGGAGGGTTCTTCTGGATGTTCTGTGTACTGACCCTGCAGATGGGAGACATCCATCTATAGGGGCCACTGACTCAGCTGCTGAAACAAATGTGCCCTGCAAGACACCCAACGCCATGGGGCCTGGGGAGTGCAGCAGGTAAGATACTCCACTGGCAGCCTACGGACGGGCTTCTGAAGAAATCTCCAGCCAACTAGAGGTGCCAGGAGCCCAGAGAGAGGACAGTAACGGCATCAGGAGCAGTGAAATCAAACTCCACCCAGAAAAAAATAAATTATGAGGTTAGGAGGCCTGAAGAAAATACTCCTGAGGCCAAGGACTTGTCACCAGAAGTAAACTGACATCAGGATGTGTAAGGTCCTACGGAGTCTGGGAAGATCCCCTCTTGTTTTACTCATACCTCCAGGGAGAGCCATGTGCCCAGGATCAGTTAATTTCATTAAAGCTAGGAGGCACTTACCTGGGGCCCTCTCCCCTGGGAAGACTTTTGTTGCTGGGGACCACTGCAAAGCAAAAGGTCCCGGGCCCCTA
The DNA here is from genome assembly GCF_964263255.1 of Lissotriton vulgaris. NCBI lineage: Eukaryota > Metazoa > Chordata > Amphibia > Caudata > Salamandridae > Lissotriton > Lissotriton vulgaris. Next base: position 512,227,040 of record NC_141689.1, read on the forward strand.
TTTCCCAGGGATAGGAGGAGGATGGAGTGCTGCCGTGCTCCTACAGCTGCATGGAGTGCCTCCCCTGCTCTCTATGCCATTGTCTGGGAGGAGCATACTACCAACACCACCCTACCTGCATCAGACGTGGGTGGGAAATGAAGAGGTGCTGTCTTCCATGACGGTCGTGCAGGGAGCCAGCCAGGTGTGCTGTAGAGTACTGCTCAGCCTGTGCTGTGGGTATAGAATGCTCGAATGTTGGATGAATGTCAGTTGCAGTACGGGCTGAGCCGAGATCATACTGCTCCTGGTGGGGTTCTCTATTTGATTGCTTAATCTGGAATAAAATACCATCTATCAATTTACTAACCTCGGCTACCTGATCTTTACGTTACATTTGGCGACGATTTACAAAACGGACCTCCACGTCAATTTCCAAGAGACTTTAAAAAAAAAAATGAAACGGAACGAAAAGAGAAACTTAAAGATAAGGATAAGGATCTAAACGGAAAAGGAAACCTTGTACAAAGCACCTTAAGCGTACTGGCACCGAGAATCCCACTAGTGACCTCTGAGCGGTCGCCCTCTACACCAAATGTGCCAGTCTCTGCTTCGTTTTCCTTTTACTGTCTGTTTGTTTTGACTGCTGCCTGCGAACACCGTCCTGACACCGTGTGAGTGTCCTGGTGCAACAATCCTTTCACTGCCTGACCGGCATGAGGATGAGTTCCGGTTGAAAAGCAGATTATACTGAACCAGTTCGGGGAAGGAAAGGTGAAAGAGTGACCCTCAACCGGAGTACAACTGTTTGTTTTCTGCTTTCTCCTGACCTGCTCTTTTTAGTGAAGAAAAGAGTGTTCCATTTACTTCAGCAGCAGGCGGAAGGGAGTTTTACATTTTCTTCAGCAGCAGTCTGTTAAGTGTTTAACGTGAAAATTTTCTTAATTATACTTTATTAATATTTTAAAAGTTAAGACCACATAGATCTTTCTCGCGCTCTTACCGTTAATGTATGCGTCTTTCAAAGTCAGCGCGAGGCATCTTCACGCATCAAGCCTTCCTTACTTGGATTCCATTGTGACGACTTCTCAACGTTACCACAGCTGTCCGTCGATAAGAGGAGCATTCTTTAGCCATGAGCCACCTGGCTCAACGTCAAAAACGTGCCGCCATTTTGAATATGTGGATTTTCTTCACGTTACTTGTTGTTCCCTGCAAATCTCTGTATAGTTGTGTTTTTTTGGAAAGTTTAGTGAAGTCGCTTCATGAAGCTATTCACTCCACCTTGGTTATGGCTTCTTCCGACGCATTTATTCGATTCTGAGACCTTGGAGCGCATTATTCTTTCATCTGCAGGTACTGTTTCGATTTCATTCCGGGATCTTGGAGTGCATTATTTTGTCATCCGCAGGTACTGTTTTACTACGTATTTTATCTGGATGACTCCTTACACAGATTAGGCTGTTTTCTGTGGGAACTTTGATCATCACTCCGACTGTACTGTCTGACAGTGTCACCTAATAGTTATTGTTCATCATTTCAATAAGAAAATTATATGCTCATGCAATTTGGAGACTGATAATGCTAATTTTCCTACCAATTAATTCTACTGCAGTGATTTCAGAATACACATTTAATGATACGTATACAGGCATATTGAAAGTTAGAGATGGAATGATCTTTAGAGTCCTATTTATTTTGCATGCCTCTACTCCACAGTAAATCGGGTTTTACTGTGTCATATTTAAAAAATATATATATATATGAAGTGGGGTAATGCTTTCTACTCTTTTAAAAGGAAGAATGCAAATGCATTCTCTTGTGCACTTTCAGCCACACAAAGTTTTTAAATTGTAAATGTATTATATTTTTTATGTGTGGTCCCTTAAAAATGCAAATGCATTCTAATGTGCACCGTTAGTCACACCAAGCTGTGTGGTCTCTTTCCCGAACATGTTTTGAGGAAGATTTTAATATTCCATGTGGTCTTACACCACATAATGCAAATGCATAATTTTAAAATGTGTGGCCTTTTTCTCTCCAACTTGCTTTGAGGGAGATTATTTAAAATGTCATATGTGCTGTGTGGGTTCATCCCACGCCTTTCTCTCCAACTTGCTTTGAGGGAGATTGTTTAAAATTTCATATGTGCTGTGTGGGTCCCTCCCACGCCTTTCTCTCCAACTTGCTTCGAGGGAGATTGTTTAAAATTTCATATGTGCTGTGTGGGTACCTACCACGCAGATTGTTTAAAATTTCATATGTGCTGTGTGGGTACCTCCCACACCTTTCTCTCCAACTTGCTTTGAGGGAGAATGCCAAAGTTTCATGTGGTATGTCCACATTTTGCGTATATGTCTTACTTCTTATTGTGGCATGTCCACATCTTGTGTGCATGTTTTACTCATTTTATGGGCTATGTCCACATTTTGCGTGCATGTCTTACTTCTTATTGTGGCACGTCCACATCTTGCATGCATGTTTTACTCATTTTATGTGCTATGTCCACATTTTGCGCGCATCTCTAATTTCTTTTATGTGGTTTGTCCACATCTTAAGCACACTACTTGGTGTTATTTCCTCTATCCTGCACTTGTTTTTCTTTTTCAATATTCAAGCTACCTTCACTCTGGTCTGGCCAATCAGTGTGCCTGGTGCTTTTTGCCGTTTCAGCTCCTTGTCTGTGATGTCTTTGCACCTTATTTGCAGTGCAGATTTCACGCTTTGCCTCCTCTATTTCTTTACTTATCTTCTGCATCTTTCTCACTTAACTCAGCTATTGTCTCCGTAAAAGGAGGAAGAGGGGTTTGGTGTTGCTCCAGTGTTTGTCTTTCTTAGTTCATGCTTTGCTTTCACGGGTCTACACCCTTCTTTGTGTTTTCAGACAATGGTTTTATGAATTTCACTCCACCTCTTCACATGTTTTTGAAATCTATTTATTATATTAATGTTCTTAATTATATTTATATATGTTTGCATAATACTTTGTATTGTAACTTCTCATTTAGTTTTTGTGAAGAATCATCTTTTCATTGTTAAGAAGAGAGAAGTTGTAGAGTACTGCTCAGCCTGTGCTGTGGGTATAGAATGTAGAATGCTCGAATGTTGGATGAATGTCAGTTGCAGTACGGGCTGAGCAGAGATCATAGTGCTCCTGGTGGGGTTCTCTATTTGATTGCTTAATCTGGAATAAAATACCATCTATCAATTTACTAACCTCGGCTACCTGATCTTTACGTTACATTTGCCCACATGGGCTTCCCACATGTCGAGCTGGGCGCCGGCCAGGCGTGCCGACATGGGCTTCCCACATGTTGTGCAGGGAGCTGGCCAGGCTTGCCGACATGGGCTTCCCACATGACTCAGGGCTTCACAGAACCTGGGTGCTCCACAGAGGAGCAGGGGCACTCGAGTCACCTTTTAAATGAAAAAACAAAATGAAAAAAAATAAAAGAGGACAAAGATGTGATGAAAGGCTTCATTTTTTAAAATAAAATGAATAGGAAGCATAGCCGCAGAATAGGGAATTACTCCAGAAGCCTCAGCACCTAATTCGCTCTTGGTCGAGGGCTCCCCCATAAGGCCCTGAGGCAGTCCAAATATGTGCATATTGATTACTGAGGTGCCATAGGAAGGGCATAGGCACTACCAACATTTTCAGCAAGTCTTTGGGGGTATGCCAGATGTGCATCAGCCAGCAGAAGAGGACGAGATAGTCTACCCTGAGCACTCGTAATACTTTTCTTTGAATCCAATAAAATAGTTGGAGTCTTTATATGTTGTTCCAAAGTCCTTATTCTTTATTCCAAATTATTCTGGTAGCGTTTTCACAGCTTGATGAGGTATAATTTTCACAAAAAAACAGCCTTCTTCCGGGCTGCGAACCCAAGAAAAAACGCACAATTGCTGAAATAATCCTAGCAACTCAGATAGAAGAGTCGAGCCAGCACATGTAGGTAAACCCAAAGCGTATACATCACCCAGAGAAGAAAGTACGTTAATGAAAAGAGAGCAAAGCCACCATAAGTTACGTGAGAAGTCAAGTCAAAAAAGAGAATCTAACAGACAACATCGAACCTGAAATGTATGCGAATTACAAAAGAGAGAGCACCCTTATCATTCAAAAATGAAAAAGACCTGACAGTTATTTTTCACTAATCAAAACGAGCGAGTCCACATAGGAACCAACAGTATCTTAGGTACCTGTGGGTGTAAACACAACCCGTTATCTAATTGCTGTAGGCAATATATAATCGTTAAATAATAAAGATTAAATGTAGAATAAAAAACACCTTCTAACTTGCTAAATCCAATCCTTGCAAGTGAGGTCCTGGTAAGTAATCAAAGTATCTCAGCCACCGCATCACGTTTTCCACGCACTTTAATCTACCAAATAAAACAGTAACACCACTAATCAACCGATCACTGATACAAAGGAGCCATCCTGTAAAACCACAACATTAGCAGGAATTGAGTATACCCATTGAGAGCCTAAAGCTCACCTGATATGTATGGTGTAGCCCCACATCTATCTTAGAGTGGGTACAACGTAATCCAACCAGTAAAGTAAGAATACTGTAAATTGCTCAACGATCACGTGTTCGTGACCTAAGGTGAAAACCACACTTTGAGCAGGTACAAAACATATTATGTTGGTACTAAGGAGACACTGAAAATCCATGTCTAACAGTCAGCCAAGGTTCCCCAAAAGGGTTGCCTTCAGTCTCCCAGGAAGTTATAATGGTAACTCTGGGAGAAGGTCGATTCGTTTTGTAAGCCCTCCAGGAGCTTGTGCTTTTGCCTATGAGCTCTGAGTGCAGTGACCCCTGTTGGTGGGTCCCAAATATGCACTTGCGGCATGCCAAATCTACAGAAAAGACTGTTGCACATATTGAATTGAAGTCATAATGCTTCATTGACAATGACAAAATTGACAATGAAATATTATATGGTAGAATCAAGGTATTGAAGGGGCTTTATTTACAAGCACAAAGTTAACAGTCAATTATGACTTATTTTGATAAAGGTCACTAAAATGTTTTTATCAACTTGTTGAAATGCCCAAGATTAACAGTGAGCCATGACAGGCCTTAAGGAATGTAATTGTGTGATTGAGGACACCACCTTACGTTACTACCGATAACAATCTTATTAGTGTTGTATTCGTTTTGTATATTTCTGCTTTTTATGATTGTGGTGACACCCTGACAAAGCCAGTAGGCCTGCCTGTAGATAACTTCTGCCCATTGACCTACATCACTTCCCTTGAGCAGGCCTTGGACTGCTCTGCTTTGCTACCCTCGAGAATTGAGTGCTGTGGCAGGCTGCTTGGTTCCCAGTGGACAGAAGGTTGCAGACTGATTACTTGTGAAGGACTCATTAATAACCCACTTTCTTTCAAGGTCTGTCTGGGGTCCTTGCATCTCCATTAGGCCTGTGCATTGTGGGTTGAATAGGATGCTCATTGTACAGGATAGTGAATGTCCAATTAGGAACATCCTGTGTATGCGTGCACCGGTGGGAGGGTTCACGCAGCCTGCCGTTATCCATGGGTGAAGGGATTGCCTTCCTCTCGCTTTGTTCTTGGCCAACTCGCCCAGCACTGCAGTTGTGTGGTGTGAGAGCCTCCCTCCCTTTCTTTTGGTGCAGGTTCATCCATTCAGTAATGCAGCGGTGCTGGAACCGATTTGGAGTGGGATGGTAAGTATCGATATCAACTTGCTAAAGCCATAAGAGTGTCAGTTGCTAATAATACGTACGTTTTGGAGCATACTTCCCCAATACACTGCTAAAGTGTGGGTTGTAGAGTATTGTGATTTATACAGAGTGCATTTGTCAGTGAACTTACAACTTTGTGCAACAAAATCACTCGACACAACTAATGACTGCAAGGTTTGATTGGGGACACTCTAAAGCGGTTGTAATACCCTACTACGTATATCTACAACCTCACTCTGCACATTTTTAATAATACCAGCCGAGGACAGAATAAATTATTTTTTCCTACGCGCCAGGTATTTTTTAAACTCACTTTTTTCACCTCACTTCACTCACACTCTCTCCCTTATATCACACTCCCTCACATAGTTCACTACTAAGTGCTCCTACGCAGTCGTGAGTCGTAGCACGCCGCATCCCGTAGAGGGATGCGAAGGCCCCGATGATGAAGCATGACACCAAGGGGCCTGTTGGTGTGTGAGGGACATTTAAACAACACTGTGTTCCCCATCACTTTAAGGACCACTACTACTTTCTGTGTGGATTCCACTTTGTTTAATCGTAATTTGATTGGGGACAAGCAAGATGTTAATCACTTTTCAGAATCACAAAGGTATGCAGTAATGACAGACCTGACAAACTGTGGTGTATGAGTGTGAATTGACACTCCACCTCTAAGTTAACATGCCCTATCCAGACTTCCACCATCAACCATTTGTACATGCAAATATGTGACATGAGAAAATGTTTCAGCCCAACTGCCTATAAGGATCAGGGAGTTCATCATAAAAAGTTCTCAATAGCTTGAAACTGAGAGAAACTTTGTTGCCTCTCAGAGGAGAGGCACTCTCTTGCACTTTCTGTTATGACCACCCAGAATGTCAAAGAAATTATTTAATTCTGTTGATGATGGTGTAATAGTTGTCGGTCTCGCTGTTTGATCTCTCTCCAGCCTGCAAATAAAATCCCCCAAATCCTGAAAATGACAAACCTCTAGTGACCTCCAAGAAACCATGTGGCTTTACTAATACTTTTCACAACAGTGCCACTGCAACAGAAAAATGTTCTCTGATTTGTATAATTTAATGAATTGCCTCAGTCTGAAGCATTGAGCCACATCAGACATCTTAGGCACTGTGCCAGGAGAAGTAAAGCATTAAAGAGTCAAGTGTTTTCTTTAATAATAAACCATAAGGTCTATTTTCCAAAATTCTGCCACTAGAGGTACTGTGTGCCAGGAGAAATAATGTGCAGTAGATTTGCTCTGAAATGAAATGGAACCCCACAATAGTGTACCGAAGAGCTGCGTTCCTTGAAATAGGGAGGACAACGCGAACAAAACACTATGGTAGAGGGCAGTGTTTAGTAAACAGTTTTGTGACCCATTCCATGCACTGTAACTAGGGTTGCCAAATTGCTCCATGTTTGCAGAATAGTTTCGATTAGAAATAATTGCCTACTTTAGAAACCAACAGGGATTACTACTCCCAGAATATAATGATTTGTTAAATGTAGGTCCAAGGTTGAATGTATGGCGCCTTGCATGGCACAAAGTAATTTCGCAACTCCATCCCTAACACTACACAATACAGGCAGAGTTGTTACTCGGCAGATCCCTTGACCTAACTGACTCAAATGTACGCTAGTTAGGGTTGATACTTGCACATGGGGAGGAAAGGATGAAACAGAGTCTTGCAGTTGGAAAATAAGATTAACATACTATGCCACGTTTCAACTCACCTAGCCATCTTCCTCACATGTTAACTGTGGGAAACATGTAGTAATTGGATAATGTAACTGTGCAAGGCATTACTTTTACTTCAGGTTATACTACCTATTATAATATAATTGGGAAATGGTGGTCAACTAATAATTGTGTGATATGCTAGTTTGTGTTTTAAGCACCTGTTTGCAAGAACTCAGTTTGATAAGAACCTTATTCCTGACACACTACTGATGATAAAGAACTCAAGCTCTCTAAAGAAAGAATCAAATGACTAGTCGTTCACTTTTTGCCCGGAGTTCAAGGCCAAGGAATGAAACAAAAATACAGTGATTTAACACACTGCTCCAAACACTGAACAACATGGCAAACAACATAGTGAACAGCAGCAAAGGCTAATTAATATATGATGTGAAAACTAACATAACAAGCAATAGAGCGTAACTATATGGAATAGCAAGGATGCCGGAGTTAAAATCAATCAATCAGGATTTGTAAAGCGTGCAAATCACCCGTGAGAGTATTAAGGCGCTGGGATGCTAGCTGCTTGTTATGTTACGTTATGTTATATAGAGTTTTATTAAGCGCTCAGCTACTCGGACCGAGTGTCCTGGCGCTGTCAGACCCAACACAACACAACCATCACGGCCGAGGGGAGTTAATTGCAGAACAACCACGTCTTCAGCTCCTTCCTAAAAGACAAAAGGGTCACGCATTTCTCAAGTGACAGTGGCAGTGCATTCCAGGCTCGGGGTGCAAGTTATCCGAAAGAGCGGCCCTCGATGCGAACACGCCTAACTGCCGGGATAGTGGCCAGTGAAAGGGACGCAGAGCGAAGTGCTCTGGATGGAACGTAAGATCCCAATCGCTTCCTTAGGTAACCTGCACCAGAGCCATGGAGTGCCTTAAATGCCAAGGTCAGCGTCTTAAACTCGATGCGTTTCCGTATCGGAAGCCAGTGGAGGGATTTCAACAGGCCCGCAACGTGAGACCTCCGGCCTCAGCCGAAGATTGCACGAGCGGCCGAGTTCTGCACCATCTGTAGACGTGAGAGAAGATAATCAGGGAGGCCGAGGTAGAGTACATTGGCGTAATCAAGCCTGGATCCTACCAGAGCCTGAACTGTACTTGTCCTGTGGGCGAGGGAAAGAAGAGGAAGGAATTTCCTGAGCATTCTCAGTATCCTGAAACATTGACCCACCAGGCTCAGGATCTGTGATTTAAGGGACAGACCGGTGTCCAACTTGACTCCCAGATTCTTTGCCAGCCCCGTCTCCACAGAAGGGGGGTGGATATCAGCCGGCCACCAGGACTTCCAACAAGGGTCAGGTGGACACCCAAAGAAGAGGACCTCAGATTTATCTGGGTTGCATTTCAGCTGGTTTATATGAAACCAGCCGAACACAGCACCCAAGCAGTTCTTAATAAGCTCTCCATCAAAGTCCCTATTCTTGCTGCAGGTGAAGAGAAGCTGGGTGTGATCGGCGTAAGAGACAATCTGGGCACCACAGGCCTCGGCCAGCACCGCCGAAGGAGATATATAGATGTTAAAGAGTGTGGGACTTAGAATCGACCCCTGGGGGACTCCCACCTCCAATGGCGGTACTGCGGCCGAGTAAGGCGGGGCCCAGACTGTCTGTTGTCGATTCGAGAGAAAGGACTCAAACCATCTGAACACCGTTCCCCCCAACCCAATCTCCAAGAGTCTAGCCAAGAGGCGGTCATGAGGAACGGTGTCAAAGGCCGCCGACAGGTCTAATGACACAAGCAGTGCCTTTCCTCCCTTATCTTGGACCTCCTTAATCGCTTCCGACACCTCAAGCAGTGCCGTCTCCGTGCTCATATTAGCACGAAAACCGGACTGGGTAGAATGGAGGATGCCGTGAGATTCCACAAAATCCGCCAGGACTGCCTGTACATGCTTCTCAGTCACCTTTGCCAGAACCGGGAGCAGCGAGATAGGACGGTAATTGGCATGGGTGCCAGGGTCTAATGTCGGCTTCTTTAAAAGAGGAAGAACCAAGGCTTCCTTCCACGCTGGAGGAACAACTCCTGTTTCAAGGGAGAGATTCAAAATTGGATTGACCATAGGGTTAATCATGTGTGCCAATTTGGCAATGTGCTTGGCCGGACAGGGATCTAGAGGTGATCCCGATCGCATCTTAGATAGAATCTCGAACGAGTCTAGTGGTGCAATAGGAGGGAAATTAGCAAGAAAGGGCTGCCCCAACACAGGTTGGGGGACGGGCAAAGCCATGATGGAGGATGCTGCCCCCGCAACTGGAGGGAAAGTTGCCTGGATGCTAATGATCTTATTAGCAAAAAAGCTTGCCAGTTGAGTGACCCAGGACTTCGAGAAGGAACGTTTAGGAGTGATCGAGGCTGGAGAGGTAAATTCCTTTACAAGCAGGAAAATCTTTTTGCTGGTATTAGAGGCCTCCTCAATCCTCCTTGCAAAGTACGATTTCTTTTCAACGAAAATTGCCTTGTGGTAGCCCTTAATACACTGCCTATAAACCTCTTTAAGGGGCTCGTCGTAATTTAAGCGCCAGGCTTGTTCGGCCTTCTTGCAAAGCCTACGACTGGCATTGAGCATGGGCGTGAACCAAGGCGCCGAGGCGCGCTGAGAGTTCCTAAGCTTCCGCTGAGGAGGGGCCAGCTCCTTAACCAACTCGTCATGGGCTTTACCTGCCCTGCGCTTATGACGAGTTGACCTTGTCACAAACAATGGGGATCATAAAGGATCAGCGCCCAGCGGGAAAACCCTTAGCAGCCAAGGTGTTAAAGCACTGCTCTAACCATGTTTGAAAGAAGTCCAGGTCCTGTTCCAAGTCGCCTGTGGACTGGCACGGATGGGACAGTAGATACTGCGCAACCATATCAGGTGACACTTCGTGAAAGGCACATGAATGCGGGGGGATAGGACTAGTCCCTCTGGACGAAAGACTTGATTTAAATTGAATATCAAAATTGACCAAGAAATGGTCAGACCACAGTACAGGTCGAGGAAGCGCAACTGTGATGGGAATTGTGGAAAAAAATCTGATCAAGCATATGCCCCTTGTTGTGAGTAGGGGAAGACAAATAAGGTAGCAAGCCAAGAGGTTTGGTGGTGTCTAGCAACTTGATGGTGTCAGGTGCGTCTGGTAAGTCCATGTGGATGTTGAAGTCACCTGGAAGTATGCAGTGTTTAAACTGCACACTCATGGCCGATATCACAGAATATAACCCCTCGTGAAAGGACCCAATAGACCCAGAGGGCCTGTACACTAACAAGCCCGCGCTTCGTGGTGATCTGTTCATTTGAGCAGCCATGTCTTGAGTAGTCCTGGGTGGTGAACTCCGCTCCGTTCGTGGAGTTATAAGAGTTTTCTGCACTTCATGATCCGCGCAGCTCGCGGAGTGCAGAAAACTCCACTTTGCATAGTGCAGCAGAGATTTTTCCCAGCTGCCGCTCGGGTAGAGTTCCTACCCGAGCGGCAGGAATACCAGCGCAAACTGCAGTTCACACTACACTCTGCCATTTGTGTAACTCTGCTGAGTTATTTTGCAACTTCATGGAGTTCTGCCTAGCAGAATTCCGCGAACTATGCCCAGGCCTGGTCTTGAGTTCTTTCCAGAATTGTTGGAGCTTAAAGGTGGCCCTGAGGTGCAGGGGAAGGTTGTCCCAGGCTTTGGCCGCCAGGTGTGAGAAGAAACATCCTCTGCTGTTGGCTCAGCAGATTCAGGGGATGTCTGCGAGGAAGAGGGAGGCAGAGCGTAAGTGTCTGGTTGTTTGGTGGAAGATCATGCGTTTGTTGACGCACATTGTTCCCTTGTTGTGCAGGGCCTTTTATACATGGGTCAACATCTTAAACTGGCAACTCTTCTGGATCTGGAGCCAGTGTAGCTTCTTGAGATGGGATGTGACATGGATCCGTCTGGGGAGGCTGAGGATGAGTCTTGCAGCGGAGTTTTGAGTTGTCTGTAGTCTCTTCAGGAGGTGTGCGGTGATTCCTACGTAGAGTGTGTTCCTGTAGTCCAGCCTGCTGGTGACAAGGGCCTGTGTGATGGTCGTTCTGTTGTTGACTGGGGTCCACGGAGGAAATTTCGGAGCATGAGTAGGGTGTGGAAGCAGGTGGATGAGACTGTGTTACCCTGTTTCTTCATGGATACCTTGTTGTCCAGGAAGATGCCGAGGTAGTGGATGTGGGGTGTCTGGGGTGGGGGAAGGGCCAAGTTCAGCAGGCCACCATGCGTCTTCCATGGTGAGGTGTTGTTCCCAAAGAAGAATACTTCTGTATAAAGATTACGTGGTTTGCCCAGAATCACATTCTGGGCAAATCACTTATTTATTTTATTTTATTTATTTATTTATTTCAATTTATATAGCGCGTTATAACCCAGGGTTCTCTAAGCGCTTTATCAGGGTCCAGACATCGGATACTGTGGAGGACAACTGTTCATAAAAAAATTACAAATCTCTACACCGAAAATATAAATTAAATTGATCTAGTGTAATGTAACTGGTGCTCATGTGCATTGCTCCAATGACTTTGGGAAGAGTTCACACTATATAAAACTATAACAAAAAATAACTGGCCAGATTCCAGTGAGAATAAAAAGATGGTGATCCATGAAAGGGATGATCAAGGAATGTGAGCCACTTTTTTGAGAGCGCCTGGGCCCAATTGTGATCCCAAACCGACCCTGCGAAAGATCAACCCCAGGTGATTCACTGCTATGGCACCGGTACCTCCCGGCCGTTCTAAGGACAACATTGGGAAGACACCCCCTAAACACCTATACTCTGGGAAACAGTTCATTCTAAATATATTTCTGGGATTTTCAGATACCCCTCTTAAAAGTTTCATACACTACAATAAGTCATATGACCATAAATGACCTGCTCTTATTTATAGTGATCCAGATCTTCTAAAGACCATTAATTACAAATTATTAAAATAATGTGTTCTGCTCAAATCTTTCCATGCGCTCCAGAGGGAATTTGCTATCCTGCACAATCAGTTCTATTAATATTAACAATTTCACCACGCCCTATCCCAAAACTTGAAAAACCTTGAGACTCTTCAAGAGTTTAATCCACTGGAAGATAAACTGTTTATGGGAAAGCTCGGAGATCATTAAATCACTAAGATATACCAGTAACTGGTTACTAATAGCTCTACCAAAATGGATGCCCTCAGAGACCTGGCAGGGAGATCTGGATCCGCTAGAAAACAATGACTGGACTGAGGCCCTATAGGTCCCATGCAGCGCGGCTATTACTTCTCGTTTATGCCTTATTCAATTCAAATATTTACACTGTATAAACTTTACCAGATATAAGATCTGGTGGGCCTGCCTGGTAGCATCCCATACATGCTTACGGCGTGATACCAGCAAAGGTACCTTCATGCACACAATTTGGTTGTGTGGTGCACTCACAGGGTTCTGGCAGGGGATGATGACATGCATTTCCGAAGTGTTGGCCTGGGACTGCCTCATGTCCCCGTAATTGTTTTTTTTACACACCACAGACTAAATTGGGGGCAACAGGTATAAACAACACCTACTGTTCGCAGGCCTTAACCTGGCGAAATGGGTTATCACTAGATTGTGGAAGGCTACATCCCCCCTATGCTGGGAATATGGAAAAAAGGTATGGATTTTTGCATGGGCCTGGAATTCCCATATTCAACGCAGGGGGATGCCCACAGAAACATCCGAGGATCTGGCAGTGATGGACAGATTACCGTGGCCTTCAATTGGTGCCGTTGAGCACTGTGGCATTATTTGTAGAGAATTAATGTAGATAGGGGCACTGGCTAAAACACTACTGTATGATTTAATTGCGATGGGGACATTAGGGAGCGGAGGGTGAAAACTAGGGAGCATAGCAGGGACATGGCACATTAACTTGTTTTATTGAATATTATTGTTTTTGACATAGATATTACTGCTGTACATATGTACATTGGTGTATATGCATGAACTAGGCCTGTGGGGCATATGTGGCTGTCTGCACAGATAAAATCACAAATAAAATTGAATGTGTAAAAAAATAAAATAATGGTTTGCGTCTTCTACTGTTCATCACTAGTAAATAGAAGAGAAAGAGTGCTCATTTGTTTTATTCTGATAGTGAGATGTGAATAAAACAACAGCTGTAACCTTACGTTTTATGATTTCCAAAAACATATTCCTTCTCAGATTCCATGTTTTGGGAGAGCGAAAATCTGAGTTATCTATTTTATATTGTTGCTCATATTTGCAAATTATAAACTAAATTGAAAAAGAAGCCATCATGCAAAGTTTAAACCATAATTGCCTTTTTAATCCCAGGGTATATGATTAGCGCCTGGCCTTATCTTGATTGAATTTACAGATTTTCGATGTAGCTCCTGCCAATAATCAGTGTCATGTTATTAAGTGAATCATACTCTCCCACCGTCAGTGGTATGACCTCGTCTGGTCAGAAATAAGTATATACGATTGTTGAGTCAATAATAACTATCTGGTGACACAGTAGCAGATCTAGGTAGAAATTCTCTAAAAAGGTTTTTTCAAGAGCACTCTAATAATGTGATAGCACCATGGAGATCCATACTTAACACTCAGGGGCCGATCACGATGAAGGTTGGAGGCTTTCCGACCCACATCGTCTGTTTCAATTCCAACCGCCTGATGTATCAGCTGGTCAGAATTGAAACTGGCCGGTCATTCGGCAGGATTCCGACAGGCTCAAGGAGCCCAACTGCCAGCCGGAACCGGTTCGTAATCCCAAAGGGCAGACTTTTCCACCAATGGGATTACAATGCACGGTTTCAAGCATGGTTTCCATGACGGCCGTTCAAACATGGAAACCATGTTGGAAAGTGTGTTTGGGGGCCCCTAGCAGGGCCCTCTTGTGTGTGCGGCCTCTGATTCGGCGCAGAGGGGGCATTTTGATCTCTGCACCCCGTGGGAGGCACATTGAGTGCCTGCCACGGGGTGCAGAGATGAACAGTAACTCCTATTTCCCTATGGGAGCATGTATTACAGCCAGTTTACTACCGTAATGCATGCTCCCATAGGATAATGTAGGAATGCGAACAAACAGTGTTCGGTCTCATCCTAATTAGGTGGTCAGTCAGTCCCAGGACCGAGAAAGGGTCGGGCAGACTTAATTCCGCCCGACATCGTAATTAGGTCCTAAGTGTCATGTGCGTTCTGTAAACTATATACTGACCAAGACCCAGCTCCCCTCATTCTCAGCCTCTGGAATGCATCCACTGTTTCAAGGATCTATGAAGACAGTACTACACCATGTTCCTTACTTTTCTTCCCAGCCACCAATTTTTGCAAAATTTTTGACTCCTGGGCTGGTGTACGTGTGTATTCTTGTAAGACTTTGGAGACCCAATTCGGCAACAGGAGTTAAACTAGTATGTCAATGGGGGGCGTGGCTAACCGCCGACGGGAATGGCTGCTCTGTAGTTTTACTCCAAAGCGCCACTCCCACACTATCTGTCATACCTCTGCTCCTATCGGCCCGATTCCGGCCCTGACACCGACGGAGAGCAGTGGTGGTGCCAGACTATCGTCCACATCAAATTTGTGGAAATTAGAGTAAGTTACCCATGAGTGCTCCGAGGGCCGGGGCAATGCGGGTGTCCCTGCCGGCAAGGGTGTGCTGCAACGCCACCTGAATGCCACGCAATACCGCGGCTGCAGCCTGAAACTGCGAAGTCCCTGACGGCGCGACCAAAGGCCTCTGCGTTGCGAGACAAGCTGCTGGTCCCCTCGTGGCAACTGCAGACGCTGCCCCCACTATTCCGGTGAGTGACGGGGGCCGGATGGTGGCAATAGCGGCCCCCAATTGGAGTGCAACCACCGGCCATGGCTAAAATAACTGCATAGGCCCGAGGCGGCCTGGAGATCTACACACGGCAGCGAGGGGAAGAGTACTGGGAGGCCCGCATTAATTTGAAAGGGCGCACTGGGGCCCTGGGACCACTTGAGGACCCTTGCGGTGCAGATTTGGAAGTCATACATTGGGCAGAGGAGCATCGTGAGTGCGCAGGAGCGTGATTGCGAGCTGGAGCGGAGTTTTGGAAGGCCCCCTGCTGAGAAATTGGATGGACACAAAACTCGATCAGTGCGGGGGGGCTAACTCTGGCCCTTGAACTCAACTGACTTGCTGCTGTACAAAACAAAGGTTTTTGGGCTGAGTACAACTGATGAGGCTTGCTCATAGTGCCAGAGTATTGATACCTCAACCTTACTGAAGAAGCACTGAAGAGACCTGCCTTAGTGGATGAAGAGGAGCCGGCCATCACTGGGGTACCGGGAGCGAATGAGTGCCGCAGTCGGACCTCTAAGAAATATGCACAGTTTGGAGGTACACTAGATAGACCACTCCTGCCTAAATGTAGTGAAGGTGCAGACGCTCCGAGGTGCTTGACAAGTGGTGAGTCTCCTGGCGAAGCACGCTACAACTACAGAAGAATTTCAGCGGCGGCAGGAGTTGGGCTCCGACCCTTGTCCGTCCGTCCGCTGAGTGTGCATTGATCCTCCTGCTACGTAAACCACAAGGCGGTCCTGGGTGGATTCCAGTCGGTATGGGGTGCTTCTAGCGAAAGCCGACAGGCTGAGTGACGGTGCTCACTGCAAGCAGTGGGAAGTAGAGGCGGTGCCATTGTCAGTGGAGGTGTACCCGCGACATTAGAAAATGGCTTCAGGCCGTAGCAATCAGACGGCGACACAGGCTAAACTAGAGAAGTTTGCCTGGCAGAAACAGCAGACCGAAGATCGGAATGACGTGGTGGCGCCTGGGGAAGTCACGGAACCATCGAATAAGGACCTACTCGAGGGGATCACAGCGATTCGTACCTCTCTAGAGGTGAGGATAGACACTGTGGCCACGGATGTGGCACTGATCCATGAGAACATGAAGAAGATGGCGTACAGGGTAGGAACAGTAGAGAACACTGCTAAAGAACTGGTGTCTGACACCGCCCTGCTCAAGAAAAAAATTACAGACCTCCGTTCGTCTGACGAGGCGATGGCCCTGCAACTGGACGACTATGAAGGTCGAATGAGACGAAACATGTCCGCATTATTGGAGTTCTGGAACGCGCAGAGGGATAGGCGTCAGACCTCTTTGTGGAGGAGCTGGTGCTGAAACACCTACAGCCCAGAGGACTCTCCAAATGTTTCACAATCAAGAGAGCTCACAGAGTGGCCGTCCATCAATAGACCTGCTCTGGCCACCCGGCCTGGTGGCCGTCCGAAGCCAGACCGTGATGTTATCCTGCAGATGGCTAGGGCGGCCCGCCACTTACACTAGAAAACAGCAAAATTATGTTCTTTCCAGACTTCACTTTGACAGTACAGAGACAGCGTCGCAGTTTCCTGGAGGTAAAGCGGGCCCTACGAGATCAGGACATCAAGTATGCAATGATGTTTCCCACTAAGCTCCATGTTGAAGCGAATGGAAAGACATGGTTTTTCACACGCCCTGAAGAGGCCTGGGACCAGATTGATGGCTGGCGCACAGTCGAAAAAAAAGGAATAAGACACCCTCAGTGGCGGATGACCACGCAGACTGGCGCCAGCAGCGGCGATCCCCTCCACACCCTGGACTCTTGAGGACCTTACGGATTCTAGGGCAGATGGTCTGGATATCATGGCCTCCCGAGAATGAGATCCTATGTCTGGATACTGGTACAGAGATCGGTTGCTTGGTGAGGTGATTGGTCTAGACTCTTAGTACAGCCCTAATGTTGGACTCAGTTGCTTATGTCATTGCTTGTTAGGATAGCCTACTATACCTTGGGTGGGAAAGTGTTTTCTGATAGAATTAGCTGCGGCACTACTAGGGAACGTGTGGCCACCGGATGACCACTGAGGTGGACCATACGAGTGACTCTATGTGATAAACTGTAGGTGGGGTAGGGGTCGGGTCGGGGAGCGGGGATTGGTGTATATGATAAGATAAGCGGATTGGGAGTGGGGTTGCTCACGTTCCCTGGAGTTGTTTATGGGTGGGCGACAGGCACTCTGCATGTTGGGGGTGGTGGGCGGTTCTAGTCCCACTAAGCAAGGAGGCAAGGGCCGAAACCCATGTTAATGACATTCTTTCGAAACATGTGGAAAGTCACGGAATCCTGGACCCCTCCCAAAATGGCTTCCGTGCAGGCCATAGTACGGAGTCTGCCCTACTGGCCACTACGGAGCATCTCCGGATGATTTTAGATTCCGGTCATAGTGCTGCGCTGATTCTCCTTGATCTCAGCGCAGCCTTTGACACGGTATCCCATGACATCCTTCTGAAACGTCTGGAGATGACCGGTGTGACTGGCCTCGCACTTGCATGGTTCCGATCCTTTCTTAAGGATAGATCCTTCAAGGTGTCGGCTCCTCCTTATCTTTCTAAACCCCACCCCATCGCTCAAGGTGTCCCCCAGGGTTCAGCGTTGAGCCCCTCCCTCTTTAATCTATACGTCCAGCCACTCACGGACGTGGCTAGAGAGTGGGGGCTCACGCTTGTCTCGTACGCGGACGACACCCAGCTGGTTGTCACCCTCTCGGAAAGCCCGTCCTTCGTGACATCCAACTTTAAAGAGGGTATGACTGCTGTGGCCCGCTGGATGACGGACAACTACCTCCAACTCAACGCCGGAAAAACCGAGGTGCTCCTCCTAGGCCGTAACACCAGCCTTTGGAACGAGCACTGGTGGCCGTCATCCCTAGGCGCCACTCCACTCCCCAAAAATTGTGTCAAAAATCTGGGAGTCTGGGTTGATGCCAACCTTAGCTTCCAGTCCCACACAAAAAAGGTGGCAGCCACCTGCATAGGCCTTTTAAGGAACCTCAGGCCCATACTTGGGCTCTTCGATTCTAAGGCCCGCCAGGTTATCGTCCAGGCCACCATCCTATCGCGCCTGGACTACGCTAACGTCCTCCTTTTGGGAGCTAATAAAGCGGAAACAGCTAGGTTCCAACGCATCCAAAATGCGGCAGCCAGAACGCTGGTTGGCCTCCCACGCAGATGTTCAGCCAGAGCTACCATCCGTAAGCTCCACTGGCTGCCCGTGGATCGCCGAATCAAATTCAAGGCCTTAGTCACGATCTTTAAGATCGTGAAACAAGGAAATCCCCCTCTGCTTCGTAGCCTTGCCCAACCTTACGTTCCTGGCCGTGCTTTGCGCTCTGCCAACCAACTCCTCCTGACAATCCCTAGGATTCGACTCTGCCGAACTGGAGGCCGCTCCTTTAGCGTCCTTGGCCCCAAACTGTGGAACGATCTCCCCCTTAGCATTCGCTCCATTGACTCCCTCCCTGCCTTCCGCAAAGCAATTAAGACTCACCTCTTCCCCGCTCCCTAGTTTCCCCCTCTCCCCCTCCCCCTCTATCCTCAGTCTGCGCGCCTGTTCTTAGCGCCGGGACACCCCTTTGCCGGGGTAGCTGTTGCGCTTCACCAAATCCAGAAATAGAAAAATAAAATAGAAAAAATAGGCAGGGAGGGGGGGGAGTTGGTTGGATTAACGGTACTTTTGAGTTTAAATGGGTGGGAAGATGCTTTTGGGGGGTATCATGCAGCAGGACAAAGTGATTGCTTAGGTATGCACAGCTTGTTTGCTTTTTTTGTTCGCAGGGAAGCCTCAATACTAAAAGGTGCTCATTGACACTCTGGGGGTCGCGCATGTGGAAGCAGGGAAATGCCCGAGATGCCCCTGGGTCTCCACAAATACCATTCTACAGATTTTTGTGTCTAATAGCAAAAGGTCAGGGACTTTGATTTATCACCTGGAATGTTAACAGGTTGGGGGACAAAATTAAGAGAGGTGTGTGACGCAGTATGTCCACCGCCATGGCCTTGATTTGATATTATTACAAGAAAACCACCTGATTGGTAACTCGTGCAAGGCCCTCGACAGGAAGGGGTATCGTATCATTGTGCACTCAGGTTTTACCACTGGATCAAGAGGGGTGGGGGTCCTCCTTCGAAAAGGTTGTCCATATATGATACAGGAAACTTGGACAGATCCACAGGGCAAATATGCAGCATGCACAGGTATGTGGCCGGCAGCGTTCTAAACGTAGTTCAGGGGTGTGGAATTTATTACAATATTTACTTGTCCATGGGGCAGGTTGCTTCATAAATCTACTTGTCCTGTAATAAAATCCACTTGTCCCTTTGGTGCCATGTAGTGCTCCCACAAATTATGGCAGCAATCTCATTATATAAGAGCTCTTATATAGCCTCTCTGATTATGCCAGGGCATATCCCATAGTAGTGTTTGAATACTAGTAATCATTTTATGTTGCCACGTTTCCGCAGCTCCACATACTGGGACTGAAGATGGTGGTAAGCAGTAGTTCCAGGCTTGGAATGCCCAATTGACTCTGTGCAAACTTACTAACTTGCATGTTTTAAGGTTTTCAACAAATCTTCTCTAATCTTTCCCATACTGAGAAATGTTGGAAAATTTCTCCTGAGAGTGGCATACGTAAACCTTCTGTCAGAGTTGGGAAAAAAGTAGTTGGCGGGAAAATGAACTTTCAAACATCCAGGTTTTCACATGAGCAAATGTACACATGCATATTTGCTCATGCTAAAATGCAGTTCACAAATATTTTGTAGAAGTACAATTTCTTGCCCTGCTAATGTAAATTCTTGTGAATTCACGAAAGCCATATAGCAAAGGTGCACTTTTGAGACTTTCCTTAATAATTGGGCCCCTAATTTGGTCTGGGGTTAACCATGACTTTATGTGTTTCTTAAAATTCCCTCTCTCTCTGAATCGGCTGGCTTCACTGTGAGTGACAGCATTCTGCTCTTTCACAAGGAGCACATCGGTACACAAAGTAGTTTTGTTCAGTACCAGTAACTAATGTAGCATTGTGTGCTCTTTGAGACCAAAAACAATTTTTGTGTTTGCCAATCTTTGTTATAATGGCGAGGGCCCAGCAGTTCTCACATCAATAAGATTTTACAAAAGCCATGCCAAAACAAGTCACGCATTACCAAAACTAAAAAGCTGACCACCAATGTCAGACCTACTGGCTTTGCCAAGGCTTGTTTATTTTTGTTTCCCATAATCGTGTTGAAACTGATTACACAATTTTTCCAATATGAATATTTTTGGGAAATACTAGCATGCATCAACACATTTTACTAAATAATGCTGCAAAGAAATGGTACCTGACATTTTACAGTAGTTTAGCAAAATGTTATTTCCCTAGTTTTATTTTTTATGAATATTTTATATTGAAAGCAAAGAAACATTCATCTTGATTTCAAGCTTCTGCAAATATATGCCTCTAATCAGAGAGCATTCTGTGAGCATCATGCATAGCCTCCTGTTGCTAAACTTTGAAACCGTGTGTACACATTTTTATACTGGAACCACTGTCAGCAGTGCAGTCAGAGCGTACATTTACTTAGAGCGCTCTCCCTAATAATAAAGGCTTTCAATTAATGAACCATGAATACAAGTTTGAACAGCATTAACACATGCACACAAATATTAACTAAACTACAGGCAGTACCCTTCCCTGATCCTTAATGTGGTACTGAAAACTGGCAGCCAAAGGGTTTGTGCTGCAGGGGGTTGGGCCTTCTGGTCCCAAGGACAAAATACAAACTAAAACTTGTTGCCCTTGACCCCAAACAATAGGTCCTGGGCGTCGGGCTATAGGAATTCCACATCCCTGTAGTTTCTGTATATGATCCACCGGGTCTGCAGAAATTGACATTGACAGATGTTGGGACACTTTTGCTTAATCTTCCAGTGGCACCCTAATCATAGGGGGTGACTTCAACCTGACAATTGACAGTCAACAAGACAGATCCCTGCCCAGACAGGTCCCAATAGATGGCTCCCAATTACGGGACTTTATCGAAGCCCTGGGGATGTTAGATATCTGGAGGTGGTCGCACCCTCATGACACACACTACACATTTCCATCTAGTGAACACGGCAGTCAATCCCGAATCGACTATTTTTTTACACATGCACAACACATACATGACTTCTCTGACCCTGGATATATGGCGCGGTGGGTATCGGATAAATCTTCAGTGCTGGTGACACTTGGCGTACAACGCCGGCTGCAACCTGGTCCGATACGGATCCAGCCTTGGGCGCTAAAAGTCCGGCATATTAAAGACACCCTGCGCAAGGATACATAGTACTATTTTCAAGAAAATATTGGCTTGGTCCAGTCGGCCATCACGCTTTGGGGAGCCTTTGGTGCAGTAACAAAGGGGAGCGCGCTATCATTGATGGCTGGTCACAGAGCCGAGCGTTGCAGACGGGTATTAGAATTAGAAGCCAAGATCCTATGCCTAGACGCTGATATTTCTCGAGCCCCAGACCCTGATACTCTGCACCGACGTGACAAACGACAGGATTACAAACAACTGCTCCTAGAGGACGCCAATAGACGTGCTCTGGCCACCCGACATCGTATATACGAACAGGGGGAATGCACTGTCAAGCTACTTGCGTGGCTGGAACGTAAGGAGCAATCTGCACGGTGGGTGCGTGCTATTACGGGATCCGAGAATGTTCTCATTACAGAACCTCGGGGCATCGCGAAGGCCTTTGCGAGCCACTATAGGACAGTATATGATTGCACACAAGATTCTCAAGCTTCGCATGCGGCAGAACGCCTGGCCATTATTATAGTGACTGGCCTCTCGGAGCAAGATAAGAAGGCATTAGAAGTGGACTTGTCAGTTGAGAAAATTCAGAAGGCAATACAGGATATTCGGGCGGGTAAGGCGATGGGCCCGAACGGTCTCCCGATCGAACTATTCAAACCCATGGCTTCCAAACTAGCACCACATTTACTGAACCTATACAATGAAAGTTACGATACTGCCCTCCTCCCAAATGATATCCGCAAGGCCACTATTGTAGTCACCCACAAACCTGGTAAGCCTGTAGATGTGTGCCTCGTATAGGCCCATTTCCTTGATTACAACAGAGGCCAAGATTCCAGCCAAACTTTTAGTGAACCGCCTACTCCCCTATCTCACGGACTTGATCCATCCGGATCAGTCAGAATTCATGCCAGGACGGAATACTGTGCACAATCTACGTTGTGTACATGATGCACTAGGCACGGTAAACACACTGGAAGAAGGAGCGATTCTATTGGCGCTTGATGCCAAAATGGCATTTGATACTATATCATGGGAATACTTGTTCGCAGCTCTTGGCCACTTTGGGTTCAGCAACGAGTTCATGGGATGGGTTAAATTGCTTTACACACAACCCATGGCCGATGTCTCAGTGAATAATCATCGTTCCACTCTGTTCTCCCTGTGTCGGGGCACAAGGCAAGGATGCTCTTTGTCGCCACTCCTTTTTGCCATGGTTCTAGAGCCACTGGCGGTTTGGATAGGGGGTGACCCGGGTATTAGAGGCATTCAATGGACGAACGACCACGAAGACCGCTTATCGCTGTATGCAAACAATATTTTGCTTTATCTCGCTTCGCCGACGTGCTCCTTGCACCGTGTGCTCCACATTTTTCACATATTTGGTGCGCACCCTGGGTACCAGATAAACTGGTCTAAATCCCAGATGTATCGCCTCTGGGGAGAGTCACCACGGAGTCCCCCGGGATACGATATTCCGGTGGCCTCACTGGGTTTCCGTTATCTAGGTATGTTCATCACTATCAACCCCACACTTTTCTTTGAAAGAAACTTGCTCAAACCGTTGCAGAGGTTTCGCTCAGATGTCACACATTGGAAAACGCTTCCCCTTACCTTGCTAGGGTGTGCATCCTTATTTAAAATGCTTGCTCTACCGCGGTTTCTGTACGTGGTACAAAACACGCCCATCCAGGTACCGGATTCCTACTTTTCGCAGATTGATGCTACAGTACAAGATTTATTGTGGGACAACAGATCTCCTTGCATTGCCATGGCCAAGCTTACTATGGGATGGTACGATGGAGGGATGGGTCTGCCGGATGTGCGCCTCTACTATCAGGCCTCACAACTGACGGCCATCAACCAGCGGGTCTTTGGGCACCATGATGACCCCAGCTTTCGCACTGACCACTGGCTATTAGGAAAAGGGGGCTACAACAGAGTACGAACCTCAAGAAATTGTGTTCGACTGGTCCTACGGCACGTACTGTAGAGGTGTGGCATGAAGCACAGGAGAGTATGGGATGGCAGGGCCGCCTCACAAAAGCGACCACCCTATGGGAACCGGACATTCTGGGACGGCTTAGTATGTGGGCTGGCTTTGATAAGTGGGATATGATAGGGATCTCCACGGTGGGCGATCTGTGGGTTAAGGGCAAGAAGGCATTGTTCTCCGATCTTCAAACTAAATACCAGTTAGCGCAGACAGAGAGATTTTGCTACCTTCAGATCAGCCACGCCATTGACTCCGCCCTTCATAAAGATACCCCCCTCCCAGACTATTCTCCCCTGGAAGACAGCCTTATGCTGGATCCTATGCTCTTCAAGGCCATCTCCCTCAGTTACTAAAACTTGATTAATTACCGAGGCGATCCAATGTTGAGACTGAGGGCGTCCTGGGAGGCTGAGCTGGGGGAGCTACCCGACGAAGACTGGCTGGAGGCACTGTCTTCACCCCGGGCTGTGGCCATCCCGATGCAGCTTCGCCTGGTGCAGCTTAAAATTCTCCAAGTATATTTTGATGCCACACTGCTACACAGACTAGTCAGACGATCTGATGATCCCTGCCTCCGGCACTGTAACCAAACAGGAACGTTCATGCATATTATATGGGACTGCCCGCACAAACAACAATACTGGGCGGATGTCACCAGACAGTTGACTAGAACCTGTAACAAACCTATCCTCCCAACCCCTACACTTTTTCTCCTCAATATCTGGGAAGCAACGAACCTCACGCAAGCCGAACAGTCATGGTCCACGATGGAGTGGAGTATAGCGAAACAAAACATTGCTCAAAAAAGTGGTGTAGACACCGTACCACTGCTACGGGATTGGGCTATAGGTATGGACCATGCCATGATTTCCGAAAAAACAGTATATAAAGGACAGGGGTGCCCCCGTAAATGGGATCACAAGTGGGGGCGCTGGAACAAATATAGAGGGGAGATGTGTGTCTCGCCGATGGTAAAACTGAGGAGGGAAACACTCCTGAGACTAGGAGATGATGAGATATTAGCATAAGCGGAAGAGAATTAGAGAGAGATGTGTATAGCTGAAGTTTCCTGACCCGAGAGCATGTAAGCGGCCCACCGGTAGTTTATTATGTTCTTGTTGGAATGTACAGTCCTGGACCTCTGCCGGATTGATGATGGGAAAATAATATTGTAATCTTTTGAACACCTGTACACGAGTTGTCAATGCAACTCTGCTTTTGTTTCTAATAAAAATTGTTTAAAAAAATAAAAAAACAGTATGTCAATGAATAATATCTAAATGTTAATATTACAAAATTTGAGCTTCATTTTTGTGTTTGCAATTAACATTAACCAACAGCCTTCACCTCCATATCATATATACAAGGGACAGCTTATAACAATCCATCAAACTTCAATTATCTTCCTTGCATGAAGATAAACCTTTCTCTCAGTGGCGGTTCGTCCATTGAGGGCGTTGGGGCGTTGCCCCACTAGCCATGGACGACCGTCACTGACTGTGTCACACTGTCACTGTCTGACACTGCGCATTATACCCATTACCGACACTGTCGTGCCTACGACAGTACAGTCATTAATAATGCAAATGCATTTTGAGGTCGGTCGGGACGGACGGACGTCATCGCGGAAGGACTGGTGGGGGGCGGGCCTGCGGCAGTGAGTGGCAGGCTGGCAGATAGCAGCAGCGTCAGCGTGGCACTGGCAGGGAGGGCAGCAGCTGTGTGCGCATTTAGGACAAGTCGATTTTATGACTTGCCCACGCATGCGCACACATGCAGTAGCCCCCTCCCTCCTCCTCCTCCCCTAGCACCCAAAGAGGCAGAGACCCGGGGGAGCCGGGTCTCATTATGGGCAGTATAAGCCCTGCTCTTTTGCCAATCCTGGCGCAGTGGCGATGTTAATGCTGCGCCAGGATTGGGTGACTTAAATTACCGCGCACGAGGATGGTGGTCTCGGGAGAGTGAGGTGAGCGCGCAGACCTCGTCAGGGCAGACCTCGTCGTGACGTGACTCGTCTGACGAAGTGTGAGAGTCTGTGTCGTCAGACAGTCAGTAGTTCTGATGAAAGGCAGCACAGCACGTAAGTACTTTATTTTATTCAAGTACTGTACACTTAGGAAGGCATGGGGGTTCCTGGCACTAGGGGCGAGGAGCAGGAGCTGCTGTGTGTCCCTCTCTCGACTCGAGACATTACTTCACCCAGGGCTCAAAGAGTATTGAACCAGGAGACTCCCGCACTCAATCCGGGGGCCAGCAGGTGGCTGAGGGGCGGGCGCGAGGGGTCACTTCATACTTTCTAGACATTGTTTTTTAAAGACGCCCGTGAAGAATGGAAGGAGCCCCGGGATCAAGAATCCAAAATAATTAAATGTTGTAGCAGGGTAACTATCAAACAACAAATGCAGTAAGCAACATTTATTTTTGCTCTGTGCAATTTCTATTTATGCCGCTTTCGAGTAAGATGACCTTCGAAAAAACGTTAACATACGGGCTCGAGCCATTGTGCTGCGTTTTTATTTAAAAAATGGTCCACACACCTTTACAACGTTTAGAACACCCCCTTCCCCTCCGCGAACTGGAAAGATTACAACTTGCAAAACCGCCGTCAGAGGCTCTTAACGTACACACCTCCAGGAGGCCCACGGCGGGTGCACCTGCCAGCCGAGAGCAGGAAGCAGGAGGAGAACGTAATGAATGTACATTATTAGACAACCTGCACTATTAGGGTCCCTGAGGCTGAGATCAGATTCTGGGACCTCCCCGGCCGGTGACTGAGTGACTTATGCAGTGCTACACTACACTAACTTCTGAAAATTATTTAACAGAAAGGTTTGTGCTTCTGAAAGTTATTAGCTGGTGACCAGAAATGTACATAGACAGGCGTGTTTACTTTCCTAATTAAAGTGGTATACGGGGGGCTGGAGAGCAGCTGTGCCGTTTAAGCAGTGCCATGCTTTTACAAAACAGCGCCTATGCCCTGCTACTCATGTTGTTACTCCCAGACTCACCCAGTCCCACCCTCCGAGTCAGGTGATGTGTGGTGTAAACATGTACTGTAAATCATGTGGTTTGCTTTGTGACTGCCTGCCTGGCACCCACCATTTTCATCTTCAGGCCAGAGTTTGGTTTGTGTTTTTTAAACTCGTACGTTTACACTCCTACTCTGTACTGGGTGCATTATTTATGCTATATTATGCTTTGTCTGTGCTTTGAATCCAGCTCTGTAGATCAAGTAAATTTAAGCACTGTATTTTGGTGTGTAAAAAGGCTAAGTCATGGTGTATAAAGAGTTTAGCATTGTTCGCCTATCTCAGCTCATCCTTATATAGTTACTTATAGTTACTTAAACTTAGTAACAGGGCTACAGAAAAGAAATCACTTTAATGATGAAAGACTTTGTTTCTAAACATATTTTCATGCAAAATGGCACTCAGCTACTGTGCTTGTGTGTTGCCAGTTCCTGTGTTAGGTTTTAGCTTTGTGACTTTCTTTTTAAAGCTAAAAGCGATGTATAACCTGGGTATGGAGCATCCTTTGTTTGGGGTGTCTGTTATTTGAAAGCGTTTTCTGTTTAGTGTATGTGTGGCACTTCTATTTGTTTCTATTTCTTACACTTATCTACTGCTCTAGTCTCTGTACTGCAGCTGGTTGTGTGTGTGGCACAAGTCCTAGTCAGTGCTGCCACTTGCTCTATGTGTCTTTGCAGCTCTAGTCTCTGTGCTTCTCAAATTTTCTTGAAAATGCACCATTTACCCACTATTTTTTCAAAAGCCCCCCGAACCCTCTCTTAAGATGTTCAGCCTCGCTCGCTCGCCACAGTGCACTCTGACAGAAAGTTTATGCCCCACCTCTTTCAAATGTCACCAGCCGCCACTGCTTTCTCTCATCATTTCACGTTTAGTAAAGTCAAGATGGCAGGTCTTTGAATAAGGAAAAAGGTAGGGAAAAATGGGGAAATTAAGATATGAAACAAAAGGAGTGCAGAGATTTGATTAGGAACGAGGATCCTCAAAGGTGGCTTGCACAGAGGCACTGCTACCAAGTAGACCGCTTCAACATCTTTTACATCTGTCCTTACTGCAACATGTCTAGCTAATAGGACACAGCTATGGTCTCACAAAAACACCAACAATGAATCACTAATCAAATACTTGCACAAAGATTAGAATTAAACTGAATTCAAATAAAAGGACATTACTGCTGTCAGGGGTAGCTTGGTCAGTAAGATTGATTTAAGCTCCAGATTTTCCAACAATCAAGCTGGCATATAATGTTCAAATACATTATATGACAAAAAGAGTGCACAAGAGGGGCCTAAGCAGTAGTGGAAATGGAGAGGAAGGCGGATTGGTAGTCGTACTAAGAGAGAACAAAATTTTTTGTAAAATAACCAATATTTTTGAACACTTTTAAAAGTGAGAGGGAGAAAGTATTGTGCTTTTTTGTCTGTGTATGTAAACATTCCTGGTGAAATCCGACAAAACCTCGTCATACCCGACTGAAAGCCGCTGTACCCAACAACTTTTCGGAAAATACATTTATTAGGGCGGTGTAACAGCCCAAATACACCCCTTGAAGCTACGCCCCTTACAGCTGTACATTTCATCTGATCCTTTGATTGGAGGCCACCACCATTAGCGCATACTGTACCTATCCATGGAATATTTACGAAATCCAGGACCATCATAGAGTATTTATGTATGTATATATGATCAGTTTTATAACACACTATCATGTACTTTGCACAACAGAATTGTTGAATAATATTTCGACCTAAGGGGTAAGATTCAAGTGCATCTTCCACTCACAGTTTATATGGTGGGAGCTCGGGAATGTAGATAGCATCCTGGACACTTGAAAGACTGGGTAGTCCCATTTGAGCCACATGCAGAATTATGGAATGATGCAAAATGGGACTGACCCCTTTAGTTAAGGGGGTGGTGCTCCCAGCTTAAACAGGGATTTAATAAAAGCCTTCCTTAAATAGGACCATTGTGAAGGTCTTCTTGAAGGATGGGTGAGGAAGCATTGTTCTGCCCGGAAGTCACTCCATCAATCGAGAGTAATGCACTTTGTGCTCTGAAAGATTTTCTCTTATGCTTGCCCTTTTGAAGCTCGGCCCTCGTTCCGCCTTGACCTGTCTGCGCTCTATTCTTGACCATTTCCAAGAAAAGAATGAGAGATCATGCTTAAAGTTTTAATTGGATCCACAGAAGTATCTTCTTAGCCGCAGTGATAAAGTTGAACCTCACCAGATTCATTCAAAGTCTTTCAACCTAACTCCATCAACTGCAGTATTTGGATATTTTTGGGAGCTCCTGCTTAGATTTTTTTTTGCATTACTCAAGCTACAGCGTCTACTTCAAGATCAGGAAATTTAAGGAACCAATTCTTCCTCTGTTGTTTTATATCTTAAAAAGGTCTAAGAGCTGATCCCTGTAATGGAGTCCCCATATGCTATTGGCTTCTGAAACGCACAGCTCTTTTATAATAGCAACCGTAAGGTTTGCCTGTAGTAGCATCTAAAATGGGGGCAGAATTATAAACATTATGGGCTTTCACGATTTAAGCTTTATAAGACAGGATGTTGCGCCAGTATCAGTAGCAAAATAGTTAATTAAAAAAGGCCAATGAAGTTCCCCTCTTCAGATCCTAAATGCTCTTCCAATCAGACAATTGGAGGAACTTCTCCCGTTCAGAAAATGCGTGAAAACCTGGCTGTTCCCTAAGGCCTAGTACTCTAGTGCCCATGTCACACCTTTCTTCCCACCCCTCACGGAGCTTTTAGCGCCAGGATACCTGCAAGGTGATAGCTGCGCTCTATAAGTTTATAAATAAATAAATAATAAATATAAATAAATAATATAGTTAAAGCGTGGGGTAAGACCATAGAAAGTCTACAGGCCTCATAGGCTTCAGCTGAAGTTCGGAATGGGTAACTTGGTCCAGATTTGATAAGATTCATTTGGAAAAGGAGCCCTGTCCTCAGAGCAGTCACAGTTTACTAGTGTAGGAGGCCAAGGCTGGAACCACAAATTCAAGCTCATTGCGCCCAATTTCAGGAAATGCGTTTGGATTACATCTCCATGGGGCAGCGACTTAGTATTACAGCCTGCAAAAAATGCTATGCCTGCAGGATAGGGACGAATTGAGGAAATGTAGTCAAGGAATATTTAAGTGAACAGTTTAAGAAAGGACATGCCAGATGACCTGAACATGTTGGGCATCAGACTGTTAAGGGAGTAGATAACGAAAAATCTTTTCAGTGGCAGGTAAAATAAGGTTGAAGTTTAAGCCTCAGCTAGGTTGGAGGTTTGGCAATTAGGTCTCCCCTCAGTAACTGAAATCCTAATATCAAACGAGCATCGTGTTAATAGTCTTTTCGGCTGATTTCACCTTGCTTATTCACTTTCTAGCATCACCATCTAGGCCTACCTGCAGGCCTGATGCACAGCTTGACAGAGATTTCTAACAGATTTACACAAAAAGACATGTTACTTCAAAAGAGATCAAGTAAAGTATATATCATATAAAGAAAAAGTTAACACGTGCTCTCAGTTGCTTACTTTTGGCAGTCCAATGGATTCCATGGCCCTTAACCATTGTACTGTATTGTCTGTGTGTCGAAAATGAAGGCCCGATCGCTGCAAGAAAGAAAAAAAGCAAGAAATTATGCTAGAGAACATTACACACAAGTTATTCCAAGAGTTCCAATCATAAACATCACAGAGTAGAAACAGTCAAATTATTAGTTTAGGAGGCCAATTCACATGGGCTTAAAAAGTAAATTTATTCATCATAAGTATATGTCTACTATTTGTAAATAATTCTATTTTTTGCATCTGAGGAATACGCACATTGTAGATTGCCGTAGAAGTAAAGTTGCTTGCTGACTTGCCTTGACAAATTGAACCTTTTGACCTCTAATATGAAAATGTTTTCAAGGTAAAGGCTGAGCTTCTCCTTCATCGAATTTATTATGGGCATGTCTTGGTGTTTTCCTCACAGTTTGCACACTAACTTAAGTCTTTTGTGTTAATAAGTATAGTAGGTACACAAACAAGCTGGGAAAGCCTGTGAAAAAGTACAAAGATACAGTTATATGGGTGATCACCTCCTCCCCTGAGTACAGCCAAGTTCTTGTCAATACATGTAAATGTATTACTTTAGAAAATAGACAGTACTAGAGAGTTTCCCTGGTAGCAAGTTCCACCTGTAGGCACAAATGTCTGAAGTACCTCTGTGAATGTGCATCAGGCATGTATACCAGGAGATGGCACCATTTGGGGATCATGGTGGTAATTAGGTGCTCAAAAAATGTTGTGCTCTTACCCATAATTATGCAAATATACCATGACTCTGCGATTAAACATGGCTCTAAGGGCCATATGTATCAAGCCTTTTGTGATTCGCAAAGGCCGAAATTCGCAGAATTTCGGCATTTGCGAATCGCAAACGGCCTTTTTGCATGTTTTGGGATGTATGAAACATTCCCAAAATAAGAAATTGCAAACTTGTGCGATTCCTTATTTTGCCATAGCATTTAGGGAATCGCAATTTTGCATATGGCATATGACGCACATACATGCCCATTGGGCATGTATGTGCGCCATATGCACACACATGTAATTTACAGGGGTGCAGCAGTGTGTCCTTGAGACACCCCTGCACCCTTGCAATAATTCTCAAATTGCGATTAGCAAATTGCGAATTCGCAATTTGAGAATTATTTGGAAATCATTCCTATGGGCCTCCTGGCCCATAGGAATGCATTGGAAATTATTCCTTAATTGCGAATTCGCAAAATGCGAATTCGCAATTATGGAAGCTTAAGGAATCGCTAATAAAATGCGATTTTCTTTATACATACCATTTTGCGATTCCTAAATAGCGAATCCTTAAAAATCGCTATTCAGGAATCGCAAAAGGGTTTGTTGATACATATGGCCCTAAATCGTCTACAGTCTGTCTTAAGTTTAAATGCATCTCACCAATATCACCATACCCAAACTAACAGACTGAACTTTTCTATTGCTTCCACTCTCAGATTGCACCAAGACTGCTCTAGACAGACGAAGGAAGACCCATCTGCCTTGTGTTTGGACCTACCTTTAACATAGCTACACCTCAAGCCTTAAAGCACCTTGTATGAAAATGTAAGTTTGCATGAGGTCTCTCCAGATTTTATTGCTATAGTGGGTCTATCTTAGTGGCATATTGCGACTGTAAGCACCAGCAGGCAAATGAACTATTTTCAATGCATGTGACCTGTCCCTTAAACATCGAAATAATTTGATAATTCCAAAAGTAAACCACCCTTTTAAGCAAGCTCACAGCAATATGGGCAGAATGTGCATCAGGGGTATACAGTCAGATGTCACATATAGGCTATAGTGTAGACGTACACCAACCACAGGAGTGACTTACAAAACATAGAATCCTGTCTGTCCCTGCAACACTGAACTGCTTCAGCGAGCCAGCTTCCAAGCAATCCCTTCGACATGTAACCTTCTAAGTAGTGCCTTGGCACACAGAGTAGCACCAAGAAGAAGACGGATTGCTACTTACTACATGAAGCTCAAGCAGCATTTTCATTTTCATTTTTTGAAGGCCCGGTTTCAGAATAGAAGTCATATTTTTCCTATGTTGGTTTAGAACAGGACTTAAAAAGAAGCATTTTGATGTAAATCTAACTTATTGGTGAACACACGTTTGATAAATATGCCCCAATGTTGATTTTTGTAAACGACATGCTTCAAGAACAATGTATTATGCCGGCTAAACCCTCTGTACACCAAGACAGTCTTCAGACACGCCTCTGTTGCTGCTCTCCCGGTCGCTGCATTTAATTAAACCAACTTGTTCCAGTTTTGCCAAAAGCCTCTTGTCTTTTCATTAATTCAAGGTAAATTCATATCCAAGCAACATGGAGGGGCTTTTGAGAGAAGTGCCGTTTTGGTACTGGCAACAAAGTGGGCATAAGCGGTGGAAGCGGCTGCAGTGCAGACAACTGGTTGATGTATCCAGCTGGTCTCTACGGTGAAGGTTCCTTCTGGCCGGACTGCCAGGGCTCCAAGGTGTGGTGGAGGGACACTATCCAGGAGGCCACCTACAGTTGATGGTGATTTGCCACCAGATATAAAAACTCAGTAGAAAGCCTTGCTCCAGAAGGCTAGGACCCTGATTTTTTATTTAAGAGGTACACTTGGGAGTAACTTCTTGTAACTCGAGCTCAATAAACCATATGATTACCAACACTTAGCCCAAACCCTAGCTGTTGCTCTTACCTGCAGTGCTAATAAGATAGCATCCAGACTAGGGTTTTAAAAATCTAGTCCAAGGCACCTTTTTTGCTTGTTATTAGAGGGACTACCTCCTCTATAGTCTTGCTATTAGTGGGGCTACCTACCCTCCAGTCAATATGACTGCAAGAAAATTATGTTGGAGCAAAGCACTCACATTTAGGGCATGCAGGAAAATAAAATCAAGTCATGTAGGCACTTTAAAAGGTTTAGCACCCATCTCAACGTTCTTTGAAAAAGAGGATATAAATGCAGGCTTTTATTCAGACGGTCATACTCAAAGCACAAAAAGAGGGACTGGAAGGACATCAAAAATGCCTACACCCAACCAGAAAGTCACTAAGCAAGATATCTCTCTGAATATGGCAAGAAGGTATTCCCCCTCCCCCCAGCCCCCAATAGGGTCACTGGTAAACCTTACGAACAATCTAATGACAGAAGTACAGGGTGTGCAAACTACATTGGGCAACAGACTTGTGCAGATTTTCTTCTACCAGATATAAAGGCAGCCTATTTTGTAATTACTGGTACACTGAATGATTGACCACCAAAAAAAACAAATACTCTACGACTAGACGATGAAGGGTCTACTACTTTGTGCACTGTAGAGCTATCAAATTACATTTCGTACTCAAATATTACTAGTTCTAGGGTCACGCTCAACTTCCTAGAGGGACATCGTCAAAACCCCCGGAATGCTCTACAAAAATTAAAATACAAAAGGAGCGTGAAAATAAAACATGAATTATTGTCACTTCAATTTCACATTTCAATTTAAACCATCAGTGCCAATAAACAATCTTCCAGGCGGATCTTATATAGTTTGGTTTCTTTATTCTGAACCAAATGTCGATGTCAGTCAGCTTCCAGACAGAACATTATTTTATATGACCCTGCTTAACTTCTGAGATCAGGTGCTTTCAGGGTGGTATGGCCGTACAAAAAAAAAGTCTGTCTCTGAAGTGTCAGTGGACAAGACGGCTAAAATGACGCTCAACCTTTTTAGCAATACTCTCTGTTGTAATATCCCCTCGCTCTTGTATCAATATCCATAGCTTAACTTGGGGGGGCGGGGGACCAAGAAACATCCAACCGTGTAGGAGATTATTTACAGGTTTTAGAATCTCTCCTCTGCTTGAAGAGAATTCTCAGCTCTGATTTAGCTCTTCTTGAGAAATCAATGGCAAACTCTGACCATGTTTTTGAGTCATTATCTTTTATCATCCCAGGTGACCTAGTTGTTACGATTTCTCTCTACCTAATATCTGAAAAGAGGAGGTCCAAGGTGCCTTTAATCGAGAAGGTACCGGGAGGAAATCACTATAATCCATCTGAGCCCGTTAACTCACCAACTTCTTCAAATAAAAAGAATACAAAAGTCTGTAGCAGGAAAAGCAACAGGAAATTCTGGTGCATAAATAACGAGCATTGGCAAAGCCACTAGGTCTTGGCAATGCCCGAGGTATTGGCCAATCAGTGTGAATGTCTTTTAGCCATGTTGTCTGGCAGAACATCTGCTGTTCAACGCGTCTCAAACATACTGAAAGCCCAAAATTACAGGATGTTGGGCAGAAGCCAAGTCTCTTCACCTCCCATTTTTGAGTTTATTGTCCAGCCCCTCCTAACATAAAAAAGTGTTATGATGTGGCCTTCGCTTTCCGCGTCATAGCGCTTTTTAGTGACTTTCAGCCATGTTGAACAGCATATGTGCTGCTAGAAAACAAGGTTAAAAGGTTAAAAGACATTCACATCTCTCTCTGTTGGAAATGGCCCTTTTTGCAGGGTTATCATGATTCTTTTTGCTTCCTCCTCCTATTTTTTCCTGACCTGTGTTTGTTTTCTGTAGAGCTCTGGCACTTTACCACTGCTGATCGGTGCTAAAGTGCATATGATCTCTGTGTAAATTGTTATTGTGATTGGTTATCCATGATTGCCATATTTGTTTTACTAGTAGGTCCCTAGTAAAGTGCACTGAGTGTGCAAGGGCTGGTAAATCAAATGCTACTAGTGAGTTGCAGAACTGATTGTGCCACCTACATGAGTAGCCCTGAAATGATGTCTTAGACCTGCCACCGCGGTGCCTGTGCGCAGTTTGTTATCTGCCATGTCGACTTGGCAAGTGCACACACTTGCCAGGCCCTAACCTTCCCTTTTCTTACATATAGGGCACCCCTATGGTAGGTCCAAAGTACCCCCGTAGCAGGGTGCAGTATTTGTGAAAGGTAAGACATGTACTGGTGTGTGTAACATGTCCTGATAGTGAAATACTGCCAATTTCGTTTTTCACTATTGAAAGGCTATCTTGCCCCATAGGACAAAATGGGGAATGCTTTGTAACATTTTACAAGCATTTCTTCCCATAGCGATAAGATAGAAAAATGGAGTTTGGGATCGCTGAACTCAGGATTTAATAACACATATTTTCGTAAAGATGGTTTTTAAATTGTGCATTTGAAAATACCACTTTTAGAAAGTGGCTATTTTCTTGTTCAAGCATCCTGTGTGTCTCTACCTGGTTGTGGAGTGACTGTCTGGCTTTGGAGTGACAGGGGCTGGGGAGGTGCAGTGGCTCCAGGTGTCTGGATGAGTCAGCACTAGGCAATAGGCCTGATCTGCATTTGGAGTGGTGGGAGGAGTAGCACCTGTACCTGAATAGGGCCGTGCCTGCCGACCACAATGCAGGCTCCGCCCCCCTGTGGGTGTCTGGAGCAAAGGTTCACACTGAAAATGGATGTTGTGGTGCACTTGCAGAGTGCCCCCCAGAACTGGTTTGAACTGCGTTCAGAGCCCCTTCCACAAAGAGTATAAATACATTTTGGGCTAGAAGCATCAGATCAAACCCAAGACTTTAGATCACTCCTGGGATTCAAGAGGAACCTTTGCCAATGAGAAGAGCTGGAGAGACTGAGGAAAAGTACTGTCCTTGCTGTGTTTCTGGGGTTGGCCTTCAGTCGCTGTTTCTGCCAAGGAAAGGAGAAGGACTTGGCTGTGTAATGTGTCCCCTGCTTGAAGTGTGGCTCAATGGTTAGAGCGGCAGAACCTGATGCAGAGGTCTGGCCCGGGACCAGGGTTAATTCCCGCCTCAGCGGCTCTTGGACTTAATCTCCCCAGACCTGATAATTCTCTCGCCTCGGTGCCTAGTCTAATCATGCGTCCCACTCTGTGACTCTGGGCAATAGCTTGCTTAACCTCCACGATGGCCCCAGCAGCGCTTGGATGCCTGGCTTCACCTTGGGGGTGCCCAGGAGTGGAAATTTCACAGGGAAAAGCCAGGAAGGGTTCCACAGCGGTATGACTGCAGCGCCGGGACGCCCCGTCGCTGGGGCAGCCGTGCACTTTACAAGTACAACACATTTACATTGAAGAAGATCTCCAAGGGCCTGAAGTGAGCTGGCCTCCTGTTCTGAAGTCTCAGGGACACAAAGACATCACCCCAGCTCCCCTAAACTCTGCTGCTGTGAGTTCTGACCTGCAAAGAGGTTCCTGTGCCAGGTTTGGGCCTCTGGAGGTCGATGCAGCGGTTCGGGAACTGGAAGAAAGAAGAAACTCAAAGAACTACAGAAATCGATGTATTGAGGGATCATGGCTGAAGAGTACAGACGTAGCGCCAACATATCCCGGGTTTCCACGCATCGTACCTGTGCGGCAAGTTATTCTGATGCATCACCCTCAGACAGGAACAGGCACGAAGAATCGACCCATCACTCCCCGTACAGACCGGATTCGACGCAACCCTTCATCTGCATGCAGTGAGACTGTCGCATCGCCTCCCCAAGGTCTCAGGAGTGTCGCATCTCTTTGTTTTCAGACGCTGCGGCTGTTGGACTTGTGAACTTTGAAGCATCTACAGATACGCTGGTGAAAAGTCATGCATTTCTAGTTTTCTATGTTACGAGTTCTTGAAACCTTTTGAAAGTCATGTTTTTAACTGTGTATGGTGGATTTGCGTCGTCTTGGTCTTAAGTTTAGATCAAGATATTTTATTTTTCTAAACTGGTGTGGTGTCCTTTTGTGGTGTTATCACTGTGTTACTGTGAGTGTTGGTGCAATACTTTACACTTTGCCTTTGGGATAAACCTGTCTGCTCGTGCCAGGTTACTAAGGGGGATTTACCCTAACGTGAAACAAGGGTCCCTATTTGGACAAAGGTACCTACCTCTCCCAACTAGAGACCCCCATTTGTAACAATAACCATTAGTTTCAACTTATAAGATAGAAATTGTATATCCCACTTACATACTGAAGCATTTGAATGCACAAATGAGTTAAGGGCTTATTTTAATGGCCACGGACAGACACTTTTCCCTTTTAATGCAGCTATATTGTCTAAAAATCTCACCATCCCTGTAATATGAGACAGAGGGTCTACCAATTGACAAATGTCTCTTCATGGACACTGTAGAGGCAAAAGCTCTACAAAGATTATGTGTCCTCATATGTACTTTTGTCTTGAGCCTGACTGCACTCTTACGTTGGGGGTCTCAATCTGAGGCCAGTTCCCTAAGGAGGATACTATGGAGGGTCATATTTATGGAGCAAAGGCAGGATAAAATTTTAAAGAGGAATCTTTATACAGCCTTATATTATTTCAAATGAAAAGAGGCATTTGAATCTGTATCTATGATGAACCTCAATCTCTTCCTTAAAAATATATGCCAAGTATTGAGCATGGATCTAGATATATCTTCCTGCCACCTAAATGACAGACATGACATAGTAGGAGCTTCCTGTAATATGAAGCGAATGCAACCTTATCTGAGATGTAGCATTGAGCATAAAGTTCAGCACTTAATGCTTCTTATTAGACTTCAAATTTGAATTTTGAATTTGAAAGGATTTGTATAGCGCTCGTACACCTGGCGGTTTCTTGGCGCTCACTGGAAACTGCTACTCAGTGTGTCGGAAAGGGGAAAAAGTTGAGCATTTAGGATGGGAAGGCTTGGGTGAAGAGGAAAGTCTTGAGGTCTCTACGAAAGAGGGGGTACTGGGTGCAGGTTCTGAGGGGCAATGGGAGGGAATTCCAGAAGGCTGGACCTGTGGTAGCAAATTTTGAACCACCCCACTTCTTCCGTTTGAAGCGGGGAACCAGGAGAAGGTGGTGAGAAGCGGATCGGAGATCACGTGAGGGAGTATAGGATTGAATGGCCGAGTTAATGAAGGAAGGGGCGGAGCCTGTCCGGGCTTTAAAAATGGTGCAGCCGAGCTTGAATAAGACGCGTTGCCGGACAGGGAGCCAGTGAAGGGAAGAGAGAAGTGGGGTAACATGGTGTGATTTAGAAAGGTTAAAAACCAGCCGAGCGGCCTGGTTTTGAACGAGCTGGAGACGTCTCATGAGGTAGTTGGGCATGCCATGGTAGAGGATATTGCCATAATCAATGCGAGATGTTACCATGGCTAGAAGAATTAGTTTGAGCGCGTCTGGGGTGAAGAATCGAGAGACTCTGCGGATAGTCCTAAGTGAAAGGAAGGCTGAAGAAACCACAGCAGAAACTTGAGAATGTAGGGAGAGTTGATTATTAATTTTAAATCCAAGAGTTTTGACAGAGGATACAGGAGTGGGAGGGGAACCTAGTGAGGGGGGCCAGAAGGAGGAGGTCCAAGGGCTGGAGCAACCACCCGTCAGCACCAACTCCGTTTTATCGGGGTTGAGCTTCAGGTGGTTGAAGTTCATCCAGTCTTGGATGAAGATCATAATGGACTGGACATTGGACACGGACTCCGGGGTAGAGGAGAGGGAAAAAATGAGCTGGAGATCGTCTGCGTAATTGTACACAGAGACCTCCAGTTGCTGTAAAGCAAAGATGAGGGGGGCAATGTAGAGGTTAAATAAAAAGGGGGACAAAGAGGAACCCTGGGGGACACCACACTGTATGGGTTGAAATTCCGCAGAGAACTCTCCCAGACGAACCGCTTGAGTCCGGCCGCTCAAAAAGGAGGATAACCAAAGTAAGGCTGTTCCTCTGATTCCCGCCGCTTCGACACGTGAAAGTAAGATGGTATGATCCACCGTGTCAAATGCGGCGGAGAGATCTAAAAGGACCAGAGCCTGATGTTGATTGGTATCCATTCCTTGTCGGAGGTTGTCCAGAACTGATGTTATAACGGACTCAGTTGAGTGGGCCGGGCGGAAGCCGGCCTGTCTTGGAGCCAACACACCATGACTTTCCACAAACTCGCTCAGGGTTTTTGCCACGTGTCGTTCCAATACCTTGGACAGGTAAGGCAAGAGGGAAATTGGGCGGAAGTTGACTGGATCGGAGGGATCTGCTCCAGGTTTTTTTAGAATCGGAACAATCACTGCCGATTTGAGTGCAGGGGTGACGATGCCCTGAGCCAGCGAGCTGTTTAGGAGCGCTAAAGGTGGTGAAGGGCAGTAAGTGTAAATCTGCTTTAGAATGTAGGCGGGGCAGGGGTCCAGCGGGGAGCCGGACTTAACCAACGGGAGAATGGAGAGGAATGAGTCAGACGAGAGGGAAGGAAGTGAGTCCAGGTGTGCCGTGACTAGAGGACGGGTGGGGTCGGTGAAGGTCTGGGATGGAGGAGGAATGTTACTTTTGATTTTATTGATTTTGTCCAGGAAGAAGTGATTGAGCGAGTCACATAGTGTTTGGGAGGGAGATGGCTTGAGTGAAGTTCTGTCAGAAAAAGCAAGATCCTGGATGATAGAAAAAATTTCTCTTGGCCGATTCTCCGCGAGTTGGATTTTAGAGGAGAAATAGTTTTTCTTTGGGTCTAGAATGGCTTTCTTGTACTGACTAAGAAGTTCAGTATAGCGGTTTTTAGCAGTAGGGCAGTAGTTCCGTCTCCATTGTCGTTCAGCTTGGCGGAGAGCAAGTTTTTTGATCTTTAGGTCGTCTGAGAACCAGCGGTTTGCGTCTTTGGGGCGTTTGGTTGCGATGCGTTTTAGAGGAGCGATGGCATTGCACCCGACCCGTAGCCAGTTGGTGATAGCTTCTGCCTGCCCTGAGGAAGGCAGTGCGGTCAGATCAGGGCTGGAGGAGGAAAGGAGAGTCGAGAGGGCTTCGATGTCAACACGATTCCATGAACGCGCCCAGACATTTCTAGCAGAGGTGGGCTTAAGTGGTGGAACAGGGGATAGGGAAAAGGTGATTAGTGAATGATCAGACCATGAACATGGGGAAATCAAAAGGGAATTGACCGGGCAATCGCGTTGCCAAATTTGGTCTAGGATGTGTCCCAACCTGTGTGTGGGAGTATTGACAACTGATGTGAAGTTGAGTGACAGAAGAGAGTCTGAAAACTCCTTGGACGTGGCACATTCCGCAGGGTCGGAGGGCCAAAAGTTAAAATCTCCCAGAACTATAATGGAAGCGTGGTTGACAACCAGAGTCGCCATTAGGTCTTGAAAACCGGGGAGGAAAGTTTGGGGGGAGGACGGGGGTCTGTACACAAGGACACAGGTTAGCGGGGGGGAAAAGGAAAGAGAGCGAACCACTAGGCAGTCTGAGATTCCCACGGAGGGGGAAACCGAAGGCTGGAAGGTGAGTTCCTTGCGAGCGATCAAGGCGACCCCTCCACCGGGCCTGTCAGAGGAGCGATCTGCTCGAATGGCATAGTAGGCCGGGGGGAGTATCGCTAGCAAGGAAGGGAGGGAGCTGTCCGAGAACCAGGTCTCGGTAAGAAACAATAGGTCAGGTTTATGGGAGTCAAGTAGAGTGAAGAGATCGAGCTGGTGTTTTACTGCCGATCTTGTGTTTAGATATATGGCAGAGATAGCAGTGGGGGGAAGGGCATCTGGATGCCGTTTAGAGGGGCTCGTATTTAGAGACGTTAACAAGGTGTTGGTATGGCCTGAGTTCTGTGAGGTTAATAGTTCGAAATTGGAGATGCGAGCTAAGGTAGCAGCCGGTAGGGTCCAGTTTCCTTGAAGGGTGGTGAGTTGCGAGCGGGAGTATTGGATGAGAGAAGCAGAGTGTATGGCCTCTGGTCTCGGTCGGTCGCGGACGGGCGCAGACGGGCTTTCCTTAGGCGCGCCTTCGGCGCGCAAACGGCGCGCCCGCTGCGCTCGTCCGCTGCGCTTCCTGGGGAGGCACATACTTATGGAGTGGTGAGTAAATGGGCGGTGGGCGTGGCCTCCAAAGGGGGCGTGGCCTGTCGGTCGCTCGAGGCGCTGGCGTTTTACGCGCCGGTTTCAATGCAGCGAGGGGTCCGCTTGTCAGACTCCAAGGCTTGGGGTAAGTGCAATCAGCATTAAAAACACAACAAATCACAGAAATATAGTTTTAAAAAGGCTCTCTCCCGGCTTTCCGCCTCAGGAGCAGCGAGTATGCAAGTAGAGACGCTAGTGGTCAGCGTCCTACTTATACAGTGGGCGGTGGGCGTGGCCTCCAAAGGGGGCGTGGCCTGTCGGTCGCTCGAGGCGCTGGCGTTTTACGCGCCGGTTTCAATGCAGCGAGGGGTCCGCTTGTCAGACTCCAAGGCTTGGGGTAAGTGCAATCAGCATTAAAAACACAACAAATCACAGAAATATAGTTTTAAAAAGGCTCTCCCGGCTTTCCGCCTCAGGAGCAGCGAGTATGCAAGTAGAGACGCTAGTGGTCAGCGTCCTACTTATACAGTGGGCGGTGGGCGTGGCCTCCAAAGGGGGCGTGGCCTGTCGATCGCTCGAGGCGCTGGCGTTTTACGCGCCGGTTTCAATGCAGCGAGGGGTCCGCTTGTCAGACTCCAAGGCTTGGGGTAAGTGCAATCAGCATTAAAAACACAACAAATCACAGAAATATAGTTTTAAAAAGGCTCTCTCCCGGCTTTCCGCCTCAGGAGCAGCGAGTATGCAAGTAGAGACGCTAGTGGTCAGCGTCCTACTTATACAGTGGGTGGTGGGCGTGGCCTCCAAAGGGGGCGTGGCCTGTCGGTCGCTCGAGGCGCTGGCGTTTTATGCGCCGGTTTCAATGCAGCGAGGGGTCCGCTTGTCAGACTCCAAGGCTTGGGGTAAGTGCAATCAGCATTAAAAACACAACAAATCACAGAAATATAGTTTTAAAAAGGCTCTCTCCCGACTTTCCGCCTCAGCAGCAGCGAGTATGCAAGTAGAGACGCTAGTGGTCAGCGTCCTACTCAAATGTCAAATGCTTCCACGTCAAATGCTTCCACTAAGGATTATAAATGTAGGTTGGGAAAGAGTCATCAGCCAGAAGCGAATATGTAAGGAGGATTTCATTTGATTATAATTTTGGAAAGCGCACGATTGCCCTAAGGCGTCTTGGCGTTGCTGTTTCGTATAGACGAGAGAGAAAAATAAAAAAACAGAAGACTGCTCTAGTGGCTAAAAAGCCAAGTCTTCAAAGACTTTCGGAAAGATAAAAGATCTGGGCATTTTCTTAAGTTCGAGGGGAGTGTGTTCCATAATTTAGCGGTCCTCAAAACGTAACTCCAAACTCCCTAAGATGCTTGTTTGACCTTTGGCAGTACTAAGCAACTGGCTTCAGAGGACCTGAGTTTCCTAGACGGAATATACCAGACAAATCTCTCACAAAGATATTGTGGACCTATGCAGTGCAGAGTGTTGAAAGTTATACAAAGAGCCTTAAATTCAACCCTTTTTGCCACTGAAAGCCAGTTCAATTTGGCACTGGTAAAGCCTGCAAAACTGACTGGTATTTGAGTATTCCTGAGAGAAGCTGAGCTGAGGCACAGCCCTGTTCCGAGGGCCAATGGGCAAGCATGCATTATAGGGGCCACCTTTGGGGCCTGTGCACTTTTACTCCTGATGTCACAGGACCCAACATACTATGGGTCCTCAGCAATTGGACCAAGTAGTACCCTTACAGAACTTGACTCTCAGTGGTAGTGAGGGTAAAGCAGTCCAGGCCTCTTCAGGGGCAAGTTAAGCAAAGGAACAAGACTCAAAATACAGAAAATGACCACAAGAATTTGATTGTCAAGTCCAATACTTAATTTTGGTTAAAAAAAGAAACATGTATTACACACACAAAGTATACTACAGTACACTAATCAATACACACTATAGTCTCTCAGGGTGAGTGCTCTAGTGATGTCCTAAGCAGTGTCCTCTGGATCCTCCCTTCCACTTCTCCATGCTGGCAAATGCGTCTCAGGGAGTTTACTGAAAGCAGCCCCCACAAGTTCTGTCTGCACTTAAAATGCGCAACAAGTCTTTTTGGTCCTAGAAGTTCACCTCACTATTACGTTCATATACCTGGTTCATGCAAGTCTCAAAAGGCCTGCTCGCCCTGCTCCAATCTTACCCAACAGCAGCCAGAAGAAGTGTTACGGAGTTGGAGCACGTCTTCCCACACTCCGGCGATAAGCGAGATGCACCACATCTTCCACAGACAGCGTAAGCATCATGCTTGGGCGGTGACAGCCAGCGACAGCTACCAGGTGCAGAAGGGGGCTTCTTCTTCATGGTTCATGCAGGTAAGGTAATGGGGCAGTGACAGTGATGTAGGGTGGCTTTTCTTTTTGTTCTTTTTGAGGGGACTCTGATTTGGGTGATGTTCCCAATGGTCCTAGTGGCCCCTCCAGGCATACAGGGGGGTTACTAGCACAGGCAATTGCCCCAACAATGTCCGTTCAATGGGCAACATCCTCAACCATCCTCGTGGCCCCCTCCTGGCATACTGGGAGTCAACTGGGAAGGGTAACGGCCCCAAACTACACTGTTCAGTGGGGGCACGGTCCCAACGGTCCTAGTGGTACATTCCTGGCATACGGGGAAGACAGGCACAGTCGATGGCCACAAACTTCATTTGCAA
Source organism: Lissotriton vulgaris (assembly GCF_964263255.1). NCBI lineage: Eukaryota > Metazoa > Chordata > Amphibia > Caudata > Salamandridae > Lissotriton > Lissotriton vulgaris. The sequence goes on from NC_141689.1 coordinate 512,270,631, forward strand.
GTGAATGATGGCTCCAACAGCCCTGATGGCTTTCTCCTGGCATACAGGGGTCACCGGCACAGGTGACAGCCCCAAACTTCACGGAGTCCATGATAGGGGGCCACTGACTTCCGCAAATGGTGGATGGCTCTCTCGCGCAAAAACAGTCAGGACTGGACGCCTCACACTTTGATCACTGCGATCCACTCACCAGGATCCCCAATGGGTTTCACTCCCTCCAGACACTTTCCTGCTCCTCCTCAAAGGGCACACTGGTCTTGGAGACATATAGAAGGCTGGTGCTGTAGGCACAGGGGAAGTGTTTGTTTTCCTGGGAGATGGCCCCTCACTCAGCTGGCAACTAGTAAACCTTGGTCCCCTGTCCTGGATGTAGCAGTTTGAAGCCATGGAATTTTTTGGTATACGATGATTAACAGCTTGTGGTCAAGCTCCCACTTTTATAGCCCATATCCAGACACATATCTCATTTAGTGTTTGGTCTTTTAAAATTTGTGTTGTGGGTGTTGACTCGTTTAAAGTCCTCTCTCCTCTGTACTGTCCAGGACATTCTGCCACAGCAGTAGCGCATTGCAGTTTTGATTTACCCAGAACTCAGGTTAAGGGAGTAACCAGGTTTAACATCTGGCTGTCAGCCTCCACTGATATAAGCCTCACAAAGGTTCAAAGGCCTAAGCCTACAGTGCCAACCCATCATTACGCTTTACAATGAGCCCAGGCCCCATTGAACAATAACTCTTCCTAGATCAAAGAGACCTTTGATGTGTTCGAGGATGCTCCTGTCCCTTTTCTCCAGGGTGTATGTTCCCATCCCTCAAGAAAGTCAGCACTCCACAGCTCCTGACGGTGGGTTTCAGCCCTCACTTCCACTAGCCTTTTCAGGACCTAGGCTTCAACAATCGAATCCAAAAGGCCTCCATGTTATGTACTATGCTCAGGCATGTATACCTCCCTGCATGAACACTCAAGTATAACTAGCTGCCTGGTGCGAGACACAGTCACTATGTAGGTCAAGGGTGAGTTAAGTATGCAGAAGTGGAACCTTACTTGAGTGGGCTGCTGGGCACCATTCAGGGGACATTGGTAAAAAGGCCTGGTAATACTACTGATTCTTATTCAACGTAAAACTGGTATGCTGCCAGCACTGAGCTTGTGCCACTTAACTCTTGGCAAGGGCAGTAGCCCTCTACCAAAATAAGGATACCACTTGGTGCACATCTTTCGGGACCTAGGTCATGTCGCACACACAATCTGTGTTAATCGATTATCAAAAATCAGTACTAAGAAGCCAAATATCAACGCAGCTGGGCTACTATTCCATCAGAGCACAGAGAATTATTTTTCCTTTTCTTTTTTGTACCGTTGCTATTCCATAGTCAAAAGAATGAAAATATACATCAGCAATATCAGCAGCAGAAATAAGCACTGTTTTTTTAACTCCTGAGCTGCTGAGGCTTTTCCACTGTTATGGAAGAAATTAAACCAAAAGTACAGCATAACAGCAGACAACAGCAAAGAGCATCACACAGCTATACATGGTAAACGAGCAGAGCAGGCCCAAAACTCGTGCTGACGAGAAAGAGGTGAAAAGTTAACTAGAAGACAGAATGCATAACCTGTAAGGTGTAGTTATAGGAAAACTGGTGTTTGACAAGCTTGAGGGAATGTATGGCCTTCGCACTCAGGCACACTGGCACGTATTCTGTGTTTTTAAAAGATTGAAAAATGATTGGACAATAGGGGCAGGAGAATGAATTGCCAAGAACACTTGGAATCTGACAGGAGGTCTTAGGAGCACAATGATAAAGTACTCACACAAATCTTCATGCACTCAACCCAAATACTCATGCATTCAACCCAAATACACATGCATTAAAGAGTAGAAGAATACTTAGATTGTTAAGCACTGTTAGAAGTGCAATAAAGGATGTGTAGAAAATTAGGATAAAGATTAGGGTCACAGGTGACTTCATGTTTTGTAACCAATGTGTAACTTTTAATTAACTTAATGTTTAATCTTTTGTAACAAGTATTGTCTGACTGTGTATCAAAATAGCTGCCTATGAAGCAGCAAATTGAGACCAGCTGTTTACCTGTGTGAAGACAGGCACATTCCCTTCCAAGAGAGTAAAGAACTGTTTTTACATTGCCAAGAAGAGTCTGTCTTTCTCTTCATTTTCAAGTTGCCCTACAACAGTTGTCGAGCCAGCATAGAAGTCCCTCTTGCCCTAAATTGACTGCTGCCATTTGAATACTGCCTACCCATGCTGCATAAATTAAGGCGCATCTTTGATGAGATGAGCAGACACCGTGTTGCCTTAAAGTTCTGCCTATTCATGGGGAATGAGTACGCCCCAGAGATTGCTATTTTTAACGGGAGGACAATGCAGACTTGGTTCCATCTTTTTGTATCTATTGTACGACATGTCTTTTTGGCAGTGGTGCACACAGATGTAGATATAAGGATATAAAAGCTAAAAGGTCATCACATGCAGGATTGAACAACAACTGCCTTCGCCTAAATGGCGAAAAAAACGAACTGCTAGTGGTCGGTAAGTCTCTCTCTACCTGGTCGCAGGACTGGTGGCCGACGGAATTAGGGCCAATCCCCCGCTCAGCAGAGGTTGTCAGAAACTTGGGAATAATGATTGATGCGGAGCTTTCCTTCAAGCAACAAATTAGCAAAATCACTGGAAAATGCTTTGGAATATTAAAAACCCTCCGCAAAGTTCTCGACCTGCTCCCCTTTGGTGCCAGGAAGAAACTTATCCACGCCCTAGTCACGCCGCACCTGGACTATGGCAACGCCCTTTTCCTTGGCCTGAGCAAAAAAGGCATTCAACAACTTCAGTGTGTCCAAAATGCCGCCGCCCGCTTGGTACTGAACCTTCCACGTAGGGCATCCGGTACCACGGCATTGCGTAAACTTCATTGGCTCCCCATTGTGGAGCGTATCAAATTTAAGGCACTATGCATGGCTCATCGTATTGCCCAGGGAAAAGGCCCAAATTACCTGCAAAGACTCCTTATCACCCATCGCCCTATCCGAAATCTTAGATCTGCTGGAGTGATGTTATTCAAACTCCCCCGTGTTCACAGGTCCAGAATGGGAGGTAGCTCCTTCCGTTTCTTGGCTAGCAAACACTGGACTAGCCTCCCCTTGAATCTTCGGATGGAGCCCTCCGAAACAAGATTCAGACAAAATCTAAAAACTCATCTCTTTCCCAAGTAAATAGCTTCCTGATACATTCTAGGATTTTAGTGTAACTTGGTTTTAGCTTCATCTGGGAGCAGTAGTTTTTCAGCGCAGGGACACACCGTCATAGGTGTAACCAGGCGCTTAAGAAATGGTCTTATTATTATTATTATTATTGTGTATGTGTTACACAATATTAAGTTGAAGGATCTGCATAGTCAAAGTGTTTATCTCAATATAAAGTTGAAAGTGATCAATGTGGGTGATTCAAAGTTGGGTGGGCTATATGTGTTCCAATATTTGACATAGATGGTCAGCAGAAAGGCTCATGTTCGCTACACTTTACCTCCAAGTACGATCTGAACCCTTGAACTTTCACCTGAACCTAATGTCCACAAGTCATTCCATGGTCTATAAGACACATGGTGTGAGTGTGATCCTCTCTAAGCATAGGGAGAAGTGGCAATGGCTGCTGACTGCATTTCATTTACTGTTTAGAGTTAGAAAAATGGTGATGCAAATTTAGAAGTAATTGAAGTGTTTATATTTTAAAAATGTTGATGGTGAATGCATGTATGTGCACGTGAATAGAAATGTGGCGAAAAGGGTGATGTATAATATTGCATAATGTTATTGTGATGCATAATATTTAATATAGGATTGTTTCGAGGCAGTGACATACTTTCTTGTTTATGAGGACTAGTGTGACATTTTTAAAGAAAAATTAATATCGACCAGACAGGTAAAAAGTTAAATTGTAAAAGTTCGAAATATGAGAACCAATGGAGATTCCCTTAGAGCACATGCAAAGGAAGGAACATTTGATGATAAAATATAAGAACCTATTGTTACACAACTTAAAAGCAAATATGCTGAAGCCAAATTGCAGAAGCGAGAAGCCACTTAAGCTTTATAGCGAGTCTTTTGTGAGCAGTCTAAAGACTACTCAAAAGTTGATACCCCTTGTACTCTGTCTACTCCGCTACCTCCATTTGTCCCTCTAAGTACTTCTCCCAAGGTACCTGGTATATATATCCACTGACACAGCTACAGGAAGTGGCAGTGGGATATGAGAACCCTGAAGTATAGATCCCTTCACGATCCACAAAAAAACTCCTTAATGTTGCCCCACAAATGTCAAAGCCAAGACAAATGAGCACTCCCAAACAGAAAGTAGGGGTGGGTGACTACCAGTTTTCAGGTAAAATAGAAGCACAGTTTACACTACATTTAGATTCAGCTTCTTCCCAGGAGGATAGAGGTGAAAAACAGAGTCCTGGAGACAGTGATGATCAGTCACATGTTTCATCAGCAACATCACATTTATTACAGAAGAGAGACAACAGGCAGGGTAGTTAGGGAACAAATGTCTACCCCACAGCAAAGTGAGGCAGTTGATGCAAAATGGAGTGACTATGGGGATAGGGCTGCTACTATGGTGCGATGGCCATTATACCAACAAAGAGATAGGACTGAAGATAACTATCACCTTGGCAGAAGGAGAAAGGGAACGTAATAGTTTCACCAAAGAGTGTTCAAGAATTGTTATCACAAAGTCAGGGTAGGAGAGATGCGAAAGAAGTAAGGAGAGAAAGATATTATGATGATCTTTCAGGACAAATTCAGGGCCATTTTGGGAAGATGACAAATAGATAGAGTCCATGCATAGGTGTGCAGCTAATATAGGTGAAATACTTAGATCCCCAAGGCTAGGCACTCCACTTGTGATATTAGCATTCAAGAAAGACTCCTGATCAATTTAGGTCACACAAAGGGTGCAAGGGGATTGCCTAATCGCATTGACATGAGAGAAGGAGAACATGATATGTCCTCTAAAGCTAGGAAACCCCAAGCAACAGAACTTGAGCATTTGCGGTTTCAGGGAACACGTGGCCAGCCAGACCCCAGGATGGAATCTTGTGAGGCTATGGGAGGATTGACACTACATGATAGGCCAATGGATAGAATAGTTAACAGTGTTGTGTCAAATGTGAATAATTTGGCAGAACGGACTGAAGGGTTATCTCTACAGATAAGTCCATGGCCACAAGAAGGGTCCTTTGGTCCACGTGACATGGCAAATGCTGAGGATTGCATTTTTAATGGTGAGGGAGAGCCAGACTGGGATTATCCCTACATGCAAACATGTTTGTGTGAGTGGCAACAATATGCTAGACAGCCCAATTCCCAGCATTCTGCCAGGCCAATCCTGTTTATCAGAGGCCCCTGATACACAAGGGACCTGGAGCATCCCTTAATATTCCTAGGCCACAGATGGGCAAGGAGAAGCTTAAGAAACTGGTACTGCCGCTTACAGATGGAGCAGGGAAATGGATTAGAGCTTTTGAAGAGCAAACAGCAGGCATCAGCTTGGCAGCAGGAGACATAAAAAGTTAACTTAGCTCTCTTACAGGAGATGGAACAGTTTTTCAGAAAGCTGGAGTGAGATGTGTTACCCTCGCTGAGATTAGATAGGATAGATGTCAATTTAATTTATTTAGGACAGTAGTCTGGTATCAGCTGAGGAAAATGTATCCTGACAGCCAGACATTGGGTCCCTCATTGCTCATTTAATGCAGCAAAATAAGGACCCTGCTCAGTTCAGCAGGTTGAAAGAAAACTGGACACCAAGAAGTTGGTCAGGGTTGAAGGGGTTGCCCTTTGATGTGCAGGATAATCTTTATAATATTGTGGCATTGGACCAAGCCCCGGACAGTGATACAGGCACATATAATTCACCTTTGTAAGAAAAAAGAGAAAGAGAGAAACAAGCAGGAATTGACAGCTAAAGAAGCAGCTAAGTTGGTACAGCAAAAATTGGGAAAGAAAGGAGCAGTAGAAGGAGCTGTAATAGCAGCGACCGCTCAAATGACTACAATGTCTATGGTATCAATCCCTGGGACCACCCAACAACAGTACCCACAACAGCAGGCTAATGTAAGGACACAAGGAAGTAGTAGAGGAGGACGAGGAGGAAGAGGCAGGATAGGTCCCCAAAGGATGGATCAAGTATGTCATTACTGTCACAGATATGGATATTTTGTTAGAGACTGCAGAACTAAGAGATGGGATGAACAAAGTGGAAGGACAGGAGTCTACAGTCAGCCAGGTAATATAGCGGTATGGCGACAGTCAGATCCATAAATAATACATGTACTGCAAATGCCACCGCACAATGTACAGCAATTAGTAGTGCCTCAAAAACAACAAGTGCTGCCACAAAAAAGTTATCATGCACCCCAAATGGTGGCTCCATCTCAAAGTGGACAGGGAGGTGTGATTGTGAGAGGAGAAAATCCTCTCCAGACAAATTATGTTGGAGGATATATGTAATGAAAGTATTTCCATGTGTCTAGTAAGGTCAGTGATGCACAGGCCAGATGAGGAACCCACTGTGATGATAGCTATCATTAACAAGAGGTATGTGTTCCTCATAGATACAGAAGAAACCCGATCTTGTTTATAAGAGGAAAACTTTTCAATCTCTAATAGATCAATGGACACATAAGTATTCGCTGGGAAAGTAATGAGGCTTCCATTTCCAAAACGAGTGGAGATGGGAATAGAAGGGAGGTACATTGCTGTCTGTTTTCGGTTTCCTACAGCTGTCCGAGCCATTTGTTATGGAGAGTTCTTATGGAAAAAGTTAAATATGACCATTTATTTTGAGCATGATGGTAACATGATTTATTCTACCCCTGGAGTTTCACCTTCCAGGATGATGGTAGTAACAGTAGATTCCTACACTGGAGATCAAATTAGAGCATGACCTGCTGATATGGAAACATTTACCACAGCAGAGTATACCATCATAGCAGAGACAACAGAGTTACTAGGAAGGGTGGTTATGTTACCTAAAGAGTTTCTTCACCAATGAAGGGCAAGATGCTTGGATACACAACACTGAATTAATATTGCACTTAGAGGCTTTAGAGGTAACACCAACTTATGGAGCTGTGATAGCCAGTGACCATAACCATGTTTTATGGACATGTGTATATGAATTGAAACAGGCAAAGTGGTTAGGGAAATATTGGATGATGAACTGTTTGATGACAATTCCAAGAAAACAGTTGTTGTCTTTCAGGATGACATGCCATTGAGGAAAGTGCTACAAGTGCCAACGCCCACACCAGGTACAGCTTTGATTCTGTTATGGAAGCAGATCTTTCACAAGTACCAGACACTCCACATAGGAGAGCAGTAAACATTACCAGCACATTATTATGCACAAACAGCAGAATTGATAGCAGCTCTTAAGTAAAGAGCAGGAGAAGTCAACACAATCTATTCACATTCATCTATGTGACTACCTACCACTGTACATTCCAGCATTACAAGACTGAGCAGAAGAGGATTAACTAAATCAGACGGAAGTCTTATTACACATAGGGATCAACTAGAGGCTTTAATAGAGGCACTAGCATTACCACAGGCAGTGGCAGTTGTGAATTGTGCAGCACATACAAATGGATAGGATTTTGTGCCTCTGGGTAATGCACTTGAGATAAAGTGGGATGGAAGGCCACTCCCTGCTTTAGCTAATCTAAATAAATCAAACAAATCTTAAACTATTCTTATAAAGGTGCCGCAGCGTAGCACTTGCTGCCTTTCAAGTGCAGATAAACAAAGTGAAACGTACCGCCAAGGTTGGCAGGGCACGCCGCGCACTGTGCTTGTAGACTCTATGGTTAAATGCTCAAAATCAACCAATGGACTATGAAAGTTCAATGATTCAATCCACAAATATCACACAATGCTCAGAATGCTTTTTTATATGTATATATCATTAATGTTTGAGCAAATGTTTAAACTATTTCAAAGTAACCATGTACTTCTGGTTCAAATGAAAATTGTACATTCATTGATAATAACGTAACATTATGATGTAATCTCATACACTTTTCTCTTCATAGAAATACAGAACGTAAACAATTTTTTGATGAAGTGCCCGATGCATGGTTACTTTGAAAAAGTTTAAACATTTGCTCTAAACATATATGATATATACATATGAAAAAGCATTCTAAGCATTTTGTATGATATTTGTGGATTGAATCATTGAACTTTCATAGTCCATTGGTTGATTTTGAGCATTTAACCATAGAGTCCCCAAGAACTGTACAAGCACAGTGCACGGCGTGCCCTGCCAACCTTGGCGGTACGTTTCACTTCAGGGTAATGCAATAGCAGAATGGGCAGCTGAAGATTCAGCGAGATGCACAACCCTGCCTGTGCCTTCAGATTCACAACATGCCCTTGTTTTGGTGGCTCAGACTGCCTCGCCGTCTGAATCGGAGTCTAACCCTACCCTAGACCATGCAATGCCTCATTATGACGAGGCAGCACATTTACATCTTCAAGAATTACAGAAAGCGCTCTCAATCGCACGAGAGAGAGTTCTGGGACGCTAGAGGAGGATGCTCCCAGTCAGGGGGTGAGTTAATATATAGACAATTATCTACAGGTAAACCAGTGATGCCTCAGGTTTTACTTATGATTGCTCTTGATCAATTTCATTTACCAGCTCACATTTAAAGAGATCATTTGTCTAAGCAGATACAAGATTGGTTCATTCTCAATTTGCATGATACACTGTACCTTCATAACTGTACTGTCTACCAACAATTTTTCCCTAACCCCACAATGAAAGTGATAAACTCTACCATTCCACGACCACAAGGTCCTTTTACAGCCCTCCATATTGATTTTGTAGACATGTTAGATAGATGTACCAACTATCGGTATCTCATAGTAGTAGTTTGGCCTTTTTCCTGATGGATTGAAGTGGGATTGTGTGTTCATTGTGATGCCAAGTCAGCTGCTACAATTCTGATTCATGAGGGGATTCCACACTGGGGAATGCCAGAAGAGATAAGGTCAGATAACAACACACACTTTCTTAATGCAATCTTCACACAACTTATGACAATGTTAGGGATAAAACAAACTATCCTCTGTTTACCATCCCCAAAGCAATGGCACCGTTGAGTGCCTAAATGGAAGAATAATTCAGAAAAGGGGGTGGTGATGAACAGAGTGTCTGAATTAAGCAGACCACTCTTACCCAGTCCAAAGATCAGGGCTTGATCCATCACCGTTATTTATCTCACTGCCCCATCCCAGCTCAGAACCTGGCTATATGCAAATCAGTCTGTCCCTGGCCCAGTGCATCATGGGAACAGGGCAGACTAAACTACCAAGCCAATTCTTCACCAGAAAGGAGACAAGCTACCGGGGACCGGTTTCTGGCATTTCAGCCATCTTCGGCCCGGCTTGCTTGAAACCTGATGGAGCAGTGAGAAAGGGACTCATGTCTGAGTATATGCACTGGACCAGGGTCAGACTAATTTGCATATAGCCAAGTTCTGAGCTGGGATGGTGCAGTGAGCTAAAAAACGGTGATGGATCAAGCCCTGATCTTTGGACTGGGTAAGAGTGGTCTGCTTAATTCAGACACTCTGTTCATCACCACCCCCTTTTCTGAATCATTTTTGTCCACCATAAGCATGGAAGGGTATACTCAGATGTGAGTCCCTAGCTCATTGCACCATCAGGATTCAAGCAAGCCGGGCCGAAGACGGCTGAAATGCCAGAAACCGGTCCCCGGTAGCTTGTTTCCTTCCCAGTACAAGAATTGGCTTGGTAGTTTGGTCTGCCCTGTTCCCATGATGCACTGGGCCAGGGACAGACTGATTTGCATATAGCCAGGTTCTGAGCTGGGATGGGGCAGTGAGATAAATAACGGTGATGGATCGAGCCCAGATCTTTGGACTGGGTAAGAGTGGTCTGCTTAATTCAGACACTCTGTTCATCACCATCCCCTTTTCTGAATCCTTTTTGTCCACCATAAGCGTGGAAGGGTATACTCAGATGTGAGTCCCTAGCTCATTGCACCATCAGGATTCAAGCAAGCCGGGCCGAAGACGGCTGAAATGCCAGAAACCGGTCCCCGGTAGCTTGTCTCCTTTCTGGTGAAGAATGCAAATGCTACTTACCAGTATGCATCTGTTCTTGGCATGTAGGGCTGCTGACATTCATATCTTGTGCATAGATCACCACCTAGTGTTGGGTCCGGATGATTGCACATTGTTGTCCTGGAAGAGTCTTCGAAGTATCACGAGATAGGTGGCTCCTCCCCTGGACTACAGTGCGCATGGGCATCGCCTCCATCCCCAGATTGTTTTTAGCCATTGGCAGAGATGGAGTGAAGAATGTGAGTGATGACCATGCTATGAGCATATGTATGTAAATGAATGAATTCTGCAGCTGCTACAGGCGCCGGGGAGGAGGGTGGGCGATATGAATGTCAGCAGCCCTACATGCCAAGAACAGATGCATACTGGTAAGTAGCATTTGCAGTTCGAGGCATGTGGGCTGCTGAATTCATATCTTGTGCATAGAATACATAGCAGTCCCTCCATTAACGGCGGCCGCCTGTGCCAGCTGCAGCAGTCTGAAAAAGTGTTTTTAGAACAGCCTGACCAACAGCTGCCTGTTGTTTGGAATGCACGTCTACACAGTAGTGTTTAGTGAAAGTATGTGTGGTAGACCATGTGGCTGCTCTACAGATATCTTCTAAGGGAATGTTACCTAGGAAAGCCATAGAGGCCCCCAACTTCCTGGTGGAGTGGGCCCTCGGTGGGATAGTGAGAGTGCGCTTAGCTTTAGCGTAGCAGATTTGAATGCACTTCACTATCCACCTAGCAATCCCTGCTTTAGAGATAGCGTTTCCCTTGTGGTGAGTGGCAAAAGCAACAAAAAGCTGCTTGGTTTTGCGAAAATCTTTTGTCCTGTCTACATAATACATCAAGGCCCTCTTAACATCAAGGGTGTGGAGCATGCGCTCCGCCAGTGTATCTGGGTTTTGGAAAAACACCGGCAATTCAATTGTCTGGTTTAAGTGGAATTGGGATACCACTTTGGGCAGGAATTTAGGGTTAGTGCGTAGCACCACCCTGTTAGCATGTACCTGGAAGAAAGGTTCTTGGATGGTGAGCGCCTGCAGCTCGCTAACCCTCCGTAGCGAAGTAATAGCTACTAAGAACGCAACCTTCCAAGTCAGAAACTGAAGCTCACAAGAGTGCAGTGGCTCAAAGGGAGGACCCATCAGCCTCTTAAGAACCACATTGAGGTTCCATTCTGGAGCTGGTGGGGTCCTTGGTGGAATGACCCTTTTGAGTCCTTCCAGAAAGGCCTTGATAGCAGGGACCCTGAAGAGTGACAGGTGTTGTCTATTCTGGAGGTATGCTGCAATAGCAGACAGGTGAATGCGGATGGAAGAGTACGCCAGATTGCATTGGTACAGGTGGAAGAGATAGCAAATGATGTTTTGAATGGAAGCATCTAGCGGGTCGATATTGTGGTTAGCACAGTAGATGACAAACCTCTTCCATTTAGCCGCATAACAAGCTCTGGTAGTGGACTTCCTTGCCTCCCGAATGATGTTCATGCAATCGGGAGGAAGATTGAGGTAGCCAAACTCTAGGACTTCAGGAGCCAGATCGCCAGGTTGAGCTGTTGCGGATCTGGGTGCTGAATGTCGCCATGGCTCTGCGTCAGAAGGCTGGGAGTGAGATGAAGCCTTTGATGCGGTACCACGGACAGTTCCAGAAACGTGGTGTACCATGGTTGGCGAGCCCACGTTGGAGCAACTAGGATGAGAGTCATCGAGTGCTGCCTGAGCTTGCGTGCCACCAGCGGTATCAGAGGTGCTGGGGGAAAAGCGTACGCAAATCTGCCTGACCAGTTCATCCACATCGCATTGCCCTGTGATTGGGGGTGTGGGAATCTGGCGGCGAAGCTTTGGCATTTTGCGTTCTCCTTTGTGGCGAACAGGTCTATCTCTGGATGACCCCACCTTTGGAAGTACGGTTGGAGTACTGATGGATGTATCTCCCACTCGTGCATCTGATGGCTGTGCCTGCTGAGCAGATCCGCCATTTGATTGTCCTTGCCCGGGAGATGCTCTGCCATGAGGAAGATGTTCCTCTGAATGGCCCACTTCCACATGCTCTGAGCCAGATGAGACAGCTGTGGAGAGTGTGTGCCTCCCTGCTTCTGGATGTAGTACATGGCCGTCATGTTGTCCGTCCGGATCAACACGACTTTGTTGCACAGATGTACTTTGAACGCCTTCAAGGCCATGAAGATTGCCATCAGTTCCAACACATTGATGTGCATCTTCCTTTGCTGTAGTGTCCATAGTCCCTGCACAGTGTAATGGAGTACATGCGCTCCCCATCCTTGGAGAGAGGCGTCCGTCGTCAGGATAATCTGTTGGACAGGCTCTTGGAATGGTCGGCCCTTGCAAAGGTTGTGTGGATTCCACCAATGCAGAGAGTTGTATGCCCGACCGCTCACCAACACTAGGTCTGTCAGTTGCCCATGAGCCTGAGTCCACTGACGTGCAAGGCACTCCTGAAGCGGACGCATATGTAGTCTCGCGTGCGGGACAATGGAGATGCAGGAGGCCATCATGCCTATCAACTGCATGAACACCTTCGCTGGAAGCAAGTGTTGGGGTCTGAATCGTTGGATCAGCGCCTGGATACTGGCGATTCTCACTGAATTTGGCTGCGCGGTGGCTGCCAGAGTGTTGATTGTCGCGCCCAGGTACTGTCGCACGTGGGCGGGCTGGAGATGGGACTTTGGGTAGTTCAGAGAGAATCCCAGATCGTGCAGGAGATGAATGGTGCGTGACACGTGGTCGAAGCACTGCTGTTCTGTCCTTGCTTGAATGAGCCAGTCGTCCAGGTAGGGAAAGACGTGGACGTGCTGGCGACGGAGATGCGCCGCCACAGTCGCTAGGCACTTGGTAAACACTCTCGGTGCCGTGGTGACCCCGAACGGCCGAACCTTGAACTGGTAATGCTGGTCTAAGATCGTGAATCTGAGGTACTTCCTGTGGGAAGGATGCAGGGGGATATGAAAATAGGCATCTTTCAGATCCAGCGTAGCCAAGAAGTCTCCCTGTTGAAGCAGGGGAAGCACCTGCTGCAACGTGAGCATATGGAAGTGCTCCGAGAGGATGTACCAGTTCAGGGGCCTGAGGTCCAGGATCGGCCTGAGGGATCCGTCCTTCTTGGGAATCAGAAAATACAGGGAGTAAACCCCTGTTCCCCGCTCTTGCAATGGAACGAGCTCTATCGCCCCTTTTTGCAGCATGACTAGAACTTCTTGCTGCAACAAGGTCAAATGCTCGCCTGACATAGGACGGCTCCTTGGGGGTATGTCCGGTGGAATGGACGTAAGCTCTAGACAGTACCCGTACTGGATAATAGACCTCACCCACCTGTCCGTGGTGATGGACTTCCACGCCGGCAGGAACTGCTGGAGTCTCCCCCCGACCGGTGTTGCATGGCCGGGGGGCAGTGACAAGACGTCACTGTTTGTTGGTGGCGGTGGACCTGGAGCTATTGTTGCCACGTCCCCTGCCTTTGACATTATTGCCTCTGTAACCACCTCTATTTTTGTTGTTATACGAGGCTTGGGTGTTATTCTTGTAATATTGTGTGGACTGGGATGCTTGTCCCCTTGAGGTGCCTCTGGAGTTTGAGCGGCGAAAGGAACCACTCCGAAACTGCTGACTTTGTAAAGCCCCCATGGACTTGGCAGTTTCCGTATCTTTTTTCATTTTTTCCAGTGTGGCATCCACCTCAGGGCCAAACAGATGGTCAGGATTCACTGTTTGATTCAGTATAGTGGTTTGGATGTCGGGTTTGAACCCCGAAATTCTAAGCCAGGCATGGCGTCTAAGCAGCACACTAGTATTGATAGCCCTGGAGGCTGTGTCTGCCACATCCAACGCACATTTGATGGATGCATTCGTAATGAGTTTACCCTCCTGAATCAGCATCTCCCCGCCTCCTTGTATTGGTCAGGCAAGTGTTGCAGTATGGCCTCTAATGTGTCATAATGGGCCCTATCATAACGTGCAAGCAAGGCTTGGGTGTTAGATATTCTCCAGATATTAGCTGCCTGTGCAGCAATCCGTTTGCCTGAGGCCTCAAAGATCTTGGACTCTTTGTCTGGGGGAGGAGCGTCACCAGTAGTTTGAGAGTTCGCCCTCTTCCGAGCGTTGGAAACGACCAGGGAGTCCAATGGCAAGTGTCCCTTGATATATGTAGGATCCGTGGGCGCTGCCTTATATTTCCTGTCGATGCGAGGGTTGACCACACGCGCTCGGGTGGGCTCCTTGAAAACCTCAGTTGCATGTTTAAGCACCCCCTTCAGCATCGGTAGCGTTTTGACTGACTTTTCGGCTACCGAGAAGGTGTCGAATAAGAAGTCCACATCCACGGGGTCCGAGTGCAGCTCGACGTCGTGGTTAGCAGCAGCTCTCTCTATCAGAGCATTGAAGGCCGTCGAATCCTCAGTCGGGGACGTCTTGGCCGCAAAAAGTTGAGCGTCCCGACCCGCCTGCGGGTCGTCCGGGTCGCCTCCGGCGTACCACGGAACGTGCTCCTCCTCCGGATCCGAGTACGCCGGATAGTCGTACTCGGCATCCTCCTCGCCCGCACCGGCGGAATGCGTCGGCGAGTACCCCAGGGTTTGTGGGGACACAGGTTCCACCAAAGCCGAAGAGCCCTCGGAGTCCCTTTTGTTTTTGAGAGGGATCTTAAAATGTTCCAATGCCGGCTCCGTCGTGATCTTCCTTTTGAGGAGCGACAGTTTTCCGGTGTTGGCGTCGATGGTTACCTCACGACGTTCCTCTTCAGCAAGCGGTTGGAGTCGAAGCTTCGACACCACCAAGGCCGCTTTAGGTGCCAATACCTCCTTCGAGGGTCCACTCTGTTTCGGCGCGAAGGCCTTCGGCGCCGACTTGGGAGGAAAGGTGAAACGGATAGGCGTCTGCTCCTTCGCAGGCTTAGGCGCGAGCTTTGGCGCCACAGTGTCTTTTCGAATCCGCTGCAAGGATTCCGCCACCTTCTTCGTCAAGGCCGGAGAGGGCTTGACCGGCTCGAGCGACTTTTCGGCATCGAGAGCCCGATCACCCGCATGCGCCTTCTTCGGGGCCGACGCCCCATGGCCATGCGCGTCGTCGCCCAGACGCTTCTTCGGAGCCGACTTCGGGTCCACAACCCCTTTCGGAGCCGACGCAGCCGCGTCGGACGATTTCGCATTCGGCACCGACCCCGAGGACTTCGGGTCGGCCATCTTGGCGTGGCTCTTCGAGTCGGCCATTTTGGTTTTCTTGGAAGTTGACGCCTCCAGAACCTTCTTCACCAGCGCGACTTTCACTTTCGGTTTCGCATCCGAGGGTGCGTGACCAGTTGGCTTCACTTTCGTTTTCTTCGACGTAAGTGATGGGTCATAAATGTCCGTGACCGGGCCCGGAGGCGGGGACGTAGGACTCATAGTTAGATCTTGGGTAAGGCCCGAAGGCGATCCCTCGACCTGGGCCGTAGGAGGGGTAATAACCCCAGAGTCTGGTTGGGGATGCTCCTCCTCCGAGCTATCACCCATAGTGGCAAAAGCCTGATCGTCGTCCCCTACCTCGTCGGTGACTTCGCCAAAGTTCTCCGCACCCTCGTCATAGGTTTCCCCCTCGGATGCGGGATTATAGTCCGAACCTTGCGCGTCGTCTTCTCCCTCGACAGATTCCTGGAAAATGTCATCTGGTGGGGGCGCCGTAGCCGACAACTTAGCCTGGAGCCTATTGGCCCGACGAATCGTTAAAGTCTTCTTGCTCCGGAACTTCGAACACGCCATGCAGGTGTCTTCGCGGTGATCCGGCGACAAGCAGGTATTGCACACCGGGTGCACGTCGAGGTGTGAATATTTAGAGTTACACACCGGGCACTTCTTAAACGGAGTTCGCTCCATAGCAAGAGTGTAGTGTAGGCCCGTCCGCGCCGAAAGCACGTGGAAGGGCAGCAAGAGATCGGAGCTGAGAGTCAGAAAGAAACCCGTACGCAACTATACCGACGCCCAGCCTAAAGACCTTTTGGTCTCGAGTAGAAGTTGAACAACTATCGGTTCCGACAGAGGGAACCGAAACACATCCGAACCCAATGGCGGAAAAAAACAATCTGGGGATGGAGGCGATGCCCATGCGCACTGTAGTCCAGGGGAGGAGCCACCTATCTCGTGATACTTCGAAGACTCTTCCAGGACAACAATGTGCAATCATCCGGACCCAACACTAGGTGGCGATCTATGCACAAGATATGAATTCAGCAGCCCACATGCCTCGAACTTGGCTTGGTAGTTTAGTCTGCCCTGTTCCCATGATGCACTGGGCCAGGGACAGACTGATTTGCATATAGCCAGGTTCTAAGCTGGGATGGGGCAGTGAGATAAATAACGGTGATGGATCAAGCCCTGATCTTTGGACTGGGTAAGAGTGGTCTGCTTAATTCAGACACTCTGTTCATCACCACCCCCTTTTCTGAATCGTTTTTGGCCACTATAGGTGTGGCAGGGTATACTCAGACATGAGTCCCTTTCTCACTGCACCATCAGGATTCAAGCAAGCCGGGCCGAAGACGGCTGAAATGCCAGAAACCGGTCCCCGCTAGCTTGTCTCCTTTCTGGTGAAGAATTGGCTTGGTATTTTAGTCTGCCCTGTTCCCATGATGCACTGGGCCAGGGACAGACTGATTTGCATATAGCCAGGTTCTGAGCTGGGATGGGGCAGTGAGATAAAAAACGGTGATGGATCAAGCCCTGATCTTTGGACTGGGTAAGAGTGGTCTGCTTAATTCAGACACTCTGTTCATCACCATCCCCTTTTCTGAATCATTTTTGTCCACCATAAGCGTGGAAGGGTATACTCAGATGTGAGTCCCTAGCTCATTGCACCATCAGGATTCAAGCAAGCCGGGCCGAAGACGGCTGAAATGCCAGAAACCGGTCCCCGGTAGCTTGTTTCCTTCCCAGTATAAGAATTGGCTTGGTAGTTTGGTCTGCCCTGTTCCCATGATGCACTGGGCCAGGGACAGACTGATTTGCATATAGCCAGGTTCTGAGCTGGGATGGGGCAGTGAGATAAATAACGGTGATGGATCAAGCCCTGATCTTTGGACTGGGTAAGAGTGGTCTGCTTAATTCAGACACTCTGTTCATCACCACCCCCTTTTCTGAATCTTAAATGGAAGAATAAGCGCAGCTAGCCATGCTTCACAATGCATAAGAAGTGGTTGCATTGCCTACTATTGGAGCTCTTTTCCCCTAGGAACAAGCCTAGATCTAATCACCACCTGACACCTCATCAGAAAGTGACAGGGAGACCCATGAATGTACAAATAAATGCTACTAGAAGTAATGTACAGGGAGAAAGTACTGCAGAAATCCTAAATGATGAAATGCATGTTTACCTTTATGAATTAATCAAGGTTGCAAAGTTCATTTCCAAACAGTAACCACAGTGAAGGAGAAGCGTGCCAATGCGGAGATTGACCTCCCAGTTGTGCACACAGACCATGAAAGATGAAGGAGGTGCCACAGATAATTGGCTAAATAAGTGGTTTTCTTCTCTAACATCTTGAATGTCAGGACTGTTGGGAGACTTGCTGCCAGCTATTGTGGTCCTAGCAGTTGTATATTGTGCTATCCAAACTGCTACCAAGGAAGGAGGGATGTTTCCAGTTAGGACACCAACTAGATGCTCAAGGCAACACATTTCACTTAGTACCTAGTGTAGATCAAGGTTTAGAATCAGTAGAAATATCAACTAGAGGGAGAATGTTGTAGAAAAAATGAAATATGAAAACACTGCGCAAAAGTAGACAACAGCAGAGAGCGTCACACATTTATGCGTGGTAAGAGAGCAGTGCAGGCCAAAAACTTTTGCTGATGAGAAAGTGGGGAAGACAGTGGAAGACAGAATGCATGACGTACATTGTTAAAGGAAAACTTGTGTTTGCCAAGCTCGAGCTAATTTAAGGCCTTATCACAGAAGCACACTGGCACATATTCTGTGTTTTCAATAGAAAAACGATTGACAATAAGAGCAGGAGATTGAAATAGCTGAGAGCACATGGAATCTGATAAGAGGTGTTAGGTGCACAATAATAAAGCACACATACAAATACACATGCATTCAAGAGTAAAAGAATACTTAGTTTGTTAACCATTGTTAGAACTGCAATGAAGAATTATAGAGAATTAGATTAAAGTTTAGGGTCACAGGTGACTTCAAGTTTTGTACCCAACATATAACATTTAATTAACTTAATGTTTCATCTTTTGTAACAAGTATTGTCTGACTGTGTATAAAAATAGCTCCCTGCGAAGCAGCAAATTTACCTGTTAACCTGTGTGAAGACGTCACTTTGGAGAAATTAGCCAAAATATAGCTAATTGTTGAGGTTTTCCTGGAAAACCAGGAAAACGTGTTGTGTAAGAAAGCATTTTTAAAAATGCCATCAACGGGGGCGTGGCCAAGATGGCGGAGTGAGAGGACGCTTCTTCTCGATGCTCCCCGGCCCGACTAGGCCCGAGCCCTGAAATATAGCTCTTTCTCCCCCCTCCGGAGCTTAACGGCACGGGGAGAGATAGAGGAACCTGCAGAGATGACGCTGGTCGAGTCCTAGCCTCCGTTTAGCCTCAGGACAGCCCGGAGGGTGTTGAAGGTCCGGCCCGGGAGGCGCGAGGAGGAGGATGCCGACCCCAGAGCACGTCGGCCGGATGCACGCCGCGCCCAGTGCCGCTTGGAGTGAGCAGCTGGTGGAGACGCCGCAACGCCCCAATCAAGAGGTCCTGGAAATTTAGAGAAACCACTGTAGTGGCCCCGCGAGAGCAGCAGAGTGTGCCGCTTCAGTCCCGGCATACACATCTGGCCGCCCCCGGGAGGGCTTCGTAGGGAGAAGGGTGCAGACCCGGGGCCTTGTGCGGAGCCTCCCCCACTCGGCTCCTCCGGCGGCAGGACTCCACAACTTAGTGAACGGCGAGGCTCGCAGCGACGCCGGAGTCCCAGGCGGCCCCATGGCCTGCATAGTCGGACCCAGAGCGAATCTCGGCCATTAGCACTGTGACGCACAACGAATTTGGCCAAAGCCTAGCGATGGCGGAATCGCCCTGAAGGACCTCCGATGACGGCGGCGGCTGGGGAGTCCTGCGCATCTACGGAGGAATCCACGACACCTTCTGAACAGAGACGGAAAGAGGAGACAGTCACAGGTGATAATATCCTGGCCGCGGCAGACGGAGGCAGGTGAGGCCTACAGACGGAGTGCGCACCCTGCCATAGCTATCGCATCCAGACCCCCACGTGACGATACCAGAAGTACTGTCCCCAGAAGGTGCTTGGTGCAGTGGCCGGTGGCGATCCACGGTCCCTTGTCTACCACGAGATAGGAGACCCAAGATGGCGTCCGGCAAAGGCACCAAGCGGGGAGAGCGCACTCTCCCGGAGATGCTCAGCAGATCCCAACAGAGGGGAGATAGGGGGCCGTCTTCAGCAAGCCCGGCCGGAGGCTCGCAGAGTTCGAATGGAGGAGAGCCACCGGTAACCAGATCGTTTCTTGAGACGCTGTTTAGCACCCTCAGAGAAGATTTTCAGACATTGAAACAGGAAGTGGCGGGCGAGGTCCGGGAGGTACGAAGAGAAGTGGAAGAGATAGGGGAACGAGTGGCCACGGTGGAGGGCACGAACCACCGTATCGATGAGGAGTTAGCCCGGCTGCAACAGGAGGTGCTGCGCCTCAGAGAACAGCACCTAGATCTGCAGATGCATAACGAAGACCTTGAGAACCGCTCTCGGCGAAACAACATTTGAGTCCGGGGGGTCCGTCCTCGGACGAAGGCACGGATGTGACTGGCTATCTGATAGACCTGTTCCGAGCCATCCTAGGAGAACCACCGGAATTCCCGGTCAGGATCGACAGGGGGCATCGGGTGGGCCCACCACGGCGAGCATCAGCACCCCCCCCCGACATTTTGGCTTTCCTTCCGGACTTCCCACTAAAAGAGCGCATCATGGCGGAGGCCCAGAAACAATCTGGGTTCACTTTCCATGGCCACTCTGTGGGACTATATCAGGACTTGTCCGCCATTACTTTGCAAAAATGGAAATCATTCAAGATCGCCACAGACTTTTTGAGAGAGCACGAAACGCCATATGCCTGGGGCCACCCCTTCCGCCTTATCTTTAGATGGAACGGCACGATGCACCAACTTAGATCGCTCCAGGACACCTGTGAGGTCCTGGGGATCACGGCGGAGGAGGAAGATACGAACACGCCGAGCGGGAGACGCCGCCCCAGAGACGGTTGGCAGAGGGTGTCATGGAGACCGGGATCGGCCAACCCCAGAAGGCCGGATTCGCCCACCATTAGAGCCAACATGGCGGATGCGGTCTCCGAGGCGGCCAGAAGCAACGCAGCTACCGGTGATGTAGCTCTTACAGCATAATGACGCTCCGGGGGAGAACACCACAGCCTTACTGGAATAGCAGGTTCGGGTCTTGGAGGGCGGGGGGGGTGGGGAGAAGGGGGGAAGGGGGTAAGTGGCTGGATGTCCACATTGGTAACTCACCACAGACTTGCCCGAGGGCATGACTGGGACTAACATTTGTTTGGACTTCGGGGGTTTGTTGGGGGAAGGGGGGGGAGGGGGAGATCCTTTGGTTGGTTGCATGAAGGGTGTGCTGTGGAGTGGAAGGTGTTGCTGGGAGGGGGAGGGGGGGTTGGGCAGTCTGGGAGTTGGGTGGGGGGGGGTCTGGGGGGAATCACGGGGTCCGTCCAGTGCAACTGTGCTACTCATCACAGCCTTACTGTGCTTCTACACATCACCTACACCGCGCCTACCCCTCTTAGGCCGTGACACATTGCGTCTACCTTGGTCTAATCCACACAGATGACGGCTTTCACAGTGGTTACCCTGCACGTGAAGGGGTTAAATAATCCTATCAAGAGAAGGGCGGTTCTTTCTTTATTGGAAAATACCCACGCAGATATTTGTCTTCTACAGGAGACACATCTTTTGGCCAGAGACTGCCAGAGGATGCGCTCCCATAAGTTTCCCACTCAATTCTTCTCCTGCAATACCACTAAGACCGCTGGGGTCGCAATTTTGGTATCCCACAGGTTTAAGGGAGAGATTCTCCATAAGTTTGCTGAGCAGAAGGGTAGGCTCCTGGCTTATAGGGTCAAGTACGGGGGACTGGCTTTCACTGTTGGATCGATGTATAGCCCCAATGAAAACCAGGAACGATTCCTGCATTCGGTAGTGGTGGATATCACCGCCACACCAGATAGACACGTCATCGTAGGGGGGGATCTGAATATGGTCTTCGACTCCTCCCTGGATAGGTCCGTGCAACGGCGTCCGCAGACTGGGGAGATCTTGCAGATGGGCAAACGCCAGCTGGAGGACTCGGATCTCCATGACCTCTGGCGTTCCTTGCATCCTACCACCCGGGATTATTCCTATTATTCACACGCTCATAAGACCTACGCTCGCCTCGATCATCTCCTGGTCTCCAAACCGTTCTGCGATTTAGCCATAGCGTCAACGATAGGGGTTCTTTCTCTATCAGACCACGCCCCACTTATGGCAGAGTTTCAATTGCCACCGATATCGCCGAGGCGCGGGGTGTGGCGCCTCAGAGATACCTTGCTGCACAGAGACGGTGGTAAAGCATATTCAAGATTCAATTCGGGAATACCAGGAGCACAATGATAACGGTGACACTTCCCTAACAACGCAGTGGGCGGCAATGAAGGTGGTGCTTCGAGGGGAATTTATTGCCATCTCCTCAGCTGAGAATCGGGAGCGTCAACGGAAACGTGAGGAACTCACAGGCAAGGTGCGAGAACTGGAACAGGTCCACCAGAGGACGGGGGCGCCCAGAATCTGGAAGCAGCTTAAGGCGGCGAGGAAGCTATTGGCAGCCTTGGATACGGACAGGGCGGAATACGCTGCATTGCGCTTGAAGCATGCATATTATAATGGTGGGGACAGGTGTGGAAAAGTCCTGGCACACAAACTTAGAGAAGAACACCAGAAGCACTTAGTGAAGGAGCTATCGACGCCCTCCGGGGAGTCGGTAACGGAAGATGACCAAATAGCTGACGGCTTCCGCCGATTTTATGCCGACCTCTGTAGGGGCGAACCCCCGTCAGCACAGGCAGAGGAGGCCTACCTGGCCTCGGTTGACCTTCCCTCCCTCGCTCCGGAGCAGGCAGAATATCTCGAGAGGGATATTCGAGTGGAGGAAGTAATCACAGCCATCTCCAGGCTTAAACACGGGAAGGCCCCGGGCCCCGACGGTTATACCTCCCTCTTTTATAAGACTTTCTGCCCCACGCTGGCCCCGATCCTCACGCGCCTATTTAACTCCTTCTCCGAGCCTGGAGCTATTCCTCCGGATCTGCTTAGGGCAACGGTTTCGGTTATCCCCAAGCCGGGGAAGGACCGGTCGCAATGTGGCTCTTACAGGCCTATCTCCCTCTTGAATATTGACCTTAAGTTGTACTCTGGGATCTTGGCGGCCCGTTTAGCGCTTCACCTTCCGGGTCTAGTAGACTCGGATCAGGCCGGGTTCGTCCCGGGGAGGCAGACGGTGGACAGCACCAAGAGGGTGGTTCATGTTCTGGAGAAGGCCTCCAGGATACCCGGAGAAAGGATGTTACTAGCAGTCGACGCGGAGAAAGCCTTCGACAGGGTGCACTGGCCATATCTAGAGAGAGTTCTGGCGAAAGTCGGCATTGGCGAGAAGTTCCGCACTCTGGTGTTTAACTGCTACAAGTTTCCATCAGCAGTGGTACGGGTTAACGGTTGCAGTTCCCATCACTTCGCGATCGAAAGGGGTACCAGACAGGGGTGTCCATTATCCCCCCTCTTATTCGCGCTTTACATGGAACCCCTGGCCCAAAGAATACGTCAAAATCCGAATGCCCTGGGAGTTAAGATGGGGGAGTACACCCACACTATCAGTCTGTATGCAGACGATATCATTCTGACATTGGAGGATCCGGGGAGGTCGCTCCCTGCTTGCATCGACGAGATGGAAGCCTTCGCTGCCATAGCGGGCTTTAAGATGAATATGGGGAAATCGGCGGCCCTTGACGTCTCACTCACCGTGGCCACCAGAACCGATTTGCAGAGGCGATTTCCCATGCGCTGGTCGAAAGATCTGGTGCCTTACCTGGGCATTCTTCTGGCGCCTACACTACCTGCCATGGTGACTGCGAACTAAACCGCCCTAGGCTCTAAAATTAAGAACTGGGTCGCTGGAGCAAGGGCACATTGTCCTGGCTGGGTAGAATTGCTGCGGTGAAAATGACCATCTTGCCGCAGGCGCTTTACCTATTCCGCGCCCTGCCGCTGCAGCCCCCGAAGGGATGGCTGCTTCAGACTCAGGCGGACATTGCGCGCTTCATATAGCAGGGCCGTAAACCCAGACTCAAGAGGACCTTGGCCACTCTGGCACCCGAGGCAGGGGGGCTCGGAATACCGGACCTCCGTAAATATTTTCAGGCGGCCCAACTAAGGTATCTGGTAGAATGGAGCAAATGGGAGTCCGACAAACACTGGCTCTTTCAAGACCAGGCAGTTGCGGGCCGGACCTTGCAAGAAGTGCCCTTTCTGCGGCGGATACATCGCCCTTCCAATTTATATGCATCTTATATCACACGGGTCCTCTTGAGGGTGTGGGATGCCACGAATTTGACTCACTCACTTACCACCTTCCCCTCTCCGTTCACGCCCCTGATCGATAACCCAGAGTTTAGCCCTGGCACGGAACCACGAGCTTTTGCACGTTGGCGAGCTGCCGGGTGCAGGGCTCTTTTTCATCTGTATGGCCCGGAGGGCATAATCCCGTTCCCAGAATTCAGGAAAGAATATCAGTTGCCGGAGGTAGAAAGGTTGCGCTATATGCAGGTGCGCCACTGGGCACTGCAGCCACAGACTCGAGAGTCGGCAGATCGGAAGCTTCTACCATATGAGAAATGGCTTGTAACACGCACCTCAGACAAAAAACTCATTTCGGACTTGTACAAATTCTTGCAGCCCTCCCCTTTGACATCTATAACCCAGGTAGGGAACGATGGGAAAGAGAATTAGGGAGATCCTTAAGCCGTAAGGAATGGGACAGCATCGCATATAGGGCCTGACACTCCGCATATCACACTGGGCTAACGGAGACATTTACAAAAGTGTCCACATATTGGTATTACACGCCCCAAAGGTTACACGAGATGAATCACAACATTGACGCCACCTGTTGGCGAGCATGTGGGCAACCGGGTACCCTCACTCATGTTTTATGGGAATGCCCGATACTAGCTCCCTACTGGAAGGAGGTTTTAGACTTGATTGACTTCAACTTTGAGATTGAATTGCCTCGTTTTCCAGCATATGTCCTGTTGGGCTTGCCCAACGGATTGATATATCCTCTGAAGTCGCGTAGAGGGAGGCAAATTGCGATAGCACTGGGTTCAGCTGTTCAAAATATACTTATTCATTGGCGCACTACCACACTTCCCTCCACCACAGGGTGGTTGCATAGACTATGGCATGTCCTGGGAATGGAAAAATTGTCGCTCATGGTGGCGGGAGAGGTGGAACAATTTAATGAACTATGGCAACCGTTTCACTCATTGCTTGTGGGGGAATTTACAGAGCTTACGTGCCCCAAATATCTCCGCCTGTTGAGGCTGACTACATTGGCAGACTTGGAAGGCCTGCGAGCCTAGTTGCGAGGGCACAGGAGGGGGGGGCGGTCTTTGGAAGGGTGGGCGGGTGTTGCTCTGGGGCACTGGACGGGGTTGGGGGGGAAGGGGCATGGTTTGGTTCGGGGAGGTGGGGAGTTGGGGGGTTTGTTCACTTTGGAGCACCTTGTGGTAGCATAGGCACCAGCCATTGCATTTGAATGTACACTGCTTTTACAGGACCCTAACGCGCTGGTGCGCTATTATATGACTGTATCGGACGCTTGCTCCCATGTGTCAACTGTTTGTCTTTTTTTTGTGAGTGCTTAATAAAAAGCTTTAAACCTAAAAATGCCATCAACAAAAGGTTTACGGTGCTAAGATCGCCATCTTCCCAGCTTCCAGGTATAAGCAGAGTTATTGAAGAAAAATATATATTTTTTTTTATCACAGGTTTTGCATTTTTAACTGGTAGTTCATTTTGTCAACTATTCATAATTCAAATTGCTTGCAGTTTGTGGTGGAAACAGCTGTAAAACATATAGATAAACCCAAAAGCTATATATTTCTGGAAACTAGACAAAAATCCTTAATTTAGCAAAGGCTCATTTGTGTAGACTGCTCATGGTTTTACCAAAGAAACAATTTGATGGAATAAAAATAATAAAACGAAGTAAGAAAAAATAGCAATAAGTGACAACGCTTTCGTCTGCAATATTTTGTCCCATTGACTGATTTTCTGAAGTAACATACCATTACGTTCGTTAGACCCTTCTGGTCGCAGGGATATATAATTTCCGTTGGTTGTCTAAAAACACACAATACCCCGGAATTAAAAAACTGTGCTGCAGCTGGTAATGATTTTTCATTGTGTGCCGACCATGCAGCAATTCATATGTTACAATCTAAAGAAAAAATGAAGGAAACCTATGTATTTTTGAAATGTGCACAAAATGCTAATTTTAAGAATAGCGGGTATTTATTAGTACACTCCTGAATTTGTAGTTATCCATTCCACCTTGTGATTCTGAGTGTATTTTGCAAAATTTGTTTTTTTGCATACTGGCTTACATTTTGAAGCCACACATGGAGAGAAAAACAATTTCTAATAACAAATGTTCTTCTAGTCTCTGCTCCAACACTTCTCCTGCCAACAACAGTACAACAGGAAAGGCTTCAAAATCTGGCATGGAGACATAACATTTTTGGCATAATAAAATGACCGTTTCTGGAGTTGGGGGAAGCTGTGGAATTTGGGTCCAGGCTCGGCCATCATCCAGGGAAACCTACCAAACCCAGACATTTCTGAAAACTAGACACTGCATGGAGTCTAGGGGAGAGTCCCCTACATGGATCCTACAATGTCTTCTTACCAAGAATGTCCTTTAAACCTAAACATTTTTTAATATTAGGTACTTTCTTCTCATTTCTGTGAGAGAGAGTTCAAGAATCTGCAGACATCCACAAAATTATCATCAGCAGTTTCCACACTTCTCCAAATAAAATAAGATACCCCACTTATGTGGCTGGGTCTTGCGCATTTGCGCAGGAAAGGTTCATAAACCTGAAGTGGAGACATTAGATATTTGGCATGTAAAACAACCCTAGCACCTGGGACTGGACCAGATCAAACAAGAGATCATGTAAAGACCATTTTAAATCTAGTGTCTAGAGCAGTGCTTACCAAACATTTTAGAAGCACAACACAATTTTTAGAACAACAAACTTCCACGCCTCACCTAGCTTTATTGGACATGAGGCGGGTAATATAATTATGTAACTAATGCACTGTGTAGTAAGCACACTCCTTTACAGACAGCACATTTTACATTGAAATGGCTGCTAAATTTGCACACACATTTTGTTTTACTTATAAAACTATACTGCACACATATGATCATGTGTGGAAATCAACTTTCAGAGAATATTGATAATGTATGCATCACCCAGTAAAAGTGTCTAGATTTGCTTTGAATCTATTAAAATCCCTGTTTCCATCACACTTTAGAATTACAAATACAATGTGCTACATTTTTGCTTGCCCAACTGCTGAATGTGTACAGCTCATTTAAAGGTAGTTACATTGGATTGTGTTTAAAACAAATGACACCCTAAAATGTTTAATTTCACACTCCATGTACCCAAGCAAGATTGTTATATAATTAAATGCACTTTTTTCTCTGACTGCAAAGCAAGAGGAATGTGTAAACACTACTCCCCATGTTAAAAAAAATAAGCAGCAATTTGTCAGAAGACCTAGCCAGACAGACATTTGACCTCCGTCTCTGAATCACAACAAACAGGACAAGATATATACAGAATTTAAAGGCATCCTTATTTATTGCTTGAACGTTCACGACTCACCAAAAATAGGCTTGTGACCCCATCAGTGGGTTGCAAGGCACATTTTGGGAAACACTGGTATGGACGTTTTCTATACCACACAGGGTGAGTATTGGGAGGAAACATCTATATCTGCTTTTTCAGGGGTGTGCACGTGGGGTGGGGGGTCAGAAATACTATATGCAGATTCTGGAGTGGGAGAATGGCCTGATGGCAGGATGGGCGAACCCAGGCCTTTTGTTTCTGCTAAACAGAAATCCATAGTGTTGGACCTGGAGTTACCAGTCCACATAGGGTAGCCTGGCACAGAGTGGAAAGACATATCTCAAAGGCAATTTGTGCTATGCTTGCATCACACTTACCACAGTACCCCAGCGCCCATCCACTAAAAGAAGACACCACACCTTTTCTTTAATAAAATAAGCGAATACTGCTTTATGATTGATTTGGTTAGCTTATTCTGTTTGGCATGTTTCATTTAAACACATCGAGCATTTCCTCATTTGATAATCTGCATCAATTAAAAATTCATGTTACATTTGTTTCAAGAATCTCGTTCCTCCTTCCAGAGGAAAGGAAGCTAATACATTTGCTTATTACGCTAGTTCTCAAGCGGATTCTCTTGCAGATTAATTAAGAATTAACAGGATGTACACATGACATCTATCCAGAGGCACAAGATTATGCAATACTACAATTAGGGCACCTTTTTGCGCATCTCTCTTAGTAAACCTATCTATGCAATCAGTTAGCAGGAACCCGGACTACATACTCTCAGCAAATCAAGTACGGCCATTGAATACAGTCAGTCAGGAATTTGAGCTTAGGCCTCGTTAGGTTTTAATTTCTGTTAAGCATCAGAATTGGGCCCGTGGCAGTTCTTATGGATGGAAGGTCCCTATTGCAAATAGGATTGTCTTGTCGAATTGAGCTCCCTTGGCCCGCCGGACATCTACCACTCTGGTTCCAGAAATTAGGCCATCCACCAGACCATGGCAATTCCTCCGTTGTTATGTACCATACTAGGCCCCAGTTCCCGGCTTACTTGTAGGCTTAGCGTTGTTCGTCTTGGATTCAGCCGACACGAGCAGCTGAGAGAGTTCACACCTCCCTGGCAGTCACTGGATTAAGCGTCTCCCACCCCTCGCAGACAAGGCAGACTTACACACTGGGCATGCGCTGCAAAGGGGACGCTTCAATGGTACTCCGCAACTGAAATTGATACGGCTCAGCCAAGTTACCACAGCTACCACTCCTTTCTTCCGCACCGCCGCGCTTCACTGGACCTGCGCGGGGAAGAAGCGTCTGTGGTGCGGCCCGGCCTCCTCCAGAAAGCCGTCAAGCCCTCCTCTGGGCCTGCGCATAGGAGGGGACGCTGGAAGGCCACACTATCACTTCCGTCACCTTCACCTCAGGAAGAGGCAGAGGACTAGCGGCTCCTCACTCTACGAAGGGGGGTCGCAACACCACACGCAGCCCCTATGTCACAGGTGAGAGGGGCAAGATGGCACAGTAGAGGGGATCACTTGAGGACGTGGGAGGGTATCGAAGTTTCACAGTCTCCTTGTTCTTCCTTCCCCCCCTGAAAACGACCAGTGTCCCCAGGTAGCTCTCACTCCCACAGATCCCAGGGGTAGTACTTTTCGCTCAGTCAGAGCCCCAACTTTTACTCAAGAACCTCTCAGCAAAAGCGACCACTCTTCCCTTTTCTGTGGAGACACCGGGGCAAGGATCACCAGGGAATCTCTAGGCAGGGCCAGGTCTTTGAGTACAGGAGCGGTGGCAGAGGTAAGGAAGCAACCCTCAGGGGAAGTGAACCCACTCAAGGCCCTATCCCCCTGACGCCACAGCCTGCACTCTAGCCAGACTTATCATGAACAAAATGGCCGACTAAAAGAACTCCCTTACATAACCTAGGCCCATGTCATCAGAAGGGATCAGAAGGTTCTAGATCTACCTAATGCTAGCCTATGACTCTGAGGTAAAATTTCGACAGTTGACAGGCCACCATTTTGTGAGGGTAACTGCTCTACCTCCATTTTAAAGGAGCACCTGCACCTCACTACCAATAAGTGAAAATAAGGCGCCCAGAGACTTAAAAGTCAACATCCAGATAAAAAAAATATATAGTGGACACCCAAGTAAAAGTCAGAGGCCAAAAATGGGATAAAATAAATAATAGTGAGGAGGGACCACCCAAAGGGCTGCAGGTCTAACACCTAGTGTCTGATGGATTGGAGGCAAACTCCTTTAGCGATCATCCAGGGGCTGATACAGTGTATTCTCCTTATGAGATGGGCCAGAAGAAAGATCCTATCCCCACCTTTTTTTCTGCCATGTAGAAATTTGTGGTGTTTTCTGGGCTTTCTACCTTCCCGCCCCTAATCTCCCCAGTGGATGTTGGGAGAACTAAATGTATTAAAGCAAAACCATGTTATCTAGGAAAAATGAAACATTATGCAATATGTGCTGAGCCATAAAGATGGGATTGGGGTGCCACATTGTGGCTTATTTTACGTATTTTATAAGAAACCCAGAGACACACTAGCCCAGGGGTCTCCAAACAGGTCCTGGAGGGCGGGATCCATGCCAGACGTTTTTGATATCCCCATTGAGATACATGTAGTTATTTTAAAAATCTGGCATGGATCCGGCCCTCCAGGACCGGTTTGGAGACCCCTGCGCTAGCCTCTAGTTGGAAGTGGCTAATAAAACAATTTGGTAGATAACAGGATACTGTTGAGAGAATCCTTCTTATATTACTCGAACAGCGCATCCGAGGCCTGTGAATTCTCTTTGGCAGCACACCAAAGGGTTGTTTATATGGATTAATGTTGGTTCAACCTGAAGTGCAATATAAATTCACAGTTTCCCTCGTAACTGTTACTGGATTGACACTTTTCCTTACATCTCAACTGATGAACATTTGTGGGTTTTCAACATATTGTAGTTTGTTTGTAGAAATATCAATTTCATAACTAGTACATGACATGTACATACAGCCATTTATTGGATACAGACTACCTCTAGGAAGGAGTGCAATATTTTTACACTGCCGAAGGTTTGGGAGACAGCATATATTTTATGAACTCTCCCGGTTTCTCAAGATGAGAGGGGCCATGGTATGAATATGTTAATGATGTGAGTCTCTAACATGCAAGTTGCTAAAACTCCCTTACTTTGCCTTATCAATGATCAGCCATTGAAAAGAGGTTACACACAGAAATACTTTTGACAGCCAAAATCATTCACCACTGTTGGGCAGAACAAACACCTCAATTCAAGAAATTATTGGTTTAATTACTCATTAGCTCCTCTCCTCCATAAACTCCTTTTCTTCACTGACAGTAAGAATAAACGTTTACACTGATCCCTTTTGAAATACTTTATCTAGAGATTGATATTCTACAATATTGCTCACAACCCTAATGTTATTAACAAAATACTACCTAATCCAACATGACCTAATTTAACTAGTTTGATCAGATCATCAGTTAATTATTTCTCTTTCTGTTCCTTGCAGCTGCTTGTACCAGAACGAATAATAACCAACCACGGAAGTTAAACTACTTAAGAGATCCTCTATCGATTCCCTAACCTCATCTATAGGATTGGCCATATCAGCAGACGCTGATTCCTCCATTCTTCTGCTGCACTAAAATGATAAATAAAAATATTTTAAAAACTCTTACATCATTGATACACTGGCCCTTCCACCACCCGGCCTTAAAAAATCATAAGGGGTGCTGAGTCTCGGCTCCGCGAGCCTGTACTTCCAGCGCTGTAATCCTGTCTCATATCCTGTATTCTGACCGTGGCGGCGTGATGCTGTGTCCGCGCTGAGTCTGCCCGTGTGCCTCCGGGATTCCTGCGAGCTATACTACCGGAGAAATTATCGCCGAAGCCTTGGACCTGCGCCCCGTTTGCCTCCGCTCCGCCGAGGGTCGCAGAACCAACAACTGCCTCTCTTCTGCTGGTCACTCCGGCGATTGCATTTTTTCGCGGCGGATTGACAATGGAATCTCCTGTGCGACGCTCCGGAACCGTGAGCGGTGTATGCGACGACGGCCCGCCTGGTGCTATCTTCATACCGTGCCTAGCCCCTTCTTCGTGCATACACCCCTGGGAGGAAGCGATGGCGGCCACTTTCCCCGTGCGAGCTGGGGCTGTCCTGTGCCACGACTATGCCGTCCGGCCCACCGAAGACCTGAAGGATGCGACACCTACGCAGTCCCCTGAGACGGGACTGGAGGCCCTAACCTCAGAGCCGACATACGGGACCGTTCTTGCCGCACTGACCAAGCTCCGCCATGACTGTTATGCCTCCTTCCAAAGGATAAGTGGGCGTCTCGACGATGTTCTTCTTCTGAGTCCCGGGAGACCAATCAGCTACCAGAACTGTGCTGGCTCGCCCCTGCTGACTTTATCCGGGGGCTCTGAGGTGCAGAATTTGTGCGGAGAGTTGTTGTCTTTCCCTGTCTCCCTACTTCACCTTCAGCGACGGGACGATACCCTCAGAGGCGCTACAATGTTTCCCCTCCAGTCGAACATTGCAACTTTCTCGACTGTAAGGTTAGTGTATCAGACTCTGCCTTCGTCTGTCTCGTTCCCCTTTACATCTGCAGCCCTGGGAAGAACTTTTCTCAGACGGTGGTGTGAAAAGCGATTTTTGAGTCTTGGGGTGTTTCTCCTGTGTGTCTACAATATCGAAAGTGCCGGGAGGCGCCCATCTTGCCTCTGCCTCCTTCTTCTTCACCAGTGGTGGCCATCTTGTCTTCCTGCATTGTCTGACCCGGACCTCCCCTGTCGGCCATTTCCGAAGAGTCAGTCAAGATCTGGCCAGGGCTGAAGGGAATCCGTTCAACACTCTTAAAAGTTGGCTGGTGGGACTTGACTCGGACTGTCTTTTGCTACATCCATTGAAACTACAATTGCCTGGTGTGCCGGACTGTTTGCGTCACGTTGCTGCACTCTCCTCTTGACTGTGTTCCCCCGAAGAAATGCGTTACTTACCTGTAACAGCAGTTATCCAGTATTGGTGTCTTTCATAGATTCACATGCCTGAATCATTCCCCGTCGCCGAGACGGGAGCCTCCGGTACATAAAAAAGTAATGTCCTAAGGACATACATAGAGAATATAGGCCGAAGGGCCTCCCCTTATGGGGCCTTTCCACGTCCTTATGTAAAAGGACCGAACTCTCATCGTTAGCCAATCAGCTCCGACCTCCTTCTAGAACCTTCCCGGGAGGAGCCTCCGTCCCTCAGATTTTCGTACGCACCCAGCTAGGGTGTCGCAATGTAGACCTAGAGGTACGTGAGTCCTTACCGGGGAGGCGGGAGGGTTGCATGTGAATCTATGAAAGACACCAATACTGGATAACTGCTGTTACAGGTAAGTAACGCATTTCTTATCCAGTATTTGGGTGTCTTTCATAGATTCACATGCCTGAATCAGAGTAGCCAGCAGTTATACATGCATAGTGGTAAAGCACATTCTCACATCTAGCAGGCCTGCATAAAGTACAGACAACATGAGAAAAACATGGTAATATACAGTCATGCATATAGCAGAGAAAACCATGAAGAATGTGCATACCTGGATGGCGGGACGAGGTAAGGCTCACCTTATTGGAATAGATGGCGCAGCACCGCTTGTCCCACTGCAGCGTCCTTCTGCAGTTCGATGTCCAGGCAGTAGTGCCTGGAAAAGGTATGCGGGGACTTCCATGTCGCCGCTCGGCAGATGTCCAGGATCGACACTCCAGCGAAGAGCGCCGCTGACGTTGACATCGCTCTGGTCGAGTGGGCAGCCACTCGGTCTGTCAAAGGCCGTCCGGCCAGATCATGGCAGAAAGCAATTGCTGAAGAAATCCAGCGTGAGATGCTCTGTTTTGTCAAGGGTAACCCCATGCGCGGGTTGCTGTAGGCTACAAAGAGTTGAGAAGACTTCCTGACGTCTTTGGTCCTGTCCAAGTAGAATTTGAGACACCTTTTAATGTCCAGGGAATGCAGCGCCCTTTCCGCTGCCGTGGAAGGGTCCGGAAAGAACGACTTGAGGACAATTGGTTCGTTCAGATGAAAGTCTGACGGCACTTTGGGAATGAATTTGGGGTTGGGCCTGAGTACCACTCGGTCGTGCCTGAATTGGAGATACGGTTCCTGAATGGACAGCGCCTGAAGTTCGCTGACCCTTCTGGCCGACGTCAGGGCTAGCAGGAGAGCCGTTTTCCAGGAAAGATGCTTGAGCGACGCCCGGTGTATGGGCTCGAATGGGTGTTTCATCAATTGGTTTAGCACCAAGTTCAACTGCCAGGTTGGAGGAACTTTCCGAGGCCTCGGAAAGGATCTGTAGAGTCCTTTTAGAAATTGCTTCACCAGTCGACTGGACCAGAGGGAGGGTCCCGAAGGGGTCCTGGTGAACCTAGAAATCGCAGCCAGATGAACCTTAATGGAGGCGTGAGCCAGTCCCGATTTAGCCAGGTGCAGCAGGTACGGTAGCAGCTGTACTGGGGTGACCCGGAGCGGGTGTAAGTCGCGTTCCGAACACCACACGCAGAACCTCTTCCATTTCAGCGAGTAGGTCTTGGTCGTGCTGCTCGCTCTCGCTTTGGCCAGTACTGCCCTGCAGTCCTGTGGTATGTCTAGCTCCCCGAACTCACAGTGCTCAGGAGCCAAGCCGATAAGTTGAGCGAACGGAGGTTCGGGTGGTGTACCTGGCCTCCGGACATTGTCAAGAGGTTCGGGAGTTGTCGCAGGTGAATCGGCGGCCTGATGGATAGGCGAAGAAGATCCGAGAACCAATGTTGTCTCGGCCAGTACGGAGCAATCAGGATCAGCGTGCACGGTTCCGTCCTCATCTTCCGGAGGAGCCTCGGTATCATCGGGAACGGCGGAAAAGCGTACGCAAACACGCTGGACCAGCCGATGGAAAAAGCATTTCCCAGCGACCCCCGTTGGGGATGCCAGCTTGCGTAGCTTCGGCATTTGGTGTTCTCTGCCGTCGCGAAGAGATCGATCCTCGGGGTGCCCCATTGTGAGAAGACGTGGGCCACCGTGTCGTCGTTGAGCTCCCATTCGTGGGAGAGAGAGGTCTGCCGGCTGAGGGCATCCGCGATAGTGTTCTCCTTCCCTGGAACGTACTCCGCCTTGAGGGAGAGGCCGTGCGCCACCAACCAGTTCCAGATTTTTTGCGATTCTCGTGAGAGAGAGAGAGATCGCGTTCCCCCCTGTTTGTTCAGGTAGTGCATCGTCGTGGTGTTGTCTGTTTTGACGAGCACAGGGGAAGAGCCGATGCGTGGCAGGAAGGCCTGAAGAGCCAGGTACACTGCCCTCAGTTCCAGGAGGTTGATGTGTAGTTGTGTCTCCTGGGCGTCCCATTTGCCGCTGACTCGGAGGTCTAACAGTACTGCGCCCCAGCCTTCCAGTGAGGCATCGGTCGTGATGACCAGTGGTGCCGGCGGCAGGAGGAACGGCAATCCGGCCGTCAGGTGAGTCCTGTTTCTCCACCACAGCAGGGCCTTTATGATGGCCGGCGTGATTGTGAGAATGTCGTCGAAGGAGCCCGAACACTGTTTCCATTGTCTCGCCAACGCTTCCTGTAGGGGGCGCATGCGGAGCCTGCAGTGCGGTACGAGGAGAATGCATGAAGACATCATCCCTAGCAAAGAGGTGAACGTCCGGACCTTGATGCGAGGCTTCTTGGCCACCGCCGCGGCCAGAGACAGTACCTTGCAGATCCTGTCCTCTGAGGGGAAAGCCTTCGCACGCTCCGTGTCCAGGGTTGCCCCTAGGAAGGTGATCCTCGTTGACGGAGTAGTGCATGATTTTTTGAGGTTGATCGTCAGACCCAGCTGTTGGAAAAGAGCGCTGCAGGCGTTGAAGGAAGCCAGCGCGTCCTCCGGGGAAGGAGCCTTCACCAGCCAGTCGTCCAGGTAGGGGAACACCTGGTGACCCCTTTGTCGCAGGAAGGCAGCCACGGGCGCCAAGCACTTTGTGAAGATACGTGGGGCAGATTTGAGGCCAAACGGCAAGACCTTGAACTGGTAATGTCTGCCCGCTATTTCGAACCTTAGGTATTTCCTGTGCCTGACGAGTATGGGGACATGGTAGTAGGCGTCCTGCAAGTCCAGGGAGACCATCGAGTCGCCTCTTTCCAGTGCTCCTAGGATCTCCTGGATTGTGACCATCCGGAAGGATTGACTCCGTAGGAAGGCATTGAGTGCCCGGAGGTCTAAGATCGGCCTCCACTTGTCCCCTTTCTGTTGGACCAGGAAGAAGTGGGAATAAAAACCCTTCCCTTTCTGGGAGTCCGGGACCTTTTCGATGGCTCCTTTGTCCAACATGGCAGAGACTTCCTGGAGAAGGAGGTGCAGGTGTCTGTGAGCACGCTTCAGCGGGGGGGTGTTGGGAGGGGTGTTGATCAGTTCGAGGGAATGTCCAAATTGAATTATTTGTAGTACCCACCGATCCGTAGTGATTTTTCGCCAATTGTGGAGGAAGTGGGTCAGTTTTCCCCCAATTCGAAAGGATGGAGACGGTGGTGGGACTGGCTGGAGTAAGTGGTCACTGGCGGCCGCCAGCGCCCTTCTTGGCGGATTTGCCTCTGAAGGACGATCTCCCGTAGGATGACTGTCGGGACTGTTGTTTCTGTTGTGGTTGGTTCCTGTTGCCATAGGAATAGGACGACCGATTTTGGTAGGAACCTCTGTAGGAGTACTGACCTCTGGAGCGGCCTCCCCGAAAGGATTGGTTCCGGGACTGGAGGGAGCCCAGAGCCCTCGCCGTGTCAGTGTCTTTCTTGATGGCCTGGAGTGCCTCGTCTATCTTTTCCCCAAAGAGGAATTGCCCATCGAACGGCATATCCAGCACCTTAGATTGGACCTCCTGCCGAAAAGACGTAGCCTTGAGCCAGCCCTGGCGGCGGAGCACGGCAGCCCCGGCCAACTGGCGGAATCCCGTCATGGCCGCGTCTATGGCGCAGTCGATAATTTCAGCCGCGGAGTTTTGTCCCTCCGCCAGAAGAGCTTTCACCTCGTCCTGGACCGTGGCCGGCAGGCCTTGCAGGTAGGGAGCTATGTCTTCCCATAGCTGGCGGTTGTAGCGGCCCAGGAGGGCGATGGAGTTTGCCACCTTGATGGACATGGCGGATGTGGTGGAGAACCTCTTGCCTATGGTGTCCAGCTTCCTTCCTTCCTTGTCCGGGGGCGCGGACAGCGGCGAGGAGGGGTTTCGGGATTGTTTTTGGGCCGCCTGAGTGACAACCGAGTCCGGTTTGGGGTGGCCGGTCAGGCAGGCAGGTGCCGAGTTCGGGGCCTTATATTTTTTGTCTAGGCGCGGAACCACCGCCGGCACCGAGGCAGGCGTGAGCATCAGCTTCTTGCCCTGTTCCCAAAGAAAGTCTATCAAAGGAATAGACTTGGCTGATTTCTGTGTGTGCTCCTTGAAATCATGGAGGAAGCATTCCGTTTCCGCGGATTCCACCGCCATGTGAAACCTCCTTGCAGCTCTGTCCACCAGTTTGTGGAAACCTCCCACGTCCGCCGCTTCAGAGTGGCGCGGTCTCGGGGATGCCGGGGCAGACGAATGGTGTGATGACGCAGCATCGGCATCGTCGTCTCTGTGGTCCGAGGCGACGTCTTGCACCTCGCCTTCCTCTAAGTCCGTGTCATCCTCCTCGCTTTCCGATGAGTCCTCCGCCTGTGTTTGCGGTCGGAGTTGGCTCCGAGGACGGGCCGGGGGAGCGGAAGGGTGCGAGGCCGACGGTTGCGCTTGGGTGACCGGTACCTGGGCACCGCTGGCTGCGTCCGGGAACCTTCGTTTATAGTCCTGCACCAGGGATTTCAAATCGTTGACCAGAGACAGTGGCAAACAGATCATCGGGGTTTTCACCGTGTCTACGGTCAGGGAGCTGTCTTGATACGTCACTCCGTCCCTGATCTCTTGGACGTCCTGGTGTTCTTCGTGAACCTCCTGTTCTTCGTCCGACTCTTCACTTTGTAGTGTGTCTTGTTCATCTTCGGGTGCCAATTCCACCGTTGGGCGAACCGAGGGTGTTGGACTCGAGTGAATAGAGACTTCGACCAATCTCGATTCTTTCCAAGATGGCGCCGGGGTCTCTTCCGACGACGTGCGTGAAGATGGCGCTCCCGCCATGTGTGTTGGTGATTTGGGCACCTCCGTCAGGGTTAATGGTACCAATTTTTGCGGGGATAAGGGTTTCGCCGCCTTACTGATGGTAGGGTCGTGGACTTGAGATGCCTTAGTCGAAGGTGTGGTTTTTGAACTTGACTTCGACTGTTTAGGAGACGAACTTGACTTCGATGTCTTGGGTGACGAGCCTTCGGTATGAGGTGTTTTCGGCGAAGGCGTACCTGAAGATTTAGACCTCTTAGGTGACGAAGAGGCGGCCTTCGAGGTTTTCAGAGGAATGGTCGAGGAGACCGGTGCGCCCGAGGACGCAGTGGTGGTCGTCGTGGTCGCCGCGGAGGGCGATGAGGCCGCAGTAGTCGACACAGTGGTCGTGACTGAGGTGGTCCGCTTAGTAGATGGAGCGGGCTTCTTGAACCTCTGGCCATCCTTAACAGACACGGAGGAGGTGGTGGAGCGTGCCTCCGAAGGCTTCCGCGCCTTCTTAGGAGGAGTGTCTGTCTCTCCAGGGGACTGCACCCTGGGTCTCTTTTTGGAGACTTTGGAGGTCGCGGAGACACTACCCTCGGAAGATTCCAGAGTGTCTCGGACCTTAAGCCTGTCGAGCCATTCGCGAAGGCGAGTTTCCCGTTCCTTAACCGTCTTCTTTGGGAAGGCTCTACACACCCTACACTTGTCAGTGACGTGGTCAGGGTACAGGCAATATATGCACAGGTCGTGCTTGTCCTCCGCTTGAATCCGCTGCTTGCCGCAGGAGGAGCAGGCCCTTAGGAGGGCTTTCTTCTGTGAGTCCGCCATGGACGAAGTTTTCTTATTAGATTCCGACATGTAGTCGATGCTAGGATGAAATCCTTTTCGTAAAAGTGAATTTCGGTGAAGTTTGAGACTTCGAATTTTGGAAACCTGAAGAGCTCAGGTTGGAGACTCCCTAGCACAACGTGCGGTAGAAAAATCTGAGGGACGGAGGCTCCTCCCGGGAAGGTTCTAGAAGGAGGTCGGAGCTGATTGGCTAACGATGAGAGTTCGGTCCTTTTACATAAGGACGTGGAAAGGCCCCATAAGGGGAGGCCCTTCGGCCTATATTCTCTATGTATGTCCTTAGGACATTACTTTTTTATGTACCGGAGGCTCCCGTCTCGGCGACGGGGAATGATTCAAGCATGTGAATCTATGAAAGACACCCAAATACTGGATAACTGCCCGCTCTTGTGCTGCACTTCTCAATCTGCTAACGGGACGCTATCCTGTGACTCTATATGTGCTGCTTTTAATGGTTCTTATCCATAACAGGCTGTGAATATGTGTCAGCTCTTTTGGCCCTGTTTACTGGTGTGGTAGCCTTTGCGGACTAGAGACCGGGGATAATTATTGCCTATGGCTAATTTCTTACTTCATGCCTGGTCGGTCAACGAGGAGGGTGTACCTGGTTCTGTCCTTCCTAATGGGGTGGTGGTATTCACGGGCGGGGGATCTGGGGACAATGGTTGCTGAGATGACCCTGCACTGTTTTGTTCGGCTGGAGGGGACTCGGATTGCTGCAGTGTCTGGCCGCGCACGGGGGCCCTGGCTGAGAAGCTCTCCCTCATTGGGGACGATGACTTTTGTATATGCTTGCTGTAGTTGCTGCGCTGTGACTCTAGTGCGGGTAGTGGAGTCCGTGACATGAACAAAATGGCCCTCCCCCGGGGTTAGGTTTTGTGGGAGTTTTAGACTGGATTCTCCTTTCTTGCTCCCTATATCAAAGGTGTCCTTTTTCTTTCTCTCTCTTACTTTCTTCTATATTTCGGGTTTAAGGGGCGACAGGTGCGCTGCTGGGGGGGGTAGGCCGTAGCCTCGCATGCGTATAGGGTGGGGGTTGGGGGACGGGTTTTATTTTTTGATGTTCCTATGGTGCCTTGTTTTTTCTTCTTATTTTATTTCTTCTTCCTCTGTCTTGGGTCCGTGTCGCTGATGTTGATGGGCGGGTGGCGGTGGATGCTGATGGGACCACGGGTCCACTATCCTGGTTGCACAATTTTTTGGCCGTCATGATACCTATTGTGGGTTTCTCCCTCGGAAATGCTGTGCTGTGTATGCCTCTGCTGATGTTGCTATCTTCTGTCTACGCGGACCCTGTTCTTTTTCCTTTTCTTTCGTTAGTATTCTAATTATTATTGCAAAATAGTTGGTCCCTACTAGTAGCCATGAAAACTTTAAAAATGACCTTCATCACTCCTGAGGCGCGAAGGCACGTGCTTTACAGTGTAACTGCTGACTGTATGTTATTTACTATCGGTATGCTGTCGCGTCTTGATATTGCATGCACCTGTGCTTAATAATATTTGTGGCCGGCCTGAAGGTTGTAGGCCACTATTTGTACTTTTCTAAATGCACGAATAAAGGTTTTCAAAAATTTAAAAAAAAATCATAAAGAGGGCCCGCCGGATAACAAACAACTAAATAAAATTAGCAAGGCTCAAAGAGTTATAAAGGTAGAAAAAAGTAATCCATTATAATCTTCTAAAGTTTAGACTTAGATCCTAAGCAACTGGTATCTGAAAGTTATAAGTTTCTTTCTATGAGTCAAAGACAATGAAAACTACGATCTGTTCTAAGACACTGTTTAATATCTTAAAGTATCTCACTCTTCTTCGGTCACACTTTTTAAGTGAGATTTAATGATTTTGCAGCCGATTTGCTGAATAGAACACTGAAAACTGAAAGAGAAGTGGACTCCATGGCCCATCCGCCTCTCAACATGGGATAAGTAATGATTGTAAAAATATGTCTTCTTTATTT
Source organism: Lissotriton vulgaris (assembly GCF_964263255.1). Lineage (NCBI taxonomy): Eukaryota > Metazoa > Chordata > Amphibia > Caudata > Salamandridae > Lissotriton > Lissotriton vulgaris. The sequence goes on from NC_141689.1 coordinate 512,310,694, forward strand.
CAACATTTCTCTTCATTGTGAACTAAATGAAAACGGATACCAAACCATCCTATCACTCAGCTGACCCCATTTCCCCTTCATATTGCTAAGGCATATAAACTGGTCTTCTGACTCGCAGCACATCATTAATGCATCGTTAAAAATGGGGGTCTTTAGTTGGGAAGGGTTTGCACAATTGTCCAAGTAGCGTCCCTTCTTCCTAGTCAGGGTAAAGGGGATAAACGATTAAAATAACCCCTGCTCAACCCCTTGGTAGCTTGGCTCGAGCAGACAGGCTTAACTCAGTGGCAGTGTGTAAAATATTTGCACATAACCAGCAGTAATACAGTGAACACACTACAAAAGGACACCGCACCATTTCAGAGAAATATCCAATATTTTTATATATACAAAATGAGACCAAAATGACAAAAATCCAACATACAGTACTTTAAAAATATGCACTTTGCAAGAATACTTGAAAAACACAGTTCCTTGAAGTCGGTAGCCCCGTCTGGTGCTACCGTGGTGCTGTAAACAACAGAATCCAACAGTTCCAAATGACTGCGTCAGTCAGGGGTGTCAAAAGACTTGTGAACATTTCCTTTTGTGTTGTGGACAATACGTTGGTGCTGCCAGTCGTGGCAACTGACACGGTTGTGCTGAGAAGCAGTGCGGCGTTTGGTGCTCCCAAGTCAGCGGCTCGGTGACGGTTGTCCATTGGCACCAGTAAGAGCAGGACTGCGGTGTGGTGCAGAGGGAAGGCAGTGCTCATTGCGGTGCGGAGGGAAGGCAGTATATGTTGCGGTGCAGACAGATCACGATGCAGGCGGTGCGGGAAGCTGGTGATGGTCGGTCTGGACTGTGGTGTGGTACAGGGCGGTGCGTCATGCGACTTACGAGCAGTGCCCCCAAGCCAAGAAATGGTCAAGGAGGTCACGGTCGGCGTGTAGCAGCAGCGTCGGTGAGACCAGGACGGCAAAGTGAAGCGAGGCAGTGCGGTGTCAACAGGTCTCAGTGCAAGCAGCGGCTCGGCTGCAGAAGTCGTCATCAGTCAGACCAGGGTTACAGTGCGAGATGCAGTGGTGCGCTCTGCGGTGCCTTCAGGACATAGAGCCCGACTCATTCAGGAAAGGCAGGACATACATTAATCCCTCTCCTCTAGTGGCCATTTGAGAGAATGCACATCCCCAGCCCCTGTCACTCCAACGCCAGACAGTCAATATAGAAACCAGCACAGGCACACAGGGTGGCTAAGCAAGAAAATACCCATTTTCTAAAAGTGGTATTTTCAAACACACAATATAAAAATTATCTTTACTAAAAGATGCATTTTTATATTCTGAGTTCAGGCATACTCCATCTTTCTATCTTGTCCCAATGGGAAGATATATTTTTAAGATGTTATAAATTAACTCCCATTCTATCTTAAGGGACAGATAGCATTTCAATAGTGACAAATGAAATTGGCAGTATTTCACTATCAGGACATACAACAGACCTACTTACATATCCTACCTTTCGCATACACTGCACCCTGCCAGTGGTGCTACCTTGGGCCTACCCTTAGGGGTGACTCATATGTAAGAAAAGGGAAGGTTAGGGCCTGGCAAGTGGATGCACTTGCCAGGTCGACATGGCAGTTACAAACTGTGTGCAGACACTGCAGTGGCAGGTCTGAGTTACATTTACAGGCTTCATATGTCGGTGGCACAATCAGTGCTGCAGGCACACTAGCAGCATTTGATTTACCGGCCCTGGACACACAGTGCACACTGTACTAGGGACTTATCAGTAAACCAGATATGTCAATCACTGAAACACCAATTCATAACAATTTACCTGGAGAGCATATGCTCTTTAGCACTTAATAGCAATGGCAAAGTGCCCAGACTCCTAAAACTAACAGAAACCGGGTCCAAAACAGGAGACCAAAAAGCAAAAAGTCTGGGGGTAAACCCACTGAAAAAGCCAAGTCTAACACAACCCCTTCCAGTCTAAAGCCAGGGTAGACCAACCAATCCCTTGATGGACTTCCCTGCTTGGGGCAATAGAACAGAGACCTGGCCCAAAACAGCGGGGGCAAGTCTTGCTGAACCCAGTTGGATCTCTCTGTCCATACTCTCAGGGCTCACTAAGCTAACCCATGTGGGACCCTTCTCCTCATCCACAGACACCATCTGTGCAGCACCTAACCTTAGCTTGCTCACATGAGTGTCCAAGCAAGCAGACAGTACCCACATGACCAACACAGTGGAGTGGCCCAGTTCACTCCCGGGGTGTGAATCCTGTCCCCCTCCCAGGGACAACTCTGTCCCCTGGACAGCAATCCACAGTGGCGAGAGCCAGGCCTCATGCCTCTCAGAACTCTATAGCCTCTGTGGCATCAAAGAGTGGGCGGGCGGTAGCCCCAGGTGCCTTGCACCCTTTGTGCACTCTCCTTCCTGCCTAGTCAGGTATGGCATACTGACAGGCCAACCAGCCCAGGGTCTATAACCTGCAACTGGCCAGGATACAGAGGTGGGCTCTTCCACAGCCTGTACGCCCTGCTGGGGTCTTGAGCCCTCCACTGTGGAGAGGTACTCCTAGACCCCAAAATTGTCAGGGCGACTGGGCCAGCCAACCTGCACAATTCTCCCACCAGTTCAGGGGTGCTATCCTGCAACTGGCACATCAGCCTAGGGTCTGTACCCTGAGGCTGAACAAGGGACAGGGGTGGGCTCTCGCACACTCTGTCCTTCCCGCTGGGTCCTGTACCCTCCCACCTGGAGCAGTTCCCAAGTTTCCAAACCAGTAGGGGCACTGTTAGCAGTCGTCCCTTCCCCCAAGTCATGAGGGACACCCTGGACCTGGTGCTTCAACTCCGGGTCTGTACCCTTAGGCTGGACCTATGCCTGGCAATCTAAGACTTCCGGGGGAGTACACCCACTCCCCTCCCAGGGAGGCACACTCCTCTTGAGTTGTGTGAGAGTCTGCTTGGCGCAGGTTTCCTGCCTCCTGTCCACCTGACAGTGCGCGAAGATCCTCCAGTCCAGAAGTGGCCTCACCAGGGTAAGTCATGGGGTGCTCGGACCTCAGAGCTGGCAACCTCTGACACACTGGTCCTTCCACTGGGGACCATGTACCCCTCTCACCCACTGCTCTGGACTCTTCAAAATTAAATACCGGGGAGACAATACTCGTATATTAAGGTCTGGTACCAGATCAAGCAAAAAGCAAGTAATAACAATCTGAATACCTACCTATGGCAAGAGTTTAAATCCCAAAAGAATTCCAAAGCAAATCAATTTCTCATGCAAGCTTTGGAGACAACTTCCTCAAACACCCTATGGGCTAATAATCTGTCATTTGTTGTCCTAAAACAGACCCTAAATAAAGTGGCCAAACTTCATTCGTTAATCTTGGACAAAGAAATGTTCTCCCATCGTTCGCATTCATGGGCTGTGATAAATGGCTATAAGACATTGACAGCTGCAAAATACCTGGAAACAACTTATTCTATTTTTATTAAGAAAAAGCTGATGGCGTTGAGACTTGGGGACTTTCCCACACGAGCAAATGAACCTGCCTGGAAACTGCTTGACGACGTTTCTTGTCGACTGTGTGGTAGCCCTAAAGAGGATCTAATACACATAATTTGTCACTTTAAGATGCTATCCAAGGAACGGTCACACCTAAAGGAAAGTTATCGGTCCATGAAACTACGAACATGTAGATCAGCCATTATTGGAAGCCTGGATACTATTGCTCCAAGAATACACTGCAAGCTGGTGAAGTTCTTGCAGGCATTTGAGAAACGTATAAAAACAATATGAACAATTAATGCTTTGAATTTTTTTTAACATTGGTACATTTTTTTTAGCGACAAATTTATAAATTTTATAACTATGTGTGACATTCATCAAATTGTTATGGTTTTAATTAACTAAACAATAAAGTTTAAATTTCAAAAAAATTTCACTGCTCTGGATCATGCACCCTCCCAACGGAAGTGGTGCTCCACCCTCCCAACGGAAGTGGTGCTCCCAGACACCAGAACTGGTGGGACACTGGTTACGGTAGTCCCCCCAGCCCCCCCCCAGCTCACCTGACACTTTAGGATCCCTGTCAGGGAAGACCAGGCCTCCCGGTAACGACTAGGCCCACCTCCTGGTGTTCGTTCATGTTACCAACCAGGCCCTTGTTTTCAGGCACCTTGGGACACAGTCCATTCCCACTCCTACTCCTCTGAGACAGGGCGTGGGACCCTACTCCCCTCCCACTACTCTGGGACCTATCTGGGCTTCCACAACCCTCCCCTACCTCACTTGGTTGGGGAAAACCTGAGCCACCTCCTTCAGGATCACTCAGTGATCCCTCTTCAGACTCTCTGGAGTCTACCAGAAGTTGTGCTTCCAGTGGAAGTTCCCTGGGGTCAGAGAACACTCACTCCACAAAGTGATGGCATAGCTCAGGGAAACAGGGACTAACATATGCTCTCCAGCATTCAAATTACACAAACCCTCACATGTGTCAATCAAACTACCCTTCACCAAACCATCTAGTGCCTCAGAAAACTACCCCACATCATTCTCACAAGGCTGGTGAGGCACGGTCTGACTGTTGCTGTCCCTCAACCCACACTTTTCTGGTTAGTTTCCAGGCTCACTTACTAGGGCTTCGACCATGGGGGGACCCTTCCCCCTGCACCTCTCAGCTAGAGTCCGTAAAGTGTCCCTACCACCAGCAGGAATATGATCCCTGTGCCGGTTCCCCAATCCAACTCAGGGACACTATACACCACTGTAGTTACCTCACAATCCTGAACCCCTGGTGTATGTCAATCCTTCTTCCTAGTCAGAGTAAGGGGATACGCTTCTAAAATAACCCCTGCTCACCCCCTTACTAGCTTGGCACGAGCAGACAGGATTATCTGAGAGGCAGTGTGTTAAACAATTTGCACATAACCAACAGTAATACAGTGAAAATGACAAAAATCCAACAGAGTACTTATATGCATTTTGCAAGAATACTTGAAAAACCTTGACGTCGGTAGGCTCCGTCCAGTGCTACAGCGGTGCTGTAAACAGAATCCAACAGTTCCGTCTGACCACGTCGGTCAGGGGTGTCAACAGACTCGTAAACAGTACCTTTTGTGTTGCAGCCAACACATTGACGTGGGCCGGTCGTGGCTACCGTTGTGGTGTGAAGCAGAGCGATGCAGTGAAGCGTGCAGTGCCCCCAAGTCGCAGTGCAGGCATCAGCTCAGTGACGGTCTTACAGCGGCGTCTGTGAGACCAGGGCTGCGGTGCAGAGTGACGGCGCTACTCGTTGCGGTGCTGACAGATCACAGTGCAGGTGACAGAGATGGTTGCGAGAAGTTGGTGTTGGTTGGGCCAGACTGCTGTGTGGGATAGTCGTGCGACTTGCGAGAGGAGCCCCCAAGCCTTTGACGCGTCACGGAGGTCACGGTGCAAGCAGCGGCTCGGTGACAGCAGTCGTTGTCAGTGAGACCAGGGTTGCGGTGCGAGATGTGTCAGTAAACTCTGCTCTGCCTTCAGGACACAGAGCCGGTGACTGAGTCTGTTGCTTTTCCCTTCATAGTGGCAACCGAAACAGCGGTTCCAGAAGCGGTACCCAGAGTTTGGTGAAGTCTTTGCAGTCCCTGAGACTTCAGAACAGGAGGCAAGCTCTACTTCAAGTCCTTGGAGATACTCAGCACAAGTAAAGAAAGTTTAGTCCAGTCCTTTCGCTGCCCAAGGCCGAAGCAGCAACTGCAGGCCAACCCAACAAAGCAACAACACAGCAAAGGTGCAGTACTCCTTCTGGCAGCTCTTTGGCAGGTTCCTTGTTTCCAGCGAGTTTTCTGAAATCTTTTATATTCCTGAGACTTCAACAGGAGGCAAGCTCTACTTCAAGTCCTTGGAGAAAACTTACAGCACTGTCTGCCACCGCACCCTAGTGCAATGCCTCAGGAACATTGGAATCCAAGAGAAGGTACTGGAGTGGATCATCTCGTTCCTCGCCGGAAGAACCCAGAGAGTCTGCCTCCCCTCGTTCAGATGCAAGGCCACCGAAGTCATCTGCGGCGTACCACAGGGATCATCTCTCATCCCTCCCTCTTCAATGTCTACATGAGCCCCCTCGCAGCCATCGCAGGCAAACACAACCTCAACATAGTCTCCTACGCCGCCGACACACAGCTGATCCTCTCCCTCACCAACGACCCAGCCACTGCCAGAGCCAGCCTACACGAAGGGATGAAAGACGTCGCCGAGTGGATGAAGAACAGCCGCCTGAAAATAAACTCAGACAAGACGGAAGTTCTGATCCTAGGATCATCTCCCTCTGCCTGGGACGACTCCTGGTGGCCCCCTGCCCTGGGCACCACTCCCAAGCCAACGGACAACGCACGTAACCTGGGCTTCATCCTGGATTCCTCCCTCTCGATGACCAGACAAGTCAACGCCGTCTCATCATCGTGCTTCAACACCCTGCGCATGCTCCGAAAGATCTTCCGATGGATCCCCACCGAAACCAGGACGACGGTCACCCAGGCGCTCGTCACCAGCCGACTGGACTACGGAAACACCCTCTATGCCGGAACCACAGCCAAACTTCAGAAAAGACTCCAACGCATCCAGAACGCCTCCGCACGACTCGTCCTGGACATCCCCCGACACAGCCACATCTCGGACCATCTGAGAGACCTGCGCTGGCTCCCCGTCAGCAAGAGGATCACGTTCAAACTCCTCACCCACACACACAAGGCTCTCCATGACCTGGGCCGCAGGTACCTCAACAACCGCCTGACCTACTACACGCCCACCCGCCAGCTACGGTCGACCAGCCTCACCCTCACCGCCGTTCCACGCATCTGCAGAGCCACCGCCGGTGGAAGATCCTTCTCCTACCTGGCAGCCAAGACATGGAACTCCCTCCCCATCCACCTCCGGCTAACCCAGGCCCATCTCTCCTTCAGGAAGCAACTCAAGACCAGGCTCTTCGAGCAGTAACGTACCCCCCCCAGCGCCTTGAGACCCTACCTGGTGAGTAGCGCGCTATACAAGTGTCATGATTGATTGATATCTCCCCCCCCCCCCCCCCCCCGGCCATCTGAGAGAATGCACATCCCCAGCCCTCATCTCAAGGATCTGCTTATTTTTACAACATGCAACATTCTGATTCTTAACAATTGCAACCTGGAACATGACCTACCTCCATCTGTCTTACCTCTACCCGCTAACACAAATCTGCCAACTAAGGATTAACAGGCTCTCAGAACAGCACACAATAACATCACAATTAAAGAACATGAATCAAAAGAGTTCGTATCACCCCCTTTGGAAGAGTAGAGGACCTCTCTCTTCCTCTCTCTGAAGAAGGGTGAGAATGCAGACACATTCACATCAACTTGCCTCCTACTCAACCTCCTATAATCTTCTATGTCCCTCACAATGCAAAGGAAATATCCTAGATCTGATTGCAGCAGCTACCAACTAAAACAACCTTGAATCCTCTGTCAAACTAGACTGTTATGACCATGCAACTAGTTCATGTAATGGCCTACCTATAAGCTCTGTGAAATAAACTTTAGCTCAACTGTTCCACAACTCTCAGGAGTTCCCTTAAAAAAACCTCTTGAAATGTGTTGCATTGTTCCCATCTATCCTAGATACCACTAAGGAAGTTACTAATTACTTCATTGTAAAACCTCTAAACCTGATCAATGAGCTTGTCCCCAAACATAATTCGGCAATTAGTGCTTGAAAGATTGAAACATTAGCAAACATGTTAAGGATTAAAAAAAATATGGAGGAAGCATTGCTACGATTCCTTATCAGCTGAGACATTTCAGAGACCTAGCTATCCACAAACTCAAGCCCTAAACTGCATAAAACAGATCAGATCTATACTGAAACATCCTGAAATCAATTTTCAAATTGTCAGACACTTTAAAAAACAAACCGTATATTGCCTCATACCCCAATGTCGAGCACCAAAGCACCTTATTGGATGGGTAACATACTACTCAGTGGGGGCGTGTAAGGGTGCTGTACTTGATATGAGCCACTGTGTGAAGTGTTTTGGTGTCTTAAGTGAGTGACCTGTGACCTGTGAGGTGTGAGGTGATCCTATTGTGTTTTTGTCACAGAGCTTATTGATACGAGTATGTAGGAAAAAAAGCATAATAAGGTTGTATTACCTGGACCAAGATTACAGTGTACTCCCAGGGTGAGTTTATGGTGATTACTGAAGATTTTCATCCCACTCCTATGCTGTATATACAGCACCTACGCTAACCAGGCTACGAAGCTTGTGGGTATCTGATGAGCTAGAGTATTGAGAGGACAGAGCTCCACCTGGATGGTCCCCATTTATACCAAACCTCTGGTCTGTGGTTGCACATGGAGGCATCATGACTATCCACTAACCTCCCTTTCTGATCCATCTAAACATGCTGATATGTCACAAACACTTTGTCAACAACCAAACCTAGTACAAGCAGATAGCTCACTAAAAAACATTAGGATACATGCACAGTCAAACTAGTGTGCTAACCATGTGGAAATAAGTCTGACAAATCTAAAGGCACAGTAGAAATAATTACATCTCATCATTGAACCTTCCATCAAACATCTTTGCCCAACATTAGCTAGCAGTTATTTGACTTGTACAGCTAATAACTAATTTTACGCCTTAACCACGGCAGGCGTTCTAAGGGTGAGCTGGGCTGCCGGCCAACGGTCGTTCGCAGTACTAGAGAGGTAGTGCTCCTGTCGGCCGTTGGCCGACGGGAGCACGGAAGGGGTTAAGACACATTGTGTGCACTGTTCCTTTTGTAGTATAATAAAAGTGTGCAAGGAATGGTTTTAAACATGTGTTAATGTATTAATTATATCCTTAAAAGCAATATCTATTTTAACCAAACACCTACCAATTTTCACAGATTATTAAACACCACTGAGACTACCATGAGACCATTAACCATAACTTTGTGTCAACCAAAAACATTGCAGGATTCTGAACTTCTATATGACAACGTCCAAATTACCTTATATCGAATTTGCTCCGCATCATAGATTTTTTTTTCAGAAATCATTTTCGGTGCAAAGAATTTGCCCAATTTAACTAGGTAAACTCCATTTCGCAGGCCTTCTTCTAGTTCAGTAGTGGGTGGCAGTTCTTCAGCTAAGCAGGCTTCTATCCACCTACAAAAAAAAAAAATGTTTTATTGTATTATTAACTACGTAGTCAACATTTGATTCCTCAATTAGTAGTCACGTGCTTTTTTCAAGTACCCCAAATCCTATAGCGCCATCTAAGAATATCCCATGGTGGTACCTAAGACTATAAATTTAAAGATTTAAATCTGCACTAAAAAATAGTTTATTAAAGACTAGAGATACCAAAATGCTGGCACGATAAGAAGTTACAGGTGTGTGCAAACAAGCACTGGCAAAGGCAATGCGTCGCGCCTTGGAACCTATTGGTTTTGCTAATGGCTCTAGCCATGCTGTAACAGTGACCCCAGTGCCGTGAATCATGGATTTAAAAAAAGGCATACGCCGCCAGCAGTTTCATTTTGAAGGCACGCACCAAGCATGTGTGTGTCTACAAAATGACACAGGCACTTTTTTTCTGTTTGCCGATCAGTGTTGGATTGGTAAATAAAAAATAATTAACATGGGTGGGAGAAACAACATGGAGGAGGGGGAAGCAACAGGGAGGGGGGAGCAACATGAAGAGGGAGCGTGAAGTAACGGGGTGCACAAGTGGGAAAAAGCAACAAGGAGGGCACAGGGAAGGAATATGGAGGGGGAAATGAACTGGGAGAGAGGACCGTGAGCGAAGCAGATGGATTTTAAAAAAAAGTGCAACATGGAGGTGGGTGGAAAACCACACAGGCAAAAACAATACAGGAGTGAGATAAGCACTTAAGTTCAGCAGGAGTACGTGGGCAGCAAAGAGCAGCACAACCGTGGTGGAGAGGGAGCTGTACACAAGGGAGACAGCTGTAAAGCGCACACTCTGGTAGTGTTTAAACCGAAAGAAAAAAGTCGCTCCTGAAAATGAAACAGTAAATTGTCACAAGCAATAGGTCCAAGGAACTGAAGCCCACACAAGGTAACAAATTAGAAGCAAGCAAATGAAAGCAACAATGAAGCCTACCAATAGTACGCAATGGGCAGGCTCTTAGCCATCTGTAAGCTAACAAAAGGTCTCCCAACAGACAGCGAGTCCACTGTCTTAAGCAAGACCTAAAAACAGCACCTATCTGAAATAAATGAAAAAGTATATTATAGCCCTCACGCCTGAACGGATTTACACCAAATTTGGCAGAAAGCTATACCTTGGTCCAGAAAGAGCGCGTTTTGTGATTTTGCGTAAATGTGTTCAATATTTTTTTTTAAGTTACTGTTCTAAATGTATGGTTATTTTAAGCCACGGATCCAACCGATCTAAAGAGAAGGTCTGATTGAGATCTAAAGATAAGATCTGATTGGATGCCACTTCTTCAACAAAGATGTAGCAGCAGCCATTTTAGGACTGGGGGACTCAGTCTCTTGTCTTGGAAAAAAGATAAAGAAAAAACATATATGGGGCAGCCTAGGGATACCCTGACCCCATAGGCTTGATGAGGTGGTGGTAATTACCTCCCATTTTACATCACTCATGACATGTTTACAACATTATGGATAACATGCGACATCTGAAACGACATCATTGATGACAACACTGCATGACCGAGGCACGAGTTGTAGTTACTTGAGAGGACTATGACTGGTGAATATCAGTGGTTTTGTTAGATGAAAATATTAGGTCAAACATATTGTTTTAAACTAACTATAACGTCCCTCTAGCCTTTGGTTTGACATTGACGGTCAGAGTTTTTTTTTTTTACTGTAAAGTAAAATATTACAATTCCTAACTAGAACATCACTTTAACCTTTGCCTTTTCAAATATAAAACACATGTGCACATCTTATCGATTGCTCATTGTAGGTGGCCCTGCCAGTTTTATCTGTAGTTCCTTGTGTGCTCATCCAGCTTAAAAATCAGATCTAGAGACACCAATGTTACGCCCCGTCCCCAGCATGAGTCTTAGCTCAGGCAGCAGCAGCTTCCACAACACTCAGTTCTGTAGCTGGTGTGAGCTGTGGAGATGAATATTTTGCAGGTCATCTAGAGGTTGGTGTGCATAAAAAAAAGTATGAGACAGTGGCGGCTGGTAAACTTTCAAATAGGTGGGGGCGTAAATGCCTACACTGGATGGTCCCGAGTGACCATAATGAAGTAGCCCAAGCTCCCTGCGATGAGTTTGGGGTTCTCCCCTTCCCCAAAAAATGTTATTTAAAAAAGTAGATGACAACCACTGCATTTATGGCATTTTCTTAAATTATCTAACACCCCAATGGTTCAACAATCTGATATGAGGAGGAACTGTTGAAATATACTAAAAGGTCAGACTGCAACAGCAGTAACTATGTACGCCACTGCAGTGGTTAATTTGTCAAATAAAAAGTGCTGGGCTCTCCTCAAGGAGGCAACGCTAACAGGAGAAATGTGCTGGTGCAAACTGCCTCCTGACTAGAGCCCCGACACTTATTAACCTGTAGAGGACTTGGCCTAATGGGTAGAGCTGCAGAATTTCGGAGCTGGAGAACCCAGTTCGAGTCTGTGTGGCTCAACATCTATTGTCTCTGGGGAAAATCATGTGCCTTCTAAATAAGTGTGTCCTTAACTGGTGCTGTAAGCACCGGTGCCCAGGATTAGGTGCCGGTGCTGAGCACCAGAAAGCACCTACTTAAATTAAGCCCTGCTCCACTGGCTCTGTCCACCAGAAAATAATCCTAACAGCTGTAATTCAATTGCAAGGAGAGGACAATGCCTATATCACAGTATTTTTATATGCTTGTGCTGCGTCAGTGACTCACTGATCTTTAAAAATACACAAAGAGAAGAGATGAAGAACACTACAAACTACATCCAGAACATGCCCTGTATAGACCGGACCATAGTGTTTCCCTAATTTACAAAATATAGAAGCACACTGGCATAGTAAAGCCACCTTGGGCCCAAATTCAAGCAAGAAAATGTGGTCGCCCGGCCCCAGACTGGCTGTGAAAACAGGAGTGAGGAGGGCCGATCACATTACAGGGTCCTGGTGCAAATGCACCTGTTGTTCTATAGGTAGCAGTAAAACACAAACAATTGAAGGAGGGTCTGAGGGAAATTTAAAGACCTGCCCAGTTCGTATCCCCCTAACTGTAATCTTAACAACAAAAGAACCGGGGGTCTATAACGGAGCTTCAAGTACTCCGAGCTGCTGCAAAACTCGTACATAAGTGAGTTAGGCGCTAATAGAGCTACAAAAGTCTCTATATCAAAATGTGTGCCAGGACAAACCTGTTGAAGGACCTACTGAGAGCTCGGGTCCTGCGATGAGACAACGCCGGACAGAGCGGGGCCTCCTTTTTCCTGAGCTGGGTTCCAGGAAAGGTGAGGTACACTCCCTGTACTATTCAGATGTAAGAGACACCGTTTGGTACAGAGGAACACGATTTTGGACTATGTATGTATATCCTTTACAGATTGTCGTTACGTTCACTTCATGTATGCAGTAGCTAATGCTTAGAACTCTGGCCCTGAAGAAAGCCATGGGATCTTGTCCCTACCGGCTGAAACATGTTGGCCTTGTAAATGCAGTTATATGTTTAGACTGCTTCCTCTGCATTGTTCTTGTTTGTTTGAGGGAAAGGACAAATTACATTAGAGTTTTTCGCCTATTGATCCTTTTACCCCTTGTTTTTAACTCACACATCTTTTGATTTTTGCACTGCACTCGATCCCATCTTTATCATTTGTTCATGGGTACCTTAGCGATTGATGGTGCGACCCAATTGAGTAAGGGCGATGGATGGGTCTCATTGATCAAGAGACATACCACCCCATTTTTGGATGACCAAATGAGAACACTTGATCTACATACCTATTTGATGGGAATCCAACACAGTTCTATTGGTAGCTACACGTTTAATTTCAAGCGCTAGCACCTCCTATATCTCACAGTTTTTTTGCATACTGGTTTGTGTGGTAGTGATAGAAATAAACACGACCAACACAAAAAGCCAGTCGCATGGATTCGTAAAAACCAGAAAGCTCAACGAATTCTGCAGTCAGATTCTTTCACCAATTTAGAAGCCCACTTTTTTCACAGGCCTTTTATTACACAGCCTGGATTATTTCACTAGTTAATTGCATGCTACCGTCCTCGCTATCCACTGGGCTCAAGACCTCCCACCCCCACGTGCTTTCCTATGGCACGCGCTTATGCATATAAACATATACACCCCCAGACACGCATTGAATGTCAATCATACAGACATGAATAATGACATACATACACAGTCACCGGCACGCAGGCACACACGGACACCCACACTCACACAAAGTAAAACTGCAAAATAAATAACATCCTAGGCAGGCCTCTTCACCACGAGCTGGCATGCTTTTTCATCACGGCCCACGATTTCCGAATGGCATAACTCTGGCAAGCAGCTCATCAGAGGTTGAAGAGCTTCTAACCAATCAGAAGCTGGCATAAGGTTAGATGTAAACTCCTTTTCTCTATTCTGACTTCTGATAGGGTAAAATGGCGCATGATGAACAAGCCCTGAAGCTCCATTATCTAACATGCTGCACTGCGTGACTCTAGTACAGCATGTCAGATATGTAATTGTGTGAGGCCGGGCTTTAATAGCCCCCGCCACATGCGCAATACAACGAGTAAAGCCCTCTTCTGCTGCCAAGTAGCAATTTCAGCTTTTATATGCAAACGATCTAAGATCATTTGTGTTCATGTAAAAGCTGTATGCAACACCTGAAGCAATTATCTGCAGAGAGATGCAGTGGGTCGACGCCCTGGCGCCCCCTATGGAGGAGCCACTAATGGTATGCGGTATGGGGACTGTGATCCTAAGTGAAATGGGAACAAGAAAAGATAAGTGGCTAAAAATTGCATAATATTATGCAACTATTTTGTTGACCTTTTATATTCACGTAAATACAAATAAAATGAATCTAAACCTCAGATAAAAAATAAATGCAAGTTAAAGTGGTAGATGGAAAATGTATTATTTAGTGTTATGGAGCTCAATTGGTTAATATGTTCACTACAGATGGTTCGGTCTGTAAAGGCTACCGAACTACTGAATCCTGGTTGGTTCATATTTCAATTGCATTCAAATATAAATTTTTAATAACATGCAACCAGATTGTCCCTAGTGCAGACCTTTATGTATAAGTTTCCATTAGACAGACACAACCCAGAACTCTGCTAATATCACATTCTCTCTCAAAAAGAAAAAAATGTTTACACTACGAAGCCTCAAATGACTCCGTGAATCAAAACCATATACACGTTTCCAAGCAGCGAATTAATCAACTTTTATACACATTACATTTCTTACAGGTGGCAGTTACCATGACAGGCTACTAACTTCTTTTACTGTCTGTCTCGACCTTGATTTCATACAACAGAAGGCCACCTTCCTTTCAGCCAGGGGCACAAGATACACATTTGTTTTATTGACAAAAAGTATGGGAACTGTTTTTGTAAAACTAAAAAAGATTGGAAACATAATTTCCAATAGATGCCACACACACCAAACACCGAGGTTATCTTAAAGCAATTTACAGGTACAGGAGGGTTTTGTTGTTTTTCCATTGCTACGCCTGTTTTATGGTGGCGCTCTCTGTCTGCCTAAGCATCCCACTTGCAAGGTTCCATAAAAGACCAGGGCCCAGATGGGAAATATGTGAACCGGAATTCCTGTATCCACATAAATAACAGGCCAGTGACCTGAAGGTGGATTTACTGGCAGTGGCATAATGCAAAAAGATGCCCCTCCCCCCACCCCAGTCTCCCATTACTTACAGATGTTCATTGGCCTTGGACTGCAAATACATAGCCCCCTGTTCTACGTGGTAGACTAGACTCTGAGAACACTGCATGCAGGGATAAACAACCAGCTCACAAGAAGACTGCAGACGGTCCAAAACACAGCAGCCAGAATAGTCCTCAGCCACCCTCACCAATCCCGTATCACAACACACCTAACGAAACTCCACTGGCTCCCGATACACAAGTTCACACACTTCAAACTCCTCACCCACGCCAACAAAGGACTCCGCAACACAGGCCCTGCCAACCCGAATAGCTGCATTCAGTTTAACCAACCATCCAGACACCTCAGCTCTGCCGGTCTCTCACTAGAACACATCTCATCACATGACTCACTGCTGTGCCCGAGGGGTTGTGGACAGGAGGGTTCCTTCTTCCACCTGCTGTGGGAGTGCCCCCCCCCCTCTCCAACAATATTGGGAAGCGATACTCAGGATCATGAGGGAAGTTTATAATGTAGTTGAGAATAAATTGCCGAAATGGTGTCTGTTTAAGATCTGGGGGGACTCAGATCCTACGAACATCTGTGAGTAACACTAGGATTCACAATAGCAAAAAAAGCAATATAGCAAAGAAATGGAGGGCGGTGGAGGTCCTGACATTGAGGGAATGGAAGACGGACTTAGACTGGTGTACGAGGCGGAAAGGTATGCCCCCCAAAAATGGACAAAGATTTGGGAGAAATGGAATGGCTATCAGGGAATGCTATGTGGTCCATTGACTGTACAGGATCGGGATGGCGAATCACTAATTGGGGGTGAGGGAGCAAGGGTGGAGAGAAAGAGAACCGAAATTTGAACACATATTAGTTGATAATTATGACATATCTGATTTGTTGGTGAATTGTTTGTCTATTTTGCTATGTGTATCCTGTACAGTCAGATGGCGTGTTTCAATTAAAAATAAATATTAAAAAAAATTACTATTGATTTGTATTGTCAGTACGCAAATCATCTTTTTTTAATCCTAGCAGTGTATTGCAAATTGTAACTGCAAAAAAAATACAAAATGATAAGCAGCCTTCCACATCCAACATACAGTTACACTGCCTATGCTGTACAGCTTGCTAAACAAGCATTAGTAAATCCAACATGTAACACCTTTACAAGGCAAGTGCTGAGGAGTTAGCTTTGCCAATGCTTCTTTATAAATCACTGTTATAGAAGTAAAAGAAAAAACGAAAATACTGGAAGAAAGGCAAAAAAATGTTAAGAAAGGCACACTGAATTCAATATCTTTATAAATGGCATGGTATTTTTCAAATACTTTCCACAAAGTAAACTGAACATAATTTAAAACTTATTTTCCACATGATGTAGTTTAAAAACAACACACAGAATACTAGCTGTAGAAACGTAAAAGAACATAATAACTGCCTCTGGTTGTGAGTAAGGAAGTGTCAGACTTTTAAACTCTATCCAAGACTAATTTACTTTCCACAGGACTTGGAACTTAAACACATGCTCGGCCATTTGGTGCTCTACAGCAGCCCATGGAGCATTTTATGGGCCGCTAGTAGTATAAACATTGCCTTTCAGTCATGCTAAGTATACCTTCTGCCTCACAGGCTGAGCGAATGTATCAGCCTGCCCCTTCATCAGGGCTATAAAGGCTACCTTTGTGTGCCTATGCCTTGGCTTTTATGCACTAAGTGGAATGCAGGAGATAAAGTAAAAACAACCTGATCAAGGTCTGCTCTTTCGAGAAACACTGGAAAAAATATATCTTTGATGTACTTTTATGGATGAACTGGAGGGGTGATGAGAAACATGGGGAGCAGAGGGGGCAGGGATATGATGAAACAAGCACTGGCATAGCCAATAGGTCTCGCCTTTGAGACCTTGTAAGTGTTTAGTTATAGAGTACAATATCCTTGGTGCAACAACATCAACTGTTGCATGGCTAACACTTATAAGGTCCCAAAGGCGAGATCTATTGGCTATCAAATGGTAAATTTAATTTGGGATGCATTTTTCATGTGTGCCTGTTACACAAAGGAGTAATGGTGCTTCTACTGTGGGTGCTTGGGTGCTGCATCTGCCTGGTGAACACTTATCATCTGGCCATACAATGCTGAAACACATTGACAAAGCAAATATGTCTTGCATTGCCGAGACTGAATAGATTTGCCGATGCTGGTTACACACGATAGTACTGCCTGGGCAAAGATTTTACCTCTTTAGTAATAGTTTAACAACCAAATACATAATTATGACAATGAAAGATGACCAGTTAACCTCTGCAAACAGCATAGTTTTTCTAACTTTTGATCTATTTGAGGTACAAAAACAATTTTTTGTTGTTAAATTCTGCAGATTATGCAGCAGATGATGAATTATGTTACAAATCTATAAGCATGCAAAACAAGATGCTGATTCGCATACAACCAGTGTCCCTAACTAGGAGTCGCTGGCTTGCGGCTCATATTCACAGCTGAGGGCACATTAAACAGTACTGAATCACTCTGTCGGTTACTCGGCTCAAAGCTCTGTTGCTTTTGTCTGCTTGTGTCGAGCAAGAATAGTCAAATAAAATGGAGTGTCGACTGTAACCGAAGAGTAGAGGATAACATGCATCAAGTGATTAAATGTTGGATTTCTAATTCGGAATTATAGGATACGGGTACAACGAGCATGTGGAGAAGTGTGGCTCAATGGTTAGAGCGGCAGACCCTGATGCAGAGGTTTGGCCTGGGACCAGGGTACAATTCCCGCCTCGGCGGGTCCTGGGCTCAATTTCCTCGGACCTGATAATTCTCGCCTCGGCGCCTATTCTAATCATGGGTCCCTCTCTGCAACTCTGGGCAATAGTTTGCTTAATATCCGCAACGGCCCCAACAGCGCTGGAATGCCTGGCTTCACCTTGGGGGTGCCCAGGAGTGGACATTTCCAGGAAAAAGCCAGGAAGGGTTCCACAGCGGTATGCGTACAGCGCCAGGAAACCCCGGTAGGGGTATAAGTGCGCTTTACAAGTACAAATTAATTTCATTTCATAACCAATTTACGCTGCAATCTATTTTGACATAGCAATAATGTAACACTATCTATCCTAGATCACTGATTATAAAATACTTGACTTATCTTCTCTTAGGACATTGTAACGAGACCTCTATTAAAACAATAGATTCTCCAAAAACTTACAAACCTTTCTCTGAGGTCTGTCGTCAGAGCCACACATGGTGCAACTGAGTCGAGAGATTGGGCAAAGAAAGGCTTATTACAACAACAAAAAAAACACTAGCACACCATATCAACTGTAGCCTTTCAGGAGAGTGCTGATTAATGTTTAACCTAAGACAATTTGGGCGCCAACTGTTATAGTGACCATTGAGATCAAGAAATGCCGATTTATGTTAGCACATAGTTTACAGGGCAAAGACAAAAATAATGTTGGAAGATTCACAATGTGTGTTTTGATGTAGTAGTGAGTATTTGCTTGAAAGCGATGCATTATGGGTAGGGTGGCTTTGCCGATGCTTGTTTGCGATGGCCTCTCGGAGGATTTCTGAAAGACTAAAAACTGCAAATCTACTTAATGCCGACAGAGGTCTTCCCATTTGATTAAAGTTTTGTGCGTTTAAACAACCCAGTCATAATTGAATATAATCTCAGTTTGTTTTAAAATATAAGGCTTTTGGGAATCACGAACGACTTCCATGAGCATAGCAGCACCGTCACTGCCGAATTCTTTTAGAAGGAAATGGAACTACATGGTGACTTGCGAGAATTATCATATGTGGGAGCCTGCGGTCTCCAAGCCTACATTTTAGAACAAGGAAGTTGAAGATTTTAGAAACAAGCAGCAGCTGTTTTAAAGCACACTCATGCTTTTGGTGGGATCCGCTTTGCGGAAAATTAGCATGTGCGCCGCTGCTCGCTCCCGCAAGGTAGATGCCTCCAACAAGCATGAGTGTGCTTCAAAATAAGCAGACCGATGGCTAAAGGGCCTCCTAGAGCAACGCATGCGCGCTGCCTAGGCAAGACCTAAAAAAGAGGCACATGGTGCAGAGAGCTAGAAAAACAAGCATTTACAATGCAATGGTCTCGGCAATATTATAGGTAGAGCTATTAGAATTGCTCATTATTTTTTTATATCCCTAAATAAATGGCATTGTCATTTGTATTGGCATTAGCTTTGTTTTTTGCATATGTGATACCTATTGCATTAGCAGAGAGAGAGTGAGATAGAGAGAGAGAGTGAGATAGAGAGAGCGAGTGAGGTATTGAAATAGAGAGAGAGTGAGGTAGTGAGAGAGAGTGAGGTAGTGAGAGGGATGTTGTGAGGTAGTGAGATATAAGCATAGAGTGATGTTGTGCTGTAGTGAGAAAGAGGTAGTGAAAGAGAGAGTGAAAGTGAGTTAGTGAGATAGAAAGAGTGAGGTAGTGAGAGAGTGATTGAGGTAGTGAGTGAGTTTGTGAGGTAGTGAGATAAAGAGGTCGTAAAAGAATGAGGTAGTGAGGGTGAGAGTTGTTGGTCTGGTGGATGGGGACTGGTGGTGGTCTTGGGGGGTACAGGGCATCATTGGCAGCCTAAAAGAACTGTTGCGGGGAAGGCGAGGCTCGGAAGATGGCAGGGGATGTGAGGTGCTGTCGGAGGCTGTTGGGGGAGAGCATTTTGTTTCCGAAGTACGGGAAAGGCGGGCGATGGTCGCGTGTTAGCACCACTTGGCGCAGAGGTGCCAACTGAGTCCTGGGTTAGGGGCGTGGGAATGCTCGGGGTGTGGAGTGGGAGCCCGTGCGTGCGGGGTGGGCACGGGGACCACGCGGGGCGTGCGGCAGCTAGGCAGGACGTGGGCCGCACTCCGGCACACTATGCGGTGGTCAGGTCTTTCGATTGTCACTTTTGTAATGCACCGTTTCCTACCTCTTGTATTTGTTGGCTCACGATTGTCACTTTTGTAATGCACCTTGCAACAGCTTGTCTTTGTACATGTGAGAAGGGAGTGATGGCTTGGAGTCATGCGAGAAGACAGGCAGCAAGGTGCAAGAACCAGTCTGTTAACAAATTGTTTCCTGAGGCATGAAGTAGTGCTATGTTTACGTTGCCAGGTTAATGACTCTGAAAACAATCGGGTAATATCGTTATTTTTCAATAACTGCCTTCGCCCAACCAAAAGAACAACGGGTCTGCTGAAGGCCAGCGAGCTAGCAGTCGCAGGAGTTGACAGTTCCTTTTTAGGTAAAGCATGACTGCCCATAATGACATTTCCGGTCCGACAATAATGAAATGAAAAACTACTAGGCTAGCTAGCACCAGAGGCTCGAACCACCAAACTCCCTTTCTTCAAAAGGTAAACAGGCGAGTTTAGTTGCATACTAATGGAAGGTGTGGGTATGCCACTCAGTTCGGTATTATATAGTAAACGTATGACATCACCCTAATATGATAGTATCAAAGAATAGAGAAGGTATGACCACCTTCACGAAGTATATGATAGACACCTTAATTCGAGATCGCATGTAACAATGCATCTTGCAATCTCCTTACCGGGCTAGGGATTCATTCTGACCAACTACTGTGCATATCACTTAGACACTGCGACTACTGTCTTTTCCAACAGGAAAATACTACAGGGTACTGGACAACTACACGTGTGCTGCTTTCCCTTACAAATATACTCGAAAGACTCTAGGGTAAAGAGGTCTCGTTCTTTTTCAAATTTGGATTACATGATTCCCAGGCTGCAAATGACTTGTAATTAATTCTCATTCCCCCATTCTGCTGCTGCATTTCAATATTATTGAATTATGACAATCAAGAATGAGCCGTCTATAAAAAAAAAGCAGCGGGGTCAATGTGTGTGCAAAATGGCACACCACGAGTCAGGCTGGCGCACAGATTAGGATGTCGAATAGAACCGTACAACGTACCTCACCTGGGCTCAGACGGCACACGTCCTCATAGAGTCAGCTGTACATCTTCCCATCTCCGCAATGCCCTTCAGACGCTATGCCCACCCCTCAAACAAGGAAGCCCTGCCAGATTGCATGCACTCCCTAGCCTCAGCTGCGTTGCACCCCATCACTTCAGAAGCTGCCCTGGCCTCATGTCAAACGACCCCTGCACCATGACATCAGCCTGGTGCAAAGGATATTTACACGATCCCCCTTCTGCATTATACACATTATATAGGCTGCACACTCAGCTAAACTGGACTGCACTGTATTCTCAGACACATTAATTGCCCCAAACTCATGTGACGTTCTACTGTCGTTTGCACTGCACTATGTACATACAGGTTAACTGTATCCCATCTTGTGCATGTTGTTGTATCCTTCGGCTCTACTGGTCGTCCCCTTCCCTGCAGAAGGGGAAGGGGGTGCAGTTACCTCTTTTTTTTATTTATTGCGATTTTCTATAGCGCGAACATTAACAGAAGGTGTCAGGGCGCTTCACAAAAGAACCAGTTGCGATACATACGGACTTCGGATTAAATGCAAATGTACAAGTTGTAAAGTCACACAGGGAAGAGATACAAATAGAAAAAAATGCAAATGTACAAGTTGTAAAGTTATCTGGGATAGCTGCACCACTTGGCTTGCAACACCAGCCCCCTCGCTCACCTGGACGGGCGGTCGTCACGGGCCCCACTCTCGTAGTATTCCTGCTCAGCTGTCGTCTCGTCGTCCTCCACTGTCACATCAGCACCTGAGCCGGGGAGGGAGCGGAGGCTCCGGCTCTCGCTGGCACCTTCCCCTGGGAACGCATTGACAAGATCCGCCGCCCAGCGCAGCAGCCAAAAGGTGAGCAGAGTCACCCGCAGCGCGGACCGGCAGCCCATGGGCACAAAGCATGGGAGCACCTACGAGCCCCCGAATCCAGCTGTCACCCACAGAGGCGCGCGCCCGCCGCCATCAGCGGCACCCGCACAGATGCCACACCATAGGCATGGACGACGGACTAGCCTGAGTCGAGCCTGGTGACGTGACGTCACTTCATACACCGGCGGGGAGGGGGCTACCTTGAAATGCGAGAACTGTTTAGACATGGGGTTCAACGGAAGCATAGCAAACGCCGCTATAGGAATGCTACACAATAGTGGTATGGTAATGTTACAGCTGATATTAAGATTGTAGGAGAGCGCAAATGAAAAAAAAAATCATAATTCAAACGGAGGTATATCATAATTTGTTTTCCGCACTAGAAAAGTAAAAATAAAATAATTTTGAATCATGTTCTTTTCATGACCGACCTCCGGAGGGCTCGAAGCGAGCTTCAAAATGGGAAAATACACGGAGAGCGGGAGGGGGTGGGAAACAGACCGGGGGAGACGCAGAGACGCCCACCGAAACAGACAGGGGAAAGAAGGCACACACGGACATCGAGGCACGCAGGAAAACAGAAGCACACGACCCAAACCGACCTCCGGAGGGCTCGAAGCGAGCTTCAAAATGGGAAAATACACGGAGAGCGGGAGGGGGTGGGAAACAGACCGGGGGAGACGCAGAGACGCCCACCGAAACAGACAGGGGAAAGAAGGCACACACGGACATCGGGGCACGCAGGAAAACAGAAGCACACGACCCAAACCGACCTCCGGAGGGCTCGAAGCGAGCTTCAAAATGGGAAAATACACGGAGAGCGGGAGGGGGTGGGAAACAGACCGGGGGAGACGCAGAGACGCCCACCGAAACAGACAGGGGAAAGAAGGCACACACAGACATCGGGGCACGCAAGAAAACAGAAGCACACGACCCAAACCAACCTCCGGAGGGCTCGAAGCGAGCTTCAAAATGGCTGCAAAAAGCCCCGAGATTTTTTCGGATTTGGGGGCGTGGTTTTGTGGTTCTGAGTGACGGACAACGTCACTGTCTAAAGAACGCAAAAAATCACGCCCCCAAATCCGAAAAGGACGGGGCTACATTGGAGTGACTGATCTCTCCTCCAATGGCTGGCCTCCGTTTAGGAAGCCAGCCAATGAAGGAGAGATGGGGCACGGAGGCGGGACCTTCGGCGCTACTCATACTCATTAAATCTCCGGCCTAAGACTGCGCAAGCGCAGCCTTTTAGGCCTTCGACCTAAAAACATGCACTAGTTAAGAGATCTATCAGCAAGAATGTTGTTGCTCGATGAATGAATATGGAAGTTGGGGACGGAAATCCTAGCACACCTTGAAAGACACAAGTACAGCTATGTGGGAGAATGATCTTGCTCGAACAATTTGTGTGCAATCAGTGAGTTACAGGTTTGTATTTAATCCTTCCAAGGCTGTTAAAAACAGTACCGCTGAATTGGGTATTAAGAACAGTTAGTCACAGCCCTTTTCAAAAGTGACATGGTGGTAGCAAATCATACACAAAAATAAAAAGCTCGTTTTTTCGATTTAACAAAATGCCAATACATCAAAGTTCTCCTATCCTACATGATAGGGCCTCTAGTAGTGCAGTGTGCCTGGAGTACATTCATTGGTTTTTACAACCACAGTTATCATGACGCAATTGGCTTCTCGGGGCAAATCATGTAATTGATTCAACACATGTTCAGTATGCTTAGTAAAATATGATAATTATTTTACTACTGGTGCCAAAAACCCCAATATATTCATAGAACCTCTATGTTCGTGATCCTTGGCACGAAATTATAGGGCAGCAAGGTGGTTGTGGTCCTTCTTTATGCACTTTAGATACAAAGAAAAACATGGGACATTTAGCTATCTAGACAAAGTTCAAACGAAGTAAGATAAACACCCAGGATGAAAAAAATGGTAGTGGTGATAATTGTGAAAAATTTAGAGATTATAGGGGCCTGAAAGAAACAATACAAATAATGGTCAAAATGTCGTTTTGTTTTAAAAATGTAATAGAAAAAAGGGAACATATGTTTCGGTGAAATAAGTTAGGAGATGGAATATTAATAACACTGGTAGAAATATTATAATGGATAACCCCAAGGGAAAGACAGGTGACAGAGAAAGCATTAATGGGAAACATGGGGGCAGAAATTTAATGTGGCAGATTAAACGTGGGCACGCTAAACACTGGCATACTGAACCTGAGAAACAAAAATTGTTCTTTAAAATGTATAATGCGCAGGGGCGGCTCCTCCATTATGGTGGAGGAGCATCACCCCCGCTGAAAACCCAGAGAGGCAAATGACAAAAATAAAAAGATATCATTATTTTATTTTTCATCCTGCAGGCAGGCCGCCACGCAGAGGGAGGTGCTGAACCACCATTCTGACACTGCAGCACCAGAGAGGAGGGGTGGAGTGATGGGCACTGCTAATTGCGCATCGCGGTTTGGCCGGCCCAACAGTCATGCACACTTATCCTTTCTCCAACCCGAGCTTTGTGGTACAGCTGGGTGGAGAAACAACACAGGCTCCCAGGCACTGTCTAACAACCAAACCAAGGTGCTCAGACCAGCAGCCACTCGTATTGCGAAGTGGTGGGGCAGGAGGAGTAGTAATTTAAACCAAAAAAGACTGAATTATAAATATATATAAAATTGCATGAGAGAAGCACTGGGAATGGCACCTGATTATTGTTTATACCAAGTTTTCAGATGTGGCTAGCGCGCTTCCTAGCAGTCTATAGATATGAAATAGCTATTTTTGAAACGAGAGGAGTCAAATCTAGGGCGCGTGGGGAAGCACTCTGGCGTCCAATTACTAACTGGAAAGCTGGCATTATTCCTAGTGGTATTGGTTGATCCAAATATTTGTGCCTTTATTTCTTTTGCCCTAGGTGTTTACTGTTTACTTTAAGTTTGCTTTTGTTTAAATTATTGTTTTTTTGTGCTTGATTATTTGCCTTGTCTGTATCCCTTGTTATATGGTTTATTTATGTTGTGCTACTCGCCTCTATTCTTTGTAAAATGACTCTTGCTTTTCCTGGTTAATAAAAAACAAAAAAAAAAAGGGAATGGCACCTGGGAGCCTGTGCAGAAGTTACTGAGGGTTCAGGAGGCGAGGGCCGGGAGCAAGGTGTCGGCGGTCAGAGCAGGTAATTGCAATTTTATTTATATTTATAATTGTCTTTTTTGGTTTGCATTACTCCTCCTCCCGACCCGTGGCAGCTACTGATAATGTGTGTGATAAGATTGTGCAAAAGATGCCGTAAACAATTATGCACAAGTGTGCATACCTATTTTTGTTTTGATTTCATTATTAATTAGGCCGAGTTAAGTTCAATCATTCTTGGCAAACTCCCTTGTTGGAATGGTGCTCCCCATTTGATCTGATAGTGTAGAGGTTAAAGTTCAGTGCAAAGTTAAAAGTAAAGGATAATACATACAGAGAAAAGCTTTGTCCCATAACCGACAGATGTGATAAGTATTAGTTGCGAACATTCCTTTTGGGTATATGCAACCGACTACTAATGCAGACAGCTTGGCACAATGCACGCAGCGACTGACATAGCTCCCTTGACAAGCTCGAATAAGACACAATAGTAAAGCTAGAATCCGAGCCAAACTGCAGGCCAGCCAAGCTGCTCTCTTTGCATCTGTACAGAAAGTAGGAAATGACATACAAGAACTTCAAGACCAATTGCCTCTGAATTCAATGTCTGCGTTGTGACAGCGCGTAACCGAGCTGTTCAACAGAGACATATATACACCATACTGGGGAACTTTTCAGGAAAGCAGAAGATACACACTGTCAAACAAGGAAAGACAACTTTCTACTGAACAAAGGCACTTAAAGCTATTTTACAATGAAATCAAACGTTGCCATATAAGCTTAGCAAATCAAATTGAGGCCATGTGTTTACAGTATCTGCAAATAGCTATAAACCCCCCAGCACTGACCTTCTCATGCAGTTCCATAAAACCTCAGATACAAACCGGTCTTTAGTTTTTCCATTCCCATAAACTTTATAAAATCCTTTACTCAATAACTTATGCTGTCCCACCCTATTCTACTTAAAACACGCATTTTAATGGTGTATGAGGCAAAGCAGGTTTGTTATACTTCCTATATTCAACCCACGAGTACAGAAACAGCTGGATTACTTACGGTAATATTTATTACGACAGTTACATCTCTATATCTACATTCGCCATCCTTTGTCCCAGTACTCACAATGCTCCCATGAGACATGGTAGGGTGTGCCGGTAAGGAAGGGCAGGAACTATGTGGGAGAAAGAACTGTACTGAGATACCTTCAATGTTATCACATCACAACATTTCATGTGTGGGGTTCATTAATAGCTCACACAGTCCAGAAACTTTAATCCATGAAGATATGCTATTATTTTTAGCAGAATGACCAGTTTGTATTCTTTTTAAAAGTGATTTACAGTGACAAACTCTATTCCAGATTTTTGGCATAGCCTTTATAACACGAGGTGAGGTACACCTGACAACCATAAGCAGGTTTCCCCCCTTTCCCAAACGTTGCTGCAAAGGTGACCGTTAACTTCAAATCAAAACAGAAGCCTTGAAGAGCCAGTTTCTGTACTCCACCGAGAATTTTCTACACATCTGCCAGCCAGCAGGTGCCAGGAAAATCATTTCTTTACCTTACAGTGATTATTTAATTTGATGCGATGACGTGAGTCTCTTAAACGATGGTCAAGTTTATTTATTATCAAGTGTAAAGCCAAATGTGTTAGTCTTTCTGGATCTGTAACAGATCTTGCCCTGTAATTCACACTGTTACTAGGCGTCTCTATTTTAGGTCCTGTAGAGCCATTATTTAGTTTTTGCATTAGTTTGTGTGGAAAAAGGCGTTTTGCATTTCTCTTAATCTTATCTGTAGGATAATGGGTTTTAACTCACCCATAGAATAAATTTGAATAGAAAGTACTTGAATCAGCTTTTCGTTGAAGATTCACGTTATAATTGCAGCCTGGAATCTACTAACACAGGAATGTTAAGTACACTTCATTCTATCACAAGTATGAAAAGCCTCTTACAAATGGAAAGTATGCACCCAGGAGTAACAAGATACATTAGCTGATGAATGGTAAATTAACTGATGAATGAGGTGAGTCATATTGCTATAATGGAGCATTGCTATTAGACAAGGATATCAACCCACTAATATCATATATTATTAATGGGGCAACTAAGAGAAGAGTGCACTTGAGTCACATAGCCCATGTCCTGGACAGTGCGCCAGCTCCTGTGTTCGATGTCCCAGTTTCCTGTGTTGTCATAAATACTTTTACCATTCTTAACAGAAGCACTCAAGTTACACCTTAAATGAAACTAAACTGTAGGGGCCAAGGGCCCAAGCAAGCCTGAAAGCAGTGTCCATGGCAAGAAAGGATGATCTCTTCATATATGCTGAAACGCATAGGTATTGTTTACATTGTATATGGTGAAAATTCATTGAAAGATTCATATACGCATAAGTACACAGGCATCTGGATTTACAGTATAGGATACCATTGGGTTTAAATGGTCACTGAAATAGTCTTAGTCCCTTGTTATATCTCCATAAAAATTGTTGTCCGGAGGTTTTCATTTTTTATTTGTGTTTTTGGATCATTAGAGAAGTAATTCAGCTTGAGTGGACATTGCTGATCTGGTCCGAATTTTTCTGGAGAACATTTTTAAAAATGGTGGATGTGTTGCAGTGATGATGTAATATTTCAGGAATCTGAGACCTATATCATTCATTTTGGTGTCAAAAGATATGTTTTGGTGGTTAAGTAGTCTTATAGAAAAAGAAAACTCCTCAGAGCAACCCTTCCACCATTTTTCAAAATGGTGACAGTATAATTATGCATTTTAGCTATCATTTGGTCATTGTTTTTGTTTCCGGTTTTCTATTGATGCAAATGCGTAAACATGAGCGAAGCATGTGGCAGCAATGGATCTTTACCTCCTGACAGAATGTTGCTAACTACAAACTCTGAGGACTCCTTCAACAAAGAAAAATGTGACATATGCCAAACTAAGCTGAAAGAAAAGCGAACATCAACTGTGGCTGGAGAGAAGAGAGTTTAGGATGCTGCAGAAATAATGCAAGACAAAATTCACAAACGTTTGAAGCTGATGGGGGAGGAGGATCCAATATTTTATCATTGTAAAAACAAGTGCTACAAATTGTATAAAATGGAAAAAGCCTGGAAACAAATAGTCAAAAAATAGGAGAAATCAGTGAATCCCAACAAGAATCAGAGTTTTCTGAGAAAGCGACGACAACCAAACCGAATGCCCATCCACATAGAAGATCGAAGGCTACACCTCATCCATCTCCAACAACTGATTAGAAGGCAGAGGATATTCAATGTATTATCTGTGGTTTTAACCAGAACAAGGCCCAAAGGGATGGACAAAAGAACAAAGTACAGAGTATGTGAGTCTTAAAGGACAAACATGTTTTTATGTGCAGCTAGGTTCTTTCAAGATGAAGTTTTCAGCCGAGTAGCTAATCTAAAAACGAGGTGAATATACTTGCAGCATATATGCATGCTCACCCAAACTGCATGCGTGCATGCATTTGAAAATATTAATGTACAATAAGCTCCCAGCAGAAACTTAACCGCCAGCCTTCAGTTAAGTTTGCACTCTTTAAAAAAGAAACATTTTGAGTGCTGGCAACGGGTTCACACTCGGTGAGATCAGAGAAATAGTGGTCATCATTGATGAAACTGTATTGATCCATAATAATGAAATTAAGATTTTTTTTGAGAGAATGTAAGACGACAGAATTAGTTTTTGGCAGCCAAACAAAAAGAATGAGTCAATTAGAGTGTTCTTATCTGATTTGACTCCTGAAGTTCTTGCTGCCAGAATAAAAGCATAGGATGCAGTAAACTCAACAGGAACCATTTAAAGTAATGTCCTGAAAAATGTAGGTTTTGGACTTAATGACAAATTTTGTGATGGCCCAAGAGCTCCGAAAATCATGGGGGTAAACAAGGATGCCTGATGTTGTCTTGACCTTTTTTTACATAATTGTTTAATATCAGCAAAGCAAAACTGTTACAAACTAAAGTTCTTGAGTTCGGAACAGAAGCAGACAACATTGATGATGGCTTCGAAGACAATACCTAGAACTGACAGGTTTATACCGTGGAAATGTGCTGTCTTTTACAAATCATATTTTATGAACTACATCACGGCAACAAGAAAACTCCGCTATACATGATGACTGCCCATGCAATCTATGGCTAGGGCTAAAGTAGAGAGATAATCACTTCAATGAATAGGATTGGTGTATCAACAAGTTATAATGACCTAGTATGGAGCACAAACTGGCTACCAGCCCATACTGTAAAATCTTGTGACTCCGACAGCACACCACTTCCAAGTCACTTTACCAGGAAAGGATTTACAATTGCTGCTCATGATAATTTGATTCTGAAGACAGCTGTTCTTTGTCTGGAACATCCAACACACATGATAGTGTTATGGAGCTTTTTCAAGACTGTACCATTGAAATAGTTGCTGGAAAAGGAGGTTGTGTCACAGCTGTAGGCTTAAACAAAAAAAGATGCAATCTTCTAACCCAACTGCCTTGCAAACGTGTGCAAAATCACTCCAAGCCATCAACATGTCCCCGTCTAACAGAAAGATTTAAAGTGGCTGAGGATATGGATCTTCTACCTGATGCTGCGGTCCGCAAAGCTGATTTAACAATGTTTATCATACAGCTTATTCAATGCGGACTAAAGGATGAGGAAAAGCCAGGTCCTTTGTGGGCTGGAATTCATGCTCTGTTCTCCCAGATACCATCCCACTAAAGAAGGTTTATTTTTTCCGGTAATACCAGCTCTAGTGACAAACTACACACCAGTATAGACAGCTCTGAAAAATTCCCCTAATATGCGTGCTCAAGTTGAAATAGCCTATCCTGCCAATGTACTGCGATTAAGGTGTTTTCGGTATTGAAGGTGACATTTTTATGAGCAATCCAGTAGAATTTGGTGATCTTTATTCAATGATGGGCATTTTCCACATGACAAAAATTGTGTTGCGGTGTGCAGGACGTTCTCAGTGGATGGGGCATAGACGATGCACTTATTGAGACTGAAATCATTGGAAGCAAAACTGTCCAGCCAGTATTGAGCAGAACTCATTATGTTAGCTAGTTACAAGGTATGCTGATCACATCTGAGGCTATAGAAACATTGCGTTGGAATGCTTTCTAGAACAAGAATGACAAATTAGGTTTTGCAAATCTTATCTCAGAAGTTAACAAGGCACAGAGTGCACTTCATTCAAAAGACATAATGCAAAGTGAGGCAATGTTCAATAAATTCAATTCAAAATCAGAAAACCAAGTTTGAAGAGTTTGTCAAAGAATGTAAATTAAAAAAAACATTCGAGCTTTGCAAGTACTGAGGAAATGTTTTATACAAGATGGCTCTAATGAAAAACTTGATACATGCTGATCACAAAGGTGATTAGGAGCTGCATGTGAAGACTGTAGAGTCACTGATTACTGTATTTTGTGAATTCCATTATAAAACTACCTGAGATATGGGGCCTGGTATTTGGAAAGAGTGGATAGGTTGTTCAGACTTTTCTACAGATACCAAAGTCAATGTGCACCTAGCAAGAACTGCACATTATCTTTGTGAATGTGAGAGAATCAGACTAATGTCTACAAGTGGAACAACTGACCTTGCCTACATCAATAATTCAACACCTTTACTTGTTTAACTTGATAAATTCTGGTCATCAACATCAAACAAGATGAATTTGGAGATGTTACCTCGCCAAAACATTGTTGATGCTTCAGTGAACACTGAATTTCCAATTACTACAAGTAGAATGATTGCTAATGAGGAGTTGTTACTTGCAAAGAGATATTTAAAAGGCACCAGCAAATTGGAGGAAGCTGTCCTTCGTGTTGTGCCCCATGTTGAGTGAGCTGTTCAAAATGGTCCAATCGAGTCACCGTACTGCCAAATGACACAGATATTATTGTGCTACTTAGATTTGCTGCAATGTTTATAAGTCAAGGGTTGTCAGAGTTATGGATAAGTTATGTAACATGCGAGAAAAGACACTTAATCCTGCTTTTTATTCTACACAAGAAATCAGACCTAAAGATACCCAGTGTTCTTATCAAGGCACATTCTTACTGGTGGTGACACTATGAGCAAAACTGGAACAACGCTTGGAGCTTTAACTGCTGAACATAGGAAGTTTCTAAAAGGATTTGCTTAATCATAAGAATATGATTTTAAAGCCATAGAAGAGTACCTTGTGCGTGGGTGAGAAACAAGTTCTGACTGTTACACATTTGATGATCTTCAGGACAGTGATTTCAAGAAATCAGTCCTGCTAAATGACCTTCTACCAATGTCACATTATGTGCGTGGAAACTTTCAAAAAGGGTTCTACTTGATTAAAAGATACATATGTAGAAAAAGATCCATGTGAATTTGGTTGGGAAGATATTCATGAGGTGCTAAAAGCTAAGAAATTTCTAAAGCCTCTACCCACAGAACTTACACATATTTGCAAAACGAGTGCTACAAAAAGATGTCCCAGTCGATCTGCTCTTCTCAAATGTTCAACATTCTGCAAATGTACCACGAGCGACTGTCAAAATAAATAAACGAAGTGGACTATGAAAATGTGTCTAAAACTGTAGAGATAAAAAAAATCATATTCAGATCATAAACATTGTTTAGTGCATGCGTAAATGGATTAGAAACCATTATATGCTTAATATCTATATATGTCTCTTCTTCCTCTATTATAGCCGCCATTTTGGAAAATGACAGAAGGGTTGCTCTGAGGAGTTATTTTCTGTCTCTATAAGACTACTTGACCCCTAAAACCTATGTTTTGACACCAAAAGGAAGTATATAGGTCTCAGGGTTCCTGAAATATTACATCACTGCAAAACATACGCCATTTTAAAAAATGTTGTCCAGAAAAATGTGACCCGCATCAGCAATGTCTACACAAGCTAAGTTACTTCTCTAATGATCCAAAAACAAATCAAAAATAAAAATCTCTGGACAACAAACTTTTTTGGAGGTATATCCAGGGGCCAGGATTAAAATCCCCATTTGTTAAACACTTGTTTGCCATCTCTAATATTATGCACAAAAAAAGAAATTGACTAGCAATATCTTCCAGAGTATAATAGGGAAACAACTAGAATATGTGATATATTGCTGTGGAACAGACAAAGAGGCTCTTATTACTGCCCAGCTCACTTTATAATATACTATGCAGGGGTCTATTGAGAGTATTTTAATAAAAACCTAGCCAAAAGGCAGCGGAGTGCTGTACATGGTTAAATACTAGAATAAAGTCAACGAGTGGCAGAGGTGGACAGTTTGTTGAATGCTAATACATTGTTAAGTAGTGTTATTTAAAAATGTGTGCCTTTACCTTTTTCTTAAATTAGAGCAGTAGATGGGCAGTCCTAATCCAAGTGGGTTATTGTTCTAGATCCTGATGATGATGTAAAACTATTTTGTGAGGTAAACAAATTATCTTGGATATTCTATACGGAGACAGAACTGCAGTCAAAAAGTGGGAGTAATCAAAGTTCAAGAAGAAACACAGATGAAGAACAAATTGGGTCTATGCTACTAATGCAGAGTGAAACTAGCAAGATGGCCACAGTGGACATGGTATCAATAGTGAAATAACTAATGAACAGCAAAAAGAAAGATACATTCTTAGCAAGTTTCTCCCTTCTGTCAGAATACAGATAATCAATGTAGGACAAGGATGCCCACAACTCTCCTATTCTCCAAATAATTTTATATTTTTTCTTAAAATGAATAGAAAAGACAGAGCATTACTCATGCCATGCAAAAGCAGGCACACCCCCTGACCCTTTGCACATTGCATTTAAGGACTTTGTGAAACTAGAGCCTTGACAGTTTTTCGATGCCCTACTTCGAAAATGAACGGGACTAGGTTTCTTGATCTAATTCAAAAAGACGTACCAAAGCAGGCAGTGGATACACCCGGGGAGCTTCAGACCCTCAATTGATTTACATATAACTGAGGCTAAAGTAGATAATTCACATCTGACCAAAATAGGATTCAGATCCATATGTTAAAACACAGGGGATTGAAAAAAAAGTCTGAGAAGATCTTGGCCTGCTCTGTGTGAGAACAGCCAGAGTGGAGCATATGGAGTTAGCCTACATTCAATAACTATAAGAATGCTGTTGATCTGAATAAGGCAACAAATAGAAATGTAAATCAGACCACATGAATCACTGATTTGCCAGGTTTCATGATGACTTCATTTGTTGCTCTCCCAATGGAAGATTTCTGAACTTGCAGCACAACGTAATAGGGAGTAGGAGCTCAAATTCCTCTCATTGATGCACAATGACAGTCACCATCACTTATTTGTGCTGAAATACAATTTTACCTGTATCCCATATGATGGACACATGACTTGCACATAACATTCGTTATGCCTAAACAAAAAAACCTCAAATAATTAATGTGTTGATCTGTAACGCAACTGGTGCTCATGTAAAGCGCTCAGATATCTTTGGGTCTAGTTCGTGCTATACAAATCTCCCCCCCCCAACAAAAATCAGTTAGATCACAAATTATTCTGCATAATACTTTCAAAAAATTTGATCTATGTTTAGCAGACTAATGAATTATAGAATTTGAGTAACTTTAGTTAGCATGTGCACATCTTAACATTATCATGGCTAGCTGTCTTACTCCGGTTTAGAAATAAATGTTGCATTTTTGCTATTGTGCATAACAATTTTTCGGTTTCAGGTATCTAAGTCACTGTGTGCTCATTTAGAAATGTCATTCTTTGTTAGCTTACATTTTGAAGTTCGTAGAGTGGTGGTTAGTTTGAATGATGATTTCAGCACCTGCGTGGGATTGGAAATTGAGGCGATGAATACTCCTTTGTGAGATATCAATGGGGCGCTCACATGGAGGAGCTCAAGGTGAGGGGACTGTGGACACCAACAGATGCGACAAAGCACATCAATTACCTGGAATGGAAGACAATCTTCCTTGCACTGAAAGCTTTCCAAACAGGGCTGTACAAGCACAAAGTGCTACCACAAACAGACAACACCACCGCGATGTTCTACATCAACAAGCAGGGTGGGACACAGTCAGCCACGCTTTCAACGCTGGCGCAGGAGAATATGGAGA
Source organism: Lissotriton vulgaris (assembly GCF_964263255.1). Taxonomy (NCBI): domain Eukaryota; kingdom Metazoa; phylum Chordata; class Amphibia; order Caudata; family Salamandridae; genus Lissotriton; species Lissotriton vulgaris. The sequence goes on from NC_141689.1 coordinate 512,344,638, forward strand.
TGGGCCATCCCTCTCAAGATAGACCTGCTAGCCATACACCTACCAGGGAAGGACAACATACAGGCAGACTGGCTGAGCAGACAGACATCGGCATCCCACAAGTGGGAGCTCAATGCTCAGGAGACAAGGTGGCAGTTCGACAGAGGGGGAACGCCATCAGTGGACCTGTTTGCCACACGCTGGAATGCAAAATGCAAAAACTTCGCATCCAGACAACCCGAGGAGGGGTCACTGGGGAATGCCCGAGGGATAGATTGGTCCAGTACATTTGCTTACGCTTTTCCCCCGATACCACTGATGCACAGAGTACTGAGCAAGTGCAGAGCGAGCAACATGACCCCGATACTGGTCGCACCACAGTGGGCCAGGCAGACATGGTACTCGCAGATCATGGAGATGTCACAATGTGCACCCCACAGGTTCGGCAAGAGGAAAGACCTGCTCTCCATGCAGGACTGAGAGGTGCTACACCCAGAGCCAGAGAGCCTGAGCCTAGTAGCGTGGCTCCTGAGGACATAGAGTTCACACACTTGAGACTACCAGAAAGCACCCTGAGGGTCCTTCGGTAGGCACGAAGGCCCAGTACTCGGAAGTGCTATGTTGCGAAATGGAAAAGATTCACAATGTGGTGCAGGAAGGAAGGACTTCAACATAAAATGAAGAAGGACTCCACGGTGCTGAGGTACCTGGCGCACTTGCTGGAGAAAAACCTTAGCTCATACTCGCTGAGAGTTCACTTGGCAGCGATAGTCGCCTACACAAGGGGAGAAACGGGTAGGAGTTAAATAAGTCAGGCACGACGATTTGTAAAGACTGGAATGAGGATGCTGGATTTCCTTTTTAAATAAACCGGATGGTTTAGCATTACCTGTCGAGTGCGTCCTCAAATGCTTTTGGGCTTTTGGTGAATAATTAACTGACACGGCGGACCTGCCGTGGAGGACAGCATCATCTTGAACAAGGAGAGGCTGCGTGGTGGGAATGATTTCACGCCCGGAATGCAGAACAGCTAATGTGGTCAGTTTCATCCAGCGCTTCATCCGGAGCCCTACTGAAGGGATTATATAATGCTGCAAAGAGTGAATGTTAAAACAGAACTCACTTAGGGGAAGAATTGCTCTCAATGGACTACAATTCTGAGCATCCCTCAAAAGAGAACAATGAAATTGAACGCACTTAGCCACGCCCACGGAGGCATGATATAAAACAGCCAGAGCTCTCTGCCTACACTCACGTTAGAAGCCGCCTATGAATAAGAAGTTGACATCTCGAAAAGCATCAGGCACAACAATTTGCAAAGGCTGGAATGAGGATGCTGGATTTCCTTTTTAAATGAACCAGATGGTTTGGCATCACCTGTCAACCCCCGAGTAGAGAGGATCTTATTGTCCAATATCTCTGATCAACGCCGATGTTAAAATCTTTGCAAAAGTTTTAGCGAATTGGTTGGCCGCCTACATTCAAAAGCTGATATTCCTGCAGCAACATGGCATTGTTCCAGGTAATAACACTACTGGCCATTTCAATGCTGCTATTGCGTTAAATGACAGGTCTACAATTGGGATACACACTGGTATGACCTTACTAGATCCAGAAAAAGCATTTGATAGGGTCTCTTGGCCATGTGTGTGGCTAACTCTGCAGGCCAGGGGCATTGGGAACCGATTTCTAAATCGGATCCAGAAATATTTCTGAGAGCAATGACTCATTTAGTCTTAGCTGGGTCCATCTTTTCTCCAATTCTTTGGTACCGGAGAGGTATGTCATGCATTATTTCTGCTCTTTATCTGGAGCCCTATTTAAGGCATATAGCCTAGAATGCTGGGATTGTACTAGTCTCGATACATGGCCACAATATCAAAATAAGTGCGTATGTGGATGATGTGGCTATGTATTCATCTGACCCCTTTCACACTTTTAGGCTAATTATTGCAGAAGCTGACATGTTTGGGGCTTTCTCAGGGTATCACCTTAATATACTTAAAACTGGAATAACTTAATTTCATAACACTCATGAGAGAGCCTAATGTAGTCTCAGTTGCTACTTTCCTAGGTATCAAGATTAACTCATCAGTTATGTTCAGTTATAAACAATTGCTTTCTCAACATGTAGCTAAGATGCAGGTTTGGAGTAGGCTGACAATGAGTATAATTCGCCTGTGCAATATTGTGAAAATGAATATTTTGCCCACATTTCTATATCTTTTTGACCAAGCCGCTTACGGGTTCCTGATTCTTTTTTTCGGCGTTTGGAAGGGACAGTGGGTAGATTCCTGTGGGGGGATATAAAAGGGCTAGACAGTCTCAGGGGTGTGGAATTCCTATAGCCCAATGCCTAGGACATATTGTTTGGGGTCAAGGATAACAGGTTTTTATGTTTGTTTTGTCCTTGGGACAAGTAGGCCCAATCCCCTGCAGAACAAATCCTTTGGCTGCCAGTTTACTGTAACACATTGTGAATCACAGAAGGGAATTATCTGCTGCTATGGTAATCTTTGTGTCCCTATGTTCATGCTATTTATACTTGTATTTATGGTTCATTACTACAAAGCCTTTATTTTTAGGGCGAGTGCTCAGAGGAAATGATGTAAGCTAAGACTGCACTACTGACAGTGGTTCCAGAATAAAATGTGTACACGTTTGTTCTCGGATAAGATGCAAATATTTGCAGAAGCTTGAAAGCAAGATTGAAGATTCTTTGCTTTTAAAATAAAATTTTCACAAACAAATGCAACAAGGAGTTTTGCTAAATTACTGTGAAATTTAGGTACAATTTCTGTGTTGATATATGATAGTAATTCCCCAAAAATATTCAGAATGATTGAAATCAGTGTCAGTGTAACCAGTTCCAACAAGCTTATGGGAAACATAAAATCAAACAACCTTGGCAAAGCCACTAGGTCGGACACTGGTGGTCAGCCTTTTAGTTTTGTCAAGGCGTGTCTTGTTATGACATGGTTTTTGTATGCTGGGCCCGCGCCATTATAACAAACATTGGCAAAATACAAAAATGTTTTTGGGTCTCAAAAAGCACACACTGCGAAGGCAGTTCAAGGCAGAGAACAACACTTTGTGTGTGGATATGCTTCTTGGGAAACAGCAGAATGCGGTCACAGTGAATCCAACCTATAGAGAAAGAGATACACTTTCAATAAAAACAAAACATCTTACTTAGAACCAGACTTAATTAGATGCCCAATTCTTAATGAAAGTCACAAAGGTGCATTCATGGTACAAGTGTTTTCTTTAGTGCAGATTTATGACTTTCATTAAATTACATGAATTTGCGGAAGTAGGCCTAGAAATCATACTCCTAGGAAATATTTGTGAACTCCATTTTAGCACGAGCAAATATGCATGTGAAGATTTGCTCATGCAAAAATTTGTTGAGCGTTTACAAGTTCAATTTCCCTCCAACCACTTTCTTTCCAACCCTGGTAGAAGTTTTACTTCTGCCATTGTCAAGGAGTAAATTTCCCACCTTTCTTAGTATGGGACTAGATTAGAAAAGGGCTGGTAAAAACCTCTAAAACATACAAGTTAGTAGGTTTGCACAGACTCAAAAGGGCATTCCATCCCTGGAACTATTGCTTACCGCTACCTCCAATCCCAGTATGTAGATCTGCGGAAAAATAGCAAAATAAGGGAATTGCTAATATTCAGACCTTACGTATGAGCCCGGGCATAATCAAAGAGGCTGTTATCAGGGCTCTTATACAATGATAGTGCTGCAATAAGTAATCACCACACTACATGGCACCTAAGGGACCAGTGGATTTTGTTCATGACCAGGAGATTTAAGAAGCATCTTGTTCCATGGACAAGCAGATACTTCATGAAATTTCACACTCCTGGACAGACTATTCATCTGTTTTAACTTCACCCTTTCAAAGGTGGTTGGGCATTACCTGATTTTAGGGATGCTATTGGATCTATTCCATGAAGCCTCCTGGTTGACTCTTAGCCCGATTGTAATTATCTCCCCTATCAGATCCTTATGTGGAAAAATTGGGAGCTCTTGCTGGCTATACAAACTGATCATAATTAGTTTAAGCTGGTGCGCTTCAAACTGGTTGCCGATGTTCGTATAACTTGGACTCAATTCGGCTTTGTTTATAAGATCCCGGTGCATTATTATACATCGCTTTTGGGGAATCCAAGGATAGCAACTATTTTTCATGACCCAGTCGCCATGTCATGGTCTGCCGGAGGTCTTAGAACGGCTGGTCAATTATTTGATCATCAAGGATTCTGCTCTTTTTCTGATCTGCACACTGTTTGACTTGCCACATAAGAGTTTATTTATGTATCTACAGATACGTAATCATTTCAAATATCCCGTTCATTGTAGAATCATTAACAATGACTCAGAGCTTCTTTCATATGTATATAACTGAGATTGCAAATTAACTATTCGTGAACATTATCATATATTTACCAAGCACAAAGTGGACAATTTTGGCCAACTGGCTAGCAACTGGAGTGGAAGTTCAGGAGACTGTTCTTAAGGATGCATTTGAAGTGGTTTATTACTCGGTTACCTCAGTGAGCTTGAAACTCCAACAATTTAAAACCTAATGCATGTTGTATTATGGCCCGAGAAAATATGTAAATGAAAAAGGGATTCAGGGTGAATGAGAGTGGAAATGTGCCCGCGGTGAAGGCTACCTGCTGCAGATATAACAACAACAACAACAACAAAGGAGTTTATAAAGCGCATGGTGACGCCATCACGGCGTGTCCCCGCGCTGTGGAAAGAAGTCAGGTGCATAGTAGGGAGTTACAGGGAAAACAGGTGAGTTTTTAAGCTTTTCCTGAAAGCAGTCTCCGAGTCCGCTAGTCTGATCTCCATAGGGAGAGCATTCCATTCCTTGGCAGCCATAACCCGAAAAGAGCGGCCACCCATTCTGGCCTTCCTGATACGGGGTACTGTGAGCAAGCCAGTTCCCCTGGAGCGAAGAGTTCTATTGGGCTCATAAGGAATGGCTAAGTCTTTCATATAGGAAGGAGCTTTTTGGGAGATGATCCTATAGCATATTAGTAGTGCTTTAAAGAGAATTCTCACATGAATAGTTCAACAAGAGAATAGTTCACATGTTTGCCAGCTGTCCACATCTTTCTTATTGGGAAGGCATCACTTGCTCTAACAGCAGCTAAAATGTGATCTGCAACTTAATACTTATATATGATATTATGTTGGGTTATAAACGAGGTGTCGACAGACCTATGTCTCTGCGATTGCCTCTATTGCTTTAATTACTGCACTACTGTGTATAGCGAGACTCGGAGACTGGGCTATGTCGATGCCTCTTACAATACATCACTGGTTGGCATTATTGGGCCAGATGTACGAGGGAGGTAGCAATCCTCTGGTTACAGGGGTAAAAAGCAGGGTGCCAGAATTATGAACCAGCTTTGGGCTTCGCTTTGTAATTGATTACCATTTGGTTGTATTCCATGGTCTTCTTCCCACCGGACTAACCCAAGGCTTTCTGTACTTTTGCAGTTTAATTTGACATAAATGTGTGGGAAGATTTCCCCTTGTATTTTCTCCCTTTGTTGTTCGTTCTGTGCTGCTGCGTGTATTATTCCCTGTTCAAATTTGTATTTGTTGACTGCTTGAATTTGTTTTTAAATAAAAAATATATAAAAGAAAAATTAATGCAGGCAAATGGTTGACAGGACTGAAGCAGTCAATGTTCTCCGACGCACAACTGAAGGTAAGATGTCCCTGGACAAGCCTAGGAACTGTGCTGCAAAGGAGGTCCACAATTTAGGCAGGGGCTGCATAGACAGTGTGTTACTTTTGAACTTTTTGCCCCACTGGAAACCAAGCCAGGCGCAAAGATTAATTGAGCTGGAGTTTCCATGTGCAGCACGAGGAATTTCCTCTGAACAAGCACCAGCAGACAGAAGAGGCTGCCTGCATACTGATGGTGTAATAATCATACATCACCCATGAAAAGGCCTTCTGGCTGTAACCCAAAAGCTGATGCAGCTCAGTCCCAGATGCTTCTATCCTGACCTGAGCAGGGGATGATGTAAACATTTCTTGCAGACTGTTCACAGATTGTAAAGCGGGCTTTTATAGAGTCGGGCAAGAGTCTTGATAGGTAGAAAATGACTGTAGCAAAAGTACGATTTCCTATTTTATTATACATAATACAAATTACACATTGCATTGGTTTACCTGCCTCATAAAAATTGTGTAGTACGGTGAAAATTCATCTAAATTCACTAGAAACTACCTTCAGCTTTTCGGAGCTGAGCGGTTGTTACAGAGCCTGATACAAAATTTGCATTCAACAAAATGTATAGCCACTATCCTGCAATATTTTTTTTCTGGTATGCCACCAAGCTCATTAATCCACAATTTTAGAGACTTGAGCAAAGGCGATTAACCTTATACAATAAACAAGGATTAGCAGAGCCAATAGTTGTTGCCACTGTGTTTTAGACATGTTGTACACCAGTGTAGCTGCTATTCAGCACGGCTACAGGGGGGTGTTGTGGAGTGTTGTAGATTCAAGTGGCATAGTGTGGAGTAGATTGACAGTGTTGAGTGTTGTGTCGTAAATAAGTGGTGTGGAGTGTCGTACAGTGGAGTGTTATAATGTGTCCTGGAGTGTTGTTGCAAAGTGGTGGTAAGCAGTGTGTCATGGAGTGGTGTAGAGTGGAGATATGTGGCGTAGACTAGAGTAGAATGCTTCGTTTCACTAGAGGTGCAGAGAAATAGATAGACGGGCATTTTCAATAAAAAGATTTATTGTACAGTCTTCTTTCTCACGCATAAGAAATGAACTGCTACAATCGTAATACAGTTTGTAAAATATAATGCGTACAGTATAAATATTAGAATAAAATAATACTGTAAGAGCATTGTATGGTTCCTAAACCATAGAAAAATACATACATAAATAACAGAGGCTAAAAGTACTCAACTGGTGCTTCTAAAATACGCCTACCCCGATGTACCTAGCCTAAGCTTAGTACAAGGGAAGAAGTGAGGTGTAGCATAAATGTAGTATTCTTTTGCCAAGAATCTGCACAAGATTTCCCTAAGGGTCTAATCAGCTCCGTACCTTAGTTTAGAATGGAGAAGGCTGCAAGGGTAGCTTGGAAACACTAGAGCTGGATTTCTCAGCAGGAGAAAAGACAGCGTCTCTCTTAGTGAGTCTGCTGGAGGCTTCCTTCGGCACTTGCTGTAGCAGGCTGCATCGGGCAAGTAGATAGTCGAACTGCTCCAAACCACAGTGTGTTTGCTTGGGCAAGTGTGGGCATATTTATACCTTGAAGGTGCCTGGTTTGATGTATGGTTGGACATAATAACGTCCTCAAAGAGTCTCAGTTCTTTGAAAACTCCATGAGTTCTTGGATAAATCAGTGCTCAAGCAAGGGGTAGTCCCTGACTGCTGAAGGCGGGTTTTTCCAAGAAATTGTTGTGTATTTTCGGAACTAGTGGAAGTAGCCCTGCCGTATTTGGGCTGCATGAGCTATGCCTAAATATGGTTATGATTTCTATGCCTATATAAGGATATAGTGATTTATACCTACATAAGGGCATGAATCGGGAAACTTACAATGGAGTCCTAAAATAATACATAACAGAGCAGTGTAGAGTGGAGCACCGTAGAGTGGAGGGCAGCACAATAGACATGTTGTAGAAAGGAATAAAGTGTTGTGGAGCGGCGGGTGTACAGTGGAGTGGCATAGAGTGGACCAAAGTGGAGTAGCCTGGAGTGCTACAGAATGGAGTGTCAAAGAGTGGAGTACAGTTTCGAAGTGGTGTGGCGTACAGTGTCAGAGTGAATCAGTGTAGAGTGGCATAGACAGCAGTAGAGTGTCATAGAGAGGAGTAAAATAGAGAAGAGTGGAGTGGCGTACAGTGGAGTAGAGGGTCGTAAAGTGGAGTGGCGTAGAGAGGAGTTGCATAGATTAGAGTGGAGTGCTGTAGATAAAAGTAAAGTAGCGTAGAGTGGAGTACAGGGTCGGAGTGTGAAGTGGTGTACATTGGCATAGAGTGCAGTAGACTGCCGTTGAGTAGAGGGGAGTAGTGTGGAATGGCGTAGAGTGGAGTAAAGTGCCATATAGGGGAGTACAGTGGAGTTCAGTGGTGTATCAGAGCGGAGTGCTGTAGAGTGGAGTAAAGTGGCATGGAATGTTGTAGAGTGGAGTATCGTAGACAAAAGTAGAGTGACAAAGTGAAGTAGTCTAGAGGGTCATAGAATGAAGTGGAGTGCCATAGAGTGGAGTTGAGTAGCGTGGCATATGCTTAGTGCGATAGCGCACTGCCATTACAGCAAACGCATTTTCAACTGAAATGACCATTACATTTGCACAGAGATACACTTTTATTGATAAAATAATACAGCGCACAAAAGATAAGTGGAAATCAGCATCACCTAGTGTATTCATTTGTTTACATTTTTTTCACATATTTGTTTGCACCACACGTAACCCACGGTCAATAGCGCGCACTACCTTTGTAGTGCAGCGCACTTCCGTTGGCCGACGCAGCCCGCCCTCTCCGCTGAACTGCCGCACCGTGGCAGAATTGCCGCCGTGGATAAGCAGTTAAGAATTACAAAAAAATATGCTTCATTTTCTTCTTTCCTAATTCTGATATATTCTGAAATATTTTCACAGTTCATTTACAGGCATTTAATGTTGTTGGTGTGCTCAAAAATAACATCCTAGAGAATTTCCTTTCAACACCTTTGACACCCAGCAAGACTGTAAGAAATTCTCTCATGTTGCAGTTAGAGAAAGAAAAGTAAACACTAAGCTCGCCTAACATATTACCTCTGTCTTTGAATGCACATCAAATGTGACAAGATAAAAATAAACTTTAAAGGCCTGTTCATTGCTCATTCACTTCTGAATTCCAGCATGGTTAGTTTGTGGTGTTTCTGCACACCGCATTGAACTCCTTTTAGTGCCTATGACATAGCCGTGAAACTGAGTAGATGAATGTTTAAGTTACGCAATTAGTAAACATCACTGACCAAAAGAAACAAGTTTGATGAACTGGAGTGGAATCTATCAGAAGGATGGGAATTCTGAAACCTTTTCAAAGATATACGGTACTTTTTGCTTCCTGGACTAGCATAGAGGGCAGATACTTTAAAATACATCTTCTCAGGCCTCGTAACCAGCCACAGCTGTGCAGATCATTTGGTTGACAGGCCAAGAGGTGTTTTGGGTGTCAAGCCCTAATCTTATCTGATGGATATAATATATGACCGAAATATCTAGAAATTCACCGAAAAAGATCACGGTTAAAGTGAATTTCCATCTGTGCGATGCGCAATATGGTAACAAATGCAATGATTATGACTTAACAATATTTCTACCAATAAGTAACACCTAAAAGCACAACAGCATTGAATGACAAACTCAAAGCAATAAATAGTACAATAATCATTGTCTCATGGATTGCCTTTAGGGTAATGTGATAAGCAACCTGACCTGAGAGATCATTGATGGAACTGGATCTTACATGGAGGGTGAGGTAACAAGCATCACATTTCGTATGCAAGTTATGATTTGCATGGTCGTTGTGTGAGCAATGGATTGTGGAGATAACCATAACCTGTGAATTTCAATGGTTTTTCAATGATAATTTATAACTGTACTTTTTAAGTGAATATCTGAAGTTTTTTCAAATCTATGCTAAGATGTTATAACAAAAACTAACCATATCTAAAGAGAGAGGGTTGTTTGATTGGTTCCTTCCTTCCTTTCTTCCTTCCATATTCTTGAGACAAACAAGGATGAGGAAAATGCACTGCTACACTGATCTCAGAGTTGATGGAAAAAATCCAAAATATGCCCTGGAATGAACCCGGATAATTGTGCTTGCTTGACAAATCATATTTAGTTTTCAGGTAGCATGGATCTGACAAATATGTTTTGCTTTAGTGATGGCCACAAACAGCCAATACCATAAAGTTGAATTTTAGTCTGTAGGATGCAACAGTGGCTTTCATCTTGGCAGGACTTAAAGCACAAAGAATCCCCTCCCTAAGTACATTCATAATATGACCCCTTCAAGTTAGCAGAGAGTAAAATGGTGCCAATTAAAACAACAATGCTACTGGTTTGCAAAACAATCAGCAAGTAGAGATCAGTGTGAAGCAAGAAGATGATCAAGGAACAACTCACGAGTTAAGTACCATAAAGCCTAGCATATGACTAATGTTAAGAAAGGTATGTACATGGGTGTGCAATACTGCCTTTATGTCTGTACCTTCAGAGGGAGCTCCATGTGGTGCACCTGAAGGCCATAAGAATGCAAACCTTCTCAGAATTAAAGAGGGGAGAGAAATTGTTTTTGCTGTTTCATTGATCTTCTTTCCATTCACAGCATGTCTGAAATATCGGAGTGGATTACATTACTTAGGAGGTGGTGACAGTTAATCCACAAGCAGGACGATAAGTAAATATTTAGTGAGTTATATTGTAGCTATACTCCGTATTCGTTGTGGGAAGGCAGCACGCGGAGCATTGTGTTTGCCTTTCAACGTTAGACTTGAATAATCCACACAGAGTTGTCTGAAAGTTGGCACTCTTAAGGATGCACAGGGCAATTCTTACTCCAGGGGCATATTAAAGATGGGGATCCCACAGAACCCGAAAAAAATCTTAGGGCTCTACTGCTGTTCTACCTTTGGTTTCTAGACTTTGTACAACCCATCCCATGCATGCGGCCTTAAAAATAGAAATATCTTGTAGCTGATGTGAACATATCAATTATATATTAAAAGGTTTAGGATGTGCCTTCTGCAAGGCAAGCTTAAAAATCCATTTAACTTTCATGTCCATGTACCAGCTAAGCAGAGGGTTTTCGGCAAAGGAATGTGCTCTAGAGAAGGAAAACGTCGAAAACTAAGGTTTTGCCAGAGTTACTATGACAGAGTTGCTATGACTGAAATTGTATGTAGGATGAAGAGATAACATGAGACTAAATAAAGGTGCATGAAGGCATGAACATGCGGTGAAAGTCAAAAAGGGGGTCAATACGAACCATCTTTGGTACTTGCTCACAAAAGCAAATACTTTCTACAGCAAGTTTGGAGATATCAATCTAAATAAAACCGTCTGACTGATTATAGCATTCACAGAGCAGGAATGTATGCATTTGCACCGCTGCCTCCATAACAAACCCGTCAAAAATGTCAATCAGCAAATACTTCCTGATTCTCAAAGACCCTAACCCCAAACACCAGTTTGGAAATCAAATCTTATATTTCAGAGCCGATGCAGGTACTTTTTTCCTCTCCATAGCTGGCCTTATGTTTATAACTAGATGGTCTGGGAAATACGAGGAATCTTGAAAAATAATAGTATGATAAAAAGGAGGCACTGTCTTTATTTGACATGCACGTTTTTTCTGCACACAACTCGGATCAATCCTGCATCAATGAGGCTGTGAAGCAAAGCCCGAAGTTGCCTTAAGTGACTTAAAAGTAATTTGAAACTCATCATCAAACCAGCCATCCTCAAGACATACTCCCTTTGACAGATGTAGGTCTTCACACTATTGCCTGAGAATGTCATTGCTCACGTGCATGATACTTTCAAAACTCTTGTGACACACTTTAGGGGTCTCAAAGGATTCAAGGATTACATCAGTGTTTTCATGGCTCATTGCATGAGCCTGGTTATAATCTCAACAATCCCATAGGATACCATTTGCAATTGACTGTACTATCTCTTAACAAACAGTGACACATACTAAGTGCTTAATTTGTCAAAGAAACAGTGCCAGTGCACAAAGCTCCTGCTGAGAAGCCCATACCCAGTGTAATTAGAGGTTGGTGCACCGAATAACAAGGCTGCGAGGTATTGAAACCACCTCAAGCCTCTTCACTCCAGCACCAGACACTACCTGCAGCTTTATTTCACTCTTGCACATTCCTACTGTCTCCGTTTGTGACGGTTTTTCCTTTCTTTCACTTCCGCCGCCTTTCCAATTTGTGTGTTTTTCTCTCTCTGTAATTATCTGATGTAGAAAATCCAAGAGGGTGCCTAAAAATAAGTACTAATGGCCCTCACCAGTAACCACCGGCTCAAAAATTAGCACTGGTGTCAGATGCCACCAACTTCTACCCAGAATCTTTGGAATCAGCCTTTTGAATGCAGACCATTCTGTGTACTTTAGAGCGCTATTGAATATAAACCAGGAGCATTCGAAGAAAGGGTGATGCTGGAGAAAGACACACGTTATGACCAACTGTACCCACTTCAAGGTATGGCAAGAGGAGGACATAAATGTGGCCCTAGTAACTATATTTAAGACCTTTTCCAGACAGTGGTAAGCTCAACCAACCAGCTTTACCCACCATTATGTGGTTTACACTAGTGAAAGATGCAATAAATTCCATCAGTTTGTTGTTAATAAATTGGCTAATATCCTCGACATGGCTGTGGATAACCAGATGCGCATCATTGTGAACAAGCCACCGGCTTCCTTTATGCACATTAAGTGTCTCATCAAGAAACTGGTAAAAAAAACACATTGGATTTATTTTCCACCGGGGCCATTTACCACCAGCAGTGCTTTAACATTGTATTTGATGATACCATTGTTGACTTAGTCTCATCTTCCTTGGACAGTTCAGTATCCATGTTGATACACTTAACCTGCATCGTCATCTACTGGCACTTAGCATAAAAAACGCTTACCTTTCCAAATCCATTATAATGGCCATGCCTTTGACCTACTAGTCAACAACTCTAATAATGGAAAGGGGCGACCACTCGGTCCCCCCGAACGTATGGATGAGTGCCTCGATCCCCCCGGGAAGCCATTTTTGGGCGGGAGGCGCGTCTCGGCTGGTATGCCCGAAGCGGCGTAGCCGGGGCGCGCCTTTTTCCCGCCCTAGAGTGGGCTGGCCTAGACACCGACGCAGCCAGCCACGCCCTCGGGGCGGGCAGGGGCGGGTTTTCGCCCGCCCTGAAGACGGATAAAAGAAGGCGCAAGACCAGAAGACGTCCTCTTGTTCTTGTGCTCCGAAGCTGCACCTCCTCGCTACACGTGAGCTCGGGACGGAACGAAGAGCCAATTTTGAGCGTTTTGATCTTTTTCTTTGTCTTCTAGATACTTCCTCGGAGAGATGCCCAAGAAAGGCGCAAAGAGAATGACGACCGATCAGATGGTGCGGGCCCTTTGCAAAGAAGTGTCCGACATAAAGAAACGGTTGGCGGAGCGAGATGGGGAGGAGGGTTCGGGCCCTGCCCCGGCTGGAGGGAGACCTAAGAGGCCGAGAAAGGTTCCAGCCGGTGGGGCCGTCCCGGTTCCCTCTGCCCCGCTCGAGGGGCCGACCCCAGTACCGATGGAGGGGAATCCAATCCCCGTTGTCGTCACCCCGACATCCAAAGAAGACATGCCCCCCGAGCTGGCAGCACAGCTAGCAGCATGGTTGGGGGATAGTAGTGATGGCGCCACGGCTGCCGAGGCACAGGCGCTGATAAAAGGGCTTCGTGAGAAGAAAGAGGCAGCTAGAGTGGCTACGCCGTTGGCGGGGATAGACAAGCCGCAAGCGGCAGAAGCTGCGTCCGGTGCAGGTAAGCGGCCATTGCCGATTGCAAGGGACGAGTCAGCACCCTCTCGTAGAGAGAGATTAGGACAACATGTGCCTTTAGCTATAAAGGAAAAGATCTGGGCTGGGGAGTACGTGAATATTTTTTCCCTGCTTGTTGATCATTATGATGTGGAGCATGTGAAAAGTCAGAAGGACTTAATGCATCCGAGTGTTTGGCGCGCAAAGATGGCCGCCTTTAAGGTAAATGAGAACATTGGCAACTGGGGCAATGCATGGGGTATTTTCACATCGATTTTGGGGGAACGTAGGCCCGAGTTGGTTCCTGAGTTTCCCGTTTATCAATCACGAATTATGGGTTACTCGACAGCGTATCAAGGTAACCATTGGTTTTGTTATGACAATCTGTTCAGGAAAGAAAAGGAACATAACAAGAGTTTGACTTGGGATTGTTACGATTCTTTAACATGGGATAAAATGAAAGAATCGGGAATGTTAATAATGCCATTGGTCGGGAGCACTGTTGTTGATTACTCCCGCCAAAATGTGGGGACGCCCTTTCGACCAAGTACGAGCACCGACGACCAGTCGAGGCCCGCAGGCAATACAGGGAGAAAGGGTTTCTGTTTTAATTTCAACAAGGGGAAATGTACCAGGCCTCCGGGATCGTGTAAATTCAAACATGAGTGTAGTACGTGCGGGTCGTCCCATCCTGAGTCATCGTGCAGAGCCAGAACGGGTGAGAATGGGGGTAAGGGAGGCGCCAAACAGGTCTAAGCTAGGCCGAGGGGCGCCTTTACCAACCCCGATTGATACCTTGGCAATGATTCCCTGGCTCAGCGAATACCCGGATCGTACTTCTGCCGGGGTGCTGCGGAACGGTTTTACACATGGTTTCCGCATCCCGGTAGGGGACTTTCAGGGTGTAGGGATGTGCAAAAATCAACTCTCCGTTTTACAACATGCATCTGTAGTGCAAGAAAAAATTCTGAAAGAGGTTAGCCGGGGACGGGTCGCCGGCCCGTTTAGTGAACCCCCGGTACCGGATTTCGTTTGTTCTCCGTTAGGGGTGGTCCCCAAGAAGGACCCGGGTGAGTTTCGTTTGATCCATAATCTATCTGCTCCACATGGTCTTTCGGTGAACGACGCAATTGATCCAGAAGTTTGTTCGGTGCGATACGCATCTTTTGATGAGGCGGTAGCCATCTTGAATCGCCTGGGGCACGGGACGTTGATGGCGAAATCTGATATCGAGTCAGCGTTCCGGTTGCTCCCGGTACACCCAGACGATCAGCGTCTTCTGGGATTCGGGTTCCAGGGGTCATTTTACATGGATAGGTGTATGCCAATGGGATGCTCTATATCATGTGCTTACTTCGAGCAATTCAGTACTTTCCTGCAATGGGTGTTCACTAAGAAAACGGGTTTCCGAAATGTAATGCACTACCTTGACGACTTTCTGTTCCTTGGCCCCGCCGGTAATCCCGAATGTGCCCAAGCCTTATCTGAATTCTGTGTGTTAATGGATCATCTTGGCGTGCCATTGGCACCAGGTAAAACTATGGGTCCCACGACTTGCCTCGAGTTTTTGGGGATCGAGTTGGACTCAAGGGAGGGGTGCTTCCGTTTACCAGCTAGCAAAGTGTCGAAATTCAGGGCAGCCCTCCATGTATGTTTAAATGCATCCAAAGTTACACTGCATCAGTTGCAACAGTTAGTGGGAAAGTTGAATTTTGCCTTGAGGGTGATACCAATGGCTCGCCCCTTTTCCCGCTCAATTGCCCAAGCGATGGTTGGCCTAAAGGAGGGCCATCATCGCACAAGGTTATCGGCTGAGGTCCGCCAGGACATGCGGATTTGGTTAGCATTCTTGGCGGACTTCAATGGCCGGGTCGTCTGGAACAAGCCAGCCGTGTCCTCTGAAGAGCTTGGGCTATGGACAGATTCAGCAGGAAGCGTAGGTTTTGGCGCCATCTTCGGCACAAAATGGTCAGCACAAAAGTGGCCCCTATGGTGGCACGAGAAGGGGCTGACAAGTAACATCGCTTTCCTTGAACTATTTCCCATTCTGGTGGCCCTGAGAACCTGGCCAGAAGGGTTCAGAGATCATTCTGTTGTGTTCTGGTCCGACAATATGACCGTGGTAGAATGCATCAATAGTCAGGCAGCCCGTTGTAAATTGATTTTGAGGCTCCTCAAAGAAATTGTCTTACTGTGTATGCAACTGAACGTGGTATTCAGAGCAAAACATGTCCCAGGGGTGTTGAATCAGGCTGCTGATGCACTGTCTCGTTTTCACATGCAGGCTTTCTCGGGTTTCCTTCCTTCAGCGGACCCGGAGCCGGCACCCTTCCCCGAAGCTCTCTGGTCTCTCGGTGCCCCGAACTTCGTCACCTCGTGGGAGAGAGTCTAGCACCCAGGACAAGGAAGGCATATGAAGGGGCGTTCCAGGCCTATTTAGCCTTTTTGGGGGCAGAGAGAGGGGGACTTTGGGGTCAGGAAGAGTTGGTAGTACTTTTTCTGATGTCCTTACGTAGGGCTGGGAAATCGGTGGCTACGGCCCAAAGGCATCGTGCCGCCATTTCCTTTGTTGCCAGGGCCCATGGCATCCTGGACCCAACAGCGTCTTTCACGGTACAGAAAGCGCTACGTGGGTGGCAACGTCTAGAGGGTCGCAGAGTAGACGTACGACGACCGATAGGTCTAGACAGGTTGTCCCAGTTACTGGTCACACTCCCGAACACATGCTCGTCCCCGTTCGAGACCTGTTTGTTCCGGACTGCATTTACGCTGGCATTTCACGGGGCTATGAGAGTTAGTGAGCTAGTTGCAAGGAACAAACAGGATGTGGCGGGGGGCTTGTGCAGGGAGCATGTCCAGATCAGGGGTGATGCGATGATTGTCTCCTTTCTCAGGTCCAAGACTGACCAAGATGGGAGAGGGGACTGCACGATCATTCGCAGGAACCCCGAGTCATCCATGTGTCCGGTACAGTGCTTAGAAGATTACCTAGCACGACGGTTGGCATCATGGGGGGGGACATTGTTGAGGCATGCAGACGCCACCCCGCTGACGAGGTTTCAGTTTCAACGGGTGCTTGCAATGGCCATTGCCGCAGCGGGCTTGGACCCGGGCGAATTTGGGACCCACTCCTTTCGTATAGGGGCTGCCACTGAAGCTACAGCCAGGGGTCTTAATGTAGAACAAGTGAAACGTGTGGGGCGCTGGTCCTCCAATTGTTATAAGAGGTACGTGCGATTGCACATGTTGTGAAGCTGTAATCATGTACTCACGCCTCTTGTCTTTTGTTTGTTTTCAGTTGCGCAAGCCTACGCGGCAGGGCAGACTGAGCATTCGACCCAACACCAGGTCAGCGGTCGCACGTCACCGGCTGTAAGGAAGGAGGTTTGGGTCGTGGGCCACTCATACGTGAGACGGGCTGCAGACGTATTCAAAGCAGGTGACATGGTTCACGTACCTGGGGAATACGGGTACAGAGTGTCCTTCTACGGAAGGGGCGGTCTCTGTATTGACCAGTTTCAGGAATTTTTTGAGGGCTTGTTAGAGCGGATGAGGTCACCGCCGTCCATAGTCATAGTGCATTTGGGGGGCAATGATTTGGTCACCACCGGTAGACGACTTCTCCTGGAGGCTATGCTTTCCACGGTAAGTTGGTTAGCGAGGAGAGTTCCGGGGTGCCTAATTGCATGGTCTCATATGATCCCACGAAAAGTGTGGCGGGGGGCTATCTCCATCCCTGCTTTGAATCATTCTGTTAAAAAATTGAATAACAAAGTGAGTAGGTTGTTCCGTTCCAAGACATTGCATTCAATCTCGCATAATTGTATTAATGATGACAGTATGTATCTGGGGGATGGTGTGCATTTGTCGAGGGCGGGGAATGAGTTACTCATAGGAGACTTCCTAGCCTGGTTAAAATCTTTAAAACATGACCTTTAGGTAGGAGTTTTGTGGGGGGGTCCGGATAGCCGGTCAACTATCCGGACCTGTGGCGGTAAGGTCATGATCGGTGAGCACTAATTGGTAGATCCCTATGAGTGGGCGTCACCCAACACGGATGGGAGCGCTCGGGAGAGGTGGCCATTGGCCCCTCAGTGGGGAGGCGGTCCCGTCTAAGGGCGGGTCGCCGGAAGTAAAGGAAAGGCGGTCAAGGCCCCTTCCTTTGTAGGAGGGGTTACAGCCCCCTCCTGGGGAATTTCCCGGGGCCAGGGTCATCTGCGACGGCAGATGCGGTAAGTTGTGTGGGGTGGGGAGAGGTCAACGATACCTTCTAGATACCACACACAAGTGTTCGAACGACCTTTAAATGGCGTCGAGTCTTAAGTGCCCCCGTCAAGTCAAGGGAAATTGTTAGTAGTTGCACTTGAGGTAAGCCTCTGTGCTGTCGCCCCTCCCAAGTGGGAGGGGTAAGTCTGGTTAGGGATCTTGACACCGGTTATGACCTTGCCGTTGGCCCTTAAACGTTAGGATGTACAATTTCAGTGTTCTTAGAGAATGTTTTTGTAGGATGCTAGTTCGGCTAGGAGAACCTCTGTATTAGAGATTATGTTAAGGTTAGCCAAACATCGTAATGTGATAATGAAATTGTACATAACATGAAACGTTTAATGTTTTAATTTTTTGTTTTAATAAATACGGCCGGGATGGTCACTCCATCCCACATCCAAAAACTTTAAGAACTGTTTCCGGTTTCCCTCCTTTTGGGGATTGTGTTGAGAGGGGGTGGCGGGTATCTCAGCCATATGGAAAGGGGCGACCACTCGGTCCCCCCGAACGTATGGATGAGTGCCTCGATCCCCCCGGGAAGCCATTTTTGGGCGGGAGGCGCGTCTCGGCTGGTATGCCCGAAGCGGCGTAGCCGGGGCGCGCCTTTTTCCCGCCCTAGAGTGGGCTGGCCTAGACACCGACGCAGCCAGCCACGCCCTCGGGGCGGGCAGGGGCGGGTTTTCGCCCGCCCTGAAGACGGATAAAAGAAGGCGCAAGACCAGAAGACGTCCTCTTGTTCTTGTGCTCCGAAGCTGCACCTCCTCGCTACACGTGAGCTCGGGACGGAACGAAGAGCCAATTTTGACCCACCCACCAGCCCCTGAGGACAGCAAGTTGTTGTGCAATAAAGTGAATTTATAAGTTGGTTTTTCCATTTCGTTTACAGGCTGTAACAATATCAGTTTGTGGTTAATCATAATAAAGTATGGTGAATACCGTCTAGGTTGTTACGATTAAAATGATTTGATGTAGTGTTGCATTTTTAGCATGCTCTTTCGGTCATAATGACCAATGTTTTCATAGGTTTAAGAATTGTCGTATTTATTTTTTGGTAGGCGGTAAGGTCATGATCGGTGAGCACTAATTGGTAGATCCCTATGAGTGGGCGTCACCCAACACGGATGGGAGCGCTCGGGAGAGGTGGCCATTGGCCCCTCAGTGGGGAGGCGGTCCCGTCTAAGGGCGGGTCGCCGGAAGTAAAGGAAAGGCGGTCAAGGCCCCTTCCTTTGTAGGAGGGGTTACAGCCCCCTCCTGGGGAATTTCCCGGGGCCAGGGTCATCTGCGACGGCAGATGCGGTAAGTTGTGTGGGGTGGGGAGAGGTCAACGATACCTTCTAGATACCACACACAAGTGTTCGAACGACCTTTAAATGGCGTCGAGTCTTAAGTGCCCCCGTCAAGTCAAGGGAAATTGTTAGTAGTTGCACTTGAGGTAAGCCTCTGTGCTGTCGCCCCTCCCAAGTGGGAGGGGTAAGTCTGGTTAGGGATCTTGACACCGGTTATGACCTTGCCGTTGGCCCTTAAACGTTAGGATGTACAATTTCAGTGTTCTTAGAGAATGTTTTTGTAGGATGCTAGTTCGGCTAGGAGAACCTCTGTATTAGAGATTATGTTAAGGTTAGCCAAACATCGTAATGTGATAATGAAATTGTACATAACATGAAACGTTTAATGTTTTAATTTTTTGTTTTAATAAATACGGCCGGGATGGTCACTCCATCCCACATCCAAAAACTTTAAGAACTGTTTCCGGTTTCCCTCCTTTTGGGGATTGTGTTGAGAGGGGGTGGCGGGTATCTCAGCCATATAATGTACGCTGCTTCCATCCAATATCCAATCCAGAGTCTCCCCACACTATTGCACCCTTCAACCTACACCCATCCCTAAACATGTCACACTCAAACTACCCAACTATCTACCTCTCCATTCTGCCTCAGCTAAGACCTCAATTTTCAAACCTGGGTACATTACCCCAGGCACCTTACACTCCACCTACTTCGGAACCGCATTACATTGGTCTTGGAAAGACTTTGAAAAATGTCAAACTTACATCTGAAAAAAACTTGCCTAACACATTACTCCAGAAATCCTTCAGTCCTAACCAGCCATTATGTCCCTGTGATCGATTGAGTATCAGACCCACGCCACCTCCATACCCACACACTGCATACACCTCAGAGCCTACAAAATAAAATTAAATTCAGAAAAATAGCCTACTACATCTCAATGATATGTTGGCCCCAATTCTTCCAAAGATATTTTACGGTCATCAGGGTACATTCCACTCCACCAGTGCCTGTTTTCAGTGCCCTTTCCTCTGTTGCAATAAAAAATTGAACGTGTGCAGACATCTCAAATTCTGCCATATTAACTCCAATTACAATTATGAAGACACTCCCTTCACAAAGCACAAGCACTTAACAGTCGAAGGATTTCACTCCATCTTAAATTCGCTCATTACTAATTTCTTAAACAATGCCAATAACTTCAGATCTCCACATGGTCCCTTCCCATATGATCCATGCAATTATCTAGAAATCCTATTGCTAAAAGAATGACAAGACTACTCAACGCTTTCATTACTTCAGAAATAGACGACACATCCTGCAAACTTGTCATCACCACGCCAGAAGAAACCATCACTGGACCTTCCAAGTCCCAAACAATAACAGTCCTATCTATCTCCAATCTCACATTTCCACCAAACTCCCTGAATGAAACGCTCACCAACCAACCCAAATACTACTTCAAAGCTATCAAACTTCTTAATATAGGTGTAGGTTTAACCCCATGGAACTGGTCATCAATTCTGCGCTCAATTATCTTTGCCTGATGACAGATTACTGAACTGTCAGACTGATCCTCTTGGATTTACCAACTGTGTTTAACAAATTTGATCACTGCATCTTTGTCTCCCACTTCAAGCTCGCTGGAGTAACACAAGCTGCTCCCGTGTGGAAGGCACCCTTTCTCCCTTGTAGGCATTAAACTATGTCCATACTCCTTCCTCATCTAAAACCCAAAGCCACTGTGCATTGTTCCTCTCGCTTATCCCTTTTCATAAACATCTACCTATATGCCCCTGTTGTATCTGATGTTGTCATAACTGTTCAACTGGCCTTACTTTCTTTACCTAATACATTGTCTTACAAGATTCTGGCTAGTATGGAGAAGTATTCTGAAAATCTGCTTCCAATCTGCACTACTAATCCTAACTAACACTCAAGAGGGACAAGACAAGAATTCTAGTCTCAAATGTCAGACCCGCTCCACTGGCCTTATGCTGCGGACTCCTCTTTCCAGTGCCCACACCCTTTCCCTTCCCTCATCAATAGAATCTCAACACGACGCCTCAAGTAAATTTTTGTAAGTAACTGCTTATCCCACCATTCTACCATACTCCTGCTACTTAAAAACTGTCCCGTTCTCATCCAGACTTGATCATGGTAACATTGTTTATCGTAGTCTTTCATTATTCCACAACAGAAGAATTAAAGGAGCCTAAAGCTCTGCCATCATGCTTCTTCTAGAGCTTATGATAAACAGCCACAACACTACTGCCTTTTCAGTCTTGTAACCGGCTACCAATGGCCAAAAAACACACAGGCAATCCTGGAGCACCTTCAACCCTGCCTTTCATCGACCACATCACCGATTCATCTCGGACAACTTTCATCAGTACAACCCAGCCAGGATCAAACACTCTGCCTCCAAACATCACCTTTCCATCCCTTGCACCCACATGTTAAGGATTCAAGGGGCAGTACTTTCACTGCAAGAGCCGCAAAACTGTAGATCCACTTCCTGGCTCTGATGCGAAACATTGGTGCCGTAACAAACTTTATAAGTAAACAAAGGAGAGAGCAAGGGATTTTTCCACATACAAGTGGAAGGAAAAAATACTCCGTCCCCTGGACTGAATATTAAAAAAGCAAATGGAGGAGTATCACCACTGTTAGCTCAAGGAGAGGTTCTGAATGGGATGTCAATTGAAAAAAGGAAATAAAAATCCTTTTATAAAAACCCCTCACTCACCAACCTGGTGACCACTTCACATAGATACTCATAGTCATAATCACCTACTAGTATCTTTTCACCCCTTTTTTAATATTGTACAGTAGCCCTTGAATAGAAAAATGTTTTGGTCATACCAGGACAATTTTTAACATAACTTTTTTCACTTTACACTCAAAAAATCCAGCTCCACTGTAGTTCAGGTGTCGCAGCACACCCTGATGGCGCTCGGCCGTCAGAGTGGACCCCAATGATGAAGCATGTCACCAACCAGGTTGGTGAGGGGTTTTTATAAAAGGAAAAATTGTTCCTTTTTTCAATTGACATCCCATTCAGAACCTCTCCTTGAGGTATCTTGCATCTTTTCTGGAAACCTCTGGTCTGTTGGATCACTCGCAGCACGGATTTCAGAGGGGCCATAGTACAGAATCGGCCATAGTGCTTGATAACATCCGCACTACAGTAGATAAGGGCATGACTACCCTCCTTATCCTGTTAGATCTTACGGCTGCTTTTGATACCCTGTCTCCCTTGGTGCTAATATCTCGGCTGAGGGAGACAGAGGTGGAGGGGCCAGCCCTCAGTCTGTTGGCCTCCTTCCTTGACCAGAGGGAACAGAGTTAAGCTGGGGGAGTTCCTATCACCATCCAAGCCGGTGCAGTGTGGGGTCCCACAGGGGTCGGCATTAAGTCCGACCCTGTTTAACATATGTGACCCCACTTGCTAGGCTTATTAGATCGTTTGGGATGGAGGTAGTCTCCTACGCCGATGACACCCAGATCTTGCTGTCTCTCGCCCAGTCTGTCAGCTCCTCTGCCTCCAATTTTAGACACTGTATGGAGGCAGTTGCCCAATGGATGATTGACAATTCATTGAGGCTG
Organism: Lissotriton vulgaris; assembly: GCF_964263255.1. Taxonomy (NCBI): domain Eukaryota; kingdom Metazoa; phylum Chordata; class Amphibia; order Caudata; family Salamandridae; genus Lissotriton; species Lissotriton vulgaris. The sequence goes on from NC_141689.1 coordinate 512,367,364, forward strand.
AATGGCGAGAAGACAGAGATCCTAGTGTTCGTGGGAAGGATGACATCTGGTCCGCGAAATGGTGGCCCTCATCTCTGGGGACCTGCCCGGTACCCACGCTCCTGGCCCGAAACCTGGGGGTCATGATTGACCCGGCCCTTGCGAAGGGTCAACAAGTGAATAGGACAATCTCTACTTGCTGGGGCATATCAAGATCCTGCGGAAGATCAAGCACTATCTGTCCCTGCAAGCCCGCAAGCAAATTGTGGTCGCACTAATAGCCTCTAGGCTTTATTACTGCAACGCCCTATATTCAGGTATAAACAAGTGCCTCCTACAGCGACTACAAACTGTGCAGAACGCCAAGGCTAAGTTTGTGCTGGACATGCCTACGCGGTCGTCAGCCACCGCAGCTAGGAAATCCCTGCACTGGCTTCAGATTGAAGCCAGGATCTCCTTTAAGGTCCTTTGTCTGATTTATGGGGCTTTGACCAGAAAGGAGACGGGAGGAATAAAAGATCTGCTGGTTCCGTATGCTCCTTCTAGAAACCTCCGTTCTTCTAATAAGCTCTTGATATCAGTCCCTCGAGTCCGAAGAGCTAAGTGGGGAGGTAGGGCTTTTTCCAGCCTTGCTCCTAGATGGTGGAATACTTTGCCCTGTGAAATTAGGTCCCTGCCATCGATGCAAGCTTTTAGAAAGGCCCTGAAGACATGGCTTTTTGCCAAAGCTTACCCTTAGTTTTTGGGTCCTGCCTCTTATGATTCCTTTTGATAGGCACCTTGATGCCTCCGGGCTAAGTTGCGCTATATAAGTTTTTATTCATTCATTCATTCAGGTAACGGTGGCGATACTCCTCCATTTGCTGTAACAAACTTCCCACATAAAAGAGAAAAACTGGCTGTTTCAACAGTAATATCCCATGGAATGGTCCTCTCTTCCTTAGTGCCAAATGATCATCTCAGAGGTCAATGTTGCAATTGACAAATTATATAAATCGATTTCTCCATTTTTACAGTCATTAGGGTATTTTAGTACAAATATGGATGCTTAAGTGTAGCAAGGGTAGACTATTCGGACCAGAACAGGCAGGACACATCACCTTTATGTGGACCAGTGAACTTGAGGGCAGTGCTATAACATATATTAGACAGAGAAAACTGATAAAGCTAAGGCATAGCAGTTCCGAAACCACTGACTTTCCCAAATTGCCACTTGTTGGACAGGCCACCTGAAGGGCTCGCTCCCTCCCCGCATGACAAGGCCCGGACGCCGGCCCTCCAGGTGCTACCCCCAGAAGCAACCCGCACACCGTCCCCTACGGGACTCCTGCCCCCGGTCATCTCTTTTTTTTTTTTTTATCTTTTTTTTTATTTTCAATGGCAGAGGCATAAAACATACAAGGACGAAAACAGAATTTAGTCAATGGCAATCGTTCACATAGTTGCTAATACATTAATAGCTAAATAAGAAAAAAGGAAAAGAAGAGAAAAAGACAGAACATGTAACACGTGAAATATCTCTTTACAGATATGAACATTATTAAATTAGATCCAATTGTCAATGGGAGACCATAGCTTCCTAGCAAAAATCTTCTTTTTCTGTCCTTTCAATTTATAAACTGCTATGTCCATTCTATAAACATTTAGCAACTTTCCCAACCATTGCTCGAATCATGGTGGATCTATATCTAGCCATTTAGAAGTAATACAAAAACGGTAGACAGACATTCCAATGAAAAGAAAGTGTTCTTGATCAACAGATAAACTCTCGGATGGAAAATATATACCAAAGATAATCACAGAAGGACATAGCTTGATATTAACATTAAGCAAGTTGGTCAGAAACTTTTCAATCTTGTCTATGTATACCACTAATTTAGGACAGCTAAAAAACATGTGACATGAGTCTGCTGCTAGGGTTCCACAACGACTACAATTGATGCCTTTCGTAGCTTTCCATTTGACCAGCTTAGCAGGTGTATAATAGAGATCTAAAGAGGACATATAATGTTGACTTTTGAGAGAGCTGTTGATTAGTGTTTTGTTGCTAATCTCGAACGCCCTTGCCAAATCTATCCCTTCTATACACAGTTTCCTTTCCCATTTCTGGGCTTGTTGATCGAGATCATCATGCAACCTGTTAACCATTAATTGATAGATTGTACCAATTCGGTTATCCTTCCTACAGCTCTCTAAGATATCGTTAGTCTCCATGGCGTCACTGTATAAGAGGTTTTTTTTTTCCAAAAAGCTACGGATCTGTAAATATTTGAAAAATTCGTTCCTGGAGAGGCCAAATGTGTCTTGGAGTTCAGAAAAGGACATAAAAACCCCATTTTGATACAGTTGGCCAATTGAGTGACTCTGTCCCAAACGCAGCCGATGTGTGGGAATGTCTTGAGAGATCCCTGATAGTGAGATATTGCAACAAATAGGTGTATAAAAATTAAATTTTGAAGTTATCCGTAAAGTTTTATTAATCTGTCTCCAAACTAGAAAAGCAGAGAGAAGAACCTTAAATTTTGTTTTTTTGTGATAACTGGGCTCCATGAATATCAATAAGCATTGGCGCACATGAGCGCCCATGAGCATTTCGAAAATAGAGGGTGCCATAAAAGTTTCATTAACATGGTCATGGAATAGTAAGACCTTAATTGTTTTAAGAGTGATAGCCCAATAATATATTCTGAGGTTCGGAAATCCCAACCCAGCACGCCCTTGCGGGAGAGTACACCACTTTAAAGATCTTCTTGAGCGGCGATACCCCCACAGGAATCTGGACAACATCCTATCTATTTTATTGAAAAGAGACATAGAAAAGAATAGAGGAATGGTGCGGAAAAAATAAAGAAATTTTGGAAAGATCATCATCTTGATGACGTTGGTCCGTCCAAATAAAGATAAGTGTAAATTATTTATCCTTTCTAAGGTTCTATTAGTGGATATAAGTAAAGGATCTAAGTTTAGTCCAACAATGTCATCAATTTTAGGTGATATAGTTACACCGAGGTATGTGGCAGTAGAATTTAATGGAATATCAGTGGGTGTACCAGTTTTAGAGTGTACAATCTGGGTTTTTGAAATATTAAGTTTGTATCCAGAGAATTTACCAAATTCTCTAGCAACTTCAATTATTTTAGGTAGAGCAGTAGAAGAATCAGAGGTTACAATGGCCACATCGTCTGCGTATGCTAATACTTTGTGGTCAACCTCATGAAGTCGGACTGGTGGGATGCCAGGTTCTGTAATTAATCTGTTCAGATAGGGTTCTAAATAAAGTGCAAATAAAAGCGGAGAACAGGGGCAACCTTGTCTGGTCCTAGTGATTGAAAATGGTCTGGAGGTATCAGTGCCTAGTCTTATTACACCCTTAGCATTAGAATAAAGTGATTGTACAGCTTTAATGAATTGTGACGGGAAGCCCTTCCATTCTAATACAGTCCAAAGGAACCCCCAGTCTACTCTGTCAAACGCTTTTTCAGCATCGAGTAGGATCACTCCGACTGGGGATTCCTTTGCTTGAGCCCAATCCAACAATGCAATAACGCGTTTGACGTGATCTGTAGTATCCCTATGTTTGATAAACCCGTGTTGAATGTAAGAAACCAAGCCTGCCATAACATCATTTAGTCTATTTGCGAGGATTTTAGAATAGATCTTACTATCTGCAGTGATAAGAGAGATGGGACGATAAGAGCCTAATTCCTTTGGATCCTTGTTCTTTTTTACAAAAACAACTATAGTGGCGGTAGACCAAGAGTCAGGGGATTTATCTTGGAATGCTATATTAAAGATTTTTAACAACTCTGGTTTCAACAAATGTCTAAATGTCCGATAAAATTCGAGGGGTATCTGGTCAGGCCCCATAGCTTTGCCAGCTGCAAGACTCATAATAGCCTTTTCAATCTTATCCGAGCTTATTGGCCTAGCAAATAGGTCGATATCATCTGTACACAAAGAAAGTTGGTTAGTATTTTGGAGATAATTTATGGGATTAAGAGTCTTATCAACTTCATTGTTATGATCATTATACAGCATCTTATAAAAGCCATGAAATGCCTCTAATATTCCTTCCTTACTTTCGTGAGAGACACCATTCATGTCTTTAACACACTGTATTTAATTAAATGAAGATTTTTGTCGTAAACGCTGTGCTAAGATTTTCCCAGTGCGTTCACTAAATTCGTAACGTTCAGTTTTGTATTGTTTAAATTTTGCAGCTACTTCATCGGCAATATGAATACGCAGACCAGAACGTTCAGTGGTTAGTCGTATTTGTGCATCCTCTATACCAACGTTATTTTTGCATGCAGTAGATAATTCCATCTCGGCCAACCTGATCTTATTTAGCCTCTCCTTAAAATCTGTTTGATTTTTTTTTTCTCTTGTAATTTGCAAAACTAATTGTCTCTCCCCGTACAATAGATTTGAAAGAATCCCAAACTACTTGTGGAGAGGCAGTATCATTGTTTATTAGAAAGTAATCTTTAATGATTGTAACCATAAATTGAAGATAATCTTCATCTAATAATAGATTTCTCTGGAATGACCAGGATCTAGTTGGATTTTGACAATCAGTGGGAAATTGAATCTCAGCAATTATGGGGTTATGGTCTGAGATGACTTGTGGTAATATTTCAATACGGATTTTCTCCAAAAACTCTGAGGATACAAAAAAGTAATCTAAACGGACAAATTTCCGATGAGGAATAGAAAAAAAAGTATATCCTGGGTCTTTATAGTAGAATTTATTCCAAACATCAGTTAGCCCGTTACTTAGCACCAGATCTCTAAGTGCTTTATAGGTTTTAATCTTACGGCCCGTATATCTCTTCCCTAATTTGATGTTCCAGTCGGCTGACATGAATATTTAGGTCCCCACAAACTATTATTGGTTGTGTCCAAATGGATAACTCTGTATTCATGGTATTAAACAGTTCAGCATCGTCCAAATTGGGGCCATAAATACAGCATATGGTAAATTTACAACTTCCAATTTTTAATTCAGCAAGCCCCCATCTACCCCATTTGTCTGATGTTGTTTTTAAGCACTTCCCAACTCCCTTTCGCATACAAATTGCAACACCTCTCTTAATACCCATTTGTTTAGATGTAAGCAAAACTTCTAGTCCCAGATTATCCAAAAGGAAACGTTTGTCCCATGAAATGTGAGTTTCCTGGATGCATAATAAATCCATATTTAAAGTTTGGAGCATTGTTCGAAACATAGCGATCTTCTTTAAATCATTAAGACCATTAATATTAATTGTACATATTTTCACCTTTTTATACATGTCGAAAATAGTAAGAGAAAAAAATTATTGACCATCATCACTAGTATTTGCTCTTCAGTATTATCATTTGAATGCCTTATATTCATCCTTGTATTGAACACCTCTGCCTTACACCCCCACCACCAACCCCTGCCCTTGCCCACCCCCACCCTTATTCCCAGAACCCCTCCCCCCACCCTCCCCACTATAGGAGGCACAGGAACTTTCAGTTCCTGAAACGTATGGATGCCGTGTCCCTGACCCATAGCGTCCTTACAAAGAGGAAAAAAAAAAGAGAGAAGGGAATATAGAAGAGAAGAGAGAAATAAGAAAAATAAAAAATAAGAAAACATAGCGGTCCTGCATTTTTAGATAATTATTAAACAATGTAGTTACTAAACTCAGAGTCTAAATTTATCATACTATGCATCAGAGTTCTTCATGATTGTTCAAAGAGAGTCCAGATACTCCTTGGCTTTAATTGTAGAGATAAAGTATTTTACTTGGCCTTTAAATATAGTCTTTAATTTTGCAGGACCTTGGAGAAACACTGCTACTTCTTTCTTTTGGAAATCAGGAATTAATTGCCTCAATTGCCATCATTGAGCCACAGTAGCTTGGCAATAGTCTGGTCACACGAAAAACTGACAGCCTAGTCCATCCGCTTTCTTATCTGGTCTTGCGTTTACATAAATAGCTTCGCGGGCAAGGAAGTTATTAAATGACACCAGAATGGCCCTGGGATAATTTTCTTGACCTTGTCGTGGTTTCCTCATTGTGAAAGGAAATCTGTGTGCTCGTTGTATTTCCCGAGCCCAATCCCAATCGGTAATCTCGGGAAAAGCATCATTTAATAAATTGATGATGAACCTCCTCGGGTCAGCTCCTTCTTTATTTTCAGGGATCCCCAAAAAGCGCAGGTTACTTCTGCGGGCCTGATTCTCCAAATTAGCTAACTTGTCGGATAAATCCTCCTTTTGAGCTTTGAAGTCGCCCACTTCTTGTCTTTGGGCCATGCATTCTTCTTCTAGCACAGATATCCTGGCCTCTGCTTCGGTGACCCTGTCAGCAGTCTCTGAACATAGTTTAATTGCGCGTCGTACTGCGTTTTTAACTTTGGCACATGTCACTTGCGTGCGTTGGTTCTCGGCTTTACTTTCTGCCCTATGATTCATCATGGTGTCAAATATTGTTTTCAATGTGATCTCTTCGTTGTTTTCTTGTGGCAGAGTTGGATCAGGTATAGAATTATGGCTAGGCCCCGGAGTATCGTTGGCAATAGAAGCGGTAGATACTGGATTAGGAGATAAGGAGTTCACATCATTTGGTGAGTTAGGAACGGTCTCTTTACTCGCTGCGCGAAGAGATCTCTTCTTCCTCAACTTCTTTTTAATGATAGTGGCCGTGTTGGTATTATCAGGGCTCATGCTAATCTCACCCTCAGAAGATAAGCTCTCGCAACTAAAGTCTGCCCAATCTTTATTTAAGCCAGTCGCTTCATCAGATGAAAGTTCTGATAAGGAGTAGAAATTTTCAGGAAGCTCCTGATTATGCTGCTGCAGAGTAGTTTCTTTTGCATTTTGTGAATTACTTGGTAAGTCATTTGGTGATAATGAGAGCGATACTAACGAAGGAAGAGAGCATGCTCGATTGGTGATAGTTCCACCTGAAACTGCAATTCCCATAATGCCCTTCCTCAAAGGATCGATCGGTATCAGGATTGTAGAATTATTAGAATTATTCTGATTATCACCACTTATGGACGGTTGATTAGAGGATTGAGTTACAGTCATGTCAATGTTTTGGTTATCACTATCAATTATATCATTATCAAATATGCTTCTCAAACAAATCTGGCAATGTTTGTAGCGCCAAACTTTTTATGTTAGATATTTCATTGGATTTAATAGCGACCCCCTTGTTAGGGTTCTTACCCTGCTTTGTAGCGGTTTTGCCAGGAATCAGTGGTGCTGCCTCTGCCATCTCGATCTCCTCGGTATCCTGCTCCACGCCAGCACCGTTTTTCTTGTTGCTGCGTGTGGCAATGGAGGGTGGAAGTGGCGTTCTCTTTTTCTTCCGCGAGCCGCCTCTGCCAGGAAAAACGCTACTCTGTACCCAAAACAAACAGAGTGTAGCGCGCCACAGCGGGGACCGCCGATTGAACTCGAAGAAGTTCAGCAACATTTGTGAACTTCGCCTGTCACGAGGATAGTTTGTAGCAGTTTGTTGTCGCTGTATGCTACTGTAGCGCAACGTAATTAACTCTACTCCACTTCAGTTCGCTCTATTTCCGCTAATATTAATCCCAGAACGCCTTGACCCGACCAGGGAGCAGTCGGCGCCTCCGTGCAACTCTGTCTGTCGTGCTCAAGTCAAACCAAACACCGGTGAAATCGATGTCAATTTTCAAACGCTCTCTCCAGCGCCGGAATCTGTCCAGGAAATGGTCAACGCCTCCCTGGCTCCGCGCAGCTCCGTCTCTCCGATCAGCGCAGCCCGAGGCAATCGGCAACTCCCACAGGCAGCGGCAGGTAACCGGCCGGGATTGACCAGCGTGATCAGGTAGGGTAAACCCGTTAGTTACCCGTTAGTTAGAATTATCCACAAGTTGGGTCGATACAGTGCGGAAAGAATAGCCGAGGATCACACGATCGGCTCTCACGTAATTAATCACGGAAAAAAGCAGAATTTCTCTTTCTCTTCACTAGGGGATGCCAGGAGCCAGGGAGCTGGCTGCCTACACAGCCTTCCTCACAGCAGCCATCTTGCCTCAATCACCCGAGAACAGCGCTGGAGCACCATCGAGAGGGAGGCCTTCGCAGTACTGTGGGCCCTCAAGAAGCTCCGGCCCTACCTCTTCGGTACCCACTTTCGGGTACAAACAGATCATCGCCCCCTGCAATGGCTCATGCAGATGCGGGGGGAAAATCCCAAACTATTGCGCTGGTCCATCTCCCTGCAGGGGATGGACTTCACTGTGGAGCACCGACCTGGCCAGGATCACGCCAACGCGGATGGCCTGTCACGCTTTTTCCGCCTCGACGAGGAGAGTCCCCAAGAGGATGGGTGACTCTCCCCGCCGTCAGCTGGGGGGGACGCATGTTGGACAGGCCACCTGAAGGGCTCGCTCCCTCCCCGCATGACAAGGCCCGGATGCCGGCCCTCCAGGTGCTACCCCCAGAAGCAACCCGCACACCGTCCCCTACGGGACTCCTGCCCCCGGTCATCTCTGTATCATTGGCCCGGGCCCCTGTCAGCTCCATTGCCCGGCCTGGCCGCCATCTTGGACACTGCACCACGAGGCCACGTGGCCTCAGCTCGACCCTAACCCTGGGCCTGGCAAGGCCCCGACATCCCGGCACCACCATCCACCCAGGAGGTGAACGGACCACTTGGCAGGTCAATGGGAGAAAGAAGTGTCGATGGCTCTCCCCCGCCAGGTGCCGATCGCCCCCAGCCTCCCCGGGCGCTGGCTCCACCCCCCTGCTGGGTGTCTGGACTCCCTCATCCCGGACCTCCCGACCTCCAAGTGCGAGGGTCCGGACATCAAAGGGCGCCAGACCTATAACTGGGGCAGCTCCAGAGCAGGAAGGCAGTTGTATCCTGGAGTCGAGAGACACCGTGAAGAACTCATCCTTGACGGACTGCTGGCGCTGCCGCAGCCCTGCCTTGTGAGCTGTCGTCCTGCCGCTGGCGCTGCCGCGGCCCTCTGCAACCTTCATCCTCGTCGGGACCTGCTGGCGCTGCCGCGGCCCGTTGTAACTACCATCTTCGTCGGGACCTGCTGGCGCTGCCGCGGACCGTTGCCACCTACGACCTTCTCGGGACCTGCTGGCGCTGCCGCAGCCCGTCCTCCTAGAACACCGAGCTCGAGGATTGTGAGCTACCCATCATCTCAGCGTAACTACCAGATTGGTAACAAGACTGTCCCGCTACCCTCCTTCCCCAACCAAGAAACTAGAATCGAGGGGACCCCTGAGTCCTGACCTCCTTGTACCATTCTACCGTACTTCAAGATTGCTTATAAAGAACGTTAAACTATATCTTTGTGTGGTGTCCATCTGTGGGGGGGAAGTTACTGGTCTGTACGATCGCTGGAGACGGCTCTCCCCGGAGACCTCTCCCCTTGTCCTCGGCCGACCCTCCAGGTCCCGTCTAACACCACTCTGTACTGGTCCTAATACTTCCGCCATGCTGTAGTTCACGTATGAGCTTTGGCAATTCTGGCATAACTTTTTAGGTCAACAAAGTTCAGCTGAATTTAAATAAAATCGAATGGCCTATGTGAAGAAACTGAGCAGGTACTTTATTAGAGCACCCCACAATTGCATACTAAACATTCCCGTACTTTGCAGTGCTATGTAATGCACAGGCGTCCACAGCCGCAGAACAACAAATTGTGGTGTGAGCTAAAATAAAAGAGTTGTACAAAAACCCGCAAAAACTCTACCGCACCTTACTTTATGCGTTCATACTTCAGGAATGCAAATACTGCCCCTCAATCTCAGACAATGGCAGATCTTCTGTCGTGTTGCCTACAATTGTTCATGTATATGTAGGATTAAAATCAACCTTTCGCATAACTAATGAATACATTTTTACCTTCGAGGAAATGTTGCACATTTCACTCGTGATAATGTGAAAGTAGTTTTAGTGAGAGACAGCCACTCCTGTAGCATGACAGCAATGCTTCTGTGCTCTGGAATGGAACATAGCGCATGGCATTCACATTAGCGAGAAATACGATTACTTTCTTTCATAAATGTACACTAATAAATTAACGTACGTGCTTGAGAAATTATATATCAATAAACGCGCAGAGTGTATCACATTCCAATACACAAAGCAACAGAAAATAATGTGCCTGCATGTACTCGTGACTTTATGCTTTCATTCTGCTGTGCAGGTACATTAACTGGGTTAATAAGTGATTAGATTTTAGCATTATCCTGCCACAGTTTTCATACCTACTGGACATTTGCCTGGGCTACTAGACCCAGTCAGCAAAGCATCATCTTAATCCTAACCCCTGTTTACAAAGTAATCAATACAGACAGGTCCCAACCTTCATTTCCACACCACAGCCTGCTTTACTTCAATGCATATAAACAGGGAGACGCATGGGTCAAATTACCCATAACTGTAACTAATAATGAGGGTTGCAATGGTACTGGAACCATTTTCAGCGTGTGGCTACTGCCATCAATGTTACATCCCTGACGTTATAGGGTTTGCAAGTTGTAACAATTGATATACTCTGAAATACCAGTCCAGTTTATATTCAGGTATTTAATTGTTGTTGTGTTACAGAAAAAATGAAAATGTCCTTTCATACTCCCTGAACCCTGCAAGATCAGGCTAGATCAGTTTACCAAATGTTCTCACTTTGCTGTAAAAAAAATAGAAGTAAACTGCAATCTCCCTTTTAAAAGAACAGCAATTTGTCAAAATATATAGCATGACATTTGACCTCGGTCTTCCAATACTCAGCAATTGTGACAAGATAAAAACTAAATATAAAGGTATCTTTATTGCTCATTCACCTAATAAACTCCAGCATGGTTATTTTTTTTTTGTAAAGTAATTTTTATTGTAGTCATACAAAGATCAGGCCAAATCACATATATGTTTCACAATAATCAGTGAGCCGTAACGTAGCATTCCGTATTCCATTATACACAGCCTGTTAGCCCACACCCCGGGGGTTGGGCGGCGATAAGTTCTTAGCCCCTCCATGCCTGATTCTAGTAGTGCCGGAGTATCGCGCTGCAGTAGTGTATGCACGACTACTTTTATCCCTCAACTAACTAGTGTAAGGAAACCCGCCCCCTCCCCCCCATGAACCAAAATGAAACTCCCCTGCCCCCCCCCCCCCCACCACCTGTCCGAGGGCCTCTAGCAATGTTCGTTGTTGTGCATCTAGGGTACGTATTTTGGCGTCTAGTATCCCATGTTTACGCGCCGGCCATTCAGCCTATCCTGCCTTCCCTGTCCGTGTCGGGGGCCTCACCTTCCTCGCCTTCTCCGCTATCTCTGAGGTCCTGCACCATCACTTCCCACGCCGTCGCTGCCTCAAGCGCTCCCGGGCTAGGAGTCCTACGCGCTAGCTGGTACCTATGTGTGCTGTCGGTGGTCGCCCACTTCAAGAATTCAGTGAGCCATCGTCTAGGGGTCGGGCCCACCCTTGCCTTCCAGTGGCTGGTGATCTCCCGCTTAGCCACTATCAACCCCATATCGATGAACTTGCTCGTGAGTTTGTTTTTTGGGGTGTGAGGGAACCAGTGCAAAATACACTCCGCCGGGCCAAAATCCACGGTTCTGTCAGTCACCCCATTCAAAACTCCAGCATGGTTATTTTGGGGGTGCTGCAGCAACCTCTGCACCTCTACTTCTAGACCCTATGTAGAGCAGCACAACTATCCATGACCACCATTAATGACCACATGGACGCAGAAGCCAAGGAACTATAAAGTGATATGACACTCCAAAGTGGCAGGACCTGGATTGTTTTTAAGGTATTTGATGTCACTTTTTTCCTTATAATAAAAAAGGGCCTGATCTACAAATCCATGCATTTATAAGTCGAGTATCTGCTCTGGTCGTTTTACTTATATAGTTTGAGTTAATTTCAAACTTCACAACGAATGCCTCAATTAAACACGGTAATCAATGACAACATGTTTTCGCAATTACTTTACTGTGCAAAATTAACTCAGGGGCAAATGTGCATTTGAAAATGAAGTTTGTATGGTATCCCCTTCACTTATACACCTACTACATATGGGGATGTTCTCTTCCCTTTTGCACAATGGGCACTCACTAGCTCCTGCCTTTGATAGGAGTAAATTTGTGCCCGTTTCCAGGATAGTAAACTACATGCTAATTTTGAATAATACCGAATACCTTGCAGAATAACTGCCTATGAAAAACTCACATCCTACCCATGGTCCTACATTTACAAATGAAGGAAATCCACCACTGTCAGGGATTTCCTTTATGGGAAAGTGCTCTTTACAAACGGTCAGTCTTGATAGGTGGACCAGGTCGTGTAATTCTCGAAAATAGCTGTTTTTATGCACATACTTTGAAACTGGGTGAAAAAAATAAGGAGTGGTTCTTGATCCTGGCGTTTGCACCTTTCTACAAAAGGTACCTTATGATTTTCATTATCTCCTTAAATATATCTGTCTCATCAAGTCTAACCAAAAAAAGCCTAGTGCTTGTCCAAGCATACATGATATCTTGCTCCCCAAATACGAATGTGGCTGGAATATGCCCCCTAATCCAAATATTATTGGTCTGGTATGACCTTCACACCAACTGCAACCTACTCTGTCTGCTGCCCCTCGCTAACATAATTTGTTAATCCTATGTAAATGATGGGCTAACCTTTCTGATTCCCTGAATCCTCCTTCCTTATACGCAGTGCCAGAAACGCCACGGAATACAGTGTGTGACTGCTTCTGTAGAGCACCCATGAGCACAAGATCACACAGGCTAGGTAGGAACATGCACACACTCTGTCATGTCAGGTTCTGGACCACCAACAACTGTATGGTGAAAAAACACGCCCAACATTGTGAGCTAAGTCTGACACTTTCAGATATAGTATTCAATAAGAAATTCAACAAGAGCTATTTTCTTAAAATAGCAACTTAAATTCCAGCTCTCGTGGAAAAGGTAGTCCAAATTTCTATTCCTATTTTAGCACTTTTAAAAATATTTTTCTTCTCCATCTTTTTTTCCAAAATCCATTCTGGTCAATGCATTTCGATTCTGATTTTACGGCATTTCGATTCTGATTTTACAGTGGTCATTCTTCCTGCTCAAAAGGTCCGTCACTATATTAAATCTATAGTGGGAAAGACGAATCAGTGATTTAAAAGGATTATAACGCAAGAGTGAAAAGCAAAAGACAACAAGGAATTGATTCTGTATGAATAGTCACACAAACTGACAAACCTATTTTGTTTGCGATTCCACAACATCAATTTTGAAAAACATAAAGGCCATGCACATAAAGCAAGCCTGGCCAAGGACCAGTGTAGTACTCCATTTGCAAACCTTTTCCTGCACCAGATTCAGTTATGTAATACTCAAGGCATCAGCTTATTACAAATTACTCTTGCATTACCAGCGACAATGCTTGTCCCAAGGTAGAGGCACAGTGTGTAGAGCACCGTACAGTGGGCAACTATTTAATGGTGATCGAATGGCCACACAGATCAGGATCGCCCAATTGAATTGCTGCCTTGTCATCCTACCACCTTTCAGAATCATGCTCCAGGGGTGGTTTAGGAGAGGAAATTTAAAAATCATCTGCAAAACAATGATCTACAGTCTATCACGGAATTTCACCCTTGGGGAATGAACTGACAATCACTGGGCACGAGTGAATGTGGGTCCTCAGGCCCTGACAAAAAGGGCATGCGATGATCCAATAGCATAACGTGGGAGAAGTTGGAGAGTGCTGCTATCAGAATATATGACTTGGGGTAAATGCAGTGAAGATCAAGGCAAGGTATTGTTGTACTGAATCTGTACAGCCTGGTAGGGCTACCGGTTTTATGGTGTTTTTTCTTTTTACATTTCCATCTGTAGTGATCCATATTTATTTTTTGGGCATTTTATTGGTATTTATCCATATTTATTTTAAGAATAAATGGAGAGGTAAAATAGTATATTTCATCATTTATTTAACTCTTGGACGTGCACTCATACATGGATACCTTCACATTTTAGCAAATTAAGCAGCCACCCTAACAAAAGACTACACTCAAAGTTACATATAGTGCTAAACAAATATATGTTAACATATGCCTGTATTTAAGGAAATCTCATCCTGTTTTTTTAACTCTCCATGCTGTCTGTCTGCTCAGCTTTTGCATGGAATTCATGAAACACAGCATGGCGAGACTCTCACCAGAAGCACCATTTTCAGTATTTTTCCAGTTTTAAAAATAAATACAGATGGGAAACACATTGATTTAGGTCTGTATTTATCTGTAAAAATCAGTAAAAATGGAAAACCGGAAGCGTTGCTCATGTTAAACCTACCACTTTGCCCATGAATATAGTGAACATCTAGCTGGGGAACCACAGTACAGAGATCAATGGATGTGGGCAGTGTTACCTCCACCCTGGTGGGAAAGGACCACGGCTTGCACTGTAGTGCTAAAGTTGGGTTTGTGAAGGAAGCGTTAGACTTGGTTCAGGTGGTATAACTATATGATATTAAGCTGTTTTGGTTTTCCTGGGGATGTTTAATTTGAAGGAGAGGCTGAGTCAAGAATGAATCAAATAATCACATTTACAGAGAAGCAGCTCTCGACTGAACCAGCGGCAGTCATTGGTTTACACAATATACATGCATTGGGGAAACTGCGGGAGTCATGTAATGTCTTTGTAGGGAGTTGTGTCTGTCATGAAGATTTCAAAATGGTGGCGCTGCACAGCAAATAACTTAGACATCCGCAGTTAAATGCAACTTCTGTACCAATAGGTCTTTTACTGGGACGTTTCTTGACGTTCCAGAAGTTGCAAAAAGTTAACACTTTTATTAGGGATCTGATCCTATGTAGAAATATTTTGAAAGAAGACACTATTTGGAACCTAAACCCATGCTTGTCTCATAGAAATGTTTGTTATATTCATTATTTGTTATCCACTTCTTATAGACTCTGGTCGAAGTGCATTAAAAAAGTAAGGGAACTGTGATGCTGTGCACAATGGGGGAGAGTAAGGGTGGGGGCGGGGTCAAAGGCGTGGCTAAAAAAACAAGAAATGTAACTTTTTTCAGTCTTTTATCTTCAGGTACGCACATGTAAAATAACACTGGAACCATAAGAAAGGCACAATAAAACATGGTGATAAAACCTGTAAATTGGTGGGTCACAGCAAGTAGACTTCACAAGGCTGTAAAGTGAACAGTGAGCAAAGACCATGCACCCTTGGGGTAATCGTGTGTAGTTCAAATCTACATACATTTAGAAAAGTTGAAGGCAGACAAGGTGATGAGACCAGTCTAGTCTACTTAAATCTCTACAGCATTCAAAGACACTTATGGCTTTTGACCTTTCCGCAACTTTTACTGCATTTATGGAGTTGTGGGCTTTGCAACAAATTTCACTTTTCTTTCCAACCAGACCCCCGTGTATAATAGGTTCACATAGGTAACTCAGGCCGAACCTTCCGTCCTAAGCAAAAGCAAACAGCTCTCACCCAAACTAACCATACGCCGTGAACTGAGGTGTAAACACAGTAGTAACGGAAGGAACTGTATCCCCATACAATCTTTCTTTCGGTGAGCACGCTTCCAAATACCGACTAAAATATTAATCTTTCTTTGCAGCTCTTTGCGCAAACTCGGCCCAAAGGTATTGGAGCCCTTTGCATGCGCACCAGTTACATTACACAAGGACATATTCATTTTTGGTAGGCATGGGGAGATTAGGTGATTTGCCCAGAATCACAGGATGTTGAGTCGATGCCGAGACTCGAGACTGGTTCCCCAGTTCCAAAGTCAGAAACTCTGGCCATTACACTACATCCTTGTGAAGGCATTCTGATTTAATTCACAATTTTCACAAAGAAAATGCACAGTTCTCATAGGGGGACCTTGGAAATATTCACACTTATCAACACATCCGAAGACACTGCAGACTGGGATTAATACATTCAAAAAAACAAAGAGCTGGTGGGGCGAGAAGTGCACTTTCTTTGTTTATAAAATAAGTTTATAACGGCTGGTGGTGTTCCAGATCTGCTACCTTATGGATGCCATGGGGATGCCTGTGGGAAAAATGTACATCCTACAGTCCCCTGCAACCAGTCAACTTCTGTATTTTTTCTGACATTCTACCCGGCTCTTGGGCGAGGAGCAAGAATAAGGGGCAAGTAATGAGACGCAGCCTGTCAAAATGTGAAGTCGACAAAAGCTGTAGCATTCCTCCCTGTCTTCCTGCCAGGCATATTTACAGTGAGAGGAGAGTGGCAGGGTGGCTCTAACAACCCCCTTGGGAGGAGCTGGGAGACGACTGTAGGTCGAAGCCCCAGCCAGTTGTGCTAATGAAACTCTGGGAATAGAGGTGGGGGAGGGTGGGAGGGAGAGAGAGAGAGAGAAAGATTGTAATCCAGGAGAACACAACATTTTGGGACTTGAAATTTCACTTAAACAGGTGTACAAATTCGTCCATGAAAAGTATCTGGCATTGCATAGGTGTGAAAAGTCATCAAACCATTTCACAGCCCTGAAGAAAAGAGAACATGGGGCGCATCACCAATAGGGGACACTCATGTTGAAACCGCAATGTAACTTAAGGGAAATAAATATATTACCTTAATACCACAGATATCTTCTCTGGAGTGCCTTCTGGAAGAGGAACTTGCCTTCTTTCCGTAGCTAATGTGTACATTACAATATTTTGCCAACCACCACAGAAGGTCAGTTCCACCACGATCCTCTGTGGCACGAGTTAGTTCTCATCAAATTTCCTTTTCTAATGCAGGGTCCTCTATCTTATGTGTGAGGTGAAATGATCAGTTTACGTCCAGAACAAGGAAGGGGAACCAGGCTTACAAAGGGGGCTGTGGTGTACAGTCACCGATCCTCTGTCCTGGTCTGCACATGATCGAAGCATGACTCCAGGGACTAATGCACAAGCAGCCAGGTTATACTTTTATTTACACAATAATGTTCCCCTTGCACATGGCTGTAATTGAGGTAAAATGCAGTTCTGTGCTCACAGTCCAATCTTATATTCTTTCCTATTAACTATAAACACTGGGACTGCACTCCACTTTTAGGTTTGCCTGTTAAGTGTTCCACCTTAAAGAAGCCTTTAATAAAGTGCATTGTGCATCAATGGTGTAGCAAAACGTGAGGGCCCCCTGCAAAGCACATGGAGGGCCCCCCTTTGGATTCACTCAGGAGCTCTCAGACCAGGATAATATGCTCAGGGGTGCCCTGGAGCTCAGGCACCCCCCACCCCACCACCACCCGCACTGTGGGGTTGCAGGGGCCTTTGTTGAGTGTGAGTTTCCTTAAGAATTCATGAAGGAGAAGATTGTGCAAAACTTCATCCGAATAAAGACAAACACCTGTACAAAATGAGCACGCTCTGTTCTTTAAGACCAATGGAGAAGGAAGAGAGGTGGGTTCACAGAGGTGAGAAGAGGATGTTTGGTGAATAAAACTGAAGGGAAGGAGAACAATGGGTGAGCTGAGGGTAGGGGATCAGAATGGATAGTGGGAAGAGTCGGGATTTGAGGTGAGAAGGACAGGAAAGAGCATGAAAAGCCATGCATCAATAGAGTGTTCAAAAATAAGAAAAATACATCAACAGCTGAACGATGAAATCATTCTATCAAAGGGATTGTAAAGAAGCTATGCTCCACGGGAGGGACACACACAAGAAGGGTAAGGAAAGCCATTGAATAAGAAGCAAGCAACCCAGATTGACAAGAAACCAAACCAATGATCATGCTGGCCAGAAGCAAAAAAGCACTGCTACTGCCCCAAATAGGCTTTTGATAATAGACACTTAAAAGCTGTCTGCAGGTGAGACCTTAACAAGGAGTCAATTAGAACAAGAAGGTATTCAACCACCACCCGAAGCCAAAAGATGGTCATCATTCAGCTTCTCATGGCCACAGAGAGAAAACAGTCTGTTCCCTAAACTGATGCGGTTTGTTCCCATTTAGTACTCTTTCTTTCTTTGTCTACTTCCCTTGCTCCTATCCCCTTGCCTGCTACTCGGCGTTGCCCCCTGCCCTTTGTTGCCCTTTGACTAAGCACTCCTCCCCTTGTTGGGGAAAGATACAATATTTATACTCTGGAGTCTCAGCAAACCAGCTGAGAGAGTCTACAGCGCAAGGGGAGACACTCACAGCAGAGGTATGGTATGGCACCCTTTGCCAAAGCACTCCCTCTCCCCTTTTTGGGGAAGGATCCAGTATGTAGGCCTTGGAGTTTCAGAGAACCCTCTGAGAGAGTCCACTGCGTTAAGGGAGCCTCTTGCAACAGAGATGGGGAAATTATACCACTTCCCCTAGGATCACTGCTTACTGGACTTTGGACGTAACTTTGACTCGTCTACCGGTTTGTGTCCCCTTTACCCTCCCCCCCCCCTCTTTCCTTGCTGTCTCTCACCCTCCCCTCCTCTTTCCCTCCTTCATTCACTGTCTCCTTCCTCTGCTCCTACCCCCTCCCTTGATTCTCCCCACTTACCTGCTTTTTCCCCTACGAATATGTGCTTATTGTTTATCTCGACCTTACATGTAACTATGTTGCCATGCTCTTATAACTGTGCAACCTTTGTACCGATGTAACCTGCAACTATGATCTGATACTCATGTAAAGCGCTCTGATACCTCCGGGTCTAGCCAGCGCTATATAGAACCTTTAAAAAAAAAATGTATATGCTGATGAAAAGCACATTTTCTTTTCCCTCCCAACATTCACATCTGAGCAACAATTCAACATAAATGTGACCCAGGAACCCTACAGTACTTCCACTGCACCTCTGCCAGATACCAAGTACTTAATGTCCACAGAATTATTCCACACACCTCTTGTCATATGGCTAAATCACTAGTACACACTGATTTGACCAAGCTGGATTACTGATGTTGCCACCTAGTCGGCATGCCTCGATAGTCATTCATTTCAATGGGCAAAGTACTAAATCTAAACATACTCTCACTTATTTCTGCCGTCATCAATCGTCTAGTTAGCAGAAAACTACTATTTCCGGGTTTTAAAGCTACGTCCATCTAATTCTTACCAACTCACCAGCGAATGGTTGTACACTCCCGATTGCCCCGTTGTAAGTGTGTGTGTTTGCATATACAGAATGTTGTCTAGTCCTCTGTTGAACTGTTTTCCCTGCCTATACTGTATCTTGCATCTATCTAATAGTCAAAAAATATCTGTTACCGAATGACGGCAGCCCGGCTGGGGGTGCAGCTCACCTCTCTAGTCCTGCTGCATGTCAAAGTAAAGTGGCACATCCTGGCTCCCTGCCAAAAGTAACAATCAACCAGAAATCTTCCCTCAGCACTAATTACATAATGTTTTATTGTCAGGCCCAAATTAAAACCAGCAGCCGTCGTGGCGGCAGAAGTAACTTCCACTGTACAGCTTCTCCAGCGAGGCGTCCCCTCTGGGCTCCCCGGGATGAGGAACACCTGGCCTCGGCCAGAGAAGACGTCATGGGGATGGCATCCGCTCAGACAGGCAGGCTGACCGTTATCTGTGCCTGGCGCTAAATCACTCCGCAGGGCTCGCGCGGGAGCCACGCGGCGCGGGCCCTACTCTGGGCGAGCGCGCGCTAATGGGTTTATCATCTGGTAGAATCTTATGAGGTCAGGGCCCCGGCGGTGGGAAGCAAACTCCACGCACAGCTGCCACGCTTGTGTGCACGACACGTGCAATGACCGGTGCGCCATGTGACCATTACAAGGCACATTTACGACCAGGAATGCAGGTTACCTCCGATAATAAATAACTGTCCCAATCAGGGCAGGTTTTCGAGCCGAGGTGTCTGTTGCTTCCTGGGAGGCATGGGAAGCCCCGGCATTTGTTTAATGTTAGGCATTTTGTACATCCCTCCTTCCTGAAACTGAACGTTGTTTTAAAGTAGAGGACAATCTCGAGGATGCGACGCTGCGCATGGAGTTCGTCCCAATTGAAACCAGATTTCAAATATCATGGAGAGGAGGTGGAGCATTTAACTGGGACCGAACAAGACAGCACATCCTCCAACTGGTTTTATTTATTTTTTACGCATATTCCACCGGGGCCTGCACACGTTTCCGGTACAAAAGGGGGTGGTGATGGACGGAGCATCTGAATCAATCAAACACTCACACCCAGTCAAAAGATCTGGGTTTAATCCATCACCGTTCTTTAGCCCACTCTGCCACCCCAGTTCAGACATGGCTATATGCAAATCAGTCACACCCAGTCAAAAGATCTGGGTTTAATCCATCACGCCAGAAACCGGTCCCCTGAATCTTGTTTCCGGTCCAGGTAAGACATGGCTTGGCAGTTCGGGCTGGACTGTTCCCATGAGGCACAGGGTCAGACTGATTTGCATATAGCCATGTCTGAACTGGGGTGGCAGAGTGGGCTAAAGAACAGTGATGGATTAAACCCAGATCTTTTGACTGGGTGTGAGTGTTTGATTGATTTAGATGCTCCGTCCATCACCACCCCCTTTTGCACACGTTTCCAGCGCGCATAACACCGGTCTTGTATTTAAAATAAAATTCAAAACTATCACGGTTAGCGGAGCAGGCTTAGAATTTTGGTGCCTCCCAGCGAGACCTCTGTATATATTTTTTTTAATATAATTAAGTTCTTTCCTTTGGCAGATTGATCAGCTACGTCGAGCCATGACCCTGCCCCACAACAATACAATGGAACTCAATGAAAACACGGGGCAGACGTGTGATCAGAGCTTTTCGTGTAATTAAATATTTGTCTGGGCTCGAAGAAAAAGCCTGCTTGCCAAATGACTGCAGAATGACAGTATGGCTTCCGGAAATTCCAGCTCAGCGCACTGTCCGCTGCTTTTACCAATGGGAAACACTTGCTGCCCTTTTTAAGTTTCAAAGTCATGGCACTTTAGCTCAACCTAAGGAATGCTAGTGAATTCTTATTACAAGAGTACTTTCATTGTTGTAAGCATGGTGCATTGATTCTTCTTTATGCAACTCAATAGTGAAACAACAGACGGTATGGAACTCTCACAGTAGTGAACGAATTCTGTGGTTCTGGTGAAATGAAACCTGAATTAGTCTACAAGTCCATTAAAATAACCTCCCAGGCTGTAGGTACATGGAAGGCTGCATGCATCATCAGGTTACTCACAGGAGACCCTTGTGCAGACATGGTGGACGGCACTGGTCATCAAACATGTATCCAGCAGCCTACTGATCAGCTGAAGACACGCAGTGCATGGACATTGATCTGGCGCAACTACCTTACCACTCACCGCTGCGCCACATGTGAGCAGTGTGACAAGACAGAGAGCAGATCCAGCTAGCATGCAGACTAAGCTCACCCCTAGCTAACAAACAGTGAAAGAGACAATAAGTGATATTAAATGTCTGGGTCTGGCCAAGCCTCACTGGATCTCGGGCAGCTTGAATCCACATTTATCCAGGAGGACAGACAGGAGGCAAAAAAAGGCAAATCTTTTAGAGAGGGGAATATATTTCATATAGCTGTTCTTTAACAAACTATGAAATACTTTTACAGAAAGCAACCAAAACTGCCAATGTGTGCTACTAAGATGGTGTATGCATCATTACAGTGTGCCATGCTGTGCCGCCACCCTCGACTCCCACACCATTTTGCCAACCCTTTGTCATCTAATCTGAGGTTTCTGTGGCTTTGAGCTGGCCTAGCGGCAGGAGGCTCCACAGTTGTTTGGGTATTCTTGATACCTTGAATTGTGGGTCTTAGGCCAAAGGATTAGCCCTCTCACATGCATAACTGAATCCCAGTAGAAGACTGTACCAGGCTGCCACAACAAAGTAAAATAAAGCACTGGCTATGACAAAGCAGAGATGCATGCCTATTCCAACACAGCATGTTTTCATTTCTCCGGTGATAGACAATGTACAAGCTGTTGGAGAGAGGTATTTCCAAGTGTTCAGTAGATACTGAATAGGCAACTCAAATTGTTAATGTTTTATAAACATCTTACAATGTGGTGCCCAGAATTTACCACATGTAGCTTAACACAGAAAATGGAGTGGATAAAGATACCTTGGGTGTCTTGTTAGTGCATTGTCAACATTATGAAGCACTATATCAATGCGGCTACAATACAATATCTGACCTCAAGTGATCTAGGAGTCATAGCAAATTCCAAAGCAAATTGGTGTAAGTCCAGTATCTGAAAATTCAAGCAATTTCCCACACAGCTTTGAAGTTCAAATACGAACCTCAGTGGCTGCAGATGATAAATGCAGAGGGGCAGGCCAAGGGAGTTTCACGGTGTGCCATATACGTTAGAGCAAGTAAAAGCAAAATAAATGGGTAAATTAAAGAACTCATGCCCCAAACGCCATATCCATCCTTAAGGGGCCTGTCAACTTCGGCCTAGATGCACATCCCCTCAGAAAGAACAATGATGGTGATCGAGGACTGCCTGCGAGAGGTAACCATATGGGAAGACACAAGAGACCAAGTGCCCTGCTGTATTTTAAGAGTTCCTCCCCGTGACTCCTGGTTTCCTTCTGTGCCAGAGTAACCACCCCACCATCAAAACAGAGCTCATCAATTGGATAACTACATGAGTCCCTTCAGTCCTGAATGGTACTTGCAACAGCACTACAAGGGAGGAAAATATTACAGGGACCTTGGTATTAAGAACTGATTCCTGTGCATAATCGAACAGAGCAAAAACGATAGAGATCTCTCAAAGCAGCAAGCAGGCTATTTTCTGTAGAAACACTCCGTTAATGGAAAATGCAAGCTGTCATAGCCTGGTATAGAAAGGAATTATTCCCAGTGACATTTATAGTTACACTTGTACCATGCAACCAGACAAAAACCCTCCCTTCCTTTAGCAACCAATAGTGACAAATGGGGAGGACTAAGAGGGTGTTGTGAGGATCAGTATTCATTGACTCGATTTGTGTACCAGAAAATCTTTTTAGGGAAAAGCAAATGAAGCTTGGGAAGTATGGATATACCTCCCCCTGAAACCAGACACAATCTGAGCTGTCAAGAGCTTTATGATGTCTACCACAATGCTAATGATGATTGGAGTTGAAAATATCATGCTATCTCATCCCAAATACTTAAGAATTCAAAATCGTCCACATAGAGGAGATAAGTCCCTAGATCCATCCAACTCACAGAAATCCAGTGCAGCTGGGGCAGATGCAGTCATATGGTGTGCCCATCCCGACTAAATGCCAATGCCACAGGGCTACTGGCCTTATACAGGCTTCAGCCTGCTAAGGTACTCACTAATTTGCCTGCAGGACAGTTTGCATCAGACACCAGACTGGCTTTCCATGTTGCAGTGACGAAAGTAACAAAGCTCATTATTCCATTCCACCTCAACCTTATGCAGACTCGTACAAAAAGACGGTCACCCGTTGACTGCACTACACCACTGGGCTTCACTCTAGAAACAATCTAAATGTACAAGCACATGTCAAATCCAAGTCAAAGTCCTCCACACTTCCTTGGGCTCACACCTTTCATCCCAAAATGGAATTCAAAACTGCAGTCAATATTTACTCTTCACTAGGCTCCCAAGTTTCTATTGGTGTCAAAATATTACAACGGTCACCGATTCATAAACACTGTCATCAAGGTGCTTCGTCTCTACCATAAATCGTTTCAGGCACAGACTTTGGTTAACTTTATTTAAACGCAAAAAATACCCAGGTTTTCCAATGTGACAACAAACTCATATATACTATATTCTTTTTATTTTATAATATTCCTCGTGCATAAAATAGGAATATGCTACAAATCCCAATTCTTGTGGAATACAGGAGGGATATTATAACAAGAGGAATGTAGTTTATATTAGTTTTTTGTCACAAAGGGGAAAACTTTGGTATGTTCTGCGTTTGAAAACAACCCTGTCCCCTTTGTCAGTGAGGGGTTGCTCCTTGACAATTGCTTAATGTACTTCTTTATTTAAAACCCTGCTCTTCAACTTCGATCTACAAAGGCCACTCTGGTAGCTATCCCAAGAAGTAAACGCATGCAGACTTGAGGCCGTGCTTTTGTGGTAGTCACTGTTAGGGCATGGAACACGCTTCCACGGTCACTTAAAACTCATCTCTTTTCTTCTAAAATGGTTTTTCCATCTGCCTTTTTAGGTCTCACTAGAGTCAGCGCATGCGCTACTCTTGCGAGAAATTTAGTAGGTGGTCTAAAAGTGCTACCCAGGCCGGCCACCAGCTTGCTATTACGCACACAAGCGCGAGTGACATGCACAGCACTTTTCCCCATCGCACGCGCCCGTGTGCAGAAAACTCGCATCACCACTGGCGTTTATTTTTTTATTTCATTTCGCGGGTGCGCAGCATTAATTTCAGTGCTGCCCGGCCAATGCTTGTTCTGAGAGGTTGCAACTCTGGAAATTCTTTTTACGTGTCCTGCATGTCCCTTCCTCACTTGTGAATGTTTACCCAGCAGCACTTGGCATGCTTGGGTTTTTAGAACAGATTATGTTGATGGTTCCTGTCAGAGGAGGGACGTGATGAGCCCTTGAGTGGTTTCCTGCTGGAAGCAGTTGTCCTGGGCAGTGACCCCCTTAGGCTCCTCGCTCCATCACGAGACGCCCAGGCAGAGTTTCCCGCCCAGTGTATTTCCTGAATATTTGCAGCCAAATTAACTGGGCTCTGAAGGGAATTCGACGTTTCTATTCTTAACACTGAAGGTCACCGCCTCCATCTCTATAACTCTTTCTCTAGTTCTTGCGGTCCCACGTGTTTTGCCATCAGTACAGTACAACCAGCCTGGGCGGTGACGTAATTTTTAACATTTGTATACCCATAATGCAGCTGCGCAGCAATTGATGTGATGCAGGGTTGCTTTCCAAGTACAAATCTTTTTTTTAAATAATATTAATTTATTTTGATAGGAAGGATACCCCAAGCGTAGTACTTGCAGTGTTTTAAAAATTGAGAAAAACACTCTTAGTATGAAATTATTTGAAAATGAGACTTTATATACCGCAGTGTATACTTGTTGATATGTAGTTTCATAATTCCCATCTTTGCCATATACAGTGTGCTCGCGCCCATGGGGCCCAAAGAGGTCCTGTGTGTGATTCCTTCTCCTGGCTTTACCTTCCAAGTCAGGGGATCACTTTGCAGCCTAAGGTTTTTAGGCCCCTTCCTTCTCTTGGCTTTACCTTCTTATAATACAAGTCACAGTAAGCCAGCACTGGCTGAAAGTGCGACGACTAAAGGCAAGGTATATTTTGCATTTATAAATATAAAATTAATGATACTAAATAAGCTACGTTATACTCATGCACAGCTGAGCTACACTTTTTTTCCACACGAAGCACTTCTCAAATAGGCCACAAAGAAGTCAAATCGAATCCAGGCTAAAGAAAGCTGCAAATTGCTCCCGAAAGTTGGTAAGTCCTTAAATTTTTCGGGGTTCTTTAGTACTTTATTAGCCGTACGGCATCTTGTAAATAGATATATTTTTAGGTTGCTCTTGTATGCTTCTCTCCCGCCCATGTCGCTCTCACCCTGTCTCGCTCGTTTGTTTGTCGTCCCGGCCTGTGCTCCATGTTGGTCTCTGCCATGTGCTGCTTTAAGCCCCTTCTTCCACCCTGCTTTTATTTTATCCCCACACCCCCCTCCTCCATTGCTCACCCATTCCTCATTGGCATCTCCATTATTTTGGGCCTTTTTTTGCATGGCCAAGCAACAGCAAACAACCCACTAAAAAGTGCCACCTCAAAAGCATTTCTGCACGCATTATTTTTTACTGACTTAGGCAGTATGCATTATCAATAAAAAAATGAATGAAAGGAAAATAGCACACGCGTCATTTCCTGGGTGCACGCAATTGTTGAGACGCATGTGCCCGCCTACAGAATGACATGACCGGCAACAGCTGCCAATTTAGATTTTTGCTGATGTTGCACAGTTTGGGTAAACACCATTGGCAAAGCCAAAAGGTCGAAAAGGCTTCGCCAGTGCTTGTTTTTAAATATCTACTTCACCGGACATTGAATTTCTTGCATGTGAATAATGGGTCACACTGAATCTGAATTCATAATGTTTTGTTACACATTGCCACCTCAGTACATTTACATACCAACAGAAGAAATGGGATGAAAGAAATGGTGTGAGGGCATTCGTACAAATGCTTTTCAACTCCTAGAAATAAGTCAGACTCAAAAACATTTTAAGCTGTTTCTAAACACTGTGTTTACGAGGTGGGAATGTGATGTAAGGAAAGGGGATTCAACATCGGGATAATCATTTTCCATATGGTTTCAAAACATGCAAAATAAACTGAACAACTTTTAATTTACTCCAATGCCAAGTAGTCTATGTGCCAGTCTTAGATCAGACAACGGAAAACCTACATGAGTATGTTTAGAGGACCTAACTTATATCTGATAAACTATGGGTTTTTTTAGTTACACAATCGTAATTTGTTTCTAACTTTGTGACTTCTCAAAAAGTAAACAAGCATTGGCATAGGCAATAGGTCTCACCTTTAGGACCTTATGAGTGTTTAGTTATCCAGCACAATATCCTTGGTGCAACAACAGTAACTGTTGCATGGCTAAACGCTTATAAGGTCCCCAGTGCGAGACCTATTGGCTAATGCCAATGCTTGTTGCTTATTAGGGCTGGGGCACCATGCTCCTAGGTAGCTGGGCACATTATAATCCTCTATTCATTCATGCCTGACAAGGGGAACGCCTTACAATCTGGATGTCCTGTGATTGACTTTGCACTTCATGCAACTACATGTTGAAGCTAGGCTGGTGTCATGAACAAAATGCTCTCAACATTTCATCCCCTTTCTTGGCACACTGGTTAGAGGCGGCAGACCCGAGAGCAGAGGACGGCCCGGGACCAGGGTTCGATTCCCGGCGCGGCAGGTTTCTGGACCAGGGTCAGCGGACTCGATAATTCTCTCGCCTCGGTGCCCACTCTGATCAGCGATCACACTCGGCAACTCTGGGCATTAGCTTGCCTCATCTTCACTAACGGCCCCACCAGACCACCGGGGATGCCTGGTCTCACCCTTGAGATACCCATTAAGGGACCATCTCTCAGGGAAACCAGGAAGGGTTTTGCAGCGGTCGAAGCGCCTTTGGACCCTCCGGGTAAGTAGTGCGCTATATAAATGCCTATACATACATACATACATACATACATACGTACGTCAGTGGCTGCCCATGGAAGCTAGTAGTATTTTCAAGTTTGGTTGTATCATATATAATGCTCTTCACTAGGAGCTCAAAAGATGGGCAATCTTTGGTTCGCTTGGCTCAGTAGGAGTTCTAAGATCCTCCTCCTTCAAGTACTAGCCTTAAAAAACAAAGATCGCTTTTATAACCTTTCTCACAGAGTTCTCCACAGATGTGGGGCTCTATTCCTCCAGGGATCAAGATGAACTCTCACCAGTGCGGGGCCGCCCAGTGCGTGGCAGGTGCCCAACAGGTTGGTCCATCTGGCCCAGATATAAACGTGCCTGGTACTTCAAGCTTGGCAAGTTATCAATGAACAGTATATTTTTTTTAAAAGCCAGTGACGGTAAAAAGCAGCAAGATTCCTACAAGAAGCTTGCTAAAAAAAAGTCAACAGTTTAAGGAACCGCCATCCATTGATTGCAGTTATTTATTCTCATTAGAAGCAGCTTCTGTAACCTTACCTGCTGGCATGGGTAAAACGCAAGAAAATCTATATGTTTTGTTGCAAGAGCAAAAATTTATTAGCTGCACATCTTGGTTTGTTAGTGTAGTGAGACTTACTTTGTGTTTAAATAAGATAAAAAAAATCTTCTGATAATACAGTGACTTCAAGGATTATGCATCAAACTGAATTTACCGTCATTTTTGAGAAATCATACTATATTTCTTCCTTTTGAATCACGATAAATACAGCATCACAGAATATAATATCAACCATTTATTTAACCCCTCCCCTGCTGATGACGGAACCGCTCCGTCATCAGCTACGGTTGGGCTGTGCTGATGACGGAGCGGTTCCGTCATGGCCCGGCCGCTGCGCCTGCGCGGCGCTGATTGCGCGCCTGCGCGGCGCTGATTTCGCGCCTGCGCGGGCGTTCTATAGAGCGGGGTGGGTCATGACGGAACCGCTCCGTCACCAGCACAGCTCAACCGCGGCTGGTGATGGAGCGGTTCTGTCACCAGCATGCGGCCGCCGCGCGGCCGCCCCACCCCGTTAGCGCTGCGGCGGAATAGCCACCGCAGCGAAAGGGTTAAATGACAGCAATTTTATACAACGATGTGTTTCAGTGCTAACAAGCCCTCCAGAGCAAGGTACATAATTCAACATATCACATCACTTAGTCAAATGTGACAACTAACATTACTATACAATCTAAACACTGCTGCTCTGCAGGACAATTAAGAAACTATCTCCACACGTCAGTGTACGAGCTGCTTCTTCCCTTTTTACATGGACATCTCCCTTTAGCGTTGCACGACTCCATAGGATGCTTGGGCATGTCGCTTCTGACCTCGCAGAGAATGTTATGCTGCTTCATGCCTTTCTTGGACATTATACTGTCCCAAATATCAAATGGCAACTATATATGATGCAATGAGTCTCAGCCCTGACATCGCACTCGCAGCTCCTGCTTGGCACAAAAATATACTATTATAACTCTTCTACATATTACTCAATACCTCATTCCCCATGATGACAGCACATTTTTGCCCATGTTTTATGACCTTTGCTATCACAGCTAGAGCGGCATGACTTCATTTGGGGGAAAAAAAGTTCCAGGGCCCTCATCAGGAGGTCACTGCAGTTTGCACCACACATTGCCCCTGCCAGCAATGCCAATGACAGAACCAACACAACTACTAACCATCACACCCTATAAGAGTGACAATTCAGACTGTTCCAGGCACCCCAATCTATAAGAATGGCTTAGGCAGCAGATATTGGTCTTCTCCTCAAGCCCGTCTCCTTCAACCACACCACCGAACTCCCCTGGACCGACCACCGCTGCATCCACTTCACCTTCCAGAAACCCACCACACACCACCACACCCAACAGATCCCCGCCGCTGCTGGAGCAAAATCACCGAAGACCAACTACATGCAAACCACGCTATCAGCCCTCCCACGAAACACACGGACACAGACGACGCTGCCCACAGCCTCAGATGCTGGATCAAGGACTGCGCCAACTCCCTTGCCCCACTGAAGAAACCCCCCCACAGAGTCACCAGCAAGAGGGCCAGCTGGTTCTCCCCAGAAATCCTAGCCTCCAAGCAAGCCTGCTGAAAACTAGAGAAGAAATGGCACAGCGAACACATTCCGGACAGTCACGCAGCTCACAAGGACGCCATTCGCAACCACCATCACCTCATCAGGACTGCCAAGAAGACCTCCTTCAAAGACAGCCTCGACAACAATGCACACAATAGCAAGGAGCTCTTCAACATCGTGAAGGAACTCTCCAACCCCAGCTCCAACACCGATTTCCCGCTGTCGCAAGCCCTCTGCGACTCCCTCGACACTTTCTTCCACCGCAAGGTAGCAGACATCCATGACAGCTTCAACACCCAGACAGCTCCAACAGACAGCAACACAACAGACCCTCCGCACATCATCGAACATGCCCCCTGCTTGCCTGGGAAACCAGGTAAGCACTGATGACACCATCAGGACCATGAGCACAATCCACTCCGGCTCCCTGTCAGACCCATTCCCGCACCACATCTTCAACAAAGCTCGCAGCTTCATCGCACCCCACCTGCGCAACGTCATCAATCTCTCCCTCGAGACCGCGACCTTCCCAGAGAGCTGGAAACATGCTGAGATCAACGCCCTACTCAAAAAACCCAAGGCAGACCCAAGAGACCTCAAGAACTTCCGGCACATCTCTCTGCTCCCATTCCCGGCCAAGGTCATCGAGAAGATCGTCAACAGACAGCTAACTCGATACCTCGAAGAAAACAGAATCCTGGAACCCTTCTCAGTCAGGGTTCCGCAGCAACTACAGCACCGAGACCGCCCTCATCGCCGCCACCGACATCAGGACCCTGTTGGACAATGGTGAGACCGCAGCCCTCATCCTCCTGGACCTCTCCGCCGCCTTCGCCACCATCTGCCACCGCACAATATGTGCAGGCCTCTACGCCGCAGGGATCCAAGACAAGGCTCTGGAATGCACCACCTCCTTCCTCTCCGGCAGAACCCAGGGTGTCCGCCTCCCCCCATTCTGATCTGAAGCCTCCAAGATAATCTGCAGCGTACCCCAGGGATCCTCCCTCAGACCAACACTGTTCAACATTTACATGGCCCCGCTCGCAACGTCGCCCGACAGCACGACCTAAACATAATCTACGCCGACGACACTCAAATGATCCTCTCCCTCACAAAGGACCTCATCACTGCCAAAGCTAACCTCCACGAAGGTATGAAGGCTGTCGCAGACTGGATGAAGATCAGCCTGCTAAAGCTGAACTCGGACAAGACACAGGTCCTCATCCTCGGCTCCTACCCTTCAGCCTGGGACGACTCCTGGTGGCCGACGGCACTGGGGCAGCCCCGACACCCACCAACCACACACGCAACCTGGGAATCATACTAGACTCAACGCTCTCAATGACCAAGCCACCTCCTCCTCCTGCTTCAACACCCTCCACATGCTCCGCAAGATCAACAGGTGGATCCCAACTGATACAAGTAGGACAGTCATCCAGGCCCTCGTCAGCACCAGACTACTACGGAAATGCTCTCTACGCGGGAGCCCCGACCAAGCTCATCAAACGACTGCAACGCATCCAAAACGCCTCGACACGACTGATCCTCGACGTACCACGCCACAGCCACATCACCGCCCACCTGCGAAACCTGCACTGGCTCCCCGTCAACAAGAGGATATCCTTCAAACTCCTCATCCACGCACACAAGGCACTCCACAAGACCAGCCCAGCTTACCTCAACAGACGACTCTCCTTCTACATACCCATCCGCCAGCTCTGCCGACCTCGCACTCGCCACCATACCGCACATCCGAAGAACAACCACAAGCAGGAGATCCTTCTCCCACCTCTCCGCCAAGACATGGAATACCCTCCCACTGACAGACCCAAGCCCTGCTGACCTTCAGGAGGCTACTCAAGACATGGCTGTTCGATCAGTAGTGCCCCCCACGCCCCCCAGCGCCTTGAGACTCTTGTGGGTATGTAAGTTCGCTTTACAAGTGACTGATTGATTGAGTGTTGTTGTGTTAATCTCTAATTTAAACAAAGAGCGCCACCATGTGGCAGACTGTCATACGTGCTGTGCTGACAATTAAGTGCTGGTGCAGAGCACCAGAAACCACCTGCTCAAACTAACCACTACAAGAGCCTAGTCCTAAGAGATTTTAGTTTCTGGATTGACAGGTTTGAATCTCATCCTGCCTCAGAACTTTGTGAAATCTCTATCGACAATCTCTCATAAATCTCTCATAAATCTCAATCACGCCTTTGCAACAATAATTCCATTCGTTTATACACGCCCTAGTCTGAAAGATAAAATTGACTCCCTAAGACATCACATCATGGCCTAAAATGGCCACCCCCTGTTTGTTTTCAGTTAGAATCACCCCTCTCAAATAGTAAATGAAGGCAACAACCACATAACCAAAGCCTTCTTTGACCAAAAAAACTAATTTTACTGATGGAATTCAAGCTCAATCTTGATGCCCTTCTCAGGCATTTCAGTTGGTACCATTGCTGTAAAATCACCAATCTGTTCTTTAATTGCAACCTCTCCAATGCTGCTTACACTACCTTCCCACAACATACAAGCAGACACTGTTTTTCAACCCTACACCTGGCAGCTGACCTCATAGTAGCGAAATGTAAGTGCTGCAATATAGACGACCAGTCCGAGAGACTGCAGCAATGTGTTTGATTGTCCCGATTGCTATCAGACTTGCAAAGGACACATGTCGCAGCCTAGTGTTCCCAAAGTGGTCTGAGAAAGGGGAGCTATTCCAAGGAATGCAAATCATCTGTAACTGAGACTAGATTGATTTAGCCATCTGTCCTTCACAACATTTGTGCACAACCATCAACTTTACTGAAAGAAACCTAAGCTTTCTCAAAGACATCGCTTCTCAGCTAATTTCCACAATTGAGCACCTGCATCACGCACATCCCAAAAGTGCATATCAGGAGCTTCCCATAAAACACAATGTCACTAAACAATATCCAGAAAGGTCCACTGAGACAGCAATCATCTCTGTACCAGAAGAGAGCTGAACCCTCTCTTTAATGGGAAATGTGTGCTTCCTTCCTAGCTAAATCCGCAGCATATTTTTACAATTCATCCCTGTAAGAAACTAGGATATTAGTTGAGAGGTAAACAGCCCCACTCAAGTAACAAGCACAAGCCTGTTCAGGGTGAACCCAAACGTCACTAAAAAAACCTGTGCTTCAGCCTATGGTATGTATCTTGGCACAAAAGCAGTGGGACTTAACTTAAAGGCAATGAGTAAAGTATTTATGCAGCACTCAAACAGTAATAAAGTGAAACACAACACAAGAAAAAAATCCAAAACCAATTTTGAACAGAGTAAATTGTATTCATAAAATGACACCAAAACAACAAAAATCCAATCCGTAGAACAGGAGTAATGGATTTTTCAGGTTTCAGGTAAAAATAGTGGCGAACAGTACAAAGCGCCATTCGTGGTTATCTGGTTGTGTTAGACCGGGTCAAATTCACAAGTTCAGGCCAACCATGCTGGAGAACGAGTAGGGGCTGGATTCATCCTGGTGAAGAGTTTGCATTCTCTCAGTTAAAGTCCATGTGAGGAGCCTCAGCTGTAGTTTCACACTGGTGAGGGCCGCAAGAAGTCCATTGTCGCCGTGAGGAACAGATCGTCGGTGGAGTTTCATGTTGGTGAGAGACACAGACAGTAGCTGTTGTCACGAAAAGTATGTTGCCATCGGAACTTTGCGTTGGCGAAGAGACATGGCGGTCGTTGCTGCCTCGAGTTCACTCTAGGTCGCAAAGAGCCCAAAACTTCTGGATTTTCTCCTACAGTAAAGTTCAGTTTTTGTAGTCTTGAAGTAGGAGGAGTATACTCTGACGCCAGCCAATGGTTCAGGACCTGGTGGGGCACCTCCTGGGGTCATGACTCACTCCAGCAGAGGCCAACAGCAAAGCTCAGGCAGGTCCAGTTAGTGCTGGTTGACTGAAGTTGCAGGGTAGGCTTCTGGAAACTTGATGGGTCCCTTTAGCTAAAACAGAAGATTAGCCAACTGATCCTTGGAGCCACTACTGGGGATCCTGTGTTCAAGGCAAGCAGGTCCAGACTTCCTTCTTCTGAGAGCAGGACAGTCCTTCTGAATCGTCCACATGTCCCATTTGTCTAACCTTTCCCCTTCCCTGGATTTGGCTCCAATATGTCTAGGGGGCAAAGGCAAGCAGAAGTACATTTGAGCTGCATTTTTCAGTGTCGGGCAAGAAGCCTTAGAAGTCAGGAAGTGGGAGGGCAAAGCCCTCAGGCTATCTTTGAAGCAAGGGCAGGTTTGGGTGGTGCGACTGGTGCCACTGCACTGGGCGCTGACTCCGTAGGGGGCAGGAGGATGCTATTTTTTCAAATATATTTTTGAGTTAAAAGCACCTGCTGCAGCGTTGCTTCCCAGCAATTTTCCTGCAACAATAAAAATGTCAAGATAACTCTGGTGATTAATATTCCTGCTGGAGAGTGGAAGTTTTGACTCAAAGTGGAACAGAGGGTTAATATGCCTGCTGCAAAGCATGTGTACCATGTAGAACACAGAAGTGCATATAATGTAAGTAGTTCAGTGGTTTACTGCTTATAATAGAGTTATCCTTTTGTTACTTGCAGTTTAACAGTTAAAATCCTTATATGGAGTAAGCTATAAGGCGTCATCAAAGATCTGCATGCAGAAATGAATGTGAGAAACCGTGATTATGGAGGCTTGAGCTGCACTGTTAAAAGGGTGGTAATGAGGGAAACCGTGGAGAAGGAGGTTATTGGGCGCACCAACAAACATTGTTGCACTGGATGCCATCAGCACTAAAGCCGGCCCTGTTTGAAGCTCAGGAAAAGCGGAGTACAACCCCCAATGATATTGCTCAGGAGAGGAACACTCTGCCCCACACCCAAAGCCCATTGGTCCCCATGTCAGGAAGGAATGCAATTTTTTTAAAAGCAGCATTTTGATAATGGCAACTTAAAATCTGATTTTTCCATTAAGAAGGATTTTAAAATTACAAATCAAATGAGTGGAAGTAGTATATCTCTGTATGCTCCCAAATTGAATGTATCACTTATTACCTGTAATATGGAAACTAGTGTTCATCTATGGAGAAGTAGTGTTGCTCCAGTGAAAAACAACTCTGGGAGATTTTCAATGCTAGGTCATGCAAAACCACAGGCTCTGTTTTTTAAATACTATGCACACTGCCCTGTGAAACAGTAAGGCCCATATTAAGGGAAACTTGTATATGTTGAAAAGGAAGGTTAAGCCTAGCAAAAGGTTTATTTTGCCAAGTCAAAATGGCAGTTCAAAGTTGCAATACATGCTACAGTGGCAGGCCTGAAACATGTTTTACAGTGCTACTTAAGAGGGTGGCACAATGAGTGCTGCTGCCCACTAATAATATTTCATCAACAGGCCCTGGATACATGTGCTACCATATACTAGGGCCTTATAGGGAAATTAAATGTGCCAATTAGGTGTATACCAACTTTACCACATGTAAGGGAGAGAGAGCACAAGCACTGAACCTCTGTTTAGCAGCTGTAAATGCACAGAGTCCTAATGCCAACATACACAGGTTCAGCAAAAACAAGGTATGTCTGGGAGAATACCACACCAAAGATGTCGGGTCTAACAATCTTTCATTTTTTCCTAAGTGTGTCAGAGTGCCTGTCCCTCAACACACTCCTAATTAAAACATCCTTTGACACAGAGATACAATGAAACTACTGCCATACATGCAGCAAACTATCGATTCTCAAAGAGACCAGATCTGTCATCTGCCAGTCTTGGGTTTTGACTCTGATCTGGACCAGATATTGTCCTGCTCTCAAGTGTAATATAATAGACTCATCGATACTGACAAGAGACATCCATAGTTGATCATCCAACAGCACAGTTCACTGCCTTTCGGCAATGTCCTCCACAGCACTCACCCGTAACACACAGTCAGTGCTATGGGACTTCAGGTCCCACTCTTCGATGGGTTCAATCTTTCCTATCAAACTGGGAACAGAATTGATGTTTTTATGTCACAATCCACCCCTCGCCATCTGTTCAGTACCCAAGAAATAACCAGTTTCGTTTCCCCCTTCACATTTACATGCCCAGTCTTGTGGTTTCTTGAAGTCAGGAGACTCTCAATAAACTCAGATGCCAATGGCCTGAACATGTACAGTTTCAGCAGCTCCCACTAAGACTGCACCACAGGTCTTTTTCTGCTTTCATACTGAATGGGGTGATGTTTATTTAAGTCTGAGGCTGGGAGCCTCTCTAGCTCTCACATTATTACACCACTGCATTCATTCAGCAAAGCCAACATAAACGTTTCTGACATCCAGTAAACTCTTTGTCGTCAGTTCAATGTCTAGAGTGTTATTCTTCCACATCGTGTAATATCTTGCCATCCTTACCTTCCTGTACTACCCAGTCCCACCAGAGAGACTCTTATACCCTTATAGGCTATGCTAATTGTTAGCAACTGGACCAACTCTGTGAAGATCAAAGGGCTTATGGCTGCCTAGCTGCAAGCAAGGACCAAACCACCTCACTCTTGAAGCAGTAGCAGGGAGACCTGAATCAAAATCTAATGTGCCTCACTAATATATTAAAAGCTGGAATCATACAAAAGCCTTCACAAGAAAAACACCCTATACAAACGTACAAGAGCACTCCCTGAACCCACCTTTACAAATCAAAGACAATGCTTCACAGGAACGCCCTTTGCCCATCATTTGGAATCCAGCGATACTACTGGTGTCGCCAGACACCATCAAACGTTGGCAAATTCTTACAAACACATCTCTTCGACTAGCATCTCCCCCACCCATCACCCCCATTATCCCCTGGGGCAGTTTACCATTTACTCTAATTAGGATAATTTGGACATGCAGATTATTTATTTAGTAATGCTTGCATTAAAAAACAAATTGAAAAATAAATGTAAATCTAATTGCACAGGAAAATAAATTGGCTGGCTCCAACTGCTGTTTGCTCATATAAAATAACTGGCAAGTCCTGCTTTTAAAAGCATCAGCCGCCCACACAAACTCGTTATACAATCTTGTTTACAGATCCCTGCCTGGCCTTTTTAACTTCCCAGCCATGCAAAGCCACGTATCCACGTATCAAAATGTCTCACTTCCTCCATGCCTTGCCCTGAAACAAACACCCCTCAACATCCTCACCCTCAATCACACTTTTCAGTACATTCAGAAATTGCTGAACCACCACGGGGAACCAAAGTATTCCTTAAAAACAAATAGTATACTTCATTTGATAGCAGCACTATAATTGCTCAACATCCAGAAATATCAATGCGCTTTTAACGGGCTTGTCTGAAGCCAAGTAGGCGGGCTTGAAAAAGCAATCTTGAGGGCGCCCAGGTGGGCCAGTCAGTGGCGCATAAGCCTCCTAATATCAGGGTCATGCACTCTAGTCCCATGTTGGGCATAAACAGTCATACATTAAAAGCCTCACACAAACAAATACATTGACAATGCATATATGTGTATTTAAAAAGACAGTACTCTTCTTCACTGGGTGTCTTGGCAACCCCAATGGGTCAATTGACTGGGCGGGCTGGTCTTTCCATGGTCAACAGGTTGCACATGAGCTATGGTATTCCATTGATGGCTGAAAGTGCTGTACACAAGATGCCCGGGCTATTGCCACCAGTAACAATACACCTGAGAACATGTCTCAAGTATTTTCAGCAGCAGAAAATATACCTTCCTAATTGGTGGTCTCTTCAGTGCCGAGATAAATAAACACTTCTGATGTTCTGCTCTTGTTTTTTTCTTTGGTTCAGTATTTAGAGAAGCAAGAGGCGAGTCCATGAATGAAGATCGGTTTGCCGATCCCGGAAGGACACGGTAGTAAATGTTGGATTGTTGCCCATACGCAGTTCCAGGGAAGTGGTTCAAATACAGGGAGCGCAAAATGTTGATAAACATTTCACAAAGAGGTGGGGGTTGCCTGCATAACCTTGATCTAACACCCTAGGGCCCCGGCACCTCGAGAGCTGTACCTGCCCCGTGCTACACACTTATATTCAACAGGCTGTGTGTGGCACGAAGCGGAGGTACAGCGTGCGCACAAGGACCCTTTATGAGAGGCAGCCGGCAGTCAAGCGTGCAAACAGGAAGGCAGAAGCGCGGCGCGTGCCAAGACCGGGAACAAACGGCTCGCGCGAACAAAGCAGAGCTGCAGCCCACGAGTATGTATCAGGAAGTGGAACACAAAGCAGATGTTTATGCCGCGAAACAACACCAATCGAGGCATTGTGAGCCAAATCGTTGGCAGCTGAAGGTAAATAAATGCATCAGTGCATATTAGTCT
The DNA here is from genome assembly GCF_964263255.1 of Lissotriton vulgaris. Taxonomy (NCBI): domain Eukaryota; kingdom Metazoa; phylum Chordata; class Amphibia; order Caudata; family Salamandridae; genus Lissotriton; species Lissotriton vulgaris. Next base: position 512,404,910 of record NC_141689.1, read on the forward strand.
TCAAAACGTCCCCTTACCAACCACTACCAGTTCCTGGGTCCCTCAAGTGAAGAGTACAACCCACATTCAGAAGCTATCTGCTCTCTCTTTGAAGCAGAGGTCTTATCACGTGGAACGAATTGGAGAGGCAAGTTTAGCCAACGACAGGCACATCTCTCTCGCCTTCATGCCTCGAAGAGTGTTCATGTGCTTTTTCACTGAAAAATTGGTTTTCCTACTTGGCTTCTTTTTTCAGGTGTTTTTAGTTTATTCTCAGTTTCATAACAAGTACACAGCCATTTCAAACTGTCAAATAAATACAATTGACTCAGTTCTAGCGTTTAAATCTGCTCTTTGGCAGTCGTAAAATAGCCAATTATTATTCCGCTTATTACAAGGGTATCAATTATTGGCAACTCGAATGTGCCAGAATTCCAGCTATGCATAATAAAACATGCAAAACTCAACAGCACTGTGAAAAGTATAAAAGCCCTCCTGTTACTCTACTTATCAAGACAACTAATTAAGGCAATGATGTAAAATAATGCAACAATCAGGAAAAGCACCAAAAAATTGTTGCCTGAAGCCCTCTGCAGAGTCAGTTTTAGATTAGATGCTCCCAAACCAGTCTTTCCAAAGCGAGCTGGTGAAACGGACTAGACATCTGTAAGATGTGTACTGAAGCTGGACTCAGGTGTTCATGTAGTTAGATCCTTTAGTAAGTGTCAAGATACTGATGATGGGGAGTACTTCTCGATGAACCACCAGGAGCTGGGCAGACCCCTGCTCAGCCTCCTCATGAAACTGATATCACCATTCACACATACACAGGTCACATCCCTAACATTACATGAAGAAGTAATCTTCCAGGCTTGGCAGTGGTGGAAAGTCATGCATCATCGCTGAATGGAAACAACACCTGAGCAGCATGAATGGTCATTCCACTGTACAGGAGTGGCACATTATGGAACCTAAGTATGTTGCTCTGCAACATCCCACGACAAAGCTCTACAATTGGTGCACTCTCAGTTACTGGTGACGCAATGAGAAGACCATGTGATTCCCATCACCCTGATACAAGCTCCGCCCATACATGAACATAGAGCTTCCTGCTGTTCAGTCGACAATCATGCGTGGCCCACTTCACCTGATTATTCCAGGCAAAGATCTGTGGGTGCAGCACCTGAGCAGCATTCAAAACTTATGAATGTTGCCCGCAATCTCACACAGGTTAGAAAACTTGATCAGCATTAACGGGTCCATCGCGAAATGTCTAACAAAATTGATCATAAATAGGCAGCATCTGTAACCATTCTTTACCAAATTCCTGAAAAGGAAGTACACTCTCCTTTTGCTGGTGCGCTCCACAATTGATCCTTCTCCACAAAACACCTCTGAACCATAGTATCTGGCACAAGACCTCCTAATTCTCAGTCTCACCTCAGCTGACATTGAAAACCAAACATCTGTACTCCAGCCATAATAACCCCTCGTCAGTTACCAGAGGGTGACAGATGTGGACTAATGCTTCTCCTAAAATCAGGCCATGAACATCTTCCAGCATTTGTCAGAACCTACGACTCTTCAGCTACAGTCATCACTTTCTCCTTAGAACTCCTGTATCTAGCGAGAGATTATACAGATGAGACAGAGGCAGGCCAGATAAGAGTTCTCTTATTTCATGCTTCCCTTAAAGCATCTGACCATTCCACAACAACCTCAGAGGCTTTTCTCTGCACACATTGTTCTTTAAAATTCAGTGCGAGTTATGGATATAAAAAAGTTGGACTGACACACACACACACCATTGTTTATATATCACTATGAGAACCGGCCATTGACAATAATGAAGTGTGTAATTACAATTCTAAATCCACGCGTGCCTTGATTGTAGGGTAGGTTATAAAGCGCACCAAAGCAAGTCAAACTGCACTTGCAGTTTTTTTTATGCACTTTCTCGAAAGTACCTAGACACAATACAGTGACCGGTCCTCACAATGCATCAATCCTCACAAAGATAGTGTTTGTCTGGTGCTGTCAAGGGTAAACCACGCTATGAGAAGAACAAATCCTGTGCACACGCCGATGAGATCAGTAGTCCTAGTGTCAGGACGCAATATTACATGCAAAAGGAAATGTACTTGAAAGTTCAAAATCAAGCACAAAGGTTCGTGTAGGTGAAGAAGTTTTTTATAAGTCAATTGTTGGTCAGTACAAACTGGCTGGCTATTTTCTGTACTGACCAACAATTCACTTATAAAAAACTTCTTCACCTACACAAACCTTTGTGCTTGATTTTGAACTTTTACGTACATTTCTTATTGCATGCAATATTGCGTCCTGACACCAGGACTACTGATCTCATCGGCGTGTGCACAGGATCTGTTCTTCTTCTAGTTTGGTCTAGGCCTCCCTAAACCAGTGCAGGGGTGTTTTTCCATTTGGGCTTGTGTTCCCCTGTCCTACATTGCACCGCGTGCCCACCGCACGAACATCTCAACCAAGAGTTCACACCGCTTAGAGCGCCACTGCTTCCTGTTCTCCCAACTCAAACCCATTCTCTTTCAAAAACCCACGCTATGGGGACCAACACACACACACACACACACACACCGACCGAAACACACACACTATATATACATATATATATATAAAAATATATATATATATATATATATATATATATATATATATATATATATATATATATATATATATATACATACACATACATATATACATCGTAGGCTGCCAGCTTCAGTGTAAGCAGAACACCGAAAGGATTTGCCACAGAAGGTAACTATCTGGAATCTAAAGGCAGCGGGGAAAAGAGTCCGGGAAATCACAGCTCGGCGGAATAAACTTAGCAAACTCAAGTTGTTATTAAGCGTGAATTGATGTGGAAAGTGGCCGCTCTTGAAAACAATATAGCTTTGAAATTGAATCTGTAATGAAATTACGTGAAGAAGCCGCCGACTAGGTATTTAGTGAAAAATGCAACACAGCGGAAATTCCAAAACATGGAGTGGATTCTGAAGTGAAGTGAAGGAAACTGAGAATAACGTACATTTGCTGAAAAGGAAACTCGAAAAGCTGCGATGCAGTGACATTTCCAAATGGTAGGAGGTTAAGTCTTTGAGAAGATACCTAGATGTAGGACGAATTTCTCGAGGTCTGCGCGTGCCGACAGCCCCTACATATGAAAACCCGATCTGGAAATGTTAGGGGAATGGCCGCAGAATAATGCGTGTGCCTCAGAGAACATGATGAAAATATTAATAAAATATGCTTCTAAGGATTGAGACAAGATATTGGCTGAAATTATGACAATAGAAGCTGATTTAAGTAAATACATGGGAGATGAGGCAATGAAGAAATTCCAATTGGAGTTAAATGCTCGTTTGACGAAATATGAGCATACAACAACTGAAAGGAAGGACACTAAATTTCAGAGGGACCGTCAAGATTATGCGCAAGGCAAATATATACATTTACGTGTCGTTTTGGTAACATCAGGAAACAAAGGATGGCAAAAGGAGCTAATGGGAAGCAATTAGCGATCAGCATTACACAAGCAGAGCGAGGAGATACATCGGAAGCAAGCTCACTTGTAAGCTTGGACATCGAAACTGCATCAGAAGATGGTAGTGCTCACGTAGAGACCGTGATGAAACCACCACCCATCATTGTGGAGTTTGGTTTTTATACCAGGACCGGACTAAAGGAGCAAGGCCGAACCCTCAAATTCCAAGAAAGGAAAAATACAGAAACAGAAAAACAGACGGGGTGTGAATGGAACTGTGATCAGGAAAAAAAGAAGACATTTTATCAGCACAAGAATTGGAAGAAACAATAGACCCAGTAACAGTCATTAATTTAACAGACTTGATTCTATGTGAAGAAGAAATAAAAATCTTGTCTTTGGGACTTTCATTTTGCAAGCGAACCAACTTCAATTACACGCAGACTCGTATTGATTTTTTCAAATATATAAGAAAGTTGAAACTTAAAAAATATTTCAACGTGAGGAGCAGCAATAGTAAAGAAAACTTGATATTGATGAGTGAAGAACCTGGAAATCTGGAAGTGGGAGATATGGAGGTACAATTTGAATGTCAACAACTGATCAGGGAAGCTGAGGGGTTAGATTTGGTGGGGACTATTAGTTAGACAGATTATTTATTCTGTTTAGATGTGTGACAGACCACCCACTGTTTTCAGACCCAAATCAACTTTTACACCTAATACCCCAAAAAACGCAATTGATTTGTTCTCAGAACTTGTGATAAAAGATCTAAAACAGTCTAAAACAGTTATCGGTAATGTCTAGCAAGGAATTTCTTAATGAAACTATGTTTGAGAAAAAGTATCAGGCTGTAATAACAAAAATACAGTATAGACAGGATATAGTGGTCAGGCAAGCGGACAAGGGTGGAAACCTTGTTCTCTGGTCCTTGGAAGCGTATAACTGTGAAGCCACAATACAGCTCCGAGATGGAGACTGTTACCAGAAGGTCCCACACAGCAATCTGTCAGAAATCAAAAATAAATATGTGAAAGACCTTGCAAGATGGAAAGAACTAGGTCTAATTAGCTAATCAGAATACTTCTATTTAAAAGTAGACAATCCGGTACTGCCCACTTTATATTTAATACCAAAGATTCACATGCACAGAGAAAAACCTCCAGGGCGGCCTATTATTTCTGCTATAGGAAGTCTATTTGAACCAACTTCCAGGTACCTAGATTCCTTTTTACAAACATATGCAAGAGCGCTACCAGCCTATATACAGGACTCGAGAGATTTTTTTTTAACCAAATAGCAAATGTAGTGTGGGAAGAGACATACCTTTTAATTACATTAGATGTTGTAAGCCTATACACTAGTATTGCCCATGATGATGGTATACAGGCAATCAGACACTTCTTGAGTAAGAGACCCATCAATTTATATCAACATACTAATATGTTGATTGAAATGTGTAGATTGTGTCTCAATAACAATCATTTTCTGTTCGGAGGAGACACTTATAGGCAACTACAGGGCACAGCGATGGGCACCTGCTTCGCCCCAGCTATGCTAATATTTGCATATGGACTGGTGGGAGGGGCAGGTGCTCAGAGCTGACGATGGCAGGGAATGGAGAGACCACATAACTAAATGGATCAGATTTATTGATGATCTGTTCATTGCGTGGGATGGATCCAGAGAATCAGCCCAGGAGTTCAATGACAACATCAATGTAAATAATTTGAACTTAAGATTCACTGAACATATTAGTGAGATAAGTGTGACTTATCTAGGTATACATCTCACAAGGAGCAATTCTAACGAGAACATACAGAAAGCCAACCGCAGGCAATACAATTTTGCACGCGAAAAGCTTTCACCCACCAAGATTAAAAATGAGCATTCCTTATGTAAGAAAATTTAAGGATGAAGAGGAATTGCAGTGAAAGGGATGCTCTGGGTGTAGCACAGAATGCTTTAACTGAGATTCCTACAAAGAGGATATAGACGAGAAACACTAAATCAAGCAAAAAAAAAAGGTAGACCGCTCAAAAAGAGAGACCTTGTTGAAGCCTGATGCAGACAAGATGAGAGAAAAGATACGCAGGATCAAATATGAATGATTACTGGGTATAATGCCTACCAGGCGAAAGTGAGAGATAGCCTGGGTAGACATTGGTACCTCGTGAAACAAGATCCAGTGCTGCAAGGTAAAGTGTCAAGAAGACCAATGATAACATTCAAAAAGGCAAATCAATGAGGGATGACCTATTCAAGACGAATCTGGAAGTCAAGAAGGGAGGAAGCTGGCTGAAAGCCAGCCCAGGCTTCCATAAGTGCTAGAAATGTAAGGCTTGCAGGTATGGCACAATTAACACCAGGTCTTATCGCCTCTACTAAACATCCCTTGGATAATCAGAACCCTATTAGGCTGCAAAAGTCAATATGTTGTCTACATTTTAAGATGTTCATGTCCAAAGATGTACATTGGCAGTACTATTCATATGGTTCATGTCCGTATTTTACAACATCTAAGGGCAGTAAAAAATAATGATAAGAACTATGTGGTAGCCCGACATATAAATGAGGAACACAAAGGATATTTGAATGACTTGGCCGATTTTGTGATAGACTAAGTTCCTAAAAACCTGAGAGGCGGTGACAGGGAGAGGAAACTCAGAAAACTAAAATCTAAGTACATACTCCTGTTTAATACCAAGACTCCTTATGGATTAAATGTGGAGGAAGACCTACATGTACATTTAGTGTAATTTAAAGTTCCATTTCAAAGATTTTAAACACAATTTTTTAAATGTTGTTAATCAGAGGAAGGAAGAAGACTATGTATGCATATACAATAAGAAAACCTAAATCTATGTTGAGTGAATCCAATATCTCTATGACATCAAGAGTGTAGTTAAATGAAGACAAGGGTTAAGAAGAGTTATCGCAGAGAGAAAAACAATAATAATGGTTTTAAATCTAAAATCATGTTGCATATTGCATTAGTTATATTGTTAGCACTTGCACTTTACCTATTGGGATTGCTATATTTGCATACAAATTTGAGATTCAATGTTTCAATGCATTGTATCTATGAATCATAATGTGAAAAAGCACTAGCACTTTAACAATCTAATAGCAATATGGTCAATATTGAATACGGTTTGCACTTTATTTGCAATTTTGCACATGGTATTTTGTACTGTGGAGCACTTACACTTTATCAACTCTTTGCGACAATCCATTGTCTTTCACTTATGTACTAAAATGAAATGGTTTGATTTATTGACAGAAATTGAAAGAGGATTATGTTTATGGGCACTGGCCCGTTATTTTCGTCGTGAAATAATTTTTAGACCGCAAATCTAAATGAGAATTAAAGGCACAAGACACATTGGATGCGCTTATTCTGGAGATGTTATCAATGGATATAGAGACAAAAAATATGTTTTAATTGAGACTACACTGAGGAAAAGTAATTGAAATCCTCAAAATGATTTTTTTCTATGAATTAATAGTAAAAAAATCCAAGTGGTAATATACATGAAGAATTCGCAATGTAAATTTTGGTATAGCGCATGGGACAATTATGTTTTTTTAATCTATAGTGAAATTTTTAACTATTGGATTATTGAAGGTGTTTTGTAAATGTGGTGATATCACGTATGCAATTACCAAGTCTTTCTTCCTTATTCATTTTGAAACTGATCATGTGATTTACGAGCCTCTGTTTGAAAATATCGGATTTTAAGTGGCTGCCCATTGTGACAAGGCAGGTGTGCCGAAACGCGTCAAGCGAAAGAAGAATAAACAACAGCTTAAATGGCAAAGCTTATTCCTTGTGTCGGAGTCCGATTTTTAAAGTAAAGTCGGGAGTGGTTGGAAGATAGATAGATAGATAGATAGATAGATAGATAGATAGATAGATAGATAGATAGATAGATAGATAGATAGATAGATAGATAGATAGATAGATAGAACTCTATCCCCCTCCACCCCTTTTCTATTTCATGTGTAACAGTGAACCCCGGAGGGCCCTTGACAAGGTAAATATTCATAGGTGTAGTAACGTTAATGATATTCTTAACCTCCTACTCCAAAAGGGCTTTGAGGTGGTCTACACTGTGGCTTAGGAGAGGGAACCAGGCAAGTGCACTCTTCCTCAACTCAGCTAATACATCTTATATGATTTTAAACACAGACAATAACTTACATATTTTCACTACTCAGAAATAGGTTCAGTATGTCTCCCTTCTATTAATGTGGCTAGATATCAAAATTCACTGGCTACTTCACTGGCATGGTAGGGGGGTGTGCTTGGCACGCGTACTGAAAAAAGTATGGGTAATGGGAAGGCAGGAGAGACAGGCGTATCTGTTCCCTCTAGTCCCTGGAAATGCAGAAATGCCATGAGGGATTAAAGGCACATCTAGTGAAAGGATGGAAAGGTGCTTTGGAGAAGTTGCCATGACGAGCCACAAGATAAGAGGTTGTTAACATGATCCCAACATAGCCAACAGTGGCAGCTGGTAAAATTTAAAAGTGGTAGGGCGAAATTACCTTATCGATTTTGAATGTCTGTACTTGACGTTCTAAACTTGCTTTTAGGTCAGGTAAGGTCCGCTTCAGAGTTTTACACTAGACAGGGCTGGTGCGAACAGGCTAGTCGTGTTAGACACATTTGTGATAGTTATTTAAGGTGACAACATGTCTAGACGAATTCATGTTTTATTTAAACAGATAATGCCCAAGAGATTATATTTTAGGCAATCCATGCTATGCTCTAATCTTCTCTGCTGTCATCTCTGTGCACTCATTATTTATCTATGTGCTGCCTTTTCCGGGGCAGTTATGGCCTGGTGCCAACGATTGGCAACTTGAAGCATGGCAGCGTTTCTAGATTTTGGGAGTGTACCTGGGGAACGTTAAGATTTCGCCTCAAAATGTCTGCGGTACTGCACCCATTGTGTAGCCGATGGTAGGGCCCAGCTCACCAAATAAGGTGATTTGGAGATGACTGCAAAATACAGAGTGGGGTCTCTCCTCAGAGTCCACGATTTAATAAGCAAACTACATAACCACTCTATTAACATGCTGGGAAAAGAGATGGGAGTACTGGAGTGAGGGTTCCACGAGCAGCGCATTCGTAGCAATACTAGAAAATGAACCATATCTACATTTCACAAGTAGGAGATGAATCAGATCTAACAGAATATGCAAAGTAAGCCTTTAACCTCCTGAGGCCAGAAAGGGGTTTGAATTCCCTCTGTAAGCAGTCGCGGCCGGCATTACGGGCGGGTGGAGGTTTGGAAATGGGGTCGTCGCGGAGGGGATGGTGGGAGGCGGGATAAATAAAATAAGAGTAAAACTTACCTTCCTGCATTTGCTTAAGTCCCGAGATTCCAGACTCCTGCCGTCCTGCGTTTCGAATTCCTAGGGTGCTCGTCATCGGGAAGGCTGCAGGCAGCCTCCCTCCCCTCCACCACAGCATTGTGATTGGTGAGGCCGCTGCCCCACCCGGATCATTTTCTCTATGTATGCTGCAGCATACATAGAGAACAGGGAGAGTGGGCGGTGTTGCTCGAGGGCAGGGGGGAGTGGCTTGCCCACTGTTGTTCATACTGACTGTTTGGGCGACCTTAGCCACTCCCCCCCCCCCCCCCCCCCGGGCCCTCGAGCAGGACAGCCCATCCCCAACCAGGAATTTCTGCTTTCTCGCCGTGCGAGAAGGCAGAAACAAATGGTAGTTATTACCATTTATGTTTCTGCCTTCTCGCACTTACTTGACAACTGTTTGTACTTTCCTCTGTTCTTACTATAAAATTAACAAAAAGCATTTTTTTTAAAGAATGGCGTGAAGAAGAGAGAGAAAGTGGGAGCAAATGTGGGTGGTCGTTCATGGATATGGCAATCAGGAGCTAGTGGAGACCGGGTGTAAAAGGGGAGAAACTCCTCAACCCACCTACCTTTAATGCGCAATTTGTGAATGTAACTAAAGTATCTTGTGTTAACATATTGTCATTTGCAGACAGCAGATTTTCTATTGAAATGGTCACTACATTTACGCTGAAGTACAGTTTTACTGATAGAACTATTTCACACAAATTGTGTGAAAATTGGATTTCAGTGAATATTTGTGTATCACCAAGTAAAGTGTCTTGGTTTGTTATGATCATATTAAAATCTTTGTTTCCATTTTACAATTCAGCATTACAAAAAATGTACTTCATTATTGCTTTCCTAACTGCTGAAAGTGTAAAGTTCATTTACAAGTATTTACATTTTGTTCTGTGATAAGAAAAATTGATATCCTACAGTCTTTCCTTTAACACTTCATGTATCCCAGCAAGATTGTCACACATTCACTTTACTTTATTTACAACCCACCAAAAATTGGTTCGTGACCCGACTCCCCGTTTGGGAAATGCGGTTCTAGAAGGTTTTCAGGTTGTTGGTCTTATTTAACCTCTATAAAGGCAATTTTATAGATTATGATCTCTGCACTGGGTTAGAACTTATATGTATTTGTATCGGTGTTTTTGCAAGTTTTTGCTGCTGGTGCGATGGGTCGTCATGGTATAGCTCAGGAGTCAGTGGCGGCTAGGCGTGGGAGTGCTGCGGAGCAGTGAGGTGGGGAAGGGAAGGGCCATGGTGAGGGGGTTATGTTGCACACGCTGCATCGCCAAATCAGCGATGCAGTGGGCGTAAGGTAAATTGTTTTATTTATTTAATTACTACCTTACTCCTGTCTGTCGTATGTCGGACTCCACTACCCCACCACCTTGCCCCTCCCCCACTCCGCTGGCCCGCAGCACTCCCACAGTGAGCCGCCACTGTCATGAGGAATTCTTGTAAGCAAGTTTTGTTAGGTTTATGTGTGAAGAGTTTCTTAGGGAGTTTCCCAGGAAGGGAAAATAGAGATGGACTGGTCTTCCTCACTGAGCAAATGTCAGCTTGATGGACGGGGGGAGCACAGTGAGCTGGTAGGCTCCAAAAACAAGCAGTTCTGGAGAAGATGATGAGGACCAGTCAGACGAGGATACTGGAAAATACCTGCAAGGTGGGAGGATTAACGGAGATCAGTAGATCCGGGTCACTCAAAATCTAGCTGGTAAATCTAGGTAGAACACGGGAGTGCACAAAAAGGGGAGGACAACAGAGTAATGAATAGGGCTGTCTTGACAAGGGGAAAGTTAAGGTCTGATATATTAAAGATTGGACAACTGACATGGGGCGTAAGCCCAAGCCGGTAGTTAAATTCAGAAAAATGGTGACCGGCGCAGCTACTTCTTGAAAAACACAGTGCTGTCATACTAAAGCCACCTATTTCACACAGCAAGGCACCTGTTGTCTATTGGACCGTTCCACCCAACACTGCTATTGTAGGAGGCAAATCTTGTCCACCCGTATTTTCCATTTTGGTGTAGCTTGATAATGTACTTTATATTTCATGCCAAAGCGCCGTATAAGTTTATCTACAAATAATGTAAAAATGAATTTCCATTACAGTCTTTAAACTAGCACATAAAGGAAAAATAAATAAGAATGTAGTCAAAACAAATGTGCAACGATAATGTACTGTAAATCCTGATCCGAAGAGCCTCCATTATTTCCAGGTTAGATCATTTTCTGGCACACACCGCTGGCTCAGTTCTAGGAGTCATTTTCCAGAATTCTAGAGAAACGAATTCTACCAGGATAAAATATAAGAGTCGAGGAAATGCTGCCATTATTCATGGCAGAAGTGATGGCAGATCTACTGAAAAGAGATAAATACCAAGATGAATGTAGATTTGTGGCTCGGATTAGCTGGGCGAGGTTAGACAAGCCGCGTTTTACGTAGGCTCCCAATGGTTTCCGCGGAATACACGCCTTTTGATCACATGAGTGCCCAACAGCATGAATTTTAAAACACGCCTTTTGGAGAGAAAATGAGTTGTATAAACGAGCCAAGTGACAGTCCTAGTTGGAAAGGACGAGGTCTGGGAGCCAATCAGAAGGGCTCAATTAACCCTGGTCACAATCAACTCATTACTGCTCTTTGTCACAGTGATTACTTCATGAAGCGAGCCCTCGGCATGTGGCATGCAGTTCAATCGCCCATTATTAAGAAATAAATTCATCCCAAAATATTTTTCATTTTTAAAGTATTTTCCCCCTATTACTAGAACTCCCCAGGACTGATGCCTAGCATATACCCAAGCCGTAATTGATATGGTTGCGGTCTGGTTAGTCTTGGGGAAAAAAGAAAACCAAGGAGTGGACAATGAAGCCTTGTACTGCGATAAATTAATATTAATGATAAGTCATTGGAACACGGCTATAAACATACAATTTAATGTAGACAAGACAGATGAGAATATGGTGGGGTCAAAAGCCTTGCACTCTTAGTGTAATTGCAGAATTTTCCTGTGTTAATTTCAATAGTAAAAAAATAAAGTTTTTATACTGAGAAAAAAAATATATTATATATATATATATATATATATATATATATATATATATATATATATATATATATATATATATATATATATATATATATATATAACAAAAGAGGAATCCAGTACAATTGAATTTATTACCACCTATAATTTAAAAAGCGCTGAAATTCAAACAGATTTTCATTGGTGCATTCTTGAGACTGATGAAATCATGGCAAAACATTTGGAAGATCATCCCAAACTAACTTTTAAAAAACACGTAAGCCACTGAGGGATATGCTATGCAAAAATATGATAACTAAAGAACTAAATAAAACCAATCGACCAAGTGTTTTTTTTAAGCGCATGAAATTTAAAGCATGTAAATATAGGCCCAACACTAAGCAAATATTGCCATGAAACTGCTAAAGCTTTTGATATATGTAAACCTCTTACATGCCATTCAGATTTTTGCATATACAGTTGTAGCTGTAATAAATATTACATAGGGCGCACTATTCACACTTCAAAGAAGCAATGATGGGCAATAAGACATCAGGAGGCAATTTAAGGAATTTCATTCTAGTGACACTACACCTTTAGAAATGATGGTAATTGATAGAGTAGTGGCGAACATTAGAGGAGGTAATAGAATTCTGAATTTGAAGCGATTAGAATCACGTTATATAATTGAATATAACACCAAAAGCCAGGTTGGTCAGAATTCCGATAAGGAATTGGCTGTACATCAAGGATAAATATCTTGTACATAGTAACAGTAAAAAAAATGGATTCCCTGTTATCCACATGTCTAAAATACGAGTTAGGAATTGGTTGGAGTGAAATGGGTACATTTCGGTTTTAATATAATGTTTAATGTCCTTATAGTCCTTATACAGGGGCATGAAAATGCTCCAAAGAGACCTGATAATGAAGTTAATTTCCTAATAAGTTTTTGATCTTTATAGAGTGACCGATTACTGATAAGTGTATTTAACATGCAATAGAAATGAGATTAGAGTACAAATACTCTTTTGAAATGTTGTGACAACATTTGGACACTCTTCGGTACAAAATGACAAAGACTGGTTTACTAATTGTTTAAAAAGCTCACGTCAATTGAGTGCATATGACTGGGACAATTAAGTAATTGGGAATCCTATATACTGAAATATATAGCATCTGAAAGATTTTATTATGCATAGTCCTGGACAAGCAGAATTATTATAGTATCGAGTGCGCTGGCATGCATAATATCGGTTAGGGAATTGTGCTGGTCCAAATGGGCAAGATTAAAAAAGTGTAGGTATGAATATTCAGTAGTACCTAACTTTCTCATGATGTGCAAATCGCTACCTCTTGCCACACGAATAACAGTTAGACAAAATTGAAAAATATGTTTCTATCATAAGACGTAAACTGTTGCAGTATATAAATGCACAATTTTGAATCATTTTCACATAATAATTTGATTCAAGTGTATATTTGTTACCTTCAAAGTCATATGCTTATTTTATGAAGAACACCAGTCCATCTAAGCAACAAATATTGAGCACAATGCACTTTGTAACCAGTCCAACATTGCGTGTTTGTAACTTAACTTCCGTGTAAAGTCACTGTTTGATTGCACTGTCACTTTAAAGGATGTTTAGAAGTGTTCACTGTAACTTCACACATGAGCAAGGAGAGGAATCTCATTGGTTATGGAAGTTTATGCAGCCTAAATAAATCACTTGGAACTTTCTGCATAGTTATTGTGTCATGTATTCTTTCAAGGTGGAACAGGGAGAGGGTGAGAGAGAGAGTGAGAGTCAGTCACCACTAGGTTGTTATAGTTATGTCTGCTTAACCATCGAAAGACTTTTTTTGTTTGCTAATAACTTTGGCCCCATTTTATAAACCTTCACAAAACTTTAAGAAAAAAAAGTTCATCCACCTTGACTCCTTTTTTCGGGTGAGTAATTAAATGGGGCTTAAGAAAAAGGGGGGCCCAAAAATGCTTTTCCCCATGCAAGCTCTATAGGAATTTTTTCATTTTTTTAACACGACTACAGCCCGAACCACTGAACGGAATTACACCAAATTTTACAGAAATGTCGCTCTTGGTATATAAAGACCCTTTTTGTAATTGTGTGTAATTATGTTCAGTAGTTTAGGAGTAATTAAAGAAAAGAAAGGTCTAAATAGGGACGCGGATCCACTCGAGGGTACGCACTGGCAGGGGATTCGCAGGTATGTACCGGCGGGGGATCCCCAGGTATGTACCGATGGGGGATCGGCAGGTACGTACGACGGGGGATCCACAGGTCCAGAGACAAAGCAAGGCCCTGAGTGGCTGCTCGCAACCTGAAAGTAAAGCTGCGTCCACCCTTTTGTTTCGCGGTCAGCCAGGGGGCTGGGGAAGAAAAGTGAAAGATAAGATAAGGGGTCAGGATAGGTGTATCCTGACCCATAGAACACAGAGTGGGTCTGTAAGGGCACCCCCATGGGCATAAAAAATAAATAATTGCTCACATTTTTTGGGGGGCTGTTGTGCAGATCTGCGGGTCCTCTGTGGTGCTCAGCACAACCTCACTGTAAGTCTGCAATGGATCAGCAGATCCAAAAGCCAAGGGAAAAAAACCCACTCATGCACCAAAACCCTCCCGGTGCATGGGCAAAGGGCGTCTGGGGTGTGGGGTTGGGTGCATGTGGCCAACCCCTAACATGCATGGCCAAAGGCCTTGTGCGGTGGTGGTTGCATTAACGTATGGTAATTATAAAAATGTTAACGTTAAAAAAACTATGACTACCTCGAAATTCAGTCGTTATAGTTCTACTAATCCAAAGCAATTATAACGTGTACCGTTACAGTAACTTATGACCATGAGTTACAGTTTCTTAATACAAGTATAACACACTGCTGAATTTCTATGGTTTTGTGTGGATAAAATGTCAACCTAACTATAATGTCCCTGTAACCTTTGTTTTTTTCATTGAATATATATATAGTTATGGATGTGGGTGTCAGGCAGACACCACTCCTGTTTTTAATTTTGTGAGATCGATGGGGGAAGGAACGGTTAGGAATAATTGACTGATGTTTCTTATGTACTTCAAACATTGTGTCTTCAAAAATTGTAGTTTTGCTATCAAACTGGCAACTAATAATCGGGAACAACCAACATTTTTGAAGTACCCGTTTTACTTATCGATAGTGCTTATCCAAAATCAACATATCCGATGTAGTTGACCACTGGGTAGATATCCTTAATACACAGAGTGTCAGCATGCCACCCTGGGATTCAAACTCCACCATTAAAATTCTTAAGTAAGGTAAGCTTCTAATTTGAAGGAGAGGTTTCTTCAGTGTGCCCCTTCCTACGCATCAAATTGTTGGCACTAAAATAAAGAAATGCAGGCTTGTTGGCAAAACTGTGGAAACCGATCTACCTCCAGCTCCAGAGTATAGTGACAGAGCAGCCGTGGAGGTGAAGTGGTAAATTAATTGCAATGTTTTTGGAACATGTACCTGCTGACTTTTAGATTGTGAACAGAGATCCCGATTCACAAAGAGCCTTCGCTGTGGTGGTGGGATCGCCACAATAAGAAACTGCAGTGCAGGGGTCCAGTCACGAGCGCCGACATCCCACCACGACTGCGGAGCCTCCGCCACGACGTCAGAGGCTCTTTGTAAATCGGGCCTGGAAGGTTTAAGTGGTGATCCCACAACACACCGGTCTATTCCAAAACCTGAAGGGAACTTCTCAGCCCAATAGTGCACAACAGGTGGTAAAAAGAGATCTCAGCACAAGTACTTAAATCGGGCACCAGCATACATCTCACAGCTGGATTCTGCTTCATTCTTCGCATGGACTGAAGATCCAGTTTGCGCCCATTGCAGTTGAAGGAGTCATTCTCCAAGACCTACTCGGCCCGCAGTACGCAGGTTCTACTTCCAATATCAACAATATGAAATGAATGGTAGGATATGACATGAAGGATCGGATATGAACAATATGATATGAACTGATATAAAGCATATGATATGAACAATATGATATCAACTGATATATGATATAAAGTGATATATGATACAAACTGATATATGATGTCAACTGATATATGATATCAACTGATATATGATATCAACTGATATATGATATCAACTGATATATGATATCAACTGATAAGAACTGATATTATATATGAATTAACATGATAGGAACGATATGATACATACAAAACCATGCAAAGAGCACCGAATACTTGCAAAACCATCTCTAGGTATTGTCGCCTTTTACTGATGGAATCCACTTAGAGCCATCTATTCTACAAAGGTGTCTCAGTGCTTCTCTGCAGCAAGGGTCCGCCTGAGACCCTCTCTCAATGCCTGGAGTCCTGAACACATGTGCTTCATGAGCCCCATCAACAGTCATGCGTAGCCGAAAGCTATCCTAAATGGATTCTTTTTCATTGGCTTATGTATTTATGTTTGCACTTCAGGCGGCATCGACTCTCTATAAACCACAGATGTGAACGTTAGCGGCTCAGTTTCCTGAAGACAAAGCCTCGAGTCTCACGTTTCCAGACGAGCAGCTGGGTTTCTATTTTGGGTCTAGTGGCGTGGGTAATTCAGAACCCCCTTGTGGACGTGAGTTTGTCTGTCTGCCCACGGAAACAAAGCCCACAGTGCACATTAGAAGAACGCTAAGGTAATCTGTGTGACTGAGGCAGGGGTGGGGGCTGAATGCCAAAGATGATGTGTTTGGGCTAAAAATGCAACGGCCCCAGGTGCTCCCAGCCCCCAGGTGTTTCCAGCCGCCCCCTTTCCCCTGACCGGTTCTTCTCGGGTCAGAACAGCTTTCCTTGAAACAAGATACTCTAGTCAGCTCCACTAAAGAAACCCATCCAGCTCTCCGCCGTGCTCAGTGGCAAGGTCTTGTCCCAGGCACTCCACGCGCGGCCCAGTGCGCGTGGCAACTCCTGCTTGTGCTGTACGCAGCAGTGAAGGACAAAGGGCCTCGAGGCACGCAGCAGTGAAGGACAAAGGGCCTCGAGGCACGGTCCAAAGTGCTTCGAGGCTCGGTCCAAAGGGCCTCGAGGCACGGTCTAAAGGGCTTCGAGGCACGGTCTAAAGGGCTTCGAGGCACGGCACAAAGGGCCTTGAGGAAGGGTTCCCAGAGAGCGCACTGACACCAAAGTGTGGCTCGGAATACAGACACGTTTGGGGCTTCGAGGAATGCATAGAATGAACAGCAAAATAATACAATCGAGAACAGAGTCACTGTTTGGGGAATGACTGTTAAGCATGATGGGGCAGATTTACAAGATAGTGACGCATCTTTCCCTGAGCCACCCTGAGAAACCCTTGCGCCACCATGGATGCACCGTATTTACAATAGGGCACACCATGGCTCAAGAATTGACAGGTGTGTCAGAAATTCTGACGCATGTTGGTGAAAAAGTCACGCATTGCTGGAGTCCTGTCGCAAGCACTGTGCAACTCCAGCAATGCATGGGGAGGCCTATCCTCATTGTGCTGCGTCACAGGTTGACGGAGTAGTGTCCTAGAAGGGGCGCAGTGAAATCTTGCAGATTTCGCTGTGACACTTCTACAAGGCTTTTTTGTGTGGGAATGCCCACCCTGCATACATTATACCTGACGCAGGTATAATGTGACGCAGGGCTTTACAAATTGACCCATTTCCCTAAAAGCATCACGTTGTAAATGGGCAGCAATTTTACACCGCCGCTGCGTCACAAAAAGTGATGCAACCGCAGCATAAAAATTAAGCATGGGGCTTGTAAATCTGCCAGGGTATTTTTGGGAAAAATAAACTTTTTTTCTTTTATTAAGAATATGTTTTTCAGTAATATGGGCCTTTGCTCACTTGGATTGGTGCACGCATCAGTTTGTCATTTCACTATTTGTCCTGTAGCATCATAGATGCATAATACGCAATTATTGCACTGGTGACTTTAATGCATATAACTTAATACATCGACCTTCACATATCCTACCAAAAAGAATTAACAATTGTATGCCAACAGTCTTACTCCACACACACACAATATTTTGGTGGAAAAGGATTACCACAGCTTGAGTTCTGTGTCCAGAAACGGATGCCCTGCAGAGATGTATTTTCGACACATAATTAGCTATCAGTGACTGGAAACTATTAGCACAGGAACATAAGTGAGCAAAATAAAGGAATTCAATTGTAAATCTCGTTTTACCAGAAAAATAGTACCTTGATGGTTACACAACTTCCTTTTATTTATGTCTGATAATACTTTTGCTTGATATAAACAGCAGTGGTTCTCCACTTTGATAATGAATTAAACAGATAAAGTAAAAAGAAAATAATACTATTAATAAAACCTCAATAAATTCAGACGTTGTTCAGTTGTGATCGGTTCTGCAATGTTTCCATAACTTTTCAGTGGAAATGTTCAGCTAACTATGACAAGTTCCCAAAGTAGTGCTACTCGCCGAAAAGCGCTTCACCGCTTTGTCAGCGGTAGTAAGCGCTATATAAATGCAATTACAATTACAGTTGATAGGACGGATCAAACAAGACTGATTCCAGATGTCGGATAGAGCTCTATAATGGAAGAACCTACACTGTATTGCAAGGTGTAATATTACCAGTTTCGAGGAGAGCGCTCATGTGAGCCAGTGGCGTGCAAAGTTTTTTGGGGGTTTTTTTGGCAGTAAAGTTTAACAAAGAATCCCATTTTCACCCTTCATAAAGTTGGAAAAATGTCCCAGCTAACCTTCAGCTGAGGAAAGTTGTTTCCACATTCTGAAATAATTAATGTCGCGTTGCGAGATCATTTTCATTCTAATCAAACTCATGCAATCTGGAAAACAGGTGCACAATTTGTAGCAGGACGTTTGCATTTCTGGAGCTTTTCTAGGTACAATTGTATTGATGCAATTTTGTGCAGAAAGATTGTTTGTGCTAAATAAAAATATGATTGGTACAAATTGTTGTTCAAGTCCTGGTTTTCAAGCAGAAGGAAGAATGTGAAAAACCGCCACCTTCGACACGTTATTAAGGTTTCCACAGACCGTCACAAAATATTTTTTTAAATCACTTTCTTAAAAGCAATACATTTGTATTTGGATGTTAACACCTTAATGGCTGTGTTACGTACTCGCGTTGAGGGGGTGACATCCAATAAAGCGGATGGCGTTGAATATCAGCTGTAGCATAGTCATGCAATAGACTGTTCAATAGGCTCCTCCACATATTCCCCCTCTCCTAGGGCTTTATCATTTGCAGTATCCCATAGAATACAGTCATCTCTTGTGCTTTAGGCAACGCACAAGCGGAGGCCACTGACCGGGACCAACATATGTGGCATGGGTATCCTCAGCAGGATGCATTTGTGCAGAAGACGTGCCTGAAGAGAGCGAGCCCTCTATGTCCCTGTGGTGGATGGGTTATCAGATCATGGATTTACAATAGCTAAGTAAAACTGAGGTTGCCCATTAGGAAACATACCAGTTGACTCCCCTCTAAATAAGGCGGGGAACCTCCGGCCTGGCATGCAGGAGCCTGTCAATTTACTCAGAATACATCACACGTTAAATCATCTCCTTGGTCTACTGAAGGAATGTTGTTCACTCAGGTGGGTGGAGGATGGTAGGTTCCTAGATGGAGGCTAGTGATGTGAAAAGTTCCGAACAAAGCCAGCACATCCGCCTCAGATGGTACCATGAAAAATGCACAGTTTTGAACTTGATGCTCCACTCACTCAACAATGAGCAAGTGTGGCGCTTACATGGTACAATATCCAGAGCTGTAAATATATTCTATTGATTTGATTTTGAATTCTTTGCAATGTAGCAACTATTTATTTGGGAAGCCAGTGAAACCTATGTTCCAATACTCAAACTATTTAATGATTGAGCACGTGCAACCTCTATCCACTTTCCAGTTTAAAGGAGCATAAGTCATTTCCGGTGGAGGAGAGGGGATAAGGTTGTAAATTAGTTCCATTGACTGCTGCATTGATGTGTGAGATAAAATTCAGGCCAGAGACAAAACTAACATTTTCCGTAGGATTTTGAACTAATAGTATGAGTAAAGAGCGCACCAGGTAGCAGGGTCAGTTGCAAATAAGAGGCTCTAGGCTTGCTACCCCTCCCTTTAAGACTTCTGTCTTGGATCCATTCAAGGTACGTTAGTTTTTCTTCATCTAAACGAATACATGATCATGGCACTCCACAATGCTGTTAAGGTTCTCAAAGCTATTCTTGGAATTGCCAATGTTTTAATTTACATCTTGTTATAGGGAAGTACACGGCCGCTAAGCAGGGGGACATCCTTTTAGCTTTTATGGATTTGTCCACTGCTTTCGACCTTGTCAACAGGCAAAAGCTTTGGGCTTCCCTTTATAGTATTAGATTGGAACCTGCCCTGATATCTTTCCTGGCAGCAATCCATGAAAATACTTCGGCAGCGGTCCGATATAATGAGAATGGTAGCCTAACAGAAGCATGGCCAGTAAACGAGCGGTGCGACAGGGATGTATTCTTGCCCCCCTGTTGTTCACGCTCTACATTAACAACTTGGGAGACGTTTTAACCTCATCTTGTAAGTATAACCCAAGAGCTGGCTCAAAAATTATCCCTGCTCTATTGTATTCAGACGATGCAGTTTTGGAGGCAAGGACGGCACGAGGGTTACAATCTCTTTTAGATTGTTTTATTGATTTTATGGACTCTCTAGACTTAATAACAAATCTTAAAAAGTCACACTCTATGTCAATTGGTAGGGGACGGGCAAAAAAGGTAA
Organism: Lissotriton vulgaris; assembly: GCF_964263255.1. Taxonomy (NCBI): domain Eukaryota; kingdom Metazoa; phylum Chordata; class Amphibia; order Caudata; family Salamandridae; genus Lissotriton; species Lissotriton vulgaris. The sequence goes on from NC_141689.1 coordinate 512,425,615, forward strand.
AATGTTATTGTAAAGGTCTAGAACTTACGAAAATCCCGGCCTTCCCATATCTAGGGGTTCTTTTTAACGAAAGAAGATCGTGGATTAATCAGCGTGCACACAAAAAGAATACCCTTGCTAGGGCGACCGGGGCTCTGTTAGGGTTCGCAAGACTGTTCGGTTCTAAGCCACTCCCGGCCCTCATGAAAATTTATAACGCCAAGTGTATCCCAATGGTGTTATATGGGAGTGAGGTATGGGGCTACACAGAGTCTAATGGTATTCAAACAGCAGAAAACGTTTTCTTTAGTAAACTGTTGTCGCTCCCAACCTCCACTGCAACTTTTAATATTCATGAGGGCCTTGGTGATGGTTTTATTTCAGATCAGATCGCTGTAGCTCCATTATTATGTTGGTTAAGAATTTGGGCACAGCAGCCACCTAATCTAAACCAATTGATTATTCAGGATTGTATATCTTTAGACAAAGTCTTGACATCCAGTGGATCCGTTATATTAAGACCCAAATGGACTCACTGGGCAGTCCTGATTTGTTTCTGAACCCTAGAGCTCTCGGTAAGACGGCTATTAAAGCCGTGAAGTCTCAGTTGCTGAGCAGGGTGAAGGTGATAAACATTAAAAGCACAATAGATATTACCATATACATGTTTATAGCACGTCACAATTTTCTGTATTGGTACTTAGTATATTTAGGTCATTAGTATATCGTTTATCATCACATACCATATTTATCCTTATTATGAATTTTTGCATGTCCTCAGTATCTAAATACATGATTTAATTTTCAGACCTCCGTTATCCCTGATGAAGGCTACCAGTTTAGCCGAAATGCATTGTAATAATGACTGGAAATAATGGTTGGACAACTGTGATTATCAAACAAATGATAACAGTGAAACAATGCTTTACATGCAGCCGTGTTCCGTGCAGGTAACAGCGGCGGGGCAGTGGGCCGTGTGAGGGGGGTATTTTGAGGGACGACGCCAAGGAAAAATGTATTCATAGTCCCTCGAATTCCCACCGCCTCACCACTGTTACTTGCACGGACCGCGGCGGTTTGCATGCAATGTTAACTTTCAGCATTTTGGAAGACCAAATAGGGAATCTGCTCTTGGATACAGTCTGCAGAAGGATACAAGCACGAAGGGTCACCTTAAGGATTTTGGGGGGCTATGGGCCAACTGTATTTTGGGGTCCCTGTTGGGAACAGTTTTGAATGCATGATTCAATTTCAGCTCTTTCATGCAGTCTTAGGCTAGGTCACTAACAGGCACACTCGTCCAAATTTTAATTCTGTTAACTTTGAATATTCAGGGATAGTGATGTGCGTTTTCAATATTGTAACACAGCAGCAGCTCACTAACACTGCTGCAAATAATCTCCGTGATACCCTCCCATTTCTTATATGTGAGGTCCTGTTTTTATCTAAAATAAAGTTTGTATGGATGTTGCACGAAACAAACATAGCATTTCTCTGCTAAATGTCTAATAGTCTCACAAAATAAATTAAAGGAAGAATGGTATTTAAAATAATCTGTGTAATAATTAGTAAAGGCCATCAGGGCAAGACTCTCTGAGGAACAGAGCTGGCTAGATCAGGCCACCACCTGAAAGACTGGGGCCCTGGGCCAGAGTCCACTTTGCCCATGCCTTAAAACGTCGCAGCAGCACGATTCACTAATATGGTCTTTACAAGCTTCCAGATCAGAAGACAATTGAGACTAAATAGATTGACCACAATCTTCAGAGCTCTACCTGCAAGACAACATGTCCATCAAAACACTGACAAGATTGAAGAGGTTTAAGTTATTATAAACGTAAAAACTAGATTTGAGGGTCCGATATGATTCTGCGAGGAAACACCACTCATTTCTCTTTTTATTAATAATGGCTCCCCTTCAAGCCCGTCACGGCTCCCACAGCCCTAACCCTGTTGCGTGCCTTTGTTACACCAGCTGGCTCATCATACCTTCATTGAGCCCCTCTGGTCAACACAGGAGGGATGTCTGCCTGAGCATTTTAATACAGGATACGCTTCACCCACTAGTATGTGAGCACGAGCCCAGATAGATATATACAATTAATAGCGCAGATAGATATATACAATTAGTAGCACAGATAGATATATACAATTATTAGCCCAGATAGATATATACAATTAATAGCCCAGATAGATATATACAATAGCCCAAATAGATATATACAATTAATAGCCCAGAGCGATATAAAAAATGAATAGCCAGATAGATCTACACAAATAATAGCCTAGATAAATATACACAAATAATAGCCCAGATAGATATACACAATTAATAGCCCAGACAGATATTCACAATTAATAGCCCAGATAGATATACACAATTAATAGCCCAGATAGATATAACAATCAATAGCTATTTTTTTCTAAAGGAATTCCCGGATATGCATCCTTACTGCATGGAAAACAGCTTAGCCCATAACCAGTGCACATTGAAGTTGGACACAGTACCTAGTGACTAATCAGTGACACACACAGGTGAAATGAAAGCTTTCCCACCAGTTTGCAGAAGACCGGTATATGGATGACGACTGCTCATCCATACCTTTATGACAGCACAATAGAAATCTTGCTCTCCGGTGTCACAAATCCCTCATTAGGTTCGATGTGAATTAGGGTCAGCCTCACCACCAAACCAGGTGGTCAGGAACGCGTGGGTGATTTTTCACGCCACAAATATAACACACAAAAAGTGCAAGCTGTACAAAATCGGTTTATTCTAATTGTTCACGGACTTCATAAATCCCATCACTTGCAAACCTACTGTGAGGCCTGCGGTTTGCTTTTTAGTACGATTTTCAATTGTCTTCCATTTGCATTATCTGGAATGCACTGAAGGCGCTGGATTCGGATTATTTGATAATCACATGGAAATTTCAGAAGTCTGAGAACCCAATGTTCAACCTTCGACCCCTGTGATTGATGGTCAGACGCTGACGGTCACTGGAGTCTAACTTTGAAATGCCTTTCACTCCGAAGTATGGCATGCTGACATCTTTCATCGGTTTTAAACACAAGCTAATGAAGTGTTTTCTGAATAATGGTACCCGAATGATATGGACGTGTTCATCCATGTTCATCCACCTTTATTTGTATTGAATCATGTGTACAGTATATTTAATATGCGTTTATTGTGTTTTTTTGTGCACACAGTGAAGCTGGGCCCGATCCAGTGTGGTTTGTGCATTTACAAATAAAAAAATACAATGAAGTTTTTGCTTTTGCTACTTTAAAGTTGATTAAGAGATCGCAGAGCTTGGTCCAGGTCACACCCAGTATCAATTGGTTGCCATGGCGTCAATTGTGCAAAGGGGCGGGTACTCCTGGCTCTCTGCCCCACGACCACTGTAGGGGAGGCACCGCTTTCCACATGGACCATACTGTTGCTTAACACAGCATTTAGCACAGCATATTAAAGGGGAGGAGGGGTGACCTCTGGGCTGGTCACATGTTCTATGGAAAAGGCTACGCCTACTAGCATACATCTGTGCTCAGGGTTGTAACCCAACTTCTTTTCATGCCTCACATCATTGCAACAAGCCTACAACACCGCCCTGGGACACATTATGTGCAACATAGAAAACCTTTCCAGCTTTATGAAAGATTCTGCTGAGACGACTTAGTGCTTTTTAACCTCTTCATAGGAAATTCCTCTTGATGGCTACAGAAAATGTTAGAGATTTCATCAATCCTTGTAAAACTCTAATCAAATCTTGTTTTCACTAATTGAACAAAGATCAAACTTTTAACCAATGACTGCATCAGAAAGAAAGGGCATTTTACCATTTAAAGCCAATGCCTCAACCCTCATGGTATTTCAGACGCGCACTACCAACCCAACTAGAGGTGGTATGTGAGCTGGATGATGATCCACAAACAGATTATGCTATGCACTGATTCTGGATGCAGCAGTGGGGCTCAGAAAGATGCTCGGTTTGCACTTTATCCATGCTTGTCCTAACATTACAGGAGAATGGCAAGGGGCTTATTCACCTAAAACAGGCACACAAAGTTATTCCAGGCAGAAGGTAAGCCAGGGCCTAGGGGTGCCAAAGGTCCTTTCAGGCAGATGCTCAGAGCCCCCTATAGATACAGGGTGTAACGAGACCTGGTGAACCCTATAAGGAGGCCCACAAGAGGGAAACGTCTGAGCCAGCGCCAATCGACCCATAGCACTGGAAGGCGCTGAAATACTGATCACCCTTCATGCAGCAACAGACTGAAAGATGTCTCAAACCTCAGACAAAATACAACATGAGATCTTGCATCACTGTGTCTTGGAGGCAAGAGCAAACCTGTTCTATGACTGCCATTGTTGATCTCATGAATTCAGACACGCTCATTCCACTCCAACTTTGCAAAGTGATTGGTGAAGTAGCACAAGGGAATCCTCCACTGGGAATATTCATCATACACATCTCCCCCCCCCTCAAATCAAAGGGGACCATGACCTACTCAACCTTTCCTATGAAGACAACAGTCAATATTCCAGGCATAATGCCACCAAGAGGTCCTCCCACCCAGCCCCCCGGCGCTCCTTTCTTTCCCTCTTTCCTTCTTTCTTCTTTCTCTGATTTTCCACTCATGTAGATCCCATGCTCCATGTAAATATATATATATTTTTTACTCAATAAAAACTTACAGAAATCAAATAATGCCACCAAGAGGAAACAACTCCAGACCATGGGAACCTGCCAGCAATTCAGGTATGGGCGACTTCCCATTGACGCTACCTTCATCTCCATGACAACTGGCCTACAAGGCTGGTGACTTATACTCACTGAGCTAACTGGAAATAAATCTATCATACCAGACATTCTACATGGTTAAGAATTACACTGTCTGGACAGCTTAAAACAACTTAAAGAAACATATGTTACAATTATGTGATATTAGTAAAACGGACAGATTGTGCCTCTACAGATAAAAAAAAAACAATTTTAACATAAAATTAACATTTTATCTGCTTTGTCTTTTGAGGGAAGCTTGGGTGAGAATCTGGTCCACATCTTTACCAAACTTGCATTATCATTGTTTTGAAACAGCTTTCTGTGCCTAAGAGGGTAATTTCAGCCCAGTGGGTCCTGTGCTGCAGAATATACAGTGGGACGACCAGGTGCTGACCCAGAGAATGGCGATTTACAGCTCAATTCTTCTTTTCCTATGTCTCCTGCTTCTCCTCCTTTATTGCATCTCTTTCCTATAATCGTTACTGCTTTCTCATTTTGTGCCTCTGCCTTAAAATGCCTCTCTCTCTTAGTATCACACCCCTTTTCTCTTTTCTATGTCTTCCCTCTTACTCTATTCACCCCACCATCACGCTCTCTCTCATCACCTCCTTTTCTCCATAGATTGTCCTGTTTACCCTTTCCTGTTCCCGCCCCTCACCCTGTTTCTTTTCACTCCACCTTTCCTCTGACCCCTCATACTACTTCTCAAGATTGCGGTTCTCTTCATTATGTTTTAAATCTACCTCTATTCTACCACTTTTTTATTCACTTATCTAAGACTTTCTTTCACACCTTATATTTCCTTACTCTAACCATATGCCCAAATGATCCTTTCACCCTTTCTTTTTTTATACTATTGCTCTCCCTTACACTTACTTTAATCTTACTCCTTTCCAACTCCAATTTCTCTTTTTTTATTACTCCTCTCCAATTCTTCTAATTTTCTACCCTATGAAAACCTATTTTCGATGTTTCTTTCCCTTTTTTTCTCAGACACGCTCCTCTTACTTCATTTCTCATAATTTCTGCTACCTTTAGTTCCCATTACCTCCTCTCGTGTCCTCCTATCTATTCCTTCTTTCTCTTCAAGTGCATCTGTATAGGTCTCTTTCTCAGATAACCTCTTTCTCGCCCTCCTTTTTAGGTCGAGTCTGGGCAGCACATTCGTGAGGACTGGAACTTTTACTTCTGTTGTTACACGATATGTCTTATTTAGTCTGTAAGCACGATTTTATTTAATGATTAACTCCTTCTGCAGGCACAGCAGGCTTTCCTGCAACATGCAGCGTGCCATGACCGCTTTCACTTTCCAAGCAGCCCCGGACAATGGTGGCCGCTTCTTTGAAGTGAAATAGACTTTTGTAGATGAGACCTGAGCTATTGGCATTGTAAATGACAATACCTTTTATTTATGTGTTTATTATCAAAACAGATAATAAAAGGAATTATCATTTACAATACCAAAAGCTTAAACTCTTGCAAATGCGAGACCTATTACTTTGCAAATGCTTTTTGTTTACTGTTAAAGGCACTAGTAACTAATGGTAGAGCTACTGTCCTTAAATGAGCAAGGATGAAGCTGGAATGAGAGGATGGCAAAGGGCCACACTGCATGGCTCTAAGACGTTAGAGATGAACGTAGTGGAAACAAGCATTTGCAATGCAACAGGTCTAGCATTTATGCAAGTTTGAGCTATTGGCATTGTAAATGACAATGACTTATTTATGTTATCGTTTTTTAAAGAAATAAAACGCATTGTCATTTACATTGCCAATAGCTTAATCTCGCCTAAATGCAAGACCTATTGCATTGCATTACAAATGCTTGTTTTGTATTTGTGCGTTATATACAGAGATACAGTTGACAAAACGAAATCCCTTTCTCTAAGGGGTTACAAGTGAAAATCTTGTTCGAGTGGATAAACCATCACCAAAGCTCTTGCTTTACTGCAGGAATCTTTGAGAATCCATGTAACAAAATAGCTGTCTACATGCTTTTGCACATGTAACAGCAATTCAATATAAAGGCTTATTGGCTTTAAAATATGATTACCATAATAAAGAGTCAGGCCTACTATGTTTATCATAACTTTTCATAATAAAAATGAGACCAGTGGCATTGGATATAAGGTTTCCTGTGAACCAATCAGGCCCATACCTTTATCACTGGCTTGCCACCATAAACAACTGAGTCCTGCTGTATTCCACATAGTTCTACAGATAACGGTATCGAACCATAAAATTACAAACATGATTACATTACGATTGGCAAAACAATATACAGTCCTTCCTAAGAAGGAATAACCAGAATTTTGAACATGCCCATAAACTTAAACGCATTGTAATGACAATCCATGCTTAAAGTCGTAGCACCGTTAATATATACTTTTCACAGTCCACAAGTCAGGCCTACTCTCTTTGCTGTCATTTTTCAAAACAAATCGATCAGGCCGGTAGCCTTGATCAGTGTCTTGTTCCCCATAACCGACTCTGTCCTGCTGTGTTAACCATGAGCTTTCCCTGGAGGCAAAACCTGCATAACCTGCCCTTCCCCCCCCCAGCTGAAGCATACAATATTTGCCCAATTAAAATCTGTACTAAAGGTTTTTCACATTTGGATGAGACAAAGCACCTCTGTCATTAGTGCTTCTTAAAGAACTTTTTTTTGTTGATCACACAAGGTTTAGTGACTGATGTGCTATCCAGGCAGATCTAAAAAGGTATACTTGATTCCTTGCTGCAAGCCCTATACCTTACTTGTGATCGAGCAAGACCCCTCAGAGTTGTGATTTCCTGTCTGTTGACCATTTTGACGTTCTTAGCCCAAGTTTCTAATTTTTACGTGATCATCTCACCACAGTGTGACCATGGGTAAATCATTTTGTGTGTCGTTTATTTTCTAAAGTTCTTTATGCTTGAAAAGGTTCCAATCTCGTCTGTCTGGAAGCACTCCGATGTGGTGATTCACACTGTACAACCTTACTCACTCCTGAAGATGAGAAGGTATTAAAGCCTCTGTTGACGCTCGCTCACTCCTGAAGATGAGTTTTGTTTTTTATATAGCGCTAGCTATGCCTGGAGGTATCAGAACGCTTCAGGTTATGAGTTAAGGTTTACAAGAGGTACATGAGGGGATTCATTAAAGTCATAGTTCAACACTACAGCATTAAGTGGTTATAAAGTCACAAGTACAAAACAACGTATCGAGGAATGGCATTGGTGCTTCTCGCTCCCGAAGATGAGAATGTGTTGGAGCCTCTGTAGGTCTGCCAAGACAATGTGCGTTTTCCAGTAACAACCATTGAAATGTGGGCAGAGTTAGAAGGCTATTTTTATAATTCTGAGGCATCTTGGCGAAAGATCTCACTCATGTGTAGAACACCTGTGATTTCTCCATCTGTCTAAGACTTTTTCAGTGTTATGTTCGGTTAAGAAGCATGGAAGTTCCACAAAAGGTATGGCCTTCGTTTTCCATCACTGATCATGGCAGAATCTGTTGAACAAGGGTTTAACAACCTCCATTCACATAATCAATTGCAGGACATTTTAGAGTAATGTTAGAGAAGGAGATATTTCCACCCTCTGTGCCCCTTTCATTGGGTTTTTAAAGCACCGGCTTTTCCTTGTAGGATGAGAGTGTTTAAGTTGGAAAATAGCTTTTTTATGGGCTGAGCTGGTGCCTTCTGCTCCATGACACCCAACTGCAGCAGAAGTTTGGATTCAAAGAAGAGGCAGTAGTGTGAATCTGGACTGGGTCTGGCTGGTTGTTAGCCCAGTCCCATTGTCCACCTGATTTCCTAGGTGGTTCGATTGGTCTAGTATTGTTTGACCTACATAATGACTGCATTAGGGGACCTTGTGTTAATGTGGTCTTTGAACTGTTGATTACTACGACGGTCTTTCCTGTGTGCGAGGCCGAGTACTCACGGGGAAATCTTAGTACCATCCATAAAAGGCACCACGGCCAAGTCTAGCCTAAAAATGTAAACAGAAAGCCCCTGAAAATGTTTTCCTTTTAAGCTAGTAAACATGGTCTTCCTTAGGCGCAATTATCACTTATCAAATGTGAAACCCAGGCACATTTCAAGCTCGGTTTATAAAGTCCCTAACATAGAACACCTGCTTCGCACCATTAATCCGAAATATCAGTCTCACGTTCTTTAAACCCAGTTTCTTTGAAAATGTTAAAAGCATTCTAAGAAAGATTCATTTCAGACTGATAATAGAACCCAGTTGGAGATAATGGTGCAATCCTTTGGGATCCATCAAATTGAGACATTAATGTATTCACTATTCTCTTCCTTGGCAGTTGAGATTTAGGAATGCCCGAATGCAAACTGATCTTAAGCACCAGAGTGTTTGTTCAATAGGTGGGGCTGATAACAGAAGGGCCCCTTCGTTTCTTTAGTGAAATCAGTATTTTGAAGTAAGGGTACAAACGCTGGTCCCTTGCCCTTTGGCCCAAGTCCCTCCCACTCCCTCTGACCCTTTAGTGGTTGGGTCCCATGTGATAAATGCACACAGTTAAAAAGCCAGTCCTAATTAAAGATAATTTATTATCTTAATGTTATCATTATGTTACTTGTTTTAAACTAAGGGGATATGTACAAGAAACCGCCTGGTTTACGTGCGCTCAACAAATCACTTTTAACATAACATAACCAGGAAGTGGAGGAGCGTGTCGTTAGCCTTCTTGGCTTAACGACACGCTCCTCCACTTTTGAAACGAAAGGATGAACAATATTTACAAGAATGTGGTGCAGCCTTGAGTTTCCCCCTGTGATGGCGCTAAGTTTAGCAACATAGCGCTAACGCAGGCAGCCTTGCACCAGAGTGCAAGGGTGTCTGCTGGTGAGCACACATGGAAAAAGCAAAAACGACAAGGAGAAATAATGTAATTCTCATAGTTTCGCAAACATACGACCAGGGGTTTCCGAGTCTTAATTTTGGCGCTGCCGCCTATGTACGCCATGAGACTCCTTGGGACGTGATATGTGCGCAATACAAATGTCCAGACTAGACTACGCCACCCTTGTACATAGGGGGCAGCATCAAATACAATGAGTGCTACTTGTTGCAGTGGAATGCCCACCACAACACCCACTGCACGCCCCTTTCACGCTAACCATAGCGTGAAAGGGTGCCTTATGTACAAGGCAGTGTTAAGCTACGTTAAGTGGCTTAACGCTGCCTTGTACATAAGGCGCAGCTTCTATCGCCAACACAACATCCGTAAAAGTGACGTTGTGGTGGCGATAGGGGCTTGTACATATGCCCCTAAGTTTGTTTTCACTTTAACAGCAATCAGAGCCAAGCAAGAGGACTAGAATGAAAATGCTAAGGTATGAGTGAAAGTGACACTGGTAAGGCATTTTAGGTGATAAATATTTATAAGCGGATCTGCAGTGCTAATTTTGGGATTGGTGATAGGGCTAACTGCATGTCCTGGCAGACATAGAACATACTGTTCAATACTACTTTTTAAGGCTTGATTTAAAATACAATTCCCTGACAAATGTTATAAAATAATGTGATTGATGCAATTAATTGAACTAGTTGGAGTCTCTCTCATTTCATTAAATCACATGTTAGTGTGAAGTACATTTTTTATATTGGATGGCATATTTTGAGATCGATTTATTGCAAGTTACATTAAGTACTAAATGAGTATTCTTGCATCCATATATGTACTAAAAGTACCAGCTTTGTAAGAAAACCATTCCCTACATTTAAAAAGAAGATTCTCACTTCTTCTCATTTTCATAGACTGAACTACTGCTCGCCTGTCTTAATCTGCTTTTCAACACATTCTTTTGCTCCCCTTTAACCCCTTCCTCGTGGAGCTGAGCTCGTCATGACCCCACCCACTCAATGGAACGCCCCGCACAGGAGGGGAATTAGCCCCGCGTTTGCGTTCCACGGCGGTTATGACGAGCTGAGCTCGTCATGAGCCCAGCTCCACTGTGCCTCATGCTCGTCATGAGCGTCGAAAGGGTTACGCTATTTTCACCACTTTGATTGGGCTTCTTTATGGTTCAGCTCCTAGTTCTCTAAGGCCAGTACACCCACTATTCTTTTTTATTTTCATTATCTTTAAATGTAGCCACGATTATATTCCTTCGTATTTCTCATCTTTTGACTATTTGATTGCCTCTAATCTTGGCCTTCCTTCTTCCTCAAGTCTTATTCATCTTGCTTATCCCCTCACTTTGTTCCACCTCTTTTAATGACTGCCAAACGGTAGTGCTCTCTGCCATTTTGAATTTGTTCTGCAACTAACCGGTATTCCCCTTTCTAATAACCATTTACTTTTAAATTCCTCTGATCATCAGTCATTGTGGATATTCTTGTTTTACATTGTATTTTTTAAAGTGTTTGTTCTTTCAATTCAGCGTTTAAAAGAAATGCTGTACAGAGTGAATGAAATAATGTTATCAGTTACTGCCCACAGGTGTGGGCTCCTGCCTGATCCTTATGAAGAATCTTCGCCTATTTGTCATCATGCTAGCATTTCCTCCACCTGGATAACCGCTCAAAAGATTACTCTATCGCACTGATCTGTTAGTCCTTAATTATTCGTTTTATTACATAAATGTCTACAATTCATACTGACAAGGTAGTTTACACACTGTAATAGTTATTTAACGTGTCAACACCCCTATGAATACATAACCTATGACCCATTAAAAAATGAAAAGGAAAATCACAAGCAGATACATTGGCAGCTGTTAAACGATTCACAGATGTTATTGGAATAGAACGTCACTTCATTCAGAACGATTTGAATGCCTTTCACACACTTCATAGACATCTGATCTACTTCAGATATCTGATATACTTCTAGGATTTAAAGTCACACGTTAAAGGTTTGTTGTTTCTGTTATCCAGGTTGCCGTGGCTTTTACCCTTCACACTTTCGTCGTTTCAACTTTTTAACTGTCATCACAGATTTTATCATTCATAAATTTAGGAGTGGACTATGTGATGATCTACTGGAAACTTAAACAGGACCAGCTTTCAGTGAGTTGGATTGGTTCATCCTGTACTAGTTTAAATCTGTCTACAACAGAATTACTAACACTTTTTGTTTTAGCTCTGGCGTTAGCCAAGACCTTTTAAGTTTACAAAAATGAAACATAGTATATAGTTACTCATAGGGGGCTTTCACTTAGTCCTCTTCATCCATTGGTCCTTAGTGTCATTCACAATGTTCTTCCATTTGTGTTAGTCCACTTCAGCTATTGGCTGACATCACTGGAAATGACAGCATCAGCTCTTTCACAAGGAGCATATCCGTGCATTAAGTAGTTTCCTTCGGTGCCAGGAACTACTATGGGACTGTGTGCTATTTGAGATCAAAAATTATTTTTGCTTTTAGCCATTTTAGTTTTTGATTGGTGAGAGCACAGCTGGTACCTCAACAATATTTTACAAAAAACATGCCAAAATAAAGCAAGCACTGACAAAGCCTAAAGGCTGGCAACCCATCGCAATCCTAATAGTTTTGCTAATGCTAGTGTAGTGCATGCTAATATTATATGTCTTATTCCAAATTACCATCTACCCTTTGTAATTTTCCCACCTTTCAAGCTCTTTACCGCATCTTTACTTTCTATATATGTAACATGCATTTAAACCGTTTATCTGTTTCATTACTAGTCAAAAATCTACATAAATGTACATTTATTCAAATATTTGAAACCATTTTTCATTTCACTTTTCGTGGTCTTGTAGAAGTTTCTTACAAAAAATATGAGTTTGGCAGTAATTTTCTTTATTCTTCAGTTTTTAATTACCTTCAAGGTCTCTGACATTTTACATAGCCCTAGATTTTCTCATTTCTTAATTCAAAATGCCTGGAGTCAAACATCTTCTCCTTTGTCCCAGTACTTTGAATGTAATGTAAAGACCAGTGCTTAGTTTGTAAAATAATAAGTGCCAGGAGGCCACTACAGCTTGCATCACCAATCACCGCCAAAATAACTACTACCATCTCTCTCACCTGCAAGTGAGACAGTTCAGCTTAGTCCAGGTCACCAAAGCTAAAGGAATGGCTGAGGAGGCAAACAAATGTTGTTCTGCTCATCTCTGAATTAGATGAGCAGCGCTGCCATGTGGCAGACTGTCATAAGTGCGGTGATGACAATTAAGTGCCGGTGCCGAACACCGGAAATCCACTGGCTCAAATTAAGCACTGGTAAAGAAAGAAAATTCTACTTTTCTCATGTGGTGACTTTATACTTCATATTTCTGCCTAGTTAACCTTTATATATTTCCTGTCTTTGTTGTACTGCTTTTCCAAAGTTCTCAGCACCAGATCTAGTTTCTTCCATTATTCTACATTTCTTTCTGTTTTTTGAAGCACAGGCAAGGTTCCTACCTCTTAGATATGACTTTAGGGTTTGTTAGATCTTCTTTAAATCTTGGACCGAGGCATTTTTATAAATATAAAATATTTAAGTTTTAAGATAAGAAACTTGCTGATGGTCTCATACAAGGGATTCATTGAATCTCTAAAGTGAAGTTTCCATTGAATTAAGCTATAGGATAGTCTTAATATAACGAAGCCATTGCCTTAGTTTTAGAATAGTGATCATGTGGTTTTAAATAAAAAGTAAAAAACCTCCCTATTGAGTTATGTAATCTCCAGATTTCTTTCATAGCAAAGCTTTTGTTCATTTCAGTATGTCAACTCTGTCCTGTTGGGCTCTATTATGGCGTTTCCAGTCCTATCCTAAATGGCATCTATACTATGTTCACACCTCTAGCCAGAACTACACTTTAATTAGTATTCTACATACTTGTCAAACAGGTGTGTTTATTTAGCATGTTGGTAGTTTGCATTGCATTCATCATTCACACATACATTAGCTAACATAGATCCCTATCATCTCTTATTACTATATTTTAACATAATTATTTTTTTAATACAATTCTTCAACCTCTAGCATTTGCTGTGAAAGAGTTATCACTTTTTAATGCCACCACAATCTTCTGAGATTGTTGCTTCTATATCAATCAGATGAATTTACTATAAAAATGCAACATACATGTCAGGCTTTCATAAATTATATAGTACCTTTTTAAACTGGGGTTATCAGACCATGTACATTTCGAGCAATTACAGATAAGGGTTTTTTATGTCAATGCTCAAATACTTTAAGATGATAAACTTCACACATATTGTTTACAATCAATGCAAATAGACAGCCAGGACTAAAAGAACAGGTAGTATGAAATCAACAGCCTTATAGTCATCATATGAAAAGAACACAGCACATGCACCATTTCCTATTTATACTGTTACAAAAATCATAAATAACTACACATGTTGGGCAGTCTACTAAATAGTGACAATAGTGACTTCGAAGGAACTTCACATATCTTACTAAGACCGGACCATGGCAAATTAGTTAAGGACAACAACTTTGGAGCAGTGCAGAGTTCAAGAGAATGCGGTTTTAGATGGCCACCTAAGGTGTAATCTACTTAGCTGCGACTGGTTATCTCAAACACTGCTCCGTGATTTGGGCAGAGGGTAAGAACGGGAAAATGTGTTAAGTGGACCCTAATTAGAGCTTCTCTCACTGTCCTATATTTCTTTCTAACGATACCAGGTGGTTATTGCAGATTATGTTCCTTGAACATGTATTACTGTATCGGAATCAAGCAAAATCGAATTGCAACCAGTAGAGCACAGTTGAGATGAACTGCACTCATGATTGGAAATGACGATGTGATTCAAGATACTGCTCTAAAGGGGGAAACCAGAATAGTAAGATGGGGCTGAAATGCTTAACTGTTCTTTATAGGTTTACGTGATATGGCGAGTACTATGAAACGAGGCAGACTGCCTGTGAATAGTTAGACCATTAACTAGCCCAAGGTTTGTTACATAATTGAGCTGTATATTCATAAGAGTGAGTAATATAATGCACTCAATTTAGACAGGGTTGCCTTCCTATCAACGCCCTCACTAATACCTGGAGGATAAATATATCACAGCCCAAGGGCTGTCCTTCTTGCCCTTAAGAAACAATAGGCCATGTAATTTTTGCTTGCTCGCCTACGCCAGACCCAGAAGGAAATGGCTTATCCCAGTATGTATAGTTAGGGACACGTAGTCATAAAGAAGCCCAACATATTCTGAAGTCAGATGCAAGACCATTCTTTGCTCGTGCAACTGCAAAATTTCTGGGTAAATTATGGTCCATCAGAAAGAGGGCCCTATCGACTTTATTGACTAGAAGGAAGTAAATGAATTGAAACCCAAACGATCTAAACAGATGGGCGTGTATTTCGAACTAGCACTTTGGATAGTAAATATTTGGATTGCTTGCCACTTTAACTCTGATGCTAGGACACATCTTTTAAATATTGAAATACACTTATATTTGCACTATGTACATATTGTATCTGTGTGATAAGCTTTTAACTTAATTTTTATCTCCTTTTAAACTATCAAGAGCCTGTATAGGAAGTATTTTAATCTACAGTACCTTTTATTCTGATTATTAACATGTAAGATCTATGTGCTTTTTTAGGGCTCGCGCCTGCATTGCAATATGCAGCGCGAGAGCCCTTTTGTAGGGGTTTTAAAACTGCACCTAGAAATTGCACATGCTCGTGCCTGTGCTTTTTCTTTTTTGTTACGGGATTGGCTTGTGCGTGCTTGTATTTCAGAAACAGAAGAAGCAATAGGCCAAAGGCAAGCGCGTTGCTCCGCCCATGGCCTATTGGTGTCTGTTACCTGCACAAGGTAACATGTGGTTTGCATTATCGTGCGCAGACGCATGCACGATAATGCAAAACACATGGCTCGCTGCGGCGTGTGTGCACCACTCATGTGCTTGCAGCCGTCGCCACTCCTGATGTGACAGAGGTTCAGGAAGTGATGGTAGAGTATTAAGAGCAGAGGATTAAATGCTTGTTTGTATTATTATACCTGTGGTGCAAATTCTGTGACGCAAGAGTGGGAAGTAGGAGGGTGGGAGAGAGATGGGAAGTGAGGCAGCTATTAGGCGTACAAATAGAGAATGCTTGTGGGAGGGGATTTGTTGCCTTTTGAGCACCGTTGACATGGTTTTGATTTTAGGCGTCCACTTTGTATCGTCATTAGCAGCACCTCATTGTCCTGCATATAGGATATCACTGTTTAAGGTACATTTAGAGTTCCAGCTCTTGTTCATCCAGGACTTGCTCCATCAAAACAGGTAGGCTCAACTCCGGCTCCACTGCTCGATGCATTCTACCTTTTATGGTGACAAGCCACGCACGCAACCTGGGCTTCATCCTGGACTCCTCCCTGTCAATCACCAGACAAGTCAGCACCGTCTCATCCTCGTGCTTCAACACCCTGCGCATGCTCCGCAAGATCTTCAGATGGATCCCCAGTGAAACCAGGAAGACCGTCACCCAGGCACTCGTCACCAGCCGACTGGACTACGGGAACACCCTCTACGCCGGAACCACAGCCAAACTTCAAAAGAGACTCCAACGCATCCAGAACGTCTCCGCACGACTCATCCTGGACATCCCCCGACACAGCCACATCACCAGACACCTGAGAGACCTGCACTGGCTCCCCGTCAGCAAGAAAATCACGTTCAGACTCCTCACCCACGCACACAAGGCCCTCCACGACCTGGGCCCCAAGTACCTCAATGACCGCATGACCTTCTACACGCCCATCCGCCAGCTGCGATCGACCAGCCACGCACTCGCCACCGTACCACGCATCCGCAGAGCCACCGCCAGAGGAAGATCCTTCTCCTACCTGGCAGCCAAGACTTGGAACTCCCTACCCACCACATTCGGCGAACCCAAGACTATCTCTCCTTCAGGAAGCAGCTCAAGACCTGGCTGTTCGAGCAGTAACATACCCCTCTCCCAGCGCCTTGACAACCTCCTGGGTGAGTAGCGTGCTTTACAAATGCCGTGATTGATTGATAGCTGGTACATCCACACTAAATAAAGCTGTGCAGCTGGTTCGTACCTTTCACATGTCTCGATCATTCATGCACCGTTATGGTTGCAGATTTTTTAGTTTGTTTTTGCATGCTGGATCGAGCAGGCCATGCAAAGATGCTTTTGAGATGTTATCAGTGTCTATAAAACTAAGTGTGGTTCTAGGGTTACCAGGACATTGCAGTGATCAAAATGGGAAAAAGGTTCTTGTTCCTCTTTGGCACTAGATTTGGTATATGTAAATGAACAATTTGAACCTTTGGTACTAAATGTTTATTAATGCATAAATCCACGTGCTTTTGAGTGGAGACTAGGGCATAAGTGCCCACATGATTTGCATGTCATCCTTAAGGCCTCATAAGGCAGATGTGTAGAGTAGACAATTGGGCACCAGGACATTAACTGTTTTGAAGCTTTGAAGATGGGTATTTAGAAACACTGCTTCTCAGCACCATAGACCTACTCTTTGTACAAAGATGGCAGGGTCAGAATGGAAGGCACACTTTCAATCGGTAGGCAAGAGCCAATCATTGTTGTCCTAGTGGTAGCATTTACGTGCATAGGTAATGTTGGACTGAAATTCATTGTGGTGTTGGGTGGGAGAACCAAACTGAGTGCTCATTTACAATGGGTGTGATATGCCAGCTTCATCCACATGATGGCTGGAATAAACCAAGCATATAAACAGTAAAAGTGGTAATGCGATTGCTTGAGGGAGCAAAACAGAAGTGAGCTTGCAAAGTGTAGCCATCGCCCTATGCAAGCTCATTATTTTACGTGTCCGCAAATTGAACCAGGGTCAAGTAGTGTAACACCAAGCCTCGGAGCAGTGGAGTGTGTCGAGGATAACAAACTGAATACTCCTATTTTTGTGCAGGGTGGTTCCTAGCATCACACAACGGATTATGACAAAACTCCCACTTCAATTGTGTGAGTAGCTTGAAGGCTGCTGCCCGATGAATTATAGAATTAGGGGCTTAATGGGCCCTGAATTGTACACATACAAGCTCAATGCTTCCACACATCCTTCAGCAAAAATGCGTCATTGGTCATTGATTGGTAGTTGGATGAACTTTTGTACAGGTTGAATTCAGACTCACTTGCTTTATTAACAGGTAATTAATATGTTAGGTGGCTAATACCGATTGTGTACAGGCCCGACTCTTCAGGTGTAGGAGTCGGTTGCAGGAACGCGCTGTCTTGGTAAATTTCCATCACCCAGCAAGCTGCAGGCTTTATTCCATCTACTAGCAGCCTGTCCCGACGTTGTCCGGGTATAAATTGCTGCCGGCCAGTAGTAAATTGTTTTGTAGGATTTCGTTTTGATAGCATTTCTTATCTGTGACAGGCCTGTGAAACGCTCCGATTCACAGTGCACTGCAGAGTGCGCGTTCAGTAGTGTGTGAACTCGAGTTTCCCTACTTTATTTTCCCTTGCAATATTTATTAGCGCGAACTCGACAACATGGCATGAGCACAATTTACATTACAGAAGAACACATTAATTTGTGGTAGGCACGGGGAGACAAAGCGATTTGCCTGGAATCACAGGATGTTGAGCTGATGCTGAGATTCGAACGTAGCTCCCCAGCTCTAAAGTTCGCAATTCTAGAACTTGTGGCGGGAGGTGTGTCTAAAAGTGTATGTCGGTGCTGGCCATCAATGAGAGAGACCTGTGTATTTTTAAAATAGGTGGTGAAAAAATATGAGTATGTTGCTGGAGATGTGGGCCGCCGTGCCACCAATGTACTTACCGGGGAAGGATAAACACCCATTACTCCGCAACTTTCTTTCTGCATACCATCACTCCGCATACTTTCATTACGAAAGTACCATGACTCCGCAATGCCATTTAAAAGCATGGCATTACATTTTATATGCTTTTACTAGGCATACATTTACAACGAAATTCGTTGTAAATGCATTAACGGTAAAAGCATGTTTTTTTTTAATGTTTGGATAAGGTAAGTATGGGTATAGGGGTATATGTTTTGGGGTGTTTGGGTATTTTAAGGGTTCAGATATAGTTTTGGGTTATGGGGTACAGGGGTAGTTTTAGGGTTTAGGGATAGGTATGGGTTTTGGGGTACAGGGGTATTTTAAGGGTTTAGGACTTTGTTTGGGGTACAGGGGTATTTTTAGGGTTCAGGGGTACTTTAGGGTTCAGGGCTAGGTTTGGGGTACAGGGGTATTTTTAGGGTTCAGGGGTAGGTTTGGGTTTTTGGGTACAGTGGTATTTTTAGGGTTCAGGGCTAGCTTTGGGTTTTGGGGTACAGGGGTATTTTTAGGGTTCAGGGGTAGGTTTGGGTTTTGAGGTACAGGGGTATTTATAGGGTTCAGGGCTAGGTTTGGGTTTTGGGGTGCAGGGGTATTTTTAGGGTTTAGGGATAGGTTTAGGTTACAGGGTATAGTTATAGGGTTAAGATGGGTTAGTGTTTAAGAGTGTTTTAAGGAGTACGGGTGGGTTATGATTATGGGGTGCAGAGGTATTTAAAGGGAGCAGGGTGGGATTAGCACACAATATGAGACATGGCATGAAGGGCGGAACGTACCACACATCCCCAGCGTTTGTCACGCCCACAGCACGACGCAGACACGCCCACATGGGACTACTTTCCTGGCACGGTTCTTTTACCTTTTAAATGTATATGGTGGGCGTCTGCATAGCTTATGTCCTTCTGCTGCAACTGCCCTTTCCAACGCTGTATTGGGTGTAGTAATTGGTGCAGTGGTTCCTGAGATTACCCGCCTCAAAGGTTTGGAGATATATATATATATATATATTGACTTTGAGTGCTTAGAAGGCACATTTTGAAACTCAACTCGGACAAAACAGAAGTCCTCATCTTAGGCACCTCCCCCTCCGCCTGGGATGACTCTTGGTGGCCAGAGGCCCTTGGAAAAGCACCCATCCCGACGAACCACGCACGAAACTTGGGCGTCATTCTGGACTCCTCACTCTCGATGACCAGACAAGTCAACGCCGTCTCATCATCTTGTTTCAACATTCTTCGCATGCTCAAAAAGACTTTTCGCTGGATCCCCACCGAAACTAGAAAAATGGTCACTCACGCACTGGTCACGAGCCGCTTGGACTATGGAAACACCCTTTACGCCGGTACCTCCGCAAAAGTCCAGAAAAAACTCCAACGCATCCAGAACGCTTCAGCCAGGCTCATACTAGACATCCCGCGTAAAGAACACATCTCTGGTCACCTGAAAAACCTCCACTGGCTCCCCGTAAATAAGAGGATTACCTTCCGCCTCTTAACCCACGCACACAAAGCACTTTACGAACTGGGACCCGAATGCCTCAACACACGACTGTCCTTCTACACCACCTCCTGTCAGCTGCGATCCTCCAACCAAGCCCTGGCCACTGTACTTCGCATCAACAAAGCCACCATGGGAGGTAGATCCTTCTCCTACCTGGCAGCTAAAACCTGGAACTCTCTCCCCACTCACCTACGCCTTACTCAGAACCACATAGCATTCAGAAAACAACTTAAAACTTGGATATGCGACAACTCCCCCCCCCCCCCCCCCCTCCTCAAGCGCCTTGAGACCCTATGGGTATGTAGCGCGCTATATAAATCTCGACTTGACTTGACTTGAAGTGTCTTGGAGGTACTGGGGAGAGGGAGCAGGCAGGCTGTCTGCTTAAAGGAATGCCCGACTGTGATGATATTCCACCCGTTCGTTCCTGCAATTTCAAAGGAGCAGGCGAAGCAGCAAATGCATTCACATGTGTGAAGATGGGTCACTGTACCACAATCTGACTGCTTGGTTTGTTTGTTCCACATTGCAGGACTTGGTGTACTGTGCCCGAGGTCTCGTGGTTGGGATTACAGAGACATTGATCATCGGAGGAACTTTCCCTGTCTGCTTTCTACATCTATGAGTCCCAGCCAATGAGAACACTCGGTGTATTCAAACAGCAGCCCCGCGAAATGATTCATCATGACACATTCAGCACTTACCTGGCACTGATGAGGCACACGCCGAAACGCGTCTGCCAGAAGCTGTAATAGTGGACATCGCGACGTTGGCAAAGTGCACCGGTGGCAATAAAATTCAGTTTGGCAACCCCGAGCATGTGTTAGACCTGTTTTAACTGAAAGCAGGATTGGAGGAGTATGTGAGGCGGAGGTCGGCTCCGCAATTTCTGACACGCCCCTCGTTCAGGAGCACCGCAACATAACCGACAAACCTTTGACTTTGAGTGCTTAGAAGGCACATTGCGGCGCCCCCCCAGCCTGAAGTGTCTTGGAGGTACTGGGGAGAGGGAGCAGGCAGGCTGTCTGCTTAAAGGAATGCCCGACTGTGATGATATTCCACCCGTTCGTTCCTGCAATTTCAAAGGAGCAGGCGAAGCAGCAAATACATTCACATGTGTGAAGATGGGTCACTGTACCACAATCTGACTGCTTGGTTTGTTTGTTCCACATTGCAGGACTTGGTGTACTGTGCCCGAGGTCTCGTGGTTGGGATTACAGCGACATTGATCATCGGAGGAACTTTCCCTGTCTGCTTTCTACATCTATGAGTCCCAGCCAATGAGAACACTCTGTGTATTCAAACAGCAGCCCCGCGAAATGATTCATCATGACACATTCAGCACTTACCTGGCACTGATGAGGCACACGCCGAAACGCGTCTGCCAGACGCTGTAATAGTGGACATCGCGACGTTGGCAAAAGTGCACATGTGGCAATAAAATTCAGTTCGGCAACCCGAGCATGTGTCAGACCTGTTTTAACTGAAGCTATAAGGAAACAGTGGTCCAAACCGAATTAATTTTACATCAACAAAGTATACACATAGTTGATTATTTTAGTGAGCTTCTTGAATTGAACTGCTCTGTGGAATCAATCAGTGATGCTTCTTCCAGCATCAAACACAAAATACCTGACACAAAACCCAACGGATTATTTGAAAAAAGTGGGGGAGTTTAATAAATTACTCCATTTAGGCTTGATGTTTATATACATTTGTACATTTATATACATTTTTCTTACTAACGGTAAAAAGAAGAGCAATCTGCTTCTAAAGAAGTGCAAGAAAAGAAAAGGCAGGGTAGTAAGGGGTGTAAGCCTCAAGAAAAATTGTGACAAGTGAGAGAAATTTAAACAATTCCGATGTATTGCAGCTGTTTTAAAAGATTCAGCTTGTTTGGCAAAAGACCACAGTTGATTACTACTATTTTTTCATTTATACAGTCATAAATCACATGTATAATGTTTTGGTTGAGGAGTGGTCCTATTTGCACATAAAAAGGGGGGGCGTCGACGTTTCGACCCGTCTTTTGGTGCAAGGGCAAGTGGGAGCCTCGACCTGCGGGTCTTCCTCAGGACAGATGTAGCACAAGCTTTGTACCGTAGAATTCTCAGAGTGTAACCCACAAATTACTAATGGGTGGCCTCCGTCCTCCTGCTCCGGGATGGACGTAAAATATGGGTGACCGTAGTGAAACACCCAACAAGGCCTGGATCCGACACAGCGGTTCGGTGTGGCGGCGGTAACGCTACGCGGAAAGCACCCAGCGTTGATATTTAAAACGGAACGGGGATTCCAATCTAACGCCCGTAGGATCCCAAGCCAACTCCGTGCGATGCCCGGTTAAACACGCAAGTGTCCGGGGACGTTCGGTGTGAATTGTGTCTGCATTTATAATTGGGAATATCTGAGACAGACGCCGCCCCACCCTTGTTGGGTGTTTCACTACGGTCACCCATATTTTACGTCCATCCCGGAGCAGGAGGACGGAGGCCACCCATTAGTAATTTGTGGGTTACACTCTGAGAATTCTACGGTACAAAGCTTGTGCTACATCTGTCCTGAGGAAGACCCGCAGGTCGAGGCTCCCACTTGCCCTTGCACCAAAAGACGGGTCGAAACGTCGCCGCCCCCCTTTTTATGTGCAAATAGGACCACTCCTCAACCAAAACATTATACATGTGATTTAAGACTGTATAAATGAAAAAATAGTAGTAATCAACTGTGGTCTTTTGCCAAACAAGCTGAATCTTTTAAAACAGCTGCAATACATCGAAATTGTTTAAATTTCTCTCACTTGTCACAATTTTTCTTGAGGCTTACACCCCTTCTCCACAATCACTACCCTGCCTTTTCTTTTTCTTGCACTTTTTTAGAAGCAGATTGCTCTTCTTTTTACCGTTAGTAAGAAAAATGTATATAAATGTATAAATGTATATAAACATCAAGCCTAAATGGAGTAATTTATTAAACTCCCCCACTTTTTTCAAATAATCCGTTTTGTTTTGAGTCAGGTATTTTGTGTTTGATGCTGGAAGAAGCATCACTGATTGATTCAACAGAGCAGTTCAATTCAAGAAGCTCACTAAAATAATCAACTATGTGTATACTTTGTTTGTTGATGTAAAATTAATTCGGTTTGGACCACTGTTTCCTTATAGCATTGACTACCCAAGTCCTTGAACCGTATTGGGTTACCCCATTCCAGTAATGGCCACCTGTTTTAACTGAAAGCAGGATTGGAGATATATATATATATATAGAGATATATATATATATATATATAGAGAGATATATATAGAGATGTATATATATATATATATATATATATATATATATATATATATATATATATATATATATATCCATATCCACACAGTCAGGAAAGCACAGGTTGGGAAAGGCCACAGGAAGCTTTAAGTTCAAACGTTCATTTTATTTTCTGCACTCGAACACTTGCCAGCAATCAAATCACCAAACAGCAGGCTTCTTTTTAAATGTTCTGCCAGACGCGTTTCAGGAGATAGATTCCTTTCTTCAGTGGCATAAACGGCAGTGCAAGCATCGCGTTAGTTTTCAATCTTAAACACCTGCCCAAGTGGGCGTGGCATACCCAATGCCTCGTGGTGTTTGTAGTTCTTATTACCAACTGAAAGCAGGATTGGAGATATATATATATATATATATATATATATATATTCAACAAAGTGCCCTTTGCATTGAAAGAGCACACGACCATGCTCTGCCATCCAGCCTAATTATGAAGCCTGTCTTCATGCTGCGCGTTTCAAGGCCATGCGGCCCCTTCTTTCTGGGAATAAACATCACATCTGAAGCCTGTATTCATGATTTCCGGCTTTATTAATTAACATACCGCCTACCGTGGGCGTGTGGTTGTTACACTTTCCCTCGTTGCATTATGGGGCATGTTGTCCTTAATACATGTAAAATATAGAACTATGAACTAACTACAGGTAAAATATTTCCATAGGTCCATATCGGAATTGTCTCCTAGCAAAGGAGCACTATTTCCCTCTCACAAGTTTAGAACAAGGTGGCTGGGATCAGCAAATGCAGGTCCTCCTCAGATACACGGTGCAACATGAAATCACTTTCAAGTGATCCGATTTGCCTCCGCTGCTCTTCTATTAAAGCAATAATCCCTTACTGAAATAAGGAGATTAGAAAAGCTCTTCAATCCTTCATAGAGCATGTGAAAGATTTGACCATTTAAAAAGATGAACTAATGGATGACACAGCATGGAAGTAAATGAGCACTGCTGAACCTTCCCATTAAAGTAGTACAGAATACAAATTCTTGCACAGATATGATCAACGCATAGCCAGTCACAGAATGTGGTTTCCTCCTCCTAAAATGTTGTGCATCACAATCATTCACAGAAATACAAATAAATGCATATATAGCATTCGAATAATAGGGCAATGTAGTGGCAGCCCAGCATTTAAAGCTTATAACTTTGCAGTATACTAACAAATTCTAGGAGGTTGAACATTTTATGATTAGCATTCATTGTCATAGGATGTTAAAAATCCATTCATGCATTTGTTCACAGCTCGGGCTGGCATATTCATGCCACCCACTATGTGCGTCAGGGTACTGTATTAAGCATTGTCATATTTTGCAATGTAAAAAGTAGTGTGTGCACCTTGAACCACCTGCAGTCTATATAACAAGATAGGGGGCACAGTGAGGTTCTCTAGAAGTATGTGCAACAGCACAGAAGGGCTGTGTAAGAGCCAATTAATCAGCACTTTGGCCATTGCAAAAGCAAAGGAAAGTTAAGTTCAAATCCGATTTCAGGGCCCTATTATTAAATGTCTAGAGAGATGTTGGTGCTTCTGACATTCAGAGCAGCTAAATTAAGGCTCTACACTGTAAAGCAAACTCTCACCAATAAAACATGCAGTTAAGACTCTACTTGTCCGATACACAAGGAGAGTAAGGATAATCATGTGATTGAGGAGAACTACAGAAAGTGTTTGTGAACACTGGAGAATGCATTGGAAGGGTGGTGGTGTGCACAGTCTATGAGCAACGTTAGTGTCTCTCAATAATGATTCATGGAACTATAAAGTAAATGTTTTCAATGGCTAGTATCCTATCAACCATTCCTGTGGTTATTGACTAATCAGAGATGCCAATTAATAAGCCTTGTATTGAACCTATATTAAAGGTTTTTGTAAGTGAAATGTCAGCTGCCAGGTGTGCCAGATGTCCCATTCCACCATTATTTCTTTTCCATGGAAATATCACCTGCATTTCTTCCTTTTGGCTAGCGTTGCCAGCCCCATTCCCCATGAACCTCACACAAACTGCAAATCATGTGCTGCTGGCAGCCATCCTAAAGTGGTCTGTTCACATAGGGGGGATTCCCTCAACCTCTTCATGAATGGAAGAAGAGTATCTACCTTTGGGATACAGGTGCAGTACCTAGGAATATTTTTGTGGGAGACCTTCTATTGGATCTGTTATCTGTATGTTTTTGCTCATTGGTGTGATTGCAATCTCACACTTAGCAGATATCAGTACACGTATGAGGAGAAAATGGACTGTAATCATACCGGTCATGCCTGTTAGGATTTTTCATAACTGATGACAAACAGCTTTTTGTTTTAGTGCTGAGTTCCAGGCACTTTGCCCATGGACAGATCGTTCTTTACCAGACGCAGTCTAATTGGTATACACCAGGCTTCCTACAAGGGGCATCCTCCTGGAACCATTCTGTGTGTGGTGGTATCTATCCACTATTTTATGTATTGTATATTTATTGGGACAGGACAAGCCTGCCTCTATTAAGCAAAAAAAAATTCTCCCATTTCCTCTTGGCTGGAAATACGAGTGAAGCCATGTTGAAGTTATGCTTGCCTTCTCTTCTGCTGTTCTTGCCTGCAATACAGTTGGCAACTGGTAAAAAGATTCCTCACTTGCAGTCTCAAAGCATCAATAATTTGTCTTTTCCAGGAACCAGAGATTGGGTGCACAAGAAACAACTATCACATTTGTAATGATAGGGTTGTATGACTAGATTAAAAAGGGTGTATGGTGACGTTGCAACTGATTAGATTGGTCAGTCACATCCGTATTCTTAGAACATTAGGTCAACATGTTTCAGCCTCTGTATGCCAGTTCCGAGGCTTTCCTCAGGACCGTGGACCATGGTGGTATGCACACGCTAGGGTGCATCCTGACCTATGGACCAAATAAGAACCAAACTACTCACGGTTCCAAAAAATCACGCCTTCAGCACTTCTGAAAGCGTAACAAATGTGTATGGAGAAGTGGAATTACAGCATGGGTCCTGGCAGGGGACGTTGATTACAAAACACTTGTGTTTAGAAGTCCGCCATCCGTTTCTCTTATGTAGTGCCAGTCTACAGGACCTGTAACCCTTAGCGTATGCATATCGGCATGGTCCACGGTCTTGAGGAAGCCTCGCAACTGGCATACAGAGGCTGAAATATGTCTACCTAATGTTCTAAGAATACGGATATGACTGACCAATCTAATCCGTCGCAATGTCCACCATGCCCAAAATTGACTCAATTTATTCTAGATGTACAAGGGTTTCTAAATAGCATCTTAGAATCATCGCTTATATTATCTTCAGAAGTTATTATACTGGGCATTAAACAGACTAAATTGACACTAGATCAGTGGAGGAGGAAGGCTTCATATTTATAGCTATGTCGATTTATAGGTATTGTATTTCCTCACGCTGGTTAGATCCGAACCCCCCTGCTTTCCATCACTGGCAATCTAAACTATTAAGTGTATATCAGCTTGAAAATGCGGTGTATAGATTCAAAGGGCGAAGGAAGAAGATGTTTGGTCAAAAATTATGGTCGCCTATTAATAATTGGATGTAATATTGGATTTATTTTTTTGCAAACACAGTTTTAATCCCAATATGTACCTCAAATGTTCTTCTATTGTCTTTTCCTTCTTTATCTTTTTTTTCCTCGCTTATGTGGTATTATTGCGTCTATGTACTTTGCAACATTCCACTGCCAAATGAAATCAATAAAAAAATAATTTAATATTTGCATCTGCTCACTATACTGATCCTGTACTCTGCCTTCACCAAACAAAGCCTTAATTATTATACTAGGGTGGCATTAAGATTACTAGGATCTGCTCCTTTCCAGTTCCCGTCATTATATTTCAGTCTACTTGCTATGCTGGTCCTGCTAGCTACCTTCACTAACAAGCATTTGCAATGCAATAGGTCTCGCATTTGTTAAAGTTAGAGCTGTTGGCGTTAAAATTGACAATGCTTTTACTTTCACTATTTTACACCAATGGCAATTAAGCTATGCATATGTGAATACTCCACTGGAAATAAGGTTCATGTTTAATTGGCTTGTCCCCCAATTGGCATAGTCTAACCTACTTGTAGGTTTCCTCCAGGGACTGCAGCATTTTTGCCACCCTGAGTGTGACAAGGTGAAACATGGCTCTGAGTCTGCCACTGCAGACTGGAAGGGTCAAGGTCAAACAACGCAATCACCTTATCTAAACATTTAATTAATTAAATAATTATTACAATATTTAAAATTCCAGCATCAAAAATTCATATGCCAGCCTTTCAAGTTCAAATATGAAACAGGCCATAATATTAGATACCCCTTCATACTCTGGTAATTATAACATTTCTGCAAACTGAACAAGGTTCCTAATTTTAAAAATTGGGTGCTTGAACCTGATAATTCTTAGTTGCCTTACTGATCATTTTTTATGATGAATGCATTTTTATTCTGTTGTGTAAGGTTAGCGCCTGTGGAGTTTCTAACTTAAAACAAAAATACAAATGATGACATTTAGACTTCCAATTAAATATATATATATATATATATATATATATATATATATATATATATATATATATATAAATAATCACACACACACACACACACACACACACACATTTCATATCGTATTGTTACTGCTAAAAATATTTCATCAGGACACCTTATTCATTTTATTCATCCATGCATTTCACTGCAGTCAAACTTTCCAATACCAATTACAGTGTCCAAATAGCGTATATCCGTAATAAACTCTACTGCCTGTGTTCGTTTACAATTCCTTATTTAAAAAATAGTGGTCGTAAAAGCAATTTCCGCATGGGCAACACCTTTAAGCAATCCACTAATACGTGCAGAATATCTCATTTTGGGTGTAGTTCACATGTGCAATTACCATCAGGTTCGATCATTTCTGCTTTTATTTTCCCATTTGCATAAGGATTAACGCCAATTCTAGTTCTTAGTACTTTGCACCTCAACCAGCAATTTAGTAAAATGTCAAGGTATGGGAAAGAAGCTACCTTCTGCCATGAGTTTAGTATAAATTCAAAAGACAAATTTTTTATCTGCCAGATACTGCCAATACCTTTCCCAAGATTGTTCTTTTGCTATAGACCTCAGCTCCCCCTTAGAGACTTCAACTTGCAGGGTTTCATGTGAAAGGCTCACTTTCATTTCCCTACAAACAGATGTCAGATTTATTCTGACCCCTTTTGGCTCATTGTAGTTCAGAATAATTGATCTAATTTTTGCACCACTGGGAGATTTTCTGTTCCTCTCCCTGACCCAGTTTTTTCCAGAATCTTATTCAAGCCGCTTGTGCCAATATGGTCCATGAGACGTGCCTCTAGTCTGATGGCCTGCACCATGGAGGAACCTGGCAGGGACATTTAAGATCGTTATACATTTCCCCCACACAGGGTTCCACCCGTTTTTATCACTGATGCAAAGTAATTCAGCTCCGTATTGTAGTTGCGGTGGTATCATGGCCACAAAAGTTTCAAAACTGGTCTTTGTGACGTATCCCCATTGTCCTGTTTGAATTTTCTTAAGCCACTCACCGAAGCAAGGGTCCTCGCTCTTAAGAGACTCCAGATGGTTATTCCAGCTTAGGGACCTTTTAAACCATATTCCTAAGTATTTATACTGATTAACTGTTTCCAATTTAGTTATTCCCAGATGCCAACTGAAGTTATTAGCTTCTTTGCCCAAGCACGCCACTTTCAATTTATCCAGGTTTACAGTTAACTGTTTATGGTTTCTTGCTCTGTAAACCCATCTCCGTCTCGTCTAAAATGACCAGGTCATCTGCATACAGAAGGCATGATATAAGTTTACCATCCATTCTAGGGTTAGTGCCTTTTGCCCCCACCAGTGTCTTTGGGAGGTTGCCAACAAATATAAATAATAGCAATGGGGCCAGCTGGAGGGGCAGTGTTAAACTATTGACTTGACTTTACCATTTAAGGTAATGGCTAAGCCAAACCTCACCTTTTCAATATATTAAAGTCACCCCTAAGTTAGGACTAAAAAGCCCTAATAAGGCAGGGTGCTGTATGATAAAAAGTGAAACTAACAGTTACACGTTACAACAGTGAAACCCTAAATTGTTGTTTTTACTGTGGAAAGGCTAGTAACCCCATTGCCAAATACAGAGTACCAGGCTAACTTCTGAAAGAGACTACTAAAGTTGGTACTGTAATGTATCATAAGAATTAGTGCATTAAATCCAATTTAATGGTTAAATCAAATTTAATACTAGTGGACAAAGGGCAACTTTAAAAGTTGCCACTTTAGTTGCCCAGGTTTTCTAGTAGTGCCTGGTTACTGTTGTACTTGTGGTTTGTCCTTCAAACACCTTTCTGCCGAGAGTTAGACATACTAATAACTCCCCGAAAAGATAACAATGGAGGCATGCCACTGGAGAAAGCGTTACCTTCCCCAGGTAGGAAGCCACACATGTGTTCGCTCGTAAGGTGAGCTTCGAAGGCCAAGCTGCCTTTGAACAGAAAATGGGGAACACTTGGGAGCTGGGCTGCTCTATTTATTTGGTAGACCGGCAGGCACTAGGGATGGGGAAGTGGAAACCAGTTGTCAAACTGTTTTTTCAGGTGCGTATAGCTCCCTTGGTAGCCACAACTCTGGGTTGGGCTAGAAAGCTTTGGACGCCAAGAGAGAGGTTCTGTGATCCTGGAGTGAGCAGAATGGTGCATCCTGGGATACTCAGATGCCAAACTTCCCAGGAAGTGGCCATCAGGAGGGATGGAACCTGGGCAGCCCATTGGCTATCAACCACATTTTACCCTGAGGGCATTTTCTGTACATAAATAGTGCACACCTGGAACTCCGATCTCTACTGACTGGAAGGAAGACCGTAAGAGGACTGCCCTGCTGCACCGTACCAGGTTCGACAAAAAATGAACCCCCCCCTCCCCAAGCGCCTTGAGACCCTCTGGGTGAGTTGTGCGCTGTATAAATCCCTGAACTTGAACTTGAACTTGAACCGTGAAACCCGCAAAGAAAGGCTTGACCATTGTGGACTGCACCTACTGGTTAGCAAGAGAATGGTCTGTCTCTTCTGTGTCCTGCTTGGTGAGAAGGCATCTCCTGAGCCCAACCAAAGCCAGAGATTCAGAGGATCAGTTCACCAACCCACGCAGCGAAGCCACAGACATCACCCCGTCCTAAGACCTCTGCGACAAGCTTGGAACCTACTTCCACCTCAAGATCAAAACCCTCTTCTTCGTCGACCATCCTCTAGATGCCACAGCCCGCCCGCCCCCCTCCAAGGACACCAGTCAACACACCATCTCCAACTGGACAGCGATCACGACCGAAGACACCGCCTCGACCATGAAAGGCATCCACTTGAGGGCCCCCACCGACCCCTGCCCTCCTCACATCTACCACAGAGCCGCATCAGCCATCGCACCAGAATAACAGCGGACCATCAACACCACCTTCAAAACAGGCACCTTCCCAGATGAATGGAAACGCACAGAAGTCAGGTTCCTGCTCAAGAAACCCACTGCTGACCCCACTGACCTCAAGAGCTACCGACCCATCTCACTCCTCACCTTCGCAGCCAAAGTGGCAGAGAAAATGGTCAACAGAGAACTAACATGATTCATCGAAGAGAACGGCATCCTTGACCCATCCCAATCCGGATTCCTAAGCAAACAAAGCACCGAGACCTCCCTACTCGCTGCCACAGACGACATACGCACCCTCCTGGACCAAGGCCATTTCACAGCCGTCATCCTACACGACCTGTCAGCAGCCTTCAACAACTTCTCTCACCGCACACTAGTCACCAGACTGCACGACAACGGCATACGAGGTACAGCCCTGGATTGGATCCGATCATTCCTCAACCGGAAGAACCCAGAGAATCAGACTACCACCCTTCCTCTCCGACCCTACAGAAATTACCTTCAGAGTCCCACAGGGGTCATCACTGAGCCCAACCCTCTTCAACATCTACATGGCCCCCCTCGCTGCCATCGTCCAAAAACACGGCCTCAACATCGTATCCTTCGCCGACGACACCCAGATCATCCTCTCTCTCACCCTAAACTCCATCAACGCCAAACTCAATTTCCAGAAAGGAATGCAAGACGTAACCGTCTGGATGACCAACAGCTGCCTTAAACTCAACGCCGAGAAGACAGAAGTCCTTGTCCTTGGGACCACCCAGTGAGCATGGGACCACATCTGGAGGCGAATCGCCCTTGGTAGCCCGCCTACCCCCTCAGACCACGCCATGAATCTCGGCATCATACTAGACTCATCACTCACCATGAACCGACAAGTCAAGGCGTCACATCCAGCTGCTTCAACACCCTGCCCATACTCCGCAAGACCTTCAAATGGACCTCCCCTCCCCCCTCTTCCCCGAGTCCGGAAGACAGTCACCCACGCACTCATCACCAGCAGACTAGACTATGGATACGCCTTCTATGCCAGCATCAACAAATCCCTACTCCGCAAACTCCAGACTATGCAGAACACTGCCGCCAGACTCATCCTCGGCATCCCCCAGCACGAACACATCAGCCAACACCTGCGAAAGCTTCACTGGCTCCCTGTGGAGAAAAGAGTCAGTTTCAAAATCTTCACCCACGCATAAAAAATGCCTACACAACAACAGACCCAAATAAGTCAACGACGGACTCAACTTCCACGTACCCAAAAGAAACCTCAGATCATCCAACTTCACAGTGGCCGAAACCCCACACATCCACAGAGCCAGAGCAGGCAAAAGATCCTTCTCTCACTTGGCAGCTAAAACCTGGAACGAGCTACCGGCAGACATCAGACTCGCTTCCTCCCTGAACACCTTCAGGAAGACCCTCAAGAACTGGCTCTTCGGCTAAACGGACCTGCGGACCCCCCCTCCCCTAGCGCCTTGAGACCCTCGCGGATGAGTAGAGCGCTTATAATCCCCTGGTTGATTGATTGAGGTCATCCATACTGATAGACACTATGATTTAAGAGTGCTTGGTCTGAAGAAGCACCAACTCAAAATTTAAAACTTACAACCATGATTGAGGGATATCTTTAATAATAAGAATAGATCTCTACACAAATTAACCTTTTTGCAACATTAGGATAATGAAAGACAGGAACAAATCATAATGCTCTAATCTATTCCTTGCAGTTTGCATGCAACTCTTTGATGCCAGGTGATAGCTCACAATTCTATATTAGGATTTTAACCTATAAACTGCTAGTAAAAAAGGATCTCTGGGGCACAAGCAGTAAACCACTGACCTAGTTACATTATATGAACTTTGGGATCTGCATGGTACACGTTCTTTGCAGCTGGCATATTAACCCTCTGCTCTACCTTACGATGAGTTAAAACTTCCACTAGACACAACTACAACCTCTCTTCAGAAGAACATTAATCACCGGAGTTATCTTGACATTGTAATTGTTGCCTGAAAATTGCTAGAGGCAAGAAACCCCGCAGAAGGGGCTTTCAAAGCCATAATCTACATGCAAACAGGGCACCTCCACCCGAAGACAGAGCCTGGTGCGATGGCACCGGTCGCACCGACCTAGAGCCGGGCCTGCCTTTAGCATCCTTCATGCATTGCATTGCATCAGGACCACTCAATAGGAATCCATTGCAAAGCAAAAAAAGTGCCTGGAGCTTCTTGAAGATTGCTCCTTCTGTGGAGGTAATTGTTTCGGAGGACTTTGCTGGTCCTCCTGACTTCCTCCCTACCAGAGATGGTCAGCCCACGTAACTCTACCCGACAGCTTTGACACTTGACCAAGTTTGCCCTGAAAAAGTTTCTAAGTGTCAAATTAATTGAATTTGCCAAAGCTTGTTCAGGGTTGAGTGAAAAGCTTTGATGTATTGTTTCTTGTAAATTCCATATCTCTGCAACCCTCTAGTGGATCTTTTTCATTGTGATGACTACATTTATATAAAAATACAGTCTATTTTTATAAAGTGGTGTCGGATTTCCTGAGTGTTGTGTCAATTTCTTCAGGCAAGCGGAAAGCCATCAGCGTGGTCCCTGTCATCCTGCTGGAACTTTGTGCACCTCTAAGCGTAAGGAGAACTGCAGCGCCTCGCCGGACCCGCTTCGCGGGTCCCGCAGCGCTCTCTGCTGACTGGGGGAGCTGATCTTTTGAATCTTGTGGAGCACGGGGCAGGCGAGTGTGCTAGCGGGGCTGCGAGCTTTGAGGCAGGGACTCCAGCGTCCAGGAGTCCCTGCGCGCCCAACCAGTCACACCTGGGCTGCTCTCCCCGCTGGCCACGCCCCCCGCCAACGAGGCCAAAAGCGGAACAGGGAATCGAACCTCTGGGAGTCTTCAGGCAAGCGGAAAGCCATCAGCGTGGTCCCTGTCATCCTGCTGGAACTTTGTGCACCTCTAAGCGTAAGGAGAACTGCAGCGCCTCGCCGGACCCGCTTCGCGGGTCCCGCAGCGCTCTCTGCTGAGTGGGGGAGCTGATCTTTTGAATCTTGTGGAGCGCGGGGCAGGCGAGTGTGCTAGCGGGGCTGGGAGCTTTGAGGCAGGGACTCCAGCGTCCAGGAGTCCCTGCGCGCCCAACCAGTCACACCTGGGCTGCTCTCCCCGCTGGCCACGCCCCCGCCTATCAACCATCCAAGAGGGTGAGGCTGACCATAAAGGTGACCAGAGTTTCCGCTTCGCGGGAGCGAGCGGGAGCGCGCCGGGAGAAGCCCGGGACAAGGGCGGGACAAGGGCGGGACCGTCTAAGGCCGTCATAGGCCGGGCTGGGCTTACCCTCTTGGGTCGTGCACTCGACCCCTGGACTTATTTTACTGTTAGAGCCCCCTGCGGAGTATAACTCATTACTAACATTATGCCGTCCCCGGCAAGGGAGAGCACCCCATTGAAGCCGGGAGGAGTTAAAAATAGGACCCTAGAGAACTACTTCTCCCGGGCAGTGGGGGAGGGGGACAAAGAGTGCAATCTGTCCCGGTTAAGGGCAGAACGGAGACGCTCAATAGATAACTTGAAAAATACCCCCCTCGGAGAACAACCCATTACACCCAGGGAGGAGCTGTCCCGAATTGATGATGTCCCACTTCTGCTGAGGGATTGTATTAACATTTCACCAGTTGCAGTCATGAGTATAGCTCCAGCTACCAGTCCCAGCCCTACCAGGGTGACCATTGATTTAGTCTCCCAACCCCCCCCAGCCCCTAAGGCCAGGAAAGCTAAACCCAAGCCAGTCACCACACAAGTAGTTTTTGGACCCCCTCCCAATAAACGCAGGAGAAAATCGAAGGGAGTCCAGGGAAGGAGTAAACCCAAGATTCCTCATTTGGACTTTGGGAAGTCTTCAAAACCCCCTGTATAGTGAAATTACCGGCTGATTCACATCCCAACCCTATTGCCCAGGAAGATCCAGCTCCTGCTACGATAAAAGACACAGGAGCTAGTATTGCTAATGTTCCCCTCTCTGTTGTCCCGCTTGGAAACCTGGAATTCCTGCTAAGGTCTCTATTATTACCGATCAGCGAAAGTATAAAAAAGATTGAGATCAGACTAACTATACTGGAGGCCACATTAGGTAGTCTGAAAACTCCAGCTGGTCGACAGGGAAGGCATCCAGAATCTACTCCCACCACTGTAGCCCCTCAACAGCCGGCAAACAGTGCAGTAAACTTAGTCCCTCCACAAGCCGCGAATGCAGCGGCCTCGCAACAACCCTTAAGGTCAAAGCCTGCATCAACTAAGCCCCTTAACGCCAACATGCCCAACCCTCCGCCAGGACCTGTACCTCCGGCACAGCCGGTAGATAATACCACCCCGACCCCTCTAATGAAGCTCCCCCCGAGACCACGCAGACCCAACCTACCCCCAGAGACTAATGATTTCACTGTAGTCATGGCGGGTGTCCCCCCACTCGAGGAAGGTGAAACTGAGGATTTTTGTGCCCTGAAAAGTAGGGTAATTAAGTGGTTAAACATAAATAGACCCCTCCCGACACATTTTAATAACGAAATCATAATGGTAAGAAGGGTACCATGGGTGGGTAGAACACATAAATCCATTATAGGGGACTGCATATTGGTGAGTTTTAGGGACACAGGAACGGTGTCCTACATATGCCAAGGGAAGAATAGATCTAGGGAATCCACTATCCAAACCCTTCGTGTGTCTTTCTTTTTTCCCATTACCCCAGTCCCATTTCAGCCACCCCAAATTCATGACAGCTGGGAGAGGGTCGGAAGGAGGGGGAGACACCAGGCCTTTAACCCTAGGCCGTTATTTGGTCGACCAGAACCACCCTTTCATACCTATAACCGGTTTAATTGCCTGAACGGTCTAGAGGGGGTGGATTGACAAACAGATAATGCCCCCCAGGGTTACACAGAAAAGGGCGCTCTGGTAGAGGTGTTGGAGGAGCAAAGTTCTAAGGCTCAGCAAACCCTAACGACTGGTGTGGGGGAACCCATGTTTGCTGAATCTAAGGCCATAGCCATAGATAGTACAGGAGGGGGATATGGGCTGGCTATGCAAGGGTCAATACAGGAGACAAGATCAAGGCTCCAGGGGGGGTGTAGAACGGAGTGGAGAGGGTGTGAGACTCATCTCCTGGAACGTTGCAGGCATAGCGGGCAAATTTAACAACAAGGAATGGGTTGATTTTATTAGAAAATTTCATGTCATATGTGTACAGGAGACATGGGCTGTGGTGAATAATTACCATCTTCATGGGTACAAGTGCTTTTTTGTTCCCGCCCGAAAATCCAGCTCAGGGAGAGCAATGGGCGGTTTGTCCATCTATGTAGATTTAGACCTCCCAGGCACCTGGTCCTCCCCCAGACTGGATATCACATGGGATCCAGGTAGTTCGGTTCCTCGGAAAGGGGTTAAGATTCTCAGTTTTTAACATCTATAACACTGAGATAGTAAATAACCATATCCCGCTACTAGCTGAACTTGACCATAGGCTAGGACAAGAAATTACATCCCAGAATAAGGGGCCGTCTCACGGGCTGCTTTTGGTGGGAGACTTTAATTGTCATCTCTGTCCGGCACTGGTCAAGGTAAATACAGACTGGGCACAATGCCCAATTGAGAAGGGGCCGCATTTTTCTCACACGCCTACTGGGTTGGCTCTTAGGTTGCTTCGGCTTAAGTACGACCTAGAGCACACCATCAATATGATAGACCCACAGTCGGATGGCACACTCCCACCAACTTTCAAGGGCAGGGGCTGCTCATCTATTATAGATTACATTCTGGTTTTGAGATCCCTGATTAATAAAATAATCAGTGTAGGGATAGACTGGAGCAGCTTCAGTGACCATAATCCGCTTGTTTTAACGCTCTCGTATAGGGCGGGTACTGGAACCAAAGTCCATCGCTCAACTGAGGAGAGGGTCACTGATCAAGGCAGGAGACTGAAATGGTCCAAAATAGACGGGGTAAAGTTTTATAAAACTTTGGGTGACAAGGGCCTACTGGCCATTAACGATTGTTTAGATATGGAAGTCCAGGGACCAAGGTTACTGGAAGCGTTTGACCATATTGCTAACCTGATCGATGGACTACTAAGGTCCAGTGCGCCCACACGCAACCTGGTAAATCCCCGGTGGTTTAATAAAGACTGTTCTAAGGCACTGAGGGAATGAAAATGCTCCCTTAAGACAAAACCAAGGGACCCTCAAAAAATTAGGGTGTGTAGAGAAAAATATAAAAAAGAGACCAAAAGGAGGAAACTTGCCCTGCAGGCAGAAGCATGGGCAGATCTAAGAGAGGCAGGGGAAAGAAAGGACCTAGCGGGGTTTTGGAGAATCATTAATAAACCGACCTTTCAAGAAAATGATTCTCCGGAAATAGGGGCTAACATCCTCCCGGAGCAGTGGGTCACTCACTTTACGGGTTTATATAATCATGAGCCTGGCACCCATGTAGAGTCACCGGTAACCCCAAGTCAGGTTCCCCCGGTAGTATTCACTCTTAAGGAGATAACGGCAGGGATGGAGGGTCTAACTAAAAATAAAGCCCCGGGTCCGGATGGAATTCCCCCTGACCTGTTTCTTAGTAATATAGAATTATGGGCCCCTCTGATGACCAGGGTCATAAACACTGCTATCACCTGCGGTCTCCCACCATCCTGGTCTAAAGCGATCATTGTGCCAATCTTCAAAAAGGGCAACAGGGACGACCCTAAGTGCTATCGGCCTATTTCCCTGATTGACGTATCGGCTAAACTTCTGGGTAGGGCAATTCTGAACAGACTGTCCGAGTGGACCGAAGAGAATAACATCTTCTCGGACACTCAATATGGGTTTAGGACAGGGAGGTCCACTAGTGACCAATGCCTGAACCTATATATGCTGACTGCCAAATATACCCTGGCCAGTGACGAAC
Source organism: Lissotriton vulgaris (assembly GCF_964263255.1). Classification (NCBI taxonomy): domain Eukaryota; kingdom Metazoa; phylum Chordata; class Amphibia; order Caudata; family Salamandridae; genus Lissotriton; species Lissotriton vulgaris. The sequence goes on from NC_141689.1 coordinate 512,463,320, forward strand.
TCATTTATATGGGATTCATGGATCTGGCAGCAGCATTCGATCACGTCAACAGAGGAAAGCTGTGGGATATGATGTCAGGCATGGGGATTGAGAGTTGTCTAATCACCATATTGAGGGAACTGCATAGTGATACTACGGCCAAGGTCAGATTTAACAGGGAGGGAGGATTGTCTGACTCTTTTCCATGTAAGAGTGGAGTCAGACAAGGTTGTATTCTTGCCCCTTTTTTGTTCTCCCTTTACATCAACAACCTGGAGCAGTTTCTTTTGGGTTTAAAGGCAGATTCCCCACGGGTCGGGCCGCGGCATATTCCTGTCCTGCTTTACGCAGATGACGCGGTCTTACTTGCACGCACACCTCGAAGCCTACAAATCCTGATAGACGGGTTCGTTAAGTTCATGAGTAACCTGGATCTATCTGTCAACCTAGGTAAATCATATGTGCTCCTGGCCGGCAAAAAACCTTCCTCTAAATTTACTTACACAATAGGCACCCATAGTTTAGAGGAGGTTAAAACGTTCTCCTACCTTGGAGTAACCTTTGACGGTGCTCTGCAATTTAACTCCTTGGTGGCGGAACGTTGTAGCAAAATGATTGCCTCTAATGGGGCAAAAGCTGGATACGGCAGGAGGCTGGGTAGATGGAGCCCGGAACAGGTGATGAACTTGTACGGCTCCATAACATGCTCCAAAGTAATCTATGGGGCATATGTTTGGGGCTTCGTGAACACTACTAGAATCCAACAGGAAGAAAACAGATATCTGAAATCTATCCTGAGGGCACCACCTAGTACCGCTGGATTCATAGCTCACAGGGAGCTAGGGAGGCCTTACTTGGACGATCTGTTAAAACTTAGGCCAATTGTGGCCTGGCTAAAAATATGGGTCAATCCAGATGCGCATCTAAGCAGAGAAATTCTATTGGACTGCTTAGGTAGGACTCATTGTATGCGCATCCCCTGGCTTAAATATGTGAGAAATACCCTTGAGGATCTAGGGTTTGGAAACCTCTTCACGAACCCCACAATCATCTCAGCACAACACAAGAAACAAGTAGGGGAAATTTTCCTAGAGCGGAAAACCCAATGCCGAGCTGAGGCTGAAGGAGTGAAAAAGACTGTGAGGGCTCATAATCTGGTGAAGAGTGTGGAGGGTATGGAGCCTTACCTGTTTCTTGTGCATAATACACAGGATAGATTCCTCATGTGCCGTTTTAGATTGAATTTACTTCCTTTTATGTTGGCTTCACCAGCAGGTTTCACCACGTCAATTGAGCAGAAGGGACCCTGCGGCTGCGACAATCGGTCTCCGCAGGATTCCCTTCACTTTGTCTTGCTTTGTCCCTATTTCTCTATGCCCAGGCGTAGATTCCTTGTAAATATTTTTAAAAAAGCCCAACAGGAACACGCCAGGGATGCACTAGTCTTTTTGCAAAAAGCCTCTGACCCACTAACCTTGTGTTGTATTATGAATTTTATCAAGGTTGCGGTCCAATTAAGGATGACGAGGGGAGAGGAATGAAAGACTTGGGATTCTCTATTTTAAATTTATGGACCTGTATGTTGGTATTTTTTATTGTATTAACTATGTACAAGGAAAAAAAAAATCTTGATCAATATTTGTTTTTTTATCTGTGTATATGTGCTTTTATGGTGTTTTCTAATCACCGAATAAAGATTCTTGAATGAATGTGTCAATTTCTTCTTCAGTTGTTTTGGTGCCCTTTAAATCCTCTACTCTTGTTCCTTTGAAAAAGCCTTGCTGCTCAGAACTCCTGTTATCCTGGGTAGCTGTAGGTTTAACAAAACCTAAGGGTCCTAAAGGGGTTGGTAAGTGTATTACATAGTGAGGTTGCACAACCACACCATGTAATACACCCCATTTTCTCACAGAATATATTTGACAGTTTGAGGTTTTTGTATGTCAGAGAGTTTTCCTGCCAGAGTGTGATCCAGTTTTGAATCTGTGAGACATCATAGAGTGTGTTCATTCGATAAGTAAAATTGGTATATATTTTACAACATCCTTTATCTTTATTAGGGTAGGTTCACAGGAGGTTGAAATACAGGTTAAATTTTAAAAAAACAATTGAAATATTCTTTTTAGAGATTTCTAATAAAATGGAAAGAAAATTGGAAATGATTTCGTAAAATAAAAAAACTTCTACAGAAGAGAGACATTTTTGGTCAGGAACTGAAGCAGATACAAATGAAATAAGAATTTGAAAAGCAATAGTTCTCGCATTGGTGACAGTTTGAGCTTTTGGCGTAGCAAGTGAAAATGTTTGTTAAATAAAAAATTTGACAAAAAAATATCCCAGCACTAACATAAGTAATCAAAGAAATTCCACGAAGTAAGGAAAGGGTGCAGTACCGCAGGCTGTTACAAGGTGCCCCTGTGGAGTTGTAAGGGGACCTCTATTAGCCTCATGAGGTACTTTACCCGTAATGCACTTATAAAGAGAAAGATTGCAGCTCAGCATACATTTCCATTTGTTTGTACTGGAAGAGAGATTTTTGTTAACTTTAGTTTAAAAAATGCACCATTGTTGTTTATTTAGCTTTATTTGTGAAATAAAACTAAATAAACAACAATGATGCATTTTTGAAACACAAGCTAACAAAAATCTCACTTCCAATACAAACAAATGGAAATGTATGCTGAGCTGCAATCTTTCTCTTTATAATTACATTAAGGGTCCCTTTACAACTCCCCAGGGACACCTAGTAACAGCTTTTGGTACTGCATCCTTTACTTGCTTGGTGGATTTGCAGCCGCCATTGATGAAGATGAAGCGCGGCATGCAGCGAGGCAGAAAAAATATTTTACTATTGTAAAAGATTTTTGGGGCAGAGCCTCACAAAATAAAAGAAAGGTACGTGGCCTCCATTATTAAAGATTAAGCATATAGAAAACTGTAGCACCATGCAAATGAAGCCTATCTGATTAGTTACTATCTAAAGAGGCATCTGTGTCGCAGGGAGCCGGCAGTATGTCCATGGTGGTATGTGCAGTGCTAAGAGCCTGCATGCTTTGTGCTCGCTTGCAGGCAGTACGGCCACCAATATTTTAGTTCAAGCATGTGTCATGCCGCGCTGCTTAGCCACTGATGAAGATTAAGTGTAGGAACATGCTGCACTTCTGAAAAAGCATGTAATATTTAAACAAGCATTTGCAATGCAATAGGTCTCACATTTATGAGAGTTTGAGATATTGGCATGGCCAATGACAAGGCCATTTCTTTATGTGTTGTTTTTAAAACACATAAATAAATGGCATTGTCATTTACAATGCCAATAGCTTAAACTTTCGCAAATGTGAGACCTAGTGCATTACAAATGCGTGCTATAAAAAGAAAACAAAAGTGTTAGGAGAGCCTGCCCTGACAAGGCTATTTGAGAAAATAGTGCATGGAGGCTGTAATTAAAGCCCACTGAGCAACAACACACATAACAGTGTGTCGCCATGGGAAGTTACAAAATGAGACAAGGCGGTACTAAGGAGGGACTTCTAAGCCTTTTGACCAATGAACAGTCACAGTTTACAGTGGACAATGACACAAGCCAATGGAAAATGTGGGTGGAGAGTGGATGGAGTTTCAAGGCCCTAACTCAATATAGCATGTCTTGCAGAGCAGCGTATGCTCTGCCCAGATTCGACCTAGAAATGTAGTTGTGCTAGCCACCCGAAATAAAAGAAAGTTGTGTTGCCTCCATTATCAAAAATTAAACGTCTGGCACACATTGCTGCTTAGCTATTGATTAAGATGAAGAAAGCTTCCCACGCTTCTGAAAAATATATATATCTTAAAAATGTAGTTGTGCGAGCCATGCATAATAAAAGAAAGGCGAGTGGCCACCATTATTAAAGATTAAGGGTGTGGCACAAAAAAAACACTGATACCATGTACGTGCAGACTATGCAATTGTGCCTGCAACAGCATTAAGAAAATAGTGCTCACAAACTGTAAATAAAACCAGTTGAGTAACAACACATGTAAGAGGGACCTGGGCATGGAAAGGGGCCTTCAAGCTATAAAAGGCTTTGCTAAAAAATTAAGAGCCAGCCCACAGGAAATGATTAAGACCATACATCAAGCGAAGCCAAAGCAGCTGCTACCTACGGGGTGGGAGATTGGGGAATATCCAAAGTAGATCAGCTTCAGAAAGCAGAAGATGCCTTTTTTAGGTCCAGGGTCCCATTACCTCCCTCTACCTCGAATTATATTTTACATCTTGAACTGGGCCTCCCTTACCTGTGTGATTCGATCGGGTTAGCACCTATCCTTTTGTGGATTTTAATCTGGCGTAGGGATACTGTTGATTTGACGCAACGCATAATCACGGACTATCTGAGGCTCAAGGGTTCCAGCAGAATTGGCTGGCTTAGTTATGTTCAGGCTGAACTAAAAGCAATTGGGCAAGGAGAATTATTTAGAAACATCACATTATGTACTAAGGTATCCAAACGGGAAATAATTGATCTATTTATACAAAACATAATAAACCAAAAGATATGCCAGAACTGAGATATTGATTTAACCTGAAGGTTTTGTTCATAAGTTAGAAAAACAGATTCCAACCTACGCTGTTGCTAGTTAATAGCGATTTATTCAATTCTTTTCAAGAGGGAATTTTTAAACAATTTAGTACATTTTATACAACACTACACCATTATATATACAGCACTCATTCATCTAGTCATCCATATCACAAGCATACAAAATCATGCATCCATATATACATAGAATTTAAGAATGATCACGAAGGAGAATTAACAACACAAAGATTAGAAGAGGGAAAACAAAGACAACAAAGGCTGCTCATACAATATTCATCTGTGATATACCATATATCTAAACATATATACAAAAATTAGAGATTAATCATAAACAACTTAAATGATATCACACATTGTATATACACATGTTCAGGGTATCGGAATTCACAGTTGTTTGAATTTTCAGTTTAAAGGGAGCAGCACTCTGCAAGGGGCCTACGCGTTTCGAGTCCTATACAGTGAAGGGACTCTCATCAGGGCCGAGGAAGTTATCTAAAAAGAAAAATGGGATATCTTAATTATAAAGACCACTGTCGGGAGATTATAAGCAAAAAGACCAGTTCCCTCACTCAGCTTACCCTACTGGTCTGCAAGGCCACTTCACAGATGTAGAGTACTGGGGTGCAGGCGGTCGCGCTCACTGGAGGGTGGCGAAATTACACTAGGGGGTGAAGGGCAACAGTTAGCCTAACTGCAGGACAAGAGTCTTGAAATATGCTCTCAAAAGGGCAGGATCTTACCTTATTTATTCCGACGGCCCGTGTAGATATTTTCAAGGGTGGCGAACCTTAGGTCGAGCCCAACGGGGTGCAATAACCTGGGGGGAATTAGACGGGCAAAGCATGAGGGATGGAACGCCACCTGGGAGGTATTTTTTCAACCCTAGCGCACATGCACCGGAGAGTAGCGCTCTCTGCACTCTTACCAGCTCTGCGCCCATGCGCCAAAGATCAGCAGCCCCCGCTGACCTCGCCATATAAACGGCCTCCCCTTCGGAAACGCTATCCACTGCGCATGCGCGAAGGATCAGCGCTCCGGAGACGCCGACGGCCACAAGGATACCAATCCCCTCAGGTATGCCCAAGTTTCCCCCGCTATGAGGACTAGCTTTCGGCTTGTTACACCCCCGTGCCCGAGCACCCTGGTGATTGATACTTCCTTTAATTTTTTCCCAGGAGTTCATAGAAAATTCTTACCAGCACTCGTCCAAATTCACGTGGGACGCTGTGCTGATCGAGCACCAAGCCCCACCGATTGAGGTAGGAGCTTCACATCTACCTAGAGAGGCCCTCAATACCTCCCACTACACGGGCCGTCGGAATAAATAAGGTAAGATCCTGCCCTTTTGAGAGCATATTTCAAGACTCTTGTCCTGCAGTTAGGCTAACTGTTGCCCTTCACCCCCTAGTGTAATTTCGCCACCCTCCAGTGAGCGCGACCGCCTGCACCCCAGTACTCTACATCTGTGAAGTGGCCTTGCAGACCAGTAGGGTAAGCTGAGTGAGGGAACTGGTCTTTTTGCTTATAATCTCCCGACAGTGGTCTTTATAATTAAGATATCCCATTTTTCTTTTTAGATAACTTCCTCGGCCCTGATGAGAGTCCCTTCACTGTATAGGACTCGAAACGCGTAGGCCCCTTGCAGAGTGCTGCTCCCTTTAAACTGAAAATTCAAACAACTGTGAATTCCGATACCCTGAACATGTGTATATACAATGTGTGATATCATTTAAGTTGTTTATGATTAATCTCTAATTTTTGTATATATGTTTAGATATATGGTATATCACAGATGAATATTGTATGAGCAGCCTTTGTTGTCTTTGTTTTCCCTCTTCTAATCTTTGTGTTGTTAATTCTCCTTCGTGATCATTCTTAAATTCTATGTATATATGGATGCATGATTTTGTATGCTTGTGATATGGATGACTAGATGAATGAGTGCTGTATATATAATGGTGTAGTGTTGTATAAAATGTACTAAATTGTTTAAAAATTCCCTCTTGAAAAGAATTGAATAAATCGCTATTAACTAGCAACAGCGTAGGTTGGAATCTGTTTTTCTAACTTATGAACAAAACCTTCAGGTTAAATCAATATCTCAGTTCTGGCATATCTTTTGGTTTATTATGTTTAAATGCTCAGCCTAACTGATGTAGAGCAAACTCCCCGTTGTTCTTCTATTTATACAAAAGGCCTCTACGAAATGATGTAAAAAGAGAAGGTGTTCACAGTTGCTCATAGTCTAGATTGGACTCCCACCCAGCCCGGGGGAAGGATATTTTTATCTTAACTATGTCACAGTGGCTCAGCATAGGTTTATCCGGTTGTGATTCCGCTTGAACCTAATTCCACTAATGCTGGGGTTTCCAGATAAAAGGTCAAAGCTTTCAGAATTAGGTCCGTGCCTGTGTGACAATCACTCCCCCCAGTCTGACTTACACTTGTTGTTCTTTTGTCCATTTTATTGTATCGAAAGAGAAAAGTTCCTTCTCCCAATTTTAAGGTGTCAAAAGTTCTCTCAATGTAAAGTTGCACTGTATTTTCTAAAAGCCTTGCCTAACCCTTACGTTTGTTTTGTGGTAGCATCCTTTTTATTAGCTTGCTGGAGAAATAGAAGGGTAAGAAGTTTGCCGTAATGAATTTCTAAGGATGGATCAATTATGGTTTTAGTCTGATTTTATTTGTTTAAAAAAAACACAAAAAAACAACAACAAAAACACATTTGAGATATTTTGGTATTTATGTAAATGGTTTTATCATAAAATCTGTTACGAGACTGTACTTTTATGATCTGTTTATTAATGGATCGAATAAATGTTTAAATGCAAGCGGGCTGCCCTCTTGGGAGGGTACAACAGAAGAGAAGGAGGTACTAAAGAGGGACTACTAAACAAATAAACCAATACAATATAAACAACTCCAAAAGACTCTTAAAGGAGCCAGTGAAATACATGGGCTGAACATAAGTGGAGCTTAAAGCCCATATCATGAATACAGCATGTGTCAAAGAGACAGCGTATGCGCGGCCTAGGCGAGACCTAAAAACATCAAGATTATAGTCTATGCCGGAAAGACCACAGAGGGATAGGCAGGCAATTAAATCAATCAAAGCTGCAAAACAATCCCTGGAAGAGAGAGTAACTGTACACAAAACACCCATACCCATGCCAAAACAAAAACATTAGCCATTCAATGCAACATCAACCTCCACACTGTGTGATACTTGTACAGGTGCAAATGGCAGTTTAGAGGTCAAGGAATCTGCAGAAGGTAACATCAGGAATGCAAAAGTTGCAGAGCGCTAATGCCTCCACAGAAGGGATGGCATGGATCCCAGTACGCCTTTCACAGAGGCAGCAGCTGGATGACACTTGAAAAACAAGAAAGTACAACTTCACACGGTCAGGCATCTGAAACTATCACATGGCAGTAGTTTTACACATTTCTGTAGAACAATGTAAGTGCTTTTTTGTTCTGTTATGCTCAATAGGTACAATTCTGCTGACGTTTGATTGCATGATATTGCACTTGCACAGCATATTCAATATTTATCATCAAATTCATTGAGAATCTGTAAAATAAATAGATGTCAACAGTAGTGAAGTTAGAAATGTCTCGGTAATTTGCCATCCACATAAAAGTACCTATTGATGACTGATGCGCTGTGATCCCTGTCCTTTTCTGCTCTTATTCAATTCTATCCTTGTGAGAGGAGGCGAGAAAGAGGTAGGCTTCTGTATGCAGACTTCTAAGAGCAATGGTGCGTGGCACTAGCTGCTTTTGTTTTGCAGTATGTTTTTCAGTATGTGTAGGGTCAAACAGCGGTGGCCCTCTTGATTTTAGGTTTTCGAAAGTGTAAAGTGTGCAGGGGCCTAGCACTCCAATGTCTATCAAGTGTCATGGAGTGGGAGGCATTTGCACTGCCATCTAAACCTCAAAGGCAATAGGTCAGGACAGTCATTTCAATGTGCATTGTGTAGCTATAGTGTGTGCATTCCTAATTTCTTACCTGGCAAATTGAGTCCCGCCGAGTCAGGCGTGAACGATACTGTGGCAACACATGTAGGAGCCACACAAGCTTCCAGGACACACGCCACTAACTGATATATTGATTAAGGTACCCCAATGTTATCCTATGATAGAGGTAGGCCTTGCAGTTGTGATACATGAATTTAAGAGTTTTCACTAGCAGAACCTGCAAAACTTAAAAGTACATGTCCACCTTTTTAAATACACTGTACCTGCCCCATGGGCTATTTAGGGCCCACCCTAGTAGTGACTTATACGTATTAAAAATGAAGATTCATGCCTGTCAAAAGGCTTATTTTGCCAGTTGAAAGGGGAAAAAATAAGTGGTTGGCACAATAAGTGCTGCAGGCCCACTAGTAATGTTTAATTCACAGGGCCCTGGATACATGGAGAACCACTGTACTATGGACTTACAAGTAAATTAAATGTGCTAGTTGGGTGTAAGCCAATGTTACTATGTTTAAAAGTGAGACCATAAGCACTTTATCACGGGTTAGCAGTGGTAAAGTGTGCAGACTCCTAACGCCATCAGAAACAGGAGGATAAAAGGTAAAAAGTGGGAAGAAAACCGCGCCACGAATGTCGGGTACAACAAAAATGCACTGGCAATGCCAGTACCAATATGTCTGGCTTTATAGGAATACTGTATGGTGCTGTGAAGTATTACATGGGATGTAGATATATATTTGTGGGAAAGCAAAAAATTGCAGACTAAGACTAGAGTAGGTTAAGAGATCAGGTGACAGTTGCACTGTCAAGCCATGTAGGTTAATGAGTGCCCTCCGCCCATCTGTGCTGCTGCCAGAGAAAAACAACATACATTATCTAGTTATCTAAGACACTATAATAGCATTCAAATGCCATAAGTGCGCCCCTGAAAGTTCTAGGCATCTGGAGAAATAAACAAAATGATCACAGCTGTGTTGAGGGCAAGCATTTTTTGTGGAAACACAACTTCTACCCAATCAAAACATGTACTCCTGGCTCTCAACATGTCCCTATGTAGGGATATTCACAGCTGTCACCAGACAAAAAAAGACCCAAAAAAAAACAAAAAAAGATAGCACATATTACTAATGTACTACCTATTTAACTCTAGCCTTGGGTTTCAGAATGCCAGGTTAATTGCTACAAAGTGCTTCAAACCCTTTGTCAAGGCTACTAAATGCTACATAAATACAATTTTTAATATCATTTATTTCCTAAGAAATTTTATAGAGTGCATCTTGCCACCTTTCGATTTCTTCAGAAATCTAAGCCATGACGGCTGAAACACCGCAGCTCAACAATTCATGAACCTGCAACCACTGCACATATGAATGACCTTAAATACGTTATTTTAGAAACTCATTTTGGAACACCACCTGTATGCATACAACACTCGAGGTAAGAGGTTTGAAATGCTGACAGTGGCGCCACTCTCTACTTGCTTGCCAAAAAAATGAACTATCTCACTGCCAATTGGATTTTTGTCCTTTGTAAGAACACACAGCGTCTCGGTTTCCTCAGAGCATAGTAACTACAGAGACGCCATGGCAACCACTTAAATGCAGCAAGACCTGGCGTGGCAAAGTTTCAGAGCGAGAGAAAGAAGAAAGGGCTTTCTCGCCACTTCCCAGGAAGCGTCATTAATGCTGACGCACAATTCGAACCTGAAGCAGCTCAGAACCGCAGCAGCTGTCAAGGAGGCCACTTCACATTCCATAGTAAAACACGGAATAAGGATGCCACCCAGCTATCGTCTACTGGGTCACGTGATCTTGTTATTTCTAAAATAAATGAAGATCGATTGTCGACTTCCGGGCATTGCAACGGTACTCCTGCTCCATGCGATATATATCTGCATTGCTGAAGTCTGTGCCCTTGGAGAGAAAGACGTTTCTAACACTACGATACAAAAGGGGGTGGTGATGGACGGAGCGCTTGAGCAAATAAAACACTCACCCCCAGTCAACTGATCTGGGTTTAATCCATCACCACCATTCTTTAGCTCACTCTGCCACCCCAGTTCAGACATGGCCATATGCAAATCAGTCTGACAAGATTGGATTATGTGAATTGACTCCACATTTGCCTCTATGAAATCTCTAGAAAAACAACTGTAAAAAAAACAGATCGCAGCAGTTAGGCAAGTCCTTACCGTAAACAGATGGGTCCATATTGTACCGGACCTCAATCTACTGCACTAGTTGTCAGAGGCCAGAAGAATCTCTTTCTAAGCTCTTTGCATGGCGCATTGGGTGATCTGAGCTGGACCTAGCTTCCTATGTATAGTCAGAACTCATATTGCAATAAATAAACCAGCAAGTGTGAATGCCCCACTGCTGGTTGTTCCTACGTGCACTAATACTAGCATGAGAGGTAGATGCATCTCAGTACACACATTCACATTATGGAATACACAGCCAGTCAGAGCCATCAACACCACATGCATTTCAGGAGGTCCATAAAGTTCTCGCAGTCAACCAAGGCTCACTGCCTTTAAGATCCCTACATCCACCCTGTATATGCTCTTTTGAAAGCCTGCCATCGCACTTCTAAGTTTTGCACTACATACATAAAACATTCTCACAAGCAGCTCTTACTATCACACACTACGCCGATACTCAACAATAAAAGACAACACCACCACTAGCACTCTTCTCTCAGCCAGAGGTCTGCAATGTGCTTTGGGACTTTGAAAAGAGGTAAGAGAGTTATAGAAATAGTGAAATACAAAGCACAATACCGTAAATATGAACTACCTCATTAAGTATTAATTCTGCATAAATTAAACAATCCAACCCCTAAGGAAAATGTAACAGTAAGTTTCCACTGGGAGACATGATTATCAGTAATGGTAGATAGGGATAGGACAACTGCAACCAGGAGCACGAGGAAGTGGAGACTTGAAGGCTGGGAAACATCAAGGCCACAACAGACTATGTCTACAAGTAAGTGAGAAACTATGGCACGGTCCCAAAGAGAATATAGGGCTTATTTAGAGTTGGTTAGATACTGGCCATCATACAAGTGCATCACAGAAAATGTCACTTTAAATAACACAAAGGGAACATTGACAATGTATTTAGCGGAAGTCCACTTTTGACAAAACTCTTAATAGGGCACTAAGATACAGAGTTTGATGGGAACTAGGGCCTTGGTACCAGAGTAAATAGGCTACCGATTTCAGGAGAGACTAGGTCTACAAGCCAGAGAGAAACTAGGGCTGACAGAACAACATTGCAGGAGATGCTAAGCACTGGGCTAAAAAGAAAATGGGATGTTCAGGACTACAAGTCAAGGAGAAACTAAGACACCTGGCCCAGAAGAGCTTAGGTACAACGTCTCAAAGAGTCCGGGGCCCTGGGTCCAATAGAAACCAGGACACAGAGGCCAGGAGAGACTGGGCTATAAGTCAAGGATACCTTTGAGATCAGGACTGGTACAGAGCCACAATCAGTGAACAGTAGTGCACTCAATTTGGGAACACAGACCGCTGAATTCATGTGAAGGTGACAGTGGTACAGACAGATAAGGCAATATGCAGACAATGGAATCAGGATCCATGCACACAGAGATACCCCAATTAAGGGAGGATATTATACTACATACATATAATAAAGCAATTAACGGTCATATATATTATTTTTAACTTTTACAGTAAATGAACAGGACATCAACGATACAGCATATGACGTCATTACTTCCTTTTTGTTTTTTATTCTTGGCATGGGTTGCAGCATTGGAAGTAAAACAAGCAGAGTAGGGGCACATAATCATCCTTATATACGATACATTGAGGAACGGAGCATGGGGTAAAGCAAATAAACCTAGGACATACACTTCGAGCATTAATTCTCCCTGACTGCCATTATCATGCGAGTCTTCCTCATCCGTCCCGCCCTCCCCACTCCCTGGAGCGCTGTGAGCAGAGTCATCATCCCCGGTTAGCCCCGAATTACACAGTTCCCGCCACTCCATCAGACCTGCTTGCAATTTTCGTCCCTACTTGTAAGCTTCATATGTGCTTCTTTGGCTGACGTCCACTCACGCACATAACGGTCATATTATTAACTTTAAAATAAAAACAGATACCATTATCATCAAAATGTGGGCATTAAACTGAAAACATACAAGTGACTGGGAGCAACAGGGCAAATAGATTTAATAAGTTATGGCTTATAGTTCACCTCCCAGGCTCCATTATGTAACGTACAAAGCCATCCTTTTCAGGACCAAAGCTCATTTGTTTTGTTACATGTTGGGAGTAAGGCAATCCACCCCAACAGAGGTCATCCAGCTTGAATCTGATATTTGTGCATTATTGGGACTTTTTCTTATTAGCCTCCTTAGTTGCTCTTTCACAAGATTACAACAACACATAAAATGCACAGTGTGGTATACGACTTGGGCATGGGACATACTCTGTGCCAGGACAATGTTGAACATTTGATATGCCCTGCATATTCCACTTGCTTCCAAGCGCAAGGCAACTCATATATAAGGCCATAAGACATGCAGCAACCGGTGAAATGATAACTCACTAAACTCAGTAACCTTTACTTAGACAAGTTCGTCTCCATAGATCATCTATGTGACAATGAAGGACACAACTTTCTTGTACTACAAACTCCAAGAAGACTTCAAAGCCACATACAAAATGTTTCCGCCTCCCGCCAATCATTCACAACACTGGGAAAAACGTGGAATAAGTTTCCAATTATTTGCAGCTATGTAGTTTGAGGCCTCAAATCTATCCCTACGACCAAGCAGAAGTGGTCTGTAGAAGTAAACTCTTCAGGCACACTTGATCAGTGGAAATTCTGCTATGCTGAAACAGGAGCACTATGCCCAAATTTCCAACTAAGCGTAATACACATCAAATTCCTACATAGAATGTATAATTCTACAGATAGACTACAAACAGAGCTTACAAAATAACTCGAACTGTGTAAAATAAAAAAACCTAAAATGCTGGGTTTCTGCACCTACCATGGCAATATCCCTATCCCAAGATAACTGAATTTTGGCAAGAAAAACTGTGGGAGTTCTCTGTTACAACAGAGGTTCAGATTCCAGTTGGTCAATAGATTGCACTACTAGGACACGTCAAAGGCATGTTGGACGAATTTAGAACGTTTATTGCCTTGGCACTCCTACTAGCTAAGAAGTGAATCGCTATCCACTGGTGATGTGGAGATCCCCCACCCCTCAGGACTACGAATTGGCTACAGGACGCAAGTTACTGTAAAAGCTGCGCAATGCCTTGTGAGAGTCTATGCAAACACGATACACACTCCAGTACATTTGGGGTCCCTTGAGACTAAACCTTCTCCAACAGTCTACGACCCCCTCTGGCGATACTGTAGAAAACGCTTAACCTATTTGCAATTTAAATACATATCTTCTTTAGAAACCTACCTACATAAAAAGATGACATACTAATTATATATTGCTAATCACACATGTTCAGCGACATCTGATGTATACTAGTGAATGAATCCAGAATTTGTCAGATATGCAAATTTAGGTGCCCACATCATTCTCCTAGATTCAAGCATGTAACTTGCTGTTGTTTTTTCTTTATTTGTTGGTTGCAAAGTTAAATAATAAATGATATAAAAAGGTTTACAACAGCAGCAAATGAAGTTACAGTTGTTCCTAAGCTGCAACTTCATAGAGGACATTTTTGCTTTCATTTGGGCATGTTCGTAATGAGCAATGTGTCTTCCCTTAGACCAGGGTTCTCCAAACCGGTCCTGGATGGCCAGATCCATGCCAGATTTTTAAAATAACTACATGTATCTCAATGGGGATATCCAAAAAATCTGGCATGGATCCGGCCCTCCAGGACCGGTTTGGAGACCCCTGCCTTAGACTAATCCTGGAGACGTTTCATGGCATAGACCTCTAGGAAAAGAGGAACAACTATTGTGTCTCTTTGTAGGACTCTAAATATTTGGTGGATTCTTTGAACGCTATTTTCCAGGCGTGCCAAATTGCATGGAAGTGACTGTTTCCAGTGGTCTTTGCCTACATGTTTCAAAAGATCTGAGTCCAGATGGAAGTAAAAAAGAAAAAAGAAGAAATGAATGTCCTATCCTGTCCTCAAGAGGAAGTTTCAAGACATCAGTTTTACAATTACCTCCTAAGAGATAAGTTGGTGAATGGAGTTTAGGATCTTGTGTAGTTTTCACCTAGAGCTTCGATGCCATTTGTGTGTGCTGATGCAGCTGATAAGCAGCTAGACCCTTTGATACATATCTAAACCTATTAATTATGAGGCATAGTGAGTAACGTATGAATAAAAGTACACTAATCACACAGTAAAGTCATGGAAATTAATATGTGAGAAAACCTAGTTATTGCATCGTAATAAGCATACAGATAAATTGTAGGGTAAATGAAATTATATCCATTAAATAATATAGGATCTTATTTTATTAACCAGCTTTAGTATTTATATCCTAAATTTATTTATTTTTATTGATTTATTTATGCAATCGTATCTTTAACTGCTTAACCGCGGCGGCAATTCCGCCGCGGTGCGGCAAATTAGCGGAGTGGGCGGGGCCCCGTCAGCCAACGGATGTGCGCGTCACTACGGAGGTAGTGCTCGCAGGGGCCGTTGGCCGACAGAAGCATCATAGGGGCTAAACAAATCAATGTACTTAAATCTGAGCTGTCTGTCCCAGGCTTCCTGCCCTGCCTCGCTCTGAAGGAGGAAATGGAAGCCAGGCAGTAAATCGACTTTCTGCACTGTGATGCACGACGCAGGTCTTACCATTCTAAAGCTGTTCATAGTCATTGTAGTCTATGGTAGTATCCACTATAGATTCAATATCAAAAAGGGAGGGACGAGGATATGGAGTCCATTCGGTTCCCCTATATGAGTAATTGGCAATCAAAAAGAGAATGGACACTAGTTTCTGCAAAAACCAAATAGTTTTTTATTGGGAACCCTCATAGACTTCCTGGAATCGTATCGTAGCGGTATATCTTTTTTCCGCCCCCTCAGGAGTCATGGCAGAGTCATAGGGTCAACGATTAACGTGCAGGATGCCTGCCTCACCAGAGGCTACTTCTGGTATTTACAGAAGTGTCCAGAAATAAAAAGTGGGTAGAAAAATTTGTTAAAAATTAATGACTAGATCAAAAATAGACTTTATTTACAAAAAAAGAAGACTAATCACTAAACTTAAAAAGCCATTGTGATATATTGGTAGTCGAGTTATTGAACTACCATATCGTTTTCAAAAAAGTGTCGACATGTTTCAGCTCTCGGGGCCCTACAGGGTCAGGGGAGCTTTCGTCAGGACAAGGACAAATAACAAACATACATGAAAGTACACACACTATTTGTGTGGTTCGAATATTGATGAGATGGAATTTCCAAGCTGTATTCAAAAAAGAGAAGAAACCAACAAATTGTGAGTTGGTTTGTGTGTGAGGTACGACATTCTAGAGCACACATTTTGTACAAAGCATGATTAACGCTATATCAGACTACCCTTATTGTAGAAGTAATCTCGAAGGTAGTTAAAAAAGGGAGAAATAGCAGGTCTAAAATAAGCACGGGGAGTGGGGAACAGCCAAATGGCCGTTTAGGTGATCAATGTCTTAGAGACGGATGTCATGCAGAAGTCTTTACACGGTGACCGAGTTGGAGCAGAACATTGGGTAGTGATCATGATCCAAATCTCTGCTCTAAAACCACATCATACATCAGGCAATCAGTGACTGTTTACAACTGCCGCGTGTAAAGTATCCAAAGGATACCCAAGCATTCATTAAAGTTTTACCTTTTTAGTAGAGTTATTTGGCATCAACAGGGACTGGGAGTCGCTCCTGGAGTTTTACTAAGTGGGAGACAACAGAGGGTCTATGGTTATTAGTAGAGGCGTTCTTACCTGATTGCTGCAGGAAATGTCAGGAAACGCCATTCTTACCCATGCGGCCCGGATTTCGTGCCTAGTGCTGACTCTGCCCCTGGTTCAGGGTAGGTCTAAACTCTCTGCGCTTATATACTGGTCGCAGACACTAAAAAAGGACTAATGGTTGGAAAGGTAATTGACATTGTAAGATGGTGGACTCTCTGGTGGAGTATTCAAGTACGGTTAACCGAACTGATGCCATGGAATGTGGTCATTCATACCTATTATGTCAGTTCTCAATCGATCAACCCATCTCTGTTCTTTGTTGAACAAAACTTGTTCAGCATTTTGATCTTTGAAATCTAGCATTTCCAGAACTGTCCATTTTAGATCATCACACGTATGACCAGCTTCTACAAAATGGGCACATAGTTTGCATGTTGCAGACTGGCATTGCAAGAGAATTACTTTGAGTATAATGGACTAACTACACGCGGCAGTTGTAAACAGTCACTGATTGCTTGATGTATGATGTGGTTTTAGAGCAGAGATTTGGATCATGATCACTACCCAATGTTCTGCTCCAACTCGGTCACCGTGTAAAGACTTCTGCATGACATCCGTCTCTAAGACATTGATCACCTAAACGGCCATTTGGCTGTTCCCCACTCCCCGTGCTTATTTTAGACCTGCTATTTCTCCCTTTTTTAACTACCTTCGAGATTACTTCTACAATAAGGGTAGTCTGATATAGCGTTAATCATGCTTTGTACAAAATGTGTGCTCTAGAATGTCGTACCTCACACACAAACCAACTCACAATTTGTTGGTTTCTTCTCTTTTTTGAATACAGCTTGGAAATTCCATCTCATCAATATTCGAACCACACAAATAGTGTGTGTACTTTCATGTATGTTTGTTATTTGTCCTTGTCCTGACGAAAGCTCCCCTGACCCTGTAGGGCCCCGAGAGCTGAAACATGTCAACACTTTTTTGAAAACGATATGGTAGTTCAATAACTCGACTACCAATATATCACAATGGCTTTTTAAGTTTAGTGATTAGTCTCCTTTTTTTGTAAATAAAGTATTTTTGATCTAGTCATTAATTTTAAAAAAAAAATTCTACCCACTTTTTATTGCTGGACACTTCTGTAAATACCAGAAGTAGGCTCTGGTGAGGCAGGCATCCTGCACGTTAATCGTTGACCCTATGACTATGCCATGACTCCTGAGGGGGCGGAAAAAAGATATACCGCTACGATACGATTCCAGGAAGTCTATGAGGGTTCCCGATAAAAAACTATTTGGTTTTTGCAGAAACTAGTGTCCATTCTCTTTTTGATTGCCAATTACTCATATAGGGGAACCGAATGGACTCCATATCCTCGTCCCTCCCTTTTTGATATTGAATGTATTAAGCAGCGCACAGCTGCGGGGATTACTGCAGAACTAGTTACAGTACCGTACTAGATTCTGAAGATTCTAAAAATGGAGAATAATATGGGTCCAAGTTTTTCGGGGAGCGACATCGATGAAATACTAGCAGGTCATTCTCTACTACAAAACCAAGAACTCATTGAAACCATAGCGCAAACTGATGAGTGGGACACCCTAACAAATAAAAAATGAGAACAGATCCGGACTGCAATACACGGGATCATAATGACGGAATACCTCAGATCTAAATCCGCACCGAAAGGTTTATGGGTGACCAATGCGCCCAGAATCTTCCTACACGACCTAGTCTTCCGTCGTGATTGGTCTTCCATTTCATGGAAATGTACACTAGACTATTTAGTCTTAATAGTAAAAACAGCCAAAAGGATATCTGATGCCCTTCTACAAGAAATAGAAGAGTGCGAGAACGAACTAAAAAAGAATATAAATCCCCAAGTGTACAAAAAACGCCTAGACGAAATTACGAAAGAAATGGATGAAATGCAAGAATACTTGACACAAAATAAACTCCAAAAACTATCAAAGGAACTAAAAAAATTCAGTCAAGAAAAAAATGCACCCATATTCAGAAGAATACTATGTTTTCGCAAATCATGGATCCGATGCCGATTCCACCGGGAGTACTTCGTCAGACGGCTCAGAATCAAGTTTTGATGGGTCTACACCGAGGAGAGGTCGGAACAATTTTAGATTCCAACGCCCGAGACGTGGAAATAGATGGCAAAGACCACCTTTCTACCACGGCAATCCAATGCCGTATTACCCTCCCTACATGCCTCCCTTTGCCGGTTGGATGAATCCGTTTCATCCCAATGGTAACCAACAACACCAAATGGACAACCAACATATGCCAACCAATGCGAACCAACACCAGGCACAGCCTTTTTTAGGGAGAGGCCAAAACATTTCGAGAGGCAAAAAGAAAAACCTCAGGTGGCAGGACCAACAGCCCAGTGTACAAACAAGGAGCATGGCGTCAGCTCAACCGGGCACGAGCAAGAAGACACACTAATTGTGAACCTGACTTCTCTAACCCTGACGGAGGACCAGAAAAATGTCCTCAATAAAGGATTAGGTTTTGTCCCCACTCCCACAACAGATCGGTTCAAACTCAAATGTGAAGTCTCTGAATTCTGCAGGACACTGAAATTAAAAGCATTTTTCAATAACTCTCCCAACCCAGGGACAAATGGAGATACAAATTTGAGGAGAAAATCCAAGTTCTGCCCACCAACTACAGCGGTGCCGATTGAAATCCAGGCATTCGAACAAGCAGTGATGAAAGGGATAGATGAAATAAATAACAAGAAAAACATTTATCAAAATATGACAAAGAGAGAGAAACAAGCTCTATCCGAGCTCAGAGACAATGAGGATATTATCATCAAGCCCGCAGACAAGGGGGGCGGGGTAGTTATCCTCACAAAAGAAGGCTATAACGAACAGTGTCAAACTCTCCTGATGAATGAAACTTTCTATAAACATCTCGACTCTGACCCCACTGAGAGATTAACCAACACGATTGCCATAATGGTGCATGAGGCAGAATCAAACAATTGGATATCGAAAAAAGAGGCAGAATACCTCACACCAAAGAATCCTAAAACACCTTTCTTTTACTCACTGCCGAAAACTCACAAAAATAGACTCCCTCCTCCAGGACGCCCGATTGTCTCGGGAATAGGGTCCCTATTGGAGCCATTGTCCAAATTCGCAGACGAATACTTGAAACCCCTGGTCCAGAAAACACCCACATATCTCAAAGATACGAGAGACCTACTGGGCCAGATAACGAATGTAGAATATGACCAAGACAGCATGCTACTAGTGGGACTGGATGTGGAATCCCTCTACACCAGCTTACCATAAGAAGACACCCTCAAAATGTTGGAGGACCTCCTTTTCAAGCAAGATTGGAAACACAAGACCCCACGCCACTTTATTCTGGAATGTTGCAGACTGGCATTGCAAGAGAATTACTTTGAGTATAATGGACAACTATTTCTCTAATGCCATGGGACCTCCATGGGGAGTGCGTTTGCGCCCTCAGTAGCTGGACTCTATGTGAGCCGCTTAGAAGAGGAATGCATCCTGAACAGCACCAATCCCTACGTTTCCAATATCAAATATTGGAAACGCTACATTGACGATGTCATACTCATATGGGACACACAATCGGATCTTACCACCTTCATAGACTGGCTTAATGGCAGAGACCCCTGGCTAAAATTTACTTTCACATCCAGCAGAACAACAATTGATTTCTTGGATCTGACCATTTTCTCCGAGAATGGCAAACTTGAAACTAAAACCTACACGAAGCCGACGGCCAAAAACTGCCTGCTGTCATACTACAGTTACCACCCCCGGCCGTTACGAGACAACCTTCCGTACAGCCAATTTCTAAGACACAAACGTAACTGCAGCAAAACAACTGACTATAAAAAACAAGCCGAGGAACTGAGTCAGAAACTGAAGAAAAGAAACTACACACCGGCAATAATAAAGAAGTGCGCGAAACGAGCCAAACACCAGCCGAGAGAGTGTCTCCTACAAAGTACCACCAAAGAACCAGTGAAAGATCTCGTAACCTGTGTAACTACCTACTGCCCACCCACCTATGAAGTCCAAAAACTTATCAAGAAAAAATGGCAAATACTCACCTCTGGAAACTTAAATTGGCCTAAACCAAGGTTTGCCAACAGAAGAACGAAAAACATAAAAGACGTTCTTGTTCACACGAGACCGAAAAAACCTTTACCCAGGTCAATCAGAGACATCAATATGATACCAGTCACCGGGCATTACCCTTGTGGCACATGCGGGGTCTGCAAATTTACCACTTGCACTAAAACTCTCCAACTGAATGACAAGCTACTCTGGACACAAAGGAGTCATACGAATTGTAACTCCACACATGTGATTTACCTAATCACATGCCCCTGCCAAAAACAATACATCGGCATGACCTGCCGCAAAGTCAAACTCCGTATAGGAGAACACCGGAGCAATGTGAGGCTGAAAAAGAATACGACCAAACTATGTGCCCATTTTGTAGAAGCTGGTCATACGTGTGATGATCTAAAATGGACAGTTCTGGAAATGCTAGATTTCAAAGATCAAAATGCTGAACAAGTTTTGTTCAACAAAGAACAGAGATGGGTTGATCGATTGAGAACTGACGTAATAGGTATGAATGACCACATTCCATGGCATCAGTTCGGTTAACCGTACTTGAATACTCCACCAGAGAGTCCACCATCTTACAATGTCAATTACCTTTCCAACCATTAGTCCTTTTTTAGTGTCTGCGACCAGTATATAAGCGCAGAGAGTTTAGACCTACCCTGAACCAGGGGCAGAGTCAGCACTAGGCACGAAATCCGGGCCGCATGGGTAAGAATGGCGTTTCCTGACATTTCCTGCAGCAATCAGGTAAGAACGCCTCTACTAATAACCATAGACCCTCTGTTGTCTCCCACTTAGTAAAACTCCAGGAGCGACTCCCAGTCCCTGTTGATGCCAAATAACTCTACTAAAAAGGTAAAACTTTAATGAATGCTTGGGTATCCTTTGGATACTTTACACGCGGCAGTTGTAAACAGTCACTGATTGCCTGATGTATGATGTGGTTTTAGAGCAGAGATTTGGATCATGATCACTACCCAATGTTCTGCTCCAACTCGGTCACCGTGTAAAGACTTCTGCATGACATCCGTCTCTAAGACATTGATCACCTAAACGGCCATTTGGCTGTTCCCCACTCCCCGTGCTTATTTTAGACCTGCTATTTCTCCCTTTTTTAACTACCTTCGAGATTACTTCTACAATAAGGGTAGTCTGATATAGCGTTAATCATGCTTTGTACAAAATGTGTGCTCTAGAATGTTGTACCTCACACACAAACCAACTCACAATTTGTTGGTTTCTTCTCTTTTTCGAATACAGCTTGGAAAT
This sequence comes from Lissotriton vulgaris, assembly GCF_964263255.1. Classification (NCBI taxonomy): domain Eukaryota; kingdom Metazoa; phylum Chordata; class Amphibia; order Caudata; family Salamandridae; genus Lissotriton; species Lissotriton vulgaris. Next base: position 512,485,184 of record NC_141689.1, read on the forward strand.
TCCATCTCATCAATATTCGAACCACACAAATAGTGTGTGTACTTTCATGTATGTTTGTTATTTGTCCTTGTCCTGACGAAAGCTCCCCTGACCCTGTAGGGCCCCGAGAGCTGAAACATGTCGACACTTTTTTGAAAACGATATGGTAGTTCAATAACTCGACTACCAATATATCACAATGGCTTTTTAAGTTTAGTGATTAGTCTCCTTTTTTTGTAAATAAAGTCTATTTTTGATCTAGTCATTAATTTTTAAAAAAAAATTCTACCCACTTTTTATTTCTGGACACTTCTGTAAATACCAGAAGTAGCCTCTGGTGAGGCAGGCATCCTGCACATTAATCGTTGACCCTATGACTATGCCATGACTCCTGAGGGGGCGGAAAAAAGATATACCGCTACGATACGATTCCAGGAAGTCTATGAGGGTTCCCGATAAAAAAACTATTTGGTTTTTGCAGAAACTAGTGTCCATTCTCTTTTTGATTGCCAAGTATCCACTATAGGCCAGTGACGCTTTTAGCGTCCTGGTTTTGGGCATCTGAGTCTTCTTCCCTGCATGAGGGCATCCATCAGTCATTCACAGGCATAAAACCCATTCATCACACACGTAGGAGTGGATGCACGGACATGTGATTTATTGCCCTGTCCTTGGTAATTATAAGTGTTATAATGCTAATCTTGTGTTAAGTATATTGTGCTGAGACCCCTGGTCACGCTATCCTCCCCAGGCCCTAACTGCAGGTCACTGACCCCTTCAGAAGTAGAACTGCTGTATTTGTCCCCCCCTGAAATTGATCCAAAAGATGAGCAGGGTTTTTGTTCCCTTACGAAGTTCCTAGCTAAGCGGAAAGGGAGAACTATCTAGTAAAGACAGTTATCTGCTATATAGCGTTAAAACTGGCCTAATCTTCATGCCCTGAATGTTAATGCCTAAAAATGGATTGATTTACGAACAATGAATGTTAAACATGTTAAGGTAATGCAAGTCAGCTATATAGTTCTTCTCCTATTTCACATGTTTTACTTAATCTTGCATTCCCCAAGGTGTTATATACTGTATTAGAACATTGGAATGTTGGGAGCTCCATTGCAGACAATGGAGGGCTCCCTGCTTCTACAGGCCGGTAAAGGCCCGTAGAGCAACATTCCAATGTTCTACAAAGGCTTCTTGAAGTTCGAGGGGATTTATATCCCCTCGAGCTTCGAGAACCCTTTGTTTAATTTGTTAGAACATTCTGCCCTCTAGTGGCAAAATGTTTTAATAGCCTTATAGTCCTTCGTAGCAGGGCTATACGGCTATTAAAGCCCCGCTGTTTCGTTAAAGTCCCTCGCCTTCGGCCTTTAACGATTCAGCGGGCCTTTAATAGCCGGTATAGCCCGCTACGGCGGGCTATAAGGCTATATCATGTTGCGTTCCTGTATTTTTTCCGTTCATCTTATTACTCTTGCATAGTGCATACTGTGAACCGTGCCAGGTGTTTATGAGGGGCTTTGATTGAGAGCTCGGACGCGGAGGCTGAAGCCAAATTCGAACATTGCATTCTTGGGAACTACATTTCAAACAATGGAGCGCTCCGGGCTTCTAATGGTCAGTCGAAGCCCGGTGCTCCAACATTCCAAAGTTTGTCATGTAAACAAAAGGCCTCACGGAGCCCAAGGAGATTTCAATCCCCTCGGGCTCCGTGAGGCCTTTGTTTTGCGAATCAGAACATTCTGCCCTCTGGGGGCGGAATGTTCTAATAGCCTTAGAGCCCTATGTAGCGGGCTCTATAGGTCATTAAAGGCCCGAGCCGAAAACACATGAACAGGACTGTGATTGCCCTTAGAGCCCGCTATGGAGGGCTCTAAGCTATAGTAGAGTGGGTTGGCCTCACTGCAGAGCACCCAGAACAATGGTCATGTATGAGCAGTGTGCATTTTTTTTAAGGTCCAGTTTATGCATTTTTTTTTCATTTGGGAAACACAGGCATTAGACTCATGTGCTGCTGGCAGGGGGTAGGATGGAGTGCCATGTCGAGTCAGATGCGGAGAAGCGATAGCTCCCACACAGCTGCTGTGCTAGATGAAGAGGACTTGGGGGCAGTAGTCGGGATCAAATGAGAGAGAATGAGGTTGCCCGCCATTGCTCCATGAGAGAGTCATACAGACGGGTGCCCAATCCAAGATGGACCGTCCCTTGAGTGATGGACTTTGCCACTACACCAAGCAGCCATGGCGGCAAAAGCACAGTGGAAGACTGAAAGGCCAAACTAAAGCTACACGTTTAAGACAACGCACCAAGTAACGCGCTTCCTACAATGTCGATTTAACATCTCATCCTTCTGAGGTCTATAACAGCGTGCTCATTTTGATTGGGTAATAAAAACTGCATATAAACGTTCTATGTAAAGTGCTTTTGCAAAAGAGCTGCGCAGATCATTATAACTATTTCCTGTTCAACAATTCACCCCCACGACAAGTCTACAATTCCTAAAAGTATTATGTTACAAAAGAGACGCGATATTATTATTAATGGGGCACATGGGTCATTTTTGAATTCGCAAACAGCAGTACCCAATTAGCTCCGATCAATCGCTGAGTATTCATTAATCCAGCAGCCGTCCTCGGTTACACAGAGGCAGGCAAAGAGCTGGCAAGACGAGCCTGAAAACGTGCCCACCGCTTTCCAATTACCATGGATACGAGACCCACACTGTGCTATTTCCGTTTAGAAAGAGTGCCAAAAATAACATGACAGTTTGTCTCAGCAATAATGTAACATTAAATATGTAGAAAATCGCCACTCTTCTCTCAGGCACACATGTAAAAATATGTGGAGAACAGGTAAGGTTGGTTGGCGCCATCAACCTGGAAATGGTCAGTTCACTCTGTTTTGTCCAAAAACTGGAATTTCCCGTATAGTGGACAGGTTGAGAATACTTTAAAAGAAGCATCCACTTATTGTCCAGAAAAGAAGGACAAACCTAAGCTTTTTTAGTTCCAATATTCTTTGTTTTAATAAAGGAATACAGATAAGATTATATATAAAACAATACAAGTCGTATAAACCAATATGAGCAATCCATAAATAGAAGTATATTTCATGTAATAACTAAGATAAATGTAATACCCAAATTATTAAGAAGAAAAAACAATTTCATGAAAGTGGCTGTATTGCTTAGATAAATAAATAATGCGAATAAAGAAGAGAGAAAGAGGAAAGAAAGAAAAGGAAAGTAAAGAAGAGGAAGAGAGGAGAATAATCAAGAGAATAGGCACGAGATTCTTCTCCTCTCTTCCTCTTCTTCTTAGGACAAACCTAAGCTTTGAACTTGGGAGGGCGCTGACCGAGCCAGCTCCTTAGAGCAGGGAAGTGGGTGTCTGAAGTCTGTATACTTCACTGGCAAACAGGAACCTGGGTCAGTCAATGAGTAAAGTAAACATTGATAAATGCCATGCAGCAACAATAACTCCACACCAAAACCCTGATTCTGATTAGTGTGCACATAGGACAAAAGGTGCGCGCACTGTTTAAGAACACCAGCACAGGACCACTGAAGTGTTTTCTCCCCCATCATTACCTCTATAACACGGGAAGGGTCACAAATTACTTACTTGGTAAGAGACAAATTTCACACAGTCACTACCACGTTGCATTTTGCACCCACAATGTTGTGCATGTTGCACCCTCCAGCAATCGGAGCCTATGTGTATAACCAGTTACTGCCCACTCAAATAGGCATTTTTAACCAAAAAGTAAAAAAAAAAGAAAACAAACTTCACGGTCAGTTAGAGATGGCTGGGGGAAAAATATAAAAAATATTAATTCCAAAAAAATTAGATCAACTGAGCTGACCCAATCAAGGACCTTGCTGGTCACGTGGTCGCATTTCAGCCCACTAAATCATCACACTTGCTAGAAAAAAATAACATTATTTGGAGATATCAATGAAGGACCAGGTATAATATGGAACTTGTAAACCATCCATAAAAAAAGGATATCTACATCCAGCACTGCCATAGTCTTAGAAATGGCAAAAGCAAATGACCATTAAAGGATACCTAGTTTCCTAGTACAAGATATCTGGTCTCTCAGACTCCAGGGTTGGGCTGATACACACCCTCCAGACCTGTATACTTAAAGATATTGGCAAATTATATATTCACTTACTGGTAATCTTCATTACCTAGATACATAGACCTCCTTGTCCCATTCCTAATGGCATGAGGCGATCTCGCCTCCAACAGGAAGTTAACCACTTCACAACAACCAAACGTTCAAAGCATAGTCTGTATTCTATGTTTATCAGCTCCCTAAAAATACTACTCCGCCCACCTCCTCCCCACTCCACTCCACTCTGCGTGTAATTTTCCAAGAACTCCATCAGAGGTGCAAAGGTAGGCAAGGAGGGTAGTGGACTGGGACAAGAAGGACTACGTATCAGCATAATGAAGATTACCGGTAAGTAAATAAACCATTACCCCCATCAACTCTGCCCTCCTTGTCTCAGTCCTAACGCTATGAGGATATACCAAGTCAATAAGTTGCATTGATAACTGCAAGAACAATAAATCTTTAATACAAATCAACAATTACTTCACTGCTGAATGCAAGACAACAGACACAATTATTGTTTTTAATGTTCTTTTTATTGACGTGCTCAGCGAACAAAACAATGCAAAAACGATTGCAACGTAATTTTGTTCAGAATGAACCCAGAAAATGCATCAATAGACCATTATTGACAAAGTTATCCATGCCTTGTGTGATAAACTAGATTCAACGTTATTCGACCTACAGACTCAGATATATCTGTCATGGTTCTCGTAGCATTACCCACTTCCTAGGGCACTCTCTACACTCAAATTCGTTCTGCCTGCTAAAACCAATCTAAATCCGCTTTCCATTCACTGTTGGCGAGATGGCTGCTCCCCAATTTCTCTCAATGTTTAGCTTTGCGACCATCGCTGCCAACCTTAACCAACATCTCATGTGTCGGGGTTACTCCTCCTCACCAGAGATGGTTAATAATAACAATTTAGCCTCTATTGGTCCCTCTACCCCCACAACAGTGGCCATCGTCCCTCCCACTGAGCCAATAGGAGTGTATCATTGGGCACTCCCAAATCAGGTGGTAGAAGGTTCCCTCTCACCCACACCCTCTCTGGCACAGTGCATCCTCAGTACGCCCCAGCCACTGTAAAACAGATCTGGGATAGTACACCCGGTGCAGAATCTTCAGTTGAATCAGTCTGAATCTACCTCTTATTGCTACCTCACTTGGACTTTGTATTGCCTCTAACCAGTTCTAGACGCCTAGGGGGCCTAGATCCTCCTCCCATGTTGCTCGTAGACAGCCCAATATGTCTGGCAAATTATTTATAATTTTCTTGAGAAGGCCTTTCATATAGGGGTTCAGTCAACAGTCTGTCTCCCAGATGTGAGGCCTCCTCTAAAGCCTCTCCTTCACAGATATGCGCCTAGAGGGCATGACCAAATTGAATATATCGTAGCCACTCCCCTTTCCCCATTTCAAATTCAGCTTGTAAGGCAGTGATTATAATAATAATAATAATAATCCACATTTGTAAAGCGCAAACAATCACCCGTAAGGGTCTATAATGGCTGGGGGCCGTCAGGAAGATTAAGCAAGCTATTGCCTAGAGTCACATGGGGCTGGGCTAATCTGCTGCCGGCGCCGGGGATGGAAGCGTGATCCCCAGATTCCAGTGTCAGTAGCCCTGGCCGCGGCGCCACAATATATGCTTGACCTTTCCAGACGTCTCCCAGGTTTTCAAGACCCAGCAGCTCCTACATCGTACATCTGTGTAACCCTTCCACCTTTTTCAGCACCTCTCTATCCCAGAGGGGGGTCATCCCCAAGAGTTTCCCCTCCCAGTCCAGGTGTTTTCTTGCAGTATAATAAAGGGTGATATCCCCTAGGGCCCATGGAGACCGTATCCAACATGTAGGCTTCTCTGTACCGTACGCAAAAACCCATCCATTTACCATGACCAGCTGTGAAGTCCAGTAGTAAATCCAGATGTCGGGTAGCTCCAGCCCCCCCATCATAGACCCACACGTTGGAGTTTGCCTAACGCTATGCGTGGAGCACCACCGCTCCATATAGAGATCTGAGTTCGGTTTCCACTTTTTGAAAAAAGAGGAACGTGATCGCGTGTGGGGTTTTGCAAAGCATAGAGTAGACGCGGAAGGGTCATCATTTTAAATATAGGTGCCCATCCCGTGAGGGTACGAGGCAATGCTGTGGCACCGTACATCGCAAGCGCAGACTGGGGGTGTCCCCCGACAACGGGAAGAGAAGGGATTTGTCCCAGTTGATGAAGTATCCTGAGAAGTCACAGTATAGACAGAAGATTTGAAGTATTCTGTCTACCAATTGTCTTGGCCATATAATAGGATATCGTCTGCATACAAGGAGATGTGATCCTCCCATTCCTCCACAACCTGAATTCCACAGATTAGAGGGTCCTCTTGCACCCATGCCGCCAAGAGCTCCAGGGCCAGAGCGAACAAGACAGGGGACAATGGGCACCCCTGCCTCGTTCCCTTCTGGAGCAGGATTACTTGTGACCGTGTTGCCTTAACTCTCACTCTGGCCATTGGCTGCTGATAAAAGAGCCACACCCATCCTGTGAAATTAGGACTGAAATTGCACCGGCTCAGAACCGCGAAAATATAAATCCATTCTACGCTATCAAAGGCTATCATGGCATCTAAGGACAAGAGGTCTGTTTGGTTGGCTGGATTTGTTTCGGTAACATGCAGGACACCAAACAACCTACAAAGATGCAGTTTAGTTCCCCTATGTGGCACAAATCCTGACTGGTCCGGATGTATGAGGGAGGCGTTCACCCCGCACAAGCGGGAGGACAGAATATTTGTTTTGCCAGAACCTTGACCTCATAATTGAGGAAGGAAATTGGCCTGTACGGCCCACACTCTGACGGCGGTTTTCCCGCTTTAGGAATCACTACTGTTACAGCTGTCCTCTGATCTGGGGGTAGGACCCCGTCTGCCTTGGCCTATGGTGGCATACACATGTTCCTCCGTTTTACTCAACATACATTTGTGCATTTCCAACAGGTAGGCCATTTGGCCCATTGCTTTACCGGACTGTAGGGAATGTGATGCGTTGACAATCTCATCTACCATCAGCTCCTTCTCCAGGATTTCTCTGTCATCCACTGATAAATGTGGAAGAGCTATGTCTTGAAAGAAATCACTGCATTCTTGCTCAGTCCTCATGGAGGAGGACGTATATAGCATCTCATAGTACGTTGCAAACGCCTCTGCCACCTCCTTCCTAGATTTGTGTCCACGTCCTGCCCAGTCAACTATCCGTGGGACCCACCTGCCACACCCCTTTCTCTTATTGAGCCAGACCAATAATTTATTTGCCTGGTTCCCTGCATCATATAATCTGTGCTGTGTAGCCAGGGCCTCTGACCTGGCACTCCCTTCCAACAAGTCACGCCGTTCTTTTTGGCGTATCCGCAATCGGTATTTCACGTCCTCCCGTATCATGTTCCCCTCCATCAACTGGGATTCCAGACCCAATATGTCCTGCTCCAAGGCACAACATAAGATTGGTTTCTCTTTTTTTATAGTGCCTGAGCCCTACACCTGATCACCATCTTGAAAGCCTCCCAAAGTGTCACCGAGGAGGCCACTGACCACACATTATGTACAAAGAATAGTTCCGCCCCCTTTCGCATGTCATCTTGAAATTACTTGTCCCAAAAGTACCAAGTGTCTATCTTTGGCAGTAGTGTGTAGTTCTCCTTGGAGCTCTCAAGTCTGACCTTTACTAGGGAATGGTCTGATACACTACGGGCAATGTGCATTGCCCTAATAAACTCTCCCAAGCCCTGCAGCTGTCTGATGAGGTAGTCCAACCTGGAGAAGATACCATGCGATAAGGACATATGTATGTATTGTTTTACGGAGGGATGCTGGTGCCGCCATATGTCACCCAGACCCATGGAGATGAGGAAGCCCCCTAGCTGGTCCACCCTCCTCCCAGATGCCACCCACCCTTCCACATCCATCTCTATGGAGAGGACATTGTTCATATCTCCACCCATTATCAGACGACCCTCCAGGAGATCAAGGAGCAGTGGACCCAGTGTTTCCATTGTGGAGGCCTGTAGCCCTGGTGGGGCATAAACTGAATAAATATTGAGGGTCACATACTGCCACATACCGCCTCAAATCTCCCAGAGGGGTATTGTGAACAAAGGGAAACGTCCGCCCATACAGTACTCCCATCCCTCTAGATCCTAAAGTGTATCCAGAGTGTGGTATCAGGGTGTAGCCAAATCTGTCCAATGCTCTGCAGTAGTCACCCCGTAAATGAGTTACTTAGAGAAGAACCATGTTGGGGCATGTCTTTTTATAAACTGAAGGGCCACTGATCGTTTAAGTTTGTTACTGAGTCAATTTACGTTCCAGGACACACCTTCAATGGGTTCATGACTTCTTAATGTTCAGCCATATGTTAAATTTGCCCCTGTCGGATCTAGTCGCCGGGTCCACTTGGGCCTGTGTACCCGAGGCATGCACTCCAGGCACGGATCGCAGGCTGATCCAACTGTCATCCCCCTGAACACTCACTTCCATGCATAAAAGAACCTCATGAACAAGTAGATTTACCCAATGTCCCTCTCCCTCCCCCCACCCTGCTAACCAGGTTGCACCAATAAAACAAGCTGCAAAGGGCCTGTCGCCCCAAAACCTGCATGTAATATCTATAAGAGGGGGTGTCTTGGCTGCCTCAGTGTGGATAGAAGAGAGAAGGAAAGAAAGATAGAAAAAAAGAGAAAAATAGTGACAACCCCAGCTAGAACAAATAAAATTGGCACTTCCCTCAGAAAAGACGGCTGAGTTGGACCTTAGTATTGTGTACACAGTCCCGGTTGCAGTCCAGCCTCGCGCCCGCACCAGTCCCGCACCCATTCATCTCCCCTGCAGCTTGCCTTCAATCATCTGCCTTTTGTTCTGGTGTTTTCCGAAAGAGTTACCCCCTCAGATCGTAGCACCCCACTCGTGCCCGGCTCAGTCTCTGGGGTGTTCTCTGTAGGATACACATGACCCCTGACTTGCAGCTTAGTTCATTAACATTGTCATCAGGAGGGGGGCAGGAATGTTTCTCAAATCATGTTTAAAAACTATCACTTTTAATAAAAACATAACTAAAGCATGAAGTGGTAACACACTGTCATTTGTAATCAGCAGATTTTACATTGAAATGGCTACAAACTTTCCAACTGACAAGCAGCTATACTGATTAAACTATATAGTGTACAAACAATAATGTTTGGAAGTAGACTTTCTGCAAATATGTGTGATTTGCACACCACAAAGTAAAGTGTTCTGGTTCGTTTTGCTCCTATTTAACTCTTTGTTTGCACCACACTTCTTAATTATTTAAAAAAAATTGCTTTTGTAATTCGTAATATATTTCGAAATATTTGTAATACTAATTTACATGTTATTTAAATAAATGTTATACGTTAGAGAAAAATAACTGACCTCTTCCGACAGCTCACTTGACAAAAACCTCTAACTCTAGTAAGAGAGAAAAACAAACCTCATTTTCCAAGCAGCAATTAGTTACAAGACAAATTGACATTTGACCTCTTTCCTTGAACAGAGAGCAAATGTATCAAGATAAAAACAAGATGTATGCTATCTTTATTGCTCATTCACTTTTGGAATGAACAGAATATCTGTTCCTTTCCAGCCTAAGTTTATTCACCAGATGGGAGTAGTAGGTGCTAAAAATAGCTTGACCTGATCAAATTTTACTTGTAATTATGAGTGATCTCCCACTTCACCAAAATCTTTAGGTTACCAGCTATAAGCAAGGGGGTTAGATTTCAGGAGACAAATTACCCCTGGCCTAACCTTCCACTGAATATCACATTTGAAGAAGTCCTACTAGCAGGAAATGAAAGTGCATGAGGTAAAGTCCCCGGACCTAACGGGGTACCTATGGATGTCTATAAAACCATAGTCTACCTGTGAGGCCCAATTTTAACTTGAGTTTTTAATCTATGAGTTACTTACCTTCAGTAACGATGTATTTGGTAGAGACATTGTCTAGTCGCAGATTCCTTAACTTAGAATATCCCCAGGCGTCAGACTGAATCCGGACATATTTTGCAGCAGCGCCTCTGCGCGCCGGGGGACGGGCCACATGACCCCGCCTTGACGTCGTCCACGTACGTAACATTAGCAAGGTCATATAAGTCCCTCACCGTGCGCTGACATCAGTTTTCTTCAGAGTAGCTTTTCCGCTGCACAACGTGGAGCCACCAACAAAAAACTGTTAAAAGTATGGGAACAGTGTGCGAGGGATGAAAAATCTGTGAACAAAGGAGGAGGATGGTGGAAGACACCATCATAAAAGACAGAATTAGACACTGCCTTTATACAAGTAAAAAGCTTTGAGAAAGAGCCACGCAAGCTAAGCGAAGACCCTTCCCCGAGTGCAACAAGGGAAGAACAACTCAACAGACCGAAATAGACTGATATGGCCATGTAGAACTGTGCCGTTTATTAAGAACAGAGCACAGAAGAACAGTCTTCCGTAGGAAAGTATGAAAAGACTGGCCTTTGCCCTATAATAACGGAGGTTGAAAACAGAGCACAACCGCCCCTCAAAGAGGACGACCAAGAGGAGACCAGGACCCCGACTCAATAGAGAAGACGGAAGGAAGGGAAGGTGACTTGAAAGGAAAACGAATCTCCTCGTGAACAAAAGGCACCGTATTACAGGAAAGAAGCCCCTCCGGAGAAGTTCACTGCATATGGAAACACTCAAAAGGGTGCAACAAACTTAACTCCTGTGAGAGAGAACCCAATGGCAACTGAAGAGGCCAGTGGAGAACACCACTCAGCAATGTCCTCGCAGAACGGGGAGGCTGGGTGGGCATTAAGGAATCTGTGGCTAGACAACGTCTCTACCAGATACATCATTACTGAAGGGAAGTAACTTGTACATCTGATAGAGACATCTAGACGCAGATTCCTTAACTTAGAATAGATACCACAGCCATACCCCAAAGGGGAGGTGGGTCTGTGACAGAACAACAGAAAGCGCCAAGCATCCAAATCTGGCAACAGAGTGATGAACAAAGGGGGAAAGCTGTGGCGGAACAGCCAGACAGCAACCCAAGCAGCTTGGGAGAGCAGAAATAGCGGGATGGTAGATATCCTAAAATTGCCAGAATGGCGCTACACCATACCCGTATAAAAATGACAGGTAGAACGGCATGAGCCATATACCAGAGGGGGGGGGGAGTGGGGGGGGAGAGGGAGAGGGAGAGAAGAACCACTCTCCGCTTAATGGCGCACGAGGAGTACACCGACCCAAGCACGTAAAAAACATGAAGAGATGCAACCAGAGCCTAACAGACTAGCCTATAGAAGGAAGGCTGAAGGAGCCGGTGCCAAGAGCCCAAAGGCAAGAGCTAGAACCTGAGCAATGCGTTTGGAATAGCCAATGGGACAAGAAACATGCCAAGTGCACAGCCAATCCCCAAAAAGGGGAAATCGGGACAAATAGCATCAATTTTAAAACCGCTGAAGCAGGTAGAAACATGCAGCAGGCAATCGGCCTCAGAGACCTTAAAGTGGCTTATACAAGAAGCATAAAAGTGCCCGACCAGGCAGTATGAAGCCAAAGTGAGAAACAACCCACAATATAGACTTGCCAGCAGTAGTCAAGGACCACTGCCATCAGAAGAGCTGTCCCGCAGGCATAGCTCTAACAATAGAAGGTGATAATTTGGGAAAAAGATATATCCGACGGAAGTGGCTAAAAACACTAAGGTAACGAATCGTGGGAAGAGTCTCAGATTCCGAGACCAAACACTCCAGAAAAGACACGTTCAGTGTCAAACACCAAAATGGGAGCATTTGTCACATTGGGAAATCACCCCAGTAAGCGGAAGCAGGGAGGAACCTATGGGCAACTTGCAACAACTCAGAATAGCTCCCCGACACATGGAGATATTAGTCCAGACCTCGCAGCCTCGAAAAGAGGTGGCGACGTAGGAAGAGGAATACCAAGGCAACCGGCATGTATACAGAAATGTATAAACATATAAATATGTAGAGACAGAACTAACCAGGAGCATGAACATGTCTATACCGGATAATACCTAGTACAATAAGGGCAGGTAGGAGCCGCTTTTGAAGAGGAGATCATGAAAGCTCCCAAGGAAGTGGAACAGGCAACAGGCAGGATGACCATGGCATAAGAAGAAGGCACCAGGGAAAAACATAGAACACCGTACAACGGACCACAAAGCGAAGCATGGAGCCCAGAGGATCTTCAGGCCCAGGTGAGATAAGCAGAGCTTTATAATAGCATACAAGTACCCCACATGGAGTATGCACACCCCAAACAATGGGAAACACCTCTTAGGGCCATAAAGCCAAACCAAAAGAACGCAGTAATGAATCGAAACCGTGAACATGAGTTCTGAGTCGTATGACATTACAGAGCTGAACCACCGGCTCAATACCACAGTCAGGGGACCAGACACACTAACCTGTGGAACACGGCCACAGCAGGCAAAAAGTCAGCTCAAAGCAAAATGCATCCAAGGGATGCCAATAAAAGGTAATAGGGTAATCACCCTTGACCACAGAAAAAGAAGACGTAAAGCTCACTGCCCATGTTAAACACAGAGCGCTTCTAAAGGATGCAAAATGAACAAGCATTTGCAATGCAATAGGTCTCGCATTAGGAAAGTTTGAGCTATTGGTCTTGTAAACGACAATTTTTTTATTTATGTTTTGTTTTTGAAAATAGCTAAATCAATAGCTTTGTCATTTACAATGCCAATAGTTATAACTTTCGCAAATGTGACACCTATAGCATTTGTAATGTAACATGTTTTGTATTAACGTGACTTAGATGTATTGATATTACAAATAACAATGGCTTATCATTTTTTTAAATAATTAATACTTAAATGAAATTGTTTTTAATTTATAGTCAATAGCCTAAACTTTTGTAAATAACTTTTGTGAAGATTAGGTTCAGTGTATTTTATTGTGACGAAAAACCAAGAACAGAAGTGAAATATTAACATCTTTTTGTGACATTTGTAATAAAGCTTGAAACATTGAGAGAACATATTTGAATCAGTAATGATGGGTTGTGCTGAGTGATGCTGTGGTTTCGCGGAGTGATGCTGTGGTTTCGCTGAGCGATGCTGTGGTTGCGCTGAGCGATGCTCTGGTTGCGCTGAGCGATGCTCTGGTTGCGCTGAGCGATGCTCTGGTTGCGCTGAGCGATGCTCTGGTTGCGCTGAGCGATGCTCTGGTTGCGCTGAGCGATGCTCTGGTTGCGCTGAGCGATGCTCTGGTTGCGCTGAGCGATGCTCTGGTTGCGCTGAGCGATGCTCTGGTTGCGCTGAGCGATGCTCTGGTTGCGCTGAGCGATGCTCTGGTTGCGCTGAGCGATGCTCTGGTTGCGCTGAGCGATGCTCTGGTTGCGCTGAGTGATGCTCTGGTTGCGCTGAGTGGTGCTGTGGTTGAGCTGAGTGGTGCTGTGGTTGAGCTGAGTGGTGCTGTGGTAGTGCTGAGTGGTGCTAAGTGATGCTGTGGTGGTGCTGAGTGGTGCTAAGTGATGCTGTGGTGGTGCTTAGTGTTGCTGTGGTGGTGCTGAGTGGTGCTGTGGTGGTGCTGAGTGGTGTTGTGATGGTGCTGAGTCGTGCTAAGTGGTGATGTGGTGGTGTCTGCATGGCAGTGGTGGTGTCTGTGTGTGCATGGCAGTGGTGCTGTCTGTGTGTGCATGGCAGTAGTGGTGTCCGTGTGTGCATGCCAGTGGTGGTGTCCGTGTGTGCATGGCAGTGGTGGTGTCCGTGTGTGCATGGCAGTGGTGGTGTCCGTGTGTGCATGCCAGTGGTGGTGTCCGTGTGTGCATGCCAGTGGTGGTGTCCGTGTGTGCATGCCAGTGGTGGTGTCCGTGTGTGCATGCCAGTGGTGGTGTCCGTGTGTGCATGCCAGTGGTGGTGTCCGTGTGTGCATGCCAGTGGTGGTGTCCGTGTGTGCATGCCAGTGGTGGTGTCCGTGTGTGCATGCCAGTGGTGGTGTCCGTGTGTGCATGCCAGTGGTGGTGTCCGTGTGTGCATGCCAGTGGTGGTGTCTGTGTGTGCATGGCAGTGGTGGTGTCCGTGTGTGCATGGCAGTGGTGGTGTCCGTGTGTGCATGGCAGTGGTGGTGTCCGTGTGTGCATGGCAGTGGTGGTGTCCGTGTGTGCATGGCAGTGGTGGTGTCCGTTGTGCATGGCAGTGGTGGTGTCCGTGTGTGCATGCCAGTGGTGGTGTCCGTGTGTGCATGCCAGTGGTGGTGTCCGTGTGTGCATGCCAGTGGTGGTGTCCGTGTGTGCATGCCAGTGGTGGTGTCCGTGTGTGCATGCCAGTGGTGGTGTCCGTGTGTGCATGCCAGTGGTGGTGTCCGTGTGTGCATGCCAATGGTGGTGTCCGTGTGTGCATGCCAATGGTGGTGTCCGTGTGTGCATGCCAGTGGTGGTGTCCGTGTGTGCATGCCAGTGGTGGTGTCCGTGTGTGCATGCCAGTGGTGGTGTCCGTGTGTGCATGCCGTGTACAGCCTTCAGAATTCCCCCGAAAAACTGCTTGCTTAAATCTTCCAACGTGCGTTTGTCTAATAAATTAGCCCACCTTAGAATAGCTAAAGACATCTCCAAGATCACGTTCCTCTATCGGAAACGACTATTCCCAGTTAAAGAGTTTTACTTGCCAGGGGAAAAAAATGACAAATCAACAAAGGTATACTCCTCTCGTAACAAAAAGTATCAACTCTTAACGTCCCAGTGCCAAAAACTAACACGAAAGACGTTAGCTTCTTCTATCACAGACTTTCAGGAGCCACAAAAGAGACCACTTGCTAAAAAGTAATCCTGGACTCAGAAGACTCACATCTTTGTCTAGGGAGACCCTGGTAACCCCGTTCGTTGTCAGCCGGACACAGGACAACTCGCAGCGCCAATTATCAGGAACATTCCCCGTGCGTACAGGTTCAGACAAATACAATCTAAGCGCATGCGCTACAGTAGGTGGCACTCTCACACTTGCGCAGACTTCAGTTTCGTATTCCGCCTACCGTAAAGACGGAGTCTAATTAAGCCTGACAAGACGGCCATGATGGAATGGGAAACGATCAATATACATATAATTAAAAATATGTTAGTTAAGAAAAATAGAGGCTTCAGTAAGCTGAATGGCCGCAATACGCCCGTTTTGTTCACTTTCACAACCAATTCCGAAACGAGGGTCTCAAACGCTGACTTCCAGTAAGCGTCTTCGTCCTCTATCGTTCTGTATCACGTCTGTTCGCACGATGGCCCTGGAAAATAATCACGCTCTGTGTTTCCGCGCGCCCCCTAGCTGTACAGATTCGCAAATGCAGTGCTTTTAGCGTTCTTAGCGGCAAGCGTAGATGATGCGAGGCGAGCTCACGGCGCGAGCTGGAGTGAAGAAAGGGAGCGAAACCAGGAAGTCAGGCATCCTTGCCCGTGACATGGGCAGGGCCTGTGACGTGCCGGAAAAGGCTGGTGTTGCTCGTTGCGCCGGAGAAAAGGAGCTCAGCAAGGGGACGGGACAAAAGAGCACGGTGAGTGGAGGGGGGGATTTGTGTGTCTGTGCGCGTGAGCCCCGTGAGTGGTGGGGGAGGGGGGTGCGTGTGTGTGCGCGGGGGGGGGGGTAGAATGTGTGTGCGCAAGCTGACTTTGCCTGTATGTGTACGTGCGCGATGGCCAGAAGCTGACTTGCGGTGAATGTTGAGAACAGGGGATGTGCACTGCGCCGGCTGGGCGTGCGCGCCCATGAGGTGAAATCGCCGATGGGAAACTCGTGCACATCCCCTGTCTTCACATTCATCGGAACACGCCAACAAAAGATGTCTCGCAGACAGCAGGCTTACGCCTGCTTTTTACGTCTGCCAGACCTAAAAAGTACCACCTCGGAAGACAGGCCTAAGAAGACCCAAGTGGGAGGGCGAAAGCCTGCAAGGAGCCGGTGTACCCCCGATTCGGTGTGAGCATCAAACAGCAAAACCCCATCAAAGGGTAAGTCAACCAGTCGCTCCCGGATATTTTCAGGGAAGACGTTATCTCGCAACCAAGCGTGACGCCTTAAGGCAACAGAACCTGCCATAGCTCAGCCCAAAGAATTTGCAGTATCTAACGCTGATCGGATTGTGAATTCGGCAAGGTGGCGGCCAACCCGGAGGACGTGAAGGAGATCAATGCGAGCACCTTCAAAGGTGACAGAAAGCTAAGACTCTGCAGAGTCCCACAGGGCATAGGTAGCCCGAGCCAAAACACACACTGTATTTAAGGACTGTAGGGCTTCACTAGTGGATGTAAAGATGTTCCTACCCCATGACTCAAGCCATCTGGACTCCAGAGGGAGGAAACGTTAGTGGGGGTAGGGAAGGAAAGGTAGTTTGCAACACAAACCCCTGTGCATCAGGGTGCACAAAAAGACAAACAGGATCTTGTGGAGCCGGACGGTGGCAGTGCAAAACTTTACGAGCCACCGGCTCACCTGAAGCAGGCCGAACCCAGGTACCCAAAAGGGCATCATAAATGCTCCACATTACCGGACCCGCGGTGAAGGTCCTTAAGCAAGGGATTCACAGACAAGTGGGCAGACGGGGGTTGCATGTTTAAAATGAGTGGCCAATGAGACCACTCTCAAAAAAGCTGCATTAGCCTCGGTAGCCCTCCTCAGGGAGCTCCTGAGGAAGCTCCACAAATTCCAAGGGGCGCACTGGCAACAATACCTCTGGCATCGTCAAGTGTGACGGCGGTGCCAAACTCTCTCCAGAGGCCTCTAGAGAAGAGTCCAAATCAGGCGTCGACACCGCACCAAAACGATGTGTGCCGGCACCGATCGTGCCTGTTCAGTGGCCGACTCGGCTGTGTCCGGCGTCGAGCCGGCGCCGTCTGGCGCTGAAACTAAGACAAGCTCCCCTTCCGAAGAAGGAGAAGGCGCTGTAGCTGGGGAGGCAAGCCTCCGGCGCCACACCGGCGCCAACTCTGCCTCGACTCCCGACTCCGGAGAAAGAAGTGGAGTCGGAGCAGGGGAGGAGAGTCTATTTCGCCGGAACGGTGCCGACCCTGGCTCCGGACAGGCAGCCGCCTGCCCGGAAGGCCAGGACGTGCTCAAGGCAGGGCAATGAGCACCAGCAACCACCTGCATTGCCACAGGGAGCCCAGCGGGGCTATGCGGCAGAGGCGCTGTGGGTCATCACGCCCTGACAACACCACATCTTCGACATTCCTGGGGGGCAAAGGCTCAATTGGCACCAGGGACGAACCCGCCGGCGAGTCCGTCGTGGATCCCACAAAAAGCGGAGGCCCCAAGGACGTCCCAGGAACGGGAGAAGACCCAAGGGAGGTCTGCAAAGCCATGGCATATGCCTCCATCTGGGCCCGAGTCGCCCCCACGCCCAGAAAGGGCGGGTACGGAGGGGGGGAGAAGAGTGTCTGGAGCGCACGTCCGGAATGTTCTGGGAACCAGTGCTCCTGACAACAGAAGAAAGGGAGGTTGAAGACCTCAGCGACAAGCGCATCGACTTACCAAGTGGCGATTGACGGCCCCGGACCCCAGAGGGCGCTCGACGGCAGAACCAGACAGTAGAGGGACCTGCCGGCGATGAAGAGGCCAGGGGACAAGACAACTCTGACCAGGACAGCCGTGCCGAGAGAAGCTCCATAAGGCACTCCAGCCGAGACTTCGGCTTCAGGTGTTGACAGGCTTCGCAGTCCGTGGAGTTATGGTGCTCGCCCAGACACCACATACAAGTAAGATGCGGGTCAGTCGTGGACATCTGCCGCGAAACTGGAATTACAAGTTTTAAAAAACGAAGGCATCGCACACTGTTCCTGACGCGAAGCGTCGAAAAGGAGGCCAGAAAACAGGCCAGAGGACCAGCTCATTCCGGATCCGCCTTGCACGAGGAAAAGAAGGAAACTGATGTCAGTGCGCCGGGAGGAACTTCTAGGACCTCGCCGACATCATGTACGTGGACGACGTCATGGTGGGGTTGTGTGCTGCAAAAATTTTCCAGATCCAGTCTGACGCATGGGGATATTCAAAGTTAAGGAATCTGCGGCTAGATGTCTCTATCATAAATGGCCGCTACTACAGAGATCTCACCGTCACGGGGAAGATCTATTATAATACCAATCTATAAGAAGGACAACAAATCTGAAGGAAAGAATTACCATCCAATATCGCTTTTAGACTCCTCAGTAAAAGAGATGAGTAAAGTGTTACTCATGAGACTGGAAGATTGGGCAAATGAAGACTAGATACTTTCCTTGGCACAGTTTGGGTTAAGAAAAGGAATGGGATCCCTAGAGCAATGTGTGAACCTAGATTTATTGATTGATAAATATACTCGGGCCACGGTTGGTAGATAGTATCTCTGCTTTGCGGATCTGAGCAGCGCTTTTAATTTAGTCCACAACACCATTTTACAGTAATCCCTAATCTCCATTGGTGTCCCTAGGCTGATTATTAATTTTCTAGCTAGGCTATATGAGAAATTATTGAGTAGTGTCCGCATTGGCCCACAAGACAAATGTGCTGATAATTTCAAAGACGAGCGAGGTACTCGACAGGGCAGTGTTCTTGCCCCTTTGTCGTTTTCTTTGTTTATTACTGGGGTGGACAATGCCCTAAAAGCTATAAATGCAGATGCCCACCAAGTTGCCGGGAGTCCAGTACCAGTTCTACTGTACGCGGATGATGCAGTTTTGCTGGCCAGGACCCCGGTGGGTCTACCATGTCTAATTAATACTTTTGGCGAATTTCTAGATCCAAGAAAATTGGTGGTCAACCAGAACAAAACCTATACTATGATCTGTGGAACCAAGCAAAAGAAGTCTCAAGCTTTTTTTATGGCTAATACCCAGGTAGCTACAATCAACAATTGTTGCTATTTTAGTATTACTTTTGCAGGAAATGGCTCATGGTCACACAAAATTAACAATGTTAGGAGTAAGATGAGTAGGAGTGCTCATGGAATTTTCAGGTTCTCAGCCTGGGTGCTGATGTGTGACAGCTCCATGTTTTCTGGCCCGTGTGCCTATGTGTGACACTTCCATGCTTATAGGCTTGGATGTGTTACATTGCCACGGTTTCTGGCCTCAGTGGCCTGGGTGTTTATGTGTAACAAATCCATACTTTCTGGCCAGGGTACGCACTTTACAGGGGCTAGTCTGACTTTTACTTTGTGTTCTCTGATTCACTACTCTCTTGTGTCTATTTTATGGTGTTCCCTGTAAGAATGTCTACTTGTATGCATTACTGGGTATCCTGGTGCTCCTTAAGGTCATCATTTATTATGCTTTGAAAGTTAATACAATTAAATATGTCATGAAAAATGGGTAGTAAAATGCACCGTTTTGGTATTTCTTTCTCCAATCTTTCTTGGGGGGGGGGGGGGGGGGGGAGGGACACCCCTCCCCTCAAATCCTCCTACCAGTGGTTAGGCTCGCTTGCTGTGCTTGCTTACTAAGCACCGTATGGGGGCTGGGCTGGAAACATTTGCCCGGGCTGCTTTGGGTTCCAGGTCCAGCCCTAACATTTAACATGATAAAAGTTCTACCCAACTCTCCAAAACACACTATAATCACCCCTTCAAACAAAAGTGATCCTCACCTTAAAATCTGTCATATTATTGTTCAATCCCCATCCTTCCATTTCCCAGGAATAGCATGGAAATGTAAGTGTAAAAATAACTCCAAGAGTACATTGTGCTTAATCTGCTCCTCTGGATTTAGACCTTTTTGGCATTCTAAAGCTGCCCCAGCCAGAAAAAGGGAGGCACTCCTCCGTCCTAAGGAGGAAGCCAAGAAAACAGCCTTTATACTCCCAGCCTCTCCGTGGCCTGTGACTCTGTCGACCATTTAATTCTGGTGAAAAGACTTGAACAGTGGGAGGCAATATCTGCACCTGGTCTTGGACTATATATTTTATTTCAAAATGAACTAAAATGTTACAATTGAGACTGTTAAGTGATCTTTAAAGTCCATCCTTCTTCTTGCTTGCCGATCAAAATTTACTTTCACCCTTTGGCCCATTTACTCAATCAACACGTTTGGGTAGCTGTTGCGTCCTATAAATAAATGTAAATAATAATAATAACACCATGTTAACTTCCAAATGTATGCGATAACATGCAACTTCACTCCTGATTGGACAACTAAATCCAGCACATTCTTGGACCACATACTTCACTGGAAGGTGTAGAGTGTCCTTCACATGGAGAGCAAACTGACATACTTGTAATGGAAAACAGTCCGTCCCTCTACTCTCTGACTCTCCCCTCTGTCTAGGAACCCAAGCAGTAAGAAGAAAAAATAAATCAGAAACCTAACAATAGTTTAATTTTTTTAAGGCTGAACTTTTGTTTGCTGTTCCCAACAGCCCACGTCAATACTGTAGTGAAAGGTAACAGCTCTAAGCTTTCTGTTCTCTACAAAATGTTCTAACATAATTGAGTGACTCGGAGTTTAGTATTTAAGCAAACACAAGTGCTATCAAAGCAATATTTAGTAATAGGCCATCAGACTGTACCTACTGCAAACATTTTTAGAAGTATCATTAAAAGGACGTTTTCCAGAACTCAACACACTTGTGTCACTTGTCATCAGGAAACTTGAAGTGACTCCATTTATTAAGGCGTTAACACCTTCCGTGCTCATGACGAGCTCAGCTCGTCATGAGGCACGGTTGCGCTGTGCTCATGCGAGCTGAGCTCGTTATGACACACGCCGCTCACACGCGGGGCTAATTCCCCCCTCTGTGCTGAGCATTCTGAAAAACGGGCGTGGTCATGACGTGCTCAGCTCGTCATGAGCACAGCGCCACCGTGCCGCGTGACGAGTTGAGCTCGTCACAAGCACCGTGGCGCTGTGCGCTCCCCCTTCTCTCCAGCGCTGAGGTGGAATTAGCCCCACGGTGAAGGTGTTAAATGCAATATTTTGCCCTAATAGGGTGAGCAAATCCACTCACCTTACTTAGCACATACACAGCCCCTCAATATTTGAGATGGCTGGATTCTTTGGTCCTGAAGTAAGCAATCTGACTCTTTTGGGCAACACAGGCTGAAACATGTTGACCGACCACTCACCAGGTGCTTTGGAACTATAGTTATCCAATCAAGCACCTCCTACTTTTTTAACCTTATCCCTTCCCTGTGAAAATAAAAAAACACACAGGAGAGAAGATATTTTTAATATTTTTTTATTATTCCAACACTGTTCCAACTCACGACTTTCACACACCAGACAGTCTGCCTTCTGGTGGAGGGTGGTGAACACCTAGAGAACTGGCCACTCCGGTGCCAAGACCCTATGATGATTCATCCACCTAATCAAATAAGCGGAGAACCAAGATATACCACTGCCATGACAGTGTGGTTGAGGGTCCTCATCAGAAAATGTCCAAGAGAGTCTGGAAAACGACCTAAGTGATACATTATTTTTTATTATTTAAGCGATTCGGCTTTGTCGGGGTTTTTTTGTGGCATGAGGGGTGTAGTGGGACGGGGCAAGCAACCAAAGGTGGGCAGGTGGGGTAAGGCAATTAACAACGGTGTGAGGGGGTGTTGGTGGATGTCTCTGGGCAGCAAAACCAGGGGAGAGGGGACAAGGGAAGTAATAAGAACGATACAAGTAACAAAGGGCAAGCAATGTCGTGAGATGGGGCATGAGCCGAGCAGAAACAACAGACAAGCAAAAATGGGGAAGACAGAATGACGCAGAAGGGGGCTAGCAACAATGGACAAGAAACAATGCGGGAGGAAGATGGAGGAAGAAAAAACCTCAATCCCAGCACATGCAATTGGAAAGGCAATAATCAAAAAAAGCAATCAGTATCAGTTGGAGTTGCCCTTGACAGAAGAGGAGCTGGGCACAGCCCTGGGAGAGCTCAATCCCAGGAAGGCGCCTGGACCCAATGGGTTGCCAAGTGAATTTTTCCGACACTTTAATGTACAGCTGGCCCCTTATTATCGGGCTGTGGTGGAGGAGGCACGGGAAAATGGCTTGCTCCCCCCAGATTGGAGGCACGTGGAGGTGGTGGTATTTCATGAGCCCGAAAGGCCCCCAGAGCAACATGCCTCATATCGCACCATCTTTCTCTTAAACGTGGAGGCAAACATTCTGGCCAAAGCATTGGCCAACCACCTCCTGCCCCATATCTCTGCTCTTGTACACCCCGACTAGGCTGGGTTCATGCCACAGAGGGCGACCAGACGTAACATTAAGCGAGCACATGTGGTGGTGGCGGCTATTCGGCAGATGGGGGAACCAGCTGCACTTCTCTTGGCTGATATGGATAGGGCATTCGATTCCCTGAGCTGTGTATACCTATTCGCATTTCTGCGCAGACTCAATCTTGGCCAACGCTTCCTTTCTTATTTAACGCTTCTGTACACGGATCTGACAGCGTCGGTATGGGTAGCAGGCACGACCTCATCCACCTTTACTATTAGACGGGTCACACGGCAGGGATGTCCCTTGTCTCCATATTTATTTATTCGCCATAGCCATGGAGCGGTTGGCGGCATGGGTGCGCATTGATGCACAGGTCCAGGGTTTCGAGTGGGCTCTGGGTCTGTCCGACAGGATCGTGCTATGCACGGACTATGTCCTCTTCTTCCTTACAGCAGTTGACAGGACGGGGTCACGGCTCCTGCGTATCATGCAGATCTTTGGGGAGACATTCATTATATATGAACCCCCGCAAACCCACATTATGAGCTCTGGGAGATCAGACGAGAATGGGCACATTAAAAACAAGCATTTACAATGCAACGGTTTCGCCTTCGGAAAAGTTTGAGCTATTGGCATTGTAAATGACAAACTTTTTATTTATGTGTTGGTTTTGTAAACAGATAAATAAATGGCATTCTCATTTACAATGCCAATAGCTTACTCTGTCGCAAATGCAAGACGTATTGCATTTGCACACACACACCCACACAAGAGCCCCCCACACACACACACACAAGAGCCCCCCACACACACCACACAAGAGCCCCCCTCACACACCAGAGCCCCCCACACACACACGCAAGAGCCCCCCACACAAACACACACACGCAAGAGCCCCCCACACAAACACACACGCAAGAGCCCCCCACACACATACGCAAGAGCCCCCACACACATACGCAAGAGCCCCCCCACACACACACACACACGCAAAGAGCCCCACACACACGCAAAGAGCCCCACACACACGCAAAGAGCCCCACACACACGCAAAGAGCCCCACACACGCAAAGAGCCCCACACACATGCAAAGAGCCCCACGCAGAGGTCAGGGGTGGCACAGAAGCAGAGTTTCACCAGCTGAGGCTCGCATGAAGCCTCTAGCATGAAATAGAGGGAGGGTAAGGGAGAAGTGATGAAAGAGAGGAGGTAAACAATGAAGGGAGAGCTCCATACGTGTGGCGGGGGGTCGAACTTGGCCAGAGGTGGAGGAGGTGTACCCCAGATTCGAGGGACTGCCCCTTCCAGCAATCTAGGAAGCTCTTTTCAGGAGAATTTGTTTGAAAAAGCAGGTGGAGCAAGTTGTTCCAAGGGGAATAGCTGTTTTTATTATTACTGCTGATAAGTTATCTGTGCCACCTGCTCTTGTAAGTTTTAGCATCTCAGTTGTTTTCTTAATGATTGGTATTGAGAACCCCTCTTTGATCTCTTTATTAGCAAGAAATGTTATCAGGCTATAAAGTAGTGTCCTCCAACAGTGAGAAATGCCCTGCGTGGCCGAAACAGGTCGGTGTGACAGACTGGCTCTGTTTACTTAATTAAATACCTGAAGTGAAGGATTTCTGAGTGCGGCGTATTTTTGCTAAAAAAAAAATAGATATATATATAATCCTGCTATTGTT
This sequence comes from Lissotriton vulgaris, assembly GCF_964263255.1. Taxonomy (NCBI): domain Eukaryota; kingdom Metazoa; phylum Chordata; class Amphibia; order Caudata; family Salamandridae; genus Lissotriton; species Lissotriton vulgaris. Next base: position 512,509,145 of record NC_141689.1, read on the forward strand.
GTATACACACAGCTTGTCAACTAGTAGCAAGGTGATCCTCATAGCTATATGCATTGGCTGAAATACACGATTTACTTTTTTACGGTGCCTAAACCTTGAATGTAGTGCACATTATACACGTCCAGAACCAGAATCACAGATGGCGACCCTGGGGCCTGTTGTTAGGGAGCATGAATCTACCGTAAGGCGCCGTGTGGAGGCTCCGCGATAAAGTGGCGTTCGTTGTATGCAGTATTATCTCCATACCGATTAGTTTTCCTCTGACCGGGCCTGTAAATCTCAAATTGTGAGCATCCCATTCAGTGACTATACTTTTTTGCTGTGTGCGTGGCCCTGTTCAATATTGCTGCAGATTTTTCCGATCGTTAGAAATGCTGTATCGTGTGTCCTCCTGCACAGAGCTCCGGCTTCAGCCAGCTGCCTGGACGTCTGCCCCGTTCTCCCCTTTCATGCTGTTCTCGTGTTCGCAGGAAACTCCGCCACCACTTTGGGTAAGAGCACAGCCTTGCACGGCCCAACCACGAGTACCAGGCTGCAAGGGCCGAATTGCTTCATCGCTTCCGGCCACAGAGGCCAGTGTGCTCTGACACTGTGAGTCTCTTAACCCTTCACCCTTCACCCTTCTCCTTACCTGCTGCCCCCTCCATGACAGACTGAGACGATTTCTGTCTGGCCGAACTAACGGCTAGATAGCCAATATGGGCCGCGTTACTGGCTGTTCGGGAGCACTCGAGGGAACGTGAAACGCAAGGGCGCCGTCCTCAGTGAAGTTCAAGAGCTTGGAGCAGCTGGAAGGCTAGTTTTAGCTGCGAGAGTGCGCAGGTGGATTAGGAAGGCACCGCTGCTTGGCTGCTCATCACCCCTCCGCATCCAGGACAGTAAAGTCTAGAAAACAAATGTCTGCTTTCAAAACCTGAGGTTTGCAGTGATTGTATCCACGGCTCGTGGAACGGCGCCTGCTTAACGAATGCTCCTTACATAATTACCAGATGCATTACATTGATTGTAAACAATAAATGACTAGTTTTAGCTGACTGAAGCGCTACTTTCTAAGGATTTGTGAGCGTAAATGTATGACGAAAGCATTGCTTACTGTCAACACAACCAAATTCTGCCCTGTCCATGTTTCTTGTTTTACTGTTTGTTGAATGCAGATAAACGTGTAGGGCGTCTTGATCTGTGGTTCCTCCGAGTAGTATTTTATGGCACAAACTGCGAGGGGCTAGAATAGACATTTTTAACTACTTTCGAGAGGACACCCAACTTCAAAAGTGAAGAACGGGCAAGACCCAAAGGTTGTGTCCACTTGCAGTTCGACTAAAATACTCTATTCTATTCACCACTTGCTTCTTTGTTGCTGTGTAAATAAAACAGTTAGCCACATCTGTCTGTCCTGCTGGGATTTAAAGCTGTGGCCTACACACAAATACCTGCAGCCATTTTGAACCAGCAGAGTTTACTTACCCACTGAACCAGAGGAGAGACCAAACCAGCATTGCTGATATTCCGCACAGCTGCCTCAATGTCCAGGTCCAATGACATTCCTGTCCTTAAACATTTTGTGGTTTTCTCTGTCGCGATTCAAACTGCCTGCGGCATTGATGGGTGTCTCATGCGTGGATCATTTTGGCACTAGCTACGCGGGTGCCCCCAGCTTCTGGGCCGAAGACTCACCTTCGCAGGCACGGCCCCCGTCGCAGCTCCCACTGGCCTCCGCTGACGTCGAGGGTTCCCCCGGAGTCAGCCACTCACAGCGCGGCTCCCGGGGCAGATCCTGATGACGCGGCGAGGCTCCAACCAACGGCGGCGCAGCTCACGGGGACAGGCCCACTGCAGCGGCCAATCAGAGCGCGCCTCTGCCGACGAGCCTCCGAAAAGCCACCAATGCGGTCGCAGCCCCTTCGTGCCTCGGCCAAGGTGCCGAGCAGCTGCCGGTTGACCCCCGGGCGGGACGGGATACCACAATTTGTGAGGACACGGGGGGGGGGGCGGGAGAGGACGAGGGGGGCGGGCGGGAGAGGACGAGGGGGGCGGGCGGGAGAGGACACGGACGTCGGGAGGGAGGCGGGAAACGTGGGGACGGCGGGAGGAGGGACAAGGCAGGACAGCAGCAAGCACGGCCCGGCCGGAGGAGACTCGGGGGCGTTCCCGGCGTCGCGTGACGTCGGCAAAAGCCAAAGAATCTCGGGAACGCCCCCGTGTCTGGTCCGGCATTGATGGACAGGCCCCTCGTCCAATGGCTAGGCTCCATTTATGGAGCTAGCCAATGGGACGGGGGGGCGTGTTCCAGAGTGCTTACTGTACTCAATAGATTTCTCTGGAGGAGGAGCCTAACGGCTCCGTCCCCCAGCGAAACCTAAAAAGCAATCAGTACCTCTTCCATACTACATGGAAGGGAGAAATCAAGAGAAAGTGAAACACGCGCGTGCTGACCAGTTTGAAACCAACAAATAAGTGACATTGAAAAAAACAAATGGTAAGTAAAGAGCAAGCTTCATGCCCCCTTTAAGTTAACAAAACGTCTTGCAAGCAATAGCACATGTGCTGTCTTAGGCGAGACCTAAAAATATGCCATCATGCACTGCCTTGCTCAAACTGCACAACCGAAATATTTGCATTACAAAACAAGAGGAAAGCATGCATCTACATTACAGCCAATGGTTTTACTTTTGCTTAATGTCATTGTAGCAGCTCAAAAGTAAAACAAGCATTGACAAAGCAAATAGATGTGGCTTTAACGTGCAAACACATATAAGCACAGGCATTTACAAATCCAATTTGCATGCACAAATGTTGTTTATCAGATTAAAGTCCAGTCTGTCGTATTGACTCCGTCAATGCTGGGAACAAAGTAGCCAAAAAAAGGATTGCTTTCAATATGGAAGTTTAAAAAATTACTTGTGATAACGTGCGATGATTGAGTTTACTTTTCGATGTAAAATACTACACCAAATCGTTAAATGCATGAGGTGAAAGTGTAGTACTCTACTGTGTGGAACCAAACCCCAAACTGCATGTATTTTAAAGTATTGGTAACAATACACCGGCAGACAGCTGCACTATGAAGCCAGATCTAAAAACAGTAGAATCAGCAACACAGAGAAGTTATAGGAAAGAAAGGGGGCTACACCAAACTATAATACCAATAGCAGGAAGTTACTGGGTTGCAGAATTAATTGATCGGATTTAGGAATTAAAGAAATACATGGGGGCATATGAATGAAAAAACAAATTTGCGTGTCCTTAATAGCGTTTTTTTGTGAATCGCTATTAAGGACTCGCAAACTGCGATGTATGTAGGAATAGATTCCTACGCATTCCTTAATTGCGACTCGCAATTAAGGAATCCCTTCCCATTCATTCCTATGGGCCATAGGAATCAATGGGAATTACGTGCAAAATTTGCGAGTACCCAATAGGTACTCTCAAATTGCAAACACAATGTCAAAGGTTCCAAAAGGACACCCTGTTGCACCCCATGCACATGTGGCGCACATACATGCCCTAAGGGCATGTATATGAGACACATGGCACTTTAAAAAAAGCAAAAAAAGTGTTTGTTTTTCCAAGAAATAGCAAACTACCACCAACTTAAGGCAATTTGTTGATGCATACTAGTATAGCTTTTAGGGAATCGCAAAATGCGATTCTCTAAATGCATGCGCAAAATAGGGAATCACAATTTTTGCGACTCTTTATATTGTAGGTTTTTGCCTACCTACATAGCACACAGCTAAATTGTGATCGCAAACTGCGAATTTCAGGATTTGCAAACGCAATTTAGCTTGATACATCTGGCCCATAGTTCTGAAAATAAACGTAGAGGTTTGTTTCAAGATTTGTTTCATGACCTTCACGGATAAACACTGAAAGCACTATTATTCTGCAAACACCTTTATGATTCGAATCCGGGTTAACTCAAAGTACTATTTCATTTTCTTACACTGTTCATTCACTCTGGCAGTTCCCACCTCTTCTACAATCTTTTATTTACCTTGAGAACTTTGTTACCACGTTTATCAAATCTGATAAATGCCCCCAAACATGTCCATCTTGTTCCTAAAGCTCCTCTCAAACCACAAAAGGCGCTCTAAAACGAAGCCCTGCATCTGTAGAGCTAAGAAGCAGGCAGCTCTTGACCCTTTTAATCACCCAGCCTAGCACAGCCTCAGGCACCCCTCAAAAGAGAGATGAAGTGCTTTTATTCTGTAGCCTTCCCTTCCCTCTGGAAAGGTTGTTAACTGTGTAGGTTTGCTTTCAGTTTCGACTACTTGGCTTGATTATACTTAAGCCCGCCAAAAATAGGCCGGGGCGCCTGATGTATAAGCCTTCCTGCTTAAGAAAAGCGCCACCCATGCACACCACCCTATGTGTCCGTGCACGCACTACTTCAGTCAAGCTGCAAGGTAAGACGCAGTCGTAACAGGAGCATATTTGGCAAGGGATTTTGATTTCAGTTTCAAAGGCTCCTGTGGGAGTCGACTCATTTGATTACCAGGGGTTGTTGAACAGGACATCACATACCGTTTGACCCCCAAAAGTATCACGTAGTTGACTGTTTGTCCCACTCCTTACTAGCTGCTTAGGCGACGGCCAAATGATAAAGTACAGTCAGTGCGCAGGACTCTTTATATGCGCATGCTCCTGCCTCGTGCGGCCTGACACCAGAGGCAGCCAGAGCTGCGACATGATAGGCCCGGGTAGCAGCTTCCCGGTCCTCCTGGCTTCTAGAATGACTTCAGAAGAAAAGTGCATCAACCTTAGCAGCAAACTAAGGTAAACCGAGCCTCGTGTAAATAAATGTTCGCCTACCCGCTCTTCCTTTCTTTTATTTTTTGCATTCCGTGATTGGCACCGTGCCTTCAAACAAATACGTAATCATTAACTCGATTTCAATTCAAGTTCAGATTACACGGGCAACTACAAAGCACCGCCCTCCCGAAGCCTTCAAAGTCTCGCCGCCAAACAGCACGCAGCACACGAAGGACCGCGTTCACTGCCTTGTAGTAAGTTGAGATATCCACCTGCCTTTCGTTTATATAATATTTTATTAACATTTTCCAGTACAGATGTACAAGGTAGGTAAAATAATGTAATCATCTACCAAAATCTTTAAAAAAACACTTTCAACTGTAAAACAGTAGTAAAATAACACGTTATCTATCAAAAGATAGAAAAAGAAAAAATGTTTTATAAAATCATAACAAATCAAACATACAATTCGTTAAAGGCGCACCATACGTCATTTAAGTACCCAATTCTCTACGTTTATACTATCCTCTATCACCCCCTTTTGATCTGGCCACGCGCACATTTGCAGCTGCGTTCCTATTTACATAAACCCTGGAATTAACTGCACGAATACTCTTTTTAGCACCACAGGCTGGATTTAATCAAATCTAACTCGCAATCAGTCATTAGAGCTAATACTGTAAAGTACACAAAAACAAGTTTTACAGTACAAAAAAATCCTCACATTGAATTCCGAGGATGTTATTATAAGCAAAATAATTAAAAATCATTCGTTTTTCGTCACATGTTTTGCTGAATCAGCTTCGACAAACTTCTCCATGACTAACAGACTTTTTGCTGGATAATTTTCACTCAATTACAGAATCTTGTCATAATTTCTCTGTAGGAAATTGGGTTATTGTTTGAGGGGGCAGAAGCCTCACTCAGACAACAAACACAATCATTGTCAAATGAAACACAAAAAGTCACTCTCCTGTAGCTTGGCACACAACAGTCAGGCTCAACTTGGAGGCAATGTGTAAAGTATTTACGGAGCGCTCAAACTGTAATAAAGTGAAAACCCAATACAAGTAAAATTCCTAACCAATTTACAAAAATAAAGAACATTTTAATCAATTAAATCATAACAGAACAACAAACATTCCATTAGTGGAACAGAAAATATGCAATTTCAAATTTTTAAGTAAGTCCAGTGTCTAAAAGCACAAAGTGCCACTTGCGGTCCTCTGGTTGTGCCCTGTAACCTTTGGTTTTTTTTTTGTGTGAATTTCAAAAGTAATTTTTTAAATGTGGTTTCTTAACTGTACCCTGTAACCTTTGAGAGAGGGCGAGTGAGTGCTATATGGGTCTGTAAGTGGGTGTGTAAGTGGCTGTATTGGTGTGTGAATGGCTGTATGGATCTTTGAGTGAGTGTGTGAATAATTTTATGGGTGTGTGTGAATTATTTTATGGGTGTGTGAGTGGTTTGTGGGTGTGTGAGGGGGTGTATATATATATATATATATATATATATATATATATATATATATATATATATATATATATATATATATATATATTTATATTATCTACTGGCGGTCGTCAGTAGGTAGGTATAGTTAGGACCTAGTTTCCATAGCAAAAGCGTTTTATGTTTTCCCAATAATTTTGGCGCCGGTTGACAAATCTTCGCGAAATTTTCAAAAGTAGTTACCTGCTCCTGTCAGCCCCTATCTCGAAAGTTTCGGAGTGATTCGTCAAGCGGAGGCTGGGGACCACCACATCCCTTGGGCTTTAACAAACAACCACGGGAGTACACAGCCCCACCGCAGCCCCGGGGACCGCCACCTCCCCGGGGTGGTTTAAAAAAAAAAAGCGTGGGAGGGTCCCAATCCCCCCCACTCTGCCCCAGAGACCACCAAACCCCGGGGCTCTTTTATTAATTAAAACCTGTGTGGGGGGCCGCTCAAATGATGTCATCGGTGTTGTTACTGACCATGTCATGAATGATGTAATATGTGACGTAATCAGAAGTGCATTGCGAGTGCGCGAGTTAGAACTAGAACGGCAGAATTTCTATGGTTTTGTACGAGTGAAATGTCCAACTAACTATAACGTTCTTAAAACTTATGGGTTTTTCAGTGAATTTCTAAGGTTTTTTAAATGCTAATTTGCCAACTATAGCATGCCTGAAACCTAGGGTTTTTTCGGTGAACATATATATATATATATATATATATATATATCTATATGTTTATAGAGGAAACAACCTTTCACGAACTGCGGCATCTGAAGAGGCTTGACGCCGAAACCAGTCATGCCGACTTTTGCTTAAATAAATGCCCTGAATGAACCCCGCTGTGTCCCTTCCCTTTTTCGACCGAGAGAGGATTTCTGACATATTTAAGTGCATTCCTGTGGCACTTTTGAAGAGACCCTTCCTATTTGGGCCGTGATATTTACAGGATGTTAGGCAACTAACCTCAAGTTTCCGAGGTATCGGATTATCACAAGCCCGCCTTCATACCAGCGATATCGAGGAGCTGCTGCCAGATAGCGGACTGGGACTTTCCTGGTGAGAGGCGTCCGCGCTGTCCTTCGCCTCCATCCTCGATGACATTTGGATATGAGGGCTTGGAAGTAGGGGACCCAAGGACATTTGTTGCAGCACCTTCGGGGGTTATTATTTTCCCTGTGGCACATCGGATACCAACGAAATGCACAACGGGATCAGCAGTCCAAGGTAGAGGCTACTGTGACGTCAGCGAAAGTATGTGCTGCAGCTGGGCCTTTCATTATTCAATGGGAGGAGCTCAATATTAACTTGAGGAAACAACCTTTCACGAACTGCAGCATCTTAAGAGGCTTGACGCCGAAACCGGTCATGCCGACTTTTGCTTAAATAAATGCCCTGAATGAACCCCGCTGTGTCCCTTCCCTTTTTCAACCGAGAGAGGATTTCTGACATTATATATATATATATATCCAACAACACCCAAGTTTGCCTAGAGTAAGGGAGCCCACACAGAAAGGTAAGTATTTCTGCGTTATTCTGTGGAGATTGCAGTGTTGAACAGCAAGCAGCCTCAACATGAATTAGGCCATCCCGGACGCGTTTCATGCACAGCACTTCTTCAGAGGGAAAAGGACTTGCGCAGAATTGAACAAGCGGTATTTTCTCCATGCACCCCTTTAAATACGACGTTTTCAGCTTCAGTGGGCGTGGCCATTCGTCTGGCCCGATGGTGTGTATATATATATATATATATATATATATATATATATATATATATATATATATATATATATATATATATATATATATATATATATATATACATACATATATATATATACACACACAAATGCTCAGACACATATGTACATATGCACACACATATAAACGTATATATACACACACATTCACATACACATATATTCACACAAATATATACACGGAAATATATATTGACAGAAATAAATTTGAACTAAAAACTAAAACACAGAAACTCACCTGTAAGTTTGCAGAGCGAACTATAATTTGTGCCCCCACCATGCGCTGCTTATGACCTCACACATTACATCATTCATGAAGTTCTATTATGTCATTTATGAAATCATTGATGACATTGCAAATAAAATCATTGATGACATGACTGATGACATCATCCAATGAGTGTGTGTGTTTGTTTTATAGTTTAGATAGTGGCAGGTGGCTACCATATTACTTTTCTACCTAATTGTGTACAGCCTGTGTCCAGCTAATGGGTGTGTTTACAAAACACATGTGCTCCTAATGCACAGTAGGTGTGTAGAGGTATGGAACAGATAAATCTTGCATTGAAGAGTAATTCTGTGTGCAGGTGACAATTGATTTGTTTTCAGCATGCTCCACAGAAGTTTAGGTACTACATACTAAGTATTATAATCAGCCTTGCGTCATTAGACAGAATCGTCACAGTTTGACAATTTCTACATAAAATAGAACTGTTTGCAACAGGTGATAACCAATGTATATGGGCGTCTTTTGTTTCAGAAGATGGGCTATATGTAAAGTTTGCACCACAGTATGAAGGATGTAGGATCTGGAGGTGTCGCTGATTCCTTTACAACAGACTTGGGAAACAGGCTTAATTTGGGAAACTCCGGATAAAGAATGGGGACGTATACTTGAATATCCCAAACACCCATCTCTGAGGGCGTTCTGTATTTTAAAGAGGGGGGGATGAGTGACGCCCCTCCCGAGCCATTTTTGGCCATGATGAACCAATTCCCTGGGACCCAATCCATTTAACCCCTTTACTGCGGGCCGATTTATCCGCTGTGCTGGGGGGGGGGGGACGCGCGCACAGCACCCCTTTGCTCATGACGAGCTCAGCTCGGCATGAGCCACGGTTCTCGTGTGCTCCGTTCCTTAGAACGCCCATCACAGCAGGGGAATTAGCCCCGCGTGTGAGCTTTCTAATAGCGGAGGTTTTTACTACGCAGTACCCCACGTTGCGGCCTACGACCATTTTACCAGCAGGTACGCGATACTCTGGATATAACGCTACAGATAGATTTTTGACAAAAGAGAGACTATCAGCAACTCTCTGGGTAAAAGCACTAATCCCGAGTCTTTCTTTTGACCTCTCATAGACTGCGGGCGGTCTGACTAGGAAGGAAGCCAATTTTGAAGCATTAGACGTGACGTTCTGCCGTCTTTTACCTACCGACTGATGCAGTATATTTCTATACGCATTTTGCAAATTTCTAAGGTATCTGACTTTTTGATAATCTGGCTCATACTTTTTTCGCTATGGCTTAAATGTATCTGGGCTTAACCTGGTATATGGGGTTTTGCTAGCATAATGCGAGTGTCGGTTTGTTCTAGCAACGCGGTATCTGTGTGGTGCTGACTAATATGTTTCCTCTCTTTCGGATTCAGCCCCGTATATTAACTGTGCCTTTTTGCAACTTTCTGCATGTACGTATTCTCTTAAATGGATTTTACACACTTATCCCAGTCAGTGAGATTCTTCCTCAAAAAGCACTTTTTAAGTCGTTAGACCTACCAATACGCACTATGATGTTTGGTGGTGTATATATATGAAATCGTGAGATAGTTCATATCGGTGCACATTATAAAATTAAATAAAAATATAAATAAATCCGTACATCGAGCTATGTGAGGTAATCTATCGAGGTGTAATGTATGATCTCCTTAGATACGGCAATGAAAAACTATGTATATGGAGTCAGATTATGGTACACATAAACTGAATATTGGTCACCTGTTATAGATACACCTAGGAGGTGGCGGAGAAATAGAAGTGGTCGCATTTGTAGCAACATCTGTCTGAAAACCATAAAGGTAACCAACCATTATTTATACACTTTTGTGAAAACGTACATTGGCTTACTATTGGTATCCATTGTTGTTAATTAAACCTGTAACCCTAAGTATAAGGGATTGGTTAGGCGGACGTACCTTAATATTTACTTACCGCAGTATTCTCTCGACATTTATGCATAGAGTTCGGATGACCACCGTGTCTTGTATGCACTTAGATAAACTTGAAAGGCACAAAAATAATCTGTTTGAACCAATGTGTTTATTTATAAATGTATTTAGGTTTTGGAAGGCATAAAATAAATTTTGTTTGTATTTTTGTGTATTTATTTTTTTCAGACATTGTGGTTGTATGGGATATTACTATTTTTAATCCTGAGGAAGGTTTTATTGGCTTTGGAAATTTATGTTGCCATAAACCGAAACGCGTCTATGCTCTATTTGGGTGGAGAAGCACCAAGTTACAAGAGATAAGAAACTCCTACAAAACTGTGGAATTTACAAAATTGGAGTAGCTTAATCAAATCATTGCAACACTGGTGGTCCTCTTCTCCCCTTTTTTAATTGGAACCATTTTCCCTATGCACTGTCCCATATTTTTTATGAACGTTTTATCTTGATTTTTTACAATGTACTGTGTTTTAATTTGTTGTTAATCTACTCAAATAAAATGTACAAGACTTTCTGTATGATTGATTCATGTTAGTTCTTTACTGCTCCGTATTATGTTTATATTGTTTGATGATTGTGCATGTTTAGTGTAAAATTGTAATTTATATTTAAGTTCACCCAAAGGGGATCACTTTGCTGACAGATGAGCTTTCTAACAGTCATGACAAGCTGAGCTCGTCATCAGCACACGAAAACCGTGGCTCATGACGAGCTGAGCTCGTCATGAGTGTGGGAGGGGTTAAGAAGGATCAGAGGTGCGCGGCCTCCCTCCCTGAGCTGTTTTAAGCCCCGAGGATGCCATCCAGTGGGTCCCCATATGTTTATTAAGGGGAGGGGGATCCCCGGGATATGGGAACCCAGGGGCCAGATACGGCTAAGGGAGTGGGGGGCACATGACCCCACCTCCTCCCCATGTGTAGTACAGCAGGCCCCAGGGGATTGGGTCCTCAGGCCGAATATGGCTCGGGGGGGGCGCACGCCCTCTCCCTATATTTAATGAATAAGGCCCCCGAGGGATTGGGTATCTGGGGCCAAATAGGGCTTAGGGAGGGGATGCGCGCCCCCTACCCATATTAATAAATTGGGCCCTGGGGGGGGGTGAGGTCCCCAGGGAAGAATCTGGTCTGGAGAAGTGGGCCGTGCGCCTATGCCCCCCCCATGCCCCTTAATTAAACAATGCCAGAGGCCCTGGCCCACTATCTTTTTTTTTATTCTGCAAAAATTTGCATTTTTTTCACAATGTTGGTTTGGGGGGGGGAGGGGGTCGGGTATCTCTACCCTGCTCCCATATATCACTTTATTTCCCTTTTTAATAGTTCAGGATAGGGGACTAAATCTCCAAGTCCTGTAAAGGCTGCCAACAAAATCTTTCCAAATGTTACTGGAAGCCAATCAGACCACAAAAAAGGTTTCCTGAGCCAATCAGAATGCTCTATTTTTTTTTATTCGGTTTGAGTGGTCCCTCAAACCCAACCATCCAGATATACACATTATTAACTACCCAGTGGTGAGTGACACTGGGTAACATATAGATAGATCGATAGATAATAATAAAAAAAAAGGTTAAGGATTAGTTATAGTTAGGGAAAGTTGTATTCTTTCTATACAAACCAAAATTAAACTACACAAGCATCATAAATTGAAAAAATTATAGTTCTACCGTACATTTATTTACACACCACCTTCAAATCACTATTACTCGCGCACCTCTGTACGCACTGTCGCCAGCCTGAGTACATTAACTATAATTCACACCTAAATTCTGTGCTTGTATCCTTTCATATTATATCACTTATAGCATGTCAAATCTTGCGTTCCTAAAAAGATTCATGACCTGTCTAATGAAATAATTTATATAACACTGTGCTTGGTTGAGTGGAATAACGCAGACTGGAGTGGTGTACAGTGGAGTAGTCTTGCTTAGAATGGTATAAAGTGGCATGGCCTAGAGTGGAATGGCATACAGTGGAATGGCATAGAGTAGAATGGAGTGGTGTATAGTGTAATGGTGTAGTGTTGAGTGGCATAGTGGAGTGGCACAGTGGAGTGGTATGAAGTGGTGCATAGTACAGTGGTGTAGGGTGGAGCGACAGTTGAATAGTGTACAATGGAGTGGCATACAAAGGAATGGTGCAGAGTAAAGCAGAGAGGCATAGTGTGGAGTTTGGTACAGTGAAGTGGAGTAGAATGGAATAGCATAGAGTGTAGCTGTGTAGAGTGCAGAGGGTACTGAGTGGCATATCACAGAGTGGAGTAAAATGGCTTAGAGTTGAGTGGCGGAGTGGAGTGGCGTTCAGTTGAACAGTGTAGAGTGGAATGGCGTAGAGTGGAATACCATCAAGTGGAGTGGTGCACAGTGGTATGGCAAAGCAGAATAGCATAGAGTGAAGTGAGTGTGGAATAGCAGAGTGAAGTGAGTGTGGAATGGACTAGAATGCAGTGGAATAGTGCATAGTTGGGTACAGTGTAATGCAGTAGAGTGGGGACAGTGGAATGGTGTAGAGTTGAATAGCATAGAGTAGAATAGTGTAGAGTGGAGTGGCACAGAGTAAAATAAGGTAGAGTGGCGTTAAGTGGAATACCTTTGAGTGGAGGGCCGTCAAGTCGAGCGATGTAGTGTTTAATACAGTGGAGTGGCGTAGAGTAGATTGACATACAGTACAGTGGTGTGGAGTGATGTGGAGTTTATTGGCATATAATGGAATAGTGTGGAGTGAAGTGGCAGAGATTAGAGTGGCATAGAGCTGAGTGACAGAGTTGAATAGTGGAGAGCCAATGAGTCGAGTGGCGTACAGTCAAGTAAATGTCAATTAAAAAAAAATGTAAATCCGTATTTGTAAAGCGCAAACTACTCACCCTTACTGGTCTCAAGGTGCTAAGGCCGTCGTGGAAATTAAGTGAGCTATTGCCCAGAGTCACATGGTGCTGAGCTGAGCTGAGCTGCCGCTGAAGCAGGGGATCGAACCGTGAACCCTGTGCTCCAAAGTCAGCTTCCCTGGCTGCTGCATCACACCTCTCAAGTGGCATAGAGTGCATAAACAGAGTGGACTGGTGTACATTGGAGTGGAATAGAAGGGAATACTGTAGAGTGGGTGGCATATAGTGGATTAGAATAGAGCGGAGAGGAATAGAGTGGTGTAGAGTGGAGTGGCACAGAGTATAATGGTGTGGAATGGTGAAGGCTTGAATAGCGTTGAGTGAAGTAGCATAGAGAGGAGTGGTGTACAGTGGTGTGGCATAGAGTGGAATAGAGTAGACTAGTGTAATGGCATAGTGCATGGTTGGAAACAGTGTAGTGGCGCAGAGTGGCGTGGAGTGGAATAGCATAGGATGGATTGGCGTATGGTAGAATGCTGTAGATTGGAGTGACGTAGAGGGGAATAGAGCGGAGTAGCATAAAGCAGAATACAGTAGAGTGGAATGGCATTAATTGGCGTAGAGTGGAATAGGATAGAGTGGAGTTGCATACAGTATACTGGTGTAGAGTGCAGTGGTGTACAGTGGAATAGCATGGAATGGAGAGCCATAGAATGGCATAAAGTCGCCTAGTGTAGAGTGGAATAGCACAGAGTGGAATGGTGTAAAGTGGAGTGACAAAGAATGGAGTGGCGGACAGTGGAATAGCATATAGTGGAGTGCTATAAAGTGGAGTTGTGTACAATGTAGTGGTGTTCAGTGGAACACTGTCAAGTGAAGTGGCGTAGAGTGACATAGCGGAGTGGTGTTGAGTGGAATAGCAGAGTGGAGAAGCATAAAGTGGATTTGCGTAGAGTGGCACGGCGTACTGGAGAGTGAGGTAGAGTTGAGTTGCTTAGAGCCAAACAGAGTGGAGTGTCATACAGTGTTGTGGCGTACAATGGCGTGGTGTGCAGTTAAGTGGTGTGTCATGGAGTGGTGTGTCACAGAATGAAATGGTGCGTCATGAAGTAGCGTGCTGTGGAGCGTCATGTCGCAGAGTGGAGTGTTGTGGAGTGTTGTAGAGGGTCAGAGTGGAGTTGCGAGTCCTAGAGTGTTTTTAAAGTGGAGTAGAATAGCATAAAGTGGAGGGAAATAGCGTGGAGTTAAGTGGAGAGGAATGGCGTAGAGTGGAGAGGAATGGCGTAGAGTGGACTGGCATGTTGTACAGTGTGTTAGAGTGGAGCGGCAGAGTGTCATACAGTGGAGTGGCATACAGTGGTGTAGAGTGTTGTGGCATACAGTGGAGTAGTTTAGTACAGTGGAGTATAGTACAGTACTGTTTCATGGAGTAGGGTGGAGTAAAGGGGTTTAGAAGCAGTTGCGTTGATTACTGTACAGTGGAGTAGTGTCAGAGTGGCATAGAATAAAGTAGAGTCTTACAGAGTGTTGTAGAGTACAGTGTTGTAGAGTGGAGAAGAATAAGAGTGTTAAAGAGTGGAGTGGATTGTCGGAAAGAGGCATGTGTGTCGAGGAGCTGAGAGGCCTGTTGAAGTGTGGAGGGGCAAGAAGCATTGTAGAGTGCACTGTCGTGGAGTGGATTTTTGTAGAGTTTCATGCAAGTCAGTAGAGTGGCATACAGAGAAGGGTTGTTTGGTGCAGTACAATGTTGTGGAGTGGCTTAAGAGTGTAGAGGCATGTTGTAGAGTGGAGTGTGATGTGATGCAGTGATGTGTCAAACAGTGTCTTACAGTGCCGGGGAGTAGAGTGAACTGGGATGCAGAGAGTGGAGTGGTGTATTGTCGAGTGGAGTGGCATAGAAGGACAGAGTAAAGTGGCATGTCAGCAAGTAGAGTTGTGTGTGGTAAACTGCAGTGATGTGTCAGAGTGGAGTGGCATGTTGTGGAGTGGCGTGTTGTAGAGTAGAGTGGCTTGTAGTGTCAGAGTGGAGTGGCATGTCATACAATGGAGAGGCCTGTTGTGTTGTAGATTTTTGTTTTAACAGATGTAGTGTAAAAATTGCTGAACGGATTTAGATAAAATATGTCTGAAATGTAGATTATGGGATATAAAGGGTCCTTTTTGGCAGTAGATGTAAATTATTTCAGCAGTTTTAAAGTTATAGGGCCTAATTCAGAAAGGTAAACTTACATTTACAACTTACAAAGGTATTTTACGAGTAATAGGTTTACGATCTTGGTGTTTCCGCACATAAAAATAAAGGAATTTCCTATATTTTAAGATAGTGCTACTAAATGTATTTGTGAATAGCAAACAATCTTAAACTTACACAAAAGTAAGTTTACCATTGTGATTCCAGCCCATAAGGCACTTAAACTTAATGATACATTGGGCCACAGTTAATGGCACTAATTTAATGGTGAACCACAGTATATGTTGATGACAAAACAGTACAAAATTGGCTAATGACTGGCCTTACAAAAAAAAAAAAAAAAAAAAAGACAGCCATATTGTTTGGACCACACTGTGTTCTGGCTTTTAAGTGTAAATATTGTGGCTAGTTGCGTAAAGGAAGGAATCAGTCAGTTTATATAAGTGTTTTAGAGGTAAGTAAAAGTTGTTTTATTACTTTATATATTTTATAAAAAGTATGAGTACCATGGCAGTATTGTTTTGACTGCTTGACTGCACTTAGGATGCGCTCTGGGTTTTAATGTTAAATATAGCGATCAATTTTTGTTTTGAATTTTTACATATTTAATTTAAAAAAAAAAGATCTAAGTACACTATGCTACATTATATTTCCCCTTAAAACCCACAACCTAGACTAAGTGTGGTGTAAACAATATTACACCCTTCCAAACTGAAAGTGCGAAATATAATTTAGACCACACTAGGGGACACATTAGAATGTCGGGCGGTGGCGAGCCGCCCGACATTCCCTCCCGCTCACATGCCATTTCCACCCGACATATTACTATGGCGGGGGTCCAGGACGGACGGAAAGACCATCCGCCGGTTTTCTGTCCAGTTGAAGAGTCGACCGGGCGGAAAAGGTTTTAATATTGTGGCCGTGTCTGTTAGACACCACCATCCATATTAGGACACATGCGGGGATATGCGTTGCCGCCACGGAAAGGCATGCAGTATTTTACATTGGGGGCCCTTGCCGAGCCCCCAGGTATTCTGCATGTACAAAGTGGCAGGAACGCTGTGCATTCAAATGCACAACTTGCATTTTTGTCATTGCGGCGGGCGGGGTTAGAAATGCGGGATGCGGGCGCATCTGTATGTGCGGGACTGCCGCATGCATTGCGGGCAGTCCCATTTCCCGGGGTTATGGCGGGTGCACAAAGTCCACCCGCCATGCTAATGATGCCCCTAGTCTGTGTTCTGTATTTTAAGGGGAAATAGTGTAGTACTGGGCTTACCTTTTTTACATAATACATTTTTATTGCATTTTTTGAAGTACACTGTACTACACTATTTTTCCCCTTATAGCCAGGAATACAGACTAAGTATAAAAAATAAAAAATTAAACATGTAAAAAAAAAAGATTTAGAACACTTCACTACACTAGGTTTCCCCTTAAATAAAATTGAGCAGAGTTTTTTACAATTATAACCTATTTAATTAAAAAAAATGTTTTTAAGTACTGCGTTACTTCCTAGTTAGTACCTTGCTACTCAGCTATCTTTAAAAAAAATATATAGAATAATAAAAATAATTTTACCAGCCTATTACCACTTTAAGAAAGTAGTAATAGGTAGGGAACAGCAATTAAATGTACTACTTATCTATATCTAAAGCCCTAAACCAGAACAAAGGCAAAATGTTGTCTAAACAAGATGTGTGTCTCTACTTTTTTGTAAACACAGGCATTAGCCATTCATATACTGCCATGTCATCCGCAAGTACTGCGGTATAATGTAAAATGACCGCAGTATACCATGGCCTGAGACATCATTACGTTTTGTTGCCTGAATCTAAAAAACAACCAAAAAGATTTTCATGAATTAGCAAAACGGATCCTTTCCAGACCATAATCTATATTCCTGCCAAATTTAATGAAAATACTTTCAACCGTTTATCTGCTACGTCAGTCTAATAGTCTGTGGAAAACGCATAGTTCAAATCGTGTTTGGGACACCCCTTTTTTCTTTGCACTCAGTTAAATAATCATCACAAAACTTTGCATCATCCACCATAGTAGAAAAAGGAAATCTGTATAACAGGTGCAAAGTTATTACCGATCTAAAATGTGAGGAATTCCTTTCTCCGAGAATCCCAACTATAATTACAGCACGGCTACTGCCATTCTGTAATAAATAAATAAATATGCGTGTGTGTAAGTATATATATTCCCCCCCACCCCACCCCAGGCTAAAGCCAGACCTAAAAGTTACCTAGACAAAATCAAGTTAGTCAATTAATCTACCAACCATTTGTGTTTAAAGAGCCTGCAAAGGCCTTGCCTTGAAACTAAATAGGGTTGTAAATAATTGTGGTCCTTGTTTCCTTAAATTATTAGTCATGGATGATTAATGAAGCCCTAGAACACATTTAAAAGTACTTTCTATTTAGATTTGCTGTTTGAGTATGCACAGATAAGGGCTAAAAATACTAGATGATGAGGGCTGAAAGCCCGAAACCGGTCCTAGGATGCTTATTTCCACTCCAGGGAGGACCTGGCTTGGCAGTTTGGGTTGGACTGTTCCCATGGGGCACAGGGTCAAGACTGATTTGCATATGGCTGGGTTCAAACTGGAATGGCATGGTGAGCCAAAAAACAATGGATTTAGGCCCAGATCTCTGTACTGGGGTGAATGTATGACATTGTTCTGCATTCTGTCCATCAACAGTTGTTTTTGCTAAAGAATATTATTAGCCAAAACAAATACCACATAGTAAAGAAGTATTTGCATTGCAGTTTGCCACAAAGCTACTTTTTTTTTAGGTTACTAAACTCCCCTGAGAATCCAACAGTACGACAAGCCCTGTTTCACAATGGCAGCATCCGCCTTTTGCCCAATGAAATATTGTACTTAAAGGTAACCAACATGTGGGCGGAGACAAAGCCCCTCTCTTCAGTGTGCGTCATTAAGCTAATATTCTATTGATCACATAAGGTTGGGTGACTGCTGTGATGTGCACCCAGACCTAAAATATTTTACATCTCATTGGGTAAGCACAAACTGTACCTTGAGCGAACTATGGGTGAGGAACATTTTTCTGGACTTGCACTGGGTTGAAGCCAGGAACAGTGTCAAATCTACAAATAAAATGTTTGATATGCTATCAGGTTTATCCAATGTGTTTAAACTATACAATCTGTCACTTCTTTTTCCTCATATAATGGCTATGAGGACAGCTACAACCCCATTTCTGGACATGCTTGTCCTGCCCCATTGCTGGGAGAAGGACAGGCTTTAGGGCGGTGCAACCGGTGCAGCTGCACCTGCGACTAACTTTGTTGTGGGGGCTCGTGTTTAGAAATAACTTTTGGTTTAGAAGCACATGAACTTCCTTGTGCATCCAGCAATTTTCAAGTTACAACAAAAATGTCAAGAAAACACTGGTGAATAATTATCCTACTAGTGAGAGATCTGAATTTTGTCTAGTGGCAGTGTAAACTAATTATAAAGTAGCACGGAAGGTTAATGTTCCTGCAGCAAATAATGTGTCCCATGTAGATAACAGAACTGAGTGAACTATGAGTAGCACTATAAAAAAAATGTCTTTCAGAGAGGGGCTACAGAGAGATGAGGGGCACTGATGGAGAGTGGTAGTGAGGAAATTCATGCAGGAGAGGGTCATGAGGAAAGAAGTGCCGAAAAAGACTTTCACTGGGATTCATCAGAGCTAGAGCCGCCCCTAACTGGAAGCATGTGCTCCCCTCCTCCCCCTGAAGTTCGGGTTTAGGTGCGCCTATGGGCAATGCGATTAACAAAAGGTGTCATGCAGATTAGTAAATACAATCTCTTAAATTCAACTGGGGAAAATATGCAGTCTATATAAATTGGTCTACTGGAGTGATACGAACTATGAATAAAAAATGAATGTTTTTGTCACAAAATTAACCACTGACACATAATTCATCATTCAGAAATGACTGGTGCACTCTTGTCATTGTACCTGTGGCTTAGCAGGTAATGACAAATTTGCTTGGGTTTAAAAGTTCTACGTTGAAACAAGAAGAGCTTATGATAAATTATCCTCCTTAAAGATAGCATTAAGGGTCAATATTGGAAAAACTGCATTCGGCAGACAATCATAAAATACTGAATCTTAAAGTTGGAATAAGTCTTTCAGGGGAACTCTTTGAACAATTTTGTGAATTCTCTCATTCTCCATGCGTAAATGTACACAGGTAACAACTGTGTATACAAAAATGTATCTACATATGAGCAAGTGCACTATATATTTAAGTACAAGGAGAATACGAGAACACATTTTTCTCCATGGAGAAATTAGATCCCATTTGCAGTCACCAGTGCTGCTGGTTTTACCTGTTGATTCCCACACTGGAAAGGGGCTAACTCATACAAATAAATAAACAAACAGATGGGAATGATGGGGCATGAATACCTAAGGAAAGAAGGTTCATCTTCAATCAAGCCCTCACTGAAGAAGTCGGTGCATACTCTCTGCCTAAGATAATTAAACCCAGAGATCTCACTCTGATGCAACTCAATCTACTAAACACTCAATCACTAGTACACCTTGTACAATCCTCAACCCAGGAACATGCAGAGCTGCATGACTCGTATGAAGAACCCCTCCCCACAGCTCATGAAGATTACCTATTGCTTGGTTATTATGTTAACCCTCAAGACAGCCTCTCTTTGGAGCCCTATCATGTCAAGCTATCCACCCCCAGATGATACAGCTTACCACACTGTCATCCTCAGAGCAGCTGACCACCATAAAGTAAAGCTTCCTATAATTTTCCAGCACCCCTCCTCTATTTACAAAAATAACTTAATACTTCCCTTCTCAGATACATTCCCATAATTCTATCCCTAGTCTAATTGCTACTAAACACACAAGAAAGCAAGAGCACAGACCTAAAACAACTGATGCAGAAAGTAAAGAAAGTAAAACTACAACTCTACTAACTAGTAACCTCTAATCTTGGGTTTTGGAGTAGCATGCTACTCGCCGCAAAGCACTGCAATGCGTCGTCAGGGGTAGCTAGCGCTAAATAAATACAATGTATAACTACAATTACATTTGTGATCTCTAGCAAAGGAACCAACGGACCCTTTCTCTGCCAGTAACACAAAGTATTATGAAACAAAGGTATGTACCCAAAATAACGTGTGGCTTTCTTAACAGTTTTGAAGAAGTTCACACTATGAATACATTCTGCTTCCAGAGACAAATAAGATCTATATGAATTCTATTTCTGAGAAGCAACTGAGAGCAGGTACAGGATAGTTTATCAAGTGTAACACTCTTGTGAGCATTGCAAGTTATGCATTGTGCAAAGTACATAACTCGTCATGTCCAACATCTCCACATTCCTAGGTATACCTACACAATTTTAAAAAATCAAACAATACTGGAGAATTCCGAATTTTGTATATATGGCCCTAGTAGGCAATGACCCTTTAAGAGACCTAGTGACCACAGCACACTTGTGCTCAATCATGGTGATAAAGTTAAAGTGTAGTCACTCATGAATTACATGGTACAAAGAACCATCAAAAATTGCTGTACACGAATACAAAACGAATGATTTTGTGTACTCACTTTGTCAGAACTCGGTTTCTATCTGAAGAGTACAATGTAATACCAGCACTCGAAATAATGGTAATAATCTTTATTACATTTCAATGAAGCAAAAGTATAAATATGTATCTTTGGAATCATGTTCTTTTTATGCACAAAGTGTTCAAATCAATACACCATATCTTGGGGCGCCTGACTAAAGTGTTCCAATAGATTTTAATAGTCCCTACACGTTTTTGCCAAGTACAGAATCTTGCCTCACGTGTCTGACTTGGGGGAGGGCCGGCACCATACTAAGCAGCTACTTTAGCGTTCCACCACAAGGGGGTGCCAGATTGCAACTAAAGCCCTCATAGGGCCCGGTTGCTGGAAGGACTGCCCCAAAACTGATTGAGGGACTGTCTTAAAAGTGTCAGGAATTTGAGATGCGCGAGGTCCCTAGAGACAATGACATTAAAAAGTATTTGTTTACATGCAGAAAATCCACGGATAGAGAAATTCAAGCTGGTAAGAAAGATATTTCATAGTATGTGTTCAGAATACACTCCTAAACCAACTCTTGGTAATGTGCCAAGAGCTGCATCCCACCAGGGAGCCCGCAGTCTCCGGAGCCCAGCCCCGCATAGCCCGGGCGGAGCGAGACCCTGTGGCCGGGGTTACCACCCTGCACACTACCCCAGGTGCACAAAGCAGAGTCCACCCACAGGTCACCGGCAGCGATTCCAACCCCGCAGCAGCAAGAGAACCAAGTGAGGCTGTAGAGGGAGAGAGCTGGCCACTCGCGGTGCGGGAGATCGGAGCGGAGTTGGCGGCTGGCAATGTGCTTCTTGAGGGGTGAGCGCAGCGCTGGATGCATGGGGTCTCTCCACTGTCTGCTGTCACGCACCGCGGGATGGTAAACCGTGAGCCGAAGCACTGCTAATCACCCTGGTGTTCCCCCCAGATATTCTGGTATTGACGGTGGGGGGGCTCTGATGACCTGTCCCCCCCCACCGGTCTTAAATTCTCCGGTCAGATTAGCGCTTGCTGAGCACAAGATGGCAGAGTTCTCCTCTGCAGCGCTTGCTGTTTAACAGTGGCTCTGGCTTCCCTCCTTGTTCATGGATTTTGGCCTGAATTCGTCACTGTTCCCAGCGGGGTAGGCAACGTGTGGGACACTCTTCTATTTCGGTCTCTGTGGTCCCTACCTATTCTGAGGCTCGCTCCAGTTCTCGACTCTCCTTGTTGCATGGGTCGTCAGCCTGATTCCCTTGTGGGGCTGTGCCTGTGCACGCAAATAGCAGACATTCTACTGCCCTCCCTTGGTGCTGTGACTGCGTCCCCCCCCTCCGACCCCACTTAATGGAACTCTGCTCTCATGGTTTTTGGTCCTGACCGGGTGCATCTTGCAATTTTGAGACGGTTTCCATCGATGCTCGCGACCAGGGTCCGCCATTTTGTGGAATCTTGTCCTTTCCTTTGGTCCATTGGATTCCACCCTGCCGACCTTCAGTCATTTCTCTTTTGCTGGACTGCCTTATCTCTTTCTCCCCCTCAGGTCCCCCTCTAACCTCTCGCCAATCTCAGCCTCCAACTCTTCTCCCCCACCTACCGCTCTCTACCCCTTTTGATTTTTTATTATTTCCTCGTTAACTCTGTAAATATGTGATATATACTTATCCAGCCTAATCGCTAGTAAAATGTAATCAGGACCAAATCTACTATTTGTGTATATATATATTTATATAGAAATAACTAACCACTAGTATATGTAGTAGACCCTTTTACTCACTACCATTCCTATGGGATTCTTAGAGTTTATCCATTTGTATCTCTTCCTTGAGTGACTTTACAACTTGTACATTTGCAATTTTCTCTGTTTGGATCTCTTCCTTGTGTGACTTTACAACTTGTACATTTGCAATTTTTTCTCTTTGTATCTTTTATGTAACTCATAATCCTAAATCCTTGTGTATCGTAACTGGTTCTTTTGTAAAGCGCTCTGACACCTTTGGGTAATGTTCGCGCTATATAAAATCACATTAAATAAATAAAATACTCTAAAGCAGTGGTCTCCAAATTTCTTAATGCAGCCCCAATGTTAAAAAAGAAATACTCCCACCCCCCTCAATTTTTTCACATTTATGCTGCTAAATTGTCAATGTTTAAATATGTCTAAACATATTTAAACATTTCAGTTCAGCCATTTCTACACATATTCCCAGTCAGGATATACATGACAAAAGTTGTTAGTGATGGCCCATTCCAAAGTGGCTTACTGCTGCTAATGTTTTTAACACTTAAAACAAAGCATGATGCTTCTCTTGGCCAGAAACTGGCGCCCCCACTGAGATTAATTAAGGCCCACCTAGGGGGGCCCGTGCCCCAGTTTGAAGCCCTCTGCTCTAAGGTGATGGTTGCGAAAGGCCTACTGTGAGTTCACCAAAAACTTACGAGGTCTTTAGACCTCTGATGAGCAGTTGTTGTCCTGTTGTCAGGATGCATGGTGGTGTAACCAGCTCCTCTGTTTCCGCAGCTGCAGCACCTCAGCTGCCACCACACCCCTGCATCTAGCCCACAGAGCCCTGTGAAAGCAAATGAATGGAGGCAGAGTTCTGCTTCCTTCAGCCGCGCCCCTGCACATACAAAGATTATTTGCCCCTTGTTAGAACTGGGGGCCTCTAGTTGGCAGAGGTAAGTACCTTAGACCAAGTAGGGACCCTTGCTTCTAGTCAGGGTGAAGGAATACACACAGTAGATAACCTCCGCTCTCCTCTAGGTAGCTTGGCGCGAGCAGGCAGGCTTATCCCCCAAGGCAATGTGTATAATAATTGCACTCAACACAACAATAATCCCCCAATCCACCACAAACTGAGACCACACAGGTAAGTATATTTTTATAAAAATATATAACTTTATCTAGTTTCAGCAAGGTAAATCAGCAGTTGCACGATAATCACTTCATTATAAAAAAAATGATCTACTTAATCTTAATTGGTGTTTCTACGTTTCAGGAAGTTTTTGAAGCAAATGTCTCTAGTCTCTTTACTTGGCAAAAAGAGATGCCAATGATTGTGTGATCGCAACGCTCTCAAAATGAGCCAAGACACAATCCAGCGTTTGGTAATGTAGGCGCTCTTAACATGAGCAAAGAAACAAATGCCAGTGTTCGGTAATGTAGGCGCTCTCAAAATGAGCAAAGAAACAAATGCCAGTGTTCAAGCTTCCTAAGGGCTCCAAGCGCTGTCAATGCGCTTCTGCGCGAGGCTCGGGGACTCTTTTCTCCCCCCTTGTGCAGCCTCGCGCCTTCCTGGGACTCAGGAGCCCCAGGCTGTGCAGATCGCACGCGTCCCCGCCCCGGCCGGTCCCCTGCCCTCTCCCGCCCGCTCTCGACAATCCAACGAGCGGCGGGGGAGGAGGCGAGGCTCACCTTGTGTGGAACGGCAGGCCAGGGGTGCGGGACGCTTTTAGAATCCCTCGGCGAGGTCAGGTCACTTCTTCCCGGGCCCGGCGGTGATCGCGCTGATTCCTCGGCTTCTTCGGCTGCCTCAGCGAAGGCAGCCAATCCCCTCGCGGCTCCTCAGGCGAGCCTCCACAGCACCCGGGAGTCAGCCAATGGCAGCGCGGCTCCCGGGAAAGTAAACAATGACGCTCCGCGACTCCGGCCAATCACGGCCCACCACTGCTGATGACGCTGCGCCGCACGGGCCAATCCCGTCGCGGCGTTAGTGAGGGGGCTCGGCTCCCTCCACCAATGGGAGCGCGGCGGCTTCGTTCTTCGCCGCGGCAGCGCCTGGACCTCTAGGCAAGTTACGGGGGGGGTTCCTGGCCCCGGGCCGCGGTGGTGATTTGGCGGCAAAGGGTTTTCAAGGGCGCTGGTCCCGATTAGACCCCCCTCTCGACCTCCCCACCACGTTGGAGCGGATTTCACGAGGGGAGGCGCCACAAGCCTCCAACCCTCACAGGAAATGTGCCGATGAGCACACCGATCCCTTCCTCACGCTCCGCAGTCGAGTACCACACGCTCCAGGTCCACAACAGCACGATCTTGCAGCTGTTTTCTGGCAAAGCTTTAGGAACCTTTAGCCCTGGGTTCCCAACAGGAGGCCAGCTCTTCTCAGGCCCTTGGAGATTTAGTGGAGACACAGCACACAGCAAAGTCTCTGTAGTTTCAAGCAGGCAGGGTCACAGCTCACAGCAAAGTCCCTTTCTCCTCCTCAGCTTCAGTTGCAACAGCAGAACAGGTCAGCCCATAGAGCACACAGCAAGGCAATCTTCCTTTAGTTCTCCAGCCGTCCTTCTTCCAGCAGAGGTTCCTCCTTGATTGTAGAATTTTAGAATCCAGTCTTCTGTAGTAAGGGTTCCTTCCCTTATACCCCTGAACGCCTTTGAAGTTCTTTGTGCAAGGGGGTCCTTGGCTCTGGAATGTTTCTGGTGTTCTTCTTCTTGACAGCTTCAGGGCCAGGGGTGACAGTGGGCCGGCAGGGGAGTTAGCCAGCACGGTGGTCAGGCAGGCACAGCCCAGCACTATCAGGCGCTTCTCTCTCCCCTTCCCCAGGCAACAGATGTCGCCTTTCACCCCTGGGCTGACTCCAACCCCCTCCGGGGCCCTGCAGCTCCTGTCACGCAGGCATTCCACACACACAGGCCCAAGCACACAGAAAGGTTTAAACAAAAGAACAGCCACTTTCTAAAAGTGCTATTCTCAACCCCAGGATCCAAAAACAACCTTCACTAAAAGATGTGTCATTTAATTCTGAGTTCAGGGATATCTTTCATTGATGTTCCATCTTGTTCCTATAGGGAGATAGGCTGGGGTCCAATGGGACCAGCCTCCCCATGTTACCCTAGGGAGCCTTACAGCCCTACAGCAGTGAGCACACAAAGTGGCTGCTGCTCTCCACCAGTGCATGTTACCTGCACTAGTACATGCTCTCCCCTATCCATACACTGCACCCTGCCCAGGGGGGTACCTGGAGCCTTCCATAGGGGTGGCTGATGTGCACAGACAGGAGAGGGTTACGCCCAGCCAGTGGGGACACTGGCCAGGCGGACATGGCAGTCCACTGACTGCCCACAGGCCCTGCGCTGGCAGGCCTGAGACTCCATTTTAGAGCTACTCATGTGGGTGGCGCAATCTGCGCTGCAGGCCCACTAGTAGCATCTGTCATCACCAGCCCTGGCACACACAGTGCACTTTACTAGGGACTTCATGGTGATACAAATATGCCAATCAGGTATACTCAATCAATATGACAATTTACAGAGGGAGCACTTACCCTCTGACACTGTTCAGCAGTGGCAGAGGGTCCAAAGCATCTAAACCAGCAAAAACGAAATCCAGCACAGCATCAAAAATACATGAGTCAGAGGCAAAAAGATGGGGGAATAACCACGCCAAGGATGTCAGGTCTAACACCCCTGTTTTTAATCTAACCCTCTGCCCACACACTTGCACTATAATCGTGCCCCCACCGCTGTTTTAGCGGTCAGAATTGTGGTTTACAGTGCTTGTTGTGTATCGCCGCCATCTTGGGGGTAGGTCTCGTGGTGCCATCGGGCTGAGCGCTCCAGTGCTCAGGCGGACGGTGAGGTGAGCCTCTACTTAAACCTCCCACGACCTCGCGCAGCGGGCGCGCCCGACTTGCGCCGGAGTCGAGCCAGAGTCCTGCCCGTCTGCGCCCGTCAGCGCCAAGGAGGCGTTTGAGGCGGGAGACTCTATGCGGACTCTGGTCCTTCGCAACTCACATTCAGGTATGTCTAGGGAGTTCTTGCTTTCCCGCAATGTGCCCCATGTACTTTGTCATGACGTTCTAAATCCTGGCAAATGGTTTGGCCCTGTTTGCTGTGGTCTTTGTAAGCTTACGCTGACCCCTGAGCCTATCCTGAAAACATCCTCGCATTCCTCTGTCCTACGGGGAGGATTAATTAACGCTCGGTCACTCTCCAAGAATGCCCAGAACATTCATGATCTTATTGTGGAGACCAACCTCGACTGGCTCCTTGTTACAGAAACCTGGCTAAAACCCTGGTGTAATCCCGACTTAGCCATAGCCCTCCCGCAGAATTTTCTCATCCAACGCTTAGATAGACCTGAACTACGGGGAGGGGGTCTGGCTATTATCTACCGTAACTCCCTTAAATGGTCTACTCAAGAATTGGCAGATATTAAAGGGGCAGAGGCGCTAGCCTTCTCTTTGGGCATCCATGACTCTTACCTTTTCTGGTGCCCTCATCTATCGCCCTCCGGGACCCCCAACAAAGTTCCTGGAAACTGTGGGCGATGTACTGAGCGAGTTAGCGCTTAGATTCTCACATTTTACAGTACTGGGCGACTTAAACCTGCACCTAGACTCCCTTAAGGAACCAGGAGTTGGTTGCTTTATGGATATCATTGACGTGCTTGGACTTACTCTCCTGAATCGCAAACCCACTCATCTAGCAGGACATTTATTGGATTGTATCTGCTCTAACTCCACCAGCCTGAGAGTTAAGCCCCCAGCCCTCAGACTTGGACCGATCATTTCTTTGTCCCTTTTCATATTGCACTAAATCCTAAACCTATAGTCACCTCTATATAAAGTACTAAAAGTCCCGAGGAAAAATGCACTCCTAACTGGAAAGAACTATCCAGCAGACCTGATGTTGTAGAAAAGTTAAAAGTCAGTACACCGGTTCTATCAGGTCATACTTCTGCTGACAATCAGAACTTCTGCGACTGGATTGCCAGAGCGGGTGCCTTGTTGAGATCAACCAGCAATAATAATTCAAGGGCCATTAAGACCAAAAAGAGTGCCCCATGGGTCTCATTGGCCTTGAAATTGGAACTGGGAGAAGTAAGAGTTTTGGAACAAAGGTGGCGTAGGAGCTACGATGCTACCGCCCGTAACGCCTATAGATCAGCGAGACGGAAGTATCATGCTGGAATAAAGTTAGCCAAGAAAGCCCATTACCTACAGGCCATCTCCACGACGGGCCAGGGACAAAAATAAATCTTCAAGATAGTAAAGGACTTTATGAACCCATCAGCCCTTTCGCAGGAGATTCCTCTGTCTCAAAATCTCTGCAATGCGATATCTGATTATTTTGACAATAAGATCCTTGACATCGTGAAGTCTTTCCCTTCAGTACCCGCTATGTCGGTAGTTCCTGAACAGACAGAGGAGGTGAGGACCCCTGCCCGCTTGGAGGAATTTGCCCCGGTCTCCCTTGAAGAGACCTCCAAGGCTATTCTGGCCAGCAAATCTGGATCCCCTTTTGATCCTTGTCCCCCTTTAGTCCTACAGACCTTAGTAGAGGTGGTTAATCCTATTATCAATAGGATTAATAATTCATCATTAGCTACGGCAGACATTCCTAATGACTGGAAGCTTGCAGCTGTAAAAGCCTCTCCAGAAAAAGGCACTAGCTGACCCTACCACCCTTTCCAACCTGCGTCCTATCTCCCTGCTTCCGGTGCTGTTCAAACTGGTGGAAAAGTTCGTCAATAGTCAACTGACTAGCTTTTTGGAGAAGAACAACATTCTACACCCCAACCAGTCAGTGTTTCGGTCAAAACACTCTACCGAGTCGGCCCTGCTATTTACAGCAGAGACCCTACGAACGGCCATGGACCAGGGAAAGAAGGCTGTCCTAATCCTACTTGACCTGTCGGCAGCCTTTGACACGGTCTCACATAACATCTTAGTGGACCGGTTGGCTGCCGCAGGAGTAGGAGGGCAGGCCTTGGCATGGCTCAGGAACTTCCTCGGCAATATACGCCAGGTCACAGTGTTGGGTCAATACCAGTCTGAAGCAAAGGTCGTCAGCTCCGGGGTCCCGTCCCTCAGGGCTCGAGTCTAAGTCCTGTACTGTTTAATCTGTACATGGTACCCCTAGTGAAACTGATCGCATCATTTCAGATCAGCACAATATCAAAGGCATGTCCTGGATGTCTCTTTTAAGTCTGGCATGTTACCTCAGGGGTGGAAACAGGCAGTGGTGCTCCCCCTCCGGAAGAAACCTCACATTAGTTTTGAGGTGTTGAAAAATCTGAGGCCCATCTCTCTCTTGCCTTTTATGTCCAAAGTGGCTGAGAAGGTGGTAAACACCCAAATCATGGAATATGTGGAGGAGGCAGGGTTGCTCCATACTACGCAGTTCGGCTTTAGACCTCGCCATTCGACAGAGTCTGCCCTACTGATGGCAACAGAACATCTGAGACAGGGTGTAGATGAGGGGTAAACAATGGCCTTGATCCTGTTGGACCTCAGCGCGGCGTTCGACACTGTAGCACACTCCACCTTGCTACAGTGTCTGAGCAGAGGTGGCATCGCTAATACTGCGCTGAGGTGGATCCAGGACTTCCTAACGGGCAGAAGCTTCCAGGTGAGGCAAGGAGATTGCTACTCCAAAGGGGTCTCTTTGGGCCAGGGCGTGCCTCAGGGCTTGTCTCTGACCCCGACCCTTTTTAATCTGTATGTAGCGCCTGTTGCCTCCATTGTAGAGAGCCATGGCCTCCAAATAGTATCCTATGCCGATGATACGCAGCTGGTCATCTCCCTGTCGCACGTGCCCTGTCTTGCGGCAGATAGCTTCCGGTCGTGCATGAAAGATCTTGCCGATTGGATGGCTATGAACTGTCTGAAACTTAACAGCAGCAAGACAGAGGTGCTTGTGGTGGGGAGAGACCAGTCTGCTTGGTCGTCGGCATGGTGGCCATCCTGTCTAGGGCCGACCCCCACCCCCTGTCAGGAGGCAAAAAACCTGGGAGTGTGGTTTGATGCGGGCCTCACTTTTGGGCCCCAAATCAACCGTGTAGTGGGTATGTGCTTTGGAGTCTTGAAAAGGCTGAGGAAAGTTCTGGAACTGTTGCCCATGGAGGCCCGTAAAACCCTGGTACATGCATTGGTGACCGCAAGGTTGGATTATGCGAACCTGCTGTACCTGGGGGCACCTGGGAAAAGTTTGGGTCGCCTTCAAGTGCTGCAGAACGCGGCAGCACGTTTGATCCTCAGGCTGCCCAAAAGGGCGCCCTCGAGGGAGGCCCTGCAGAAGCTACACTGGCTCCCTGTGAGGAGCAGAGTAGAGTACAAGGCCCTCTGCACCTGCCATCGGATTCTGAATGGCAGGGCACCTCGACCATTGCAGAGCTTGATTGAATCCTATGAACCTGCTTGAGCGCTAAGATCTGCGGGTGGGGGACTGTTGAGAATACCCAAGGTGAAGAAAGCCCGCATGGGAGGCAGATCGTTCAGGTACTTAGCGGCAAATCATTGGAACAAACTTCCGGTGGATCTACGTTTAGAACCGGTAGAATTTAGGTTCCGTGCTAAATTAAAAACTTACCTATATGTCAGATAGACTGCCCGCCCTTCAGCTAAACTCCCAGCTTCCGCCTCTCTCACCGTAGCGCGGGGACACGCCGGTGTGCGTAACTCAGCGCTCTACAAATGACCCTATTATTATTATTATTATTATATGCTGATGACACCCAGCTCATCCTGGTGTTGGACAGGGAACGGCCTGGTGCCGAGGAAGATCTTAAGGAGTGTCTAGCAGCAACGTTTAAATGGATGACGGACAATCATTTAAAATGTAATGCTGGAAAGACAGAAATCTTGCCATTTGGGAATCATAATCTGTTTTCCCCAAAAATGTGTTGGCCTGCTGATGCAGAAGCCCCCCCAACACAATTACATCTGCTCGTAACTTGGGTATCAAGTTCGACGATCAACTGTCTTTCAAACATCAAGCGGTGGCCGTAGCTGGGACGTGCTTCCAGATTATAAAGGCTTTGAGGAAGTTTTTTGATCTTCTCCCGTTGCCGGCCAGAAAAACGGTCGCAGTGGCCTTAATAAATTCCAGGTTGGATTACTGTAATGGCTTATATGCTGGAGTTAATAAAGCCGTACTCCATAGATTACAATTGGTCCAACATGCAGCGGCCCGCCTTGTATTACGTTGGCCCCGTAGGTCTTCAGCCTCAGCAGCACTCAATGCGCTCCATTGGCTACCAATTGGTAAAAGGATTCTTTTTAAGATTCTTATAATCACCTTCAGGGTATTTCAACAGCAAGGACCAAAATACCTGTGTAATGGGTTCAAAAGATATCACCCGACACGCTGTTTGAGGTCTGCCAGTCAGAATCTGCTCACAATCCCTCGATTCAAGCTGGCAACAAAAGGTGGCAAATCCCTTTTCGTACTGGGCGCTAAGGCCTGGAATAAGCTCCCGCCCTCTTTACGATCATTGTCCCAAGAAACTCAATTCAGGAAAGCATTAAAAACCTGGGTCTTTTCTTTAACTGATGTTGCCTGCAGGGCGTTGGTGTAATGTGTAGTGCAAAGTGTAGGTCATCTCTTTTCCTTCCAACCCCTCCATCTGGGTTGGGTGAGCGCCAAGATACTCCTTGGAGTGATAGGAGCGCTATAAAAGTGTCCTTTACATTACATTACAGACACTCCACACAGCAGACTCCCCTCCTAGAGTACACAGGCTACAGCGTACCCACAGAAACCACTACGACCTTTATCAAGGCCTC
This sequence comes from Lissotriton vulgaris, assembly GCF_964263255.1. Classification (NCBI taxonomy): domain Eukaryota; kingdom Metazoa; phylum Chordata; class Amphibia; order Caudata; family Salamandridae; genus Lissotriton; species Lissotriton vulgaris. The sequence continues at coordinate 512,540,471 of NC_141689.1, forward strand.
ACAGCTGGATGATCGTTCACTGCTACATGCTCTAAGCAGGGACTCTGAATATCTGACCACACACGGAAGGGATTGACTGCATCCATACTGTTATAATGGCAGGCGGTGAGGATCACTGACTCAAGTGTTACTCCTCTGTTCTACAATTTACCTTAACTATGTTTCAACAATCTGCATCTATCTTTTATTATTTTAGTTTATTTTGCTTATTACCACAAGCCATTTAAGGAAAGAATGCAGCACAGTAACCCAGGGGCGCAAACACTGAAATATTGGGTGGCAAAGGCACGGATACACACATATTCTGTCGATGAGAAGATGAGGCTGCACGGTGGCACTGCCTTTGCACTGCGAAGACACACACAATGATGCAGAGGTTTGCAGCTCTCCTCTAACAAATGCTGTTCTCATTTATCCTTCTCACTACCCTCTGTCTCTTAAGAACTCAGGACAGTCCCCACCCCTTTACCAAATCAGATTCCCCAATGTTCGAACCACATCACTTGTGCCCCTCCTAGAGTTTTGATCTGGACAGCCACTTGGGACATTGGGGCCACACAACAAAAAACATACTTAATTCCAAAGGCAATCTTTTATTTGTGAAATAGCAGCATCAAAAGTATAATAAATAACTGATCACAACCATCCGGTTGAGGATTATAGACCAGACTTCCAGCAGTGCATTCATACTGCACAGCTTGGATACCCCATAAATAAAGTGGTAAGCTATAAAAAGGACAAGTAGTATATGGCTAAGACATTTCTAAGTGGTACTTGATCTTTGGCACGGCCTGGAACAAATGGAATGTCAGGAAAAGCGGCATCACATTCAGTCACCCACATGCAAAAAGATTCAACTAACTGCCCCGGCACTACCAGTCTTCAGAAGAAAAGAAATGACGAGAAATCTCTGTACTGCGTGATATTCCAGCGTCCCCTACTTTGGAACAGATGTGAGTTGTTAATTCTGCTCTTGGACAGTTTAGGTCTTATCCTAGTTATACCACTCCACTCCACAATGTGACACCGTAAATGGGCTCCCTTATATTACGCTTGTGAATGTTGTCCCAAAGTATTATATTTATTTCCTATTCTGATGAGGCAAAGCAAATGGCCATCATTGAGATTTTTGGGCAGTCATCTTACTCGTGCAAAAAAACAATATGCCCAAACAATGTGTCTCCAGAGTGAAAAAGAGAATAAACGATAAAGCAGCAAGGGGAGACAAACACAACACAAAGATTGCTATTTGCTTACCCTCAACCACAAAGGGTTAAAATATAGGGTTGTGGAAAAGCAAGTCAACCATCTTGCTTGTCTGTCTATAAAGCTTATTATCCAAAAGTGTAGCATAAAGAATGTTCTTAGGTGCCATTATTTTATATCAGACGGTTCAAAGGTCATGGCAATCTTGCCAGAACCCAAACCTACCACCTAGTGATCACATCTGAGCTCAGACTGTAACTTGCTGAGCTATTTACCTCCCTATTCGGGCAATAAGTAATTTCAGTGGACGCTCTACTGCAGTGGTTTCTAAACTTTAGAGCCATGACCCATTTTTAGAACAAAACTTTTGTGACCCACCTACCTTTAATGGACATAAGGGGAGTTCTTTTAATATAACTAAAGCTTCATGTGGTAGCGCACTTTCATTTACAGAGACCAGATTTTCCATTGAAATGGCCACTAATGTTACACAGACGTACAGTTTTACAGATAGAACTATATAGATCAAGAATGATAATGTGTGGAAATCGGGTTTCTGTGAATATTTATCATTTGTGCAGCACCAAGTAAAGGGTCTTCATTGGTTTGGATCCTATTAAAATCTGTTTCCAGCACACATAGGAATTACAGAAAAAAATGCTTCTTTTTTTCCCTTTCTCAACTGTTGAATGCATGCAGTTAATTTACAGGTATTTATTCACATTTTGTTGTGCATTGCAAAAAACAACATACTACATCCTTTCTTTTCATGCTCCCTGTACTCCTGAACGATTGTCACATAATTCACTTTGAAATGAAAAATAAACACCAATCCCTCAGCAATTAATCAGAAGACAGCTTCACATTTGACCTCTATCTTTGAAGTACAGCAACTGTCACAAGTTAAACACCGAATTTAAAGGCATCTTTATGTATTGCTGGGACTTTCCTGACCTACCAAAAATCCACCCGGAGTTTGGTAAACACTGCTCTACTGCATAGAACTTCGGTCAGGTGGGCTAAATAGATTCATTTCTGTATATTCTAAAGAGGGCATTGTCCAGCGTGTTCTCAACAGTAAACCCTTCGGTTCTTCTGAGGATTTTCTCCTGACCAAATTCCGCAAAGGTCTGCTGCTATTAGAGAGGTATTCATCATAACATAGACAGCATCTGAATTTTACAGCAGTTGCTCGTGAAATGCATTCTGTACTTAATCCCATTACTTCAAAAGTCATCATAAGAGCAGCATGGCTAGTCAAATTACTGTCCTATTCTAGCTTTCAGCTTCCATACGGCTACACTGTTAGTGAAGATGAAGTTCAACCAGAAAAAACGACCCGTTACATCTGTGGAAAATTAACACAAACTTGGTGAACATTATCGGCGTCATCTTGCCCCTTTTCAAGCCCATTCGTGCGCGTCAGCGGCAGCCATTTTGAGCACCATGGCCTCCCTGCCCCTCGCTGATAGCCAGCGCGTCTCTCTCTCTCTTAGCCTCGCAAGCATTCCCCCCGCACACTGACAACCCCCGCTCTCTCATGCTTTGGGTCATAAACCCCCTTCAGCGCAGCTTCACCACAGAATCCCATCCTGTTCCCAGCGCGACACCTCCCCTCATTCCTTTCATGGCCTCAGATCCTTTTGATGCAAACCCCTTTTTCCTGTGTCCCCGTTTGTCTTCCTTGTTCCCAGGCCGCCACCTGGCCCTGCGGATACTGTTTATTACCCCGTACAGTAGGAAACTTCCCCTCCCCATCAAAAGACCCTCGAACCGATCAAAGCCCCCACCCTATGAGATCCGATCAACCCCATGCATTCCGTGAATCGGCGGAATGCCCTGCTGTGCGGCAACCATCACCTGTTGTGACCGGGGTGGGGAATCCAACTGTAAATGTATGTGGGAACGGGCCTGAAGGGGAGATTCCGAGGATGTTCTTTCAACTATCGACGTATTGCGAGAATGTGTTATGTGCAATAAAGGTCATAAACCCTAGTATAAGAGGCCAGGCCTCAGAGATGTGGCTAGAGCACCTCGTGACGATACTTGCTGTCTGGATTGATGTGTTCTCCTCCGGAGAGAATAAAATCCTCGTTTCCTGCCTTCCAGTCTCCAGCGCCTGCTTCTTCATTGATTACTATTGGTGGGTCATAGAGGCGATACCGCCGGGCAACATAAAAGGGTCTTTGGTTACTGGTTGTCTTTGGAACCCTTTTTTTACAATTGGCGTCCCAAACGTGGGGCCCATCAGCGACTCGTGGATCCAGTGGGAGAGGTCCTGACGACAGAGTGAACGACTGCAACGATCGGAAGGTACCCTGTCCGATAGACCCTCGTCTGACAGCCGATCATCCGAACTTCACTGGTTCCGAACAGACCTCTCTCGAGTGATCTGCGGTCCTGACTGGGAACCATCAGGAGTGCCACGAGAAGTACGAAGAGAAGAGGACGATCGGGCGCTGGATTCGGAAGACAAGAAACTGTCCATGCGGTCCGGGTAAGGTCGTGTAAACACGACAAATTGCGAAAGTGATTGATAATTGAAAGTGATTGATAATTGATGAGAAAATACTAGTATTACTTTTTGTTAATTTATTGGAGATTCACTGTCTACAAACGGAGAAACAACAGGCTCTCCCTTTATAAACAGCGATGGATAGGTACGCACCCGTCGGACCTATCTTTCTCCCCCACTGAACAATTGCCCCTTCCCCCCATTGATTAACTGTTATAGATTGTTTTCTGGAGATTCTCTGTCTGCAAACAGGGAAAAATAGGTCCCCTCTTTGCAGATAGTGAAAGGGTAGGTGACGCGAACTTTTGCGAGCCTACTTATTCTCCCCATTGACCATATTGATTTTTTATTTTTGACCTAACATTGATTGCTCAAGATTGGTTCATGAGGTATTCACTACGTGCAAACAACGTAGAATAGAAATATTCTGTCTAGTCTTTGCGTGCAGTGATAAGATAGGTAGTGCTGACTATTATCCCATTGTGATCCGTCATGCCTGTCTTCTCCCCACTGGTTAGTAGCCTGTTTAGCCCGGACCGCTTATTAGAGATGAACCATCCGGCTCCGCTGGAAGGCACCCCTAATAAGGACATGTTCATGAAGCATGGATTGATCGCTATAGCCTATAGTGAGCTGTGGCATAAATATACGAAAAAGGATCGAGAAAGTCAGTGGCCACTGAGAGGATCCTTTGATCTTGACAAAATAGAAACGGTAGAAATAGCCCTTCGTAGGAATGAAACAACACCTATTATGCTCGATAGTCTCGGTATGTGGCGCAAAGAAGCCACGCGACGAAGGGAAGGCGACGAATTCAGAAAAGGTGAAGGGACACGACGGACAACCCTCCAAACGTCTAGTAGGCAAAGGGAAGGGCCAGCGATGGCACAGTCCCGAGGAGTAGACATGGAAAGAGAACGGTGTAGAGGGATGTGCCGACAAGTCAACCCCAGGACACAACGACCCGAAGGTAACCCCCCGACACTGCGCACAGGACGAATAGATTTAAAACAGAACCAATGTGCTTTCTGTAAATGCCTCGGGCACTGGAAAGCCCAATGCCCGACTTTGCAGAGCATAGGTAAGAACGGAGGGTCGACAGAAAGGACAGGCCGACAGAAAGGGAAAAGACGCGAAATAAAAACCAATCAGACTAGTGCGGACAGGACAGATAGAACCACCCCGTTTGATTATGCTCGATGGCACAGATTTCGTCAGACCAATTTTAACGACATGTTAGAATTCTGGGACTGATTGCTCTCTGTTGCTCCCCCACTCTGAAAAACAAACACAACTGCAGGCCAGTGTAAACAACCCCCCCGTTAGAGAAAAGACTCAAGGAAGCCAAGCGTCTATTATATAACTTAGGATTTAATTACGGTAAAGAAAACACACAACCAACAGTAAAAAGAATAACTAGTAGAACTCTCTAAAAAACAAACTTGACTAATAGGAAAAATACAAAACATATTATGCTCACTCCGGAAGTCCTCGAAATGTAACAGTTCGATGGTCCCACCCATCCGAAATCACATAGCACGTGTAGGGCGGGGCCTACCAGCAGCCATGAGCCAAAAGGAGATCGCCGGCGAGAAGGTCCTGGAGGCTCCACCATGCAGGCAATGAAATGGTCTTCCCATACTACCCTTCCAGGGATGGCGTCCCCCGGGCCGCGAGTAGGGAGGGGGCGGATGCAGATGACCCCCTCCCTTGTATCTCCTGGTCCGGCCATCACGAATTTCTCCATCGAACGGATGCAGGGTGGGCAGGGAGGAAGAGGCGACGCGGACGAGCCTCTTCCACCTCCACAGGTAGGAGGCTTCCCTGCCCTGGTCCGGCACCGATGTCCTCCAGCCGGGCGACGGCCATATACCTACGCTACACAGGACACATAATGCCCGACTGGTATATTTCCCTAGCACAGGACATACAATGCCCGACTGGTATACTTGCATAGCACAGGACATACAATGTCCGACGGGCATATTTACGGAGCACCGGATGTACAATGGTCCCCCAAGAGTCGGAATCAGGGGTGTAGGGTGGTCATCATGTGCACCCCTGATTCAAAGGGATGGCGTAGGATGCGCCGGGAGAGGGAGGCGGCACGGACGAGTCTCTCTCACCTCCCCAGACAAAGGCTCCACCGCTGCACCCTGGCGCCCCGAACCAAAATGTCCTGCTCCAGCAGCATGATGCTCTGTCTTTCGCCATCACAAGAAGTTTCTTCCACTCCTGATGGATACGACAAAGGTGGCTGCCGCAGGATCTCAAAATGGCGTCTGGGCCCTCGAAAGGCGGATCTAGGCCGCTGGAGTAACTTTGTCCGAAATTGCAACTCGGGCACTTGCCCACCTGGGCGCAAGCCCCCACCATCGACAAACATCCCCTCGACTTTGAAGATTCTACCAAAGTCCCAAGAGCCCTCAGCCCCTTCAGGCTTCCGGTGAGGAACAGCTGCATTGATCTCAAATGAAATAACCACGGCACAGCAACAAGATGGCGGTGCTCTCGTGTCTGCATCCGCTTCCGTCTGAACCACCCAGGAACATTATGGGCTAACGAACTCGAGTAAGTTCCGGCTGAACATCAACATGACCCGGTAAGAAAGACTCTACCCCCTCCCTCTCTTGATTGACGGTCCACGCCACCAGCCCCTCTGTTAGCACAGTTTTTTTTGAACTGCCGAAAGGGACCCTGGTCCAACCGCCAATCGTCGGGGACATTTTTGCCCCTGATGCTACTTCCGGACTAAACCGGCCTCGCCCAAAATGGCGCCGGTATCAATGGAAACTAACGGACGCCTCGTGGTGTTCCTTAACTAATGAAACTTGATGTACTAAGATATATATATATACGAACCATTGTACACTCGATGGGAAAGGGAGGAGGGTTCACTTGGCGAACGTTTGAGAGGGGTTCCGTGAAAATGTTGATTTCAATGAACGATCTATTTTTTTTTTTGATATTTATTGTAACTGGTACATAACGTCGCTTATGATGCACACCCACGGTTTACATCTAGGAAATGCGATTCCGATGAGCTTGACTGTGTTTCCATTTATGAACTAAAATGCCCCTGATTCCCTCGTCATGCAATGAAATGTTTTTAGTTACTTGCAAATAATAAATTAGGCCTTTTTACATGTTCTTGTGCTATAAAATAACCCTCTACTGTATGTGCTTCTATCGACGACATGTCAGGCCAAATTATGATTGTGCTCTCACATTTTACGTACTGAATGATTATACAAATAAAGGTCTTAAAAACTATGAATAGGCATCGCATACTTTTGTAAATGCGGGTATCGGTGGGAGGGTTTTTCTGTGCGCAACCGTTCTGCTCTTTTTTTAAGGTCATCCGAGAAATGGTTGTTCGGCCCCGGATTGATGATCGGATCCCAGGTATGATACGTTGCCTCCAAAATATGCGACTAAGCTCAGGAACTAACGTATGAAGAAGGACCTCGACTTCTGAGAAAGGGTAAAGTAAAGAGGGGTGATTGATAAAATGTTATTAAGATATGGTGGTCGAAGGTACTAAGGTACCGGGTTAAACGAAGAACTGATATGCCTTAGAACCTCACAGCTTTGGGAATGATTTAAGGATCCCGAAGGCCGGATACATCTACAAAACCGGGTACCTCACGCTAGGCACCTCTGATTCCTTTTTAAGCGTTTCTCTGCACACGACCCTTAATGCCATCCTCGAACCTCCCCATGAACCACCTATCACATTGCCCGCCCCCTTGACTTCGGAGACCAAGACCCTAAGGATTATATCCCGAAGAGATAAGTACGAGTATGCGGTAAGTAAAGGACTTTCGTGCCCGTACATTTGATGTATGCGAATGTTGTCCCCCCACCTCCCCCTTTCCCCCTTTTTTTTCCCCTCTGCAGGTTACATTAGAATCCCGATTAGAGTATCGTAAGGGATCTGGAGCCACGTCACGAAAACGGACTAACGCTGCAAGACGACACAAAAAGACGCCCTACCCAATGCGCGACCTTTTTTGTACCCGATCTAATGCTCTTCTGTCCCAAAACTGCATGCTTTCTACATCCTAACACAGACCCGAAACGTCTAACGTTGGGTAACGCACTGAATAGCCCAAACAATACACGGTCATTCTCCATGTCCCACGTGTACTGTTTGGCCTATTGTCTGTCTCTCTCTCTCTCTTTCTCTCTCTCTCTCTCTCTCTCTCTCACTCTTTCACCCCTCCACACTTTCCCTCTTCCTAGCGACTGGCACCTAATTGACGAACCTGGTGCACCTCCTGATTGGCCCCAAATACCACAAGTATTTGCACAAATTTGTCCTAAACAAAATTGTATCGGTACCACGTTACTACCTCTCCTTTTCTACTAAAATATGGATGAAATTTAAATTGACCGAAAGGAAAAGGACAGGTAAGACAACTAAGGTTCTCCAAATTTGACCCACAACCAGGGAACTATTTGTCAGTGGCTTCCATGATAACATATGTCTGTGGTAATGCGACCATCCCCATCCCGAATTGTCCCCATACCCCAAACAGTAAGAAATGATCGAGACACCCCCGTCTTCCCAAAATGCCCCCAGTTTGGTGTCAGCTGCCCTGAACGAGAGCCTGAAAAACGCCCCTGCTCTAATTCACTGTGTTCCCAATTGTTTTCCATAAGATCCCTCCTTCCCCGAGGATAAGTTTAATAATTATCGCAAACCACCCCCCGAGTTTTTTTTTTTGTAGTAACCAGGTTGCGAGGATTTATATAGAAAGTTAGAAAGATGTGTGCAAAGTTGAAAATTGGATCAAAAATCGAAAGAATTTGTTGCAGTTGAAAATAGGATGTTTTTATGTAATGCAGACTTGTTTAGCCTATGTTCACCCCTCAGAAGGATGCCTATCAGACTATGGTGAATAGCACGTTGCACTTTTTTTTGTAAAATACAAGGTCCTGAAGACCAGCCTAGCCTTGCAAGACTCGTACTAGGGAAATGGGTCTCTACCAGAAGAACTGACATCTACTATAATAGGCGTATGCAATAAATGAGTACCAGACCTCGTACCTATTACAAATAAACGTAATAATCATCAAAGCGCCAAAGCGCCAAAGAATTAGCCAACAAAAGGAAGTTGTAAGGAATCCAGCAAACCCATCATCAATTGTTTATACGTTAGCCGCAAAAATCTCAAATGTAGCGAGTGCTTACCCCAGTTGCTTGGTGTTGGGAGAGAAATAGACTTATGTAATTACCTTCTTCTGCAATATCTCTAAAGACTGTCTTTTCAAAACTCATTTAAGGGTATCACTGTCGGAGGAGAAAGAGACCGGATGTGGGAGCACGCGGCCTGACTGCGGATTGTGGAACATCAGCGACGGAGGCCGAGGCGAGACCACAGCAGTAAGGAGTCGCAGGACGGGGCACTGTTTCAGACAAAGCTAAGGAAAGGGCTGACCTGAAGCCCCTGCTCTATGATCAACGTGTGCCAAGAAGTCCCCGCTCTCTGAACATGGTTACGGACCCGCCTGTCGAAAACTCTCCGCCCCCCTGATCTGTTCCCGACTTGGCCTTGCTCCATCCCCTCCTCCTCCGACCTACCATAAGGACTGTTCATGCCCGCGCCTTTCAACCCAAACTTCCAAGTTCCTCCAAATCCTACTGAGCTACCCAGAGAAGAGTACTCCCTGCGTCAGAAGGGAGGGAGCTCCGACTAAGTAGACCACGAACTATGTTAATCTTAGAACGGTGACCTAGAACTCCACCAAGGGTCGCCTCTAAAGAGAAGATGAACGAAGTATGTGGTTCTACCCGCTGCTGAACGCCTCGAAGATGATGGAAGCGACAGGAAATGCCCACCCCACAGACTCAAGAAACAAACAGATCTCACAATTCTGGAACAATTGCATTTTTCCATTGCAAATCTATGCTCTGCATTACGGAAGAAGATGCACCTGCTCCAAAACCGTAACGCATTTCTCCTATGAGGTCTGGCGAAACAAAACGAAATGTACCCCTGCCCGCAGACCTCCAACGACTCGATCCACATGAACATTCCTGTTGACAGACCGAGTTGTAATCCAGGTACTTAACAGTGCCAACAGAAGACGACAAAAGACAACGAGAACTCTGATATCTTTACTGTATCTCCTTTCTCTCCCAATCACCATTGGACTAACTATGCACCCGCCGAATGCAAAAAGGACTTACTTATATGATAACTTACCAGTTCTTATTCCAAATGACTATAAGTATCTATGATCTGTACCTAACGCCCTCGCTGCGTAATTCTAGTCTGATATTACATTACGATGACTTTTTCTGCAAACAACTTAACGATGAACCCGCCTACTAGATGATGAGATTTTTCAATATGATGTTTATAATGTGATGTTTTTGTACAGTTCTTTTGCCTAAGTCCCCTCTCCCTTACTTATGATCGCTGCATATAGGAAATAGGCCAGCAAGATGTCTTAGAAATGTTAAAGGGAGGACTGTGGAAAATTAACACAAACTTGGTGAACATTATCGGCGTCATCTTGCCCCTTTTCAAGCCCATTCGTGCGCGTCAGCGGCAGCCATTTTGAGCACCATGGCCTCCCTGCCCCTCGCTGATAGCCAGCGCGTCTCTCTCTCTCTTAGCCTCGCAAGCATTCCCCCCGCACACTGACAACCCCCGCTCTCTCATGCTTTGGGTCATAAACCCCCTTCAGCGCAGCTTCACCACAGAATCCCATCCTGTTCCCAGCGCGACACCTCCCCTCATTCCTTTCATGGCCTTAGATCCTTTTGATGCAAACCCCTTTTTCCTGTGTCCCCGTTTGTCTTCCTTGTTCCCAGGCCGCCACCTGGCCCTCGGGATACTGTTTATTACCCCGTACAGTAGGAAACTTCCCCTCCCCATCAAAAGACCCTCGAACCGATCAAAGCCCCCACCCTATGAGATCCGATCAACCCCATGCATTCCGTGAATCGGCGGAATGCCCTGCTGTGCGGCAACCATCACCTGTTGTGACCGGGGTGGGGAATCCAACTGTAAATGTATGTGGGAACGGGCCTGAAGGGGAGATTCCGAGGATGTTCTTTCAACTATCGACGTATTGCGAGAATGTGTTATGTGCAATAAAGGTCATAAACCCTAGTATAAGAGGCCAGGCCTCAGAGATGTGGCTAGAGCACCTCGTGACGATACTTGCTGTCTGGATTGATGTGTTCTCCTCCGGAGAGAATAAAATCCTCGTTTCCTGCCTTCCAGTCTCCAGCGCCTGCTTCTTCATTGATTACTATTGGTGGGTCATAGAGGCGATACCGCCGGGCAACATAAAAGGGTCTTTGGTTACTGGTTGTCTTTGGAACCCTTTTTTTACACATCTAATGCAGGCAGGCTTTCACACAGGTCACAGCACTGAAATGCACTGCACCAGTCTGTGGCTCAGGAACCATCGCAGTGCTGATTCTGCTTGATTTGTTGACAACAGATCCTTGCATTGAGAAGGGATGCTTTCAGCATCAAGACTATCCCACCTACTGCTTTGCAAACTTTGAGAAAATCAACTCAACCAGTTGTTTTGACTCCTTTCACTTCATCCTTGAGACCACTCTCCTGTGAAGTCCCTGAGGGTTCTACTCTTTACTAGCTTCTACTCAATATCTACATGTTCCCGTTGGCACGCCTAAATCAGACATTTTGATTCAAGTGCTTCATGTATGTGGATAATACCCAGATTGTTCTAAGAATCTCAGGTACTCTAGCCCAATGTGTCTCCAATTTGCATGAGTTTCTTGATATATTTGGAAAATTGGCTGTGCTCCAACTAACTCAAAATTAACAAAATCAAGATAGAAATTTAGCTGTTTTATAGATTCTCCCCTTCCTGGCCACATTACCACCGATAAAATGAATCAGCTCCAGTACCTTGTACGTTCACTCTATGCACAAAATTTGATTCACAACTGAGTCTTGTTAACCAAATTAACCCTGTGGTCAGAATCTGTACCTTTCAGTTTTGAATCTTCCACTTCTTTGCTTTTCCACAAAGTTTTAACTGTGTACATTTTAATTTCTGTCCAGAGTGACTACTGTAATACAATTGACTTTAATGTTTCATTTTCCACTTTGCAGAAACTCCAGCCGGTATAAAATTCTTATGCTTGAACAGTCGTGAGCATGAAGAGAAGTGATCATATACCTCCTGCCCTGGAACCACAGTACTAGCTCTGAGCGAAAAACATAAGTTACCTTCAAGGTCCTTTGACTTATCAAAAAGCTTTAAATGATCAAAGTTAAGCCCTCTGTCTAACGCTTTAGTTGGTACTCTGTCGCTGCCCGCTAAGATCCGCTGGTCTGTTTCTTCTCCTTTCCATTCAGGTTAAATCCAACCTTCTAAAATTCAGAAAACCCCCAAAAACCTGGCTTTCACGCTCTTGATTTGGGGTTAGGCTTTTTTTCGTTGGTCGGTCTCTGAACTTAGACGTGTACGTGGGTACCAAGATACGCATAAGTGAATGCCGTACTCTGTAAAGCACTTGTTCCGATGGAGATATTCTGTGGGGCAATAATTGTGATATTCCAATTTAAAAATACAGACAAGGATGCTCTATTTGCAAGCTTATAATGACGGAAACGTCTTAATAACTATATTTGTGAGCATATGTTGGCACTGTCCTTCCAGCTGCGATTTTCTGTGCATAGTCAGCTTTGGATTACAGTAGCAAATCGAAAGGACCATTCTTCTGCACAGACATTTCAAAGTATGACAAAATGATGTTGACAAAAGCATACAATGGCACATATAGGCTTATTATGTGGCACAATATTTCTCATGAACACTTATCTTTAAAGTGGATGAAAATGATTGACTGGGGCTGCATGCGCTGGTGTTGAATGTGGGCTCTGGTAGTGACGGAGGCTCCCTACTGGTGGGAGGAGCATTGTCACGGATGACTGGAGACGGGGTGAATGTAGATCACACACAGCAGTAGGCTAGTTAAGCGGGTGCACGAGATGTGCTTCCTGTTTGACCATCCAAACGTATCATACAACTTAGAATGCATAAACTTTGAAAAGGCCAGACCTGTAGGCTTTGAAAAAGTTGGCAATATGCTGCTTAAAGTAGCAACTGCCATCCGGGCCTAATTCAAGAAACAAAAAAACATTGTCAAAGTCAATAGGTCTAGCCTGTTTAACCCCAGGAGTCGGGGTTTTCCTCTTCCCGACCTGCTCTCTTTATCTCAGCATTCACAGAAATGTGTGAGCAGTGACTCCTCACAAGAGCATTCCATATCAAGCAGCTCCCGCCTCCACGGACAGATTGCTGTATCTGATCCCTGAGCTCACAAACCAATCTACTTCCTGGCAGATAATGCACAGCGACCACACCACAGGCCGCTGCGTGGACGCACTCATCAATCATTCACCCGGGGCAGCTTAATCTTCGCTCTCAGGCTGAAGGGCTGAGACGGCAGTTTCTGAAAGATCCCATATTGTTCTGGAGGCGCGATTAATAAAACATGGTGCTGGAAGGGCGCATGTCTCCGCTTGTTAATTAACTTTGTGCGCTGAAGAGGCGCAGCTGTCATGTCTACACAGCAGGGCGCGAGCGGTGGTCACGGTGGGCAAGGGCGCAGCCTGCCCCTGTGCCAGCTCTGAGATACAAGCAGCACCAGCCCAGCCCGGGTAGCTGAGTTCATGTGTGCACGTTCTTCTCAGCCAGTTCTTTTATCACGCTCCACACATCCGTATCAGGGCTCAGAGCCTGGCCCGCCTTCAACAAACTACAACAGGACTTCGTTTTCCTTCCCGCCGGTTTTTGCAGGGTGGCATCTATTGCAGTCAAATTTCAGCAGTTCGTGGAAGAGAAGTGAGATGTCTTATTCATTCGTGGTGTTTTCCTGGACGCTTCTCGGGCGCTACATACTGCGTTGTGCAAGAACGGGAGTGCAATGTCGGGCCTTCAGTTCATCACCAGGGCCGTATCATGTTGCCGTTCAGAGGGTCTGTGCACTTGGTTTTCCGGAAATTGAGTTGTCTGCAGCACATACATTAACTTTGAAAATCTCCCAGTTAGTGCATGGAATTCTGACATGAGAGGTCCCAAAAACAGAGAAGCAACTGCCTCTCTGTGTTTCTGAGCTGTGCTGTCTGCAGCTCTTGCTTTCATTGCACAATCCTTGGGTCCTGGTCTCCTCTTCTAGCTCAATGTAAAACCCAAATGCCCGAGAAAAGCTGGCGAGGCCACCTTTAATCTCTAACCTGAAATCCTGTCCAGGTCTTTTCAGTAGACTTCTGTCGTCTCAATTCAAGTCAATATATATGCTTGATAGTTCTTATTGAGTTTGAGCCTTTGATATATATATATATATATATATATATATAAAATACTTTTTTTCTTCTTTGTCCTCTATAATTTCTTTATTAAACAAACAAACAAATCATTTGGAACACAAAAAGGACGTGTTTTCATCAACTCAACAAAATATGGTGAGGCGTGATTGCCCCAAACTCACTATCTATGCAGCACTTCTCCCCAGCATTCCACGAGCAGGAATGGCAAGCATGGAAGGACTTCCTTCCTGCTCAATGGAATGCGAGCCCAACCAATCCTGGAGTTGCTCTCATCGGCATGAGAGCAGCTCCAGGATGGGATAGCCTGCTCCCACCAAGCGCTCATTTTGAGGCTGGGAGCCTGTGCCAGCAATCCAGGGTATTGCTGAGTCTACAGTGCGCATGCAGGGCTTGCCATAGGTAGGCAGACGGCAAACCAGACATGTGCACTGAAAGGGGCAGCAGTAATAGTGCAATAACAGGATTCAGGCCGCCCAGTGACTCACGCTTGCGGCAAAATAAAATGACATTATTATACCATTTTATTTTTGTATGTTTGACTGCTGCGCTCGCAGCAAGCAGGGCGACACTCCTCTGCTCTCGTGGAGCAGCCGCTGCTGCATCCATTATTACACTTCTGGCAGAAAAGATTTGTAAGTACAGGTCTGCTTTGCACTGTGGACACCTCATCACCAAAGCCATGCGATACATCTCATGTATGACCTTCTGAAATAAGAGGAATAGTGGTACATGCTTAGAGTCATAGGGAAGGTGACAAAGGTGGGGAGTGTCATGCTAACAATCTAGTTACAATACATTGTACAATCATTTTACATTCTGCATACCTCATGGAGACAGAGCAAGAGCGGGTGTGTGTGTGCGTGCGTATAATGTTTTAGATCATCCACCATGTTGCCTCAAGGGAATAAAATAACCTGAGAACCTGATGCAGCAACACTGTGTTCATGAAGCTCATCATTATGCAATGTCAACATCGCAGAGCTGATGCCCAAGGACGTCTGAAAGCAAACATCTGGCTAGGCGATGCAGTCGGATTTGCCTAAATGGAACCTGCAGCTTTCACCAAGTTAAAGATTTGAGGTGTACCTCCTTGTCCGCTTCTGCCACATCTGCTGCTCAACGATAACAGAGGGCGATTTTGTGTTAGGCACCTTGGAAATAAGCACAGATTTTGACATATGTTTCGAAGTAACCAGTTTGTGTGTAGTGTCACTTTTGTGGCAATGGCCACAACAATGTGCTCAGTGGCACTCTGACATTTGGAACTTAAAGGCAGTTAGGTGAGCAAGCACAAGTTCATACCTTCTTGACCACTACTCATCCTGTTCATGTGTTAAACCACCTTTGCCGCACCATTTGTAACAGGATAATTGCTAAATAGAAGGACTCAACTTGTCTACTATGTTTGTAGGAAGCCATAGGCCCGCTAGTAATTTCTTAAAGATAAGTGCAGTTACTAAAACTATAAAATGAAGAAACTCTGAATTTTGACAAGAGTCACACTGGTGGATTTGCGTAATTAATCAATCAGTAATCTTATAAAGCGCGGCCACTCACCTGTGAGGGTCTCAAGGCGCTGGGAGGGGCGGGTGGTGGAGGGGAGGAGGGTCTGCGGTTCAGTTGAAGAGCCAGGTCTTGAGGTCCTTCCTGAATTGCGGCAGCGATGGTGATTGCCGGAGGTGCAGAGGCGGGGAGTTCCGGGTCTTCACAGCGAGGTAGGAGAAGGATCTTCCCCCAGCCATGTTCTTGCAGATCCGTGGGATGGTGGCCAGAGCCAGTTGGGCGGAGCGGAGATGTCTGGTGGGAGAGTAGAAGGAGAGGGGCGGTTCAGGTATGCAGGTCCGGCATTGTGGAGGGCTTTGTAGTCTTGTGTGAGGAGCTTGAAGTTGATTCTTTTGACAGGTAGCCAGTGAAGGTCTCTCAGGTGGCTGGTGATGTGGTTGCGGGGTGGGATGTTCATGATGGGTCTGGCGGAGGCGTTCTGGGTGGTCTGAAGGTTTTTTGGGAGAGTTTCTGGTTTGTGCTGCATAGAGGACATGACTCTGCCGACTAGCCATGATCTGGCCCTACAGATCATATGAGCTGCTGGTTCCTCATTCAGCTCCAGTCAAGGACATGCGCTTCATGACAAACCAACTGAGGGGAACAGAGATCTGGTTTTGCAACTGTGATATGTGAATTAACAACTTATCAATGCGTGCTGCAAACAAAAGCCTTTCTATGTATTATTCCGTGAAACTATGTCATACTCTTGTAGAAACAAACTAGTGCACTACAGAAGGTTTCTATTGTGCACTTAAGAAAAATAATTGAATTATTTTCATATAAACTTATTTAGTAAATATTTGGTTTTATATGTTGGATCTTTACAGACTTCTGCCATTTCTAAAAGTTGTACATAACAAGCGATACTTTTAGTCACTTTCATGGTACTCAGTTTATGAACCTTCGAAGGTTTAGAAATTAGGACCTGCACATTCCGACATATTTCAACTGCGGGTATTCAACTCACTGAGCCAACCCTTTTGAAAATGAACAATAGAGAATATCCCAACAAAGCGCATGTGATATTTTCGCCGATCTTAGACCTCAGCCTTTCTGTTAGTCAGGGCACAAGTCCTAAATAAAGAAGTGGGGGGACGCTCAGAGACAGGATGTGACGTCAAGTTAGGAAGTTACGTCACGAAAGGTAAAAAACAGAAATACAGTAATAATCACTTTTCAGTGGGCCCGGCCCCGGTGCCACTGCACCAGTAGCAGCTCGCCCCTGGGTATATGGGGGGGGGGGGGGGGGGGGGGTGAATGAAGTCACGGGAAGAGAGGAGTGAGGGGACGAGAAATGGGGAAAGGATGCGCGCCTCGTAGTTAAGAAAGTGTGAAGGCTCAAGGGGGTGGGGTCGTGAGCAGGTCACAAACAGAGGGGGGGGGGGGAGCATCTGTGAGTGGGTGGGGAGAGCGGGGCACAGACTTCAGGAGAGGGAGCATGAGATGGGTAGCGAGGGAGTGGGCAGGGGAGGGTGATGGGAGGGGTGGAGAGAGGAGGAAGCAGGATGCGCGGAGTACGTCAAGATTCGGAGATCGGCGGTGCGCCGGTCCGTAAGTAACACCATCATTGTCCAGTTCAGCTTTTGGTCTGGGGGGACGGCGTCCACCCTGTAAGATACGTTAAAATAAGTGGGGGGACGCCGTCCACTCGCATGGTACCCCGTCTCGAGCCCTGCTGTTAGTTTTGAAAGTGTACACTGACAGGAAATATGTGTTTTTCCTTCCTACTTCTTTTTACTTTCTTACAAAATGACCCTCAGTTTTCCCTCCTGGAATGAACTGCAGCCACAGTAAAGGCGTCGATGGATTAAACCATATTGCCTCTGCTGAACAGTTCGGGGAAATGGGTCATATGGTCTTGTAGCCTATTACCAATTTTGAAGAAAAAAAGTCCGAATATTAACGAGCTTTGTCTGACAGCAGCAGAGCCATTTTGTTGCAAAGTACTTGTTGAATATAAGCTCGAACCAATCTTGACCAGGTTGTATCCATCCGTCTACAAAACTAGGTATTTTAAAAAAGTAATGATCATGACCGTTAAACAACGCGATCCCATCACTGAGGCCTTTTAAATATTGTTTCTCTTAACAATGTATTACCAAGGGGGAAAAAAAAGATGATTAAAGTCAATCAGTGCTAATCGAAGTCAGGTGACCTTCCCAGGAGGCAGTGATGCGGAAGAGAAGGACCAAGGGGCGTGATTTCCCAGCCGCTGTGATTTTAAAGATGCTGGTGCTCCTGAGCAGAACAAAGACCGCGAATCCACATACTTCTTTCAATGCGAGGAATCATTCCACGACGAAAAGCAACAATCATAGCTGTTCAGTCCTCCCGAAAGAACTCACATTCTTCACCCCTCCCACCTAAGGCTAATCCTGAACTTCACAAATCCTTGAAACCCATCTCTTCCGACCTACAGAAGAGTGGACAACGTTGACGGAGGAGATTGATATCTTCTAAAAACCCTTCATTCTATTCCCCGTAACAATTTTACCTTTAAAGTGCTTTGAAACATGCACACAGCAGCGACGACACGATACCGAAACAAATGTATAAATATAAAAAAAAATGTGTAAGTGGCACTGAATTTTGTTCACTCGAGCACGGGATTTTGTCTCCATTTAGAAGAGGGAACATCACGCGCAGTTTTAACAATTTGTATCAAGCTCGGAAATACTACAGTAAACATGAAAGGAGTTTCCTTTGAACATCTGCCAAAAGCTTTACTAAGGTTATTTTGTATCGGTAATTAGAATGAAAAGCAATTATGCGAACTAGCAATATCATAGGTACAATGTAACGTGCAAAGACATGGCTAGAACAAGTTAAACAAGCACTGGCGTTGCCAATAGGTCTCGCATTAGGAAAGTTTGAGCTATTGGTTTTGTAAATGACTATGCCCTTTATGTTTTAAAAATGATAAAAAAATAAAAGGCATTGTTATTTGTAATAGTAATGGCTCCAACTTTCCTACTGCGATACCTATTGGGAACGTGAGTGGTGTAGCGTGTGTGAGTGGCGTTGCGTGTGTGAGTGGCGTTGCATGTGTGAGTGGCGTTGCATGTGTGAGTGGCGTTGCATGTGTGAGTGGCGTTGCATGTGTGAGTGGCGTTGCATGTGTGAGTGGCGTTGCATGTGTGAGTGGCGTTGCATGTGTGAGTGGCGTTGCATGTGTGAGTGGCGTTGCATGTGTGAGTGGCGTTGCATGTGTGAGTGGCGTTGCATGTGTGAGTGGCGTTGCATGTGTGAGTGGCGTTGCATGTGTGAGTGGCGTTGCATGTGTGAGTGGCGTTGCATGTGTGAGTGGCGTTGCATGTGTGAGTGGCGTTGCATGTGTGAGTGGCGTTGCATGTGTGAGTGGCGTTGCGTGGTTGAGTGGCGTTGCGTGGTTGAGTGGCGTTGCATGTGTGAGTGGCGTTGCATGTGTGAGTGGCGTTGCATGTGTGAGTGGCGTTGCGTGTTAGAGTGGCGTTGCGTGTTAGAGTGGCGTTGCGTGTTAGAGTGGCGTTGCGTGTTAGAGTGGCGTTGCGTGTTAGAGTGGCGTTGCGTGTTAGAGTGGCGTTGCGTGTTAGAGTGGCGTTGCGTGTTAGAGTGGCGTTGCGTGTTAGAGTGGCGTTGCGTGTTAGAGTGGCGTTGCGTGTTAGAGTGGCGTTGCGTGTTAGAGTGGCGTTGCGTGTTAGAGTGGCGTTGCGTGTTAGAGTGGCGTTGCGTGTTAGAGTGGCGTTGCGTGTTAGAGTGGCGTTGCGTGTTAGAGTGGCGTTGCGTGTTAGAGTGGCGTTGCGTGTTAGAGTGGCGTTGCGTGTTAGAGTGGCGTTGCGTGTTAGAGTGGCGTTGCGTGTTAGAGTGGCGTTGCGTGTTAGAGTGGCGTTGCGTGTTAGAGTGGCGTTGCGTGTTAGAGTGGCGTTGCGTGTTAGAGTGGCGTTGCGTGGTTGAGTGGCGTTGCGTGGTTGAGTGGCGTTGCGTGGTTGAGTGGCGTTGCGTGGTTGAGTGGCGTTGCGTGGTTGAGTGGCGTTGCGTGGTTGAGTGGCGTTGCGTGGTTGAGTGGCGTTGCGTGGTTGAGTGGCGTTGCGTGGTTGAGTGGCGTTGCGTGGTTGAGTGGCGTTGCGTGGTTGAGTGGCGTTGCGTGGTTGAGTGGCGTTGCGTGGTTGAGTGGCGTTGCGTGGTTGAGTGGCGTTGCGTGGTTGAGTGGCGTTGCGTGGTTGAGTGGCGTTGCGTGGTTGAGTGGCGTTGCGTGGTTGAGTGGCGTTGCGTGGTTGAGTGGCGTTGCGTGGTTGAGTGGCGTTGCGTGGTTGAGTGGCGTTGGGTTGTTGAGTGGCGTTGGGTTGTTGAGTGGCGTTGGGTTGTTGAGTGGCGTTGGGTTGTTGAGTGGCGTTGGGTTGTTGAGTGGCGTTGGGTTGTTGAGTGGCGTTGGGTTGTTGAGTGGCGTTGGGTTGTTGAGTGGCGTTGCATGGTGGAGTGGCGTTGCATGTGTGAGTGGCGTTGCATGTGTGAGTGGCGTTGCATGTGTGAGTGGCGTTGCATGTGTGAGTGGCGTTGCATGTGTGAGTGGCATTGCATGTGTGAGTGGCATTGCATGTGTGAGTGGCGTTACATGTGCGAGTGGCGTTACATGTGCGAGTGGCGTTACATGTGCGAGTGGCGTTGCATGTGTGTGTGGCGTTGCGTTGTTAAGTGGCGTATAATAAAAAAAACGGAGGGAGAAATGAAGGGAAAAAAAAAAGGCTAATGGAAATTAAGGATATACATTAAAAAGCGTGGTATCCATTTGAAATCAGATGAAAGGTTTAGTGTCTGATAAATATTAGTCTTCAGGCGCATAGAGAAAGACCACACGAATGTTAATATTAATACCACACAAATGAAATCTGTAAAGATGAACAAACTGGTTGTCTGCAGCATTGAGCGGGCCCGACAGCGCTTTAAGACCCTTTAAAAGATATCCAGGCACAGTGCAGTGATTTTTTAATCTGCTCAACCCCGGCACGTGGTGAATCTGGCTGTCGGGATTTGCCGGGATGCCAGTCCAGTCTATGAAGCGTTTCCAGGAACCACGAGAGAGGAGGGAGATTCTGGAAGCTGAGGGCAAGCAGCAGAGAGCAGTCACCAGGAAGAGGTGTGAGGTGGGCCGAGGGGAGCATGGAGTGGAGGGGGTGAGAATACTGGGTAAGTTGAGGTCGAGAGAGGAGAGGAGTGAATGCGGGAGTCGGCTTGATAGAGGGCAGAAGGGGACTGAGGAGGATGAGGGGAAAAAAGGAAATAGGTTTGGCAGGACAGAGGAGAGTAAGACATTAAAAAACAAGGCAGAGAAGGGGAGGGGGGAGGAGAAATCCGACACGGCGGGCATGGGAGGGGGCCAACGGCAATGGGAGTGTGAAGCAGCAGGGGCCTGGGGGAAGCTGGCTGGGGAGGGGGAGGAGAAGTGAACAGATGTCCGTGAGGTGTGGGAGGAGTGCCTGATGCCGGATGGGGGTGGGAGAGCCTGGGAATGCGAGAGGCTGGGCTTGCATGCGATGCCTGGGGGAAGACGTCAATAATTCAATCGCAAAATTGAATGTTGTAACAAAAACAGACCAGGGTAGAATTACAGAAGGGATTAACACCCCCTCTGAAAATGGTAGGTGAGAAGGGGATGCTGCTTAATGAACATGACTGTACGATCTTGCATTAAGGTCAGAGCTTGGTGGAACTGAATGTAAAGTGAGCACACACACCAGAAATCACTACGGATGCAGATATGAAACAGATCAAGCTTAACAGGAAACGGCCAACACTGTGGAGGAATAATGAAAGAGTGCTTTTGTTGCACTGGCTCAAGGCGGTGCTGACATTCTGTAACACATGAAACAGAATCAAAACACGCTTCTGAGATAAAAAAAATAATACAGGAAGATACAAACGTGTAAGGAATGACGAGGTGCCTGAATATTTAGATACAGCGCACTCAAACTTACCACATCACATGGTGGACATGATTTAGCAGTTTGGATCGATAACATCGGCCATGATGAGCAGATATGAGCATGTTATAAAGAGCACCACCCTGAAAGACGACCAAGTACCGAAACAGGCCTGCACAACGTGCTGAGGCCGAGTAAAATATAAACAAGAGTGGAAGGGTTGAGGAGAGCGAAAGTGAGCAAAGCAGAAGCCATGTGACGGAGCTGGGTTGTGTTGTTGGGACAGGCTCGGCAGTGCGGCAAGGCTGTGATTGCGTGGAGAGAGAGGGGAGGTGCTGGTGTGGGAGGGGGGAGGTGCTGGTGTGGGAGGGGGAGGCTGTGATTGCGTGGAGAGAGAGGGGAGGTGCTGGTGTGGGAGGGGGGAGGTGCTGGTGTGGGAGGCGGAGGCTGTGATTGCGTGGAGAGAGAGGGGAGGTGCTGGTGTGGGAGGGGGAGTTGCTGGTGTGGGAGGAGTGCTGCTAGGGGAGGAGAAGCCTGATGCCGGATGGGGGCGGGAGAGGCTGGGCTTGCATGCGATGCGCGTGCATGTTCGCGTGAACTTCATGAAAACCGCGGGGCTGAAAGCCCTTTGGTTTGAAGATGTTTTCGCCACATGAATTCTCGCTCCGCTCGATGCGCTTGCGCACATCGATAGGTCGCGAGACCTAAAAATATTGGTAAAGCCCATGTCTGCCCTTGCTTCTCACCTTTTTCCTCAACCAATGCTAATTTTGTTTATGAATACTTTTTGCAAGAAGGCTCGTATTCTATGAAAACAAGCATCGCCTTTAAACCAGAATGTTTTTATTTTACGTAAAAGCACCCACTGCGCCAGTAGTACCTGGCATTGAAGGGGACTATTTATTGTGCGGATGTGCACAGTGTGCAAGAGGCAATTGCAGCTACTCACAGTCATGTAACAAAGGGGCTGATTACAATGTCAGTGGGACTGACACTGACGTGCCATTGGTGTCTGTCCCACCGGAATGCAACCGCTGCATTATGATGTGGTCTGTCGGACTGCATAGCCCCAGGGACCAACCAACAGCTTCAGACGGGCTCAAGGAGCCAGTCGTGCAGTCAGTCACATCGCATTCTCCACAATTGAGGAGGTGGCGTCTCAGGCACCGCCATAGGAATTACAATCTACCACGGCAGTTGCAGCCTAATTTGTCAGTTGGGACCGCCGAATACTTTTTGCCCGGAATATATATATATATATATATATATATACACAAATTGTCCTGTCACAGTGGGAGCACAATCCAGTGGGTGCCAGCGTTGAGAACAGGGCAGTGTCTCAGTTTAATCCCATACAAGAAATGAAGTCGCTGCACACTTCTCAGTTTTTAAGCAGTTATTTTATTCCAAACGTGATACAACAACTCCTACGCATTTCGAACAGTAGTTCCTGTTCACGGTAGTATTAGTGATTGGTCCCTTTTCCATTTTTGCATTTATACCAGTACACACCCCTGTCATTATCTGGGGCATGATGGAACTTGTAGTTTTTAAACATTTAAGCAGCCTAATATGCAGTTTGCCTTGCATTACACAGTGTGGGTTTTGCATATCAGTGAGGACTGTATCTTGTTACAGCATGGAAAGCGTGCCTGAATTTAAGGGACACTGGCGCGTTCTTGACGCTCGTGTGAAACACGTGCGTGTTTAATCAAAAATCAATGTACCTGATGTTTGATTTAAATGCGTAACTTTGGACATAATGTCGTTTTACAATTAAG
Organism: Lissotriton vulgaris; assembly: GCF_964263255.1. Lineage (NCBI taxonomy): Eukaryota > Metazoa > Chordata > Amphibia > Caudata > Salamandridae > Lissotriton > Lissotriton vulgaris. Next base: position 512,563,746 of record NC_141689.1, read on the forward strand.
GGCGGAGTGCCCTACGTCCCCGCTGTGTGCCATAACCCATGTTGTGTACATACATACAGTCATTGGCTATAAGTTCTCATTCCCAACAGTTTGGGTCTGTCCCTGGACACAGTTGAATACTAATACAATTTTTAGTCTTCAAAGTGACAGTTGTCTTATATAGCAGATATTAAGGCATTTTCAAGATTGTCAAGGTGTACATTTCATAGATGAACATATAATTCTTCATCGCCGTTCAGGTCAGCTGGCTGCTTTGTTTTCCGTGAACAGGAACTACGGTTCGAAAAGCGTAGGAGTTGTTGTATCACGTTCGGAATAAAGTAACTGCGTGAAAACTGAGAAGTGTGCCGCAACTTCATTTCTTGTATGGGATATATATATATATATATATATATATATATATATATATATATATATATATATATATATATATATATATATATATATATATATATATATATATATATGTATATATATATATATTATGATTGAATGTCCTTTTGCTATCAAGTTTTTAGTGTTCCTTTGGATGGCTATGTATGGATGGATATGTATGTGTGATCAAGACCGGGGTCTCTTTATGTTAATGGGAACAATCTAATAATTTTTAGCACCTTGATGGAGTCCATGCCCGCTTCGCTGTTGAAGTACTTGCATTATTAGATTGAAGTTTGGAGATATAAATCATTATTTATTCCCCCCCCCCCCCGTACAATTAAAAAATCTTGGCTAACTCTAGGACCGAAAAATGGTGTCAATGATACAGGAAGTGTTTAAAAAAATGGGGAAATGTCCTGGTTAAAACTGCACACCATTCTCCATGTTCATTTTCAGCTGAGAGATATAAAACACAGCCATTACCTCACGGAAAATAGAGGCTATCACAGTGTTTCATTTGTGTTAGTGTTTAGCCAGTGCTTGGCACCGTCACTTATTTTTTATCATCGGCACATACTAATGAATGACTGACCACCGCGGCGCTGCCAGTCTACTTTAAAAGGAGCAGGCGCAGTGTGTTTAACAAATTGATATACAAATAATAACAATAATAATAATGCCAGCATGCCCACGCCATTCTTATACTTTAGGTTACCTGGTATAGTCCAAAATGATATATCTGTCTGAGTGTGATGGTTGGTGGGTGGCGGTAATACTGGTATTTGGCGGCTGTGGCAAGTTCTATAAGTGGTGCAAGCCACAATGATCCCCTGAGGAATATCTTAGGCCCTGGCACTTATTTTTTTTTTTTTATTTACTTTTTTGTGTGGCGTTTTGTATAGCACGAACAAGACCCAAAGGTATCAGAGCGCTTTACAAGAGCACCAGTTTTGTTACTGAGGGACACATACATTTTTTTAAGGCACTGGGGAGATTAAGTGATTTGCCCAGAATCACAGAATATGGAGTGTCCCTGCCGAGACTAGAACCCTGTTCCCCTGCTCCGAGGTCTACCGCCTTAGCTCTGAGCCATTACGCCCTTTTCACCCATCAGATAAGTGTATATCCAATAGAACAACGTTGGAGCCAAAGGAGAAACCCTGCTCATCTGGCACACCAGTTCCTTGCTTCTTGGAGCCTGCAGGAGACAGGGAGCAAAATGAGCATCAACTCCCCTCCGAGAGAGCTCAACTTCCATCCGAGAGACACTACGGACTGGGTAGGTCGCAGTTGATGGCTGCGGTCTCAGGACTGCCAAGGCAGGCGCAGAGATCACAAGCAAAGCACACTTGAGGCAACTGCAAAGGTTTGGAACCCCTAAATAAAACATTCCTAGAATTTAATAAGAATACAAGAAACGGGGCAGTCTACGTTTGTGTTGTTTTAACCAATGCTTGATGAAATCTTCTTAACGCTATTTTCCTCATTCGATGTTTTTAATAGTATTTAATTACCCAAAAACACAGATAAAAGGGTCAAGTAGAAAAAAGTTACGAAAAGTGTTGTTCGAAGTTTCGCATTTCAAAGTGGTGTATCTCATGGAACAAAATATCTACTGAGATACTAGAAAAATAAGGTGTTTTTGTGTTAACTTCACTAAACAAGTAAAAAATAAATCAAACAAGACACGAGTACTGAAAGAACATTTCATTTAGTTTAGTCCACAAAGCAAGAAATACTGTACACACGTGAGAAAAGCGTGCTGGGGTCCAGAATACATTCGCGTGCATTTAATAAACACTTTTCTAAGACTCACTTTTCCTTACAATGTGACAGGTGGGTGTGATAACATTACACACACGTAGAAAGAGTAAATATCACGTCTAAACAGGAATATCGTGACTTTGTATCCAAAATATTTGAGACTTTTTGGAGCATCGTTTTGGGGAGACGCAAAACCATGGTCTTCAATGCATGCAAAACTGACACAATTAGTTGAAAGCATCTTTCATTCCCGGAGTGCAGGCGATGTACAGTGCAGACCATTTTAACTTTGTTGTGTGTATCAAATCCTAGCAATTACAACATTAGCATAAGGAACAAGTGTAAACAGTAGGACATTAAGGAACATACTCTGTAATAAAACCATATACTGTTCAATAAACAATTATATCAAAATATTCATAAGATCATAAATCATGTTGAACATAGTACATACATAAATAAATACACAGGGAAAATAGGACCGTAGTGTAAAAACAAAAATACAAACAAAATCAATTAAAAACACACACACAGTTAATAATAAAAGTGGCACTTAATGTAATCAATGTAATTTATTATTAACTGTTTGTTTTTAATTGATTTGTTTGTATTTTTGTTTTTACACTACGGTCCTATTTTCACTGTGTATTTATTTATGTATGTACTATGTTCAACATGATTTATGATCTTATAAATATTTTAATATAATTGTTTATTAAACAGTATATGGTTTTATTATAGAGTATGTTCCTTAATGTCCTCCTGTTTACACTTGTTCCTTATACTAATGTTGTGATTGCCTAGGATTTGATAATCACAATTTGTTTTCCCTGTCCTAGGAATTGTACTATTTCCATTCAGGGGGTCCTTGTTTTTCGCATACATTTTAACTTTGTTTACAGTGACTGGCTCGCATTGGGAGCAGTCATAAATGAAAGACCGTCTAGGCCAAGCATGCCACTCACTGGCTACCACCTCCAAGTGTGGATGGACGTTGACCAACATGAGTTAAGGCAACAAATAAAAGAACAACGGTGGTGTACTTTTGGTGGACCAATTCCAATTTTCTTCAGAAACACAACTTCACATGTGCTTCATAAACAGAAAACATGTTTCAAATGGACAGTTAGTACTGGTCCGATTGCTTGTTCTAAAATCCCTAAGCATGAATTCCTTAATTCAGTTATTTGAGGAACAAAAGACATGTAATCTGTAATCTGATTGGTGTCTCTTTTGTGAAATTAACAAACTCTAAAAATATACCATTAAGCAAAAACGAGGCGCCAATCCCTTCCGGCCATTCACTCTTACGTCATCACGTTTCCTTACAGTTAAGTCTTGTTAAGACACCATTCATCGCACACATCTGCTGAAACATCTTCAAACCTAAAGGGGTGACAGCAGCTGAGCTACCTGAAAGGGCTTTTTACCATAATCGGATCACAGAACCATCAAGTTCTCATTATGCAAAACCTTGACAGGGCGCCATTTTTTCCACCCACTCTTTAACCTCAAAGAACGAACTACTTACTTCAACAACATGTTGATTAGACTGATGAAATTAAAATACATCACGTCTCCCATACCATTTAACTCACATGCCATTAGAGTCTTCAGATCCATTAAAGAAACAGGAATGCTCTGCTGTACTATAGAACAGACACGTTAGAGGCGCGATGGTAACATCGGGCACTGCCACAAGTTTTAAAGAAAGCAAACAGTTTTCCTGGTTATGCTCCACTTAGATTTATTTACTTTTCTACATCTGCAGCTGATGCACCCCTTGATATGGGTAATCAATGTGCATGGCTCTAGATGTATGCAGATGCTACCTAGATGGATTTTGGCTTCGAGGGTAGGCCGCCAGAGACCACCATGCTGTACCCCACCTACTCTCCAAGGAAGGAAAACTCCCTCCTCCTTCATGGGTCCAACAGAGAAGGGGAGTGTAAAGAATAAAGGCAGTTCCAATAATCGGCCATTCGATCAAAAACATCAATTACCAAATGATACAAACTGTCATATCTGCATACTCCTAACTCAATGGAATTTCCCAGATCACTCAATATGACACTATTACTAATAGTGAATCAAAAGAGAATTAAAAAGCAACCTCAAGTCTACAACCAGTCAGTCATTCTTAAACAGAAGATAGAACAAATCCCTAATTTAAAGCACATTTTTTGGTCTCAGTTGAGAACTTTCCGCAATGTCACATTTTTTGATATAGGATTACTTTTAGGGACGGTATGGGGCAGACCGTTATTAACTTCCGGTCTCCCTTTTTTTAAGTTCATACCTTTCCATAGACAGAAACCCAAAGAGGCAAGCGCTCTGTCATTTTGTTTAAGGTATGCGGTCTTCACAATGCCAAGTAGTGCCCTGCATTTTGAAGACATGCGCAACAGAACAGATACCGCCCTATCACCTCGACCGAAAAGCAATCCACCATATCACAAGGAAAGTACAGCGTCTTCATCATCACCACCACCATCCACATTGGACTCTGAAATACTTTTGCCGCCATGACAGGCGTGCATGGCATTTGGCCAAGAGTGATCAAATAAATCCATCTTTTACCGTTTGGCTTCCTCCAGGTGGCACAGGTACTCGTAGGCAATGTTCTGGTGCCTCCGCTCGTCCATTTCCTCTGCGGAGAGTCTTTCATCATCCACGATCGCTGCAAACAGACAACAGCCAAGAGTCACTAAAAGGATCACAACTATATGACAGAAATTGTAGTTTTAGAGTCATATCAGTAAAGCCTGTTAACACTATATTACAGGGAAAACAAAAAAAGATAGGAACTATAGACATGACAAGGAAAGCACTTTATATACCACTAATACTCTTATTGAAATGTTCACGAGGGCTAAAACAATTAGTAGTACAAAAGCAGGCATCATGTTTTTTAACATATTTAGGTGTCAGCAAAAAAATTCCTTATCCTAGCAACAAGTTAAATCAAAGCCTTTCAGTTGTGACTCCAAACACATATCACATTTCTCTTATAAGAAATTCCTTCGATTACCATTACTCTTTCAATTAAATATAGGTGTGCATGAACACGGTCTAGATTTATCATTTGCACAGCGATAGATTATTAAAACTGATCCTCCTCCTTACCAAAGCTACGAATTCTCCGCAAGGAACTCACCATGGCCATTTTTGCCACATTCACTATATTGCTTCACGCTGACCTTGGGTCCTTACCTGTGACGGGTCCTCCGACCAGGCCCAGCCCTATAGTTTCCCACTCCACAAGTGCCATGAGGTAGGTAGGTAGGTAGGTAGGTAGGTCTGTCTCAATGGCCAATACAGAACATTTTCTCCTGCTTCGATTGTCACGTCACCTGTACCCTCTTATATCTGAAGCCCACCCTCCACACGCACCTCACCCAAAACAGCCCTCATGCACACCATGATACCCCGATCTGCGTCGGCCCATAACATTACCACGGCTATGCCCCCCAAAATACCAGATCAGAAGTCAGGACTGATACCCGAAGGCAGACACCTAATCAACCTAAAAGAGCACATTCAGCGATCTATTACTTTGGCAAACAGCAACAGCAACATTAAACATCTGCTTTTTAAACGTCACATCACTATCAACAACACCCTGAGAAGTGCCCTTGTCTACCAAGCCCGGTGTCAAGGACGCTTACAAGATTGGTGGGGCTGGAGACGCAAACTGTCTCAGACTTTGTAGAATGGAGGTTACTTTTCTACACAGAAACAACTGGGTTACCTTTGGAACTGCAGCCCAGGTTGGAACTACTGGGTATATGGGGTCCAACAGAACATTCCGGATACCAGAAACTGTTAGTAAACTTGGGCTGTATGGGGGCTAAGAGGGACACTGCACAGAGGTCTGGGCTTCTCCCTTCACAGCAAAACTGGTAATTAGGAATGGAATTTTGTAGAATAATGGAAAGGGAAGTCTACAATGGGAGAGGGTGCATGAGAAAATATGATAAGTTAAGGGGGGGGATGGGACATGAACATGAGTTAAGAGAGGGGGACATGGCTGACCCCCCCCCCCCCTTTTATGCGGACTGGGAGGGGAAATAATGCATCCATCATAGAATTTAAACACAGACTCCGGTCACTGGACACAGACCCATGATGTAGTGAACTGTAGACACGGTTATAGCTCCTGTGCTGGTGGGAACATGGGATTTAACCACGGAAGAACGGGTGGTGGAAGGTTGTTGTGAATGGAACGGAAACGCACCTTCAGTCCGCATCCGTGACACCGCATGCTGTCACAACGGGGTCGTTATAACAACCGTGTTGTAACGACATGCGGAGTAATGATATGCGTTGTCACAACGCCTTGCGGAATGGGGGAAGAAGGTGTTGGATTTAAAATCCAACATCTTCCCTAAAGTCCGCACAGACTGGAGTTGGAATAGTAAATTTTACTATTCCAACATCCAGCGCCCCCCTCCGCAAGTCGTTGTTAAGACTTGCGGAGTGATGGTATGCGGTGTCACAACGCGGTCGTTCTTACGACTGCGTTGTGACAGCATGCGGAAAAAAGGTATTCGGAGTGAAGAGGGTTATTGGAATGGAACTTTTCTTGTATACGTGGACATAAAAATATACTTTTGAAAAAATGGTGGCGGTCACGGTTCCCCCAGCCACCATGACAATCAGGGACACCTTCCCAAAAGGTACCCATCACACCATATCCTCATACATAATTTTTACACAGGGTATTACTGGACTGTTGCTAACTGCTGATGAACTCTCAATGGTGATGTGCCTTGCAATACTAATATAGACATAACAGACACAATATCATTATGAATAGTGGTCTCCAAAGTTTCTTGAGGCACAAAGTGGTGGATTAAGGATGGAAAGGAGTAGGAACGGGATTCTTCCTAACACACAAAATATGAGATTATTTAGTTTCATGTTATATATGCAACAAAACCTCTACTACCATGAACGACTTCTAATGGTTTTTTTGTATTTACACCGCAGGGACAGGTGCAGGTAATTTCCTTATATGCATAAAGCTCAAGAAAGGGTTACTCGCTAAAAGCTGCTGCTTGAATGCGGCACTGCACTTGCTTCCCTCTTTGTCCCCTCAAACCGGCATGTGCAAGAGCATGCGGTTCTTTACTGCATGTGGTAGTGGAAGCCTTGACATACACATCTATGTATTTTGGTCATTTTAGATTGATTGATGTTGGCTGCAGCAAGCCATTTGGGCTTTCATACAGCTCTGGACATACGAGTCTGATGTTAGTCTTGTTACTGTATGTGCTGATGTGATCAGATCTTTGAAAAATTCATAGTTTGGTCAGGGAGATCAAGATGCAAAATAGTGGTAATCGGCAGGCATCCAAATAGAGTTCTTTATTTGAAAGTATCATGCTTTTGTGAAACCAATATAATTAGTATTAGAACAGTGGAATGTTGGTAGCTCCATTGAAAACAATGGAGTGCTCTGGGCTTATAATGGCTGGTATAAGCCCAGAGTTCCAACATTCCAATGTTTCTTTGTTCACAGCCAGATGCTTCAGGGAGCCTGACGGGATTTCAATCCCCTCGCGATCCCTGAAGGCTTTGTTAGAACATTCTGCTCTCAAGTGGCAGAATGTTCTAATAGCCTTATAGTCCTTCATAGCAGGGCTATACCTGCTATTAAAGTCCTGCTGCCCTGTTAAAGTGCCTCGCCTTCAGCTCGGGCCTTTAAAGCTACAGCGGGCCTTTAATAGCCGGTATAGCCCACTACGGCGGGCTATAAGGCTATAGAAATTACCCGCCTACACAGCAGAAACTTTGGGTGATTATTTACTACTCTGTTTCTAGAGAAAAATTAAATAAAACTTTGCAAAATATTAACGCATTCAATTAGTTGAATTTTGTTTTTTATCACAGACGCGTTGCTTTCTTTCCTCATTGCTTGCTTTCTGCATGGATACCCACATTCCATGATTGAAACTGGGATCTTCCAGACAGACCGTTACGTGGCAAACAGTGGACCGAACATACTAGATCCAGTTAGAACAATCCATGAGGCACCAGAGGAGGAAATAGGTGGCTTGACTTGGTGCTTTTCCCTTTTACGGTTACCTGTTTCACCAGCATGTCCCTTGAGTGAGTAACCTCTGTGTGTAAGGAGGATGAAGACCTATCAGACTGCAACATTCTACAAGAATGCTCACTCGAATCTGCTCTTCTAGACTGCCTTCACCAACTCCTCTTCAGCAGCAGTCGCAGAATCTAAATTCAGCTACAATTATCCCTCACCAAATCAAACTCAAAAACCAGAAAACACAGTGGTGGAATTAGCTTTCATCATACTCAATGACTCAAGAAAAGAATAGCAGTTTCTTAACTCCAGTTGCAATACAATGCCCATCTGAACTATCACCCACTTCCGGGCCTTCCCTCGAAACTACAAAGTTAAAAATACGATGGGCAACCTTTGAATCGGCAATGATCTGTGACTTTGGCCACAAAAGAAAAGTAAATTCTGGTCTGTATGTCAGCATTCCAACTAGAGACGATCAAGGGGCCGGAAAATATAATTTGCAATTAATTCAATGATTGGACTACCGAAATTCTCAATTTGTGCTTTTGAAGAACGTTAACCATCTAAGAATCAAAGAAGATTTCCAGCCAAATGGAAAAATAATGACTTTGGGGAGAGGATGTAGCCTTAGGGGTAGGGCGGTGGACCTCAAATCTGGGGAATCGAGTTCGAGTCTCGGCAAGGACGCACAACATCCTGTGATTCTGGGCAAATCAAGTAATCACCCGGTGCCTAAAAAAATGAATTTGTCTTTAGTAATGCAACTGGTGCTCGTGTAAAGTGCTCTGATGCCTGATACCTTAGGATCAAGTTTGCGCTACATAAAACTCCGTAAAACAAAACAAACTCTGCCTTTAGCTTCATGTTTAAAGTTCGAATATTTAAGCCACACTCCTCCCTACAGGGAGACATGTATTAACAGTCACTAGGCTACTGCGCTTCAACATTGTACTCCAAGAAAAGTAGTGTTGTGGATAAAATGAAATAAACTAAAATAATAGTAGTAGGAAGAGAAAATAAATTACTCAATTGCTATGCAGATGGCACCAGAATGGAGTATGTCAGTATATCTATCTATCTATCTATATTTATTTATTTGAGGGTCAGTCGTGATCAAGTTTTTATGTGGTAGACAAACCAAACCAATGCGGATTCCTTTAATGCAGATTCACACTTTGTCTACTAAACTATCAGGGAGTTTCAAGTTTTGCTCTGGAGGAATTAGTTGTGCCCCCATGCTTACAGCCTTTCTCTTGGGAAAAAGATGTACATGTCTGGATGAATGAGATGGAAGCATGGGGCAGGGATGTTCTAAGCAATGAAAGTAGTGAGGTAGAGGAGTGAAGAGCGCTGCAGCAGTGCATATTTTCACCCGGTACCAGTAGTAGTTGGGCTGTTTTATAGCATTGCGCATGGGCTCATTGGGTTGGGGCGGTCGGTTCTCTGTGCTCCAAGTGGTTCTTTACATGGGTGCACACAGTATGAAATTGTTCAGCAGCTGAGGTGAGAAGCTCTCTTCAGCTCCATATTGTTCAAATCAAGTTGCAGTTGGTGAGAACAACCATCACATTGACGCCTTTGACAAACTCGCCTAAAGGTTTGCTATCGGTAAAACAAAAGAAGCGAATCAAGGACTGTAGCCATAAGTACTTGAAAGATAAAAAACAGATGTGTAAATATTGAAGATATAGCACTACTGGAAACCTCCAGCGGTACCCTGCGAGGAAGCGGTGCTGTTGCTGCCAACAGTGTGTAAAAGAAATGTGCCTGGTCTGGGGCAAACACTTCAGTGTACTCTGAACACATGTGAAAGAACCATGCAAGAAGTAGGAAATAAGGAAACCAATAAATAAGCATTTTCAATGCAATAGGTCTCGTATTTGTCAGAGTTAGAGCTATTGGCGTCATTAGTGACAATGCCTATTACCTATGTGTCTCCGTTTGGAGTGTAGTTAATGTATGAACAGAGACACAGCTGCAGCACTTCGTAGACGACTTAGAATGAGAAATCACCACTGGGACCAGAGAAGTATCTGCAACACTCGTCCAGAGGACTTGGAATGAGAAACTACCGACATGACCAGAGACACAGCTGCAGCACTGCCTAGAGGAGTGAGAACGAGGTATTACCACTGGGACAAGAGAAGCAGCTGCAACACTGCCTAGAGGACTTAGAATGAGGAATTACCACTGGGATAAGAGAAGGATCTGCAGGACTTGTCTAGAGGACATAGGATGAGGAACTACCGACACGGCCAGAGACGCAGCTGCAGCACTGCCTAGAGGACTGAGAACAAGGTATTACCACTGGGACCAGAAAAGAAGCTGCAGCACTGTCTAGAGGACTTAGAATGAGGAAATACCAATGAGACCAGAGAAGCAGCTGCAGCACTGCCTAGAGGACTTAGAATGAGGAATTACCACTGGCACCAGAGAAGCAGCTGCAACACTGTCTAGAGGACTTAGAATGAGGAATTACCACTGGCACCAGAGAAGCAGCTGCAACACTGTCTAGAGGACTTAGAATGAGGAATTTCTACTGGGACCTGAAAAGCATCTGCTTCATTTTCTAGTGATACTAGAATGAGGAATTACCTATAGGACCAGAGAAGCAGCTAGCAGCACTGTTAAGATGATTTAGAATGAGGTAATTATGTCCACAAACACAGATGCAGGTGCAGCACTGCATAGAGGACCGAGTATGAGAAAGTTCCAACAGGACCAAAGAAGCAGCTGCAGCACTGTATAGATGACTTCGAATGAGGAATTACCACGGGAACCAGAGAAGCAGCAGTTGCACTGCCTAGAGGACTCAGAAGAATGGGGAATTACTACTGGGACAAGAGAATCACTTGCAGCACTGTCTAGAAGAATGAGAATGAGGAATTACCAATGATACCAGAGAAGCAGCTATACGCATACCTAGAAGCTTTAAGTATTTAAGCATGCAGCACTTTTATTTTTTTACAATTTAAGCTCTAAATTCTTGCTGAAGCCGATCCTTTTAATGTGGCAGGTATTGAGAACCTGCACTCCTTTCATCTGACATTTGCTGTACTTCTCAGCAATGCTGCATACATTTAACGGACGAGGAGAGGCATTTCGCTTCTAGATGTTCATGTTCATTAAAGGCATAAACTTCTCACATCCCACTCCTTGGACCCTGCCACCACTGGCAGACAGTGTCAGGACACAACCAAGCAGGCCAGGCACTCCCTACTCCAGGCGCTGCCACAAACCACTTCTGAATACAGATTCATTAGGATGTGGTGTACTGGGTAAATTGTCCACGAAGCCAGCAGAATTAAGTCTAATGAGAGTGGGTCCACTTAACGAAAAATAATAAAAACCCCGTCCCTTTAATGTTCAGAATGAAAGGCCCATAAGAAACTTCAGGGAAAAAATGATAAACTGGCTTTTTGCTGCATAGACCGCAGAAAAATTCAACTTGCCTGAAAGCGGAGCATAAGAGACGTCTGCAACAGTGCCAAGTGGCCCTCACATGGTGAATGGTGTGCAATAATAATAATCATCATCATCATAAAAAGAATGTGTGATATTGGACAAATGTCACCCTATACATGGGAGCTTTTGAAATCCTCAAAAGTAGTAGGTGTACAGAACATAAATTAAGCATTCACACAGTACTCCATCCATGCACTAGTGCCTTATCAATCATTCAGTTTGCTTCACTGCATTCCATACCAGCAGCGCCAAATCACATAAAAAGCACAAATCAGGCCCTTGCGCACCAAATCCACTTCGATCCAAGCACACCCACGCGGTAGCATGCTGAACAAAATAACAGGCTAATAGTAAAAAGTAAACGTGGAGGCGACACGGTTAGAGCACTGAATTTGATTGAAGATGGTGACACCATTCACGCAAGCACACAGATGATTGCCACACTTACAAGGACAACTGGATACCTCAGAAAAGCCATCTGCAAAAGTACTGGAAAGGCGCCATCTTTGAAACAAAACCTATTGCATTACAAATGAGGGAAAAAAGAGCTGCATTACTTCCCGCCCACCTCCTCACATATGAAGGAGCCAACGCTGTATCTGCTCCTTGTAGCACGACCGGACAAATAGAGTTTGAGCCGAGCCTTTCACTGGAGTGGGGCAAAGCAGAGCTTGCAGAATGACGAACAGAGTTTAACTAGACGTGCTGGCAAAGAAGATAAAGAAAGGAGCGTGCCGCTATAGTAAAAGCGGACCGCGCTACCAAAAAAAATAATAATATAGATGAAAAGGTGCAAGTTGGGTGAGTCGCGCATTTTGTAAATATGATGCGGCCGCCATTACTAATAAAAATAAATGCGTTGCAGGAAAACATGTTGTGGGTGGATTGGGAGAAAATCATTTAAGAAAGTAGTGCTCACAGACTAGAAAAAGCAGACCATGTAACAACACAAGTAAAAAGTCCAGTCCGCATAGGAGGTTACAAATGTAGACAAGGCATTAGTTACTAAGGAGGGACTAACAAGTCTATTAACGAATCAGAAGCAACCTTTTAGAAAGGACAGTAACAGGATCCAATTGAAAGGATGGGCGGAGAGTGGGCAGGGCTTAAAGTCCATACCTGAATACAGCATGCCTCGCAGAGCAGCGCATGCGCTGCGGAGGCTCAACCTAAAAATCAGAAGTGTCAGGGGTGAGATAACAGTATGGAAATTGGTGATTGCAAGAGAAGATTTCAGGTCAAGATGACTTGTGCAAAATAAATGTCACTATGGCGGCTGCCTGCTCATAAATAGGAATGAGGATTCACTGCATACACATGCATACACATGCACAATGACTGGTTAACCATGATATTTATGAGCAACTGTGAGAAGCACTTACAGGGCGCTTCGCTAGGTGGCAGAATACTCCTCATTTGCACATAGGAGCGTCAAAACCTATGAGTAAATTGGGCTTATGTTAAGAATGAGTTTACACTTGACTAACTAATGTGCATTTGTTTCTGGGAGAAGGTAAAATCAGAAAAGAGAAAATGAAGGTCTAACGAGTTAATGTTCATCTTCTAGTAGCAGGTTGCAAATGGTACACATAAATTGACATATCTATGAAATACTCTTACTACCTCTCTAGAGAGGCTGATGAGTCAATACTAATGCCACGTTTAAATGTGAAGATTTCCAGGAAAGAACTTGATGACTAAAGTATTTGTCTAAAGCTTAAAACGTGTTGGTTTAATAATGATGATGATAGCAATTTATAGCGCACACCTACTCCAAGGAGTCTCCCGGTGCGAAAGAAACTGGATCAGAATATGAAAAGAGGCTCAGACTTGCACAAAGAGCCACATCTTAAGTTTCTTCTTAAACACTGCCACTTTGCTCAAAGTCTGCAGTCCCAGAGGAAGCAGATTCCAGGCTGCCAACCCCAGGTACACTAGAGACCTTCCACCTAATCTTGCACACTGAATCTTGGGGAACTCCACAAAAAATGTATTGTCGGATCTCCAATCAATCAGTCAGGGACTTGTAAGCGCGCTACTCACCCGAGAGGGTCTCAAGGCTCTGAGGTGGTGGTGGTGGAGGGAGTGTGGGGGGGGGGGGTTCCTGCAGACCTGTTTAGCCAAAGAGCCAGGCCTTGAGGGTCTTTCTGATGGTGTTCAGGGAGGGGGCACGTCTGATGTCTGCCGGTAGCTCGTTCCAGGTCTTGGCTGCAATGTGAGAGAAGGATCTTCCGCCGGCTCTGGCTCTGTGAATGCACAGGGTTTCGGCCAGTACGAGGTTTGAAGATCGGAGGTTTCTTTTGGGTACATGGAAGTTGATTGTCGTTGAGGTATTTGGGTGTGTAGGCATTTGTAGGCGTGAGTGAGGATTTTTAAAGTGACTCTTTTCTCCACAGGAAGCCAGTGGAGACTTTGCAGGTGTTGGCTGATGTGTTTGTGTCGGGGGATGCAGAGGACAAGTCTGGCGGCGGTGTTCTGTATTGTCTGGAGTTTGCGGAGTAGGGACTTGATGCCGGCGTAGAGTGCGTTTCCATAGTCCAGTCTGCTGATGATGAGTGTGTGGGTGACTGTCTTCCTTGACTCAGGGTGGGATCCACTTGAAGGTCTTGCGGAGGATGTTGAAGCAGCTGGAGGTGACGCCGCTGACCTGTCAGTTTATGGTGAGTGTCGAGTACGATGCCGAGGTCCTTGGCGTGGTCTTAGTTGTCTTGTGGGGTTATGAAAGTCTGCTCTAAGGTAGGGGGTGTCTGATTGATATAAGGCATCATGTACTAATACAAGAGCCTTAAATGTGACTGATGAGCAGCCAATGGAGTGCACGCAATTGTGGCGAAATTAGTGTTCTCATAGGAACATTTAACAGTAGCCGGGTCGCCACTTTCTGGATCACTTGGAGTTACCCATAGGGTAGTCTGGTAAGCAAAAATATAGTGCATTGCCATAATTGATTCTACAATAGACACTGTTTTAATTGATCTTCAGCTAAATGCTTTGACGCAGAGTTTTCCAATCAATTATCCTACTCACTTTCCTTTCTGAGACTTATCACCTGTGAAACCAACAGAAAACCAGGTTGATGAGTGAAGTATGGTACCTAAAAGCGCCAATCCACACACCCTCTTTCACGATTCCAGTTGTGCAGCCTTCACAGCACTTCTTTTTACATTTTCTTTGGGTGAGAACGTAGAAATTTGCAACGTGAAATTGTGGGTTGTGTGTCTCTGTCACATGACTTCTTGTCCACCTGATGTCCTCAAGAGGGCTTCATTATAACTGCATTCATCTGTATGACAGAAGTAGTATTAGCGGTTAATGATGTGTCACTAGCCCAATTGTAGGTGCCCTTACATACCTAAGAATTGTTTCACTTTTTTTTGTTTACCATGTTATGTCTATTAGTTTTCCATAAATTGTAGATACAATGCGAACAAGGCATCACATCAACAAAAAAGGAAACTATCAAGAATAAATTCTACAACATTTCCCCCTGCCCCTATAAAGACAGGAATGTTGAATCATAATGCTTTCTATCAGTACTAGGTAACAGTTGTTGTTTCTATCACATCCCATCAGGAAACTAAAAGATTGTGCAGCCTAATAATGAAACATGTTTAAAGCTCGTCAACGAGTCAGGCAGGTTAGATGGGGTAGAGTCTGTGGCAAATAAGTTAACAACCTCAATTAAAAGTATAATTACACAGGTTTTAAAAAATGGATTTGATTTATTTCTGTAGAGCGCATGATTAACAGAACAGGCACACTGGCACACAGAAACAAAAAAAAACCATGAACCTGTTTATAAAGCTTTCCAGAAGGCAGAATCAGAATGAATGGCTTTGAGGTGCACATGGAGATTATTTCGTATCCTAAAGTCAGACATGCTAATACCATTTGATGTGAGTCATGGAGAGCAAAGGTTGAGTGCTAGATCCAGTGTTCTTTCCTGAAATATGTTAACTGAAATGTTCATTTAGCCAGGACTGTTTGGTCTCATACAATATCTGAAGCATAAGGTAAAGATCCTTACATGTAATACTCTGCTTGAGGTGGAGCCAATGAGGTCTAGCTAATGAGAGAGACATGGTCAATTTCAGTTGGGCGAGTTTATGGAAGGAAACGTTTTGAATACTCTGCAGCTTAGCAAGACTGCTTTGGATAAACCAAGATAGAGAATGTTACGGTAACCCATTATCAGCAGAACACTTGAGCATGATGTTTATGTGGCAGAAAAGGTAGAACTTTTTTTGGGCATCCTTATGTTTAGAAGCAAACAGCAGAAGCTGCATTTAATTTTGCAGTATTACTCCCAAAAATGTACCTTTTTTCCTCCCAGGAGGAAGCACCACCAGGAGATAGTAGCCACATGAAGTTTGTCAACCAACTGTGTCATTGCCTACCTGCGGAATTTTTGTTGTGATGGTATTTATTTATTTTTTAAATGTTGCAAAATTCATTCCTGAACTCCATGTAAATCACATTTGCAATTGGTCTTTAGGTTTGCTGATTGAGACACACATTTAACTGAAGACTGTCTGCGTAAGATTAAGCCAGACAGGCATAGTATTTGATTAACTAAGTCAATGGACACACCTGTGCTGTAATTAGTACAAATGAAAGCGATGAACCTTGCAGGACTCCATGAATGAATGATGGCCGATGATGTACAACTATAAGGTGGTAAGCCAACTAATTGGGTATAGCCCTCAAGAAAAGAGAAGCATCAACCTTGGTTGGACCCTGTGATCCCTAATTAAGCGCGATGGGTTAAAAGGATAGAGTGGTTAACTGTCGCAAAGAATGCCCAGAGGTTCAAAAGAATAAAGGCAGTGAAATTGCCCTGGTCCCCAATAAAACGTACCACATCCATGACACGTGTCAGAGCGGTGTCTATGCCACGACAAGGGTAGAAAACAATTTCCCTGGATCAATGCCATTCACATCTTACTAGTGCGGAGCAAATTGTTTTGCTACAATATGTTGAGATTGCCACTGGAAGGTAGCAGAGAGCTATGTGTATCCGAATTAATTATGTTAACAAGAGCTGGAGACAAGTTTTCTGCCACAGGTCTATCCAGATTAATTATGGTAAGAAGAGTTGGAGAATGTGCTAAAAGGCACGACTGGAGAAAAGAAACTTGAATGAAATCGTCCGGACCAGATTCAACTAGCCCAAGAACTGAGGCCACTTCCTCATGTCATGATTTGTTGGACTAAGGCTGGAGCAGGTGCTGGCTGGAGATTTTAGGGAGAGGGACAAGGGGAAAGTGATTGGTAGCAGAGTGTGAACTTTTGATGTCGGCATACATTTGATTAATTTTACAGGTAAACATTATGCACACTATTCTCAGAACACCGGAGACTTGGAGGCAACAGAGAAAACAAAGGAAGGTTTCAGAAATTATTTTTTTAAAGATTTTGGATCATAGAATGTTAATGAAGAGGACATCTGATTTGACGCTCAAAAGGTATTTCTTATAGATTTCACTTGCAGATTGTTGCAGATCGTGTCGGCCTCTGAGTACACGAAATCAGGCCACTTGCCCTCAAGCGCTCCAAGATCAAGTGATTTTGAGCCGTCTGAGAACCATTTGATAGCACATTGTTACTTCGAACCTTACATGTCCTAAGAGGGGCATCCTGATCAAGCACGTGTGAAGGGAGCGGGGGGTTGATGAAGGGAGGGAGAGCCTCTAGGACAGAGTCAAATTAAGCTTCTGGTTTAAAAGGAACAGTAGCAGGTGCCATGGACTGGTTCTCCTCTCAATACTTAGAGCTCTTCTTTCTTCGCACTTGCCACATTTGTAAGTAGATCTTTCTAGTCACATCTGACAAACGTTAGTGATTCAAAATAACCTCAAATAAGGCTGTGTCTGGGACCCAAAATAATTTGGGCTATATCTGGCAAACTTCCAAACCAAACCTTTATTTCTACGTATGACATATTTTGAATGTTGGGTTCACAATAAAGACTTCCTATTGAAGCCACCCTAAACAGACTTATTCAAGAGCGTAATTAAACAATCTCATTTAAACAGGTGGCATTCATCAGTCTCGCAATATCGCACAAGGAGTTCAATCACAGAGCATTGTTGGTTAGTGGTAAAATGATTACGCAGTTATAAACAACTCTTCCTTGATGGTCAGTCTTCTATCTTATCACAGAACCACTTTAAAATTGCACGACAATTTAAAACAAGGGTTACAAATCAAGCCCGCTATGGACTTTAAAGGAAAGAGACATTTCCATTATGGCTTATACATTTAATTTCCTTTTTCTTTAAAGTTTGAGCAGTGTCGTAATGCCTGAAAGTGTCCATATTTAAAATATTGAAATAATTATACCAAGTTTTTTAAACAAACTTACATTTAACAGAAGACACAATGTTCAAGCGATTAAACCATGAAATTGACAACTGGCTGATGTTTTATGTAGTACATTGTTAGTACATTGTTAGTTGTCTTTCTAGTCTTTCCTAAGAATACCTGTACTTCATGTTCTATATTCTATGTTCCTTGTGTGTTTGCTCTGTGGGTTCTACATTGTGGCAGTTGACTGGTTGCTGCTGCAGTGGAGGGTCTGCTCTTACTCCGCCTCTTGACTTACAATAAAGAAGTCTATCAACTACGTCTGCTGTCTCCTGGATCTCTTTACTACAATATTTTGGCGACGAGGATGGGATTCTTTGCTGCCCATAGACGCTCCTGAATTTTTTTATTGTTACATTGCACAATGAGCTGGTCTCTAATTAGCTCAGTCATATTGCCAAATTTGCACTTGACGGACATTTCGCGCAATCTGGAAACAAAGTCATCTATGCTCTCACCCATTTTCTGACTTTTAGTGTAAAACTTGTATCTATTCATTACAAGATTTTCTTCCTTTGCATATCTGACTTCAAGACGAGAAATTGCTTCCTTATACTCTTCTAAAGGAGCTTGTGCACCAGCTTGAAGAACCTGTGGCAAGAATCTAAAAACACGTTGGCCCTCTTTACCAAGTGAGCTCAAAAGAAGAGCTTTCTTGCGCTTAGCAGAGTATTCTTGTGCATCCAAGGCATCCAAGTAGTTCTCAAACATGGGAAACCAATCTTCCCATGATATGCTGGGTTGGCCTGGGATAGAAAGAAAACTAGGTGGTAGAACCACAGTGCCACTTTGTAAGGCTACCTGCTCAGACATGACTGAGATATAGTGAGGTAAGACGAGTAAACAAACACAGAGTCAGTGATGGGTTGACTGTTGAAATAATCTGTAACAATCAAGGCAGTCAATAAGGTCATAAAATAGTCATAGGCAATTGGAGATAAATAAGACTAAATAGTGAAAGCAGAGCAGCGTATGAGCAAAAGTCGATAATAAAATTGAATTAAAGTAGAGCTTTACTTGATAAGAATGCGCAAAAGACGTGTGCATAGTCGTTGCATAGCTGGAGATGAATCAGTTACCATGGTAACTCAAAATGGCTTTGAAATACGTGCTGACGTATTAACGTGATGTTGACAATTCCCCACGAAGACGTGTTGACGTTGCAAGAAGCGTCGCGCTGAGCGTACTGACGAGGAGACAGGAAGCGTGGAGAGAAAGCAAGCAGGCAGACGTCACAGAGTCCTTCACCAACTCCCCTTGAAGACTCTAATGCGTCATCATTCGGACAGAGAAATAGACGGGAGCAGGAGACGGCCAGGGAAAGAAGCGGTGAGTGAACGGAGGAGGCAAACAGTAAACGATTCAAATTAAAACTTGCCAGTTCATAGAAGAGGGTGAAGATTCCTCTAGAAGTCCTCCGTGACCGTGTCCATGTCACTGTGTGTAGGGAAAGAAAAGCCGGATTCAGCTCAAATCGGTCTGCTCTTTACTCGTAGACCAAGGAATTCGATGGGTTCGAAGAAAAACCGAAGGAGTGCCCAAGGTTGTCTATTTTCAGGACGACATCCTGATTTATGGTCTTACTGAATGTCAGCATAATTCCACTCTCAGAGTTGTCCTGGAGAAATTATCTAATGCTGGTCTTACACTACGCAAGGACAACTGTTTGTTTGGGGTGAGTCAAGTGGACTATTTGGGGTACACCATCACCTCCTCTGGCATCAAACCCAAAAGAGACTTGTGTGAGGATATTCGCTCTGCACCCCCACCTTGTGACAAAGATCAGTTACGTTCCTTTATGGGATTAATAGAATACTATTCAAAGTTTGTCAAGAATTTTTCTGATAAGACTGTTTGTATAAGATCTCTGCTTAAACGTGGTGTTGCTTTCACCTGGGGGGTTGAACAGCAGGAATGTTTTGTAAATATCAAAAATGAGATTTGTGATGCCAAGATGTTGTCTTCCTTTGACATTCATAATAAGTCAATTGTCACTGTGGATGCTAGCGCGCATGGTTTGGGTGCTATGCTGTCACAATTGAAAGGGGCGTCGGAAGTCACCATTGCTTTCGCCTCTAGGACCCTTACTGACACAGAAAAAAATTATTCTGTTATCGAAAGGGAGGCGCTAGCTGCATCTTGGGCTGTTGAATACTTCCGCACATATTTGTGGGGCATGAAATTCATTTTAAGGTCTGATCACAAGCCTCTTATCAAGGTCCTTTCTCCTGGTGGGGCGGGAAAGGGTTTGGCTCGGCTCATGAAGCTGGCGGCCAGATTACAGGAATTTCAGTACTCTATGGAATACATTCCTGGTTGGAGGAATGTCCAGGCCGATTGTCTTTCGAGGCTGTCTTTGGACTGGCGTTCTCCTCACAATTCGGTGGTGCCTTTAAATTTGGATGATGTTGCGGTCGCTTCAGTTGAGGATGCTGTCTTTGTGGGTGAAGGTGTTTTTTCCTCTAGTGATTGGTCTAAGGAAATGACTGTTGATACTACTCTTCAGGAGGTTATCAAACTCATCAGGTTGGGGTCTAGACGTGAGAGCTCTGTTTCTGTTTCTGTTAGACCTTATATTAAGGTCTTGGATGAGCTTTCAATTGTTGGTGACATTCTTTTCAAAGGTGAGAAATGTATACCACCCTTTGGGTTGAGGACTAAATTGTTGGCTTTGGCACATGAGGGGCATATGGGCCAGACCCTCACTTAAAGACGCATTAAGGACCACTTTTGGTGGCCTGGTGTTGATTCCCAGGTTGTTGATTGGATTGAGAATTGCTCTTTATGCAGGGAAGGTGAGAAGCATTTAAAAACTGGTCCTAAAGTTGTTTCTGGTGCGCACATTCTGAGTCCAAATTTACCCTGGCACACAATTTCTCTTGACTTCATTGGTCCCATGGGTGAGTTAGGTGAAACTGACAGATTTGCTGTTGTGGTTGTTGATGTCTTCACTAAGTGGTTGGTGGTCCATTTCACCAATGATATCACTACACCCAATACCATCAGATTTTTAGGAAATCTTTTCAAGGATGAGGGTTTGCCTTCTATCATTATTACCGATAATGGTCCACAGCTCACATCCAAAGATATGCAATTTTTCTTGAAAGAGTGTGGTATCTCCCATCATCGTACGTCCTTGTACAACCCCCAAGGCAATGCTGTTTGTGAAAGGGCGAATAAAGTTGTCAAGGGCATTATCCAGATGGCATCCAGTGGTGGTCATATTGTCAGGAAAATGGTGAACAAAATGTTGTGGGCCTATCGTACCACCCCCTTAGCTAGTGGAGATTTGTCTCCTTTTCAGGTGATGAGAGGACGTGATCCTGGTTTGAAGTTGTTTCCGTCCTGGATGAGGAATGTTGTCACTTTGCAGGGTAATGTTTTGGATGGTGAGCAAACCAAGGTTGGTGAATTTTCTTCCCGGACTCTTTCTTCATCTCCTTTTTCCGTAGGTGATTTGGTCAAGATTAAGTTGGGGAGGTTACAAAAAGGTTTGTCAAAATTCAAGGGACCATTCAAGGTCAAGAAGGTTCTCAATCATTGTGTCATTCTTAATAATGGGGAGTGTTGGAACTTTAGGAGGGTTGCTCTTTATAAGAGGGAGAAGTCTTCTGCTTCTTCGCCTCCTCTGCCTAGTGATGGTTCCACTTCTCCCATTCCCGTTGCTAGTAGCCCTTCTACTAGTGGCTACTTGTTAGCTAATGACACGCCCACTGGTTCTCTTGTCCAAAATGAAGTCAATGTCTCTGGTGGTGGCGATGCTCCTGCTCTTTCGCAGGATCTCGCTCCTGATCAAAGTAGTTCCAGTTGTACACGTTCTCTTAGGCCTCGGCGGCCTCCTGCTTATCTGCAAGATTTTGTTTGTTAAGTTTCCTTTATTTGTTTTTTTTTTTTTCCTTTTCCTCAAAAAACAGAAAGGGAGAAGATGTGTAGTACATTGTTAGTACATTGTTAGTTGTCTTTCTAGTCTTTCCTAAGAATACCTGTACTTCATGTTCTATATTCTATGTTCCTTGTGTGTTCGCTCTGTGGGTTCTACACTGTGGCAGTTGACTGGTTGCTGCTGCAGTGGAGGGTCTGCTCTTACTCCACCTCTTGACTTACAATAAAGAAGTCTATCAACTACGTCTGCTGTCTCCTGGATCTCTTTACTACATTTTACACATGCTATAGTTAGGCAAATGTTCACAACCAATGCTGGCAGCTCACTTTTTAGGCACATGACTTTGGATCATGATGGGAGCACGATTACTTCAGAATATGTTTGCAGCAGATTGGTACCACTCTGTGCCTGACAAAAACACGTCACCCCGCTGTGCTTTTTTGGGAAGACGGCATAGAAGGTTGGAGGTGGCTTGCGCGTGGGTGCTGAGTGTGGATGAGTAAGACAATGGTACTTGCACAAGTTTAAAAAAAGCAATTCCCCACCATAGGATGCGACACGTTCTAGTGTCTCATAGGCAGTTCCATGTGTCCCACTCCCTCCTCACTCTAGAGATTATGGCTATTCCTCATTCACTTAAGACAACATTTGGGTTAAACACCACTAGTAGTCCGAGTATCAAGTGTCCGTTGCTATGGTAAAGTTAAAAAATATTTCAGCACCAAAGTACTATCTACCGAGCAAGTTCCCAGGTGCCAATTAGGCCCAAATTCAGTCTTCCTTGCACCTGCAGAATCAGAGTTCTTCACACACAGTCGGACTCCCTTAACGACCTGTGGTTTCTCGTGGATCCTCCTGGCAGGATACGTTTGTCAGTCCATCCATCGATGGAGATAAGCTGATGTGAAGTTCCTGGTGCTGGTACCTCATCCCAATGTAGGAGCGTGGAGGATTCAGATTACTCCTCTGGCGATGCTCCGAGTCAGGTTGCACTTCTTGCTAGTTCGAGTGTCCCCCCCCTCTGGCTTATGGGGTCACCTCTTCTGCAGACAACCATCAACCTGATCGGTACAGCATATGTCTGCAGGGCGGCCCCTCTTGGCATACTGAGTTGTTGGCGCTTCACCGCAATAGGACTACGGTGCACTCCATATGGCAATCTCTCAACGACTCCAGTACCAGGGCACTCTTCAATTTTCATCCACCTTCACAGTGGCAAAATGTTCCATCATTCAGTACCCTCACCAAGCAAACCTACAGCCTTGTCCCTCCTATGTTCTACAAAATTATTTACATTATTTCTGCTTCCAGTCCACCTTAACCTGTTGTACAAATATGTTAATTTCCGTTTCCCTATGAAGACAGTTCTAGTAATCCTGGTACTCTCCTTGTTCTCCCTTATTTCACACATCTGCAGGGCACCAAAAACAACAACAAAAATGTCACCATCAGCTATAATATTTCATATTGGGATAAACGTTTCCTCTATAGATTCTATTACTGCACTAGAAGCTGTGTCCCTGACCAACTTTCTACCTCAATCCATTCCTCCCTGTCCAGCCGATCACTTAAAAATCCTTACTCCATTTTAGTACAGGTGGATAATACCCTAGTGTTAAAAATGGGGTCTCTATTTGGCAGTCGTCTACACCCTGTGGGACCCTCACTCTACTCAGGATAAGGGATTCACACAGCTAAGATAACCCCTGCTCACGCCCTTGGTAGCTTGGCACGAGAAGTCAGTCTTATATCAGAGTCAATCTTCAAAGCAATTGTACATACACACACAATTACGCAATAAAAACACTACAAAAAGAGTCAACACCAGTTTAGAAAAATAGCAAATATTTGATTAAAACAAACTCAAAACAACATAAATCCAGCATGCACAAGTAAAGATATCACTTTCCACAGGTTAAATAAGTTCAGTCCATAGAAATCTATGAATGTGATTCTTTTAGCACAAAGTACCTTTGATTTTTCAGAATTCACAGACAAAACAGGCCCTGGGGAGGTGAGGCGCTGGAAAAGCAAAGCAATGCGTCGGTTCCTTACTGCCAGGGGAGGTGATGCATCGGTTCCTTATTGCTAGGCAGGGTCTGGACTCTTACTGATCTCAGATTCTCTGCCCATGTCTCTGCTTTGGGCACTTTATAAGGCATCATGAGTCCGATTTTGTAGTCTGTCACCACTTGTTTCATGACCTCACATACAGAGTAAACTAACCAGAATTATAACACAAACTAGAGTGCACTTACAATGCTGATGTTTAGTTCACTATGTTGTAGGTATCTCCGAGTCAGCATGCAAATGCGTGCTCTTCTTCCCTATCTGACGGTTCTCTTTGCTTCATTACCTGGACCACCTGAGCCCCTTGCTCCTGCCAAAACGTCCCTTCAATGCCAAGCACAAGAACATAACTTTCATACCTTTTTCTTTCTTGTCTGCACATTTTCTTATCTGCATCCTGACTACACACTTCCAACTTTCTCCTTCTGCTACTTCCTCTTATCCACAGTCAATCACTAACTTTGAAGACCTGCCATGTGGCATTATGCGCACCTAGCTACAGCCACTCATACCACCTTTTGTTTGTGAAGTCCAATCCCCCGGTAGTTCCCCACTCTTTAGTTTTGCGTCCTTTGTAACTGCCTCAAGACATCCCTCCCTTCTGTCCATTATGACAGGTGTGCACCATTTTCAGCTATACATTGGTGCAGTTTTTCAGGGTGGCATTCCAGCCACTCCTGCTTGCTGTTTGGCTGTGGGGCACCCCGTATCAGCACTTTCCCCTGGTGTCTTTTCCTGAGGAGGGATGGTGTTTCTGTCTCTACTCCCTTCAATCATGTGTCAGAGGCAGTCCACTGGCTTTTACTCCCTTGTGGCCACTTTAAGATTGCAGACTTGGAGTACTCTCGTTCATTGTTTCTACCTCAGACTCGGGTGCATGGGTAGTTGTCCTCACTCCTGGTCATTGGAGAAACCACTGCCCCTCTATCAGCTGTCACTTCATAGGGCTGATGCTCCATTTCTCTGTTAAGTGATGCTGAGGTCCCCATTATTACTTCGGAAAGGTGGCCTCTCTTCCATGCATGTTTCCCTATTCTATGGTCCTGGCTCTCTTCAGCATTCCCCTTTTTGTTCTGTACTGATTTGTTGCTGTTATGTGTACTGCAGGTCCACTTTTTCTATTTCTGGCTGCCACCTGCCACCCACTAGGTCACACTCTTCTCGCTGTGGAAGCAGCCACTACAGAGACGCCATTGGGGCCAACTACCAGGCAGATCAGTACCACTGGAGTTCTTCTGCCGAACGTCCTCACCTCAACTCTACCATTCATTTTGCAAGACATGCTGATGAACCAACAGACCTAGACCATCATGGCTAGTGTTAAAGCTCTGCCATTTTCTGAAAAGAAGAAACCCTTTATTCCTCTTTCCATGCAGCAGAGATTCCCCATCATTAGGCCTCTGGCAAGCTTGCTGTTAGGCAGCCCATGTGCGGCTACCAGTTCCCTAGTCCCAAATCCCATCTGGTGATGGAACCTGCCTCTTACTTCCTTTTTTAGGTTTCGCTGGGGGGCGGAGCCGTTAGGCTCCTCCTCCAGAGAAATCTGTAGTTTCTAGTATGGGTGACTTGAACACGCCTCTCTGCTTCATTGGCTAGCTCCATAAATGGAGGCTAGCCATTGGAACAGAGAGGCGTCCGTCAATGCCGGACCAGACACGGGGGCGTTCCCGAGAATCTTTGGCTTTTGGCTACGTCATGATACGTCAGCCAAAAGCCGGGAACGCCCCCGAGAAGAGCTGGCCCGATCGCTGTGCTCATCGGCACAGATTCAGGGGTGAGGGGAGACCCGTGGTGTTTCCCTGTGCCTTATAGTCCCCCGTGTCGATCTGCTGGCGAGGAAGCAGGCTGACCACGATCTGCGGCCCGAAAATCTCTGGCCGCTAAATCACCGTCGCGGCCCGGGGCCAGAAACACCCTCTGCAAGCTGTGTTCGTGACCGGGAGCTGCGGTAGCTGAGATCGAAGCCGCCGCGCTCCCATTGGCCACAGGAGTCGAGCCCCCTCACTGACGCCGCGACGGGATTGGCCCGTGCGCCGTCGCGTCACTACTGAAGCTGTGCAGGGATTGGCCGCTCAAGGTTCGTCATCGTGGGTTGCCCCGGGAGCCGCACTGCCGTTGGCTGACTCCCGGGTGGTTGTGAGGGCTCGCCTGCAAAGCAGCGACCTGATTGGGCCATCGGCGGAGGAGCTGCACCTGAAGCACGACGAAGAGCCTCCCGGAGGAGACCCATCCCCGCCGAGGAGACCGTGAGTGCCCCTGTGCCCCCGGCCTGCCGTCCCAACTGCCGAGTGCCTGCATAACTCCCCCGCCGCTCGTAGGATTGTCGAGAGCGGGCGGGAGAGCAACCGGGACCGGCCGGGGCAAGGAGCGAGTGTGCTCTGTTAGGCGCGGGGCGCCTAAAGTCCTCTTCATTTTGCTCACTATAAAGGATAAATCTGCAATTAGGCATTTTCATATATTCATAATTCTAACAATTGCAAAATAGGGGAGATCACAAGTTCCCCTTTGCTGGTGTCTACTAAATGAGCTAAATGTGGATACTGACGCTCTGGAAAAGCAGACAGGTGGCCCATGTGATAGTCTAGAATGGGACATTTAAGAAGGTTTGGGGCGCATTCCTCATTCACATGAAGTGTTCTGAGTCGGCAGGATTTTTCCTTCAGCTCTTGTCATGGATTTTATTAAGGACGTCATGCTTTTAAAAGGCTTCTTCATGAATTTGAGGAAGGGCGGAGGATGTTTCCTGTTCTGCAGCCGACCAGAGAGTCCACCATTTTTAAAGGATTGTGGAAACATCAAGTTTGGCGGGTTGGGACTTGGAGAACTGCTCCTGTCGTGTTCTGTTGCCCCAAGGAAAGACAGGACGCGATGGTAAGTGACAAGCCTTCTTTTATTGCATTGGCGCTCAGCTCACATGTCTCCTGACCTCTTGCCTCGAGGTCCAGCCCTGTAGTGTCTCCTGTCCCTTCCTGTGCCCTCCCCTCATCGGAAGCGGTGTCCGATGTCCTCTGGCCTCTGCCCTTTTCCCCAGGGTCCTAGTTTCCCTGGCCCAGTCATGACATCTCCTTTACAATGGTCTGTGACTGCTCGGATCACCTTGATTCTGTTCTTAATTAACACGGGAGAACACAATACTAGAAATTACTGGAGAAGAAAAAGACGTGTGTACCACAAGGCTGGAGAGTTTGTGAGGAGAACCATCATTAGGCATCAAGTTCCTTCAGGACGTAGTGGCAAATATATGTAATATATTGTTATGACTCCGTGAAGCTTCGGGAGCCCCGGACGCCGCCTCGCCCTTTATGAAAGAGCCGCTGTGCACCCGCCTTCATAAAAAATGGGGTATACATAGCTGGCGAATGCTTTTCCCTCGCAGCTGATGTAAGGGGAAAAATGCTTTTAGATATATGTAGGTTGTGTGCGTGCTGGCAGTTTTAAGTGTGTTTATGTAAGAGTGTAAATGAGTAGGCAGAGTGTGTGTTTGTATATGTATAAATATGTATGTGTAAGTGAAGGTCAAGTGGAATGTAATTGCACTTCCGCTACCCCAGGCTCGCATCGGATAGGCTGAGCCTGCCTCCGTGTCTGCAGCATCCTGGCCGGCCGCCTTCTTCTCCGCTCCCGAGGCTGGCCCCTTCAGCCCCCGGACTACACAAGGACCCTCACCCCTCTCTTCATGCCACCTCCTGCAGCCCCCGCCTCCATTCTCCCCAGCCGCGCTTTGTCCTGCGCCCCGCTTCAGCCACCGGACTGCACGAGGACCCCCACCCCTCTCTTAACGCCACCTCCTGTGGCCCCCGCCTCCGTCCTCCCCAGCCACGCTGTGTCCTGCGGGCACCAAGGCCGGGGGTCTCAGCAGCACCTCTGCTGCGCTTCTTTCACTCAAAGCACCTGGACCCTCCTCTTCCTCGGCAGGCCCCGGCTGCACAACCTTGTGCCTCACGCGAGCTCAGGCTAGCGCCTTGACCTCCTCCTCTACCTGACCAGGCGCTGTGTGCGAGTCAGGGGAGGCGCGCTGGACCGTCCTTCCCTAAGGGCTGCGGATCTCCCAGAAGTGTGGCCCAGTCCATGCATGAGGGGTGTCATCTTACTGTACAGAGGACCCCCCGTCTGAGTTATGTGCGTCTCCGTGCACAGAAGACCCTGGTCACCCCTCCTCTCCTCCTGTTGTGATGACTGTGGATTCCCCTGACCTGTGGTCATTACATCGTCTGCTCCCTGGTTTGTGGTTTCAGCGGACCTCCGAGGACTCTGTGCTCCGTGACATTTAACTCATGCTTTGAGAACGGGGTTTTCCTGGCTCCGAAGACTGTGGGTTCCTCTCTACAGAGGACAGCAGGCCCCCCTTCTATCGGGACTATGGATTTTCCTGCACTGAGGTCCGTGGACATGCTGCTCTGAGGGAGGTGGACCAGTTGTTGTGTTGTCATCGGACCACCTGCGGTGAGGACTGTGGACTCTCAGCTATAGGGTCTGCGAATCCCCTACTTTAAGGTCTGTAGGGTCCCGTTTTAAGGACAGTGCATCGGCACGCTTTGAGGACTGTGGGCCCGTCCCCTCCGGTCTGTGGACTCCTGCTTTCATAGGGTAACCAGCCCGTGCTATGAGGACAGTGGATCACTCTACCCTATGGACTCTGGTGTGCCCCACGCGGTGGGTGGTGCACCCTTGCTCTGAGGTCTGTGGCTGTCTCCTATGAGGGTTGTGGACTCCTGGCTCGGGGGGCTGAAGACTCGCTCCGTCTGCCCTGGCTTTGGGGTCTGTACATCGCGGTGCTTCATGATTGTTTTGCTTCCTGTGGGGGAGGTGGAGGGGGGGATGCTGTTTAATATATTGACAGTCTCACTTTAGGTCTCTCCATACCCTGCAGCGGGAGTCCACATTAGCTGCCATGCACCAGCTCTCCATCTCTCCTTGAAGGCAGCAAGCTGTGCTCCTGGCTATGAACCCAGCATCCCTCCTTATGTGGACAGCGAGCTATGTTCCAAACTCCTCTTTGGCCCTGCGTTGTCCTCTGCCTCTCCTCTCTGCCTCAGCGTTGTCACCTGCCTCTCCTCTCTGCCCCTGCGTTGTGTCCTGCCTCTCCTCTCTGCCCCTGCGTAGTCACCTGCCTCTCCTCTCTGCCCCAGTGTTGTCACCTGCCTCTCCTCTCTGCCCTTGCATTGTCGCCTGCCTCTCCTCTCTGCCCCTGCGTTGTGTCCTGCCTCTCCTCTCTGTCCCTGCGTTGTGTCCTGCCTCTCCTCTCTGCCCCTGCGTTGTTTCCTGCCTCTCCTCTCCGCCCCTGCCTCTCCTCTCCTGCGTTGTATCCTGCCTCTCCTCTCCTCTCTGCAGTGTGTCCTGCCTCTCCTCTCTGCAGTGTGTCCTGCCTCTCCTCTCTGCCCCTGCGTTTTCCTGCCTCTCCTCTCTTCTCTGCAATTGCGTTGTGTCCTGCCTCTCCTCTCCTCTCTTCCCGTGCGTTGTGTCCTGCCTCTCCTCTCTGCGTTGTGTCCTGCCTCTCCTCTCTGCCCCTGCGTTGTGTCCTGCCGCTCCTCTCTGCCCCTGCCTTGTCACCTGCCGCTCCTCTCTGCCCCATGTCCTGCCACTCCTCTCTGCCCCTGCGTTGTGTCCTGCCGCTCCTCTCTGCCCCTGCGTTGTCACCTGCCTCTCCTCTTTGCCCCTGCGTTGTGTCCTGCCTCTCCTCTCTGCCCCTGCGTTGTCCTGACTCTCCTCTCTGCCCCTGCGTTGTAGAAGACCTGGCACATGTTACTTGAGGCACACTGGAGTGGTGGTGTTAAAGACAGGGGCACTGCTTTCAGAGTCTTTGGCTCCTAAGGGGGACCCCAATCACCTACCAGCTCTTTCACAGGAGCACAACATTTCCATGCTCCCCCCATCTGACCAAAGCTTCCATTCCAGACGACAGACCCCGGTATCTCACAGAGGATCACACAACACCACATACATAAGACCACACACACACCACACAAACACCCCACACACACTCACCAGGCACACAACCACACACACACACACACACACACCCAGCCGTCAGTGCACACTTTCAACAGGCACACACAACACCAGTCGTCACTGCACGCTTTCGCCAGGAACACCAACACACACCCACACACACACCACCAGCTGTCAGTGCACGCTTTCACTAAGCACATACAATACCAGCCGTCATTGCACGCTTTCACCAGGCACACACACCACCAGACGTTTGTGCACGCTTTCACCAGGCACACACACCACCAGTTGTCAGTGCACGCTTCCACCAGGCACACACACCTCCAGCCGGCAGTGCACGCTTCCACCAGGCGCACACACCACCAGCCATCAGTGCACAATTTCTACAGGCACACACACCACCAGCGATCAGTACACACATCAATTGTTAATGCATCCACAATTAACTATTGGAGCATCGCAGTATGGCACACTTTACTTTTAAACATTTTCATCTAAAGCGCAGCATGCCACCATTGCTACAATTCCAATCATACCCACATAATTCTACTACACACCACATGCATACACTCCATAACACATGGCGAAAAGACATTGCCATTTACAATGCCACTCTTCTGTTATCTCTCTCTTCTGCCTTCTTAGTCTCGACTGCCCTCCCTTTTCCACCTCTTTCTTTCACCTTCCTGTCCTCCATCTCCCTCTCTCTCCTCCTCTAGCCTCCTTCTCCTTTCCGCCCTCCCTCTCTTACCTGCCGCCCTCTCCTTTCTGCCTTTCTCACACTTTCCTACCTTCCCTCATGCCCTCACACTCCTTTATGCCCTCCCTCTCTCCTGCGTCTATTCCTTCCCTCCTGCCCTCCCTCTCTATCCTGCACTCGCTTCCTTTTGAGCTTTCTTACTCCTGGCCTCTTTCATCCCTTCCCTCTCTCTGCAAATAATTGCATTATAAATGCACTCCAGATTTCTGTGTAAAGTAAAACACATCAACGTTTTACACATAATTCAATGAAGATACAAAACACCATTTATCAAAAGCTCAAACTTTAACAAAGGGAGTGCAGAGTAGGGAGTGCATAGAGCAGGGGGAGTGCAGAGTGCATAGAGTGCAGAGTGCGTGCAGAGTGCGTGCAGAGTGCATAGAGGGTGCAAAGTGCATAGGCAGTGCAGAGTACATAGGGAATGCAGAGTCCAGAGAGAGTGCATAAAGAGTGCATACAAAGTGCATAGGGAATGTATACAAAGTGCAGAGTGCATAGGGAATGCAGAGTGCATAGGGAGTGAATAAGGAGTGCAGAGTGCATAAGGAGTGCAGAGAGAGAGTGCATAAAAAGTGCAGAATGTATAGAGAGTGCAGAGTGCATAAGGAGTGCAAAGTGCATAGAGAGTGCATAGGTAATGCAGAGTGCATAGGGAGTGCATAGACAGTGCAAAGTGCAGAGAGAGTACATAGGGAGTGCAGAGTGTATAGAGAGTGCAAAGTGCATAGGAAGTGCAGAGTGCATAAGGAATGCAGAGAGTGCATAGGGAGTGCAGAGTGCATAAGAAGTGCAGAGTGCACAGTGCATAGACAGTGCACAGTGCATAGGTAATGCAGAATGCATACAGAGTGCATAGGGAGTGCAGAGTGCGTAGGGAGTGCAGAGTGCGTAGGGAGTGCAGAGTGCGTAGGGAGTGCAGAGTGCGTAGGGAGTGCAGAGTGCATAGGGAGTGCAGAGTGCATAGGGAGTGCAGAGTGCATAGGGAGTGCAGAGTGCATAGGGAGTGCAGAGTGCATAGGGAGTGCACTCTGCACTCTTTAGGCACTCTGCACTCTCTATGCACTCTGCACTCTCTATGCACTCTGCACTCTCTATGCAAAGTGCTGCATAGGGAGTGCATGATAAGTGCAGAGTGCATAGGGAGTGCAGAGTGCATAGGAAGTGTGGAGTGCATACAAAGTGCACAGTGCATACAGAGTGCTGCATAAAAAGTGCAGAGTGCATAGGAAGTGGAGCGTGCAGGGTGCATATAGAGTACAGAGTGCATACAGAGTGCTGCATAGGGAGTGCAGAGTGCACAGGGAGTGCATATGAAATGCAGAGTGCATAAGAAATGCAGAGTGCATAAAGAGTACTAGGGAGTGCTAGAGAGTGCCAAGTGACTGCAAAAAAAAAGGTAATGGCAATGTAAATGACAATGCCATTTACTTATCTGTTTTCGAAACAAAAACAAATACAAATTTTGGCATATACAATGCCAATAACTAACTTTTCCAAAGGCGAAACCATTGCATTGTAAATGCTTGTTTTTTTAATTGAGTTTTTACACCAGCAGACAGACAAAGAAAACTAAATACAAAAATAAATACGCTATAGCTTCATACATTATAAAGCATCCACAGCAAAGTACACAGTAATACATACATTAATATAAGCAACAGAATCATTACTGCCCCAACCGTTTCTCGACTGGTGACCAAATTTTACACCCAAACATTTTCCGTCTAATACCCTTTAGTTTGTACAGAGAAGATTCCAGATGATATATAGAGAACAGTTTAGCTTGCCATTTTACAAAATTTGGTGGTTCCGGGTCTATCCATTGCGAAGTAATACAAAATCTATATACAGACATACTTAAAAAAACAAAAGCTTCTTCTGCTACCGACCATTTATAGACTAGACTCTCTTCGACACCGAATATGACCATTCTGCAGTTAATTTTACCCAATGCCCAACCTGTCCATAAAAAATCTCTCAATTTCCAAAATAAAATTAGAAAGTTTTGGACACAGAAAAAAAACATGAATCGTATCTGCAGCAGCTGAGTTGCAACGGCTACAGTTGGTCCCCCGTCCGGACTTCCATTTTGTTAATTTAGCTGGCGTATAATGCAAATCGAACACCCACATATAATCTTTGGATTGAAGAGAACCATTTAATAATACACTATTGGCTATCTCCAAACTTCTTTCTAACATAATTCTCTCTACACCCAGCTTATCTTGCCATTTCTTCTCTACAGCCGAAAGATCATCTTCCTCCGTTGCCGAAAGAAGTTGATACAGACCCATTTTAAGCCTTCTTTTAATTGCTTCAATAATCACTATTTTGTCTAAGAAAAGCATATTATTGGACAGCTTCTCTTCACAAAAATTTCGAAGCTGAAGATATTTTAAAAAGTCTGCACGTTGTAATTTAAACTTGTCCAATAAAAAAAATCAAAGAAAACAAAACTTTTCCCCTGAAACAAATCGCCCAAGACCCGAACACCCTGCTCTTCCCATCTTGCCATCACCTGATCTTTAAACATTTCAGGGAGAATAGGGCAATTATAGAATGGTGTATGCGATGTTAACTTAGTTAGGATTCCAAATTTCTTCTTTATTGCCCTCCAAACAAAACAAGCCGTATAAAATATTTAAAATTTGGTCTTTTTGTAGTAACTTGGTTCCACAATTCGATTCAGACATTGTTTAGACTGCTGACCCAAGAGCATCTCGTAGATGGAGGGGGCTGAGAATTCTTCAGTAGGGTCCTCTGGTAAAAGCAATACCCCCATATGTTGAAATAATGCTATCCAGTGATAAAATTGAAAATTGGGGATACCCCAGCCTCCTCTTTCCCTTGGTAGTGTGCATTTTTTAAAAGATTGTCTTGCTCGGTGATATCCCCATAGAAATCTTGAGCACATTCTATGCATGCGGGCAAAAAAGTGAGAGGGTATTAAGAAAGGAATAGCACGAAAAATGTATAAAAATTTTGGGAAAATAAGCATTTTCAATATATTAGTGTGTCCAACCAACGAGAATTTTAAATTATCTAATCTCTCTAATGTTTTATTTG
Organism: Lissotriton vulgaris; assembly: GCF_964263255.1. Lineage (NCBI taxonomy): Eukaryota > Metazoa > Chordata > Amphibia > Caudata > Salamandridae > Lissotriton > Lissotriton vulgaris. The sequence goes on from NC_141689.1 coordinate 512,597,499, forward strand.
AAGCGTCAATTATTGGATCCAAATTGGCTGCAATGATATTATCTACGTTAGCCATGAGTTATACGCCAAGGTATGTGGCCTCTGGATCACAGTTAATATTTTCTGGTCTGCCTGCTACAGAGTGTATAATTTGGGTCTTGGCTACATTTAGTTTATACCCAGAAATCCGGCCAAACGTTGCTGCAGCTTCTATATTAATAGGAAGGGAGCTTGCAATATCGTTGGACACAACCGCAATATCATCTGCGTAAGCGCAGATTTTGATTTTAAAATTTTGAATTTGACAAGGTTTAATTGCAAAATGTTTTCTCCAATGCCAAAATAAAAGGATCTATATATAAAGCAAAAAGAAGGGGGGAGCAGGGACAGCCCTGTCTCGTCCCTCTTTCCAACGATACCTTCCCTGATAATTTCCCGGCTATCCTAATAAAGGCCGCTGGATCTTTATATAATGCCTTTATTGCTTTAATTAAAGCATCTGGAAACCCCTTCTTCACCAAAACCTGCCACAAAAAATTCCAAGAGACCCTGTCGAAGGGGGCGTGGCTTGGGCGCCGATGGCGATGGTCGCCTGAGAGCTCGGCTCCGGGACTAAGCCCGGGATTATCCTGAAAATCGGAGGCTGCGGGGCACCCCAGACCCCGCATTCTGCTGAGCGTGCCGACGGCAACCTGCCGGGGCCCCTGGTGGAGCTTGGACGAGGGTTGTTCCGGAGTAATACCGAAGTTTGCGGAGTTGCGGAGTGCGACTCAACATGGCGCCCGGACTCCTTTGTCCCCCTGGTCGGAACTACTGAGTTGAAGAGGTGCCGCGGGTGTCGACTGGCGCCCGGCTTCGCCATCCCCGGCTGTTCTGGACATTGTTTTACCAAAAATGGGAGTTGCTGTACTGTTCCTCGAGAAGGTAGAGATAGGAAAGTTCTTACTGGCGTGAAAGGGAGAGAGAGGGGGGATGTTATTAATACCCTGGGGAATCCATTATGTTGGATTTATTTGCCTCACACACCCCGAGGAGTGTCATGCTTCATCATCGGCGGTTGCTCCTCGTCGGGGAGGCGGTGCAACCCCCGACGGGCACACCTCAGAGAGGGGCTCTTTGGCGGAGATCTTTTTCCAACTGCCTGTAGGTGAAGTGGGGGTATGTGGGCGGGTAGGTGTATGCCTCTAGTGAGGACCAAGAAGTGAAGATAACATCATCTACTCGAGCTCGGCGGGGAAGGGTAGGTCACCACACCCGGACACAGCGGATGACAGCCACACCTTGGGCTCAGCGCTGCAGTCCAGCCCTGCCGAACACTCAGGGGGCCTCTAGGTCGTGATCTTTAGACATAGGCATAGGAGGACCCACTAAGGTAAATTTCAATAACATTTGATACACGCATGATGTTATCTTCACTTCTTGGTCCTGAAGAATCGCGGTAAATGCACCATGAGCGAGAAACATGTTGACCACATGCACCACTAGTTCCTTCTAGGGTTACAGAACATAATTGGTTAACACCTAGAGGACTAGCTTCACCTTTTAACCATAGCTAGGGGACCCCCAGAATAAAAGTTAATTCAGGTACCCCTCTCTATATTTTAGACACCTCACTAGAGGCATACACCTACCCGCCCACATACCCCCACTTCACCTACAGGCAGTTGGAAAAAGATCTCCGCCAAAGAGCCCCTCTCTGAGGTGTGCCCGTCGGGGGTTGCACCGCCTCCCCGACGAGGAGCAACCGCCGATGATGAAGCATGACACTCCTCGGGGTGTGTGAGGCAAATAAATCCAACATAATGGATTCCCCAGGGTATTAATAACATCCCCCCTCTCTCTCCCTTTCACGCCAGTAAGAACTTTCCTATCTCTACCTTCTCGAGGAACAGTACAGCAACTCCCATTTTTGGTAAAACTCTCTAGTACTTTGTACAGGACACTAAGCTGTTACTGGACCTTCCACAAATACTGTGTGGTAAATAGTGTCCTTTCTGTCTCCCTCTTTTTTGAAATCTGTTCTGGACATTGAGCATTTACTGGATTGGACCTTTTGCAACGGATTTGCACTCGGTTGGATGGCCGGACGGGTGCCCACGCAGTGGAGGGCACCGAGAGCGGACGCCCTGTGATCCAAGCGGTGGCCCACCTCGCGACTCCGCAACTAGCTACGTCTTCCTGGCCAGTCCACCTACATGGGAGGCGCGACACTCTGGCGCCACAGATCATCCGAGGGAGTTGGTGGCCCTCACCCCGGGGCTACAGTGGGTGAACGGGTCTGCCCGACTCGGCGACGGCTGTCTCCGCCCCCTCATCGGTGCCCTCGGACACCGTGGCGGTGGCGTGAGCCGAAGCGGCGGAGTCTCCACAGGCTCTGGAGAAGGAGGTCGCCCTTACCCGAATTGAGGACAAGCGCCCGGGAAGGTCGTGGTCAACACCTGTACACGGAGACGCCTACTCCGAGACCCTCACGGAGTGCCCCTGGAAGCATGGGGAAACCTAGAGGTGCCAAGGGATCCACCCAGACCACCTCGGACTCTGAAGCCCAGGACAAAGAGGAGCATGGGGACCCAAAAAGTTCTGGTAGCGCGCCGATGCAGCAACAGTTCGACCGTGTCCTAGGGGCGATAGAGGCTACGAGATCAGCCCTCCAACAGGACATTGCTCAGGTGGCGACGAGCCTGGGCCTCCTCAGGGCGGACCATGGCAAACTTTCAGACCGGGTCAAGGAGGTGGAGGGCACGGTGAAAACTTTGGAGCCGGCGCAGCGAACCTTGGCTGCGACGATGAAGGACGCCTTATCCCGAATTGAGACCCTGGAACGGAGGGCGGAGGATGCGGAAGGCCGCAACAGGAGGAACAACATCCGAGTGGTGGGCCTGCCGGAAAAGATCGAGGATGGCGACATGGTGCGATACTTGGAGACCTGGCTCCGAGACACGGTGGTCCCGGAGGGTCTGTCCTCCTTCTACACTCTGGAACGGGCCCACAGAGTCCCAGCACGGCCCCCACAGCAGGGACGTACCCCGAGGCCGGTGGTGGCGCGGTTGCTGCATTTTCGGGACAGGGACTTAATCCTCAATGCCACCAGGCACAATGGCCCGTTCCAAGTAGCGAACAGTCAGGTGAACATCTTCCCTGATTACACCTACGAGACGCAGCGCAAGCGGTTCTCCTTCCTAGCGGTTAAGCGCGAGCTCAGGAGCGAGGGCATTCAGTATTCACTCCTATATCCTGCAAGGCTCCGCGTCATTGTCGATGACAAAACCCAGTTTTTCGACACCCCGGAGGATGTCTGTGACTGGCTCGAACTATACCGGACAGGGAAAGATGGTTTTGGCTCCTCGTCCCAACAGGCAGATGAGCCGGACCAAAGGAGGCGATCCAAGAGGGTCAGGAATCGCCGCGGCCGCACGGGAGGGCCCTCGACTGCGGAGACATCATCGGAACGGAGGGGAGTGCTGGAAGTATTGTCGGAGCTGTCGGGAGCAAGGGATGAAGCCATCGAGGAGGAAGAAAACCCGGGTGCTGAGGGAGCACCATCGACTCGGAGGATTCAGTGGCAGATAGTACCCATACACCGGTGATCACACCGAAATCGGTGGAGGACCTTCTAGATGGACAAGGGTAACGGGGTATACTGCCTTGTTTTGGGTGGGGGCCCGGCAGGGGGGGAGGCGTTGCCGTCCTTTATTGCTGACAAAGAGGGAGAGAGGGTTGGGGGGCCTCTGCTTTTGCCCCGGAAGGTTTTGGCACTGTTTGGGGCTTGTTATAGTCCTGGTGGCCTGGGCGACGAGGGCCCACTGCCTCCGCCCAGCCCGCACCTGGCCCATAAGGCCTTCCTACGGTGGCGACCGTAGGATTAGTGGGGGTTCTGGGGTTGATGGAAGACGAGGTTTGGATGGGATCTAGATGGAGCAGTTTGGGTCCTGTTCTGGGGTGGGTGGGGGGGGGGGTTTGGTTGGTTCTTGGGTTGTTTGGTTTTGGTTGGGGAAAATGGCCGCCATCAGCGCTGGGAGGATTGATGCCTTTTTTTTGTGGGGACCCGGATGGGGGGACTGTGCAAGAACAATCTGGGACAATGGCTGATGTTGCTAACTTGAAATGTGTTACTTGGAACGTGAGGGGGCTTCACACTATGTCCAGGCGCCACAAGGTCCATGCTTATTTAGTGCGTAGGGGAGTGCAAATGGCGCTGCTGCAGGAAACTCATCTGAACAAGGCGGAAGGGGCGGCGCTTCAGCGTAGATGGCGGGGGCAGGTCTTTTCCACGTCGTACTCTGCTTATGCCAGGGGGGCGCTAATATGGATCAGGGCAGGGGTCCCCTTCCAAGTCACGAGGACAGTGTTGGATCCGGAAGGGCGTTTCGTGGCCATCTCAGGCACTCTAGGAGGGAGAGACCTGAACGTTTGCTGTGTATACGCTCCTAACGTAGACCAGACTGCCTTCCTTTCCAGGTTATCGGGCTCGTTGGCCCACTTTTTCGCCGGGCCCCTCCTGTTGGGGGGAGACTTTAACTCCGTAGTGGATGTGGACACGGACCGCTCGGATCCCCCGCTCCCCGATTCCCCGGTCCGTCGCACGGCTAAGGGTCGTCAGGATTGGCAGACCCGCTGGGGTTTGACGGATATTTGGAGGGCGCATCACCCCGCATCTAGGGATTATTCATATTTCTCGAGCCTCCATGAGCTGCATGTCAGACTAGATGGCTTTCTTGGTTCGCCCGAACTGGTTTCGGCAGCGGTCCGATCGGAGTACTTATCGAGGACCATCTCGGACCATAACCCCCTCCTACTGGACCTTCGCTGGTTTCCTGGGACGCCGGCGGTGCCCACCTGGAAGATGCGACCCGAGATCCTCGAGGACAGTGTCTTCAAGGCGGACTTGGGGGAGAGAATATCGGATTATTTTGCGTCCAACGGCGGCTCCGCGAGTACTAGGGCGTTAGAATGGGACGCTTTTAAGGTAGTGGTGAGGGGCTACTGTATCTCTAAGAAGGTGGGCATGAGGCGCGTTATCCTGGCTGATTTAGACACTGCGGACCGGGCACTCCGCGAGCTTGAAGTTCGCCGCCCCGGACACCCGGAATTGCAAGCACAAACGGCGGAGGCGAGGGAAAGGGTAGCGGTGGAGGTCGAACGGCTCCGCTGTTTTGATTATAAGGCCTATACGGTCCGGTCTATCGCGGAGGGAGACAGGTCGAGTGCATTGTTGGCGTGGTTGGCCAACCCTACGCGCCAGTCCCAGACGACGACAAATATGCGTGGGGCAGACGGAACAGAGGTATGCACCCAACCGGAGATCCTTAGTTGCTTCCGGCATTATTATGAATGTTTATACCGCAGTCGCTCCGCACGTGACCCAGACCGGCTTGATAATTATCTTCGCCCACTGGAGCTCCGCACAGTAGAGCAGGAAGTGGCGAAAACTCTGGGTTCCGACATCGAATTAGGGGAGATCCGCGGGGCCATTAAACGGATGGCGAGGAACAAGACCCCGGGCCTAGATGGCCTACCAGTGGAGTTCTATGCAGCTTACGCTGACCTCCTAGCCCCTCGGTTACTGGTGGTCTACAGGGAGGCGAAGAGGCTGGGGCGACTCCCGAGCTCGATGTGTGAGGCGTTGGTGGTTCCTCTCCTCAAACCGGGCCGAGACTCATCCGACCCGGGGTCCTACCGTCCCCTATCCATGTTGACGGTGGACTACAAAATATTGAGCAGCATCTTGGCCTCGAGGCTGCTGGGACATATGAGTTCCCTGGTGCATGAGGACCAGGCCGGTTTCATCCCACGGCGGAACAAGACTATGAATATTCGTAGGTTGTTCCGCTTGCTGGGGGAGCCATTTCTGGATGCCCCGTCCCCGGTAGTCTTGTCGGTGGACCTGGAAAAGGCTTTTGATAGCCTAGAGTGGGACTACCTCTGCACGGTGTTACGGAGATTCGGCCTCGGGGAGGGATTTGTCAGATGGACCGCGGTTCTTTATGCTTCTGCTTCGGCCAGGGTCCGAGCGGGCCCATTGATTTCATCGCGATATCCGGTAGAACGAGGCACGCGGCAAGGGTGCTCCTTGTCCCCGCTTCTTTTTGCGCTAGCGGTGGAGCCACTGGCGATGCACCTTTGCTTGGGAGCCCACTATACGGGCTTATGGACGTCTGCGGGCCCGCATTATGTCTCGCTATATGCGGACGACCTGTTGCTCTTCCTTGAGGACCCGATCGACGCTTTACGGGGAGCGGAATTGGCGCTCACGGAGTTCGGAGAGGTCTCGGGCCTCCGAGTGAATTGGTCTAAGACCTGTCTTTTTCCGGTACGCAGGGGTACCCCCACCCCTGCGCTAAGTAGGGAGATTAGATGGGAGCCCGACTGCTTTAAGTACCTTGGGGTATTCGTTTACCACGACCAACCCGACCTCCTAGATGGGAACATTGCCCGCTGCATTCGAGCACTCCGAGGTTGCATGGACTTTTGGGCCACGCTGCCGCTCTCAGTGGCGGGACGTATCGCCCTGCTCAAAATGGTGGCGCTTCCCCGGTTATTGTATTACTTCCGAACTTTGCCGATCTGGGTCCCACCGGCCACGTTTCGTCGCTTGCGCTCTATGGTGGTCGGATTCCTCTGGGGAACGGGCCGGCGGCGGGTGGCCCTCAATACCTTGATGAGGCCGAAAGACGAGGGGGGGCTCGCTGTGCCGGACTTCGAGAAGTACTATCTGGCGGCGCAGCTCCAGACCTTCACCCAGGAGATTGCCAGGGAATTCCGGGGCCCGGAAGACGGTAGAGGGACAGGTATGGCCAGGCATGTTCTCTCCTTTATAGCGCTGCGACAACGTTTGGTCCTGCGGGACTTGTCGATGGAGGAGCGGACTGTCCGACTGTGTTGGAATCGGGCCCACGCCCGAGGCCACCTGAGAACACCGTATGCGCCTGAAATACCGTTGGGGATGTTGACGGCCCTCCCCCACGGAGGGGATTGGTCACGTTTGGCGGCCTGGGAGGATTCCGGTTTACAGCTCGTCGGTGATCTGTACGAGGACGGAGCGCTCCTGTCCTTTCAGGATCTCATTGACCGCTTCGGGATCTCCCGGGGTGACTTTCTGCTGCACTCGGCCATTGTACGAGCGATCCAGGCACACTGGAAGAACGGGCAGGAGGAACCCCACTTGTCTCAGGTGTGCCAGTACGTAATGATGTCGGCGGGCACGGTGAAGGCGGTCACTTGCCTCTACGGCAGGTTGATTACCGAGGGATTGGCTCCTCTCACCACTTTGAGGACCCGCTGGGAGGAGGACATTGGTAGGGAGATCCCGGAGACGACCTGGACCCAGTTGGTGAGACGAGCCTGGAAGGGCACACGTAGCGCCCGTTTCCAGCTGGTCCACTATTATGTTCTCCATAGAGCGTACCTGACCCCGGTGAAAATCAGGCGTTATTTTGCCACGGCTTCGGCGGAATGCCCTAGATGCCCGGCTCAGGAGGCGGACCTCCTACACATGTTATGGGCCTGTCCAGGACTGACGTCCTACTGGCAGGAGGTAGCGACGACTCTGGAGGAGGTGACAGGGAGACTCTTATCATTGGATGCGGCGGTGGGGCTCTTGCACTGGTTCCCCCATACCCCCAGGAATAAAATTTCCAGTAAATTTATCGACCTGGGGCTCCTCCTTGCTAAGCGAGAGGTGACCAGGAACTGGAAGGCACGATCTGGTCCGGCAGGCAGCAGATGGCACAGTGAGCTTTTGAAGTGGGCGGCGGGAGAGAGCGCGCTGAGATATCAACTGGCTTGGAGGCAGGGTAATGAGAAGGCGCAGGAGGCCGCGTTGGAGTGGGAAATGCTGGTGCAGGCCCTCAGGGATTATTGTGCCCCCAGCGACTCTGAAAGTGAAGAAGCGACTCGCCCCGAGTCCCGGTGAACGTCAGCACTGACAATCCTCTTGCCTTCCCCGTGGGTCAAATAGCAGATCCTATGTTGATAGCTCCCTGGCGCTGGTGGTGGGGGGGAGGGGGGGTTTTCTTAGTTAGTAGACATTTTGGGGGGGGAGGGTTTATTTTGGGAGTTTTAGGCTTGTTTGGAAAAGCAGATGACGGACAGTGTATTATCCGGACCAGCTCCAGCATCCTACTGACCCCCGTTGCATTTCGCCGCCCGACCCCAGGGTTGTGGGCCAGTTGGCTGTGTACAGACTTTACGGAGGGGGGCCAGAGGGCTTTATTCTGTTAATATTGCTTATGATACAATGCTGGCCGCTACTGTACTGATTTACTGATTCCTGCAATAAAAATATATTTAAAAAAAAAAAAAAAAAAAAGAGACCCTGTCGAACGCTTTTTCAGCATCCAACAGGGCCACTCCCACAGGAGAATTTTCTCCCTGCGCCCAATCCAACAAAGAGACAATTCTTCTAATATGGTCTGTGGTTTCCCTTTTTTGTATAAAACCATGTTGTCTCAAAGACACCAGGCCCGGAATCATAGCATTCAACCTATTAGCAATCACTTTGGAGTAGATTTTGTTGTCCGAATTCAAAAGAGATATTGGTCTATATGACCCCATCTCTGTATCACACTATTGTTGCTGTGGAAGCAGCCACTACAGAGACGCCATTGGGGCCAACTACCAGGCAGATCAGTACCAGGGGAGTTTTTCTGTCCGAACGTCCTCACCTCCACTCTACCATTCATTCTGCCAGACATGCTGATGACCCAACAGACCTAGACCATCATGGCTAGTGTTAAAGCTCTGCCATTTTCTGAAAAGAAGAAACCCTTTATTCCTCTTTCCATGCAGCAGAGATTCCCCATCATTAGGCCCCTGGCAGCGCATGTGCGGCTACCAGCTCCCTAGTCCCAAATCCCATCTGGTGATGGAACCTGCCTCTTACTTCCAAAGCCAATTTAGCACATTTGTAGATTATAGTGTGCCATCACAGAGATGCTCTCTTCGCTTACATAACGACGAGAGAGAGGGTGTAATAGTCAGAGAGGGAAAGGCAAGTCTTTATAGGCTTGAGTCAAGTTGGGAATGCTGCAATATCCAGAATGAGTTAGGAGAGAGGGAGAAGGAGAGAGATTCACAGTAGCCACAGAACAGGCAGGCGCCATCAAAGACCAAGAGAGGAACATGCAAGTATTTGGTAGGAGCCATAGGGCAGTATCTGGCTACAGATATCGCGTGGATGTGCGGATGAATAAGACTCGTGAGGAAATATAAACATGAAGGACTGCAAAAGAAAACACATTAGTGGTGAAAGAAGAGAAAATGGATAGCATATCAGAGAAATAATAGCTTGTGTCCTAGCAAAGGAGCAGGTCTTTTGAAAGAACATTATACTAAGCCAAGAGCTAACCTTGGTGAAAAGGAGGCGAAGATGTTGTACTTGTGTTATTGTAGGTGACATCCTTCAGCGCCTCTGGTGTGACTTCCGGCTGTGTATGTTTTTATCATCTCTTGAGCCCCACTGGGCCTACTCGTTTCCCGGATAGAACACCTGAACTGGCATATTCCTCAGCCGCATTTGGACGATGGGACTTGATCCGTACATTCGACAGCTGTACCTTTCCATTAGCTAGTGGACTCTACGAAGGAGCTCCCCCCTTTGACACCCCTTCTTACGCGATATGTCACATTTTTTGCTGTATTTTGTTGTTCCCCTGCGAGGGATTCAATGATGTCACTTTTGGTCCCTTTGGACTGTTTGCTTGCAACTTCCAATAAAAACATCTTTGAAGAAAAGGAGGCGAAGAAAAGGCGCTTAAAAAAACAACAACAAAAAAACTGTGGTTTTGTGGAAAAGCTGCACGGCATCAACAACTTTGAAAGTTTACAATATGTGCATGATAAGCCTGGAATATCAGCCACATATGGCTCCGGGGGGGTTACGATAAATCTCCAGTATCTAAACAAACCCATATTTAAGTTTATCAGTCATAAAATATCTCACCTAGAACCTCCATCACTCACCAATGCTCAACACTGAATGAAGAGAAATCCTGGTTATGTGACAAGATGTTGCTGTGACACATTTTCATATTCAGCCATTTTTTGGGAAATGTCCACGACCGCACCATCAGATCCTCGTTCATATATGCCTTGGTGATTCATAACGGGGTTCCCGTATGACGTGAAAAAGAAATGAGGGTTCAACCAAAGCAATCACCACTTATCTTCACCAGAATGAACATTTGGACAATCAATTATTATATCCGGTGAAGTGACAAAATAAAAACTTGCAATCACCAATATTTCCTTCATCAGCAAACTAGGATTCCATGATGACCCTTTGATTGTGGAAACCCGACTGACTTAAGACCCATTATGACAACTCACACTTATATTAACAGCGGTTTCACATATTGTGAAAGCTGCATTTTTCTTCCTGGAAGTCTGATGACCATGAACAGGGTTTGCATGTTGAGTGCTGCAGGCCTTCTGCTGTCACTTGGCCCCACCAGGTGAGGGAGCCCTGTGCGGCCTGCCTACTTCACCTTGTGGATGATGTGACCTCAATCTTGGCTCCCTCCATCCACCCTAATGTGTTAATGTTTTGATTTAACTTTCACTTTTAAGGCATGGAAACCAGAAGTTAGCAGTGCCGCTGTGTTATTGGTATCCATATCTTTTAAACTCCTGTTAAGTTGGTGAGTCCTCTTCTAGGGAAAAAAAGCTATTAAAAATATTGAGGAAGGGGGCGCAGGGAAGTAAGGAAACATCTACTGGGTGTAAAGTCGAGGTAGCGGTGTTCACAGTGGTGCAGTGCACGCGCTGCACCCTCAATACTTGCGCTGCACCCTCAATACTCGCGCTGCTCCACTGCAGTCACGGTGCATCCCCAGAGTTGCCTTGACCAGGGCGGCAGGTGTCATCTGAAGGTGGTGGGCATGGAGGTTCGGCTTGAGTGCCCAGTGGTGGGGCTCGGGAGGGTTCTTCTCCCCTGAAAATGTTTTGAAGGAAGGAGTGAAACAAACACAAAGTAGATGGGCTCAGGCTTGACCTTCGGTTTATGGAATCCCAGTCCTTTCCATTTCCGACTCTCACGTTGGTCACCAAGCGCTCCGCCTGCATCTCTGTCCACAGACGGACGCGAGCACATGTTAACCCCGCAGAATTAGTGCAGTCAAAACAAGTGCCACAGGCTCTTAATGCATGAGGCCGAGTGCGCAGGGCAGGCTCCCCCGCTGCTCTTTTCGTTTCCTCTGCAAACAGCTGATGACCCTCGATGGCAGCCGTGCCCCCCTCTTATCTTGAACTCCACGGACTGAAAGTTACGGGGTTTAGTCCTGAGTTCACAGGGCCCTGACAGAGGCCAGCTGCTGGGTCACCTGCCTTTTCCTGGCGGGTTGTTCCCTGCTCATCCCCGGCGCGGTCCAGCTGGGACTGGTAGTCTCCCCTAGCCCAAGGTATTCGGCCAGTAGGTCAGTGTTGCTCAGCCTCAGACACTGGACCATGGCGTTCACGAAGGACGTGTGTTCCTTCCCGTGGTTCTTCAGCCCCAGTATTGTTCGGGCACCGCAATGGGGAGATCAGTACTGTTTCAGAGCCGCATGGCCGTCGGAGGGCTCTTCCACAGCCCACTCCCTCAGCTCCCTCCCATTGTCCAATCAGGCGGTCTGGGACAAGCGCGAAGCGAACAGGCCCGGACTGGCCGTTGAGGGCACCGGGCAATTTCCCGGTGGGCCGCATGGTTGGGGGCCGGTTTTGGGCCCCTGGGGCCGTTTTTGTTACAGGGCCGTTATGCTGCAAAAACGGAGGGAGTGCTCTGCTCCGGTTGTTGCCACCTTCGGCTCTGTCTTGAGGGCGGCCGGCCCCTTGCCATTCATTTCAGTGGTGCGCTGCTGAAGTCGCCTGGGGCGCAGCATAGGCTCCCCATTTGAAAAGAGCCATTTCCCGCTTTCTCTGGCCACTACCTTCAGGATGACATCACTCCTCTCGCATGTGCTTCGAGGGCGAGCAATAGTCCTCGCCTCGGCCAGCACATGCGCAGGTGTCGTCTCTGGCCTGTCTGTGACCTCGTCCCTTCCTAGAACAGGCACACAAAACAGAATTTGATTTGTGTTCCACACAGGACAGTGAGCACTTCATTTGAGGCTGCTGTATTGCGTGTGGTGGTCTCTCTCTCTGGTCTCCAGTCCCCGATCTTCGTCAGAGTCTAGTGGGGCAACACCCCTTTCGCCCCTATGCACCAGCCGTCACTGGCCTTACCTTCTTTTAAAGGTTTCATTCTTTTCACTCAGATCCGCTTCTTATTTAAAAGAGCAGTGCTGGATAAGAGAAGTAGAAATACTTTTTCAACAAGCACTGACAAGGACAATAGTTTTCACTTTTGTAAGGATTGCATTTGAGTTTTTTAGCATTCTTTTGTGGCACTGGGCTCCATGCCCAGCGCCACAAGAAGCTCGCTGACTGATTTCAGTTGTAGAATTGTCCCTCGTGCAATTCAGTTGGGGCCCAGGCCCAAACCAAACAGCTAATGGTAAAACTGTGAGACTAAAATACGTTATTCAAAATGTCTCAATTTGGAACGACTTTTAATTTTATTGCCCATTTTTTTTACTAATTCGAGCCCTATGCTATCTAACAATATTGGATTACATATTACATTTTAAATTAAAGTAATAAACAGAAGTGAGCTAGAGAGAAGGTTCACATTTCCAGGGGTGGGGGCTTTTGGAAGGTGGAGGCCTTGGGCAATTGCCCACACCTTAAACCGTCTCTGGCTGCTGAACCAAAGTCCCTTAAAGAGAGTTTTGAGTATGGCACAAGCGTCAGACACGTCAAGCCTAAAAACAACACAAACAGACTCAGCAACTGCTAGGGTGGCTGTATTCACGCATGCAGACACCCGGCCCTAACAACTGTTGCACTGAAGACACCAAAACGTAACTGCAAACAGTAACCCCACAGCAATATTCAAACATAATTCAATACGTGTCTTTTAAAGTCCAGGGTTCCTGCGCCTCCTAAAACCTTTAACACATTTGTGCTAAAACAATTAACACAAATTATAGGACACATTCGTAGAATTATAGACAATCTAGGTCGAGAGTGTATAAGAACTTGCATTCAGCAGGCAGGAAGTGAGGATGCGAGCAGACCTACATTCTAGGTAAAACATTACCACAAGAGTGAACTGGCGGGAAAGCAGCGAGAGCCGTCGGATGTCTCATCCATTTTGAAAGAACGTGAATCAAAGGCAGGAAGTAAACGGCTGCCAAGGCTGCACTTTAGGGTAACAATAGCCTTTAAGCCTGTATCGTTTCTGTGAATATGGTCAGGTTGGAAGATAATCTGCAGTGGATACATTTTCAGAATACCTTTGCATTGATCCTTTACAAAGGATATATATGACCGTGGGAAAAACCACTTGGTTTACAATGAAAGCTTTTATCAATCGGCATTAAAAGCAAGAACGAAAACGCACAGCAAACTGCCTTCTGCACGTGGGCTGTCACAGCTGTCACTCTATGTTCGCATGCTGGTATCCCACCCAAACCTTGAGCTGCGTCCAGGGCTCGAGTCGGGGTACCACGTGGGTGGACGGCATCCCCCCACTTATTTTACCGGGGGGACGCCATCCCCCCTGCCGAACAGCTGGACTTAACTCTTTGGCCTCTCTGGAACGAGGAGCTCGGCACCTTTCGTGACGTCACTTCCTGTTGTGACGTTACTTCCGGTGACAGCGCCCCCCCCCCCCCTTCTTTTTTCAGGACTTGAGCCCTGGCGGCGGCGGAAGTTTCGCTGATTGCACGTACTCTTGAGGGTTATTATGGACCAAGATTTGGGGGTGGAGGGCCAGGGGGCGGTTGAGACGGTTGAAGTGGGGTTGTGTAAGGGCACTGCAGCTTAACTAAATCGGCCCTAACACTTCTGCTTTGGTTGTTACAGGGGGCCAATAATGCAGCACTGGTGCAAAACCGTCCCTCAGTAACAAAACCGGACCCCACCACTCCAAACCGGCTCGCCGCGGAAACACCTGAACCCACTACAGCCAGTCCAGCGCTGACAGTGTTGCACCTGCCAACGTACCATATACTAGGGTCATTCATGTAAATTAAATGTGCCAATTAGGTATATGCCAATTGCAGCAGGTTTAATGATGAGAGCACACAGACTTTTACACTAGTTAGCAGGAGTAAAGTGTGCAGGGTCCTATGGACCACAAAAACAGGTTTAACAAAATAAGGCAACAAATATGAAGGAATACCAGGCAAAAGATGGCCTTTCCAATAGTGGCTATTTGGCAGTTTATTGCAATATAAACTAGCACCAATCTCTAGGTGTCAATTCCACATTAAACTGTAATTTGGCAGCAATGCACTACATCTCAAAAGCAGAGTTTAAGTTAACAGTAGTAATCATTTTCGTGTTTGACTGTGAAGTCGGCATCTTTACATGAATCTTAACATCCTGCTTAAATTGATGCAGTGCTCATCAGCGGCCACTAGAGCTGGCACCAACCCATTGCATCTGCCAGCGCTGCCAAAACAAAAGCATTAAACATCACACTCCTAGGCTCCCAAAGCTGTAAGAATCTCTTGGGCGGCAGGTATTAGTCGTGCGGTTTTCTTTGAGTTCACGTGAATCACGTGACCAAACAAGCACGCGCATCAGCCTCCCTCCCTCCCTCCTAATTGCATTTTTTCACGCCGACACCACATCAAAGGGCTTCTCCCAGCGTGTGCTCTGCGGCTTCTCCTCCCCTAATTATTCATGGGTGGCAGGCCGTACTTTCAGTTTCCCTGCCGCTCTTGTTTTTGTTAAGGATGCTCTTGCGTTAGGATTTTTTCCTCGAATTTCCCCTTAATTACATGAGCAGCATCACATTATCTTTAATTCCGCATCAAAGTTTAATGAGGAATTGCCAAAATTATCCCAAATTTCCTGGAGTAGGCCAACTTTCCTCTACCCTCACATTACCCCTACTGTCAGACACTATATCCTTCCGCAGGTTGTTTAATCACCTTTCCTGCTAGACTCCGTCCCTAAAGTACGTCACCATCGCACCCAGACGCTGCCCTCCATCATTGCCCTTCATTACGTCTCCACGGATTGCCACTGCCCTCCACTGCTGTTTGACCCCGCACCATGACACCCCTCCACTGCGGGACTCCACTACATCGCCTTCACCAGCTCTTCCAATGCCTCCCTCTTCATCCTCTGCCTGGTCCTAGTCCTAGTACGCCGCACCCTCCCACCGCCTCTCCTTCTTGACCCATCACCCAGCTCCTGAAGTCCACCCCCCCCCGCAGGCAGCAGGCCGACGGTTACAGTGACCCCAGTATAGCTCACAGGGGCTGACCCGACGTCCTACGAGCCAAGACAGGCCGAGCCCACAGCCGCCTCGAGGGGGCAGTCGAGACACACAGCGGTTGTGAGCAGCTCAGTATAGCCATGGCTGGAAATCAGTCTTTTGACAATGAAAAGTATTCAATAGGAAGAGTGTAGGAAGTCCGACCGCTGCAAGAAGGTGAACTCCGCTTTGAGTATCTGTGTTATCACCAAAGTAACATGTTTCAACCGATTAGTGGCTTTTGAAAGGATCTTCATAAGGATGGATTATGTTATGATATTCTTGTTATGTCAAGTTGTGCTGTGTAACTTATATAATGTCATGTTACCATATGACACTTTTACATGGCACATCCTCCGCTTTTGCTAATAACCTCACGCTGCTATTAGCCTGATGATAAATTGATTCACTACAGCGAATTGCCTAAGAAGCCGACCCCTGGAGCTGTGGCATAAAGAGGGGAACCTTCACCCGGAAGTGACTTCACTGAAGAGGTGCGGACGAAAGAGAAGAGTGCATGGAAGGGTGCACATCATGAAAGTGCTTCCCCCGTTTTTTTCTCACTTCCTCAGCATATTTTTTCCTAACTTTAAAAAAAAAAAAATCCTCAACTTTGCCCTTCGAGCTGCAGTGCGATTTCACTTTTATAAAGCCTCACCCTTCCGACCGCTCTCCTGTGCATTTTCTCTCTTTATTTCCCTCTTTTCCATGGAAGGGATTTAAATGACAGGACGGTGCCCCTCTTAGTGCACGGTCTACTATGACACATACAAAATTGCTCACTTTGCGGTGAAAGCGGCCGGTTAAATAGTGTCTGCTGTGCGCAGGAAAGGCAAGGTGGCTGGCATTCTCTGCAGGCACAATGTCTGTGGAACAGTGCTCGCACCAATATGGGGAGCTTTCAGCGCAGAGTGGGCTACTTTAAGCATTTTTGGAGCGTGCGTGCGACAGCCGCCATCTGTCTCTTCTGTCACGGGTCATAAAGTTGCTTGTTTTTATTCCCCGTGCTTTCCCCTTTGCCTCCGTCCGATCACTTTCACATGCTTGTTTAAGTGCTAACATGTAACCATGGCCACTTCAAAGCGCTGGATATTTTTCTTGGAAACAAATGCACAGGCACTGTGCGGTCACCGCAGATGGTGAGATTTTCCAGCCTTCAAGTGCAGCAACTCAATGGAAGCCTAGGGGTTAAAGTAACTTGAGCGTCAAAACTGAGATTTGTTTCAAAAGTTGAACAAATCTTCTGCTTTCACAGCTCTGCAGCTTTAAGAAAAGGGTCTCCTCTTCGCCCTCCCATGCACCCGCTACCCCCTCCCCATTCATCTGACTAAATTAACCCTCATAAATTAACCCTCAGGAGCCCACAAAGGAATTCGCAGAAAGGGTATGCTAATGAAGCCTGGGACATTCCTATCACCCTGACTGTGTCAGACGGTGTGAGCAGATTGTGAGTGAGTCAGGGGGAGGGGCAGAGAATACGAGTTCCCCACTGTGACCGACAATCACAATTAAAAGTTGTTTTACGTGTCAATTTTTAGGACTCTCGTTAGCTCCGAAGTCCCGGCGATGTGTCCCCAAAGTTGAAAAAGTTTGGAAACTTCCTGCAGCAGAACTGTGCGCCCCTGCGGCTGAGACCAGAATGTGCTCCTGGCAGTCCGCCTTCTCTGAGCCCGCTCCCTTACAATTGCCATTTCTTACCGCGTACTCGCTCTAATCCCAGCTCGTTCCCTTTTATTGGGGCTCGATCAGCTTTATTTCAATTTGTGAAATCCCTCCCTTGCTTTCCTTTCTGATGTAGGCCTGGTAATCGAAGACAAAGCGCGGGCTTGCCTGCCACGTGCGACCCCAATCGGCATATCCCAAATCTTTCAGCAACTGTGCACAAGGCAAGGAGGGCCTGCAGTGATAATAAATAACTAGCATTTGCAATGCAATAGGTCTCGAATTCACGAGAGTTTGAGCTATTACAATTGCAAATAACAATGCCTTTTATTTTTGTTTTCATTTTAAAAACAAAGGGCTTTAACATTTACAAAACCAATAGCTCCAACTTTCCTACTGCGAGACCTATAGGCAACGCCAGTGCTTGTTTTTAATATGTAATTATTAATAAACGTCTGTTGTGCTCATCTCTAAATTAGACACCAGGTGTCAGACTGTCATATGTACCAGTTTAGACAAGTAAGTGCTGGCGCATAGCCCTGGAAACCATAGGCTCAAATTAAGCACTGACATGAGCCTACTGCAGGTAAGTAGTAATGCGCCACTTTTTTAATGGAAAAACGGCTTGGGAATGCAGCAAAAGTGTCTCGCACAAAGTAAGTCCTGTGCTTTTGCCCAAAGCGTTTCATGCTGATGAAGCATTTCTTCAGGGGCTTGCAGGAAAAACAAGAGTCTCTGGTCTCAGCGGTTTAAAAGGCACCATGTTGTAACTTTGTCCCCGCCCAGAGGGCGTGGCCATTGCTGTGGCCTGCTGGATCCTGTAGTGCAACATGTTCACTCAAGTGACCCGCGTTGAACAGGCTCACAGTGGCGTCATAAATTATTGCCCAAGTGGTTGGCGATTACTTACTTGTGCCGCTTCTCATGCTCAAAGTGTAAATACATTAAGGCACACCTGCCCTTCAATTTGCAGCGTCGGTTGACGTCGCAACAGGACTGTCACACAGCGGGGCTTCACTCGCGGCTCAGGCTGTGCCGCAACAATATCCAACATAAAGTTTCCTGGAAATGAGGGAGCCCACTGCAGGGGAGTAGTAATACGCCACTTTTTTAATGGAAAAACAGCTTGGGAATGCAGCAAAAGTGTCTTGCACAAAGAAAGTCCTGTGCCCTCGCCCGATGCGTTTCATGCTGATGAAGCATTTCTTCAGGGGCTTGAATATATATTTATTTTGCACAAGGAAGCTCCTGCTGGGATCTATGGCCCAAGGCAAGTGGCGCAAGATGGCGGCGGAGCAAGCCGTCACTCAATCGCACACTTAGAAAAGAATGTCCGCACTCTCAGGCTTTGCCGCAGTGGGATTTAATTACATAAGGTAACTCGTTTCGACAGCCTCTGCTTACCTTATGCAGACCCTTCAGGATTTTGCGATTTGCAAAATAATCACGAAATCAGCACTTTTATAAGAAGGCCGCGCTTTTTACAAAAGTGCCCGCGAAATCGGGTGTTGAAAGTTCCTCAGGGGCTGATTAGTGGTAATCAGTGTCAATTGTTAACATGCCTTAGACCCAGCGCCTCCATTTTACATCAAAGGGATGAAGCGCTGTGAAAGGAGGGCATGCAGCAATCACTGGGAGCAGGGTGGATTTACATACGGATAGTTATAAACTACTCATGAATGGCATGTAGCAGTGTGGATGTAATCCAGGCATGGTATAGGGGCCCATCCTGTCCTTTTAAAGTCTGGTTGGATGCTGCGTTCAGAGATGTGAAAGTGGCGTTTTTGACATTTCGAGGAAAGTTATTTTTTTCCTCCTTGCCATGTGTTTGTTTTCATAGTGGCAGTGTTAGAAACACATTCAGTCTTTACAGAAATAATTGGAGTGTAGCTGTGCATTCAGCAAATCAACCATCTTTCACACACTCATCGGCAGTGATTTACAGCACCCAAAGCTTTGCGTGTGAAATGAGGTGAAGATACTCCCTTCCTCTTCCGGAGGGCGTGTTGTTGCCGGGTGGAGCGCTTCTGCATCGTTATGAACTGGTAAGTTTATGGCCCCCACATTTCTCGTAAGCAAAATACGGACCTTATATAGGTTTATTCAAGTAGTAATATTAGGGATTATTCATTTTTCACTTTTCTGCAGGCGTATTTAAAATCCTGGTAGCCTTCTGGACATTTGGCTCTTTCAGTACAGAATTATTGAAGGGCTGGTGAGTTTTCACATGGTTGCATCTAATTCACTCACAATTTTTTTTTGCGACGCTGGGCAATTATCTCTCTCAGAATAATGTATGATCTTGTTGACCTGTTAACCTCCTTTCCTAATTTCTATAATCTCAATTAGTTTACCTTTGTGTTTACTTTCATACAGTTTCTATCACCATTACCTTAAATCAGTCTGCTCCCGTGCATTCTGCTTCTCTTATACAAAGTTCCTTTTCCCGAGCTTTGACCTTTTTGCTGGCACAGTTATTTAGAATAATAGGCATCTGGGATATTTCTACAAATGCCAGACATTATAGACAATTTAAACCCACGAAGTGCCGTGTATCATTAGTTCTCTTCAGAGCTGCGATCTTGTTTTTGAGTCTGTGAGTCTTTTTTTTGGCTTTGAATAACTGTATTTAGTCTGCCCTCTCATATTATGTCATGTCTCATAATCCATTACAGTGGGCATTTGGAACGTTACCACACATCTCTATGAAGTGGCTCATGGCAGCTATAGTAAAGTATTAGCCCATGCAGGGCCACTCTTATTGTTTCTTAACACGCAAGTGCACTTGGCACAACATGGGCTTGGTCCCTTTTCTGCTGATTGTCTCTTTCATCAGTAATCTGTATTATGGTTGGGCTACTTGTTCCTTACCAGTGTATAAGACCTTTATTTAACTCAATTTGTTTCCTTCTCCACAAGGCCCTCCTGCTATCACTAGGATGGCAACCAGTGTTCACTCCCTATCATCCTTGGTGATCCCAGCTGATATAGAGTCTTTCACTATTTTACTCTGCATTGGACCCAGTGCAGTTGCCAATCAGGAGCTGAGGAGAACAGAGATCTGGTGAAGCTGCCAATGGGAAGCATTGCGGTGCTGTGATGCATGGCTCTGCGTCAATCTGTCTCTGTTCTAGTGAAACCCTCAGGTTAGCCAGGAGAAGTACACTGACTCCAGTCAAGGGTCAGGACTCAGTCCCACAGATGCAGCAAGGTGCCCAGCAACCCTGTTCTATTGTGCTTGGCTTAAACCTATGCTCAAAAATATTACCAAAAAGGAGAATATGTCAAACAAACACTCTCAGACACTTTAAACATGCCAATTTCAAAGTGGAATGCTCTGCTAAAACAGAGCCATTGATTCATGGCTGAAAAGGATTGATTAGGAGTAAAGTAAAGTGCCACAATAATGCTGCTAAATTTCCATATTTATACCACTAAATTTCCATTTTTGTGCCGCAAAATTTGCAAATCTATGCCGCAATATCCTGGGGGGTCTAGTATATAATTAAATCCCACTGCGGCACAAAACTGGTAGTGCGGACATTCTTTTCTATGTGTGATATATATATATATATATATATATATATATATATATATATATATATATATATACACATACATACATACATACATATCTGTGAAGATAAGCTTTCTCATCAAACACTACCTTACTGGATGGCACCCACCTACATACCAATGTGAGTGCTTCTAGAAACAACCAGATAGGAGCCGGACGGGCACACACCCACTCTCAAGGAATGTGCACCAGTACCGTTTCCCCTCACAGTGCAAACTGTACATACGGCCTGTAGGAAGGTGTGAATATTTACTATAAAACCAAAAGATCCACAAACTGGCCCTAACACAAGTGGTATTCATGCAACCTACTATCATCCAATACTTAAGATGTGTGGAACATTTTATGTAACACGACGTGAATGAATGAAGTGACAGTAACAAGTAGCTAAGTACAAACAACAATTATTACAGACAAATTAAATAAATGTACTGTTACGATACATACTGATCATATAAGCATAATACACACAATGTGAATGCGTGTACACACCTATAATTAAATGCACAGCAAGGTCTATTCGCATAAACAAAGGATCTGACTGACTTTATGCTCTATTGACTTAAGCTTTCCTTTTGACATATGCCCATAGGAGGCTGCCCAGCACCTAGCTTGCTGCACTGTTGCTCGTAGGTCACTGCACCACATGCTGGCTCTGCTTCAATGGTCAGCCACTTTCCTCTGCGTTCTGCTCTTCTAATACAATTACTATTTCTAGAGACCAACTGCAACAAGCAAGCATTTACAAAGCCAACAGATGTTCGTACATTAAAGGCCAACCTCACTGGCTTTGCCAATGCTTGTTTTTCTCTTGTCACATAAGTATTGCCACCACACAGTCCGAGGCTCTGTTTTCCAGGGCCTTTAAAATCCCATTTGCCTGAAACTCGAGCTTGGCTCACCTGACGTGGCAAGTTTTACCTGCACTCTGCTGAAACAGTACAAAGCGCGGAATGTGTGCGTAGGGTGTTCAGTAAACAATGAATGTTTAGCAGATAACAGTTTGCCCAGGGCCAGGATGAGGACAGCCTTTGTAACCAAACGGCACACAGTCCGCCTCAATGAGACTACAAGGTGAAACCCCTGCGCACCAGGAATCCGTAGCCCTGGGGCTGGGACAAAGGCACTCCACTATGGCCATCACAAAACAGGCTCTGCGCACCTGCGTCACCCACCACGAGCCACCGAAGCACGCGGGAAGCGAACGTTCAGGGGAGAGACGTAAACAATAAAAGGGGAAACTGAAACGCCACACCAAACAGGCGGAAGGGGCTCTTTTAATATTAATGTGAAAAAGGAAAAGAGAGTGAACCAGAACACACAGGAGGAGCGACGAGGGAGAGGAAGGGCCACTTCAGGCTGCCCCTGTCCTGTGTGTCTGACCGCTTCGAACACAGGAGTCTTCCTAAGCGCAGACGGTAAACATGCACACGACGCATCATGTGAACAGGATGCGTCAACGTCTCAGACATTTGTAGCACAGCACACCCGGGGACAGACATTTCACACTATGGCTCTGGTTTGGTGGAGCGCGTGGAATCCGGGTCCACCCGATTCCGAGTGGGCCAGTGCTCCAGCGCCCTGTTCATCAAGTGCGTCGGAACGGATTTTACCGAACAGTAATTCTGCCTGGGAAGAAACAGGCATGAGGCTTTGGCTACAGCAGCCGCCAAGCACATATCCCTGTATTTTTAAGCTCCTCTTTCCAACATTACTCATCTTTCTCTCACCACCACCCCTTCCTCTAACCATCCACTCTCATTCCACACAAAGAAGCCACAGCACACATTTACCATTTGTATGCACAAAACTGCACTGCTGGTAGCACAAGCCCTAATTCGCACATGCATCAACTAGCTGAATCAGCGATAGAGAGCTTGCACTAACAGCAGCAAAAGTTCGTCCCCAAATAGCTGCACATCTCCTTTGGGGCATCTGTGCGTGCATGCACAACAGATGATGCAATCCCTGGAACGTTCACCTTATTTACACCCATCTTAGTCACTGCTATTTTTTCTTATGTAGATTATTTTTTTGTAACATATTACACTTCCTTAGCCGCCAGCTATTATTTTTATAATTTCATCTATTTGAGTCAGTTTTCACTTTGTAAAAGTGCTCGTTTTCTAATTATTGTCTTCGATTTATGTAGTCATGTCTCTAACATGTACAGTGAGGGCCCTCTTTACGGATGGGCATTACTCACATATGCCAGTGTGACGTAATCATGCAGAATTATCTAAGAATTCCACAAGATTACTCTTGAATCACACAAGAAGAGTAATTCGGCACTTAGTGCTATTAAAGCAAAAATGCCCACTGCTTCCATCATGGATGTGAGGGGGCGTGGCCAAGATGGCACGAGGTAGGACGTGCCTCGATGTCTCTCCTGCCCGCCGGCCGCCGCAGGGCGAAACTGTGTCCCGGGCCCTCAATAGCAATCTGGACCTGCCATTCGAGTCAGAGCAACCTGGTGAAAACAACGCATAAATGTCGCTGAAACACTAGGTAATAACTAACATGGTTACCTTAGAATGGGGGGAGGTAAACAGAAGGGCTATACTTCGAAATCTAACGTTTAATTATGTTTGTTTATAGAATAGTTCCCATTATGGCCCATGCGGCCTACTAGAAAATGGAGGTTTGTGAGACTCCGAAACTGTGGTGATCTAAGCATGCGCGACTATGCTCGAGAGATGTCCAAGCAGTTTGTGCCTGTACAGCATTGGTCAAGGTCAGCGTGGCCTGAAAGTGTGTAAGAGTGCTGAGATTTTGTATGACCGCGACGTGAGTCTTGGAACTTCTCCTGAAGAGACAGTTTAAAGGACACAAGTGAAAAAACTGTTACAGAACAATCAAAACCTTATTTTTTTATTAGAACGATGACTTGGCAGAAATATGGACAATGAGGAGATGCTCATCCACCCCTTTCATGGACCAATGAGAGTGAGCGAGGACCCTAAAAGTTTCAAACTTTAGATAGATCGTTAGGGGAAAAGGTTATAAAAGAAGATGTTTGGAAATAAGAAAAAAGGCTTGCTTTTGAATTTATTTTCGCACCACGACATGACAGCCATTTTTTTCCATGGTGCAAAGACTGACATTTTTCTTGACTTTAACTTTTGATGGGTGCGGAGTCCGGATGGGAGGTGAACATCAAGAAAGAATAGAAAGGCGGTTTTTGGGAACTTTCCTGTCCCAACCCTGATGTCCAAGCACCATTTGCCATAGAGAGCTTGATAGGGTCCATATATCTGACCTAATCAAAATTAGCCCAATTATGTTGTGGCACAAGATATGGACCTCTGAAGACACAGTTTTTAATAGACTTATTATCGATGATTGTATGAAATTAGAAGGGGCCAGTAACATTATATGGTTGACCTACGTAAGAAATATTTCAACTAATGTAGGTCTCCCAGAATTATTTGATTCCCCTACCTCATGTGATTTAATCTCTAAGAAGTCCCTTAAGAGAAGCTGCCTGGCCCTATTGGAAGACAGACGCGATCTGTCCGAGAGAGGCAAACCTAGTATCACACAACATCACTTGATACTATATGGACAGGGCCTACACCAATACTTATCCCCAGATCACTCAAGCTATACTAGATGGCTGTTATCTAGGATGAGAACAGACAGCTTTTTCAGACTGGTAACTTTTCCAAATATAAATGATTGGTCTCACAATTTAATTAATTGCCCCTGTGACAATGTTTCAGTACAGTCCAATATTCATTTTATTCTTTTTTGTAAATATTTTACCGGGGGAAGGAAAATATATCTGTTACCCCTTTTAAAATCATGGGGCTTGAGACAGTGAAGACCTGCTCTGATTAAGTTGTATATGCTACAAGATGATCTGACTATTTTAGTAGCAGCAAAGTTTCTAAAATATTTAATTAGATGCAAGCTGTCGATGCATTAGGGGATGGCAGCTGTAGACTCCATTTAACTGTATATGATGTATTTCTAACCTAACGACTGAATTGTTTGGCACTTTAGGCCTGTGTTGGTTCTTTTTTAACATTTGCTCATCTTGCACAATTTTTTACCCTTTAGTATATATTACAGTGTGGTTTCTTATGCTAATACATTTTGTTCCTACTGATCCTTAAGAAATTAACTGATTTTATACTGGTTTGTAAATGAATTGTTTAAATATGCTTATATGACTTGCCTTGTAAAGTCGAATAAAGCTACTATTGAATTGAATTGAATTGATTAGAACAATGACTCGGCAGAAATATGGACAATGAGGAGATGCTCATCCACCCCTTTCATGGATGGACCAATGAGAGTGAGCGAGGACCCTAAAAGTTTTAAACTTTAGATAGATCGTTAGGGGAAAAGGGTATAAAAGAGGATGTTTGGAAATAAGAAAAAAGGCTTGCTTTAGAATTTATTTTCGAACCACGACATGCTCCTAGGTAATATAGTGATGGTTTGGAGGTTTCGTTTCGAGCCGCCCTGGATCACTCAATAGCGACAGAGGACAGGCCAGAGAGTGGAGTGGTGCGGGGGCTGGCCGGCTTAATCCAACACCGTGGCCGGCTCACGAGATCGGCCCTGAATACCCCTTAGATGAGAGCGGCCCCGGCGCTGGGAGGGAGAACAGAGAGGCGAGCGCCTCCCGCGAGAGCAGCGCTGTCCATTTGCTGCAGCAGGAGAGGATCAAAAAATTGGCGGGCAGATCGGCCCAGGTCAGCAGCAGAGCGGGGGCGGCTCACCAAGCAGACCTGAGCACCCATGACAGAAGGCCCAGATCTGCAGAAAGCCGGTCGACTAAGCGGCGCAGAGGGAACAGCCCATCCCCAAAGAATACCTAAAGACTAAAGACAGGGCTGCGCTGGCCTTGATGTGAGCAGTCCACCCGTGAGTGTTGAACAGACTGGGCAGCCAAGGGTTTGAGAATTCACAGCATGAAGAGGGGGGCCCCGGGGAGAGGCCCTCACATGACAACACCAGCTAATTAGAGGAGGCAGTAGCAGGGCCCGGGGTCGAGAGGTTACGAGCAGATTTTCTTGACTTTGCTGGGTTCATCGGCCTGGGCCCATGGGGGAGCAACTCTAGCCTCTTGCGACAGCAGAGAGGGCCAGTAGAAAACTGGAGATGGCCCCCCTTACAAGATATCGCTGGGCAGATTGGCCCCAGCTAGCGGCAGAGCAGACAGCCCGCAAGCACACCGTAGTCCAGGCAGCTGTGGGTGGAAGATCCATAGCACGTGTGGGGAGACCCTGGAGAGAGGCCCACTCACAGCAACACCAGATGACCCGGGATGGCAGCAGTGGAAGCCTGGGAGTGAGAGGGGACTGGCACCACTCTTATTGATTTCAACGTGCAGGTCCACCCGGGCTCACGCCAAGGATGGAGTGGAAGAATGGGCATTGCCCTTAGTGAGTGCTGATACTACCAGACTCAGTGGTCTGCTCAAGTTGTGAAGCCGGGCCCCCAGTGACAAGTGAGCTCTCAAGAGAGGAGGGTGGCCCAAGCGGAGCAGGCCTCCTCGGCATGCACAGCAATCCATCAGCTTAGCGGTGGACAGGGCCTATGGGATCTTGAAGCTGGACCCCCCAACTCTTGCAGCGATGGGCGTATCGACCTGGGCCTCATAACTGCAGAAGCACAACAGCGCTCCTTGGACCACCCCCACAGCATCGAAGGTGGGGTAGCCTGGAGCCACTTACCTCTGGGAGCAAGACTCAACCGCATTAAACACTCCTGGGTGGGAAGGGAGGGTACCAGGACCTGCGGCCTAACTTGTATACGGTGACCACCGACGCAACCAATCCTGGAGGGACACATATCAAATGGCGTCTGGCCGCCCCAAGAAGGATCGCACCCTTAAAGAAATGCTCTATTGCCCAACAATGGGCCTGGCTGGAGACCCAGATCAGCAACTGGATCAAGCGGGGGATTGGTCGGACCAGACAACTAAAGAGCCTGTAACTGGTTCTTTTCTGGAAGAGCTTTACACAGCCCTCCGGGAAGACCTCCAATCATTAAAGTAAGATAATAAAGAGGTCCGGAGAGATGTAGATGCACTGAGAGTCCGTGTCGCGGTACTGAAAGACAAAGAGGGGGGGTCGGGAAGAGGAGACTGAAGTGCTTTAACAGGAGGTCATCCGCCTCCGTGAGCAACAAAGATTTACAGTCTCATCTGGAGGATTTAGGAAGTAGGTCCCGGAGGAACAACATTCGTATAAGAGTGACGTCTAAGGCGGAAAGGCATGACATCTTTAGCTTAGTTCGAGACCTTTTCCACAATATCCTAGGAGGACCCCTGAAACCAGAATTCAGCTGGACTGGGCTCATCGAATGGGCTTCCCGATACAGAACTCAACTAACGCCCTCCCCCCGACATACTGGTTTGTGTGCATGACTTCCAAGTCAAAGAGTAGATCCTGTGCAAAACATGCAATATGTATCCTATCACCTTCCAGGGGTACTCCCCAACCCTCTTTCAGGACTTCGCAGCCCTCACGTTAGAGAAGGGAAGAACATTTCAACTGGCAACCGTGCATCTCTGCAGCAATGGGATTTCTTACTCATGGGGTCACCCCTTTCGTCAGATCACCGCATGTTGGGACTTAGAACCCCGGGGGAGCAGCGAGCGGGTGGGCCCTCCTTTCTTCCTCAAAGGGAGCGACAACTAGGCTGTAAGAGACTGGGAAAGCGGAGCATACCAACCAAGCCAGATCCAGAGGAGATAGCCAAAGGCCAGCAAGCAGCACTGGAGGCAGTACCATCAGCCCATGCGAGATCTGAGATGTCCTGAAACCTGAGACGCTTCAGAGAACCTCAAGAAGCTTTGGGGCAGGGCACGCGTGGGGGGAGACGGGATCGCTGGCTCCATTGAAACCACATTGGACTGGCCATGCTGCCACACCAGGCTGCAGGACTCAACTTAAGACAAAGTTCCAAGATATTCACTGTTTCTGTTAACTTGTTCCGTTTAGGTGATGTTTGGGGTATACACTCACCTTCACATAGGGCACACCATCGAGCAGTTGTCCGTGTGCAACAGTCTTAGCACGATCAAGCGCCATTCTCCTGGGAATGTGGTGGCATTCTAGCTGGAAATACGCAGCATCCCCTTAAAATTCTATGACAGGTACTCCTCTTAGAATTCTCACACTAAACATGCGTGGCCTCAATAAGTCAATTAAGCGCAAGGCAATTTTTTGATATAAGCTTATGTTCACCACTAAAATTATATGTTCTCCATACCGCCACTATCTTCACGGTTAATGGAACCTTCCAACCTTTTTTTTGTGGGATCTTTCGGTTTTGACACCTTGATCACTGGACATACCCATTACTGTAGCTAGTGCATGTAAAATCGTATGTACATGCACTGAATATGACCAAGTGTTCCATATCTGTACTTTTGTGCTTCTTTCCCAGCCCTGAGGAGTCGCAGTGATTTTGTTCCCACGCGACGAAGCACGTGTCGGCTGGTTGTGGAACCAATAAACCTACATCCATTACCTAAGAAACCGAACAGGATTGCAATTGTCTTAATTTTTGGTTCTATGCATAGAATGTTGTAAACTTCTTAACCATTGTTGAAATACCGCGATTGTTGTGTGCGAGGGCATTGCTGTTCTACATATCCACCAGGGCACTGGCGCCCCAAGAGTGTGGCGCCAACACTCAACTGATAGAGATAGATATGAATAGAGCAGAATATGCTGCCCTCCGCCTGCAACATTCTCATTATGTCGGGGGGGGGAGAAGTGCTGTTGCCACCTAGCAAACAAACTACGAGTCAAGAAATAAGAGCTAGGCGTTCAATCGATCCGCACAACAGGGGGAAGACCTGGTCCTCGATGACAAGGTCATAGTGAATACATTTAAAAATGTATATTCTCTTATTGAAAAAGCCACCCATGCTCCAGGGGATTACATGTTACTAGCGGTCGACACAGAAAAGGCATTTGACCGGGTTCATTAGCCCTACCTGGAAAAGGTTCTCACACATTTAGGGGTCTGGGAAAATGCAGGACACTAATCCTTAACTGTTATCATATGCCCACGGTGACAGTTTGACTTAATGGCTACACATCCACGCCCTTCCAAATACACAGGGGTACTCGCCAGGGTTGTACCCTGTCTCCTCTGCTCTTTGCTCTATACATGGAGCCAATGGCCAAGAGAATTTGCAACCAGATATAACCGGGGGATTCCATTCGGAGGTGACCGGCACTCCATCAGTCTGTACACAGATGACGTCCTGGAGACCCTGGAGTGGCCAGCTGATTCCCTGCTGGCCTTTTTAGGGGAGTTAGAGTCCTTCGGGCCGCCTCCGGCTTTCAGATCAACGTCGGGGAATCGCAAGCCCTCATTCTTTCTATTCCTTCACAGTTATTGGAACAACTCACAAAACAATACCCCATTCAATGGGCCACTAAGACGATCCCTTGTCTAGGGATTAACCTCGCTTCCACCACCCAGGCAACTGCAGCCGCCAACAATTATAAGGCACTGCTTTGGGAAATTCGCATTGATTTCGGAAGGTGGAAATGCCTTCAGATTTCATGGATGTGGACGATGGCAGCAACCAAAATGACGATTCTGCCTAAAATCCTACATCTCTTCCAAACCCTCTCCTTTTTGCAGCCATAAGGCATGATCAGTAAACTTCAGACCGAAATAGCTCAAGTTAATTGGGAAGGAATGAAACCGCTCATTAAGAAGACCTTAAGCCACCTCCCCCAGACGCCGGGTGTCCGGGTATACCAGACCTCTACTATCGGGTCACGCAACTACGTTACCTAGTGGAGTAGGGGCGTCCTGAGTCCGAAAAGGACTGGCTCTTCCAGGACAAGGCAGTCGCCGGCACATCTCTCTGAAAGGTTTCCTTCCTACCAGAAGCTAATAGACCACCAAATGTATACCTCTTGCCAGTTACACGGGTGACTATGACAGCTTGAGAGCAGTCTAGGAGTAGGCATGGACTAACCACCTTTCCATCCCCAGTGACCCACTATTGGACAATCTAGATTTCTCCCCGGGGATGGGTTGGCGGGGTTTGAGGAATGGCAACAATCGGCTTGTCACTCCATGGGCCACTTCTTCAACACTGAGGGCATACTCTCCTTTCCCCAGATGCGCGTAGAATACGGACTTCGGGAATCTGAAAGACTCCATTATATACAACTCAGACATTGGATTACACCCCCCCCAAAATAGACCCAATGCGCAACGTCACCTCACGCAATATGAAAAATGGCTCCTTGCCAAAACATCGGATAAAGCCTTATATCTGAACTATAGGCACTTCTGCTTCAAACTAAATGGCAAGGTGGGAGGGGGAACTTGTGCGGACCATGAGCAATAAGGACATCTCATATAGGGCTCGCCACACAGCAAGCAGCAACGCCATTACTGAAAGCCCCACTAAAACCGTGACACATTGGTATTACACCCAAGTATGGCTCCACAGGATCAAGCCAACGCAAAGTACAAACTGCTGGTGAGGCAGAGGAGGAAGGGGACTGACGCAAATATTGTGGGAATGCCCACAGATTCAACAATATTGGACACAAGTCATAGGTGACAGACAGAAACTTGGATACCCAACCCCGTGTTTCCCTGCCTCCATACAGCTTGGTCTCCCCAAAGCCACTCACATACCCCTTGAAATCTAAACACGGCCGTCAGATAGGTATGGCACTGGGGGCAGCCACCCAAAACATCCTCAGCCTCTGAGGAACTTCCAAAACTCCTACACACACAACTTGGTTGCATATGCTTCGGCACATTTCAGGTATGGAGAAGATAACTATGTCTCTGGCTGGGAATGGAACTGAATTTGGGGACTTGTGGAGCTCATATGTGCACTGCTTTTGCAGAAATTTCTGGAATTAACATGCCCAAGATATCTTCGATTGTTATGCCCATCAGAGGCGACTCAGCCATCTGCAACTTTAGAGCACTGAATACATCTAAGATTGCACAACTAAAATGTCCCTATGTGCGGGTGAGGGATGGAGGGTGGGGGTATTTTTGGAGTGGCGGGTATGGCTCTGCCAGCATGAAAGTAGCACTTTACTTTTGGCTACACCAAAGAATGTTCACCCTTGGTGATTGTGAATCTGCTACTGGTATTTTTTGTTTTATCTTTAAAATTGCTAATAAAAAGAACTGAACCATACTGGATGCGAGGATGTATTTTGCACCAAGAAATAGCACTAAATGCAACAGAAGATGAATAGTAAGCATGAGCAGCCTTTTGCGCTCTCTAAAAAGGCTCTTGGTGTAGGATTTTGTCCCACAAATTACCCTTAATTGAACAAGCAGGAGCAATTATTGTAAATTTTGCCTCAAAGAGTAATGTGGAATTATCAAAATTACCCCAATTACTCAGGCATAATCCAAGTTCTTCCCTGGCTTAGCCCTGTTGTCTGTGCTTTGGGTGTCAGTGTCTGCTCTTTTAAATGATTTAAGTGAATACAAAACCCTCTTGATCAACTAATGGACCTCCTTCCGCTAACCAACAACTGACCGGAAGACTGCCAACCCTCCCACTTCCTAACAATAATCATAAAGGGAAAAAGCACTTTAAGACACTAAAACGTCCAAGGATTGAAATCTCTCAGCCAAAGGAAAATAATTCAAGTAAATTATCTCTTGAAGCACACAAGAAGCCCTAATGCTTCAACTAATCACTTCTGGCAGTTACTTAGTCTGGTTCCGGACAAATCTGTAATGTCCTCACTAATACCCAGAATACTGCAAGTGAACCCTGCAGGTCTTAGCACATGGAAAGCTTGCAAAGCACTGTGAAATCATCAGTAGTTAGAGAATATAGAATATATAATATATATATATATATATATATATATATATATATATATATATAAATATAAATATATATATATATATATATATATATATATATATATAAACACACACACACAAACATATATACACACACGAAAAGGTAAAAATATTTATTACACACATGTAACGCGTTACGTGTGTGTTATAAATCACTAGCTTGGACCTTTCTGAGTGCAGGGAGTATTTTACCTTTTCGTGTGTATCTGGGCCACGTTTCCTGTAAGGAGCATTTTCATGTGGAGATACATATACATATATATACGTATGCATATACATATATATATATATTTTTTTTGCTGAAAAAATGGTTTCAGGGACGTTATAGTTAGGATCAGCATTTATAGTTACCTGGGCTAACTAGAACGTACGCCCCAGCAATGCCCTAATTATCACCTCACATATTATATCACTCATTGCATGGTCAGTGACATCACTGCAATGTTTATATCCGTAACTGCTTCCCTTTGAGGTTTAATTTATGTGAAATGCACACCAGGTCCTGAACGGAACTTAATTTTTTCCAAGAAAAGTCACCAGTTTGGGCGAAAACATCTACCCAACTGGATTACTTTAATCCGGTTAATTAGTAAGTGCTACTTCGTTGGGTAAATGTCTTGTGCATATTCTGCACTGCAGCTCCGTAAAGTACCACAAGGTAATGTTTCCAATGACCTTCTGTGCTTGTAATTTCAGCAATGTGATTGTACCTTGAGCATCTTTATCCACAAATCTGTGATAACATGAATCCTCGGCAACAGAAGTCGATGAGCCTACAAAGAGGTGAAACTTCACCAAACAGTGGTGCTTCCTCTTAACTAAATGAAGTGCTTCTTTGTTTGGTTGAGATGTCCTCATATTCCTCTGCATCAATAACGCATCTCCAAAATAGGCTGAAAACGCGCTTGAGGTGCCTAGTTAAGCTCTGTATCAACCCGGGAAAAGGCAGGAGGAACTTTGCATACTACTAATTAAAACGGGGAGGGGTGCGGCGCCACTCCCAGGGCCAATTTCAGCCCAGGGGCCCAGCCACATTTGAATGGGTGTCCTTGTCTCACCCAGGGCACCCAGTCTGCATCTTGAAGACTGCAGGGGAAGCCTCAAGTCCCACGCAGTTGCAGCCAGCTCCCCACATCCTGCGTGAGCTCGCATTGCTGTTTCACACACGAAGCTTCTGGAAAGGTAGCTCCATACGTGCAAGAGCAATGGTTTTATCTCTTTCCCTGCCCACATGGCTGCGGGCAAAGAAAAAGATGAACTCTGCTTTCAGCAAGTGGGAGCAGTTTGACAGCTCCCGCTTGCTGGAAGCAGAGTGATTGCTTTTGCTTGGTGGGAGTTGACAAAGCCCCTGCCAAGCAAGAGCAAACAGCAATGTCCCGGGGGTGGACACCCCGGGACATAGCAGGAGCTGGCCCTGGGGGGTGGCGGTCACCAGGGCAAACATGGCTCCAGGAATGGGACCGCACGACCCCAGTCCTTTCTTGGGCATGGGCCGGCCCCGGGGAGGTGGTGGTCGCCGCGGCCATATACGGCCCAGGAGGGGGGTCACAGGCCCCCTTCTATATATATATATATATATATATATTTTTTTTTTTAAAGTATTTTGCCCCGGGGATGTGGCAGTCCCCGAAGGGTCTATGAGGGCCCCCAATTTTTTTATTTAAAGCCGCTGGGAGGTAGTGGTGGTCCTCGTGGCCAATGGTCCACGTGCATCCCGGCATGAATAAACAAATAGCCCAAGGAAGGTGGTGGTCCTCTGAGCATAAATAAGCCCTAGGAGGGCCTGTGCACCCCCCTCCTTATTAATTTAAACCAGCATGCCCATCCGGGTGTAATATTAAAAGCAAGTCTGGGAATCAGTACTTTTACTTTTTTTTTTCATGGCGAGATTTGCAAATAATTGCGAATTTATCCATGTATTTTTTTAAAAATTGTTTTTTTGCCCTGCCTAGGTCCCTCTGCGACCAAGGCTAAGGGGGTTGGGTATTCATACCCTGCCCCCTTTTCTTTTTTTGCGGGTTTTTCTTTTGTTTGGGGATTCTGCTAACACTTCCTGGGTGAAGTACAGATCTCTGCACAGGCTCGTCATTATTTGCGAATGCTTCGCAATCGTAGATATACACATATGGATTTCCTTTAATTTCTTTCAAACTACAAAACAGATTTACACCAAAGAAGTGAAAGCGTAATATGCAGACCAAAAACTACCTTTCTGCCACATCTGGTGCAATTACACACAGCAGTTTCTGTTGCAGGTGTGTCTAAAGTCTCCATGGAAATGAATAAGGGAAACACACTTTTTGACATACGCCTTTCCTTTTTCTTGTCCCTCCATTGACGGATCACCCCAAAGCTTTCCAGGCACAACTAGAATTACCGGCACACTTTTTGGGGAAATTTTGTGAAGATTCGCAAAACTGCACCAAAGTTATAGGCAAGTCCAAAACCACTTTACCAATAGAAACATGGTCCTAAATAGAACTACCAACTGGTGAATGCCAATAGGTGAAATTGATTATATATATGTGGGTGTGTGTGTGTGCGCGCGCATATATATGTTCTTCAGGCTTCTGGTTCGAACTTTTCTACAAGAAAGAACACATTTTGGGGAGATTTTACTTATAAAATTGAGCATCCTCGTTTTTTCTCCTGCAAAACCTTGAGTAGGCATGATTTTCGTGAGATTTTTTAATTGCATCTATGCCTATGTTTTAAAAAAAAAAATGTATCCTAAATTAACAAAGGTCACCCTCACAAACATTCCACAAAACTAGCTTGAATATTACTGTAAGCCAAAATAATGGTGAGCGCCAAATAAGTACTCAAGATCCGAGAACCGTGACACAGCTTCACACTGCACCAGCAAACACAATCAACTGCATTGTACATGACCATGTGGAACTTGGGATATTATCTATTGCCTCCCAAAACCCAACTACAAAAAGTGAAGTTTAGTTATGCAGTTTTTGTACAACGTACATTCACAAATTACTTCGCCTTTTGACGTTAATCCAGTCTGCGTCCACGGGGACTAGGACAGGATGAGTGTCACAGACAAACATCAACACGAGAATGAGTGTTCCTCTTAGCAGTTAGACCCCGCTGAACCCTAAAAAAAAAGAATTGAAGCAAAATCAACATAACTGGAGTTCGTGGCGTCACTTGTTTTCTAACCCTCATGCTGACACTACATAAAACATCGACCTGCTGTGCTTGCACTCGTCTAGTGCGGGAAGAGGTAGGCCTTATTTTACTGACAGATGGTGTGACATCATTTCCAGTCTGAAGTCCAGGCGCTGAAAGCAAAACCGTAAGTCTGCAGGAAGGCAGAGATGGTTTATCAGGACTGGTGCCCCGTCGGTGGCCTGCAAGGGCGAGAGGCCAAAAGTTCAGAGGCAAAGGCCAGGACATTTTACTAAAGCCGATCCCGTGAGGGTGACGGTCTAACACACTATGAGTAAATTCAATAAACAACGAAAGAATCGGGCAAATAAAAGTAAAGAGAGTCGGTAGTTTAGTAAAAAAAAATAGAAAAATAACACATGCAATAAAAAGACGAGAAAAAAAATGTAAGAAAATACTTAATAACATAAGAAAGGCTTGCCCAACGGGGCATTCCCTCACTGGGGATTTTTAAAACGCTCTAAGGTGGTTCCTACTCCTGGCTCGTGTGTCAAAAATAAGGCACTCGCACCAGAGGGCGCCACCAAAAGCCCTTCTGTGGACTCTGCATGTTTTTCACAGGAGTCACTGTGCTGCTTGCTATAAGACGTAGAGAGCAGGCAAGAGTTGGGTCTGCCTTCTGAAGCACCAATTCCCACTCCTTGCGACCCCATACCCCCTGGAGACCCCTCTGCCGCCCCTATCATGGTTGAATAAAGTGGCCTCAAATCACTTTCATCCCGAGGCACACATTATATATTTCCAATGTGAAGTAGTGCAGCAAAAACTGGATGATGAATGTTGTGGTGCACCGGTCTGTAACTTCTTTCAATGTGGAACATTGTATGTTTTTTGTAAATGCTAATAATTTTTATTTTTTATTTTAAATGTAAAGTAGTGCAAAAAAGCTAAAACTTAACAGTAGCTACTACAAGAAATTCAGGCAAAAACGGATTTTCAGTAGTCATAACGAACATATATATGCACTGGGCGATACCTTAAGCGAGTCAAATATTTCAAGCGGGACTGGAGGTAGGGTGACCAACTGGCATTGGTGCAAATTCAGGACGGTGAGTGTAAAAATTCAGGACAAAGGGTCAAAATTCAGGACACAAATTCAGGACAGGAGGTCAAAATTCAGGACAAAACTTCAGGACAATAGGTACGTTTTACAGACACATCAGAGGTCGCGCAATAGTATATAAGTAAGCCCAGCCATTTCCAAACATATTCAACCATTTGCAAACCTATCCATCATGTATCCTTCCATCTATCATTTCACTCATCCATCCCTTCATCCATCCCCTCATCCATCCCCTCATCCATCCTTTCACTCATCCTCCATTATCCATCCATCCATCCACCCTTTCACCCTATCCATCTGTACACTTATCCATCCACTCTTCATCCCATCCATCCATTCACTCATCCATTCAGCCATTTACCCTTTCACCAATCCAGCCATCCTTTCACTTACTAATCCTTCCACCCATCCACTCTTTTAGTCATCCATCCATCCTCCCTTTCTCTCTCCATCGACCCTTTCACTTAGCCTTCCTCCCATCCATCCATCCACCCACCCATCCATCCATCTACTCATCCACTCATGAATCCATCCATTGCCCCTATCACTCATCCATCTATCATTTCACTCCTTCACACATCTATTCATCCTTTTGTCCATCTACCCCCCCTTTCACTCACTCATCCATCCTTACACCCACCCTTTCACTCATATGTCCATTCATTCACCCTTGCACTTATCAATCCATCAATCCAGCCATCGTTTCACTCATCCACCTACCCCCCATCATCCACCCACCCACCATCCACCCACCCACCCATCCATCCTTTCACCCACCCACCATCCAATCCACTGATCCATCCTTTCACCCACCCACCATCCACCCACCCAGTCATCCATCCATCCATCCTTTCACCCACCCACTCATCCATCCATCCATCCTTTCACCCACCCACTCATCATCCATCCATCCATCCTTTCACCCACCCACTTATCTAACCATCCATCCATCCTTTCACCCACTCTCCATCCATCCATCCTTTCACCCACTCTCCATCCATCCATCCTTTCACCCACCCATCATCCATTAATCCATCCATCCATCCATCTGTCCTTCCCCTCATCATCCATCCATCCATCCATCCCCTCATCATCCATCCATCCATCCATCCATCTGTCCTTCCCCTCATCATCCATCCATCCATCCATCCCCTCATCATCCATCCATCCATCCATCCATCCTTCTCCTCATCATCCATCCATCCTTTTCCCTCATCGTCCATTCATCCTTTCCCTCATCATCCATCCATCCTTCCCCTCATCATCCATCCATCCATCCTTCCCCTCATCATCCATCCATCCATCCTTTTCCCTCATCATCCATCCATCCTTCCCCTCATCATCCATCCATCCTTCCCCTCACCATCCATCCATCCATCCATCCTTCCCCTCACCATCCATCCATACTTTCACCCACCCCCTCATCATCCATCCATCCTTTCACCCACCCCCTCATCATCCATCCAACCTTCCCCTCATCATCCATCCTTTCACCCACCTCATCATCCATCCTTTCACCCACCCCCTTATCATCCATCCATCCTTCCCCTCATCATCCATCCATCCTTCCCCTCATCATCCATCCATCCTTCCCCTCATCATCCATCCTTTCCCGTCATCCATCCATCCCCTCATCCATCCTTCCTTTCATCCATCCTTCCCCTCACCCATCCATCCATCCATCCCATCCATTTATCCTGCCCCTCATCCATCCATTCTTCCCCTCCATCCATCCATCCTTTCCCTCATCCATGTATCCTTCCCCTCATCCATCCATCCTTCCCCTCCATCCATCCATCCATCCTTCCCCTCATCATCCATCCACCCATCCTTCCCCTCATCATCCATCCATCCATCCTTCCCCTCATCATCCATCCTTTATCGTCATCCATCCATCCTTCCCCTCATTCATCCTTCCTTTCATCCATCCTTCCCCTCACCCATCCATCCATCCCATCCATTTATCCAGCCCCTCATCCATCCATCCCCTCCATCCATCCATCCATGCATCCCCTCATCCATTTATCCTTCCCCTCATCCATCCTTCCCCTCCATCCATCCATCATCCTTCCCCTCATCCATCTTTCCCCTCATCAATCATCCAGCTACCCTTCCACCCATACATCCAGCTATTTACATTTTCTCTCCATCCTTCCCCTCACTCATCAATCCATCTATCCTCTCTCATTATCCATTTATTCAATCTTTCATTCATCCATTCACCCTTTCACTAATTCATCCAGCCATTCACACATCCCTTCACTTACTTATTCGCCCACCTTTCCATATTAAATTTGAGCTGAGCCCTTTTGAGAAGAGGCCCATCAAGAACTTCACCCTCGCTGCAGGGGCCGTTCCAGGACTGGGACAGAAGCCACCCAGGGCGGAGACAGGATCCACCACAGGGGGGGACAAGAGCCATTACAGGCGGGGGTGGACTGAAGCCACAACATGGGGGGACAGGAGCCATCACAGGCAGGGGTGGACTGGAGCCACTACATGGGGGGGCAGGAGTCATCACAGGAGAGGGAACGTGATCCACCAGGGTGGGCACAGGGGTGGGCATGCAGTATTCTAGTACCATCTTGGGCTTCTTGCCCCCTCCTGCACAAGACAACGAGAAGACAGGCTCTCTGTCCAAAATGCCATCCCCCACTGTGATATACAGTACTTGCAGGAGATACTCTAAGAGAACTGATTGTCCTCCATACTTTGTTAATCGGTGTGGGTGCGATTGTGCCATTTCTGTATTGTATTACATTATGCATGTTTGAAGAACCGAGGTTTGCTTACAAATTAGTGACAGTAATTAAACTCGGTGAAGAGAAGCAGGTGCTGCCTTGGTGTAATCAGGGGTGTAATCTGACAGAGTCTAGGATGTTTGGGGCCCTGGGTAGAAATGGAATGTGTGAGCCCCCCTCTAAATAGCAGATACAAGACGCATTAAGGGCTGTTTGCATGTGAATGGATGCCCCTGCTCCTGAATCTGCCGCCCCTCCCTCTGTCCCCTTCAAGCACCTCTTAACAGCTCATCAAGGGCTGGAGGTGTGAGGGTTGCCATCCCGCTGTGCCTCTACAGTGCTGCTGGGGGTCTGAGCATTCATACAGCATCGGAGTCAAGAAGGGAGGTGGGGGCAAGCTGTGCCCGGTTAAAATTACGGACAAATGGCGTCCGTTAAAGAGTCCTTCACGGACAACGGACAGACAGCCAAAATTACGGACTGTCCGTGAAATTTACGGACGGTTGGTCACCCTAACTGGAGGCGGAAACTAGTAGGAAAAGTATCAACGCCGTATTGCTTTCCATTTCACAACAAAGGCTGCAATTAAAAACATAGGAAGCCAAATGTTTAAGGAGTTCTGGGGATCTCGAGGAAATGTATTCTCCAGAGATATAAAAAAAAACCACAATCACGGTTACCTTTCTTTTTCTAACATTAACGTATTTACAGTTTTAGAGAGCATTAACTATTTACATTTTAGGAAAAAAAAAATTCCAAGCACATTGGCAAAAATCTCTCCTTTTTCTGACTTACTCAAGAAGGGGTGAGGAAGCTTCGCTAATCTTTCATGCCACAGTCTTGAAGTTTTCCTTCATGCCCCACAGTCTGGGAATGTGGGAGGGCGCCCCACAGTTTGAAGTCCAGTGGCTCAGGACAAGAACAGTGAATGTAGGAATATGGCAGCGGTGGGACCTGTGGAGTAGCATCAGTAACAGAAGGGATCTCAATTGTCCCATCTCCGCCTTGGCTACGCCAGAGCCTGCATGGCGCTCCACGGTACCTTCCCCCGGAGCATTGAGGAGAGAAGCGTCTCCAACTATCTCTATCAGAAGCCCTATGTAGGCTCTAGAAGGGAAAACTCCAATCTTTCCAGGAATCCGGAGTGGTGCCATGGGGTATGTGGGACAGGGTGAGTGCAGACCTGGATCCCGTCACACTAGGCACTACTCCAGCATGCAGTGCCCTTACAGCATTGACAGTCAATCCACAGAACATAAATAGGACCCAGGGAACAGTGGCAACAATCCAGGCACACTGGAAAGCACAATATTGTTATTGAGTACACTCAACACTACCCTGATACACATATTACACCACCCAAGGCATGTAGACAGCATTCAGACATACAGAGCAAAACCCTGATTTTTGGCATTGCCCTAGCTTGTATGTCATGTCACTGGCAGCAGAGATGCTTATTTAACAAATAAGTATTATTTGAAAGGCACTTGACTAATGCAGTAGGATTGGAGGTTTTATCTTCTGGCACAGTATCGAGGATTCACTTTTTTTCATGACAGTATACGTAAAGGGGCAGTAAACACTTGTTCGCAGTGACTGAAAGCAATTTTTTGCAGCCTTGTTTCACACTAATGGGGATCACACATGCCTATGTGTTAGTGAGGTATGTTCTTCCAATACTTCCAGTAGGAGGGACTGTAACACACCATCAAAGGTGAGAATCCTGGTGTTCCCACTAACCAGGAAACTGGGTATTCATCAGGCAATTAAAAGATGGCTCCTAACTACAATCAGTCTCTAAATATAAGCAGGTGAGCAGTTCAAGTCTAATGCAAAGTTAGAACAGCACAGTTTTCACAGCTGCAATAAAGATGTGGTATTTACCTGTGGTTGTGACTTTTTGTAAGGACATTTTAAACTACCTAAAAATACATAAATCCGTCCACTACAAAATGAAGGTCAAGTATTAATAAAAAATTTACAATCAAAACGAAAATTCAAGAGGCGCAGGGATGCCAAGTAAGATGGTCGCCTGCCTTTGAAGCGCTCAAGCACCTCCAGCAGCCAGATGGAGTAGTGGCTTCTACAGCCTTCGTTTCTCAAAACAAAATATGGATTTCTGTGCCAGAAGGGGAGTGCAGCCGCTCCATGCCTCTTTCGATTTTCGGTCTGCTCATTTGAGGGATCTTTCCTGCATGAACACTTTTTTCGTAATTCCGGCCCATCATATTGGATTTTTTTCCATAACCCTGGAGGTAAACCTCAGCTGTGGCAACGCGGGATGTTCTATTTCAATTTTCACTCAGCAAATGTTGGGCATTCTTTTCTCTACTTCATAAGGGCTGCACAGTTTCACTGAATATTTCTCATATAAAAGTAGTTAAGCTATGCAGGAACACCTCAACATGCGGTAGCCAAATTTTTCCTTCATTAAGGAGAATGTAATTTTCAAGTGCGTAATCCTGCATTCACGCAGCATATACATCTCCAGTTTTCCAGCTTGGTAACAGCTGTTGCCTTTCATGACTAGCTGAATATTAGAATGTTCACAATTTAAAGCCATAGAAGCAAAGATCTGTAGGAACTTCTACTTCATTCCTCTTTATTGATGGTGCTTTTTATTCTTCTATCCGGTCTACAGGCATACAAGACTTTCTCTCTGGTCACCTCCTCCTTTGTTTAGTTGAGCCTCAGATTCTTCAATCCTAGGGCTTAAACCTTCAGAGTTTTAGGGTGATAGAACACGTCTAAAATCTCAAGAGATACTGCACACTTACTCTTCATGGGCAAACCTCATAGAATGAACTGAGAAACGAAATCATCCTACTCTACTGCTAAATTTGTTATCAGGAAACCTAATTAAAAAGACATTTTCCCAGACTAACTTTCAGCTATTATGAAGGGTGATTGGAAATACAAAGGGACCCCATTAACATCTGCGGCAGGGCCATTTCCAAGAAGCTGTCTGGATCAGTCAAACATACTAAAAAAGATGATGAATCTCCCTCCTAGTCACCTTCTCCTTTCACTCTGAAAGATATTATGGAGGAGATTAGAACCCTAAAGATAGTTTTTATTGAAACAAGTACTTCGATTGAGTGTACTGAAGAACAAATGGGCTTCTAATGATAAATGCATCTCCGTCATTGAGCAAAGAGTTAGCAATGTTGAAGGTTCTATGCCTAATGTTTCTCACCTACTATAAGAAATGTTGCATCTTAATAAATCTACAGAGGATTTAGAAAATAGGAATCTCAGGAACAATCTTATGTTATATGGCATACTAGAGAACTCAGAAGGATCTAATAGGATTGCCTTCCTGCAGAATGTTATTCTTACAATAGTTAACCTACAAAACCAAAGTCCACTTAGTATTCAAAGGGCACACCATTTGAGACCCAAGTCTTCAACCTCTTCACACTCCAAGCCCAGAGGATTAGCATTCTCTTTCTACGGTTTCCAGAACTGATGCAAATATTATCAGCACCTAAACAACTAGGCACCTTACATTGGCCTGAGAATACAGCCTACTTTGCAGAGGATGTCTCCAATGCCAATGCGGCCTAAAAGAAACGATTCCTTGAGACGAGACCTCAGATATGGTTGATTACATCCATGTTTTTTTAAAATCACTCACAAAGACAAGCAACTTACTTTTGAGGGACCAGTTGATTTGCAGGCTTTCCGTTAACAAAGCAGTCATGAAGATATGGAAACTGCTACGAACGCTATTACGTGACTTAGTTATATCTTTTTTATTTTTCATGCTGTTCATTAATTAAGTGGTTATTTCTTTCGGGTTAGATTACATGAAATAACATTGTTGACCCTCATTTTCTTTTCCCTTTATATGTCAGTATTGACTCGTAACAGATATCCCCATACGTATGTGTGTTTCCCCTGTCAGTTTGCTTTGTCATTAATAGT
Source organism: Lissotriton vulgaris (assembly GCF_964263255.1). Lineage (NCBI taxonomy): Eukaryota > Metazoa > Chordata > Amphibia > Caudata > Salamandridae > Lissotriton > Lissotriton vulgaris. The sequence goes on from NC_141689.1 coordinate 512,639,762, forward strand.
AAAGCTGTAATCTTCTTGATTTACATTTTTGTTCCTCCCCTTCTCTACATTTTATTGTCTTTGGTTATTCAAGTTTAATGTAAAGTATTAAGTCTGTGTCCACTCGAAGCCAAGTCAGGTGCAATCTTCCTGAAGTGTTCTGCCCTCTTGTGCCCTATGGGTTGTTTTGTTTTGCCATTCTTATTTCACTCGCATTTAAGGAAATGTTATTTCCTGTACTGCCTTTTCTAGCTCATATTTTCCGGTTGGACTCTCTCCCCTTTCCTCGGTTCCTACCGGTTATTTCTTTTCTTTTTTCTACCTTATCTTTTTCTATTCTAATATATATTATTCCAGCCTTCACATATGTTGATTAGTTATTGACATCACACAGGGCCCTTCATGGCCAAGGTCCTGTGTATCTCAGGAGGCGCTTCGGTCTGTATGTGCCCAATCGATCTCTGCGGTCTGCCTCTCTACGTCGGATGATCATTCTGCGATTCCGCAGATCAGGTTTGGGAGGCCAGTCTATTTCTGTAAAAACAGCAGTGGTCTGGAATGCTCTCCCCTCAGATCTACAGCACATTCAAGACTTCCGACTTTTTAAAATACACTTAAAGACGCATCTGTTCAGTCAGCTCTTCTAAATGGCTCTTGCTTGCTCCACCCCAGTTCACTCCCGCGCCAGGACACTCCAGAGTATTTGTGCGCGCTACAAGCTCTTTATAACATAACATGTCTCTTCCTAAAATACATCTAAAAGTTGTTACATGGAATTCTAAAGGCCTAAAGAACCTGGTGAAAAGGCAACGAGTATTGTCGCACTTATTAATCCATAAAGGTCAAATTCGTTTTCTTCAAGAAACGCATCTCACTGAAAAAGAAGCTTGTTTGTTGAAGTAATGCTGAGTTGGTGACTAGCATTATTCTCCTTCTATTCACCGTAAAAATTGAGTTACTATCTTATGTCACAAATGCATAAATATTTAGTTTGTTTCTGAAGAATGTGGTGTGGATGGCAGATTTTGGACATAAATTTCTCACAAAATCACCCAACTTTCACAGAATTTCATATTGGGTGGATATTGCAATAATGTACAAGACCCATTCCTTGACCGCTCTTCTTCTACTACATTTTCACCTCAAAAGGCACATAAAGCTTTCCAACATACTATTTCACACCATTCCTTGTCTGATTCCGGAGGAATATTTAACCCCAATCTTAAAGAATATTCCTCTTACTCTCTCACTCATCAATCCAAAACAAGAATTAAATTTTTTCAAGGACAAATCTGTTTTAACATTTGACCCATTCGGAGATAGGATCAATTTTGATCTCTGACCAAGCTTCTGTTCTGACAGATGTTGAAATCTTAAATACACACAATCACAAATCAAGATGTCGGTTCAATAACCCCAAGTTTATAATTAATTATGCTTTATCTAACAAAAAAACTCAAAGAAAAGAGACTATAGACCTATTAACTAATATAAAACACTTAGAACATGCTAATAATACTTACAAAAAGACATTCTAGAAGCGCTGATTGCGGCAAACATACAATTTAGTAAATTAGCTAAAGAAAGAGCGCATGGTACATATCTTAGAGTTATTGGTCACTATCAAGGTGGTAAAAACAAAGCAGGTGCCTTGTTGGATAATTATTTAAAAGGTAGAAAGGAAAAAAACATAATAAAGACAATCATAAATTACTCAGGTACTCAACTGTTCTATGACGCTGACATAGCAGATTGTTTTGCAAAATATTACCAAACACTTTACACTCCTGATAGCAATCCTTCTGAATCTCTTTTAAACTTCTAATTTTCAAATCTTAAACCCTGTGGTTCCATAAATTCTGATTCTTCCCTCCATGAAGCTGCAGTCACTATAGATGAACTTCAAGCAGCAATTAACAGCTTGCCAAAAAGGTAAAGCACATAGCTTAGACGGCTTTACCATTGAATTCTATCTTCAATATTCTTGGGTTTTATTCCCTCAGCTTTCCAAACGTATTATTTTTTTCAATAAATTCATCCACTGAATCTTTTACAGAAGCGGTGACATGTATTATTCCAAAAAAGATTATCTGACCTTGTATAAAAATGATCCCCCCTATTTCTTGGATAAATCAGATTGCACACTTTTTGCTAAAGCCCTTGCCCTTCAGCTGATTGATCTTCTCTCTGATCTGGTTTCACAGGAACAGTCTGGCTTTGTGAAACACAGGAATACTGCAGATAATTCAAATATCTTTTAAAATATTAGTAAGAGCAACTAAAGTTACATCTCCCCTAGAAACGCTTACTCTGGATGCAGAGACGGCATTCAAAAAAGTCAATTGGCAGTTCCTTATGAAATCTTTAGAATGGCATGGTTTCGGAACCAGATTTCTCCAACTTATTTCCTTTTTATTATACTCGTCACCTCGTTCTACAGCATTAGTGAATGGCGTGCAATCACCTTACTTCTTATCTCAAGAGATGTACCAGAAAAGGATGCCCCTTGTCTCTGTTATTATTCATATTAGCATTGGAACCCTTCTTACACCCAACTAAAGACTTCTGAAACCTTAAACGGATTTCAAGTCAAAGACACTCATATCAAGTAAACCGCATACATTGATGAAATTCTTCTTTTCATTTCATGCAGTGAAATCTCACTGCCGTTTTTCTTTGAAGAATAAAGATCATACTTTGAGGTATCATGATCTAAGCCGAATTTGGTTAAATTCGAAGTTCTACCTCTTAATAAATGCTGCATAAAGGATTATTTACTAGGGCAGGACTATCCTGGAATCCTGCAAAGATTAAGGGCTTGATTACCATGTCAGTCGGAGTGGCCTCCAACCGACACATTTTCAGTGGAGGAACTGCTCAACCTTAGGTCAGTGGTTCCAAACACCGAATTACGATCCGACCGCACATAGGGCAGTCAGAAACTCCCATTACTCAATGGGGGCTAGTGCGGCAGGCGTAAACCGCCTACAGCACAAGCTCCCATTGAGAAATGGGAGTTTAAACCATCCCTTAAGTAATGTGGCAGGCACCTCACAGCAGAGCCCTCTTCCCCCTCCACCCCCCCAGATGCGGAAGACCATGGAGGAAGAGGGGCCCTTCTAGGGGCTCCCAATGTTGATTCCAACAGCCTTACCATGTCAGAAAGGCCAACATGGAAAGGCTGTCAGAAACAGACATCATAATCCCAACAGCGGAAACGCCGTCCTTCGGGGATTATGGCGAGTATCCAACTGACTGACTGCCGGGCTCCATGTGCCCATCGGGAAGCGTTGGTCGGTCCTTCCGATTGCTTGCCTATGACCACACGCATCATAATGGGTCGGTGGGACCGCAGCAGTATATGCGTTTCTGCACGCAACCGACGCACCGAACAGCATCGTAATAAGGCCCGAAATGTTTGGGGATTTTCAATACTAATAATCTCAGAGATACGTTGAAATTTAATCTGGATAGTATAATCACTGGAACCACACTCCTTACCTAGGGTTGGTCACCCCTCTTCTTATCATGGTGGGGACGACTTTATGCAAATAAATTGATGACTTTTCCCATTACAACATTTTCTGGACAGAAGGCAGAACAATGTCATACATTCACCCGAGTATAGAGATCTGTGTCTAAATCCATTGTTATTTAGCTCCCCATGCCATTCCAGTTTGAACCCAGCCATATGCAAATCAGTCCCAATGGGACTAGTGCAGCCCGAACTGCCAGACTGGGCTTCATCCTAAAACCGGTTTCAGGCTTTCACCCTTCATCAGCCAGTATAGCTAGACTCCAGTGGCATGGAGACAGACACACGAGGCTGGAAGGGGGCGGGGGGATATGGTGGAACAGCAGCGGAGGAAGGGCTGCATTAGTGGCCCAGTCCGGGCAGCGGGGGCACAATCAGCACACTCAGCGGCTGCAGGGAGGCCTGTATGGAGACAAGGAGGAGCTGGCACTAGGAACTGCTGTGAGGTTAGAGATACAAATCTACAGATTTTTTGTACTTGAAGAACCAGAGTAATGCTGCCTATTCCACAAATTCGTTGTTTTTGTAAAAAGTAGGCCCTTCAGCTTCAAAGCTAAAAGAGCTGCTAAATGTTTGAATCGTGATAAGTGAATGGATGAGTACACATATGAATAATCTGTAGAATTCTTCTGGGCACTGCGATGCACCTAATAGTCTCAAATGGGCTCCATTGGAGGTTAAATGAGTAGGCTACACATGTGTTACCCAAGTAGGTAATGAAATAGGACTATCCCTTTATACTTAATTCCAAATGATCAAAACAAAATATCCTTCATCGATCATCACTAGCTATAGTTACTATTTATTCAGTTAGCTGGAGCTTACTCGACATTCAGCATACATGCCATGAGCTAGACTATTCCACACCAGGGATCACAGGTGGGGCTCTCCTTTAAGAAACAAAGTAGACGAGCACTGCCAGTGTTCATGCCAAAAGGATAAAAAAATTAAAATGGTGAGATGACGCCTCAATGGCCACACCATTTTGTAGGCACACGCACATGCATTATGATGATGATATGTGCGTCTGCATGACTCATTACACAAGCCCACACATGCACCTTTCTGTTTTTTTATTTACTAAGATGGATCGATAAATAAAAAATACAAAAAATAATTACACAAATACAGTGAAAGCACCTTTTTTATTTTTTTATTTGAAAGGCTGAGGTTTTGGCAGCAATTTGCGGTCTGTCCGTTCTGAGAAAAAGCAACAACAAAACATTTGTGTGGGTCGTGGGGTAATGGAGGAGCGTGTGAGGGGGAAGCAACATGGAGTGGGCAGGGGAGGGGAAAAGAAGCACTTGAGAAAGAGCAATATGGGCAGGGAGAGAAGCACACAAATAAGAAAGCAATATGGAGCACAGGGAGTAATTGTCAGGATAGAACCATACAAGAAAGAGCAAATGACACGAGGGGGACAGCAATATTGAGTATGGGGCAAATATTTGGCAGAGATTAAAGAAGCACATGATGGAGAGATATTGAAAAAAACAAGCACTCTCCTAGAGTGCCAAAGCAAAACGAAAAATGTAGATCCCTAAAAATGAGCAGTGAGAGGAAACGGGTCAGCCAAGCCAAGGATGGTTAAGAACTTATGCTCCAGGGGTGGAATAAACACAGGGCGGAACAAGGAAAGCTGTCAAATAATAAGCAAGCACACGAGAGTGACAATAAAGCCAATCATTGGAAAGCAGTAAGCGAATGTAAACTGACTGAAATGTCTTCCTAAACCCACACTTCATCTTTTCCAACTAGACAGCTTGCCATGTCTTGTTGGAAATGATTATCCTCGTTTTCTCTGCCAACTATTGAAAAAAAGATTGTCAGTCACGCTCTTTTCTAGGTGTTATACTTATCATCCAGTACTAAAACATGTATCGGACTTCCTTCTCATCATATTTTAGCCAGATAGTGTTAATGACTATAACATGCACTCGGAGATGCAGGTTGAATACCTTGTGTGGTCACAATAATAGTAATTCAGTGGGTGTAAATCTATCAGTAGGACAACGCAGACTTGAAACTATAGGAAGAGACTGTTACACTGAGCAGTTTACTACCATACAACAAGCCTACTAAGCACATTATATATTGGAAGCGCAAAAAACAGTCGGGCAAATTTGGTAGTAACAGATACAAATGTAGACCGATCTCGCAGACAAAGCTCTGGAAGTGTTGGCCAACTCATACGCCTGTCCGCCACTAAACAAAGTGAAGGGGAGATCTCAACAGAATACAAAACCATATTCACCTGACAGACACTGACTAAGTTCCCACTAACATAAATAACAATATGTACAATTATGGCATATTCTAACAGGGTCTGCTTTTTGAAAGTCAGGCGGTGGCAATCAATACACCATTATTAAAGACACAAAACAACCCCTACTGTAAAAACGACTTCATAACCCAATATTTGTTCATGAAAAAAAAATCATGTCTATGGTGTGGTAGCAACTGCACAATATTTATAAACGTTATAGATCTAATGCAACCAGTTACTCAGTCTCTGTATATCGTATATTTTTAAATACTGCACTTTAATTTCGTTTTTGCACATAAATCTGTTTTAAACGCGCGGCACTTGTAAAAACTGTCAGTTACCTCTGTGTAATACTGACTTGCCATATGCGACCAGTTTCTCAGTCTCTGATCTTCAGCCCCACCGCAGCCGATTAAACGCTGCCTGGGGTTCGACTTCTTGGCGCCCGCCATCTTGGGTGTGAAGCGGGCGAGCGGTCTAGTGCTCGGCCCCTCCCGCCCCAGCAACTACAAAAGACCCTTCATCACACGCGCACTGATTGATAGTGTGTTGTGATCGTCCTGAGGCGAAAGCTGGGACTTGCATGCCTACATTGTATTGTATATCGTATATTGTTAAATACTGCACTTTAATTTCGTTTTTGCACATAAATCTGTTTTAAACGCGTGGCACTCGTAAAAACTGTCAGTTACCTCTGTGCAGTACTGACTTGCCATATGCGACCAGTTAGTCTGTAATGTAAATGTAATGTAATGTAAATGTAAATGTAAATTGATACTTGTATAGCGCACTACTCACCCGCAAGGGTCTCAAGGCGCTTGTACGAATACCGCTGTGGAACCCATCCTGGCTTTCCCTGTGAGGCGTCCACTCCTGGGCACCCCCAAGGTGGAGGCCAGGCTTCCTTAGCGTTGTTGGGGCCGTTGTAGAGATTAAGCAAGCTATTGCCCAGAGTTGCAGAGTGGGACTCAAAGATTGGAATAGGCACCGAGGCGAGAATTATCAGGTCTGTGGAATTTTGAGCCCAAGACCCGCTGAGGAGGGGAATTGAACCCTGGTCCCGGGCTAGACCTCTGCATCAGGGTCTGCCGTTCTAATCATTGAGCCACACTTCTCCACAGCGTGATCTATGATCTTCTCTGATCTTCAGCCCCACCGCAGCCGATTAAATGCTGCCTGGGGTTCGACTTCTTGGCGCCCGCCATCTTGGGTGTGAAGCTGGCGAGCGGTCTAGTGCTCTGCCCCTCCCGCCCCAGCAACTATAAAATGGGCCCCCCCTACAGGGAGCGCAGCGGGCGCGCCAGCGGCGCGCCAAAGGCAAGCCCGTCTGCGCCAGTCCGTGCCCTGGGGCCCGGGACGCTGGCCAATTCCTATCCTACTCAGCTCACACTCTCAGACAATTACAAACCACGCATCTGCCGCTCTCCTCTGGTGCAGCAAGGCGGACCAATTCCGCTGGTATCGCTTGCAGGGCATCTAGTACTCCGGAGTGCAGCAAGTACGGTGAGGGGCCTGTAAGGAGGGTGACATCTGTTTGTGTGATGTATTTGAACACACGCTCCTTGGTAAAGCACCACTTTGACATCTCCATCCTCCTTACCACTAAAAAACCGGACATACTGCTAATTACAGAGACCTGGCTTACTACTGACTCTCATCCCGACATCCTTGCGGCCCTTCCCTCAGACTATTACATCTTCCACGTCGACCGTCCTTTAGGCCGTACTGGGGTGTGGACAATCTTGTCATAAGTCTAGAAACTGAGGCCGGTGCCCTTACAATTATACTCCTATATCGGCCTCCTCATCCCATGCTCTCGTTTCCTATCTCCCTGACAGAACAGTTGGCCAATTTAATGATACATCACGCCAGAATCGCTCTTTTCGGCGACTTTAACTATTGGTTTAACGATGAGAAAGCTGGCCCTCACGCAATGGAATTGTTTGATGCTCTAACCAGCCTCAATCTTACCCAACAAATCTCTGCGCCTATTCATATTAAGGGTCACACCCTTGACCACATCTGGACTCAAGAGTTAGCATTATCCTGCCCAGTTATCTCCCCCTGCATCTGGTCAGATCACCATCTAATTGACACCGTTATTACGGTCAGTGGCAGGGCCTGGGCCCCTATCCTGGCAGACGGGTCATCACGCAAATGGAGTTCTTACGACTCCCAAGCCTTTCTTGCTGCTCTGGCCAAGACTCGACCTACCACCGACTGTTGGACCCGGCCCTTTAGGCAGGTTCACCCCGAGACTTTTTGCTTTTTCCTAGCCTGTTTCTGGAACCTGGTGGTGGTGATTTTAGGCCTCTGCGCACTTTTTCACTGTGGTACAGTGTAAAGTGCTTGAGCTCTCTGTATATGTGTGGTGAGTGACCTGCCCTCCCATAGGAATGAATGGGGAATATGTATGCCCATAGTAGTTCCTGATGTGTGGGGAGTGCAGGGGCGAGTTTGGTATGAGAGAACTCGTGAGACTGAATGCTGCGAAATGGTATATGCGGCATGACTGTGTCTAATCTAGAAGTGCCACTTTTAGAAGTTGGCATATTTGTGTAATTTGTGTCTGGCGTGTGATTGGCTGGTGAGCCTGGTCCAGGAGTGCCTGGGCCTGCTTGTGGATTGACTGTCTGGTTTGAGGGTGACAGGGGCTTGAGAGCCCAGGAGGTTGTCTGAGTCAGCCCGTGGATGAAAGGCAGCATCTGCTGCCAGGGAAGTGGGAGGAGATGGCACCTGATAGTGAAGGGCTGTGCCTGCCTGCCACAATGCTGGCTCCACCCCCCGCTGGGCGACTGTCACCTCTGTCCCTGATACTGACAGGACTTCCCTATAACCAGTTCTAGCTGGTTCTCACACTGCCTACACAAAGACTTCAAATACTTTTCTGTGTATAAGAAGGGGCTGTGTCCCCTTCCAAAAGGTTCTTGTTTCTAACTTGAATCTGCCAGGGGCATGCTGCTGCTGGGGCTCAGGGGAATCCCTGGGCCCTGCCCAGCCCCTGGACACCTGATGGACTTTCCTGCTGGGGGCTATGCTGCTCCCTCCCTTACTCCTGGACTGCTGAGGTCCTGGACTGCTGAAGGACTTTTTAGTGACTTTATTATTGCATTTAGCGCTGGGAGCGCTTTATCCCTGCACTAAGCGCCTGGGAGCGCTTTCATTTCCACTGGGACCTTGTTGGTCCTCTAGCGCTTGTAGCGCTCTTATTTTTGGTTCCTCTAGTTATTTTACGGGTGCCACCCCGTTTTTATTTAATTAATTTGAGCCGGAGCCCACCCGGCCTTTGATTCCCCTTCACCGCCGCTGCCCGGGGCTGGAAATCGCCAAACCCGAAGGAGCTGAGCCCTGATTGGCTCACAGAGGCGAGCCCCCCTCAGCGTGCCGCGCTGTGATTGGCGGGCCGCGGGAGGCTCGCCCTGAAGGCCGCGCTGTGGTTGGTGCAGCGCTGGAGGCTGCACCGGCTAGCCGCGCTGGGATTGGCCAGCGCCTGGTGTCCCGAGAAGAGAAGATGGCGGCTGTTGCGGGGCTCCCGTGACCGTGAGGGAGCCCCGAGAGAAGGAGAAGAGCCTGCCTGCCTCGTTGCCGGTCTCCTGTGTGGAGAGGGAGACCGGAATGGCTGGGAGCGAGAGGAGCGGCTTGAGGAGACGAGCGGAGGGGGAGTGAGGCACATTGCCGGTGCCTGCCCCCACCGCGAGCACAGGAGAGCCCCCGGCGAGAGAGGAGTCCGGCGCGAGGCTCCCCGAATGGAGGGAGAGCCCCGAGAGGAGAGCCGAGCAGGCGTTCGTAAAGGCGGGGCTCCCATGAGGAGAGAGAGCCCCGCCGAAGAGAGATGACTGACTGGCAGTCCGCCTGCACCGAGGAGCCACCGGTGAGTGGGGCAGAAGCAAGGGAGGGGCGCCGGGACACATTGTCTGTGTCCGCCCCCCCGCGCTCAGTGTCAGCCACGAGGGCTTCAAGGGCGGCCCCGGTTGGCAGTGGGTCGCCCCAACGTGTGTGAGCCCAGAGAGGCTCTAGGGGGTCATTTTTTGATTTACGAGCCCAGCGAGGCTCGAGGGCCATTTTGTGTTGAAAGGCACAGAGTCAGGGCGGCCCCTATTGGCAGCGGGTCGCCCCAACATTGTAGAGCCTTGAGAAGGCTCTGAGGGGGCACTTCTTTGTGTAGAGCCCCGAGGCTAAAGGAGACACAGTTGTTTTTAGAGCCTGTGAGGCTCCAACATTTGACCAGTGTTTTTAGAGCCTGTGAGGCTCCAACATTTGACCAGTGTTTTTAGAGCCTATGTGGCTCCAACGTTTAGGTCATGTGTGGTGTCCAGAGCCTGGGTGGCTCCAGCGTGGCGCAGCTTGCGCCTAAGGGTCAGTGAGGACCCTATCGCAGTTTGGACTCCCAGCTGCCCAGCAATTAGTGGGCAGCTGCACCGTTTAGGTTTGGTGATTGCTCAGGTGCCCAGCAAGTAGTGGGCACCTGCTACGTTTAGGCTTGTGCTTGGACTGGCGCTGCATGGCAGCGCGCCCTGACATTGGACACAGGGCGTCTTAGCCCCAACAAGGCCAGTTGGCCTAGGGACTGCCACAGGTGGTGGCTTATGTGAGTTTTTGCGCAATTGTATGGTTATTGCACCTCTGAATGTGATTTCTTGCATCATGTGTTATTCCTGCACCTCTGAATGTTTTTAGACATCATGTGATTTTTGCGCTATTGTATTGCTCTGGCACCGCTGAATGTTTTATGCATCATGTGTCTTCTTGCACTGCACCTCTGCATGTAGTTTATTGCATCATGTGCTCTGTTCTTAACACCGCTGAATGTGTAGGATTATGCATCGTGTGTTTCCCTTTACAACTCCTCTGAATGTATATTTATGCATCATGGGTAATGTGTTCTTTCCTAGACCCCTAATGCTGTGTGATACTTAGGTGGTTGTTCCTTTTAGTACAGGTAGTCCTAGTGAGGTCCTGGTCCCCTGCGTGACATGCTCCTAAGGTGTTTAGGGTTGCGTAGTGTATACTTACCTGTTCCCAGTAGTTACTGGATGTGATTTATAACTTACTTTGTGCTACAGTGATTTTATATTATTTTATTCTAATTTCTGACAGTATTTCATTTCTACTAAGTGCTGATTATGACAGTGGCCCGTGTGGCCCTGTCTTGTGCATAATCCCTTGTAAATATTGCCCGTGCCAGTTGGCACAATGTACATGTGTGATTCTATCTGATATGTTTTGACAATACAGAAGTTATTTTTATATAACCTTGTGTGGAGTTCCTTTTGTGGTGTGCCTAGTATGTTGTTGCTGTTGTGTGCTGGCGCAAATGCTTTACTTTCAAACAGTGGTCCCATGCATATTCCAGTAAAAAACCAATAAATATAGATGGAATCAATTCTATATTTAGAATGACATGTCCAGCCGGACAGAGGTCCTTCAAGTTTACTTAATAAACAATGTTTTTTTCAAGATAAAACCAAGATACCTTCCACAAGACCCCTGTGTGGTACCCAAGCCTGTGCCCAACACTTGCGGGGTGTTTACAGTTGGAGAAAGATAGGAAAGGTTTTTAAGGCAAACAAGCGTTCTTCTGTTCATATGTTGATTATACAGAACATATCAAGTCGCACCATTACATCAATTTAGCAATCAAAATACTTGTATAAGGTGCTTAAGCAAGTCGACGGCGTTTCGGTCCCTCTAAAGGGTCATGGGGACCATCATCAGGACAAACAAATAATTGCCTTTATCGCTAAACCTCAAAATGCCGAGGCAGCGTGTGAATAATGTCTGGCCGTTTTGATAATCAGTATGACCCGGACCAGCAGACCCAATTGGGGCGTTGGATGCCGTGTTACTCAATCGTAACCGGGCGACGCCAGGGTAAGCCGTTATGGACGGTCATGGAGATCTTCCCTGGCGTCTCCATGACCGTCCATAACGGCTTACCCTGGCGTCGCCCGGTTACGATTGAGTAACACGGCATCCCACGCCACAATTGGGTCTGCTGGTCCGGGTCATACTGATTATCAAAACGGCCAGACATTATTCACACGCTGCCTCGGCATTTTGAGGTTTAGCGATAAAGGCAATTATTTGTTTGTCCTGATGATGGTCCCCATGACCCTTTAGAGGGACCGAAACGCCGTCGACTTGCTTAAGCACCTTATACAAGTATTTTGATTGCTAAATTGATGTAATGGTGCGACTTGATAGGTTCTGTATAATCAACATATGAACAGAAGAACGCTTGTTTGCCTTAAAAACCTTTCCTATCTTTCTCCAACTGTAAACACCCCGCAAGTGTTGGGCACAGGCTTGTGTACCACACAGAGGTCTTGTGGAAGGTATCTTGGTTTTATCTTGAAAAAAACATTGTTTAGTAAGTAAACTTGAAGGACCTCTGTCCGGCTGGACATGTCATTCTAAATATAGAATTGATTCCGTCTATATTTATTGGTTTTTTACTGGAATATGCATGGGACCACTGTTGTTTGAAAGAATTGTTCCCCGAGGTCCCCTGTTGACTAAATTGGGGCCCCTTGTTGCTATCAATATAATTGGGCGCAAATGCTTTACACATTGCCTCCGAGTTTAGCCTTACTGCTCGTGCCAAGCTACCAAGGGGGTGAGCAGGGGTTATCTTGGCGTGTGACTTCCTTGCCCTGACTAGAATGGTGGTTTCTGCCTGGCTTTGGCGTCAGCCTTAGCCTACCAGAAATAGCCAGTTCTAACACTGACATTGATACCAACGTCGAGACAATGGAAGGGGACATCTGCAATTGGGTAAAGGCGGCCAGTGATAAGTTTGCCCCTCTCACCAAATTTCCACGCACCAGACACAGTAACTCTCACAGATGGTTTTCCATCGCCCTCAAAGAACAGAAATTGAAGGTGCGTCAATTAGAACGGATCTGGAGACGCAATTACTCTGACAGATTGCTCTTCATGGCGGCCCGTAAAGACTATAAAGGTGTGATCTCCCTGGCCAAATCTACACACATCTCTGATAGAATTCTTGCAGCCAACAACAAATCTAAAGAAATTTTTAAAATCATAAATGAGCTCACCACGGACGACAGAATCCTCCCCACTCAGGCTCCATCTCAAGAGACATGCGATGCTCTGAACTCTTTCTTCATCGAGAAAATAGTTAAAGAATTCCATCCCTCCCCTTACTCCTGTGGGGCTATCAGACACCTCACCCTCCAATCAGTTGTCCTTCAATCAGTTCCCTATTCTTAACCCCAACTCCCTGGCTGAGCTTGCGGCCCGTGTTAAATCAGGGTCCCCCAATGATTGCTGCCCTCCCTCTGTCCTTCGGGACGTCTGTCTCACTTTACCGGACTGCATATTGCCCTTGCTGAATGCCTCTCTTAACACCGGCACGGTCCCCAGTTGCTTCAAAGAGGCCACTTTAGTGCCCCTGCTGAAGAAACCAGGTGCGGATCCTGTCGATCCCTCCAACTATCGCCCCATCTCCCTCCTGCCCTACCTGTCCAAGCTCCTCGAGGCTCATGTTACTCGTTGTCTCTCAAATTTCATCAAGAGCTCCTGTTATCTTGAACCTAATCAAGCCGGCTTTAGGCCGGCCCATTCCACCGAGGCCGTCATCTTGGCAGTACTGGATGCCTTGAGGGGGAATGCCGACAAAGGGTCACCTCAGGCCCTTGTGTTATTGGATTTGTCTGCTGCTTTCGACACGGTGGACCATAACATCCTTCTCCACCATGTCGGACAGGCCGGCATCCAGGGGCCCGCCTTTAATTGGATCGAGTCTTTCCTCGCCGGTAGAGCACGAGCTGTTCGTCTGGGTTCTTTTACGGCAGCTAGGGTACCCACGACTTGCGGAGTCCCTCAGGGCTCCTCTCTTCCCCCCTTTTATTTATTTTATACCTCCAGTCATTGATCCACTCGCTCAAGAGGTAGGATATCAAAGTGTTCAACTAAGCTGACGATTTGCAAATCATCTTCCCTCTCGACTCCCCTGATGCCGCTAAAGATTTTCAAGCAGTGATGACTCATACAGTTGTGGATGAACCACAACCAATTGAAATTAAATCCAGGGAAAACTGAGCTCATCCTTCCTGGAAATAGCCCAGCATACTGGGGCCCTCAATTCTGGCCTAAGGAGTTAGGCTCTCCCCCTACCCCGGCTAGTGCGGTAAAGAGCTTGGGGTCATCATTGACGCGGAGCTCTCTCTCAAGGCTCAAGTAGGGGCTGTGATCTCCTCCAACATATTCCAAATTGGGTAAAATCCGCAAAATATTCCATCTACTACCACAAGCGGCATTGGTCCAGGTGGTGATCTCTCTGGTACTATCCTGCCTTGACTTTTCGAACTCCCTATACAATAGACTCCCTCAGTCACTGCTTCGCCGTCTCCAAATTGTACAAAATCAGGCTGCCAGACTCATCCATAAAACTCCAAAGTGGCAATCAGCGAAACCACTATTGCGCAAATTACACTGGTTGCCAGTTGAGCAAAGGGCGGCCTTTAAGATTGGCTCCCTGACTTTTAAGGCTCTTCACTGTACTAGTCCTGCCTTCCTCTAATCACTGATCACGCAATATCGCCCGGCACGCAACCTCCGTTCGGATCATCTTCACCTGCTGGTAGCCCCTACAGTAAAACTTCAAAAGTTCGGCGGCCGTAGGTTTGCTCACTTGGGCCCGAAATTATGGAACCCTTGCCCCCTGTCAGTCAAGTCAAGCTGCTCCTTATTGAATTTTAGGAAACTTCTGAAAACCCGGCTCTTCACTCTAACTGCTAGTCCGCCCCCTGCAATCCCAGGACTCTTTCTTTTAGCGCCAGGAAACTTATGGTGTCAGTGCGCTCTACAAATTTCACTTAAGATAAGATAAGCCTTTTTGGGCCTGCTAAACTTTAAAGGACCGTCTCAAAGAAATGCATCCTGTTCGCCCTTGACTTACAACTCAAAATGTATCCTCAGCATAACATAATGCAGAAATATAAATAAACAAAATTATATTTTCATACAATAAATGGAAGTACAACACATTTGCATATACATAGGACTATATCCTAAAATCAATTTCCAACTTAATTCTTCTAACCCATTCATTAGCCACTGACACAGGTGACCAAACAACTGTTATGAACTGTTTTGCTCATATTTTTAATGAAGAGTTTAATGCCAATAAGTATCATACGGTTATATCCATAACATGTAGTTTTACATTAAAGTAAGATGTCCCGATCTATAATAAAATACAAGATGTGTGTGAATTTCACATTCTTTATTAATTATTAAAAATCTTGACCGTTTTGATTAATGTGAGTAGCAAGCATGTGTAACGTCTTTTGGTCCCAAAATTAACGTCTAACCTGGGAGATTTTTCATGGCTAAAAACAGAATTCAGATACATGCAATTATGGAAGAAAAAAAAAGAAAACGTCTACTTTCAAAGTATTCAGAAGAATAAGCACAAAATACTTAACCCGGTAACACTGATAAACTGATGCTCAGCACATGTGTAACACTGCAAAGCACAGTGCACTCCTAGAACCGGAAAAAAGAAAAGGTGGTAGGTGTTCGGCAGGGAAGGGGGTGGGGGAGGCTTGGGGAAGTGGTTTAAAAAAACCTCTGATACCAGTATACCAAAAAATAACTTATTATAAGAGGCAATCCGGTTCATTACATGCTTTCATGAGGGCCACAATGTTATTCAGAACATAAGATTTTTTTTATCCTAGACCAGGATACTGTTATGTAAAACAAAGTATTATGGATATAGCTATTAGGCATGGGCAGTAAATTCTGTTCGCCGAATTTGGGTAAATTCTTTTTCCGCAGAGAATGTGGAATTGCCCAAAATTCTGCGTGCCGCACCTTCGCAGAATATTTTAATTGTTCGCATTCTCAAAATGCTTGTTCGCAAGATATTTCCCCACCAGCACGCAAACAGCGTTCATGAACAGGAAAAAAGCATTGCTTACAAGCAATTCCACTTGTTCGTGGAATTTCTGCATGCTCGTTGAGATTTTTTACCGTTTTACAGAGCTTTGCATAGCGCAACTACGCAAATTCCGCCCACCACTAGTAACCATGTTATGCTTCTTGGTTTTCTAACACCTTTCCTAAAGACACACATTCTTTGACAGAGTGGACTAATCTTATTTCTAAACATGTGAAATGAACACCAACAATTGTCTGGTTGTTTATGTAAATTCAGCTAATAATCTCTGGGCTTTAGAAGCTGGGGGCCTCTATTTTCTTTATGTTTATATTCTATGGCTGTTTTGAATTCTGAAACAAAATTCTACACATAATTTCTGTGTATTCGCGGTCTAGTAAAACAACAACTTAAGATAACACCCGCCCCTCATCCTGTCATGTTAGTTGCCCACAGAGGTCACCTTCCTTACGGTCTTAAAGCATTATGGTTTTAACGTGACCCTGTTAAACGGTAATTCTGCAGCATCTATGTAGCGTTCTCTCCAGCCCAGTTACATGCAAAGGATCACACCACACACAGAGCTTTATTCCTCAGCATGTAACCATTAACTGAACATTTTACTTCATGAATTCTATCACCCACACCCAAGCACTTACGTCACTGTTCTATGGAGTTCGCCAGAGATTAAAAGGGTCCAGTCATCTCGTACTCCCAAGACACTACAATCTACACTCCTGATACCATAATTTCTACCTGAAATTAGCAACAAATCTGAATTTCAATATCAGAGTGTTTTCACCATATTGAGGAGTGTAGAAATATGTAGTAAGAAATAAACAAATTCATTTATTTCTCAGAAAACTGTGTTACTACTACTTTAGTACCATACATTAAGAAGTTCCTTTAAATTACCATCTTTTGGTGATCCTTGAGCCAAGTAAAAGGACCCAATAGCTATATTTAGTTTCAAATACCTGAAACATTGATGTTTAAGGTCCCACAGATGTACTTACCATCCACTTTGCCATGGCTGAGCCCACATTTATGTCACTTACACGTCTTACCATAATTTATAACTGCGTATTACAACAGTTATGTTACCTAACTTTACACCTGCAGCTAACGGATGGAATGCAGACCCTGATAAGGCAAGTGAATTTAAGTATGAATATCCAATTAGAAAAATGTAGCCCACTGGGCTTGGGTATAGCATCCAATAATTGAATTATGGGAGGGATAGACACACCTTAAGTATGTTTGGCTCTCTATTCTTTTAGCAACTGTTCTCTTCCCTACTTACTTACTGGTGAACAACGGAGATCGTGTTTCCTTCTCGGCCTCCTACTGCAGCACTCAATTAAATTTCAAGTGCACCACTCTCGTCTAAAAAAACAAACTGGTATCTGGAGGCCCACTACAAGCAGCCGATCTCATTAAAGTCCCATTTCATGTACTTTTTCAAAAGGAAACCTGGAAAACATCACAGTGCATTCAGTATGAAGAGCAATTGAACCAGGTTTTCATACCATGACACCCGTTCAAGGACCATAGATACTATTCTTGGTGTTAGGAGAATTGCATTCTCCAATATTAAAGCACTACCATACATCATCTAGGATTACAAGCGTGATCACTGGCAGCCCTACTGCTAGAACTACTAATAATGCTAGGACTTCTATTTCTTGAACAACTACTTCATATCGTTCATTTTAGGAACTCTCTCTAACATAATTCAGTGTTTTATTTAAAATAATTAGTTGTTTAATATAAAACACATACTATGAATTGTGCATTTTCAATATGTTTGGACTTGCTTTCATTTGCAAATATAAAAATATAAATATAGTGTTTATTATTTAAGCAACTGGATACATTTATATATTATATATATATATATATTCTTAGCATGAGGACAAATATTACATCTATATATCTATATATCTATATATATGGTCGAAATATATTTTGTTCTTTGGTGAATCTATCTGTTTGAGTCACTTCTTTCTTGGATATTTTATTTCTTTGTGACTCATTGTATCCTTTTGGATCCAGATTTTTGCCCTGGCTGGCTTTTGTTTTCTTGTGATCCTTTATCTACAAGTATATATATACAAACGTATATATACACATATTACAATACATATATTTGTTTAATAAATGAATGTGATTTCGAATTATATTACTAATATCTCAATTCAAGGCTAACCAATGAGTGAAACCTAATGAGTATGGACCACACCGATTTGCAGTCTATGAAAAGATGCAGCAAATGAGGAAAGCTTGACGAGTGTGGCAGTCAACTAGTTTGCACGATGAAGACGCAGTACCATTTATCGTTTTCCTCCCGGTCCCAGTGTAGGAAGCTCCCTCAGTTTTGATGGCCACATTCCCATTCAAGATGCAGTTCTCCCACTGGCCTGCCTGCTACCCATCAATGGTATGCTACTTCCCCTCTTTATGTACTGTTCCATTTGTCAGTCCTTACTTCTTTACATTCACCTTCCCTACCCAGTCCGACCCTATTCTCCCTCTTTATGTACTGTTGCATTTGCCAGTCCCAACTTCTTTCCATTTACCTTCCCTACCCAGAACCTACTCTATCTCATTGCCAAGTTCCTATTTGAATGCACTTGCTGCGGAATCCAGTCCCTGTCTCACCCCTCATTGGACTTGTCTCTACACCTCACCAGTATAACCTCTCCTACCTTCCATTTAAGAAAAGAGGAGAGTGACTGCCACAGTGGAAGTATGTGTAACCATGGCAATGGTTGGCCCCTGATCTTTGAAATATGCAGATTGTGCTACAAAACCTGCACCAGTCCTAGAACCTCCTAACAAGAGATACCACATCATGTCTCCTTAGGAACAACTACTTGTTTCAACAATGGTGGTTTTTCACTCAATATACTTGAAAATAGGTACTGTAAAATGCACTAATTGGCAACAAATTGCTCAACATTTTCCAGCAGGTGGTGGGCCTTCTAACTCCACCATGGCAGCTACCAATCCCAGCTGTGAAAAGAAGAGGGTTATGCATGGGCTAGCTACCTCGCTATGTAAAAAAATCCCTAACTACAGAAACATCAATCAAAAGACGTCCCGGCCTTAGGGAGAGCGGAATCTCCTTCATGGAGATTTCTGACGCCTTGTGGTAAAACCAGAAATCCCTGGAAGCCACAAAGCTGATTCACCAGCTTTCTACCAAGACCATCACCATCGGGACATAAAACGCGAGGACTACGTACGAAATGGGCAAGATAGCCCAAGTGGCAGAGGAGATGGAAATAATACAACCTTGCCCTGCTTGGCATCAGTGAGACTAGATTTATACAGTCCAGACAGGAAAGACTGGCTCTAGGAGGAATGCTGCTGTATTCTGGACACAAGGAAGAGAACGCCCCACATACTCAGGAAGCAGCATTGATGCTACCACCAGCAGCCAACAGAGCACTGATATGATGGGAAGCCCATTGTGATCACGGCAACCTTCCACACAAAGAAAAAACAGATGATCAACACAAATATTATCCAGTGGTTTGCACTTGCAAATGACAGCAAAGAAGAGGAAAAAGAGCAATTTTACAACAGACTCTAATCCATCTTAGAGAAATTCCGCGAGAGAGACCTCACCATACTGACAGTAGACCTGAATGTTAAGATTAGAAGTGACAACACTGGGTACGAAAAAGTCCTGGCTTTGGTGACATCAACGAGAATAGTGAATTTTTTTTCAGATTTCTGTTCCCTGAACAGCCTGGTGATAGGCAGTACTGTATTTTGACACAAAAGAATAAACAAGGCAACTTGAGTGTCACCAGACCATTCAACAAAGAATCAAGTCGACCATGTCTGCATTGCCAAGAAGTTCCGGAGGTCCCAGCAGGATGTGAGAGTGGTGAGAGGTTCAGACCATCACAGTGTTGTTGTCATGCTAAAGCTAAAGAAAACATGGATGGAACCGACAAACCAACGCTATCGATATAACACCACACAGCTCAAAGATGCAGGAAAAACGCAATGAGTAATCACGCTCAGTAACAAGTTTCAAGTCCTGCAATAACTAGAGGTGGACAGAGACCCAGTGGAAAGTCAGTGGGAGAAGATCAAAGAACCGTGACATCAACCTGCCAGGAGGTGCTGGATTCCAAGAAAGACCAGTATAAAGGGTGGATCTTTATCGGACTCTCTGAAAAATCCGAAAGAGAAAAGAAAAGAAAGCTGCAGTCAACATCAGCCAGACAAGAGCAGATAAAGCAAAATTCAAGGCGAATACACCAAAACCAACAAGGAAGCAAAGAGAAGCTCAAGAGCAGATAAGGGAAGATTCATGGATGGTCTTGCCCCATAAGCTCAGGAAGCAGCAAGCCATGGAAACTTGTAAGAACTCTACAACATAACAGGGAAACTCTCGGGTAGATACAGCAAGCCGGAAAGACAGATAAAAACAAAGCTGGGAAGGAAATAGTGGGCAATGAAAGCCAACAACGAAGATGGATGGAAGACTACTAAGAACTGCTGAACCAGCACATGCTCCACTCTCCACCAGACATACAGCCAGATGACAAGGATTTGCCAATCGATTGCAGCAGAACAACCAAGGAATAAATACAGCAAGCCATCAAACATCTGAGAAATGAGAAGGCAGCAGGATCTGACAACATTCTTGCAGAAGCACGGAAGTCAGACACTGAAACATCAGTGGACATGCTCTACCCCATGTTTGGAAGGATCTGGGAAAAGGAAATGTGCTGGAAGGAGTGATATCTCATCAAGATCCCCAATAAAGGTCACCTGAGTAACTGCGCAAACTACAGAGGGATAACTCTGCTATCAACCTATGTAAAGTGTTAGCAGAGTCATCCGGAACAGAATGAATGAACATATTGATACTCAGTTGCAAGATCAGCAAGCTGGCTTCAGCAAAAATAGATCCTGTATAGACCAGATTGCAACACTGCACATCATCATTGAGCATTCGATGGAATGGAACTCCCTCCTCCATGTCAACTTCATCGACTATGAGAAAGTATTTAATTGCATGGACAGAGAGACCCTTTGGAAACTCCTCCTTCACTATGGTGTGCCACATAAACTCATAAGAATCACCAGGGAGTCTTACAAGGGAATGACCTGCAAGATAAGCAATGGAGGACAACTCATGGATGCCTTCAATGTGAGGATTAGTGTTCTCCAGGGTTGCTTGCTCTCGCCTTTTCTCTTAATGTTGGCCATAGACTGGATCATAAAGACATCCACAGCAAGCAGAAGAAATAGGATCCAGAGGACACCTTGATGCCCTGTACTTTGCAGACGACCAGGCCCTACTCTTCTATACTCATCTGTAGATGCAAGAGAAGACAGACTAGGTGACAGACACATGAGCACAACTAGACCTCAACATTCACAGGGGAATAACCAAGATCCTGAAGGCTAAGACGGCACGCACTACTACAGTCACTCTTGCAGGTGATGCACTGGAAGAGGTGGAGACCTTCATCTATCTGGGAAGTGTCACAGACAAGCAGAGTGGCACAGACACCAATGTGAAGGCAAGAATACGCAACGCAAAGGCTGCCTTCATTCAGTTAAAGAAGCTCTCGAGCTCCAAGGACCTAATGCGGCAAACCAAGATCAGGCTTTTAAAGACCAAAGTAAAATTGTTCATTATGTTTGGAGCAGAAACTTTGAGGACAACAGTGACCATCACCAACAAAGTCCAGACCCTCAACACCTGGCTGATGAAAATCCTCCAAATCTACTGGCCAAACACCATCAGCAAAAACACCTATGGTAGCAGGCTTTCCAACTCCCTGCTCATGAATAAATCATGAAAAGACGCTTTGGTTGGGTAGATTACACCCTCCGGAAGCCCATACCAAAAATCAAAAGGCAAGCCCTGACCTGGAATCCTCAAGGAAGAAGGAAAAGAAGAAACACCTGGTGCCAAGGCCTCAAGGCAAACTGCAAGGAGATTGTTTGGATCAGGAGTCAGACCAGCCCATGACAGATGTGGCTGGAGAGTCCTGGTTGATGGTCTATATATGAGGAGGGGTGTTAGGCATAAGTAAGGAAGTAGGTGGGCCATCTCCCTGTGTGAGAAGGTTTGGCTTGCTCACTGCATAAACTTGGTGCAAAATGGACTAATGCTGGGACTCCTTATAGTTAGAGCATGGAAGGAAGGATTAGGGTTGATGTCATATTTTCAACATACGTTATTAAGTGTTCTTCATTCTGGTTAATAGAATTAAAACTGAAAAAAATAGGCATATAGTTTTACGATTATAGGGTAGTTATTAACTTACTCTTGAGTAACTACCCAACAAACTCCGACTTTGTTCACTGTGGTAAAAAAGTCAAGACTTATTTTAAAAATAGTAGTAGATAACACCCTACGTTGAGTTGTAGGTAGATCAGAGCACAACACTGCCACAAAGGCAAACCCCAGTCACCTGTCATTTTTTAAGACTTCAATTGTTATAAATTAACTTGGAACTACCTACTCATTCTATTAGTACTTAGAATTACATGAAAGTTGTACATCAGGCTGGTAGCAAGACTTCAGGGGGTACAAACTGCATCACACACTCATCAGTCCCGCCTCCACTGCCTTGTAAAGTTTCAAGACAGCACTAATGACACAGGAAACTCTGGGCAAACTCTGACCTGGTGCGTGATGCAACACCACCTTAATGTTACATTTTGGGACAGACGACTTGGAGATTCCCAAATTAGCCAGCGTTTTTGTGCCTAAAGCTTTGGGTTTCACATTTGCGATCAGTAAGGATAAATCACTTCCAAAACATTTCCAACGGCGTTATTTTAGAGTTTGCGAGATTCGTTTTTTTGTACTTGATCTTACTTTAAATGTAAACTGCTGATTTGCCCTTTGCTCGAGTAGCCTGCTCAAGCCCTCGCTTAGAGTGAGTGGCACAGTGAAGGATGGGTGCCCCTAGTGCAGTGTGAGAATCATTAGATAAAAAATAAAAATACAATATTCCAAGACAAGTCTTTGCAAAAGTTATGATTGCTATTTGTTTTGGAAGCTGCAGGCTCTGGGTGCAACACACATGGAAGGCCAGAGTTCTAAATTCTAGCTCTATGCACAGACTCTAAATCAAAAGATCTTCCGAAATGACACTGTGATCTTCCTTTCATGTGTTGGAGCTAAATATGTCGCATACGGCTTAAAAAAGAAAAAAGGCACTGTTGGACAGGCCACATGAAGGGCCCGCTCCCCCTCTGCCCGACCAGGCCCGAGCCCGGTCCCTCCAGTGTTACACACCACCCCTTCACGTTTTCCGTCCCCTCCGGGACCCCGGCCTCTGAACATCTCGACCTCGTGGGCCCGATCCACTCCTGGGCCGCGCGCCCGACCTGGGCGCCATCTTGGACACTGCACCACGAGGCCGCGTGGCCTCCGATCGACCCTAACCCTGGGCCTGGCCAGGTCTCAGACATCCCGGCACCACCATCCACCCAGGAGGTGAGTGGACTACTTGGCAGGTCAATGGGAGAAAGAGGTGTCGATGGCTCTCCCCCGCCAGGTACCGCTCGCCCCCAGCTCCCCCGGGCGCTGGCTCCACCCCCCTGCTGGGTGTCTGGACTCCCTCATCCCGGACCTCCCGACCTCCAAGTGCGAGGGTCCGGACATCAAAGGGCAACAGCCCTATAACTGAGGCAGCTTCAGAGCAGGAAGGCAGTTGTATCCTGGAGTCGAGAGACGCAGAGAAGAACTCATCCTTGACGGACTACTGGCGCTGCCGTAGCCCTGCCTTGCGAACTATCGTCCTGCCTGCTGGCGCTGCCGCAACCTTCTGAAACCTTCATCGTCGTCGGGACCTGCTGGCGTGGCCGCGGACCGTTTGTAACCACCATCTTCATCGGGACCTGCTGGCTCCGCCGCGGCCCGATCATCTAGAACGCCGAGCTCGAGGATTGAGAGCTATCCATCCACCCATTTGGTAACAAGACTGTCCCGCTACCCCTTTTCCCCACCAGAGACTCGAACCGAGGGGACCCCTGAGTCCAGACCTCCTTGTACCATTTAACCGTACTCGAAGAATTGCTGATAAAGTATCGTTTAACCTTATCCTTGTGTGGTGTCCGTCTGTGGGGGGGAAGTTACTTGTCTGTACGATCGCTGGAGACGGCTCTCCCTGGAGACCTCTCCCCTTATACTCGGCCGACCCTCCCGGTCCGTCTAACATTGGTGGCCAGCGGCGCGATCCGAATCACCGCATAATCGTACAGATAGTAGCTCACCCCACGACGAAATCACGATGTCAACCAAAGAAAGCGGATCCACCGAGAAATTTCAGATGGAGAAATTGGAAGAATACAGCCATCGCGAATTAAAACAATTCTGCATCGAACTAGGTATCGCTACCACCGGTCTAAGTACCAAAGAAGATTTCAAGCATGCCCTAGAGTCCTGGGCAGAAACCGGGGCCGTCGGACCCCCCGACCAAAATATCGCAGCAGGAGAAAAAGACACCACGGCCCCCGAGGAGCGAAGAACGGGTCTCTCGCAAGACGAGATCCAGGAACGAGAAAGAACACGACTACATGAACTAGAGATGGCCCGGCTCAAAATGGATGGTGAACTTAAGTTGGCCGAACAAAAATTAAGCTTAGAGCACCTGCGTCTCCGAGAAGAAAGGGAGGAAAAACAGAGACAAAGGGAGCTTGAGGAAAAAAGACTGGCATATGAACACGAGCGCAACTTAGCTGAGATAGATTTACACAAGCAGAACAAAGAATTAGGGGTGCCCGAGCAACCCCGCACCCCAGGGACAACAGATAAAAAGGTACACATCCCCAAGGATGTCGTTCGAGAATACTTCCGAGAGGACGACATCCAGCAATGGTTCAAGGCCTACGAAATCGCTATGACCGCCCACCGGATCGATCGAAGCGACTGGGGAGCCGGTCTATGGGGGAGATTCCTCAATGAGGGCCGCGATGCCCTGCTACAACTCCCGGACCATCTGATGACCTCCTATGACCACATGAAAGCTGCCCTCCTCACCCGCTATGGGCTCACACCCGAGATGTACCGTCAGAGGTTCCGAGACTGCACCCGCATCCCGGGTACAACTTGGGTGGACTACGTGAACTATTTCAGCCGAGCCTTCGAGGGCTGGATCAAAGGAAGCAATGTCACAACTTACGAACAACTCTTCAATCTCATGGTATGGGAGCATCTGTCAAACAACTGCTTCATTGAGCTCCGGCAGCACCTCCTCGACAGCAAATTGACTGATCCACGGCAGCTCGCCGCCGAGGCTGACCGGTGGGAAATCACCAGAGTGGGCCGAAATGGATCCTATGAACAGAACCGGAACAACCACGGTCAGCACCGTCCCCGAGGAGGAGGAGGGGGCCAAGGACGAGGAAGAGACAACGCTCCGGCCGCCCCCGCTACCTGCACCACCCCCCCGGCCAACCGGGGCAGCACCCCGGCACGACCGGGATACAGAGCAAATGTCACGTGTCACCGATGCCAACGAGTAGGCCACTATGCAAACGACCCAAATTGCCCACAGTACCAGAGCCCAAGACCCCGCCAGGTGGCTGCTGCTGCCCTGGGGGAAGAACAGATCTCCGAGGAGCAGGAAGAATATGAGCAAGAGCATCAAGAATGGGAGCCAGCCGCCATGGCTCTAGCATGCTTAGGGGGGAAAGACATGGTCCCGCGGTTCCCTCTACCCGCTAACACCCGGAAGTACAGCCAATGGGTGAGCATCAACGGACGCCGGGCCGAAGCCCTCCGTGACACCGGGGCCAGTGTAACAGCCGTCCGCTGTCACCTGGTGACCCCAGAACAGTTCCTACCAAATATTCTCTGCCCTGTCCGTTCAGCCGATAACTCGGAGAGTCTGTGTCGGATGGCCTGCGTCCCTTTCGAATGGGGAGGGGTCTCCGGCATGTTGAAGGTGACGGTCCGAGACGATGCCCCCGTAGACTGCCTCCTGGGGAATGACCTTGAAAGCTCTCCGTGGGCAGCCGTAGAACGAAGAGAACACCTGGGGATGTTAGGCATCCCGGACTGGGCGTGCGTCACCACCCGGTCCATGGCCGCCCGTGCCAATCCCCAACCCGAAGAACCTGAATGGCCGGCACCTCCTCCACCGGTCGCTCCCGTAGAAGGCACCGACCGTGCCGTCCCCCCAGAACAAGCCCCCGAGGGACTCGCTCAACCTCCGGACCTTTCCGGCCTGGATCAGTGGCACCAAGAGGGGGGGCCCACCCAAGAACAGTTTCGCCAAGAGCAGAAGACCTGTCCCTCCCTCGAGGGACTCTGCCAACAAGCCCTCGCCCAGAGCGCAGGGGATACCTCCGGAACACATTGGGTCTATTGGGACAATGATCTGCTATACAGTGAACAAAAGATCGCGGAGTTGGGGGCCAGTCGAGTGCTAGTGGTGCCCCTCCGTTTTAGAGACTTCTTGCTGAATCTGGCCCACGATGTCCCCCTGGCTGGACACCTGGGTCAAGATAAAACTTACAGCCGCCTAGTGACCCACTTCTTCTGGCCTAAAATGAGGAGTGATGTCCTCCAGCATTGCCGATCTTGCCCCACGTGCCAAGCCAGTGGGAAGAGCGGCCGCAAATTAAAAGCCCCCCTGCAACCATTTCCAGTGGTCACCACTCCGTTCGAGAGGGTCGGGATAGACATTGTGGGGCCCCTGGACCCCCGTACAGCACAAGGACATCGGTTCATCCTGGTACTGGTGGACCACGCCACCCGCTACCCTGAGGCTGTTCCCCTGCGAACTGTGACAGCCCCGGTAGTCGGCCAGGCCCTGATGGGGATCTTCTCCCGTGTGGGTTTCCCCCGAGAAGTCGTCAGCGACAGAGGCACGAACTTTATTTCAAAATATATGAGGTCCCTCTGGCAACAGTGTGGGGTCACCTACCGATTCACGACCCCCTATCACCCTCAAGGAAACGGACTCGTTGAGCGGTTCAACCGCACGCTCAAAGGGATGATTGGGGGGTTGGAAGAGCCCCTCCGTCGCCAGTGGGATGTGCTACTACCGTGCCTTCTCTTTGCCTACCGAGAAGTCCCCCAGAAGTCCCTCGGCTTCAGCCCGTTTGAACTCTTGTATGGACACCCTGTGCGCGGGCCGCTCAGCCTAGTCAAAGAAGGCTGGGAAATGCCCCCTCTAAAGAACCCTCCAGATGTCTTCAAATACCTCCTAACCCTCCGCAACCAGACCCGACGGTTCAGAGAGCTGGCAAAAGCAAACTTGGAGGCCAGTCAAGAGGACATGAAAAAGTGGTATGACCAAAATGCCTCCTCCATTGAATTTGAACCCGGCCAACAAGTATGGGTGATGTCTCCCACCGAACCATGCGCCCTGCAAGACAAGTGGACGGGGCCCTTCAAAGTAGTCGAGCGCAAGGGCCCTGTCACCTATCTCATCGACCTGGAATCTTCACGGAACCCCCTCCGGGTCCTCCACGCTAATAGACTGAAACCCCATTTCGTGCGTTCAGAACTCAGCCTCCTGATGGCCACAGATAATGGGGTCGAAGAAGACTCCGAACCCCTCCCTGACCTCCTACGGACTCGGGAGAAAGACGGCTCCGTGGACGGGGTCCGGCTCTCGGAAGCTCTCACCCTGGAACAACGCCAAGAATGTCGAGACCTTCTGTTGCAGTTCGCCAGCCTGTTCTCCCCCACCCCAGGTGTCACCTCCTGGTGTGTGCACGACGTGGACACGGGGGACAGCCCCCCTATCCGCCACCGGGCCTACCGCGTACCAGATCGGGTACGGGCCTGCATCCAAGAGGAAGTAACCAAGATGCTCACGCTCGGGGTCATTGAGCCCTCAGACAGCCCCTGGGCCAGCCCAGTAGTACTGGTCCCCAAAGCAGCCACCCCCGGCACCACGCCAGAACTCCGGTTCTGCGTCGACTACCGGGGCTTGAATGCAGTCACCAGAACAGACGCACATCCCATCCCCCGGGCAGATGAACTAATCGACCGCATGGGAGCTGCCCGCTACCTCAGCATTTTCGACCTGACGGCGGGCTACTGGCAGATCGGCCTCACACCCCGGGCCCAAGAACGGTCTGCGTTTTCCACTCCTGACGGCCATTATCATTTCAAGGTCATGCCGTTCGGCATGAAGAATGCCCCAGCAACGTTTCAGCGACTCGTTAATCAGGTCTTGGCCGGGCTCGAAGGATTCAGCGCCGCCTACCTAGACGACATCGCTGTATACAGCCACCACTGGTCCGACCACCTCCACCACCTCCAAGAGGTGCTACAGGCCCTTCAGCGAGCTGGCCTCACGATCAAGGCCAGCAAATGCCAGATTGGTCAGGGGTCCGTGACCTACTTCGGACACCAGGTGGGAAGCGGCCTGGTGGCCCCTCTGCAGCTCAAGATCGCCGCCATCCAGTCCTGGCAGCCCCCATCACCCAGACCGAGGTACGCGCCTTTCTGGGACTCACGGGCTATTACCGACGGTTCGTGAAGGACTATGGTAGCATAGTGGGGCCCCTCACAGAACTCACGTCCAAAAATCAACCAAAGAAGGTCAACCGGACCCCAGATTGTCAAACAGCCTTCGAACAACTGAAGGCCGCCATGTGCTCCGCCCCTGTGCTCCAGGCCCCCGACTACAGCCGGGAATTCGTCGTCCAGACGGATGCCTCTGACCACGGCATTGGGGCGGTCCTGTCTCAATTGAACCCCGAAGGCCTTGATCAGCCAGTGGCCTTCATCAGCAGGCGACTCCTGCCCCGAGAGCAACGCTGGAGCACCATCGAGAGGGAGGCCTTCGCCGTGGTATGGGCCCTCAAAAAGCTCCGGCCCTACCTCTTTGGCACACACTTTCGGGTACAGACCGATCATCGACCCCTGCAGTGGCTGATGCAGATGCGGGGGGAGAACCCAAAACTACTACGTTGGTCTATCTCCCTACAGGGGATGGACTTCACTGTGGAACATCGACCTGGGCAAGACCACGCCAACGCGGATGGCCTGTCACGCTTTTTCCGCCTCGACGAGGAGAGTCCCCAAGAGGATGGGTGACTCTCCCCGCCTTCAGCTGGGGGGGACGCATGTTGGACAGGCCACATGAAGGGCCCGCTCCCCCTCTGCCCGACCAGGCCCGAGCCCGGTCCCTCCAGTGTTACACACCACCCCTTCACGTTTTCCGTCCCCTCCGGGACCCCGGCCTCTGAACATCTCGACCTCGTGGGCCCGATCCACTCCTGGGCCGCGCGCCCGACCTGGGCGCCATCTTGGACACTGCACCACGAGGCCGCGTGGCCTCCGATCGACCCTAACCCTGGGCCTGGCCAGGTCTCAGACATCCCGGCACCACCATCCACCCAGGAGGTGAGTGGACTACTTGGCAGGTCAATGGGAGAAAGAGGTGTCGATGGCTCTCCCCCGCCAGGTACCGCTCGCCCCCAGCTCCCCCGGGCGCTGGCTCCACCCCGCTGCTGGGTGTCTGGACTCCCTCATCCCGGACCTCCCGACCTCCAAGTGCGAGGGTCCGGACATCAAAGGGCAACAGCCCTATAACTGAGGCAGCTTCAGAGCAGGAAGGCAGTTGTATCCTGGAGTCGAGAGACGCAGAGAAGAACTCATCCTTGACGGACTACTGGCGCTGCCGTAGCCCTGCCTTGCGAACTATCGTCCTGCCTGCTGGCGCTGCCGCAACCTTCTGAAACCTTCATCGTCGTCGGGACCTGCTGGCGTGGCCGCGGACCGTTTGTAACCACCATCTTCATCGGGACCTGCTGGCTCCGCCGCGGACCGTCGCCACCGTCAACCATCTCGGGACCTGCTGGCTCCGCCGCGGCCCGATCATCTAGAACGCCGAGCTCGAGGATTGAGAGCTATCCATCCACCCATTTGGTAACAAGACTGTCCCGCTACCCCTTTTCCCCACCAGAGACTCGAACCGAGGGGACCCCTGAGTCCAGACCTCCTTGTACCATTTAACCGTACTCGAAGAATTGCTGATAAAGTATCGTTTAACCTTATCCTTGTGTGGTGTCCGTCTGTGGGGGGGAAGTTACTTGTCTGTACGATCGCTGGAGACGGCTCTCCCTGGAGACCTCTCCCCTTATACTCGGCCGACCCTCCCGGTCCGTCTAACAGGCACAAAAAAAAGACAAAAAAAAAAAAAGAAAAGAAAAAAGGCAAGATTCAAGAAGAGTGCATTTGATGACTAAAGATAAATATAAATACTTAAGGGTTTGAAAATATGGCAGAAAGAAGGTGATGTGCGTGGTTAATGTGGTACAAAGTCATCCTGGAGAGAAAACTTGCTTTCACCACTAGCAAATTAGTTTCTATACAGCAGTGGTTCCCAAACTGTGCGCCGCTGCACTCCGGTGCGCCGTAATGAGGTGCCAGGGGCGCCGCGCACACGATTTGGGAAATTGCAGCCGTAGCGTAAGGGGGAGCGTAGGGGGGAGTTAGTTGTGCGAAATGATGCACGAGATAGAATCAGTGCATGTCATGGAGTCTCGGACCTCCGGTTCATGTATCTGCATGTTTTCTTGCCGATGTGAGATGAAGTATTTTGCCTGCCCATACAAACGTCTTCTTAATATGTTTATTTAAAGTACGGGACACATTTGTGTGGACTGTAAGTGGCAACATGCAAAAAACATAATTAAGTCTGTTTGCGTTAGCAACTTTATTGACCAGTTTCTGACCCAAAAAGAGATCTGTAGGACATACCAGTGTAAAATTGTACACTCCATCTTTTTAATCAGAGCTTGGAAATTATCAGTCTCCATATTTTCAAGCAAAAGGCAGAGTGGAGCTGCAGGGGCCCTAAGAAGGGGTGACAACCATCAAAGCCTCATTAACAAGAAAAAGGTCTTTAAAAGACCTGTGAAGTACTCGGGTGCGGCTGTGTGTTCGCCTGGGAAGCTGTCTCATCTCAGTCTGCGACACATGACGGAGGGGGGCGGGGGGCGGGGGGGTGGGGGGGGGGGGCTGAAGCCCTTTGAGTCCAATGGGCGTTGCGCGCCTGTTCATCATCCTGCAACATGGTTTGGCCCAAGAGCGACATGCGTACATACACGCTTACGTGCTTTTAGAGGCATAGTCTCCGCCATTGCTTGAGCGGCTGGGGCCAGTGTGTGTATGTGTGCGAGTCATCTGGGGAGGGTAGTGACATGCCTGTGTGAAGGGAGGGGGGGGATGTGTGTGTGACTGGAGCTACAGGCTGATGGACCTATGTGTGTATGCACGTGAGTGTGAGGAGGGAAGTCTTGCTTCTGTGTGTTCGTGTGCATGGCAGCATGAGTGTTAGGAGTGAAATGGTGGTGATGGGCCACTCTAAGGATGCCCGGCTTCTGCGCCAAATCCACTGGAGCGCAGCGGGGTAGAAAGCTTAGATAATCACGTTAGTGGCATGAAAATGATCCCAGGGAGAGGAGCGCGGCTGCCTCCTGCAACATACCCGCCTGCCCTGGGATTCAGTGTCCGCCCAGCGCCCCGCTGGTCCTCCTGGGCGGGGAGCGGAGGGCAGCAGCACTCACTTTCTAAAGCAGCCATTGCAGCTCCTGCGCTCCGGCACACGTCAACCAGCATCCAGACGAGGCATGCACACACGAGCAAAGAGCGTGCGTACACTTAAGCACTGAATGGCTGTGCGTGCACACAGAAAAGTGTACACATTCAGAGAGAGAATCTCGAAAGTGTGCATGAAGGCAGGCACTTCTGATCAGAGAGCGTCCACCCGCGAGTAAAGAGTATGCAAACATAGGTTATGTGCACACCCTCCAGATTGCTAACACACACAGGATACACACCTTCCAAAGAGAGAGCATGTGAAGTGTACAAATTCCGTCATTAGCATGCCTACACAGGAGAGGCGAATGCATGCACATGCTCAGTGACCGTGCCTGCACCAAGGTGAGTGCACACCTTCAAAAGAGAGGACTTAGAGTGTGTACATAATGAAGTTAGATTTCATGCAGTGACAATCTGAGTGTGTGCACACAACATCAGTGAGTATGTGCACCAAGTTGAGTAGTACACAGCTTGCAATAAGAACAGTGTTAGGCATTTACACATATCTATCTACAAGACCATGCACACAAGGACAGAGAGCTACCCATAAGCTAGCATTCAATGTGTATATACTCACACACGTACTCCAAGAAGATCTCAAGAGTGCACTGTGAACAATACGAAGAGAAAGTACATGTGCACAGGAGCAGCAAATGGGCACACACACAAAGCAGAGTACATACTCTGGTATGTTCTAAATCACAATAGCAGTCACTCACTCCTGTCTCTCGCTCACTTTCTCACATACAAACACACACTCATCTGCATGCACACAACGTTTGACAGATTATTTTTGCACTTCCATGTAGCTGCCTGCCCTATTTCACTCCAGCTCCTCTCTCGCTAGCGGTGAATGAGTTCTGAAGCCTGGCACATAGCTTTCTCCGCATAGGTCTGCGCGGCGCAGCAGCGAGAAGCCTTTGCGCAGTTACTGAGACGTATAGTCTTGCACCTACATGCGTCACTCTGGGTCGGTGTTGGTGAAGCCACTCATAAGGAGCCCACCTTTTTGGTGTAAAAATAATGCTGGGGATACGGATTACGACAGACCAATCTCAATGTTCCATTTTCTCAGAGCGGGTCTCGGTACCAAAAGCTACTGAAAGCAGCAGCTGGCATAAATAAGGGTTTGGGACCAGGCACTCTGTTGGGGGAAAAACGATGTGATTGCCAGTGGATGAGATTTATAATTCAAGCATTCCAACCATTATAATACCTTCATTGCGTTCCAATTACTTTAAGGAAGACAACAGTAAGTACTCCCGAGGTTGGGCTTACATACCCCCCACTCACCCACCGGTAAAAAAAATGGTGGGGAGCCACGGCCAACTGCTTATAAGGTCAAGGGAGCCACAGGTCAAAAAAGTTTGGGAACCACTGCTATACAGAGAAATCCCTTCCCCCTAATCTCCCCTCCAATATTTCGGCTGTTTTCATACTTACAGCGTGTAAATGGTAACACCTGTGCCTTTGACAGAGCTACATCTACCCCAGTGTCTGCGGTGGGAATGTGTTGAGAAGATAGATGTGTGTGAATACACAACTCCACAGGTTGTGTGTGTGCACACATTTTACAGGGCTCCGACCTGGAACACACACTCCTTGCCCATGTGAGCACATTTGCAACCATATAATACCACACAATTCAGGGATAATGTTAGGCGTGAGTAAACTAATTTAGGGATGCAAATTCACATTTTGTGAATAACAGAAGTAAACCTGAACTCCTAAATCGGGCGATTCGCGCACTTGAGTTGCATTTGAGGGCTTATTTCGCTTCCTGAATCAGGCCCCAATGCTTCAAGTGTTTTTTATTGCCAGCTCTTACTTCTTGACCCCCTTCTACAGAGACGCCATTTCCAGCGCCTCGTGAGCCTTGTTGTCCCATCCCGACCTTGTAAATGTCATTGTTTTTATCCCCGTTTTGTGTGTAATCTCTTTCTTTTGGTAGAACCCCTTCCTTTCCGCAGCGCTAGTCTACGGGCCTTTGCTGCCTTCTCCTCGGCACCTTGTCTCCTGTTTCTATGGTACAGAGAAGGGGCGGGCGCGGGGTCATTCACTTGCCTTGCTGGAGCTATTTCCAGCTTCCACGGGGAAGACAGGAGCGCTTTCCTTGCTGACAGTCTGCAGTAATAGCTGTAATGCCGTAAAAACATCATTTTTCTGTTAAACGGAGTACCGAGTGCAGTACTTATAATCTCTTTATTTATATAGGCTCTGTTACATCTCTCAGATAAAAGGAAAACACTGTTTTCTTTATTTAGGTTTTGTTTTTATGTCATGTCTTAGTGTTAGAACCAAGGAACCACAGCACTTTCTGCTCTAGATTGTTTTTCAGCTTTTAATAATACTATAAAAACGTTACTTGAAGACTACAATTTGAAATATTAAGAGCTGAGAGTGAAAACGATTTTTTGTGTGTTTGTCTTTCCTGAAGCCTCCGCACTCAACAGCACAAGAGGTGTAGCATTACCTGTGCAGGACTGCGGCTTTTTCAAGGAAGTTTCGTTGAATTTAGACAAACCTAAATCATATAAGCAGAGTGCAAACTTAGCTGGGTGTCCTCTTAGGGGGACTTCCTGATACCCTCCCGGTGCTTCTCCATGGTGTCCAGAGTGCAGCCAGGTGACTGGCGTAAAAAAGCTCAAGGGATCTACTGGCACCAACCACTGCAGCCACTTACATCATTTGAGCATTCTGTGTAACCGTCTGCCACATTAATCGTAATTTCAAAGAAGTTAAAGGAACCTACTCAAAGGTATTTAACCCCTTCGCTGCGGATGACAAAGCCAGCTCGTCATGGGCGTTACCTGCGCTGCGCGGATGACGAGCTGGCTTTGTCACGAACCGCGCGATTTTCAAATGTCAGCGCACAGCGGGAAAACCCGTAGCGCGCATGCGGTTAAGAGAACGTAAAGGTATACTCACATAGCACTAGTTTACCTACAGTTACATGCCTGTATTAACTGGTCCATAACAACCAAAATATAAATAAACGGGAAATGCATTTACTAGGACAATCAGAAAAGAATGATCCCCCCCTTTGCACCTTTTCTAACAGAGAATTGGATGTTTAGGGGCCAATTCATAATCACCTATATAAGCACTCCTGTAGTAATAAGTGCATTTGATACCGTGTGTCATGAACAACTACTGTCGCGGATGAGGGATTTCGGCATTCAGGGCACAGCATTGGCATGGTTCACATCCTTCCTTCAAGGGAGGACGCAGAGAGTGCAATTAGGTGACATGCTTTCTACCGCAACTTCGATCACTTGCGGAGTCCCACAAGGGTCTGCTCTGTCACCCCTATTGTTCAATTTATATCTGCAGCCTTTGATTCTAATGCTTAATCAAATGGACTGTCAGGTATATAACTACGCAGAAGACACTCAGATCATCATCCAATTGGATGATAGCCAGAATGCTTTTGCTAGATTGCAAAACATTCTGAGAAGTACAGCTAACTGGATGTCCAGTAACTCCCTAAAAATCAACCCGGACAAAACCGAGGTGCTGCCAATTACCATCGCTGGCAACCCTTGGTGCGATTGTTTCTGGCCTGGGGAGTTGGGCATGCCTCCGGAACCGGCGGAGGTGGTTAAGAGCCTGGGCATCCAGGTGGACAGTAAGCTGTCCATGAAAAAGCAAGTCACAGCTGTGGTGGGCAGCTGTGTCGGCCTCCTCCGACAACTCAGGAAAGTTTCCTCGCTGCTCTCTTTTTCCACTTTGAGTGCAGTCTCTGCAATGATTTTAGCCAGGTTGGACTATGGCAATTCGTTGCACATAGGACTTCCACAGGGTCTTCTAAACAGAATGCAGACGGTCATGAATGATGCCGCTAGGCTCATTTTTAAGAAACCGAGGAACACCCAGGCATCCCCCCTCTTGCGGGAACTTCACTGGCTGCCAGTTAGGCAGAGGCTAATGTTCAAGGGGCTCTGCATTGTCCACAAACCTCTTGTTTTCTTAAGTGGTGCAGTTAGTTGTGCTCTTTTGAAAAGGTCTAAAGAAATGGCTGTGCTTACCCCGCCTTTTCTGAAGGCTTTGCGCCTGTGACTCTTGTAGCACCTAGATGCAGTACATAGAGAACAATTCACAAATACACAGGTCGTGCATCCCGAAATGGAGGACAAGAAATTGAGACCTTTGTCTGGTCTATTCTTGAAAATGTATCTGTTTTCTATTTTTACCAAGGGTTTTACCAATTTTGCATAAAATGTTTTTTTCTGACCCTTTTGATTAAAAAATATACATTCTATGGGTGTTTTCATAGTACATTTGAAAGTACACAAAGAAAGATGAAGACAGATCCAGCTATCGTCGACTGGCCTGGAGTATTAGGAACTTTTTTCCATGAAAAGATCAGGACGATCCAAGAAACTTTGGGAGCAAACTCGCCCTCGGACAGCGAAATATTATTAGGTCCTTCTATGGAGGCTGTGTTAGGAACCGCTCATTTGATGCAGCAATTTCCCCGTTGTCAATGGAAACCTCCCTAGCTAGCATCCAAATCCTGAATTCGGGCTCTCCCTCTGACCCTTGCCCAGCAAAAGTACTGGTGTCTATAGCACAGGCAATTAACCCCGTGGTAAATAAATTTTGCAACACGTCATTAGAATCTGGGCACATGCCGTTCAGATGGAAGCAGTACAAAAGGAGGTGGTGATGGACGGAGCATCTGAATCAATCAAACACTCACACCCAGTCAAAAGATCTGGGTTTAATCCATCACCGTTCTTTAGCCCACTCTGCTACACCAATTCAGACATGGCTATATGCAAATCAGTCTGACCCTGTGCCTCATGGGAACAGTCCAGCCCGAACTGCCGAGCCATGTCTTCCCTGGACCGGAAACAAGCTTCCAAGGACCGGTTTCTGGCATTCCAGCCGTCTTCAGCCCGGCTTGCTTGAATCCAGTGGCAAAGTGAGCAAGGGACTCACGGTTGAGCATACCCTGCCACACTTATGGCGGCCAAAAGCGGTGCAAAAGAGGGTGGTGATGGACGGAGCATCTGAATCAAACAAACACTCACACCCAGTCAAAAGATCTGGGTTTAATCCATCACCGTTCTTTAGCCCACTCTGCCACCCCAGTTCAGACATGGCTATATGCAAATCAGTCTGACCCTGTGCCTCATGGGAACAGTCCAGCCTGAACTGCCAAGCCAAGTCGCCACTGGACCGGAAGCAAGCTTCCGAGGACCGGTTTCTGGCATTGAGAAGCAGTGCGGCCCTCGAGAGTCAATGAGAAGCATTGCCGCCGTCGAGAGTCAATGAGTAGCAGTGCCGCCATCTACAGTCAATGAGTAGCAGCGTCGCCGTCGAGAGTCAATGAGAAGCAGTGCCACCGTCGAGAGTCAATGAGAAGCAGTGCCGCCAACAGTCAATGAGAAGCAGTGCCGCCAACAGTCAATGAGAAGCAGTGCCGCCGTCTACAGTCAATGAGAAGCAGTGCCGCCGTCTACAGTCAATGAGAAGCAGTGCCGCCGTCTACAGTCAATGAGAAGCAGTGCCGCCGTCTACAGTCAATGAGAAGCAGTGCCGCCGTCTACAGTCAATGAGAAGCAGTGCCGCCGTCTACAGTCAATGAGAAGCAGTGCCGCCGTCTACAGTCAATGAGAAGCAGTGCCGCCGTCTACAGTCAATGAGAAGCAGTGCCGCCGTCTACAGTCAATGAGAAGCAGTGCCGCCGTCTACAGTCAATGAGAAGCAGTGCCGCCGTCTACAGTCAATGAGAAGCAGTGCCGCCGTCTACAGTCAATGAGAAGCAGTGCCGCCGTCTACAGTCAATGAGTAGCAGCCCCGCCATCTACAGTCAATGAGTAGCAGTGCCGCCATCTACAGTCAATGAGTAGCAGCGTCGCCGTCGAGAGTCAATGAGAAGCAGTGCCGCCATCGAGAGTCAATGAGAAGCAGTGCCGCCGTCAACAGTCAATGAGAAGCAGTGCCGCCGTCAACAGTCAATGAGAAGCAGTGCCACCGTCTACAGTCAATGAGTAGCAGCCCCGCCATCTACAGTCAATGAGTAGCAGTGCCGCCATCTACAGTCAATGAGTAGCAGCGTCGCCGTCGAGAGTCAATGAGAAGCAGTGCCGCCATCGAGAGTCAATGAGAAGCAGTGCCACCGTCGAGAGTCAATGAGAAGCAGCGCCACCGTCGAGAGTCAATGAGAAGCAGTGCCGCTGTCGAGAGGCAATAAGAAGCAATGCCACCGTCAGGTCAGAGAGAAACAGTGCCGCCGTCGAGTCAATGAGAAACAGTGCCACCGTTGAGTCAATGAGAAGCAGTGCTGCAGTTGAGAGTCAATGAAAAGCAGTGCCGCTGTCTAGAGTCTATGAAAAGCAATTCCTCCGGCTAGAGTCTATGAAAAGCAGTTGCGCCGTCGAGAGACTATAGGAAGCAGTGCTGCTCTCTATAGTCTATGAGCAGTGCCGCAGTGGAGAAACAACGAGAAGCAGTGCCACCGTCAAAAGCCAATGAGTAGTGCAGCTGTCGAGAGTCAAAGAGAAGCAGTGCTGCCGTCGAGTCAATAAGAAGCAGTGCCATCATCTAGAGTCAATGAGAAGCAGCACTGCTGTTGAGTTAATAAGTAGCAGTGTCACTGTTGAGTCTATGAGAACCATCGCAGCCGCAAGTCAATGAGAAGCAGCGCCGCCACCGAGAGTCGATGAGAAGCTGCGCTGGCATAGTCAATGAGAAGCAGTGCCACCATCTACAGTCAATGAGAAACAGTGCAGCTGTCTACAGTCAATTAGTGTTTGTAATCACTTTTTTTTTCACTATATGAAATGCAATAATTGGTAAAAACTTAGAAACTTCATCTTTGTATGGTTTTGCTTCTCCCCCTGACAATCCACTCCCATAAATGTAAGCCACTGAGTTTTTTCAATACCATATACTTTTTTACATAGCCCACGGGAACCACTGTTCCTTGATGTATACAGTCAATGAGTAGCAGCGCCGCCATCTACAGTCAATGAGTAGCAGCGCCGCCATCTACAGTCAATGAGTAGCAGCGCCGCCATCTACAGTCAATGAGTAGCAGCGCGCCATCTACAGTCAATGAGTAGCAGCGCCGCCATCTACAGTCAATGAGTAGCAGCGTCATCTACAGTCAATGAGTAGCAGCGCCGCCATCTAGAGTAAATGGAAGCAGCGCTGCTGTCGAGGAGATGTTGATCCTGTGAATGAAAAGTATTGTGCCCCCGCTTCAAAAAGTTGGTACTAGCATGGTGGGGACTGTGGGTGTCTGTTGTGCATTTCACTTACACAGTTTATCATCTGTCTGACACTATGGAGCTTCAGCTCTGCTGCACCCTTAAGTGACCCCTTCACCTTGGTCAGCTCCTGCACAACGTTTCTTTCCATTTGTGGCACTGGCTACATGCCCATGACATTTTAAGTGCGACTGCACAAAAGTTCAGTGCGCATCAAGCCCAGCATGCGACTTGGGAGTGCAATTTGGAGACGAAGAGGGAGAAGGAGAAACGGGGAGAATTGGGGGAGAGAAACCTTGTCCAACACATGCAGGAATCTAGTTCTTACCTGCCGCACATACACTAACTTCCAAATTTTAAGTAACAGAACCCAGATCTCGGCAGCGCTGCAGCTTGGCCACCACCTACAGCTTTGGCTGTAGATGACACCAACACACCTAAGCCGGTCTACAGGCCTACTCTGCACCCTGGCCGTAGTGCGCCCCGTCTGCACTTCACAATGTCCAATGATTGCCTGCAGCGCTACAGTATGCACAAAGGAGTACCCTATCTGTGGGCATGGAGTAGAGGTAATGCACTTTCTCTGTGCCTGTGTGCTAATTTCTGAGCACATATACTGCCTTCAGAACCATCTTTAACACCCATCCAGTTTGCATTGATACACTTGGAACCAATACACTTAATGGGGGTGTACACTGAAGCGATGCATTTACTATACATTCGGTGCAACTTGACTACTATTCATGTCACAAATGGGAAACCGGCCAGTCTCAGCCCTCCTGTGCACAGACGATGTGGTCTTCAGCTCGTGGACTGCAGATGGTCCGCAGAGACTCTTAGGATTTTACTTGGCTGTGCTAACCGCAGCACCAAACTGGACCGCATCTGGTGTACTGAGGTCCACTTTCAAGCTTGGCACGAGTAAGGACCTTGATCAGAGTCAGGAAAGTTTACATTTTAGAAGCATTTTGTTGGTCAAAAGTGCTGTGAAACAGGTCACACATCAGCCACTGCAATGCTCTCCTCGTATCGGTTTCAGCCTTGTAAACTCTACTGATGCCTGTGTTTGAAAAATCTAGACATATATTCTATGTTCCAGTATACTTAAGCATCTATGCACATTGGGTGCAGGGGGGCCTTCAGTCAACCCATTCCGTCACTCACAGACTATTCGTTTTGGTTTTGAATAAACTTGTTGAGGCTTAAAGTAGGCATAAAACTATAGTTTCTGTGACAGCAGGGAAGTAAGCCCTACCCGTGGAACTAA
This sequence comes from Lissotriton vulgaris, assembly GCF_964263255.1. Taxonomy (NCBI): domain Eukaryota; kingdom Metazoa; phylum Chordata; class Amphibia; order Caudata; family Salamandridae; genus Lissotriton; species Lissotriton vulgaris. The sequence goes on from NC_141689.1 coordinate 512,679,498, forward strand.
TTCCACTCACGAGGGGTCAGAGGTTAATATGCTCAGCCTCAGAAAAGATGTCATGGTTGCCAAGGCATGGAAGATCGGGTCTGTAATGCAGGGGTCATGTCCTAACACAAGCATACAATTCTGCACTTGTTACATGAGTGTAATGGGTGCTATGAAGCATTTACAGCTAAATAAAAAAAAGAACTAAATAAATAATAAAAACCTACAAATAATATTTGTAGGTCTATCTAAGCAAATTTAACGCAGTTGTTCATCATAGTATTAGAAAACCAACAAATATAGCCTTCCTCGAGGGAATAGAGCATTTGTCTTGCTGAAAAGACCCTTTCTACTCTGTCTAATGCATCTAAAATCCATTTCGCATCTACTAAATAATACATTTTTTAAAGTGACTGAACACTCAACTGCTGGGATTTTAAAATGCATACACCGTTTTAAATCATTCTGTAATGTGTCTGCAATCCTAATAAATAATATATAAGAACAAAAAGTCTTTACTTCTTGTCGTTAGCGATCTTTTATTATTTTTTTATTTAACAATGCCTCACCCACACTTAATATCACCATCTCAAAGTTTGCTCATTCGCTCAACCACGCCTACCCCAGCAGTGCCAAAGAGCGCGTTTGCATGGCTCGGGAGGACTAATGCACCACAAAGACATGATGTTTGTTCTTGGACCGATACTTAGCCTGTTTCTAACCTTCGAAAAATGCATTCCCCAAAGTCTATCCATTTCTCTTAAATTTAATCTGAATAAAGTTTTGAAAAGTTAATAGCAACAGTTGTTAAAATAAAATGTCTGACCTGCTCACCTACAGTTTTTATTCATGGCAATCAAGATGCAATAACATTGACACTCCACCGTTTATTAGGATGGCTTGGCAGCCTAGTGGTCTGAAAGACCTTTTGTTAAATTACTATTAACAAATATATGGATTAGCTCTGCCTTCATCATATAGGATTATTACTCTCTCACTTCATGCTACTGGCTGTGGGGATAGGTCCTTGCCCCTTATGACCGCAAAGCATGAGGGATTATTTATATTACACCTACAAGTACATTTAATCATTAGACATTACATTCCTTGCCTTGTGTGGATGGTGTATGCAAACTAATCTGGTTGTATTTTTTCACTAACGCAGTTTTTGCTTGTTATTGTAATTTCAATGTCCACCCTGAAGCCAGATTTACTGGTTTTGCCGATGCTTGTTTATTTGTTGCTTAGCTCATTTTCAACCGTACTTAAATCAGGAAAAAAACATTTTGAACAGATCAATTAAAGTTTAAATCTTTTTGGATACATATCCATAGTTATATTGGAGACATGTTTGACAAAGCAATAATGGTAAAGCTATTGACTTGTTACAGTTTTATAGCGGTTTTAGCACAATTTAAATGGGAGACAACCATATAGACATAAGTGATTCGCTTTCAGTGGTACATCTGTGCAGGAATGGGACTACTAACCCAGATCTACTCCAAATGCTGTTTATATATTTTGAGGGCACAAAAGATGTTCATCACAGCCAAGGTTGCCCAATTGACTTGGTCAATGCTGAAGAAAAACTGATTGCTTTCTGTAGACAATGCTTATAGGAGATAAAGAATTTAATTTGACAAACTGTTTGATGATTGATTCAAATATCCTGGGATGCTTTCATTCCAATGGAAGCACTTTCTGAAAGGCGAATAATGCATCAAATAGCCAAGAGCATAAGGTAAGACAGTAATAGCTCTGTGTGTGAAATCCACGTCGAATCGATTTACATTTTAGAAAGTCTGCAAAATCATGTCCTTCAGACACATGCACTGCCAAGCCTAGGCATAACTCCATGTAACCATCTCTCTTGTATGGGCTGAATTATGGTTTATTGGGACTATTGGTTACCCTAGTTACCAATAAAGATTAAAGGATAATCACTCTTTGTCAAGCGTGGGTTTCACCCATATTTTTTTTTTAGAAGAAATATATAATATCCATGTGATCAAGGGCTTCAGGGCCCGAAACGCGTCATGGTGGACGGAGTGGTGCACATATTTGAATAAATCAAGCAATTCTACCTGTTTGGGTCCGTTTCGTTCTTCTGCGGCAAGCATCAAAAGAAACGAAGTTACTGTAAAATATATATATATATATATATATATATATATATATATATATATATATATATATATATATATATATATATTTCCACCAATGCGCCCTCGCGCTTTTAGAAAGGCTCACCACGGCACTCCTCAGCCCTCCAGCTCACATTTTCGGCACCCGACGAACTTCTCAGCCTTTGTCCAAATGCACTGTAGGTCCGACGCGTTTCGGGGCCAGAACGCCCCTTCCTCATGGACATGGGTACAAAGGCACGTATCTCTCACCCTTTGAATTCAAACACACATTTATTTGAATCACCGCCCTCAGTGGGTGTGGCTTGCCGTGTAAGGTCGCCAGGTTTCCTGGTAACTGTAGTCCTTTGGGTGAGTTTTAAGTTCAGTTCCTTTAGTAGGTTACATGCCTCTGTACAAAATTATAGTCATATTGAAATCCTTTAGTAGGAAGTGGAGGCCGGCCGAGAAGTTGCAATATTGAATTGGAGTGTCACGCTGAACGGCAGGAGAATGTTCGCCTGCCTCAGTCTTCACCCGCGTTGCACACACACCGCCTTGTGAAGGGGAGCTCCTTCCCACGGCCCGAGCCGACCGTGCAAAATATTTCCACCAATGCGCCCTCGCGCTTTTAGAAAGGCTCACCACGGCACTCCTCAGCCCTCCAGCTCACATTTTCGGCACCCGACGAACTTCTCAGCCTTTGTCCAAATACACTGTAGGTCCGACGCGTTTCGGGGCCAGAACGCCCCATCCTCATGGACATGGGAACAAAGGCACGTATCTCTCACCCTTTGAATTCAAACACACATTTATTTGAATCACCGCCCTCAGTGGGTGTGGCTTGCAGTGTAAGGTCGCCAGGTTTCCTGGTAACTGTAGTCCTTTGGGTGAGTTTTAAGTTCAGTTCCTTTAGTAGGTTACATGCCTCTGTACAAAATTATAGTCATGTGCCGTGGTGAGCCTTTTTAAAAGCGCGAGGGCGCATTGGTGGAAATATATATATATATATATATATATATATATATATATATAACACACACACACACACACAAAAGTGTACGGTTTTAACAGACAATTAGCATTATCGAATCGGTTCCAATTTTATTCCAATTACTCTGGAATATTAACAAAGCATGGATGTCAGTTTCTAGACTAGCTTTCCAAACCTTCATTCTTCAATTGAAGCACCTCAATTCTTTAGCCAGTTAATCAACTTTTCCCATAGGATACTTGGTGTACCTTCCTAATCCGAAATAATGTGTTTCATTTCATCCACGTGCTATGCAAAGTTTCTCCTTTGCCATAGAGCCTCCTTGTCAGAGAACACTTTCTAATTGCATTGACAGCTACTGCTTGAGCTGTTTTCTCCCCCAACTGTAATTCTACTTTTACTGTGATATATCAGACACATGTACATGTTTCTGTGGTACACCTGTCCTTATTTGTAATCTGAAAGTTTGGTGCATCAAAGTTTTAATCTGGCAAGCTAATCTGGATGTCTGAGCCATCACCGATCTCTGATGCAGACAACGATATATTAGACCTATTATCGTGACGTCAAGACGCAATTCTCCTTGTGGTTTTTTCAAGGCATCCCCTGCTCACCCAGTGATATAAGGAGGCTGTTGTTTTACTTTAACTAGTAATGAGAGGCTATGGGTAGATTTCCCTGATTTTTCTTGATGGACTCCTAACATGGCAATGTTGTTGGTATTGAAGCCAACAGTTAAAAGCATGATCCTTGAGATGTTGCGGTCCAGCTGATTTGCGTCCCAACTTTAGTTCTGGTCACAATTTGTCACAAGGTTTGAAGCTGTGGTTAGGTAAGCCTGTTCCTGATCTACTACATTTGAATCTTTCTTGCACCCTCCTCCTCTGATTAGCACCACTCGCAGGAGAAAACCCAGCAACAGTTCTCTCAGTGGCAACCGTGGCTCGCTCACTGGGTCGTTGATGTTTTTTGCCCAGAGGCGTAGCTAGAGCTTGTGGCGATCACTCAATTTGCCTCCCATGGCAAACAGTAGCACGCCACTGCAAACAGTGTGGCAGGTGGCAGTGCGCCTCTGTGGCCACCGTGGGCTGCTCCAGAGTCCCATGGGCTTGGGATGCTCCCATCAGCTGAGCAGGCTCACAGTCCGATACAATGTGTGTCTATAGTTGATTGATTTCCTGCTGCGCTCTGTAAGTCAGACAGCCTGACGTCATGGCCCAGTCAGTGGTAGGGCCCAATACAGAGACAGCCTTTCGGGGCCTGCCCCAGTCAGGTTGTGCAACACACTTTGTGGCCCTAACGCAGCAAGTGGAATTGACGTCACGTCCTGCTGCAGAAGCGCGCGGGTGGGGCAGTTCGCCGGCTGCAGAGTGCTTGGCGGCATTAATCATGGTCCTCGGAGGCCCAGGCTGGCTTGCACCTGGTCTTCACCAACCGGGCCACCTGCACTGAGGAGCTTAATAATATCCTGGCTGACTGGACCGCTTGCACTGTGGGGCATAATAATATCCATAATTGGAGAGTTTCCTCGCCGGGAGATCACAATCTATCAGCCTGGGCCCCTTTCGTTCCATCTCAAGGGGGCTCACGAAGGGGGTACCACAGGGCTCATGCCTTAGCCCTACATTGTTCAATGTCTATGTGGCCCCCCTTGCTGAGATTGTGCGGAAATACGGGTTCATACCGGTCTCCTACGCTGACGACACTCAGCTCCTCTACCCTTTCAGCTCCCTTGACCCTAAAATCAAGGGGAATTTTGCTGAGGGTATGAGAGCGGTGTCACACTGGATGGCGAGGAACTGCCTCCAGTGTAATGTAACAAAGACTGAGGTCTTGCTCTTTGGCAAAGCAAGTATTCTTTGGACCCCTGACTGGTGGCCACTCGACCTTGGCCCAGTACCTGTACCCAAATCACATGTTAAAAATCTTGGAGTGAAGTTGGATCAAAAATTGACCATGAAAGAACACACCAACTACATAGCGGGTCTATGTTTTCACACCATAGGTCTACTCAGGCGTGTCTTCCCTTTTCTTCCTGCCACATGTAGAAAGACACTTGTACAGGCCTTGGTAGCCAGCCGCCTGGACTACTGTAACGGCCTGCTGACATTAGCCAATACGGATGCAGTAGGCCGTTTACAGGTGGTCCAGAATACAGCAGCCAGACTGGTCATGGGTGTACCTGCCAGGACTCCTTCTAAGCCCTTGCTGAAAGAACTGCACTGGCTTCCCATACGACAGCGCATCCACTTCAAGATCTGTTGCACGGTACATAAATGTCTGTATGGAGCAAGCCCTAAATATCTAGCCCAGTCTCTTGAATTGTATCAGCCTAGCAGGTCCCTCCGCTCCTGTAACCAAGCCCTGTTAAAACCTCCCAACACAAAGAAGATTAGGTATGGAGACCGTGCTTTCTCCGCTGTTGGCCCTGCCCTCTGGAACAATCTTCCCATTAACCTAAGAACCACCATAAATCACATGTCCTTCAGAAAAGCATTAAAAACCCTTCTTTTCCTAGAAGCATTTCCATCCACATAAACCCTAGGTTGCCCTTCCTTCTACCTTCTCAGTTGGCAGAGCGCGGAGATACCCTTACGGGATTGATTCCTGCGCTATAGAAGAAATTTAAATAAATAAATAAATAAAATAATGGCCAGCAGCCGGCTGCAAACTATCAAAGTCTGGTGGCCGGGAGAGTGAAAGGCACGGGCCATTCTTCAAGACAAGTCGGGTCCGGTTTTGCAGAGGCAGAAATAGAGGACAGAAAGCTGAAATTGCTGTGGGGGTCACTGGCTGTAGCGGCCAGCTAGAGCTGCCTTGTTGTTGCCAATTACCCAGTTGCCCAGCCTGGCTCAGGCTGAAAGAACAGAAAGAGTAAGCAAAAATAACAAGCCACTTTAAGTTGTCAGTGAGTGTCACAACGTGAAACCCAATCAAATTAAGTTAATGTGAGCGCACAATCTCTAGAACATACAACATGGGTGTAATTGCTGGTATTTAGGTTTCCCCTGACTTTGTTGCTTTATATTACTGAAGAGAAAGTGTCACTCAGTCATTGAAATGTCACTCCTAACTAGACTGAAGTAATGAAAATTTCACACATAGGAATCTGAAACCTTGGCAGCTATGTAGGACTTGTCTGGTGCCCACTGCCCTGCCACTCACCAGAGATCCTTTCCTCCTCTCGTATCACTTACCGTCCTCAGGCTCCAGTACTCCAGGGTGTCTACCGTAGGGGTGGTTGGTTCTGCCGCACCCTGCAGCAAAGCGCCCAGCCACTAGACTCGACTCCTCGCGTCACCAGAGGTCGCTGCATGGTGGTGGAGGTGGTGCATGTGACGTGTCATTGCTTCGTTACTTTCAGCGCGAGGGCTGGCCAAACATAATGCCCAGGGCAGTCATTGGTAGTGCTTTCACGTTCTACAAGATTGACGGCCTTGGCACAGGACCCACAACCACAAACATGGTACGTTGCGCACCGCTCCACCACACTACGTGGTGCGGTGCGCCTCAGGCAACATTTAAAAGCGCAGGTGCGCTTGCAATTAACAGGGGGGCACGCAGCACTGGCGACCCGTAGCAGCAGCCTTTACAATTTATTTAGGGACACTGACACTACTGTAATGACTGACAGTAGTGTCAGTGAGTGTCCAAATAAATTATAAAGGCCGCAGCCACGGGCCACCAGTGCCGCGCGGCTGCTGCCCACAAAATAGTGCCACCTGGGGCAGATCGCACCACCCCAGCTACGCCGCTGTTTTTGCCTTCTGCCTTTGAGGCAACTGAATGGTTATCCTGCACCCAGTTGCTCACTTGGCTTGCACTGGATTGAGGTATTGGTGACAGCCTGCACAGGGATGCCCACTAGTTAAGAAGCACCCCCATTTTCTTTTCTCCAGATTTTAGGGTACTATCACTGTTAAGTTCATATGCTGCTTATTTTCTCCCATATTCTTCAACGGCATCAATCGAAGGCAAATTACCTCACCTCTTAAACCAACTCCTTCTCGAGCTGCTGTGACCTTGGAGGTGAGGCGTTCGTTCCCCAGCTCTCCTCCTAAAGGGCGTCCAATAAACAGGTTTTGGGAGGCTGGTTGGCCAGCTGATGAATCCCTACAGTATCGGCTCCTGGGATTGGGCGCTTGAATCCTCCAGCTGAGGTGCTCCAGGTGACGAAAGCCCACTAAAAATAACTTGCTGTTAAGACGCAGATAGTGGCCCACCACAGAATGACCTCTTAAAGATACATCTCATCTTAAGGGGAAGATGAAAGTTTGTATCAAATGCACAGGTAGTTTATGCCACGACATATCAGGGGTAAAAGGAAACTAGTGCTGGTACAGTTGCCATAAGCGTAATGGTTCACAGAGGGAACAGTATATTCTATTTAGTGCGCGAACAAGGAGACAGTAAGACCCCCAGAGAACCCTAACGTCCCCGCAGGGGTCTGGGCAAACCTGGATATACGCACAGGAGGCTGTTAAATAGGCTGGCCATACTCACTGTGGGAAAAATTATAGTGTTTGCTTAAAGTGGAACATTTTCACTGTGTGGAAACTGACAATATCCAATTAGCCAAGATGCACCCACGCGCCGCCCACCCAGCTCCCTCGCACCATGTGCTGCAACGATGAAGATGTTATGAATCAACCCATGCCCAGCACCGCGCAGAGCGCACGAGACCGACCCTTCAGTATCACTCCAGTCACAAGGGATACACTGAAGGACCCACCAAAAGCACGCGACGCGCGAGGTTTCCCAGGACACCTACGGTGGATAGTAGAGAACTGCGGGACAAAAACACCGTGGGAGAACCCAAATCCTACCCGCGACCGAAAGTACACACAAACACGTATTTTAAGAGAAATATTCGGCATGTAAACTTACTGCTAAATATTTTAGCTGCCGAAGGTACATACACTCAAAACTTATTCAACCTGGTCACCTCAACATAAATATTTCAGAAGCCACATTCCTTTCTTGGCCACATTCCAGGGGTTTACCACACGACTTTTCACATTTCAATTCAAGAGTATTACAGCGATAGAAAGGAAAGGTTAAACCTCGTTTGATTCCTGCCTTGCTACTGGCAGCGCGAGCCTGCTCCGTCTTCAATAAAGTTCCCTTCAGTTATCTATTTTTAGCAGACAGTTGGCTCCTTTGCATAATATTTTCGACGCGCATTTTTCTGTTAAACAGCTTCATGCTCTAAACGGAGTTAATTTCTAAAGCCACTGGAACACAAGAAGTGAGAGCAGCTTCCCTGCGCTGCCATGGCAACTGGAGAGCATGTCCTGCATGCAGATCCAACGAAATAGGATTTACTACCCGGCCTCAGTGAAAGTTCCTCCAGAAGCAGGACTTGCAACAGGTTCCTCCACGCAGAATGCGGCGTTGAATGAGGGTTCTCAGTTAACAAGCATTCACCCTCTCAACAGCCAGGAACAAGGCTAGCCGATGGTCTCATCGCTGCACGTGGAGATGTTAAGTGTGTATTCGTGCAATAACCACACTCCACATTGTTGTATGAGCGTAAAAAAGGCCATTTATTAGGACATGGTTGCTGACATGCTATTGAACTTTATTAACATTAACAATGTCTCAAACTTCTGACTCTGAACATAACATCGGACATTACCAGTCACCTCGCACTATTCACAAATCACCCGGTTTCAATTCCCAAGTTTCCATATCCTTTGCTTCATTCTTCGCCACCCCTTTCACTCACAGACCTCGTTCCATATACCCAGTCACACCCTCACTTGCCCTACAAACCTACTCCATTGAATATCTTCCCCTGCTCGTTGCATCTTGCGCACCGCCGTCAGTCACCTGCGCTCCGGAGCCCCCAAGAGATGGATTAGGCCTGCATGGGACTCAAGATCCCCAAAATGCGGCCTATGCCCTGCAAGCTGCCCTAAATTGGCAACACGCTGTAACTGACCACCATAAAAAAAACTCAAATGTATGGTGGGTCTCTCAAAAACTACCTCCCTCCATATGGTGCTCGGTGTCAAGAAGAGGCTGGATACACCCTTCCCGACACCTATATAATCCCAATAACAAAAACCCACGCCTTCCCCATAACTAACTTATCCCCACCCTGTCGTGCTGTGCTAAGCACGAGGCACCCTCGGGAAAGACTGGTCTGCAACCTTCACCTCCCCTGGGGTCGACATTTTCGCAGAGATGAACGAGATGCTATCTTCGTACTTTTCAGGACAGAGTACACTTTTGGGCCAGCTGATGTAATTGCGACAACAAAGTTAGACTACGCACCTAACGCAAGCCCGTCTGCGACTGTCCGTGCTCAGACAGGGCTCAGGGCCAGTCCCCCTGGATCTCTGCTGTCAACCCGCCTTGCATATTCTAGAGATCTTCTCGTGGGGCTGAAAAGTGAAGGTGGGTCCTTAATCTGACCGAAGATTGCGCTCGAGGCAACCCTGTAGGCCATGCAGGTACTTGCCCAGGAGGTCTTCGGTTACTTCCCCACATATTGGACCATCCCAAACAGTTTGGGTAACAAGAAAGGGGCAACCACTCTGATAGGAGATCTTGCACCCCTGAAATGTCTTCTCCCTAATGCTAGATCTCTAATCAAGCATAGCACCGAATGAGCACTGTTTATTGAGGAACACAGCATTATGCTGGCCCTCATTACGGAGTCCTGGACAGATAAATCTTCTGGACCAGACTTAGTTAAAGCCACAACCCCAGGGTTTCTTAGCTTTTCGCAAGACAGACCGACTGATAGGGGTGGTGGGCTGGCAGTCATCTTTTATAATACCCTGGAACCCTCTTTCCTTACAGCCTCTAACGTGGCCTGCGAAGCACTGTCGATCAGTGTTTGCACTTCCTGCCACGATACATTTAAAGCAATCCTTTTGTACTGCCCTCTGAGCCCCAGAGGCGCTTTTTTTAGAGTCTATGGGGACGCTTCTGGAGGAGGGACTTTGTGCCAACTCATTCAAGGTACTGGGGGATTTCAACTTTTATCTTCAAGATTTCACTGACCCTGATACCATAAAGCTGCAACAAGTTATGAGTGGGGGGGACCTTAAGTAGCTGGTAGCTGGCCCCACCCATGTAGCTGGACACACACTAGATGGTGTATTCTCCAATTATTTGAATCTGACCTACACGGAGGTCCTACCACTCCCCTGGACTGATCACTCCGCCGTTTTTTCAATCTGCCTCAGCCAACCCACCACCAACGCAAATTAGAGTCTAAGGTTCTGATTGAATCAAGGGCTTGGAAAGATATCAATGATATAGAGTAAGGTAATCTGCTAAAAACCACAGCTCGCAACTTTTCGGCAAGAGTCGAGGAGGCCACAACAGCCTATACGGAATGGATAGAGGCTGTCTGCAGCAATTTAGCACTGGTAAAATTGTGATCTCCTAGGCAGGTCACACCTTCAGCCCCATGGTATACTGAAGAATTGAGAAAGTTAAAACTAGATTGTAAACAATTAGAATGAGCTCTGGAGGAAAGGCTACACTGAGACTGATAAAGAGGTGTATAAACGAAGTCTTACACTCTACAAACAAATCATTCCTTGATCCTAAAAGTTTATTCTTCGCTGAGGAGATAAGCATGGCTAAATCCTCCTCCAAAGATTTGTTCAAAAGCATAGCCGCACTTACTTCCCCCAATCCACCTAATACACACAGCACCCCTGAATTAAGTGAAACGTTAGCCAGATTTTTCAAACAAAAAGTGGAAGCTATCTTCTCCTCTTTTACGGACTTACAGAAAGAGGATAATGTGGCATTAGTTATGGCCACCCCTAAGAGATGTAAAACAATCCCGATATTGGATAGCTTTACGCCACTGGAGACACAAGAGTCCATTAAACTCTTGATGTCAATCCGTTCTGGATCCCCTTTGGACCCCCTGCCCTGCCTTTGTGAGCAAACTAGTCCTAGAGATGATTGGGACATCTCTTACCCCACTGTTTAATACTATGCTCAACACTGAGCAGTTTCCTAAAAGATGGAAAATTGCTTCCATCCTTCCACTACTCAAAAAACAAAATCTTGATCCAAAGGACTCAAGCAACTACAGGCCTTTCTCACGCCTTCCTCTTCCAGCAAAGATGTTAGAAAAAGCTGTGAATATCCAACCAAGCCAATTTCTCCAGACACACAGCATTCTTGATCCAACTCAATATGGGTTTCGTGCTGTTTATAGCACAGAGCTGGTCTTGATCAAATCCACAGAGGAGGTTAGAAAGGCCTTGGACCAGGGAGGCGCCGTGGTACTCGTCATGTTGGATCTCTCGGCAGCCTTTGATACGGTTCATCATGAGATTTTGATGGACCGTATGTCACAAGCAGGGGTGCATGGCACTGCCTGGAACCTTCTGAAATCCTTTCTTGCCGATCGAACCCAAATAGTCGACCTGGATAATAATAAATCAGAACCTTTTTCTCTACCATGTTGCGTTCCGCAGGGGTCGGCCCTTAGTCCTACACTTTTAATGTATAAGTGTCTCCTCTGGCAATCCTAAAAAGATATTATGGGTTTCAATTGACCTCCTATGATGACGATACACAAATAGTGTTGTTATCCCTCAAACATGTCCAGGAAGCCGAAACGGAAATTAGATGACACGACTGCATGAAAGCCATCGCGGAATGGATTTCATTGAACTGTTTGAAATTAAACTCAGCAAGGACAGAGGTCATTATATTTGGGAACAACTTACAACTCTCGACACCTGACTGGTGGCCAGAAGAACTGGGTACTCTCCCAGTTCCTGTCAAGAAAGAGAAGAACTTAAGGGTCACTGTTGATGACAGGCTCACATTTGGAGACCAGATAAGCAGGGTTGTCTCTGCAAGCTTTTTCCTTCTCAGAATTCTGAGAAAACTGAAGTTTCTTCTTCCGAAAGACAGCCTCAGCACAGCAGTCTCGGGGCTGATTATGTCCCATTTGGATTATTGTAATAGTCTCTACCTGAATATCCAAAAGAAACACATAAACAGGCAATAGATAGAGCACAATGCGGCCGCTAGGCTGCTGACAGGTACACCCAGGTCTTCTTCGGTAAAAAAGGGTCTCAGACATCTCTACTGGCTCCCAGTAAGACAATGGGCACAGTTTAAAGCCCCCTGCACTGTTTTTAAGGCCTTAAATGGTGCAGGCCCCGACTATTTGAACCAAAGGTTCAATTGGTATGTTCCTGGAAGAACTCTGCACTCTATGGAAGCTAGACAAGTAATTGTTCCTCCTGTTAAAAAAGCTAGCTGGGGCAGCAGGAGTTTTATTACAAGTGCCGCAAAAAAATGGAACATTTTACTTTTTTACTTGAGGAATGCCACCGAACTCCTTACCTTTAGGACAGGGTTGAAAACCTGGTTGTTTCTGGAATAGTCACTTCCTATTACAAAAACCTACTAGGCAATGCTTATCGCCAGGACACCTTAGGGTAACCGTTGCACTCTAAAAATTCCAATAACATAACAAAGCTCCTACATGCCCCAAAGACATCCTACAGAGCCCTCCTTTGCAAAGACCTATTTAGGTGCTCTGAGGAACATGACTTTTCCCTGTTTCAGCTGTAATATTGAAGTGTTTAAATTATGGTCCACAAGGCCATCTGCGATATTTCTGAAACCTCTGTCAGTCCAACTGAATAATAATCAGGATGTAAAACACTGTGGTACACTGAAAACATACAACAATTTAATTTCAAATATTTTATCTCGTCAGGTTCAACTTCATCTTTCTTATCATGCCTATTAAATCATTGGCAGGGAGATAGGAGGGTCATTATCCGGTCTCCTACACCTGTTCTGCTGTCAGACAGGAATCCAAAATCTGTTTCAGGTGTTAAATGTTTGCTCAGTCTTAAAGGATTCAAGGAAACCACACTTAAATGAAATAATTATCAATTTTAACATAAAAATTCATAATGAATTGCTTCAACTCATTAACCCTTCAAGTGAGCAAGTTTGTTTTAAGATGTTTACATTTTTAAGGAGTTTTTCAACAGTATTTTAGAGGACTGTATGTGTTCAAATTTGATGGAGCCAACCCGTTCTATGAATGGAATTTTAATATGTCCTTTTTTGAGACTATTATGGTGCTGTGTTTTATTGTTGATCTCAGCTGAGGTCGAAATCAATTTCAATAAACTTAAAAACGTGTGTGGACCCTCAGATCTTCATAGTGTAAAGCTATGAACGTAATGCGGATTCTAAGATATTTTTCAATAGCGTGTTCTCCACCTTCAACCTAAAGACTTCAGGAACATTAGGTACAGAGTCAATGATGTTACAAATGAGGCATGAGTAAAAGGTGCACAATGTGTGTGAGGCTAGGTCACCCCCTACCTTACTAAGCCAGAAAGAATGAATGCGGTGGGTCAGCTGGAGCTCCTGTTCACCTATCTGTTTTACTGCACTGCCGATGCCCTGTGGGAGATGCTTTGACAAGCCTATCAATGTGGTAGATGTCTGCTGATAAATTTGTGGGCAATCAGTGACTCACAAGTATGAATCAGGGGAGGTTCACACACCTCCCCTTGCATACTTGTACAAACGGTAAATGCCATCCAAGATGGCCGCAAGGAGGGAGTGAATGGGACGAGCTCCGGGTCAAGGGATCACTTCTGTGTAAATCCCCGACCGGAGCGACCGTACAGTAACCCCTCCTTCTCACTGAAGCCGGCCCCCACCGGGTTCTTAAAAAGCCGTCAGAAAGGGAAGCTGGACCACCGAAAAGGACCGTCGAGAAGAAGGACCCCTCCACGCCTGTGACCACCGCAGCCAGCTCCGGCGCTACGCCCGCTCACCCACCCGCTGTAATACTGAGGCGGCAGGGAGTGCCCCCTCCCCTCACTCACCGGGTCTGAGGGTGAGACTCCCCACTGGCCGCTCCATCGGTAGGCGAGTCGGCGAACCAGGACCACCGAGAGCAGTGCCATTCCATACACGGATCGGCCCGCGGGCAAGGGCCGCCCTCTCCTCTCCTCATCTTTTCATCTGCAGATCGACCTCGGTGTGAAGCGGAAGGCCCCGCTCCGGGTGGAGGACCTCACTCCGGTCCCGACGCTCTCGACCGACAGGGCTGCCTGTCCCCAAGATGGCCGACCGCCTACAAGCCCTAACCGACAATGTCACCGGTGAGCCCAAAACATTTTGGAAATAAGGCCACCGCTCCACCAGACTACTGTCGCAAACAGGGTACACTGGTGCCTTCCCACGGGGGCACCTCCCACGCCCTCCCCACTTATACCTGCCGCTTAATATCGAGAAGAGCTCCCTGTCCATAAGATGGCCGCCACACAGGACATCTTCCCAGTTTATAAACCGGACTGGATATGCACGTTCTATCCCTATTCGCGACTCTCCAGTAACACTGGATTAGGACATGTGAACCTGCCCTCCCTCTGGCCCTCACGGAATCTTAGTCTCTATGCCTATTTGCACTGCAGATTTCGCGACATTGGCTGCCTGTCCCCAATATAGCCGCCACTCAGGACCTCGACCAGCTATGAAATCGATCCTGATCTGCCCTCCCACACAGGACACCTTCCAGCTTTAAATTGGACCGGATCTGCTCCTTCTCTGCCTATTTGGGACTCGCCTGAATCATTTGAACAGGTCTGCAGATTTCTCGACATCAGCCTTGGCTGCCTGGCCCCAATATGGCCGCCACTCAGGACATCAACCAGCAATGAAATCGGTCCTGATCTGCACTGTCCCTAATATGGCCACCACACAGGACATCTTCCAGCTTTAAATTGGACCGGACCTGCTCGTTCTCTCCCTACTTGGGACTCGCCAGAAACATCAGACCAGAACATGTGAACCTGCCCTCCCCTTCTGGCCCTCATGGACTCTTAGTCTCCCTGCACTGCAGATTTCTCTACTTTAGCCCTGGCTGCCTGTCCCTAATTTGGCCGCCCCTCAGGACATCGACCAACTGCGAAATCGGTGCTGATCTGCCCGTTTCATGCCTTATCCGGACCATGGTATGTGAACTTGCCCTGCCCTTTCTTGCCCTTATGAACTTTGAGTCTTCCTGCTCTCCCGATTTATTAACTTTAGCCCTGGTGAGCTAAGAGTTCACACAGAGCTTCCCCAAGCTCAAAACTCTGCCTGATCTGCCGGTCTAAGCCTACTCCGAACTCGTCCATAATACCCGAACAGGGCCTCGGAACCTATCCTGCCCTTAGTCTCCCTGTCCTCGACAGTTACTCCTCGCCACACCCATTTTTTCTCCAGCCTCAGCCAGCCTCGCGTCCTCCTGACCTCCGCTCTCCCAAAGCTAACTTCTTCTGACCCAATGTCCACCCTTGACCTCGGCGCATTCTACCTATCTCGCCAATACCCCCCCACCACCCTCGTGATCCTCGACCACTCTCCTCGTGTCCCCCTGAAAAACCACTCCCCAGCTCATAGCACGTTACACTCTCTGCACCGTCCCAATTAACCCTCCACCCCTCTGTCCTCCACCTCACTCCCCCTGAGCCTCTCCCCCCCGCCCAGCCAAGATGCCCCCAGCTGCACACTCGGTCACTCATCTCGGCCCCTCCTCTAACCTCCTTTCCCCTCAAGGACCGAACACCTTCGCTATATCGTTCCCACGAACCCTCTCTTTCAAATCTAAAAAACGCTTCAAACAGAACATAATAAGGCAACACCTCGAAACGCTAATTGTTGACATTTACCACTGCACAACTAGAGGTCAGAAGAAAATGGACTTCATTTTCCACACCAACAGACCTGACGTATGGGCCACCATCTTTAATTCATCCCTCCCCGTCTCCAAAACCACCTTCACTGATCACAACCGCAAACTAACAATCGCCCCCCTGAATCATCTATCCCTGACAGGAGACATCTCCATCACCATTTATAGGAACGGCACCATTCTAATCCAGGCAAAAGAGGAGAACCTAGAGTTCTTCGACTCTCTCTTCCCCACTCTTAGGATGGCTGCCACCCATTACCCACTCAAAACTCCCCCTGCCCAAACTTCCGGCTCCGCTCAAACTCTCATTCTCCAGAACTCGCCACCCCAGCATCCTTCCACTACACTACCTAGTCCCTCCACCACCCTGCTGCTACCGACAGCCCTAGCCCCCCATACCTCACAACTCCCGCCCCCCGCCCGTAACACCCAACCTCCCCCCACTCAGCCCCCCTCACTCCCCCTAAGGACCCCCAACTCACCCCTCCCCAGCCCCCGTAACTCCCCTTACTCTCAGTCCTACGCCCTCATTGATCCGCTCCAGCGTCCCCTCCCGTCCCTATCCCTCCAACCTGTCAATCTCTCGTCCTCACCAGACCCAGCTCCCCCTTTCTTCCTAGCCCCGCCCCCCCCCATTGCTCCCAATCTCATCCCCAAAGGACCCCAACCCTCCTACTCCCTAGCCCACAAAGTTTCACTAACTCCAAGACTCCCCCCTCGTGATCCTAGACCATTCCCTAACTCCAGAAGCACCACCCGCTCTCTGCCTCCACCCCTCAGTGATCCCAGACCCCTCATCAACACCAACGCTCAATCCACCCCCGCCAATCCCCACTCCTCTTGTTCACATTGTACCCTCTAACGAAGAGAACAAGCACCCCCTTTTGGACAGCAATCCACCTCACCCTTTAACCCTCCCACAATTGATATATAGACCTGACAACACCATTACTCAACCACCTAACCCGCCATCCCTCTCTCCTCTAGCTCTCACTTCCCCCTCCACTGAAGCTATCTCCCTCTCCCGAAGGGACCGCAACACCCCACCCTTAACAGCCCTCTCACAACCAAACCCTAATCCTGATCCTGCCACCTCCCGTCCTTTTATTCCTCCCAGTGGAAACTCGCCCATAAGCCCCTCACACCCAGGACCCAGTTCTATTGATCCTCCCCTCCCCCGAGATATCGCACCGCCTCGACCTTGTTGAAGCACAGATCTCGACCCTGATCCTAGGACTGAAGGAAACCCTTTCTGCCCTCGGGAATCTCCAGCTACCTCCCTCCCCCTCCGCCCCACTCCACATCCCCCCGCCTCCCCCTAGGAATGACTATCCCCGTACCGTCCAGGCTCATACTCTCCCTTGTTCCCTGCCTCCTCTCACGAAAGTCCCGACGAAGTCGCGAGCAGTCATTCCCAGCAGAAACTTAACCTCCCTCTCCCCTCTAGAAGTGAGCGCACTCGTCGCTTCATACGAACTCCCCCCGAACCAGCCTGCCTTGGCCCCACCCGTGAATTCAACCCTCTCCTCCTCGATCCAAGTCATCACTGGAGTAGGTAGGGACCTGCCCACCCGTAGAACCGTCAGACCCCCACTCTATCTCTCCCTTATTCCCAGAGCCAACCCTGACAATTTGAAAGCAAAAGAAGACCCCCCACTTGAATTGCATGCTTATCAACAGTCGGTCAGCAGTCAAACATGCAACCGAAATAGCTGAATCCATCCTCTCCCATGACCTGGATGTAGCCTTCATAACTGAAACGTGGCTAAACTCCCTATCCCACCCCATTCTGGATATGCTGGTGCCTCCCGGCTTCTCAATTATCCGCAAAGACAGGCCCATTCACAAAGGTGGCGGCATAGTGATTATCTACAAAAGCAACCTCGCAGTCTCTGAAGCTCCCTCCTACCTGCACAGCTCCTTCGAATGCCTGTCGGTCAACATCAAATCTCACGGTCATAGCTCTCGTCAGTGCCATCTCCTCTACCATCCCCCAGGCAATTCCAACGAATTTAAAGCTCAGTTATAGGATATGATCGCCCAATCCGCACTTAATGGCGACGACAATCTAATTATGGGCGACCCCAACCTAAGATGGAACGACCACAAAAACCCGCTGATTCACTCTCTCAACACCCTTCTACAAGACAACGATTTGGTCCAACATTGCTCAGAAGAAACACACTACAGAGGAGCGACCCTGGATGCCATCATTGCGAACAAAACTGCAGTCTCGATTGACCACATCATCCCGGTGGACTGGTCAGACCACCACATCATCTCATTTCATATCATCCAGCCGGCCGTGTCACTCCCACCCACTCAAGCCCCCCGTAAATGGGTCAGGAACACCTCCAGAGTTCACCGAGACAAGCTTGAGGAAGGACTCCGCACTCTCCTCCCGAACAAGTCGGAGCCCCTCTCTACCTCGGAACTCACCTTGCTCTACCATCCAATCTAGAGCTCGTCCTAGATCAGCTGGCACCTCTGAAACTAAAAAATCCAGAAGCATCCCCTCCAGATCATGGTTCTCTACTGACATTAATGAGGAAAGAAGACACCTTAGATCCTTGGAAAGAACTTGGAGAAACAACCCCTCCGCCATGCATCGGGACCAACTCAAGGCAGCCCACAAAATCTACTATACTCACATCAAAAGTAAGAAGACTTCCTTCTTCAGTTCTGCATTAGACAATGCCAGAAACCGCCCCAAGGAACTCTTCGACATCATTAGAAACCAAACCTCCATTCCCGAGGCAGCCAACTTAGCTGCCTCCAAAACCCAATTCGACAACTTTGCAAGCTTCTTCAATGAAAAAAATCGCCAAAAATCGATCGCTCCTTCATCCAGAGCCCTGCAATCATCCACAACCCCCCAGTAACCTCATCTTTCCGCTGGTCTTCTTTCCAGCCGGTCGAGGTTGAAATGATAAGCAATTTTATCGACGCGGCGAAACCCTCCTCTCACTCGCTCGATCTACTTCCCTCGAGACTGACCAAGGACTTGAAGCTCACCCTAGCCCCAATCTGGGGCAAGATCATCAATAGCTCCTTAAGCGAGGGCCTCATCCCTGACTGCCTTAAACTAGGACAAGTCACTCCTCTGCTCAAAAAACCCGGCCTTGATCTCACAGACATGAACAACTTCAGACCGGTCTCGAATCTTCTGTTCCTAGCCAAAATTCTGGAAAGATGTGTGCTTTCACAATTAAACCAACACTTAGAGAATTCTAACCTACTGGATCCTCTCCAATCAGGGTTCAGAAAGGGCTGCAGTACGGAAACCGCTATCCTAAATGTCCTGGATGACTTGCACATGGCACTCGACTCCAACCAATGTAGCCTCCTCATTCTCCTTGACCTCTCGGCTGCGTTTGACACAGTTGATCACTCCCTCCTACTTAATGTCCTCCAAGAAAGAGCGGGCATCGAAAACACAGTCCTAAAATGGTTCGCCTCCTTTCTTAACAACCGCTCTCAAAGAATAAAGATCAACAGTTTTGAGTCAGACCCCCTCCCCATCAACAGTTCCCCAAGGATCAGTACTCTCCCCGCAACTTTTCAACATCTACATGGAACCCCCTCACCTCTCTCCTAAGGAACTCTAACATCCCCTTCCACCTGTACGCGGATGACACTCAACTCTACTTGGAAACCACTTCGATCGCTGACATTCACAGACTTAATGCTACACTCATGGAGGTTCAACACTGGCTCTCAGCCAACCACCTCAAACTGAACGAAGAGAAAACTGAAGTTCTCCTAATTTCGAACAAAGATGAAAACCCACAAATAGTGGAATGGCTCAAAGCCTTAAATGCCCTCAATGTCTCTCTTACTCCAACGGACTCAGCAAAATCACTAGGAATCACTCTCGACCCCAAACTGGACATGAAGAAGCACATCTCTAAAACCGCCAAAAGCGCGTTCATGAACTTGAAATTTCTCTACAAAATTAAACCCTTCCTCCCCCCCAAAGATCTGAAACATGCCACCCAGGCTCTTGTGCTCTCAAGAATTGACTATGGCATTGCTGTACTGACTGGAACAGCCAAGTCACACCTGGGACCCCTCAACTCCACCCTCAACGCTGCCGCAAGAATGATCACAGGAACAAAGAAATTTGACCACATCTCACCGGCACTCAAAGTACAGAAATGGCTCCCGATTGACCAACGAGCCAACTTCCGCACAGCTTGCCTCACACATAAAGCCTTGCATACAGGCAAACCAGAATACCTGGCCTCTAAACTCAAAAGGGCTGGACAATCCAGGAACCTCATAAGCTCCAACACACTCCTGCTCATCCCGCTGAAATCACAGAAACGCAAGACCTCAAATAAATCCGTTGCGGGGAACGCTCCCAGGATTTGGAACTCCATCCCCCCCACATATCAGAACGACCGCCTCCTTCCCACAATTCAAAACGCTACTCAAAGCCCTCTTCCTTGAACGCTCCGGTGCTTAGCGAGAAGCCCATCTCCCAACAGCAGAAATCTGATATCCTTTGCGGAACTCGGAACTAACTGATTCGCCCCCGAACTCTGTCTCTTATTGCGTTATTATTGTTGTTGTTTTGTTGGTGTACAGGCTATATTTCCCTCCTATCGTTTCCGATTCTTGTTTTCTATGCTTATTGCCCTGGTTGCATTTCTCTATTTGCTGTGAAGCGCTCTGATACCCCCGGGTCCAGCTAGTGCTATAAAAAACGTCAATAAATAAATAAATAAATAAAAATGCTGACCCTTAAGTTCAGTATTTATAGATTTGATATTTGCAGCACTTTAAGAATTGAAAACTGTGCCTGCATGCACGAGAAGAATTATGAATAAATAATGATGACAGTTACCAATAATTATGGAAATACAAAGAATAGTTGTAATTCCTACTAGGTACAACGACAAATGCGCATTTGTAAAGCCAAGAGGGCTGACACAGGCTGACAGCTTTTTGGCTTCATCAATGCTAGTTTTGGTAGGTCATATTTTTTGTTCTCAGAAAGCACCTGTTGCCATAGTAGTCACTGGCACCGAAGAGAACTACTTTGAGTGAAGATGTGCTCCTTGTAAATAGGCAGAATGCTGTCATTCACAGAGAAGTTAGCCAATGACTGAAGTTGGCTGATCCATTGCCTGGTGCTGTAAGCGGTAGTGGGCAGAAGAACAACATGGAAATGTTGCATTAACAAACCAATGGATGAAGAGGGCTGGCTAAAAGTCCCTACAAGTATGGATGCTATACATTCAATGTCAGTAAAATTTAAAGGTATTGGCAAATCGCAGAACGGCTAACATCAAATATAAAAAATAATGCATCCTATGCAGGACCTCAAGCAAACTAGCACAGAGAAAAACGACCACCACCTCAACATTTCAAGGATTAAGAATTTCACATTGTACTCCTGGTGCATAATGTTCTGCTGGAAATCACTCAATGGAGTCAGTAAGAGAAAGTAAACCCCCACCTAGGTTTTGCTCCAATATCTCAATTAATATTTTCCTGAAAAATAAAAGTCTATTTCGCAATTGTTTTTAAACATGATCATAATATACATAACCAAGGTACTGCATATTAGCCCTCACAACAATCAAAAACAGTTCCTAATTCTTAAGTCCCACACTTTAGCTTAACGGCATCCAACTTCCTTTTCTGACGAGACCAGGCAAACCCACAAGCGCCGGGCCGGGACCATAGCCAACAAAAGTGCCAGGTTCCACCCATATCCACCAGGCTCTCAGAAACTAACCAATAAAGCTGCCTAAAGATGTAATAAACTCTTTATAAATGAATGTTATTCTCAGAAATACCCCATTAGTGATTGGTGCCTCGAGAAATGCAGGTATGGCAGAAACTGGAGGTTCCACATCTGACCTCATATGTACCTAATTGAACAGGTTTATGCTCTAAACAAGATCTAGATTTTTTTGTTATTGTCTGTATTTTGGCTCTCCGACACATCAGGTCGTGGGGCTATTACTGCGGTGCCAAAGGACCACAATTTTTTTCCCAAAATCATAAATTAAAGAACAGTGGACGAGGAGTTGCTGCGATTTTTTATTTAATATCTGTTTTATTAACAGAAGCAAACATGCATGCAATTTTTTAAGAGGACATCTCAGAAACCCTGTTTGACATTAATTTAGGTGACACAATAACCTCTTTTTTACCCTAAAGGCACTAATTACAATTTCTTCGTTTTACTTATTGTCGTATCATTTCCCGGGTTATTCTGGCAGTTTTTGAACTTGAATCCTCATGAGTGTTGTTAGACTATAAAGAGTTAGTCATTTTTTTATTTCAAATAGCTTTATTCTACTTTAAGCTTAACCCAACAAATTCAGATTCCAACACTTGAAAAGGTAATAAGTTGGATCAGCTATAGACATCTGAAATCAATACTACTGATCTTTTGGATCAACACTAGCCATGGTCTAATCATTTTGTTATGAGATAGAAATTAAATGAATAAGCTGTTTTGCCCTTACCTAACATCAGCTACAAAACAGAGAACCTTAAAATCTGCCTTAGTTAGCCACATACTCAATTAACATTTTTTTGTTCCTATTTATCAAATCGAAGAACATTGTGCTTTAAATTCTTGGATCAATAAATCCATTAATCACTTGATACCATTAATTAACTTGTCTTCTTTATTGTGTTCTAATACTCGCAAGAACTGAAAGATGCTAAAATTAAATTGTACCACTTTGCAAACAAATTGTGTACCCATCTAACTACGGATCTGGAACAGCTCTATAAGTGACAATTAAAATCATATAAAAAGCTAATTTTAGTAGCTTTTACATTGATGAAGTAAACCATAACAATGTTAAAAAATGTATCTTTTAGATCTTAAATGATGTAAGTGGCACTTCCAAGATGCAGTCTGAGGTATGCTCCTATCAAAAGTTATGTAATTGTCTTAAATAGTACGTTGTTAAGAAATTTCTACAGATCAGAAACGAGACTGACCTTACTTCTTTTCCTCTAGCTTCTATCGACATCGAACCATGCTTGTTTGTACCTAAATATTTGCCTTTGAGATCAGAAAAGTAGTTTACTCAGCTAGTGATGTCCATGAAACTAGCACCCTCCCCCCGCACCCTCAGACCTTCACCCACCCACAATCCACATTTCCTACCTTCACTTTTAATGAATAAAAATTACTGATAACCCCTTCTTCGGGGAATTAATTCCTCTTTAGGTACTTATTAAATTCCCCACTTTATTTAAAATAGCACCTCTCACAGGTATCCCAATAAAGAGGAGTCATTTGCAGGCTTATAACTTCCTGGTGACCTTGCAGGCTGTATTAAAACCAGTTCATAGAATAGCATATGTGCTCTCCAATATCCTTAAGACCTAGAACTGGATGCTGGTCAGTTGAATATCTTTATCATGGTAGCCCTATCTGCCGCATCAAATACAGTGGACCATACCATATTACTAGAACAAGCTGCTGCAGAAACCTTTGAAGGTTCACTCCTGAATTAGTTACAATCCTTCCTATCAACCAAGATTCAGGCTGTTGAATTTGACAACTTCACTGGCCAGAAACTGCCTTCTGTATGTGGTGTTCCACAGGGATTTTCCCTCTCCCAACATATTTTCTACACGCATGTTATGTTGATTTTGACACAATCGCACAGAATAGGGGCAAAAAAATGGCAGCTATCTTTAGAATATATATCATTGCCCAGTTGAAGGCGCAAGCCGAAACGGGTAGGCGTTCCATGTGGGGTGTTGATATGAGAAATATTTATAAAATATTAAAAAATAAAACACCCACTAGCACTCGGTTTTTGTGCAGCGCCTTATTTGGAGAAGCGGGAGTGTGTGGCTGGATCGTCGGACTAGTGATGGTTATTATGGAAATATATATATTATATATACATATGTACAGCATCAGTAGGCTCCCCCCCTCCCTGAGCCGTTCTCAGCCCCAGGGACCTCAGCCTCCGGGGACCAATCTATTTATAAAGGGGTGGTGCATGGATCCCTTCCCTGAGGAGCACTTGGCGGTGGGGATCCACTG
Source organism: Lissotriton vulgaris (assembly GCF_964263255.1). Taxonomy (NCBI): domain Eukaryota; kingdom Metazoa; phylum Chordata; class Amphibia; order Caudata; family Salamandridae; genus Lissotriton; species Lissotriton vulgaris. The sequence goes on from NC_141689.1 coordinate 512,703,335, forward strand.
CCGGGACACAGCAGTTTCCCTGCCCGGACCAGCGCAGGCAGGGAAACTTGTATTTGCTCCCGCCTGCAGGATCATTTTTAAAACTCCTGCCAAACGGGTGCAAACACAAAATCTGCTCCCAGTGGGAGTGAGTTTAATTTTTTTTCCAGCTGGCTGGCTGGAAGACTTTAGGGAAACAGATCAACATATTGCTCCCGCACTCAGCAAGCAGCAGACATAGCTACTCCCTGCAGGCAGGACAAATGCTGGCTCGTCATATAATAAAAAAAGAGGAGGATTGGGTCAGCCTTCCTGCCATTGGTCTGTTCCGAATATCACGGATAAAGTACCATTCAAGGCAGCACACAACATGAGGCAATGGGTCAGTCCCACTGAGTCACTAGTTCAGTTGCCTTGTGGGTGACAGCATTTTGTTGGAGTGCCCTTAAATATCAGGACTGATGGGACAGCTTGATAGTTTTCTTCTTTTAATAGGTTCCTTTTCATTGTAATTTTGTTTAGCTTTTTAGATCATATCAGCACCCCTAACAGTGCTACATGAACACCTGCTTGCCAATCATTAAGTTGGCAATGGGCCGCATCCCACATGGCCACTGCTTCCAACCAGAGAGGCCATTTTGGAACGAAACATGATTCTATGCTTAATTTACATTTTTAGAGAAAGCATACAGTCACCATTTTTAGGTGGAGGCATAGTTTCTTTTTTTAAACTTTTATTTCACATATACTTGTTGAATGTGTGGGTTTACTATGGATGGATGAGTGTCAAAGGGCATGTGTGATGAGTTACTGAACGCCTCAACTCACCAATGACCAAGGCGCCACTTTCAATTATAAACCAGACCTAATGGCATAGCCAATGCCCGTCTAAAATGTGCAACACCGCTCTCAGAATGCACAAATGCTATAAACATTGGCTCTTTATCCTACTAATGCAAACTATCCATCTCCACCTCAGGAACACCACACCCTAATTTGCTCACTATCTCGAAAACGTTTCTCTAGTAGAGCGCTATAAAAATGAATCACAGCTTTCGATTCAATGGCGCCTTGAGACCACGCCCTTCGCAGGTGCTCGTAATCTAACTGCCTTCCTGGTCTGAGAACAAAGGTGGCATTGCAGAAAACTTCGGATTGTGTGCGGAAAAATGAATGTATCCAAGGAATTGCCCTTCTTGGCTTCTGAACTCAACTGAAAGGTTTACCAACCTTTGAAAACACAATCCATCCTTAATGGATGGCTTGATTCAGATGCACGAGAACATAGTTGTTGTTCATCTGTAGGAACTAATCCTTGCTTTTACACCAGTAGTGAATAAAAGTGTTTTTTTTTTTGTTCCTGCCAAACTAGTAACGTTTGTAGTACAGTGTGTAGCCAGTGGAGGGCTTTTCTTGCGATCGATAGTGAAATGGAATTTTTAGTGTGCGGTGTAATGCTTGATTGCCTTCACGGCCTTATTCAACAAGCATTGGCAAAACCAATAGGTCAAGATTATGCAAGAGCTAATGGCTTTTCCGATAAGTTTTAGCTATGTTGCACACTAGTTCAGCATGGATAAAAGTGCGTAAAGGAGAACGGCGTGGAGTGTCAAAATGGAGTGTCGTTGAGCAGAGTTGAGTGGTATGGACTGGCATAGAGTGGAGTAGAGGAGAGTAGAGTCGAGTGGCATAGTGTTGTGGAATGTCGTGGATGGAGTAGAGTGCCATAGAGTGAAAGAGTGTACAGTGGAGTAGAGTGTCAATGAGTTGAGTGGAGTGCATGTGGAGTGGCATCGGAAAGTGGCGGAGTGGAGTGGAGAGGCTTACAGGGTGTTGCATAGTGTGGAGTAGATTGTCAAAGTCCAGTGGTTTATAGTGTAATAGTGTAGTAGGAAGGAATGGCATAGAGTGGAGTAGAGTGCTGTAGAGCATTGTGGAGTGGGGCAGAGTGGACTAGTGGAGTGGAGTAGTGTATCATAGTAAAGTGGCATGAAGTGGTGTAGAGGGAGTTGTAAAGAGCGTCATTGAGGGGAGTTGTGTGGTCGAGCAGACTAGAGTGTTGTATAGTGGCACAGAGTAGAGTGCCAGAGTGGAGTGGAGTGCCAGAGTGTAGTATCATGGAGTTGAGTGTAAGAGGGGAGTGGAGTAGAGTGGCCCAGAGTGAAGTACAGAGTAGACTGGTGTAGCATGCAGTGGCAAAGAGTGCACACGTTTTGACTAAAGTGATCTAGAGCGCATTGGCGAGGAGTGAAGTGACGCAGAGTAGAGTGGCGTAGTGTGCAGTGCCATAGAGTAGAGTAGTGTAGAGTGGAGTGCCACAGCATAGAGCGTAGTAGAGTAGAGTGCAGTGTAGCAGAGTGGCGTGGAGTGGCATAGAGTGAAGTGGTGCAGGGTAGAGTGCAGAGGTGTAGAGTAGAATGGCAGAGAAGAGTGTTGGAAGTGCAGTGGTCCAGAATAGATTAGAGTGAATGGGGTGATGCAGAGTAGAGTGACACAGAATGTAGTGGCATACAGTGCAATTGCAAAGAGAGCAGTAGAGATGAGTGGTGCAGAGTAGAGTGGCTGAGAGTTCTATGGCAGGGAGTGCAGTCTTGCAGAGTAGTGTGTCAGAGTGCAGTGGCGTGGTGTAGAGGCGTAGGGTAGAGTGAGGTGGAGTGCAGTGGTGTAGAGTGGTGCAGGGTGTTGTGCCACAGCATAGAGTGGTACGAAGTAGAGTGCTGTTGTGCAGAATAGAGTGGTGGAGAGTGCAGTCCTGCAGAGTGGAGTGCAGTGGCATTGTGTACAGTGCATTGGTGTAGAGTGCAAACAGCAATGCATCAAGTACGGTTGAGCAGTGCGGAATAGAGTGGCGGAGAGTGCAGTGATGTAGAGTGGCGGAGAGTGCAGTGATGTAGAGTGGCGTAGCCTGCAGTGGCATAGAGTGCAGTGGTGCAGAGTAGTTGGCTTAGAGTGCACTGGAATTCAGTAAAGTGGTGTGGACTTCATTGGCAGAGTGCAATAGTTTAGAGTAGAGGGGCGTTGAGCGTGGTGGTGTGGTGTAGAATGGGGCAGCCATGTGCCACGGAAGTGGTGAACTCAAGCTGGACAGCCAAAAACAAATAAAGCCAGCAAATAGAAAGCATGAAAATGTCAGTTACAAACCACAAAGCCAAAAGTTAACCAATGAGGCTTTCCGAATATCCCCATGATGTCGTTTGCAAATCTTCTGTGCTATCTGGTAACTTTCGACCTAAAAAGGTAAACAGAACTTAGCAATGACTAAGGAAGACAATTTTATGTTGCTCTTATCAACGGATCAGGTTATAAAGAATCTGTTAAGTCCCAGCGTTTGCACAATTTTGCTTCCCAGAAATGATCTCCCAGGTGAGTTCACCAGGACATTGGTATCATCAACGTCATTCAGAACAACTTATAAACTGCCTCCCGGGAAGATAAAGGAAAAATTCAGTTCCAAAATGGAAGCGTAAGTGGTATAAAGTGCCTCGCATGTCAAGCAAAGCACCTCAGATTTAATCCGTTCTTGTACAGGAAGCCAGGGCAGGGCCAACGTCAGAGGGACCTTCCCTGGTGAATCTCTCACAGCAGTTTTTCTTTGCATCAGGATTCAGACTTAAAAACACAAATGGTGTCTAAATGAGTAATCTGGCACTGATCTTCAGGGACCATTACGATAGTTCACAAGCACTCTGCTTCTCACCAAGAAGACGCAGACATCAAGCCTTGTTCTTCCCTTAACCACTTGGCTATGTATCCCTTTCTCCAATTCTTCATTATGCCGAAATATGGAAAACTATAGTTACATTTTAAAAACTGTAATTTGAATGTTTCTTCTGTTGGATGATATGCGAATGTCATAATTAATTGATTTTGCACAAGGGGACACAGATCCGCATGAGCTGACGTGTGAAATTGACAGTAAGCATTGCCATGGCTGACAATATCGAAATGTTCACTCAATTCTCATCCAGACAACGAGGACACTGGATTCAAATACACTGAAATAATACTCAGATTACACAGAAAACACACCTCTCCATCTAATGGAGAGGATGTGTGCTTCACCCTGTTACTCAGAATTGGACTGTGATATGCACTCATGTTACAAAAACACACAACAGTAGACTGATAGAGTAAGAAACACAGATCCCAGTCCTGAATGAGGAGTAATGCCCATTTATCGCATTATTTTTCTTTCAGAGGGAGGTGTTGGCAGGGACAGTGAAAACAGCACTGATGATTAAATGGTAAAAGTCCCATTGAAAACAGATGGGGAACCACACCCATTTACGCATGCGATCACGGTCACTGGGATTTGAAGAAACGCCATATTCCAAGCTATTAAACTCAGAACTTGTTCTGTGGGCGAGCCCGTCTTAGGCGTCATCACCCCGAACTAAACAAATTTCCATCAATAGCATCAAGCTCAACTGCAAATTAAGCCTATATTCTCCCCATCTGCTGATTTAGAACCTGATGAAGGGTTACCAGTAATTAAACCTCAATATATGATTGCAATACAACCCTTTACAAACTCTAAAGCACGTAGTCTATTGTGGGAAATCAAATGTACCATGATTCACATATTATTCTGCTCTTGAAGAGCATTACTTAAGTGTATGTGTCTGTACAACCTCCCCATGCGGCGCTAGGGGTCAAGCTTCATTGCAGAATTCTGTATCTCTACACAAACTCTGTATATAAGGAAATTACTTGCTTATCCATGTAAAATCTAAAAACGAAACAGCGCACTCAGTAACTCTTACAACACCATCATCTAGATGGCATTTCCATATTCTACCTGCATGGGCAACATGTGTTATTCAAAAGGGACATGATCTGTGCCAACTCACTGCCCTCTTCTGAAGGGTGCCATTGTTTGGGACTCCTGTAGTGAATTTCGATAAAGTTTAGATCATGAGAACAGGACAAGACAGCACGACGCACATATACAACCTAAGGTTCTCCATTTTTTCTTTCAGACAAGAGACCGCAGAATATTTTTTCTGAGGAGAGAATTATAGAATCAGAGAAAGGCTCTCATTACAACAGTATATAAAATGTAGGACATGTCTATTTGTTCACCTCTCAAAGATTATGTATTTTATCAATAGTGCTAAATTTAGGAGTCTGGTGTCCTGTTGTTGGGTATCTCTCACTGGAGCCAATGACAAGGCTTTTACCCAATCACACGATTTCAGGAGGCAATTGTGCAGCGGCACCTGGTGACCTGTTCCTTTTCTGTAGCTGATAAAGTCAGGTTATTCCAATAAAACATCAGGAGTATTAAAAACTCTTTTTAGAAATGTGCAAATAAACACTTACCGTAATATTGTCACCTGCGTAAAAGTCATAGAGGCGAGGCCTCTTTTCTATTTTGTATTGCTTCTGTTTTAATCTATATCGCATTTTTAAGGTAAGAATGCCACAAGAGCCATTTCCAAACTTTTCTGGTCTCCACTTCTCATGCACATCTCACTCCTTCTACGTGTTTGAGCCATGACATTAATTATTCCCACAAAAAAGATGAAGTACCTGGTGGCAGGGTCACACTTCCCCATACCATAACATCTCAGGAAACATCTCTGAGTTCAAAACACATTCTCTATAAAGTCTCAGCTTCAACACTGTGCTCTTCTTCAACTCACACATCATGTTTCCACCATCTTAGACCATTCACAGTGCCCCCAGGCTGTATGATAGCCAGAATCGATATTGCGACCGGGAGAGGAGGAGGGATAGCGGTTATCTTTAAACCTCCCCTTGAGTGCTCTCTTGAACCATTCATGATATGTGAGAGTGAGGCGGGCCTTTTTACGCTTAAAATCAGCCCCAACCTCACGGTGACTGAGCTCCTGGTCTACAGACCCCCTGGCCCCCCAACACGCTTTCTGCCCAGTTTGGTTGAGGGTATCGCCCATCAAGCTCTAAGATATGATAAGCTCTTAGTACTGGGCGATTTGAATCTTCATTTGGAGGATCCTATGAAAAAAGAGGCCTCTGACCTACGCCAGGATCTTCTGTCGCTCCATCTGAGCTTGAAATCCTGTGCCCCTACACATCAGCACTGGCACTTACTTGATCCTGTGTTCGCCAGTTGGGAGAATGTAGAAGTTACCACCCCCATCCCTGTTCGGATCATATTCTGGTTCCCTTTGTAGTGAGGGTACCAGAGATCGGAGTCCAGACAAAAGATACCTGTAAGCATCCACGCAGGAAATGGAAAAATTTAGTGCGGGATGACTTCAACAGGGCGCTGATTCAAGGTGGGCCCCCAGGTGGCACAAATAGTGAAACTGCCTGCCTTAATTTGGAGAGGCGTATAGTTGACGCTCTTAATAGGGTGGCCCCGTTGCTTCCCAATAAACCGATAGGCAGGGCACATAAATCTGCACCCTGGTTTATTACAGATCTGCATTTTGCAAAAGCTGAATGTAAACGCCTGGAGGGGCAGTGGAGAAAGGGATTCTTATGCCAAGATAGATCGAAATTTAAGGTGGTACAGAAAAAATACTACGGTCTTATTAGACGGGCAAAAGCCACCTATTATCAGGCTAGAATTGGGACAGCGGAAAACTCTACTACAGAGCTCTTTCAAGTTTATAAGGAGATTCCCTCCCTTGCAGTTACTGCTGCCGCAATAGTTGGCTCGGTTGAGTCATGCAACCGGGTTGCGAACTATTTCTCGGAAAAGGTGGAGAAAATCTACTCCTCCTTTCCTGGGACGGTAAAGAGGGGCATGGAATTTGAGGAACAGGCTGGTGAAGCTGAGGCCGGTCGGAGACTGAGCAATTTTTCCATTCCCTCCCCGGAGCTGCTCAGTAAAATCTGTCTCAGCATTAAGTCTGGCTCACCCAGAGATCCCGCCTCACCTAAGTTGCTGGGCAAGAGTATGGAGACTCTTGAACCTTATATTAGGCATGTTTTGGAGGTCTTGTTTAAATCGCATACGGCGCCAGAGAGATGGAAAAGAGCTGTTGTTCTACCACTCCAGAAGAAGCCGAATATTAGCCAAGACATATTGGAAAACCTAAGACCTATCTCGCTTTTGCCATACCTGGCGAAGGTAACAGAGAAGGTGGTAAATCAACAGCTCATGACTCATATTGAGGACTCTAGCCTCCTACATTCGTCTCAATCGGGTTTTCGGGCTAGCCATTGTACGGAGCCCACACTACTGCTTGCCACGGAATCCATCAGGCAGGGGGCCGATGCTGGACACACTATGGCCCTGATTATGCTGGACCGGAGTGCCGCCTTCGACACTGTAGCACATTACACCTTGCTACAGTGTCTGAACAAGGGTGGTGTCTCGGTCCCGGCCCTGAAATGGTTGAAGTCCTTCCTGGTAGAGCGTAGTTTTCAGGTTAGACAGGGAGCGCACTACTCCAAGGACTTCAAACTGGAGCAGGGTGTGCCACAGGGCTCTGCCCTGAGCCCTACCCTGTTCAACCTGTATGTAACTCCTTTGGCGGAGATAGTGCAGGGCATTGGTATTGGGGTCGTCTCCTACGCCGACGATACCCAGCTGGTGATCTCCCTGTCTCAGGCACCGGACATGGCAGCCTCTAATTTCAGGGCATGCCTGCAGGAGCTTGCCTCATGGATGGCTAAGAACTGCCTGAAACTTAATGGCAATAAGACAGAGGTGCTTGTGGTAGGGGGTGATCAGGCAGGTTGGACGTCGGCTTGGTGGCCTCCGGGTCTGGGCCCGACTCCTATACCATGCACCCAGGCGAAACACCTTGGGGTCTGGCTGGACTCCACTCTTTCCTATGAATTGCACACCAGACGTGTGGTGAGGAAATGTTTTGAGTCCTCAAAAACCTACGCAAAACGCTGGATCTCCTCCCGATAGAGGCAAGGAAGTCGCTGGTGAACGCCCTTATCACTTCTCGCCTAGACTATGGCAACATACTCTATCTTGGTGCCACCACTAAATGCCTTGGTAGATTGCAGGTTATGCAGAATACCGCCGCACGGCTGGTATTTATGCAGCCGAGGAGGCCTGCCTCCAAAAGAGCCCTAGATACTTCTTGCACTGGCTCCCAGTAAGGAAAAGAGTGATGTTTAAGGCACTATGTACATGCCAGCGCATCACTAAGGGCACTGGTCTCTCATATCGGAGGGATCTTGTCACCAGCTATGTGCCGGGAAGGTGCCTGAGATTGAGTGGGACTGGCCTGCTGAAAGTGCAGAAGGTGAAGAAGGCCAGAATGGGAGGTAGATCCTTCCGGTTCTTGGCAGCTCAGAACTGGAACAAACTCTCTTTAAAACTCCGGATGGAGACTTCTGAAGTTAAGTTTAGGAAGGCGCTTAAAGCCTATCTGTTTTTAGGTTACTCACGTGGACGCCTGGTAAAATAGCCTGGGCTGCTACCTCCTCTCTCACTGTAGCGCGGGGACACGCCGAGATGGCGTAACCATGCGTTTTATAAATAATTTTATTATTATTATTATTATTATTTTACAACATCCCCAATCGTTCTGACTCCGTGAACTAATGCATCCACTACAGGGACCTGAGAGTGGCCTAATGCACTTCGTTCAAATCCTGGCGGGTATGTTCATCTTTCTGAGGTCGATTCCATGAATACCCTTGAGTTGAGTAACACTAAACAATAAATAATTCAGGGCATAGATGTTTTAAGAAGTAAAAGCGAGCTTTGCAAATGCATGTTTTATTACTCACCAATCTTCAAGTGTTGCCTCACAAGCGTAAATATTATAATTTCCAGGTCTCACCTGAAACAGCACATGCACTGCCACTTGTGAGACATTTTGTTAGCTTACAGCGTGCTTAGAGCTTTCCTCTTGCTTACCATTGGTTGCTTTCATTGTGGCTCATATTAGTTTGCTTCTGATCTGTTAACAAGTGCAGGTTTCACATCCTCTTCTTCTGTTTAACCCTCTCCTGGACCATGGTTTAAGTACTTGTGTCCTTTACTGCTTGATTTTTGTTGAATCACTGACATTGTATGTGTCTTCATGTTGTTTGCCCCCAGATGTGTAGTCTATGCGGACATCTCCACTGTTGCGTCCTCAAATCCCACTCCTTCATGCACACTTCCTTCCTGTTGCTTGCACCCTGCTATCCATGTGGTGGCTTAACCCCTCACGCGGTGAGTGTTGTTGCTTGCCCTCTCTCACTGTGTTGTTGCGTGCCCCCTTTCACTCCTTCCCATCCTCTGTTGTTGATCGTCTGCTCCGTGTTGTTACTTGCCTCCTCCTGCTGTCTGTGTTCCCCCTTTACCAATCCAGTATAAACAAATAAAAGCACTATGCTGCTGCCCTAACTGGCTCCATCATAGAGTTTTTTTTACTTTTAGCTGTGCACCACTCTCCCTCGCATTATCATTCTTTACCCCACCCTCCTTATCATTGCTTGTCCCCACCCACCTGCCATAACAAAAAAAACAGCACTACGAGGCAGTCCCCACTGCCCACATAACAGTGCTTTTTTCCCCACACCCTCCGTGTTGCATGCCCTCCCTCATCCTGTGATGCCACCCGCCCTGCTATCCCACCAACAATCAAAATAAATAAATAAATTAAACGCTATATCACAGCTGGAGACTGAACCATGTAATCAGCAAGTGACACAAGACAATGAAGGCACTACCCTTTAAATAAACGTACTATTATTAAAGATAAAATGATTAACTTTGGTTCTAACTTAATTTGTGGGTCCTCTTCAAAAACATGCTTTAATGTTTTACCATATATTGTTCACAGATGGTGCTAATTGCTATTAGGCACATCCTAAATAAAGCAAAGACATTTAGAACAAATTCTAGGGCCCCGCCAACCTGGTAGCAAGCACGTGCTGCACCAGTAGGGGGCAGGAGTCCAGGGGCCGATGGGGCTGAAGCTAAGATGGTGCCACGAGGGGATGCAGGACAAGACTTGCCCAACCCCTTCTTCGGTTACAGTCTAATGTCGAGGCAGTCCAAATCTGTAGGAACGTAAGAATCTGCAGAAATGTTTTTACATTTCTGCAACTGTCCAAGGTTTAAAAAACTTCTAAATGAAAGATGGAGCGTTTCTGCTACTCGCCTTTTCAGGTAGACTTTGCGGAACAGTTATGGTCTGTCCCTAGTCATGGCGCGAGACATGCTTCAATAATTCTGTAGACCAGATCAGGCCACTGGAGGTCTGCCGCTTGAGAGCCCCACTGAAGGTAGACTGTTTAAGCAACTGACTGCAAACTGCTGCCTGACCTTCAATCCGGCCGGGGAGAACTGGCGAAAGCATGGGCAATGCATGCTTCGCCAGGACAGAAAATATACATCTCAATAAAAAAATATCCAGAAATCCTACGAAAATTGTATTTGACAGCAAAAATGGCTTGAAGCCTATTTCATCCTTTTTCCTGGCCAGCACTGCTTCGCCTATGAGCTCATTCGTGGTTGATTGTCCCGAGAAATAGACTGTCCTTTGGCTGCTTGTCTCGTTTCCTGGACCCTGTACACTGGATCGCAGCTGACTTCCACTGGCTTTCATGATCCATCATTTCAGTTGCTTCAAAGCAACTGATGCCCCTTCTTGAGTTTCTTTGCAACAGCAATCTCAATAAAGGTCCAATGGAGGGCCTCTTATCCCCTCTGAGCCTATGTGATACCCCTCTTATCTGTGAAGATTCTCTCTACCATTTCCCCAGAACAGGCCTAGTCCTCTTCCAATGCACCCAAAAAACATGACTTTAGGTCATGCATTCTGCAACTCATTGGATTTCCTACACCACAAATCTCTTCAATACATGGGCTTTTCCAGTAGGGTTAAGTAATCTTCATCTATAGTGTCCAATGAATGTTTCCTGCAAGCCCAAGGTGGTATTACCTTGTGCTGGCACTTCCACCCTGGTACCTCGATATCAAACATCCCTTGCCTACCAGGCAGAGCATGCACAGTTTGTTGCAAGGCATATTTCAGCTTACCACAAACATTGAGGGGCCTGAAGCCCGCCCACAGCTTACCATTTGTTGGCTTTCCTTGTCACTCTTTTTTGCCTTATTCATTCCCCAGTTTGTCAATATGGTGTATGTCCCTCCCATGGGGCATGGACTCTTTACCATTACTTTAATTTCTGGAATCTCTGCTTCTATGACTTTCTTTTCAAAAACTACTTTTTTATTTTCTGTTCAGCACTCCGTGAGAGTGCATGTGTTTTTGAACTATATTTTTTTATGAAACTTCACAGGGTATGAAACAAAAACTGTCTTTTGGGCCATAATTTTTTTGTCATGATTTGATACTGTTACAGTATTTCATTTTCGGCAAGAGGGTCTGTGCTATCCCTTTGGAAATGTGTAGCGTTATTCATTTTTGTAGTCCATGTCTCCTACGTTAAAGTATTAAAGTCAACCACAGTTGCCCTAAAACTGTATGTCACTGTCCATTGACTCCGAGGGACAAGGCCCTTCCCTTGAGTCACAACACCTTCCCAGGGGTAGGGTGCGGTAGATGCTCCATCATACAGACCCTTTAAGATGTTTTAAGCAAAACTTGTTTTGACAGACAGAACTGGTGTTTTCACATGCCACTGTTTTCAGGCTCACCGTTAAGTGCTTGTTCTGGGGCACTTCTTCCCCACTCCTCAGGGACAATGCCATTTTCTGTTAACTGTGGTTGCACATCAGTCCACTACTAGGACACAGTTTAGCACCCGTTCATGAAGTACGCCCACTATGTTGCTTAACTATCCGCCCTTCAGAATGGTGGACTGATGGTCTAAAGACCTTGTGATTTTTTTCTGCTTCCTTTGCCCTGCAATCTTTTTTTCCTTTGTACACAGCCCCACTTCTTGGCTACATAAAACGTTGCTGCTCTGCTGCCCTCTGGTAATAAAGGCATGCCTTCTGTGTCAACACTTATGAGCAGTCCAAGGCAAGTTCAATTTTCAGATGAGGACATTTTTATGGGACATTTGCCAAATGTGATAAGAGTGGACATCAGAGCCTAATTTGGAATAATGGATTGGCACCAGAAGAAAAATGGTGGTCCCGTAAAAAGCACGAGGAGTAAGCAAATTTAAATACAACAAAGGGGGTGGGATGTGGCTTCGGCAAATGTGAAAGTAAAATGCATTTTATCGTACAAAGCAGTGTAATCTTCATATAAAAAAGGTTACTGCGTCATTTAGCACACGAACGCGCGCACACACACAATTTGTTGCCTAAAATGACCGCGGCTAGACAAATGTTAGCCTACACTTGCCAAGGCCGCAGAGCCATAGTGCTTCAGGCCTCGGGTTATTTTCAGTCAGCCGGTTATGATGGGCGGTCTATCTTCAGACCAATTCTGCACCAAATGCCCCCACTCCACCGACAACCTGCTATGTTACGTTGTCGCCCACCCTTCTCTCACCTCCTTTACATCACTTCATCTGAGGTCAAAGTTCCACAACTCTATTGCCATGCCTACTGGCATCCTGTCTGACCCCACCCTGCCGTGCTGCCCTTTTACAGTGCCTTAAAGACTTACACTAAACAGCAGTCAAGCGTACGAGTCTCCAGAGCTACACAGAACAAGAACGCAAGCAACGAATTCATGTAAAATAAAGTTAAGCAACCGACAACAAAAAAGTGGAAACTTTGATTTATCATTACAACCTACACAATCTTCACTGCCTCGCCCCACTTGACTGACCTACTGCTTGTGGAGCGGCTGTAATCTACCCAGGACTGAGAGCGAGGTGGGAAGGCAGAGAGGAGGGAAGCCTGCAAGGACTAGACAAGGAAGCGCAGATAAGGAATTCAAGGCAACAGGAACAGAGAAAGTCTTTTTATCGTCCAGATCTCACTTCTTTGCATTTAAACAATGCTGCATCTGCTTCCCTCAGGCACCAGCCCTCTTGAGATGATTCCTACTGCAACTTAGCAAACAATGACCTTTATTTCAGAGCCCCTTTGCAAGACGTATGTTGAAGGCATTCCACTTTGGCCAGGGTCACACGGATCAGTACACCATCAACAAACCTCGCGCGTACAACACAAACACCAATTATAGAAAAAGTCCCAGGGTGATAAAAACTGTCCCCATCCCATTTCCCTTAAATAAGCCATAGTTGGCAGTGATATACTTTATTTACATATGATTCTGTACACAAACAGCACAATTGAAAAGAATATTAAATATCTGCTACACGTTATAAAAGAGTACACGTTTTTATAATTTTAAAAACCATTCAACAGCAATCGCGCTTTGATGTCAAACAACATAGTCTTGCTTAAAGAACAGTCTTAAGCTAAATCCTCAGTAAAAACCAGTGAAGAGATTATAGCAGAAAGTATCCCAACTTACAAAATAAGGTAGAAACAGAAGAAAGACCAACTTAGAAAATATATAAATAATACATTTTATATAAAGTGCTTGATATTACATTTCTGCCATTTCGAAGTGAGTGCTGTAAATAGGAAGTACTGCTGTTACTCAAGTCACTGCTACTTATTATTCCTCATCAGAAGGATGGGACTAGAATTAGAACTACTAACCGGTGGACCACTGCATTTGCTACAGGCGAGTGTCAACTCACTAAGTCACATTACCCGCTTTATGAGCAATTTGCTTAAAACTCCATCAATTTTACAAGGGAGGCAGTACTGGACCAACGTTATCTGCTGCTGACAATACCATCAAAGTCCATACATAAAGCAAGACCTGAACTATAGGAACTAAAGTAAAGCATACTAAATATTTTTTTAGATTTTAATTGTGGAATTTTAAATTTGGGGCTACTGGATTTCAAATATCAGCCTAAAGGAACAAACTCTTAAGGGAATCTCACCTGTTCTGTTTATTTCTTCTACAGGAAGAAAACCTTGTTCATCAAGCCATTTGTAGCACACACCCTAAGGGCATCAACACTACTGTTACTTTTTAGGTCTCACCTACCAGACAGTGCACATGCTCTTGTCGCCAAAGGTCTATTGTCGGATTACCAAGAAGTTAAAGTGAGCTTTCAGCCCACACGCCCATTGCTTCCCGTTGTTTTGCTTTATAGTCACTATCATTTGATTGCTCCTTATTCAATAGCTTGCCTTACTCTTCTCGTCTTGCCCCTCCGCCAGAGGAAAGTCTCTTTACCATAATTTTAGTTGACTTGTATTGTTCCACTGCTCACTTAAGTAACTCATTTTTCTTTTTGGTTGCAGTCCATGACAGTGTATGTGTTTTGCAGCTCTCTGCCTAGTGTGCTTCTACCTGCCTTCCCCCCCCCCCCCCAGTGTTGCTCGCTCTCCTATATGCTGCTCACCCTCTTGTGTGCTCCCCTACACCCGTGTTGCTCTCACTTGAGTTTTTCTTCCTCCCCGTATTGCACTCACTCTCATGTGCTTCTCTCTGGTCTAATTCCGCCCGCCTGACTTTTCTATTTGTTTATTCTCTAGTGTGCTGATTTTTGCCCTCATTTCTACACCCACTCCTCCTTTGCCCCCTTCCCACCCTAGGATCACTGTTTTATTTTGCACTAAAAAAAGTTTTTTAGCCCCTTACTTGCTGCCGTCGGACATTGGCCGACGGCAGCACTACCTCCCCAGTGCTGCCGTCGGCCAATGGCCGACGCGGCCCCGCCCGTTTTGCCGACGTGCCGCACTGCGGGAAAATCGGGGCCGCGGTAAAGGGGTTAAAAACCTTTTTACCAGCATTCACCATCTTGTTTTGGTAAATTTAAACAAGCACTGGCAAAGCCATTAGGTATCACCGCACGTATGCAAGAGTTATTGAATTTGCCAATGTGTTTTAGCCATATTGTACACCAGTGTTGCTGCTATTCAGCATGACTAAAAGTTAATAGCATAAAGGAGAATGGATTGGAGAGTGGTAGAATGAAGCTGAATGGCATACAGGAGAGTGGATTTCAGTGTCGTACAGTGGAGTACTTTGTCGCAGAGCGGTGCAGTATGTTCTAGAGAGGAGCAGTATGTCCTAGAGAGGAGCAGAGAGGCGTGTAGGGGAGTGGAGTGCAGCAGAGTAGATTGGAGTGCAGCAGAGTAGATTGGAGTGCAGCAGGGCCGAGTGGAGTGCAGCAGGGCCGAGTGGAGTGCAGCAGGGCCGAGTGGAGTGCAGCAGGGCCGAGTGGAGTGCAGCAGGGCCGAGTGGAGTGCAGCAGGGCCGAGTGGAGTGCAGCAGGGCCGAGTGGAGTGCAGCAGGGCCGAGTGGAGTGCAGCAGGGCCGAGTGGAGTGCAGCAGGGCCGAGTGGAGTGCAGCAGGGCCGAGTGGAGTGCAGCAGGGCCGAGTGGAGTGCAGCAGGGCCGAGTGGAGTGCAGCAGGGCCGAGTGGAGTGCAGCAGGGCCGAGTGGAGTGCAGCAGGGCCGAGTGGAGTGCAGCAGGGCCGAGCGGAGTGCAGCAGAGCCGAGCGGAGTGCAGCAGAGCCGAGTGGAGTGCAGCAGAGCACTAGTATATGTAGTAGACCCTTGTACTCACAACCATTCCTATGTGATTCTTAGAGTTTATCCATTTGTATCTCTTCTTTGTGTGACTTTATAACTTGTACAATTGCAATTTTTTTTCTGTTTGTATCTATTATGTAACTCATGTCATCCTAAGTCCTTATGTATCGCAACTGGTTCTTTTGTAAAGCGCTCCGACACGTTCGGGTAATGTTCGCGCTATATAAAATCGCATTAAATAAAAAATTAAATACAAAATTCCCTCAATTAGGTACATTTAGCAAACATGCACAAGTTTTTATACTGGAACCATTGTGAGTAATGGAAGGTGAGCTTGTAGCTCAAAGCACTTCACTAGTGTGCTCAAGTTAATAGTAAATGGTTTGCATTAATTAATCATATACACCAGTCTGAACTGCTTAAACATATGGACACATATCTTCCTTAGTTGCAGCCAGTTCCCTTTCACACAAGCTTTTGTACATGTAAAATGGAAACCAAAGGGTTTGTGCTTCATGGGGTTGGGCCTACTAACCTAGTGGACATAATAAAAATGAACATGTGTTATTTCTGATCCCAAACATTACGCCCAGGGTGTCGGGCAGTAGGAATTCCACACCCTGGGCATACTGGAGATCATTTTTAGCTTACAGAAAAACCCATGACACCATACCGCTGCTAGCACAATGGAGATAAATGTCGGAATACTGGACCCCTTAGAAAAATCCTAGAATTTGAATACTAGAGGCAATTCTTGGCATACGGAACACCCATGGAGAAGAGCTGGACCTGGGAAATTGGACATAATTGCCATATGGGGAACTCACAACAAAATGCTGGTGGTGGCTTATTGGGAGAAATAATTGCCCTATGGAGCACCTAGGGCAAAGTGGTGGCATGGCATATAGGTGGCAATCATTGGCATAAAGGACATCTACTGGGGGGCGGAGCTAGCCAGCGTCGATGGCGGACGCGTGAGCCTTCGGCTCCTCGCCTTAGCCCCGGAAAAATCCTGCAAATTTATCCTTCGAAGTGTCCAACCTTCCACATTTGGCTCTTCTACACCCACTGAGACCCCAAGGCATCAGTGAGAGGCTTCCTGGCGGACGAGTTCCTCCGAGTGGATTGAAGCGAAGATCTTTGGCGGCCTGGCGGCGGCGGACTGGGCCTGACGCCGCAGACTATCCTAGAGGGCTGGCCGAGCGACGTCACCCGACGTGCGGCCGCGGAGCCCGGTAGAGACGGAGTGGTGATCAGACGGGCCGAGACCAGGCATTTTCTTGACCGGCGTGGGTGCGCCCTCCCCTCCCTGACTGCCACCCCCCTTCTTGAACATTTGCCCTCAAACGAAGTGGGTCTTTGGCGGCGCTGAAGCTGTGTTTTTGAGCAACGTGGTGGTGTCCCCGCGGCAACAGAGTGATTGCAGGCGCACATCAGACCCGGTGAGCTCCGGTGTACCTACGGCCCTCCCCGCCCCTGAGTTGTGGGTCTGGTGCTGAGACTTTTGTACCGATATCGTCCAGGACCGAGTGCAGACTTTGCTAGAATGGTTAGCGGCTGCTGGTCCCTCCTCACGGGCGCCATCTTGGGTACTCTGCGCTGCCAACTCCGGCCTAGAGGCCTCGGCGACAGGTGGCATCGGATCGCCGCCAAGAGAGACTCAAACGCTATCCCAACCGACTGGAGGGAGTGAGTTGCTTGAGACGACCATGGGAAAGAACGACGCCATGCAGGCAAAACTCTCCTTCGATCGGCGTCGGCCGAAAGGATCGGATACACCGGCCACGGAGGCATCCCCGAAGGGGGCCACTGCGACTGGCCCGGCGACCACTGAGCTGCGGGACATGCTAGCTGCCATGGAAAAGGGCATACAGGACAGTATGGCTCTAAAATAGACGCGCTGTCGTACCGTATGGACCGCATGGCGGAACGGGTCGACAAGCACGCGGAGCGCCTGGACATGGCGGAACGGCGTCTCACGGAGGCGGAGGAGGCGCAAACCGAATGGGACAAGGACAGGAAACAATTCGGCAGACTCCTCCAGGTAATTCGAGATAAGACAGAGGATTTGGAGGCGCGTTCGCGCAGATCTAATATCCGCATCACGGGAGTGGCGGAAACCACCCAGACTGGCAAAATGGAACTCTATGTAGAGAAACTGTTGAAAATTTTGCTCGGGGAGGAGGCCTTTTCTCCCATGTTTATCGTGGAACGGGCGCACCGCACGTTGGGCCCACAAAGACAGCCGGGCGCGCCCCCTCGCCCCATCATCACGAAGCTTCTCAATTACCGTGATAGGGACGCTGCCTTGCGCCTGGCGAGAGACAAAGGCAAGATACAACATGAGGGCATGGACATCTCCCTTTACCCGGATTTCACGGCTAAAGTCCAGGAGGAACGGAGACAGTTTGTGCCGTACAAATAACGTATGCTGGGCCTGGACTACGCGATGCTGTACCCCGCCAAACTCCGCATCAACAAAGGGGGGCATTCCCACTTTTTCACAGATCCTAGAGACCTTCAGAAGTCCCTGAAGGAATGGACCCGGGAGCGCAAGGAGGCGCAGAAGAACCATGAGGACGACACTGGCTCAGTCTCGCACATGGATGAGCAGGACTAGATGGGTACTAGTGGAGCATGTGACTCTCCTCAACGTGGAGAGGACACTATTCCGCGAATGGAGGAGCTGAACCACCCCCTTGGGGGGCGGTAAGTCTGGGTTGCACTATTACTGTCAGTCCTGCTGGGCGGTGCAGCGTACGAAATGAGTGGGCCCTCGCCTGGGGCAGACAGTTGGCCTGGACTTATTCTATGGCGATTATTGAAGCGGGGGGAGGACATCGCTGCGTGGGGGTAGGCCCAGGCCAGCGTTCAACGGTTGGGAGGTTGGTGGGATTGGGGAGCACATAGGTGTGATTTACTATGGACACTGAATACATAGTGGGGGCAGGCCGGAGAGTCGAACTAGATATATGCGGTAGAACAGTAGGTGGTGCTGTTCCTTACAGGCGTGCTCTGCCCCGGTGCCTTTGGCTGTGTGACTCCCTGGGGAGTCGATTTTCAAAACGTACTAAACCTTGCTATTTTTGGGTTGATGGGGGTTGTTTTTGGGGCCTGTCTGACCTGGTTGGGGGTGGTCGGCTGTGGGTGGGTGGGGGAGCGGGTGGTTGGGTTGGGGGGGGGGGCTACTGACGGGGGTTCTTGTTTCAATGGTTTTGGTGAGTTCGAAATGGCTTTGAGTGGAATGCTATGTGGAAATGTACCCGAATTGAAGTGCCAGCTGACTAAAGCGGGGAAATGTGTACTGCTGCGTTTTGTTCATTATCCAGTGCTGCTAGTGGTTGCTCTCGACCTAGGGAGCGACGCTACCGCCATCCCTGGTGATACGATGGTTCAAATGTCCTTGCTATGTCGAATGCCGCTCTGAATGATCCCACACATACCCCATACACTCTGAAAATGATGACCTGGAACGTGCGGGGCCTGAACGATTTCCGCAAGTTGAGGAAGGTCCTTAGTTACCTACACCGACATCATGTTGATCTGGCCCTCCTGCAAGAAACCCATTTGCCCATCAACAGTAGGATGTTACAGTCTCGTGGGTTGGCGGGACATACAGTGGCGGCTGGCTTCACGACACATTCCCGGGGGGTACTAACCTGGGTCCGCCCTTCCTCACAACTGAAATTGATCCTGGTAGTGGCAGACACGGAGGGTCGATATGTCCTAGCTAGATGTGTGGGTAAGGGACTTGACCTGCTGATCGTTAACGTTTACGGCCCCAATTATGACAACCCTGACTTCTATGCTGCCCTGTCCACACACTGTAGGTCTCACGCACAGCCTGGGATGTTATGGGGAGGTGATTTTAATTTTGTCTTTGACCCTGAGAGGGACCACTCCTCTGGCCCTGCTCGTCGGCCGGTGGCCTCCGCCGCCTACATGAAAGCTGAACTGATCAAACTTGACCTGGTTGATGTCTGGAGGGATAAACACCCCTCGAAAGGTGGCTTCACACACTATTCGGCATACCATAACATCCACACCAGAATAGATTATTGGTTGGCGACTCCTCCTGTCCTGAGCAGTATTGGCACCTGCGAGGTTCTCCCGCGCACCCTCTCGGACCACTCCCCCATTCTGCTGCATCTTTCCACTGCTAGGAAGGGTATTCCGGCCTTTACCTGGAGGTTCCCCCCCTTCGCCCTGTTGGATGATGTCTTTCGGGGCGAACTGGCGGAAGACATTGATAAGTTTTTTGCTACAAATTTGGGCTCTGTTGATAACTTTTTCACGGTCTGGGAGACATTCAAGGTTTTTATTAGAGGCATGGCTATGTCAAAACACTCCAGTATGTTGCGCACCATTAGACGGGAGTTAACAGCGTTAAAAGCTAAGCTGGCGGACCTGGAGAGCCGACAACTTCAGGACCCTGGCCTTGACATTAGCTTGGTGCTCACCCCTTTACTGTCGGAGTATCAGTCACTGGCAGATTCTCTACATGGGAAAATACGCTACGGCCCGGGTCTACGGGGAGGGGGATAGGCCGGGCGCCCTTCTGGCTCGTATGGTTAGGGGCTCTCGGAGACCTCTAGTCATAGACGAATTGAGCTCCCCAGAGGGTGACGTGGTCACTGATGAGGAGCAAATTCTTGTGACTTTCAGACGGTATTACGCCGAACTTTACCAGTCCAAAACACAGGGCGTTGAGGACGAAATGGACGATTATCTGGACCATATCGCCATGCCTTTCCTGCGGAATTCAGACAGGGAATTTTTGATGGCCCCCTTTCAGGAGGACAAAATTTTGGAGGCCCTCGCCGGCATGAGAGCGGGTAGTGCTCCGGGTTCCGACGGGCTCACGGTGGGCTTCTATAAAGCCTACAAAGACATCCTGCTCCCACACCTGATCACCCTCTTCGACACGATCTGTGAGGACGGTGAGATGCCCCTCACTATGCGCGAGGCGTTGCTGGTCACCATTCCGAAGCCGGGGAAACCTCCGGACCTCTGCAGTTCATATAGGCCTCTTAGTCTGCTAAACGTGGACGCCAAGATATACGCCAAAGTACTGGCCAATCGGCTGGCTCTCTTGGTCCCAGAGCTGGTTGCGCCCGAACAGTCTGGATTCGTTCCATGCAGAAATCTAACATACAACATACGCACGGTGCTGGGAACGATGCAACATGTCCGACAGGAGAACAGGGCACTAGCGATTTTCCTGGACATGGAGAAGGCATTCGATTCTGTCGAATGGCCATTTATGATTAGAGTGCTTCGGAAGCTGGGCCTGGGCGAACCGTTTCTGCAGAGGATTGGTGCACTGTACCACCGTCCGTCAGCCAGACTGAAATTGGGAGACAGGGTGTCGGAACCGATCCATATTGGCAGGGGAACTAGGCAGGGCTGCCCCCTCTCGCCTCTACTTTATGCGCTGGTGGCGGAACCCCTGGCTTGCGCTATAAGGGAGTACCACAGTCTGGAGGGGATAAGCTTTCCCACCTACAAAATAGGGATATCGACGTACGCTGATGACACCTTGCTATACGTCAGAAACCCGGAGTCGAATTTGTCCGCAGTTCTCCGGGAGGTGGTCCGCTTCGGCTCACTCTCAGGTTTACGGGTGAATTGGGATAAATCTATCGCTTTCCCTCTCACTCCAGTGACACATCCCTTCGACATGGAGTACCCCCTGAAGTGGTCCACAGACTGTCAGGTACGTGGGTATTCGACTGCACACCGACCCGGAGGTCCTAGTCCGGGATAACTACGGCGTGGCCTTCAATAAATTAGTCGATGATGTAGACACTTGGTGTAAACTCCCGCTATCCCTCCTAGGCAGGATCGCCATCATGAAAATGATCGTGCTGCCCCGGTTTCTGTTTCTTTTCACAAATATTCCTGTGGTGCTATCGAAGGCCTTTTTTAGACAGCTCACACAAGTCCTAATCAGACTGGCCTGGGGCAGCAAGCAACCCAGGATACAGTGGGCGACACTAATTCTCCCCTGCGAGATGGGGGGTCTGGGTGCCCCGGACTTGGAACGCTACTACCGAGTAGCGCAAGCTGCTCATCTGCACTCATGGGTCCACGGCGACGCACGCACGCCGCATTTAATCCTAGAAAAACTGTTTGCAGACCCGCTCCCCTTGCCTGCCACGATCTGCCTCCCGGTAGATCGCTCTGTCGGACGAATGGATTCCCTTAAGGCGACCAACCACGCATGGCATGCCCTGGCGCGTGCCCGCGACTGTACTATGTTGTATTCCCCACTGATGCCGATAGAATGGGCGCTCTGGCTGGACCCCTTGGGAGAGAAGGGCGTCGTTGAGGCCCTTCGCTCTCTCGGAATCGCGAAGATGGAGGATCTGTTTACCGAGGGCACATTAAAAACTTGGGATCAGCTCACCCCCACGACATCGGGCACCTCATTACTCCAGAAATTCCAGTTTCACAGGCTGCGCTCGGCGTTCCGGGAGGTACTGGGCTCGGCTATGGAGGAGCCTGATGAGGTCCCTGAACTGACCTGTATCATTAAAACTAAAACACCTGCTAAATTAATCTCGCATGTCAACAGGTTGGGAGTGGCGCATCAGCGCCTGCTACACTCTAAAGCTAGAGCAGCATGGCAGGAAGATCTGCAGTCGCCCGTCGACGACAACATGTGGCGATACTGCTGTTCCAGTACGCGTAAAATCTCCCTCAATGGCAGGCACAGGTTGGTGCATTTCAAGTTCCTTCAGCGGGTGTATTACACTCCCGAACGGTTACATCGATATGGCCTCCGGCCCTCGGCGGAGTGTGAGCGTTGCCGAACGCCGGTTGCCGACTTTTTCCACATGGCATGGCTCTGCCCTGGGGTACAAGCTTTTTGGGGGGGGGGAAGTATTCACTGAGCTTGATCAGATATTGGGGGAGACACTGCCTCGAGCTCCGGAACTGGCACTACTAGGTTACTCTAAGCCACCCCCCCATCTTTACGTCGACTGGCCGATATGGCGCTGCTGATAGCCAGGAGAGTGGTGGCGGCTTGTTGCATGCGAGGGCCTCTCCCCACCAAGAAAAGGTGGGCGAGGGATTTACAGTACTGCTGTACTCAAACCGAGCTGTACAGTGAATTGCTCCCACCTAGGAGCAGACCGAAAAACTTTTGGGACCTCTACAAGGAATATTTACAGAAGGGAGAGGAAGGCGGTTCAGAAACTTCAGAGGTGGTGGACCTTCAGGACCAAGTATCGGAGTAGGGAGTTGGGCAACCACGGGTTTCTTCCCTCGGGGTGAGGAGAGGTGGGGGCGGTGGGGTGAGATGGGGTTGACTTGAAGTTCGGGGTCTCATAGGGGGCGTGATGGGATGGCTATTGGAGGGGACTGACACACTGGGGTTGGGGATAGGATAGGGCACACAACACACACACCAAGCTTTATCCACGATTCGGAGTATGTAGAAATTCCACAGGCACACTCACGGGAGGGAGGGGGGGAGTTGGGATGGGAGTTTGGGTAGTTTTCTTTGACCTTTTCCTCAACATAAGACCTTGCTAACATGTTTTCATCAGGGGATAGCCAGCTGTCGTACTGCACCTCACGCTACCTCCAGGGGGGTATCACTGTCGGTTATACTGGGCTGGTGCCACTTCATCTCGCCGCCGGGCCCCTGGGATGCCGGCTACTATGGCTGTGTACATCTTTTGGCTACAATGTTATTGTGATATGTGGTTACCATGCAATGTGAGTCTGTAAGTGCTTAAGTGACGACAATGGCTTTGCTGTTAATAAAGGTCTTTAAAAAAAAAAAAAAAAAAAAAGGACATCTACTGCAAAAGGCTGGCACACTGATGGTAATCCTGGACATGTAAAACACCATTGGCAAAAGAGTGTGCTGGCATACTGGAGATGGCATTAGGAAGGACAACCATGTCCCATGGGAGGTGGGAGGGGGGCAGGCAAACATGACCCTATAGACGCAATAACATATAGGGGCACCTGCTGCACATTATGAAAAACAGTCAACTCCTATGAAGCACCAGGCTTCATTGACTTGGCACATTATGGCGCATTTGCACACTTTCATTTGGCCAGGGAGACGGACATCAGACAAAAATATCTCTGAAAAAGCGTTAGTCATGTGTAATGCCAGTTTAAACTGACCTAGCAATACCTGGACCATTTTCGATCCAACAGTACAGGCACCAAAATATAAAATAATATATTTCCCAACTAGTGATAATGGGCAAGTAAGACTGGATTTTACCTAGCTCCCTCCTCTTCCCGCCATCTTTCTCCTGAGTCCAGTTTGCATCGCTGACTCTCCAGACGCTTCGGCTCCATTCTCCATTCGACAGGTTTTTGGCTTCTTTTTGTACAGCGAGCAGTTTAGCACTCCTGAAAAATGTATTTGGTCCCAGTACATAACATGGTCATTACTTCCCTGAAAACATGCAGCTCTCAAGCGTCCTGTGTATTTTAGTCACGCTCTTCAAGTTCAGAGAGGAGACACAAAGTCCGATTGTGAGCAAAATGGATACGGGGTGGGCACAGAAAGGGCATTTGAAAAACGAAGAGAAGGGAGGCAGATAGGCACTGCCAGAGACGGCCGCTGGACAGAGTGAGGCCCGTGCCATAGGAGACCATGTAGGAGGCGGCTTCTCCATGTGGGCGGAGGAGCGTCGTCCCACTGCTTTCTCGCAGTGCGAGATGCAGTAACATAAAATGGTATTATAAATACCTTTTTATGTTTCTGCTTCTCGCACTGCGTAAAAGCAGAAGCGTTTGGTTGGGGGCGGTTGGGTGGTCCTACTACAGAGGAGGAGTGGCTTGCTCACTGTTGTGGGCGATGACTGTTTACGCACTTTGCCCTTTTATCCATGTAGGCTGCATGCAGCCTACATGTAGAAAATGGTCTCCCCATAGACGCCTGTGCGGTCGGCATCCCAGCCAATCACATTGTTGCCATTGCAGCGTTGTGATTGGCTTGGAGGAGAGTTGGGAGGTTGCCCGCTTCATGTGAGGAACAGAGAGAGATGGAGACGTGACGTCAGACTGGACCGGGCCAGCGAAGGTAAGTTAACTTAATTTTTTTTAATTCAAAATTACAGCTTCCCACTTCCTCTCTGCGCGACCCCACACCTGCGAGTCATGCCGGCCACGACTGAGACACAGCAAAAGCCAGTTGTGTGTGCGCCCCAACCTGTGCTCAAATTAGAACAAGGTGATCTTAACACGAGGGTTACTTGAGAGCCAATGCAGTAGTGACTTAACACTACTAAATTATACACTACAAGATTTCTAATGTGGAGGCCACAAGATAGTGCCCAAATAATTTTCTTCCGTGACTACAGCACACTAACAAAAGCATTACAAAAGATCTACTTCAACTTAATAAACCATGCCAAGACCACCATTTATGGAATAAACCACTTCAAAATGGAGTTCATCCTTACCGACCTGGTGTAAGGGTCATTAATGTTCTATCCCTCTGGTGCAATAGTTAAGGGATTATTTCTCAGCTACAGTGCCAATACAATACTTTTCATGTCTACACTCATCACTGGTTGGATGATGTGTGCTACCAGTCACAGCTGCACAAATGAACGCTGAATGGCTCCAACAGGAGTACAATGATCACCAGGACCCGTAGCCTCTAACACGTCATATTTTCAGGTTGCACGAAAGCCACCAGTGTGTACATGCAGCCTAGCGGTTTAGATGCCTATGCAGCATGAGGATGGAGGTTGGGGCTTACTCAAAGAATAAGTGGACTAAATAAAATGTCAAACATTTCTAATAAATCGGACAACCATTAATTCACAAATGCACTGAGATCCTGAACCAAAGTAAAATATAACTTCAATGAAACTTTTTTTTTAAACTATTTATTTGTACTAATTTATATAATCATATTACATTTTTCACTATTTACAACACACTCTTGCAAAAGAGTTTTAAAAACTTGATTTGAAGAAAACAGTGCATTAGGCCCCATAGCCGTTACCCATGTTTTGAACAGAAGCAGTGTTTAGTGTTAGAAACTAGGTTACTGGTTGACTGGGGCATGAGACATTGAATGTTAAAGTTTTGAAAGAAAATAGCACCAAAAAGCATAAAGCCTCAACTGTGAATATCTGGTTGCGCTAGACCAGGACAAAGTCACACTTTCTGGCCGCCATCCACGATGGTGGGTAGGGCAGCTACCCAGTTAGGCCCACTGAACAGAGTACTTTAATTCCTGCTTTGTGGAGCATTGCGTGGACCCTCATCGAAGATGTGTCACACAGTGGAGGCGATGCATCGGTTGCGAGATGCAGCAAGGCTGTGGTGCAAGGTCCTGTTGTGTCATCATCGAGGATACCATCAATGAGGGCTTACGATGTGATGTCCAGAGTCTGAGATACTTTGCACACTTGGGCGATGTGTCAGTTTGGGGCGCTGCAGGGCTGCACTGCAGACTCCTGTGTTGTCATTGAGACTGCCGTCGACGGGGGATGCAAGGGCCTGTGCCGGGAATGTGTCACGCAGCGACGGTTCTGATAAGGCATTGGGCTGCAATAGGATGCAGGTCTTTTGCAACAGTTCCGATCCACATAGTGCTGCAATGCACCGGTTCTGCGCGCAGCAGAGGAGGGGTGTAGGTTCCACTGGAGTCCCAGAGGCTGGCAGAGTATTATAGGCCCACTTCCAAGGACAGAGGTGGCACCACTTGCCAGGGAAGGCTCACAGATAGAGTCCAGATGCAAGGTTTTGGGGAGCCTGTTACGCCCCTGAGGCTTCAGATCAGGAGGCCAGCCAACTAGCCCTTGGTGTCACGTTCGGTTCTGGGTACCAGTGATAAAGGTCCAGTCCTTCTCACTCAGGCAAGAGGACAGCAGGGCAGCAGTTCCTTCATAGCAGCAAAGTGGCGGTCCTTGTAACAGCGCAGCAGTCCTTTTTCCTGGCAGAGTATGCACATATCCAGAAGTGAACTGAACTGGTGGTGTCTGAGGTCATTCTTTTATAAACAGTTCTACCTTTGAAGTGGGAAGAAAATTCTAGTGGCATGCCTTTGAAGTGCACAAATTCCCTGACTCCAGACTAACTACAGATGGTATGCAGCCCTATGTGTGTAGACAGGACTCAGACTATTCAGGTGTAAAATGAGGCTGTGCCCAGCTCCACCCTCCCATTCTGTCAGTGATTGCCCAACCAGTCACCCCTCAGCTCCCATTGTGTGTGGCTGTCTAGGAGGAATACACAAAGCAGAACTGGCAACTACGCCCAGTCATGTGACCAGAGACAGGCTAGAGGCATCAAATGGCTAAGAAAAAGAAAATGACAATTTTCTAAAAGTTGCATTTTCAGAATTGTAATAGAAAATTAGACTTCACCATAAGTTTGCATTTTAAATCAAGATTCCAGAGACACCAACCATGAACCAGTTATCTCTTCCCATTTGGAAATTACGCCTATAAATTTAAAACAGCAACTCCAATGTTACCCTTGGGAGTTAGACCTTGCAGTAGTGAAAAACAAAATTAAGAGTTTTGCACTACCAGGACATGTCAAACTTAAAGTACATGTTCAACTTGTTTAATACACTGCACCCTGTCCTTGGGGCGATCTATGGACAACCTCAGGGGTGACACTGATGAAAATGAAAGGTTTGGGCAAGGCAAAAGGTTTACTTTGTCAGCTCCAAATTACAGTTTAAATTGCACACACAGGTTCTGCAGTGGCATGCTTGAGACATGTTTAAAGTGCTACTTAAGTGGGTGGCACAACTAGTGCTACAGGCCCACTAGTAGCATTTAATTTACAAGCCCTGTGTATATGTAATGCCCTTTACTAGGCACTTACAAGTAAATTAAATACGTAAATTGGGTGTAAGCCAATGTTAACATGTTTTAAGGAGACAGCACAAGC
This sequence comes from Lissotriton vulgaris, assembly GCF_964263255.1. Lineage (NCBI taxonomy): Eukaryota > Metazoa > Chordata > Amphibia > Caudata > Salamandridae > Lissotriton > Lissotriton vulgaris. Next base: position 512,730,594 of record NC_141689.1, read on the forward strand.
ATATTAGCAGTGGGAAAGTGCACAGGGTCCTACGGCCAACAAACACAAATTTAACATAAATTAGGAGGAGGAAGGCAAACATTTTGGGGTTGACCCTGCAGAAAGGGCTAGGTCCAACAATGAGGGATTAATATGCACAACAGGAGGACAGAGGTGAGCATGAGGGATTAAAAATAGATTGGCCGGTCGATATATTAGGATAGACGTGACAGAGGCATGCTGAATCCAGTCACCCCAAGTATTTTATTTCTGAAACTACAGTCCCTCATCATATTACTGGACCATATTCCTAATACTTTAGCTCCCATATCAATATGCCTTTCTGTTGAAAAGCCTGCAAATTTTTAAGGAAGAGATTTATTGTACACATTGAATTGACTGTTTATTGCTCAAACTGTGGTTTTATCTCCATGTAACTAGGACTAATGCAATGAAGTATTAGCTGTTGTACGTGAATCTGAGAGATGAGATTAAAGGTCTGAAATGTGTACAGTAGATTTCTATGATGTATTGCTTAAAACAAGTACTTTCTAATTTATGGCCTGAACATTCAAATGATGTAGGAAGTAGATTCTCCACCTGGTCAAAATTAAACTCAACTAAATACAGCATATGGCCTCGTTTCCAGCGTATTCTCTGCACCCGGAGGGCAAAGCTGGAAGCCAACCTGTCACTGAAGCTTGAGAAAACCGGGATACCCATTGAGAGTATGTGCAACACTTCCGATTAAAAAAAAAAAAAGACCAGTAAGAAGTTGTACTGTTTTGTGAAATATTTTGAGAGCCACTATCAATGTTGTTATACCAAGTATTCTCGTAGTACCCAGTCCGACTACCAGAACATATATACCAGTTATTGCTAAATGGTTTTCAGTTTATATAATCTCTGCTTTCTTTTCCATTCCCAAGACAGAGAGCGACAGTTTCCCTTCGTGTTCCAATTTGGCAGAGACTCCAATAGGATTTACAAAGCCTCCTTCCATTTTTTCTCAAGCTCTTAGGAAGGTCCTTGACACCTCAGTCTTTCCTGAAGCGTCTACTCTGGTTCAGTAGATAGATTATTTGTTGCTTCTGTCATTCGGGAATCAATTCAAGGCAAAGTTGTTGCCTCTGCTTACTGAACTGGCGGTTTTATGACATTACAACGCGGGCTTTTACCCCGCATGCCATTACAACACGGGGATTACAACGAAAGTCGTTTCAACGACTTTCGCTGGAGGGCGCTGGATAGTGGAATAGTTTAATTTTTTACTCCAACTCCAGTCCACGTTGACAGTAAGGAAGGTGTTGGATAGAAAATTAAACTATTCCCTATCAAACAGCGCCCTCCAGCGAAAGTCATTGTAACGACTTTCGTTGTAATCAGCGAAAGTCTGCCTGCGTTGTAATGGCAGTGCGGGGTAATCCCCGCGTTGTCATGGCTGTTCCCCGAACTGGCCAAGTAAGGGCATAAGGCTTTGCAAGACAAATTACAATGTTGTCTCCTCCATGTTCAATATTTAGGTCATGGCATCTTCAATGGGGAACTTTGTCAGTCCGCTCATCAGATCGAAGCCATAAGTAAGTTATCACATCCACTTAAAATCTTCCACGTACACACTTTCTAGGAGATGACAGGCTACTGTAGTTAATGAATAATAGGTTTTTATTTCCATTGTTAAACCTCCAAGATTATATTAAAAAGGGTAACTCAAAACCCTTAAAATGAACTGAAGAAGCAGAGCAGGTATTTGTGAAAGGGAAGCATGCATGGTCTTCTGCCCCTGCCCTATGATTACCCAGCTACTCCAATCCCTCTAGACTATATTGCATCAAAGAAACGGGTGTGCACTTGGATTAGTAAACAAGATCATAGGGACCAAAAGAAAACAACTACACAGTATTCCTCAATCCGTGAGTCTGTGGCAGCTTGGTTCCTGCTTTGCTTGCAGTCCATCGCTGTGGCAACCCTCCTAGTAGAGGAATCTGAGAATATTGTCCTTGTCTCCACTCTCATAGAAGCAGCTCCCATTCCATAGCTGCATATTGCTCACTACGAGAACCTGACAATTGTGCACTCTTGAAATGAGATTGTGTTACTTACCCTGCATTGAACATAGCCTCTCTGATGCCTTCTGCCCAAAATTGTGAACCCCATGATTGTCTACTGAACATTTAGGTAAACCACAAATGATTTGTCTGATACCTCCATAACTAATAGCAAACTCCTTTACTATGTAGATTGATCCTGCCTTGGAAATGATGTTGGAAACCTTGTTGCTAGGTACACTGTATGTACCTTGTATGAAGCTGTAGAAAGTCAACATTTGCCTAAGTACGTTCTGCTGAAGATACTGTTCTCGCACATACGTTTATATTAGCTACACAAAAGATTGTTACTATAGTTACTGATTACAAGTAAGCCTTGGGCGTCGCCCATGACTTTGGGCTCTTGTATGTGCAAGATAGTTTCCTCAATCTGCACAAACACCTGTACAGAATGGTGTTTTGTGAAAAACTTGTTACACGCACTTGTGTTGCCAAATAAAGTTGCTATTGGCAAATATACTGCTCACTAATCTACTCAAGATGAAGTGAACCGAAGAAATGCTTTTGCAGGTGAAACAGTCTAGCTGTTCTGTCTCACAATACATAGATTACAATGTACATTATGCAAACAGAAACATTTCCTGTACCTACAATCAAGGATTTGGCTATGCTGCAGGACCAGGCATCTGACGCTGAGAAGCAAGCCTGGACCAAATAGAATTGTAACAAGCATTGGCATAGCCAATAGGTCTCACTTTTGGGACCTTATACGTATTTAGTTATGCAGCACAATTTCCTTGGTGCAACAGCATCAACTGTTGCATTGCTAAACACTTATAAGGTTCCTAAGGCGAGACCTTATGACTATGTCAATGCTTGCTTCTTATGTAGCTTGAGTTAGGCTCCCATGCCATTCCAAACAGTGGCAGTGAACAAAGGAATCAACATCAGTGTACACTGGACAGGTGTTACACACCTTAACAGGAGTGAAACAGACAAGACAATTGGCGCCCAATTCAGAACCTAAGATGGGGGAATTCACAAATGTCAACAGATACCCATTTGCTCGCTTGAATGGTTGACGGCTTTGCCACGTTTCCTTCATCGAAGTGGCCACTGGGAAGCTCCAGACAGTGGAAAAGATGACCAAGATTATAATAAAGTATGTACCTCCAAAACAAGCAACAAAAATACAGCAAAAAACAAACTCTGCACCTCTTGGTTAACTATTAAGTAACATCAGCGGAGTAAAACAGTGGCTGGTGGCTGACTGCTCGTTCAGCATGAAAGACTCCCTGATAACAACATCAAAGTATTCTACACGTTTTGGTGAGGCCACGAATGAAGAATCAAAACCACTGATCAGATCATATTGTTATTTTAAGTTCCGATGATCATGATTACTTTAAAAAAAAACAAAATAAACTTTTTTTACTTTCTCCAATTGCTTACTAGATGTACAAAGCAAGGACTGAAAAACTGCAATCAGGGTGATAAATCCAAGGGAGGTATGAAACTATTATTAACGTGCTGATTAAATAGATGATACTGCAAATGTCTTATTTTGCTTGTGCTTACTTCCTTCAGGTTTAGTATTTGAACAACTGTAGCATTTTAGGAAGATTAAAGACCCCTGGTTTGAAACTGTACAAAGTTGTTTGCTTGACACCACTAACGCAAAGTCTGTTCCCTAAAAAGTATTTCACCGATCTTTGAAAATGGCAAAATAAGAAGCTGTTTCCTTCCTGTGAAAAACAAAGCTTCTTCACTTTTCATGTGCACGTCTTGATCATGTTATCTCGTCAGGATACATCACTGGCCGAGAGGAAGCCAGATGGCGATTGCGCGCGGGCAAACACGTAATCGCAAAGCGCTAGGCCAGCAAAAGCTGTGGTAGCACTTTGAAAATCCACTTACTAAATGTCTCGCCTGACAATGCGCATGTGCTGGCTCAGGCGAGACCTAAAAAGGATCCCCGCGGAGTATGAAGAACCAGCACCAGGTGAGTGGTTGCGCCAAAATTTCTGCTACCCAACCTTGACAGGTTGTATCACAGACATGCCTATGTCTGACTAGACAGTATGATTCCTATCAGGGCACCCTACAGGTTTGTGCTTGTAATTCCCTCAGCCACCCAACCCGATTGTCACTCGTGTCAATTGCCCAGTCAACAATATTGTGAAAGGGATGAAAACCATTCCCGATGCCTACTCTTCTTCTTGGGACCCTTCGTTCTGCTGCAGATGGGCGATATATTCAGATGTTTAAGTGTTGCTCCTATTCTTGTGCTCTAGTGATTGTTTGCATAGGTTCTGTATGACGGGAGACGTACTTGTGTATAAGTGCACTAGAGTAGCTAAGAATTTGCTCAGGGATTTCATACCCAGGTTTGGGATGCAGTTATGGTTGTACAGTAATCAAGAAACTCACTGTGTCCCTTGTGTGGTGCAGAAGGAATGTAAGGAATCGGGAATAAAACAACATTTCCATTGTGCTTATCACCATGAGTTAGGAGGCAAGGTTGAGTTTTCCAATGAACACTTAAGTTTGGTTTCAGCACCAATATTGACCAATTTATTCTTAAGTTGCCAGACACTAGCCCTGGCACTATGGTCAATACGAGCCAAACCTTCCAAGAAACCTAAACTCAAGCCATATGAGATTATTTTGGGTTGATTCATATAACTCCCTTCAAACTCTCTAGAATCTCAGCTGCCATGAATCTGCATCTGAATTAAAGTTTTACAATACTGCAGAAAACTGATTTGCTGTCTCTGCAGTTTCCGTTCTAGGGCCTACGTTGCCCTGCCCAGACTAGGCTGTCTGTTCGACTGAAACCTGTCACCACCTGCAGTATGATGATTGGATCAATGTCTGGTTCCACAAATGAAAGCCTGCTCTACAGCCCAGAAGGAAGAGTCCCTACCAGATCCTGATCACCATAAACACTGCTGTGAAGTGCAGAGGGATTCCTGCCTAGATTCCCCTTATAAGAAAACCACAAAGGCTTAGGATGGTGGCCCCTCTGCACCTGCTGTGCACACTGTTCCTTCCCTACCTTATGCTACTGGCCCAGCTCCACGGAATCAACATGCACCAAGGCTGCTGGGAGGGGTTCCCGCTTCTGCATCTCTGCAGCCGCAATCACCTCAGGATGCAGCCTCTCCTTCTCACAGGTACCAGCTCCGTCCGCTGTAGCTGGCACAAGAAGTGAGTGTAACTGCACACCTTACTTTCTCAATGTAAATCTTGCCGATTACCAATAGTCCTATTAATTGTTCTGTGTGCGTGCTACCGATGTGTTGAGTGATTAGACCCCCATCACTCAGGGTGCATTGTTTACACAGATGAGCAACATACCCAATGTGATTTTTTTTAGGCAGCCACCACTCTTGATTTTACTGTACTTCCACACCGCAGCGCAGTCAACAAGACTTGTTGCAAACATACAAGATTCTAAGTTAGAATTTACACTCACCGAAAATTGAAAAGTGGAGGGAAAAGGAGAAAGAAAAAAAAGAGAAAGAAAAGGAAAAGAGACAGAGCCTCTGTCTCTTTTTCGGTGTGTGCAAATTCTAACTTAGAATCTTGTATCACGTGAAGGTTTCAGCTTTTAAAGTAGATTGAGCCATGAGCTGACAGACGCAACCTTTTGTGTTGTAGGTTTCCTGCGGAAGATAATATTGAACAATTTGCTGGATTGTGAACCACATTTAGTTTTCCCCTGATGATGGGTTCATGTGTTGGAGCGCGAAATGCATTGGGACTTTCCTTTAGTTTAATTTGGATTTGTCTTAGGTTTTTCTTTCTGTAGCAGCAACTAGACACTTTATGTATTTAAAACAGTAAATAACTGTCCTGAAATTGCCTTGTCATCATAGTACATGAAAATGTATATGTTCTTTTCTTTTTGAAATGTCCATATAAAAAAAGAATAGGGTTATAAACAAAAATTTGAATGAATTTGGCTTATAGTGTATACTTTGTGTATATATAAATGTGGAGACGACAGATTGTCGTCCGTTAAGCTGTGCACTGTGTTCAGACGTTGGTAGTCCAGAGCCTCCTTTATGCTGTAGCTGGCAGGCATCTAACTATTGGATCCTGTGGTGGATCTGGCCAGCTATGTTTGCAACAAGTCTTGTTGACTGCGGTGTGGTATTACAGTAAAATCAAGAGTGGTGGCTGCCCTAAAAAAAAAAATCACATTGGGTATGTTGCTCATCTGTGTAACCAATGCTCCCTTTACTGGGAGAATGTTCTTTTGCACTTGTGGGAAAAGTACTGCTTAACCCACTCTTCTTGCTGTATTAACACCCACCTGTCCATTGATGTCCAAAGAGGAGTGCCGTAGATAGCGGTGCTGTTTAAAAAAGAGAACTAATGTGTTGAACTACACTTTCATGGATTCTTTCCTAAGAAGTGAGACAATGTCTACGACCCGCTTCCATTAATTACTGCTGAATCCCACTATCCAGATCAGAGTATTATACCTCGCACAGTTCATCTTCCTTACTCGGTCTAAGAACTGTACTGTGAACAAAGTAATGGAAACTTCTATGTTATGACAAGGACAAAATGAGTGTCACTCCAATCTTCAAGCCTTGCCAGATTATAATACCCCACTATTTGTTCATTTTCAACTGCCCGGAGGTGCACAGAATGCCCGAAGTATACTGGAAAAACAATGTAGAGCATACTATGTATATGGCAACAGAGTCTATGCCTGGTCGCCTACAGACTGGTCCTATTCCTGTTCACCTGCTTATACAGTCCAGCTATAACCAATACCCATGAAGAAACAACCCGATGTAGAAATGCTAGCAATATATGTGAGACGCTAGGTTTTTCTCAATCCTATTTCCCATTCCTGGGATGGGCATCAATAGCAGTGAAGTCAAGACTGTTGCTACAGCATTATAGGAAATGCGACAGCCATTGCCTTAGTACTCCTCTCCAATCAGCAACAAGCCCAAAGAAATGTGATCCTGCAAAACCATATAGCTCTGGATTTTGTCCTGACTGTCAAGTGTAGTGTGTGCACAACTGTAGGTACAGAATGCTGTTCCTACAGACCTAGTGTCTCCCATAGAGTTTATGAACAGACCGATCATATTATAGCAAGTATGAAGGAACTGGACAAGAATTACAGATTTAACATATATGCAGAAAGTATATGGCCCTGGTGGAAGGGCATTTTTTGGTGGAAGGCATGCGATTATTATTTAAATAGACCTTGCCATTGTATTCTTCTTATTCATATTTGTTTCCATAGGAGATTGTGTGTATGCTATTCACCATCTCACGAATAATAAAGACTCAGCCCCTTCCTTTCCACTCACTTTATCCTGAAGGCAATGATAGTACAGGCAGTCATTTTGTATTTAATATTGAAAAATGCCAAGATGAAGAAATTAACCATGAATTTAGTGAAGGGATTTCAATAAATTTGATATAAGTGTTGCATCATTGGGTGCAAAAGGGAGGAATTGAGAAATCCCATGTATTTCCTTTGAATTTTTTAATGTTGCCAAAGCCATTTTACTTAGCAGTTGCCATCTTCGTTGTCTAGGCTAAGCATAGGTCGCATTGCCTATGGCTTATTAAGCTGCACCCTCATACATGGCATCACCAAGCGAGGATTCTTAATTAGGTAACCTCAGCGTCTAGGAGTTAGTTTCTTGTATCTTTATTCAAGATTTTCTGCACTCATATTACAAGATGGCTTCATAACTTCAGCATTATAAAAGTTTTAGTTATGTATAGTCTGTTTGATATGTGTGTGGCGACGAAAAGGTCTAAAAACGTCCATGTAAAAAGTGAGAGAGATAGTGTTAGGTGCTCATTTCAAATGAGGGGAAACCCTTGCCACTTTGCTTTGCGAGATCGCATTTTGCTCATCTTAGTTCATTCAAAGTGATCAGATTTCAAGTAGGCATGCAAGCACTTATTTTCTTCTATGCCTCCAAATCGCCAAAAATGTTTCAAACTTTCTTATCCCCTTATTCGCCCTAACGATTATTGCTACCCCCCTAGAGATCCCCTTCTGTCTAGAGCATAGCACATCCTGTACCCAACGTTGTTTCCCAAAAACCTTCCTGCACGCTTCTGCCTCAAGGTGAGTCTCCTGCAGCAGGTATATGCTAGCCTCCAAGTTCATTAAATATTTGCATACCCTCTGCTGGTTCTTCCGGCTCCCTATACCATTGAGGTTCCAGCAGATGATTTTGCTACTAGAATAGAGATTTGCAGCCATAGCCAAGTGTTACCCAACCAACAACCCCCATGAGTGACTGTAGCATCTGAGTCAATACACATTGCATTTTTACAACCAAAGAGGACTTTTTATTCTTCCCGCCCCCGCCCCCCACTCAACCCACCCCCTCCCCTGAGGAACCCTCCCTTCAGCTCAGGCATTGTCTAGCCCCTATGGAGCTCCCCGCCATCCAGCACCGTGTCTAAACCTTCCCCTTCTATCTGTTAAATCTACTGTATGTGAATTGGTGGGGGTGGGGGGGGTTCCCCTTTTTTCCTTATTTTTTGTTTCTTTTTTTTTTCTTTCCCCCCCCCTTTTTCCCTATTCCCCTTTTTAATACCTTTTTTTTTTTTTTTACAGTTTTTCCACACTTCTCTCTAGACACTTCTCTCTAAAAAAAAAAAAGAAAAAAACCCTTATTTTTTAAATAAATATTATGCCACCTGACAATAGGTGCAAGAGAAAAAAAAAACTTCCTAGTATCATTAGCAAGTATCCCTTGCAAACAATATTCATGCCAGCAGTAAACAGCGAGCAATGGCAGTAACTACATATCGCCAGACCAAACTACTTCCTCATACTCATTAGTAACTCATCCACCTCATCTGGCTAATTACATGTGTGCATTTTGTTGTTCCACATGACTTTTAAAATGGCAGGGAACTTCATCTGCACCCGCGCCCCCAATGATCTAAGTTCGGGCATTCTTGAACCCAGCTCCCACTGCCTTGGAGCTGTTCGTCCTCTTATGTCAGACCTTATTTGATATGGATTGGCCCGATAATGAAGTGAGGCACTCACTAGGGACCTACTGAGTATCAGCTCCTTGACACTATATGTCTGGAAGTATACTAAGATCTTCCTAGGTGTCTTGCGGTCTGGATGAAGTCTGAAAGGATCCCTGTGGACCCTCTGTATCTCCGCCTCTAAATCTATATCAAATCGATCTTTCAACACGCCCTCCCTAAATAGCCTACAAACAAAGGCTTTAATGTCCTCCACTTCCTCGCCTTCAGGTATTTTCAGTATGCGAAGGTTGTTCCACCGTGAGTGGGTCTCCAGACGTTCCATATCCATCATTAAAGCCCGATTTTGCTTTTTTAGGGTGCAAAGGTCAGTGGAGCTTTCCGCAGTAGTGACCGAGAGGGTGGAGACCTTATTTTCCAGTATGGGGTCAGAGACTCTATACCTTCCAGTTTGGTTTCCAAGAGGTCGAACCTATCGTGTAATTTCCTTTGATTGGCCTCAGATTTCAAACTTCTCAAGTAAATCCCCTCTCAATGATTGGAATAAGAGCCCTATTTTGTCAAGTTCAGGGGCAGGGGCAAAGGCAGGAGGTATATCTGTTTTGGGACCGACTAAAGACTGAGAAGTTGAACTGCTTGTAATGTCAGACGGGTTAGGTCCTGAAGTCATTCCGAAACTGGGTGCTTTCCTAATGAGGGGTGAGATGGCCTCACGCCTTCTATTGTCGAAATGGTAGTAGAGTTTTTAGGTCCCAGGCCACCAAAAGGGCTTGGGATGATACTGCTGTAAAAGCTTGTTGAGCTGGGGCTCTCTCCGCCACGCTAGGACTGCCATTTGCCCGTATATCTGTGTCCAAGTGAGCCGTATAGGCTAGCTCATCTAGTGCCTCATTAGCCAGTGCCTCATTATCTTGCGTCGCCGCAATGGGGGAGTACCTGTTCTCCAAGACCAGGGTGGGTCCATTAGAGGTCTGGGTTACCTGTGAATCAGGTTCAGCTCCTGCGCCCTCCTTCAAAGAATTCAAATTCTCCATAACTTTGAAGTAGCTTTTGAGAGAGGGTGTACTTTTTTGTGTCTAAACCTGCTGGGGGGTTTTATTACTGCCCCCTTTCTTTGCTCACCACTTCCACTTGCTCCTATGTGGTGTAAGTGGCGTGGGTCTCACTTTCTTGCCTGATTCTACTGGGTCCCAAACCCCCTGCTGCCTCAGATCTTGTTTAGACCTCAGTTGGTACCCATTTCTTACCACCTCTCCCCGGCTTTTAAACTCCTTAATATTGGTGAATTCCCTTTCTCTGAGCCCTAAAGACACAGTTGCGTGGTTTGTGCTTGCAGGAGTTGTGATAACAAGGCCTCCCCCTGCTCCTGTTAGGCTGACTTGACTATGGCTTAAAAATGCTGCTGCTCCTGTTAACGGGTCTGGCTCCATGCAAACCCTCCCTTTGGCCGAGGCTAAATATTTTATGCCCGAAAAATGCCCCCAGCACACAGGGCCTCTAAAATGGTGTAGAAGTGCTCCCCTTGAATGCTGCCACATCTCCCACTTCCAATCGGCATAGCCTGAAGCTCTAACCCCAGTTCCCAAACTTATCTCAGTTAGTCTGTTTCCATGATCCGGGGAGACCGCCACAAGCGCCTCTACCTCTCCCTCTGTTCCCGCCTCAGATGCAGCATTTCTCCAGGCGGAGGCCAGCTCCTCCCCTGTCTCCATTCCGCCTCGAGGTCCTAGTGCCACCGAGGACAACATACTCGCAGTGCCAAAGAGTACAGGAAAAGAAAAAAGCCCAAAAGAGAAACTTATTTTACCGCACTAAATTGTTTCGCAACACCATGTATTCCGCTCTCACAGTAAAACTGGAGAACTCATCCTGCACTCCACTCTCGGTGCCTCCACGCGGGGAGCTCTGCGACAGCCGTTAGCATGCTGCCGCCATGTTCCTCCGTCCCTGAAATCCCATCTTATCTTTCTTTCTTTCTTCGAAATCTAGAGAAGATCTTAATTTTGGGTACAGCACCTGTTATTCTGGGGGGCGATTTTAATCTTGTTTTTGACTGTCAGCTCGATTGTACCTCAGGAGCAAAGTATGTCCCACCTAAGAGGTCTCTTTTAGCTCTCAAGAATATAATAGGAGACTTTAACTTGCTGGATGCCTGGAGATCTAAGAATGGGGATCTAAGAGAGTACTCTTTATACAGTAAAAAGTACAGGCAATTTTCAAGAATAGATTTGTTTCTGGTAGACCATATACTTAAGTCGGCTCTGATCTCAGTTTCCCATACCCCAGTGGGCCTCTCAGACCACTTGTTGTAGAGTTAATTATTAACTTTGCGACCCACGTATGTGAACGCAGATGGACTCTTGATAGGACTATTCTTTTGGAGGAAGATATTGGAGTTAAAATTAAGAACAGTGTATTGGAGTTCTTTTTATTTAATGTTGGATCGACCACAGAACAAACTGTTTGGGAGTCGTTTAAGGCATTTATAAGAGGCTTTTTGGGGTACCAGATGAGACAAAGAAGAAAAGATCTAAAAGAAGGAGAAGCTAAAGACCTGGACTCTATTAAGAGTAAGGAGCAGGAATTACAGTTCGCAGTTTTGGGATACAGAGACAAGATCTCAGTACTTGAAGAGGAGCTCATGGAGCTACAATTATATATATAATCTTTATTATGCTTTGGAACTCGTTAGAGGTCCACATAAAGAAAATGTACAATACAAAATACCATTCACAGCGAAAGTAGGCAAATCATAGCAATGACAATTACTGGAACACAAAGTGACACATTATTAAGCATGCCAATCTTCAAAAAATTTCTAAAAAACATTAAAAAAAGTTAAAAATATGAAAACAAAATCTCTCATTGGGGGGATTATATAAAGCATACATAAAAGAATTCACATTTAGAATACCCATTTGCAAACATACTTGTCTTAACCACTTGCTGCGATGAGAACGCAACGCTGGGCATATCAAAAGTACATGTATTCGGTCTTGGGTAGAGTGATGACAAAAGTTGCAAATTGCAGATACTCCGTGCCATTTAGACAAAAGATTATTTAGGGGTAACAAATCTTGTCTCAATAAAAACCAAAATCTCCTAATACCATGAGGTAAGTTCCAAGTGGCGTAAGGTTGGGCGGATTTTCTTGCAAATGAATCAGTAAGAAGATTGACACCCTTCTTATCAAAAATAGCAGTAAAGTCTAGTCTATAACTAAGGTCCCAAGTGGCTTCCTTCAGGACAGACTTTAACTGGGATGCAGATAAAGAAAAGAGAGTACTCTCTTCCAATTGCAAGAGGGATACAGCCTTTCTAAAGTTGCTAACAATCAAGGAGTGTTCCCCTAAACCTCCCAATAATTCAGTCCTTAGGAGGAACCTCATAGTCCCCTCTTCTCCTCTGGCTATGCTTGCGACCCAGCGCACCACAGCTGCCAAGCCTTGCACCCAGCTGCTGCGCAGACCGAACTCAAGTCTGCAGGCTGCCACGGAGCAGGCGGAACTGACTGAAGAAATACTTCTTAGCAATTTCCCCTCCACCTTATTTAAGAAATCCCAGTGCTTTATATCAATTAATTCTAAACCATATAGAAGGGTGGATGGGACCTTTGCCCTGAAGACCTCCAGTAAATGAGAAAAATGCCTTTTTCCCAGTGCCGAGTACAGTGAATTTAGACTTCTTCCTTGAGCTAATGCCTTTCGGACACTGTTGTCGGTGTGGGATTTGGCACTTAAATTATCACAAATTACTTTTCCAAGAAAAACATAATTCTTTACAACCTCCAGTTTGTAATCTCCCACAGACCAGGAAAAATTCCTGAATTTATGTTTTTTCCGGCCTGTGATGCACATAATTTTACTCTTACTTGCATTAATTTTTAGGAAATGAACAACTGCATACTGATGTAGAGCAAGGAGGCGTTTGGCAAGACCTTTGGGCATAAGATCCATTATTATGATATCATCCGCATATAACATACATGAGATGTGTTTTCCGCCCAGAATTGGAGCTATACCATCGCAAGAGGAGAGAGAGGCGGGTAAATCAGCAATATATAACGAAAAGAGTAACGGGGCAAGTAAACAACCTTGCTTAAGACCATTGCAGGAAGGAATAATCTTAGAGAGCCCCCTGTCTCCTCCTTGCAACACCTGGCACCAGGAGCTACAAGTAAATATTAAAGCTAATGCAGATAAGCTGGTCCATGATAGGTGGGAAGCCAGCAAACTTAAGAACTTTGAGTACGGGGAGAAATGTGGTGCACTATTGGCGTGGAATGCTAGATCCGATAGGACCAGGAATAACATCAACACCCTGTCCCAACGGAGTTCGGGAAAATTGTTAACTGACGAAGAAGAGATCAAGGCCGAAGCTAGGGGATTTATGGAAGAGCTATACCAGGAGAATATAAGCGGGTGAGCAGAGGAATTGGAGAAGTGGTGGAGCAATAGGGACCTGCCCCAATTGAGCGAAGCAGATAAAAACACTCTATCGAGTGGCATCACCGAAGAGGAGATTAGGGCACAGTTAAAAAAAGATGAGTAGAAGTAAGGCTCCAGGCCCCGACGGTCTACCAACAGAGGTATAAAAGGACAACCTAGAGGAGATTCTTTCCCACCTGCTGTCTCTATTTAACAACATATATCAGCAAGGGGGAGGTATTCCACCCTCATGGTCAGAGGCTACCATCACCTTAATAGCTAAACCCAATAAGGATCCTATGAAAATAGAGTCCTATAGACCCATTTCCCTTCTTAATTCCGACCTAAAAATATTTTCTGGGTTTTTGGCTGGGAGATTAGCGAAAGTTATTAAATCCATCATTCACCCTGACCAGAGGGGCTTCGTGCCAGGTCAGCAGTTAAACGAGTTGACATTTCAGGCTATTGGAGCGCTAGATTACGCAGAAGAAAGAGGATTGCCATTGGCCATCGTGGCAATAGATGCCGCGATGGCCTTTGATCAGGTTAATTGGCTGTTTCTCTGGGACACTTTGACTAGGTTTAGCTTCCCACTCCCTTTTATCCAAGGTGTTAAAATATTGTATGGGAACCCACGGGCGAAAGTCCTGAATAATGGTACCCTGACTGATTGGTTTATGATTTCAAGGGGGACGAGACAGGGTTGTCCCCAGTCTCCGCTCCTTTTCGATCTTTATTTCGAGCCCTTTGTTTCGTTGCTGAGATTGGACCCAACAATTATTCCTTTTAAAATGGGAGATCTGGAGCTTAAGACTGCATTATACGCAGAGGATTTATTGCTATATACCACCAATCCACTAGAGGCCATTCCAAAGTTATTTCAACTAGCGGAGGTATTCGGTGCAGTCTCAGGTTACAGTATCAACAAGAGCAAAACGGACATCATGAGCTGGAACAGTCCTATCCCCATACCAGGAGCCAAAAGCAAGATCAGGTACTTGGGTATTCACCTTACGCAAAAGCTAATTAATGTCCCTAGAATAAACTGGCAAATAGTGGTTAAAGAAATAAGCAAACTTTTACTCATATGGGCCTGGCTACCGCTTAGTATATACGGCAGAGTTAACTTAATTAAAATGGTGGTACTGCCTAAGGTAACCTTTTTGTTTAACAGTATACCATTGACTTTCCACAATAAAGATATCTCCAGCCTCCAGGGCAAGATAGGTTCCTTTATTTGGGCCACTAAATCACCAAGAATTGCTTGGAGGAAGCTGAGAAGGGGTTTAAAAATAGGCGGCTTGGCCCTCCCAGACTTGCGCTTATATTGTTACGCGTTTCAGTTGAAGAACTTTAGACTCCTGGCCAATAAGTTGGACTCATCCTCGCACGGCCGTTTGTTTCGGGCGTTGTTATTTGACCTACCCTAGGGCCTTGAATTTTTCTTGTTCAAATTTGGCGCCCAGAGTTTTACAAGAAAGTTTGTTTAAAAATCTTATTAACAGCACTTAAGTTGTGGCAAGTAGCTTGTAAAACATGGGGAATCCCCTATTATAATCTTCTAGCCCCAATCTGGGACTCCCTGGGAACACCAGCATGTTTATTAGACCGTCTGTCGCTCCCTCTGAGGGATGCAGGTTTTGTAAGATGGGGAGACCTGAGCAACAATTTAGGACTCCTCGATTGGACATCCCTATTTAACATAACAGGAGGGTCCCTTACAAGGTTTAAATTCTATCAATTATCATCTTGGTGGGGAAGCCAACATTGGGAGCTGGAGGAAGCGGGAAATTGCTTTCTGGAACTAGCCAGTAGACAGGAAGGCTGTAAGGGGGGAGGTCTCTGCATGGTACATTTTACTAGTGGGGGCAAAGGATCAGCAGGAGGCAGAAATTTCTAAACTCTGGGGTGACCTCCTTGCAGATAGTTCAGTATGGAAGTTAGAGGTTTGGAAAGATTCATTTATAATATCTCAAAAGACAATAAAGCCTGCCAATCTTAGAAGGAACCATCTTTACACAGCACACAGGGTTTATTGGACTCCTTCAAAAATCTCAGGAGAATCTTATTACTGTCGAAGATGCAAGCTTTTAGCAGCAGATGACATATATATTTTTGTGGATTGCCCAGAAATCAAAAGCTATTGGCAGCAGGTTTGCAGTTTTTTAGAGGACGTACTGTTGAGATCAGTAATCTGCAGTCCAAGATTGATTCTTTTTGGTCTGCCATATGGATATGGCATCAGAGACAGTATGGTTCAGTTCATATTTTATGTTATTGTCATCGCAAGGAGGGAGGTGTGCAGAGAATGGAAATCAGTGGCCACCCCAGGTTTGCTGACTGTCTTAGGAACATCATGGCTATAAGCAAATCAGATTTGTTGTGCTGCGGAGAGGGCGCTGCTAAGATATGGGCTCCGTTGGTAAAATGGTCGGACAGATAAATTATGAAAAGTCCAATGATTATGCCAGGGGTTTGTGGTCTGGTCCTCCCAAGGGGCAAGGTTCACCTACATCGATAACGGGAGTTGGACTAGTAGACAGCCTACCTTTGGGTGATCTTATACCACTAAGCATAAAATCCCAGGGCGCATAGTAACGATTTGTGCTAGCGGCTTTGAGAGATCCTATCTAGAGTCATTATATCTGGTGGCATATATGAGGAAAAATAAAGAACATTTTTTTTCAAACTTATACTTGCTAAAAAATGAGTTTTTTTGCAGATTTCATCTTGACTGCGAGTGTGAATATCCACACACAAGGAACTCTACTCCCAGTTATTCAGTAAGTCAGAACAGACCTTCTGCTGATTTTATTTCATAATGGAATATTTGATATCAGTCATGCGGACTCTATATATCAGACCATCTTCTTTCTCTCAGTGAGCAATATCAAGTGTTTTCATTACATGCAAATATGTATTATTGCTGCATGAGTTCAGTGGAGTAGAACTGGAAGCGGACTAGTTAAAATCCAAGTCAGCTGGTAAGTGAAATGAACGGACGAATTATCTGCTTGTTTTCTGCATTGCATGCCGATGCCCAACTTGTTTTACCTTATTCTGCTGATACGGTAATGGTAGGCCCCAGAGGGGGAAAAAAAAGCAATTAATGGGAACATCTGCATTTAAATGCATTGCAGATAGGTCATGTTTATTTTTTTTATAAACAAACTTTATTGGATTTTCTTGCCAACACTAGGCTCCAAGAGCCATTTTGTACATGTAACGACAAGATATAATACTGGCATACGTATAGGTTTATTTCTAGAAGCACAACGAGCCAAGTCTTACTTAGTCTACAATAGTTGTCACATGCGAGCCACCGGAACTCCAACACCTAAAGGAACGGTGACACACACCAGTTGCACGGTTTGCTGTGATTCATGGTTTGTTGGATAACTATGAAAATGATGAATGTATAGAAATATATTCATGTGCTTTTAACTTGCAAACCCTCCTGCGCTACTCATCATGGACGAAAGAGGTGTTGACTATGTGAAACATTTATGTATGAGGTTTGTAAAAAGAAACTAGAACAGAATGCAAAGGACTGCTAACCAAAGGCAAATGATTCTTTGTAAATTCAGAAAAGGTTCATTAAATCTTGGAAGTTAATCCTGAGGATATCAGATTTCAAATCGCCCAAGCACAGTCGTGAGTTAAGTGTTGCATATTGCATCCACCTCCAGGAGGATCAAAAGGCAGCTTTTTGCTTTTAGAGACCAGTAGATCTGGTGGATGGGCGGGCAAAGGGCTGTTGTAAGGATATATAGTGCCCTAGGGAAAGCAACTATATGCAACCATGGCATGGAGGCCATCTGCGATGCGTATACAAGCACGTGGCTGGGTGGCTCCCATTGGGTGGCCCCTTAAGCAAAGCCCTAGGGAGAGAAACTATGTGCTGCCATGGCATGCAGGCCATCAGTGTGGCGTTTACCACCACATGGGTGACCCCCGTCTGGTGGCACCCAAAGTTGCGCTCTAGTCTGGCCAGCCGTCAGTCTGCAAATGTGGAACGGCCTTTCAGTGCCTCGGAACCCCAAGTGCAGCCTACACATACCTACCCCCTCCCATTTAGTTACAATCGGACCGCTAAGGTTGGGTGATTAGCCGAGGAACACCAAACCAAGAGATAAGAGTAACGTGGGAGTTCTGAATGCATTAAGCAGGAAACGTGGGGTGAGCGCAAATCAAACTAAGTCTTTATGAAGTCCTTGTGCGCAAGTTAAATATTAACCACCTTCAAAGAATTCAGCAGATAAGCAAGATCTCTGCTTCCCACCATCTCCATCCCAGAAATGCCATCTCGAGATCTTAAGGAGGCTCAAGAGCCCAATTAATACATTTTTCAAGATCCCTTTTACATTTGAACATTAAAAATTAACCACAGCGTCCGCTGCCTTTGCCAAACTTATCAGAGGACTGTAATGTTTAACCAGGACACATGTACTTTACACGGAGTACGGAGCCCACAGACACAAACACTGAGTCATCACAAAGCAGCCGAGGCGCAGATAAGGCGGAGCGCGCAGCGGGCGTGGCCTGTGGGACCGGGAGATCCAGCTGCCGTCCGGCAGGTGAAAGGGGCACGCCGGGGGCACAACGGACCGCCGAGCCGCCATCTAGCTGCCAGGGATAGGAGAAGTGGGCATGTCTACGTTCTCAGAGCCCACAGAGTGCAAGGGGGGAACAGGGCTGGCTTTAGGGCAGTGCGACCGCACAGGGCGCTGACCAGTGGAGGGGGCGCTAACCTCAGGCGAGGGGCGCGGTTTTTGATCAATAACTTATGATTGGATACATGACGGGCTCTTTTTCCTGGTGGTAGTGAGAAAATCTGAGCTGGCGATCAAGGGGTGTAGTGGCGCTAAAAAGGATTGTCGCACCAGGTGCCACCAGAGCTAAAGCCGACCCTGGGAAGGGAGCAAGACAGGTCCCATACAAAGGATGATCAGAGGTTTAGAAACAAAATCCGGGGCATTTTGCTTAGCCCTGAGAGATTATATATATATATATATATATTCAATGAAAAAACCATAGGTTATAGGCCATATATAGTTAGGAATTAGCATTTACAAAACCTTATTTTACTCGCATAAAACCATTGAAATTCCATATATAGTTAGCTAACTATAAGCGCTAACTATATATCGCGCACCCGCAATCCACTGCTGATGATGTCACATATTACATCATTCATGACATGGTCAGTGACATCACTGATGACATCACTGATTACAACATCCAGTGACTGTATGTTTCTGTAAAGTTAAAATATGTTTCACATATTGAAGAATGAGTGGATGTATAAGTGTCTGGATGAAGAATTTAGTAGGTGCATGACTGACTGTATGAGTGAGTGATTAAATGTGTCTCACTGAGTGCATGGGTTAGTGACTAAACTGTCTTAATTCGTGCATCAGTATGTTTGTTGTTGTGTAAACTGCTGCTTGTGTTGATCAGTAGCTATAAGAGTAGCCATATGGGTTATTGATTGGTTGCCCAAATATTTGAATGGGAGGCTGAGTGTGTGTGTGGGTGGCTGGGAGGTGCGTGACTCTGTGCATAGATGTGTAAGCAGTTGATTCACTAGGAGTATGAGTTCAAGAGTGCATGTGGAAACAGCTATATGAGCGGTTGACTGTGCATGGGTGTGTTGGTGAGTGAATGGATTTCTCATTGCTACATGTGCAAGTAAGTACGTATGTAAAACACAATACATGTGAGAGTTGAGATATATAAATAACTGAACATAAGAGCCAGTGAATGTGTGAGTGGCTGTATCGATCACTGTGAGCTTGTATCAGGGATTATATAAGAGAGTAAATATGTGTTATTATATGTTTGAATAAGTAAGATGTGTATAACTGTATAGTTGAGGAAATGGAGGTGTGATTGATTCTTTGCATGACTGACTAGGTGTGTGAGTAAGTCCATGGATGAGTGACAGTCTGTGAGTGTCTGTTTATACTGAGTGTATGTAAGGTTATATTAGAGTCTGAAGAGGTTCATTGTATTATCACATGAGTGATGTGATCAGTGATGACAAATGAGATGTCATCAGTGATGTCATTTGAGTTGTCATCAGTGATGTCATTTGAGATGTCATCATTGATATCATTTGAGTTGTCATCAGTGATGTCATTTGAGATGTCATCAGTGATGTCATCAGTGATGTCACTGACCATGTCATGAATGATGTAATATGTGACATCATCAGCAGTGGATTGCGGGTGCGCGATATATAGTTAGCGCTTATAGTTAGCTAACTATATATGGAATTTCAATGGTTTTATGCGAGTAAAATAAGGTTTTGTAAATGCTAATTCCTAACTATATATGGCCTATAACCTATGGTTTTTTCATTGAATTTTCAAGGTTTTGTAAATGCAAATTCCTAACTATATATCCACTATAACCTATGGTTTTTTCTGTGAATTTCATTGGTTTTTTAATAGCAAATATGAAAAGCTTTAAAATGTCAAGTACGTGATAGATAAAAACATTTTCGTATTTATGCACGCTGATGTGCTTTGAACGCTGCCCCCCCCCCTCCCCTCTTTTGCCTTTGTTAGTACTCTCTCTTTGCAGATACAGAAGGGTAGTTAACGCAGGCCTTTACCCCCGTTGTAATCCGTCGTACCTCCTTGTCTCTCCATTTGATTGATTGTTGTCCAAGCATTTACTGTTTTAGAATTGGTTCTCTTTGGATCATTCTCTATTTACAAACAAGCACAAAGTCGCAATACTCTGTTTAGTCTTTGCAGATAGTGAAAAATCGTGTAAAAAAATAAAAGTAATCGAGCAAAATCAGTAGGCCACTAATTGGATCTCTTTTTGACCTCGCTAAAATAGAAATATTAGGAACAACCCTTCTTGAGAAATACGAAAATAGTGAGATGAACTGAGCTCCACACCATGAGGGCTGCAAGACAGCTCGGCTCCATCACCCATCCCGCACAAAATAATGACAAACCCTATGCAAATATTAAAAATATAGACAACACACCAGCAAAGAAATAGGGTAAAACATTTTATTAAAAAACTATTTACATAACGTTGGTTTATAAGATGATGTCAGTAGTGGACCGATGTGTGAATAGATCGAAAACAGCACAAGGCTCCAAGATCCGGATAGCAAGCTCCTGGATGTTGGGTGCCATAGTTTAGAGTTCTGAATTTCAGCCTTTTTCAATGCCTGTGCTTTGTTGAATCAAAATGGCGGCTTGACACAAAGCTGACTCAAGCGTTGTTACTGATGCTATGCAGACCAAAACTGGTTTTCAGTTTGTACATTTTTCTAGATTTTTCAATCCAAGTTTGGTTGACTTTGTAGAACGATGGCTTCAGATTTTCAACATACGGTGTGGTGGCACTGACTGGGAGGGGGCGCTTCGCTCCTGCCCCCTCCCCAAGTAAGATTTTCATACGTGAAAGTACGTTAATGGTTTTGGTCCCCGAGATGCTTCGATGTCACTACCATTCTCAAATAGCATAAGTTCTGGATGTTGGGTGCCATAGTTAAGAGTTCTGAGCAGCGCTTGTAACACTGTCTGAAGCTTATTTCCTCCTACTGCAGCTTCACTATTCTCAAAGTAAGTGAGTGTCGTTTGTGGACCTGACTGCATTAGAAAACAATATGATATGTTACCTTCCTAAACAGCTTGACGGAGGCCCCTGAGGGGCGCTGTGATGGCCATGGACTCGGAGAAGACGCTTGGCTCCGACACCCTCCCCAAGTCTTATAGCACTGGTGTAGCCTGAGATCGCCCCCGACATAGGCGGCCGGCTCCCGGGGTCCGGCGGTACTTTTTGCCTTTTGATGACTCTTCAATTCTGGACCTTGTCCCACAATCCGTTTGACCTGAAGACAAGCTGTAGTGAGGCGCCCCTTTATCGTTTTAGTTGCCATTCCGCCCGCTTTTGCTACACTGTGCCTCTTCCGCCATTCAGCTGTTTTCCGCCCGCTCTTGCGACTACAGCGTCTCGCTCACCATGTAGTTGAGATGCGCCCGCTCTAGCGGTGCAGCGATAGGCGGCTGCCACAGGACTCTCAAAATGGCGGCCGGCTCTTCGGTTTTGGGCCTGGTCCACTAAAATGGCCCTGGGACACCTTGGAACTCGGACGCTTGTCTGCTAGGGCTTGGATCCCATTCTCGAAAAGCGTCCCCTCAGCCGTGAAGATTCTACAAAAGTCATGGGGGCCTCCGACTCCCGCAGGCTTCTGGTGGGGAGCGGCTGCCATGATTGCTCGTGGAATGGCCACGACGGAGCTACGAGATGGTAGTGGTCTCATGCTGACGCCAGCTTTAGTCTGAAACATCCAGAAACACTGTAGACTACCAATTCGATCAGTTCCGGTAGCGCCCCAACATGACCCGGAAGAGAAGAACTTGCCCTCCCCTCTTTGACTGATGGTTCTTGTTGCCTGTCCCCTCTGTTGTCATTTAACAGAACTTTTTGGACTGCTGAAAGGGGTTGTGTTCTGAACGCTGGTTGGTGGAGACATTTAGACTATATTCTTGACCTACGTTGTCGCGTAATGCGTTTTATGACACGCCGCGTTAGCGCACCCGGAAGTGATCCGAGGCGCGGCGCGCAGCGCGTAACGTAAGCATAACAGGTCATGTGACTTGTTAATAAAACTTTTCATTGGTTCATTTTACTTTTGTTAATTTAATGATGAAAAGCTTGGTCATATGACCTAAAAATTACGCTTTTTATTATTTTCGAACAATATTTTTTTTTCAAACATATGTTATAATATTCCAGGCTAATGTACTTTCCCGGAAAATTTACAACTGTCTGGCAAGTAAAATATATTCCTTTTTCGAGAAAAAGGGCGTTTCTTCCTTCCATGACGGAGCCGTTGAGTAAAAGAGATTCGGCCTGCTGTCTTAGTCGCCGATGCGCCTGATTATCAGATTCTTATCGATCACTTTATGTTGCAGACATGAAAAACACAACTGCCCGTGACCATTTATCTTTACTGCGTTCCTACATATTATACCTTTTATCCGTCATGTAATTGGACTGCTTTATTTCACTTGCCTTTTACTGATTCGAAAACAGTCACTAAAAGTAAAAACTTTACAAATGAAAATACTACTACCGTGTTTTGTTTTAAAAACCTTTATTGTGAAAATGTCAGTATACAAATACGGGCCTATAACCACGTGGGCCGGCCACGGAGCAAACTCAAATCGTATATGATGAGGAGACATTTACACTGTAGAAGAACGTAACGAGCGGGCCATTAGGTGACAAGAACAAAGGTGTCTAACAGTTGCGGTATCGGTGGACGTACATTTTGTAATTAAAATACGACAGGGCCACTTACAATAACATTTTCTAGATATACATTTGCGGGCAAAGAGTTACGAGTCCCATTTATACCGGCGCCATTTTGGGCGAGGCCGGGCAGGTCCAAGATATAGTCAAAATGTCTCCACCAACCATCGGCCAGACCAGAACCCCTTTCGGCCCTTTATGTTACAAGATGATGTCTTCCATTCAGAAAATATTGGTGGCAGCATTTTGAAAGGAAACAGAAACAGCCGTTCTCCTAGTGAGTTTCACATTGTTACATTTAGGAAGAATGTTGAAGAGTAGTATGTGGAAAATCTGAAGCCATTTTTCTACAAACTCTCAATCAGACTTGGATGGAAAAAAAAACCTGAAGAATGTACAAACTGAAAACCAATTTTTGTCTGTATAGCACCAACAGTAACGCTTGAGTCAGCTTTGTGTCAAGCCGCCATTTTCATTCAATCAATAGCGTCCCCCTGCACACATTCAGGGACCTGGTCGTGTCTTCAGATGAAACGCATTGTAGGAAAAGAAGCAGAAAGGAAAAGGAAAAAAGTTCCGCCGGACCTAGTGAAGCTGCAGCAGGTGCAAATAAGCTTCAGACAGTCTTACAAGCACTGCTCAGAACTCTCAACTGAGGCACTCAACATCCAGGACTTGCCATTCGGATCTTGGCGCCTTGTATTTTTGTTTTGTTTTTGATGGAAGGGAAAGAACAAAAAACAGACATTGAAAAAGGCTCAACAGTGCAGAGCGCCTTGTGCTGGTTCCGACCTATTCACACATCGGTCCGCTACTGACATCACCTCATAAACCAACGGGGCACCCCACGCCGACTTTCGGCGCAGCATTGTAGGATGGACACACCAGTGCGGCAATTTGATGGACACCACCTCGGTGCCATCCAGATCTCGGCGCGTTCATTCATTCAATAGCGTCCCCCTGCACACATTCAGGGACCTGGTCGTGTCTTCAGAAGAAACGCATTGTAGGAAAAGAAGCAGAAAGGAAAAGGCAACAAGTTCCGCCGGACCTAGTGAAGCTGCAGCAGGTGCAAATAAGCTTCAGACAGTTCTACAAGCACTGCTCAGAAATCTCAACTGAGGCACTCAACATCCAGGACTTGCCATTCGGATCTTGGCGCCTTGTGCTGGTTCCGACCTATTCACACATCAGTCCACTACTGACATCACCTCATAAGCCAACGGGGCACCCCACGCCGACTTCCGGCGCAGCATTGTAGGATGGCCACACCAGTGCAGCCACTTGCTGGACACCACCTCGGTGCCATCCGGATCTCAGCGCGTTCGAGTCACTGTGCCGGAAGAGTGACCGGAACTCAGCTGAACACGCCGTCTTTCGGCGCAGCATTGTAGGATGGCCACACCAGTACGGCAATTTGCTGGACACCACCTCGGCGCCATCCGGATCTCGGCGCGTTCGAGTCACTGTACCGCAACAGTGACCGCAATTCAGCTGGACACGCCGTCTTTCGGCGCAGCATTGTAGGATGGCCACACCAGTGCGGCAATTTGCTGGACACCACCTCGGTGCCATCCGGATCTCGGCGCGTTGTGCTGCCTTCGGCCTATTCGCACATCGGTCCGCTACTGACGCCGCCTCACGTGCCAACGGATTTTCTACGCTTTTTGTAGCCCTATGTCGCATAACAGGTCATGTGACTTGTTTATAAAACTTTTCATTGGTTCATTTTACTTTTGGTTTCCTAAAGATGGAAGGCTTGGTCATATGACCTAAAAATAACACTTTTCATTGGTTTAGAACATTTTTTTTTCCCAAACGATGAAAGCCCCACCTTGTTTCTGGATCATTCAGACTGAAGCTGGCGTCAGCATGAGAGCACCACCATCTCGTGGCTCCGTCGTGGTCATTCCGCGAGCAATCATGGCAGCCGCTCCCCACCGAAAGCCTGCGGGAGTTGGGAGCCCCCAAGACTTTTATACAATCTTCACGGCTGAGGGGACGCTTTTCGAGAATGGAGCCCAAGCCCTAGCAGGCAAGCATCCGACTTCCAAGGTGTCCCAGGGCCATTTCAGTGGACCAGGCCCAAAACCGAAGAGCCGTCCGCCATTTTAAGAGTCATGTGGCAGCCGCCTATCGCTGCACCGCAAGAGTGGGAACAACTCAACTACATGGTGAGCGAGACGCTGTAGTCGCAAGAGCGGGCGGTAAACAGCTGAATGGCCGCCACCTGGGGAGGCCCGTTCACGCCGCCTCCCCCCCCCCCCCGGGCCGCCGCACGCCAATTTTTGGAGCAGCATTGTAGGATACCAAAACCAGTGCGGCAGTTTACTGGACATCACCTGGGTGCCTGTCGTACATGTTGTGTCAGCCATGTGACACTGGACACAGACCGCTACTGACGAGGCCTCCCCCCGCACCACCCGGGACGCCCCACGCTGTTTTTCTGTGCTGCATTGTAGGATCCCTAAACCAGTGCGGCACCCAGGCGACATCACCTGGGTGCCGTCCAGAACTCTGCACGTTGTGCTGCCTTGGGACTATTCGCACAACAGACCGCTACTGACGAGGCCTCCCCCCGCCCCACCCGGGACGCCCCACGCCAATTTTCGGAGCAGCATTGTAGGATCCCTAAACCAGTGCGGCACCCAGGCGACATCACCTGGGTGCCGTCCAGAACTCTGCACGTTGTGCTGCCTTGGGACTATTCGCACAAAAGACAGCTTCTAACCATTGTTGCTTTTTGTGTTAATAAATGTTTAAATGTTTTTAGTTTTTGTTCTGTTCATTATCGTTAAAAGTTAATAAAGTTTTATAACCTTACTTTGTTGGAGTGTTATCTATTTTTTGAAAAACGGGTGAATGGGGCCTTGAATCGGGTTATTGTCATGTGTGGGCTTTGGAAGTGTGCTGCTGCAGGATCGGACATTTCAAACTCAAATGCACGTTCTTTTTCTTACCTTTCCGAAGCATGGAGCGCAATAGCAAGCAGAGAAAGGGTGATGCACGTGTTGAACACTACCTGACCTGGCAAGTTGCTGGCAGTGCCCCCCCGCCCGCTCCTGAAAGAGGGCACACACACACCGCCGCCCCGAGTACTTCAGAAATCTTTAAAAGACCATGCGCTTGTTCATGAGGCTTAAATGGTTTATCACCTCTTCTAGAACCCCTACATCGACCCTCTGACGTTTCATGGAAAAATTACCATGTAACACAATACCAAGCCCTATCAGCTGAAACCCCCAAGGAATCGTGGGGCATATTAGCAAGGGGGTTTATCTCCGCTTTTTTGGCTTTAAAAACCATGAAAGCGGAGATAAAATTATTTCCCTATTATCAAGCTGTCGCTAACACCAGTTAGTGACACCTAAAAGGAGATAGCGACCATCTTGGGCCCGGCTTTGCATGTCAGTGATACTTATCACTAATGACATGCAAAGTGGCGTGCCAAGATGTTAGCGACTGGAAACAGTCCCTAACATCGCTACCTTCTATTACCAACTTTTGGAGATATTCGCACTAAGCGCGAATATCTCCAAAAGCTAACACCTGCCCTGAGCAGGTTTTAGCCATGTTATCCAATGGGAGGTGGATAACATGGCTAAGAGCATTAGGTCGATAATACATGAATATCGCTGACTTTTCTGCGATAATAGCAAGGTTTATCTGCGATAAAAATCGCCGATGTGCGGCGATAATTTTTGTCTCTAAACAAGTTATAGACAAAAATTATCGCTAGTTGTTAGTAATATGCCCCCGGGTTTTTGCTTGCAGAAATCGGGAGGCGGGAGACTAGCACTGAAATCAGTACTCACACGCCTGAATCAGGAGGATTGGCATGTCTGAATTCTCTACAGCTGGGGCCATAAACTACATCCGCAGGGGTAGGTGATAGCCTGGGACCAGCCTGGCATCTAAAATGGCTGCCGTGCACGACAAAATTGTGGCATTCGAAAAAAGGCAAGATGGCGCAGCCGCTGGAAGAGATATATCAACATATATCAGCCTCCTCAGCCACCCTCAGGAAACATAGGGGATTAGGATATGTCTCCCGCACCCCCTTATACCTAGTACTTTAATTAACGAAGCACAAAATGGCGAATTCCCGTTTCGCTACCAGTTTGCGGCCCAGTTCGCGGCCCGTGAAGCGCTTCTACCGTGAAAAATCATTTTTTTTTTATTTTCCCCACGGGACCCTTTAATAACCCCAACAACATTCCTAGGGGGTCAAGAGGGGGATACCTTGCCCCCTTTCATTAAATTCACCCTTCATTTTTCACCTCTTCTTCTCTCTCGATCCTACCGAGAGACAAGATGGCGGCCGCTCCGGACTGTCACGCAGCAAAAAAAAAAAAAAAGCTCACGCACAGCCGCTGGAAGAGATGTATCAACATATATCAGCCTCCTCACCCACCCTCAGGAAACATAGGGGATTAGGATACGTCTCCCGTACCCACTTATAACTAGTAATTTAATTTACGAAGCACAAAATGGCGAATTCCCGTTTCGCTACCAGTTTGCGGCCCAGTTCGCGGCCCGTGAAGCGCTTCTACCGTGAAAAATCATTTTTTTTTTCTTTTCCCCACGGGTCCCTTTAATAACCCCAACAACATTCCTAGGGGGTCAAGAGGGGGATACCTTGCCCCCTTTCATTAAATTCACCCTTCGTTTTTCACCTCTTCTTCTCTCTCGATCCTACCGAGAGACAAGATGGCGGCCGCTCCGGACTGTTTAGAATGTTGACAGACACCGGAGAGCCAATCAGCTTTCTGCGCGCAAAGTTCCGATAAGCGAAAAGTAAGCGGACCGGATCGCTGCCCAGAGCGCTGTTACAGATATATATCTTGATTTAAACGTTAATTTCTCAAAAACTACTGGAGCACATATATTGAGACCTAGCAAAGGCACATCGGGCTAACAGTCCCTACAATTTTGCCAAGTTTCGTGCAAATCCATTCAGCCGTTCGAGCTAAAAGTGAGTCCAACCGCCCTATGGAAAACTCAATGCAAAAAACGCGTTTTGGGACCCCCCTTTTTTCTCAGCCCCCCCTTGACGAAACCCCACCAAATTTTCAGGAGCTGCTCAGAAACAAAATGTGCCATTTTCCTGAAAATTTCAGCCGATTCCATCCACAAACGCCAAAGTTATTAGACATAGAATTTTCAAAAGTCCCATAGGGAATTTATCCTAACTATATATACCTACTGGCGAACGCCAGTAGGTAATATATATAGTCTATAGAGATATATATATATATATATATATATATATATATATATATATATATATATATATATATATATATAACGTGTGTGTGTTTTTATAACATATGGTATGGCAGGAACTCGACCATGCCACCCTTGCTCTCTTCCCCAGTTTGTCTCCTCTACTGGGAGCGTGCAGTGGGCCTCCACGTGTGCTGCCTCACAAAAACAGATGTATTTATTTAATTATTTGTGACTGCAGTGGCTCCTGTGAAAGGAGATCATCTCTTTTTATTCTGCTTTGCGAAATGACATGACTTTGTCCCAAAATCCGGGACATGTATTTATAATTAAGAAAAGTGTGGGGACACTGGGACAGTCCTCTGAAAACGGGGACTGTCAGGATGCCCTACTCATGCACCTTAGGCCACTACAGGAGTCCAATCCCTGCACAACCCGCAGTTACAACAGCCACTGCATCCTGGTATCAGCCTTCGAGATTCAAGGCGCCGCGCCCTCCCCATTCATGCCACCCTGGAGCAGTCACTGAACGCCACACCCTGCTCTGGGTGAAAGGGCAAGGCCCAGGGGCGAGGTTTTTAAACATTTCCAAAAGCATGACACTTACAAATCGGACTGACAAGTTATTTAATGCAAGCTTCATCCATTGGAGTGACAGCTCGAGGACAGCGAGTGAGCGCGCTGCATTCCTGTCTCTCATCAGTATTAGAAGCACAGCAGCAGCGCCAGACCGGAAAGCACCGGGGGAGGACAACCTCAACCCAGCACTGCCGACCTCTGCAGGGCGGGGGCAGAAAACTGCACCATCGGAAACGCAGACATCAACCCCGAAAACGAGTGCAGGCGAACAATACAAAGCAACAGGCATACTGCAAAATACAAACAAATAATACGTCTAAAAGCAGGTCACCTGCATGCTAATAACTTGATGTTCATATGGTGCTTCACACCATACTACTGCCGCTTCTAAGTGCTGTAAATAACACATAGCGCTCCAATGCTCTCAATTAGCAGTGCCTGTTTTGTGAAGGTAAAGCCAAAGCCATGATGTCTCGTATTCTGGGGTGTAAAATCTCACCAAAGGGCGACACGGCGCCTGAGGGCGGGCGACGAGTCCATGGCATGCGAGTCTTTTACTTCAATCTGCCCGGAGGCCGGTTCCACCGTCCCTGCTAAACGAGGACCGCAATTCAGAGGGGCCAACATATCTGTCTTTCGAAAAGAGTCGCCATTATGGAGAGGCGACTACCAAGTACATACACATTAGGTGCGTGCATTGATTTGAATGTACAACTACAAGTTTACTATCAATGAAGACACCCCAAAAAGAACTTCAAGTCGGACTAGACACGGTGCCTATTTATTCCGGCAAACTTTTGAAAGCAAACAAAGGCGCTGTACTTTACAAAAGTGAATATTTGCCATATGTTTGCAGATTTCAAATCCGCTGTTCTGCAAGCTCTTCGATAATTTCGATCTCAGTCCCTTGCAAGCGGGTCTGGTGCCCATAGCGCTGCGAGGACTCCACCGGTACCGAGCAGCGGGAACCACCCAGGAGGGCAGGCACTGAACTTGTCCCACCCAGAGCAACCCGCATGCCACTTTCATGTCTGGTAGCCTGCAATGACACATGGATTGGTGAATGCTCGTCTATGCAGACACATGAAGCGACACATCCATGTTATGACAGGCACACAAATGCATGTATGTCTGCCAGTACAGGCACAGTAACAGATCCATATACGCTACTGCAGGCATAGGAACAGAGCCAAGTCTCCCACAGACACAGGCATGGATACAAATCTGTTACATGAAGTACCACTTGTCTGCTATTGCAGGCCCACGGATGGATACCCGTTTGTTACAAGAAATTGCCACATGTCGGTTTTAGATGCACAAGAATTAATACATGCGTAACACACGAGGGCGACACGTGTATTACAGACACAGGTTCTTCCAGGAATGGCAATGAACACGGAGATGGTATTACACACCTACCATCTCAGCAAACCCTTACCCACCACGCCTCGAACATACGGAGTGGTCTTAACACTTAGAAGCAGCACCTCATTGCGACCCACACTTCACTCACTTACTGGTCCTACTCCTGTTGCAGGAGTACATTCTACAGCAGCAGGCTCAATGCAAGAAGCAACGCAGCCTGCTGCACTGCCTGTGAACCTGGAGATTACTACTCGCTTATTACAGGGAACGGATCTGACAAACTGCTGTATCCAATGATGTAAAGATGGAAGGTCACGCACTCCCTAAGGAATAGGAAGGTAACTTTTTTTTTTTTTTTTTTTTTTTAACTACACGGACGACCTTTAGCTGGCTTTTACTATTGAGGACTCCACTGACTCAATCCAGAAATTCCAAGCCACTATGCTCCATATCCAGCATTGGATGGATCTCAACCATCTTAAACTCAACCCGGGCAAGAACAAATTCGTCTTGGTTGGGAAGGCCCAGACTTTCTGGGGCCCACACTATTGGCCGACCGAACTAGGACCACCCCCATCCCAATCGGTACAAAGCCTAGGAGTCAATATAAACTCTGACCTTTCACTTAGAGGCCAAGTGGGGGCAGTGGTATCCACTTGCTTCTTCCAGCTATGCAAAATCAGGAAGATCGCCCGCCTGCTAACCCACGCCGCCCTCATACAGGTGGTGATTGCCTTGGTACCCTCCCATCTTGACTTCTCGAACTCAATCTACCTAGGCCGGCCACTATTTCTACTTAAACGTCTCCAGATGGTGCAGAACCAAGCTGCAAGACTTGTTCACAAACAACCAAAATGGCAATCTGCTAGACTTTTACTAGTAAAACTTCAATGGCTCCTTATCGCACAACGGGCAGCTTTCAAGACAGGGTGCCTAATTTTCAAAGCCCTTCACTGTAGTAGTCCTAAATGTATCAATTGCATGATATTGAGGCATGTTCCGTCCCACAACCTGCGCTCAGCACACCTCCAGCTGCTAACCACCCCCACCTTCAAGCTCAAATGCCAGGGAGGATGTAGGTTCTCCTATCTGGGCCCCAAATTCTGGAACACCCTACCATTAGGGATACGATCATGTAACAACCTCCTGGGGTTTAGAAAAATGCTCACGACATAGCTGTTTGAGCAGGCTCATGCGTAATCTGCTGCTGCCTTGATATTGTCCAAAGCAAAGAGCCAAGAAACCTCCCAGTGTATGTGCGCTATAGAAATTTTTATTAGCATAACATAGCATAACATGCAATGTTTATGGTTAGTATAGATATATACTAAGGGAAGGTCTTCATTTGATTGATTGGGCAACCACTTATGGGTGAAATATTAATTCTGCAGGCATACTGAATCAGTATCAACAATATGATCGGTGTCACTCCTGTTGGAAGACTGTCGTGGCAAATTGGGACAACCTGTAAATGTTTCATAGCAGTTACTGTGTGTGCACCGCAGGCAAACCAAGCAGTGCGATCTATACACCACCTGGCATTTTGGTGTAATTCAGCTTGGCACCTATCACTCACCAGGATCATGCTAATGGAGTCATTATCTACTGATTTACATACGGTGCTTCTATGTGATCTGTATGCACATAACTGTGCATGGAGATGCCACCATTCATGATGGGAAGAGTCTCAGCGTTTCTGCTGCATGCACGCTGGATGCCCTATAATCTTTCAGCCAGCAGCATGACATCGATTTTAACCCCTTCGATGCTCATGACGAGCTCAGCTCGTCATGAGGCACGGTTGAGCTGTGCTGATGACGAGCTGAGCTCGTCATGAACAATGGTGAATCTGCAAGTGCAGCACCGGGGGGAAAAACCTCTAGCAGCTAAGGTGTTAAAACATTTACAGCCATGGCCGTATCAATTGATTTTAATGAGTACACGTCGCTTGCGGACTTGCGCTACGTGGAGTAAATGGTAAGCAGGCATATGAGGCTTTGAAGCACAAACCAAAGCTGGACAAGATAGCCCTGCGGAAAATGAATTCCTATCTGCGAGGGATGACAGCAGCAGGACCTCAAAGGATGTATACAGTGAGTGTCACAAGTCAGTGCTAGAACACATGCAGAGGGGTCCAAATTGGTGGTAAATGAAAGGTCACTTTTTTACAAGTCCTTTATAATATAGAATGTCGAGGTGGTACGGATGAAAAAACATTTAAGAGCATAACAATCCACCTGTAATTTCCTTTTTTATTTTACACAGTGATTTTTGAGCCAATGGCAGAGAAATGTAGTCACATTTCCTTCAGCATCCATCTGCTTGCATCCTTAATTCGACTAAGTTCCCACAGTCAAATCACCAAGAAATCAAAGTAAACACTGTCTGCGATAAAGAATGTGGAACTCAACGGGTCAAAGAGATATGCAAGGGGAGGGATAGAAATGGAAAGGTGGGCTAAAGGGGAGCAGGCAGCGAAGAAAGAAGGTGTAACCTTAGCGGAGGTGTCCGACTATACCTGTGCAGCTGCGTTAGTCACAGTAGATCATCTACACGCCTGATCCTCGACATCCCTTGCCGCAGCCACACTACACCCCACCTGAGAGACCTGCACTGGCTCCCCGTCAACAAGAGATCACCTTCAAGCTCCTCACCCACGCACACTAGGCACTCCACAGCACCAGACCAGCATACCTCAACAGACGACTCCGCTTTACACCCCCAACTGCCAGCTCAGCTCCGCCAACCTCGTCCTCGCCACAGTCCCCCGCATCCGAAGAGCGATCTCCAGCAGCAGATCATTCTCCCACCTCGCCACCAAGACCTGGAACACCCTCCCCATCCCCCTACGGCAGTCCCAGGACCTACTGACCTTCAGAAGACTCCTCAAGACCTGGCTATTTGAGCAGTAGCAGCAATCACCCCGCCCCCCAGAGCCTTGAGACCCTCATGGGTATGTAGTGCGCTTTACAAATGTTCTGCTAGATTGATTGATGACAGAAGCATCAACTGAAGTGAAGAAACCTTGAAGCACGATACACAATATTCACATGGTCTTTCGCCGCTGTGCACTGGGGAAGGACATTGCTAATGTGCTGGTGAAATTCATATGAATAAGGAAAGTAAATAATTTACTTGGGGGTGTAGTGTCCCCCTGCCAAGTGAACTCGTGACTTGGCCCTCTGTAGCGTGACAATATGCAACACTTTATATAAATCTTTAAAAAAGGCATTTTCAAATCCATCAGCCAAGTGTTCAGTTTTACAACTTTACAAAGAGCACTGCAACTATATTTTCACTGTGATGGGCACATGAAAAGCTCAACGGGACAGTCTCAGAGCGGGGTGGTTTCTCTATCTGTACAAAGTATGACCGTGTTTTTGTTGGCTCAGGTCTGCCTGGGAGAGCCACAGGAGTGGGAACAATGCACACATAATCCAGGAAACAGTTATGACTAAGGCTGAGGAAGGATTCTTGTACTGTGAAGAAGTCTGCTCCGGGACTCATCTGTGCAGCCCAGTTCTTGGCCCTCATGCTTTTTAGAACATTGGAATGTTGAGCGCTCCATAGCTTAAGTGCTGTTTCGTTAGGTTCAGGGGCATGTTGTTTCTTCACACATTCCAGATTACTTGTAGATCCACCAGTTCCCCACTGCACATCAAGCCTACATTCTCTACACACCAAGGATGTCAGATACCAAACTAAGAAAGTGCGGTCTGTGAACTCCTCCTAACCCTACCAACAGTAGTAAGTCACACCGTCGCGTGTGCCATTTAATCCTTCCATCTGGTTTACAATGACTGTTCTTAACCCGTTGAGTGCTTCGAACGTCCAACAGTCGTCGCATGCACTACCTCGCTTGTGCTGCGCACGACCGTTGGACGTCCGAATCCCGTTAGCGCAATCGAACGTCCGCACTGGGGCAGAATGTTTGTGCGCGCTTAACGGGTTAACAAAGGAAGAACCAAAACATGGGACTTCATCTGGAGTCTCCCAGTTCAACCTCTTCAGCTTACAAACGAGCAAAGTTATCTTGAGAATTCCTGTACATAGTTCCAGTCTCAGGACACTATCTTCACTCTTCCACAAGTGACTCGCAAAATGTGAGAGTGTCTGCATGGAGCACCCTTCATTATCCAGTCTAATTTAAAAGTAACTTACATGCACATTCATACTCCAGAGCAGTCTGAGTGACAAAGTACTTTTGTCAAAGTAACCGGTGTGAACCACGCACGAGCAGCGGCATGCCAAGTTCTACTATAATGGAGGGACTCCAGCATAAAATGGGTCTCTGATGTGTTATGAATACAATAGGTGTATCAGCTATTAAGACACAAAACTCTGATAACATCTCCCCACATACATGCTGGAAACCAGTTAGTAAAAGTGCAAGATATGCTCAACCACCACATCAGCTATTCACAGGATCTGCACAGTTAATCCACTTGGCAAGGATGGGTCACCAAGTCACTCTGCATCAGACTTAATTAGATATTGTAATTAAGGTGTTGGTTGGCTTTGGAACATGGTACCAGTAAATATTAAATCACTAAAATGGAAAAAAATTGTTAAGCAGAAAATGAAAATGCAAGACCAATTTTGGATAATAATAATAATAAAACAACACACATTTTGACTATGGGTATATAAAACACACACTGATATTCCAACACTACAGACTCCAGTTACAACACAGAGAAATAAACTAAAATCTTTCAGTTATGGCTTACAACTTCAATATTTGTAGTTCGGCTCATTTTTTTGGTCTACCAAAAATCTCAAGGTCTACAACTGTTAACATGCAGTTTTTCATAGACGCCTACCCAAATGACAAGACTGACTGCTTCATGTAATTAGAAAACGACATTACGGAAGCACTGAGGGGTTTAAATGAACCAGCAAAAGTACGATTTGGTCTTGAGTGGTCTCTTTGCTTCCAAGCAGAGCAGCGCTCAATGCAGAAGAAAAGCAGGAATCCAAAGGCTTCCATTATCCCAGAGACTCAGGTGACTGGAAATGGGGCCCACACCTTAACAGTACTAGCCCCTCCAACAGCATTTTTGGCTTCTCCTCTAAATACTAAATGTCCACTTTAATGCTTCTTATTTATAGCCACACTCCTTTGTTTTGACCTTCAAATCTTACAGGGAATTCACTTATGCGGTCTCTTTTTGCAAAGATGCTTGAAACAATGTTTTAGTTCTGTAACTAAAAGCACCATTCTGGCCAATTCATGCCTGGTAGCCAGCCTTATAGAGTTATAGAGTTAGTAACATACAATCATGTTACCACATTAATTTCTACTCTGTGGGTGATAAAAAATTGCATTTCTTTTCTGCGTGGCAGTGACAGACCGACTGAATGAGCCATCTACACCCAGTGAAGACTCCTGCCACCCATTAAACGAAATGCTTTTCAAGTCAGTCTGGTCATCTCTGCCTCACTGGCACTGGGGAAACAATTGAATAACCTCATATTAGAATCAGCAAAAGTGTTTCATTTTCCGTCTACCCTTTTGCCTAGAAGGCACACCTAATTATTAAGACAACCATTTCTTCAGGAGTTAAAGGTGATTTGTGCCGTCTTAAATATTTCATTTAAAATGTTTGCGCACCTTTGAGAGGGATCAGGGATTCAGCTGTTCCTGGACCAGTCAAACAATGTTGAAATTTAATTCAAACCATGTTTTAAACAGTATTAGGATGGTATTGACTATTTCCTTTAGACTGGAGTCAGAGTTGTAAACATAGATCGCCAAATTTGCCCTCGAGAAGAGGTATTTTCCTAAATAACGCTGTGTGCAGTCAATGACAATACAAATGAAACGCATGCATAAACGAATGAACTTCAAATATCTCAACAGTATGTACTACTAGTCTGCCTTGTTACACAGGTTCACACCGCAGTTAGCCCTCGATGCCACTGCGGTCATTACACATGGCTGATTTTCTCCATTTAGCATGGTCATGTCTGGGTCTGAAGGCATTCTGGCAACAACAACAAGTGGAGATTGTAATGAATGAAATGACAAAATACCAAAACTGAATTTAACTCATTGAGGGTGCTTTTTGGTATGCATTGCAAGGGTAGCCACCACCACAAGAAGATTCACTACCCTTCCGTTACTTGTTGTGAAAAGTAGGGTAACTCGCGAGCTGGTGAAGAGACCTCTGCCGAAGACCGAGATTTGGCTGCAAGACGTGGCATAGTGCAAGGTCTCTGCTGACACTTTTGCACAAATGCAACCGGTACAAACTAGACCGAAATGTACAGCGGGCTCTTAAGAAGTTATCTCGGCAAACAATCGAAGGACTTAGCGTAAGTGGGTGGATGGTGAAAGTGGTTATCCTGCCACATATGCAATGTTGGGAAGTAATGACATTGCTTCTGCCTCAATATTGCAGTCCACGATAAAGATGGGTAGCAATCTCTAGATCTGTCAATTAGAGGATTGTAATACCTCCATCTTATACGCTTCTAGACTGCTGTGTAAAATCGTATTGGTGATATGTATTTGATTTAAAACTTAAAGTTAAAAAACAATACCCACATTCTATGTTTGCAGAGGAACCATAAAAGCTGATAAAGCAGTTTTCACAGAGTTTCCTCAGCATCACACCTATGAACATGACAAGCCACAGATCTGATACGCAGCCCGCCTCTCCAGCATCCAGCTTCTATTAGGAAACCTCCTTGCCTTTGTAACTTTAGCCTGTGGGTGGGCATTAAAGCAGGGGTATTAAAGCTACAAACACTATCCTTTAAAGATTAGTAAGCAACATAAGAATTGACCCATAAAGACCTTGCAGTCCGGTTGTGGATCATTTTATTCCAATTGAGCATTATTAGTTAATTCTAGATAATAAATGTACAAAGTATAAAATATAAATATTTGATTCCTCCCACATATTTTATATGTTCGAAGCTAAGGTGAAACGGAAGCTGATATTTTCAATACACAGCGGGGAAATAGCATATCACCTCAAAATGAGCAGGCTCCCAATTCCCATCACATCTAATATTCCCATTTTCTGTGCTCACTTTTCAGGCAATGAATACTAAATTTAAAGCAAACAGAACAAGATGACGGACAGAGTGCTGAAACTTTTCACCACTCATCCCCAGTCACAGAACTGGGTTTAATCCATTGTTTTTTTGCTCACTTGGCCACAACAGTTTGGACCCAGCCATATGCAAATCAGTCTTAGCCCAGCCGAATTACCAGGCCAGGTTCTCCCTGGACCGGAAACAAGCATCCTAGGACCGGTTTCAGGGTATCTTTGCTCATCAGCCAGGCTAACTTGAATCCAGTGGCACACTGAGCAAGGAGCCCAAGTTGGGCATACCCTGGCCACTTAGGGTGAACATAGCAAACACAACAAGATGGACGAATTGTGTTTGCTATACTAAATTTAAAGAACATGTACTAACATATTTTACCAATAGACACAGAATGGTGAAAAAATGTGATACATTAGGCCAAGACTCTTTAGGGATTTTTGGAGAAGGTGCCTTCTTTCGCCCATCAACAGGATTAGAATAGTAAGACCTGTCTCCACAAAGAGAGAAATATACTTTTTTCAATGTGTCCCAGAATACATCTCCTCTAAGATACCATTGCCAAACTACACTTGTATCCTCAGTGGTCCATGATTACAAAGCCCCAAAAGATATGTAGGTTTCTTTCTTTGCATACGTGCAACTCATACTCTATTATAACCTCTGTACATAAAGAGACCTAAATTAGCTTGATGTCATTGGTAGCGACAGGGGAAAGTCAGCATAATTCAGAAACAGATTAGTTTGAACAACCAGATTACACGTGCATGTAATATTAGACGCCCCCAATAAAAAAAAATTTTTTTAAATGAGGTGTCTGAATTTCACAGGCTCCTGCAATTCAGAAAGTCACTGAAGACCTGGCTCTTTACCCATTAAATCACCTACCCACACACACACCAGTTTTAATCCGTTAGCGCCAGGACACCTCCGGGTAACAGA
This sequence comes from Lissotriton vulgaris, assembly GCF_964263255.1. Taxonomy (NCBI): domain Eukaryota; kingdom Metazoa; phylum Chordata; class Amphibia; order Caudata; family Salamandridae; genus Lissotriton; species Lissotriton vulgaris. The sequence goes on from NC_141689.1 coordinate 512,768,509, forward strand.
GCGCTCTAGAAATGTAAACAATAAATCAATAAAGAAGATGCACCATTTCAAAAGACAAGCACCGCATTTCAGGTAACCTCCTTCCTTCCCATTGCCTCACTGTACATGTTCCATAAACCCTTCCCGGGTTCTCGCACTTCGTTCAGTGCCCTGTTCTTTCCTAGACAGGGTAAGAGTAAACAAGACTCACAGATAGATACAAGCAATTACCATATAAGGAGACGAGTGACTATGAGAAATGGAGAGTCGTTGTCCGCTCACCCCACTGGGCATCCCGGACAGTGGGGTTACTCCTCTGTGGTCTCCATTTCAACAATTGAAGGTGGACTGTTTGCACCAGTTTCCAGTAACCCCAGATGTGGGTTCGCCTTTGTAGGTGCATTTGGTTTAATTTCTGGATGATGCGATTACATTGGAGTCGAATTAGTCAGCTACTTTCCTTGAAATTTTTTCCCCCCAAAGAGATGCCTCAGATATTAATATAGGGGTCAGAAGACCTAAACATGAGTCTTAAAATGAATTTTGTTTCGCTGTGTAAAAAAAGAAAAAAAAAGGGACAGTTGAAGGAACACTGTATACCTCCAGTCTAACTTTGATTTACAGCTCTTGCTACTTCGCTTTTAATACAGATTCCCGAGAAATATTTTATAGATCTAAAATTCACCAATACTTGAGATAGTGTCTTATTTGCGTGACGAATAGCTACCATCAATGAAGCACATTTACAAAGCATACAGGTGAGTAATGGTGGCCTTCCCATGTACATTTTCAAAGGGGTCCAAGTCAACATGAAAGTTGAAAAGCGGCTAGTTAAGCACTTGATAGCTGTCTAAGTTCGGTCACAAAGAATCCAATCCCTCATTTTTTGAAGAACTAATGACACTACATTGCCCTACATTCAAGTCCTTTGCTTCATTTATGAAGTCATGGGCAATTCCATCCACCCCAGAACTTTATTACTTAGAATTACACAACAAAATGGTGGAAAGAAGCCTCCTTGTGAATGTTACAGTCTGGCACGCGCATTCTGCTGTCCTAGGCACTTTGTTGGCGCACTCCAAAACGTACATTGATTTTGCACAGAAACTAATAAAACCTTGAGATTTAGATCAGATCAAGGAAGTCAAAGATGTTTGCAAAGAACACATTTTATACTGGTGTAGGCAATAAATATTGTGATTTGCATTTTTTATACGTGCACTTCCTGCAATTAACATGTCATTGCAGATCTTTCAGAAGGGTTGCTACACAGTTCCAAGATTGTCAGCACAGACGGGAGTCCGGGTCGATTTGTGGAGCTGTGCAGGGAATAAAGTGAATAAGTGATTTTTTTGTAGCGCTGCTCAACGCGAAAATGTGGGCGCTGTAGAAATATAACTAATTATATGTAACAATAATAGTAAAGAATAATGTGTTGACTTTTCGGCAGTTATTTCTCCTACACGTTTAGAGCTTGATAAGAACTGAATGCAGAATTACCATTTCTTTTATTGAGTATGTTTCAATGTCGACATAGGTATCGTCATCATAGCAGTAAAGAACACCCCCTGTAGCATTACAGCTCAAACTCACTGGCTTAAGGTAAAGATTGAAAAGTAAGGAGCTAGTGTGGAAACCTGGGGGACCTCATTACGCACAACAAAATACCCACGTCAAAAAAAGTATAGTTAAACCTGAAATGTCCAAGGAGTATTCCTTTAATAGGACGAAATCTCTCTCCCACCAGAGTTGGCATGTTTCATCATAAGGATTGTCCTCACACCGAAACAGCAGGTCACGGTGAGGGCTACAACGTCCACTCTAATTGGGAGGAGCGCTTCACATGTTTTAGTATGTTATGTTGTACCCTATGGAGTCCCCTTGGGGACATCACAAGCTACTGCAGATGAAGCCGATGAGACAGCGAATCTTTACGGGTGGTGATCGAGTCGATAAAAAGGGGACAAACCAGTTCAACATAGTGCCTTGGAAACTCATGTGGTGCTCGAGCATCAACAGTAGCCCCCGTGAACCACAATATCAAAAGTAATTGTCACCCCCCTCCCGCTCACTTCTTGCTTCAAGATGCTGTGGTAGAGGATCTGAAAGCGTGCTGGGTCCTGCTAACCATGCCCAGCACCAGTGCGCTTTCCCTTAACCTGTAAATGTGAATTGGCACACCCACTTGGTACATGCTTTTTAGACACTGTGAGGCCCAAGTATATTGTACCAGTGGAACCCAGGGCAGGGATGTTAAAGTGGTACCAGGACTGCAACACATTGTGCCACCCTGAGTTATCTGATTGAAACCGAAGTCTCCTCAGCCCTGCACAACCATCCTGCCTGCTCAAGTTCTAACCTGCACACACCATGTGTGACTGTGTTGCCTCACTGCATTTAATATACGTCAGTCACCTCTAAGGTAGGCCTCCTAGGTAGGCAGGATGCGTTATCTTTTATGTGTGAAGTATATGTGCAAGCATACATTGCCCTGTGGTAGCATTGTAAATGTAATGCTCCCGCAAGTGGTCGGCGGTCCATCAGATAACAAGGGCAGGCATACTGGCTTTGCCTATATGCCCAGCTCCATAATGGCACGGCCGATTTCTTTCATGTTTGGTGTCAAACACCGTGCTTTTTAATCCCAGACATGACGGTGGTGTTGAGGTTTAACCAGCATGTATTTAGGTGGCACTTCAGAAAGAGTCCACCAAGTTAACCCAGCGTTCTCGTGCCTTGGCGGGCTTTTACGAAGGTTTGCCGCCAAGCCAAAAGTCTGACCTCATAATGGGGAGTGTGTGCCACTCCCAGAGGACAGAGACAAAGACCCGTGTGAGCAGGAGGTGATACCTCCGCTCACACAGGATGGCTAGTTATTAAGACCAGTGAGGCGGTGCACCTCAAAGTCACCGTTTTTGGTGGGCAGACGGGAAATTAGCTTTACAGGAAGAGTCCACCTCCACAAGGCTGACCACAGCTCTAGGGTGTTACAGTAGAGGTGTACAGTCAAGGATGGCTTAACCAATCTTGAATTTAGGCTAGAAATCAGGTTCTGACTAGTTTTAGTGAAACACCCACAGGATGTTGTCACTACTGGGGCCGATTAGCCGCAGGACTAGATGCCCGTTGGCTACTAGTCCTCACATCCATTAACACCCCCAAAATCCAGGATTTGAGGGGCAGGCCAGACACCAGAACCTTAGATTCAACATGATATCAAGAAAAGACCCTTGTCCATGAAAATAGGCGCTAAGCTCCGCACCTGTGACAGACACCCTGCACCTGCTGGATTGCAACTCAACCAAGTCAAGAGATTGGTTCCACATGAAAGGCGGATCCCTCTGCAAACACCAGACTTCCCAAAAACTCCCTTGGGCTAGAGGAACTAGTTTCCTGCAGTCAGCCGACACAAACTGCAAAGTCCACGACCTCCAAGTCCTGCTCCAGAGCTGTCCAAGGTGGTTGCTCAAAGTCCTTGGGCAGGTGGCTTCTAGGAACTCTTTGCCACTCTCCCAAGACTGAGAGAAGGTGTACTGAGACAGTACCCAGGAACCATCTTTGTATATTATGCTAGTGTTACATGGTAAGGCACTTCTGCCATGCCACATAATACTTTCACCTTGCAACAACGAGGAGACATGAATCTGATGGACGAGTGTGCTATCCTTAGAGAGGTGTGAGTTTGTAGAGTATGGTCAGTGGTCTGTACCATGCTGATTATCTGTCTTCTCATTTGGTACATGTGACCAATGCCCAGTAAAGGTGCATGCATGTTAGACAACTAATGCAAGCAATTGTTGCTGCGTGCCCTCACAGGCAGCTAGTAACATATTTCAAGATTGTTGTCTGTTTGTTCAGGGTTCTCTCATTGTATCTGGATGCAAGAATATGTCTAATATCCTTTCTTGGATTTGCTTACATCTACATCAACAATGCAATGTACCTCTCCATGCTGCACAACAGGCAGTGCTGCATACTCAACAGGAGAAGCCGAAGACAGAGCTTGGAAAAAGAAACAAATATATTTTTCTCTGCTGCACTCGGTAAGCAGCAACGCCATGAAACCGTGGTAATCGGGGCTTTGGTGCACACTAGCCCATCGCAGAAGAAAGAATTTGGGATAGATTGTTCACCAGTGATTGTCCCCACAAGACTACCCATCCAACATCTAGCAACAAAGCTGTCATTAAACCACAGATTTTACTGGAGCAACTAAAAAGTCTCTTGCTTGAATGGATCAGAAATCCTGATACCAGGTGGACCTGACAATGACAACTGTCTCTTTGACTGGTCCAAGGGCTTGGCATCCGATAATTATATTTCAAAAACTTTTTTTTTTTAAACGGTGACTGATATTTGATACACATCTCTAATTTGCACTAAAAGTTAATGCTGTAGTTAGTGGAGCAAACTTGCAACTACCCTTACCATGGAAGATACAGACAATCATGCAAACTAACCAATGAGCAGACCGGAGAAAAACCTAGGTAATGGGTCAACTGGACTACGTACTCTAGTGGGGCTTACACTGGGTTCCACACAGTGGTGTAGCAATAGCCCCCGCAAACTCCCAGGGGCCCCCCTGGAACTCTGCACGGGCCCCTGGCCAGAGAGCTTCTAACCGAGTTTGGAGCGCGGGGCCCTCTCTATTTACTTTGCAGAGAGGCTCCTAAAGTTTTGTTGCCCAACTGGTTCCACGAAAAGTAATAGACACCTTATAAAAACTACAAAACTATGCTGCCAAACTCTGTTTTAGCCTCTGGAAAAAAGGCTACGTGAAATCAGCCTCAGAAGCACCTTTCTACTTCCTTGCAGATTCCAGTATTACATTTATAGTCCTGGGCACCACCCACGAGGCTTATTGAGACATGGGACCATCAAAATCCAGCACCACAATAAAATTCCAACTAGGAACGTTAAATGTACTAAGCAGACTCCCCATCCAACAAAAACATTCAACAGAAGATGGAGGCTGATCGCCGGTAACGAGGGCCCTAACTTTGGAAGGGCCTGAATGAATGCCGCGCAGAGGTACTTCCAATCGCATTCGTCTGGATTCCACTTCCCACAGGCTCCTGATATTCTTCAGTGCTTGTAGCAGCCACAAGGCTTCCTGCATCCACTGCATCACAAGTATGGCCATCAACTCCTCAAAAGGAGACAGGGGGCATTCTCTTTACATGCCTTGTGCCCCAGCATCCTTGCAGTGGCTCGGCACAGGCGGTCTTGAAAACCAAATATACTAGGCTGCCCCACCCCACTCAGGAACACGTCCCTCAAGGGGTTGGCCGACAGCGATGGAGCTTTCTTTGCATAGTCTGACTGTGGTTTCAGGTGTGAGGCCTTGAGCACAAACAGAACTATAAAAGATCCGGAGCTGATTCTATGGAGGTCAATGCCCAGCAGCAGCAGGGGGCTCAGACTGCCACTACTACTGCTTCATTTGAGATGGTGGTTGTAGGTGGGGTTCACCAGCACATATTTTTGGGGACCGGCATTTATTTGTCCTCAGACTAAGCCCCAGGGCAAGAGAGAGAGAGAGAGAAACTAACAAGGTGGAAAAGTTGGCCCACGCTTTGCTTTATGTTAAATGACAAGGTAGCGAAAGAATCCACCACTCAATGTGCTACATAATTTGCCTTTTAACGCTTCGCAATTTGGTTACGTTTGTGGCATATTTGTTCATTCATTTCTGCACAATTCCAATGTCTCCGAGTAGAACGACGACACATGTCCAAATTGATACTTAGAGACTGAATCAGGAATAACAAGGGACTCGGTATCAGGCCCATAAATGTGAAATATCACAGAGCCATTGAGAGGGAACTGTATGGAGTGAAGAAGACTTCCATCATACTAATTGACAGAAAATATTAAAGGATTTACTCCAACACATGAATAGCTTTTCACAAGAATAACAGGGCTCAACCTTTCTTACAAACAAGCAAAAATGATCAACCTCAATGGCAAGCGGAGCGGGACTGGGGACCAAGAGCAGTCCTGGTGAAAATTACCCGGCCCAGCTCAGCTCCCTTCGTCTTCTTCTGCAATCTCACTTTTTCCCCACTATCTATTCTCTCTCCTCACCCTCCCTAGTCGTTTTCTTTCTTCCATCCCCCACTGACTCAAACAAACTCAGCCCTGGACTTTCAAAACCGGCCTCCAAGGGCCCAATCCCAACAGGGAAATGCCTGGTACAATAAAAGGCCTGCCTGGGCCTCATGGCACAAGGAGAACATTTGAAAAATGAATCCACTGCAATGTTCAAGGACACAGGTATATATTTTTGTGACTTGACAACTGGGTTTTAATAGGAGGTGGGTGAGCACTGAAAACTCAAGACAGATGCCTGGTTCTAGCTCATCGTCCTCTTGGACCCACAAGCCCAAAACGAACCGAGATTTCATGTGGCTGCTGCCTGCCACCCACGCTCTAACCCAATGCCCCATAAAATAAAAAAAAAAACATCGAGTTTTCATTTAAAACAGGAGAGAGAAAGACATATCCATCCAGTGGCACAACGTGAAAAAGGAAACCCTTGGATTTTGCCGGCTTCCCCACTTGACCTAATTATGTGATTCTAGGCAAATATTTAATTTAACCATGGTTCCTTTTATCCTTGTTGCTTTTAAGAGTACTTTGAAATATGTACGTTCAGGCTCTGTACTATACAAGAACTTCTCGTGTCCAATTTAAATAGACTATCATGCTTCTCCATGTAAAAACCAACCCAGCATCTACGGTGCACATTACAACGGGCTTGTCTCTTAATTAGAGACTAATTTGCATATGGCTGCGTCCAAATTGTGCCTGCATGGAATGCAAAATATCGATGGACTGGGATGTAACCCGAGTAATATCCAGTGACTGGTATTAATTCAAGCATTCCATTGACTGCTTTTTTGTAAACTTTAGTGTGTTTGCATTGCCCGGGTGTGGTTCCTGTGCACACTGTCACAGGAACCAATCTTAAACTGGTTGATAAACCCTAACAATGTTGGATTGCTTGTGTTTCGGTTCAGGGAGGGCCTCACCTTATAGTTCGGGCTGAACTGTTCCCACTGGAGCAGGGTCAAGATTGCTTTGCATATGGCTGGGTCAAAACTAAGGAGGCATTATGTGCAAAAGAACAATAGACTGGGATGCCAACCGAGTAATTACTGTGGCTGATATTAATTCAAACATTCCATCCATCACTTTTTTGTATACTTTCTTAATTCACTACTGGCTTTGTTATCGTGGTGCGGTGGGGGCCATGACTATTGTTAAGTTCATGTTTAAAAAGTGTCCCTTTTAATAAAGGCCTAAATGGAACATGTCCTGTCTTTCTATCATCTCGAGTTAAAAAAATATGTACTGAACTGTAACCTCAGGTCTAGATACAAAAACATCCTCAGAATTCACAGTTTCAACCCGAAGAGAATAGGTGGGTCTAGATTTGTTGTATTGGCCCATAGGACTTGAAATCCCATGCCCCCAGAGACTCGATCTACCACGAATGACATGCATTTTCGCAAACTCTTGAAGAAGACTTGGCTCTTTCGTCAAGCCTATGATTACATTTTCTCTAGCCATATGCCAACTTCTACTGTCCAGCGCCAAGAAACCTCCCTGGTGAACAAGCGCTTTATAAAACTCATGTAACATAGCAAGCCTCTCAATGCAGTGACATTATATGATGTACGAGTTTAAAAATCTTCTGCATGTTAAAGAAAGACAGTTTGGGGAGGGATTTTGAAGAGTCTTTCTTATTTATATCTGGGGTTCGTTACACAGTTTGTATACCAAGCCTTTTCGGGGTTCGGCCCATGCACGGGCTCTTAGAGCGCAGTCAGACCCGGAGTTCGGCTCTCCCTGTTAATTTGTTTGCTCGCCCACCTCTAGCTTCAACCCAGAATCCAGGCACTGGGTGAAAGTAGGTATTTCCAAAGTCCTACTTTTTTCCTTACTCTGAACAGCAAGCACTGCATAACTAAATTGCTAAAAAACCAAAAACAGTAAGGGGACAATGTGCTCTTACTGTGAAAAGGAACACATTTGTAAAAGATTGGCATGTCCAATTAAACGCATTTGAGTACATTGAAGTGTACTTATCATAAAGGACACTTTATAGAAAGACTGCCATTTCAAGAGCATTCATTTAGAAGGAAGTAGACAACCCTGAAAAGAAATATACAGGTATGTCAGAAGAACTTAAAACCAGCGAGCACAGCACCTTGCAATGGCCCTGTACTGATCCATCTCTAAATAATTCACAGCCAGCAAGCAGGATACCCTGCAATGACATTTCACAGGTGCATCATAAAAGAACCACAACCAGATCATTCTGGAACCACACTCAACAGGAGTATCACAAAAGAAGCCACAACCAACCTGCAGAGCACCCAGTAAATGCACTGTACAGGTGCCTCACAGAAGAGCAAAGCCAGGTAGGACCACACACCGCACAGGTGCATCACTAAAGAACACAGAGACAGAAAAATAGCACCATGCATTCATCTGTACAGGTGCATCACAAAATAACCCACATCAGGCAAGCAGAGAACCCTCCAATGACACTAAACAAGTGCATCAATACAGAATACAGAGCAAGCAAGCAAAGCACCCGGCAGTATACGATACTGTAAAGAGGCACAATAAAAGAACCAACAGGAGGAACACCTCGCAATGGCGCTGAATCTATGAATCTTAAAATAACCCACATCTACCATGCAAAGCACTCAAAGACACGTAGAAAAGAAAAAAAAAAAGAGTACTGAAAAACTACATACAACCGGATGTCATATCAACTTGTAAGAATGCTATAAGGATGCGTCAAAAGAACGGGGTACCAGAGGACCCCCGACTAAAGTAAATTGGTGCATTACAAAAGAACGTACAACAAGCTAGCAATGCACACTGCACAGGTACATCATAGATAAATCATAATAAATCCAGCAAACAGAGCTCTCCGCTATGATAAGGTACAGGCACATCATAAAAGAACATAGACAGCAAGCACAAGAAGGACAAACTCCTGATGCATCATAATATAACCCACAGGTACAGTAACCTGCCATACATAGGCACCGAAGCATCATAAAATAAACCACACAGCACCCTGCAATACACTGTAAAAGCACATCACCTGACAACTCATAGCCAGCAAGCAGGACACCGTACAATAAAACTGTAAATGCACATCATAAATAGAACTTCAGCAAGCAGAACCCCCTAATGACCAAAGCCAGTAAATAAGCGCACTGCAAAATAACTTGCAGCCCGCATCAAAGTACATTGCATCGAAAAGGTTCAGAAGCATCATCAAATAAGTACTAAGCACAGAACTCTGCAATGGCATTCTGAAGATAAATGATAAAATAACCCACAACAAGCAAACACATCATCCTCCAATGACAGTGAAGCAGAAGCTTCAGTGTCACAGAAGTTGAATGACCTTCAACAGACCATGGCTCTGTATTTATGTGATTGAAGGTGGCGTTCTCCACGCATGACAATGCAATCTGGGGTGCACAAAACAGTATCTGCCTTTCTTAAACGCAGCCCTTCAGAACACTTCCTGGCTGTGATCAGACTCTGGACCGACACACTCAGCATCATGACAACCACGTGCTTGACTTTAACCCCAGTTAAGCTATTAACTTCTCTAGGGCGAGGGCCCTGTGTGTAAAATGTTACTCCACACCTCCTGGGTGTTGGCACCAGGAACTGGAACAGCAAGGGTTGCACACTCCCAGAAAAGGGGCTTTAGTTCAAGTCGAATAATGTTCTGGTTTCAGAGACATGGACACGTTTCTTGCCTCACAGGCGATAGATATCCTTACTCCGGGTCTGACATGAAGGCCTTTCCAACCAAACCTCTGCAGGAACGTGTGTTGGTCACCTAAGCTCCATGTCAGTGACTATAAACACGTCGGCCTGCTAAACTCCAACTCACTAACAGGGATGACTGGAGCAGGTTTTAGGAAGCGGCTAACCATATGCATTATGGTTTTATCAGAAAGGTTATAGCTCGCATGAAAAAACACCTTACATTGCTGTCCCGGACAGTATTTCATGATGCACTGTTGTGCGTTGGCGGGCACTCTTAAATCACCTCGCAGGGGGGAGGGGGGGGGGGTGCAGGGAGGCCCTGCAGTGCACACTGGCTGTGGAGGTGACAAGGGGGGCAAGGAGGCGGTGCCTTTGTTTGTCTTGTCACACCCTGTCATGGGTTGTTTGAAACAACACTGCGTGGAGGACCGGGAAGACAGAAAGAGCACACACAGGGCAAGAGAAAATACAAAAAACGTGATTAAGTTCGCATCCGGGGGTCACAGGCTACGAACTCTATCTGTCATGATGAAAATACTGTGTCGCTTTTACATTCCCACACGCACGGCAGGTCTGCCTTCACACACGGCACTGCCTCCCCTAGGTAAAGGCATGGGTAATTATGTTAAACGCGGCTCGTTATTTAAAAAGGCGGCGAGGGCCCTGAAGCGCGCAGCATTGGCCCAGCAGCAGGCATTATTCTGCTGTGATATCCGGCGACAGACCTGGCCGCCGGGACGTGTCTCTGGCAGACGGAGCCGTGAATCACCGGAAACCAGGGCTGCCTGGGGGCGGGTGACACGAAGCAGCTCTGGGGGCTCTTCCGCAGGGGCCACGGCAGGCCTTACAGGTACTGTGGCCCCCATCCCTTCACTCCGCGCGCATGTGCTTCCTGTCTCAGAGAGACAGTGGAACATGTAAAACCATCGCCCACAGCGACAAACTCCCTCAAAACAAGCAGGGCAGCCCCAGCTTTCTTGCTGCAAGGTGCAGATAGGACAGTGTGTGGTCTGCACTGTCTTAAAGTGTCACGTGCGGTGCTACCAGGGCGTGCAGCCCGGACTAACATGTTCATGAATGTGATCAGCACCTCTTCCAGCAGGTTTAGCTGCGGGGTTCACCGGAGCCTGAGAGGGAGCCCCGCAGCGCAGATCTCCGGTGGGGATCCCACGTGTGACTTGCCGCGGGCACCCTGGGAGATCACACACCGGATGCTCGGGTCAGATGAGCCGTGCCTCCACCCACGGATTGGGGGGGGAGGGATGGGGAGGATAAACTCTTCTGCACGGCTCCCTCGCGGCGGCACACACCGTGAAGGATCCCGGCTGATCCACCGAGGAGAGGGAGTCCCGCGCCCGCAGAGGCAATCTACAGACCCACCTGCCAGGGCTTTGCGCCCGAGGAAGCCGCAGCACACCTGTGACTCAATGCGCGTGACCTTCCGCAGACCAGCAGCCCCCACGCCTGCACCCCTTGACTTGCAGTGGGGCTTCACGAGTCGCACCTTGAGGGCGCACAGGAGGGGCCACAACTCATTTAAAACCACTTTCATACATTGAGCGGGGTAGCAAAGCACAAAACACCCCCGGTACACAAAGTAAAACCACAGGCTCTCCTTGATAATGCAGGGATATATAGCACAGGGTTGATGTGGGGGCGCCAGCCTACTATCTGCTTTACTTACAGCCATAGCGGGGTCGGAGCAGGGAGGCGCGCAGCTCCTCATGCTGCATCCTGTGTCTGCGCTGATGCCCAAACTTCAGCAGCTGCTCCCGCAACCAATGACCGAGCCGGGCTCTCCTCCGAGGTCCTCTCCGGGCCTCCGCCGAGCTCTGCCCCCGCCTGTTGCGCTCTGCGCCGCGCTGCTCCCGGAGCTCTGCTGAGCCTGCGGCGTGAGTGCGCGTGTGAGCCCGGCAGCACCCTCCTCCTACTCCTCTCAGCCGGCGGCACACGGGCACTTCCCACGGCGTCTCACTCACGGCCCCGTTATTCAGGTTAGCACAGCACAGTGACACCTGCTGGCAGCCGCGGGCACTGCAGCTCGAGGGTGGACGGCCGCGCCTCCAGTGTATCTGCCCTTGGCTGCGGGACACGCTATTTATTTTTTTTAAATTTATTTTATGCGTACTTAACCCGAAGCTGCCAGAGCGCTTCACAATAGTAACTGAAATGATACATAAGGAGAACATTACAAGTGAGCATGTTACAAAAGCAAACGTCACGTTACACGAGGCAATAGTGACAATTGTGCATGTATCAAGAGCAAACAAAATACAATTGGTGGCAAACGATACGTTACATGAGGAAAAAAAAAGTGACGTGTGTGCATGTTACAAAAGCGTACAAAGTAAAAATAGAGGTATAAAAACTTCAATAAAATGCAGATACTCAAAACACAAGAACAAACGTGCGTTACATGAGGCAATGGTGGCAATTGTGCATGTATCAGAGGCAAACAAAATACAAGAGGTAGCAAACGATAAATTGCACGAGGAAAAGTGACGTGTGCATGTTATAAAAAAGTACACAATACAAGTATAAGTGTAATACTGCAATAAATGGCAGGCACTCAGACTACAAGAACACACTGGGAAGGCACTCCTATAGTCATGGAGAAAGACCGGTTGCACATTACTTGGGCCTGTGGTGTAATCTATGCTCCTCTTTGAGGAAGGTTTAAGGTGCAGTTTCCGAGGCTTTGAATTGTAGTATTTGGGACATGGAATGCCTGTCAATGTTCTTTAGGGTCGTCGAGGTTTTGGTTCAAATATGTCATTCTCTTTTCTGCCATTTGTGCTCTGAGGCAAAGGATTTTTGATTTGCTAGGTTCAACAAATCACTTTGCAAAACTCAAAATCAGCCACGTGACAAAACTCTGGCAAACAAAACTAGAATCAGGGTACACACCTACCCTTATCTAAAGGCCCTCCTTTGAGTCACTAAGACCACCCCTTAAGAGAAAGAGCCACACTGCCTCCAGCTCACATACTAATTAGTTTCTATACCACAGAATTAACTAATCTGAGCTCGTCAAAAGTGACTAAACAAAGGAAAGTCTCATACTATAAATGTCATTAAAGGACATGCAAGCTGTGCTGGTTGGAGGGTATGGGTTGTGATTGTGGCCTACGAGAGGCGTTTTTTTTTATATTGTTTATTACGAGTAGCGGATTGTTCTTGTATTGTCTGCCATTCATGTGGGTGTAGGAGGCACGAATAGTTGGGTGGGTATTGTCAAAAGCATCTGATATATTTGTGTGGAGAAATGGATCTGTTTATAAGTAGGTGTGAGCCTGCATATTCTGTTTGGGGAAAAGTTACATCTTAACCACCTTCCTCAATTTTAAGAGATTTTGGATATTTTTTGTCTTTTCCATAAGGAAATGCAATCATTTTGCTGCTTGTAAGAAGAATTCTGTGTCAGGACTGGAGGCGAGGATTATGCCTTCTCTCTTCACTTTTATTAACAGCAGCCAAAACAACATATAACAACTACATTTCCCATGAAACCTTGGGAAAAGGTAGTAAGAAACAAAACTGTCCAATTAGTAGCAGACTTGGATCCTCCAATCAAGGGCATTGCAGACCAACGTACTCTGTCCCCACTGGCTTCCCATCCTCGTTCTTCGCTGCTGTGCAGCCGAGCTTAGTGTTTTTGCTCCTTTCATAATGCGCTGTGTTGGGTTTAAACTTTATTGCATTGTAATGTAATTATTTTATACACACTTTTTATTAAGCATGGGCGGAAAATCCGTTACGCTCGCGGATTTTTCGGATTTTCGGTAAATTCGCAATCCGCGAGATTCGCGAATTTCCCGCAAAATCCGCAAATCCGCGAGCAGCGGATTTTATGGCTTGCTCGCACTGTTCGCGTGAGTTCGCGGCTTCCCAGTTCAACTTCGCACCCCGCGAATAAGCGCTAAATTGCAGAAATACGATCTTAGCAAAACTGAAACTACTTACCAGGTTCAAAAGTTCAAGCTCATCATTAGTAGCCATTTCCTGTAGTGCTTCCTGAGGGGCCCCTCCAGAGTTCAGTTGCCTACTTGCAACTATTATGTGACCCTGCTCTGACCCTCAGAATAGTTACACAAAGGTCCTAAATTACAGCTAAAGCAGACAAGCAGGAGCCAGGCTGGAAGTTCAAATCCAGTGACACATTAATCAGCCCCTAATTCATTATTGTCAGTTGGGGCAGGGCAGGTGTTGTAACTAATTTTGCAACAATGAAAGCACTTAGCAAGTGCAAAAGATCACTAATCAGGAAGCACTAAAGAAGCAGGTGCCAGCTAAAAAAATATTCTGTGACACATTAATCAGCCCCAAATTAATTCAGGTCACTTGAGGCAGGGAAGGTGTGCTTTGCTTTGCCACAATAATGTACACTGGACAACCAGAGGGTGCTGTGAGGAAACAGAGGGTGGCATGGGTGGGCCAGAGGGTGGCATGAGTAGTCAGAGAGTGGCAGTGGTGACAGAGAGTGGCAGTGATGAAGAAGAGTGTTCCAAACAGGCTGGACACGTAGAAACAACAAGTTCGCAAAACTTGCGACCCGACAGGTAAGTTCGCGTTTGCGAAATTGTACAAAACCCTCGCGAACTGGCAGAAACCCGCGCGAACACAAAAAAAAAATCCGCAAATTCGCGAGAATTCGCGGATTTTGTGGATTGCGAGTTCGCAAATCCGCAAAATTCGCGAACGCGAGATTTGCAAAATTCGCCCATGCTTACTTTTTTTAAAGTTTCTATTGTGGTAGTTACTTGACTATTGCTTTACAAGTTATTTGTGCTGTCATGTGTAGGCATCCAATGCCTTAATTGGTTGCAGGATTGTTTCTTTTCCTAGGCGGCTCCGCCGTATCTTTGTGTTTTTTCTTCGTTTTCATATTAGTGTTTTCTGACTAGGGAGCGTTTCCTCTCCTGTGCAGTCTTCTCTGCCTGGTTCTGAGGCTCGGCGCTGACCTCCCGCCACCAAGGGGCGCCGGAGTCTGTGCTCAATGGGGAGTGCGCATTCGAATCCCGGAGAGGATCGAACGGCACGCCGTAGTTTCCAGAGCTGTGTGTTGCCTGAGGAAGACGCCTAACGGCTGTACGATCATGCTGCTGCCCACTATGATTCAATTGAGGACAGGGTTTTTTAGAGTGAGGGAAATACTGGGCGCACTGCTCACGGTTAAAGCGCAGAAGGTGTCAATGCTGGTGTATTGACAATAGTCAAGTCAAGTCAAGTCAATAAATTTATATAGCGCGCTACATACCCAGAGGGTCTCAAGGCGCTTGAAGAAGGGTGGGGAATTACTTGTCAAATATCCATGTTTTAAGTTGCTTTCTGAATGCTAGGTGGTTCTGAGTAAGGCGAAGGTGAGAGGGAAGTGAGTTCCAGGTTTTAGCTGCCAGGAAGGAGAAGGATCTACCTCCCATGGTGGTTTTGTTGATGCGAGGTACAGTGGCAAGGGCTTGGTTGGAGGATCGTAGCTGGCGGGAGGGGGTGTAGAAGGACAGTCGTGTGTTGAGGCATTCGGGTCCGATTTCGTAGAGTGCTTTGTGTGCGTGGGTTAGGAGCCGGAAAGTAATCCTCTTATTGACGGGGAGCCAGTGGAGGTTTTTCAGGTGACCAGAGATGTGTTCTTTACGCGGGATGTCTAATACGATCCTGGCTGAAGCGTTCTGGATGCGTTGGAGTTTTTTCTGGAGTTTTGCGGTGGTACCGGCATAAAGGGTGTTTCCGTAGTCAAGTCGGCTCGTGACCAGAGCGTGGGTGACCGTTTTTCTAGTTTCGGTGGGGATCCAGCAAAATGTTTTTTTGAGCATGCGAAGAATGTTGAAGCAAGATGAAGAAACGGCGTTGACTTGCCTGTTCATCGAGAGTGAGGAATCCAGGATGACGCCCAGGTTCCGTGCGTGGTCCGTCGGGATGGGGGCTTTTCCAAGGGCCTCTGGCCACCAGGAGTCGTCCCAGGCGGAGGGGGAGGTGCCTAGGATGAGGACTTCTGTTTTGTCTGAGTTTAGTTTCAGACGGCTGTGCTTCATCCATTCGGCTACTTCTTTCATTCCTTCATGTAGGTTGGTTTTGGCAGTGTTCGGGTCTTTGGTGAGTGAGAGGATCAGTTGAGTGTCGTCGGCGTAGGAGATGATGTTGAGGTTGTGTTGGCGTGCGATGACCGCGAGGGGACTCATGTATACGTTGAAGAGGGTGGGGCTGAGTGAAGATCCTTGTGGTACGCCGCAGATGACTTCAGTGGCCTCTGACTTGAATGGTGGGAGGCGGACTCTCTGGGTTCTTCCGGTGAGGAACGAGGTGATCCAGTCCAGTGCTTTTCCTTGGATTCCGACGTTTCTGAGGCGTTGTAGCAGGGTGTTATGACAGACCGTGTCGAAGGCTGCGGAGAGGTCGAGGAGGATGAGGGCGACTGTGTCTCCATTGTCCAGTAGGGTTCGAATGACGTCTGTTGCTGCGATGAGGGCGGTTTCAGTGCTGTGCTTGGCTCGGAAGCCGGATTGTGAGGAGTCGAGGGATTTGTTGGTTTCGAGGAATGCGGCGAGCTGGTTGTTGACCGCTTTCTCGATGACTTTGGCCGGGAATGGAAGGAGTGAGATAGGGCGGTAGTTTTTGAGTTCGGTGGGGTCAGCTGTGGGTTTCTTCAGGAGGGCGCTGAGTTCGGCATATTTCCAGCTTTCCGGGAAGGTTGCGGAGTTGAGGGAGCAATTGATGACGTCTCGGAGGTGCAGTGCTATAATGGAGTCTGCTTTGTTAAAGATGTGGTGAGGGCAAGGGTCTGTGGGGGATCCTGAGTGGATAGAGTTCATCAGCCGGATGGTGTCCTCAGTGGAGATTGGCTTCCAGTCATTGAGGATGTTCAGGGGGGGTGGGGGTCCTGCAGGGGGTTGGGTGGGTTGGTCTTCGGGTCGGTTGTCGAAGCTGTTGTGGATGTCTGCAATTTTGTTGTGGAAGAATGAGGCTAGGGAGTCGCAGAGGGCTTGAGAGGGGGTGATGTCGTTGGAGTTGGCTGAGGGGTTGGTAAATTCCTTGACGATGTTGAATAGTTCCTTGCTGTTGCGGGCGTTGTTATCTAGTCGGTCCTTGAAAGCGGCTTTCTTGGCATTTCGGATCAGTTGGTGGTGTATGCGGGTGGCGTTTTTGAAGGCGTCCTTGGTGCTGGTGGTTGGGTCTTTTTTCCAGGCCTTCTCCAGGGAGCGGCAGAGTTTCTTGGATTTCTTAAGATCATCGTTGAACCAGGAGGCCTTCTTGCTGCCTAGTTTGATTTGTCGTTTTTTCAGTGGTGCTAGGATGTCGGCACTGTAGGATAACCATTGGGTGAGGTTAGTGGCTGCTTGGTCGGGGTTTGAGGAGAGGGCTGGGGGGTTTTGAAGAAGCGATGAGGAGATCTGGTCGATGGTGATTTTGTTCCAGTTTCTTTGCATAGTGGGTTGGGGGTGGTTGTTGGATGGGGGCTTGTTGTAGGTGAAGTGAACGCAGCTGTGGTCAGTCCAAAGGAGAGCTGTGGTGTGGCTGAAGGAGACATGTTTGCTGGAGGTGAAGATAGGGTCGAGTGTGTGACCTGCGATGTGGGTGGGGGTAGTGACAAGTTGTTTGAGTCCGAGGTTGGCGAGGTTGTCCACAAGGGTGGTGGTGTTGCGGTCGTTGTTCTTTTCAAGGTGAAAATTGAGGTCTCCCAAAAGGATGTAATCCTCGGAGGGGAGCGCGTGTGGAGTGATGAAGTCTGTGATGTCTTCACTAAATTGTGCGCGGGGTCCTGGTGGCCTGTAAAAGAGGGTGCCTCTGAGTGTGGTCTTGGGGTCGATGTGGATTTGGATGTGAAGGTGTTCAGTGTTGGCGAGATTGGCGTCTGAGCTGGTTGAGATGCGGATGGATTTCTTATGGACGATAGCGATGCCTCCTCCTGTGTGGCCGGTACGGTCCTTGCGAATGATCTTATAGCCTTCCGGGATGGCAATGGTGATGTATAGGTGCAAACTGGTGAGGGGAGAAGCCCTATAACCCCTCCAAGAACGTGTGATGAGAAACACACGCTACACAAAGGTAAACAAAAAACCTGTTGCACACTAAATTATGAAAGTACAGAAAATGGGTGTCTCAATGGACACTTAAAAGTTCAAATTTCCGACGTTGGAAAAAAGACCACCAGTAGTTCGGCTCCTCTTTTATTGTATTTGTATGGCCAGCCGACACGTGTTTTGTCGCAAAGGAATACAATAATTCCGCGACTCCTCAGGGCTGAAGTTAATGGGTGGTGAACCGCAGGTCGCTGTGTGGTATAGGCGTCCACTTGACAAATCACGGGGAGTGTGGAGGCTCCCCAAACATTAGATGCCCCGTAATACGGGGAAAGCCGGCAGGACGAGTATTCCTGTGGAGTGGTTCCGGGTCCTACACTTCCTCCACTCTCAGTCTTCCAACCAGAAAGATTTCAAAAATTAATCAAAAATTGAGACATTCCCTCACAAAACCTCAGATCTCAGTCACACAATTGGCCCGGATTGTGTGTCTTCTCTCCGCCTCCATCCAGGCCTTCTTCCTGGGCCCTCTACATTATCGAGCGATTCAACACCTCAAAGAAACTCACTTACAGAGAGGCCGTCCCTACTCTTACAAAGTTCCTCTGTCAGAGGAAACCCAGGAGGAGATCACATGGTGGATAGAACACATGGATGCCTGGAACGGCTGGGCAATATTCGGGTCTGCCCCAGACTTTGTGATAGAATCCGTTGTCAGCAGACAAGACTGGGGGGCCAGATGCAGTGAGTGTTCCACAGGTGGATTGTGGCCTCCTCAAGAACAGAGGTTACATATCAACTGCTTAGAACTCCTGGCAAGCTCTTTCGCCATTCGGTGTTGTACGAGAGACTCCGTCCAGTCTTCTGTCCCCTTAAAGATGGACAATATCTCTGCAGTCCGATATATCAATCGTTTAGGGGCATGAGATCCAAAGCCCTTTCGGGCTTGGCCACCGGCTTTTGGCAGTACTGCCTGGAACATCAGGTGTCAGTCACAGCGGGTAGCTTCCCGGTCGAGAGAACCTGCGAGCGGACTTCCAATCCCGCAACTTCAGGGATTCCAGTTTCTGGAAGCTCGGTCCCGACCTTGAATGACATTTGGGGTCCTTTTTCAATGGACCTTTTTGCTTCGATATTAGACAATCAACTTCCGTGGTTCTTCAGCTGGAGGCCGGATCCGTTGGCAGTGGCCACGGATGCCTTTCAAGACTGGAGTCTGGAGCAGGGATATGCGTTCCCTCCATTTGCGATGATAACAAGGGTGATGGCCCGAGTCAGGAGACAATGGCCAGAGATTATAATGATCACTCCTCTGTGGAGAACACAAGTTTGGTTTTCAGTTCTTCTGGAACTTTCTTGGGATTCTCCAATCCTACTCCCCCAGTTTCCGTCTCTTCTCCTGAGTCCCAATTGAGCTCCTATTCTTATGATTGTGGAGAACTCGTTGTGGCTCATGGCATGATGGATTACAGGAGATGATGGGAAGTCCCAGGCCTTTCAGAAAAAGCTGAAGCATTCATGTCCAAGGCTTGGGCGACCGTACAGTCAAGCAGTACATGTCCGCATGGGACAGATAGTCCTGTTGGTTTATGCGACAGAGTCATAATCCCATGGGCGCAGGAGTAGTCCATATTCTGAATTTCCTGGCCCATTTAGCCTTGGAGCGATTCGCTTACAGGTCGATAAATACCTTTCGATCAGCCATTTCAGCCGGCCACATACTGCTTAACAGCTCGGCGGTTGGAGAATATCCTCTTGTTTGTAGGCTCCTACGAGGCATCAGAATGTCCCTTCCTCCGGAACCCTGGTACTCATCCCTTTGGGACGTGAATCAGGTTCTCAACCTGTTTCTGTCCTGGCAACCTAATCGGTTTCTGTTGCGGAAAGAGTTGTCTGCCAAACTAGCCATGCTGCTCTGACTCATTTGCTGCTGCCGCGTCTCAGATGTGGGAGCGTTGGATATCACAAGCAGCCTGTTCACCCCTAATGGGGTGACTTTCATCCTTCACAGATGGAAAAAGTGCCACACAAGAGTGATCATCTATCTGGAATTCCCAGACTCCCCGAAGCTGTATGTGGTCCGCTGTTTGAAGGCTTATGAGGAAATGACGGAGGAATTCCGTTCCTTGGGAAAGCGGCAACTCCTTATTGCGTTATGCAAGCCTTTTAAAGCAGTATCTTCCCCCACAATAGCCAGATGGGTTAGATGGGTTATGCAAGAGGCAGGAATTATCCTTAATGATTTTGTAGCCCACTCAACTCGACGGGTCATGGCATCTAAGGCTTTTGGCTTAGGTGCCCGTTTGGAGGACATCCTCAACACAGCGGACTGGTCTTCGAATTCCACATTTAAAAGGTTCTACTTCAAGCCTGTGATGGATATGGCCCACCTCATGGTGAGCAAGCTTTAAACTAGCATAATCCTCACCTCCAGTCCTGACGTAGAATGAAAAATCTCCTAGCTATCATAACAGAAAGTTTCAATTCTATTAAGTACTTGGAGGCGAGGATTATCCCACCCTAGAGATTTCAGATGAACATTGCCCTCTACATATCAGAGTAAGTAAAACTGTTTTAAACACTGTATTGTTTGGAACAATAGTGTAATGTAATTGCTTTACGTCTCACTGATTTTATCCACAGGCTTTCCTTGTCTGAATAATTGATGATGTTTCCTGGTTTTCTTGTAGGATCTAAAACAAACAAACAAGAGTCATGAATGTGAGCTACCGGCTGACTTCGCACTTCAAAAGAGGATGGGAAGCCAGTAGGGACAGAGTATCTTGGTCTGCAATGCCCCTGAATGGAGGATCCAAGTCTGCTACTGATTGGACAGTTTTGCTTCTTACTACCTTTTCCCAAGGTTTCATAGGAAATGTAGTTGTTATATGTTTTTTTGGCAGCTGTTAATAAAAGTGAAGAGAGAAGGCATAATCCTTGCCTCCGAGTACTTAATAGAATTGAAACCTTCTGTTACGATAGCCAGGAAATTTTTCATTCTGTTCCACTGGTCCATTTCTGCCTGTAGGCAAGGATCAGTTGAAGCGTCAGTCCAGAGGAAAAGAGCTCTATTCAATTAGTACTTTTGAAGGTTTTCTTGCATGAAGATTATGCTCATGTCGTAGATGTCTAATTGAGAAATGCAGAGTGCTTTGTAGTTTGAGTGTCTGGCCCTTTGGAACCAGTGAAGTTATTGGAGCAGCATTGATGTGATGCGTTACCATAGGTGAAGGTGTAGGCGTTGTCTTAATGCCGCATATTGGATAATTTGTCATCTTTGGATGAGAAAGACGGGCCCTTATATAGGGAACATTTGTTGACTTAAACAAGACACAACAAGGGTGATAGAGGCCTGAAACGTCTGTGGGAATCCTAGATGAGGAAAGAGGAATCAAAGACTTAACAAAATGCAGGACGCATGTCTTGTGACTTGGCTCATTTGATAAATTTGTCAAAGACTGGAATCTATGATCATGCTCAGATTTCCTATTTCAGCTCATGTTGCTGGTGGTGATTACTAGGGTCAGACAGTGGCAGGTTGGTAGTTCTTCCATTTTCTGCAGGTTAGGATTTCAGTTTTTGAAGATCCGAATTTCTGGTGATTACTCAGGATAAAGGATGATTTCTGAGACATCAGCAACAATACTGTCTTTTGGAGAAGAAGCTAAGCAAGAGGACTCATTTCCTATAATCCATCTGCACAGGAAGTGACATCTCTGGATTTCGCATCATCCATCTGCACAGGAAACAACATCACTGGTTTGCTCCAAAAAACGCCTTTAAAAGAAGAAAGCATACATGAGGAGAAATGTCCTATCCTTGGAGTATTTCAGAATTAGGATGATCTCTGAGCCATCAGGAACAAAAACTGCCTTTAGAAGAAGAAGCCAAGCAAGAGGACTAATTTCCCATCATCCATCTGCACAGGAAGTAACATCACTGGATTTTCCAACACCTAACTGCAGGACAAGCTTCCTATCAAAACTGTCTTCTCTTAATGGTGGCTGTAATGTGGAGGCACAGTGGAGGCATGCAGTGGGTGTGCTCTGGTATGCTGAAGGCATCCCAAAGGCAAGCCTATCTGCTCCTGCACCCAGCGCCAAGATCCCTGGTCCTCCCACTCACCTCCTCCTTTAGCTAATCCACTGCGACCTTCGGTGCCCTAAATCCTGGTCAAATCTCCCAGCACTGCTGCTGTGCCCCATACCCAACACTGAAAGGCCATTCTCCTGTACCACCTGCTATTTCCCATATTTTTACAACTTCAGCAGCACCATTGTGGATTTTTTCACTGCCCTTATTATCCACTCCAGTGCCATCATCCTCTTCAGTGACCTCAACTACCACCTGGAGGACCTCATAGATTCCAACATGACCAACCTCCGTGAGGACCTGTCCTACCTCGGTTTCATTCTCTGATCTCTTATGACAAAGACAAGGCGAGCAGCATGTCGACCTTCAGGGAGTTGAATGTATATTCTGTCGCATAGTTAACAGGATATAATATCCCTCCCTTACTTTTTTACTTTATAGAATAGAATAAAGATTTCACCAGTGGAATCCCTGACCTATTTTAAACCACAGCACACACATCTACACTTTACTAGGCCCCTCACCCCCACTGCACCCTTACGGCGAGGAACAAAAGATCTCTGACAAAGAACCCCTTTAAGGGTGCCCGTTGGGCATTGCGCGCCGGCCCAACGAGGAGCATTCTCATATGAAGAAGCATGACACCTAGCTTGCTGCGTGTGTGAGAGCATTAGTTCTGAAAGGAGGTATTCTCCTTCCTCTTACTTTTGTGTTCTTGACCCCTGTTTCTTTTCTCCTTTTACCCTTTTCTACATGGCTGGACAACACAGTCTTGGATCATTCTGGTGAATACTACTTCACCAAGGAACTGCGTACACCTCTTTGTCTCAACCTCGGTTTCACTCAGCGAGTGGAAGGCACTGCAGAAGCTGCCAGACACCTACTGGGCTCATTCTTCATCAGCTTCATCATAGTGGACAAGCGCACACCAGCCACCTAGTCCAAACATGCCCTTGTCAACTCCAGTATACTCATCCCACTCCACCCCAGAAACACTGTTAGACCTGTCAGCCTTAGGGTGGTCTTCCCTTAAGATGGCTGTCACTGACCCCTGCTACTGCAGCGTGGTCTTTTTAGGCGCACTCTATTAGCCAGGAGCTGGCTGGAACCCTTAAACAATGTTGCAATGCCAGCCTGCCCATAGCTAGAATGAGGGAAGCTCCTGGAACCTTCCAGAACAGGGGAGGTGACACCAACTGCCACTGCCAACTGCCAACTGCCGCTATATAAGGTAAGGGAGGGAAACTTTCCAGAGAGAGTAGTTGGGGCATCACTGACCTGGGGGAACCTATGCAGGAGACTTAAGCGGTAGGGCCTAGTCAGGAACCTATGCTACTGGGGGTGATAGGGTTTAGGCGCTGCCCATCAAGCTGTGTGAGGAACACTGAACTAGCCCACTGATCTGGCCCAGCGGGAGGGGAACCCAGGGACCACCTGAAGTGATTTACTGAGGAAACTGGACAAGCCTTCAACTCATCACCACCCCCCTCTTACTGCCAACAGGACTGGTGGAGAATCAACCAGGTATTAGCGCTGCATTCCCCTTGAGAAGCGCTGGGAACTGCTAACTGCCAAGCGCTGTATTCCCCTTGAGAAGCGCTGTATTCCCCATGAGAAGCGCTGTGAACTGCTAACTGCCAAGCGCTGTATTCCCCTTGAGAAGCGCTGTGAACTGCGAACTGCCAAGCGCTGTATTCCCCTTTGGAAGCGCTGTGAACTGCTGACTGACAAGCGCTGCATTCCCTTTGAGAGGCGCTGTGAACTGCTGACTGGCAAGCGCTGTGCCCCTTTTGAGAAGCGCTACTGCGTGGAGACCCTGGGTGGGTCCTGAGAGTGCTGACTGAGGCGTGATGGTAAATTGCCCTAAAGCGCCACGAGGACCGAGCGCTTTGACCACTTAAAGCTTCTCAGCTGGGCCCCCCCGGTTGCACTTCTGTCGAGCGCTCTTGCACTTCTGCTTTAGCCTTACTGTCATTGTTGCATTGTGGCCCCTTCTCCGCGACGCCGGTGCTGCCTTCTGCATCCCCCTCGGCGGCCCCCAGAGCCAAGAGAAGGCCGCCATAAAATCTGGTCAGGTCACAGTAGGCCTCGTTAGGCCTGAAGCCGGGATCTAGCATCACGTGACAGGGGCGACGGTGTAATTCCGCCCCCGCCGTGCCCTGATTGGGGCCCTGAAATTGTGCTCCGCGAGCTGCTCTGCAATTGGCGGTCGCTGCGCACCCTGGCCTCCTGTTGGTCCCCGCTCCGGTCCCTGCAGGCTCTGAGGGAGGACCGGGACCGGAGCTGACACCTGCGCGGGGGGCTCGCAGAGACTATAGGAGCCCTTGCGCCCCCCCGACTTCACTGGAGGGCTTAAAAGGAGCCCGATAGCATACAACACCACCGGAGGGCGCGGTAGGAAGAGCACGCCTCCGGGAGTCATCTTACCTTGTGATAACCCTTCGCAAGGGCCCGAACAGGGGCCAAAGAAATGAGGTTAACCCCCGGGGAGGCTCCAAGTCCGCCCTCCCCGTGGGAGATCATAGTTGGGCCCCGTTGGTCCCAAGAGATACTGAGGACTGGGCAGGAGCCCTAAGAAAAGTTAACCCCTTAGCAGGGGAAAGGTTGTTCTACTGTGGTGGCCTGATCGTTAAGGGAATTGTCATACTTAGCTCCTGAGAGTCATGTCCTGCCTATTATGACCAAGAGAAATGCCCATAGCTAAGTGTTCAATCGCTTTATTCCAGCCTGATGAAATGCACTGTATTTGCTGATAAATGGCTTATTTTTGCAGCTAGGACATGTTTACCCTCCATTAGTGACTGCTGCTGAGCAATGAGATGTTATTTAAAAGTCCGAGAAGGAAATTCTTTGCAGGTGCTGACTAGGAGTAAGGCTATTACCAGGCTGACCGTTATTTAATATTTAATATTTATTTATTTACATATTTATTGCATATTTATTGCTTACAAATGCAAAACCTGTGTTTTAAAGGAA
This sequence comes from Lissotriton vulgaris, assembly GCF_964263255.1. Lineage (NCBI taxonomy): Eukaryota > Metazoa > Chordata > Amphibia > Caudata > Salamandridae > Lissotriton > Lissotriton vulgaris. The sequence continues at coordinate 512,793,384 of NC_141689.1, forward strand.
CGGCAATGAGTTCATACCGCTGTGATTTTTGACTGCTCTGATTCTAATTCAAGATAATTCAAGATAAAACGTTTTTATTTGAAACAAGCATTCTGGTGTGGACTCAGTCCTTGTGTGCACTTATTGTCTCAGTGGATGAGTGTGTTGTGTAGTCACTTTACACCTAAGCTTCGGGTGCCTGCTACCCCCCGGGGACCTGGCGAACCCAGTTCTTACAAACACCAAATACAAATCTTCACAACAAGACTGAAACTAGATCTCAGAATAAAAAAAATTTAAAAGTAAGGAGGATCAAGGCTAATGATCCTGCACCAGTCAAAATATCTTATCTAGGCAAAGTCTGTTGCTTTGTTGATTGTTGCAAATTGGCCTGGAACATGACTTCCATATGTGCCGAAAAAGTGGCACAGATGCCACTTAAACAAATTAAGCAGATGATGGCCCTGCACTCAAGCATGTACATTTTTTGTATATGGAACTCATTTATTATTCACAAATTCAAAAAAACAGGTAAGCAGTACATCAATATCTTCCCAAACAAAAATAAGGAAACCACTAATAAATTTTGATTGTAGGTATGAAAGGTCTTTAGTCTTTGAGATACTATGTATCTCCCATGCGTCCAAGGTATCGTCTGGTTCAGCATCAATGCTGAACCATACAATACCGTTGACACATTTGAGATACATATCCCACATCACTTTTATAATAGCAATTCAAGTAAAAATAAGATCCCTTCGGATCAAGAAGAACGACATCCACATATACACTCACTTTTTTCGTTTTATACGGTCTTGCTATTCCATTTGATTTGATCACACACAAGAATTTTCATGTCAAGTAAAGTTCTTGCGTTTAGCGGAGCCCTGAAAAGTCTGTATGAGGACAAAACGCGTTGGCGATCTTGAATTTTAAGAATTGAAAAAAGAATAAAGAACTTTCATACCTACAATCAACATTTATGAGTGGTTTCCTTATTTTTGTTTAGGAAGATCTTGATATACTGCTTACCTGTTTTTTTGCATTTGTGGATAATAAATAAGTTCAATCTACACAAAATTTACATGCTTGAGTGCTGGGCCACCCTCTGCTAAATCTCAGAATTACCCCTGTCTTCCAACATGCTCCCAGAATCCATCTCAACTTCAACATCTGGATCACTGCGTGTGCAGACACCCGGGCTCATCTCAAAGCCAAAATCGGCCACAAGAACCGGACTGCAAGCGAGCTGGTACACAGAAGAGCCTAGACTTACAAACACCACTGCAAGCAATTTAAACGTAGATGGAGACATAGTCAGGATGATACCAACAAGAGCACATACAAATCTGTCTTCCTACACTACCATAGGTAAATCAGAGCTCCCAAACGCTCTGTGCTCACAGACCACATTGAAAACAGCATCAACAGTTGCAAGGAAATCTTCATCGTAGTGAAAGATGTAACCTCTATAGCAGCAAGTACCACCGGTGTAACCCCCTCTCAGGACCCATGTACCCAGCTGTCTCTACTTTATGGCAAAAATATCACCAGCATCTATGACCAAATCAAGCCCCAACCATACCCTTGCACCCCACAGCCTTCCTGCCCATCTCAACCAACATCAAGAGTCCCACCCTGGCCATTTGGCTCACCTTCAACACTCAAGAAACTGCAATGACCATGCAGTCCATACACTCTGGAGCACCCCCAAGAACCTGCCCTCACCAAGTCTTCATCAATGTATGACTGGACCCTATCAGCAGAGACCTCACCCCAATTTTAAATGACTGAATCATTACATCCACCCACCTGAATGCCCGAAAACATGCCACAGTACTCTTTTCCTCAAGAAACCCTCAGCAGATCCAAGCCAACTACTGGCCTATCTCCCTGCTAAATTGCCTGTCAAAAGTCATCGAAAACATGATATATAAATGCCTAGCCACCCACCTCAGCAACAACCACCTCCTCAATACCACCCATTCTGGACTCAGGCCCAACCACAGGACAGAGACCACCCTCATTGCCACTATGGACGACATTCGATGATTATGGCTAGAGGTGACACAGTGGCCCTCATCCTACTGGATCGTACCACAGCCTTCAACACAGTATCCTACCCCATCCTTATCCAGCAACTGCATGAAGCCGGCATCTAAGGACCTGCACTTTGCTGGATTTGCTCCTTCCTGACTAATGCTTTGGCACCATCCTGTTTATTCATTTCTTCTTCAAGTTGTGCAAATCTGTAGTAGCAAGATGTGATCCCAGAAGCTAGTTCCTAATGCCATCTATACACTGACACCGCTCGACACAAAAGAAAAGTATATAAATGGAGGATATTTCTGATAAAGAGTCTAAAGAATAACTCTGTTTTTCTCCCCATAATACAGCTTACCAAAGACTTCACTCTTTCCCACTTAACACTATGGTGTTAGGGAAAACAATATGTACGTTCGATGACCCCTAGAGAAGGGGCGTGGCCTATACCATGGCCAAGTAAGACATGTCCTTCTCAAGCTCCTAGCCAGAACTGTAATCCATACTGAATCCTGCAAGCCCTGAAGGGTATCAGGCTGCCCTCATATACTAGAGACCTTGTGGTGTCCCATACTGGTCGATGGGACCTCCGTGAGAGTGAGGATTGGTGTGAAAGGGCAGACTGCAGACACACAAGATGGCATACTTCAGGGGGGAGAAATGACCTACTCCCACTCTAATCTGTGCAATAGTAGAGAAAGCATTGGACTTCGGAGAGATTACATGTACTATTCCCACTTCAGACTATACAACAGTAGGGAAAGCTTTGAACTTCAGAGGGATTACATTTATTATTCCCCCTCCAGTCTGTGCAACAGTAGGGAAAGCGTTGGATTTTGAATGGATTACATTTACTATTCACACTCCAGTCTGTGTATTAGTAGGGGAAGCATTGGTCTTCATAGAGGTTCATTTTACTATAGCTACCTCAGTCTGTGCAACAGTAGGGAAAGCATTGGGGGGATCGGAGGGGTTGAATTTACTATTCCCTCTCCAGTCTGTGCAACAGTAGGGAAAGCGTTGGATTTTGGAGGGGTAAAACTTACTATTCCCAATTCAGACTAGGCAACAATAGGGAAAGTGTTGGACTACATTGGAGTAAAATGTACTATTCCCACTCCAGTCTGTGCAATAGTAGGTAAAGCATTGGACTTCATGGGGTAAAATTTACTATTCCCCCTCCAGTCTGTGCAACAGTAGTGAAAGCGTTGGACTACTGAGGGGTAAAAGTTACTGTTCCCACTCCAGTCTGTTCAACAGTAGGGAGTGTACTTCACTTCAACCACATGGCATATTTGAATAACCCTATTAATTTACAACAAATATAAAACTCTTAATATGACCATCTCTAATTAATCAAAAATGATACATAAAAAAATATTTACAGGATTGTAAAACAATGTAATAATTATCAATTAATTTTTTTAAATGTATTTGTTACTTCACTTCCTACACTATACCCGCACAAACTTAGCAGCCCTCACTTAAAATATAACTTAATTAAATAAGTATAGCACAATTAACATAATTAATAATACAGTAAATAATAATTGATACTTTACTACTTATTTAACATCCCACCCTATACCCCTACAAACCTAATAGCCCACACCTAATATATACCTCAAAAATATAAATATTATAAAATGTACATATTTAACAATCAACTAATGAATAATAAATTAATAATTAATTGTTAGTTAATTATACATAATTACCTTCCCACTCTACTCCCATAAACCTATAACCGGATGCAACACTATAAATTACAATAGCAATTAAATAAGAAATTATAAATCACTTAAAATTGCAAACTTTATTTAAAAATATTATTAACAATTATACAAACAATAATAACACATAATAAAATATGAACTTAAACATAAAGATAAATAAACCATATTTTTTACAACGATATTATTGAAAATGCTAATAACAACAGCAGTATTCTTGACAACGATATTACTTACCTGGAAAAAAAATCAATATTCTTTACAACGATATTTCTGCATTCCAATATATTTTTCAAATATCTCAGTAACTAAAAATGTAAAACTCAATATTTTGTCCAAGTACTGACACAACACATCGTCCCTATTTAATAAACCCACAAATCTTAAAAGGACTGGCACAACAAAAGTAAAGAAGAAACATAACTTACTACTTAGGCATAAAACAAGTAGTTACATTCACTTATTACAATATATACAAATTATTAAACATGGCATGTACCAGTCTACCATAAAATTCCCCTTTAATCCAAACTCAAAAGTCAAACAAAGGTTTCCAGAATCTCAATCATAAAAATTATACAGGTGACAGAAAATCCTTCCATTTAAGTGCCGTTGTACCGAACAACCCCAACGCATCTTTCTCACATTTACTCCATCTTCTCCACCACTTCCATTCCTCATCACTTCCTCAGGCACATTCCCCACTTCTCTCCTCATTTTGTTTCCTCTATCGCACCCAAGGTTGTCACTACTGTAGAATCTTCTTTCTTCTCCACTCCAACTTGAGGTCGCCCTTATTCCCTCGCATCAAGAACACCAAACTTAAATACTCAAATAATCAACAGCCCTATTCAGCTTCCCCAGCATGCTCGCCCTCTACCTCACACATCCTTATCTCACCACTATCACACATTGCCAACCTACTGATATGCCATACCCTTCCATTGGTCAATTTAGTAGACTTATTAAAAATAATGACATTTCTTAATGGAGCAGTATATCTGTTACTGCCTTTGGGCATAATTTGTGGATTTTGACTTTCACCAAATCTCCAGCACTCAATTTGACTCTATATATACCATATTTGTGATCACAATAATTACAATAGGTGTTTTGTGCCTTCTCAATATTCAATCTGATTTTATCTGGGGACCAATCACTGATCTTTTGCTTAGACAACCAACATAAATTTTCTTTATTGTAGGCTCATCTCCCCTCAAATTTTGAACTGGTAATAACCTGTTACTGTGGGTGTAGTGGGATAGGACCAAATCTGTTTCTGTAACTCCAATTCCTACACTTTTCTTTTAGTTAAGAAGACTTGATCCTGCTGTGACTTATCGTTCCATTCAAAATTCACATCCTTCTTTAACAATTGCCAAATTTGGTTATGTTAGATCAGGGGGTCTCTAGTTGGCAATGGTATTGACCTTTGTCCAAATAGGGATCCTTACTTCTAAGTCAGGATAAGGGAATTACACTCCTTAATAACCCCAGCTCACCCCCTTGGTAGCTTGGCACCTTATCTCAGAAGCAGTGTGTTAAGCATTTGTGAATATACACAGTATTACAGTGAAAACACTACAGATGGACAGAACACAGGTTTTTATGAAAATAAGACCACAAACGACAAAAATCCAAAATATTACACTTAAGATTACTTAAAAGATGATTAAAGTTGCTTAGTTTAAGTTGATGATAAATGCGGCAAAGTTCTCAGCAAAGTACCTGGATGCGTAACGCAAAGTAAACAAAAGGCTCGCAAAAGGGGAGATGTGTCGGTTCCGTGATCCGGGGGAGATGATGCATCGTGCCTCAATGCTTGCGCAGAGTAGGGGATGCGTCGTGATCCTTACCGGTGCGGAGGTGATTCGTAGATTCTCAGCCTGCGGGCCTGTTGCGGTGACCAAGATGGCGCCTTGATGCGATGCTATGATCCGGTTGCGATGCGAGAAGATGGCGCCCTTGGTGCGGCGATGCGATGACGCCCTGGCAGCCTTGTACTTTGGAGCCGCGAAAGGCCCTGCGACACGCTTCTCAGGTGATGCAATGGCGACTCTCACAATGGAGTCACTCTTCTCCTGTGATGCGACAGCAGGCAGCTTTGATGAACACATGCTTCCAGGGAGATGCAGCGAAGGCTCGCTTCTCCAGCGATGCGACGATTTCAGCTGCGGGGGCGACACGCTTCTTCTCGATGCGTCACGCTTCCAGTTCCCAGCGACACGCAAATGTCTGTAGATAGAATTCCCAGCAAGGAAATTCACTGGGGGAGATGGAGATGAAGTCTTTTGTCCCTGAGACTTCAGCAGGAGGCAAGCACAGTTCAAGCCCTTGGAGAATATTCTCTAGATGAAATTAAATGAATTTGTACTTGTAAAGCGCACTTATACCCCAACCGGGGTTTCCGGCGCTGTACGCATACCGCTGTGGAACCCTTCCTGGCTTTTCCCTGTGAAATGTCCACTCCTGGGCATCCCCAAGGTGAAGCCAGGCATCCCAGCGCTGTTGGGGCTGTTGTGATGAAAGTCCTTACAAAGTTCCTTCTCCTTTCCCTTGGCAGTGAAGCAACCACTGCAGGCCAGGAGGGGGCCTTGTCATCGCCCACAAGAGCACCCTCCGCCTCACCACCTCCAGTGAAACCTTCCTCTTCTCCGAACACCTGCACTTCCAGATCCAGACCACCCCCAAAGCCACACTCTGAGGAACCCTCGTCTACTGACCCCCGGCCCCCGAACACCCGTTGCCACCACCATCACCGACTTAAACGCATCCCACAAACTACATACTCATTGGAGACCTGAACTTCCACCTCTACAACCCTAGTGACCCCCAACTCCAATATCCTTCGTGACAACCTCACCAGCATCGGACTTAAAAAACTTGTCAACACACCGACCCACAGAGCAGGACACACCCTCGACCCTATCTTAGCGGCAGGAAACAGCGTCCAATTCAGCCACACAACGCAGCTGCCATGGGCCGACCACCACTGCGTACACTTCGCATCAACAAACCGAAGGTACTCAAACCCAGCCCCATGCCCACCACAAAGGAACTGGAGCAAGGTTACCAATGAGCAACTTAACTCCACCCTCACCCGAGACAACCACACCTGGGCACCCGACGCAAATGACGCAGCCAGAGAACTCCACACCTGGATCTGCTACTGCGCAGACGAGCCCGCCCGCAACGCAATCTCAACAGACAACTCCCCAGGAAAGCCACCTGGTTCACCAAAGCTCTCCAAGAAGCCAGACACACCTGCAGACGCCTGGAAAAGAACTGGAGAAACACCAAGACAACCAAAAACCACGCCACCTACACGGACGCCATGACGAACTACCACAACCAGATCAGAGCCACCAAGAGGAACTTCTTCTACAACAAAATGCTGGCCAACTCCACCAACTCCAAGGAACTTTTCAGTGTCATTCAAGAATTCACCAACCTACACAGCGAAGCCACAGACATTACCCCATCCCAAGACCTCCGTGACAAGGTTGGAACCTATTTCCACCTCAAGATCAAAAACCTCTAAGACAACTTCATCACCATCCACCAGGCGCCACAGATGGCCCCCCGCCCCCCAGAAACACCAGCCAACCCATCATCTCCAAATGGACACTGATCACGGCAGAAGAAAGCACCTCAACCATGAAAAGCATCCACTTGGGGACCCCCACCGACCCCTGTCCCCCTCACATCTACCACAGAGCCGTGGCCGCCATTGTACCCAAACTACAACGCACCATCAACACCACCTTCAAAACAGGCACCTTCCTAGACGACAGGAAGCACACAGAAGTCAGATCTGCTCAAGAAGCCCACAACTGACCCCACCGACCTCAAGAACTATCGGCCCATCTCGCTCCTCCCCTTCGCAGCCAAAGTTGCAGAGAAAACATTCAATCGGAAATGGACACGATTTATTGAAGAGAATGCCGTCCTTGACCCGTCCCAATCCGGATTCTGAAGCAACCACAGCATAGAGACCGCCCTACTCTCCGTCACAGACAGCATCCGCACTGTCCTGGACCTAGGCCACTCTGCAGCCCTCATCCAACTCGAGCTATCAGCGGCCTTCAACACGTCTCTCACCGCACACTTGTCACCAGACTACACAACGCAGGCATACATGGAACAGCCCTGAACTGGATCTGATCATCCCTCACTGGAAGAAGCCAAAGGATCAGGCTCCCACCCTTCCTCTCCGACCCCACCAAAACCACCTGCGGATTCCAACAGGTTTCATCCCTGAGCCCCACTCTCTTCAACATCTACATTGCCCACATGGCAGCCATCGTCCGACAACACGGCCTCAACATTGTATCCTACGCTGACAACACCCAGCTCATCCTCTCCCTCACCAAAGACCCCACCACTACCAAACTCAACTTCCAGAAAGGAATGCAAGACATCGCAGTCTGGAGGACCAACAGCTGCCTGAAGCTCAACGCAGAGAAGACAGAAGTCCTTGTCCTCAGTACCACCTCTTCTGCATGGGACAGCACCTGGTGGCCGACCGCCCTCGGAAGCCCACCTACCCCCTCATATCAAACCAAGAACCTCAGCATCGTACTCACCATGAATCAACAGGTCAACTCCGTCACCTCCAGCTGCTTCCACACCCTCCGCATCCTTCAAGTGGATCCCCCCTGAGTCACGGAAGACAGTCACCCACTCACTTATCAGCAGCAGACTGGACTATGGAAACACACTCTACGCCGACATCAACAAGTCCCTACTCCGCAAACTCCAGACAATACAGAACACCGCCGCCAGACTCGTCCTCGGCATCCCCCGACATGAACACATCAGTCAACACCTATGAAGTCTCCACTGGCTCCCTATGCCTATCCTCACTCACGTCTACAAATGCCTACACAACCCAAATACCTCAACTACAGAATCAACTTCCACGTACCCAAAAGAAACCTCCAATCTTCCTACCTCACACTGGCCAAAACCTAGCACATCCACAGAGCCAGAGCAGGCGGAAGATCCTTCTCTTACATTGCAGCCAAGACCTGGAACGAGCTACCATCAGACATCAGACGCGTACCTTCCCGGAACACCTTCAGGAAGACCCTCAAGTCCTGGCTCTTCAGCTAAACTGATCTTCGGACAGCCCTCAGCTCCTTGAGACCCTCACGGGTGAGTAGCGCACTTACAATTCCCTGATTGATTGATTGATAGCAATGTCGAATTTTAATGCGTCAATTAAAATTTAAGTTGTCTTCTATTACAAAGTATCCTCTCTAAGATGGATCTGCATTTGACGAAAAGCAATGCTAGCCTCGCCTCTGTCAGCATCCCTCCATTCTCAGTTATCTCAGGGCTACATTGTTAAATGGCTACATCAAGGGGCGCTATACTGCTTTCGAAATTATGAAGATGATCCAATTTGGACTAGGTACACCTTGCCGTGAAAAGTAAATACAGTTATTGAGACAACTTGAACAGGGAGTGGATGGGGCGGGCATCTTTGCGACAGCCTCACAAGTGTGTAAGAGCCCCGAACACTTGTGATATGAGTCAGGGCGCTAGACTGGGGCAGAGGCTGTCAGGCTGCAATGACAGCAGCCCTGGCTGCAGCAGTGCCCTCTGATCTGAGTAACTTCCCCATCCAGCCTCCACCTCACTGACTGTAGTGTAAATAAGGCTTTTCTTTGCAGTCCCTCTCCGAGTACTTTCACGGCACGCCTCTGCAACCCGGTGTCTGCAGCTGCATGATCAGCCCAATGGAAAAGTGACTTCTCCCAGAGGCTCTTAGATAATATTCTTGCTCTCCTCCCTTGAACTGCATGGATAAATCAGCTAAAGAGCCCTTTGTGATAAATCTTAAAATTTGTAGTTTAACTTGAAACCAGTGCTGAATGATTAACTCCGCCGGCAGAGCGGAGTGGTGGAATTTATTAGTAATTCCGCATTACGAGAGTAACGCAGAATTACTAAATTTCTCCAATTCTGCCAGTGGAGTTAAACATTCCACTCACCCCTTGTTAAAAGTAGTCTTCGACACAAGGTTGGTAAAGAAAACTGATATAGGACTCGGAGATGCAATTAAAACAGCATTGCCTTAGAATAGTACATCAGTAAGGAATAATGAGAAGAACGGAGAAGGTATTTCTAACCAATCATGCAGGTTGATCCCAGGTGCAAAAGAGGACCATGGGCTATTGCAGAGGCAATTAAAAAGTTTCCTTCCCGCAAAGCTGTAACAGTCGGTTAAGGCAATAGTTGCTTCTGTTTAAACAATTCAGCAATAAGGCAATGTAGATTACGAAAAGTGTTTGCCAGATAACTTTGAGATCCTCTCCTGGAATGTCCATGGGCTAAGGAGATTGTTAGATATTAGAACATTGGAATGTTGGGAGCTCCATCTAAAATTTGTAATGCAACTGATTACTCACTCGCAAAAACTGAGTGCGAAATTTGCGTGTCCCAAATTGTGAGTCGCAGATTGCACTTCACTATTCTGCATGTACAAACGAGAATCAAATAGAGACAATGTGCAAATTGGCCCATTTGCATGTGCAATGCACCACAAATCAAAAACGTGGTAACAGGACTCAACCTAAAAAAACAGTGCTAGAATGCATCAGAAATCTTTCAACATGGCTGCTCTGTATGTGACAGAAAGGCGGATGAGGTTACTGGCTGCTCAGCAGAGGAGGTGGATACAGGAGAGGATTTTCAGAGTCAGGCTAACTTTGTTTGGGAAGACAGAGAAAGAGATATATGAGCAGTACTGGCTGAGTGTCAGGGACTGTCCGGGACTTACAGCCAGATTCATCAAACCAGAATCGGCTCGCAAAGGGCCAGATTCTGAGAATCTGGCCCTTTGCGAGCGCTATTTTTGCATTTAGGATGCATCATCCCAAATGCAAAAATCGCAAATGTAGAAATCGCTAAATTGCGAATAATTGCATTTAAGGAATCTCAATTTAAGATTCCTTAAATGCAATTCATGAACCATTTTAAAATTGCGAAATCGCAATCTGGGGCTGCTACTAACCGCGAAGTCTAACTACGTGGTAAATAGCAAAAACTTAGATAAATGCACTTTAGTGCATTTTTCTAAGTTGTATGTTACACACACACATGTCCTTGGGACATGTGTGTGCGCAACACCAGTGGACATTACCATTTCAGGGGTGCAACAGGGTGTCCTTTGCACTCCCTGGCACCCTTGGAATTGCTTCCTTATTTGCGATTCACTAATTGCTAATCGCAAATAAGAAATGACTCCCCATTCCCCTCCTCATCCAGCAAGCTCCCTCTTGAATGTGGAGTGCCTCAGGGGTCTGCGCTCAGTCCCACATTGTTTAATGTGTACGTCCGCCCCCTGGCCTTGTTGGCCCGGGAACGTAAGATCTTACTAACATCATATGCGGACGACACGCAACTTATTTTCAACTTTTCCAACAACAATGTGGAGGACCAAATTAAATTCCAGGAAGACATTCTGGCGATCTCAAGGTGGCTATCCAACAACTGCCTTCAGCTTAATGCCTCCAAAACAGAGGTTCTCCTGATTGGCAATGGCACGCAGACTTGGGAAGAGCACTGGTGGCCTCTGGCGCTGGAACCTGCTCCTATACCCAAGGAGTCAGTAAAAAACCTGGGGGTGTTATTGGACAATACACTCAACTTGGAGTCTCATGCTCAAAAAGTGGCAGGTACCTGCTTTGGGCGTCTTCGCTCTCTTAAACCCATTTTGGTTTTTTTTTAGCCTACCACTCGTCAGATCATAGTCCAGGCTTTAGTTCTATCTCACCTGGACTATTGCAATGCCCTCATGCTAGGATCTAACAAGACTGCAATAAATAGGTTGCAAAGAGCACAGAACGCTGCCGCCCGCGTTCTATTTGCTCTACCTAAAACCTGTCACACGTCCCCCCTTCTCCGTCGACTACACTGGCTTCCTATACAACAGCGCATTCACTTTAAAACCCTCTGCCTTACCCATAAAATCCTGTATAATGTTGGCCCCCATACTCTGCAGGGACTGTGCTCTTTCTATACTCCCTCGCGCGCACTCCGCTCAGCGGACCTCTCACTTGCTTGTACTGTCAGAATTCGGAGGAGCAGAGCCGGTGGCCGCTCCTTCAGGTATTTGGCCCCTAAGCTCTGGAATTCTATCCCCCCTAAAGCTCGGGCTACTCTAAATCATCTGCAATTCCGAAAACTTATAAAAACCTGGTTGTTTGCATCCATCTAGCACCTCCTTTACCATACCTGGATCTGGCATGTCTGCAAGCGCTGGGACGCCCCGTCGCTGGGGTAGCCATGCGCTATACAAGATCACATAACATAACATTCATTCCTATGGCCCATAGGAATGAATGGGAAAGCCATTCCTTACTTGTGATTAGCAATTAGCGAATCGCAAATAAGAAAGCTGTAGAAATCGCTAAAATTGTTGCGATTTCTACATGCATCCCATTTTGCGAGTCTTTAATAGCGAATCCTTAAAATACGCTATTAAGGACTCGCAAAACAGGACTTTGATGAATCTGGGGGTATGTCTGGAACACAGTCAGGGACTTTGTGCAAGGACTGGCAACTGGGTAGAAAACATAAGCAGAAAGAGGAGTACAGCGCTGCCCAAGATCACACAAGAAGTCAGAGGAGAAAAGAGACCCAAAGGGAAAGCCTGCATAAGTAAACCAGGTGGGTAAGACTTAGAAAGGATGGGCCCTCAAGAGGCAATTTAGCATTCAGAATAACTACACCCAGGACGGACGTGCAAGACATATAAATACACACATAACAACATTAACAATAAAGGGAATGTGGGGTAAAGCACTCAGGAGCTCCACACGGTAGGACTGAGGCCCAGTAAGTTCCTCACCCACATTGCTGTTACAGATTTTGACTGCAAATAACCACCTATAGGATATACATGCAAAGGCAGAGTCTGTGTAGCTGATACCTATGGTGATGTTATAAAAGTAACTCAAAGACAATAGTCACAGTAGAGGAGAAACACCACCCAGGTAGTCAGCTATGCACACGAATCCTGGCGATCCAACAGGAACACGCAAGGAGGTAATAGCAAGGGTGTAGAACTAAACACAAACCAATAGACAATGAGTTGCAATGGGGAGTGCTTAACAGAAAAGAAGGGAAACAAGGACACACTAGGCAGAAAGCAAATAACAAACTAGAAGCAAGACAGTAGAACAGGAAGACAGAAACTAAGGACTGAAACAGATGTAATGGGAAGAAAACCAGGAACTGGGACAAGGAAATACAGGAGAGCAGATTCAATGGTGCATTAAATAGTACTTGTTCAGGAAACAAGGACAAGCTAAGGATCAGGAGTCAAGGTAGCATTGACAACAGTGCTAATTCAGAAACAAGGATAGCCACAGTTCATGTACAGTAATCAAAGAAACACTGAAGGCTGTGCTAGTTCAGGAACAAGAATAGCTATAGCTCAGGGATCGAAAGAGCAGTGCAAGCAGTAGTAATCAGGAACAAGGAATAGCTACAGCTCAGGAATTAAGAGAGCACTGAATAGCTGCAACTCTAGAACAAGGAATATCAAAAGCTCAGGAAACAAGGATCAGTCTCACTGGAACACAGCTACAATGACCAACCCTGGACCGAAAGTTGTTGGGGTTTAAAATAGAGCTCACAATAATAATAAAAATATATAACCTATAAACAACAAAAAATATATATATACATATATATTCTCATCACGTATGATTAGTGCTAGTGTTGGTTTAGGTGCACTATAATTTTCTTTTGGGGAGGCCACAATCCAGGTTAGGGGTAGAGCTGTCGTATGGCGATACAATCGCCAAGGTTCAAATGGGGGGGTTCCTCATGGGGGTGGGGGGAGGTGATGGGAGGTGGATGGATAAAAAGAAAAAATATTTTCCTCATATACTGGTATTAGATGAAACTGACTTGTTAAGCAGAGTGAAATGGAGGCAAAAGACTCTTTCCTTGGTCATAACAAAATTGGATGACGGAGAATAAGACAAAGATAATTAGCTGGAATGTCAATGGATTAAGGGAAAATAGGAAACTTAATAGGATTTGTGAATTTTTGAATAAGTCTGGAGCCAATATTATATTCCTAGAAGAAACCCACCTAGAGCAGCAGGAATGCAAGGCAGCTTTTAAAAATCAAAAGTGGATTCAGGATCTTCTCTGCTCTGAACAGACTGGTAGTACCAAAGGTGTGGCCTTGATTATTAGATCCAACAGTGGGATAAGTGTGGAAAAACATCAAACCGATTATACGGGTAGATGGTTAACAGCATCCTTATTTATAAAAAACACACGGGTGACATGTGCTATATACTATGGACCGAATCAGGACTCTCCAGAAGCACTGGTTAATCTAAAAACTAGTTTTCAAAACTTAAATGCTCCTATTATATTAGGGGGCGATTTTAATTTAGTATTTGATCCTAAATTGGATCGTACGTCCCGAGCTATTTCTGCCACATCATATAAATCTAAAAGAGAGCTCAGAAACATGATGAGGGATTTTAACTTACTAGACATCTGGAGAGTAAAGAATCCACATAATAGAGACTATTCGTTCTATAGTCATAGACACAGACACCACTCACGTATAGATTTTTTCCTTATTGATCAAGGATTACTTCCAAAGACTGTGTCTACCACCTACATTCCTGCCATCTTATCTGACCATTCTATGGTAGAATTAACAGTGGTATTCTCTCAATGTGTTCAGGTAAGACGTTGGACCCTAGATAGGTCCCTCCTATTACAGGACGATTTAGAAAATGACCTACTAAAGCGTATAGAGGAGTATTTTGAAATCAATAACACCACTGCGTCAGAACAAACTGTATGGGAAGCATTTAAGTGTTACTTAAGGGGAGTACTTTCTACCATAATGATACAGAGAAATATAAAGAGGAAGAAGACAGAGGAAGACTCGCTGTATAAAATCAAACAAAAGGAGCAAGAGCTTCAAAGAGCCGCACTAGAGCAACAAATCAACTTGCCTTCCATTCAGAAGGAGCTAGAGGACTTAAAAGTCAAATACCAGGCAAATCTTGATAAGACTATCAAAGAGAGGTGGGATGCTAGTAGATTGCAGAACTTTTCCTATGGCGAAAAATGTGGTCGTATTCTGGCTTGGAAGGCCAGGTCCGATCGAACTAGAAACCAGATAACCAGGCTAAAGATACAGAGCTCTGGCGAAATAACATTTAATAATGATGAGCTATTGGAAGAAGTTAAGCTATATATGCAGAACCTATATTCTGGTACAGACAATAAAACTTCCACTGAAGAAGCAGCTCTCTGGCTGGAAGAGCTCAACCTCCCATACTTAACTAACGAGGATAATTTGATGCTAGGCTCTTTGATTAAAGAGGGGGAGGTCCACGATCAGCTCAAAAGAATGGCCAGGGGAAAATCAGCTGGCCCACATGGCCTTCCAGTTGAAGTCTACCAAATGGGGGCTGCCATAATAGTTCCAATTCTTACATCTCTATTTATTAAGATACATTTCGAGGGACAGCCTATCCCACCGACCTGGCTGGAAGCCACAGTAACGTTAGTCCCTAAGCCTAATAAGGACCCGCTGACAGTTGAGTCATATAGGCCAATCTCGCTGCTAAATATAGATTATAAGATCTTTGCTGGGGTTTTGGCGGCGAGATTGGCCAAAGTAATTAAGTCCTTAATACATGAGGATCAGAGGGGCTTTATGCCAGGCAGGCAGTTAAATGAACTGACATATCAAGCCATTGCTGCAATAGATTATGCTTCAGAGCAAAAAAAAACCTTGACTATTGTGGCAATTGATGCCGCTAAGGCCTTTGACCAGGTCCACTGGTTATATTTATGGGAGGCTCTATCTAAGTTTGGCATTCCAGCTAATTTTATAGCATCCATAAAAGCGCTATATCACAGTCCTAAGGCCAAGTTCCTTGTAAATAATCTGCTAACAGATTGGGTTCATATAACACGGGGTACCAGACAGGGATGCCCCCTGTCTCCTTTATTGTTTAATCTTTATATAGAGCCTTTGGTAAACCAGTTAAGATCTGATACTATGATTAACCCTTCCAGATTAATGAGTTAGACCTGAGATTCGCACTATATGCTGATGACCTCCTAATGTATACATCTAATCCTGAGATATCCATCCACCGCCTATTTCGTCATGCTGAAAGTTTTGGGGTGATCTCAGGATATAGAATCAATAAAGAAAAAACGGAGGCCATGCAATGGAACTATGTGGATAAACTTCCGGAATCAAAACCCCGGATGAGATACCTTGGAATTCACTTAGTTCAGAACATCGTAGAAACATCCAAGGTGAACATGGACAGAGTTTACAAGGAAATCTGCGGGACTTTACAACGTCTGGTCTGGCCTACCACTAAACATCTTTGGAAGGGTTAATTTAATTAAGATGGTTATTTTGCCAAAGGTTACTTTCCTATTTAATTCATTACCCTTATCATTTGATCCTAAAGATATCGCCAAACTACAGGGAAGAATCGGATCTTTAATCTGGAATTGTAAATCGCCCAGAATTTCTTTAAAAAAATTGCGACGGAAATTGAAAGCTGGAGGACTAGCTATGCCAGATATTTTGTATTATTGTCATTCTTTTCACTTTAAAAACTTTAGGTGTACGGCAGACAAAGCCGATACATCCTCTTTAGGACGGCTATTTCAGGCGCTACTACATGGTATCCCTTTAGGGCAAGAATTCTTTTTGTTCAAATTTGGAGATCCAAGATTCTACAAGAAGTTTAGATTAAAGGTGCTAGGAACTGCCCTGAGAAACTGGGTGTTTGTGAGAAAGAAACTGGGTATTCCCTATTACACCCCCCAGGCCCCTATATTGGATTCACCTGGGACGCCAGTATGTCTCAGAGACCAACTATCAATTCCTCTTAAAACAGACGGTTTTATGCAATGGCAGGATTTTATGGATAATTCCCAGCTATTGGGGTGGGACTCACTCTCCAGGTTGACAAATGGAACTCTCACCAGATTCAAATTCTATCAGTTATCAAGTTGGTGGTCTACCATTCCATGGGAGTTCACAACCAACCCAAAATTTGAATTTGTGATGAGAAAGGGTAGATGGAAAAAGGAGATCTCCTTTTGGTATGAGGCCTTAAATGAGAAGGATGAAATCTCAGAGAGTGAACTTAACAAACTCTGGGGGGAGATAGACGACCTGCAATGTGATAACTTGCTAGCATTATGGGGAGACTCTTTTAAATTGTTAAATATAGTGGTGAAATCTGCCCCCCTAAAGCGCAATCATCTGTTCACCTTAAATAGAGTCTATATAACTCCAAAAAAACTGGTTAAAATTACAAAGCTGGAATATAGTTGTCCACGTTGTAAGGCCCCTGCAGCAGATGATATACACATGTTCGCAGAATGTCCAAGTTTGTTACTCTTTTAGACTAAAATTGGAGAGTTCATATCTGACGTACTCGGCATAAATTTTGAGATCTCCTCTAGGATAATTTTTTTGGGGTTAGGGGCAGAATACCAGCTTCAGGATTTGATGACTAAATTCATCTTTTATATAATTATTCTATCAAGGCGTGAAATTTGTAAAGCCTGGAAGTCAGAGAATGCCCCTACATTCACGGAATGCCTGAAATATATTATTTATGTGAGTGAGTCCGATATGGCTTGTGATAGTTCTAGTCAAGATAAGATCTGGGCGGCCCTTGTGGCTTGGCGGAATCGATGACAGTATTCCTATGATTTCACCTGGGCACTGTTGGTGCTTGTTCTCCTGCCGAAGAAAGAGTCTTCAAGGTCGAAATGGTATGGAGCGGACACAGCAAACAGCCAAGTCTAGAGCGGGGTCTTCGCCCTTCCTCCCTACTAAGGATATAATCCTCTAAGTTTCGTGAATCGCAATGTAGGGAGGAGGAGATGCCCTAACTAGAATACCCAATCTGGTATATGAGGAATACAAAAAAAAATGAAAAAAAAAAAAATAGAGCTCACAATAATTACATGCACCAGCTGTGACAGGCTAGCAGTAGACAGGACCAGGCAAGCTGAATTCCTCCACTCATCCATGACCTGCAGGGGTGGAGACGAAGCAGTGAGCAGGGGGAATTCTAGGTAATAGAGTTTCAGGCATGAGCAGGCTGGCTTCCACAAAACCCAGCATGGATTTGTTCTGGATGGCCATTTCCAAGTAGAGTCCAAATGGCTGGAAGTCAGTGTGGGCATGAAGGGGAGGGTCCAGAAGCTTATTATAACATTGGAATGTCCCACAATCCAGCTCTCTGGTGGTAGGTATGAGAGCATAGGGAGCGAATCATGACACTTAGTAGCACTGTGATTCTAGAGCGAATACCTACCTTGAAGACACAACTAAAAAACAGAACCCAGCACATCAATGCAATCCCCACCCATGTCCAGGTGCTGTGTGCTCCCTTCACCTAATCGCCAGTGGTAGTTACCAAGATGTAATTGTAGTGGCTGTAGGGGGTTGCAGAGTGCACTCTCGTATTTCTTTTGCAAATTCTTAGATGCCGTACCCCACCACATACACTGTCACAGCAAACAAATGATGTACGGAATGCTGACAATGCAAACATTCTCCCCCAGTCAAAAGATCTGTTTTAAATCCATTGTTCTTTTGCCCACTACACCACCCCAGTTTGGATCCAGCCATTTTCAAATCAGTCTTGACCCTGTGCCTCATGGGAACAGTCCAGACCGAACTGCCAGGCCCTCCCTGGACCGGAAACAAGCATCCTGGGACCGGTTTCAGGGTATGTCACCCTTCTTCAGCCAGGCTAGCTTGAATCCAGTGGCACAGTGAGCAAGGTACCCACGTCTGGGCATACCCATCCCACTTAGGGCAAAAAGAGTTACAGCAAACAAATGATGGCCGGAATGCTGATGATGCAAACATTCTCCCCCAGTCAAATGATCTGGGTTAACTCCATTGTTCATTTGCCCACCATACCAGTTTGGACCCAGCCATTTGCAAATCAGTCTTGACCCTGTGCCTCATGGGAACAGTCCAGACAGAACTGCAAGGCCAGGTCCACCTTGGACCAGAAACAAGCAATCTGGGACCGGTTTCAGGGTATGTCACCCTTCTTCAACCAGGCAAGCTTGAATTCAGTGGCACAGTGAGCAAGGGACCCACGACTGGGCATACCCATCCCACTTAGGGCGAAAAGTGTTAGCGCAAACAAATGATGGATGGAATGCTGACAATGCAAACATTGTTATGTTATGTTATGTTAAAAAGTATTTGTAAAGCGCAACGTTCACCGGGTAGGTTTCTTGGCGCTGGGGGGGACAGGCTCCTGAGGATTCAGTGGCTCAGATGAGGTAGGCTTGTTGAAAGAGCCAGGTTTTTAGTTGCTTTCTGAACTGGAAAAAGGTACCGGTAGTGCATATTGAGAGGGGAATAGAGTTCCAGAGTTGGGGGGCAAGTGTCGAGAAACGAAGGCCTCTGTGTTTTATGCGTCTGAACCTGGGAATAGTCAGTAGGGATTGGCCAGCGGAACGTAGAGTGCGGAGGGGAGTGTATTTCTTGAGCCTGTTGTGAATGAACACAGGGCGGCCATCAGACAGTGCCTTATATGTAATACAGCCGAGCTTAAAGACACCACGCTGGCTCACGGAGAGCCAATGCAGTTTCTTCAAAGGGAGTCTTAAAAGCTGGCGGGTGAGGAGATGCAAGATTAATCTGGCCGCCTGGTTCTGAATGAGTTGCCGGTCGCTGTGTTTGATATGCCGGGATACCCACATAAAGGGAATTGGCATAATCTAAACGAGTTATTATAAGCGCTAAGATAACCAGGGTTAGTGCTTCTGAGGAAAGGAGTCTTTTTATTCATTTAATTTTCCGCAGAAGAAAGAAGCAGACCGACACCACAGAGCTGATCTGAGATTGCATTGACAGATCGTTACCGATTTTTACTCCCAAACTTTTTACCATTGGGGTGGAGACGGGCGGGGAGCCCAAACAGTGGGGCCAAAAATTGGAGCTCCATGGATTGGAGGCACCGCCTGTCAAAATAAGCTCCGTTTTGTCGGGGTTCAATTTCAACTGGTTCCGGCTCATCCAGTTGCTAATGTACGTCATGACAGACTGCATATTGACCTCAGAGGCAGTAGTGGGTTGTATGTTAAAAATGAGTTGCAGATCATCTGCATAGTTAAAAACCAGAACATCCATGTCCTGTAGTACACGAATCAAGGGTTGCAGATACAAATTAAATAATAGGGGCGACAGGGAAGAGCCCTGGGGTACTCCACAGAGAAGTTTTCCTTTTGAAGAACAGAAGTAACCTAATCGGACTGATTGAGAT
This sequence comes from Lissotriton vulgaris, assembly GCF_964263255.1. Classification (NCBI taxonomy): domain Eukaryota; kingdom Metazoa; phylum Chordata; class Amphibia; order Caudata; family Salamandridae; genus Lissotriton; species Lissotriton vulgaris. Next base: position 512,813,473 of record NC_141689.1, read on the forward strand.
CTGTCCGACAAAAAGGATTGAATCCAACTTAATGGCAGGCCCCCTATGCCAGCCCTGCTGACACGGTCGATCAGGATGTTGTGATCGACCGTGTCAAATGCAGCGGATAAGTCAAGGAGGATCAAAGCCTCGGGGGCATTTTGGTCTGCGCCAGAGAGTAACTCATCCATGACCGTCAAAATGACGGTCTCGGTCGAATGGGCAGGCCTAAATCCCGCCTGGTGGGGGTCCAGATAGGAGGATTCCTCAACGAAGGAGCTCAGGCAAGCGGTCACATGAGCCTCCAAGATTTTGCTCAGATAGTTCAGAAGGGATATCGGGCGATAGTTACTCATCACCCGGTCTCCCCCAGTCAAAAGATCTGGGTTAAATCCATTGTTCTGTTGCCCACTACGCCACCCCAGTTTGGATCCAGCCATTTGCAAATCAGTCTTGACCCTGTGCCTCATGGGAACAGTCCAGACCAAACTGCCAGGCCAGGTCCTTCCTGGACTGGAAACAAGCATCCTGGTACCTGTTTCAGGGTATGTCACCCTTCTTCAGCCGGGCTAGCTTGAATACAGTGGCACAGTGAGCAAGGCACCCACGTCTGGGCATACCCATCCCTCTTAGGGCGAAACGTGTTACAGCAAACAAATGATGGACAGAATGCTGACAATGCAAACATTCTCCCCCAGTCAAAAGATCTGGGTTAAATCCATCATTCTTTTGCCGCCTACGCCACCCCAGTTTGGACCCAGCCATTTGCAAATCGGTCTTGACCCTGAGCCTCATGGGAACAGTCCAGACCGAACTGCCAGGCCAGGTCCTCCAGGGACCGGAAACAAGCATCCTGGGACCGGTTTCAGGGTACTTCACCCTTCTTCAGCCAGGTTAGCTTGAACCCAGTGGCACAGTGAGCACGTCTGGCCATACCAATCCCACTTAGGGCAAAAAGTGTTACAGCAAACAAATGATGGATGGAATGCTGAAATGCAAACATTCTCCCCCAGTCAAAAGATCTGGGTTAAATCCATCATTCTTTTGTCCACTACGCCACTCCAGTTTGGACCCAGCCATTTAGATTCCGTACAACAATTGTATGTCTTTTGCCACCACATACACAAACACATCTTCCTGCCCAGGGAGGATGTGGAACAACAAAATATAAAAACGCAATTCTACTGAAAAGTATGTATTCCACAGGTCATCGGGTGCATAGATGGGACCCACTTGCCTATACGTCCCCCCATCTCTCCTAGAACACTTATTCTGGAACCAAAAAAGCATACATTATCTCAAGATACAAGCTGTCTGCAATGCATACAACACCATCACAGACATTGTGGGCAAATATCCAGGGAGCACCCATGACTTATACATCTTTAGGCACAGTGGCATATACCAGCAACTCGTAAGAGGGTAATTTGAAAATGTATGCCTACTAGGTGCTTAAATGTCATGTCCACAGTAAAATGTATTGGCACATTTAGTACTCTTTGCATGTTGTCTCACCCATATATATGTTCCACCAGGTGACAATGCATATGTCCTGAAGCCATGGATACTCACACGTAGCTGTCTCCCAGCACCTCACATGAATTGTGGTACAACATGGCACATAGGCACACCAGGTCTGTGATTGATTGAACATTTGGCCTCCTCAAATCACGCTTCAGTGTCTTCACAAGAGTGGTGAAACCTTGCAGTACATGCCTGAGACTGCCTGCAAAATAGTGGCAACCTATGCTATACTGCACAACATTGCCTGCAGCAGTGGCTTGCCCATAGAGGTTTCTCAATCAGACTTGGAGGATGATGACCCTGGCCCACCTGCCCAACAGCCAAGCGAGGGAAGCACAGCAGCAGAGGGGTGAAGGTACAGGGACCAGATAGGTAGACATTATTTAGCAAGGTATGTCCTACCCATTGACACACTACCCTCTACAATTCAAAATGTGAATTTTGCAATGAAAGTTATTGTCAGGGCATGCAAAAACCATGGTGGGCAACCTGTCCATCATAATCTGCATAACAAAAAGAAAGTATACATGTAATGTGGTTACTCCACCACCAACAAGGCAAGCCTGGTTACAGTGGCGGCTGCTGCCAATTAAAACTGGTAAGATGGTGGGGGCAGGTCGGGGAGAGGAGAGAATGAAAAAAAAAACACTTACCTGCCCCCCTGCATCCGCTGACGGCCACCTTGCTCCTCCTGCTCCTCGCGTCCCAGAAGCCAGAAGTGGATGGGCTTAAGGTCACAGGCTCCCCACCCAATCCAGACTCTGCTCTCTAGCACAAGAGCAGCACCAAGATTGGTCTGAGCAGCCTTTTTTGCTGCTCAAATGGTGCCTGGGAACCTGTGGGGTTTCTCCAACTCGGCTGTACAATACAGGTGGGTTAGAGAAACATAAGTGCGCATGTGTGTTTGGTTGGCCTGATATGGCTGGCCAAACACATATGCACACTTAAACGTATAGAGTACTCCTCCCTGCCCTGGCCTAGCCCCGCCCCTCCTGTCAGACATACGTGCAGAGATAAATAAAATAATAATAAAATATTAATATCATTTTATTTATCATCTACTGGCAGTGAGGCAAAGCTCCTCTGCCATTACAAAGGAGGCGTCCCTGCCTGATTATCAGCCATCTGTTGGGTGAGGTTGTTAAAGCCCTGGCTCAGCTTGGTGTTAATGAGGTTTTTGCTGCAGGCGCTTAAACTCCAGCATGGCCTGTTCCAGAACATCAAACACCACCTGATTGCCTGCTCCTGCCTTGGAGAGAGTGCGCAGCCTTACTTGCAGCACCTCCTTGATTACTATGTTGTACGTAGAAGTCGGATCCTGGTGCCAGCACTGTGTTGGATTGCTGCTGACTGGTGGAATGCTGGGCCATGTATCGCTTGAGCCTGTGGTAAACTGGATGCAGAAGTAGCCTGGACATTGGAACAACTTGGCTCATTCCCTGTTGCCCCTGCCCTTCCTTCATCTGGCCCTGCTCCTGGTCTTCACCTGCATCATCAGCCCTTTCCTCTCCTCCCAGAGGTTTATCTATGTGGCAAACAGGAACATGAATACAAATGATAAGTGAGACACTATCTCAGTGGTGTTACTATTTTATCAGCTCATGTCAGACCTTAACTGCACTGCTTATGTCACTGACTACTTTTCCCATAATGCACCAGCTGTGAGTTTTGGGTCATGTAGATGGAGCATCTAGGTGTATTCGGTTGAGGGTGTGTGTGCATGCATGTGGAGTGCAGGGTTGTGCTGAAATGCTGATATGATACACATTGAACACTTGCCAGGGGCTGGTGGAATTAGAGATGTGTTAAGGGCCCCAAATCTTACCACTGCCTCTCTCTCCAGGGTACTCTCCACCATTGCTTCTGCTGTTGATGGTTCTGAGACATTGGATGGACCTCCTCCTGTTCCCTGGACATTACGCAGCTGTTCTGCCACCCTCTCCGTGACCCTGGTGCGCAGGTCATACCACCTTTTCTTTATCTCATCAATGGACCTGTCGGCCACACCCAGGGCATTGATGCCCAGCTGGATCTCCCTCCAGATTTTTCATTTGTCCGACTCAGGGACAGTGTGAGATGCCCTCCCAAACAGCTGCTCATGGTTGCTGCAGCATTCTTCAATGAGGATGTCCAGTTCTTTTTCAGGAAATTTGAGTTTGCGCAGACTCTTGCTTCCCATTTTGCTGTTACCTTTGAAGTCTGCCAGCAGTGTTGGGGTGTTGAGACGCAATATTGACTTGGAACTCAGAAGCTCAAAACTCAGAAAAATAGCATGACACGGAAATATCGTCAGCAAGAATATCGTTGTCAAGAATATCGATTTTAAGGTAAGTAATATCCATTGTTAAAATATTGAAATTATTAATATTGATTACAAAAATATGGTTGTTTAAAATATAGCATATTAATTATTGTTATGTATTTTGGTCTATATTTTAAATGCATATGATGTATTTTTTAATAATTATTGTTTATGTTTTTTAATGTATTTGTAAAAATTGAAGTCATTTGTGTTATTTTTAGTACCGTACCAGGTTGTGGGTGCTTAGGGGCACAGGGTGGGAAGTAATTTATTTATAATAAATGAATGGTTAATTTTTCATTCATATTTATTTAATTAATAATTAATTGTGTTATTAGTGTTATTACTTTTTTAGTAATTACCTTTTTAAAGTATCATTTTTGTTGTTGCTTGTAAGTTTTGTAAGGGTATATGGTGAGCGGTTACTAAAATATAAAATATTTAATACATTATTTTTATGTTAATAAATAATAATAAAAAAATGTTGTACGAAAATAGTTTTTGGATTAACATTTTAATAATGTTTGTAATTATTTATGATTTGCATTTAAAATTGTATGTATTTATTGTATATCATTTTTTATATAAAAAAATAGATATATTAATATTTATATTTTAACCTCTCCCATGCTCGTGATGGAACCGTTCCGTCACGAGCCTCGGGTGGGCTGTGCTGGTGAAGGAAGGGTTCCGTCACGGCCCGCTCGCCGCTCCTGCGCTGCGCGAATTTCTACCCCTTAGCGCTGTGGCGGAATAGCCGCCGCAGCGAAGGGGTTAATGTTTTTATATTGTTTTTTAAATTATTTTATTGTTTTGCAGAAAATTTGATTTTGTTTTGCTGAGAATTTGTTTGTTTCTAATGTAGTACTGACTGTAGTGGGAATATTAAATGTTTTCCTTCTGCAATCCAACACTTTCCTTACTGTTGCTCTGACTAGAGTGGGAATATTAAATTATTCCCTTCTTTACCTACTTGAGTGGGAATAGTACATTTTATCCCTCCGCAATCCAACACTTTCCCTACTTTTGTACTTATCGGAGTGGGAGTAGTAAATTGTATCCCTCCACAATCCAACACTTTCCCTACTGTTACACTCAGTGGTGTGGCAATAGTAAATTCTACGGCCCCAATTCACAGAATGAACTTAAGACTAAATCCTAAACTTACTACCATTTGGTATTCACAGAATGCACTTACTACTTCTGGCATTCACAGAATGAACTTAATACTTTCTGTATTCACAGAATGAACGTACTACTTTCGGTATTCACAGAGAACAGACTTACGACTACTAACTTTAAGTCCGCACCCGGGCTGTAATTTCCGTCACCGGGCTGGAATTTACGGCTCTGCGGCGGAATTTACGATTCCGGTGCGCAATTTCCGGCATTGTGCTGTAATTTACGATTCCGGGCTGGAAAATATGATTCCGGGCCGGAAGATACACATTTTGGCAGTTGGTCATGTTAGCCAAGGGTAAACACCTGTCCAAGTGCCTACCATCCCCCACCATGGATCAGCTGACACACTGCAGCCAATTCCAGTCCTGCAGCATGTATGAATGCAGAGCAGACACAAACAAACCCTTTCAGAATGTAACTGAATGTGTTTGTAGCACTGCCCCTTGCCATGCGGCAAAACTACTTGAGGAGGAGGAGGAGGAGAGCAGAGAGGATCTTCAGACAGAGGATAAACCTTTTTGGAATGTCCAGCCAGGATGTAAGGGCCAGGTACCGTTTCCCTCCAGAAGTCATCTTGGATATGGTATGTGAGTGAGAGCAGGACCTTGACTCTGTGACCTGCTGCTCACATGCAATACCAGCATATCTCAAGATCCTTTCTGCTCTCCACTTCTTTGCCATTGGGTCCTTCCAAAGGGTCTCCAGTAACATGTAGGCATTTTCCAGGCAAGCCAGTCGCGGTGCCTGCATCAGGTACTGAGATCCATCACTGCTTGTGCCCCCAACTACATACAAATGCCACATACACTGGCCATGAGACAAACGGCAGCAAGAGACTTTTTATCTCCTTGCACAATTTCCACGTGTGCTGGGTGCAATTGATTGCACCCATGTGGCCCTTCAGCCACGTCGCCACATTGCACACATCTTCTTCAACAGACACAGATGGTATTCCATCAATGTGCAAGCTGTCTGTGATGCCGGTGGGAGGTTCATCAATGTGCACGCAGTGTTCCCAGGCAGTACCCATGACAGCTTCATTTTCCGCATGTCACCTCTTGCCTGGCGTATGGCTGCTGGAGAATTTGGCAACATGTGGCTACTGGGTAAGTACCAAGCACTAAAAATGAGTGATATGTGTCATTGAAATGTCTGAAGGCCCCCCAATATTAACCATTGTACAATAAGAATCATGGCTCAACAGACACTGCATGTACGAACGTATAGATCATGTTCTGTGCAAGTCAAAGAGGGAAATGTTAACAACTGCCCTTTCTTCCGTCCTCAGGCGACGCTGGGTGTGCACTCTCCCCACATCTCCTCACCCCTTACAGGCGTGCAAACACTGTACCTCAACGTAGGTACAATAGGGCACACATACGTACTCGAGCCATCATAGAGCGCACTTTTGGTCTGTTGAAGTCACGATTCAGATGCCTCGAACGTACAGGGGGTGTGCTTTTGTACTCCCCAGAAGTCGTGTGCAAGATCATATTAGCCTGTTGTGTTTTGCACAACATTGCTTTAACCCATGGCTTACACATGCCTCCTGGAACCTCGGCTAGCTCTGAATGTGGGAAACCGGGCCATTGCACATGACCGACGTCAGGGCATGCAAGTTTGTGATCAGCTCGTTGCCACGTTTTTCACATGTGCAACCTGTAGTGTCACGGACAACATGTGGTTTGCTGTCTGTTGTCAATTATGAAACTTGGATAGACACAACAGTGCCAATAAATCCCACCCTGAGACGACTTTGAAAGCCACACTAACTGCATGCAAATCACAGCCGCTGACAGTAGTCAAAAGGTGGAGTGTCCCTCAGGTAATGTGCCCATGTCAGCGATCAGTGTAGTGGACATCCCTAAAACCAACTATTCACGCTGATGACAAACAATACATGTCCTGAGAGACATATCTGGACCTCATAAGGATGGGTCACCAAATCACAAAAGGTTGCATACTTAGGCCTGTGACCTTAACAGCTTTGAATACCCTAGAAATGATGTGCCCAGAATGTGAGTGATGATGTCATGGGAGAATCAGGCACCATGGGGCAGATTTACCATAACTGGTGCATCCCTGGATATCAGCAGGGATGTCCCAGTTATTGTGCGTCACAGCAGACACCCATAGCGCCATCATGGACGGGCCGCATTTACAATGCGGCGCGCCATGGGGCAAGTATAGACGGAAGCGTGACGCATCTGCTGCCATAAATGTGAAGCACTGCTGGAGTTGCGTCGCAAGCGCAACGCAGCTCCAGCAAGGCTAGCGGTGACCCTATGCCTAACATGCTGCGTCAATCCTTACGCCTTCTACAAGCAGGCACAGGGTTCTGACGCTGCATGGCCATTAAAGTGACTGAGTGAAATCTTGTAGATTTCACTCTGCCACTTTTAGGAGGCGTTCCTGTGCTGGAACGACCCCCCCCCCCTGCGCAGGAACGCCCAACTGTGTCGCAGGGCTTTACAACATGATACATTTCCCAGATGCGTCACGTTGAAAATACCCCACAGCATGACGTTGGCTTTGCGCTGCGTCACAAAAGTGACTCAACTGTGGCGCAATGGGGCATACAGGGCTCGTAAATCTGCCCCCATGGGTCTGTGACATATCCACACTGCTCCACACCAATGTTACTTAACACATCACACAACTCTGATAATTAGCACTCAATATGGACTACATGTCCCATAATGCAAAGTATGAGAAAATGAAACTGGGGTTTGATGCTGTGTCACCCCCGTCTGTGCAGAAATGTCATGAAATGGTCTGTTCCCCCTTTTGTTACATATTCATGATTCACGCCTGCACTGTCATTTCACTTTTTCCTACAACAGAACAGCAGGATGGCAGTGGATTTGGTTACTGATTGTGGATGGACCAGGATGACTACAAAATGGCTGCAAACTACTTCCTGTGATGTATTTCCTGTCTCCCACTTCCTGTATAACATCTCCTGTATGATATAATGTGTTCCGGGTTATTTTCGGAGGTTATGGCCCAAAATCGTAAGTTCCGGTGTCGAGGCATAATGCGCGTGCACATAAACGACGCTCCGGATCCGGAAACTACGTTTTCAGGCTGCAAATTCCGAAAATAAACTGGAACACATCATTTCATACAGGCAATGTTATACAGGAAGTGGGAGGCAGGAAATACATCACAGGTGGTACTTGGCAGCCATTTTGTGTTCATTCTGAGTCATCCTCTATTACTGATCAGATCCTCAGGCATCCTGCTGGTCTCATCAAACTTATTTCCCCATAGTGGCTGAGGAGTATGAGGAGAGAGCACCCCCTTTCTCAGAAAGGGAATTGGACATCTTGGTGGAGGGGGTGCTGGAGAAATTTCCTCAGCTATATGGGGTCCCTGAGCACCAGCTGAGCACTGCAGCCCGGGCCAGGCTATGGGCCAACATCACCGAGCACTGCAGTACAGTGGGAGTGTCCACCCGGAGTGCTAGGGTGTGCCGCAAGCGCTGGGAGGACCTAAAGTACTGGGCCCGTCACAAGGCTAGGGAGCTGGCAGGCCTGTCATCCCAGCACCATGTGCATCGTCATTGCCTCTCCCCACTGTACAGGAGGGTCCTGCAAGAAGCTGGGCCGACCCTCCATGCTCAGCTGGAGGAGCACGAGCAGCAGGGACCTAGTAAGTGTATCACATGCAATATGTCTCTGGGAGTATGATGTGAGGGAAACAGTGCTGAACCATTGTGCGTCCCATGCCCCCATTCACCAATTCTGTGTCCAAGCAGCAGTCACCAAGATTAAAAAGCACACTGTGGCATATGGACTGTACAGGGCAGAGTGCATTTTGGGAGTTGTAGTTTCTTCATGACAACTGAGTAAATGAGCCGCACTCATGCATTCATATTGAATTCGGCTCTGCCAGCACCACTACCATTGAACCAAGTAAATCCTAACTGATGTGTGCATTGGATGAGCTATGGAACAGAGACTGTCCAGTGTGCGCATGGCAGGCAATAGGGTATTGGATGTTGTGATTTGCATTGCACATGTAGAGTTGGGTTCCAATTGAGACAGATCATCATGTGCTATGGAGTCAAGACAGACTTTGAGATCCTTGCATCACTCTTATGTCTTCCTAAATTTGCAAGGTGTGTCCACTGACAGACGTCTCACCCTCAGTGGCCTGTATTACATTTTACATGTACAGGTAGCTGTCACAACAACCCACCACTGTTCACCGGTGTACTGCACTACCTTTTAAGTCAACAAAGCCAATATGTGGCACTGGATTGTCCGATGATGTATGGGGACGGCAAAAGGCTAGATTCACAATGTAGCTAGAGGAGTACTCCAGACACTATGTGGATGTGTGACCGACATTCGGCTTATCCCATACAATGCTACAAAGCAGATGACACTTGTCCAGACGTTAAATAGCTGCAAATCCATATCAATGGCCAAATTCTATTAAATCTGGACTCTTCATGTTCTCCTTTGGTGGACTGGTTTTTGAACCGGCACATGTAGCAGTGACAGGACAAACAGATCACAAGAATGCCAAGGTTGAGGTTTGGCCAATACAGTTGCGTAAGCCACAATAATACATATGAGATGTCCATGTCAAACTCAATTCAGTATATGACAGTGAACATACATGTAATGTAAGTTCATAAACAGAATGGGGTTTGGGAGCACACTGCCTCACAGTCCCAGCACAGTTCGCCCCTTTGCATCCTGGTAAATGCAGTACACAGTTCAAACTTACTTCAAAATTATCTGAAGTTTTTCACCAAAGTTGGTGCAGACATTGCTGTATATCTCTAGACACGTGTTTCTGGATTGAACCCTTTATCAATAGAGAGCAGCAGTTTTAGAGAGCAAAGAAACATAATCTTGGGTTGCTGTGTGCCTGTGAGTGGTACTGTGACCTGAGAGGAACTTGGAAGCATTTCCAGCAACCCCAGATGATTTTGAAGTAAGTTTGAACTGTGTACTGCATTTACCAGGATGCAAAGGGGCGAACAGTGCTGGGACTGTGAGGCAGTGTGCTCCCAACTCCCATTAAGTTCATAAAGACTGAGGGGCAGACTTACAAGGCACTTGCGCCTCTTTCACACCGCCACTTTTATGACGCAGCGGCGGAGCAAACAAAGCGCCATGCTGCTGGGTAATTACAACGTGACGCATCCGATGCAGGAACGCCTCCTAAAAGTGGCTGAGTAAAATCTACAAGATTTCACTCAGGCACTTTTAGGGCCATGCTGCATCAAAACTCTGTGCCTGCTTGAAGCAGGCGTAAGGATTGACGCAGCATGTTAGCGATCATGCCCCCCCCGAGCCTTGCTGGAGCGTGTTTGCACTTGCCACGCCACTCCTGCAAAGCGCTGCTAGTCTACCGGAGATGCGTCACGCATCTGCCCACCCAAACTCCACGGTGTGCCACATTGTAAATGCAGCGCATCAGGGGTGGCGCACGGGTGGGCAGATGCATTGCAACTCTTCTGGCACACCTCTGCTGTTTAGCAGAGATGCGCCAGAAGTTGTAAATCGGCCCCTGACAACTGTAGAGTGTGATCAGAGGAGAACAAAATCTGACCTTGGCTCATCTATGTATATGTATCGTCCTGCATGAAACAACCACCACATCAGGATTTGCTTAAACTTCTGCAGGCACGGTTGGTTAGACAGAAGAAATGCAGGAACAAGTCCGGAGCAGGAGGGCATCAGTTCGCCCGCAGCTACACCCTCTTTCCACCTGCGATGAAGAAGAGGAGGAGGAGGGGACCTCAACATCTGCAGGCCAGGGGGTTGCGCCCACCCCGGATGAGGAAGAACACGACTCTGGTACTACGTTCCGGGTGGAGGCTGTGGACATTGTAAGGGGGGGAAGGACCGGACACCTCGGACCATGATGTGGTGGAGAGCCCGTCACCCACACACTCATCACCAGTGGCTCACGAAGAGGTGTCCCCGGGGCAGGCCAACATTCAATCTGGGCCTGCCATCTGCCCCTCCCTACCTCTAGAGTCCCCATGCCATCGGAGACTCCAGCTCGATACCCTGAAACCTGTCCCCCTCCTCGTAGCCGCCAAGCCGAACACATCAGCTCTGGACCTGAGGCACCACATCCCTTCTGTCCCTCCCGGTGTTGTTCGTCCTGTGGCTGTGCCAGGGGACTTGAGTTGGATGGTCGAGGGCCAACCTGACATGTCCGCTTGCATCTTGCTACAAGTGTGTCTCGAGATACACTCGATGCGAGCGGACCTTGTCCGATCTATGGACAACCTCGGCACCCACATCTAGTCCCTGAGCACAGCCATGTCATCTTTTGTCTCCCAAATCCCTTCCCATACCAATGTGTCCCCCTGTCCGTTGCCCCACACTGTTTCCCCCCGTACTCCTCGTGTGTCACGTACCCATGTGGTGCCTGTTCCTGTACCAGCCAGCCGTGTGGATGTGTCCGACCCTGAGGATCTAGACATTGTGGTCCTGGAGGATGACCAGAAAGACACTTGACTTTTGGAGACATTGTTCTGGACGAAGATTTCTTTTTCCCCTTGTTAATAAACTGGTTTCCCTGATGCTCCCTGACATATTATATTTGTTTTGCCCCACCCCCAATCCAAGTTCCCTTCTCCTTCTGCATTAAGATCATCATTTGTTTTCCTTTCTCCCTTCTAAACAGACGGTTAGTTTTTGTTCCTACATAAATATCTTTAAGGAATCCTACTTTGTTTAACTTGTTTGACTTCATTTTGAATGTCTGTTTCCAAATATGGACACATATTTTGTGAGTCATATGCTATGCACATAATAACGTGTTGCTATGATGTGTTATACTTGTAACTGTCTCACACACACATGCCTACATCGTTAGACAAGACATGATACACAACAGGATATTACTTTTGTAGATATTTATTTTCACTATACACCTAAGGACCCCAAGATAAATTGGCCACGTGAATGTCACTGGCGATCGTGTTTGCGCCTCCGCAATAGTGGGGGTGGTGAACGTGGTGAGGGGTCAGGTTGAGCTTGTCGCCTTTGTGTATGTGGGTGTTGTACATGGTGATCAAGAGGTGCAGGTGCAGATGGTGTCTGCACATTTGGTGTCTGTGCCTGGACAAGGGCTGGTTGTGCAGGTGGTGGAAGTGACTATACAGAGGTTGGTGGTGTTTGTGCAGGTGGTGGGGATGGTGGGAGTGACTGTACAGAGGTTGGTGGTGTTTGTGCAGGTGGTGGGGGTGACTGTACAGGGGTTGGTTGTGCAGGTGGTGAGGGTGGTGGGGGTGTTGGGGGTGCCTGTTCAGGGTGCCGGTGTGTTTGTTTACCTTTGCTGTGGTGCTGTACAGTTCGTGTTACAGGTGTGTGGATGTGCTGTACTGAAGGCCGATATGATTATTCCCCTCCCTGCGTTGGCCGTGAAGGGGGACTTTGGATCACTCTCACAATGCCCTCCATCATCTTCATGGCCAAGGCATGGTGTATTGCATTCTCTTCCCTTTGGATGGATATCAGGTCTGTCATATTCCTGGACATTTTATGCCAAGTGCTATCCATTCTATCCAAAGCTTGGCACACCCTGTCCTCCACCTGAGGGAATTGGACCATGTCCTGCAGGGACCCAGACATGTCTGACAGGGTAGCCCCTATGGCACAAGTGTCCTTCCTCACATCTGCCTGCTGTTGGTAGAAGTCCTGCTCCCACTGGCCACCATCGCCACATGCAGGCCCCCTCTGCAGGTGATGAGATGAGCAGGTCCAACAACAGGGGGGGGGGGGTGGCAGGTAGAAAACTGTGGGCAAGTAAAGGGTACCCAGGGGTACCTGCACCACAACAGGGCTGGTACTTCCCATAGATGGTTGAGAGAATAGCAGGGATACACTGCATAGGGAAGAGTGGGTAGGGGAACCAACATGTTGGTCCCGGACGTGAGGGCTGTGAGGGAGTGAGGTCTGTGATTGGATGTGTGGGAGCCGTGGCTGGTTTGATCTAGGCTGAGGACATTGTATTGTTTGTTTGGGAGGAGGCAGACGAGCGTTGCTTGGCAGAGGATGTGATGCCGTGACATCAGTATCGTCATCCACGGAGTTGATGAATATGTGGCCATCAACCTCCTCAAGGTCAACGTCCTCATGATCTTGATCCTCCTCTTGAGCATGACTTGCTGCTGACATTGCTGCCTGGAGGATCAGGGGATTCTCCCCTCTGATTCCCCGTCGGCCAGCACTGGTTGTTGGTCTGTCATCCTCTCCCTCAGCATCATCTGAAACACAAAGGTTGCAACCATATTAGTGACTGACCAGGTATTACATGTGCTGCAACACCAGGATTGTATTAACTGTACTTTGCATCAGCAGATGAGGATCATGTGATCTGGTTAGGGTACCACCACAAATGACCGCTCACACCATAGCACTGAGGTGTTACACGGAGTGGTACATAATACTAGCAAACTCACCAGCTCCAACCACAACTCTCTGTCCCTTCACGTTACCCCCTGGGGTATCCTGCTGCACCTGTCTCCTCATAGTTGTTGTAGACATAGCTGTAGAGGGTAGAAACAACATTCTCAATGATCTGCATCACCAATTGACAGAAAGGCATATGTGACACTCCTGGTTTGTATTTCACTTTGTAATCAACAACTGTTGATTCCATGCAGAAGGGGATCTCGATCTCGGTCTTGGCTTAGCTGGTGACACACCTCATGCCCAATTTACCTGAAGGCCAGGTACGCGAGGGTTTCACTGCTGCTGCCAGTGTGTCATGCATCCCCCGGGATGGTGTCCGCTGCAGCAGTGCTTAATTTGTAAAAAAAATGAAGTACAGGTGCTCAAATGTTTGTCAAAGGTCATACCCACTTTCCTTGGCTCCACCCACTTCCTCCACTGGCTCTACCCACTTCCTCTGGACCACTGGAATTTTGTGTCATGAAGGGCCAAATTATGCGGCACAGTTGAGTAAATTATGCGGGAAGAAAAGGCAAATTATGCAGCATAATGACGGACATTTCATGATTCTTCATTATTTTGTCAGTTTTACACTTGTTAACACTTCCTGAGCATTGACTGTACCTTATTAGTACCAGTTTAACACACAAATATTGCAATAAGCAAAAGAAAGGTGGCCAGTCAACCTTTGCAAAGCACCTTCAACTACTCAGCAACATGTTGCTTGCATGTTTAATAACTTTTGAACCAATTGTGTTAGTAATATTTTTTGTGTGGAAAAAGGCAAATTATGAAGCAGATAATACATAATATGGCAAAGGCAGCAAATCTATACGTATATGAAAAATGCTGCTGCCAAACAATTGCATAATTCCAGTGGCCCTGCCTGCAGGTTGGTTATCATGTACTAAACAGTACTGTAATTGGAAGGCTTTCCAAAGTCAACCTGGGAAACTGTTTTTATATTTAAATTTAAACCACAGCATACCCTTTTGGAAGGTGTCTAGTAGAAGCTCTTGTCCGTGATCAATACAGAAAATAAACTAAGGAGCAAAATATTAGCAAGATGTCTATATCCAGTGTTGCCAACTTTGTTACACTTGTTACAGCAACATCAGAAGGGTTTTAATCACTCACTGAGCCTCAGACACCGCTTCTGGGTTCTTGATGGAAATATGCAAATGTATCTGTATCGGGAGGCCATGGCCAAGTCAGTAGACCAGCAGAAAGAACTTGATCATCTGAATTTGCAATATATGCTTGCAATATTCCGGCACATGGGATTCGGTGAGGGGATATGTCACAGGATCTCCCTATTTAATGCTGTACCATCAGCAAGAGTTAAGACAGGTAAAATAATATCACCTTTGCAGTGTCCTGTGGCACTGCACAGGTATGCCAGCTATCAACTATGCTAATTGCACTCTTGTCTGGAACCCCCTGACAACATGCTGCGAAACAAAGGGGAAGTGAGAGGGATACAACACTCAGAAGGTCACACAATTACTTGCTTTATTTTAGGCAACATGTGCAAGCAGGCCTAGTCTCAACGTTTGACTCTTCGTACAACAGTCATACCTCTTTGTCTATTGAAAGAAACGAGAAACCATGCATTTTCCAATACACCCAGCTGTTGATGATGAACCACTGAGGCACTAACTGTGAAACACGCACATTTAGGTATGTGTGTATGTATGTATTTACCATAACATCGAGCAAAGAGTACTAACCGAGAATCTGGAAGCAACTCTGCACTTGAAAGACTGTTTAGATGCTGGAACAAAACAAAAGTGTGACGTGACATTCACACATTCCGGAGTGCTTTGCCAGAATTAACGTATGACTTAGATGACTTCCTGGTATGTCTGAACTGGGGAGCGGGCAGACATCGAATCTTACGCAATAAACTGACATTTTAGTCACGCAACGACCTAAGGGGATAATTTAATCATCAAGATTGTAAACACTTTCAGGCAGCAGCACTGTTATATTGGACGTCTGATGTTACTGCGGGCCGATTTTGGTTAAAAAAAAAATAGGCCTAGTAACAAAACAGGCCCATTTCAAAACCAGCCCAGCTCCCGCCATCCAGGCTCCCGGGGTTGTTTACTACTTACTCAGTTTTGTAATGTTACTGCAGTTACAGACCGGTCACTGCCTTATTGGAGGCCTGCTGCTCTGCTGCACACTGCATACTACCCGATGACACGTAGTGCATTCACTCCGGACTGCAGTGTGCTCATAATGATAAGGCGGGCGGGGGGGGGGCCAGTGTAGATTCTAGAAAAGTTACATTTGGTTGCGGCTTTAATTAAGCTGGCACAGCAGCCCCAGATGCCCAAATCAGTGTCCCGCCCACTGGAAACACTGTCCGAAGGCATAGATTTAATTTGTTATAGGCGAAGCACACTTCACAGGGGAGACAGCGCATGAGTGAACAACAGGTAATTAGATTTGTGTCACAGAGACACACGTGCAGTCAGTCAGTCGTTGATTTGAGTATGCAGTGGCAGGCACTCAGGTCTAGACCCGGCCCTGATAAATATGTGCCGGTGCTAAGTACCGGAAAGCACCGGCACAAATTAAGCACTGCGCTGCAGTGGTCTCATCCTGTCAGCACCTGTGATGAGAAATACATGTCCATATTTTAGTACAACAGATTGTAGCTATGACCCAACATGTCATTCTCATTAACCATTTGCGGATAATCAAGGACGATGTGCAGCATGTTTACCTCATTGACTTTACATGTGGGCACCTACTCACGAGCAGCATTTGCCAGCTGTTACATCCATGTAGCACAGGCATCAATAAAATGACACACCAGCTGACAAACTTGTATGAGATGGTTACTGATATTTCAAGGAAGGGGATAAATGACCCAGACTCATATGCATCACATTGATTTCACCTTTACCATTGAGACTAACTTTTGTCATGGGTGAAATGTTGTCTGTTAACAAGTCAGAAAGGAGTTCATGTGTGAGATGTGCAGTTGTTAGGGACATGATGTTGCCCATTTGTGCTTCCCTACCCATGATTTCACACAGCTAATTTCTGAATGAGAGAACACAGATTACTAATGTCCATCCTTTGAGTGTTCTCTGTTCCCATACTCCATTTCCAACATCATGGTACTACTTACATGACAACGGATGGTGTCTTGTGCAGCAGACATCCAAACCTCATATGTCAAACACTCACCTATACATGTGAATACGATAGAAGGGAGGCAAGCAGAAAACAGCATTTGATTATGATCACACATTGCAGATGAGGTGCGAAGCTTTCAGGCTTCCCACCTGCACTGGATTATTGTCTTGCTCTTCAGCCAATTCATTTTGCAGGTGTAACTGCATGAAGAGTCATCTTAGCAGGCCCTGCACCCATCTCAAAGGTACACAACTGGCACCAGTGTGTGCCTCAGCCATACCAATTTCATTTTGATTTAACCATGTACATTTTGCTAGGGTTTATCCTATCATTGAATTGCAAGCCTGTTGTGTTTTGGTCAGTTCGTATGACACATTGTTCAATTGTATGTCCATTCTGCACACACTTGGCATACATTTTGTGTCAGCCTCTCATTTGCCACCAGGGTCTGATCGGCCATGTGTTCGAATGCCCTATTTGAGCATAGTGTGATACAGGACAACAGTGTTGTACAACACACACGGTGGAGGTAAAAGGCACAATTAATGAGCATTCAGCCAGGTTGACTTACCTTGGCCCAGCACCAGAGCAGTGTGTGGTCCCTGGACAGATGTCAGGTCCAACCTAGTAGCAGAAGTCAGTGTGCATCTTTGATTTTGGGAGGACCACATTGTACCTACAATGATAAGTGTGTTTTGCAACATTACATTTCTGCTGCCACATGTGATGAACTCAATTTCTGGCACAGAGGACGAGCACAAGCAGTTGTGGGCACCACCATTGCAAAAGTGTGTCATACATAATGTAATGAGTGATCCCACATATAACTTAGAATGGACCCGCTACCATGATGCTGCCTATATCACAATGACATGCCTTCGAATCCAGAGGTAAGGTCCACTATCGTGTTTTGTTGATGCCCAGAAAATAATCCATCCAATGTACGCAGTTCATGACCAGCTGTGTGGACTGTGCAATTTAATGTATATTGGAAAGATTTGAAGTTGGACAGTGTATGCATTGTCAATACTACAGAGACTGGTATCTCACTGTTTGTTCATCATTTCCATATCTGTGCAAATACAATTTCTTGATTAGGTCTACAGACACTATTACAATATAGTGGGCACACCCTTTTGACTAGTTGTGGCCCTCGATTACAGGATTGGTTTCCCCGGTCTGGGACTGTTGGTAAAATACATGTTGTGTACCACAATTACAAAGGTATGATGAGCCAAGACATTTTACATTTTGTCTTTCGCTGTTCACAAATGTCATATGGTAAAGATGAATGTCCAGTGACAACTCCAATTGTAATGAAGCAAATTTTGCTTCACTGGTTGACTTACAGAGGTGGGCACTATTTGTCCCTCTGTCGACTCCTGACAATGTATGCATTTTGACCATCTCCTGGCCAGTTTGACTTACCAGTTAGTGTGGTTGTCATGCCTTCCTCTGTACGTTGCCGATTCCTCCCATTAGATGCGGTGACCTCTGCTACTGCAGTTGTCTGTGCTCTGGCTGGGTGTGTCAATGTGTGAGAAGAGAGAAAAGTAAACAAATGGGAAATGTGCTTGTGGAACATTTCAGGGATTTGCCCATATCTTCTGCGTGCTAACAGTGTTGTGAAGTACTGCCGCAGACGGGGCAGGTAGGAGCAGTGGTGTGTTGGGGATGTAATGGAGTGGACAATGGACAACAGAATATGTGTATGACATATTTACATCTGATGATACTCTCACCTTCTGCTTTGTAATTTAGGCTGGCAAATGGCAAAGTAATTTGTGGCAGGTTTACAAGCCCCTTGAATAAGATTTACACTGCTGTTGCATCACTTCTGTGACACAACAGTGGTGTACAACAGACAACACATTTAGAATTATTCGCAACGTGACACTTCTATGGTGAAGCGTCGCGTTGTGAGGCCCTGCGCAACATTGAACCTGCGTCAGCTTTGATGTGGGCAGGGAGGTGGCATCCCTTTGGAATATGCTGCGTACAAGTGATTCAGTGAAATCTACAAGATTTCACAGAGTCACTTTTCAGAGGCTGCTGCGACGCAACCATACGCCTGCTTGAAGCAGACGTAAGGAGTGGCGCAGCACGTTAGGCATGGGCAGTGCATGGACATTATTGGAGTTATATCGCTCTTGCGACACAACTCCAGCAAAGCCCCCCCTACACACCATCAGATTCAACACACAGATTCGCCACAGTGCACCACCATGTAAACGCGACGCATCCGTGTTTGCGCAAGGGTTGAATTGCATGTCACATTGGTACTGGCGCTTCCCTGCTAATATTTGTCAATTGCTACTTTTTTAAAAACTTTATTTAGCATTTCCATATATTATTGCACATTTTTAGTCAATATGAACAGTTATCGAATTAGCAGGGTTGTGTATGTATGGCAGCAGTACTGTGCCCATGTTTTTAATAGATGGAGAGGGATTAGCCTTTTCTGATGCAAAGGATTCTGGGACTTGTGGTGCTACGTAGAGGGTCTCTGACTGACTACATTTTTATATACACTTTGGACAAGTTCCATAATCACAATGACAGTGTAACACAGACAATCTTTTCATGCACTTTTTCTTTTCATTCCACTTACCTGGTACCACATAGCGGATGTCACTGACAGGCAGCCCATGGACCAAGTGGGGGTGTATTGTTGTGAGGAT
The DNA here is from genome assembly GCF_964263255.1 of Lissotriton vulgaris. Lineage (NCBI taxonomy): Eukaryota > Metazoa > Chordata > Amphibia > Caudata > Salamandridae > Lissotriton > Lissotriton vulgaris. The sequence continues at coordinate 512,832,726 of NC_141689.1, forward strand.
ATCCTCCTCCAGTGGGGTGAGACGTATGCGGGGTCCAGGACATGTAGCAGGGAGGATCCTGCTTAATTTAATCCTGGAGTATTTCTCCTTCACCCTCTGCCTTTCGTCCTGCCACTTTTTTTTATGTCCTGTACTGTGCGCCTCTCCTCTCCAATGCTGAGACAGCAGTCACCAACTGCTGCCATAGGGCTGCCTTCTGTGTCCCACTGGTGCTGTAGGGTGGGAGTCCATATAGGCACTTGTGGTGCCTGACTATGAACTCCACAAGCATGGTGTTCTCCTCTGCTGTAAAGTTCTTTTTTCTCCTCATTTCCATTTTATGTGGCACTGTGAGCGTTGTAGACACAAACTCTCTGTGGCCAAACCTGTTCCTTCAATGTGTGCTGCTTTTATGTGTTTTGTGGTGCTGGTCAATTAGTGTTAATTGGCTTCAGCTGGAGCGTGGTGGGGGATGGTAGGCATTGGCAACATTCACCATGGCAAAATGAAGCTGTTGGCTGGGATTGGCTGCAGTGTGTCAGCTGATCCATGGTGGGGGATGGTAGGCACTTGGACAGGTGTTTACCCTTGACTAACATGACTAACTGACCAAAAATCATATCTTCCGGCCCGGAATCATATTTTCCTGCAAGGAATCGTAAATTACCACACAATGCCGGAAATTGCGAGCCGGAATCGTAAATTCCGCCGGAGAGGCGTAAATTCCGGCCCGGTGGTGGAAATTACGTCCTGGGTGCGGACATAAAGTTAGTAGCCGTAAGTCTGTTCTGTGAATACCGAAAGTAGTAAGTTCATTCTGTGAATACCGTAAGTAGTAAGTTCATTCTGTGAATTCCGAAAGTAGTAAGTTCATTCTGTGAATGCCAGAAGTAGTAAGTGCATTCTGTGAATACCAAATGGTAGTAAGTTTAGGATTTAGTCTTAAATTCATTCTATGAATCGGGCCCATCCCCTTTACAATCCCAAACTTTGCCCGACTGTTGCACCTATTGGAGTGGTATTAGTAAATGTTGCCCGTCTGTAATACAACACTTTCCCTACTGTTGCACTGACTGGAGTGAGAATATTACATTTTGCCCATCCGCAATCCAACACATTCCCTACTTTTGCACTCATTGGAGTGGGAATATTAAATGTTATCACTCCCCAATCCAACACTTTCCCTACTGTTACACTCAGTGGAGTGGTAATAGTACATTTTACCCCTCCGCAATCCAATACTTTCCCCAAAGTTTCACTGACTGGAGTGGGAATAAAAACTTTTAACCCACCGCAATCCAACACTTTCCTTACTGTATTGTTACACCAGTAGAGTGGGAATAGTACAGTCTGCCCCTTCTCAATCCAACACTTTCCTTACTGTTGCATCTATTGGAGTGGGAAAAGTACATTTGATCTCTCTGTAATCCAAAAATGTTCCTATTGTTGTATTAATTGCAGTGGGAATAGTACATTTTAGTACTCTGCAATAAAATATTTATCTAATTTTGCATTTATAATAGTGAGAGTAGTAAATGTTACCTTTGCATGATGTAAAAGGTTTATTACTGTTGTGTTGTGTGAGGTGGGAGTAGTAAATGTTATATATTATTAGTATAAGAATTTGTCTATTTCTGTATAAACTGTAGTGGGCATTTTATATTTATTAATTGTATTATTTAATCATTTATGTTATATTGTTGTAATTGATGTAATGTTTTTGTTTATTTAAAACAATAATATTTATAATAACTAATGTTTTTTTTTCATAAAATATTTTTATAAAATTATAAAAAACTATGTTGTTTAGTTTGTCATTTTAATTTAAAATGGTTTGCTTTTCAAGTATTTTATGCTATTCATATATTTATATATATCTATATATATTTGTTATATTATTATATTATTTCATATTCTTTAAATCATAATATAATTAGAAATTATTAGTTCTATAATACTTTTTAAATATATATATATATATATGCTTACTTCTCACGGCTCTTTCGCGGCGGAACCTCCCACAGTCCGGTGGCGCGTTCACGGCTGGCAGAGCCCCGCCAGTCAATTATTTACCATAAACTTCCAAGTTAGACGCGCACTCAGAGGTAAAGTGTACACAGTGTTGCTTTATTTGCTGTTACGCGTTTCGGAAGCCAAAACTCCCTTGCTCACACAGCAAGCCATTAGCTTTCCACCAGTTACATACACACATCTGGCAGGTTTCTTTCCGTGTGGGCACTGTAAAGCCTGCAAGTACAGCCCTATGAGAAAAGACTTCGATCTCCCTCATGGTTAGATCAAAAGAAAGATAACACAATTCCTTACGTGCAGCTCTACACATGTAGTATACGTGCTTGAATGTCCGTGTAAAAAAAGATATGTGGGCAGCACAACAGTAATGGCTAAAAATAGGGTGATGCAACATCTTAGGGCAATCACAAATCAGGACCCTCAATACCCAGTCGCAAGACACTTTGCGCAATATCACAGATCGAATTGCAATCTGTTAACATACTTTGCAATCGAACAGGTGAGGCAAAATCAGAGGGGGGGTAACAGAGAGATGCAGTTAAGGAAAAGAGAGTCTAAATGGATTTTAGAACTAGAAACAAGACAACCGAATGGGCACAATGACCATGAGGAATTGGTAGTTCATCTATATGATTCATGAAGAAAGAAAAAAAGTAAGAATCCTGTACCTATGAAACGTAAATCCATACATGTTTGTCACAATGAAGGAATGTTGGTTTAAATATCTAAGCTGGAAATATGTTTTAATGAGAATAAGATTGTAATTTTAATTTTTGTTTTACTCTAACAGGCGGAATCAAGATGATATATTAGGGATCACGTGCACTTCACGAGGAATTGAGCCTGTCACCCAGAAGATTCACGAAAATAGAGTAGAAGACTTCTTCGCTAAGTAGAAATTTCTTCACTTATAGTTCACGTTTTTTGCACTTTTTTCTTTGTTTTTAAAGATAAAGCTTTAACCAGAGACATTGAACCCTTATTAAGTCACTAGGCGAAAGAAGAGGGGTTTAGAAACAGTCACTGCACAATCAGCCACTGTGGCGAATGAAATGTGAGATAAGAAGTAATGATGAAATGTACTTAATCACTTTTATGAATAAGTGGTTGTGTAAAAAGAGACACTGTGTGTACAAGAACATTGCAAAACAAGTACACTCAAAGATGTCAGCCAAAATGAAATGTGTACAGTCCTGTTTCTATGGCTATCACGCTGTGTGTATGTAACTGGTGGAAAGCTGATGGCTTGCTGTGTGAGCAAGGGAGTTTTGGCTTCCGAAACGCGTAACAGCAAATAAAGCGACACTGTGTACACTTTACCTCTGAGTGCGCGTCTAACTTGGAAGTTTATGGTATATATATATATATATATATATATAACGCTCCAACTCCTCCTCGTATCCGAAGAAGACAACAGCACTCGAGGGGTACTTTCTACCATGCAGATTTTATTATCGCAGGCACTCTACACAGACGCGTTTCGGCGTGCTGCCTTCGTCAGTGTGGGTAACAACAATTTACATTTTCGGCGGATTAAATAAGACATTTTCTCTTTCTATTGACATTGAAATAGACAGAGGACAACCCCACCTAGGTCGCTATGGGCGCCATCTTTAAATGTTATTAGTACAACCCAAAGATGATCAAAGATTGTGCAATAGAGCCCATAGATGGGCAAATCCATACTGAAAGCCGGTATATACAGTGAATCAAATGTTTGTGTTATGAACAAATAAAATAAAGCTGTGGATCGGCTAAGGTCCTCTATCTAATTTTATCAAATAATAATCCACCAATATCTGCAGGCATTCAACTTATCATGTTACTGAATAAATCGCAAAAACTGTACATCCCAAAAGCTGGATATCAGTTCATCAACGTTGTTTTGTAAACAAGAATTTCAGGATCCCTTGAACACAACATTATTCAATTCCTTAGCATGTATAAATTCTAAGTGAAGGAAAATCTCAGGGAATTGATCAAAATACATTGAGCAAAGCATAGGGCCCTAATCAGGTGAGCGTACAGATTATGCGAAAATAATAGACGAAAATATGTACATTTGATAAGCAGTTATGCATACCGGTTCCAAAAGAAACAAATACTTCAACATACGTCAAGTTCTACATCACATTACAACTATATGAAAGATCTTATGCAGGCTGTCTGATCACCCAGAGTTCTTACTACAATACTTCTATTTTTAGTTCTCACGAGTGGGCGAATTTCTTGCAAACTATATAGCCTTGATGATACTCTGTATTACTTATTTGCCCAAATGGAACGCCATCTCCTCCCCAGCATTTAAGCCCCTGGGATACTTCGTAGAGAGATCTATGATAAACCTAGATTCCAGTCTACGGAGTCGTCTTAGACGATCTCCGCCCCTCACGTTAGGGGGTATGGTGTCTAGACCGAAATATTGTAATAATTTCCGGTCTCGTCCATGAACCTCCGCGAAGTGGCGGACCACAGGGTAGCTGGGGTCTGCTTTGTCGATGGCTCTCAGATGTTCCATGATCCTTAGTTTCAGTTCTTTAATTGTACTGCCTATGTAGCGAAGGCCACACGGGCAGTGCAAACAGTAAACCGCATATTGCGTGCTACAGGTAATGAACTTCCTAATAGGCATGCTCCTTCCTGTATCTGGTATGGTATATGAGAGAACCCTTTTACTGCTCGCGCAGGCTTTACACCTCCCACAGGGGAAAACCCCTTTTTGGTCTTTTAAAGTATTTATCCTAGGGGGGGGGGTGGTTTCAAATGACTGTTAACGAGCATGTCTCCAACGGACCTGGCTTTACTGAATGTTACTAATGGATTGGGGGGAAGGTCATCCTTTAATACAGTGTCCATTTGCAGAATATGCCAGTTCTTTTTGAACATTCTTCTCAGGTCATTCGCCCCGGTGGAGTAGGGGGTGATCATCCTAAATTTATTGCTGTTAGTGGTTTTGTTCTTATCACGGCCGGATCCATCTGATCTGGCAGTGAGTAGACTCCCTCTTGGTATCTTTTTGACCCTTCTCAGCGTGTCATGCAATAAATCTTCGCCATATCCCCTTACCTTAAAGCGGGATATACAGTCAGAGGCGGCCGCCTCGAAGTCCGAATCTCTGGAACAATTCATACGGAGTCTCAAGAGCTCTCCGTAGGGAATACTGTTGATAAGTTGTGGTGGGTGGCTACTGCTGGCAAAGAGTGTTGAGTTGCCAGCAGTCTCTTTCCTGAATAAGCTTGTGTGTAGCTGTCCATCCTCAACAAACACCTTCAGGTCTAAATACTCCGCTGCCACCGGACTAATAGATCCCGAAAAGTGTAGGTTGAGATTGTTATCGTTAAGTATCTTAATATACTCAGTAGCTGTTGCAACATTACCGTTCCAAACGATGAAAAGATCATCGATGTAACGATGCCAACACACGGTAGTGCCCACCTCCTGCCCAACCCTACAGCTCCTGGGTACCTGCTCCTCCCACCAGCCCACGAAAAGGTTCGCGTAGCTGGGAGCGAAGCAGGTACCCATCGCCGTACCTGACTTTTGTAAATACAATTGTTCTTCGAACAGGAATACATTATGGGTTAAGCAGAATTCAACAAATTCCAGTATCATCAAGTTGTGTCTGGCGAATCGCATCTGGCGCTGTTCAAGAGCATGTCTTATTGCTTTCAAACCATGTTGGTGTTCAATGATTGTATATAAGCTTGTGATGTCCAGCACCACAAGCAAATATCCTGAATTCCACTGTAGGTCTTGTATTTGCATCAGGAAATCCTTTGTATCCCTGATGTACGATTTCAGGTTCAACACCAAAGGGAAAAGAATATTGTCTACAAAGCGAGACATGTTCTCTGTCAAGCTGCCAATTGAAGAGATAATGGGGCGTCTAGGTGGACTGTCTTTACTTTTGTGCAGCTTTGGGAGATGGTAAAAGGTGGGAATCATTGGGCAGTTGTTGAGTAGGAATAAGTGTTCATCTTTGCCCAGCATCTGTAGATCGTACCACTTTTTGATAAGAATATCGTATTCTTTGATACTCTGTTGGTACATGTTCATGGTACATTTGATGTAAAAGTTTTCATCAGAGAGCTGTCTCAATGCCTCGGTCTTATAATAGTCCCTACTCATTAAAACAACGTTCCCACCTTTATCAGAAGGTTTCACCACGATGGTATTGTCTTTCTTTAGGTTCATTAATGCCTCATATTGCTGTTCAGTGATGTTGAAATTGTGACTAGTATGGTGTGACTTGCGGTATTTCATGAGGTCGTTGACCATAGCTTCGCTAAACGCATCCACAGCATCCCTCGGAGACTGGGGAACAAATACGGAAGGAGGTTTGAAATTGCTCTCCTCCCTCTCCTGATCGATCCCTTGCAGCTCTGCCCTTTGTGCAGTGTCCAAATGTTCTACATCTAGTGTCTCTTCTCTTTCAAGATCTTCAAGAGCTTCTACTGTTACTAGATCTCTGCTGCTTAGGGCATCCGTTGCTGTTATTCTTGCCCCCTTCCTATTAGAGTCTTGAGTATGGGGACGTAGTTTGAAATATTTGTGGAGTTTTAGTTTTCGTGTAAAGCGAAACAAGTCAATCCTTGTTTGGGTATACTCTAGTTCTTTGTTGGGACAGAAGGTTAGTCCTAAACTGAGAACTTCAGTTTCTTGGTCGGTCAGTTGTTTGGATGTCAGATTAACAACCGTTAAGTTGGCTTGTTCTTGTGAGCCAGTGGTATCAGGAGTCGCTATTTCTTGGTGCGATTGCGGTTGGTCCAGCGGGAGTTCCTTGTTCCTCCTCTTCCTCCTTTTTCCGCCCCTTGACCTCCTCGTCCTCCTGGTACTCCTGTTCCTGGCTCCTCCGTGTCCGGGGGTTTGTTCTTTCCTCCCCGGAGCCACGTGCTCTTGATCACCTTGTATTCCTCTTGAAAAAGGGGTTCTCTTGCTTTTGCCCGGCTGCGTTCCACGATTTTGTCTCTGTAATCCAAAAATGTTCCTATTGTTGTATTAATTGCAGTGAGAATAGTACATTTTAGTACTCTGCAATAAAATATTTATCTAATTTTGCATTTATAATAGTGAGAGTAGTAAATGTTACCTTTGCATGATGTAAAAGGTTTATTACTGTTGTGTTGTGTGAGGTGGGAGTAGTAAATGTTATATATTATTAGTATAAGAATTTGTCTATTTCTGTATAAACTGTAGTGGGCATTTTATATTTATTAATTGTATTATTTAATCGTTTATGTTATATTGTTATAATTGATGTAATGTTTTTGTTTATTTAAAACAATAATATTTATAATAACTAATGTTTTTTATTCATAAAATATTTTTATTAAATTATAAAAAAGTATGTTGTTTAGTTTGTCATTTTAATTTAAAATGGTTTGCTTTTCAAGTATTTTATGCTATTCATATATTTATATATATCTATATATATTTGTTATATTATTATGTTATTTCATTTTTTTTGATTCATAATATAATTAGAAATTATTAGTTCTATAATACTTTTTAAATATATATATATATATGTGTATATATATATATATATATATATATATATATATATATATATATATATATATATATATACACATATATATATATATATATATATATATATATATATATATATATATATATATATATGTATATATATATATAAATATATATGTATATATATATATATATATATATATATATATATATATATATATATATATATATATATATATATATATATATATATATATTACCTACTGGCGGTCGCCGGTAGTTAGTTATAGTTAGGATTTTTTTCAATGCTAAATCTCAAAATTCTATTTGGAATAACTTTGGCGCCGGTTGACGAATCTGCCTGAAAATTTCCTCAAAATGGCCTCGCGGCACCCCGGTCCTCCCCTGAAAGTTTGGGGGGGATTTGTCAAGCGGGGGCCGAGATAAAAGGAGGGTCCCAAAACACGTTTTCCCCATGTTAATTTCCATAGGGCGGTCGACCTCACTTTTAGCCCGAACGGCTGAATGGATTTCCACCAAACTTGGCAAAATTGTAGGGACTGATAGACCGATGTGCCTTTGCTATGTCTCAAGATATGTGCTCCACCGGGGAGCGCACCGGGCGCGCCACGCGACTTGCGCACGGAAAGCTGATTGGCTCTCGGGTGTCGGTAAACATTCCAAACGGTCCGGAGCGGCCACCATCTTGTGTCTCGGTAGGATCGAGACACAACAGGTGGCCAAAACAAAGGGGGAAAAGACGATTAGGGGGCAGAGTAGACCCCCCTGACCCCCTAGGTTTCATGTGGTAGCTATAAAAGGGCCCGCAGGGAAAAAAAATAATCATTTTTTTTTCGATTTGCGCGGGGGGAGTGCCCGGTACGCGCACCGGGGAGCGTCCCATGGGGAAAAATGAATAATAGAGTTTTTAAAAATGTAGCCTTTTTTTTATAAATTGGAGGTAGTTCTAAAAAGAACTGTTTTTTTTCTTCTTTTTGTTGTTTTATATTTTTTTATTGTTTTTTTGAACATTTTTTACTTTTTATGGCTTTTCTGAACAGTTTTATATTTTTTTTGTATTTTCTTAGGGGAGAAACAAAAAACAGGGAATTGTAAATGGCTCAACTGGAGCAAAAAAAATTCTGCAAACAATTAGGGTTTTTTCGGGCACTTATGGTTATCCCCAGCACAGATGATAAGTTTAACACTTTGCTCACCATAGCAAATTAACTTACCACAATATTTGCACATGATTTTAAAATCGTTAAATTTGGGTTGTATCATAGGCATTGTCTCTGTTGCCTCTGAACCCGATGGAGTTGGTTCTTTTGATTTTGAGGGTCTAGATGATGATGGGGGTAGCTTACTGCAGAGGTCCCTTACCTCTGCAGCAGAATAGTTGATTGGGTGCCAACGGATCATGTGCCGAATCATGGTATGATTCCCGAAGGAATATTTTTTGTTAGGGTTCCCCCTGGACAGCTCAGTATCACAAATCAAACAAGTCACCTTCGCAGCGTTGACTTTTTTGAAACCCCTTGGGATTTTGTAGAACTGCCATACGAAGTGCTCTTTTGGTTTGTAGGGCTTATGAACTTTTTGCAGGAACTGCCTTGAGCCTTCCTCCTCTTCCCCCTCCTCCTCCTCTTCTTCTTGACCACCAATGTGATCTTCTGGTGGTCTTTTTGATGGTGGTGGTGGTGGTGGTGGGGCAGATGCTCCAGCTGCTGCTGCTACTGTAGCCATTTTTAAGTAGAATATATTAGAGACAGATCTCCAAACAGGTCTTCCTCAGTCAAAGGACAAAGTCAGAATAAAGAAAAAAGGAGGGGGCTTTCATCATTTGGAAAAAAAACTGTTCTGGACCAATGAGAAGTGTTATTTTCAAGTCACATGACCAGGGCTTTCATCATTTGGAAACCAAAAGTGTTGTGAACCAATGAAAAGTGTTATTTTCAAGTTACATGAGCAGGGCTTGAGCACACAGAAGAATACAAAGTTCCCCGGGGAGAGTACTACATTGTGGAGAAGAGAGTGGATGTATGGAGTCAAGGAACTGGGCGTGTTCCCTTGTCGGAACTAGAGAGCCTCACACACCCAGAGCGTTAGGTGTGAAACACACCCTGGTTGAAGGATGTCCAGTATCATCATCGGCTCACTGCCCCTCGTCAGACCGGCACTGCAATGTCTGACGGAGTGCCCAAAGGCACTCTTTAGGCGGAGTTCTTTTGTTCCTTGCCGATGGTGAGTGTGAGTGAGGACGAAAGAGCGTGTAGTCGGTGCAAAGTGAGTGAATATTAAAAAGGGTGATCAGTCCACAATGAGTTTTATTAACGTGGCTGATTCCCTGGTTTAAAGGGGTGGGGGGGAGCTAGAAGCTGTGAAGGTATACAGCAAACTACCTCAACCCCCTGGTGTGGTCAACATGTTTCTCGCCAACCGGCGATTCGTCAGGACCTAAGCAAGGTACTACACAGGAAAACAAGTGATTAAATGCTCATTCACAGAGTAAAAAGCAAATACAACCTCTCTGGGTCGGGTGCAAAGAGGGCCACGGGGTCCTGCTCTAATTAGGCGACCTAGAGGTAGGGGGGAAAACAAGGGTTAAAAGAGAGAGAGTCACATCAGATCTTAATTATATGACTGTATAATCAGGAGATGCAGGGTGACTTCAGTGAATGCTCTCCACACTGTGAGGGGTGAAGGGGGGGCGTGTAGGGAAACCGATCATACCGGACAATGGGTGAGATTTCCCTTCATAATCGGTCTTGTGATGGCACGATTATTATCTCTCAATGGAGGAACCAGAGTGCAAATAAAACACTAATCTAAAGTGTGAAGCCGAATCTTTCAAAGTGACACCCATTCCTATGAGGATAGCAGGCAGGTTCTTACCCTAAGGGAGAGTAACACGGGCCTCGCAGCATGCTCCCGTGAGGCCAGCGCTGTCTGGTGAATGAACCTGTAGGGTGTGTAAGAGAGGTATTGGTTTTTGTGTTACACATCAAGGGGGAGGGGGGGGTTTAAAATATTGGCGCCTGATGATGGAGGCTATTTGGGCAGGTGCCCCCCGGGGGTTACAACACACGCCCTTGTAAACAATCATGAGGCTGGAGCAAGGACGGCCACTCTATCCACATTATGAGTATGAAGGTCAAAGTGGCCCCAGGGCGGAGCCCAGTATTTCAGAACGGTGCCCCAATGATATCACATATTAGCAAGCCTAAGGTGTTCTTGAACTCTGCGTCGTGATGCTGTGGGTCACCGCGGGGATCAAAGCCTTCAAAATATGGGATAGATCAAGTTAGTTTAGTCGGGGGCAGGGGGGCAAACCCCACACTCCGCTAGACTTATGGCCGCACTATACAAGGTTGCGTGGGTCAATTATGGGATTAGAGCTATAAGTATGGAGAAGGGCAACAGCCTGGTCTGGCACTGTGACGAGTTTGCGCAGGACCAAATCGGGACTAGAAGCAGTTTCTGTAAATGTCATTGAAGCTCGGTAGTAAGCATTGAGACGAGCCTGCCGGGGTCAGGGGAGGGAGAAGGGCATCAGCTTGATCTGGGACTGTGACGAGTGTGCGCAGGTCCAAACCGGGACTCGAAGCAGTCCCTGTCAATGTCAATAAAGCTCAGTTGTAAACAGTGAGACGAGCCTCAGGGGGTCAGGGGAGGGAGACATGGCTTACCTCGGTACAGGCGCTGCAACGGCGGGACACCTACCCCTCATGCTCGCGGCACCTGGTCAGGGTGCGGAGCAGCTGGTGATTGATCCCGGAGGGGTCCGCCTTTATGTAGGTGTTGGACCCGGCCTATTAGGCAGGTTCACCCCTAGACTTTTTGCGTTTTCCTAGCCTATTTATGGAACCTGGTGTTGGTGATTTTAGGCCTCTGCGCACTTTTTCACTGTGGTACAGTGTAAAGTGCTTGAGCTCTCTGTGGATGAATGGTGAGTGACCTGCCCTCCCATAGGAATGAATGGGGAATATGTATGCCCATGGTAGTTCCTGATGCGTGGGGAGTGCAGAGGCGAGTTTGGTATGAGAGAACTCGTGAGAATGAATGCCGCAAAATGATGTATGCGACATGGCTGTGTCTAGTCTAGAAGTCCTACTTTTGGAAGTTGGCATATTTGTGCAAGTTGGTGCTAGCGTGTGATTGGCTGGTGAGCCTGGCCCAGAGTGCATGGGCCTGCTTGTGGATTGACTGTCTGGTTTGAGGATGACAGGGGCTGGAGAGCCCAGGAGGTTGTCTGAGTCAGCCCATGGATGAAAGGCAGCATCTGCTGCCAGGGAAGTGGGAGGAGATGGCACCTGATAGTGAAGGGCTGTTCCTGTGTAACTACAAAGCTGGCTCCACCTCCCGCTGGGCGACTGACACCTCTGTCCCTGATACTGAAGGGGACTTCCCTCTAAACCAGTCCAGCTGGTTCTCACACTGCCTGCTTCAAAGGACTTCAAAGAACTTCAAAGGTTTTGCACTGTATAAAAAGGGGTTGTATCCCCTTCCAAAATGTTCTTGTTTTCAACTTGAATCTGCCAGGGGCTGCTGCTGCTTGAGCTAAGGGGAATCCCTGGCTCTGCCCAGCCCTGGGCACCTGATGGACTTTCCTGGACTCCTGGGGGACCCCTCTGCCTTGCTGGGCTGATGGGGGGGACTTTGCTTTGCCCCCTGGGACTCTCTGGACCTTTGTGCAGCATGGTGGAGCTGCATTGCTGGAAGGACCCTTTTTACTTTTTATTCTAGCGCTTTGGGAGCGCTTTATTGCCCCATAGCGCTTTCGAGCGCTTTATTTTTGATTCTAGCGCTGAGGAGCGCTTTGCCAGTCTGGCGAGTGCCCACCTCGCTTATTCTTTCTTTTTATCCAACTTCGGCTGCCCACGCCGGTATTGCCGATATTTTAAAATGCCTCCCCGCCTGCCTGCCTAAAGGAGAAGGGCCGCTGCGCTGCCCGCAGCGACCCGGAAGTGGATGGCCGGCCGGCCAATCCCATCGCGGCCGGCCGGAAGTCCCGCCCCCGCAGCCCGAGAGGGGAGAAGCTGCCTGGGGGAGAGGAGAGAAGAGAAGAGGACTCATGGCGGCGGGTCGGCCGGGCTCCCATGAGCTGAGGGAGCCCGGCTGCATCTGTGGGGGAGGGCCGTGTGATCCGAGAAGAGGAGAAGCTGCGTGGCCGCTGCTGGGGGCTCCCGGGTGTCGAGGGAGCCCTGGCGAGGGAGAGGAAGGCCAGCGCGAGGCTCCCCGAATGGAGGGAGAGCCTCGAGTGCAGAAAGCAGCTGTGCTTGCAGGCGGGGCTCCGTGGCGGAAGAGGAGCCCCGCGCTGCCCAGAAGAAGAAGCCGCCGCCCGGAGGAGCCCCGCACAGGAGAGCCCGGTGAGTCAAAGGGCTGGGGGGCTCCGTGTGGACCGGGTGAGACGGGAGCAGTGCTGTTGCTGCTCCGGGAGGGAGCAGATGGAGTTTTGTGTGCCGGTGAGGCAGAGTTGGTGCTCGGGCGGCCCCGGTTGGCAGTGGGTCGCCCCAACGCTACGCCAGAGCCTTGAGGCTCCAACGAAGGGGGCATTGTTGATGTCGTGCCCTGAGAGGCGCTGGGGGCCCCCTATGAAGTGAATGGAGAGTCAGGGCGGCCCCGTTTGGCAGTGGGTCGCCCCAACGCTTTGAGAGACCCTGTGTGGCTCAGAAGGGCCATATGTGTTTTTAAGAGCCTGTGTGGCTCCAACGTTTGACCAGTGTTGGCCAGAGCCTGTGTGGCTCCAACGTGCACAGTGTATGTGTTCTAGAGCCTGTGTGGCTCCAGCCTGGGCGCAGTTTGCTCCTAAGGGCCAGTGAGGGCCCTGGCGCAGTTCTTTTGTTCTCCAGGTGCCCAGCACTTAGTGGGCACCTGCAACGTTTAGGCTTTTTGTACTTTGGACTGGCGCTGCATGGCAGCGCGCCCTGACTTTGGACCCAGGGTATCCTTGCCCCAACAAGGCCAGTTGGCCTAGGGACTGCCACAGGTAGTGGCTTATGTAGTGTTGGCAATGTGATTTCTATGTTTTTAAATAGTAATTGCCTACTGTGTGTTTTTGCGCTATTGATTTATTAGGCACCTCTGAATGTTTATGCATTATGTGTCTTCCTTTCCATGCGCTGCACCTCTGAATGTTTAGTCATCATGTGTCTTCTTGCGCTGCACCCCTGAATGTATTTTATTGCATCATGTGCCCTATTCTTAACACCTCTGAATGTGTTACTGCATCATGTGTCTTCCTTTCCATGCGCTGCACCTCTGAATAGTTAGTCATCATGTGTCTTCTTGCGCTGCACCCCTGAATGTAGTTTATTGCATCATGTGCTCTATTCTTACTCCTCTGAATGTAGGTTATTGCATCATGGGTAATGTGTCCTTTTCCTAGACCCCTAAATGCTGCGTGATACTTAGGTGGTTGTCTTTTCTACTCCTCTGAATGTAGGTTTATTGCATCATGAGTAATGTATTCTTTCTTAGACCCCTAATGCTGTGTGATACTTAGGTGGTTCTTCTTTCTTAGTACAGGTGGTCCTAGTAAGGTCCTGGTTCCTGTTACCAGTGGTTACTGGTTGTTATCTTTGTGATTACCATTTTATGTTTTATTATTTCTTATTCTAGAAGTGCTATATCTGACTATGACAGTGGCCCTTGTGGCCCTGTCTTGTGTACATAATCCCTGTGAATATTGCCCGTGCCAGTTGGCACCATGTATATGTGTGATTTTATCTGATGTGTTTTTACAATACAAAAGTTATTTTTATAATAACCTTGTGTGGAGTCTCTTCTGTGGTGTGCCTAGTATGTTGTTGCTGTTGTGCGCTGGCGCAAATGCTTTACACATTGCCTCCGAGTTTAGCCTTACTGCTTGTGCCAAGCTACCAAGGGGGTGAGCAGAGGTTATCTTGGCGTGTGACTTCCTTGCCCTGACTAGAATGGTGGTTTCTGCCTGGCTTTGGCGTCAGCCTTAGCCTACCAGAAATAGCCAGTTCTAACATTGTTGGTCAGCGGTGCGGATTTGGAACTTGTGTTTGCGCAGTGCCATAGCGACAACTGGCTACATTACAAAACTCTGCAATTGTTTTTTTCAGATAGTCACATGTTTGGGATTATTGTTTTTGATTTTTTTCCTCAAGAGTGTCATTTTCAAATGTGTTTCTGCACTTTATGTTTAGTGGCAGATGAGAGAAAGTGACAGGGCGGGACGCCATTAGAGGGGGGAGGTTCCCATAGATTAGGAATCCCTTGCTGGGTCCCGTGTCCAATCCCAAATCCTGTCCCTGTGTGGGTAGATGGAAGAGAGGGAGTGTGAGGAGAAATGACTAGCTCAGGAGGGTGGTTGTTCCCTGAGTGTAGTGTGTGTGTCTGGATTCCCCAGTGTGGTAGGATCCAGTGGTGGCAGCTTTAATGTGTCCAGTGTGTTAATTCCCATTCCCCGCTCCCAGAGTTTGGTACCTGTGTCACGTGTGGTCAGGTTGAGTGATCAGGGGTGGTAGTAACTGCCTTACCAGTCCGAGGGGGGGGAGTGTGCGAATGAGTGATGTGCTGAACTGGAGGAGTTGGTGTGAGTTTTCTTTTTGTTAAAGAGCTTGCATGAGAGGTGTACCTCTGGTGGTGTGCAGGAGGTCCTGCAGAGGCACTGGACAGGAAGGTGGATGTCTGGCGGTGTGCTAGATGTCTTGCAGAGGCATTAGGGAGTGGTTCCAAAAGGAGTGGCTTGTGTATCTGATGATCCTGTAAAGGGGAAGAGGTTCATGTGTAACCCAGCTTGGTCCCAGTAGTATGGTAGGGGTGTAGGGGCTCAAGCCCTGTCTCAGTGGAGGCGGAGTGAGTGTGGGACGGTGTGTCCCACGTTGGCCTGAAACCCTATCTCAGGGCCTGGAGGGTTCCTTAAGGGAGCGCCAGGTCAGGGGCCTAAGCTGTACATAGGTCATTTGAGGAGGATCTTCCTGTGTCTAGCGGACGGGGAGTGTCTGTAACCAGAACTCCGGCGGTCCTAGTGTTGGGCAGTACCGCTCCTAAGTGGAGGGTGCAGAAGTCCTGGCTCGCTGAGCATTTGACCGTCTAGAGTGCTTGACCATTTGTGGGGCCTCTGGAGGTCATTCCCCGAGGAGGGGGGAAAGCCAGGTTGGGGTGTGGCCTGACCTGGAAGGAGTACTGGAGGAGAGTGTGTCGCTGATACGCCGCTGGCGTGTGCTCTGTCTAGCCTGAGACATACTGGAACTGGAAGGGGGTGCAGAGGGACGGTGTCCTTACTTCTGACCCCGGTGCAACCTGAGGGTTTAAATCTTAGGTTGGGAGATTAGGAAACTTCTAGGTCAAGAGGAATCTCTACCAAAGTGGATCAGCTGAAGAGACTGAGGGGGCTGCCCTTGCTGTGTGTTCTGGGGCTCACCTGCAGTTTGTTGTTTCCACCAAGGTAGAGGAAAGGGGACTTTGCTGTGTGCTGTGTCCCCCCACCTGCTTGAAGAGGGACTGTGCTGTGTGCTTTGTACCTCAGAAGTGAAATAGTTTCCAGGTGGTAGACCAGTGATGGAGTGAGGTCCTGATCTGGTAGGAGAATTGTGTTCTGGTGAGTGCTTCTCTGTGAGGGTGCGGAAACCCAGAAGTAGAGGTAGGGTGGGGCATTCTTGCCCGTGACCTCTGGTCAGCCTGAGGGTATGGTCCCTAGGTTGTTGGATCAGTGGTAGTTGTAGCTACACTGAGAGAGAGAGTGGAGAATGGCTATTGTATGCCAGGGGTTACTACCCCCCACTCTGTGGATTAGTTAGGACCTGTGATTTGGATGGCCTATGGCCTGGTCTTGGCTGTGGATGACTAGTGTGTACCAGTGGGGTACCCTAGTTGAGTCAGAGAGTTATTATTTGGAGGAAACCATGTAGGTTCAGAGTGGCGAAAAACTGGACGGTGTCCCTGCTGTGCAAGGCCGTGTCCGTGGTTTTGTCGCCCAAAGCAGTGAAGCCCATCAGTGGTGTGATTGGTCTACCCTGCGTTTTGGCTGGAAGGGGGTTGTGTTGGACCCGGCCTATTAGGCAGGTTCACCCCTAGACTTTTTGCGTTTTCCTAGCCTATTTATGGAACCTGGTGTTGGTGATTTTAGGCCTCTGCGCACTTTTTCACTGTGGTACAGTGTAAAGTGCTTGAGCTCTCTGTGGATGAATGGTGAGTGACCTGCCCTCCCATAGGAATGAATGGGGAATATGTATGCCCATGGTAGTTCCTGATGCGTGGGGAGTGCAGAGGCGAGTTTGGTATGAGAGAACTCGTGAGAATGAATGCCGCAAAATGATGTATGCGACATGGCTGTGTCTAGTCTAGAAGTCCTACTTTTGGAAGTTGGCATATTTGTGCAAGTTGGTGCTAGCGTGTGATTGGCTGGTGAGCCTGGCCCAGAGTGCATGGGCCTGCTTGTGGATTGACTGTCTGGTTTGAGGATGACAGGGGCTGGAGAGCCCAGGAGGTTGTCTGAGTCAGCCCATGGATGAAAGGCAGCATCTGCTGCCAGGGAAGTGGGAGGAGATGGCACCTGATAGTGAAGGGCTGTTCCTGTGTAACTACAAAGCTGGCTCCACCTCCCGCTGGGCGACTGACACCTCTGTCCCTGATACTGAAGGGGACTTCCCTCTAAACCAGTCCAGCTGGTTCTCACACTGCCTGCTTCAAAGGACTTCAAAGAACTTCAAAGGTTTTGCACTGTATAAAAAGGGGTTGTATCCCCTTCCAAAATGTTCTTGTTTTCAACTTGAATCTGCCAGGGGCTGCTGCTGCTTGAGCTAAGGGGAATCCCTGGCTCTGCCCAGCCCTGGGCACCTGATGGACTTTCCTGGACTCCTGGGGGACCCCTCTGCCTTGCTGGGCTGATGGGGGGGACTTTGCTTTGCCCCCTGGGACTCTCTGGACCTTTGTGCAGCATGGTGGAGCTGCATTGCTGGAAGGACCCTTTTTACTTTTTATTCTAGCGCTTTGGGAGCGCTTTATTGCCCCATAGCGCTTTCGAGCGCTTTATTTTTGATTCTAGCGCTGAGGAGCGCTTTGCCAGTCTGGCGAGTGCCCACCTCGCTTATTCTTTCTTTTTATCCAACTTCGGCTGCCCACGCCGGTATTGCCGATATTTTAAAATGCCTCCCCGCCTGCCTGCCTAAAGGAGAAGGGCCGCTGCGCTGCCCGCAGCGACCCGGAAGTGGATGGCCGGCCGGCCAATCCCATCGCGGCCGGCCGGAAGTCCCGCCCCCGCAGCCCGAGAGGGGAGAAGCTGCCTGGGGGAGAGGAGAGAAGAGAAGAGGACTCATGGCGGCGGGTCGGCCGGGCTCCCATGAGCTGAGGGAGCCCGGCTGCATCTGTGGGGGAGGGCCGTGTGATCCGAGAAGAGGAGAAGCTGCGTGGCCGCTGCTGGGGGCTCCCGGGTGTCGAGGGAGCCCTGGCGAGGGAGAGGAAGGCCAGCGCGAGGCTCCCCGAATGGAGGGAGAGCCTCGAGTGCAGAAAGCAGCTGTGCTTGCAGGCGGGGCTCCGTGGCGGAAGAGGAGCCCCGCGCTGCCCAGAAGAAGAAGCCGCCGCCCGGAGGAGCCCCGCACAGGAGAGCCCGGTGAGTCAAAGGGCTGGGGGGCTCCGTGTGGACCGGGTGAGACGGGAGCAGTGCTGTTGCTGCTCCGGGAGGGAGCAGATGGAGTTTTGTGTGCCGGTGAGGCAGAGTTGGTGCTCGGGCGGCCCCGGTTGGCAGTGGGTCGCCCCAACGCTACGCCAGAGCCTTGAGGCTCCAACGAAGGGGGCATTGTTGATGTCGTGCCCTGAGAGGCGCTGGGGGCCCCCTATGAAGTGAATGGAGAGTCAGGGCGGCCCCGTTTGGCAGTGGGTCGCCCCAACGCTTTGAGAGACCCTGTGTGGCTCAGAAGGGCCATATGTGTTTTTAAGAGCCTGTGTGGCTCCAACGTTTGACCAGTGTTGGCCAGAGCCTGTGTGGCTCCAACGTGCACAGTGTATGTGTTCTAGAGCCTGTGTGGCTCCAGCCTGGGCGCAGTTTGCTCCTAAGGGCCAGTGAGGGCCCTGGCGCAGTTCTTTTGTTCTCCAGGTGCCCAGCACTTAGTGGGCACCTGCAACGTTTAGGCTTTTTGTACTTTGGACTGGCGCTGCATGGCAGCGCGCCCTGACTTTGGACCCAGGGTATCCTTGCCCCAACAAGGCCAGTTGGCCTAGGGACTGCCACAGGTAGTGGCTTATGTAGTGTTGGCAATGTGATTTCTATGTTTTTAAATAGTAATTGCCTACTGTGTGTTTTTGCGCTATTGATTTATTAGGCACCTCTGAATGTTTATGCATTATGTGTCTTCCTTTCCATGCGCTGCACCTCTGAATGTTTAGTCATCATGTGTCTTCTTGCGCTGCACCCCTGAATGTATTTTATTGCATCATGTGCCCTATTCTTAACACCTCTGAATGTGTTACTGCATCATGTGTCTTCCTTTCCATGCGCTGCACCTCTGAATAGTTAGTCATCATGTGTCTTCTTGCGCTGCACCCCTGAATGTAGTTTATTGCATCATGTGCTCTATTCTTACTCCTCTGAATGTAGGTTATTGCATCATGGGTAATGTGTCCTTTTCCTAGACCCCTAAATGCTGCGTGATACTTAGGTGGTTGTCTTTTCTACTCCTCTGAATGTAGGTTTATTGCATCATGAGTAATGTATTCTTTCTTAGACCCCTAATGCTGTGTGATACTTAGGTGGTTCTTCTTTCTTAGTACAGGTGGTCCTAGTAAGGTCCTGGTTCCTGTTACCAGTGGTTACTGGTTGTTATCTTTGTGATTACCATTTTATGTTTTATTATTTCTTATTCTAGAAGTGCTATATCTGACTATGACAGTGGCCCTTGTGGCCCTGTCTTGTGTACATAATCCCTGTGAATATTGCCCGTGCCAGTTGGCACCATGTATATGTGTGATTTTATCTGATGTGTTTTTACAATACAAAAGTTATTTTTATAATAACCTTGTGTGGAGTCTCTTCTGTGGTGTGCCTAGTATGTTGTTGCTGTTGTGCGCTGGCGCAAATGCTTTACACATTGCCTCCGAGTTTAGCCTTACTGCTTGTGCCAAGCTACCAAGGGGGTGAGCAGAGGTTATCTTGGCGTGTGACTTCCTTGCCCTGACTAGAATGGTGGTTTCTGCCTGGCTTTGGCGTCAGCCTTAGCCTACCAGAAATAGCCAGTTCTAACAGTAGGTTATTTTGGTAGTCCGCCGTGGCGCCGTCGGTGACGTCGCGCATAACGTGTGTAATGCGCATGCGTGTAAGCTTTGTGGAGACTAGACCTGCATCGGGATCATGAAGGCAAGGAAATGCGGCCATGTTAGAGGGGTCGCTATGGCTGTGGATGAGGTCTGTCAAGGAGGGCGGTAAACCGGGTAGCTCTCGGTAACAGAGTCTCATACAGGTATTACTGTAAGAAAGACCTTTTGATCTACTAGCGCGCGGGGCGTGTATTATTGGGGGGGTTTGTTTTGGTTAAAGCAGTGGTGTTCGAATATGGAAAGGCGTGGAGCCGTGTAGCTGTAGGAGAAATGGGGCTATCACCAATTTAAAGAAACCCCGATAGTGTTAAAGGAAGCTCTTCTTGTGGCCGGGACATGAGGTTCATCTCAGGGATGGTAAGGGTCGATCAGGAGCTGTGAGTCATCAATGATGGTGCATGCCATTTAGCCTCTGAAGTTGGAAGCCCTATTCCAAACTAGGAAATGGGTGATTCAAAGGATAGCTGGGTCCATGGCCTATCTAGGGAAAGTTATCTGGAGACGATAGCCCAGGGGAAGGTATCATAAGGTCCTATGTCAAGTCATTAATCCTCTATAGTGGGAGGACCTGTGCCGAGCTAGGATGTGTGCGATTATAATTTGTTAAGCGGGCTGGCCGGGGAATGTTATCTAGAGACGGTAGCCCAGGGGATAGCATCATTGAGCCCTACTATATCAAGCCGCAGGCGATGTACCCATCTCTGTTCAAGCCTGAACAATGCCTGTTTGGTCATGGCTGGTTGGGACTCGAGCACTAACCATTGGATGCTGTCTGCGGGGTGATTGTGTAATTGGTAGTGTTCATACAATCTCGTGTGGGTCTTGGAGCACCGTATGTTGCTTTTGTGCTCCGTTATTCTGAGCTTTACCTGTCTCATGGTCATTCCTACATAGAATTTGTCGCATGGACAAATAAGAAGGTAGATACATTTAGTACTGTGGCAATTTGTGTGTCTGTTGAGTTTCCAAGTGAAGGTATCAGTAAGCTTGATTTCTTTACATTGTCTGGACTGAGGACATACCGCACAGCCACCACACGGGTAGTGCCCAACAACAGGGGGAGGTGCCACAATGTCCTTTGCCCACCACATGGATGTCTCTTAGGGCGTGTATGTATCAGGGAGTCTTTTAAGTTGGCCGTGCGTTTAAAAGCGAACCTTGGTTTGGGTAACTCAGTGCTCCTGAGTTCAGGATGCCCCAGTGCTTGTTCACAGTTTTTTTTAATGAAGTTGGAGTTTCTTGTGAAGCTGGTGACGCACGTTATTAGGTCATCACGCTCCTTTTGATGTACTTCAAGGAGGGCCTCCCTATGGTTGTTCAGGGCTCTCTTGCTGGAGTCACGAATCAGTTTGGTGGGGTATCCCCTATCTTGCAGTTTGTGTTGGAGGGTATTGGCTTCTTGCCTATAATCCTCCCTAGAGGAGCAGTTTCTGCGCACCCTCAGGAATTGGCCAAAGGGAAGATTTTCGCGTAGAGCTCTAGGGTGGTGACTATTAAACAAGAGAAGGCTGTTTCTGTCCGTGTCCTTGCGGAACAGGGTAGTACTCAGACCTGCTGGGCCCAGCCGTATCGTGAGGTCAAGGAAGGGCAGGGCTGTCTCAGACATGGAGCCTGTAAATTTCAGATAAGGGTTCTGTTGATTGATCCAAGTACAAAATTGAGTGCAGCTATCGCGGTTACCCTTCCATAGTATTAGTATGTCGTCAATGTAACAACGCCATAATGTCAGATGTTGTCTGAAGGGGTTGGATTCTGGGTCGATGAACTGGTTCTCAAAGGCTGCCATGTAAATACAGGCTATGCTAGGAGCAAATGTGGAACCCATTGAGGTACCCCTGATTTGATGGTACATCTGCGATCCGTATTGGAAAAAGTTTTCCGTTAGGGCAATGCTCGCACATGCCATGATGAAAGGTATTGGAGTGGGTGAGGACCATTCCTCCTGCATAAGGGCAGATTATACGGCTTCTAGTGTGGCTGCTTGGGGAATATTAGTATATAAAGCTTCCACATCAAGCGTGAGGAGGAGGTCCACTTCTTCTCTGCCTTCGATGGAATCTATGAGGCATAGGACATCCCTTGTATCCTGCAGGTATGATGATATTTTCTTTACAATGGGCTGGAGGAATACGTCACAGAACTTGGACAGTGGCTCCAACAAAGAGCTGATTCCCGAGACGATGGGTCTCCCTGGGACTGGACTGGTACCTTTATGGATCTAAGGCAAAGTATAGAAATAAGGGACCGCTGGGTCTGTCGTCAGGAGGAACTCTGCTTCATTTTTCGAGATCCAGCCGTTGGTCTCGCCTTCAATGATCAGGCTGGAAATGTCTGTGGTCAACCTGCTGGTCGGATCTGCCGGAAGGGGTCTGTAGTGGGTGGTGTTGGCTAATTGGCGCTTACACTCTGTGTCGTAGTCAATGGCGTCTTGTATGACAGTTGCTCCCCCTTTGTCGGCTTGTTTAATGACGATGGAGGTGTCATTACCCAGAGATAAGACTGCCTGTCTTTCAGCTCTGCTCAGGTTATTAAAACTACTGGTATGTGGTTTGTTCTCTAAGGACCTTAATACAGCCCTCTCAAATGTCAACACCTCTGGTGGGACCATCCCATCCGTTGGGGTGAAAGTGGATGGATTGCGCAGCCCTGTATCAGTCTTTTCAGTTGCTGGTTGATCTCGGAAGTAAGCCCTGAGGGGTACTTTGCGAAAAAGCTGTTTTATCTCGCACATTTCTGTGAAGTTGTCCGGGGTGGGGGTGGGGACAAAACCTAAACCCTTCTCGAGGATAGCCATTTCAGTGGAAGTGAGTACTCTCCTAGAGAGGTTGACGATTAGGCTCTCCTCCCTCTCGTTGCGCTCCTGGTTTCCATCGGGGCGGATGTCGACGGCTGGTCTTGCCACTGCACCCCTCCTCCGCCACCCCGCTAGTGCCCTTTTCCTCTGCCCCAACCTCTGTCGTGAAAAGGGGGGTTCTGGGGGTCCCTGCGGGTAGAAAGGGTATTGCCAAGGGGGCAGCATTTGGGGTGGTCCTTGGAAAAAAAAAAACATGAGCGGGGCTTTCATCATTTTGAAACCAAAAGTGTTGTGAACCAATGAAAAGTGTTATTTTCAGGTCACATGACCCGACGCGCTTACGCTACGCGCCCCGGGGCGCGCCAGAACGTTTTGCGATCGTATGCGCATGCGTGCTTCCGGGTGCGCTTACGCTGTGCGTCATATGACGCATCACGCGGCTACGCGATACGTCACAATGTTGTTTTCGTTCGTGGCAATAACACTAACAGGACGCTCACCGGTACGCTCCCCGGGGCGCGCCATAGCACTGCGCTTACCGGTGAGCGCATCGGTACGCGCCCCGGGAGCGCACCGGGGCTAACAAATTAAAAAAAATATATATATATATTACATAATTATAAAATGTAAAATTCGTTATAAAAAATATTACATTTCATACCTATAGAGATTTGAAATTTGAAAATCACTGAGAAAAAAATAGGGTTGAGGCCCTATATATAGTATTTAAAAAACCTTTGAAATTCACTGAAAAAACCATAGGTTTCACACCAGTTATAGTTAGGAATTAGCATTTAAAAAACCTAGTAAATTCACTGAAAAAACCATAGGTTTCAACCAGTTATAGTTAGCTGGAAATTTTACTGACATAAAACCATTGAAATTCCACGTTATAGTTAGTTGGACTCACTATAACTTGCGCGCCTGCAATGCACTGCTGATGACGTCACAGATTACATCACTCATGACATGGTCAGTGACATCACTCATGACATCACTGATGACACCATCCTTGTGACAGAGTGACAGACCTCCTTTCACTGTAAAGTAACCCTTGAAACACATATTCAAAAATAGAAACTAACATTTTCAAAAAAGTGGAGAAACCCATACCAGTTACAACAACCAATTCAGTAATTCCACCTTCTATATACACATCCTCTCATTCAGCAACAGTTCTACATAGTCACTCATACATATACTCACTTCTCATATTTAGTGATACACCTATACATCCTGTTACACACCGACAATCATCCAAAAGTTACTCACACACATACTCAGACATGCAAAAAAACTATTGAACATCCATTTATTTGCATATATAACTATACACACACTACCAGCTTACTTCTAAGGAAACTTACACATACTTACTCTCTTAAACAATCACTTATATAAACACATACTTATTTAAACAGGAACTCTTACAATCTCACATATACTCAATTATATACATCAATACTCACATATACTAGATTAAAACATATGTCGTTAATGATAAAGACACTAGTGAGACAGCCATTCACTCACTAACACACCCATACAGTCCTGCACATATGCTGTCTTCAAAACACATACAAACAGTGAGTCAGTCATTGATGCATCTATGTGCTAAGTAATACCCCCACCAAACCATACAGACACTCATACTGATACTAAAAAACATCTAATAACCCATATACACACACATGTAGCTCACCAACCCATGCAGCCACTTATACACAAAGTGAAACACTGATACAAACATTTAAATATATTTAAACAATGCTCGCTAATATATGTATTCACTAAGATACACTTAATAAGCCAGTTAACCAATCAATTAATTTTTTTTAAAAACATCCATTAAGACACTTATTTAAACATTTATTCTTCCATCGACCTTTACATATACATATATAAAACATTTATTTTACAGAAAGACACACATTCACTGGATGGTGTCATCAGTGATGTCATGAGTGATGTCACTGACCATGTCATCTGTGACGTCATCAGCAGTGCATTGCAGGCGCGCAAGTTATAGTGAGTCCAACTAACTATAACGTGGAATTTCAATGGTTTTATGTCAGTAAAATTTCCAGCTAACTATAACTGGTGTGAAACCTATGGTTTTTTCAGTGAATTTACTAGGTTTTTTAAATGCTAATTCCTAACTATAACTGGTGTGAAACCTATGGTTTTTTCAGTGAATATATATATATATAGACATATATGTATGTATGTGATTAACTTTTTTAAAGTAAGTTTATTATATTTGTTGCAATAATATACATTAAGGGGCCTGATCATGATGTCGATCAGAAAGCTTTCTGACCGAGTCCTTGTCGTAAACTGTTCCAACTGACTGGGGTTGGAGGTTCCAACCGTCCGATTATGATGTTTCCGCACACCATTCAGAAAGTCTCCCATTTACTTCAATGGGTGCTTGCGTTCCAACTGAAAACACATGCTCCCATTGAAAAAAGAGGTGGTTTTGAAAAACCTTGCACCCTGTGATGGGCACCCCATGGTGCCTGTCACACTGTGCATGGTTCTACAGGGGGGTCCCTTGGGTACCCCCATGACTCCAAACGAAGACCTCTGGGTGAAGGGGGGACTGCTAGGGGCCCCCAAAGTCAGATTCTGACAGCCTTTTCGTGTCGAACAGATACAGTCGGGAAGGCTGTCGGAATCCGACATTGTAATCCATCGGTTAGAAACGCTGTCCATTGAGCTGTGCGAATCGGTCACGACTGACTCGGTGTTTCCGAATGCTGGTCGAAACTGAGTCGTAATGACTGAATGGTTACCGTTCCTTCATAATTGGTCGGTCAGAAATGTTTCAGACACAGTCAGAAACATAGGTTCCGACACGGTTCAGGAAAATCCGAATGCCGTTCGGAAGCTTTCCCACCAACATCGTATTCAGGCCCGTAATATATTTAATTTTTATAAAATTATTGTTAGTATTTAATATATTTTAGTTTTAATTTTTTCATTTAGATATATTTAAAAATCGATATTTAATACAACAATATTATTGAAAACGATATATTTTTTCAATATTTTTGAACTGTATAGGTTGTTGATATTGTTGTAGTAGATATATATGCCTTGATAATTTTCTGGTCGATACTTTTGACCTCGATATTTTTTCAGTGAACCCAGTGTTGGTCTGTGCTTCTGCACCTTATCATCAGGCATATTACGATGTCAGGCGGACTTGCCTATATAGTATTCCAATAGTCACTTTCCCCAAAATTACTTCACAGAGAATTGCATGTGAGATGCAGCGTTGCTTAGCTGATGGTGGTTTTATTTGTCTAAACTGATGCTTTAAAGTAGACATTCTAGTTAGACACACCTTTCCTATGGGTAATCTAAAATAGCCAATAGGCTATGTACTTGTACAGCTGTGTGAGAATTTTCAGCTAATAAGAGTCAGATATAGCGACCATTGGCTGCTAACTATGAGATTAAAAATATGGGCACGTGTTGCACTTGAAGATTGTTTTTCCTAGGTGCTAGACAATGTACATTCATGAGGAGCCTCTTGACCTGTTGGCTCACTTGCAATTATCGGACCAGGATATAGAAATATAGACAAGAAAGAAGATAAGAGCTTGGTATGAAATGATGATAAATAAAGCAATTGATTGCTTGTTGGTCCCTCCTAATACAAAAGGCATACCCTTCATCATATAAGAGACCTACCAAATCACCTGCATGGTTTAATTCCCAGTGCCACGATTTAAAAAGGAAACAGGGAAAGCTCAGACAAAATAAGGGTTCAATGTCAAATAGTGAACGGCAAGAGAAACAGAAGCTGAATATACTGCTTTAATTAAGAAATAAGTCTTTATATTATAAAGCAAATTGGGACGGAATGATAATAGTGCTAGTTTCCAAGGACATTAACAACAGTTGTAATCTGATCCAGGAAGGATCAGATAAGGACAGTAGTGCCCCAGCTCTGTTGTGTGAAAAGAAGTTGGGGTAAGATATTTATCTCTGATTTATAGTAGCAAAAATGTGTTTCCTCCAGGTGAGTGTGTAAGACCTAATGGGGAATTGAAATCATATTTGGCAAAATATGAGATAAAAAAGACAATAGCTTCTTTAAACCTATCAAGGGTGATGAACCCTATCATGTTTGATTTATTTGATGTGGGGGCTAAAATATTTGAGAAACTGATCCTTCAATATTTAAAGAATTGGATTGACACCAATGAGTTAATACCTGGTGGGCAAGGGGTTTCAAAGGGGAGCATTGAGCGATTGATTAAAGCTTTAGGCGCTGATTAGGATGACGGGTGGACTTTAGTCTGCCCGCCATCCTCACGGTGCTGGGACCGGCCGCCAGACGTGCGGCGGTCCCACACCGCTAATTAGGATGCGACCGCCACCCTGGTGGTCACATTCTGCATATTCGACATTGCAGCGGGTGCGGCTGTAAGCAGCACCCGCCACAATGCCAAAGTGCCTTGTTGTGTATTGCCATGCACAACGTGGTTGGCACCGCGCAGTGCCTGCCACCTTGTGCCTGCCACCTTGTGCATGGCAATGTAGAGAGGTACCATAGGTACCCCCAAGTTCAACCCTGGGGGCAAAATGGGCCCCTCAAGCAATTCTCCGCCAGCCTTTCAATGGCGGCGAAGCAGCCATGAAAAGGCCTGTGAAACCCAGCATCCTAATATGGATGGCGGTGCCTGCTAGGCACCGCCACCATATTGAGTCCCAAGTCCGCCCGGACGGCAATTGGAACGATTGCTGAGCGGCGGACGCACTTTGTGTCTGCTGCGATACCCCACCATTATACTATGGCGGGGGTAAATCGGGTTGGGATGGCGGGCGGATCGCCGCTCACCATCCTAATGATCCCCTTTGTCTCTGGGCACTAGGCTGAAAGCAAAAAAATCCAGAATGAGCATATTTTGTTCCCTCGTCGATTTCCAATCGGCATTTGACCTGGTTAATAGTGGAATGGCATGAAAAAAAATTAAGTGGTGTGAATATCCCTCAGAAGCTTACTAGATGTGATAAAGGTACTACAACAAGGCAACTCGTGCAAGGTGGAGTTAGATAATAATTGAGCTCCTGCAAGTAAAATCCCAAATGAAAATGGCTCACGGTAGGAATGTGTCCTTGCCCTTACTCTGTTCGCTCTTTATATTGCTGTTATGCCTGAAAGCTTACAAAATACACACTAATTTTCCCCCAAAATGAAGAAACAGCACACACCTTGCTTAGTATATGCTGATGACCTTGATATTTTTGTTGTTACCCAAATGGGACTTCAAAGAAAAAAAATATGCATTTAATAAGTACTGTAAAGCAAATGATTTAAAAATAAAAAAAGAGAAAAAAATCTTGCTGATAGGGAGAACAATTAAGCTCTTTACTTGGTCGATAGGGGAAATGGTTGTACAACGAACTGCCTCCCGTAAATACCTTGGTATGCTTTTCAATAAAACATTACATTGGAGAATGCACTTGGACACCTTAAAAACTTGGGCACTAATATCTGTGTGAAATGCATTTTTTTTAAACAGCGACTTTGGTGGGCCCTCAATAATGACAGTGTTCACTGCATATATAGCTGTGCCCCCTCCATATATGCTATATAACGTAGCAAGCCAAGGCCTGGGTTCAAGGCGAGACTGGAATAAATTAGTGTGTCATTGTCATGATTAGGTCTCTCTTCATGTGACTTTGGCAGGCAATTAGAGTGGGAGCTGGATTGAACTATTTAAATAGTAAACCTAAGTTTCCAGTTCTTGTGATTCTGGCACAAACAGCTGACAGGCTTGAAATTAAAAGTATCCAGGCTTTGTGCAAAGGAAATCTATCAGAGTGAGTTACATTGGGCAAGGGATAACTGGGGAGCGTGTGAAAAGCCTGGCCCACTTCCTTAACATAGAAAATTGTAAATGCGATACCCCCTTAACTTTTAAGAGAGACAGAGATTTTACATATCTAAATCTAAAGAGTTCGACATTGTTTTTAAGAAAGTTTTGGCTGAATTGCATGGTGTAACCCTATCTTTCTGAGTTACAGTATCCTGCAATGAGAACAGGGATACTAAAATTTCTTGTAGGGATAAATCCCGCATTTGCAATCCAAGTCCGTGGAAAATCGCTGATGGATGAAGAAATTAATTGTGGGTTGAAAGCCCAATGCTCTAGTTTGCATGTTTTAATGGATTGTTTATACTTTATTGGAATTAGGCGTAGACTTTTAAAACCAGTTCTAATCAAAAGTGGTATAAAGACTAGACGCTATAAGGTTTTTAAATCATTTGCGATTCCTTGATGTAATTTGTGGAATGGGTAAGTTTTTATTGGCCTTATCAATTTAGTTAGTGTTTGCTGGTCCACTAATTTTCTTTGGTGTTAAATTTTCACCAGCTGTTTTAATATGGTATGCATCTTAGAATGTCACATGTAAAAAAACAACTGTTATTGAGTTTTTGCAATACAGATACATCGAACTAAGTCCATATCCCACCCCCACACATCGGTAAGGATACCAGCGGTGTCCCAGTGGCATTCACTAATAGATGAGAGCATCTGGCGCAATGTCAGTTATCAGTAGCAAGCCGGGATCAACAGCAACTTGAAAAGGGGGTGGAGCATTCTGTTGCCCAATAAACAAAAGCTAACGCAAAGGTAAGGAACTCCAAGAAGACTGTGAACCAGCCCTGTAAGGTTGAGGTGAATGCTGTTGTGTTGATCAGGAGTGACACTTGGGGTGTG
Source organism: Lissotriton vulgaris (assembly GCF_964263255.1). Lineage (NCBI taxonomy): Eukaryota > Metazoa > Chordata > Amphibia > Caudata > Salamandridae > Lissotriton > Lissotriton vulgaris. The sequence continues at coordinate 512,862,045 of NC_141689.1, forward strand.
CGCTGCGGTGCGGTTGCCTGTGCCTTGTTGTCCCGGTTTTTCGGGGCCGAGGCCCTCCATATTCAAAGGGGGATATTATCAGCAGTGCGGGGCAGGTGCACATACAAGCATAAGCCTTGGAAAGCCTCAGGGCAATTCCAGATCTCCTGCGTTTGACCTCACTATTGTCCCATCCCCCACCTGCAGCATGTCCTTCAAAACTTGTGTCCATGCCTCCACCCAGCTCCCCAGGCACAGCCCCCAGTCCACCTCCCTTCTGAACACTGTATTCTCGCGTAGCAGGCGCCCAGTGGCCATTGCCTCCATCACCACTTAGCAGTAGGGGGCGAGGACCAGGCGCACCCAGAACATATGGTAGAATGCAGCGCATAATTCGTCGCACATGGGGCAAACCATGCCCAACCCTTGTGACATCAGATTCACCCTTTTGAATGTGACATAGGCTCTGTGGAGTACGTTGTGCTGAATGAGTTTAAAACATGCATATCATGAGACCCTCAGTGTGTATTCAAGTATCCTAGTGCAATCCGTTTCGCTATCACAGGTCCCCTGATCTGCTTCCCGTCGTTCCTGTAGTGGGCTGAGATCTACTTTCGCTTGCTCTAGCTGCTCCTTGTGTAATAATGAGGTGGCATGCCATTGCCCTGATATCTGGCAAATGCACTGCAGACCTCTATATATTGTGGGTTCGGCCAGTCCCGTGCACCACCATCGTCACCCCACCCCTCAGTTTCCCATGAAGTAAGAAGTGGTGCTCTAAGATGTCATATAGGTCTTGCAGACAGTCCACCAGTCTGATATTTATTTATAGGTTGCCCACACTAGTTTGGTCTGGCGCCATCCAGTTCCAGATTTCCTTCAAATTGCCCCCATGGGGGAAGGGCACTTGGGTCCAGGTAAGCAGTAGTTCTTGCCGCCACACGTAGCGTAGAGTCGTTACAAGGATCCCTTCCTCGCTCCTCATTGGGTTCAGTAGTAATTGCATGGACACATTTTTTTGTTCACAAAGAAATCAGAACTTTCACCGCGGTGGTCAACCCAGGAACATTCATGCCAGTGTGCTGCCCACTGTAACTAAGTCACTAGGTAACATTGTTCAAAGTCCTGAACTGCCAATCCACTCCCCGAACATGTGGAGCCTCAATTCCGCTAATGCAACTCTTTTCCTGCCCATGCCCCATATCAGACTCAGAGTTAGAGGCTCAATGTCCCTGACCTCCTTCCTAGGAATCTCAATGGAAAGGGCCGTGAAGTAGTATAGCAGCCTGGGTAGAATAATCATTTATGTTAAGGCTACTCTACCCATGACAGAAAGTGGGAGCTCCAGTCAGACCTTTACCGCTGGGTGCATGGAGGCCAGTGATGTTAGTATATTTCCGTCTAGAAGTTGATTCACTGAACAGCATTGGTGAAACCAGGCAACTCCGTTGGGTGCCCCTGCCCACCTTATAGCTGTCCAAGCCAGTCTTCTCTCGGCCCATCAGATGTGAATACAGCAGTTTTTTCCAGTTAAGGAATCCACTGCCTAATCTCATGCCTGTCATGGCTACACAGAGGATGCCTGGCACTGAGGACTTAGGGCCCGATGTAGGTAGGCCGTTACCGATCGGTAACGGCCGAAAATACCGATTTTGGGCCATTACCGATCGGTATACAGCCATCGAGATGTAGGGCAAAGAAAATCGTCCAAATCGGTCCAAATACCGAATCGGAATGACTACCGAATCGGAAATAATCCGATTCGGAAATTCCCCGAATCGGAAAGATAACGAATCGGTAACATACCGATTCGGATAAAAATACCGAATCGGTCCATGTACCGATTCGGTAGTGACACCGATTCGGGAAAAACCGATTCGGTCCATGTACCGAATTGGTAGTGACACCGAATCGGTAAAAATTCCGATTCGGCCATGTATCGAATCGGTAGAGACAGCGAATCGGAAAAATGCCGATTCGGATAACCTACCGAATCGGTAGATTCACCGAATCGGAAAATCCCCGATTCGGACAGATAGAGAGATGTAGGGAAGCACAGAAATACCGATTTTGGCTCAAAATCGGTATTTACCATGGATTACAATCAGGTGGTAACCAACTCCAACCCATAAAAATAGACCCAAAATGCATTGCAACTTGCAGGATGACTGCTTTTTATGTCATTGCAAGGCGGCTACGGCTACAACAGGAAGGACAGAGGGAATGGCAAAGAGAGGAACAGGTCTACAGACAGAGGATCACCCTGTTCATGCTCACAGAGGCAGAGATCCTACAGAGGTACAGGCTGGACTCAGACACCATTCTGGAGCTCATCAGGGACCTCAAACCACTGTTGGACCACCCCACCCCAAGGGCACACGCCATCCCAGCGCACGTCCAGGTGCTATGCAGCCTACACCTGCTTGCGTCTGGCAGCTATCAAAGTGGAGTTGCAGCGGTAGGAGGGGTGACCCAGAGCAGCCTGTCAAGGTTTTTCCACACATTCCTTGACGCCATGATACACAGGATGGACCAATACATCTCTTTCCCTGTAACCCACGCAGAACTGGTACAAACTAAAGCTGACTTTTACCAGATGGCACAATTTCCCCAAATCATTGGCTGCATAGATGGCACGCACATTCCGATTTGCCCCCCAGCTGACACAGAATACATATACCGCAATAGGAAGTCTACGCACACCATCAATGTTCAGGTGATCTGCAATGCGAAGTGCACCATCACAGACCTGGTAGCAAAATTTCCAGGGAGTACCCACGACTCCTACATTTTTCAACAGAGCGGCATCTATGCACGGCTGATGGCTGGCGAATTTGGTGAAGGATACCTCCTAGGTGAGACACATCATCAGACCCCCATAACACAAAGTAGCTAAGTGAAATACATGTATGCATGTGAGTAATGTTACCCCTTTTCCTTCTAGGCGACAGTGCATATGCCCTCCGCTCATTCATACTCGCCCCCTACCTCAACCCCTCCACACCCAGCCAAAGGAGGTATAACCGGGCCCACAAAAGCACAAGGAATGTAGTTGAACGGACCTTTGGCATCTGGAAAAGCAGATTCAGATGCCTGCACAAGAGTGGAGGTGCAAGGCAGTATACCCCCATCACCTGCTGCAAGATCATAGCTGTCTGTGCAATGTTGCACAACCTTGCGGTGAAGAAGGGCACTGAGGTGGAGTTGTCAGACTACGAGGACCATGACGACGACGTTGCTGTGCCACAAACACAACCTGCTGGGGTGTCTACGCCAAGCGATGGCAGATACAGACGTGAGGAGATTACAGAAAACTATTTCTGAGTGAGTACAGATGCACAGACAGGCAAATGGTTGTGAGGAAAAGAAAATTTTAATAATGTTGCAACACCGTTACTGCACTGATGTGCAACAAAAGAAAATGTTAACGAAAAGTAGTTCAATGTCAAAGGTCCGGGTTGCCTCACCCGCCCTGGCAAGCCTATTTTTTGCTGCGCTTAGCAGCCCCACTGGGGTGTGCCTCTCCCCCTTCTGCATGTCCAGCAGCTTCTGCAGAGCGCCTGGTGCTCCGGCGCGGCTCCGATACTGCGCTGGCCGGGCTGCTGCGGCTGCTGCTGTCCCCAGCCTCGACCAGGTCCAGGGCTGGATTGGCCACAGTGTTTGAAATAATCATTGCCTCCATGGCGGTCGTTATGCGGGCCATGCCCCTGGTGACCTCAGCGGTGTTCTGGGTCAGGCTGGCCTCCATATTTGCCCCACGTTGGCATAGTTGTGCGGTAGCAGCAGCAAGGCGGCTTATAGATCTGTTGTGCATGCGGGCATCCCGGCGGCGAGAGTGCTCGTGCTCGTCAAGTTTGGTGCATAGCTGTGTGATGGCTGTGGTCACACGGCCAAGACCTGCAGCAACTTCCTAATTGCTTTCGACGAAAGCCTTAAACCCTTGCGCCATCTCTCCCATTTGCAGGTTATGCTGGCGCAGCTGGCGCTGGCAGGCCATGATGGATTTCGCCTGCATGCGCTGTATCTTCACCATGCTGCCCTCCAGCCCCTGAAAGACGGTGCCCTCCCGTGCCGGAAGTGCAGTGCTGGAAGTTGTACGCCTCCGGGAACTGCTGCTGCCCTGCTGTGTGGGCTGGGGTGCCACTGGTGTTGCTGTGTTGGTAGCTGGGGCCTGACCCGCTGCTCCCTGGATAGGGTTCAGTGGAGCCACAACAATACTCCTGGCAGGAGATGTGGCAGGTGCAGGGTGGGCCGTTGTTGGCGAGTTCTCAGGGGAGAACAGCAATGGGGGTGTGCCAGACATTTGGGGGGAGTGAAGAAATGTGAAGTCAAGTCCTAGGTCTTCCTCATTTCCCTGGCCAATGGTGTTGTCCTCCTCCTCCTCCTCCAGGGCAGCTCGACTAGTGCTAGGCCCTGCCACCGCACTGGAAGATGTTGCTGGTGCTGGTGCCTCAGTTGCTTCTGCTCCTCCGCCTGATGGTGCCCCTAGGTATAAAGAAGCATTTGTGAATTGAGTGCTGATGTATTACAGTCACTACAATTAAAGCATTGCACATGTCCTTGCATATACTTTGATTCTTCTGTTCCACTGTTTTTTATATTATGGTTCTGCACTGCCATATTTTGCCTACTTCTGCTGGCTACATTTACCATGATGCATTTCTCTTGTCTGTTGGTAGCAGTACTGGGCTGGGGTTTGGCTGTGCATTGTGTCTAAAGGGCTGGTGTCTGGTAGGGTGTGTCATGATGCGCATGCTTCTTACCTTTAGCTGTAGCTCTGGCTGAGATATCCAGGTTCCCGATTCCAGTCACACTCTCCCTCTCGATGGTGCTCGACACCAGTTCCTCCAGCTCAGTGAGGGGTGGCGCCGGGTTCCTGCCTCCACCAGTCAGTCCAGCTTGCCTCTGCAGCTCTGCCATTTTGCGTTTTGTTAGGCTGCAGATGTCATAAAACCTTTTTTTTAGGTCATCAAGGCTCCTGGGGGTAACACCAACTGAGTTAACTTTCTCGGCAATCTCGCTCCACAGCCTCCTCTTTGTGCTCTCCGGTACAGTGAGGGACAGCCTCCCAAAGAGCTGCCTGTGCACCCTCACCACCTCCTCCACCAACACCTGCAGCTCCATGGTACTGAATTTAGGTTTTCTCTTGTGGCCTGCCTTCTGGCTCTCACTGCTGCTAGCCATCTTTCTCTCACAGTGCTCTGGCTCCTGCTTCCACTGCTGCTCACTGTGACTGTTCAGCTCAGGCTGCCTCTCCAGAAAGTTCCTAATGAGCTGCACCTGCCTGGGTAGCCACTCCCTGCTTGGGTGGGGGAGGGTGGATCCACCTCATTGGCTGTTTCGGATTTTACCGAATCGGATTTTACCGATTCGTATTTTACCGAATCGGATTTTACCGATTCGGATTTCACCGATTCGGATTTTAACAAATCGGATTTTTCAATGCATTCCTATGGGCATTTTGGCCATGGGGGTGTATTTCGATCACCGATTCGGTATTTGTGGATTCGGTATTTGCCGATTCGGGAAATTCCGAATCGGTGGTAGCCGATTCGGTACATTCCGAGTCGGTGCATGCCGATTCGGTACGTATCGAATCACAATACCGATTACGACCGAATCGGTATTTTTCCGATTTTTTTTTCCTACATCTCGTTTTCCGATTTCAGAATACCGATTCGGTGCGATTCGGTATTTTAAAATCGGAAAATGCGTTTTACCTACATCGGGCCCTTAGTCCTGTAGCAACTGCGCTCTGCGCTCTTTGCCAGGTGTGTATAATTTCTGATAGTACTCTAAGAATACTTAGTTGTCACCTGTGAATGGATCACCTCATTGTGTCTATTTCTTATGCTCAGAATGGGTGTCCCCGTCTACTCAGGGTTAGCGAGCTAAGCTAGTAGACTACCTGACTTAGCACATTCATCATGGGTTCTGGTGATATAGGACCGGCAGTCATACCTACATAAGTGCTCATTCATCATCAACAGTGTCTCTTGCTCCTCATGCAGTCTATCTTCAGCAGCAGGGTCCCTGCCCAGCTCCTGTTTCTGGTGCCAAAGAAGGCCCTCCTGCATTTGAATGTGCATGTGCTGCTGCCCATGGACTCCTTGCATTGTGGCAATGCAGTGCCCTCTCAGTACCACATTGAAGGTGTGCCACTCCAACAACTCATGGGAGGAGATGCCCTCATTTTCACTTAAATATTGGTTCATGCTGTCTCCCAGTATGTCACGAAAGACTAGGCCTCCAGAAATACCAGGTTAATTTTCCATGTCGGAATTAAAGGTCGGAACTTGCTTCAATCGATGTCATCATTAGTGAGTTTTGGTCTGTGTGTGTTTTTGCCAGGTACTCTGCTGACTGGATGCTTCTCTGCAATGTTGCACTGCATATGGCTTTATCCAGTTGCACATAGAGTGAGTGCACTCTTGGGCAATAAAAGTAGTTCATCAGTAAGAGATGACGGAGCCTCCCCACATTCTCTAAACCCCGGTCAGAGTACACCATACCAGTCTTGTATGGGGCGGCATTGGAAAGGGAAGGAGAAGCACCGCTTTTGGACCGCTGCCATATAGTCTCGGTATGATGTGACTTTGGAGCCCTCCATGGGCCTCTTAGCACAGAACAGTTGCATTATTAACTTCCTGTCTGTAAGTTAACAGCCAAGTGATGAGCAGTCATGGGGCTGCCCCATGTTGAGCTGGGCGTCCTGGGACACAGTGTGCCCTTTCGACATAGGAAAATGGAGGGGGCTTGTTGGCCAACACCATCTCCATTAACTAGTTCTGAAGAAAAAGTTCCACTGTGGGGCCTTCCACTTATTGCGGTATCCTGAGAAATCGAGTGTTGTTGTGTCTTAACCTACCTTCCATGCCTTTCGCCCTTTCCTGTAATTGTTGTGCGTCCCATGTAAGCTGCTGTAGTTTGTCTTGCACCGCATGCACCATTGGTCAGATCGCCGAAAGGGGCGACTCAGCATACTCCACTCTTTCAGAAAGTTTCTTGTGGCCAGACTGAAGGAGAGACACCTCAATTGTGATTGTGTATACCTTGGATTCCAGCGTTGTTTCTTTCTCCAGGGTGGCCTGCAATATGCACTTGAATTGGCTCGAATGTTTTTCCTGTGTTATTTCCAGCAGGTAAAGAGTACCTCTGCTTGGTACCTGGGTCATTACTGCAAGTCCTTTGTTGCTGGGGGTAGTGGAGACAATTTTTGCCATTTTTGGTTTCACTATCCTGCCCCAGGTACTGACCCATGACCGCCCCCTGATCTCAGGCAAGTGTGTTGTCTCCGCATGGTCCCCTCCGGGGCAGGTCAGAACTTACTCCATTGTGTGAGCAGCTCTCAGAGCCCACACCATTTTTCGCCGGTGTCTCTCTAGTTCAGGATGATCGGGGCTGCTCTACTTCCCCCCACAACCTCATGAGCTCCCTGGGATATGGGAGTTTCGGCATTGGGGAGCCTCCTGTGTATCATGAAGGAGGCGCCACAATTTCAGGAAGGCTCTCAGTGAGGAGTTCAATTCACTGCCCAGTTGGCTTCCGGCAGACTAACGGGAGCTCTCTCTGTGGAGGGAGCATCAATATCCGTTCTCTGGCCCCCCAACTGTTAGATAGGTTTGCTTTCGGGGAACACTGCGTGGGCCAGGGGCCCTCACCATAACATGCCCGATGCGTGAGGGCCAGTACAGAAATGTCCTTGACTCAAAAGACGATCTGCTTATACCTTGGTGGTGAGGCCGTCAAACAATGTGCATGAAAGTATAAAGAAATTTTGGGTAACCCAATAAACCCTTGTAGGCTTGGGCAATGGATAGTTCAGGGTAAGAGGAAGCTACAAGGGATTTTGTTCATAAACGTAGTACTTATGATTTAAAAAATATCATTCTGGGGTTGTATAAGCAATTGAACCCAATTGTATCCAAAGGATAACTAAATCAATATTACGTGATTCCAAAATATTCAATGAATGTGAACTAAAGAGAACAAAAAAAGTAATTAAATAAGTAACACACAGTAAACTAATTTGATCTGAAAAGTTATTTAGTATTGAATTGATCACAGAAAACAAATCATGGGGATAAAAAGGCGAAATAAATCAGTAATCACAGTTATGAATGGATGAACATAAAGAATCAACAAATCAATTCATAACATATCAGCAACTCCAAAAGTAAGGGAAGAAAACCAAGTTCAGTAATGCACAAAGGTGTCCTTCAAGCAGAAGTTCTGTGGAGATGGTGATTAGGTCGACGTTTCGGTCTTGCTTGTTGACATCTATAAGACCATCATCAGGACTAATTTTTCAAAAAGAGCCCCTTCGAGAACTGGGCGTGATTTAAACCTGTTCGCCAACTTCTGTATATTGCAACTTGAGGATCTGCAGTAGCTCGTGACGTCAGCTATAACTGCCGGATTGGACAATTCTACTAGAATCTTTTTCAGGATCGACAAGTATTTTGTGGTATAAATCGCACGGACGTAAGTCTCCTGTACTAGAATCCTTCACTATAACGGGGTCAAACAATGTGCAGCACAGGTCCAGTTGGTCAGTCCCATTTTGCTCTGCACACAGGGACACCGCTGGTACTAGCACCACACTAATTTGAAAATGTGGAACGGTCGCACTCCTTTTTTTCAAAAGTAAGGTAATATGTTGTAAAAAATAAATTGGTAACAAGGATAAGGGGCGCACAGCAGTGAATATGGCTAGGTGAAGATACAGGAGTAATGTCAGTGATTGCTACTAGGCAGAAAAGGAAGGTTACCAAACTTATTTTCTTACCCTTTGGTTGCATTAAATATTATGGAATAGAGACATGGACAGTGAAATTTAAACCTAGAGGGAGAAACTTCCCGTGGGAATAGTGATATGGATATGGTTAGGAGTTCGTGTTAATCAGAAGCTGTTGAATTTACGAAATTTAAACCAATTCAAAGATGGCAACGTATTTCAATAGGTATAAATATATCGTTTCGATAATGACGATGGAATATTCCTTTGGGAAATATGTAAAGATTAATAATCATTTACATAATTAATTTTTAGAATTATAAATCAAATAGTTTCGTTGCAACCGAATAATGGGAAGGTTTTACAGTGTTATAATATATTAGTTCGAGACGGGTTTGACTGATAATGTAACTCCGGCACGTGTATGGCTATTAATTCTTTTACGTACTACTGCCGATATGTGGTAAAAATTATGATGAAATAACGTCTGAAGACAGAAGTAGATCCTCTGCACGGACCCACTGACCACGCTAAGATGGCGACTGAATAGTAGGTGTTTTCTTCTTGTTTTCTTGCGTAATAAACTTACGTACTTAAACAAGATGGCGCTCATGATACACGCCGATACTAGGTTACAGGCGGAGATACACGCCGAAACCGGAGCCGGGATACAGGTAAGAATTGCTCTGATAAACTTAAACCTAGAGCGTTCTTAAATATTAACAACCAAAGCAGACCCCTGATAGTGTGGTTTTCACTTATAGACTCGAGAGATAAATACGAGAAATATAACGGATATTACGGGAACGGAGACTTAAATAACTACATACCGAGAAATAGGTAAGATGAGATAGAGTTATATACGAAAGGAATTTATGTGATTGTATCTAATAGTAGGAGTCTGATATATGAAATTTCTTTATGATAGATTCGCAGAGGACAATTACACTGTTATCAATTAATATCAACGTGGGAGTAAAGAAGTGCAGAGGTATCAGCTCAATATTACTGATTTATTTATTTATTAAAGGTGATCTTAAAGATTTGTCCAATAATGGACATTTAGTGGTGACAGAACTAAAGTTTTCCTGTGTTATTTCTAGATATAGTAAAGTCTTTGCACAAATTTTGCTGAAAGGATCTTGAGATTGGAGAATACTGACTTATTGTTTAGGTAAAAAAGATATCATTTTCTTTTTGTATTACTGTCATGAATTTGGCGAATACCTGACTGTTAAGCTGTTGTCTATGACTTGACACCGGGATCCACATACAGCTATTTTGGATAATACATGTCACTTTAATAAGGGCACTATGCTTTCCTACTCACCTAGGTGGTGAATTTTACAATAGCATAATATCTATCTTTCTACACCAATAATGTTGATACATGTATTCATATTAGCTTATATGTTTTATTAATTTGGCTTGCAGCCCTGAGGAAGTTGGTTGGCATGAGATTAATGCCCAACGAAACACGTGTTAAAGGATCTTGAGATTGGAGAATACTGACTTATTGTTTAGCCCTGAGGAAGTTGGTTGGCATGAGATTAATGCCCAACGAAACACGTTTGGCTGCAGAGGATGTTCTTTGAACTTTGTTGAATAACTGGAATGAACTTTGGAATTGAATAGACTCTATGATTGAATCAAGGACGATTCGGATTTATTTTTGAAACTTGGAATAAACTTGGACCAGACGCATTTCAAAATTCGGGTGTCTGCATGCATACTGGATGAAAAATGGGACTTTTTGCTCTTATACTAGTGATCTAGTAATAATTTTTTTTGATGTAAATATCACACTGTGACTTCTTCTAAATATACGAAGTTGAAAGATTGCTCGGTAGGAATCTAGAATAAGGTAATATGTTAATCCAAGTGGGTAGGTCCTGTTTGGTGTGCCCCACTGAGTATTGGGGTCATGTAAACTCACTGTAGCATTATCCTGAATGAGGGTAACGTCCCCAAACGCACTCAATAAAGCAAATTGTAAGGCTGATGTAATTTGATTTGCACGAAATAAAGTTTTATTCGAAGTTCTTTTTGGTTATGTTTCCATTTTTCATTTTTTTCTTTTCTTTGTAATGTTACAGTCACATCCAAACTTTTGTATCAATATTCTATATACATGCCCAATGCATTTCGGGCACTAGGCCCTTCTTCAGGGGTCCGAAATTCTGTGCAAACAAAGGAAGAATCCATCAATCTATTAGAACCATTACATATAAGTTACTCCTCAGTATATATATTTTAGATAAGTTTCACCACAGGTAGAACCTTATAACCCACTGGTGCCAAGTAAAAAACGATATGTGGAAATAAATTCAAAATTAATACCAAACATTCAACATGTAAAAGAACATCAACATAGAGAGGTCATTATAAATGTCATCCACTAGTTTCAAACTAAAGGAAATATGCAAGTGTGCGTTAAAAAGAATAGGGTGTCGAAAATGTAGAAAACATATGAGCAAAATGAATACCTTATGATAGGACTTTAGTATCTTTCATAAGCACGTGTATGATTCTCGATCACAAATCTTTGTCTGGAATACCAAAGTGTACCAGTAAACAAACGAGAGTAAACACGACCTATCGCCATTATCTGGTGAAAACATGTAAAGAGCCGTACCTTAACGTGTCCTAATGTCCACTGTGTGATAGCGATTTATGAAGCGAACCCGGACGGATTCTGCAAAGGTAAAAATGACAGAGTTCCTGTGAGTCACCTCGTAAATCAACCGGTAACAGTACCCTGGAATCTATAATACGAGAGTAGCGTATCTTACCAAAATTCGGCGTCCAGCGCCGCCATAACCTCGACCGAGTCTGACCCGGAAGTGTACGCTATTAGTGAAAGACGGGAAGTAAATACGTCCGGTCTTGATGGATAGGGAAGGTAGACTCCCATCTGCGGTGTCAACATTGGAAAAAAGACTATAATGGAATCGCGTGAAACGCGAAGGGTGCACAAAAAAGAAATAAATAAAAGAATGCCGAAAAATAAATACGTCCAGTTTTAGTGAATAAACAGAGTGTAGACTCCCATTATATGTGTCTACATCGGAACAAAGAAAGTGATTGAATCGCGTGAAACGCGAAGGGTGCAGAAATGAAATAAATGAATAACTGTTCAACTCACGGTTCTTAAGTGTGTGCAATTCAGTAGATATGTGATTATCCGAAATCGGCCATTTATGTACATAGGTAATGGAAATGTTTACATTTCATCGAAAACAACCCTGTACAAGTCTAGAAGACAGACCAGTTACTGTGCATATGTAATCTTGTACAGCCTGTCATAGAAAACTGATTACAGTACATATGTTTTATTATCAAACATGTCATAGAAAACAATTTAAATCACTCCGATCATTGAGTCCCTTCGGCTGAATGGTGTTCAGGAGAGTCATCCAAAATATCTCCCTTCTCAATAAATGTTGGCTATTATTTCTCCCCGGTAGAATTATTGGTTGTTCCAAAATTAAAAATCTCACTTGACTAGCTGTGTGATTATGCGTGTTGAAATGGGCTGCCAAGGGGGATTTAGCACTTTTGGTTCGTATGTTACTCTTGTGTTCTGTTAATCTCGTCTTGATTTTTCTTTCCGTTTTGCCAACATATGCTAGGCCACATGGGCACTTAATCATATATATAACACTAGCAGCCCGTCCCGACCTTGTCCGGGAGCAATCAGGCTTCCCCGACCCCCGCCCGCCCCTTTGAAAATATAGTTTACAACAGAATGTTCATGTGCAAAATTCCACTACCACAAAGTTCGGAGAAGTACAAACATACATTTAAACATATTCGCAGAAACAGGATTTTGTGCGTCTCCACACCTTCCATGAGAGCAGCAGTTGGGGGTATAGAAAAACACGTAGGCGCCAGTATTTGTAAGCTTCCCTTTCACTTCCGGGAGGAAAAAACATACGGTGGTGGAGGGGATTTAAACCAGATAGTTGTTCTTTTAAGACCTGTCTCCTAAGCCCTGGAGAGTCCTGGCCCACAGCTATTAGCCTGGCCCCCGCCCGGCCCGTCCTCCGCCTGCCCCGACCCCCGCCTGCCCCGACCCCCGCGTGCTCCGACATGGGTCCCCTTACCTCAGCCGCCACTCCTCAGTTTACCGCTCCTCGACGCTTCACCTGACCGCCGCTGGCCTGTCCGCTGCTCCTCACGTCACCGCTCCTCCCACGTGCCATGTCCTCTGCTCCTCGTCTGGCTCCTGGACGCCTCTCCTCCCCGCGCTCCTGACGTGAGCACGCACGTCGCGGCTGGCGCTACTTCGGAGGGACTATGGTTTTTTTTACTGTAAATTTTTGAAATAACTTTTTTTATTTTTATTTATATAGCCTATAACCATCTACACACCCTGACGATTCCAACGGTGTATTGGGTGTGTGGATTGGCGCTGTGGTTCCCAAGTTTACCTGCCTCAAAGGCTGAAAGTTCTTCCTTTATTATAGTAGTATAGATTACGACTGTCGCAGGTGGCGTTCACTTTCAGTTTTATAGGTGTTCCTTGGCTGGGGTGTCGAATCACTTTTCCTTTGATGATAGCGTTGCAATTGCCACAATTGTGGCCAGGTAACGTTCCTTCATATGTTTCTGTTGGTACGTTTTGTTGTTGGTTTAACAACTCTTTGATGTTTTTAGAGCGTTGGTATGCAAATCTTGGTGGTAAAGAAAGTATGCCATTAAAGTCTTCCTCTAATGACAGTAACGACCAATGTTTCAATAAAATTCTTTTGATGTTGTAACTCTCGGTGGAGTATTTGGAAATGAATACCATTCTTTCATGGGTGGTGCTTCTGTCTTTGATTTTTAATAGAGTGACTCTATCAACTTTTTTTGCCTTTTCCATTGCATCTTGAAGGATGCCTTGGGGATATCCTCGCTCTCTGAATTTCTCTATGGTGATCTTCATGTCTTTTTGAAATGTTTCTTCGGTTGATGAAATTCGCTTGATACGGAGAAGTTGGGAATACGGTAAATGTTTTTTTAAAGAATGTTGATGGAAACTCTGAAAGTGCAGTAGATTATTTCTGTCGGTGATTTTGGTGTATACACATGTATCAAGGAAAACTAAATACATGTGTATACACCAAAATCACCGACAGAAATAATCTACTGCACTTTCAGAGTTTCCATCAACATTCTTTAAAAAAACAATTACCGTATTCCCAACTTCTCCGTATCAAGCGAATTTCATCAACCGAAGAAACATTTCAAAAAGACATGAAGATCACCGTAGAGAAATTCAGAGAGCGAGGATATCCCCAAGGCATCCTTCAAGATGCAATGGAAAAGGCAAAAAAAGTTGATAGAGTCACTCTATTAAAAATCAAAGACCACCCATGAAAGAATGGTATTCATTTCCAAATACTCCACCGAGAGTTACAACATCAAAAGAATTTTATTGAAATATTGGTCGTTACTGTCATTAGAGGAAGACTTTAATGGCATATTTTCTTTACCACCAAGATTTGCATACCAACGCTCTAAAAACATCAAAGAGTTGTTAAACCAAAAACAAAACGTACCAACAGAAACATATAAAGGAACGTTACCTTGCCATAATTGTGGCAATTGCAACGCTATCATCAACGGAAAAGAGATTCGACACCCCAGCCAAGGAACACCTTTAAAACTGAAAGTGAACGCCACCTGCGACAGTCGTAATGTTATATATATGATTAAGTGCCCATGTGGCCTAGCATATGTTGGCAAAACGGAAAGAAAAATCAAGACGAGATCAACAGAACACAAGAGTAACATACGAACCAAAAGTGCTAAATCCCCCTTGGCAGCCCATTTCAACACGCATAATCACACAGCTAGTCAAGTGAGATTTTTAATTTTGGAACAACCAATAATTCTACCGGGGAGAAATAATAGCCAACATTTATTGAGAAGGGAGATATTTTGGATGACTCTCCTGAACACCATTCAGCCGAAGGGACTCAATGATCGGAGTGATTTAAATTGATTTCTATGACATGTTTGATAATAAAACATATGTACTGTAATCAGTTTTCTATGACAGGCTGTACAAGATTACATATGCACAGTAACTGGTCTGTCTTCTAGACTTGTACAGGGTTGTTTTCGATGAAATGTAAACATTTCCATTACCTATGTACATAAATGGCCAATTTCGGATAATCGCATATCTACTGAATTGCACACACTTAAAAACCGTGAGTTGAACAGTTATTCATTTATTTCATTTCTGCACCCTTCGCGTTTCACGCGATTCAATCACTTTCTTTGTTCCGATGTAGACACATATAATGGGAGTCTACACTCTGTTTATTCACTAAAACTGGACGTATTTATTTTTCGGCATTCTTTTATTTATTTCTTTTTTGTGCACCCTTCGCGTTTCATGCGATTCCATTATAGTCTTTTTTCCAATGTTGACACCGCAGATGGGAGTCTACCTTCCCTATCCATCAAGACCGGACGTATTTACTTCCAGTCTTTCACTAATAGCGTACACTTCCGGGTCAGGCTTGGTCGAGGTTATGGCGGCGCTGGACGCTGAATTTTGGTAAGATACGCTACTCTCGTATTATAGATTCCAGGGTACTGTTACCGGTTGATTTATGAGGTGACTCACAGGAACTCTGTCATTTTTACCTTTGCAGAATCCGTCCGGGTTCGCTTCATAAATCGCTATCACACAGTGGACATTAGGACACGTTAAGGTACGGCTCTTTACATGTTTTCGCCAGATAATGGCGATAGGTCGTGTTTACTCTCGTTTGTTTACTGGTACACTTTGGTATTCCAGACAAAGATTCGTGATCGAGAATCATACACGTGCTTATGAAAGATACTAAAGTCCTATCATAAGGTATTCATTTTGCTCATATGTTTTCTACATTTTCGACACCCTATTCTTTTTAACGCACACTTGCATATTTCCTTTAGTTTGAAACTAGTGGATGACATTTATAATGACCTCTCTATGTTGATGTTCTTTTACATGTTGAATGTTTGGTATTAATTTTGAATTTATTTCCACATATCGTTTTTTACTTGGCACCAGTGGGTTATAAGGTTCTACCTGTGGTGAAACTTATCTAAAATATATATACTGATGAGTAACTTATATGTAATGGTTCTAATAGATTGATGGATACTTCCTTTGTTTGCACAGAATTTCGATCCCCTGAAGAAGGGCCTAGTGCCCGAAATGCATTGGGCATGTATATAGAATATTGATACAAAAGTTTGGATGTGACTGTAACATTACATAGAAAAGAAAAAATTGAAAAATGGAAACATAACCAAAAAGAACTTCGAATAAAACTTTATTTCGTGCAAATCAAATTACATCAGCCTTACAATTTTCTTTATTGAGTGCGTTTGGGGACGTTACCCTCATTCAGGATAATGCTACAGTGAACAAGCACCACACTACCACACTGTACCGAGCTCTCGGCAGCTCCGTCAGGAGCAGTGGCGGTTTTTCCATATGGGCGTCGGGGCTCCGCCCCCGTTACATTCTACAAAAGAAGTGCTCAATGAATGCTCATATTTTTTTAAATAAAAAAGTACCCGATTTTGGTAGTCTTCTAAATTATACTCTGCCAGTAGTGAATATAGGGCACTGTCTGCTCCACTCATTGATAATGCTGCGGTGACAGTGGCTGTTTTGAAGTCTGGATCACGTGACAGTCTCCTTGCATGCTCCCTGGGCAGGCCTAAAGAAGCCTAGTGTTTGCCGGCTGACAACCTCACAGCCCTGAAGGCTGTGATGTCATCAGCTCGGCAAAGACCTAGCTTCAGGGCCCAGTCTCCACCCCCTAATGGCGTGGAGGTTAAGTCAGCCATGGGCATTTTAATACCAAGCCCGATATCGCTAACCCTCCACGTCAATCAGGGAGTGGAGAGCTTATCACCACACCCCTTTCCCCAGAGGCGTAACACAGCCCCACACATCCCCCGCAGTGCGGGGGGGCCCTCAAGCTCTAGTGGGCCCCCTCAGCGCTGCACTTCGGCCTGAGAGCTCCTAATAGAGTCCAGAGGGGGCCCCTTCACGTACCTGGCAGGGGGCCCCTTCAATTATTGTTACGCCACTGCCTTTCCCAACTCATTACAGGGCGTGCTGGGACCCACCCTGTAACGAGTTGGGAAAGGGGTGTGGCAGGCGGGAAGATGTGGAATTGAGTCTGCGCAGACTCGTCCTCAGACTGCTTTGCGCATGTGAGTCTACACTGTCAACTGTGGTGAAACTCACTGGAAGCCATTTGATTAACTGTGTCAAGTGTCATAGTTCAACTCCAGCAAGACGGGCACAGACTGAATTTAGAACTTACTCCGAGAGTCCCGAGACAGTCCAGCATTACTGCAGTGCACCCCTGGCAGAAGCTAGTCCCAATGGTTTCTGCTTGCTTCTGCCACTGCACTGATTGGACTGCAAGTTGCGGGACTAAAGTGAACTCAGGAGTCAGCAGTTCACCAGCGCAGGTAAGGCCCAGGCGGGCATGTTATATTTTGGCTTTTTTTTGTGGTTTGTCCTGCTCGGGGAATTTGCTCTTAGTTTTAAACATTTTAGGCCTCTCTCTATCCACCATCTACAGCCCTCTAATTAGGTCCATCAATGGGCTCCGTGGCGTGTGCTGACTCGGAGCTTTATTAATGTATTTTGTATCACAAAGGTCAAGCTATTAAGATGTACAGATTATGAGGCTGTTGCCTGGCTCGCACCACTTCGAAATCAGCTTTAAGGCAGACAAAGGAGGGAGGGGGGCTCTTTTCCAGGGGTCACGGACACACAACAGTCTGCCAGGTGCCCTGTAAGTTGATGTTCTACATGAATATGAGTGCAATTCGAAGAAAAGTGCCATGGGGAGCACAGCATCGGATCACATAAAAAACACTGGGTCAAATTAACCCGAAGTGTGGCAAGTAAGGAGGAAACAACATTATCACGACAAAAGACAAATAGATGAGCATGAAATATTGTTTGTATGTGTTTCGGTTAGTGTGGAAATACTGGAGTCTGTTGTGTACCTGTGTAGGTAAAGTAGTGTGCATATTGTGTGTGTATTTAGTTGGTGTTGATGCACAAAGGGTTTGTGTGGTTGCTATAGATGTGTGCGTGTGTGGTGTGTTGTTGCCAATTCCTCTATTGTTTATTTTGCTCTTTATTTCAGGGCAGGTTTTGTGATTCCTGAATATTCGTGTCATTTTCATCTTTGTGAGTTTGTAATGTAAATATAAGCCTGTCCTTTGTGCAGTACTTAAGTTATTCCAATACCTATATGTTTTCATAATTTTCACTTGTGCCTGGCACCCACACCTGTGGCATTCATGCAGGTTTCATTCATAGATTGCATTTGTTATGACGTATTCCTCCCTTCACTCTCTCCTATAGATGCATGGCACGCTTACAACAAGCTGTTTGCTGGTGTAGGGAGTGCTGCTACAGCCTGTGTTGAGAAAAGTTGGGTAGGAGGGGGGCTATGGGGGATTGTGGTGATTTTGTTGAGCAGCTCCTGTCAGAAGGAAGGGGGGGGTTTAAGGACATGATTGCTGCTCCCCCGCACACATGCCAACAATAGGTGTCTCGTTACCTGCAATGAGCAGGCTCCAAGCCTAGAACTCCATCATCGTGTTGTTCACCTTCTGACTTAGGAGCTAAGCATCTTTCCCGGGTATCCCAGGCCCAGCAACGCCATCATTGGATCTGTGTACCACCTCCTACTGCAGAGTCCGGCACAAACATGGAGCCCTGTACCACAGTGTTACAACGCTCTCTGTCAAACCATCCCTGTCAGCACTTGTCTGCACTGTCACACCATCCTTGCGTGGATAGCTGTCTTGACACTGCACGAGAATGGCATATTAATGATAGCACTAAGGTGACACTAAACATTGGTTCCACTACACTATAGTGATACATTGGAAGGGATAGACTATGTGGTGGTGACAACAGGTTGGTACATTGCACAATGGTGACACTGCACAGTAGTGACAGAACAGGGATAGCACTACATGCGGGTTACACTGTGCGGTAGTGACAGCACAGTGGACAGCATTGCACCAGGGTAAACTTTGCTTGAAAATGCAACATTTGCACACTGTTATAAAAAAAAGTTCCCCCCCCCACTCCTGAATATCCCTTATGGCGGGCGGGCTCGCCACAGTGCACTCACCACAACTTACGCCTCACCACTTTCAAATGTCACCAGCCGCCACTGGTCAGGAGGCAACCATGCTCTCCCGAGTCTTGGTATGAGCTGCATACTAGCAGCACACTAGCGGGAGCTCTCTCCTGGAGGGAACAGCACTGCCTGCACTCTGACCCCCAACTGTCAGGTGGGTTTGCTTTCCAGGAGCACTGCTTGGGCCGGGGGCCCTCTCCATAATGTGCCTGAAGCGTGCAGCAGCCGGTACAGAAAGGTCAGCAGGGGTCTGTCTGGCCAAGAACATTGATGCCACCTTGCTCCTGGGCTCGACCCAGACTACGATCCACTTCTACCTTTATGGTGAGGCCGTCATAAAACGTGCAGTGTAGGCCTGGTCAGCCCTCCCCACTTTACTCCGCACTCGGGGACACTGCTGGTTCCATATCCACACTCTGCCACACTGAGCCAGCTCTGGGCGGCTCCGTGAGGATGCAACCACACTCCTGGATCCTGGTTAGAGCTGCGCACAGCTCATGTCTTCATGTGCAAGCTCCAGCCGGGCTCCCTTGCCACCGTCCTGGCTCAGTCTCCCCTGCTGTCTCGGCTTGGACGTGGACTGAGAGCACCGGGCTTCGGGCTCTATGGAACCTCCAGACCCCTCTACTACCAGTTCTGACCCGGCAGTGGGGCTGCAAGAGGAGGCTTGGATAGGATGGTGGGGGATTCATCTAGGTCGCTCATAGAGCCCCAGGACGAACGTCTGTTCAGGCCGACATTTTGGCCACGGCCTCATCCTTAGACTGTCACATTTTAGATGGAGTTTAAAACCAGTTTTTTTAAACCTCTTTTTATTGAAAAGAACGTGTTATATATTACATTATACCATCAATGATATTACACCACTATTCATCTGTGTCTTTACATAACAAGGCATATTCTTGATCGTTTCCCACTTGTACTTTGTCTGTGCACCACCCTCTTTTGATTATTCACTCTAATCATCCTCTTCATCAGATATTGAAAGTCTTTCTTGGGCTAATGGAGCTGTGCATGGGAGACCTCTATATTCATTCCATTTGCTCCATACCCTTCCCCAGTTCTGGAGGCAGCCTCTATCTGCATAGATAGTCTTTTCAGCTACCATACACCAGTCCATATCCCTCTCCCAGTCTTTTAGGGATGGTGCCGCTCTAGCACCCCAATTTCATGCTACATTTCTTTTAGCAATCATAAAACCCAATGTTACACCAATATGTCCCCCAACCCACCCACCCCCCAAGATACGTCACATCCCATATATTGAGCAGGCATAAATTGGCCGATAATTGCAGTCTTGCCCCATGTACCTTATTCAATTTTTTTATTATCCTGTCCCAACAGGATTGAATTATCGGACAGTCCAACATTGTGTGAAAAAACTTTCCCTCCTGTCCGCATCCTCTGCGATAGAGTGGTTCCAGTTGCCTCCCCATCTTTATCATTGTGGTGCAGGAAACATATGCCCTTTGTAATATTTTTAGTTGTATTAGACGCAAGCGGGTCCTGATAGCTACTTCTCTAGGGGAGGCCAGGGCATTGGGCTGACTGACTGACTAGATTTTTCTAAAGTGCACTATTGCCGAGGCGTCTTGACACTAAGGTATGTGCCGGCCGGTACAGTGAGACAAGTTAGTGTTGAGAGAAAAGCAATCTTTTTATTTGCTTCCTAAAAAGTGCTCGATTGAAGTTGGAGTGGTATTAGGAGGGAATTCCACAATTTAGCTGCTTTGAGTGAAAAGCGCTTTCCACCCCACCGGGCTCTATTTATTTTGGGGCAGAGAATCTGCGTGAAGGTACATAGCAGGGAAAAGAGCTTGTAGGTCATAAGCCCCTCCTCCATAGAGGGCTTTGTTTAATACTACACACAGGGCCTTGAAATCCACCCGCCGTCTCACTGGTAGCCAGGGAAGTTGCATAATGCTGGCGGAAGTGGGGTGGTGTTTATGGAGATTGAGCAGTACTCTCACTGCCGCATTTTGAAGAGATTGGAGTTTGGAGAACTTGGCTGCACCTGCTCCCAAGTGCAGGGCATAGCAGTAGTCCAACCTCGACAATACTAGCGCTCCAACCACCATTTTCCTCAGGGAGAAAGGAATAAAGGGGAAGATCTTCCAAAGGACCTCAAGGTGAAAAAGCAGGCTGAGGAAACCTGTTTTATCCGGAAGACAAGCGTGAGGTCTTTATCTATCAGGAAACCTAAGTTCCTAGCCTTGAGCGCTGGCACCGGGAAATTTACGGCTTCAGGAGGCCACCATATTTGGCTCTAGACTGATGAATCAGACCAAACTCAACAACCTTGGTTTTGCCTGTATTTAATTTAAAAAATTGGAGTTCATCCAGGTCATCAGTGCTTTGATACAATTCCGGAACCGTTCCGCAGTGGCATCCACGCTGTGTGTCATGGACACCCCTAGCAGGGTGTCGTCCACGTAAGACACAAGCGAGAAGCCATGGCTCTTTATTAGATTGGCTAAGGGACCGACATAGATGTTAAACAAGGTTGGGGACAAAGCTGAGCCCTGGGGGACTCCACCTGGAATAGTGAACAGTTGTGACTAGAGTCCATTCCAGTAGATTGATTGTTCCCTGGCTGACAGGAATGATGATAAAAGGGCTAAGGCTTTCCCACTAATACCGACGTCCTGCAGTCTTCGTACCAACACTTCAAGATTTACGGTATCGAAGGCTGCAGTGAGATCGAGCAAGATGAGGGCCACCCATTCGTTCCCGTCCATTGACTTGCAGATTTCTTCTGTCGCCAAGATCAAGGCTGACTCTGTGAAGTGCCGATATCTAAAGCCATGTTGGGTGGGATCTAGTATGTTGTTATGATCTAAGTATGACGTTAGTTCTGCGTTCATGGCTTTCTCCAAAACCTTGAAGGGCAGTGGGAGACAGGAAATCGGACGATAGTGTTTTTGTATCTAAAGGGTCAAGCGTGTGTTTTTACAGTATATGTCTTATACAGGCTTTTTTCCAGTCGAATGGAAAAATCCCAGTGCTCGTGATGTGATTTAACAATGGGGTCAGGGATACAATGATCTCCTCTGAAGCCAGATGTAGAATGTGTGGGGGGCAGGGGTCGAGAGCGGACCCAGATTTAGTCTTGTACCTTTCCTTCCTCCAAAGGGGAGAATTAAGCTAGACTTGTTAGGGGCTTCTTATCTGTGTGTTCCCCCTGGTGGTTCGTACCTATCTGCCTCAGCCTTGTTTAAGATTTTGTTGTAAACATTCTGAACTTTATTTTGGAAAACCCAGCCAGGTTGTTCACAAAATTTTGATCTGGTGCAAAAACCGCATCTCTGGGGCATCTTGACAGAGCAGTAACTGTCTTAAATAGCTCCTTCGAGGTACTGGAGGCCTCCTGAATTTTGGAAGTGAAATAGGCTTTTTTGGCCTGTTTTATAGCGGTCTTATATTCCTCTAGAGCTAAACAATAATCCTTCCTATGTGTCGTTCTATAATCGAATCTCCAAGTACGTTCCCTGTGCCTGCATTTCATTTTTATCTGTTTTAGCTCAGCCGAATACCGAGCAGAAGATACCTGCCTCCCTCTTGAGTGCTTAGTGGTTTCAGGTGCCAGTCGGTTTGCTAACTGGCTAAGCTTTTTGTCAAAATTGATGACTGCCACGTTAGTTAATCAGCTCGGTATGTTGTACCAATTTCCAAGAGCGTGATTTAACCAATAATGGTCTAATCCTATGACCAGTGTTAGTTGTACCAATCCTAACATCAAAGTACACAGCGGAGTGGTCAGACCAAAGTAGTGGCTGCACAGACTTTACTTCAATGTCTTCATTATTGGTAAAGATAACATCCAGCGTGTGACCTGCTTCGTGAGTGGGCTCTGAGACAATCTGCTTCAGCCCAAAACTAGCTACGGTGTCTATCAGATGTAACGTATCAGGATTATTCATGTCCTCTAGATGAAAATTAAAATCCTCCAATACCGTAAAAGAGGCAGAATCTAAACATGATTCCAGGTGTGTCTGTAGGGATTTAGTAAAGGAGGATCGGGAGCCTTAAGGCCTATAGATAAGTAACCCCAGGAAAAGTTCATGGTTCTTATCTTTAACACTAAATGAGATTGCCTCAGCACCCAGAGGGTTCGAACATGATTCTCACCGTATAACAGGATCTATGGATCAGCGCTATTCCCCCGAATCCCCCCCCCCCCTTTGCTCCTACCCTATCGTGATTAACAACAAAATAACCCGCTGGAACTGCAGCATTCCAGTCTGGCTCATTGGCTTCCGTGGCCCAGGTGTCCATAAAAGAAACAGGTCTGGATGTTCTGTTAAAATCAAACATTCTAAATCATGTTTATGTTTGACCATCGATCTGGTTTTAAGTAAAATACATATTAAGGGTTTGAGGTTGTTATTAATAGAATCCTGCGTTGTGACAGCACATGGGGAGCACATATTCTTCTGGATAATACCCTCCTTTCCATACTTGTATGTTTTGTGCAAAGATCTAGGGCCATTAATCCACATAAGTTACACTGTGTGGAGCTGCCATTGATGATATCTAGCTTCCATCCGGGAAGGGGGCACTCACCCGTGTTAAGACAGATGAGTTTGATCTGAGTGTATCGGTGGCGTGTGAATCGGGCAGGTTTTCTAGCGCTGGTCACGCTCCGGGCGCCGACGGGCGCAGACGGGCTTGCCTTTGGCACGCCGATGACGCGCCCGCTGCGTAGTCTATGCATCATACGTTTTATGCCGGTGAGAGGAAGGTGGCTGTGAGGCTGCTAGAATGCTGACCTCTGTTCGGGTCTGCTCTAACAGGCGGACACCGAGATGGCAGAGTGAAAGTGACAAATGTATTTGGCTAAAATTTACACTCGGGACAAGTTCGAAATAAAAACACACTTCTTTTTGTTTAAAAAACACAGCAAAACAGACCAGCCTTCTGTCAGCACTGTACCAACAAACTCACTACCGGATGGGAGGTTGCTTGGGGTCCACTCATCTTCCTGTATGTCTGATATATCTCTTTCCCAGTTTTCTCGCAGCCATGTTGACATATCTGGGGAGTTGTTCACAAGTTTTTTGTATGTTAGCGAGATCACTTTTTGGGCCATATGTTTCACAAGTAGTCTATTTTCTAGTGGTGATGATTCTGGCAGAGTTTTCTCTTTGTGAATTCTCGCTCGTGGGCATGCCGGAGTTGTATATATCGAAATGCCTTAGTGGGGGCTAAACGGCATGTCCTTTGCAGGTCTATGGATGGTATTATTCCCTTTCCTGAATATATATCTTCCACTCTTGAAATGCCCAGCAGGTCCCATTTATCAAACCCTCTCTTGCCCATGTCCACAAGAAGATCTGACTCCCACAAGGGTGTCGCTGAGGTAATCTAGTTTTTCCATCCCAGCTTGTTGAGTGTAGAGGGATGTATGTCGTTACTACGCATGCTTTTACCACGCAGGTTTTACAACACAAGTCGTTACAACGACTTGTGTTGGGGGGCGCTGGATAGTGAATAGTTTAATTTACTATTCCAACTCCAGGCCCCGTGGATAGTAGGGAAGGTTTTGGATAGTAAATTAAACTATTCCCTATCCTACAGCGCCCCCCAGCGCAAGTCGTTGTAACGACTTGCGTTGTAAAAGTTGCGTGGTAAAGGTACTGCGTGGTAAAAGTTGCGCTGTAAACGCTGTTCCCCGTGTAGAGTGCCACATTTGAATCGTTAGGGGCATGGGCTCCTCCAAGTGATAACTTTTTGATTTAGTGTACAGTGCTCTTAAATGTCCCTCTGGTTGTAAGACCAAGTGATCCATACGGAAGGCTGGAATAAACAGAATTAAAAATCATACATTTGTATATGTATGTTATTATGGTTTAATTGTATGTACAGCCTATGTCGAATTCATAATTGAATCGTAAAAAAAAGAAAGATAGGTCACAAGGGAGAACTTCTAGTGTGTTGTTGGCTTTTCCCCTCTTCTACCTGACCTTGTAAAGTTTTCCTCTTAGAGGGGATCCCCCTTTTCTCTTGCATAGTTTAAGGATACCGTCTCAGCGGTAGACAATGACAGCGTGATGCCCAGGTACGGGATGGTATTCTGAGCCCAGCGGATGGGACACATCTGGGCCAGGGAAGCAGCAGTTGGCTGTTGTAAGGAGAAACCCAAGGCCTGTGATTTGGCCACATTGACCCTAAAACCAGAGGCTACTGAAAACTCCTCTAGCTCGGCCAACCAGGCTGGGACTGAAGTCTGAAGGGACTCCGGAGTGGTAATAACATTGTCAGCGTAGAGGCTAATGGTGTGCCACTCTCCCCCAAAGAGAATCCCTTTGATCTGCTGGTTCTCTCTCGACCCTCTGTGCTATTGGCTCCATATAGAGAGCAAACAGAAGAGGGGAGAGCGGGCAGCCCTGACGCATGCCTCTGGTTATTGGGAAGGGGTCTGACATGAAGCCGTTCAACTAGACCATGGCCCAGGGGTGACTGTAGCTGCTAAACACCAATTGGCAAAATCCGTGCCCAACCCCAAACCTCTCCGAAATAGTCTCCAAGAAGCACCAATGAACCCTGTCACACGTCTTTCAGCATCGACCGATAATACAATGCGCTCCTCTGTCTGACGACATGCCTTATCCAGGAGGTGCATCAGTCTCCTAGTATTTTACTGCATTGTCTGGTCGTGACAAATCCGGCCTGTTTCGGTTCTATCAATCGCGGCATCAACTGTCCCAATCTAGACACCAGGATCCCTGTGAAGTTCTAAAAATCTAGTCTCAGCAAAGATATAGGCCTATAAGAGGCACAGTATCTGCTATCTTTACCGGGTTTGGGCTAAACTGCCACCGACGACAAGAGCATCGTAGGCGGTAGCTCCAGGGTGCCATCAATGGCATTAAAAAGTCGAGTCAAGCTTTAGTCGAGCTATGGCCGAAATGACCTCCTCGACCCGAATCCGGCTATCTACGGTAGAGGCCTGACCAGGCCTCAAGTGTGAGTGTGTTTAATGCCCTAACAGTACTAAAAGAGAGGTTCTGGTCATGTATTGGTTGGGCAACATGGTGATCCTCATAAAAATCCCAAAATGTGCAAGCTATATCTACCTCCCGCGTAAGCTCTGCACCCCATTTGACCAGAAGGAGTGGGACTATCGCTGCCTGACACTGTGTGCACAATTTGTGAGCCAACAAGCCACCTCATCTATCCCCCTGTGTAGATCATGTGCTTCAAGCAAAAAGTAGAGTGTTCTGCCCTATCTAGGTCCAAACTGGTCAGCTGAGCCCGCACCGCCGTTAATTTCTCCCAGATTCTGAGGGCCCTTCTCCGCTTGTAGACCCCCTCTAATTCCGATACTTGCTTAGAAAGCTCCTCCCTCTTCTCCCTGCGCAAATAGTTGTCTGCGGCGGACGTGGCTATAAAGTCGCCTGAGCTATTAATTTGAGAGTTTCCCAAAGGGAAATGATGGAGGTGTCCTGTGTATCATTGACGGCTAAAAAGTCCTCTAGTGTTTTAGTATTGCACGCAACAACTTCAGGACTGTGAATGAGCCTCCAAGAGTATGATGACCGAGGGGTGGGGGGGAAACAGCAATTTTGTAGTCAAATCTGCATAGTCAGAGAGTTGCTGGGGCTCAATAACCGAGTCCTGTGAAAACGAAAAAAGAGACCGGGTCATTAAGAAATGGATATATGACGGTACAACGCGTACCGTCACAACGCATACCTTTACAACGCGGCCGTGACAACGCAAGTCGTTACCACGACTTGCGTTGGGGGGGCGCGGATTTCGAATAGTTTAATTTACTATTCTAACACCAGTCCCCGTGGACCCTAGGGAAGGTGTTAGGATAGTAAATTAACTATTTTTAGACCTTGAGCGCCCTCCAGCGCAAGTCGTGGTAACGACTTGCGTTGTCACAGCCGCGGTGTAAAGGTACCGCGTTGTGAAAACATCGTTGTAAACGATGTTTACCTTAAGAAATAATCTAGCCTGGCGTAAGGTCCCCGGGCATGGAAGTAGAAGGTATAATCGGTAGAATGGGGGTAAGTGATGCCACATGCCCCCCAACTCTAAGTGTGCAACCACTGACAGCTGGCATCAGAAAGAGCCCCTGTCTGTCCCTGCCTCTGAGCTGAGCAGTCCAGTTGGCCATCAAACACAATATACAAGTCACCCCATATGATAATTTGCCGGTCAGTGTAGATGTGAAGTTCCCCACCGCTTTACATAAAAAGGCCTCCAGGCCCTCGTTGGGGGCGTAGATAGTGGCCAGTGTTGGTGTGTGCACCCCAAAGGTCACGGAAAATGCCAAAAGCCTCCCCTTGATCTCAGAGAGCATTTTAGGACCCTAGTGTAACTTTCACGATTCATGCCCTTATATAGGTATAAATCACCATATCCTTATATAGGCATAGAACTCATACCCTTATTTAGACATAGCTCATGCAGTCCAAATACAGCATGGCTACTTCCACTAGTTCAGAAAATCTTCAACAATTTTTTGGAAAAACTCGGCTTCCCCAGTTAAGAACTTCCCCTTGCTTGAATACTGATTTGTACAAGAACTCATGGAATTTTCAAAGAACTGAGACTCTTTGATGACGTTATTATGTCCACCTTTACGTCAATCTCGGCACCTTCATGGTATAAATATGCCCACACTTGCCATAGCAAACACACGGTCGTTTGGAGCAGTTCGACTATCTACTTGCCCGACGCAGCTCGCTACAGCAAGTGCCGAAGGAAGCCGACCCTCCAGCAGACGTACTGAGAGAGACGCTGTCTTTTCTCTTGACGAGAAATCCAGCTCCAGTGTTTCTAAGCTCCCCTTGCGGGTTGTTGGGAAATCGAGTCCTGAGACAGAGAGATACCAGACCTCCTTCATTCTAAACCAAGGTACGGAGTTGATTAGACCCTAAGAGAAATCTTGGATAGATTCTTGGCAAAAAGAAAACTAGATTTATGCTACACCTCATTTACTCCTTCCCTCGTACCAGACTTAGGTTAGGCACACCGGGGTAGGCGTATTTTAGAAGCACCAGTTGAGTACATTTTAAACCTTTTATTATTTATGTATGTATTCAATGGCTTAGAAACCATACCATGCTTTTACAATATTATTTTATAATGCTCTTTTTGCTGTACGCATTATACTTTGCAGCCAGTATTACGACTGTAGCAGTTCATTTCTTCTGCATGAGAAAGAAGACTCTTCAATAAATACTTTAATTGAAAATGCCTGTCTCTCTATTTTCTCTGCACCTCTGGTGAAACGAAGCATGCACGATTGACTGAGTAAAATATCTATCTATTGTTTCCACGACTCTGATGATCAGTTTTCTCTTGGAGAAACAAAGTTGTCATGTTTATGCGGTTGTCAGAAACAAATCCCTTCTGTTCATTCGAGAAAGTTTCTAGTGACCTCTGAGCTAGCTGGCACTCACAATTAAGTCTAGTATATTCGATAGAGACCTAGTAGACCTCAGTCCTACGTCTAATCTATAGGATATATTATTTCAATGCGCAGAGCCTATTGGGAATATAGGAACTACACTACACCACCATCCATGTGAAAGTGCGGGCAACAAGGATAGCAACCCCAGCCTTCTTGGTTTGGAGGGAAGAAAAGTTGTTCTGAGTGAAAACTTATAGCGCAATCTATGTGTGTCACTGAGTAGCAGGTGGGTCTACTGCAGCAGACAAACATGGGCACCAGAGTTTTCCAAATAAGACAGGATAGCCCTACGATTAATAGGGTTGTAGAGCCCCTTCACATTCAAAGTCAGGTTGTGGCACTCATCTACGCAGTTGGTGCGGACAGGTTGCGCTGTGGGAGCAACAGGGCCTCTAGCACGCCACTGCCGGGCCCCATGAGAGCCTGGACAAAGTGACCCGGACAAGCGAGGGTCACATGCATATAGAAAAGATAAAGGAGACGCAGCGGGGAGGAAGGGAACCCATCAACAAAAACAACAAAACCCCAACAAAGCAAGAATGTTGGCATAATACAGTAGAACACAGAGTCAATGTCTGGAGCGTACTGCTCCTAGGAAAGAAAGTGAAGAGTACCTCTGGCCCCAGCTTCCCTCTCCCCCCAGGTATCTTCCATGTAAATATTGATAATGTTGCTGATGATGGGCAAGGGTGCAAACTTCAAAGCATCTGTTTTCAGCTGGAGCGAGTCCTGCCTCACTCCGAGGGTGCACCTGCAAGAGACGTCAACACTGCTTGCCACTCCCTGGCCATGGTGTCCGAGTCAGGATGTGCCAACAGGCTAGGAGGCTTAATGGTACTCCATCCATGGCCGCTCCGACATCTGCGAGAGCGATTGTCCATGTGAGGCTGGTCCGCCACTGGTTCTTCAATACTCAGGAGTTTGTAGGCCGCAGACAGTGAACGGAGTAGCCTCACTTCCTCTTTGTAATGAAAGATCAACCTGAACGGGTGCCCAAGGAGTATTTAATGCCTGCATCTTGGAGTTGAAGCGTAATCGGATGGAAGGATTTGCATTTAAGCAAGGTGGAGGCTGCCAGATCCTGGTATAAATGGGGCTTCTGACCCTGGTAGGTAAAGTCCAAGCGGTGCCGAGATTCACGGAGAATCCTGTCTTGTAGTTGGTAGTCATGGACACAAGTCAGTATGTCCACCGGAGGAGCAGGGGCTTCCCTCAGTGGACCCACCCGATGTGTGCGGTCCAGCTTGATCGGGAAGTCCAGGGATTCTCCTAGAATGGAGCAGAAGAGGCCCGCCACCAGTGCCTCGATATTACAGGCTCCCTCGCCACGTGCTATGCCACGAATGTGAATGTTGTTACACCAAGACCTGTTCTCGAGATTCTCCGTGTGGGCCTGTAAGTCCAGGTTCTGTTCTTGCAGCTTGAGGACTTCCTGTTGGAGGCTCTCAATTACTTCATCGCAGCCAGCTTTGCGCTTCTCCAAAGTGTTGAGCCGCTCCCCCAGGGAATCCATATCTCGGCTCACTTCCCGCATGTCCGCCGACAGTTCGTGTTTCATTGCGGATAAATCTTCTCGGAAAGAGGGGAAGAGTGACTCTAGGAAGGATCGGATAACCGGGGACTCCGGGCCCTCACCGCCCTCCACCTCATCCACAGGCCTTGCTCCATGCTTATTCTCCATCTGTTGTGTTGAGTTAAGCAGGAGGCCCTTCACTGACCTATCTTTCCTGCCCTTGGGGGCTGCCATAGCTCCTCCACTTGCTGGGTCCTCGGGCGGGGTGCAGAGCGGGTGCAAAAGGCTCTACAGGTGGGGCGCAACTGTGTGCGAATGCGGAGCACTGTCTGGAAGGGTGATGTCACAGCTGAAGGGCCTCCATGAAATGCCCCCCACACAGGACCTCTACTCATGCCCCAATTCAAGCACTATGAGGAAGGAGCGAGATAATCACCAGCAGCCTGCCACTGGGGTACCACTGTTGCAGGGTCATCTAATCGCTGCTCGCCTCCTCTCCCACCTCCTGGCTAGGGCTCCTGACGAGGCACTGTCCCATCTCAGTCACTCCACAGGTCGTGCTACTCAGCAATTTTAAGTTTTAGGCTCGAGTCACTTGGGCCAGATCCAGGAGGCCACCAGAGCAGGGCTGGTGGGCGGAAGAGCACAGCCAAAGGCCCCCAGCCAGGGTCGCTCATGTCTTCAGGTGTTCTGGTACCCCAACCGGGCCTACACGCTGTTCGGGCTCTGTAGGCCACACCACAGGCCCGCCTCAGGCCCATCTCCAAAGGCCACCGGGCACAGCCCCAGGCCACAGGGGTCCGCTAGGCCCCACGTCGACGTGTCCCAAGTAAGACTCTCCAGATAGGGGTGCAGCAGGTGATGTGGCAATACAGCGCCTCCGTGCGGTTGATGGAAGTGGCGGCTCCATCCTCATGTGCCCACTGAAGATGAGGCCTACCCCAGCCCACGGAGACAGGGCCTTGTGTGATGCTCGCTACCCGAATCCACCACTGCCCAGTAGTGTGCGGGCCCGTTCCTCACCTTGCCGGGAGAAATTGCTCCGATCTTTGTGCTGCGGCGGTCTCTGGACCTTGCAGGGATCGCTGGGGACCTCGAGCAATAGCCCTCCTCACCGGACTCTCCGCGGCTGCTTCTGTATGCTCAGCCACTCCCTCAGAGCTGCTCCGCGGCAGTGCTGGAACTCCCGCCAGGACCTCAACACAGCCTTACCTGCCCTCCAGGATTGCAGCCCCAGTTTTGTGAGGATCTCTGCAAGCTCTGGTGACCCTCCCACTGCCAACAATGCAATAAAAGGCCCAGAGGGAGTAGAGAGCCACATAGCTGCATCCTACCAAGAAGCTATCTTGGCCACACCCCAAATCCATCATTTTAAAGAGTGCCGCCCTACCCATTAAGGATTAAGGGGTGAGCGCCAATGCTGCAATCTCCTTTCAACCAGTTTAATGGAGCGTGTAAATGTTTGACAGGGAATAAATCTTGGTGAGATGTGATGAAGATTCCTAAGTATTGGAATCACTCTGTCACTACTTGTGCCTCACAATCTTTAGGCAATTGAGGTGTTGGTCCATATAAGACAAAGATCATGGATTTGGAACAGTTGATTGTGAGTCCCTAGCATCTTCTGAATGTGACAAAACAAGTTAGAATTCTTGGGATGGAGAACCTGGTTGACGCCACATAGAGGATAATATGGTCTGCAAACAATGATATTTTGTCCTCCCAATCTGCCATCCATAAGAGGCCTCGGATCAGTGGGCCGCCTCATATTCAGGCCGCTAACTGCTCCAGGACCAAAATAACAAGCATTTGCAATGCAATAGGTCTCGCATTATTTAAGTTTGAGCTATTAGCATTGTAAATGGCAATTGTTTTTTGCTTTATGCTATATTTTTTTTTACATAAAAAGCTTCATATAAAATATGTTTTATTAAAGTTATTTATGCAGTATCTAAATTTTGTTTGCATAAAACAGTATAATAATATCTTAGTAAAAAAGTCAAATATTTTAATGGAAATTTACCAAACGTTCATTTATGTGTTGGTTTTGAAAATAGCTAAATTAATAGCTTTGTCATTTACAATGCCAATAGTTATAACTTTCGCAAATGTGACACCTATAGCATTTGTAATGCAACATTTGTATTTACGTGACTTAGATGTATTGATATTACAAATAACAATGGCTTTTAATTTTTTTTAATACTTAATAAAAGTGATTGTAATTTATAATGGCAATAGCTCAAACTTTTGTAAATAACTTTTGTGAAGATTATGTTCAGTGTATTTTATTGTAACAAAATCCAAGAACAGAAGTGAAATATTAACATCTTTTTGTGACATTTGTAATAAAGCTTGAAACATTGAGAGAATATATTTGTGATGTGGTGGTGCTGAGTGATGCTGTGGTGGTGCTGAATGGGGCTGTGGTGATGCTGAGTGATGCAGTGGTGGTGCTGAGTGGTGCTATGGTGGTGCTGTGGTGGTGCTGAGTGATGCTGAGTGATGCTGTGGTGGTGCTGAGTGGTGCTGTGGTGGTTCTGAGTGATGCTGTGGTGGTTCTGACTGATAATGTGGTGGTGCTGAGTGACTGTACTCACTGTCACTCTGCACTCACTGTCACTCTGCACGCACTGTCACTCTGCACGCACTCTGCACTCACTGTCACTCTGCACTCACTGTCACTCTGCACTCACTGTCACTCTGCACTCACTGTCACTCTGCACTCACTGTCACTCTGCACTCACTGTCACTCTGCACTCACTGTCACTCTGCACTCACTCTGCACTCACTGTCACTCTGCACTCACTCTGCACTCACTGTCACTCTGCACTCACTCTGCACTCACTGTCACTCTGCACTCACTGTCACTCTGCACTCACTGTCACTCTGCACTCACTGTCACTCTGCACTCACTGTCACTCTGCACGCACTCTGCACTCACTGTCACTCTGCACTCACTGTCACTCTGCACTCACTCTGCACTCACTGTCACTCTGCACTCACTCTGCACTCACTGTCACTCTGCACTCACTGTCACTGTGCACTCACTGTCACTCTGCACTCACTGTCACTCTGCACTCACTGTCACTCTGCACTCACTGTCACTCTGCACTCACTGTCACTCTGCACTCTGCACTCACTGTCACTCTGCACTCACTGTCACTCTGCACTCACTGTCACTCTGCACTCACTGTCACTCCGCACTCACTGTCACTCCGCACTCACTGTCACTCTGCACTCACTGTCACTCTGCACTCACTGTCACTCTGCACTCTGCACTCACTGTCACTCTGCACTCACTGTCACTCTGCACTCACTGTCACTTCGCACTCACTGTCACTCCGCACTCACTGTCACTCTGCACTCACTGTCACTCTGCACTCACTGTCACTCTGCACTCACTGTCACTCCGCACT
The DNA here is from genome assembly GCF_964263255.1 of Lissotriton vulgaris. NCBI lineage: Eukaryota > Metazoa > Chordata > Amphibia > Caudata > Salamandridae > Lissotriton > Lissotriton vulgaris. The sequence continues at coordinate 512,895,301 of NC_141689.1, forward strand.
CACTGTCACTCCGCACTCACTGTCACTCCGCACTCACTGTCACTCCGCACTCACTGTCACTCTGCACTCACTGTCACTCTGCACTCACTCTGCACTCACTGTCACTCTGCACGCACTCTGCACTCACTGTCACTCCGCACTCACTGTCACTCTGCACTCACTGTCACTCTGCATGCACTCTGCACTCACTGTCACTCTGCACTCACTGCATGCACTCTGCACTCACTGTCACTGCACTCACTCTGCACTCACTGTCACTCTGCACTCACTGTCACTCTGCACTCACTGTCACTCTGCACTCACTGTCACTCTGCACTCACTGTCACTCTGCACTCACTGTCACTCTGCATGCACTCTGCACTCACTGTCACTCTGCACTCACTGCATGCACTCTGCACTCACTGTCACTCTGCACTCACTCTGCACTCATCATTACTGTTCCTTTTGTGGCATAAAACGGGTACCTCTTCTGCGTGCACTGGTTTATGTCAGAGGAGCTAAGCTTGGTCAATGTCTGAACAAAATGGCAAAATGATATGTTCCTGCAACAGCACAAGGCCGTAGATTAGAAGCTACGAGGTAAGAGACAAAATGTACCCGCAATACCAAAGTACTAAACGTTTCACTGTATCTTGGAGGAATGTACTTACAAAAAAAAAAATCAATCACCCATAACAACGAACCCACCCGACCCGTCCTTATCAAAACAGATCAGACGAAGACTTGATGGAGAGGGCCAGGCACACAACCCGGCCATCGGTCGCCTGGGAAACCAGATCCATCCACGGCTCAGGAGTCCTCTGTGCGTGGACAGGGTGTACTCCAGGAATCAAGTCCGTGCAATTGTACCTAATAATTTTCTCATAAAAAACTCACTGCGCATTCCACCCTCAACGAACAACACGCTTGGCAAAACAACATGCACGGCAAAGGAAACCGGCCGCTCGCACACTCTCCTCTCCTGCCTCCTTGTATCATACCAAGTCACGGACATGCGCAGACGTCGTGATGCGCATTTGATTCAAGTATTTTACAGTTTTATAAAAAATACTCACTGCGCATTTACCAATCAACGCGCGCGGCAAAGGAAACCGCCGCGCACACGCTCCTTTGCCCTAAGGTAAGCAATTACGGCGGACTCCCGCTTTCGTTTTCCGCCGGCCTGCGAACAGGAAGTCAGGCAGGCCGGGCGGGACAACCGGAAGTAGGAGGGCGGGAGCCTACCCCGCCTCCCACGGAAGAGCCGCGATTGTTTGGCGCACCGGAGCAGGCAGGAGCCTACCCTGCGCCCCGGTGCCGAAGAAGGGAAGAAGAGTCTTGCTGCCGGTGGGAGCCGCTGCACTGAGGATGCCGGTGAGTGGGGCGTCGCCTTGTTGGGGGGGGGCGGGGGGCATCTGTGTGCGCGCGCGCGGCGGCGGACTGTGTATGTGTGTGAGCGTGCATGTGTGTGTGTATGTGTATGTGTCCTGGAGTCTGTGTGTATGCGTGTGTATGCGTGTGTGTGACGGGGGGGGGGGGGTTGCCTGTCTGGGTGCCTGCGTGTCTGTGTAAGTGTAAATGCGTGTGCGTGTGTGTGGAGCCGAGAGGAGAGGGGCTGGTGTGTGTGGAGGGGTCTCTGTGTATGCGTGTAGGTGACGGGGGTGTGCCTGTGTATGCGTGTGTATGTGCGCATGCGTGAGTGCTGTGTATGCGTGTGGCTGTGATGTGCGCATGCGTGAATGTTGACGCGCGTGCACGCAGCTCAATCCACGCTCGTCACAGTTTTGTGTCCCTCATTCCCCCGTGTCAGCCGACTATAAGTCTCCGCCCTGGACGCATCCTTCGGATGCGAATTCCAGGGCGAGACCTAAAAAGGAGGGGTGAGAGGGAGAAGCCCTGTCTGGTTCCTTGGTGGAGCTTAAATATCTGTGAGACTCTCCCATTCACCACCACCTGTGCCAGCGGAGCTGCATACTCCTCCCTCGCCATGTCTAAACAGGTCAACGCAGTTTCCGCCTCCTGCTACAACACACTCCGCATGCTCCGTAGGATCTACAAACGGATCCCGACAGAAACAAGAAGAAGGATGGCACAGGCCCTCGTCAGCAGCAGGCTACACTATGGCAACGCACGCTACACAGACATCCCAGCAAAAGACCTACGACGCCTCCAACGCATCCAAAACGCCTCCGCCCGGCTGATCCTCGACGTACCCCGCCGCAACCACATCTCCTACCACCGGAGAAACCTTCACTGGCTCCCCGTGGACAAGAGGATCACTTTCAAGCTTCTTACCCACACTCACAAGGCACTCCACGACAACGGACCAGCCTACCTGAACAGTAGACTCAGCTTCTACCCCCCCACAACCGTCAGCTCCGCTCCGCAAACCTCGCCCTCGCTGTCGTTCACCGCATCCAAAGAAAGACCTCCGGCAGCAGATCCTTCTCATACCTCGCCGCCAAGACCTGGAACACCCTCCCTACCAACCTGCGACAGACCCAAAACCTACTCACCTTCAGAAGACTCTTCAAGTCCTGGCTCTTCGATCAGTAACAGCAGCACCCCCAGTGGCGCTGTGTCCATTCTCAGTCTTCATCTTAGGGACCCACAAGGTAATTTCTTCTCACTTCTGAGCCTTTGTTCCTTTATATACAGCCCTGTCATATGAATTCCAGATTTCATGGGTCCAGGTCAGTTCTAGAACTTAGTCCGCTTGGTGAGTTGTGGAGAGTTCATCCCTTCGGAATGTTCCATTGCGTTGTTGTAAGATAAGGTTAATAACTCTCCTCGCCATCTTCCACGCTGCGGCCTGGACGAGGGACCCCCGACACTGCGCCACCCATCAAGCGATGACCACGCTGCTTCTTGTGTATTAAAGTACCATGTTTTGCCCTCATTCTCAATAAGCAACTTTGCCGGAAATAGCAAGGGCATTTCACTACTTTATCTCGTAACTTTTGTTTTTCGGATTGAAAAGGGCGTTTCTGTCTTTGTACCTTCAGGGCTAAGTCCGGAAAGAAGGATATTTGCACATTTTCACAATGTACTGGTGAGGCTGCCAGCGATGTCTGCAATATTACATCTTGATTTCTGAAATTGAAGAGTCAAGCCAGGATAGGTTCAGGTGGTGCACCCGGGTGGGTTCTACCTCCTGGAACCGTGTCAGCTCGCTCGATTGAACGGATGCCTGTCCGAACGACCTCGGGTCACACAGGCCGGGGGCACGGATAATTGTGTTGCAATTGGCAGGGGAGGAGACGGGTCGCGGAGCCACTTTAGGAAGCGGCTATTTTCTCTGACGGTTGGCCTAGCCCTCTGTTTAAAACCAGTTTTAATTGTATGAGACATATGTAGTTTTATTGGCCATGTCTGGATCATCGTCAAAAGATTAAGTAATTTGAAAGATTTAAATATGTATTATTATCTTACTGTTTAACAGACTATGGTCTAAATAAACTTTATTTGACTACTATTACTACTTATTACTACTTAAGTTTTTCTGTATCCCACAGAGCAAAATTAATTGATCTTAGTACAGATAAAGAGAGGCTTAGCTCCGCATTATGGGAAGGACAGAATATGTTTTACTAAGTGGAGACAGGAGGATTGACCAAACACCACCCGCCCCATTCGGTGACTGAACAGGAACTTCTCTTTTAGTAACCAATTTTCCAAGGTTATATTTTCTCTCTCAGTCAACATTACAATACTGAAATGGACCAGAAATTGACCAGAGAGGAGAGTCTGTTGTTGGGGGACATCTGCATTGCTACCACCTTCTAAAGTCTGCTGAACTAGGGCTCGGCAAAGCAGAACTTCAGGTAATCTATAATGGGTGAGTGCCATCACCACCCTAGGTCTTTGAAATTTGTGTGTGTATCTTCGGAGCGGTGGAGGTGGGAGACCTGAAAATGATTATGCACCTGTAAAGGATGCTCTTCTTACGTCTGTACAACGCGTATTCTGTGAATGGTAAACTTGCAGTTCTTCTACACTATTTTGTGTGGATGACAGTCAAGTCAGAAATTTGTATAGCGCGCTACTCACTCAGAGGGTCTCAAGGCGCTTAAGGGAAAGGGGTTCATTACTGATCAAATAACCAGGTCTTGAGTTGCTTCCTGAAGGAGAGGTGGTTCTGGGTAAGACGGAGGTGAGAGGGGAGGGAATTCCAGGTCTTGGCCGCCAGGTAAGAGAAGGATCTTCCTCCCATGGTGGCTTTACGGATGCGTGGGATCACGGCGAGGGCTAGGTTGGACGAACGTAGTTGGCGGGTGGGGGTGTAAAAGGATAGGCGATTGTTGAGGTAGCTGGGTCATAGGTTGTGGAGGGCCTTGTGTGCGTGAGTGAGGAGACGGAACGTGATTCTCTTGCTGATAGGGAGCCAGTGCAGGTCTCTCAGGTGTTCTGATATGTGGTTGTGTTGAGGTATGTCCAGGATGAGTCGGGCGGAGGCGTTCTGAATGCGTTGAAGTCTTTTCTGCAGTTTGGATGTGGTTCCGGTGTAGAGGGTGTTTCCGTAGTCTAGTCGGCTGGTGACAAGTACTTGGGTGACCATTTTCCTAGTTTCAGTGGGGATCCATCGGAAGATCTTTCGGAGCATGCGTAGGATGTTAAAACATGATGATGAGACGGCGTTGACTTGTTTGGTCATGGAGAGGGAGGAGTCTAGGATGAATCCTAAGTTGCGAGCATGGTCCGTTGGTTTGGGTGCGCTGCCTAGTGCCGGGGGCCACCATGAGCCATCCCAGGCAGAGGGGGATGTTCCTAGGATGAGGACCTCCGTCTTGTCCGAGTTCAGTTTTAGGCGGCTGTTCTTCATCCATTCGGCTACGTCTTTCATCCCTTCGTGTAGGTTGGTTTTGGCGGTGGTTGGGTCTTTGGTGAGGGAGAGGATCAGTTGAGTGTCATCAGCGTAGGAGATGATGTTTAGGTTGTGTTGGCGTGCGATGGATGCGAGGGGGCTCATGTAGACGTTAGCCTTATCTTGTAATCCGACGTTCCTGAGGCAATGTACTAGGGTGCGGTGGCATACCGTGTCGAACGCTGCGGAAAGATCCAGGAGGATGAGGGCCACTGTTTCCCCGTTGTCGAGCAGTGTCCGGATGTCATGTGTAGCTGCGATGAGGGCGGTCTCGGTGCTGTGGTTAGCTCGGGATCCGGACTGTGAGGGGTCAAGGGAGCCGTTAGACTCAAGGAAGGCGGCGAGCTGGCTGTTGACGGTCTTCTCGATGATGTTGGTGGGGAACGGGAGGAGTGAGATGGGGCGGTAGTTCTTAAGTTCGGTGGGGTCTGCTGTAGGTTTCTTCAGAAGGGCGCTGAGCTCGGCATGCTTCCAGCTTTCCGGGAAGGTAGCGGTGTTGAAGGAGCCGTTGATGATATCTCGGAGTTGGGGTGCGATGACGGAGTCGGCCTTATTGAAGATGTGGTGGGGGCATGGGTCGGTTGGAGATCCGGAATGGATGGAGTTCATCATGCGTATGGTTTCTTCGATGCTGATTGGGGTCCAGGCGCGGAGGGTGGTGGTAGGGGGCTTCAGTTCAAAGGTAGGGGGAGAGGACAGGTCGCTGAAGCTGTTATGTATGTCTGCGATCTTGCTGTGGAAGAACGAGGCTAGTGAGTCGCATAAATCTTGAGAGGGAGTGATGTAGTTGTTGCCGGCGCTGGGATTGTTGAGCTCATTGACGATGCTGAAGAGTTCTTTGCTGTTGTGGGCGTTGTTGTCTAGTTGGTCTTTAAATGCTGACTTCTTAGTGGTGCGGATCAGCTGGTGGTGTTTGCGGGTGGCGTTCTTGAAGGCGGTCATGTTGTCTGCGGTTGGGTTTTTTCTCCAGGTTTTCTCGAGGGTGCTGCAGTTCTTTTTGGAGTTCTTAAGATTGTCATTGAACCAGGAGGCTCTTTTGCTTTCTGGTCTGTTGGGATGGTTTTTCAGGGGTGCTAGTTCGTCAGCGCAGTGGGTGATCCATTGTGCGAGATTAAAGGCTGCTTGATTTGGGTCCATAGATCTGGCGGGAGGGTTTTGGTTCAGTGATGTGGTGAGCTGGTCGAGGGTAATTTTGTTCCAGTTTCTGCTGGGGACCTGTTGCGGGTGGTGGTGGGTCGTTGTCTTTCTGAAGCTGAAGTGGACGCAGCTATGGTCCGTCCAGTGGAGTCCTGTGGTGTGATTGAAGGAGATGTGTTTGCTGGAGGAGAAGATTGGGTCGAGCGTGTGTCCGGCGTAGTCGGTGGGGGTGTTCACCAGCTGTTTGAGTCCAAGATTGGCGAGGTTATCAAGCAGGGTGGTGGTGTTGTTGTCGTTGTTATTCTCCAGGTGAAAGTTGAGGTCTCCTAGGAGAATGTAGTCCTCGGAAGGGAGGGCCTGCACTGCTGCTGCTCACATTGTAATTGTTTCAAAGTTCTGATAATATCCAATAATATGAAAGAGCTACTGTTCTAGTTCTGGTTTTTACTTTACATGTTGGTATTTAATATCCTGCATTCAACAATGGAAAACAAAATAAATCAAAGTGAAAACCAAACCCGTCTACTCATTCCTGACTTGGGCAACTTGAGATTTCTGCTGCTCTCTATGCTCTAAAGTGTAGCATCCTCTGTTTGGACCAATGCGGAGGCTCTTCAAGCTTGGATACACTCTATCACCCTTTTCTACAGTCCAGAATTTAGGCATCACTTTTGAATAGTTGCTTTGGGATTGTCTTCCATTTTCTAAAAATGTATAAGGCTCCTTAACTCCCACTACCCTATGCTTGCAGATTGACAGTATTTAAGGCTATTACTGGTTCCAGGCAAGACAACGGCAATACCTTATGACTAGTTCTCCCAGTGTATGTGCTGAATTGCTTACAGATCTTTCAGAACATTACTGTGCATATTCTCTTATCAATACCAAGGAGATAATATATGTCCATGCAAAGGTGCTGCTTGAATTTGCGAATAGACTTCTTAGTGATAATAGTAATATTTTTAGTTGGCTTACTGTTATGTTTGAGTTTGACTTCACCGGTTGGATATGATTCACCTACTGATGAGAGTAAATAATTAACCACTACATATATTAGAATAGTAGATGCAAAACTAGCATATAAAGAGGTGCTTTTGGGCAGTTTTAAGGAGAATGTTTGTTAAATTTTGTTGTCCGAGTATGCAATTATTATGTAAGTTAGCAACTGGCATGTTTGCAAATTTCTCCCAACCTCTGTCTCAGAAGAGGCCACTTACTTACATCTTCGGTTGACTAATTCTTTATCATGTAGTGCTTTTGTTAATGTTTTTCTTGGTACAGAATTCCAAGTGCCTTACCTCACGGAGTTCAAAGGTTCCTTTGGAGAACTTTCTTAAAGTAAAGATTTGGAGCTTATTTCTAATCATTTGATATTGATTATGCAAGCTAATTTAAAATCTAATCTGTCTAAAATATGCTTTTGTCTGAACTGAGTGAAATGGAGCATGAATTGATTAAAGAATATTATGAAGAAAAGGTGCAAATTATTACAAATTGGGAAGAAATGAGAGAAATTGATTCGTAGGAAGAGGCTGAAGAGATATTCAGATAATCAAAAATGCATTCAAGATTGAGAGAGCAGCAAGAAAAGAAAGAACTAAAGTGTATGGTGTGAGAAAAATCTAAATGTTGAGCCTATAGAATTGGTTGGAAAGAGCGAGTATATTGTGAGTTATGTGCTTGGCTATATGTTTTCTGATTGGTGAATAAACAGTGCGAAGAGGAATTTATGATGCATTTGGTAACTGCTTAGCTTATTTTATCCTCCCATGTAATTAGGTGGGAAGCTGCTATCTTGCCATAGCATTTGCTAATATCAATCATATGAATTAAATCAATCAGAGGAGTAATATTGGACGTGGAAGGACAAAGCGTGGGTTTGGTCAAGTACTGAACGATGTATGCCTTGTAGCTTTGAATGATGTGAAAATTGGAAAGATGCTAATGGCTATGTGTACAATGATGATATAAAATCATCTTGCATTAGGTATTCTTCTGGCAAAAGAGGACAGATTCTGTCAGGTGTTAAGGATTCAACAATGCTGTACTTTCATACTTGATAACAGCAATCTTATTTATGATTATATTGGTAGCATAACTAATATTTCACATGAGGCAAAGGTCCTCGAAGAACATGGTTTGTTGGAAAACTTTGGTTCATGGAGTAGTGAAATTGGAAAGAGTTTTGAAAATGTTGTTGAATCGTTTGATATTATAGGTGTGAATTCTAACCCCACTAATTATTGTTCTAGTATGTATAATCAACTCATTGTTTTACTTAAAATTCTTGTGGTGATTTGGTTTAAAAGGGGTTTAAATTGTGGGTGTAAACAGAAGGTGTCAGAAATGTTGGCAAGAATGAGGAAGATAAATGACAAGATACAGCTGGAGAACATCAAAGCTCGAACCTATGATGATATCAAGAGTTTGAAAGAATTGAGATGCAAGTTTGCCTTCCGGATCTAGTTTTCCATATGAGCGGGATGTGTGCAAATAGGAATCCAGACAAACAGAGGTTTCTGTAAGATTTGTGAAAGCAGATGCGATTGTTGAGGCATGCTGGACCAATGTCATGTAGTGTCTTGAAAGAATAGATGAGGAGTTTGAATTGTGCTTGTTTATGTATGGGGAACCAGAGGATGCTCCTTCAGGTGTGGTGTGATGAGAGTGTTGTGTGGGAGATTCAGAGTCATTCTGGCCACAAACTTCTGAATGCTCCGAAGCCTTCTAGTGAATTGTTTGTTCATCCCAGTATAAAGGGTTTTACCATAGTCCAGCTTGCTTGTGAACAGGGTGTGCATGACAGTTTTCTGGGTGCTGATTGGAAATCATTTGAAAATCTTCCTCATAATCCTTAGGGTATGGAAGCATGAGGCGGTGACTGCATTGAGTCTGACGGTCATATATTAGTTTGCTGTCTTTGACTATCCCAAAGTTTTTGGTATGGGTGGTGGTGGTTGGGGTGTTGATCCTAGTTCTGTTGGCCATCAGGTGGAGTCACATGTTGAAGTGCTCTTCCTGAAGATCATGAGTTTGGCCTTGTAGTGTTGTAATTTAGTAGTGACAGGGTCAGCATTAGAAGAAGCCATCCTGTATTTAGGTATTATCTTGACCATTTAGTGGAATCCATTTTGTATTTCTGTCAGGGATGTATGACGTAACAACGCAAACTTTTTCAACGCACACCATTACAACGCAATTTTTACAACGCAGGATCCTTTACAACGAAAGCCTTTACAACGCATGACATTACATAGCAGATGCTATTACAGCGCATGCCATTACAACATAAGTCTAGGTAAGCATATTATTTTTTAACAAATGTAATTAATAAATATTTACTTAATTTTATTTATTATATACATTTTTTATTACTATATTTGTAACTATATTTATATATATATTTTTAAATAGTGTAGGTGTTTAAAATTAATATTTAAAATCCAGTTAGTGTAAAACCCAAACCCAGCCCTGAACCCTAAAAATACCCCTGTACCCCATAACCCAAACCTAGCCCTGAACCCTAATAATACCCCTGTACCCCATAACCCAAACCCAGCCCTGAACCCTAAAAATACCCCTGTACCCCATAACCCAAACCCAGCCCTGAACCCTAAAAATACCCCTGTACCCCATAACCCAAACCCAGCCCTGAACCCTAAAAATACCCCTGTACCCCATAACCCAAACCAGCCCTGAACCCTAAAAATACCCCTGTACCCCATAACCCAAACCCAGCCCTGAACCCTAAAAATACCCCTGTACTCCATAACCCAAACCCAGCCCTGAACCCTAAAAATACCCCTGTACCCCATAACCCAAACCCAGCCCTGAACCCTAATAATACCCCTGTACCCCATAACCCAAACCCAGCCCTGAACCCTAAAAATACCCCTGTACCCCATAACCCAAACCCAGCCCTGAACCCTAAAAATACCCCTGTACCCCATAACGCAAAACTATATATATAAAATTACTTAAATTAATTTATTTAATTTATTTTTAATATTAAATGTTTAAATACAACGATATACTTACCTAAACTTACGTTGTAATGGCATGCGTTGTAATAGCATCTGCTATGTAATGTCATGCGTTGTAAAGGCATTCGTTGTAAAGGATCCTGCGTTGTAATGGTGTGCGTTGAAAAAGAATGCGTTGTAAAAGTTGCGTTGAAACGGTTGTATACCTACTGTCAGCCATTTTGTTTGCCATGTGCTCACAGTGTGCTCTGTCCTACCTTCCTGTTTCTTGCTCTTGAAATCTGCCTAGATACAAGATATATTTAGCCTCTTCTGCTTCACACATGCTCAGTTGAGCTTACAGCTGTCCCCAACTTGTAACTGTCAGGATGTGTCCACCAGAATTAGCTAACTGTCAGCCCCTCCCACTTGTTGCTAGCAGACCTTCTGTATGACCTTATATGTATTTAAAACCAGCATTCTGTACTTGTACCGCCTTCATTTGAGCCCCTGTGTGGGTATAAAAGGACCAAGCTCCTTCCAGTCAGTGTGCTACTTCATGCATTGGCAAAGTGTGTTGTGTGAATGTAGTTCCACCTCATGAGGTTTAATAAACTCTGTCTTTTCTATTCCAGTTTCTGCACCAACTTCTTCCTATTGGTCTGAGGACTCTGTGCAGAGTAGGGAGAACCCCTAGCACTTGTAGGCCTTGCTAAGGCTCACCACCACAAATTGGCGCTTCCAACGTGGGGCTCATCGACGACTCGGATGCCCGAAGGACATGTCACGACGAAGGATTGGAATCTCGCTTTGGACACGATCGCTGCCTGAGGAGACCCGAGTCTTGGCACCCACGGCGTTTTTCCTTTCTTTCTGCTCTGACCATCCAGGTGGCGCCGGTCCTCGCCTGAGATCTCTTCTGTTGATTCGCCGTGCAGTGACCTGAAACGTTTACTGTGTCTCCCACAAGGTACATCTAACCTAGCTGCCCATGAAGAGCTGGGGGTCCAGTATGTCAGTGACATCTTTTCCCTGTGCCCTCTGTCCTGCTGGTTAAAATTGGGGTTAAATCCTGATATCCCCCTTACGCATATGATTTTAAAAGACTGTCTGTCTATGGATAACTCATCTGCTGTACCCTGGCTGAAATATCTTAAGACAAGCTTTTTAGGCCTAGGGTGGGGAGAGTTATTCGAAACCCCTGAATGTATTACTAAGAGGGATGTGCAGGCAATAAAAACGACCTTCCTCATGGATAGGAAATTGATGAGGGAAGCTAAAGAGGTTCAGAAACCGAGTGTCAGGACATATGTTATGTTAAAAACAACTCCATACACTGAGCCTTATTTAATGGGTTCTCTGGCCTCATACGAGAAAATTTTACTTACCAGATTCCGGCTGAATCAATTTTATCATCTGCTTGTTAGGCCACAAAACTCTGTTTTTAGTAAAGAAGCAGTCGCCTGCGGTTGCGACGGAAAGTCTCCGCAGGACATGCTGCATTTTATGTTTTTATGTAAATTATATGAATTTCCCCGTAAACGTTATATGGTGCCGCTTTTAAATAAACTCAATTTTTGTCAGATCAGACCAGCCATGGTGTATTTACAACTATTACATAGTGACAGTATCCTATCCATATTAGAGTTTTTAAAATCAGTTGTAAAATACAGAAAGTGTTTGGTTTTGTAATGATTTTTGCTTAAACTTTTTTGCATATGTATTTAACAGACTTCAGCAAAGATTGTACTGTTATAAATGGCTGCTAACTCTGTACTTTTGTATCTTGATGATGGTTTTTCTTAATAAAATTTTTTATTCCGTTGTACTTGTATCTACTTTTATGGTTTGCAACACAAAAGCGAAATAAAGTTTTTATTGATTGATTGATTCGCCGTGCAATGACCATTTGATTGATTTGAAACTTGGCAGTTGGAGCCTGGACACGATTTGATTGGTAAGAGCCGTTCTGCGGCACTTGCTGTTGGTTTGACGCCTTTGATTGGTAAGGTAGTTTAGTAACAATTACTGCAGCTTGTTTGTACGATTGGCCAATATTGAAATCTGTTTGACAATTATATATGTATTGCAATTCATATAGGCAGGTAATGAGGAGATTTTTCTCTATTTCTTTTTGTTTTAACGGCGCAACGTACGAAGAGTACAGTAAGCGCAACTTTGATTATAATACTGCATATTTTGCACTATTTTTGGCATACCTGTTTCCAGCACACTTCGTAGGATGTGTTGCTTATGTAGTGGTACCAATTTGAGACTTGACAAAGCACAACCGGCCACCCCCACAGGGGACGCCTAATAGGGACATGTATGTTAAGTATGGTATTTCTTCCATAATGTACAGCACGCTATGGAATGAATATACTTGTAAAGATCCTGAGTTACGTTGGCCTATGCATGGGTCATTTGATTTGCGAAAGATTCAGTATGTGGAGCAACGAATGTTTAAGCGAAAGGCTAGGCAAGATATGTTTTACTGTGTGCGAATGTGGGAGAAAGAAGTGCTTGAGCAAATGAAGCGTGAGCAAGCCTTGATTGAAAAAGAACAACGAAAGACCATTCATGCGAAAGCATTGGAAATGAAAAATAGAGAAATTAAAAAAATTATAGAGAGGGAAGATAGGGAACGTCATTTACAGGTAAATGGCCAATACGCTGTTCGTAAACCTATTTATCCTATTCTTAATAAACCCCAAGATGATTCTCTCTTATTAGATCGTTGTCCACCTCCATATACTCATCCTTCTGCTACTCATGAGTCAGATGAGGACTCTTCTTCAGACCAGGATAAAGCTCGAGAAACTCGTTCAATGTTATCTGCTGAGCGTGCGTCTGAGATTAGATCTGCTGCACGTAAAGCCGTTCGTAGTACTGCCACTGCTTCTGAACTTTTAGATAGTATAAAAGATTGGCAGGAAATGAAGGAAATATATTTTACCGATACATGTGCCGCAGAGGTTATCGAAGGAAATATTCAGTAGAAATAGAGCCCGAGGATGTAGAAGCTGATTGTAAAAAACTACGTGAAGGTCTTTTTGGCTTCTCCCAGGTGGCTGACACGATCAGACACTTGGTTAAACTGTGTGTTGAAGCAGCCCGTTTGGGAGAGGAGAAAAAGGCAGCAGATGCAGCTGCACAAACATCGCACGTCAGCATGGCACAAACTTCTACTCCTGAAACAGATAAGAATGTTGTAATTTATGTGAAACCCATGCGGGAAGCCGCGCCTTTATATGTTCCTCCTAAAGGAATGGGTACAAATGATGATAAGACTTCTGTAGATGCTAAAGGATATTTTATTTATAATTAGGTTTACACTCCTTGGAATAGAGCAGATGTTATGGCCCTTAAAAATGCATTGCCTGATCCGCGAAAGAATCCAGCAGCCTTTTATGAGGAAGTTGAGGGTGCAATTAGTTCTTGTACTATGACTTTGCCTGATATTGATTTGTTTTTTAGATTAATATTACCGCCTGATATGTGGAGAACTGTGCGTAAAGTTGATGACCGTGCGACATTTTGAGCATTATGGAAAGATTTAGAGCAGTTAGATGAAGATAGAGAACCTGCACAGAAACCGTGTCAGTTAATTTTAAATCTTCAGCAGCTATATTAGTTAAGCTAAAGATGATTATTCCCCCTAAAAAGATAGATTGGACTGTATTAGCGTTGTGTAAGCAAAAGGCAGATGAATCGGTTTACAGATTTCTTTACACTCTTTGAAGAGGCATTCCACGATATTAGTGGCCAGTCATTGACAGATGACAAGGGTAGGCATCTGTTTGTCGATAAATATGTTGCAAACCTTTTTGCCAGAAATAGCTAGTCGCCTGAAGGCCAGTGAGAGTTCATGGACTACCTCTTCTCCGGTTTCTCTCTTAACCATGGCTCAGTATTATGAGTGACAAGAATTAGAAGCTAAAAGTAATGAGGATAAAAAGTCTAAAGAGTTAAAAACAAAGGTTATGTTAGCTCAAGCTTATGGACCACCTTCTAGAGGTAATGATAGAGGCGGACGTGGATCTTAGGGTTCGTCCTTTCCTTCTTATACTCGTTCGAATTTATCTGTTGACCAGAGTGCGTACTGCAAGAAATTTGGACATTGGCTTTCTGATTGTCCAGTAATGCGTGCTCAGCAGTGTCCACGTGGTTGGGGTACAAATGAGAAATCGCTCAGGATATTCAGGGCCTAGAGGAAGCACGAATGATTGCTCTAGGTTTGATGCTAATACACGTGGACAGGATGGGTATAACACTTTTGATAGACGGAACCAATATCAAATCTCCGACTATGTGCCGTCTGATTTTCAAGATTCTGCTTATGCATAGGATTGCCTTGGATGGGGTAAGGAATCAGTTGAAGTTCCAGTAGATCAGAGGGGTCCCTATGTTACAGCACATTTTTTGGGTTCTACTGATCAGTTTCGGGTTGATACAGGAGCTACTCATAGCACCTTGTCTAAACAATCGGTTCCAAGGGATCCCCAGTCTGGCTTAACCATTACATCGATAGGTTTCGATGGAACACCTTCCCTTAGCCCATTATCACACCCACTTGCATTCCATGTTGATAAGTTTACTGCTCCATGTCCATTTTTGCTTTCTCCAAACACACCAGACAATATTGTGGGTCTCGATATGCTTAAATATTTCAGGGCTACGATACTATGTTCTCCGGATGGAGTACATTTTTTTTTAAATGACAACTACCCTGTGTTGAGAGATCTTGTATTGTAAAAGAGGACATTGCACTAGCCTCACTCCCTAGTACTTTGTGGGCTACTTCAGACACCGATGTAGGGCAAATGGTTATTCCGCCAGTGCATATTAGTGTCAAGGAGGGTGCTTCTTTGCCAAGACTGCCTCAGTATAACATTTCTAAAGAAGGAGAAGAAGCTCTTACACACATTGTTCATGATTTGATTAAGGGGGGGTCCTTACAATGTTTGCAATAGTCCGATTCTTCCCATTTTGAAAAAAGATACTGACACCTGGATTTATAGATTCATCATTGATTTGAGAAAAGTCAACACGATTGTAGTACCGCAGAACCCTGTGGTTTCTGACATAACAACACTACTTACTTTGGTTCCTCCGACAGCAAACTACATTCTCTGTTATAGACTTAAAGAACGCTTTCTTTTCGATCCCTATTCATCCTGAAAGTCGATAGTATGTACAGTCAAGCATTGAAGAGACAGCTTGATTCCTTTACTTTGCCTGAAGGAGTGACTCTCATACAATATGTCGATGACATCTTGTTGGCAGCCGATATGTCTGAACTATGTGAAGAGTGTACTTTGCTTTCTTTTCTTGCTACACACCATCATAAAGTGTCACGAAAGAAATGGCAATAATGTAGACCGAAGGTAACCTACTTAGGGCACCTTCTGTCTAAGGAGGGCCGTGCATTGACACCAGATCGCATTCAAGCAATTTTAGACACCCCAGTACCTTCCACACAGAAAGATGTCCGTGCATTCATTGGTTTGACTCCGTTTTGTAGGCAATGGATATTGGGTTTTTCACACATTGTTAAACCCCTGCTAGCGCTTCTGACTAAAAACACTCCGATCCCCCTTCCATGGACAGATGAATGCCAAAACGCTTTTAGTCAGTTAAGACAAGCTCTTTGCTCTGCACCAGTGTTAGGCCCACCTGATTACACGAAAGCTTTTACACTCTATGTACATGAGAAAGATGGATGTGCATTGTCAGTTTTAGACAAATGTGAAAAACAAGGACCCCCTGAACAGTGATGCGTTCAAGTCCTAGGACAGGGAAAATCAATTCAAGTAAAAAACTTCCTAGGCAATTGATCAAAGGAAACAAGTCAATAAGGGAACAAACAGGAAACAGAAACTATATAAAAACTTCATTTTAATGACATCAAATATTTTTTTTCATAAAAAGTAGTGTTGTGACACAATACATACAATTGTACATTTGAAAATAAATCACATAAAAATTGATATAAAAAAATGAGGGAGAAAATCAATACAATTGGTGGCACTCTCTCATTGAATACGCCTCCGTCACTCTAGTATCACCGTTGGATGCAAACCTCTATTAAGACATGGATTCATTTTGAGGTATCCTTTTATATGGGCATTCATTTAACCAATATAATATTTATATAAGAGGACATTAAACAAGTAATGAATACATTAGAGATTAATATATTGGACACAAGTTGAGAAGGCAATATATATACCCTATGATTATGTTTTTATCACCCCATCTAAGGAACCGACTACCTATCGTACTTCAGTCATAAGATCTCCATCTCCAGGTCTTTTTTAAAGTTATTGACTACCTGAGAATTGAATGTAAGTTTCCCTTACATATACATTATCAACAGATAGATGTCTGTTATGTCTAAATATCCGCTGAATCTATAGGAACTTTTATACCCTACCCACCAATGAGATCTCTCTTGCAGGTAGATGTTGGGATAGATTTAAAAAAAAAATGTTTTCTACATATTGGATTCACAACATTTAGATGTCCATTTTATCCACTAGTATGTCCGTATTTGGTTAGAAAATGAGACTACAGGCGTTGATGAGCACCATGTTATCTTAAGTGGATGGTCAGTTTCTTTCTATTATGACAGTCTTGGATCTGATGATTTGGGATCATAGAGAGCTACTTGAGAACACTTAAAATGTATCATTCTGATCCTAAGGGTAGCCTATGTTTTAAGCCATTTTTATACAGTTATTAAATGATATGAGTACTCAGATATCAGAATTTTCTGTAATGGAAACTTGATTTAGTATAAATGGAATAACATGGAATACAGACTATGATATTTTTTATAAAAAGATGTTCTATATAACTAATGTATTACTGTTTTATGCAAGAATAATATTTAAGAAAAAAAATGTAATGTAAAAAGTATATGTGATAAAAATGTAATATTTGAATGTATATTTATTATTATTTACAGATAAATGTGTGGCTTCTCCTGAAGAAGTTGTGTACGCCGAAACGCGCGTCGATTTGATTTGTGCCACCAATTGTATTGATTTCTCCCTCGTTTTTTTTAAATACATTTTATATGGGATTTATTTTCAAATGTACAATTGTATGTATTGTGTCACAACACTACTTTTTCTAAATATTTTTTAATTGATGTCATTAAAATGAATGTTTTTCATATAGTTTCTGTTTCCTGTTCATTCCCTTATTGACTTGTTTTCTTTGATCAATTGCCTAGGAAGTTTTTTACTTGCGTTGTCAGTTTTAGTACAGACACACGGGGACAAACAGCGTCCTTGTGCATACTTTTCTGCAGTTCTTGAGCCTTTTGCTCGTGCATTACCTGGGTGCTTACATTCAGTTGCAGCAACAGCTGTGTCCATACGTCAGAGTGAAGGGATAGTTTTGTCACACAAACTGTTGGTGCTAGTACCCCATGCAGCAGATACCCTTTTGAATCAGACCAAGACACAACACTTAACTAGTGCTCGCCTGACAGGATACGAATTGACACTGTTAGCACCTCATATTACCATGAAGAGGTGCGCAACACTGAACCCAGCCACTTTGTTGCCATATCCTGTGACTCAGTCCCAGTCAAAGGAACCTCACGATTGTATAGTCCTTACTGAGGAACAGACAAAGGGTAGCATCGATTTGCAAGATAAGCCCCTTTCAGATGTAGATGGGGAACTGTGGGTTGATGGTTCCTATCTGAAGTTACCAGATGGCACGACTTCAGCTGCTTATGCAATTACCACGCTTGAGACAGCAGTGGAAAAAGCTCGCATACCTCAGAAGTCGGCTCAAGCAGCTGAACTAATAGCTTTGCCACGAGCGTGTGAACTTAGCACTGACTTGTGTGTGAACATTTACACGGATAGCCGCTATGCTTTTGGAGTGGTCCATGATTTTGGCCTACTCTGGAAGGAAAGAGGCTTTCTTACATCCCACGGGTGGGATGCAGATAATGCACAGAGAATTAGTACATAATCTCTTGACTGCACTTACATACCCAAAGAGAGTTGCTATTATGAAGTGTAGCACATACAAGAAAGTGACTGACAAAATAGGACAAGGCAATGCCTTTGCAGACTGCGTAGCCCGTGGGACTGCGATGCAGCAAAGCACTACATCCATGTACGTAGTGAAATCACAAGCTGAGCGCTGGCATGACGCTAGACAGGAAGTATTTGATATACAGAGATCTGCCTCTGTGGAAGAGCTTGAGCAATAGTCTAAAGAAGGAATGGTAGACGATGAGGGTTGCTGGTGTAACAAAGAAATGAATAAGTGGAAATTGCCTGCAGCCTATTTACAACCTATGGTTCAAATGGCACATGGGCTGGCACCTGTTGGAGCTCTAGCAATAACTAAATTGCTTACGCAAGTTTGGGAGCATCCTGAAATTGCCAGCACAGCTAAAAGAGTAGTACAGTCCTGTTTGATCTGTTGGCAGTATAATCCTGGAAAGGGGACACAAACTCCTACAGGAGGGTTTGCTACACCGACCGCACCTTTTGAAGTCTTGCAGATGGATTACATCCAACTTGAACTCTGCAACAATCTAAAATATGTCCTAGTGGTGGTATGCGCCTTCAGTAAATGGATAGAGGCATACCCTACAAAGGATAATACTGCTCTCACCACAGCAAAGGTGCTTCTAAAGGAGTCTTTCCCTAGATATGGTGTTTGTAAACTTTTGTGGAGTGACAACGGACCACATTTTATTGGGCAAGTTGTTGAGCATGTCCTGAAAGGATTAAGGCTCTAGCAGAAATTCCATGCACTCTTCAACCCGCAATCAGCAGGATTAGTGGAGAGGTACAATGCTACTTTGAAACTAAAATTGGAGAAAATACTGGCTTCCACGTCTTTGAAGTGGCCAGATGCACTCCCTTTGGCATTGTTGTCCATAAGATCGATACCACATTCACGATCAGGTCTTTGCCCTATGAGGTAGTGTTTGGGAGGCCGATGAATATCTGGAAAGTTTCTAAGCCACCCTCATACATGATGTTCCTTGTGTTCTGATGAATGATTATTTGCCACAGTTAAACAACAGTTTCTATTCATCAACGGGTTCGAGAAGCTCTTCCTGACAGATCCGAAGGTGAGGCCCATGATCTCCGTCCTGGCGACCACGTGATGGTCAAGGTCTTCGACAGATTGAACGGCTTGGAACCAAGGTGGCGAGGACCGGAGCAGGTGCTCCTGGCTACAAGTACAGCAGTTCGAGTGACGAACAAAAAGAACTGGGTCCACAGCACGCACTGTAAGCGTTTGTCGCCTGCCTTGGTGGAGCCTGCAGTGTTGACCGACCATCAAGAAATCCTGGAGACAGAGAAAGGTCAAGCTATCTCACCTGATGAATCTGCAGAAGTCTTCTCGGACCACACAATTCCTGGAGCATCGCAATATCACTTGAGACCGAGGAAAGAATCTGCAGTGTTGAAAAAGACTGGTTGAGCTACCGCCCTGGGTTAGTGAAACGGAGAGCAGATGTGGCAAGGGGGGATCAGCCCTGCGTTAGTGTAGTGACACCCGTCTTGGCCCGTGGTGAAGATATCAGCGGCTGCCCAAGGGATAAGAGCTCCAACTATTGTTTTCAACGAGTTTTTAGGAAGATCAATTATCGCTGTTGCTAAAATGAATAACAAAAGAATCATTTGTTCTGTAGGGTTTGTTGTTGCTCTGGTGTTTATGGTGATAATCCCCTGGTTTGTTGAGAAATTGGCTCCTGCTTGACAGCTTTTTGTTGCCACTACTCCAGCTCCAGTGGAACACCATTACTTTATGCTTCCCTATCATGAGCAGAAGCATTGACAATCCTACCTAAATAACACATTCATCCAGATGTTGCATCATATACACAATGCTACGAATGCAACCAACTGTTGGGTGTGTGGAATGATACCTGCACACCAAAAGAAAGGAGGAATACCTTTTATTCCTCTACCGTTTTCCCATAATGGTTCGTGTCAAGCTTGGTATGCACTTTTGTTTGCTTCCGGAAAGCCCTCAGTAGGTGGAATTATCTTTCGTTTGAATAAAGTATGCTACCAAGATGAAGATGGTTATCCTCAAGCTAAAGGGACTAAATGGGAATGAGAAGAGTATCAACCGGATAATATTTCGACACCATATGTCTTCACAAATATGAGAACAATCGAGAACACTGGACCCTTTGTAATTTCTGTGACCAGAGCTAAAGTAGATTTATGTCTTGGCAGTGCTGGGAGAATTCCAGTAGGACGGAGTGAATGTATTTTAACATTGACTATTGAAGGTGCTAATAACAGTAGTTTTACGTCTTCACATAGTTCATATTTTGTATTCGGTAATAAAGGATACTATCAATTGCCTGTTGGGTGGCCCGGGGTATGTTACATATCATTTTTGTTACCCCCTGTGTTTTTGGCACCTGCATCATATCACATCGATTTAAAGTTGTATAATGACATTTCCAAGAATAGATACAATCGAACAATAAGTACAGATGAGGTTGACCAGACGGATACCACTTTGCAACAATATGTCAATTTCTATTTGGGTTTGTTCTTCTTCGTGGGTGCTGCAATGAATAGCAGAAAGATAAGGCGATTAACTTGTGTTGTGGAAGCTGTCACCAATCAGACAGCTATGGCACTTGGGAACATTACGGAGGAACTGCAAATTGCAAGGATTGTAGCACTCCAGAATAGGATGAGGCTTGACGTGATTCTGGCTGATCAAGGTGGTGCATGTCACATCATCAGTAGCAGTTGCTGTGTATTTATACCAGATCACTCACATTCAGTATATGATGCAATCTCTAAACTGCATAAAATTGCTGCAGAAATTCACCCAGAGACTGGTACATGGACATTTTCGAACTGGCTATGGACACTCTTTGCTACTTGGGGCTGGAAGCTACTGACTATTCTATGTATACTACTGGTGATACTATTTACATGTTGTTTATGTATACAATGTGCTCCCATGCTTTGCTCTATCTGCATTACTGCTTGTACACCCGCCAAAAGAAATGTTGCAGAAATAAAAGTCCAACAAATGTTGAATAAAGAAATCACCGAAATAATGTTAATAGATGTACATGATGCATATCTAGATTACCCCAGATAAACAAATGTCTTCAGCTAACACTGAAAGGGTCGTCTGTTGTAATTTAGTAGTGACGGAGTCAGCGTTAGCAGAAGCCATCCTGTATTTAGAGATTAACTTGACAGTTTAGTGGAATCCATTTTGCATTTCTGTCAGCCATTTTGTTTGCCATGTGCTCACCATGTGCTCTGTCCTACCTTCCTGTTAACTGCTCTTGAAATCTGCCTAGAGACGAGATATATTTAGCCTCTTCTGCTTCACACATGCTCAGTTGAGCTTACAGCTGTCCGCAACTTGTATCTGTCAGGATGTGTCCACCAGAATTAGCGAACTGTCAGCCCCTCCCACTTGTTGCCAGCACACTTTCTGTATTACCTTATATGTATTTAAAACCAGCATTCTGTACTTGTACCACCTTCATTTTAGCCCCTGTGTGGGTATAAAAGTACCAAGCTCCTTCCAGTCAGTGTGCTACTTCATACATTGCCAAATAATCAAAATTAAAAGCTTCGAGTCGGACCCCGTCCCCATTACTAGAGGAGTCCCACAGGGGTCAGTACTCTCTCCACAACTTTTCAACATCTACATGGAGCCCCTCACTACAATTCTAAGGAACTCCAACACCCCCTTTCACCTCTATGCGGACGACACACAACTCTACCTGGAAACCACTTCGATCGCAGACATACACAGACTTAATGGTACACTCACAGAGGTCCAACATTAGCTCTCATCCAACCACCTCAAACTTAATGAAGAAAAGACAGAAGTGCTCCTCATCTCAAACAAAAGTGAAAATCCCTAAATACTTGAATGGCTAAAAAAGCCTTAAACGCACTCAATGTTCCCCTTGTACCTACAACCACCGCCAAATCGCTGGGGATCACTCTGGACCCAAAACTGAACATGAAAGAACACATCTCTAAAACTGCCAAAAGTGCTCTCCTTAACCTGAAACTTCTCTACAAACTGAAACCCTTCCTTGAGGTTCTACGATTTCGGATTTCGCCCCGTATCGAGCCGACATTTTGTGTCCTGTCGCCATTTTGTGTTGCCCTCACTCAGGCAGCACGGCGAACGATGTGCTTTTGCTTTTCCAGCTGCCACATGTGTCCTTTCAGTTAAAAAGTAACTCCATTTTCCTTGTTAATGAAAGCCGATGTCAGGGTCTGTCTGAGTTCGTTAATCCATGTATGATTAGATTGATCCCTGTCTCGGCCGACTATTTTCCCTCTCCTATTCTTTCCTTATACTATCTTATCCGATTGGCCTTCGCTATTCTCTCCTTGTATGCTCCTATTACACAACCATCCTTTGAGACACACAAGTACGTCCTGCCACCTGCAAGAGGGGATTGTAGACACCATCACTGATTAATTTGTCTGGAGGGGTAGCACACTGGGTCCGAGAAAAAGGGGCATATTTGAGACACCTTATATCTTGTTTTTCAACTTTTCTCATTGGTTCATTTTGTATGTGCAAGGAGTGGGATATTGTAAATGTGTTTTCTATAAAAGATTGTGCGCCACGGATTGAAGTGGCAGTCTCCTAAGAATCCAACCTGTGTGTAACTTTTGGGACAACTGTGGTAAGCTGCAGCTAATAAACCTGGCTTCCACGCCCAACGGAGTGTCTCGTGTCTCTGTTAGTTACAAGGCAGGTGAATCCGGGAATTTAGGCATGCCCTGCGCCGCCCGGCCCATAAGGCCTGGTTCTCCAACCTCTCGTCGAAAGACCCGAAACAGGCCACTCAGGCACTGGTACTCTCTAGGATTGACTATGGCATTGCTACTCTGACTGGAACAGCCAAATCTCACCTGGGTCCTCTGACTGTTATCCTTAATGCAGCAGCAAGAACGGTCACGGGAACAAAGAAATATGAGCACATCACCCTGGCTCTCAAGGATCTGAAATGGCTTACTATTCACCTACGAGCCAACTTCTGCACAGCTTGCCTCACACACAAAGCCCTGCATACAGGTAAGCCGGAATATCTGGCCAATAAACTCAATAGAGCCGTTCAATCTAGGAACCTCAGAAGCTCCAACACGCTACTACTCATTCCTCTGAAATGACAGAAACGTAAAACATCTAACAGGTCCTTTGCTGGTAATGCTCCAAAGATATGGAACTCCATCCCCCCCCACATCAGGATGACAGCCTCCTTCCCGAAATTCAAGATACTACTCAAAGCCCTCTTTCTTGAGCGGGCTGGATCGTAACGAGAATCCCTCGTCTGACTTTGATAGTTCACTATCTCTATGGTCCTAGAGAGAACCAGATGACTCTCCCTTGATCTCCGCCATGTTGTGCCCTCATGCTGATATTGTATTGACTTTTACTTTCCCATGTTCTACCTACCCTACTTCGACCCACCTGTCTTGTTGATGCCTATTTGTATTTGATGTGAAGCGCTCTGATACCTTCGGGTCCAGCTAGCGCTATACAAAATTTAAATGAATAAATATTTTTAAAAAAGTTCCACCTCATGAGGTTTAATAAACTCTGTCTTTTCTATTCCAGTTTCTGTGCCAACTTCTTCCTATTGGTCTGAGGACTCTGTGCAGAGTAAGGAGAACACCTAGCAGTGGTAGGCCTTGCTAAGGCTCACCACCACAGTAGGTGTTCAGCTTTAGACAGCTGGACTTCATCCAGTGGATGATTTCATTCATGCAGCCATTGAACTTGATTCAGGTACTGGGCATCTTGTTAGTGAGTGAGAGAATGAGTTGTGTGCCATTGGTGTAGTAGAGGATGTTGCTGTTGTGAGAGCTGATGATGCTGGCTAGAGGGATCATAGATGTGTTGAAGAGGGCCTGGCTCAAGGAGGATCCTTGCGGAGCTCTGCAGATGGGGTCAAGGCCAGTGTCAGGCTGACTGACTATGTCCTTCCAGTCAGGAAAGAGCAAATCCACTGGAGTGCATGCCCTTGGATTCCGATGTTGTTTGAACATTAGATGTTGGGGAGGTAGACCAAGTGAAATGCTGCAGAGAGATACAGGAGGATGAGGGCAGCCATGTCTTCTCTGATCAGAGCATGTGGATGTCACCCATGCAGCAATGAGGGCATTTTCGGTGCTGTAATTGAGTCTGATATCAGACTGAGTCTCATCAAGGATGGTTCTGGTCTGCAAGACCATCATGAAACATTAAGAGTAGCGTATGCACTCTGCACCATAATGAATATTGAGGTGGTCATTGAGGTATTTGGTGAGGTTCTGTTGATGATTTTCTCTAAGACCTTAGTAAGGAATGTGTAGTGTCTTCCTCATCCTGTTGCTTTAAGGTTCTTTGGAACCTAGAATGTCATGCCTGAATATCAGTTACTCACTGGTAGCTGATGGATGGGGTGTTTTCCAATAAACCTCTTTGACATATCACTATCCTGTATGTCTATATTTTACTGAACTTTTCATTGGCGACGAGGACAATTCGAGGAAAAGGCGTAAGAAAGGACACCTCAACATCAAGCTAAGTTAAAATTTGGAAAAAGAGAAATTGTGACTTTTCATGTTTTAAAAGAAACGTTTGAAAGAAAGCATTGGAAAAGTCTTGTCTGGATGAATAATGAATGTATCTTCCCCAGCGGCAGTGTGTTAAAAGGGAGAGAATTTTATTTCCCCAGCGGCTGTATAAAAAAAATTGGGAAGGTATTTGTTTTTAAAAAACGGAAATAATTATATATTAAAACGTGATTTAAAAGGATTCTTCTCCAGCGGCAGTGTTTTAAAAGAGAAGAGGATACTTCTCCAGCGGCTGTAATTTATAAATTATTATTTAGAGAAGAAAAAAAAAACAGACTTGGAATTTTAAATAAAGAACAATTGATCGTAAATTATATATCAAAAGTCGTTTTTTGAAAGTTAATGACTTGGAGTTCAATTGTGATGTGACTCACCAAGAGTTGTGTTCGCTCTTGTGTGTAACGTTATTTTCTATCGGGCCGTTTGTGAGCTCTGGCAATTTGAGGAGCTGGCGAAGTCTTCATTCTTCAAGACTCAGTGAGAAATGATGACCAATTAGAATGCGTATAACAGTATTGGCGAACGTGAACATTCGCGAGATTTGAGGACGAGAGCTGCATTGTTGTCTGGAACGCGGAAGTAGTCTTATCCTCGGTGAAGTGGAACGCAGAGGAAGAGAGGTGTACTTCGGCGTGAGGAGAAAGCGCTCGCTGTAATAAATTTTTCTTAACGAAGTGGAAAAAGGAAACGCTCCTTGTATTTAAACCTCATCAGGCGAAAGTGGAAACGCATTGAAGGGACGATCCTTTTACTGAAGTCTCTTCAAGCAACTGCTTATTTTCGTATGAGAGAAGTTGGTATCTGACTAATGTAACAGAAAAACTTTGAGAATATTACAGCAAAAGTTTGAGAAGAGGTTTATTTAGAAGTTTCCATAAAATAACAAGAAGAAAGTGATATTTTTAATAATTTTAGTTTAAAGAATCTAACTAAAATAATAATTTAGTTTGGTTTAAGTATAGGAAATACATTTTGTAAGGTATAAGTTTCTTCTTCTTGTGATGTAAGTGTGTTTTTAGGTTTTAGTTAATTTTAGGATGCAAAATGTTACTACTCCACCGTTTTTTCTACCTGATCCAGGTGAACCTAAGGTAAAATGGAGTAAATAGAAGAAAATGTTTGCGCATTACGCACGAGTATGTGGCACCAATCTAAGTGCGGAAAGAAAGTATTCTCTCTTAACGCATTGTTTAGGAGGGGAAGGTCAGGAGGTGTTAGAAAATTTACCTGAACTTTCTGTTCAAGAGCAAAGAGGTTTGGATGAGTATGAGGTATGTTTATTGAAGTTGGATAAACATTATTTGCCTCGTGTCAGCACTATTATGGAAAGGTATCACTTCGGGAAAAGAGAACAAGGGAAGGATGAATCTATTGAAGAGAATTTATCTGCCCTACGAAAGTTATCTTCAACATGTAAATTTGGTGCAGTGAATGAAGAACGGTTGAGGGATCAGTTAGTTTTGAAATGTAGAGAGGAAAAGATCAGAGAGGAATTATGGTTGAAAGATGAACCACCTTTAGAAGAAGTTGTGGGTATAGCAAAGAGAGTAGAACACATGTTAAAATGTGTTAATGAATTAAAGAGTGACAAGTTGAAAGTTGAAACTGTTGTTGAGGATGTGAAAGAGATTGTTTGTCAGGTAAAAGAGGTAAACATTTTTTCAAATGAACCTAGCAAAGAGAATGCTTCTTTTAATGCTATTTCATGTTTCAGATGTGAGAAATCTGGACATAAAGCGAATTCCAAAATTTTTCCGGCTTTAACCTTTGTTTGTCATGCTTGTGGAAAAAAAGGGCACTTTGTAAAATTTAGCAAATCAAAGGAAAGAAAGGTATTTAGAAAGGAAGTAAAAGAGGTTATTTGTCAGGTTAAGGAAAGTTTGAATGATGATCATCCGGTTGGTAAGGTGAAAATTGAAGGTGTGAAAATTGACACGAAGTTTGATTCATGTTCTCCGATCACTATTGTATCTAAGGAAATGTATGAGAAACATTTTGAGAAGAAAAACAAGCTTTGTAGACTGGATCTCAATCCAGGAGGGTATGGTGGTTTCCCCATAAGTATGTTAGGTTATTTTAATGCTTTAATTGAAATTGAAATGAACATGATTGTTGGCAAGGTATATGTCTCAAAGGTTGGTGATTCTTTGATCAGTTGGTCTCATCAGCGTTTGTTGGGTGTGGTTTCAAATCCAAATTCAAATCCACAGATTCAAATTCATGAAATAAGATCTGAGGAGAATTCGTTTGTAAAGGAGTTCCCTCGTCTATTTAGAAAAGAACTAGGTTGCTTAAAAGGGTACAAGCATGGTATAAAAATAAAGAGGAATGCTGTTCCTGTTATTGCTAAAGTTAGGAGGATTCCTATTGCGGTACAGGGTAAGGTAGAAGAGGAAATAAAGAAACTACTTGAACAGAATATTATTGAAGCAGTTGAGGCGACTGAATGGTTGGCGCCAGTTGTTGTCGCAAACAAACCCAATGGGGATATTAGACTCTGTTGTGATTTGAGATCGCTCAATAAGGAGGTGGTAGTAGATAAGTTTCCTCTACCCAATATTGACGAGATTGTGACTTCTCTTGGTGATTCTAGAATATTTTCGACTTTAGATTTAGCTCAGGCGTATCATCAGATTGAGTTGACGCAGGAGTCACAAGACCTAACGGCTTTTATCACACCTTTTGGATCTTACAAATATAAAAGGATGCCTTTTGGTCTTGTGTCTGCTGCATCAGTTTTTCAAAGGGTTATGGCATCAATCTTGAGAGGAGTAAAGGCGGTAAAATGTTATCAAGATGATCTGTTGATTCATGGGAGAAATCAGGAAGAGCATGATAAGATTCTGAGAATAGTTCTTAGGAGACTAGAATCTGCTGGTCTTACTCTGAAGTATGAGAAATGTAAATTTTCTGTGAATAGTGTAAATTACCTGGGTCACATCTCTACTTTTGGCATATCTCCAAAGAAAGATTTGGTTGATAGTATTAGTAATTTGGAATGTCCTAAAAACAAAGAGGAAGTTGTTTCATTTTTTGGCATGGTAGAGTATTATGGAAAATTCATTAACGATTTAGCAAGTAAATCTGGCAACTTGAGAGCTTTAATTGTAAAGAACAAGGAATTTATTTGGAATGAACTTTGTCAGAAGGAATTTGAGGTAATTAAGAATGATTTAGGTAATGCTCCAAATTTGCAGGCTTTTGTTCCTTTTGAAGAAACTTTTGTGGTAACTGATGCCAGCTCAAAAGGGCTTGGTGCTATTTTGAAACAGAATAGAGGTGGGGATGAGAAACTCATTGCCTGTGCTTCTAGAAGTTTGCAAGGTGCAGAATTAAACTATTCTGTTATAGAAAAAGAAGCTTTGGCCATATTCCGGGCTCTTAGAAAGTTAATTTTTTTTTTATGGGGACAGGAGTTCAAGGTTTGCTCGGATCACAAGCCTTTGAAGGAGATTTTCACAAAGAAAGGTTTGGATTGTGTATCTTCACGTATAAGGAAATGGGTAATTGGTCTGCAAGAGTTTAATTTTTCTGTAAATTATATACCTGGTGTGGAAAATGTGACTGCTGACTGCCTATCGAGATTGGTTAGAGATGCTGATGGTTTATCTGAAGAGGAAGAGATCTGTCAAGACGAGGTGAATGTGTGTGAGATTACATCTGGAATAGTACTTGAGGAAGAATGGTTGGAAGAATGTGGTAAGGATGAGGTTGTTTCTAAGATAAGGAATTTGATTCAGGAAAATTTAGTACTTGACAAGTCCTTTGATAAAGTTTGGCACTTGGTATTTAATGAGTTGTCTGTTGAAAATAATGTTTTGTTAAGAGGCTCAAAATTAATTCCTCCTATCACTTTGAGGAGAAGAATAATTGAGGAGGCTCATCAAGGTCATCTAGGAATTGTAAAAACAAAGGAAAGGATTCGTTGTTCATTCTGGTGGCCTGGAATGGATTTGGAAATAGAAAGGGAGGTGAGGGAGTGTGTAGATTGCAAAGTAAGTGATAAAATTCTTCAACCAAGAACAGCACCTATGATTTGTAGGAGTTTACCCACTGGTCCTTGGGTTGATATTGCCATTGATATTGTAGGTCCTCTTTCTGGTGAACAGAAAACTCCTTTTCTAATTGTTTTAATAGATCTCTACTCTAGATGGGTTGAGGTTTCTTCTGTGTCGGAAGTCACGTCTTTTTCTGTGATTTCTTTTCTAAAGGATGTTTTCAGAAGGGAAGGATTTCCTACGTCAATTTTGAGTGATAATGGACCTCAATTTTGTTCAAATATGATGGATGAATTTTTATTGTCATGTGGGATTAAGCATAAGAGGACGTCTGTATATCACCCAGAATCAAATGGTGTAATTGAAAGGTTCAATAGGGTTATAAAGGAGAATATACAACTCTCTAGAGTTAATTGTTTGAATTGGAAAGAGGAGTTGCAGAAATGTATTTTGGCTCATAGATTTTCTCCACAAACTACAACTAAAAGAACCCCTTTTGAACTGTTTAAAGGTAGAAATCCTAATACCACTCTCTCTCCTGGTTGGATGTTTTGGGGTAAAGTTTTGAAAGACAAAAACTATAATGCTTGGAAAGAAAGGGAGGAGTTTATGCAGTCTAAAAACAAGGTTTCTTATGATTCCAGAAAAAGGGTTAAGGAATGTGTGGTGGTAGTTGGGGATTTTGTTCGTGTTAAAGCTCCAGTTGGGGCAATGTCATGGTCAAAGTATACTACTCCCTTGCGGGTGGTGAAATGTTTCAGAAATTCTGTAAAATTGGAGAATGGGAAAATCGGGAATGTGAATCGTGTAGTTGTGGTCAATGGGAATGTTTCTAATTCTATACCCAATGTAAGTAGATCTTCTGTTGAGTCTAATGTTTGAGATAGAATGAAAACTTCTCGTGTTAGGAAAATGCCTTCTTATCTCAAGGACTATGTAAGTTAGGTTGTTGTTTTAAAAGTATTTTCCTTTAGGTTGATTCTCTTATGCATGGTACCTTTATGTTTATTTTGTTGTGGGGTAATGCTTTGTTTTGAGAAGGAAGATGTGTAGTGTCTTCCTCATCCTGTTGCTTTAAGGTTCTTTGGAACCTAGAATGTCATGCCTGTTTGTATTCCCTGAATATCAGTTACTCACTGGTAGCTGATGGATGGGGTGTTTTCCAATAAACCTCTTTGACATATCACTATCCTGTATGTCTATATTTTACTGAACTTTTCAGAATGGTAATAGGGAGATCAGTCTGTAGTGGGTGAGCGTTGAAGGGTCAGTAGAGGGTTTCTTTTGTAACTGGAGGACAGTTGCATTGTTTTCCAAGCGTCTGGGAAGGTAGTGGAAGAAATGGAGGCATTCAGAATAGGTGTGAGCATGGCACTGATTGGTTGCAGTCTTCTACAGTATGTGCGGTGTGGGCAGGGATCCAATGGAACCCCATAGTTGGTAAAGTTGATGGTGACAGTGGTTTCTTCTGGTGTGATGATGGGCCATGTGGTTAGCATTGGTTCTTTGGATAAGATAGGCAAGTGTTTGGCGAGGTATGTTGGGTCTGGTGTGCGTTGAAGTTGTTGTAAACAGTAGTGAATTTCTTGTTGAAGAATTGAGTGAGATTGCTGCAGAAGTCGTGCGAGCGGGTGATCGAGTTGTAGGCGGCCACTGGTGATGTGAAATCCTTCACAATAGCGGAGATTTCTTTGCTTCTGTAGGTGCTGGCATCGAGGTTGCCTGCCAGAGTGGCTTATTTGGTGATCAGGATCATGTGGTGGTAGTGTCTCATGGTAGATTTGAACCTGCTCCTGTCTGTATTGTCCTGGCCCATTTTCAATTTGTGCGTGCATTTGGTTGGATTGTGTTTAATGGTTAATTAATCTCCTTCAGCTGCATTTTATATTGTAGTTCTTTGTCACTTGCTAGTGAACTTACTTCCAATCACATTTAGGGCTCTTCTCTGCTAAAACAATTTTAATCGATTTCTAGATAGCTTGCTTATAGAAGATGGAGTTTAAGCCAATTTGACCATTTCATTAGAGTGATAGATGAATACACATGCAGGTATGGAAGGCTCACCCCAGGATGGGTAAGAGGAGAAAAAGATGAACCAAGAAAAGCAAGTGATACGCAGCACTATGGCTGTGGTGTATTGAGTATTGTTTGATTTGTGCTGATTTAAATTAGTTGTTCTCTCTGTAACTCTCCTCTAAGGAAAACACACTTGGTTATTATGGGATGCTCTAGGATTAACCCGAGTGCTCTTCCTAGTACTTAATTAAAAAAATAAGTGCTGGAACCCTCACCAAGAGCTGACGGAAGCTTGCACTACACATTGCCCCTATACATTCCACCAGTGACAGAATCAACATAACTATTAATCAACACACCCTACAAGTATGATATTTTAGACTATTCCAGACCCCAAAGGTACAATATTAGCTTGAGCAGCAGATATTAGTCATTTTTATAATAAACAACTGTTGTTGTGTTAATCTCCAATTTAGATAAACAGTGCAGACCGTAATAAGTGCCGGTGTTGATAATTAACGGCCACGGGCTCAAATTGAGCAAAGGACCTTCCTAATTAGCACCTGAAACAGCTCGCATCACAGACTTGCATTACTGTACATGCAAGATGCCCATTGCAACATGACCAGACACAAAATAGCTTGCTAACTAGCTCCCCCTTTAAGTCCGATACCGATCACAAATTTAGTTAGGGGTGAATGTGGGTGCACACCATTCCCACAACCCTCTCAGAATCTTTTGTGGGGCATGGGTCGCAAAGTTCACACGGGCCCCTCTCTGTTGTAGTTTTCTGGTAGCATGAGCATCTTATTAAAAAATAAATATAGTGTCCGGGACACATTTCACGTTATGTGGCATGACCTAGTGGTGGCCGATTTTACCTACCTCATCATTAATGTATTGAGAAAGCTCTTAGCCTGTTGATTTCTCCTCTCCTCAGTTGGTGGACCTTTTATTCTCACATGAAAGTTAAACATTGAAACTCAGAAACGTAAGGCTTCTGATTATGCTGAGTTGGCACAGCAGTCAAAGTGCTCTTTGATATTTGAATATAGGTGCACCAACTTACACAATTAATACATATAATGAATATTATGTGGAATGAAACCAAATCATGATTACATATGACTGTGTGCTACATCTAAAAACATTCATATACTATGAAAGAGAACAACATTTTTCACAAGAAATTTTTTACATTAACCGATTCTTTCCTCAACTCAATAATATGGCATAGCTAATCCTTGCTAATCCACAATAAACCAGTCTACTGGAGGACTTGGAAGCAGAAAGGTTTGATTTGGGCTCGTCAACTATTTTCTCACTCAGGAATTATCCCTTTCTCTCTACTCAGTCAATTGTTTGGACTACCTGCTTCCTTTCTTCCTAAATATAATTTTCTCAGTAGGGCTGTGATAGACACTTGCACCCAACTTGCTATTGCACCTACCACTGCCCATACTCCTGCTTTACCTGATAATCCTCACACTCTGCTTCGAACCAAGCCTAAGGCCCCCACTCTTTATACCCATTTGTGCTGCCTTCAGAATACCAGACAAAAATCTTAAATAGAGAGTGCCTGGGAACTGGATTTAGAGTCATCCTGGCCAATATAATTTTGGGAGAAAATTTGGACAAAGTTACGACAATCCTCCAGAGCTGCTAATACATTGCAAACACTGTTTTTTAATTTATAATAGGCTTCTGTATTTTCATTTATTCATGTGTTCTTGGGTAGTCTCTCCCCTATTTGGATAGACCACCCATCCAATGTCAAAATTATTGATTTATTATTGGCAGTCGCCTTCCAGCAAATTACTAAAAATTGGAAAGACTTTACCAAAATTTCTTACAAGGCTTGGTGGTATGCAGTCTGCCGTAATCACAGATTGGATACTTCTTTTGTTTACCGTGTATTTATGGCGGTAAAACGTTTGAATTTATGGTCACCTGTTACGCTGTACATTGATGTAATTTCCAGGCCCTCTCTTTTGTTAACGCCATCTCAACATAAAGTTCTCAAACCACAATGATTCCCCTGTGCATTCCACTGTTTTTGTTTTACTTTACAAATGCTTGCTTCTTTTCTTTGCTTTTCTTAGTTTTATTTTTATTGTATATAACTCCAATTCATGTATCTCTTTTAGACCTTCTTTGTAATGTGATGATCCGTGCTTGAACTTATGCATTGTATGTTGACACCTTTATTCTCTCAATAAAATTCTCTCTGAACTTAAAAAAAAGAAAAAACTCTCAATGTAGGAGAGTGAGGTGCATGAGTATGTCCAAAATGATATTCGATGGAACATTTTGTTTTTCTTGAGGTAAAAGTGACTTGATGTGGAATATTTATAAGAGAGTTTTTATAAAGCAGGGGCTATGGCATTTAAATGGCAGGCGTTAGCCCTGTAGCTCCGATAATTCCACATGTGCAGTCTTGTATAGAGCACTTTTATTTCAGATACAAGTTTCCATAATTGTATACGATATGGAACAGACTACTTAGAAGTAAATGAAGACTACCCACAACATTTAATATGAATTGCTATAAGGAAGATAAAACGAAATTTGAAACTAATGATGATACGTTCAACAATGATTGCATTATTGATATGAAAATATTTAGTCATACGATAATGAGTGAGAGAAAAGAGAAAATAAGTGTGCTTGTGCCCCATCAATCACCTATATACAACTGTATCAGCAGATTTTAAACTCTCCAAAAAACAGACAGTTGACCAAATTCCAGAAGTTCAATAAATATATGGTTTGAGGCTGAGGTATCAGATAGGTGAAGATTAAATAGGTCTGTTGCTAGAAAGCTGAGGAAGTACAAGACACCCAAAGCTGCAGAGGAACTTTGACAGACAAGGCAGGGCCTAAAATTGCATCATGTTTAACAAAATAACCAACATGTGAGAAATTGCTGAATGATCCAAAACACAATTACAACTAAATACCATAAAATATTTTGGAACTTGGTGGAGTGCAGGCAGTGTGTTGAACACAGGATGGTACAGACCCAACAAACCAGAGAAGCGATCGGGAATTTAAGGAATATATCTCTAATCGCTATAAGAACAGAGATAAAGGTGATGAGGCAAATCCAAGGAATCGTACAAAACTGTCCATCATATCTCTGAAATTATAGATATAATTTGTGAAAATAAATCTTCAGCATCAACAGGTCCAGAGGGATGATCTAGGAATCGTCTAAAAGCAGTTCTCCATTTGTGGGCCCTCATACTGAAAATACAATTTGAAGTTGCTGGAAAGGTGCTAAAGTTGCAGCTATTTACAAAAAACGATCAGGGACAAAGCTCGGGAAATTATCGCTGACTGCCCATGCTACATCCACCTGTTAACAGTTTTGCTCTGATCGCTTTTAGTGAACTCTTGACTTGGACTAAGAGTAGAAAAATAATTTCACCATTCCAGAAAGGTTTTTTTGGAAGGCTATACTGTCATGCATAATGTTATGGTTTTGGTACTGAGGGTTAATTGTTCTGGTTGTCAATAGATGTACAACACTCCATTGTGCATTGATACATTTTACTAAAGCATTTATGTGCTGTGTGTCAAACTCTGGATAAAGTTACTCAGTATTAATTTTGTCCAGTTACATATGAAGACCTAGGCCCTGTTTTAAAAAATATGTTTTAGTGGCTTGTTTCTTATTGGTTTTTTTCTCAACCCCTATGGCATGGCCCACCTGGAAGTGGGTGCTGTATTATGCAGATGGTCTGCTGCTGCTGGACCATAAAGTGATGGGACTTCAAAGAATGCTGATCTTAGATTTGCTGAACATACAAAGGAAAACCAATTGGAAAGCAACCTTGGAAAGAGCCATCGCTTACATTTGGATCACCTATAAAGGCTCTGGCTTTGTTGATAGTTGTAGATTAGAAAGTTTTAGATACCTGGGAATGTTAACTGCTAGGAATGTCTACAAGATCCCTTTTTCAAGAAGAAAGTTAAAGCAATAAAAAACCGATCAATGGCCTTCTAAGGCCCATCTCAAAGTTTGGTAGCAGATCTGGTTCTCCATTCTTCAAGGCTACTGTGCGAAAATCACTCCTGTTGTGAGCCGTGGTTCACAAATTCGTTTTATGACCTGTACCAAATTGATAAATCTGAAGTATGGGCCTGGAGAAGATTGCTATGATTAAACCAGTGTACACCTATAAAAGCAATAAGACTTGAATTAAAATTAACCCTCATCAAAGCTCGAATTATACAATCAGCTCTTTGCTGATATTTTGCCCCTAGTTATTTTCCGGCAGAAACCCTTGCGAATTGGATATTCAAACAATAAGTCAGCAGTATTTGTGTGTACGTAGTGGACATATACCAATGTGCAGAATATGAAGAGACAAGTCTAAAAGCATTTTTTATTAATCCTAAAAATCAAGAGTTTATGTGAAGCTGTTGTGATGTTTCTTAACAATTTTAAAAATGTATGTGGTTAAGTTATGTACTCTTCAAGCAAACTATTACGGTTTGTTTTCAACTCAAATAGACTTATAAATATAAAAACAACTAAATTACACATCTTTATTTGAATAGTGTAGAGCAAAAAATGCCCTTTTATTCATCTGATATACATCATCTTTGCAGTTAGTTACATTAATGATTGGCATTTGGCGGATAAATTTATACACACTTTCACGTTTCATATACTGTACATATGGTCATTCGATACAGAGCATGCCCTTTCACAATTATACACACAGCGTCCTTGAGGAGAGCTTTTATAAACACACACAGTCAATTGTTTTGGCCGTCAGCGATCTGACACAGGGAGCAGACCAAAAGGAAGTGACATCACAAACGGGACCAGCTGGAGTACAATGAAAACAAAACCCTTGAGAGTGAGGTCTTATCAGCACACACACATGCAGGCACATACACAAGAGGGAAGGACTGCAGATTGGCAACACCTCAACAGCACATTTTAGGGAGTAAAAATAACAAACAGACAAACAGACCATTGAGAACGTCTCCAGTGTGAGATAAGGGGATGCACTGGAGACATTAGGGCAAAAGAAGTTTGGCAAATCAAAATATATCTCAGTCGTTTATATACACATATTTACACACAGTTCTGTTGCCAAACAGACGATGTCTGAAAGAAGGAGGAACTAATATTGGGGTCAGAGTCTGCACCATCATGCTTTATGATATTGAATAAAATAGTGATGTGTTTCCTGAGACCGGTTGAAAAGTTCAAGCTAATTTAAAGGTGCTAATCCTCTCTTAATACAGAATAGAGCCCCAAAATATACTTTTGAAGATGACCACCCTTTTTGGAGATTTCACACTTTATAGCTTAGGTCAGTCTAAATCCATACAAATATTGCAAAGAATTGTCTCCCTCACACCTATAATTTTATCTGCAAATATTGGGGTGTCGCGCAGATTTAGGATAATTTACAGTCTTGCCTTCATATAGAATTTCATGTTAAATCTGCTATAATGACCCTGTCACGACAGCTATGCTACCACAAACAGGCTGTTCTGTAGTACCATAAATTATCAATATTCTGATTTCTACATATTTACCAAATGTTTCGAGCACTCTAAATGGTTTCTTCTGTGCCAGGAAAAGGTAAGGAATGGGGTAGTGCATTGAACTTAGAGTATGAATACAATCTTTTAATTAAAGTGACTCTTGAGTGAAATTAAATAAAACCATCCAGACCAGCATGGATTTTCATATGGCTGCTATCACGATAAAGGCTATTCTGAGCGTCGCAGAGTTTAGGAAACTAAGAGAAAGGTGTAACTGCACTACATCAGTGTCACTACATTGATGAAATGAAACGTCATGGTCACTACTTCAATGTAGCAATTACATAGACGGCCACTGTATCAGCAAAGGTAAGAAGAAGGGTCAATTTATATATTAAGTTAATGGAAACGAATTTAATTAAAATATAGAAAGAGGTTTCAGGGGAGGGTTTCTCAGAAAGAGTTATTAGTTCCAAAAATTTGTTGAACTTTAATTTAAATGAATCAAGAAGTGGAATTAGTAATGGTGACAATAAGCAAAGAGAAATATATCTAACTTAATACAAACAGGGTAATACCAAGCGGGTTAGCCAGAAATATAACATTATTCGTGAAAATTCAATTATTTTGAAATATTTAAGAATTAGGTTTATGTAGAGGATAGGTTAAAGTTATTTAATTAATTACATAAATCATAAAAGTTCATGGTGAAGATTAGCAATGAATTTATGTACAGAATGATTACATTTAATATAAATTAAATAATTTATGTTTAAAGTTAGGGATACTATTAGGGTGAAGTTCAGGATAATTATTGTATTCAAAACAATTAAAATTTTTGCTTATTGATTAGGAGATTTAGAGTTAATTTTATTGTAGAGATAAGGGCAAATAATTAAGTTAAATGAAATAGAAAAATATTACGGTAGGTATGAAGGTTAGGTTTATATTAATAATTAAACTAAATACCATTTCACTTAGATAAAAAGGTTTATAGTTAACATTAAGAAAAGCAGTAATGAAATAATAATTTTTAAAAATCTGTTTGGCAAACGAAATACTCCATCAAAAAGTGGCAGATTTACCATCCACCACATTGGAACTGCCATTATGGCGACAGGACATCTGTTGCGCTTATGATAGCGTATCCCTTCTGCCAAACTCCAAATAAAGTCCTAATTGATGTAGGGGTCGAGAGTGGGTCAGTGTAATAGGTCAAAGGGAGAAATACAACTATTAAAAACTTACCATGACAATATTGTGCTCATCGATGTAGCAGCAATAATGTACTTCTATTTCCAAGTAGTTCTATGTGAGGGGGAAACTGCCTCAAGCTGTTAACCTGTACAGTTAACGCCAAACAACTATCTGGCAGGCAAGGGGTTAACCACCATTTCAGCATACATTTGCCTACATTTCCATCTTCTTGCTAAAACTCCACCTTCACATTAACTGATGACAATCTGTTCATCTGCAGTTAGCATGTTGCCTTGCACGTCCAATAGAGCGGGTGCTTGGCGGTTCATGTAGCTTGTGAATGCTTACAAGTGGCTTCACCCCTGCTTGAAGCTAATATTATGATCACAATGTCTTACTCCTTGCTTACTTGACTCTCGTTTCCAAAGCGGTTAAATAATCTGACTGCTTACGTGGGATACTCATAGTCTGAGCATCAACATTCATGTAACTTTCTTTTTTATGATTAATCAAAACATGAATGACTAATTCTTAGGTCTTGAGAAATGTGTTAGACTATCACAGTTTTCATCTTTCTGTGTCACTTATCATGAAACACATGATGATCCAGAACCAGGAATGTTGGGTCTATTCAAAATTATCAAAATTACCATTCACCCTATATCAACATTTATTTCATAAAGCCATCCTGCGTTGTACTCACTGATCTATCATTTAACAATACCACCCAAATGAGAATTTAAATCTATTCTGATTCACTGATTTTGGAAACATTGTCTTTCACAAACTGAAAATACAATACATTTCTGAAAATATCTCTTTGGTTTGTCAAAACAATGGACGTTTGAAGACCCTATCTGGCACCTATAGAATTATATCCCACAAAAACACATAAAAGATAGTTTCTAGCATGATACAACTGTGAAGGAGATGCAGTCACCCCTCGGTTGGCATCTTTCTGTTTGCATGTTGGCTTGGTTTGCATCGTTCTCTTATCTGTATATACACATTACAATACCCTTTAATCTGCGAATGCATCTTGGGCTAATATTCTCGCACATCCAATGGAACATGGTCATGTTATAAGCTTGGCACTGTTTTGCTTACATAAGCAGATCCTCTAACAGGTAGGTTACGTACCTGTTAGAGGATCAATCTCTGATTGGTCCAGACCACATTGCATGCCACAAACAATGCGTTCCACGCAAAAGGCAGAGCTATAAAAACATGTTCTCAGTTAAACAATTGCGTAGACTTTCATTGCATTGCCCGCCTCTTGCGTTATCAGCTCGTTTGACATAGATTTCGAAAGATGACATGGACATGTTCTGTGTCTTTCTTATTAAGGCCAAACTGCTGTGGGATGCGAATTGACCAATGAAATGATAGATGACTGCAAATGAATGCGGTGCTTCGGAGGTCATGCGTTTGAATCCTGGTCAGACTTAGTCAGACTTCCATCCTTCAGACAGACCTAAATTAGGGACCATACATGTATACCACTTAGAAGGTGCGTTAATTCTGTCTTGTAATGTTCGGGTTTTTAATCGAAGAATAAAGCACTGGCTGGAATCATGTGTAAAACAGAAACAATTTTTAAGAAGCAATGGCTCTATTCCTAGATACACAATTGAAGGCAATATAGCTGCAACAACATTTCATACATACAAATTATGGTATTCATTAACAGACTGGAGACATACAATACAGTCTGAGGATTGCTAGGCATTATTTGGCTGAGTGGCGTAAAGAATCCTTGATTCGTGTCAAAAATATTCATCTTAGCTTGGGCAGAAAATTGGCACATTCATCATGTCAACCTTACTTGAGTAATCAAGTTGCCCTTTTAGAATCATGTCTGTGGTTTGAACGAAAAAGCTGCACATCCCTTCTTCACATGGAGTTTGGCACAATATTGAAAAGATGCAGTCAAAAGTGTGAAGTCTAATGTGGTCCCCTGCTGATCCATATACCTTTAAATGACCTGCAATCGGCGAGTGCTGGATCGCGGCACTCTGGATGTTGGCACAAATGCACATGGAGACTTGTAGAGGTGATAATGTATGTTAAGATGCTGAGTTCTTTTTTAGTGTGTTCTACAAATTATTTCAATACTAGTCTAGGAAAAGCTGTAGGACTATAGTGTGTAGTCAACAAACATGGGATTTTAGTGCTTATCTGACGGTGTGAAGTGCTCATGAAGATAGGGTGGTTAATTTTAGGATATGAGGCAGCTTGATGTCTCTGTTTCCAGATTGCTCTGAGTTGTGTCGGTGGGACAGTGAGATTTTGGAGTAAGCTGTGTAGTGGGACCTCTGGACCAAGCACACTGATATCTGTGAGCATCACTTTTAGGAGGATCGAAAGTAATTGTGGGTGGCTAATGTAGTTCAAGAAATACATTTAGCAGTGAGCCTTTTCAAGAGCCCTGCAGTTAGAGAAACTGATGTCCACAAAAAGTGTTGGAAATCTATTCTTGGCACTCTACTGATGGGCATATCAGGTTTTCAGAACTGATTTATCTTACCGCTGGTTACCTTTATCACTATAAAGTATGAAAGGTGAAGTGATTCATGAGTATCTGTATATAGTGGTTTGCATTACTAATGTACATTATAATTTACTATTAAGTATCAAATCTATATATTTGCATCACAAAAATATTTAATCTTGTTCCGTTCCATCATTTAGTTGACCTCCGCACCCATCTTAATTTTTTATATACTTCATACCCCCAGTTCTCAGCATTTTCTGCCCCACTAAGTCCATCGAGGTTTGGAAATGCATAATTGGGGTTGGTGCTGATGCCCCAAGTCGGCTGTTCGAGGAGAAATGGCTCTTCAGAAATTCTGAGGTCAGAGCTCACTTTTGAAACTTTGAAAGCACACATGTACATAACAGAGGAACCCGGTGACTGGAAAGATGCACCTAGACAGGCCAACAAATACCTTACAAGAGGGAGAGGGACGGAATATAAAGATCTCCAGTGTAGCTCGGCTACTGTTTAATTGAAAAGATCAGTCCCATGTGCACTGAAGTTTCTAAAATAGATCTGCTTTCCTTTTACATCTTAATCCAAAGGCTCACTTGCTTCTATACAAGACTGCCAACTTGCAATCACCCACATATTGTCCTTTCTTTTTCATTGGTTCTACTATTATTGTTACCGAAATCCATCGGCCATTTTTTCCTTGCCATGACCAATGCACAAAACTTCTCAAGATCATTGGAGTTGCCTCAACTTTCTTCATTGCATTGAATCCCCACCACTGCCCCCAGGACCTCTGCTCCAACAGAAGCATTTTTATGACACAGCATCATCCAAAGGTCCAATCTCCCCTAACCTTCCAACTCTCCACCAGCCATATCTACTTAATAACCATCCTTTCCTGACTCTCGATTATGCAAAACTGTTCCTTCACATACTCATTTCTACTTAGCATCAATACTATAGTATCCTCTCCAGCAGTCTTCCAGTCCATGCTCAATCAATCAATCAATCAATCAATCAATCAATCAATCAATCAATCAGTCTATTCATATAGTGCAACTATTCACCCGAGAGGTTATCCTGGTATTCTCAGTCCCACCACAATTTCTCATAGCTCTTGTGTCACCTGTCATGTTCTACTATCCTACTCTGTCCCTGCTTCTCCTCCTCTGCACCAAGCTTGCCTTCATCCCCTTTCTATCCAATAGCATAACATTATTGAACTACCGTCCCTTATCTCATTTATCAAGCCCTCCCCACCCTACAGTATTATGGCTCATGTTTCCACATATTCTCATGCTGTCTGTCATGGTGGTAGATCCAGCTCTCACTAATTGTATCTTCTGTTGAAGAGGTACTTTACTGTAAGTTCTCAAAATATTCTTTCCCTCCTAACCTTCACCACTAGCTCCAAAATCACTAATATTTAATTCAGTATGTGCAGAACACACCACATATGTGTACTGGTGGCATCCTAAATATATATTTATATATACATTTCATTTTGCCAATAAGCCAACATCAATTAATAAGTACGTCTGTTTAAAGAGCCTGTTACTCTGGACTTTCTAAAGGGGCTAAAAAACATGTTCCTGCTTCAAGACATCCGACTCTCTCTGGCAAATTGAACATGATGGTTGCAATGATTTAGTTTATATCTCCACCCCATAGACCACGTTCGGACCCTCAGCATCATCTTGGACAGCAAACTCACCATGAAGAACCAGATCAACGCAGTCTCGTCTACCTGCTTCCTCAC
Organism: Lissotriton vulgaris; assembly: GCF_964263255.1. Classification (NCBI taxonomy): domain Eukaryota; kingdom Metazoa; phylum Chordata; class Amphibia; order Caudata; family Salamandridae; genus Lissotriton; species Lissotriton vulgaris. The sequence continues at coordinate 512,936,845 of NC_141689.1, forward strand.
TCTGCACATGCTACCAAAAGATCTGCAAATGGCTCCCAGTCTCCACCAGATGCACTGTCACTCAAGCCCTCCTCCCCAGCTGCTTGGAATACGGCAAGGCACTCTACACATGAACTACCACACTCATCCTGAAGAGACTTCAGACCATTCAGAACTCAGCAGCCAGACTCAGTCTCGACCTAGCCAGTCGGGTCTACATCAACTCTCACTTCAGGAATTTAGAAAGGGACTGAATATCTGGCAATTGAACTGATGCCACTCAAGCAGCCTAGATCTCAGTGCCTGGATACCCCCACGGGTTATTAGCTGTGCTTTATAAATCCTGATTGATTGATTGATTTATTGATCTACAACTATCACAACTGTAGATGTCTGACATGTATTTGTATTTGTTTTTGCTGTTGTACATGCAGGTAATGACAAACATTAAACTTTACACTGTTTAGTAGAGGTAATGATGTTCTTTGGTCTCTCAGACCTTTAGGCCTACGGATGTCTCAGACTTTTATGTTGACCATACAATGTTGTCACATGTATTTTTCCCAAACATCTCTGCACTGCAAATCTGGGATAAAAATAATGATCTAGGTTATACAGGTGTAGGACTGCTGGTTTAGGACAGGCAAAGCAATGGTTTGTAGCTTCTGTTTCAAGTGTGAAAGGATAGGCTGGCTCTAAACAAGATATAGTTTAATCGGCTTTTGTACACAGCTAAAGTGTAAGCGGGGGAAGTGTTTTAACTCGGATTGTATGGTTAATTCTATAAAAGAAAATAACTACTGCCACACTTATGGGACACATGAAAGTTAGTAGCTGACAGGCCTGTACATGATTGATTTGAGCACAACAGGTTATCAACTAAATCCAGGTATGGAAAATGCTCAAAAATGTAGGCTAATTCTGAAAACACTTCTTTAGAAGGTACTTCCCCAAACCCTACCTTTCCTGTTGTTAATGTTCCTCGACCACAGAGGCAGTTCAGCTTGTGGTGTGCCCTTTATAAATGATTACTGTTTTGATTATTGTGCATCCTTTTGATGATTCATGGACTCCTGCATCATCAACATGCAGTGTAAATCTATTGTGAGATTTTACTTCAAATACACTACTTTCCACTGAGGACAGTTTTGTGAGTATGGATGTTCAATAGGTGTTCATCTATTCAATACTCCTAATGTATATTCACGTTTTTCCAAAGAAATCATGTATGCCCTCACATTCAATTTCCGTTCATGTGGCAAATTCCTCTTTGGTCATTTCTTGGCAGTAGACAAGTCACAAAGTTCTCCTTTCTCATGTCTCCATACTGCCGAAGTTACAACGTCTTCTTTTCCTGCCTTTGCAGAAATTACAAAGCCCTCTGTAGTCCTTTCTTGCTCCTGCCTTGTCCCCAAGTGACAAGGCCCCCTTTTGTTATTCCTTGCTGGTGCACAAGTGACTGTGCCCCTGATGTTATTTCTTGCTGGTGCAGAAGTGACAAGGCCCTCTTTTGTGATTTCTTGCTGGTGCACAAGTGACAATGCCCTCTGGTGTAATTTCTTGCAGGTAGACAGGTGACTAAGCCCTTTGATGTCATTTCTTGTTGATGCACAAGTGGCAAAACCCTCTTTTGTCATTTCTTTCTGGTGCAAAAGTGACAAAGCCCTCTGATGTCATTTTTTGCTGGTGCACAAGTGACAAGGCCCTTCTTTGTCATTTCTTGCTCTTACCAGTGAGCAATTCTTCTTTTGCCACTTCTCCATTTTCACCACGTTGGAACAATGTGGCTTATTTTGTCCTTTCCTTTCATTATCCTTCTTTTCTATCTTACATTTGTATCTCAACTCTACCTCCTTCTTTTCGCCCATGGCTTTGATTTACTCCATAGTATCCTCATAGAGCTCAAACAGGGTAAATAAATACAAACAAGAGCCTTGATTTAGTCCTCTTTTTCTTTTAACAAGGATTGGCTCTATCCATACTTTCTTATACCGATGCACATTGTACAGAAATATTCTTCATTGTGGAACCTTTTCTTTGCGATTAAAGGAACAGCGTCCATACCTCAATTCAATCACACATCCAGTTTTCACGTGCACTCTATTGATGCTCTCAGTAGATGCCTTTTCTACTACCAGAGTATGCTGGCTGCACATAACCCTCTGGAATGTTTGCCAGAGAGGCCTAAGAGTGTGGGCCTGGCATTTAGGGAGGATCTCAAATGGATGGTGCAATGGGTGGTCAACAGAGCACACAGAGAGGTGCAGCCCAATCCTTGAGGATATAGCTGGGTGCAATATCAATCAGAACTTATTATCAATGTATCAAGTCACGATTCTTCACCTCAATCTGCGCTACACTACACAACCATTGTTGGTAGCCCCACACTTTACAAACTTTTTTAGGTATACATAATCTATTTGAGTTGCAGGTTACAGGTGACTGTTTGGCCTGAAGAAATCTCAGCCTGTAGCCAGTGCACACCTAAGACCTCATTGGTGATGGTCTTTCAGTTTCAGACGTTCTACGTAGAATTGAGCTGTTTGTTCCGGTGCGTCTTTGTACCCAATAGATCAAACTCCAGGTACAGTCCGAAGAGATCACTTCCTTCTCAGGACTGGTGCCTCCTGGAGGGGCCCATGGTCAGGTTTGTAGAGAGTGGGAAACATGGTTCTCTGATTGTTGGATTATTGACCACCTATTTCATTGCCTATGGAATGACTTTGAACACTCTAATGTTGCTTAAGAAAAATCAAGTGCTTCTCTTCTTTTAATTAAATACAAATTGCGCGTTGCGATGGTAATGATCAAGCTTAGGTGCTCAATTTCGCACTATCATCTTATCTCACTCCCTGGCCTTTTCTTGCTCCACGTCCAAAATTCTGCTCAAGCCCAAGCACCTGCCACATATTATCCTCTCACTAAGATGTCTACAGTTTCACATGCTGATGGGTGAAGTTATAGTCAAATTCCATAACAGCACCTCTTGCTACAACTAAACACACCTACCCTTTGAATACACAATAGCATTAGATACAGTTGGGTTTTTGAGAGTTAATGGATAGCTTTGGAAAAAAAGCCATTTGTACCTTAGATCTAGTCCCTACTGTTTTTAGTTGCTTTACTGGTGCCCAATGAGGTCTATTGGTTTCGGTCACTGTTTAGATTTAAGTAGCAGAAACGCCCTGCTATTTGTCGCTGGGCACATATAATAAGAAGTCCAGAAAGCCATACCCTCCAATAGGATCGACTTGAAACAATCTGCTGTTTATCAAGGAGGGCTTCTCTTTGCTTAGAGATGCCTCCAAGGTTTGGCTTATAGGGTCATTTTTGAGGGGCTGGTCCGTAGGAGAAGTATGGACGTTGTTCCAAAATGCGTTTGCTTCAGGCAGCTGAGTGCCATTCAAAGCTTGTTTTGTAGTTTACTTTCTAATGGAGTTTCTTTTACTTTGTGATTTTTGTTTTTGCAACGCAGGTCGTAAGGTGCTCTGTATTACTACAGCGTTTCAGAAACATTTTAATAGCATTTTTTCGGGGTTTCATAAATGAAGAAAAACAATCAGCACTTTTTCCTCAGAAGTATAAACAATTTAAATGATAATTCTTTTAAATTATCGTTCTTGGTCAAAAGCAAAGAAAGGCAAATGAATGCCCATGTCTAAGGCATAACATCAATAAACCTATGTTTGAAAAAGAACACATTAAATGAATATAGGACTTAACATTTTAAATAAATGTAAAATACAAAAACTCTGGAAAATAATGCAATATATAAAATATTGCAGGCTCGATTCACCAAGCCATTTTGTACATCAAAATCCAATTTAGTTCCACAGATGTATGATTTAGGAGCGCACACTCTGGTGCGAAATTCACAAATTGAGAATTTACATTTGTAAATTGCTTTGTTCTCATGTAAAACTACACTAGTTTGAGGCTTATTTTAGGGTGGAGTAATTCTGTGGGAGGAGAGTAGGTGCTCCGAAGCTGGTATGCCATGGAAAGTCGGTGAGCTCCGACAAAATTGTGCCTATGTGGGATATTCACAAACCTTTTTCACCTTTCCGTTCCTGGACACGGGCACACCTAAGCGAATACCCTGTGTGAGTGTGGAAGGGATAACCCAAACATTGGTAGAGAGAGAATTTGATTCTCAATGGAGAAAAACAGTTTTCTTTAGAGAAAAAGACACAATTTAGTACGCCCAAATGCACTTTGGCTTAGAATGTTCAAGAATAAAAATGAACACTGCGTATTTTTAAATTTGACATGTTTAAATGCTTATGATTCTGAGTTCGGGTGAATGCTCGCACTGCCATAATTTCCCAGAAGGACGCCTGAAATGTTATTGCAAACTTCTCCGAATGTATGTGTAAATATGATGTAGTAAATGTACAATTCTGTGGAGTATGTGTGTATCCTGGGTCCATTGAATCGCATTTTCTCCTTGTTAGTAGGGTGACCAACTGGCATGGGTGCAAATTCAGGACGGTGAGTGCAAAAATTCAGGACAAAGGTCCAAAATTCAGGACAAAAATTCAGGACAGGAGGTCATAATTCAGGACAAAAGGTAAGTTTTACAGACACATCACAGTAGGTTGCGGAATAGTATATAAGTAAGTCCATCCATATCCAAACATTCAACCATTTGCAAACCTATCCAAATGTATCCTTCCATCCATCATTTCACTCATCCATCCCTTCATCCAGCCTTTCTCTCATCCATCCATCCGCCCTTTCACCCTATCCATCCGTACACTCATCCATCCACTCTTCCACCCATCCATCCATTTACCCTTTCACCTATCCTTTCACTAACTCATCCATCTAATCTGTCACTCATCCATCCACCCTTTCACTCCTTCACTTATCTATCCATCCTTTTGTCTATCTAGCCTCACTTTCACTCACCCATCTTTACATCCACCCTTTCACTCATCAGTCCATCCATTCAACCTTTCACTTATCAATTCATCAATCCATCCATCATTTCACTCATCCATCCACCCATTCATTTGCCCATCATCTATCCTTTCACTTATACATCCACCCTTTTACCCATCCATATATCCTTCCACCCATACATCCATCTATTTACCTTTTCTCTCATCCATCCTCCCACTCACTCATTCATCCATTTGGCCTTTTTCATTATCCATCCATTCACCCTTTCATTCATCCATTCACCCTTTCATTCATCCATTCACCCTTTCATTCATCCTTCCCTTACTCACTAGCCCACCTTTTCATATTAATTATGAGCTGAGCCTTTGTTTGCAGAGTTGCAGGCAGAAGAGGCCCATCAATAATGTCACCCTTGCTGTAGTTCCTAAAGCAAGGGGTAGGGTGGGGGTAGGGTTCACTATGCCCCTGCACATAGGCCATCTGAAAAAGTGGAAGTCATGAGTCATGCATGATGCACAGTGCCAGGACCTGAGGTGACCGTGACATGGTGTTGTTTCCAGGGCTTTAGTGGAATGAAAAAACTGGGTGTCTCTCCAAAGGGGGGTGTTTGATGTAATTAAGGGCGTGGCTTAAAACACCTAAGCTAAAAATCTGATCTTAGTATAGTGTACCCCTCCCCCCCGACTGGTATTTTGCCTCTTCTGTCATTGTATCCTGATATATAATAACAAGTAATGTTACACCTGCAAGAAGCCAGAACTATTGGCTTTGTCAATGGTTGTTAGTTACATAAAATAAAGAAGCAGCAAACATGGCTTTGTTGAATATAATATTGAAAATTCATCAATTCTAAAATGATGAGACTGTGAAAGAACTCTATACCCTTCTTTTTAACTTGTTTCACCGTCTTCCATGTGACAAAATGCCCTGCCCTAGACTGAAGCTGGGAGAGGCCATCAGCCCAAACTGCCCTATTGTCATTCTGTATTTGGCAATCATCGGACCGATACAGAATGACAATGTGTGGGGTGGGGCTGCTCTTGTGCTCTGAGGAGGAGAGCAAGGCGGCCCCATCAGGGAGCTGAGGCTTCATGCAGGGGAACTGTGCTGTTCAGGGCCGGACTGGGAACCAAAACCGGCCATGGCAAATTGCTCGGCCGCCCCTAGCCCTCCTCCCGCCGCCGAGTTCTTTGCTAGGGCCGGTTTTTGGCCAATTATGTTACAGGGCCGATTTTGCAGCTATACTGCAAAAAAGGCCCTGTAACAAAATCGGCCTCCAGGGGCCCAAAACCGGCCCCCACCAGTGCGGAGCACCAGGGGATTTCCCGGTACCCACTACGGCCAGTCTGGCCCAATGCCTAAAATTACGGACAAAAGGCATCTGTAATAGGGATCATCACGGACAACGGACGTGAGACCGAAATTACGTACGGTCCGTGAAATTTACGGACGGTTGGTCACGGTACTTGTTAGAGTGTTGTTTTAATGGTGCCCTGACATTATTCTTCAAGGTAAATCGTATTTATATTGAATATTGTGTTTATCTGACTACAAGTAGGTCCACTGATTGCACAGCAGCAACACAGCACGGTTGTGCATCTGCCATTTTCACACATTTTGGGAAATGTGATTGTTTTGCGAAATAAATAAAGAACTGTGGGGCATATTACCAACAACTAGCGATAATTATCGCTATGTTGGCTTAGTGGCAATATTATTATCGCCGAGCTTCGACGATTTTTATCGCAGATAAACCTTGCTATTATCAAGGTTTATCTCAAAAGCGATAAAAATCAGCCGAAATGCATGAATGTCGCTGAAAAGTCAGCGATATTCATGCATTACCGAGCTAATGCTCTTAGCCATGTTATCCACCTACCATTGGATAACATGGCTAAGAACTGCTCTGGGCAGGCGTTCACTTTTGGAGATATTCGCGCTTAACGCGAATATTTCCAAAAGTAGGTAATAGGAGATAGCGATGTTAGCGACTGTTTCCAGTCGCTAACATCTTGGCATGCCCACTTTGCATGTCATTAGTGATAAATATCGCTGACATGCAAAGCGGGCCCCAAGATGATCGCTATCTCCTACTAGCTGTCGCTAACTGGTGTTAGCGATAGCTAGGTAACAGGGCAATACAATTATCGCCGCTTTAGCAGGAAAAATTCCCGCTAAAGCGGCGATAAGGCCCTTGGTAATATGCTCCTGTATTACCCGACCCACACCCTGAACTGAACCGTATTTAGGAACAACGGGATTCGAGGCACTTGATTTAAACATATACATGTGATTAAAATTTGCGTCTTCCCAGCTATAGGGTCTGATGGCAGGCAGGCACCCACGAGCGCTGCAGTCTTTGTTGTGTAGTAGTGAGACTATATAAGACTGTCCGTGTCGTACCCGTTGTTTTTACTACGTGTGTAAATTGTCAATTGAAACACCTGAAATGCGGTATTGCTTATAAAGGTTTCTAAACGCGCGCTCGCAGTTTGATTAAATCGTTCAATAAGTTAGAACGTGATTAATAACCATTTATGAAGTCAGCCGAATACACCCAGGAGACACTCTCAAAACGGGTATGTTATGTGAGATTTGATGTAGATTGATCCAATGTAGACAATCATATCGACTCCTCGCAACTCAGCAATATAAGGCGAAATGTGATACAACGCTGCCACCTGGTGTATGCACTCATTTATGCTGCTAAATGCTGCTCTAGCTCTGGATCCAGCACAGATAGTGGGCTCCCTACAGCCTCAGTGCCGACTCATTTTCTGTTATTTTAGCGCCAATTCTTTGGCACAGTGCATTAAAGTAGTCATAGCCCTGATGGTATTTAAGTTGCAAGATTTTCTACTTGATCCAGTTAGCAACACATATATATATATATATATATATATATATATATATATATATATATATATATATATATATATATATATATATATATATATATATATATATATATATATATATATATTGTTTTTTACAGATATTAGTTTCAGTTTTTGAATAACCTATACAACTTTCCTTGATTTTCTGCCAGATACAAGCAGTCCAGTGTTAAAAAAACGATATGCTGAAACTTAACTCAGTAGAAACCACTTGCAACTTGTCAACAGGAATTTCCCTTAAGGTGTTTTTATGAGTTTTAATTTTTCTCACATCTTGTCAAAATATTCCTTTTTATCTACTGAAAATCACGTGGAGTCCTTGACAAAGTAGTATAGACAATAATTTGGGACACTTTGGAACATCGAAAGACAAATGGACACGTGTTGAAATAAAATGAAAAGGTATCACAGAAAGTTCTAAACATTTAGCAAAGCTAAAAAAAATCACGTTTTCTGGTTTCTGATCGCGTTTCTTTGAACCTCTGACGCATTTTTCACCATTTAGTCCGAAGAGATGGCTCTTGAGAAAGGACAGGGAAGCAGTAGAGGAAGAGGGCGGGTCAGGAATGGCTTCATCCGGTTACATCAGCACCTGGCTCCTTGTGTCAGGGAGTCTCAGTCCCACGAGGCCCCCGCAAACCAGAACCGTGGACGCCAGGAGGATGGGGATTACTTTGGTGATGCCCACTAGGGAGCCGAAGAAGAGGTTTCCCATCACTGCAGCCGCTTTACAAAGCGCGTTCAAAAAGCCGAAGCCTGTAGCCCTGTGGGAAGAGAAAGACAGAAAAGACGATTCAGAGTACACCGCCATATTGAAGTCTTCAGCCATTGTAAATATATCATAGTGACCAGGGCACAAGTCCTAAAAGAATAAGTGGGGGGACTAACCTAGTTAATCAGAATGCAAGTGGCATCACAGCACTTGACATCACCGTGTGTGACATCACGGTGCGTGACATCACGGCGCGTGACATCACAGGAAGTGGCATCACAGGAAGTGGCATCATAAGAAGTGACATCAGAATTTAAGACCAGATATGTATGTTTAGCAGGTCTATCATGAGTACATGGGAGCACATTTCGAGTACACAGGGAAACCCTCCTGATTTATGTAGAAGATTCACACTTTTGAAAGCTACACATAAAACAATGTTGCCTTTTGTCAGAGTAAACTTTCTCTCCCCATAGTGCTTTACAAGAAAAAAATTTATTTCAATGCCTCTTCAGGGGTAGTAAGCACTTTATAAATTACATTTATTTTGTGTAAATACAGGGAAAGACCAACAAATCTGACATTCTTACAGTGCATGCATATCTCCAAAACAGGGACTGAACAAAGTGAAAAGCAGCCTCTCTTAAGGATGTGTGAAGTGCTAACAAGGCGTGAGCTTTTGTTTCCCCTCTGCTTCATTGGCATCTAGGTGTGAGGCTCATAACTGCTGCCAGGCAGGAGACTTGAACAAAAGGAGGCCTGATGACCCCTCAGATTCGCCCCAGCAGGAGTCTGAACTAAGCAAGCCCCCTCCCGCCTGCACATTGTTGTGATCGAAAGCAGACAACAACGTGCAGGCATTGCTGAATGTGTCCATGTGTTTGCTAATTACTCCGGGACAAATTCAGCCTATTTTTCAGTGGGGCCCAACTTCTAGGCGTCCACCCTGTGAAAAAAGTGGGTGGACGCCGTCCACCCGTGTGTACACCCGACCCGTGCCCTGATAGTAACTAATGTCAGTATTTCCCATGGGTTTCAAACATCTCAGGAAATGGGGAGTAAAGGTTTTTTCTGATACTTGTGTGCACTCAAGGCTGCATCTCCGTTTCCCCAGTGCTTAATGTGTGTAATAATAAGTGACAGAGCCCTGACCAGGCAGCCACTGCAGCTTGCACCACTCATTGCCCTGTCATTGCTGCCAAAACAACTGCTAAACATCTCTCTCGCCTGCGGGCGCAACAGTTCAGATTAATCCAGATCCCCAAAGCTAAAGGAATGGCTGGGGAGGCAGGTATCAGTCATTTTTAATGTATATTGTATTCATAAACAACTGTTGTTCAGCTCATTTCTAAATTAGATGAGCAGCACCACCATGTGGCAGACTGTCCTAAGTGCGGTGTGAACGGAAGGCACCTGGGGATTTCTGCCTCCCATCCCTGTACTTAGCTAGTGCCTGATTCAGGCACGCAGCAGAGGCTACGAGTCCCCCAAAACCAGTATCTTGCCTCCTTGGGGCCCCTGACCTCTAACACAGGCCAATTAGCAGAATTTAACACAGCCTTCTCCATAAACTACGTTATGCAGATACTGCAGGACCCCTGCCCATATGATGACCCCCGAAACCAGTCCCTAGTCGTCTAAACGTTTCAACACAAAAAACTAGGACTATCATGTGCATCGTTTTTTTGATTTGATTTTTGATTTCAATTTCTAGAGCGACCTGGTGCCAGCATTCAAATGTTTCCTAAACTTCAGAGACCACCGAAAGGAGGAAGAGGGAGACTTAAGAGAAGAAGAGAACAGCCAGGTTTTCATTTTTTTCAGAAACTTGCCTTATTAGACTGACAGTTGAGGGGCATAGGCTTTTTGCTCCAAAGTTGGCAACTGGAGAGGCCACCCCACGAAGCTTTCTTGATTTTTGGAACAAATATTGACTTCAAGGATGCGGATCGCAACAGTCTGTTTTGTGGATGACAATGCAGAGCATTATGTGCCAAACAGAGAGCCTTAAAGGCCACCCTTTTTTTGGCTGGAAGCCAATGAACTTCTGACAAAGCAGTCAAGACCGATTTGAACTTTGGTATCTTCGTAAGAAGACGACCGGCTGCATTCTGCAGCTTCTGAAGCTTATTTAGAAAGCGTTGTTTAATGCCCAGATAAAGGGATTCACAGTAATCCAGCCTAGATAATACTAGTGTGATGACAACTGATTTCTGCAAATCGAAGGGAATAAAAGGCAAAAACTTCCTTAGCGCTCTCAGCAGAGAGAAACAAGATGAGGTCAATCTATTTATCTGATCCGAAAAAGAAAGCTCAGTGTGAAAAATTACCCAGCGGTTTCTAACTTTGGATATCGACAGGGGCGCTGGGGGAGGGGACCCGGAGTCTGAGGCCACCATGATTGATTCCAGAAGGAGGTTTCCTTTCCTAAGAGGAGGACCTCAGTTTTTAAGTACTTCAACTTCAGGCAATTACCGCTCATCCAGCTAAGAATTGCCCCCTTCCACATTGGTTGAAATCGACACCACATTTTGAGTGTCATCAGCGTCAAACACTGTAGCAAAGCCGAAGGAGTGAATCAGATTCGCTAAGGGGGCCATGTAAATATTAAAAAGTGTTGGGCTCAGTGATGACTCCTGAGGAACACCACAAGGCAGAGAAAAGGATTGATGGACACAGCTTGTATACCTTCCAAAATAGACAGACTGTTGCTCCAGGAAAACATAAATTGGAGGGGAAGGTGCAGCAAAGGAAAGGGGGTGGAGTCATAAGGGGCAGAGCTTGAAAAGCAGAGTCCGACTGTCAATTTATACATTTATTAAAAATATATATTACACAATACAACACAATGGTTCAGCACACCATTAATTTGATCAACATTGTTACTATATACTGTATGGTGTGCTGAACCATTGTATTGTATTGTATAAAGCGCCTTTGGGCATTAGCTTTGGAAGCCTAGGGGTATGTGGCTTCAGGTTTCTGGCACCCACAAACGTAACTAGACCAGGATTCATTAGATTGAGTGCAGTCAAGTGTCTTACCCTGTACCCCTGTCTTAGTATTGCTAATTAAAAAAATATATGCTGCGAAGGAAGTGGCAACAAGGGCAAATGTGGCAGTATATCTGTTCTAGCTTACTTAATTGGCTACAAATAAGGTACCTTTTAAATGATCTTACAGGTTTAAACACTTGCTGCTGAGATTTTTGTGTGCCAAGCAGTTTGAGGGGATTATAATGTCTACAAGTATGGAAGATATGTGATTCCTACAACTTACAACCCGATCTCCACATCGCTCCTTCGAACCTCCCCAGCCCTCTCTTCTAACGCCAACGAAGCCGCCTCCAACCTCACCCTTTGGTTATCCAACACCGCCGACACCTTAGCACCACTGAAAAAACGTCAACACAAATCTGGCAACAAGAAGGCCTCATGGTTCAACGATGATCTCAAGAAGTCCAAGAAACTGTGCCGCTCCCTTGAAAAGGCCTGGAAAAAAGACCCATCCACCAGCAACAAGGACGCCTTCAAATGCGCCACCCGTACTCACCACCAACTGATCCGAAAAGCCAAGAAAACAGCATTCAAGGATCGACTTGACAACAACGCCCACAACAGCAAGGAGCTCTTCAACATCGTCAAGGAATTTTCCAACCCCTCGGCCAACTCCAACGACATCACCCCCTCTCAAACCCTCTGCGACTCCCTAGCCTCTTTTTTCCACAACAAGATTGCTGACATCCACAACAGCTTTGACAACCAACCCGGAAGCCAACCCACCCTACCATCTGCTGACCATCTTCCCCCCGTAAACACCCTTAACGCCTGGAACCCAATCTCCACTGAGGACACCATCCGCCTGATGAACTCCATCCACTCTGGATCCCCCACAGACCCATGCCCTCACCACATCTTCAACAAAGCAGACTCCGTCATAGCTCCGCACCTCCGAGACGTCATCAACTGCTCCTTCAACTCCGCTACCTTCCCAGAAGACTGGAAACACGCTGAACTCACCGCCCTTCTGAAAAAACCAACAGCAGACCCCACCGAACTCAAAAACTACCGCCCCATCTCGCTTCTTCCATTCCCGGCCAAAGTCATCGAGAAAGCTGTCAACAACCAGCTCGCCGCCTTCCTCGAAGCCAACAAATCACTCGACCCCTCACAATCTGGCTTCCGTGCCAAACACAGCACTGAGACCGCCCTCATCGCAGCTACAGACGACATTCGAACTCTACTGGACAATGGAGACACAGTCGCCCTCATCCTCCTCGACCTCTCTGCAGCCTTCGACACAGTCTGCCACAGCACCCTTCTACAACGCCTCAGAAACATCGGAATCCAAGGAAAAGCACTGGAATGGATCACCTCGTTCCTCACCGGAAGAACCCAGAGAGTCCGCCTCCCACCATTCAAGTCCGAGGCCTCTGAAATCATCTGCGGAGTACCTCAAGGATCCTCACTCAGTCCCACCCTCTTCAACGTATACATGAGCCCCCTCGCGGCCATCGCCCGCCAACACAACCTCAACATCATCTCCTACGCGGATGACACTCAACTGATCCTTTCTCTCACCAAGGACCCCAGCACCGCCAAAACTAACCTACACGAAGGAATGAAAGAAGTCGCCGAATGGATGAAACAAAGCCGTCTGAAACTGAACTCAGACAAAACAGAAGTCCTCATCCTAGGTACTTCCCCCTCGGCATGGGACGACTCCTGGTGGCCGGAAGCCCTCGGAAAAGCACCCATCCCGACGGACCATGCACGAAACCTTGGCGTCATCCTGGATTCTTCACTCTCAATGAACAGACAAGTCAGCGCCGTATCCTCTTCCTGCTTTAACATCCTTCGCATGCTCAGAAAAACATTTCGCTGGATCCCCTCCGAAACAAGGAAAACAGTCACCCACGCTCTAGTCACGAGCCGACTGGACTACGGAAACACCCTCTACGCAGGTACCACCGCTAAACTCCAGAAGAAACTACAACGAATCCAAAACGCCTCAGCCAGGCTCATATTAGACATCCCACGCAACGAACACATCTCTGGCCACCTTAAAGACCTCCACTGGCTACCCGTCAATAAGAGGATCACTTTCCGACTGCTTACCCACGCACACAAATCACTCTACAACATCGGACCAGATTGCCTCAACTCTCGACTGTCCTTCTACACCCCCTCCCGCCAACTTCGCTCTTCCAGCCAAGCCTTCGCCACTGTACCTCGCATCAACAAGACCACCATGGGAGGCAGATCCTTTTCATACCTGGCTGCCAAAACATGGAACTCACTCCCCGCTCACCTTCGCCTCACCCAGAATCACCTAGCGTTCAGAAAGCAGCTTAAAACGTGGATATTTGACAAATAATCCTCCTCCCCTTCCTAAGCGCCTTGAAACCCTCTGGGTATGTAGTGCGCTATACAAATTTTATGACTTGACTTGACTTGACTTGACTGTCTTATGCAACATTTCCTATACATTTATTTACATACTTGTATGATTTATTGTCTCTATGTGTGTGATGTAAAGCACTCTGACACCCTACACTGGGTTGAGTAGTGCTATTGTACAATTAAATGATTGTACATGATTAAATGAAAAGTAAATGATAGGCGCAATTAATTTTTTTTGTGTGTAATTACTCATTCACACAGATAAATCTTACATTCTTATTGTTGATGCACATGTTTTACATGGGGCTTAAAGCACAGTCAAAAACCTGCCTTCAAGTCATAGTTTCTCTAAAGTACTTGCGAAGAGAGAAGCTGTGGGCCTTTGTTTTCTTCTATTGAATTGAAATCTAGGTGTTGGGCTCCAGATGGCTCCCTACCCGGTGATACTGAATAAAAATTAAGGCTGATGGCCCTTTAATTCAATCCTTTGTTTAGAGCTGCGGCTGGAAGTGAAAAAATACAGAAAGCCCCCTCACTGTCTGCAGGTTGCTGTTCCAAACCGAATGAAGAAACTGCTGCTGAAATATGTCCCGGTGTTGGAAAATTACACCAGGACAAATTCAGCATATTTCACTGGGTTGTACGCATCCCAGATCTGGGTCAGACGTAGCTGCTGGAACCGGGATCCAATTGGGATCCAATTGGATTCCCCTACTTTCCAGCATGACTATCTCACCACTGACTGTATGTGGCCCCCTTACAGGACGGACCCTAAAAATTCTGATTCGCATCCAGGACAAATACAATTTACCTCCTTGAACATTATCCTGGACACCCCACAAACCCAAACTGGTTCCTTATTGTCTCCATGAAACACTCCTATTACTACTACAACATTGTTGATCCCATCTCTCTATTCCTCATCTCACGAACTAAAGCACCTTACTTTTGGTGGAAGGGTGTGAATTCACAAACAACCCTGAGCTACGTTAAACAACAATATTGGTGGTAGTGTTTCTCAAAGAGAGAAGACGTCCGCACCTTCCATTAATATCTATTCCCACTGGACAAATTATACGTGAAATCTGCGCCTAGCAGTGGAGATTCGGCCCCGATGCTGAAAGCGAAAAGACTTATCATGGTCCATAGGAAACTTGACTATCTGAATATTTGACTTATCTCCACTCAGCGAGTCGCACTACCCAATAAAGATATATCGCTACGACTGTGCATACTATAAGAAAACACTACGTGGGGCCTAATATCACGAAAATATTGAGGTGGACTCAACACCCATTTCATCTCGTTGTTATTTCCTTACTTGATAGGAATCCTGCTTCCAACACCTCCTACTTGCATCCTTTGACTAATAAGATCCTCCCGACCAACACACCAGATAAGAAATCTTATTGCCTTGAAAAAGCCTCTGAGTAGGCGAAACACGTGTCGGCGGTGCAAAGCTGGAACATTTTTAATGTGTTTGAAAATAAAGATTTTGAAGTACAACGACTGTTTTGGATCCATATTTTGAAGCCCTCTAACTCTAAATGAACTCATTGTTGATGCTGGTGTAAAAACCTTGAAATACTAATATTGGACGGAAAATTCCCTGATAATTGACTTTGTAGAGGGTGCTTGTGTAACTTGATTTTCCTGAACCCTGAGCTACAATTGTTGTAATTAAAATATTATATTGGCTTTTATTTCAATAGTTCTTTTTTGTATCAGAGCTTCAAATTTGACTTTTAAATTAATTCATTTCTACACCAGAAATGTTGTATGTGAAATAAGCTATATAAAGGACCATACGATTTGGTCATATAAAGACACAAATTCTCACTGTGTTTTTTTTTTAGAAAAAGCAGATATATCTATGCCCACCTGGGTATATCACTATTTTCTGTATGTATGCCATGTTCAGGGTACCTCCTGTTCCAAAATAATAACCCAGCCCTATATATACATATGAGCATACATGTCATACATAGATTTCAGGCCTATCTCCTTATGTGCAGAGCCTTTGCAGTCGATTACTATTAGTAAAGTTAAATGGGTAGTTTGTGAATACCCAAAAAATAGTAAACTTACATAAAAGTGCAAGTTTATCTTTGCGAATCTGGCCCAGAGTATACCGTCTGTAGAAAGCAAATGAGCCGAAATGTTCCTGTTCACAGTCGAAAAAACAATTCATCAAATGTTTAAAGTTAACTTTTAAAGTGCTAGAAAGAGGTGTTAAAAAGAAAGTAGCAACACATGTTCCGGGTTAAAAGAAAGAGACATAGTACCATGGTAGATGGACGAAGAGCACTGGCTTCAGTCTCTAAGCAGAGTTTAAGAGGAAATGAATGGTGAAAGGTCAGTAGAATAATGTTTTGTTAGTTTGTTTAGGATGTATGAATGAAGCTGTTCTTCAAGGTTTGATTACTCCAGTGGTAATAGTGTTCATTTAGGGTCTGAGCAAAGGGTCTATATTAAATATACATGACACCAGAGGTAACTATGTGAACAAACTATTACCCTGATAATATGAATTGAGCCCGCACATGGTTGGCACTAGTTTAAAAACAATTGCTGGTCAGCTCATGTTCGTGAACTAACCTGAATTAGCCTTAGTAATAACCCTAAAGGCATGCAAATGACAGATAGCTTATACTAGCAAAGATTGGAACATAAGCGTCTTCATTTAAACCAGGGCTTGACAGTCAAAAGCACGATTAAATGATAGAGTCATGTTCATAAACACTATTTAGCTATTTTTAGGCCTCGGACTACGAAGGCTGCGCTTGCGCAGTCTCGCTTCAAGACTTTATGTCTACAGTATGGGGGCTTGAACCTGCCCCTCTTCTCCATTGGCTGGCTTTCTAAACGGAGGCCAGCCATTGAAGGAGAGGGGCATCACTCCATTGAAGACGGGATTCGGGGTGTGTTTTTTACTTTCTTTCTGTTTTCTTTCTCTCCTCTTCCCATTGGCTGGAATTTTACATTCCAGCCAATGGGAAGAGGAGAGAAAGAAAACACGCCCCCGAATCCGAAAATCACGGCGCGTTTCAACGAGGCATTTCTCCTTGGCCTCGGAGAAAGGCGGATGTGCTTTCCCTCACTCTGTCCAATGGTTACAGACATACTGCAAAGTTGCAGTACAGTCCCTTCAAATGATAACAGGCTTGCTGAGAGGATCAGTACAGGTGCACATAACGCACACCGGCACTGCTGAGAATGTTGGGATGGGCTCATTAAAGGTATAGCAGCACAATTGAGAAGTCCCGTTACTGCCCTATGAAAAGATTTTAAGCCCTGCAGAGGGGTGCCTGTAACGTCATTTGCTGTGCCTCTGCCCTGACCCCACAGCCTGCTGTCTATTAAAGCGAGGGTGTTTCAAAGTCAAATCACTCCTTTTGTTTCAAAGAACAGAAAGTGAAACGCACTATGCACCCCCATGTCGGCGCTGGGCGATGGTGAAGCTCCTTGGGGCGCTCCTCCTGCTGCTCTTCCGGGCTGGGGTCCCGTGCCCGCCCCGGGGCACTCGTGCCACTCTGCCTCTTGCCTGGGCCTGCCCTCACTCCTGCGGTGCAGCTACATTTCGAGAAGTTATAACCTTCCAATTAAAATCAAAATTTCTATTTGTGCAGTGTATTTTTTAATTCATAAAGTCTGTATTTGTTTGATGTATACTTGTGTCTATATATTTGTGTATTGTCTTGGGTTCCAGTATTGACTTGATAGTGGTCCACAGAAGTCAAAAGGATAAAAGCCCATCCTCTAGGAGAAACAACCATTGCCCCCATTAAGTCCCTGTCTAGTTCCATGTTCTTTTTCCACCAGTCGCCCTATCTATGTACCAACACATTTCTGGAGCTGCATACGGGAAGCTTGTCCAATCACAAGAAGAGCTCAGAAAGATTGTCCAATGAGGAGTGCGGATAGGGTGAGGTCTGGTTGTGTAATTGTTGCTGGTGTTTAGTCTGCGTGCTTGAATCGCGAAATCAAACTGGCACCTGTCATCAGCGAAGAAGGGAGGAAAGGACGGCGGCACAGCCTCCTTCTGCATCACCCCAAGACCTGCCATGATCCGCCTGGGTTGGTCGGCGCTGGAAAGGTTGCGGCTTCTATGGTGAGTGACAGCTATGGAGGTTTGTACAAATAGAGCATA
Organism: Lissotriton vulgaris; assembly: GCF_964263255.1. Lineage (NCBI taxonomy): Eukaryota > Metazoa > Chordata > Amphibia > Caudata > Salamandridae > Lissotriton > Lissotriton vulgaris. The sequence goes on from NC_141689.1 coordinate 512,954,890, forward strand.
TTTGACTGTCCGGGAACTCAACGGCCCAGTGTAGACATTATGGGACAATCATAGGGCATACGTCCATTATCGGTTAACTCTTCAGCCGGAGGTTTGTAGTAAAAAAAGGGACAATATTATTCTTCCCCTTATCTGCATTGGTTGAGTGTTATGTCACGAGGACAGTTCAGAAGGGTAAAATATGCATATTGTTGACTTAATCATTGACAGTCTCCTGTGTCGCGCGGTGCTGAGTGCATCGCCAGCCACAATGGTAGGAATGCTGAATGCACCCGCCACTGTGGGGGGTGCATCCTAATGCTGGCCACGGGACCCCTGCCCTATTGGCGGGTGGTCCCTTTCACCGGTGGGACGATGGGCGGACAAAGTCCGCCCGTCATCCTAATGGGCCCCTATATCTTAGCATCACCATCTGTTTGGCATCCACACAACCTCATTAAAGGAAACATGTGCAAGTAATATGGCTCAACAAAGATAAGTTTGAAGCAGTAGTATATGTAGTATTTTTCTGCTTAAAAAATCTGGCATAATTCCTTCCATTTCACGATCTATCCCACCACAAGCAATAGTTGGTCCACTGATCAATGTTTAAACTGGGTTACACAAATACAGTTGCGCAGGATGCTCCAAATTCCAGAATGAATGACTTCATTGTTGCTTGGCGTTAAAGATATGACGTGGGACCGTGTCTCGACCAGGTTGCAGTTGCAAACGTTTTTTTTTAAATCTTGTATTTAATGCATTTTGACCAGAGCTTATGCTGAAATTAGAGTGTGTTTACACTGTCCTTCGTCTTGCTCAGACGTCACAACATATCGCATGATGACTATTGCTGTCTTTCTGTTATAAATAAAGTATTGCTGACATTTTCACAAATACCCAGAGAGCGTTCCCAGAGACTTTCCTTGCTGTGCCTGGCCTAGGACATCCTAACTGTCCCAGGCTATTGTTGAACAATGTATCATTTCAACTGCTCTAATAACCAGTAAGAATGTCTAAAACGTATGAGAGAATATTTGAATGTATTCTACAGCAGAATATTTACCATTGCTTGTTCCCCATTGGTGAAGATCTTGTGATCCATGTATTTGTGTAGAATATATGAATGTCTTTGTCTAATGCCCTCTAAAAGGACTCAGATTCTTGTACCCAAGGAGCCTCCATAATTCTCAGGCATAGAAGGCAAATCTATGCTGTATTTTTCTTAGAACTGAAATGAATTATCTGTGCTTAAGATTTCATGCTTTGCTACTAAAATTACTAAAGGCATTTCTATTGTAATCTATTAATCTACTTATAACGTTTTGAAACAACAACTCTTCTCTGTCATTCTTATCAGAATGTTTCAGCATTTCTCTTTGAATGCTCATAATTGGAGCTAAGTGGCAGTTCCAGTCGGGGAGCACCAGAGTCCGTATCCTGACTACACCACTTCCGGTCCTAGCAGTTGGTGCAATCTTTGCTTTGTTTTTTCAGGATAAGTTTAAGAACCAACATATCCACCACAGATCCAGTGGCCAGCAAACTAAACAATTGCCTGTTAAATACTACGCTTGTGATAACTGTCTTTTGGTATCTCTCCCAGAGTACCTCCAGGAAAAAATGGCTTTTGTACTCCTTCCATGGACCAATGAGTTCCTGATTTGCTGGTAGACTAATGCACATGCGTGAAGGGAAAGGGGATAGAAGGTTTGTAGTCTTAAGTCTACCTAATTCTAAATGTTAGAGAGACTCCCACACTTCTCATCTTAGGGGAAAAAGTAAAAAACCTTCTTATTCCAATAGTAATCAAAGTTTTGGGTTTTACAGCTCACAGTTCTGTCATGGTTAACACAGTATAGTACGTTTTAGTCCATTAGTACTTATTCCTAGTTACTGGGGTCTAAAGACAATTAATGTTGTGCAGAGTGCCTTGCACATGAATACATAAATAAAAACATAAATACCTTCTGTCTGTAGGGTATAATTCTACAGTGATCACATCCAGGGAGTTCCAAGCAGAAATGGTGAGTCCATTGTAGAGACACAGCATGCCTATCATCATTGCTTCACTGGTCCCAAACCACAAGAAAAAACAACTTATGCCAGAAAGGACCATAGAACCACCTAGAATGAAAAATCACAGAGTTAGTGAGGACTCTCCTTATGCAAAACTTCAAATGAACCACATACATACATAATAATGTAAATGGTGGAGGTGTATAAAATACAGTATTGGAACATTATATCAGAAGCATGACTTTACTTCCAAATCAGCACAGAAGAGTGCACTTGAGTGCTTCCCTTCAGGAAATATTAACTGGATAACACAATATGAAACCAATATTGACTGTAATGTATAACATGTTCGAGTCATTAAAGATACTTCCGCTAGTATTTAGGTGGGAGTCTATTTTACTTTATCTTGCTTATAACAACAAGGATGTGGCAACAGGCTTTGAAAAACAGTACTAGCATTTCTATGTAATACTCATACCTTAAAATAGTTAAATTGCAATATTTTTGACCACACACCTGCTCATTATAAGGAGGCCTCACTCACATAAAACATTTGACAAAGTGATGGCAAAACTGCCTGTGTTCAACTCTACAAATTCCAAAAAGTTTGGTTTGAAGCACATATACACATGGTTCTCACGGTTCAGACCACTTATGCGTTAGCTGTGGAGAGCTTACAGTGGATACTGAGGGAAAGCCACAAGTTTTATACGGATGTATGATGTTACAACGCATGCTTTTACCACGCATGCCTTTACAACGCGGTTTTTACATCGCACTCCATTACAACGCATAGCGCTTTGGGGTGCTGGATAGTGAAAAGTTTAATTTTCTATTCCAACTCCAGTCCCCGTGGACACTAGGGAAGGTGTTGGATAGAAAATTAAACTTATTCCCTATCCTAGAGCGCCCCCCAGCGCAATGCGTTGTAATGGTTTGCGTTGTAATGCCTGCATTGTAATGGTAGTGCGTTGTAAAAGTTGCGTTGTAAAGGTTGTTCACCGTTTTATACAGGTGGTATCTGGAGTGGTTGGCATGATAGAAGTCATGGTGTTGGATGATCTGTGCCAGCACAGAACAATGCGACGTGCATCTTCAAAAACCATCTGTCTACTGGCTTGGGCAGTGATGCTCAAGGAGTGCATGGAGCCGAAGGTGGTAGTTAAGCTGGAGAGAGAGGCTGCACTGTTCAACAACAGCACCTCTACTCAAGTTCACATGTACCTGCTACTTCTAAAGAGCACTCAGGGTCAGTTCTACCTGGTGCCTGACTGTACACCCTCTGCGAACAACAGTATGTGTGATGATAAATGGATGGTAAGGCACAAAGAACTAGAAATCAATGCAGAGGCGAAGGAAGCTGATGATAGTGTGGTGCAGGCACTGACAACAAGAGTAGAGTGGGGTAGCCTTATGCCGTGTCCCCATGTCATTGTGTGCACACTGCTCTTGCTTTGGGACTGTCCTGATTGTTCTCCTGTTTAATTTTCCCAAAGCTGTTCCTGAACTACAGTAGCTAGTTAGCCATGCCAGGTGATGGTCTTTAGGAGAATACCACAACAATGTAACAAAGCCTGGAACACTAACTTAGTATGTTGAAGTGGAAGCAACAGGGCACCAATGCCCAAGAGGCTCTTAAGTGCTGGAAGTTTGGGTTTTGCTAGGATGCGGGACTGGTGGCTTAGTGGACCAATGTGCCCACTGTATGGGCTTATGTTCGACCTCATGCTCACAAGTTCAAATCCCGGCGGGTCCATTCAGCCTTTCATCCTTCTGAGGTCAATAAAATGAGTACCATTGAGTTGAGTAACAATAAAAACCTGTTATTCAGCGCTAAGATACCCGTGCATGAATGTATGCTTTACAAATACACTTTACATTATATTTGTTATGTAGGAGATGGAAGTGCCCTCCAGCAAGTTGATATTTTGCTCTGCCATTTCAAGTCTGAACTCTACAGTAGACACTTCCTCAGATTTCTGCTGTCTCACTTTTAGAAGTTCTGGCAATAAGGTCTGCTTTAGTATTGATGAATCTCAGCAGGTTTTCCCCACTGGTGAAAGATCTATATCATCAAGCGAGTGCACTTGATCCTTTTTCTGGCCTTGCTTGAGGTGAGACAGGGAATGAAAAAAATCCTCCTTCAGTTTCTTGAAATCTGTCATAGTGAGTCACAGGTAAAGTCACAGATGGCTGTCCTATTGAGGGATCAGCTCCAGGTCACACTCAGTGCCTCAGGCCGATGAATGAGTATCGAGACCTATGTCTCCTGGAGGCCTGAAATCCAGTCACTTGCCATACACTAGACAAACCAGTAGAGTACAATGAGGGAAGATATGCTGGTGCAGATCAAAATTCTCCTCCACTGGCTGCTCCTGTGACCTTCTCATTCCTGAGAAGACCACAGAAAGACTGCTGTGGCCCCTGTTCACCCTCAGCCCTGAGGACTTCAGCATCATCAATGGGTCAGACCAGAAGCACAGATGGTCTTAGTGTCACCAATTACACCTATCAACCATTTTACAAGGGTTGCATGTATGAGTCTGCCTCCACATCACCAGAATCTTCTTTGTGTGGACTGTGGGAGCGTGCACGATCCACGATGGCGGTCGCACTTTAAGCTCCGTTACAGCCTGCAATTTTGGCTGATTTCTAATGAGGAATTGGGGTTCTAAACTTCACTGGCTGCATGAATATTCGGATTCCATGCCCCACGTCACATACCATTTGCTTTTTTAGTCATTTTTCTTGCCTCTGTGCCCTCTCTTCTGCTCCTTCAGTGCTCCAGTAGTAGCCTACTTTTCCAGAGACTGCCTGAGGGAGGCTTTCTGAAAGAGGACAGTCTTATTCAGGCTGCTGCTGTTTCCTAAAGGTACTGTTTCTGCCTTTTGATTCACATCATAAAGGCGAGGTCTGCTTTTACTGAAACCTGGCAACTGTTAAACTTTACTTTTCTGAGCACCATAATTTCACTGGTTTATTGCCTACTTTTTTTGCATTTCTATCACAAAGAGGAGGATTGTATTCGCTCTTTCCATATTTATTCAATTTTACCAACCTTAGAGTCAATTGTCTTTTATAATTATATAAATTGTATTTTAAAAATGCACAAAATCCTCATAATAAACGAAAACAAACATCTTCTCCACATCGTGCCAAAGCAAAAATGTTGGATTCACTTGCAGAATCAATGGCAAGAAATGTGGAAGAAATACCAGCCGTACATAATAATACAGATGCCATCTGCACTGATATTAAACATCTACAGAGAGATCTGGCAGTGCTCACATAATGATGTGCCTTTAAAATAAGAGCTAATAAGGCTGAGATTGACAAAATGTCTCCTCAGGTTAATCTTAGTGAGCCCATGAGGAAACAGCTTCTAGACCTGGAAAACAGAACTCGCCAATATAATTTGTGTATTTTTCAATCTCGCAGAGAATATTGAAGGGCAAAATTATCTTGGAAATAATCATTCCTTCACTACTGAAAATAAAATTCTCTGAATCGTCTAAAATCAACAAGGCTTATTGAGCTCCCTCATATCGTAAATCAACTCAATCCAAACCAAGACAAGTGATTTTTTTTAAAGTACTACAACACCATCATGTCGTACTTATTCAAAAGACTGTCACAGAAATTCCAACTCTTATGGTTGAAGGACATAAAGTTTATATTCATCAAGAATTTGCAAAAGAGATGGTAGTCATGCACAAGCCATTCTTTGACGTACGAAATGGCATCACCAAGTCCTTCACCTCTCCATCTGACCTAATTGCTTATCTTGATCTTCACGCTATGGTGGCAATGGAATCTTAGTCTTCTATAAATGCTAATTGATATTTGTTACTACATAACTAATATTATTCTTTCTTCCATTAGCAGGCTTCATGATCTTTAATGGATTCCTGGATTGTACCTTCGTAGTTTCAATAATTCATTTAATGTGTTTTGTATGTAAGTGTTACAAATGGTTGTTTTATCTTGATCCTGGGTCTGTCCTTATTGATAGGCAACTTGTTTGTTCTGTTCCTTTCTAGCTTTTCTATTCCCTATATATATCCCACTTTTGAGTACACTTTTCTGTCCTCTCTAATTTGTTATGGCTAGTATTTGTAAGTTAAAAATTGTTTCATTTAATGTTAACGGCCTACGACATCCAGTAAAATGATGGAAAGTTCTAGATTATTTATCCAAATGTAAAGCTGACATCTGTTTTATATCAAAAACCCATATTGATAATAGCATCCTAGCATCTATGACTAAATCGAGGGTTGGAGTCATAGGGGGTCATTATGATGTTGGGTGGAATCACTTCTACCCGACACCAACTCGGTCATGGGAACAACCGACACCCTGTTGGTGGTCCCGACTGCCTTATTAGACACTGTTCGGTCACATCCTATATTTCTGTATGGGAGCATGCATTACGGCAATAAACTGGCCGTAAAGCATGCTCCCCTAGTGAAATGGTAGGTGTGGTTCATCCCTGCACCCTTTTGGCAGGTAACTGAGGGTACCTGCCACAAGGTGCAGGGATCAACAGGATGGCACCATAGGTGCCCCTCTGCCTCCAACCGGAGGCCGTGCGCCAAAGGAGGACCTGCTATGGGCCCCCAAACAAGCTTTTTGACATGGTTTTCATGTCGGACAGACCGGCATGGAAACCATGTTGGAAACCGTGATCGTAATCTCAAGGGCGGAAAGACCCGCCCTTGAGAGAACTTGTTGTCTTTCGACTGGTGGATGGACTCTCCGAGCCCATCAAAAGCCACCTGGAATGACCGGTACGTTTACTTTCAAACCGCCTCAAACATAATGAGGCGGGTGGAAAGTAAACAGACCGGCCCATAAAGGCTCTGATCGCAGGTCGGAGCCTTTACGGGCCGTATTGTAATCAGCCCCATAGTGTTCTCACTGGTTTCTTGTCATAAAAACAGTGTTGCTATCCTTTCCTCTTGCAAAATACAATGTATCATTTTAAATAGTAAAGCTGAGTTAGATAGCCGTGACATCCAAGTTGATAAATATTCTCTCCATTTAGTCAGTATTTATGCTCCCACTCAAGATGACCCCCATTTAAGGCAAACAATTAGATCTGAAATACTTACTATATACCTATTATTCTGGGTGTTGACTGTAGTACAACTTCTGACCATCTCTTAGATAAAATTTCCAAAGTTAACTTACGCCCTACAAAAGCATATGCTTTGTTTAAAACCTTTCTTTCAACTACTAAATTATTAGATAATTGGTGACACACACGGCCAATTGAAAAAGACTTTACATTCTTTTCCAATGCTTATTCTACATTTTCACGTATTGACTATTTATTAGCCTCCAGACATTTAACTCATATGATTTCCATTTCTAAAATAGAACACATGAATATATCAGATAATGCTTTATTTTCTTTTTTGTTTGTTAACCTTAGCTGACGTTCCTCAACATACAACAAAATTGAAGATACCGCCAAGATAAGTCATCAGTACGCTTTTAACCTCTTCGCCGGGGTGGACATTCCGGCGCGGTGCTGAAAAAAACGACGCGTGAGCGGTTCGGACGGCCCCCGGCCGTCCTCCGTACATGCCCATTGTGACGTCAGACAGTCAGGGGCCGTCCAACGCATCGAAGGATTAAACCATACGTATGAGGTGTTTCCATCTTCATAGTGGTAAATGAGAATACATTATTTGTTTCCAAATAGTAATTACTAGAGAAACAAATTACTACAGCAGAAAAACAGTTTACATTTTCTACAGATACACAATTTACTCTAAAGTTGCAAACCCCTTGATATGAAAACAATATACTGCTTAGTAATAAGCAGTACGTTAATTTCCAGTTTAATGCTAATGAAGCCGGTCATATTTTTGTAAACTATCTACGTATTACAAGAAATAAGATACAGATTCCTTCCATTCATTCCTCAAGTGGCCGCCTACTTTTATCCACCACAGAAATAGCTCAAGAATTCAAAGAATTTTATTCAATCCTATACAGTAAACTCCATGGTGCTCCTGACGATACAGCTACTCAATTCCTCACTCATTGTAACTTACCAAGGCTACCCCTCACAGATAGAAATATTCTTGATTCCCCTTTAACTATGGAAGAAGTTCACTCTGCAATTAAATCATCACAGTCCAAAAGTGCACCTGGTCCTGTGGAATTCCAGCAGAATTCGACAAAACTTTCTCTACACAAATAGCCCGGGTCCTCCTATCCTTGTTTCAGGATTTTGCTTTTAATGCTTCCTTGAGGGTAGAATTAAAGATGCCACAATTATTGTGCTTCCTGAACCAGACAAGGACCATATTATAATCTCAAACTTTCACCCCATCTTGCTTATTAATCAAGACTGTAAAATATGTGCAAAAATGATTGCACTTAGACTATTCCAGGTACTAACTCACCCAGAGCAAACAGGTTTTATGAAAGGGCGTTTATCAGCATACAATATAAGACTTGTCTGTCATACTATTGCTTCTTATCTAAAATAAAGCACACTATTGGTCTTTTAGCTCTAGATGCTGAAAAAGCACTTGATAAAATTAACAGGAAATTTTTGTTTAAACCTATGGAGGCATTTAGTTTTGGATCACTATTTCTTAATAGGAATAGAAAGCAGCAAGGTTTTATACGCAGCATTCTGCAGGTGTCAATTAGTCCTGCCCTTCCGGGCGTGGTGACAGCAAAGCACTGGGAGCGAAGAAAGCAGCTTCCACTATGGACTACAGATAGTGCTGGGTACTACATTGACCACAGTGCTTTGCCGTCACCACACCCGGAAGGGCAGGACTAATTGACACCTGCAGAATGCTGCGTATAAAACCTTGCTGCTTTCTATTCCCACCAACCAGCACCAAGCCATGAAGAAGGGAGAACACTTTCCAGAAACGCGTAGGCAAAGGGTGCCACATATTGCTTGAAGAAACATTGAGCTCTGCTGCTGCTGTTCTGCCAATAAAGGGAAGAAACGAACGGAGCGTGGGTGTTCTTATTTGCAGAGCGCAACCTTTTTGAATATATGAATATATATATATATATATATATATATATATATATATATATTTGATGTACCCTTAACTTTCAACATTATTATAAACAAATCTTTCTCCCCTCCCAAACCTTTATCATATATGGATATGAAATTGTTTGATCTTCTTATTTCATGTGATATCAAATCTATCACTTTCAATTGGAAATCTGCAAACCCTTTATCTGTGCAAGTCTGGTAGGGTTTGATTCTTATTCTAAGGAAAGCAATTGATTTTTCTTTTAACAAAACGAAAAAATCTCCTTTAATCCGAACTCTTATGTGGAAAACATTGGATGAATATATTTTTTATTGAGCAGATATGAATATGCATTTCTTTTTAATATTCTAAAATCAGTATTCCATATGTAGCCCTATATATGTTTATAATGTATATTTCTTTTTAAGGTTGTTATTAATTCCAATACCTTTCTTAATGCATAATTAGATATCATATATATATAATTACTGTGACTTTTAACTACACTTTTGCTGATATTTTTTGTCTGTTTCCTGCTCATCTCTTTATAAAACTCAATAAAACGTTGAATCTTCTTTGTGTAGTAAGCACACGGTTCTCAGGCCATTGCCGGCGTAGAGAGAAAAACGCTTATGTTTCCATCCCAGCGGTCTCATGGAATGAGTCCTGATATTGCTCTAGACTCCCACCTACTTCCTCCAATAAGGGGATCGCTCCTATGCTCAGGGCTGTCTCATGAGGGCGCAGCGAACAGGCAGGTGATAAAATAGCTGGGAGACCTGAGACTATGCTGCATCTTGGGTGTGGGCCAGCCACACCACTGCACATGGATACTTTAGAGCACAGCTGTTGCCTACTTGAAAATTGTAAAGGTTTTATAATCTCTCTCCATTACATATGTTGGTGCATGTTGGAAATGGCCCTTTTTGCAGGGTTATTCGCAAACATTTTAGCTTCTTCCTCCTTTATTTTTCCTGACCCGTGGTTGTTGGCTATAGGACTCTGGGCACTTTACCACTGCTGTTCAGTGCTAAAGTGCATATGAATGAATGAATGAATCACAAAGTTTATAGAGCACGCAGCTACTCCTGAATCAGTGTCCCGGCGCTGCAGATTCACAGACTACTGAGAAGAGACAATAGAGATTATAGGTTGCCAAAAAGCCAAGTTTTTAACATCTTCTTAAAACTCAAAAGGCCCTGGGCAAGTGTAAGAGGTAGCGGCAGTGTTTTCCAAGCCTGTGGCCCTCAACGGCTAAAGGACTTGCCACCTCTGTTTGCTAACCGCAGCTTGAGGACACATACATAGGCCCCAAAGTTGATCTTAAAGCCCTTTTAGTAACATACCAGTCGACTCGTCTTCTAAGGTAGATGGGACCCCTACCATGGTGGGCCTTAAAAAATATTACTAGCACCTAAAACAGTATCCTCTCTCTAATAGGGAGCCAGGCAGCATATGCTCTCTCTGTGTAAATTGTTATTATGATTGGTTATCCATGATTGGTATATTTGTTTTACCAGTAGGTCCCTAGTAAAGTGCACTGAGTGTGCCAGGGCTGGTGATTCAAATGCTACTAGTGGGCCTGCAGCACTGATTGTGCCGCCCACATGAGTAGCCCCAAAGAGATGTCTCAGGCCGGTATACATCGTTTACCACGAAGTTTTTACAACGCGGTACCTTTACCACGCTTCCCTTACAACGCAAGTCGTTACCACGACTTGCGCTGGAGGGCGCTAAAGGATTAAAAATAGTTAATTTACTATCCCAACACCTTTCCTAGGGTCCACGGGGACTGGTGTGAGAATAGTAAATTATACTATTCGAAATCCGCACCCCCAACGCAAGTCGTGGTAATGACTTGCGTTGTAAGGGATGCGTGGTAAAGGGATGCGTTGTGACGGTACGCGTTGTACCGTCATACATCCATCTCAGGCCTGCCACCGCAGTGCCTGTGCGCAGTTTGCAAACTGCCATGTTCACCTGGCCAGTATACCCACTTGCCCGGCCTTACCCTCCCCTTTTCTTACACATAGGACACCCCTATGGTAGGCCCAAGGTATCCCCTGGGCAGGGCGCAGTGTATGTAAAAGGTAGGACATGTATTAGTGTGTTTAACATGTCTTGATAGTGGAATACTGCCAATTTCGTTTTTCACTATTGAAAGGCTATCTTGCCTATAGGACAGAATGGGGAATGCTGTGTAACATGGTTACCCACATATCTTCCCGTAGAAGTGAGATAGAAAATTGGAATCTGGTATCCCTGAACTCAGAATTTGATAACACTGTGTAGTAATCTGCTTGTTAAGTAATGCACCTTCTCTGCCCTTGTTCTTTGCCTGATGCTCTAACAATATGATGTCATTTGGAATGTGAGGTATGTTTGTACTAGTGAGATAGCAGTTGAAGAAGATGGGCTGAGCAGCCAGGAGACTGCTCCTGGTGGGGCGTATATTGAAACTTATTAAGCTGTAACTTGATGAATAAACTACTAACTACAAGAGCTGACATCAAGACTTCTTTGATTGTTACACACATCTTTTAGGAAGGATGGTTTTTAAATTCTGTGTATGAAAATAGCACTTTTAGGACGTGGCTATTTTCTTGGTCAACGTTTCTGTGTGCCACTGCTTGTTTGTGGATTGACTGTCTGGTTTGAGAATGACAGGGGCTGGGGTGGCTCCAGGAGTCTGGGTGAGTCAGCACTAGCCTGAATAGACCAATCTGCATTTGGAGTGGTGGGAGGAGTAGCACCTGGGCCTAAATAGAGCTGTGCCTGCCTTCCACAATGCTGGCTCTACCTCCCATGGTGCCCTGGCCCACACTGACAAAGGAAGAAGTTGTGCACTGGCAGAGTGCACCCAGAACTGGTTTGGGTTGGGTCCAGGACCCCTCACACATAGAGAACAAAGACTTTTGGGATACAAATATGAGAGCTGAGACCCCTGAACTTCAGACTACTTTGGAACCAAGGAGGAACCTTTGCTGAGGAGAAATGCTGAAGAGCTGAAGTAGAAGAGGTACCCTTGCTGTGTGTCTGGGGTTGGCCTGCCGTTGCTATTTCTGCCAAAGTTATTTTGCTGTGTGCTGAGTCCCCCTGCTTGACAAGGACTTTGCTGTGTGCTGTGTCCTAAAAAGGAAATTCTCCATGGGCCTGAGAAGAGGTCGCCTCCTGTTGTGGAAACACAGGGATATAAAAGTTTCCAAGACTACTTTGTGATTAAGAGTAATCCCTGCCAAAGAAGATCAGCTGAAGAGACTGAGGAGAAGTACTGCACTTGCTGTGTGTCTAGGGCTGGCCTGCAGTTTGCTGTTTCTACTGAGGAGAGGATCAAGGGACTTTGCTGGCTGCTGTGTCCCCTGGTTGAAGAAGGACCTTGCTGTGTTCTGTGTCCATCTGAAGAAAAGTCTCCAAGGGCCTGAGAAGAGCTGGCCTCCTGTTTCTGAAGTCCAAGTCACAAAAGGACTTTACCCCAGCTTCCCTGATTTCCTTGCTGGAAGTTCTGACCTGCCCTGAGCTGCCTGTAACTGTGTGGGAGGCCCTTGTTGCTGAGAGCTGGAAGAACGATGCAGCGGAGAAGCGTGATGTCGCCGCAGCAGTCGCCATTGCATTGCCAAGGAGGCGTGTCGCCGCTGCCGCTGTTTTCCGCCGCATCACCAGAGAAGCGTGTCACCAGAGCGTTGTATCGCTAAGAAAGCGTGCTGCCGCTGATCGCCATTGCATCACCGGAGAAGCGTGTAGCAGGGCCTGTCGCAGCTCAAGAAACCACTGATTTTCCTTCACGGACCTCGGACATGCATGCATCGCATCCACAGTGACGCATCGCACCAAAGACGCCATTTTATTGCATCGCACCGGATCGTCGCAACGCATCGAGGCGCCATCTGTCGCATCTCAACCGGAGCACAGGAAGGATTGACGCATTGCCTTCTCTGCGACCCTTTTGTTTGTTCTGCGTTACGCATTTAAGGTACTTTGAGAGAAAAGTGTCGCATTTACCATCTACAAGTTTATTTCTGCAACAACCCTTTTTTAAAGACATTCTACCGAGTATCTGTATGTTGGATTTTTGTCGTTTTGGTCTTGTTTAGTTTCGAAAGTGTGTATCCCACTTACCCTGACTAGAAGCAAGGGTCCCTATTTGGTCAGAGGTACCTACCTCTGCCAACTAGAGACTCCCATTTCTAACAGTGTCATCAATAAGGAAGGCCTTCATTATGAGTACCACAGAGTTTTATGCAGGGATACTATGATTCGGTCAGCATCCCTGCACCAAACTCGGTCAATTATGAGTTTTCCGGTGGAATAGGCAATGACTGCCCAAACTCAGTAACACTGGGTTCTTTCTGGGCAGTTTTCCCGATTCTGGGTGGAAACCGTGGACATTTCCCCCATGCTATAAAAAGGTGGAAAGTGTCACCTGGAGGGCTGGTGGAGGTGGGGGTGCAGGGCTAGCTTTGCAGTCTTGATAATTCCGGGCCTGGAGACATTTATAATTGTCGAGATGCGGAATTCCACCCAAAGTTATCACTGTTGGTGACATGCCACAACATGTAATGAGGTGCCCAAGATGTGTCTTCTAGCTTTTCAAATTAACGCTAGAGACAGCTTTGAAAAGAGTGAATGCTTTTGTCTTATACCAAACTCTGTCACGAGTAGCTAGTTCACAATATTAAGGGCACTTCTCAAACCTCTGTTGTTGTAATGTGTTGCTGTCATCTGTAAGTTGTGACATATGTGCCATACCTAACATTGTTATTCGCCCTATCCTGTCCATCAGAAGAGCAGATACGATGTTCCCCGGTAATACTGCCAATGTCCCCAGGAAATTCACAAAATAAATCCAGTAGGCGCTGTAGTCATCATCAAAGGTTATCTGACAACCCGTCTTGTTGTGAAGAAAGGTGCAGTTTATGAAGGTGCAATCAATTATTTTGAAATCTTCGAAATCTGTGTGAAGGGGAAAGAAAAAGAAAATCTCATCAGTCTTAATATCCAAAATCTAGACATATTGATAGACAGGTATACATACCATAAAATAGGAAAAGCAAGAAAATTAACTGTCATGGATGGCATTTAGAAACCACACATTGCTTACTGCAGTGACACTAAGCACACTATGAATGCTTCTGCACCTGAATTAGCATATGAAACCAAACTTATTGTATTGCAACATAGAAACAATTCGTAACAGGCTGTACCGTTGTGTTTGCCTATATGAATTTGAGAAGTAACATAAAAAGTAAAGCTAAGTTACATCAAATGATACACCTGAAGTCAGCACAGTAAGTGGACACAGGATTGGAAAAGGAAAAGGAGATGAAGAAAGATAATAAACAGGTCATGTTAGAAAAGTGGGCTACTAGAGCTATGGGCTAGCACTGGGAGATTGGCATAGATTCATTAAGAGCAGGATACAGGCTCAGAATACAAAATTACAATACAAGTTGTCTTGAAAAGCCTTAAGGGGACATGGGATCCAGTGGAAGTCTAGGAAACGTGCACTTGTGTAAGGCAGGAGTGGGCTGACTCAACCTGGAATGGGAAGGTCAGCAGAAGGGAGGCGGAGCTTTGTGGTGGCATTTCTAGCCATATCACACGTTTACTGCTTGCATTATGCCGCCTCACTAGACTGCCCTGTTCTGTACTACATCCTGCGCTATATCACTTAAAAAAGTGTTTGGGACTGGTGAATTATTTCTGGAATTACATATTTCAAGCAATTCGAATAAATATTTATGGTAGAAATTTGAGTTATAAATAAATCAAGGAATGCAACTATTTTTATTGAAGGATGTAGGATTTGTGCTTAGATTGGTTATAAATAAAATTATCACCATTCTGAAAGAAACGGTTATGCTCATTTAATAAAGATAGTTTACTATTATTGGGAGCAAGGGGGTGGCAATAAACCTGCTTTGCTCCTCATCTATTTTTGCAATCACTATCCCCACTCCCCTCTCATAATGTGCCAGAGTCTGAATCAATAAGGATAAATACATTTTGCCTGTTGCAAACATTCTTTTTTATTTTATAAGACTTTATTATTCTTTATATTAAGGATTGGTAGGTTTCCCTAGAAAATGTTAGCATTTTTCTTCTGTTAGTTAAAGCCTCTCTGGCTTTAGCATTACTCCCAATATGTTTAACATACTTAAAGCAGCTGTTTATTCGTTTTTTTGTATTACATTTGATCCATTACAGTCTTTGGGTTTAGTTTTCTATTACATACTTTTTCACTAATAAAGTATCAATTAACTTGCTGTTGAGAGTTGCCAGATTTAACACTCGGGCATCTCCAGGCCCACTCTTTTAGGCGTCCCCTCATAATTTTGGAAAGAACCAGAAAAAATTAAATAAATTGAGAACACAGCTATCCCGTAGCATGCCATTTGGAAGAAGTCCATAACAGCAATGACTCTGTGCCTTCCAATATAAGAGGTGGTCATAGGAAGCAGCAGCTAAGGATACTTTAATTGAAGTATATGTTAAATTTGAACAGCAAGATACCCACAGGACTTAATACTGAAGAAAAACTTTATGTACACCTGTGAATAACAAGCACTTTATTGTTTCCTCTCTAACGTCCTGAACCAGCTAGTGAAATGTGTATTGATGAATTTTGTTTTGTTTTTGTAATGCCTATATGTGTTCTAGCATTATGATGTTTTAGACTGTTTTTTGTGGCGACGCAAACAGATACATGTGTACATGTATCTATAGTTTGGAAATCATGTTGTTCACTCTGTTTGGAAATGTTCTAGAGCCCCATGTCAACTAACAGCTCTTGGCCTATCTAGAGGACAACAGTCTGCTGGGCTTATTGCAATCAGGCTCCCGACCATCGCACAGTACTGAGACTAATCTACTTGCAATAGTTGGTACTATTAGGCTATCTCTGGATGCTGGACATCCTGCCATGCTGGTTCTGCTTGATCTATCAGCAGCGCTTGATATCACCTCACACTCTATTCTGCAACATCTCTAGCAGTATGGTATCCAGGGATCTGCCCTCGACTGGTTATGGATTTCCTCAAATATAGGAAAAAACAGTTTCTATGGGTACATTCCACTCCAGCACCATCCATTTAGACAAGGGAGTCCCTCAGGGTTCCTCCCTGAGCCCTGGTCTTTTTACCATCTATGTAGCCCCCTAGGCCCAATTAGTTAAGTCTTTGTGTTTGACACAATTTCAAATGCAGATGACACTCAGTTGGTCATTTCTTTGGGCAGGTCATGGAGAATGCCATACCGAGATTCATCACATGCATGAGTGAGATTGCCTTCTAGATGTCTCTCAACTGTCTTCAACTTAATGGGGGCAAGACAGAGATTCTATTTTTTGGCAAAGCTCAGCTTCATTGGACATAGAATTGGTGGCTGGTATAACTTGGCCCCTCCCCTGTGCCCAGTTGAACCGCTAGAAACCTAGGCATACTCATAGATGACCAACTATCTGTGCAGGACCATATCACCTCCATAATTTGAACCTGTTTTGGCACCATGCGTCTCCTCCGGAAAATATTTCAGTGACTTCTGTGGAGCTCATGTAAAATTATTCATCAAGGCTCTAGTCCTCAGCCGCTTAGGCGATGGCAATGCCCTGTTCCTTGCCCGAAATGAATCCCTTTTATTGAAACCGTAAGTATCCAAAAAACAGCGGCCCATACGGTAAGAAACTTGCCTTCTAGGACTCCATCATCCCCCTACACTCAGAGCCAACTTTGGCTTCCCATTCGCAAGACCGCAGTATTCAAACTGCTTTGCCTGACCCATAAATCCTTGTCAAGCTCTGGTCCAAAGTACCTTCAGAACAGGCTCACTCCTTACGTCCAAAACAGAAGCTGTGATCAAGCAATCAATCTCTATTATGTCCACAGCGCATTCGCACTGCTAAACATGGGGGCAGAGCCTTTTTTTATTTTGGCCCATTCAACTGGAACAAGAAGAAATATCTAAATGTATGATGGCCCCTGTAGGTTATCTCACGCTGTTGGTGCACTTGGTGTGATGACCTAAAAAAATAAATATTAATAAACCTGAAAAAACGAATTGGATGTGCCATGTTTTGTTTTCTAGGCTGGGTGGATGGCAGATTTTGGTGTGTGCACAGTGGTGCATATATATATATATATATATATATATATATATATATATATATATATATATATATATATATATATATATATATATATATATATTGCGTTGGTCGTCACCAAATCGACAGAGATTATCTGCAAGATCCCAAATGACGAAGAGTCGACCCAGAAAGTGCTGGTGCAACAAGTTTATTCAATTAAAGCCAGCGCTGCCGCCATGACGCGTTTCGCCTTGGAGAAGGCTTGATCACATGACCCTTGGTGTGATGACCTAAAAAAATAAATATTAATAAACCTGAAAAACCGAATTGGATGTGCCATGTTTTGTTTTCTACGCTGGGTGGATGGCAGATTTGAAATGCGTTACTTACCTGTAACAGCAGTTATCCAGTATTGGTGTCTTTCATAGATTCACATGCCTGAATCATTCCCCGTCGCCGAGACGGGAGCCTCCGGTACATAAAAAAGTAATGTCCTAAGGACATACCTAGAGAATATAGGCCGAAGGGCCTCCCCTTTGGGGCCTTTCCACGTCCTTATGTAAAAAGGACCGAACTCTCATCGTTAGCCAATCAGCTCCGACCTCCCTCTAGAACCTTCCCGGGAGGAGCCTCAGTCCCTCAGATTTTCGTACGCACCCAGCTAGGGTGTCGCACTGTAGACATAGAGGTACGTGAGTCCTTACCGGGGAGGCGGGAGGGGTGCATGTGAATCTATGAAAGACACCAATACTGGATAACTGCTGTTACAGGTAAGTAACGCATTTCTTATCCAGTATTTGGGTGTCTTTCATAGATTCACATGCCTGAATCAGAGTAGTTAGCAGTTACACATGCATAGTGGTAAAGCACATTCCCACAACCAGCAGGCCTGCATAAATCACAGACAATGTGAGAGAAACATGGTAATATATAGTCATGCATATAGCAGAGATAAACAAAGACCATGAAGAATGTGCATACCTGGATGGCGGGACGAGGTAAGGCTCACCTTATTGGAAGAGATGGCGCAGCACCGCTTGTCCCACTGCAGCGTCCTTCTGCAGTTCGATGTCCAGGCAGTAGTGTCTGGAAAAGGTGTGCGGGGACTTCCAGGTCGCCGCACGGCAGATGTCCAGGATCGTCACTCCAGCGAAGAGCGCCGCTGACGTAGACATCGCTCTGGTAGAGTGGGCAGCCACTCGGTCCGTCAAAGGCCGTCCGGCCTGATCATGGCAGAAAGCAATCGCTGAAGAAATCCAGCGGGAGATGCTCTGTTTCGTCAAGGGCAACCCCATGCGCGGGTTGCTGTAGGCTACAAAGAGTTGAGAAGACTTTCTGACGTCTTTGGTCCTGTCCAAGTAGAATTTGAGACACCTTTTAAGGTCCAAGGAATGCAGCGCCCTTTCCGCTGCCGTGGAAGGGTTCGCAAAGAACGACTTGAGGACAATTGGTTCGTTCAGATGAAAGTCCGACGGCACCTTAGGGATGAATTTAGGGTTGGGCCTGAGTACCACTCGGTCGTGCCTGAATTGGAGATACGGTTCCTGAATAGACAGCGCCTGAAGTTCGCTGACCCGTCTGGCTGACGTCAGGGCTAGCAGGAGTGCCGTTTTCCAGGAAAGATGTTTGAGTGAGGCCCGGTGTATGGGCTCGAATGGGTGTTTCATGAGTTGGTTGAGCACCAAGTTCAACTGCCAGGTTGGAGGGACTTTCCGAGGCCTTGGAAAGGACCTGTAGAGCCCTTTCAGAAATTGCTTTATCAGTCGACTGGACCATAGGGAGGGTCCAGATGGGGTCCTGGTGAATCTTGAAATCGCAGCCAGATGAACCTTAATGGAGGCGTGAGCCAGCCCCGATTGAGCCAGGTGGAGGAGGTACGGTAGCAGCTGTACCGGGGTGACCCGGAGGGGGTGTAAGTCGTGTTCCGAACACCACAGGCAGAACCTCTTCCACTTCAGCGAGTAGGTTTTGTTCGTGCTGCCCGCCCTCGCTTTGGCTAGTACTGCCCTGCAGTCCTGCGGGATCTCTAGGTCTCCGAACTCTCGGTGCTCAGGAGCCAGGCCGATAAGTTGAGCGAACGGAGGTTCGGGTGGTGTACCTGGCCTCCGGACATCGTTAAGAGGTTCGGGTGTTGTTGCAGGTGAATCGGGGGCCTGATGGACAGGCGAAGCAGGTCCGAGAACCAATGTTGTCTCGGCCAGTACGGAGCAATCAGTATCAGGGTGCACGGTTCCGTCTTCATCTTCCGGAGGAGCCTCGGTATCAGCGGGAACGGAGGAAAAGCGTACGCAAACACGCTGAACCAGCCGATGGAAAAAGCATTTCCCAGTGACCCCCGTTGGGGATGCCAGCTTGCGTAGCTTTGGCATTTGGCGTTCCCTGCCGTCGCGAAGAGATCGATCCTCGGGGTCCCCCATTGCGAGAAGACGTGGGCTACCGTGTCGCCGTCCAGCTCCCATTCGTGGGAGAGAGAGGTCTGTCTGCTGAGGGCGTCCGCGATAGTGTTGTCCCTCCCGGGAACGTACTCCGCTTTGAGGGAGAGTCCGTGCGCCACCAACCAGTTCCAGATTTTCTGCGATTCTCTTGAGAGAGAGAGAGATCGCGTTCCCCCCTGTTTGTTCAGGTAGTGCATCGTCGTGGTGTTGTCTGTTTTGACGAGCACCGGGGAAGTGCCGATACGTGGCAGGAATGCCTGCAGAGCCAGATACACTGCTCTCAGTTCCAGTAGGTTGATGTGTAGTTGTTTCTCCTGGGCGTCCCATTTTCCGCTGACGCGAAGGTCCAACAGTACTGCTCCCCAGCCTTCCAGTGAGGCGTCTGTCGTGATGACCAGTGGTGCCGGTGGCAGGAGGAACTGCAAGCCGGCCGTCAGGTGAGTACGGTTTCTCCACCACAGAAGGGCCTTTGTGATGGCCGGTGTGATCGTGATAATGTCCTCGAAGGAGCCGGAACTCTGTTTCCATTGTCTCGCCAGCGCCTCCTGCAGGGGACGCATGCGGAGCCTGCAGTGTGGTATGAGGAGAATACATGAAGACATCATCCCTAGCAAGGAGGTGAATGTCCGTACCTTGATGCGAGGCTTCTTGGCCACCGCCGCGGCCAGGGACAGTATTTTGTTGGTCCTGTCCTCCGAGGGGAAAGCCTTCGCGCGCTTCATGTCTAGGGTAGCCCCTAGGAAGGTGATCCTCGTTGAAGGGGTAGTGCAGGATTTCTTGAGGTTGATCGTCAGACCCAGCTGTTGAAAAAGAGCGCTGCAGGCGTCGGATGAAGCCGTCGTGCCTTCCGGGGAAGGCGCCTTCACCAGCCAGTCGTCCAGGTAGGGGAACACCTGGTGACCCCTTTGCCGCAGGAAGGCTGCCACTGGCGCCAAGCACTTCGTGAAGATACGTGGTGCGGATTTGAGGCCGAAAGGCAAAACCTTGAACTGGTAATGTCTGCCCGCTATTTCGAACCGTAGGTACTTCCTGTGCCTTACGAGGATGGGGATATGGTAGTAGGCGTCCTGTAAGTCCAGGGAGACCATCGAGTCTCCTCTTTCCAGTGCTCCCAGGATCTCCTGGATTGTGACCATCCGGAAGGATTGACTCCGCAGGAAGGCGTTGAGCGCCCGGAGGTCTAAGATCGGCCTCCACTTGTCCCCTTTCTGTTGGACTAGGAAGAAGTGGGAATAAAAACCCTTCCCCTTCTGGGACTTTGGGACTCTTTCGATGGCTCCTTTGACCAACATGGCGGATACTTCCTGGAGAAGGAGGTGCAGGTGTTTGTGAGCACGCTTCAGCGGAGGAGTGTTGGGAGGGGTGTTGACCAGTTCGAGGGAATGTCCAAATTGAATTATTTGTAGTACCCACCGATCCGTAGTGATTTTTTGCCAATTTTTGAGGAAGTGGGTCAGTTTTCCCCCAATTCGAAAGGATTGAGACGGTGGTGGGACTGGCTGGAGTAAATGGTCACTGGCGGCCGCCAGCGCCCTTCTTGGCGGATTTGCCTCTGAAGGACGACCTCCCATAGGACGACTGACGGGACTGTTGTTTTTGCTGGGGCTGGTTCCTGTTGCTGTAGGAATAGGACGACCGATTTTGGTAGGAACCCCTGTAGGAGTACTGACCTCTGGAGCGGCCCCCCCGAAAGGATTGGTTCCGAGACTGGAGGGAGCCCAGAGCCCTCGCCGTATCGGTGTCTTTCTTGATGGCCTGGAGCGCTTCGTCTATCTTCTCTCCAAAGAGGAATTGACCATCGAACGGCATGTCCAGCACCTTAGATTGGACCTCCTGCCGAAAGGACGTTGCTTTGAGCCAGCCTTGGCGGCGGAGCACAGCAGCCCCGGCCAACTGGCGGAATCCCGTCATGGCTGCGTCGATGGCGCAGTCGATAATTTCTGCCGCAGAGTTTTGTCCTTCCGCTAGAAGAGCTTTCACCTCGTCCTGGACCGCGGCTGGCAGACTTTGTAGATAAGGAGCTATGTCTTCCCATAGCTGGCGGTTGTAGCGGCCAAGGAGGGCGATGGAATTCGCTACCTTGATGGTCATGGCGGACGTGGTAGAGAACCGTTTGCCTATGGTGTCCAGCTTCCTTCCTTCCTTGTCAGGGGGCGCGGACAGCGGCGAGGAAGGGTTGCGGGATTGTTTTTGGGCCGCCTGAGTCACAACCGAGTCCGGTTTGGGGTGGCCGGTCAGGCAGGCAGGTGCGGTGTTCGGGGCCTTATATTTCTTGTCTAGGCGCGGAACCACCGCAGGCACCGAAGCAGGCGTGAGCATCAGCTTCTTGCCCTGTTCCCACAGAAAGTCTATAAGTGGAATAGACTTGGCCAATTTCTGGCTGTGTTCCTTGAAATCATGGAGGAAGCATTCCGTTTCCGCGGATTCCACTGCCATGTGAAACCTCTTTGCAGCTCTGTCCACCAGTTTGTGGAAACCTCCCACGTCCGCCGCCTCAGAGTGGCGCGGTCGCGGGGATGCCGGGGTAGACGAATGGTGTGATGACGCAGCATCGGCATCGTCGTCTCTGGGGTCCGAGGCGGCGTCTTGCACCTCGCCTTCCTCTAAGTCCGTCTCCTCCTCCTCGCTTTCCGATGAGTCCTCCGCCTGAGTTTGCGGTCGAGTGCGAGGATGGGGTTGGTTCCGAGGACGGGCCTGGGGAGCGGAAGGTTGCGAGGCCGATGGTTGCGCTTGGGTGACTGGCACCTGGGTGCCGCTGTCGGCGTCCGGGAACCGTTGTTTATAGTCCTGCACCAGGGATTTCAAATCGTTGACCAGAGACAGTGGCAAACAGATCATCGGGGTGTTCACCGTGTCGACGTTCAGGGAGCGCCCTTGATATATAAGTTCGTCCCGGATCTCGTGGACGTCCTGGTGTTCCTCGTGATCCCCCTGTTCTTCGTCTGACTCCTCACTCTGGAGTGTCTCCTGTTCTTGCTCGGGTGCCAACTCCACCGTTGGGTGAACCGAGGGCGTTGGAATCGAGTGAATAGAGACTTCGACCAATCTCGATTCTTTCCAAGATGGCGCCGGGGTCTCTTCCGACGACGTGCGTGAAGATGGCGCGCCCGCCGTGTGTGTTGGTGACTTGGGCACCTC
Source organism: Lissotriton vulgaris (assembly GCF_964263255.1). NCBI lineage: Eukaryota > Metazoa > Chordata > Amphibia > Caudata > Salamandridae > Lissotriton > Lissotriton vulgaris. The sequence continues at coordinate 512,977,560 of NC_141689.1, forward strand.
CGTTAGGGTCGATGGCATCAAATTTTGCGGGGATAAGAGTTTCGCCGTCTTACTGGTGGTAGGGCCTTGGACTTGAGATATCGTTGTCGAAGGCGTGCCTTTTGAACTTGACCTCGACCGTTTAGGTGACGATCCTTCGGTATGAGATGTTTTCGGCGAAGGCGTACCTGTAGATTTAGACCTCTTAGGTGACGAAGACTTTGTATTCGTACCGGATGAAGGTTTCAGAGGAATGGTCGAGGAGACCGGTGCGCCTGAGGACGCAGTGGTGGTCGTCGTGGCCGTCGCGGAGGGCGATGAGGCCGTAGTGGTCGACACAGTGGTCGTGACCGAGGTAGTCCGCTTAGTAGATGGAGCGGGCTTCTTGAACCTCTGGCCATCCTTAACAGACACGGAGGAGGTGGTGGAACGTGCCTCCGAAGGTTTCCTGTGCGCCTTCTTAGGAGGAGTGTCTGTCTCTCCAGGGGACTGCACCCTGGGTCTCTTCTTGGAGACTTTGGAGGTCGCGGAGACACTACCCTCGGAAGATTCCAGAGTGTCTCGGACCTTAAGCCTGTCGAGCCATTCGCGGAGGCGAGTTTCCCTTTCCTTAACAGTCTTCTTTGGGAAGGCTCTACACACCCTACACTTGTCAGTGACGTGGTCAGGGTACAGGCAATATAAGCACAGGTCGTGCTTGTCCTCCGCTTGAATCCGTTGCTTGCCGCAGGAGGAACAGGCCCTTAGAAGGGCTTTCTTCTGCGAGTCCGCCATGGACGAAGCTTTCTTATCAGATTCCGACATGTAGTCGAAGATAGGATATATATCCTTTCCGTACAAAGTGTACTTCAGCGAAGTTTGAGACTTCGAAGCCAGGAAAACCTGAAGAGCTCAGGTTGGAGACTCCCTAGCACAACGTGCGGTAGAAAATCTGAGGGACTGAGGCTCCTCCCGGGAAGGTTCTAGAGGGAGGTCGGAGCTGATTGGCTAACGATGAGAGTTCGGTCCTTTTTACATAAGGACGTGGAAAGGCCCCAAAGGGGAGGCCCTTCGGCCTATATTCTCTAGGTATGTCCTTAGGACATTACTTTTTTATGTACCGGAGGCTCCCGTCTCGGCGACGGGGAATGATTCAGGCATGTGAATCTATGAAAGACACCCAAATACTGGATAATGGTGTGTGCACAGTGGTGCATATATATATATATATATATATATATATATATATATATATATATATATATATATATATATATATATATATATATATATTCACTGAAAAAACCATAGGTTTCACAATCGTTGTAGTTAGGAATTAGCATTTAAAAAACATTTGAAATTCACAAAAAAAACATAGGTTTCACAATTGTTATAGTTAGGAATTAGAATTTAAAAAACATTTGAAATTCACTAAAAAAAACATAGGTTTCACAATTGTTATAGTTAGGAATTACATTTAAAAAACCTTTGAAATTCACTGAAAAAAACATAGGTTTCAAATTTGTTATAGTTAGGAATTAGCATTTAAAAAACCTTTGAAATTCACTGAAAAAACCATAGGTTTCACACCAGTTATAGTTAGCTGAACATTTTACTCATACAAAACCATTGAAATTTCCACGTTATAGTTAGTTGGACTCACTATAACTTGCGCGCCCGCGATCCACTGCTGATGATGTCACATATTACATCATTCATGACATGGTCAGTGACATCACTGATGACATCACTGATGACATCTCAAATGACATCACTGATATATATTTGATATATATATATTCAAACTGTTTTTCGCGATGTCCTCTGCCTTTATGGCGGCGGGCTACCGGCAAGGTCACAAACCTTCAATATCCAGAACCATGCAATCCTTTCTTCCAAAGAATGCGCCGAGCCCGAATTTCATTAAAGCGAGCTTTATTTCATTCACAGAGCTGTGGCAAACACTTCCCGACGCGTTTCGGAACACAAAGTTCCATGGTCACGGGTCAACCAGGTGTTCTACAATGACATTGTAGAACACCTGGTTGACCCGAGACCAAGGAACTTTGTGTTCCGAAATAATTTCCCATTCATTTCTATGGGCCAGGAGGCCCATAGGAAGGAATGGGAAGTTATTCTCAATTTGCGATTCTCAATTTGCTAATCGCAAATTGAGAATAATTTCAAGGGTGCAAGGGTGTCTTACTGCTGCACAACTCAAATTTACATGTGAGCGCATACGGCACACATATATGCCCTAAGGGCATGTATGAGCGCCACATGGCACCTTTACAAATGCCAAAAAGTGCATTTGTAAAAGAATTCGCAAATTACCACCAACTACATGTTGGTGGTAATTTGCAATTTCTTAGTGTAAATTCGCAAAACGTAATTGCTTCTTACATAGCATTTAAGGAATCTCAAAATTTGCGATTCCTTAATATTGCGATGCGTTTTAGATGATACATTGCATTTACCGATTTTTTTGTCTCAAACGCTGCTTTTTACAGAATCACGTTTGTGACAAAAAAATCGTTTGATACATCTGCCCCTTACTGCTCAAAGAAAGAAACTGCTGCCTGCATGGGCGGGGCGACATTTGTGATCATGGGCAAGCTTGTCCTGTGCAGACCTGCATGTCTTCGACGGAAAAATTATCTGCTTACATAAGCAGCAAAAAGTGCCATATAAAGATAAGCAGGGCCGTTATCTGCTTTAGCACTCAGTACCTGGGCAGACACAATACCTCCAGGTTATAATGAGGAAGAAGCCCCTAAAGAATTGACTAGCTGTGCAGCACAAGTTAACTCTGCCTGAGTAATCCTTCATGGATGCATAGATCTGAGGTGCCTCCACCTGCCTGTATTACCCATGCTGTACTCTGCATTTCTCCTCCCCCGGCTGAACTCCTTGCAAAGTCTGCAGATGACATACTTTGCAGAGATTTCTTTGCTGGCTGACTTTATGTAAAATAATTGCTTTACCAAAGTATCTTTGGCAGGCAGAGGTGGCTGAGATGGTGCCACACCACCAGGCTGCTCATCACAATCTGAAGAAGTCATTTTTCTATGCCAAAACAAAAAGGCGCATAGAGCAATCCAACAAGGTCTTCCCACAGCAAACTCCAATAGGAAAAAAAACAAAAGAATGGATACTACCTTTTGCAAATAAAGACATATCAACCAATCACAACTCTTCCTTTGGGTGTGTTTCCTCTACCTGACTCTTCACAACTCCTGAAAACGTCTCAAGAGATTGTAACAAATGATTGCTTAATATATTGACTAAAACAATTCATGATATTTCTATCTTAATCAACACCTCTAATGTTTTCCTTAGTTCAGAATAACAAGAACACTTTTTTTAGGGGAGGGGGTACATGTCCCCCTTCCTCTGCCGTATTTGGCTCCAGGGACCCCTTCTGCCGGGGACCAGCCATATTGTTCATGGGGAAGGGGACATGTAGCCCCCACTCTCCAGGGACCTCTGCTAAATATATGGGGGGACATGCAGAACCTCTCCCAATACTGATTTCTTGCCCCAGGACCCCCATCTCCTGGGGGCCAGCCATAATATAAAGGTGCATATAGCCCCCCTCCCTGGACCCCATCCCTCGGGCCTTTATAATTAATAACGGAGGAGATCGTTTTCAGCCCCAGGTACATATCCCCCGGGGTCAGGCTAATTTTCAAATGGGGAGAGGGGCACACAGCCCCCTTCCCCAGACAACATCGGCCCCACAAAGCTCACCCCCCAGTGCCGTGCCAATTAGAAATGGAGAAGGGGCAGCGCAGCCCTCCCTTCCTGAACCCATCCTTTGGGCCTGGCCAATAAACAGTGGGTGCCCAGGAGCCCACCGAGGGCACCCACTTTACCAATGTCGAGGGTTGCAGGGGGAACCCCAATGCCCCTACAGCCACAGCTGTCTCCCCATCTCCAGCAGGAGCTGGCATTGCTGCCGCCCCCAAGGAGCACCTAAAAATGGGGGGTTCCTATGTATCTCTGGTTGATTGCTAATGTGAAATCTAAGGCCGAGTTCCGGCCAAATTTCGCCAACCACTGTGTTGCACAGTTTCTTCTCACACGCAGCTTGGCAATGGTAAGTTGGCAAGTGCAAATGAGATTTGGTGTCCCCTAATTCGATTTTTGGGTGCTAGAAAGATTCCCCCAAAGCGAGCCGTCTCGACAGTTCGCGGTCAGAAAGCTGCTTCTTGTGTCTACTTGAGCGCCAGCAGAATCAGCTCAAGTAGCAGCACCCTCTGGAGTTTTGGAAATGCTCCCACTTAGCGAGGGAAAAAACAGGTATCCCTGCCTGTGCTGCAGTGGGCAGGGAAACCGATCCTGGGTCCTGGGGTTTAAGGTAGTTAAATGCAGCCCAGCTGCTTTTCTTTTTTTTAATCCGGCTAGAGACTCGCCGGATCACTGCATTATTTTGCCATTTTCTTTCTTTGTTGGCCCCGGGCAGTCCCTCTGAATTACCCCCATGGGGCTTTGGGTGTCAGGATAACCCTACCCTGATCCATATAACTTTCTTTTTTAGAACTTCTGGTTAAAGCTCCCGCCAAGCCACAGCAAACAGCTATGTCCTGGGACTGTGCACCCCGGGACAAAGCAGGAGCTGGCCCTGGGGTGTTACCAAGGTCCATTATGTGCTCAAGGAGGGGGTTTGTGTGGTCCCCCTCCTTTGTTGTTGTAGGGCCTGGCTGAAGGAGGTGCCAGTCCTCATGACCGAGAAGGGCCCCCTCCCATTTACAAAAAATTAAAAAGCCCTAGGGAGGTGGCGGTGCCCTAGGCATGTGTGGTCCACGAGAACCCCCGATTTACTTTTTCAATGTGGCCCAGGTGAGGTGGTGGTCCCCTGGGTGGAACGGGAGGCCCCCCCTTTAAAAACTCCCTGGGGCCCTTTAAAAACTCCCTGGGGCCCTTTAAAAACTCCCTGGGGCCCAGGTCCCTGGGGCATTTATAAGTCCCAGGAGGGGGGGTCCATGTGGCCCCCCCCCCCTTTAAGTAGCACATGTCCGAGGAGCCTGCGGTTCTTTTTTAAAAAATGTTTGGTGTGAGCCGTGGCTCCAGCGAGGCTCCCACTGAATTTATTTATTTTGTAAAAGAACGTTATTTTGCCCTGAGGGATCCCTCCCCCTCCCCCAAAAGGCCTAGGGAGGTCAGGGTATTTCTGCGACATTCAGCAGTAGGGTTTACAATCATTGTATAATATCAATTCTCCAAGAAGGAAATATGCCAACCTAGTATGGACCCCTTTATGCATAGGATCATGAGGCACTTAAACATGATGAAATGATCCATTGTATCAAATGATGTCATCAGGATCAGTGCAGCTCTATTTTCCTCATTGGGCGCAGCTCATGAAGTGTGAGTGCCATAGCTGACTCCATCCGTCCGCCAGGCCTGAAGTCTAGATGCCATTCAACTGGGCAACCTCCTATTTCTAGCCTCTTCACTAAGAGCTGGCAGATAGCTGATGGGTCTGTAGCTCTCACTCGTAAAACTATCTAAGTTACATTTCTTTAAAAGAGACCTTAACTATTCTTTCTTCCAATTCAATGGAAGGGTACCTGTATTTAAAGGCGGGTTTACTATCCGTGTCCCTTAAGGAGCAACACACATGTATGTAAAGGGGAAATAGGAACCGTGTCATCTGGAAACCCTGACTTCTTTTCCGGAATACGTTTCCATATCTCCTCCTCTCTCGCCTCTTGGAAAGAGGCCCAGATCAAGGATGTCTCAGCATCTGATCCCGATCTGATTTGATTTTATCATACATTTTCTGAATCCTTATAGGGATGTACCTTCGCACTTCATTACAGACCTCCTGGGAGGGTCTTAATGTACCCGGAATGTAATTTGGTTGAATTAACATTTTTAAACACTTTATTAGCTATACTCTTGGAATTTAAAGTACAAGTAACCATATATTTCGATTTTGATTCATTCCACTATATTCTCTTTTAATAACATTTAAATATGTTGTTTATAGCTGGCTAATTCCTTGCCTTTATAGCCAGCTTCCATTTCCTCTACAATTTCCTTGTTGCAAACCATCTGTACCTACTTTTTTGTGGCCTTACTCTGATAATTCCTACTGTCGTTCGTCGGTGCCTCTTCATCTAGTGTTGTTTGGAGCTCTTTATTAAATATGCCCAAAGCCCGAGTGACAGCTCAGTACTTCCTCTAACCAATATTCATATTGACGTCTTCCAAGGCTGTGTCAATTTTTACGGCAAATGGATTTGTTTACATCTTATAATAAAACAAATGTAATTACATGATGATCAGTCAACAGACGGGCCCAAAGGCTCATTCTTAAATTAGGCATTCTAGGGCCCACATTTCATATTTGGTATTTCCTTTTACATGTGTAGCTCACGAAATATACTAAATCAAACCACAGGTTCAATTGTGTCTACATACGAAGCGCTAAGAAGTGTGCAATTTCCTGCTGACAATTTCGAGAATCCCCACTGCTTTTACCACTGACAGTTTGAGATACTACTGAGCTACAGATAGCTACAGATTGCAAGGTCACAATTTAAGAAATATAACTTCTAGATTTTCTTTAGAGGGACTTACTTTGCTACAAGAAACTCTTCTTATCCATGGGGACACTAGCAGCATTTATAATGCCCTTACCATTGAGGCTCACTCACTTGCAAGTAATTTTCCTTACCGGTACTGAAGAAAAAGGAGTCAATGAAAGTGCAGTTCTTGAAGTAGGTGTCCAGCGACGTAACATACTCAAAGTGGCAGTTATCAAAAAGAGAATTTTCAAAGGTGGCTGATTTAAATTTCATATTCACAAACCTGTAAAAAACGAAAATCATTGTGTTAGAGTAACTCTCTGCATTCAACCTTATGTGTGTTCTTCCTTCCATGACAGAAATTAGGTTTTATAATTGTGATAAAGGCGATTAAGAAAACATGACAGAATGTTATCCTTGTACTTTATGACCAGTAGGTAAGGTTACCCCAGAAAGCAGGACAGGACATATTGAACGAATGACCCGTGGCCATTGTCTTGTGTCTAGTCTTCAGTTGGTAGCTCAGTAGGAATTATCTATCTCTCTGTACTCTCCACTACCCTAATTGAGCTATCTCAGATGCCTGTATATGTCTTGAATGACCTTCCAAGGACTAGGCCAAATAAATAGAAGAGAAGCATTTTAGTCAGTCAAAATGAGCATATGTATACCAATGGTCAGCTGCAAGTGATGCTTTGTCTATTATACTTATCTTAATCGTTCCAAACTAGATCATACAAATCTGACTTTTTTTAAATTATGAGTCCATTTGCCATAATGTTAGTTTTTTGCATTTTAATCACCCACATCTCAATCATGCCTATACTATTATCCTTGCTATTTATAGAGGCCTTGATATCCGACATTTTCTCAAGTGCTGGTCGAAGAGTTTATAATACTATATCTAAAGCTTTACCAACTGACTCCGATAACAATGCCTTGGGCAATTTTCCAAATCATATATTTACTGGCAAAACAACACATTTGGTGAATTTGTGTAATAACAACACTATGGGGGCCATTATGATGTCAGGAGGATTGCCCCCGCCAGGCTGGCGGTAGCCACAGCCGGCCTGGTGTGGGCAATCCGCCCGACATCATCACCAGAATTCCCCCCGCCATATTAGGATGGCGGGGGGGACCACGGCGGACGGAAAGACCGTCCGCCGATTTTCCGCCCCGATCGCCTTTGCGGCCGGGGCGGAAAAGGAATAATATGGTGGCGGTGTCTAATAGACACCGCCAGACATATTATGATGGGCCAAAGGAGATGGGGTGAAGGCATGCAGTCTTCACTCTGGGGGCCCCTTGTGGGCCCCCAGAGTGAAGGTGAGTAGTGGGGTGCACATGGGGGGTACCCCCCAGCATTTGCACATGGGGGGTACCCCCCAGCATTTGCATACAAGAAGCAGCAGGCACCGCGGGGTGCCTGCCGCTTCTTGTATGCAAATGCATACATTCATTTTTGACATTGTGGCAGGCGGTGCAGAGAGCACCGCCCGCCACAATAGTAAAACTGAGGGATGCGCCCGCCACTGTGGCGGGCGCATCCTAATTCCAACATCAGGACCCCCGCCCTTATGGCGGGCGGTCCCTAGTCTCGATAGGATGGCGGGCGGACTTAGTCCGCCAGTCATCCTAATGACCCCCAATGTATCACCTTAAAGAAATTACACATCAAAAGTATCCTCTTCCAGCTTGCATGGATAAAAATCCCACCTATCTGCCTTAAACATTAGAACAAGTGGAATGGCCAACTTCAAGAATAATGTTGGGCAAATTTGCTGCTGTAAGCAATAGAGGGCAATTTTTTCTTTAATCCCCTTGTGATTAAAACAGCCACCATCTCATCTACAATGGTGCCTGTGATGATAGTAACTGTGGTAACAATGGCTTTCCATAGAGGCAGTCATGCTATAAACAGCATGTTTGCTTCTCTTCATGAAGTCTTCAAACCACCCAAAACACAAGTAGTAAGGTGCTCACAAAGAGCAACAAATCAAGTACAGCGAGGTACAATACTAGCCAGGCATGTTGTGTAATAAAAGTAAATACTATGCATAGGGTTCAAAAAGAGGTAGGATTCTAGCAGAGGCCTGGAGAGTAATGTCAGGGGAGAAAGGATGGTATAACATTTTCAAACTCTGGACCTTATTTATGAGGTCTTGTCACTCTTACACCGCTGGTACGTGCCTTTTTGTGATGCACCAGCGGTGTAAAAAATTTGCCATGTTGCGTCATATTTACAAAGTGACTTATCTAGGGAGATGCGTCACTTTGTAAACCCCTGCGCCACATAATGCCTGCGTGAGGTATAATGTATGCAGGGGGGTGTTCCGATGCAAGAAACGGTAGTAGAAGTGACGGAGTAAAATCTATGAGATTTCACTGCGCCACTTCTAGGACTCAACTGCGTAAATATCTTACTCATGCCTCATGTAAGAATGATGCAGGCACATTTAACATAAGACTTGCCCATGTGTAATGTCCCATTGCTAGTGTTGCGTCAGGTTTGTGACACACTCCCGCAATGCAACATTTTTGCACCTACAGATATGTCAGAAATACTGACATATCTGTAACTCCTTGCGACATGATGCGTCTTACTGTATATATGACGTATCATTGGTATTGCAAGAAGGGCGCGATGAAAAGTGATGCATCCCTGTTTTCTCGCAGCGATGCGTCACTTTTCATAAATGAGGCCCTCTGTTCCTGAAAGCAGGTGTTATGCTGAGAACCATTAAGAAAAATGTGGCCCTTTTAGATAGAAATGACAATTTTACATACAAACTGACTCCAAGATATAAATCAGAAAACTTCCTTAAGATAATTTTTGCAACAAATTCTTTCATACCCTTTCTATTTGTATTCAAAGGTTGAGATTATTTCTTAAAAATGTAACTATCACACATTGGATCTTATATAATTGTAGCAAAATCCACAACATTTCACAACCATTAAATACCTTTTAAAACTGAATAGTAAATGTTGATTGTGTTTGATACAATCATGTTATTTCATTACCACTTAACTAAGAATCGGATTTCTAAAAGCTGCAACATATTTGCCTTATTAGCAAATTATTCAAAAATCTCTTAAATAATTTAAAAACATTCTGTCTACTTATTACAAGGCTATACATATCATTTATAGTTTTTTTAAATGAAGGATTCAAAAATGTTTTACATTTTAAAAAATCCACTTATGTCCATTAAAAATTTGCAAAAATAGATGTTAGGCTTGATTCGTACAATGTCATAAATAACATGTGTAAATGAGTAACAAACTTATACTCAAAAATACCCTTACTACTGAAATCCCACTCAAAGTATTGCCCATGCCACTTTTTAACCGTGTAACTGTTTCACAAAGAGACTGCAACTTTTTTTGGTAGTTTATTAATTTATAATAACTGATTAAACTATTGTTGAACTTATCCTGACTACTATGTTTTTAAAGACAATTCCCACCTTTCACCAGTTAAATCATACAATTGAATGTCCTGTAAATATGTTTCTCACACCACTAGATAAAAAGAGCAAAATGTATGTGTTCTTGCTTCCCTAAATATATATATACATATATATATATATTTTACAACTTTATTTTTGATTTTCTGTGCAATTAAAAAACAATACTGACAGATGGGAAAAAAGGTCATCAACGCAAGATGTACTATCAATATTAAGCATGGAGGTACAACAATGGTTAATGAATCTCGCAGAAGGTTGCTCAAGAAGAAATGTACATTCACATCAACAGTGACAATCCAATAAGTACATAAGGCAAACCCTTTTAGAATTCCAGTCTCAGACAGAAGGTGGGAAAGCGTTTCTTACGTGCCAGAACCAGAACTCGCATGAGACAGCGTGTGGGTTTGATCTTCTACATCAAGATCCAGCTTATAATATTTCAGCTATGGGGACCAAATTTTCCTAAATTTACACGGGCAGCCCCTCGCCTTATAAACCACTTTCTCCGCAGCCATATATAGATCCATACTGGACTTCCACTCCGTAAGTGTAGGAATGCGTTGTGCACCCCAATGCTTGGCTATGTCCCTTCACCACCAACCCAAGATTAGCAAGTAGGAGCGCATAACGTGTCAGGTCAATATCTGTGGGAATTCCTAATAGTAGGAATTTCACATCCATCCCAATGTTTGCTCCGAGTATTCTGCTTAGTTCTTCCACTATTGTGTGCCAGTAGGGCTGGATGTGACCGCATTCCCAGACAGTGTGAATGGGCGTGCCTTGTTCCGCAAGGCTTCTAAGGCATGCAGGGTCCTCCACCCTCCCCATCTTGTGTAATCGTTCCCTATCATAGTAGACCCTATGTAGGATTTTGTATTGAATAAGACGCAATCTTAATTTGATCGCCGCCTCACGTGGGTGCATGAGGGCCGCTTCCCAGTCTATATCTTCAAGGGGCACTGTGGTGAGTTCCCACTTTGCATGAAGTGGGCCAAGATTGTCCGGCATGCTATTGAGTTACGTTTAGTTTGTAAAAGATATCGCCTGAGTCACGATCACCCTCAAGGGGGGCGTATTCTGTCAGTGTCACGTCGTCAAGCCTAAGATATGTGTAATTCTGGGAACTGTGAAGTTGATATTTGGATTGAAGGAAAGAGAAAGAAGCCAGAGAGCCTCTCTCTAGGAGGTCTCCTATCTTCGAAATTCCAATGAGTTCCCATTTCTTGAAACCCCTCAGCTTCTTGATCTCAGGCAGACTACTCCCTTCCCATAAGGGGGTCTCCCGTGTAGGTTCCCCTCCCATCTCATCAATTTTCCAGCAGTTTTCCAGGCTTCTCTTAGCCGTTGCGTGGCGGGAAGGAGTTGTGCCTTTCCAGCACACCCATATAAGTAGTGCAGTTGGGAACGTTCATGGAACTGGAGCCTTTCCAGCCTATATGCCGGGTGGCCCCTGGTGCATGATTTCATCAATTAATATTGATAAGGTGGGCCGCCGTATCATAGGTTCTGATATCCGGTACGGCCAACCCTCCGTTGCAGGGATTGCATTGTAGGGTCTGCAATGCTATCCGTGGATGAGCACCATCCCATAAAAAGAGGCGCACCTCACTATCAATAGAAGAAAGAATATTATCAGGTAGTTTGTGATATATGTTCTGGAGAATGTAAAGAATCAGAGGGAGCATCACCATCTTGTACATGGCGGCTCTTCCCATGATAGTCAGAGGAAACTTCCTCCACCGCTTCCCATCTGTCTGAAAATTAAGTAACACTCGCCTTATATTGCGATCCAGGTGAAGCACAGAGTTGGTGGTATTATAAAGGCCCAGATAAAGAAATCCCTCCTTGGCCAGTCGCAGGCAGCTGGGATAAGTGTAAGATTCTGGATCGCCACTTAATAGATTGAGGGGGGACTTAGTCCAGTTAATCTTGCAGCCGGCATAACTTGCATATTCCTCAAAGATTTGTAAAAGAAGTGGGAGCGTTTCCGCAGGTGCGTGACATAGAGCAGAATATCATCCGCATATAATGATATGCGTTCCTTCTCCGGGGAACAGGAATCGGCTAGGAAGCCACCCAGGTCAGGTCAGGAATGAACCAAACATGCCAGGGGCTCCAGTATGAGGGCCAACAATAATGGAGATAGGGGTCATTCTTCTCTGGTGCTGCGTTGTATCGGCCAACTAGCGGATCGAGTGCCATTGACCCGGACTCGCGCCTCGGGCATGTTATATAGCAACGCCAGCCACTCTAGGAAAACCGGGCCGAAGCCCATGGTTTCCAGAGTTCGCTACATAAAGGGTCAGTTATTCGTGTCAAACGCTTTCTCCTCGTCAAGTGAGAGAAGCAAATGGGGACTGTCGCGACCCTGTACTGTGTCAATCCAGTTAGCTAGGCGGCATAGATTGAGACGGGTAGCACGCTTAGGCATAAAGCCAAATTGGTCTTTGTGCACCAACAGAAGAATCACTTTTAACAGGCGATGCACAAGAATCGTGGCCAGGATTTTAGTTTCAAGATTAAGAAGGGATATGGGGCGATAGAATCCACAATCCTCTGGGGGTTTCCCTTCTTTGTGGATGATCACCACTGTGGCTAGCCGAAGGTCTTGTGGGAGACACCGCCGTTCCTTTGATTCTAGGAACATCTTAAGGAGGTGGGGCGCCAACAATGCAGTGTTCATTTTGAAAAATTCACTTGGCAGGCCATTAGGGCCCGTAGTCTTACCTGCCTTCTGTTGGCCTATGGCCTCATTAACCTCCCCCAGTGTCAGGTCACCCACCAGGCTATCTCGTCTTCAAATGTCAGGGTGGGCATGTCAATACCTTGAAGATATTGGCGTAGCTGAGAGTCTCCCGCTTGGGTGAGGGCCTCGTAGAGAGCCCTGTAATATCGCTCACAAGCTCCCGCAAAACTTTCCAGCGTGGTATGGACAACCTCTTGTTCTTTTATAGACAATACCCATCCTGACTCAAGTTCCTTCCGCCCCAGCCACGCTAACAGTTTCCCCGCCCGGTCTCCAGTTTCGTAAAGTCGATGCTGGGATGCTAGTTGGTGCGTTTTCACCTCATCAGTCGCAAGCGCTAAGTACTCTCGCCTGGTGATCTCAAGCTGCCGCAGATCCTCTGTAGTCATTCTGTCCTGGCTAGCCCCTTCTAAGGCTAGGAGTGTTAATTCTAACTCTTCAAGCTGCTGAGTCGCACGTTTCCTTTTATGGGCAAGTATATTTTGCGCCCGGTCACACAGTACCGCCTTGTAAGTCTCCCACAAAGTGACCGCGGATGGGACAGAACCTTAATTTTCAGTCAAATACAGCTGAGAGTCGACACCGAGCTCCTCAGCAACTGTCTCATCTCGCAGTTCCCAAACTTTAAGCCTCCATTGTGGAAGCCATTGACCACCTCCACCACTGAGAATGGTTTGATATGCCCCTAGCCAGATAATCTATGTCGTCCACTCGTTGTATCTCCCCCTGCGGGGCGAGAAGATAGTCTAAGCAGGAGAACACCTTGTGGGCACTGGAAAAATAAGAATACGTCCGCCAAAGCGGATGATGGCGCCGCCACAGGTCAGACAGTCCTAGCGACTCTAAAAATCAGGCCAGAGGTGTGATATTGGGGGCGTCCACTCGAGTTAAGGAGCGGTCCAGCAGGTGATTCAATACATCATTGAAGTCTCCTCCAAGGATATGTATGGTGGGGCCAGAGTGCAAGAGGAGCTCAGTCAATTTATTGAAAATGAATTGTTGGAGCCGAGGATCCCTAAAGATATTTGCCTTGGAAAAACAACGGCTAAAAGAAAACTAAGGGAAAGAAGTGAGAGCCAAGCTCAATGACGTGAGTGACAGCAAGTTTTCTGCTGTCACTAAGGGGCTCATTATGATGGTGGGCGGACATCAGTCCGTCCACCACTATAACGGTGATGGGAACGACCATCAGATGTGCAGCGGTCCCACCAGCCCATAAAGGATGCGCCCGCCATATTGGCTGGTGCATCTTGCCCTTTTACCATTGTGGACAGTGCTGCTGGCTGCAGCACTGTCTGCAATGGTTTTAGGGCAGTCACAGCATTTCCCTGCACCAGATGGCAGGCACCATGAGGTGCCAGTCACCTGGTGCAAGGAACTGCAGGGGGGTACCATGGATACCAAGTGCACCCACACCCCACCAGGGGCCCACAACGGGCCCCCAAAGCCAATCCCGGCCAGCCTTTCCATGGCGGCATCGCCACCATGGAAAGGCCTGTACCCACCCACATCATAATATGGCCGGCGGTGCCTGCTAGGCACCGCCACCATATTACTAGCCCAGCTCTGCCCGGCCGGCAATCGTAACAATTGCCGACCAGCGGAAAAGAGACGGACAGACTTTGCGTCCGCCGCAATACCCACCGCCATCAAAATATGGCGGGGGGGTTATTTCTCGTTACGCGCCTCGTAATTAACCCCTAAGTTTCTGTCAGCTCTACCAGTGTCATTTACTTCATACCACTACTGTTAGGCAAAGGCTACAAATGAATATTCCCATTTTTGGGCATATCTTCCTACAACAATAGTTGAAGAAAATGGGTTTTGAAAAGTTGTTCAGCTGTTTGATTGAAAGGCGGAATACCAACCAAAGAAGGGAAATATTAAAAAGTGCAATACTAATTAGAGAATGTGATTTTAAAAGCATTATGTCTTTGAATATCAGAACAAAAATAAATATGCAATTTTTCTAAACTAAAAAAAAAATCTAAATTGTTCAGACCCATCGTTGATGAATTTTCCATTGTAGTGTATCTGGTTTTCCAATGTAAAGTTAAAGTTGAAGTTTGTGACGTTTTCGCCCTGAAATCGCAGCCCCTTGGAAGCATATTCATCGGCTTGTAGGTGCTTGATGACATCTGGGAACCAGACGGACAAACCATAATAACTGTGAAGAGAAGACAAGTATTATAGGGACTATCAATCTGCAGTACAATTTTCAACAACCATGTTTGATGATAACATTTGTACATGTAGAGTCACCAACTAAGGATGGATAAATGCTTGAGCTTTGGGCATATACAATGGCCCACATGTTTTGTTCACGTTTGTACTGATAAAACGTGGATTTGCAGCGAAGAACAGGGCTAAAATTGATAATGTTTCTAACATAGCACTATTTGGAAAGCTGTTTTGCTTAAATTATATCACAATAATTATATAGAGTTCGTATGGTAGCAGAAGATGCACTATTTATGCACTAGTTATGCAATCTAATATTCGTACAGAGTCACTGACTCTGTACGAATATTAGATTGCATAACTCATGTTGCATATAACAAGATGTCAATTTACAACCTCCGATTCTGATAGGACCCTTTAGGCTTTCGTCCACTTATGGTAAGCACAATGGTGCAGCACAAAGTTGCCCACTCATTACACGTCATATATTACGACAGAAAGCGATAACAAATACATGACATGAATGTGCACTTAGCACAGATTTCTTACTTGATTCAATGGTTTATGAAAATATTTCACTCAATATTACTATTAAAGAGTGCATTTATAGTAGAATTATAAAAGAATTAGAGAATCTCCTCACAAGAGTGAGTTTAACCACGCTAATCAAGGTGTTTAAATGAGGTTTTAATGCACATAAAACCATTCTCGGTTAATAGATTATGTCCTTACTCTGAAAAAGCTTGACTTTCCTAAACTTGAGCTATAGCATGTGATTAAAACATAATGACTAGAAACTGGTATTAAAACCATCCTCCTATATGTAGAATGTGATTTTTTAATTGAAACATTACAGTTTATGTAATTTGTGGATTAATGTTAAATGTATATGCATATAAATGTAGTTCTTAATCATACTTACACTTGATTTATTTTAAAGATCTACTGTATGCCACGTGTAGTCTGAATTCGATAACATCTAATAGAAATGTATGTTCATTTATGTTTAAATGTGCACACACATATTAAATGTGCACCAATGAATTAATGTTTAACTTGACCTAACAATTTAGCCCTTGATTTCACCATGCTGCATTTCATAAAATAGTGTTTCCCATTTTCTGCTAACACAATATGTCTTGCAGGCATTCACATACATTGTTAGTCTGGGATAATTGCATTACTGAACTAGAGATAGGGAAAACAGCCTGAGAAGAAGACCTTGACGGAAGTACATGGAAAATGCTAATAGAATGGACTATTCAACAAATGTTTCAGTCTACGTGTGTCTGTCCAGTGTGGGATAAACCATTAATGTTGCGGTCTGCAACTTGGGAACTTGATGAGGACAATGGACCCCTGATGGTGTGATCAAGTTTGTGTTACTAAAGTGCACTTCGCATGTTGGTATATACTGTTGCCCCTGAACTGATCCTTTCCTACCTTGTGACCTTGCAGATATCTCTTGCGGATCCCTTGAAGACCCCTGCAGGGGTGGCTCCTCCTCAGTAACGAAGAAACATTGCCCTACCTGCTGCAAGTGCAGAAGGCACACACAAATAATAAAATGGCTTGTCAATGTAATTTGACTTACAGGCACAGTGTGAGTGTAGGGGGTGGGGCTGAATCCTGCGATAGAAGGACTACAGCTGTCCCTGTACAGTGCAAGTTGGGTTGGATGGCTGGTTTGCTACGGCCAGCCCAACATACGCAGTGAACACCCAGCAATCCCATGGCTGTGAAACATCCGAGGGATTGCTGGCACAGCCTCTGGCCTCAAAATAAGCGCTGGGTTAGCCTGCTCAGAATGAGAGCAGCTCCAGGATTGGTTGTTGGTGTTCCCCTAAGTAGGAAGGAAGGCCTTCCTTTTCCTGCTGGAGGGCGCTTATATGGGGAGAGAAGTGCCGCATCCGGGGGAGCAGTAAATATGGCGAGTTTGGCAGTGTCGCACCACACCATATTTTTATAGTTGTATCTGCCATTGGACACCTTTCCTGATTCCCTACTACATACATGGAAATTGAGAGGCTTAGACCTTTTGCTTCCCCTTTTGGTTCTTGCTTAAATGTGGCTTAGGCTAAAACTTCTTCCTGACCCATAGAAGACTCTTGATCGAGCTTCTGAGATGCTAACTCTTCCCTGCTTGATTCCCTTTTTCTCCTGACTTTACGTCCTTCAAAGGAAATTCACTGATTTTTAAGATCTTTGTTTCTGGATCTCTAGATTACTAATGTTTAGGTGAGAGAGTCTTAGACTACTTTCCGAGCATCAGCAATTATTGCAACTGTTCTGTATCACAGTCACAGAATTGCTTGTTAGCAACTAGTGACATCACCATGGATATCTTTCTTGACCTTGTCTGCTACAGTTCTGCACCAGTAGAAAGGTTTAACCCCTCCCCTGCTGATGACGGAACCGCTCCGTCATCAGCCGCGGTCGCGCTGTGCTGATGACGGAGCGGTTCTGTCATGGCCCGGCCGCCGTGCCTGCGCAGCGCGTTCTGATGAGCGGGCGGAGCAGTGACGGAACCGCTCCGTCATGAGCACAGCGCAACCGACGTTGGTGACGTAGCGGGTCCGTCACCAGCATGCGCCCGCCGCTCGGCCGCCCTCCCCCCTTAGCACTTCGACGGAATAGCCGCCGCAGTGAAGGGGTTAACAAAACACAATTACTGATCCTCCCCTCCCCCCACCCCAAGAGTATTTAATGGTTCGAGACTACACTCTCCCTTTCTTTCATGATCTCTGATGGGAAGAGGAACCCTACAGACCCAGCGTTTGTGCAGGTAGGTTCGGCAGTGAAAAAAAAATGAAACATCTAAACACAGAGGAAAGAAAATAAAGGTATCCTGAGAGGTTCAGGGGTTCATGATGAGTGTGAATCCTGGTGAGCCAAACCGAGCCTTTTTTCCGAGGTTGGAAGCTGCAAAAACTGGTAATAGTAGGATTTGTGGGAGAAGGACTGTAAGAAGCACTTTTTTGAAAACCAGTTGTTAATACAAATCTCATAAATACAAGTTAATAATTTGGATAAGAAACTTGAAAAATTGCCATTTTAAAAGAAATATAGTAATTTCTAACTTTACACTAATACATTTAGTGCAAGTTGCCTCGGAGTTCAATGATCTAATAACAGCAGTTGGCATGTGGCTTTGTGGCTCTATAAGGCTATGAACCTGTAATGTCTTTGTAATGTGCAGTTTGTAATACATGTACGCCTGCCTTCACACCGTATTTAAAAACCAGTCTTTCTTTTTACAATGTAGTTGGGACATCACAAGTCACCTGTAATAGAAAATTATGTAAGTGCTGAGCTGTGATACCATATTATAGTTGAGTTGTAATGTCACATGCTTGCCGCCAGACCCAGCTGACAGTGGGGATAGTAGGCAGGCCACGAGGCATAATTTTAACTGCTATTTAAACATACAAAGAGAAAACTAGTTTCTCAGCTTTTCAGAACGCATTTACCCTGAAAATAAACAGCCAGTAAAAGATAAGAGATATTTATGGCAGTATGTTTATTTTTGAACTGCTCATTATACAAAATCAGAATTATTTCTGCTTATTACAATACCTTTTGAACTTAACCCGTTTTTGAAAATGACTTAAATTAGGATGGTTCTAATGTAATAATTTGAAAGAAATGAATGTCTGCATATTTGTTTGTTTTCGCAATACAAGTCCTTATTCTAGGTATCTGCAGCCACACTATGCCATTCAAAGGTAAAGAGACCAAGAATGTAGGCATTTCAGGAAAAAGGTAATAGTGTATTGGAATAAAATACCCCTGCCCTATGTGAAAAAGTTCAATGGTATGTGCTCCAAATCTCATCAGCTCCTTAAGGCAGGCCTTAATAAGCCACAGCGCTGCCATTTGGAAGTGATAGGTATAGGCGTGACTATAGGCTACCACTAAATAAAAGAACGAAGGAATTAAAGAGCCTGGCCTGGAAATCCCTGATTGAAGCCAGTTTGTTCAAGAACACCTAATCTTTTTGGCATGTCATTAATGCTCCTCTTCTTAAGGACGAAAGTGCTCCTATACTGGAGCAACCATCAACTACTCTGATTGGGTTGCCCACTTTTCAAAGATTCATTCCATCCCTAGTCCTGTGTCTCAGGGGCCTGACCTTACAAGCACTCATGGCCCAGAATCATGTGGAGAAGTGTGGCTCACCGGTTAGAGGCGGCAGACCCAGAAGCAGAGGTCGGCCTGGGACCAGGGTTCAATTCCCAACGCGGCAGGGTAGGGTACCAATGCCGGTGGGCTCGATAAATCTCGCCTCGGGGCCTGTCTAACCATGGGTCCCACGCTGCAACTCTGGGCAATAGCTTGCTTAATCTCCACAACGGCCCCCTCGCGCTGCTGGGGATGCCTGGCTTCACCTTTGGGATGCCCAATAGGGACCATCTCACATGGAAAGCCAGGACGGGTTCCCCAGCGGCACACAGCGCCAAGAAACCCTGGGGTGAACGTGCGCTCTACAAATTCATACTAACATAACATCACATTATTAGTTATTTGTATTTCACCTTGGACAAAGGGGAGCAAGCGCAGTAAAGCCCATGACCTGGACTGCATTCCCATTGACCTCTTCAAGGCCAACGTCCCTTTGTGGGGCCCAATTTTAACCAGGGTGTTAAGGGAAAGGTGCCACTCCACTATATTGAACAGCTTGTCCGAGGTTGTGATAGTATCAATCGACAAGAAAGGGAATTGTTCAAACCAGTCCTACAATTGCCCCATTTCACGCCTTGACTCGCTGGTGAAAGTCACAGGGAGAATACTTCTGAACAGATTAGAAGAGTGGGCCATAGCTAACAATATTCTTTCTGACACACAGTATGGTTTTAGTAGGGGCCTGGGGACTATCGAGTAGGGTTAAATCTCAAATTGATTATTGGTAAATACACCTCAATGATAAGGGGCCAGCGGTTTTTAGCCTTTGTTGACCGTTAAGTTCATTTAACTGTGTCCTTCACAGTAAGATGTGGGAAATTTTATTTTAGCTCAGGGTGGACTCACTGTTAATTGCCCTCCTTGGAGGAATATACTTAGGGGGCAAGGTTAGGGTACGCTTTGGTTCCAGTGGTGAATTCACTGTCACTCTTTAAAAAAAATGTTTTTATTTATTTTTTGTAGTTTGAACTGACACTCAATGAAATCATGAAAACACAATACAAATTGGTTGTTGGGCAGTAGCATTTGGGGTAGGGCAAAAAATTATAGCAACAGTTCCTCTGAAAGAGAGAATAAGGTTACATTCCAGTGTTGTATATATACATGTGCTGAGGGTCACATCCAAATTATCCACACTTATCAACAATGGGTCAGGTATCACAATTTAAGGCTCTTTCCCCGATCTCCCCAGTAGCAAGTCCAGGCCCTCTTCCTCTGCACCCAGCTTCAAGCCATAAGATTTTATCCATGGAGCCCATATCTTTTTGAATTTTCGGGGACAACCCCTTGCTTCGTATGTCACTTTCTCCACAACCATATAGAGATCTAAACATGTTCTCCATTCCTTGAGTGTAGGGAGTTGGTGGGCACCCCAGTATCGAGCTATGTCCATCTTGGTTGCCACCAGCCTCAAGTTAGCCAACATGAGTTTATGACGTGGCAAATCCACATCTGTGGGGATTCCCAGTAGGAAGAACCTAGCTTCCAACTCAAGATGGGCTTCGAGTATATTGTTAATTTCCTTCGCTATCCTAATCCATTATGTGTGAATCCTGCTGCACTCCCAGAGGGTGTGTATAAATGTACATGTTCTGTGTGGCATCTGAGGTAATAAGGGTTGTCTGTTCTCCCCATAGTGTGTAACCTTGCTTTGTCAAAGTAAGTCCTGTGTAAGACTTTATACTGAATGAGCCGCAATCTTAGTTTAATCGCCACTTCACGTGGGTGCATAAGGGCGGCCTCCCAGTCGAAATCCTCCATTGGGCCAGTTGTGAGTTCCAATTTAACTCTAAGTGGGCCTAGTTTGTCAGGCATATTGTTAATTAGTGTTTTATATGTCAACGAGCTGGCTTGAGTCGGAATGTCTTCCTGCAAGAGTCTGCCTTGTAATGGGGCATATTCCGGCAGTGTCTCCACGTCTAGTCCCTCTGCTTGCCAGGCATGTTTCAGTCTAAGATAGGCATAAGATTGAGTATCATAAAGCTGATATGTGGCTTGAAGCCAGGTGAATGGGGCCAATGCACCTTTCTCTATTACATCCCCTATTTTAGAGATCCCTATTAGATCCCACTGTTTAAAGCCTCTCAGTTTTCTAATCTCAGCTAGTCTAGTTCCTATAAAGGGGTCTCCCTTGTAGGTTTCATGTTTCATTTAATTTGCTTTTCAGCACTTTTCCACACATCCAACACTCTTTGGGTAGCTGGTAGGAGCCGGCTACTGCCTTTACCTCCATATATATAGTGTAATTATGTGCGTTCTCTGATTTGTAATCTTTCCAACATGTCGGTGGGTGGTCTCTTGGAGAGTGGTTCCATTCATTAATTATAATGAGATGGGCCACTCTGTAGTAGGCCCTGATATCCAGTAAGGCCAGACCCCTATTGTATGGTTTTTCGCTGCAACATTTACAGGGCTATTCGTGGATGGGCCCTGTCCCATAGAAGCAAGCGTAGCTCGCTGTTGAGGGTTGTAAACACGGTCTCTGGTATTTTGCAGTAGGTGTTTTGCAAAATATAAAGCAACTGAGGGAGTGTGATCATCTTGTACTTAGCGACCCTCCCCATGATCGTCAAAGGGAGTTTCCTCCACCTCTTGCGATATCTTCTTGAAAGTTTAGAAGGATTTGCATGATATTGTGTTCTAAGTTAGTTGCTACCTCAGTGGTGACATAAAGTCCAAGGTAAGTGAACCCCTCCGTGGACAATCGTATGCAACTCGGGTAGGTCTGGGGCTCCACCACCCCTCCCACCAGGAACAAGGTGGATTTACTCCAATTAATCTTATATCCCGCATGGCGGCCATACTCCTCAAAGATGGGGAGGGCCGGAGATCCTATGTGAGGTGCCTCTACATGGAGAAAGCTGCTCTGGAGGGCTGAGGACGTCCGGAGCTCCGCAGGGGAAAATGGAGCCTTCCATCACAGTGGACTCCCGGTAGCATTCTGTTCCGATCTCCGGGGCTCGCGTTGTGTCAGCGGCTTTCCAGGAGGCACATAAATGCAGGTGGGGGCACCCCTTGTGCAAAGTGAACGCTTCAGCGCACCAGGGAGAGGCGGCGGATGCAGCAGGAGGCGGCCTGAAGCAGAAGCTCTGCCTCAACAAAATGGCGGACTCGCTGTACTGAGCGCAAAGCATTTGACACAGAGCTAACTCCGTTTTTGAAGATGCGCTGGCCTCTCAGTGGGGCGCTGCATCTCTTCTTCTTGACACGGCACTACTACAAAGAGCTTGGCTGCAACCCAGCAAGGAGAGCCTTGTACATTGGTCTGGCACTGTTAGGAGAGTGCAGGCCATGCGGACATCACTCCAATAACCCCCAAACAGGCAAGTGGGGCAGAAAGTGGGGGCTGTAGACCTGCAGTGAACCTTCCGACATATGCTATGGCCATGCCAGGCTGGATTCCATAATCGGGCCATATATCCATTCCCTGTCTGCTTTATGCTGACGATGCGGAACTCATATGCGCAACATTGAATGTTTTGAAATTCCTGAGGCACTTCACACTGTTAGTAGAAGTGGCCTAGAATAGCAATGTTTGTCCTTCCTTGAAGATCAAAGGTTATCCTGGGAAATGGCGAAATCTAGTGTTATTAAAAATCAGTTGATCCTTCTTACGAACAGTGTGCAACTGTATATATATCTTACTTTTTGTACGGAATTGTCAGGTTAGACTCTTATTAACACGTTTTAAATTAGATATTTTTTATCCCTTAGTCACCTTTCCTGTCATTAATGACTGGTCAGAGGTTTTGATAAAATGCCCTTGTGATGACTTTTCTCATCAATGCACTTTACATATCATGTTTTTCTGCACTTTTTGTGAGTTGCCTTGGAAACATTTTATACTGCCAATTCTTGTTGAACATAATTTTAATTAAAGTTGCCTGCACTATTGTTTTTACAATATTTATGGTCTGTGATTCGGTGAAGGAAAAAACTCGATCACACAGTAATAACATTTCACACACTACTTTTTAAAGTTTAATTGTTGACTTTTTTATGCTTATGAACTTGTAAATTATTCTTGCATGGTATGCTTTTATGAAAATCGAATAAAGCTGATTATGACCATGACAAAGAACACCAGCATTTTGGCAAAAAGATAATAGTGTAATCATGTACTGTATGGACTAAAAATACCCCCTGCCCTAAGTGAAAAGGACATTTCAAATCCCCTCAGAATGCTGTGACTTTAAAAAGGAAATCAGCAATTGGTGGCATTCCTCTTTAACCTGGAATATCCTAATTCAGAGTTTGGAAGAGGTTGGAATTACTGGTTTAGTTCACAAATGGTTAGCCTCTTTCCTGAACAACAGAAGATTTCAAGTCTGTGAGAAGTCTCTATTCAGATCTACACCCTTTGAAGTGCAGGGTCCCACAAGGATCATCATTGAGCCCTACGCTATTTAATCTTTATGTTCACACGTTGACAGAGATTATACGTGCACATGATTTTTCAATAGTATCATCAGCAGTTGACATGCAGATTATTATCTCACTAACTCCTGACATAGTAGCAGCCTCCAGTCAACTAAATGCTTGTCTAAAGCGAGTAATGGAATGGAAGACCATCAGCATCCTCAAATTAAACAGAGACAAAATCGGAATGCTAATAGTGGGTAATTCCCCTCTAGTTGGACAGAAAATGTTTAGATTGACAACAAACTTACTATGGAGGTACAGGTCAGTAAGTTAGCCTCATGGTGTTTTGGCCTGTTGGGGGCCCTCGGGAAACTGCTGGGTTGGCTACCCTGCTCCACACAGAGAGTGGTAATACAAGGACTTGTTCTATTACATTTAGACTATGGGAATTCTCTGTATTTGGGAAGCCCTCAATTGGTGGTCAAAAAACTCCATGTGGTATAAAATGCTATGGCACAGATTTTGTTAAAAATACTAAAACACCATTCTGTCTCATCTACCTTGGTCTCTCTACACTGGCTGCCAGTATCCAAGAGGATAGAGTTCAAGGATCTTTGCATAACCCATTGGGCAATGCATAAAAATGTCCCTCAACTTGTACCACATCTGTTATACCACTGCACCCCTAGAAAATCACTACAATCTGTTGATCTAGGGCTATTTACAGTCGCTAAGATCAAAAAACCTTATTTAGTGCTCAAAAACGCTCTTCCACTAGCCCTAAAAGAATAAGGTTGAACATAGCTTCAGTAAACAGTTGAAGACTTTACTTTATAATTAAGACATCCCCTTTTACTTAAGGCATAAGGATTATGAGACGGGTATGTAGTTTCTGCGCTGGGAGCCCCAAGTGCCAAGAATAGTATAGATTAGTGTATGAAAGAGGGTATTTTATTCCATATGTAATTGCTTCTAAGGCTCTGTGAATGCCTTAATCTTTTTTCCTGAATTTATCTCAATTTTCTGCACATTTTCAAACGTTTGTATGACTGTATCTTACAGTCTGTGCAGGAGCTGGTAAAGCAGAGAATGGATGTTATTTGTAGGGGTTTGTAAAGGGAGACGACAACCAGAATAATGTCGCCACACATCTACTACAAACATATTGCATACACAAATGATTCCATGGGAACATTATTTTAACTAGCCTTCCTTTTTAATTTTTCAGTTACATTAATGTTTGAGGCTAGCTCTCTATACTAACACAGAGTAAGATGATGGGTCATATAATACATATAATTAATAGTTCATGAAAAAGTGATGAGAGAAACATGGCATATAATTAATAGGCGGCGAGCCAACTAGGTGAGTTATATTTCTGAAGGTTGAAAATAAACATGATATACTCAAGTCATAAGTATGAAGGAAAGTATAAGCCCGCTTGGGCTTTATCAATGAAAAGTGTAAATATTAACAGACACCATGCAATGATTGACTATGATCCTAATAAAATTGAAGAATCCCACAATTTGAAGTATGTTTTAAATTGTGTAAATATCATGTTGATGTGTGTAGAAAGAATAGATAAATGATGAGTTTGTCTTGCTTCACTGTAACTATTTTGACACCAAACACATGGGACACAAAAGAAGAAAAGGAAATAGCAGCTTCTACCATGACCAAGACTGCTGATTCCGCCAAAATGCATCGGACCCCTTACTTTCATTTGAGAAATAAACACCTGGCATCATAGCTCATGGAGTATGAGTAATTATTGGTATTGTGTGACGCATGTGACATGCTTTGGGAAGAGATAAATGGGCCATCCCTGACATACTTTACCCCGGAAGGGCTGGTGCAGAAGACATCTGAGCAAAAAGATAACATGAATATATAAATATATATAAGAAACAGGTGCTCAGCACTCGAGAATGCACTCCAAGGACCGCCATCTTCCCACAGGAAACACAGAGCACTTCAACCAATTGAGTCATGCCTGGCACGTTTTGGGTATTCCCTTATTAATAAGCTGGACTCCATGAATTTGCAATATTGCTGGCTTTATTTAAAACATTCTTCCTCCAATGAGCCCCGTGATAAGAGATCCCAGAGCATCCTGGGATATGTAGTGTCAACAGTCTGCCTCTTGCCCCGGTGGGATTGGGTAAGTGTAAATCTCATCAGCCCTCATAAGCCGTCAAGCATCGTGTGTGCCCCAAATCCAAGGTTCAGTCTCTCCACTCGACAGCAGCAATGTAATTTCGTCCCCGTGGCCCCTCCACATCTGAGAGTGGTGCATCCTCAACGCCCGAAGGTGGCGGTAGGACATTTGCAGAAAGAGGAAGAAAGGTGCAGAAAGAAGCAAGAGAAATGCAGAAAGAGGCAACAGAAGTCCAGAAAGACGAAGAAAGGTACAGAAAGAAGCATGAGATCTGCAGAAAGAACCAACAGAGGTGCAGAAAGAAGCCTTGTTGCAAAGTCATCCTGTGACCCCAAGTTTTTGCTGACTGGTACTGGTGGTAACTGGCTCTGACTAACCAGGCCCGGAGCCAGTGCTATGCTGAAAGACACTTAAAATACAGTGAAACACCTACATACACTAGTGTACACTATGGGTTGGTGTACACCTACGATTGGCATGACCTCCCCTGTAAGGCCCTAGTACATAAAAGGGCA
Organism: Lissotriton vulgaris; assembly: GCF_964263255.1. Classification (NCBI taxonomy): domain Eukaryota; kingdom Metazoa; phylum Chordata; class Amphibia; order Caudata; family Salamandridae; genus Lissotriton; species Lissotriton vulgaris. Next base: position 513,003,677 of record NC_141689.1, read on the forward strand.
GGGGGATTAAAGCTACTTCTAAGTCAGAGGTGCATAAAGAAGAAAGAGAAGTGCATAAAGAAGCAACAGATGTGCTGAAAGAGGCAAAATAGGTGCAGAAAGAAGCAAGTGAAATGCAGAAAGAGGCAACAGAGATGCAGAAAGAAGCAAGAGAGGTACTGAAAGAGGCAGGAGGGGTACAGAAAGAAAGAAGAGAAGTGCAGAAAGAGGCAAGAGAATTGCTAAAGGAAGCAACAGAGGTGTAGAAAGAAGCAAGAGAAGTGCAGAAAGAGGCAAGTAAGGTGCATAAAGGAGCAAGAGCAGTGCAGAAAGAGACAAAAGAAGTGCAGAAAGAAGCATCAGAGGTGCACAAGGAGGCAAGAGGGGTGCAGAAAGGGGAGAGAGATGTGCAGAAAGAAGCAAAAGATGTTCTCAAAGAGGCAAGACGGATACTGAAAGAGACAACAGCATTGCAGAAAGAACCAGGAGAAACAGGCAGGAAATGTGCAGAAAGAGGCAGGAGGGGTGCAGAAAGGAGGAAAAGAAGTGCAGAAAAAGGAAAGAGAATTGCTAAAAGAAGCAACAGAGATGTAGAAAGAAGCAAGAGAAGTGCAGAAAGAGGCAATAGAATGCAGAAAGAAGCATCAGAGGTGCACAATGAGGCAAGAGGGATGCAGAAAGAGGAGAGAGAAGTGCAAAAAGAAGCTAAAGATGTGCTCAAAGAGGCAAGAGGGATACTGAGAGGAACAGCAGTGCAGAAAGAACCAAGAGAAGTTCAGAAAGAAGCAACAGAGGTGCTGAAAGAGGGATGAAGGGTACAGAAAGAGGCAAGAGACGTGTAGAATGAAGCAACAGATGTACAGGAAAAGGCAAGAGTGGTGCAGATAGAGGGAAGAGAAGTGTAGAGAGAGGCAAGAGAGTTGGACAAAGAGGGAAAAGGGGTGCAGGAAAAAGCAGGAGGGGTGCAGGAAGAAGCAACAGAGGTGCCAAAAGAGGCAAGAGAGGTACATAAAGAAGCAAGTGACGTACAGATAGAGGCAACACAGGTGCAGAAAGATGGAAAGGAAGGGCAGAAACAAGCAAGAGAAATGCAGAAAGAGGCAAGATAATTGCAGAAAGAAGCAACAGAGGTGTAGAAAGAAGCAACAGACGTGCTGAAAGAGGCAAGTAAGGTGCAGAAAGAAGCAGGAACAGTGCAGAAAAAAATAACATAGATGCAAAAAGAGGCAAGAGGGGTGCAGAAATAGGTAGGAGGTGTGTACAAAGAGGCAAGAGAGGTACATAAAGAGGCAGGAGTGGTGTTGAAAGAAGGAAGAGAAGTGCAGAAAGAATTAACAGAGGTGCTGAAAGAGGCAAGTGAGGTGCAGAAAGAAGCAAGAGAGGGGCAGAAAGAAGGAATAGAAGTGCAGAAAGGAGCAACAGAGGTGCACAAATAGGCAAAACGGGTACAGAAAGAGGCAACAGAGGTAAAGAAACAGGCAACAGAGATGCAGAAACAGGCAGGAAAGGTGCAGAAAGAGGCATGATGGGGGCAGAAAGAAGGGAGAGAAGTACAGAAAGAGGCAAGAGAATTGCTAAAAGAAGCATCAGAGGTGCACAAGGAGGCAAGAGGAGTGCAGAAAGAGGAGAGAGAATTGCTAAAAGAAGCATCAGAGGTGCACAAGGAGGCAAGAGGAGTGCAGAAAGAGGAGAGAGAAGTGCAGAAAGAAGCAAAAGATGTGCTCAAAGAGACATGAGGGATACTGAGAGGCAACAGCAGTGCAGAAAGAACCAAGAGAAGGTCAGAAAGAAGCAACAGAGGTGCTGAAAGAGGGATAAAGTATACAGAAAGAGGCAAGAAACATGTAGAATGAAGCAACAGAGGTGTAGAAAGAAGCAAAAGACGTGCTGAAAGAGGCAAGTATGGTGCAGAAAGCAAGAACAGTGCCGAAAAAAACAACAGAGATGCAAATAGTGGCAAGAGGGGTGCAGAAATAGGTAGGAGGTGTGCACAAAAAGGCAAGAGAGGTACATAAAGAGGCAGAAGTGGTGTTGAAAGAAGGAAGAGAAGTGCAGAAAGAAGTAATAGAGGTGCTGAAAGAGGCGCGAAGGGTGCAGAAAGAGCAAGAGAAGCGCAGAAAGAGGAAACAGGTGCTGAAAGAGGCAATTGAGATACAGAAAGAAGCAAGAGAGGTGCAGAAAGAAGCAATAGACGTGCAGAAAGGAGCAACAGAGGTGCAGAAACAGGCAAAACGGGTACAGAAAGAGGCATGAAATGTGTAGAAAGAGGCAACAGAGGTACAGAAAGAGGCTATAGAAATGCAGAAACAGGCAGGAAAGGTGCAGAAAGAGGCAGGAGGTGTGCAGAAAGAAGGAAGAGAAGTGCAGAAAGAGAAGAGAGAATTGCCAAAAGAAGCAACAGAGGTGCAGAAAGAAGCAAGAGTAGTGCAGAAAGAGGCAAGTAAGGTACAGAAAGAAGAAAGAGCAGTACAGAAAGATGCAATAGAATGCAGAAAGAAGCATCAGAGGTGCACAAGGAGGCAGGTGGGGCACATAAAGAGGAGAGAGAAGTACAGAAAGAAGCAAAAGATGTGCTCAAAGAGGCAAGAGGGATACTGAAAGAGGCAACAGCATTGCAGAAAGAACCAAGAGAAACAGGCAGGAAATGTGCAGAAAGAGGCAGGAGGGGTGTAGAAAGAAGCAAGAGAAGTGCAGAAAAAGGCAATAGAATGCAGAAAGAAGCATCAGAGGTGCACAATGAGGCAAGAGGGATGCAGAAAGAGGAGAGAGAAGTGCAAAAAGAAGCAAAAGATGTGCTCAAAGAGGCAAGAGGGATACTGAGAGGCAACAGCAGTGCAGAAAGAACCAAGAGAAGTTCAGAAAGAAGCAACAGAGGTGCTGAAAGAGGGACGAAGGGTACAGAAAGAGGCAAGAGACGAGTAGAATGAAGCAACAGATGTACAGGAAAAGGCAAGAGTGGTGCTGATAGAGGGGGCGTGGCCAACCTGCTAACATTGCGGACGCACTGGAATAGAGCTCCGCAGTATGGCCCCTGATTATCCTGTCATCTTGCCTGTGGGAGGTGTTCACTGGGCCCGCGCTACAGGGGACCGGTGCGAGGAGGCGGTGAGAGCTCTGGGAGCCCGGAGGATCCCATTTTGAAGCCCCGAAGGCCCAGGCAAACGGCGGCGGACGGCGCTCAGGCCCGTGGAAGAGTGGCATGCAGGGCGACAGTGGCTGCTGCGACACCCGGCCGTGACTGTGGGGGGCAGGACATTGCCCTAGGCACCCGGGCACCCTGCAAGTGGAGTAACGGCACAGCGAGGGCAAGGCAGGTCGGGGCGGCCGACGTGGTGCGCGCCGAGGCAGGAGGCCGAGGAGGACCCTGGGGCTGCAGCGGAGAGGAGCCGGGTGCCGCCATTTTGTGCCCGGGGGCTGTACAACGCCTCTCTGCCTCTCTGGATTGGCGGCAGCTGATAGCCAGCGAGTGGGGTTCCTGCGAGGGCGCCTACTCGGGAGACTGCACGATGGGGCCCCCCGGGCGGTGAGGAGCGGGATTTGGGGGGACCGAGAGGAGCCCAGAACAGGGAAGGAGGCCCCAGCGGGGGGCTAAGGCCTGCACATCGTGAGAGCGCGACTGCGGAGGCGGCTCTGGGCACCGGACAAGCCACGCAGCTCCCGCATTGGACACCGTGTCCGGCCAGCTAACAGCGAGTGCGACATCCTGGGCGTGGGGCCAAAGCCAGAGAACTGAGCAGGCGAAGTCCCCGGAAAGCGGCCAGCTGGAGGCCCTGTGACGGCGGGAGACGTAGCTCCAACCAGGGGTTGGGTGTCCCATAGAAGAGCCGAGGGGCTATTGTAGCGGACTGGGTGGCCCCTTCTGACGGCCATGGGCCACGAACAGTGCGAATAGCGAGACCAGACTGTATACTTGCAACTAGGTGCAGTGGGTCCTGGGCGCCATTTTGTTGCTGGAGTTGGTGCCATTTTCGCTGCGGCTGATATCTAGGTGACCAAGACCCGGGGTGCGCTTGCCACCACACTGGAAGGCAGCGAACATGGCAAGGACATCCTGAGGGGCGCCAGACGAACCAGGTTGAGGCGGCGGATGGCGTGCACTAGACGGCTGGGGGCTGTGGTGACCACTGTGGTCGGCATGAGAAGGGGTCTGACGCTGTCCCCCTGGGTGCCGGGGGAGCCTCCTCTTCCCCTCGGGACCAAAAGTAGCGACCAACCGAAGAGTGTCGTCCCCGAGCTGGTGCCTGCAGGAGCAGCTGCTTGGTGAATTTTACCCCTCGAGGTGAGCTGAGGGAACGGGGGTGGTTGGCGGAGACTGAAGGATGGCACGCAGCGGGGTGGCCAGACAGGAGAGCTGAGGCCTGCAAGATGCGAGAGACAGTTGGGAGCCGAGTAACGTTCAGACCACTGCGCTGAAGGGACACTGAACTGTGCACACTGAGGGGCTGTGCGGCGATTGTGGTCGGCTGGGTGGCCCTACTCGAGCTGCTGAGGGTGCTTGAGAGGAGAGCGCGATCTGAGGTACACTGGACCTGGCCTGTACTGGTACTCGGCCTGGATTGGTGACTACCCTGGCAGCAGCAGGTGGCACAGAACTGGTGAGGTGCCCATTCCAACAGGACATTGGTGGGGGCCTGGCATCGGGAGACAGATGGCCGCAAGCAGGAGTGGATGCCTTCTACATAGCAAATTGTGATGGGCAGACTTCAGGATAAATCCCAGCAGAAGCAACAGGCCGAGGGGGGCTTGGGCTTGCTGCATGGATCGCATGGTGATGATCAGGGCCTGACGGCGGCCCTTGAGGCCAAAATGGACTCGGTGCTGGCAGCGGTGGAACGCATAGGTAACACCCTGGAACTGACGAAGACTACCTTAGAGGCCCACACCGACAAGGTAACGTCGGACTTTACTCTACTCCACGCCGACCACTGCAAGCTGGCGGAGTCAGTCGTCGAGCAGCGCCAGTCATTCCAGGAGCTGCAGCCGGTGGTGCATTAGCATACCGCGGCACTTCAAGACGTCCTTGATAGGGTCCAGGTGCTGGAGGACCGCGTGGAAGATGCGGAAGGGCGCCCCCGCGCAATAATGTTTGCGTGGTTGGACTGCCGGAAGGTGAAGAAGGGAAAGATATGGAGCGCTACACAGAATCCTGGCTGAGAAGCCTCTTGCCCCCGGAGGCGTTGTCCTCCCACTTTGTCGTGGAAAGAGCGCATAGGCTGCCGGCGCAGAAGCCACGACCGGGAGCCCGGCCTCGCCCGTTCCTCTTCAAACTGCTCAACTACCGGGATAGGGACGTGGTGCTGCGGGAAACCAGGAAATTGGACAACCTGACGGTGAGGAACAGCCTGGTGATGTTTTTCCCGGATTATACGGCAACAGTGCAGCGGCGGAGGAGCACGTACCTGGTAGTGAAAAGGCAGCTGCGGGAACTGGGACTACCATACTCCTTGCTGTTCCCCTCCAGGCTCCGAGTGATTTCCAAGGAAGGGGCCCGCTACATTGACACGCCGTCCGATGTATGGGACTGGTTGGAGGAAACGGGGCAAGGGAAGGACGCTAGACCTGAAGGTGTGGACGGAGATGGTGCATGGCAAGTGCAATGGTCGAGAAGGCGCCGGAAGAGAGGCGCCCAGCTCGGCCTAAGCCTTGGCCCAACGGCCCCCAGTCTGGAGAACATGAGGCGTTAGCGACAAGAAGCACTCTAGGCGGTTGTGAATCTGGGGGCATCACAGGAGGCAGGCTGACCGGCCTCACAGACGCGCAGTGAACCGGACATGAGTAGCCCGACGTCCCCCTCAACTGTGAACTCAGAAGACGTGGTCATGCCTGTGGTAACACCGCAAACTGCTGATCTTTTTATGTAACGTGCACTACAGCGAGCACACTCAGCAACACACCCAGAACTTGGCACCGGATAGAAAAGTGCTGCCCGTTCCGCTGATGTACATGATGCTGTGACAGGTTGCCTCTATTTAATATCCATTGGCCCTGCTGTCAGAGGCCGTTGGGCTACTAGGTGAAGGGTATAGCTTTTGGGCCGCGCATGGCGGGTGCTGCGCGATCAACTCCCTGACAGGCTCCCCTGCGGGTGTCCCGCACCGACCCGGCATAGTCGCGGGCTCTGGCTACCCAGCAACACCTCCCATGCAGTCAGGTGCATCACGTTAGGGGGGCAGCGTAACGACCTTCTTGGCAACACACGTACCCATACAGCAACCACGCTGCGTTAAACTTACTCTTGCGAGGTGGATCTAGTTAAAGTTTGGACGTATGCCCCGTTTGGGATGTGCCCTTCTTGTTCTCTTGTTTGTGTTAGTTCACATGTTTCTAATGCGGCGTACTGACCTCCCCTTCCACACCAGCGCTCCTAGGGCCCAACTTGAGGCGCTCCCTTGCTCCCGCGCGCGACCCAACCTGACACATGACGCACACTAACATAGTGACATGGAATATCCGCGGCATGCACACCCCGTCCTGCCATTACTCAGTGGTCTCCTACCTACAAAGGCATAGGGTGGGGGTTGCTCTTCTCCAGGAGAAGCACATGACTTTGGTCGAACTGGACAAATTACGCAGGCGCTGGAGGAGACAGTTATTCGGAACCACCTTTTCTGCCCACTCACGCGGCACACTCATTTGGGTGAGGGCGGGCGTCCCCTTCCGCTGTACGGAAACATTGGTAGACCCTGCAGGCAGGTATACCCTGGTGAGGGGACAATTAAATGGACAGGAACTCCTGTTGGGATCACTTTATGCCCCGAACACAGATCAGCCACCTTATTTAGAGAGCCTGAATCAAGTATTGCACCCATACCCTGGGCTCCCCTGGCTAGTTAGGGGGGATTTTAACATGGTGCTGGACCCCCAATTAGACAGGTCCTTCCCCTCTCTTCAAGCCACAGCAGTAGCGTCCACAGCACAAGCTTTCAGGGATTGGCTTGAGCATTGGGGAGTGTGTGACCTCTGGCGCGTGCTGGCGGTAGAATACAAATGTTACCGCAGGGCCCTCTTCCTCACCCGACGGGTTCTCACCTATGCACCTGCGGTGCCACTGGAGGCTTTTATGGGCGGAGACGGAGTATTAGTGGGACCGATGCTAGAGCGCTGGAAAGAAGCGGACATCCAGACATTGGGGGACCTCTTCAGAGACGGTGCGCTGGTGGCGTATGAGACCCTGGTTGCAGAAGATGGCCTCCCACCTAGGGGGGTTCCTGCTACACCAAGCCATAGTGGCAAAAATGACAGCCCACTTGGTGGACATATCTTTGGAACCTACTCATAACCTAACTATGCAAAACTTGCATGTCATGGGAAGGGGCAGGCACTTGGTCCATTGGTTTGCAGGGTTGTTAAGGGTACACACAGCGATTAACTTGGCCCCGTTAAGAGATAAATGGGAGCGCAACATGGGCAGGCAGCTGTCTGATAAGGAGTGGGAGTCCTTAGGAGTCCGGTGTGCGTCCCCAGAAATCTGCGCTTCTGCCAGATACAACTCTATGTTAACCACAGAGCCTACCTCACGCCTGTGCTCATTAACAGACAGATATATCCAGCGCACGGATGCATCCTGTCCCAGATGCAGGGAGCTTGATGCGGGAATCCTTCATATTTTGTGGAGCTGCTCCAAGCTAGGCTCCTACTGGAGTGTGATTGGTGAGCGGCTTCGCGAATGAACTGAGCGCATCATACCCCTTGACTGGCCGGAGTATATTTTGCATCTGTTCAGGAGGCCGCCTAAAGACAAAGCGACCTCCAGGTTTCTGGACCTGGGGATGGTGGTGGCTACGAGCCTGCTCACGTGGCGTTGGAAGGTGAGTGACCCGCCGAGCGTACAGGCATGGACCTCCTCCTTTCAAGAATGGGCCCGAGCGGAGTGGACGGCCTTGCGCAGGGAGGAAACGGTGGGGCTCCGTAGGGAGCCAATGGTGGAAAGTTGGGAAGGCATGCTCAGAGCCTTGCAGCCGAAGGGTGTGGCTGAGGATGCGGGAGGAGATGGAGACTAATCGGAGCCTTTTGAGGGTGGGGTGTGCAGTGCAAAGAGCTCCTATTTAGTAATTCTGCTGCCCATTGTCGCCTACCACCAGGGACACACAGGCCCAGGGAGTGGTCTAGTAGTGGCTGGGGTAGGCACTCGTACCAGGGGGGGGAGCTGCCGGGGGTGGGGAGGAGGGAGCTATACTACAGGGTATCAGTGTTCTTGATAATGCCGCTGTTGTTTTTCTTATGTGCTTCCTTTACTGTTGATTTGCAGTTGTTGTATAAATGTCAAAGAAGTGCGCAACCCTGGTATAAAGAGGAAGGTCATCCACCCTCTGTTCTGCTACCGTACACCAACTTAGCGCGTGGACAGTCACAAACTTGCCTAGAGGCGGTTACCCAATATCTTATGAAATGCCAGTAGTGTGCGGGACAATTCTTCTCTTTTAATTTGATCAGAGGCTAGAATGTCTAAGCATACGGTGTATAGATTCTTAAAGGCCACCTCATATGCCCGCTTACTGTGCACTTACTGTTGACCTGTCTCATGCAATGTGATGTCTTTATTCAAAAATGCTAATAAACAGATTTGACAAAAAAAGAGTGGTGCAGATAGAGGGAAGAGAGGTGTAGAAAGAGGCAAGAGAGTTGGACAAAGAGGGAAAAGGGGTGCAGAAAAAGCAGGAGGGGTGCAGGAAGAAGCAACAGAGATGCCAAAAAAGGCAAGAGATGTGCAGAAAGAAGCAAGTCTGCGCCCGTCCGCGCCTATACGGGTCCCGGGGCCATAACCCCTGGCCAAATTGCTTACCTGCCTCAAGGATACACTTACAGCGCCGAACAATTACGAGCTTACAGACCCCACCATAACGTGGACTGTTCCACTTTTGACCTGTTTAGGAAACTTTCCCAGTCTTGCACACAATGTTTACTTTCTCTGGAAGCCCCTTGGCTGTGTCATAGCTGCACGCCTCACCTTGCGATCCTTCCTAAAACCTCATTCAACTTTCTCAGCCTGAACTCTCGTTCTGTGCCTAAGCACCGACGTGAGATCTTTGACCTCCTTAATGAGGAGCTACCTGATACTCTTTTTGTCACTAAATCATGGCTTCATGATGGCTCTGGACCCGACATAGCGGAAGCACTTCCTTCCAATTACGCTATTGTCAGGTGTGACAGGGTCGCGAAAGTAGGTGGTGGTATTGCCATCATTTTCAAAAACAAGTATCAATGCCAATTCAACCATATCACCCTAAATGATTGTGAAGCTGCGTCCTTTAAACTCGCCCTCCACCCCAAAACTACATTGACAGGAATGCTTATTTACCGCCCTCCTGGCCCCGCTATTGCCTGGGTTTCCCACCTGTCTGATTTCATTTCCTCCATTTTATCTAACTCCGGTACTTTACTGATCGTGGGTGATTTGAATATCCATCTGGACGACCCTGGTGACACTGCGGCCAAAATCCTGACTGCTGACTTTAAAGCAATGAACATTACATTGCATAATCATGGCCCCACCCATAAAGGTGGTCGCCTCCTAGACCCCATCTTTTCTAATCTGCCACATATACATTGTCCTCCTGCCTTGCCCGTCCTTTGGACGGACCATTACCAAGTTAGCTTCATGGTCACTCCCATGGATGCTCTATGTCAGCACAAAAGTGCTCATGCGGTTAGCAGGAGGGAATGGAAAAAATTGGATACTGAGGGGCAGATTTATGTGGGACTTGCGCCACGTTTACGCCGACGTTGCGTGACACAACGATGCAGAAACGTGGCGCATCTCTGCGATCTATTTACAACGTGACACATCTAGGCAGATGCGTCACGTTGTAAAGCCCTGCGCCACATGGAACCTGCGTCATGTTCCATGTGGGCGTTCTGTCGCAGGGTGGGCGTTCCCTCGTAGGAAAGCCCCATAAAACTGACGCAGTGAAATCTACAAGATTTCACGGAGTCAGTTTTACAACGCTGCTGCGTTAAATCCTTACGCCTGCTTGAAGCAGGCGTAAGGAGTGTCGCACCACGTTACGTATGGGTGGCCTCTGTACATTGCAGGAGTTGCGTCGCTCCAGCAATGCGCCGCCCGTACACAACAAGATGCGTCACGCATCTGCCCTTCCTTGCACCATGGTGCGCCGCATTGTAAATGCGGCGCATCTGTGGTGCCGCAAGGAGGGAATTGTGTGACGCATCAGTTCTGGCGCATCCTTGCTGATTTGCAGATGTGCGCCAGAACTTATAAATCTGCCCCTGAATACCTAAACAAAGTGCTTGCCGCTCACCTTCCCATAGACCTACTGGCTTCGGCGGATGCCGAAACAGCAGCCATACTGATGAACTCTTGGCTTCAAAAGGCTATTGACATTTGCCTTCCCGCTTCCTACAAGAAGGATGCACCCAATAAGACTCCAGCTCCCTGGTACACGGAAGCACTAAAAGTGGACAAGTCCCACTGTAAAAAGCTTGAACGCATCTGGTGTAGAGACTATTCTCAACCAGCAGCGCTCGCCTATAAAAATGCTCTAAAAAGCTACCACAAAGCTTGTGCTTTGACTAGGGCCAATTTTGTCACTAATACCATAACTGGTGCTATCAACAAATTGCAAGTCCTATTTGGCTTGGTTAAAAACCTTGCTGGTTCCCTTACTACAGTGAAACCTCCCTCTTTATCCAGTAGTAGATGTGATGAAATTGCTGGTTTTTTACTAGCAAAGTGGATAAGATCCATCATGACATTTCCACTCATAACAGTAATAATGGCCACTTGGCCTCTTCCACTAAGGAAATAGGCGCAAACCGATGCCGTGCAATTACCACGGATCCATTACTGGCATGGCTGCAGCCTGAGGCTCTACTAGATATTTTGTGCAAGGTAAAATCTGGCTCCCCTTTTGACCCTTTGCCCATCCCCGTGCTCCGATCACTTGATTCCTCCCAGCTTTCTGCCATTTACACTATCCTGAACCTCTCTCTTAAGACCGCTACCGTCCCTGCTAGTTGGAAACATGCAATGGTCACGCCATTACTGAAAGAACCTACTGCTGATCCTGAGGATCTTTTGAATTACCGCCCCATCTCCTTACTGCCAGCCTTCTTGAAAGTTTTAGAACGACATATTCACCACTTCCTGACTCAGTTATTGCATCCTTCGCAGTCAGGATTCCGTCCCGGTTTCTCTACGGAAACAACTCTCTTAGGTGTCACGGAGAATCTTAGTTCCCTGCTTGATAGAGGGGAGACGGCTGCGCTGATACTACTTGATCTCAGCGCGGCGTTCAATACTATTTCACACAAAATTCTACTTGAATCCTTGGCCGCAATGGGCATTGAAGGTCTAGCCCTTGACTGGCTAGCCTCCTTCCCTTCTGATCGCACCTTCCAAATCTTTTCACACACTGCCACCTCCAACACCTATTCCCAACCCCACGGTGTCCCTCAGGGTTCTATTCTTAGTCCTTTACTTTTTAATCTTTATGTCACCCCTCTGGCCCACGTTGCCGATAGCGTCGGATTAACTTTGTTTACGTACGCCGATGATTCGCAGGTCGCCTTCTCCCTTTCTAACTCTGACAAGGCCGCTACTTCCCTCCTTCAGTCCGGACTTGGGGAAATCGCCAAGTGGATGAACTAAAACCTTCTCAAGCTGAATGGGGGGAAGACGGAAGTCCTTGTCCTTGGGCACAAACCTGACCTTTGGACCTCCAGGCACTGGCCTCTTGAATTAGGCCCGCTTCTTTCCCCGGTGGAGCATGTGCTTAATCTGGGAATGATCATCGACAGGGATCTGTCAATGCACTGCCAGGCGAATAAGGTCTCATCTATCTACTTTACCATCATGAGCCGGTTAAAGAAGATCTTATGGATGCTGCCTAGTGACACCAAGAGGTCTGTGGTGAATGCCTTGGTCGCCTCCCAGTTGGATTATGGCAACATACTCTACCTGGGGGCGAACAAGGCAGTCATTCGACGCCTCCAACTTGTGCAAAACGCCGCAGCGCGCTTACTCAGTGGCTTTCGCAGAACTGATCACATAACTGGTCGCCTACGGGACCTTCACTGGCTGAGAGTGGCCAGTCGAGTGAAGTTTAAGGCGCTCAGCTATATGCACAAGATCAGGAGAAAGCAGGCTCCCAGCTACTTGCAAACCTTGGTGAATTCCTATTCCCCTGCCCGCTCTCTTCGCTCCTCTTCCCAAATTCTTTTCACTGTCCTGGAGCCTAGGCTTTGGAACTCCCTCCCTCTCTATATTCGTGCAGAGGACTGTTATACTCGCTTTCGCAGGGCCGTCAAAACCTGGCTTTTTAATCAATAACTGAGTGGCCTCTTCCAACTGTTGCTAGTTGCATTATCTCACCGCCGGGAAACCCTTGTGGGTAGCTGTCACGCTCTAAAAGCTCAATAAATAAAATAAAATAAATAAATAAGTGAAGTACAGAAATGAGCAACAGAGGTGCAGAAAGATGCAAGAGAGGGGCAGAGACAAGCAAGAGAAATGCAGAAAGAGCCAAGATAATTGCAGAAAGAAGCAACAGAGGTGTAGAAAGAAGCAATAGACATGCTAAAAGAGGCATGTAAGGTGCATAAAGAAGCAGGAACAGTGCAGAAAAAAACAACGGAGATGCAAAAAGAGGCAAGAGGGATGCAGAAAAAGGTAGGAGGTGTGCACAAAGAGGCAAGAGAGGTACATAAAGAGGCAGGAGTGGTGTTGAAAAAAGGAAGAGAAGTGCAGAATGAAGTAACAGAGGTGCTGAAAGAGGCACCAAGGGTGCATAAAGAGAAAGAGAAGCACAGAAAGAAGAAACAGAGGTGCTTAAAGAGTCAAGTGAGGTGCAGAAAGAAGCAAGAGAGGTGTAGAAAGAAGCAATAGAAGTGCAGAAAGGAGCAACAGAGGTGCAGAAACAGGCAAAACGGGTACAGAAAGAGGCAAGAAATGTGCAGAAAGAGGCAACTGAGGTACAGAAAGAGGCAAGAGAGATGCAAAAACAGGCAGGAAAGATGCAGAAACAGGCAGGAAAGGTGCAGAAAGATGCAGGAGGGGTGCAGAAAGGAGGAAGAGAAGTGCAGAAAGAGCAAGAAAATTGCTAAAAGAAGCAACAGAGGTATAGAAAGAAGCAAGAGAAGTGCAGCAAGAGGCAAGGAATGTGCATAAAGGAGCAAGAACAGTGCAGAAAGAGGCACAAGAAGTACAGAAAGAAGCATAAGAGGTGCACGAGGTGGCAAGAGGTGTGCAGAAAGAGGAGAGAGAAGTGCAGAAAGAAGCAAAAGATGTGCTCAAAGAGGCCAGAGGGATACTGAAAGAGGCAACAGCATTGCAGAAAGAACCAAGAGAAACAGACAGGAAATGTGCAGAAAGAGGCAGGAGGGGTGCAGAAAGAAGGAAGAGAATTGCTAACAGAACCAACAGAGGTGTAGAAAGAAGCAAGAGAAGTGCAGAAAGAGGCAATGGAATGCAGAAAGAAGCATCAGAGGTGCACACCGAGGCAAGAGGGGTGCAGAAAGAGGAGAGAGAAGTGCAGATAGAAGCAAAAGATGTGCTCAAAGAGGCAGGAGGGATACTGAGGGGAACAGCAGTGCTGGAAGAACCAAGAGAAGTTCAAAAAGAAGCAACAGAGGTGCTGAAAGAGGGATGAAGTGTACAGAAAGAGGCAAGAGACGTGTAGAATGTAGCAACACATGTACAGGAAAAGGCCAGAGTGGTGCAGATAGAGGGAAGAGAAGTGTAGAAAGAGGGAAGAGAGTTGGACAAAGAGGGAAAAGGGGTGCAGTAAAAGGCATTAGGGGTGCAGGAAGAAGCAACAGAGGTGCCAAAAGAGACAAGAGAGGTGCAGAAAGAAGCAAGTGAAGTACATAAAGAGGCAACAGAGGTGCAGAAAGATGCAATAGAGGTGCAGAAATGGGAAGGGGGATGCAGAAAGAAGAAGAGAAGTGCAGAAGAGGCAAGAGAATTGCTTAAAGTAGCAACAGAGGTGTAGAAAGAAGCAAGAGAAGTGCAGAAATAGGCAATAGAATGCAGAAAGAAGCATCAGATGTGCACAAGGAGGCAAGAGGGGCACAGAAAAAGGAGAGAGAGATGCAGCAAGAAGCAAAAGATATGCTCAAAGAGGCAAGAGAGATACGGTGAGGCAGCAGCTTTGCAGAATAAACCAAGAGAAGTTCAGAAAGAAGCAACAGAGGTGCTGAAAGAGTGACAAAGGGTACAGAAAGAGGCAAGAGACGTGTAGAATGTATCAACAGATGTACAGGAAAAGGCAAGAGTGGTGCAGATAGAGGGAAGGGAGGTGTAGAAAGAGGCAAGAGAGTTAGACAAAGAGGGAAAAGGGGTGCAGAAAAAAGTAGGAGGGGTGCAGGAAGAAGCAACAGAGGTGCCAAAAGAGGCAAGAGAGGTGCAGAAAGAGGCAAGTGAAGTACAGAAAGAGGCAACAGAGGTTCTGAAAGATGCAAGAGAGGTGCAGAAAGAGGCAGGAGGGGTGCAGAAAGAAGGTAGAGAAGTGCAGAAAGAGGCAAGAGAATTGCTAAAAGAACCAACCCAGGTGTAGAAAGAAGCAAGAGAAGTGCAGAAAGAGGCAATAAAATGCAGAAAGAAGCATCAGAGGTGCACAAGGAGGCAAGAGGCGTACAGAAAGAAGAGAGAGAAGTGCAGAAAGAAGTAACAGATGTGCTCAAAGAGGCAAGAGGGATACTGAGAGGCAGCAGCAGTGCTGAATGAACCAAGAGAATTTCAGAAAGAAGCAACAGAGGTACTGAAAGAGGGATGAAGGGTACAGAAAGAGGCAAGAGATGTGTAGAATGAAGCCACATATGTACAGGAAAAGGAAAGAGTGGTGCAGATAGAGGGAAGAGAGGTGTAGAAATAGGCAAAAGAGTTGGACAAAGAGGAAAAGGGGTGCAGAAAAAGGCAGGAGGGGTGCAGGAAGAAGCAACAGAGGTGCCAAAAGAGACAAGAGAGGTGCAGAAAGAAGCAAGTTAAGTACATAAAGAGGCAACAGAGGTGCAGAAAAATGCAAGAGAGGTGTAGAAAGAGAAAAAGGCAGGAGGGTGCATAAAGAAGGAAGAGAAGTGCAGAAAGAGGCAAGAGAATTGAGAAAGAAGCAACAGAGGTGTAGAAAGAAGCACGATAAGTACAGAAAGAGGCAAGTAAGGTGCATAAAGGAGCAAGAGCAGTGCAGAAAGAGGCAAACGTACAGAAAGAAGCATCAGAAGTGCACAAGGAGCAACAGGGGTGCAGAAAGAGGAGAGAGAAGTGCAGAAGGAAGCAAAAGATGTGCTCAAAGAGGCAAGAGGGATACTGAAAGAGGCAACAGTATTGCAGAAAGAACCAAGAGAAACAGGCAGGAAATGTGCAGAAAGAGGCAGGAGGGGTGCAGAAAGAAGGAAGAGAAGTGCAGAAAGAGGAAAGAGAATTACTAAAAGAAGCAACAGAGGTGTAGAAAGAAGCAAGAGAAGTACAGAAAGAAGCATCAGAGGTGCACAAGGAGGCAACATGGGTACAGAAAGAGGAGAGAGAGATGCAGAAAGAAGCAAAAGATGTGCTCAAAGTGACAAGAGGTATACTGAGATGCAACAGCAGTGCAGAAAGAACTAAGAGAAGTTCAGAAAGAAGCAACAGAGGTGCTGGAAGAGGGAGGAAGGGTACAGAAAGAGGCAAGAGACCTGTAGAATGAAGCAAAAGATGTACAGGAAAAGGCAAGACTGGTGCAGATAGAGGGAAGAGTGGTGTAGAAAGAGGCAAGAGAGTTGGACAAAGAGGGAAAAGGGGTGCTGGAAAAAGCAGGAGGGGTACAGGAAGAAGCAATAGAGGTGCAGAAAATTGCAAGAGAGGGGTAGAATCAAGCAAGAGAAATGCAGAAAGAGGCAAGATAATTGCAGAAAGAAGCAACAGAGGTGTAGAAAGAAGCAATAGACGTGCTGAAAGAGGCAAGCAAGGAGCAGAAAGGAACAGTGCAGAAAAAAAACAACAGATATGCAAAAAGAGGCAAGAGGGGTACCAAAATAGGTAGGAGGGGTGTACAAAGAGGCACGAGAGGTACATAAAGAGGCAGGAGTGGTGTTGAAAGAAGGAAGAGAAGTGCAGAAAGAAATAACAGAGGTGCTGAAAGAAGCAATAGAGGTGCAGAAAAAACAATAGAAGTCAAGAAAGGAGTAACAGAGGTGCATATAGAGGCCAAATGGGTACAGAAAGAGGCAAGAAATGTGCAGAAAGAAGGAAGAAAAGTGCAGAAAGAGGCAAGAGAATTGCTAAAAGAAGAAACTGAGGTATAGAAAGAAGCAAGAGAAGTGCAGAAAGAGGCAAGTAAGGTACAGAAAGAAGCAAGAACAGTGCAGAAAGAGGCAATAGAAGTTCAGAAAGAAGCCACAGAGGTGCTGAAAGAGGGATGAAGGGTACAGAAAGAGGCAAGAGACATGTAGAATGAAGCAACAGATGTACAGAAAGAGGCAAGAGTGGTGCAGATAGAGGGAAGGAAGGTGTAGAAAGAGGCAAGAGAGTTGGACAAAGAGGGACAAGGGGTGCAGAAAAAGGCAGGAGGGGTGCAGGACAAAACAACAGAGGTGCCAAAAGAGACAAGAGAGGTGCAGAAAGAAGCAAGTGAAGTGCATAAAGAGGCAACAGAGGTGCAGAAAGATGCATGAGAGGTGCAGAAACAAGCAAGAGAAATTCAGAAAGAGGCAAGATAATTGCAGAAAGAAGCAACAGAGGTGTAGAAAGAAGCAAAAGATGTGCTGAAAGAGGCAAGTAAGGTGCAAAATGAATTAAGAACAGTGAAGAAAAAACAACAGAGATGCAAAAAGAGGCAAGAGGGGTGCAGAAATAGGTAGGAGGTGTGCACAAAGAGGCAAGAGAGGTACATAAAGAGACTGAAATGGTGATGAAAGAAGGAGGAGAAGTGCAAAAAGAAGTAACAGAGGTGCTGAAAGAAGCAATAGAGGTGCAGAAAGAAGCAATAGAAGTGCAGAAAGGAGTAACAGAGGTGCATAAAGAGGCCAAACAGGTACAGAAAGAGGCAAGAAATGTGCAGAAAGAGGCAATAGAGGTACAGAAAGAGGCAAGAGAGATGCCGAAACAGGCAGGAAAGGTGCAGAAAGAGGCAGGAGAAGTGCAGAAAGAAGGAAGAAAAATGCATAAATAGGCAAGAGAATTGCTAAAAGAAGCAACAGAGGTGTAGAAAGAAGCAAGAGAAGTGCAGACAGGGGCAAGTAAGATAAAAAAAGAAGCAAGAGCAGTGCAGAAAGAGGCAATAGAAGTTCAGAAAGAAGCAACAGAGGTGCTGAAAGAGGGATGAAGGGTACAGAAAGAGGCAAGAGACATGTAGAATGAAGCAACAGATGTACAGAAAGAGGCAAGAGTGGTGCAGATAAAGGGTAGAGAGGTGTAGAAAGAGGCAAGAGAGTTGCACAAAGAGGGAAGAGGAGTGCGGAAAGAGGCAGGAGGGGTGTAGAAAAAGCAACAGAGGTGCCGAAAGAGCAAGTGAGGTGCAGAAAGAAGCAAGTGAAGTGCAATAAGAGGCAACGGAGTTGCAGACAGATGCAAGAGAGGTGCAGAAACAGGCAAGAGAAGAACAGAAAGAGGCAAGAGAATGCTGAAAGAAGCAACAGAGGTGTAGAAAGAAGCAAGAGAAGGGCAGAAATAGGCAAGTAAGGTACAGAAAGAAGCAAGAACAGTGCAGATAGAACCAACAGAGGTGCAAGAAGAGGCAAGAGGAGTACAGAAAAAGGTAAGAGGGGCGCACAAAGAGGCAAGAGATGTACAGAAAGAAGGAAGATAAGTACCGAAAGAAGTTACAGACGTGCTGAAAGAGGCCAAAGGGTGCAGAAAGAGCAAGAGAAGTGCAGAAAGAGGCAACAGAGGTACAGAAAGAGGCAAGAGAGGTGCAGAAACAGGCAGAAAAGGTGCAGAAAGAGGGAAGAGGAGTATAGATAGAGGCAAGAGAGGTGCAGAAAGAAAAAAGAGGAGTGCAGAAAGAGGCAAAAGATCTGCAGAAAAAAGCAACACAGGTGTTGAAAGGGGAAAATGAAGTGCATAAAGGGGCAAGAGAACTACAGAAAACATCAACAGAGGTGCTGAAAGAAGCAAGTGATATGTAGAAAGAAGCAAGAGAGTTACAGAAAAAGGCAATAGAAGTGCAGAAAGAAGCAACAGAGGTACAGAAAGAGGCAAAAGGGGTGCAGAAAGAGGCAAGAAAAGTGGAAAAAGAGGCAGCAGAGGTACATAAAAAAGCAAGATATATGCATAAATAGGCAGGAAAGGTGCAGAAAGAAGGAACTGGGTACAGAAAAAGAGGCAAGAGAGGTGCAAAAAGAGAAAAGAGGGGTGCAGAAAGAGGCAAGAGTTCTGCAGAAATAAGCAACAGAGGTGCTGAAAGAGGCAAGTGAGGTGCTGAAAGAGGTAAGAGATCTCAAGAAAAAAGCAACAGAGGTGCTGAAAGAAGCAAGTGAGGTGCAAAAAGAAACAAGAGAGGTGCACAAAGAAGGAAGAGAAGTACAGACACAAGTAACAGAGGTGCTGAATGAGGTGCGAAGGGTGCAGAAAGAACAAGAGAAGTAAGAAAGAGGCAACAGAGGTACAGAAAGAGGCAAGTCAGCTGCAGAAAGAAGGACGGCAGGTGCAGAAAGGGGCAATAGAAGTGGAGAAAGAAGCATCAAAGGTGCACATAGAGGCAAGAGGGGTGCAGAAAGAGGAGAGAGAAGTGCAGAAAAAAGCAAAAGAGGTGTTCAAAGATGCAAGAGAGATGCAGAAAGAGGCGACAGCATGCAGAAAGAAGCAACATATTTACAGAAAGATACAAGAGTGGTGCAGATAGAGGGTAGAGAGGTGTAGAAAGAGGCAAGAGAGTTGCACAAAGAGGGAAGAGGAGTGCGGAAAGAGGCAGGAGGGGTGTAGACAAAGCATCAGAGGTGCCGAAAGAGCAAGTGAGGTGCAGAAAGAAGCAAGTGAATTGCAGAAAGAGGCAATGGAGGTGCATACAGATGCAAGAGAGGTGCAGAAACAGGTAAGAGAAGTACAGAAAGAGGCAAGAGAATGCTGAAAGAAGCAACAGAGGTGTAGAAAGAAGCAAGAGAAGGGCAGAAAGAGGCAAGTAAGGTACAGAAAGAAGCAAGAACAGTGCAGATAGAACCAACGAAGAGGCAGGAGGGGTACAGAAAAAGGTAAGAGGGGTGCACAAAGAGGCAAGAGATGTACAGAAAGAAGGAAGATAAGTACCGAAAGAAGTTACAGAGGTGCTGAAAGAGGCCAAAGGGTGCAGAAAGAGCAAGAGAAGTGCAGAAAGAGGCAACAGAGGTACAGAAAGAGGCAAGAGAGGTGCAGAAACAGGCAGTAAAGGTGCAGAAAGAGGGAAGAGGAGTATAGATAGAGGCAAGAGAGGTGCAGAAAGAAAAAAGAGGGGTGCAGAAAGAGGCAAGAGATCTGCAGGAAAAAGCAACACCGGTGTTGAAAGGGGAAAATGAGGTGCATAAAGGGGCAAGAGATCTGCAGAAAACATCAACAGAGGTGCTGAAAGAAGCAAGTGATGTGTAGAAAGAAGCAAGAGAGTTACAGAAAAAGGCAATAGAAGTGCAGAAAGAAGCAACAGAGGTACAGAAAGAGGCAAAAGGGGTGCAGAAAGAGGCAAGAAAAGTGCAGAAAGAGGCAACAGAGGTACATAAAGAAGCAAGATATATGCATAAATAGGCAGGAAAGGTGCAGAAAGAAGGAATTGGGTACAGAAAAAGAGGCAAGAGAGGTGCAGAAAGAGAAAAGAGGTGTGCAGAAAGAGGCAACAGAGGTGCTGAAAGAGGCAAGTGAGGTGCCGAAAGAGGTAAGGGATCTCAAGAAAAAAGCAACAGAGGTGCTGAAAGAGGCAAGTGAGGTGCAAAAAGAAACAAGAGAGGTGTACAAAGAAGGAAGAGAAGTACAGACACAAGTAACAGAGGTGCTGAATGAGGTGCGAAGGGTGCAGAAAGAGCAAGAGAAGTAAGAAAGAGGCAACAGAGGTACAGAAAGAGGCAAGAGAGGTGTAGAAAGAGGGAACAGGGGTGCAGAAAAAGGCAAGAGAGGTACAGCAAGAGAAAAGAGGTGCTGAAACAGGAAAGTGAGGTGCAGAAAGAGGCAAGAGAGCTGCAGAACAAAGCAACAGAGGTGCAGAAAGAGGCAAGTCAGCTGCAGAAAGAAGCAAGAGAGGTTCAGAAAGAGGCATGAGGGGTGCAGAAGGGGGAGCAAGAAGTGCAGAAAAAAGCAAAAGAGGTGCTTAAAAAGGCAAGAGGGTGCAAGCATCCTGGATCTCCAGTTAAAGAAGGTAGGGGCTTCCGGGCTAATCCATTGTGAAGTTATACACAGCCGTACCACTGCCATTGCAACAAACAGAAAATCGCAATATATCTAGACCTAACGGAAGTTCCAGTATCCTCATAACCAATTATAACCATCTCTGAAGAAAAGATTACTGGCATTTTTAACACTGAGTTAATGAAATGCTCTGTTTCATAGAGAAATTCCACCAATTTTGGGCACAAATAAAACATATGAATTGCATCGGCTGCATGTAGCCTACACCTGCCACAACAATCGCCCTTCCTCCCCCCCACTTTGCAATCTTCGCAACCGTATAATATAAATTAAATAATGACATATAGCACTGGGTCCGTAAACTACCGGAAAATAATAACTGACTGGCGAGTTCTAGGGTATGGGTAGCATCTACCCCTGGTTTCCCGAATTTTCTCTCCCACTTGGTGTTTTGCGCCTCTAAGTCATCCGGGAAGCCAGAAAGAAGAAATTGGTATATTGTACCTATTCTTTCCTTCCTTTGGATTAATTCAATTAGAGGGATTTTTTCAAATACAAAGTGCCTTCATTTTGATACTTGTCTAAAAAGTTTCTGACCTGTAAAAATTTAAAGAAGTCATGATTATATATATATGAAACTTTTCCCTTAGAGAGGAGAAGGATGCACATTCCCCCCAGAACACAAATCCCCAATCACCCTCAAACCCAGCTGTTTCCATCTATAAATAACCTGATCCTGAATGATTGGGGGTAGAATTACGGCCGCCGAAAATGGTGTGTAAGCATTAACTTTTGAAATTCCCCATTTCCGGCGAATTTTACGCCATATGCAATAGGCTGCACTCATTACCTTGAACTTTGTCTTTTTAAAATAACTTGGTTCCAGTACTCATGCTAAACTGCCCTTTGCTGACTCTCCAAAACCTATTTCATAAATATTCGGTGTATTAGCTATTGGGATCTTAACCCTATCCCCTACTAGCAGTACCCCAAAATGTTGTACCATGGATGACCAATAATGTAGTGATATATTAGGAACTGTCCATCCCCCACGATCTCTAGGGAGATCCATTTGGCTGCCCTACGTGATCGACGATAGCCCCACAGAAATCTATAACATATCCTTTCGGCCTTGGTCAAGCACTTCTGAGAGAATTCCAAGGGGATAGTTCTAAAGAAATAAATAAACTTTGGGAGAACCAGCATCTTCAGTATATTACAGCGTCCAAAAAGTGAAAGATGCAGATGATCCAATCTTTCTAGTCTGGTGTTAGTAGATTCAATCACAGGTAACATATTTAAATTGGGAATATTAGCAACTGAAGCAGAGATTTTAACCCACAAATAAGTGGCTTCGGTGACCACAGGGATATCGGAAGGGCACATGAGTAAAATCTGTGTTTTCCCAATATTCAATTTGTAACCCGAATTTAGCCCGAATTGTGCTGCCAATGATTTTAGAGCTACAAACGTCGGAGCAACATCCCTAGTTAATACCACTATGGTGTCCGCGTAGGCCAGCGTCATATACTTTGTATCATTGACCCTGATCGGTGAGATATTATGATTGCAATCTATCATACTGAGAAAAGGGTCAATGTACAGAGTAAGCATGGGCGGAAAATCAGTTCCGCTCGCGGATTTTGCGGATTTTCGGTAAATTTGCGATCCGCGAACGCTCGCGAATTTACCTAAAATCCGCAAATTCGCACGCAGCGGATTTTTTTTGCTTGGTGGTACAATTTTGTGGCTTGCGGCGTAAGTTCGCAATTGCGAACATGTAGGTGCGGCGGGCAGCAACAATCTCGCACTCGCGAAATTACAAAATTTGCAATTCTGCACAAGAAA
Organism: Lissotriton vulgaris; assembly: GCF_964263255.1. Taxonomy (NCBI): domain Eukaryota; kingdom Metazoa; phylum Chordata; class Amphibia; order Caudata; family Salamandridae; genus Lissotriton; species Lissotriton vulgaris. Next base: position 513,025,740 of record NC_141689.1, read on the forward strand.
TCCACTAGCAAGCAGCATAGACCTTCTGAAAATGATGATTTTTATCAGAATAACTCCTCAGGTTGACATTTGCCTGCCCTTTTTTGGATTTGAGGCCTTTTGACTTTCTTTGGATCACTTTTGGATTAGAAATCAACTTTCACAAGTAAGTTTGTTTGGGGCATTACATTTGCTGTTCTGCAGAAAAACGAGTTTTGCTAAACTGAAAGCACTCAGCAGGGGCAAAAGTTCAAATTCATCATTAGTAACCGTTCCCTGTAGTGCTTCCTGACTTGGGCCCCTCCAGAGTTCAGTTGCAACAATTGTATGACCCTGCTCTGACCCTCACAGCCGGATCATAGAATAGCTACAAGTAGACCACAAAGGTCCTGGAAAAAAAATTGCACTGTAACAGAAAGCAAATTACAGATAAGGAAGCAGGTGCCAGACTGGAATTTTAAAACAGTGACACATTAATAAATCAACCCCAAATTAATTCATGTCAGTTGAAGCAGGGCAGGTGTGCTTGCTTTTTCCCCCCATAATCTACAGTGATGATGATGAACCAGAGGGTGGCATTGATGTACCAGAGGGTGGCATGGGTGAAACAGAGGGTGGCAGTGTTGAAACAGAGGGTGCTGTGAACCTGTGATGATGAACCAGATATAGAAACAACATAGTCGCGACCGTTGCGTGCCGACAAGTAAGTTCGCAATTGCGAACTGGTACAAAATCCTCGCGAACTGGCAGAAACCCTTGCGAACACTATAAAAACAAAAAAATATGCAAATTCGCAAGAATTTGTGGATTTTGCGGATTGCGAGTTCGCAAATACGCAAATTCGCGAACGCCAGATTCGCATAATTCGCCCATGCTTAGTACAGAGCAAAGAGCAATGGCGAACACAGACAGCCTTGTCTAGTGCCCCGGCTGATATTAAACACGCCTGATTCCTGTCCTGAAATGCGGATCGTTGCAATTGGCAAGATATATAATGATTGTAAAGCCTGTATAAATTCTGGGCTAAAACCTGTCCAGCGAAGCACTGCCCACAAAAAATGCCAAGAAACCCTGTTGAACACCTTTTCGGTGTCCAACAGGATCACTCCCATAGGCGAGCTTGTAGCCTGGGCCCAGTCCAGCAGAGCAATGACCCACCTAACATGGTTGGCTGTATCCCTACCAGGGATAAACCTGTGTTGCGGAATTGAGACTAAGGATATGATAACTTCGGCCAGGTTAGACGCTAATATTTTGGAATATACCTACTGTCTGTGTTTATAATCAAGATAGGGTTTATAATCAATATAGGATGCAGGATTTAATTCAGGTATATCTTTTTTCAAAGAGAACAATAGTTGTTCTCCTCCAGGATTCGGGAACAACCCCGCTTTGTGCCTCCCAGAAAACCGACAGAACATCCTGGCGGATCTCTTGAGAGACAACTCTATAAAATTCAAGGGGAATAGCATCTGGCCCTGCGGCCTTTCCGTTAGCTAGGGACTTTATGGCTGATTTGACCTTTTCCCATGTAATGGGGGCTGACAGAGCCTCGTTCTGATCTGCAGTGACTTTATGAGTTTCAATAGCTTGCAGAACCTCCATCACTGAAGACTCACTGGGAAGGACATTGCTTCCTTCCTGATATAATTGAAAGAACAATTTTTCCTCTGTGTATCTCCTAAGGGGGAAAAGGAGGCGGAAGATGGGTATCAAAACTTGGGCTCCTTTTAAGGAATGGTCTCAAGAGTAGGGATTATTGGTGAGTCCAGTCACTGGATGTCTGTAGGTGCCAGTTTGATGCTGTTGTTCATGTATAAGTTTCTGTCTTTGTAGTACTACCTGCCTCTATTTGTATATTTTGTTCTTTCTTGTCTCTTCTTTGTATAATGTGCTTGTATGACCTTTTGTCAATAAGTAAAGAAAAAAATGAAAAAGAAAGACAAAAAAACAAAGAGGCAAGAGGGATGCGGAAAGAGGCAAGAGCATTGCAAAAAGAACCAAGAGAAGTGCAGAAAGAAGCAACAGAGGTACAGAAGGAGGCACAAGGCATGCAGAAAGAAAGAAGAGGAGTGCAGAAAGAAGCAATGGAGGTGTTAAAAGAGGCACAAATGGTGCAGAAAGAGGCAAGAGAAGTGCATAAAGAAGAAACAGAGGTACAAACAAAATGAGTCAAAAGTTGGGCAGAAAGAGGGAAGAGAGGTGTCGAAAGAGGCTAGAGAGTCACACAAAGAGGAGAGACTGGTCTAGAAAGAGGCAAGAGGGGTGCAGAAAGAGGCAAGAGAAGTGCAGAAAGAGGCAAGAGAAATGTTGAAAGATGCAACAGAGATCTAGAAAGAAGCAACAGAGGTGCAGAAGGAGGCACGAGGAGTGCAGAAAGAGGCAAGAAAACTGCAGAAAGAAGCAACAGAGGTACAGAAAGAGGCAAGAGTGGTGCAGAAAGAGGGAAGAAGGGTGCAGAAAGAGGAATGGGGTACAGAAAGAAGCAACAGAGGTGCCGAAAGAGGCAAGTGAAGTACAGAAAGAGGCAAAAGAGGTGCAGAAAGACACAAGAGAGGTGCAGAAGCAAGCAAGAGAAGTGCAGAAAAAAGCAACAGAATTGTTGAAAGAAGCAACAGAGGTTTCGAAAGAACCACGAGAGGTGCAAAAAGAGGCAACCGAGGTGCAGAAAGAAGCTAGAGCAGTGCAGAAAGAACCAACAAAGGTATAAGAAGAGCTAAGAGTGGAGCAGAAAGAGGTAGGAGAGGTGCACAAAGAGGCAAGAGAAGTACAGAAAGAGGCAGGAGTGGTGCTGAAATAAGGAAGGAAAGTGCTGAAAGAAGCAAGAGAATTGCTGAAAGAAGCAACAGAGGTGTAGAAAGAAGAGGCAAGTAAGGTGCGAAAAGAAGAAAGAGCAGTACAGAAGGAACCAATAGAGGTGCAAGAAGAGGCAAGAGGGGTGAAGAAAAAGGTAGGAGGGGTGAACAAAGAGACTAGAGAGGTACATAAAGAGGCAGGGGGTGTAGTAAGAAGGAAGAGAAGTACAGAAAGAATGTGCTGAAAGAGGCGCAAAGGGTGCAGAAAGAGCAACAAAAATGCAGAAAGAGGCAACAGAGGTACAGAAAAAGGATAAAAGAGGTGCAGAAACATGCAGGAAAGGTACAGAAAGAGGGAACTGGGGTGCAGAAAGAGACAAGAGATCTGCTGAAAGGAGCAACAGATGTACTGAAAGAGGCAAGTGCGGTGCAGAAAGAGGCAAGAGAAGTAGAGAAAGAAGCAGGAGAGGTGCAGAAATTAGCTTGGAAAGTGCAGAATAAAGCAACAGAGGTGCTGAAAAAGGCCCAAAGGTTGCAGAAAGAGACAAGAAAGGTGAAGAAAGAAGGAACAGAGGTACAGAAAGAGGCAAGAAGGGTACCGAAAGAGGTAAGAGAGGTGTAGAAAGAGGCAAGAGAGTTGGACAAAGAGGGAAGAGGGTACATAAACAGGCAAAAGGGGTGCAGTAAGATGCAAATGAGGTGCAGAAAGAGGCCACAGAGGTGCACAAAGAGGCAAAAGTTACAGAAAGAGGCAAGTGAAGTACAGAAGGAGGTAAGAGAACTGCCAAAAGAGGCAGTAGCTGTGCAGAAAGAGGCAAATGAGGTACAGAAAGAAGCAAAATACGTGCAGAAAGAAGCCACAGAAGTGCAAAAATAGGGAAGAGGGGTGGAGAGAGAGGCAAGAGGGGTGCAGAACGAAGCAAGACAGGAGCAGAAAGAAACAAAAGAAGTACAGAAAGAAGGAACAGGGGTGCAGAGAGAGGCAAAAAGGGTGCAGAAAGAGGGAAGAGAGGTGCAGAGACTATAACAGATTTGCAGAAAGAGGCAAGAGAAGTGCAGAAAAAGAAAGAAACGTGCAGAAAAAAGCAACAAAAATGCAGACAGATGCAAGAAAGGAGCAGAAGGAAGCAGGAGTGGCTTGCACACCATTAGTACCAATTTAACACCCACATTTAGCAATAAGTAACAGGTGACCATTCTAGGTTTACAAAGGGCCTCCCACCACGCTGTAACACTTGTCACTGCATTTTTGGTAACGTTTGAACAGTTTGAGCTTGAAAAAAGGCTTTTTTGTTCAAATCTGCAGATTAGGGAGTAGATGATGAATTATGTGGCTAATGCAGAAAATGTATAATTGTGCGAAAGTCGGTACAGCCAAACAGTCACATAATTCCAGTGGCCCTAATCATACCTCAGACTAGGCCCACAAGTGATCCTAAGTGATTCCTTCTTTTTTTGTCTCACTGAGTTCATAATTGAGCTTCTATGGAAACGAGGAAGACTAAACCTGAGTTACCACTTCACAACACAGACTACCATCCCACATAATTGCTCTCCATGACACATAATCCCACTCTACATAATTTCTGTACACAAAATACCACACAATTCCTATCTACATAATTTTCACTGCACAACATACCACATAATTCCACTACATACAACGTACATCCCCTCCACTCCAAAAAACATTAGTGAAAAACTTTTACATTTACAACACCAATAGCTCTAACTCTCACAAATTCGAAACCTATTACAATACAAAAACTTCCTTAACTAGTAGTCGCGTTTGCAGAGTGGTCGAGAAAGGGTGCTGGACCTCCGACCAACGCCCAGGAATTCCACTGCGAAGGATATACAGGAGGTACCAGAAGGGATTCTTGGCCCCCAAATCCCTCAGGAGTAAAGTGGACTTCATCCCTCATACCGTAGTTTGCCAGGAGGCGCGTTTGCAGTGGTGGAGAAAGGGGGCATGGCCTCCAAAGATGTGTGGTACTTACTAGAGGTAACAAGAGGGGTACTTGGCCCCCAAGGACATCCTTGGGGGTTAACTACCCCTCCTATTACCTGCATTAAGTATCACACAGCAGGATTGCTAAGTTCTCATAACAGGCCATGCCCCTTTGCCCACCACTGTTGCTAAGAGGGAAGGGGTCCCAGTGAAAATTAAATAATTATTACAAGTTAAATCAAATTAGGAGACACTTAATTAGTCTACAATGTTTTATTCACATGATAGACCAAACCAGGATATAGTATCCGACATTACTCGTTTGAAAAGGTTGAATAGTGCCCCTGAGAGTGAGGAAGAAGTGATAAAGTGAGGGTAGTGGCAGTGCAGGGTAGTGCAGGTAGGGATAAGTGACAATAAAATCAGATATGTATCTGATGCATTTGTAAATCAATTCAAATGTACAAAACGGTCATAGATCCAAAAGCATTATTTCAACAAGCACATTATGTAACTACGGAATATCTTGAAATGGGCTAGTAATTTGTACCCAATCATTGACATTAATAGGTTGCTAGTCCCCTATTTGTCCTGATGAAGACCCCGCCGCAAGGGCTCCACTGATTCCTGCATCGTTTGTGGGTCGAAACGTCGACAACTCTCCTCCTTGCTCCAGCCCCCCATCCACAATTGCTACATACAATGTATTACTTTGGGGCATGTGCTTGTTGAAATAATGCTTTTGGATCTATGACCGTTTTGTACATTTGAATTGATTTACAAATGCATCAGATACATATCTGATTTTATTGTCACTTATCCCTACCTGCACTACCCTCACTTTATCACTTCTTCCTCACTCTCAGGGGCACTATTCAACCTTTTCAAACGAGTAATGTTGGATACTATATCCTGGTTTGGTCTATAATGTGAATAAAACATTGTAAACTCATTAAGTGTCTTCTAATTTGATTTAACTTGTAATAATTATTTAATTTTCACTGGGACCCCTTCCCTCTTAGCAACATTATGACCCAGGTCCCAGTGACTTGTTCTGGGTAAACCCTCATTTTTGATACTCTCCTTTGCCCACCACTGGCGCGCTCTTAAATGGGGATTGAAGTCCCCTTCACTTCCGGGCGTCCTTAGGGGCCAACTAGCCTACCTCTTACCTCCAGTAAGCCCCACACAGTGGGATTGCTGGGAGGTAGACACAGACCACGTCCCCTTTATCCACCACTCTGCAAACGTGTCTCCTGGTGCATTCTAAGTTGGGGTATTAAGTCCCCTTTCTCCATAAGGGTCCCTAGTGGCCTACTAGCCCTTCTGTTACCTCCAGTAAGCCTCATACAGCTAGCTAGATTGCTGAGAGTGGTTCGAGGCCACGCCCCCTTTTTACACCACTGTGCAAACACGCCTCCTGGCGCATTGCTGCTCGGGAATGAACTCCCCCACCAGACAGATTTCCAATCTCAATACACGCAGCTAGAGATGATTAAAGCCACACAACCCAGATAATCACTTAAATGTATGTACAGAAGAATAATTCACATGAAATACTATTGCCCACCTCTAAGGTCTGCTGCTTCTAGACCATGTAATAACGTTACACAAAACATACAGACAGAAAGGCAACAGAAATAGGCAGTCAAATGACCAAAGAAATGTTCTTGAGTCCTCAAAAGATAAGCGGAACACACCTGCAGCCAACGCGTTTCTCCCTAAACAGGGCATCATCAGAGCTGGAAATATAACATATTCAAATCAGGATACTGTACAAGTGATAAAAGACAGTTGCCAATGTGAGTACACATTTTTTTAAAGTGACCAAACACCATTGGTCCAGAGGCAGGTTAGGTTTAACAAAACACATGTCATACCTGCATCAGAACTAGTATGCTCTAAACAGAATATAGTATCTGAACACCAAGAAAAAGATTCAAGAAAAGAGGAAAGAAACAAGACCTCAAGACGAGCTACTTGTAACGATAAAGTGAGAGAAACACCTGAACCCAAAAGAATACAACCGTGAGTGAGACAGTTTTAACACAAAGTGTATAACTATGCTGAACCAGTGACAGAGTAGACAGCGGCACTTTAGCCCGACGTATATATGCCCAAGTGCATGTTGTAAAAGTCAGATGTTTTTGCTCTGACCCCCATACCATTAGTGACACCACCAGAAGATTCTTGGGGTTTTGAAAATAACTCCAAAATGGATGCCCCACTTGAGATGCTGTGGTCTATAGAGAGGAATGATGACAATTCAGGAAATTGTTCCACAAATTTCAAGTAACTGAAATCAAATGATCATTCCCCCAAAAGGAAACATACTAGTACCTTTAGGCTAATTAATGAACCTACAATGGGTTAGCTCAGGTTCAATTGATAGCAAGCTTGACGTGTCCGCTAGCGCAATCCATTAGAAACGTTCCAAAAAAACTCTTGTACACATCATGGACTCCCTCACGTATGGGAGACGTGAATATTTACAGGTCTGAGCTAAAGTGAAACATAAACAATCCTTACTGAAATATACCAATGCGTCCATCTTGTAAGACAATTAACCATGGTAGGTATAATATATCCAAATCGATGTGTACATAGACGTGCCAATTGTGTTGTCATCTAAAGTTTTAATGCGAAATAGCAGTACAAAAAAGTGATAATTATTTTGTTTCTCAGCCCTCATGTTAGGGTATTCAAAATACACACGTATCTAACTGTCAATCCTATTTAAAAACAAAGAGGGGACTGTTATGCAGTTTTCACAGGCGAGTTGTCCCTTCATTAGGCACAAGATTATATAAAACATATATACCAAGGCTGTAAAAAGCCCTTCGTATGTCAGTTATCAAGATCCAAAGAAACAATGGGTAAAGGGGCCGAACTGCTAGCTAGCGGAACGGGTACAACTCCATTTCGAAGTACCTGTACAAACCGCTATTCAAGAAAGTGTTCATTGCAGTCACCCATTGTATAACACCGTGCCAAAAGCTTACCCGTGTTCGGCTCTCATGTCCTCAAACCCCACAACTAACAGACTGAAGAGTAAAAAGTCAACTTCCTGTTCTTGTAATTTCTCCAGTTAAAGGGAGGGCAGTCCCATGACGAGTAGCTGCGGCCTGAATGTGCGTAGCCTCCTACTTACTCAAGCGTATGTTACGTCAATTCTTCCATTCCGCATGAACTCCTGTACGTAAATGGGAGTCAAAGGTTGCATCAATTATGTAGTTTATTTTAAAAAACTCTAACGTATGGTCAACAACAGAAAAAAAAAATAACCAATTGCGTAGTAAAGTACCACACAATCGATTATCCAAAACGATGTAAAAATAAAATGAAATACACCGAGGACAGAGGAGAACAGGTCAAAATATCGTCTGGGTTGAGGAACTAGAAGAGTGTTTAAGATCGTGATATTGTAAAAAGGATAGACACAGAGTAGACCATCCACCAAACAGAATGGAACAGTACTCATGAAAGCAGAGGAAAGAGAAAAAATATCACAAAATATCTGACAAAATCCAGTATACATCCTAACACCAAATTCACTGAAAGGGAATTTCAATGGGGTGCTATCATGTATATTGGTCCCAAGATGGCTGCCAGCAATTCCAGGATGAAGTGCTGACAGCCAATCAGATCTCACAATGAGATGTGTGATTAGGCTACGCCCAGATATCAATATTTTTTAATTTTATATTTTCTTCAAAACTACTGAACGGATTTACACCATTTTAAAAAAAGAGGGCCCTTTTTGAACCAAGAGCTAGCTTTTTACCAAATTTGGTGTAATTCTGTTCAGCAGTTCGGGCTGTAGCCTGTTCCAAAATTTCCTATGGAAATTAACATGGAGAAAACCTGCTTTGGGACCCGCTTTTTTCTCAGCCCCCACTTCACGAATCACCCTGAAACTTTCAACAGAGAAACTGAAATGGCCGACCCCTTGGTTTTGAAAATTTTGCGAAGATTCGTCAAACAGTGCCAAATATATTGGCAAATCAAAAAATGCTTTTCCTATGGAAATAGGTTCTAACTATAACTATCTACTGGCGACCGCCGGTAGGTAATATAGGTTATATATATATATAACCTATATATATATATAAATTTCTTCACTTAGCGAGCAAGAATAGCTAGCTAGTAGATTAAGAGACACACACGGAGTTGTTGTGTAAAGCTAAAGATGCTTTATTCAGTGCTTAAAGTCCTCTCCCCTCCATGTCGACAGACGCATTTCGCGAGGCGATACGCGTCTGTCGACATGGAGGGGAGAGGACTTTAAGCACCGAATAAAGCATCTTTAGCTTTACACGACAACTCCGTGTTTGCCTCATAAAGCATCTTTAGCTTTACACAACAACTCCGTGTGTGCCTCTTAATCTACTAGCTAGCTATTCTTGCTCGCTAAGTGAAGAAATATTGAACGATCCACCATCGTCGAAGAGTGCACCCGGAAACACGGAGCGACAGCGGTGAAGCCCTGTTCTGGAAATAATTTTTTTTTTTTAAAAAGACACCCAGGACGCTTTGTCAAAACAATTATTAGCTTGGAAGAGTGTGGGGATGCTTAACTGGGAGTAGTTTAAATATCTAAAGAAGGAGCATCCCAGCATCCCAATGATCTATTTCATACCAAAATTCCATAAACGTATGAATAGACGACCGGGGCGCCCCATTATTTCTCCATGCGATGGCCTACTGGAAAATCTCTCAAGGTACATCGATTTATTTTTGCAAGATATGGTCAAGAGCTTGAAATCCTATGTACAGGACACGAGTGACTTTCTTAGGAAAATTCATGACATAGAATGGAGGTCCTCTTACCTGTTAATAGCTCTTGATGTGTCTAGCTTATACACATGCATTAGAAATCGAGACGGCATGCGGGCAATTGAATACTTCCTTCATAACAGACCTATCACCTACTCTCTGCATTCAAACATGTTGCTGAAGATGATAACATTCTGCTTAGAATTTTTTTTTTTCTATTTGATGTGAGGATGTACCAACAGATGCAGGGTGTAGCTGTGGGGGCCAGGTTCTGCCCCAGTTATGCCTGTCTATTTATGGTCTGGTGGGAGGAGCTGGTCCTCAAGCGGCAACACGAGTTGGTGTTTAACAGCAATGTGGCAACATGGTTATGCTATATTGACGATTTGCTTATTGTGTGGGACGGAAGCACAGCTAGTGCCACTGATTTTATTGAAACGTTGAACCTTAATGAGGTTAACCTACATTTCACAGCAGAGATGAGTTGAGAAATGGTTACATTTCTGGACGTGAGGGTACATGTAGTTGAAAACGAGCTTACCACCACCTTATACCGTAAACCTACATCTGGCAATACACTCTTACATGCCTCAAGCGCACATCCCCCCCACTTATTGATGAGCATCCCGTACGGGGAAATGCTCCGTATAAGACGGATTTGTAGCAGGGAGGCTGATTGTGAGGAAAAACAGAATGAGTGTAAAAACAGGTTTCTGGATAGAGGGTACAGCTCGGAAGTGATTGAGGCAGCTATTCGGAAATCTAAATCAAAGGCAAGAGAAGACCTGTTGCAGTACAGGAAGAAACAGAACATGAAAGGTACAGAAAAGGAACCCATAAGACAAATCCTTGGCTTTTCGAAGCAGCAGAAACAGATCAGGGAGATAGTCCAGAAAAACTGGCCCATTGTTAAGGGCGACCCGGTAATAGGGGGGTTAATGCCTAAAATGCCATCTATAACTTTAGGAAGAAATAACAACATGGGCACCTCCCTGGTCAGAAGTAATTTTGAGACCAGAGGGAAGGGGTCATGGCTGATGGCAAGGAAAGGTTTCTTTAGATGTGCTGTATGTAAAGCGTGCCAGCATGGAGTTAACACGACTAGTTACACCACTGCGTTTGGTTCCGCGGCCTGCAAAATCAGTCAACACATAACATGTAAATCTGAATTTGCAGTGCACGTGCTCACCTGTAGCTGCAATTTACGTTATGTAGGGAGCACAAAACTACCTGTACACAAGAGGGTGCTGCAACACATCCGTGCCATATGCAACAAGGATGACAGTTACCCTGTGGCACAGCATTTCCAACAAAGTCACAACAGCAACCCTAAGCACCTGAAATATTATGCCATAGACACCATTATGACTCAGAAAAGAGGGGGGCAGGCAATGCAAAATAAGAAGGTTGGAAACATCGTACATCCTACGGTTTGATTCAAAACATCCGAATGGTCTAAACATCAGTGAAGACCTGCATACCTTCCTCTAACACATGTAGATATTTTAATACTCAGAGGTTAACTGATTCAACATTATAATGTAAAGAACTAACAGAGAAGAGTCCATTGATAGGGTATGGTAGACACGATCTTGGGGAAATGCAATTTGACATCTTTCTGTTCCACCAAATGAAAGCTTATGAATTTTAAAGTAGGAATGGATTTTAGGATAGTGTATTTTTGTGACATATTTATGAGGATTAGGGATGTGTTTTTAGAATCATTACATAGAAAGTATATATATTTTTGATACTTCTGATATTTATAATGATTTTATCAATGGATTGACCCTGATAGTTATGTGTATGATAGATTGACTGTCCTGATTTCACTTTGCACTTTATATTCTTGCAATTTTTGCACAGATGGTACGTTGCCTTGCTGGGAAACCGAGGAAAGAAATGACTGTTATTTATTGCTTATTCACTTTATGGTATTGCACTATTATTATTATTTATTAGGCACTGTCGATTCATGGTGGTATACAATGCCACTACAAGCATTTACACATGTAATTTTTCCTTGTTATGATTTTCATAATTGGAAGGTTCCTAAGGGAATGGTGTAAAAAACAGATATTACATTTTACATTATGTTAAAAATTATATAGCAATTGAGGCACAATTGAATTGGAAGATGTGCCCAAACAAAGTATTTCCACTATGTCCATGTAATGGATGCACTGCACTTGCACTTTAAAAAGCGAATGGTTATGCCTTTGGGTTGTCATGTGATCAAGGGAGGGATCTCTCAAAACGCGTCATAGCGGCGCTGGCTAAATAAAGAAATGCACAAAGAATATCGGGTCCACGCTTGTTTGTCCATGTGAGGATTGGGAGTGAAAGCGAGGTGAAAAGGATATATATTATATATATATATATATATATATATATATATATATATATATATATATATATATATATATATATATATATATATATATATATATATGACTTTGCAGTCGAAATACTTAGTTGGTGGCGGCATTATATGACCACTAACAAATACATTTAGCTTACTTTCAAGACTTTCCTGGAGTGCTGCGTACATTCGTTGTTGGGTGAAAAATTTCGGAAACAGCCAGCTGTAATAAAGAGTGCTGTTTTTGATCGAATTGGTGGTCAATATATATGATTTTAAATTGTACTTTTTTACAAGTGATTACCAAGATGAAAATATTGGATCCTTTAAACACGAAAGATTAATGGATTCAAGATTAATTCTTTCATGTTCATACAAGTGGCAACACCTGTGGAGAGGATTTAAATGAAAGAAAATAATCAATGCATGTTAGGGTTGACAAAGGCTGTATTAACAGCCGAAACGTGTTCCAGTTTTGCACAAAGTGATGTTCTGTTGGTGAATAAATGAGTTAACCCTAAGATTGGAGTGTGGATTTTCTCAAGATGGAGGGAAAAATGTTTTGCATATATATATATATATATATATATATATATATATATATATATATATATATATATATATATATATATATATATATATATATATATATATATTACCTACTGGCGATAGCCAGTAGGTATATATAGTTAGGATTAGCTACCATAGGAAATCCGCAACATTCTATTGGGAATAACTTTGGCGCCGGTTGAGGGATTTGCGTGCAATTTTCCAAACTTTTGGTCAGCTCCGCTCTGCTCCTTCCCTGAAAGTTTCGGGAGGATTCGTGAAGTGGGGGCTGAGAAAAAAGGGGGGTCCCAAAATGTGTTTTCCCCATGTTAATTTCCATAAGACGGTCTGACAAGTCTACAGCCCGCTGAACGGAATAACGCCAAACTTTGCAAAATTGTAGGGACTGGTACGCAGATGTGCCTTTGCTATGTTTGGTGAAAATTGCTCCAGTGGTTTTTATGAAAATTAACTTCAAAAACACATATATATCTGGGCGGAGCCTAACCACACATCTGATCTGATTGGCTGTCAGCACTTCATCCAAGAAGTGTTGGCAGCCATCTTGGGACCAATATACATGATAGCACCTCATTAAAAAGCATTGTAGTTAATAGAGGGTTTTAGGACTTTAGTTACATTATAAATCATTTGTTGATGGTACCATACTCATTTTAGGAATTGTGGTGTGTTCTAAGGTGATTTTACCATGTGAAAAAGCCTTCTGCTGCGATATCATGAATCATGTTTGAAAGAAAACTATTATCTCATGCTTTTCCCACAGTGGTTTGGAAGGGGATCTATAAGTTAAACTGAAAGCATATTTTCTGTAAATTCACATTATCTTTCTCAGTCATGTGAGAATGAAGTCTGACATTCTCAGTAAAACATGTACATCCAACAAGGACAGAGACTGTCAGTTGATTGCTTTGTGTTCTACTGCAGCCTCCAAGAGTGTTCTAAAGAACAACTAGAGCGCGAACACCTGAAGCCATCTTGATTGGAATAAAGTGTTAACTCCTAAAACATTTAATTTAAAAAGGAACAAAATGAGGGGGTATATTTTGCCATAATAAGTATTATTAGTGCTGCGGAAAGAAAAATTAGGGTACATTTTAAGTGACTTCTCAAAACCTCTTCAATTTCATTAAAAAAATTCTTACATGCAGTCTCCCAAGATGGCCACCAGAGACAAAAGAGCCCAAATGTAGCCCAAATATCACCCAGATGTAGCCTAAGTATAGCCCAATGACAGAATGTCCCAGAGTGTTCTAAAGACAACTAGAGCGCTAACAGTCTTACTTATGACAAAAGTAGGGCACACCAGAAGCTATCTTGATTGGAATGAAGTGGTAAGTCTGAAAACATTTAATATAAAAAGGAACAAAATCAGGGGGTTCATTTTGCCATAGAAAGTATGATTAGTGCTTCAGAAAGAAAAATTAGGGCACATTTTGAGTGACTTCTCAAATCCTCTTCTATTTAATTTAAAAAAATCTGACATGCAGACTGAAACATGCACTTTGAATACCAGCAGGAGACTTCCCTGGTGAGCAGTAGCTTTACTACAGTGATTAGAGTGCAACTAGAGTGCTAACATTTGTAATTTATTGCAAATGTGTGACATCTGAATGCCTTCTTGATGGAACCAAAGTAAACAAGCATTGAAAATGCAAAAGATCTCACCCTCGTTTAAGTTAAAGCCATTCTGTTTGTAATGAGGTGGCTTTTTAGCTTTGCTTTTATTAGTGTTTTTTAAACTTTCATGTAAATAACATGCATATGTATGCATATATGTATATGTGTGCATGTATTTATATTTGTATTTATATAGATATACAGGTTATATATGTTTATATATGTATGTATATCACTGCTCCCGATTTCCCATCATGTAAAAAATCACTCAGGCAGCAGCGCTAAGGCACAAGCCCTTTAATAGGTATGGACCACAACCGGCATACAGATTTCTTTCACAGCCGTTCCGCTATGTTTGCCTGACGCATTTCAAAGTTCAAAGACTCCTTCCTCAGAGGCTTAGCGGTTGGGAAAGTGCACAATCTGGTCACCCACTCCCTTTAAAAGTCCTTAATTGCACGCACCTGAATGGTCGAGTATTCTGCAAAGTCTTGTGGGAGTTGTAGTGCCAGAAAGAGTCAATCCGCTAATGGATGTACGTACATTTGCTGCTGAACACATTCAAAGCCCTCAGATGGGCCTCTGTTTGCAAGTCTGGTCCTAAATCCTGCGCTTCTGCCCCACGTTACCAGCCTGTCGATTGCCCATGCTTCGTGGCCTCCAAGCTTTCCGGGGTGGTGCTTTTTCCGTGGTAGGACACCGCGTATAGATCACTGCTCCCGATTTCCCATCATATAAAAAAGCACTCAGGCAGCAGCGCTAAGGCACAAGCCCTTTAATAGGTATGGACCACAACCGGCATACAGATTTCTTTCACAGCCGTTCCGCTATGTTTGCCTGACGCGTTTCAAAGTTCAAAGACTCCTTCCTCAGAGGCTTAGCGGTTGGGAAAGTGCACAATCTTGTCACCCACTCCCTTTAAAAGTCCTTAATTGCACGCACCTGAATGCTCGAGTATTCTGCAAAGTCTTGTGGGAGTTGTAGTGCCAGAAAGAGTCAATCCGCTAATGGATGCAAGTACATTTGCTGCTGAACACATTCAAAGCCCTCAGATGGGCCTCTGTTTGCAAGTCTGGTCCTAAATCCTGCGCTTCTGCCCCACGTTACCAGCCTGCCGATTGCCCAAGCTTCGTGGCGTCCAAGCTTTCCGGGGTGGTGCTTTTACCGGGGTAGGACACCGCATATAGATCACTGCTCCCGATGTCCCATCATGTTAAAAAGCACTCAGGTAGCAGCGCTAAGGCACAAGCCCTTTAATAGGTATGGACCACAACCGGCATACAGATTTCTTTCACAGCCATTCCACTATGTTTGCCTGATGCGTTTCAAAGTTCAAAGACTCCTTCCTCAGAGGCTTAGCGGTTGGGAAAGTGCACAATCTGGCCACCCACTCCCTTTAAAAGTCCTTAATTGCACGCACCTGAATGGTCGAGTATTCTGCAAAGTCTTGTGGGAGTTGTAGTGCCAGAAAGAGTCAATCCGCTAACGGATGCACATACATTTGCTGCTGAACACATTCAAAGCCCTCAGATGGGCCTCTGTTTGCAAGTCTGGTCTTAAATCCTGCGCTTCTGCCCCACGTTACCAGCCTGCCGATTGCCCAAGCTTCGTGGCCTCCAAGCTTTCCGGGGTGGTGCTTTTTCCGCGGTAGGACACCGCGTATAGATCACTGCTCACAATTTCCCATCATGTAAAAAAGCACTCAGGCAGCAGCGCTAAGGCACAAACCCTTTAATAGGTATGGACCACAACCGGCATACAGATTTCTTTCACAGCCGTTCCGCTGTGTTTGCCTTACGCGTTTCAAAGTTCAAATACTCCTTTCTCAGAGGCTTAGCGGTTGGGAAAGTGCACAATCTGGTCACCCACTCCCTTTAAAAGTCCTTAATTGCATGCACCTGAATGGTCGAGTATTCTGCAAAGTCTTGTGGGAGTTGTAGTGCCAGAAAGAGTCAATCCGCTAATGGATGCACGTACATTTGCTGCTGAACACATTCAAAGCCCTCAGATGGGCCTCTGTTTGCAAGTCTGGTCCTAAATCCTGCGCTTCTGCCCCATGTTACCAGCCTGCTGATTGCCCAAGCTTCGTGGCCTCCATGCTTTCCGGGGCGGTGCTTTTTCCGCGGTAGGACACCGCGTATAGATCACTGCTCCCGATTTCCCATCATGTAAAAAAGCCCTCAGGCAGCAGCGCTAAGGCACAAGCCCTTTAATAGGTATGGACCACAACCGGCATACAGATTTCTTTCACAGCCGTTCCGCTATGTTTGCCTGACGCGTTTCAAAGTTCAAAGACTCCTTCCTCAGAGGCTTAGCGGTTGGGAAAGTGCACAATCTGGTCACCCACTCCCTTTAAAAGTCCTTAATTGCACGCACCTGAATGGTCGAGTATTCTGCAAAGTCTTGCGGGAGTTGTAGTGCCAGAAAGAGTCAATCCGCTAATGGATGCAAGTACATTTGCTGCTGAACACATTCAAAGCCCTCAAATGGGCCTCTGTTTGCAAGTCTGGTCCTAAATCCTGCGCTTCTGCGAAAATGAGGTGGTTCATTTTGCCATAGAAAGTATGATTAGTGCTTCAGAAAGAAAAATTAGGGCACATTTTGTGTGACTTCTCAAATCCTCTTCTATTTAATTAAAATAATTCTGACATGCAGACTGAAACATGCACTTTGAATACCAGCAGCAGACTTCCCTGGTGAGCAGTAACTTCACTACAGTGATCTAATGAGCAACTAGAGTGCTAACATTTGTAATTTATGGCAAATGTGTGACATCTGAATGCCTTCTTGATGGAACCAAAGTAAACAAGCATTGAAAATGCAATAGATCTCGCCCTCGTTTAAGTTAAAGCCATTCTGTTTGTAATGAGGTGGCTTTTTAGCTTTGCTTTTATTTGTGTTTTTTAAACTTTCATGTAAATAACATGCATATGTATGCATATATGTATATGTGTGCATGCATTTATATTTGTATTTACATAGATATACAGGTTATATATGTTTATATATGTATGTATATATATATATATTCCTTCGTATTTTCACACGCTCCTCTCGGTATGAAAAACACGAGCCCAAGTGCATCCAAAGGTTTTTATTTTAGCAAAACGGCAACAGATAAACTCAACGCGTTTCGGGATAGTCTCACTTGCTCACGAGTCAAGTTGTGTGAGTTTGATTGGAGAAATATAAACACCATGTGACACATAAACATAAACAAAAGACTGCCGCGATTTATGTAAACAAAGCGGTAGCTAGGGAATGTTTTCCTCTAAATACAATTCATTGTTTGTAGACATGGTTAAATTAAATAAATGGTATTTCGCTGTGAATTCAAAATGTGTGAAACTAAATTCAACAAAAGGCACAACTTTGTTTAACAATCAGCTGGTATATGCTGCGCGGAAAAAATATAATAATAATAAGCTGAAGAAACTGTCAATATAGCTCATAATATACCAAATACATAATGCAAGTTAATACATGTAGCGCCCCTGTGGGCAGTCCTATTATTCATATTAAATGATTTCTTCCAGCTATGTGTCATACACATCGCGCACAACATTATCCACCAAGAATATAGCCCCTGTGGGCAAACACAAGTTGTATATTAACCTTGCCTTACAAACTCCATTACAAATCGGTATCGCCCCTCTGGGCAACCATTTCAATATGATTTGCGCTCACATTGTAAATCTCAGCGACTACCAAGCAACTAGAATTGAGCCCCAGTGGGCTTATTCTCTTATTTAACCATAACTGTCTGTTGAGTTGTATATATTGTCTCCTTCACAAGGATTTTCGCATCCCCTGAAAAAATAATAAAAGAACTAAATTAAAAACACACACTAACAAGATATTTATACAAATTCTTAAAAGAGTTACTCTCAGCGAGCACATATATATACATCAACATTCTGGGTTATATCAAGACAGACTGTGGGGCACCCGGGTACAGCATAACACTAATTTGACTAATTCCATACTGAGTGTAAAAAGGTCACCCCAAGTGTACTTCCATCTCTTCGTCATTGTTATGCCCCAGAGGTGTCATGGTTTTATATCTGATTATAAACTTTGACTCAAGTCTCCGTAAACACTGTAATCTATTTCCACCTCTTTCATTATACCTGACTGTGTCTAAGACACAGAAACTCAACAGATCTGAATTCTGGTTATGATGACTTTGGAAATGCCTTGCTATAGGGTAAGTTTTGTCCATGTTTTTAATTGCACGCAAATGCTCTAGAACACGCAGCTTAGCTTTTTTAATTGTGCTGCCAATATAAGCTTTTTTGCATGGGCAGAACAGTGCATATACAGCATAATCAGTGTTCCACGATGTATGCTCGTGAATTACAAATGGTTCTGCTGCAGAAGACAAAATTGCTACTTTTACATTTCTACTGTTCTTGCAGGCTTTACAATTTCTACATGTAAAAAACCCCTGTACAGTTGGTGATGTTGTTTTAATGGGTTCAATTGCCTTGCACAATTGGTCTTTCAATGATTTCGCTCTCCTGAAAGTTACCTGCGGAGACGTTTCTACACAGGTTGCTATATCTGGATCAGAGTGTAACACAGGCCAGAATTTATTCAAGCTTTTCCGCAATAAAAAAGCTTTGCTGCTGTAAGTTGTGATGAATCTGGTCTTAGTGTCTTGCTCTGTTGTCTCAGGCTGCTTAACGAGCAATGACTCTCTGCTCCTACCCGCCACCACCTCTGTGCATTCACAATAGTTTTCCCCGGGTAACCCCTTGCTGCAAACCTCTCACACATTATCTTTTCCTCTGTGGAGTATGCGCTGCTGGTACTACAGTTGTGTTTAGCTCTTAGTAATTCCCCTACCTGGATGCTCTGAATAAGGGAATTAGGGTGGCAACTGCGCGCATGCAACAAGCTGTTGTCTGATGTTGTTTTCCTGAATAATTCACTTTCCAGTTTATTATTCTTAACTTGCAGTTTCAGATCTAAGAATTCCTGTGAATCATTAGACCAATGATGTGTAAATTGCAAGTTGAATGTGTTTTCATTCAATGTGCACACATAGTCAGTTGCTTGTTCTTCATTGCCTTCCCAGACTATAAAAATATTTTCTATGTATCGCATCCATCTAATGACATGCTTTTTATACATAGACGATCTGTACGCAATTTCCTCCTCCCAGTACCCCATGAAGAGACCTGCAAAGCAGGGAGCAAAACAAGTCCCCATGGAAGTACAGAGAGTTTGTTTGAACACCTTGTTGTCAAACAAAAAATATGTCTGTGTTAGGCATGTGTGCATCATTTGTATGAGCATCTGTGTATGATGCAAATATGACACTGATCTCCTCGCCAAAAAATATCTACAAGCATCTAAGCCTTGTTGGTGAGGGATGCTTGTATAAAGGCTTACTACGTCTAACGACAGTAGTGAGTAGTTCTCTTTCCACTCTATTGTAGCAATTTGTCCCAGAAAATCTCCAGAATCTTTGACATACGATGGTAGCCCTTGTACTGCATGCTGTAAAAAGTGATCTGGGAAGCCCCGTGGGAAGGCGCACAAGGGGCCAACTGAAGCAGAAATGATGGACAAAAAAACAGTGATCAACTTGTCATCACGAGAACTGACTGCACAAGAGGTAGATTTACTCTCTATGGGTTTGACTTTTTGCCCCTCTAACTCTTTTAATTACACGCAAAGTAAGATTGACCTGTTTTTATTTACAAGAAAGTTGAGGTTAAAAAAATGGTATGCCACTAAAGTGTCGGACAAAACAGTTACAGTAGACGTAAAACCTAGTCACCAGAGTATAGCAGATGTGGAATTGGAACACTGTTTGAATGTGTTATCGAATGAAGTTGAGCCAAACAGTGATCCCTTTGAAAACCTTAAAGCTGAAGGAATCCCATTGGACTTGAGTGTAAAAAGTGGGTTTAAGCCAAAATCGGTGTTTTTGCCACTGATTAAAAATGACGTTGTTGATGTGTTTGAAAAGAGCATGTGTATAGAATTGCAACACATAGCCAATAATAGAAAACACAAAGGCTGGAAAAATATTACACAGAGCGAAAAGAAGGCACTAGAAAATCTAAAGAATGACCCCCAAATAGTCATTAAATAGTCATTAAAAAATCAGACAAGGGTGGGAACTTAGTGATACAATCAAGGTCCAATTACATAGCAGAAGGGCTGAGACAGCTATCAGATACTACCACTTACTGTAGAAGTAACAGAATGGAATATGAGAATTCTGTAAGAGCTTACAACACACAACTCTCACAATGGAGGTTGGCCGAAGTTATTGAAGAAGAAGAGGAATTTAGATTTTTAGAATGTAAGTTCCCCAAGTTACCTGCGATGTATCTACTACCTAAGATACATAAGAGTGAAACAAATCCTCCAGGTATACCTATAATTTCCTCTAATAAGAGTTGTCTGGAAAATACATCCAAATATGTAGACCACTTTTTACAGCATGCAGTACAAGGGCTACCATCGTATGTCAGAGATTCTGGAGATTTTCTGGGACAAATTGCTACAATAGAGTGGAAAGAGAACTACTCACTACTGCCGTTAGACGTAGTAAGCCTTTATACAAGCATCCCTCACCAACAAGGCTTAGATGCTTGTAGATATTTTTTGGCGAGGAGATCAGTGTCATATTTGCATCATACACAGATGCTCATACAAATGATGCACACATGCCTAACACAGACATATTTTTTGTTTGACAACAAGGTGTTCAAACAAACTCTCGGTACTTCCATGGGGACTTGTTTTGCTCCCTGCTTTGCAGGTCTCTTCATGGGGTACTGGGAGGAGGAAATTGCGTACAGATCGTCTATGTATAAAAAGCATGTCATTAGATGGATGCGATACATAGACGATATTTTTGTAGTCTGGGAAGGCAATGAAGAACAAGCAACTGACTTTGTGTGCACATTGTATGAAAACACATTCAACTTGCAATTTACACATCATTGGTCTAATGATTCGCTGGAATTCTTAGATCTGAAACTGCAAGTTAAGAATAATAAACTGGAAAGTGAACTATTCAGGAAAACAACATCAGGCAACAGCTTGTTGCATGCGTGCAGTTGCCACCCTAATTCCCTTATTCAGAGCATCCCGGTAGGGGAATTACTAAGAGCTAAACGCAACTGTAGTACCAGCAGCGCATACTCCACAGAGGAAAAGATAATGTGTGAGAGGTTTGCAGCAAGGGGTTACCCGCGGAAAACTATTGTGAATGCACAGAGGTGGTGGCGGGTAGGAGCAGAGAGTCATTGCTCGTTAAGCAGCCTGAGACAACAGAGCAAGACACTAAGACCAGATTCATCACAACTTACAGCAGCAAAGCTTTTTTATTGCGGAAAAGCTTGAATAAATTCTGGCCTGTGTTACACTCTGATCCAGATATAGCAACCTGTGTAGAAACGTCTCCGCAGGTAACTTTCAGGAGAGCGAAATCATTGAAAGACCAATTGTGCAAGGCAATTGAACCCATTAAAACAACATCACCAACTGTACAGGGGTTTTTTACATGTAGAAATTGTAAAGCCTGCAAGAACAGTAGAAATGTAAAAGTAGCAATTTTGTCTTCTGCAGCAGAACCATTTGTAATTCACGAACATACATCGTGCAACACTGATTATGCTGTGTATGCACTGTTCTGCCCATGCAAAAAAGCTTCTATTGGCAGCACAATTAAAAAAGCTAAGCTGCATGTTCTAGAGCATTTGCGTGCAATTAAAAACATGGACAAAACTTACCCTATAGCAAGGCATTTCCAAAGTCATCCTCACCAGAATTCAGATCTGTTGAGTTTCTGTGTCTTAGACACAGTGAGGTATAATGAAAGAGGTGGAAATAGATTACAGTGTTTACGGAGACTTGAGTCAAAGTTTATAATCAGATATAAAACCATGACACCTCTGGGGCATAACAATGATGAAGAGATGGAAGTACACTTGGGGTGACCTTTTTACACTCAGTGTGGAATTAGTCAAATTAGTGTTTTGCTGTACCCGGGTGCCCCACAGTCTGTCTTGATATAACCCAGAATGTTGATGTATATATATGTGCTCGCTGAGAGTAACTCTTTTAAGAATTTGTATAAATATCTTGTTAGTGTGTGTTTTTAATTTAGTTCTTTTATTATTTTTTCAGGGAATGCGAAAATCCTTGTGAAGGAGACAATATATACAACTCAACAGACAGTTATGGTTAAATAAGAGAATAAGCCCACTGGGGCTCAATTCTAGTTGCTTGGTAGTCGCTGAGATTTACAATGTGAGCGCAAATCATATTGAAATGGTTGCCCAGAGGGGCGATACCGATTTGTAATGGAGTTTGTAAGGCAAGGTCAATATACAACTTGTGTTTGCCCACAGGGGCTATATTCTTGGTGGATAATGTTGTGCGCGATGTGTATGACACATAGCTGGAAGAAATCATTTAATATGAATAATAGGACTGCCCACAGGGGCGCTACATGTATTAACTTGCATTATGTATTTGGTATATTATGAGCTATATTGACAGTTTCTTCAGCTTATTATTATTATATTTTTTCCGCGCAGCATATACCAGCTAATTGTTAAACAAAGTTGTGCCTCTTGTTGAATTTAGTTTCACACATTTTGAATTCACAGCGAAATACCATTTATTTAATTTAACCATGTCTACAAACAATGAATTGTATTTAGAGGAAAACATTCCCTAGCTACCGCTTTGTTTACATAAATCGCGGCAGTCTTTTGTTTATGTTTATGTGTCACATGGTGTTTATATTTCTCCAATCAAACTCACACAACTTGACTCGTGAGCAAGTGAGACTATCCCGAAACGCGTTGAGTTTATCTGTTGCCGTTTTGCTAAAATAAAAACCTTTGGATGCACTTGGGCTCGTGTTTTTCATACCGAGAGGAGCGTGTGAAAATACGAAGGAATTGCAGGGCTCGCCACCCAGCACGAGCCCACATCGCGAGAGGTCGTGTCAAGGCGACGTTTCAGCGTTTGCAGAAACCAAATGATTTGATATATATATATATATATATATATATATACACACATACATATATAAATGCATATGCATATATATGCATATATATATATGTGTATATGTGTGCGTGTAGAGAGAGGTAGAGAGGTAGAGGTGTAGAGGTAGAGAGGTAGAGGTAGAGAGGTAGCGGTAGAGAGGTAGAGACTAGTAGAGAGAGAAGTAGAGAGAGGTAGAGAGGTAGAGAGTAGAGAGTGAGTAATAGAGAGTAGAGAGTGAGTAGTAGAGAGTAGTAGAGAACAGTAGAGAGAGTAGAAGAGAGTGAGTAGTAGAGAGTAGCAGAGTGAATAGTAGAGTGAGTAGTAGAGAGTAGTAGAGAGTGAGTAGTACAGAGTGAGTTGTAGATAGTAGAGAGTGAGTAGTAAAGTGAGTAGTGGAGAGCAGTAGAGAGTGAGTAGTAGAGAGTAGTAAAGAGTGAGTAGTAGAGAGTGAGTAGTAGAGAGTGAGTAGTAGAAAGTAGTAGAGAGTGATTAGCAGAGAGAGAGAATAGTAGAGAGTAGTAGAGAGTGAGTAGTAGAGTGCGTAGTAGAGACCAGTAGAGACAGAGTAGTAGAGAGTGCGTAGTAGAGAGTAGTTGAGAGTGAGTAGTAGAGTGAGTAGTAGAGAGTAGTAGAGAGTGAGAAGTAGAGAGTGAATAGTAGAGAGAGAGTAGTAGAGAGTGAGTAGTAGAGAGTAGTAGAGAGTGAGTAGTATAGAGTAGTAGATAGTGAGTAGTAGGGAGTGAGTAGTAGAGAGAGAGTAGTAGAGAGCAGTAGAGAATGAGTAGTAGAGAGTGAGTATTTAGAGAGTAGTGGAGTAGGAGAGAGTCAGTAGTAGAGAGTAGTGGAGAATATTCCAAAGTTTGGCACAGCACCACTTGCACAATAAGTCCAATCAAATCATATCACTTAGAGCCCTTATTGAAGCGCTGAATCTTGGTGTATATTCAAATGCTTTTATTTTCCTTAAGTTTATGTACCACAGCCAGCCGAAACGTTTTGTTCTGTACAACAGAACTTCTTCAGGGCATTCTTATTTCCTTCAAGTTACGTCGGTATCCTGTTGTTATATAACTAGATATTTCTTCCAAATGTTAGACGAGACGTAAGTGCATTCTTATTCAAAGTGACTAGGTATCAATTTTACCCACAAAATTCGGGCACACTTGAGTAATTTAAAGCATCCTCAAAGTCAGTCTTTCAAAAATTCCAAAGTATAGGATATGATAATCCAAATCCA
Source organism: Lissotriton vulgaris (assembly GCF_964263255.1). Taxonomy (NCBI): domain Eukaryota; kingdom Metazoa; phylum Chordata; class Amphibia; order Caudata; family Salamandridae; genus Lissotriton; species Lissotriton vulgaris. The sequence goes on from NC_141689.1 coordinate 513,050,054, forward strand.
AATGTTTCTCAAGAAAAGTCATTTTCAATCGTTCAGAACATCAGTGTTTAGGGAGATATGACCCAGGGACCCCCAGTATGCAAGGGGAATTAGTCCCCCCTCTGAAAACGTGCCAGTGGCCTGCGTTGCAGAGAGGTGTAAAAAGGGGCATAGCCTCATTACACCTCTGTGCCATGCAGCCCCCTGGTGCATACTGGAGGCTCCTGGTGGGCTAGTTGGCCCCCAGGGACCCCCAGTATGCAAGGGGAATTAGTTCCCCCTCTGCAAACGCGGCAGGGGACTGCATTGCAGAGAGGTGTAACAAGGGGCATAGCCTCATTACACCTCTGCAATGCAGTCTCCTGTTGCATACTGGAGGTTCCAGGTGGGCTAGTTGGCCCCCAGGGGCCCCCAGTATGCAAGGGGAATTAGTTCCCCCTCTTCAAACATGCACGGGGGCTGCGTTGCAGAGAGGTGTAAAAAGGGGCATGGCTTCATTACACCTCTCTGCAATGCAGTCCCCTGGCGCATACTGGAGATTCCTGGTGGGCTTTCAAGTCTTATATAGTTAGGAATTCGCATTAAAAAAACCTTTGAAATTCACTGAAAAAAACATAGGTTTCGGGCCTTATATAGTTAGGAATTAGCATTTAAAAAACCTTGCAAATTCACTGAAAAAACCATAGGTTTCAGGCCTTATATAGTTAGGAATTAGCATTTAAAAAACCTTTGAAATTCACTGAAAAAACCATAGGTTTCAGGCCTTATATAGTTAGGAATTAGCATTTAAAAAACCTTTAAAATTCACTCAAAAAACTATACGTTTTAGGGGTGTTATAGTTAGCTGGACATTTCACTCATACAAAACCATTGAAATTGCTCCTATATAGTTAGTTGTACTAACTATATTTCGCGCACCCGCAATCTACTGCTGATGATGTCACATATTACATCATTCATGACAAGGCCAGTGACATCACTGATGACATCTCAAATGACATCACTGATGACATCATCCAGGTGACAATCACATACACCTTTTCATACACTAGTAAAATCTTTCATCACTCTTTGTAAAATACAGAGTATGATATTTGAATCCATTGTTACAGCAATACAAGTATCTAAAAAACCACTCAGTGATTCATAGACGCCACACTGGCGGTGCATCCTGTATTTTTACCATTGCGGCAGGCGATGCTAAAAGCGCCGCCCGCCGCACTGGTAAAAATGCATGTTGTGCATTTCAAAGCACAACATGACAGGCACCGAGTGGCGCCTGCCATTTTGCACTTTGAAATGCGGGGGGGAACCATAGGTACCCCCCATGTGCACCCCCCACCCCCAAGGAGTCCCAAAGGGCCCGCAAATGGCCCCTGCAGGGAGCCTCTGCATGCCTTTGCCACCACGGAAAGGCATTCCCCAAAGCCCATAATAATATGGCTGGCGGTGTCTATTAGACACCGCCACCATATTAAACATTTTCCGCCCCCGCCGCAAGGCGACTGGGGCGGAAAAGCGGCGGACGGTCTTTCCGTCCGCCGTGGTCCCCCCGCCATACTAATATGCTGGGGGGAAATGGGTGGCGGGCGGCAAAGGATGTCAGGCGGATCGCCACCGCCCACTTGGCGGTGGCGATCCACCCGACATCCTAATGGGCCCCCTCAGTGTTCTTCCATGGAATTGGGAATTGTGGACGCTGAGCAACAAATTAGTGATCTTCAAGATAAACCTTCCAAAGTAGTTGTCATGCAGAAAGAGATTAGCTTGCTAAAATGACATGCCAAAAACTTTGAAAACAGAAATAGGCGGAATAACCTTCATATTTGCGGTCTTCCTGAAGATATCAAGGGCATATATCGGGTTGCCTTCTTCACCACTTTTTTACCACTGCTTCATAATCTACCCGATCTACCCAAACTCTACATTCAACGTGCTCACAGGCTTGGTCGTAACATTTCTGCTTCACCTAAACCTAGAGGGATTATTAACCTATTGTTGGAATACACAGACCTTCAAAAAGTTTTACAAGCTACTAAATCAAAACAACAACTCTTTTGGTCTGGTCATAAATAATTTTTCACACAACATGTGGCCAAACTTACTGGTGATAGACAAAAAAAATTCCTTTCTCTCCAGCCAGCTCTGAGAAACATGGCAGCTCATTTTGGTTAGCTAGATCCATGTAATTTCAAAGTTACTTATAAGGATAACTCATTTACTTTCACCGATCCTGTGGAGCTTAAGAAATTTCTCCAACACTGTTCCAATATTTCCATTGAGATTGCTGGTCCTTCCATGTATTGACTTGACCTGCTCTGTTTCGTTTGTTCTCATAAGCTCTAAGTTATTCATTATAAATATGATAATGATTCTTATCTTTTAAATGTACTTTTTAGGTCGAGCCTATAGAGCCAGCGTGCATGCGCTGCTCGCTTTGCGATGCATGCAGCATTCAGTATGGCGTGGAACTTCCAAGGAAGCTCCGCCCACTCTCGCCCCATCTTTTTCATTGGCTTAGTCCCTAAATGCTGCCGTCAGATTGGTTTTAGGCTTGTTAGTCCCTCCTCATGACGGCCATGTCATCATTTGTTTCCTTCCATGGCTACTGGCACCTTTACTTTAAGCACTATTTTCATCCCTTGCTTCCCCCCCTCCCACAGTCCGTCCCTTCTTGGTCTCCCGCCCCCCCGTACTCCCGTTCTTGCCTTCTGGCCCACCCACACTCCCATTTCCAATGCAATAGGTGTTGCGTAAATGCGAGTCCTATTGCATTGCAAATGCTTGTTTCATTGGTGACGTGCCGAAGAGGAGCGTTTCCTGGTGCAGCCTAGTAGCCGCCCCTTTTTAAACAGTTATGACAGACTAAAGGCAAGTGGTGCCCGAGCCAGGATATAAATGGATGTCAGCCTGGTGTCCATTTTCGAAATTTCTTTAGTACGCACACTGAACATAGAAGTGAAAAATACTAAACAATAAACAAAGAAATAGAACGAAAAATGTGTGCTGTACAAAACGTGAGTCCAGAATTGTATTCAAAGCATTCACTATGAAAAACAAGTTATCTCAATATTGTTATAGCTTTCTAGTACTAGAATTGATATTATTAATGCAAATATATTTTAATTAGCAATAGTTTTCATGTCCTAGCCTTGTGAGCTTTGAAATGATTATTCTATTTAGATATGGCCGCCGTTTTGCGGGCGTGATGAGATCCTACGTCACGTCTCAACTCTTTTCTATGTCTTGACTTGCTACGCATGAGACCACTCTGTTGCCCTTGACCCACTTCCTCTCCTCACCCGTCTTCTGTCTGAGGAGATGTCATTCCTTATCGGTGGAGCGTTTCGCTCCTGCTTCCCGGTCTAGCTCTTTTTCCCAGTGTGTGATGCTGACAGAGAACCAGAGGACTCCTAGTGGCTGCTGGAGAGAAAGCGCATGGCCGTGGCTGTTGGAGGGGGCACAGTGAGCGCATGCGGGACCAGCAGCGGAGGGAAGCAGCTTGCACGCAACAGCATGTCCGACTTCGCAGCCCTGGGTTCAAGCATGGCGGAGGAGGCGGCATTGGAGAGCCTGCTACAGAAGGGAGCTGATGCCTCCCCCTCCTCGGGCAGGGCCACCGGGGGCAGCTCCTCTTCCAGTGGGGCCCTGGCCAGTGGGCTTTCGCAGCCGATGGGCTGGCAGTCCTTACTCTCCTTCACCATCCTCTTCTTGGCCTGGCTGGCCGAATTCAGCTCCAGGCTCTTCGCTGTCATACGCTTCGAGAGCATCATCCATGAGTTCGACCCTTGGTGAGTGCAGTGATGGTCTGTCTGAAGAAGTGGGGTTTGTGGAGCAAGAGTGAGGGGAGCTTTAAGGCCTCTATTTAACTTTCTTGATAGAAAACGACCAGCAGAGGTCAGTAAAATACCAGAATCTCTTTAGCATTCTCTAGTTTTCAGTCCATAGAAATTATCTTCCATGAGCACCCGCAGGAAATAATATTTTTTTCAAATTGTGTATTTTTAGTGATATGACCATCAAAAGCCCTGTTTTATATTAAAAACAGAGCTTTGGACTATACCATTTTCAGCTGAAAGGCATTATTTCTCTCCAAGTGTTCCCATACCTGGTGTGTCATGCATTTAGGTTCTTATTTTCCCTCCATGATAAAGAACAGTAGATGTTTCAGCACACAGGCTAATGTGCTGAATAGCTAAATACATATAAGATCCCAAAGGCAAGACCGATTGCACTGCAAATACTTGTTTGTATTGTGGCTCCTCTGCTTTTATTTTCATGCCTATAATGTTAGTTTCTTCTTCCAACAGATTGTATGTCGCCCTTTTGGTATTATCTGGTTGTCATTCTTGTGATGTACTGTTATCACCCCCTCCCTTGTCTACCATTACAAACAGATACTCCCTTTAGCTGCAATGTTTCTGGCCTGTACTGTCTTATTTTTCCATATTTTCATGTTGCTTTCCTACGTCTTTACTATGACCTTGCTCTATTTTCTCCTCTCCTTTCGTCTATTTTTCCACCTCCTTTTTCAAATACTTTTGCATATCTATATAATACTTGTAGATCAGTCTTTTATTTTTTATTTGTTTCAACTTATTATAATTCAGAGCAATTACTTAGATTGTCAATGGTGTAAAAAATCCAATTAAACAACAGAGAATTCTCATATGGCTAAGTATACTCCTAATATGGTGCTTCTTTAAGAAACTAATTTCACAGAATTGGAAGCACATGAACGTAAATGACCCTGGGTAGGTACTGTTCTTGTTTCACCCACTTCAAACAAGGAAGATTGTGTTATTATTCTTTCTAATAAGTATATCAATATTTCTGTTCTTTCAAAAGACACTGATAATGAGGGTAGATACATTGTTACTAAGATTACTGTTAATAGCATTCCTTTAACCATGTTTAATGTTTATGGCCCAACCCATTAATGTTTTCTTTTGACCTGATATTGAAAAAAGATTTTCCAGTTTGATAGTGAATATTTTCTTTTAGCTGGAGACTGTAATCAATTTATTGACCCTTATTTTGGATAGACAATCCCCAGTTATGTTTCTCTCCCATAAATAACATGAGAGATTTGGTTCTTTCATCTCTCAAAGATCCATAGTAGATTCCTGGTAGTTGCGTAGCTTGCGAATACACATTCTTTTCCCCACCACATAATTCTCATTCCAGACTCAGCCATTTCTTCAATAGCAAACACCTCTCTTAACACCTGCCAATGGTAGATTTAGCTCCAATAGTGATTTCAGACCATACTCCGGTAATAGCTGATTTTGATTATTTACCTATCCACAAAACACTGAATAGATGGCGATTTGGCAATGCCTAATTATCAGACATCCAGTTCTTCTCTTTTGTTGTATTCACCTCTGATTTCTTTGTTATTTGCAACAATACTCTTCTCTCTCCACAGTTATTATGGGACATCTTTAAGGTGATGGCATGTGCCTTTATTATTTACTATGTTTCTTACAAAAATAAGTCTCTCCTCAGGCAACATCCTCAACTTTTAACTCTTATTAAACAACTGGAACATCAATATTATTATTCTAAGTCAAATACTGCACTCTATGATCTGGTTGTAGCTAAACTCCACTTTGCTAAAGTCTTCTCTGACGATGCCTCCTCATACTTACTAAGAGGCAGTGCTTGATAATATGGAAGATGCAATAACATGGGTAAACGCCTGGATAATTATCTTAAAGTACGAAAAGATAATGCCATAGTATCTTAGCAGAATCTTTTGATCCAACTCAGGTACCCTGGTCTGCAATATCCTTCATCCATTTGAGTCTTACTACAACACTCTCTTTATCCTGTAACATCAACCAACAGACCCTGCTATGGATTCATTTAAAATAAGCTACATACTCTGATGATATTCTCTTTTTTATCTTGCATCCTGAGACCTCTTTACCAGCTTTTTTCCATGAAGTTTCCTCTTTTTCAAATGTCTCAGGCTACAAAATTTATTTTGATAAAACTGAAATTCTACCATTAAATTTATATTGTACTAAACAATTATTTGCCTCTTCAGATTTGACATGGGCTCCGGTCAAAAATAAATATTTAGGATTATGGTTTGCCAATTCTATTACTTCATCCATCTCTCTTAACTTTGTAGATCTTCTTCTTAAAGTTGGCTCTCTTCTTTCTAAATGTAGTCCTATTTTCTAATCTTGGTGGGGTCATTTAGACTCTATTAAGATGATGAGATCACCTCTATTGTCCTTTATACTCTATCTCTGACCCAAGTGCATGTTCCACACTTATTTATTTTAAAACTCAACTCACCTTTATCCAAGTTTTTGTGGGATACAAAAAAATCTTGTCTTCTTATTTAAAATCTGATGCAACAAATATAATGGTTAGGTGAACTTCCCTAATTTACAAGAGTATCATAAGGCTTATCTCTTCATTGGGATTCTTTTTGGTTGCTCAACAGATCATCCCCTTTCTCACCAGTATGGTTATCTAGAGAGATATCCCTTATTTCTCCTTTTTCATTTCATAAATATCTTACACAATCTTCTCATCCACCTCATTTATCTTCCTCAAATTTTAGACACTTATGCCAAATTTTCCCTTCCTGTTTTCCTTGTATTTTATTGAATTTGTTACCTTATTTCAGCAACCCATTTGGTACAATAATGTAATCAAAGTCAATAATAGACCTCTTTTTTTAAGAACTTGGAAACTTAAGGGAATTTGCTAGATTGGTGAGCTCTTTGATTGTGATACTCTGCTCTCCTTTCCTTAAGTTCAATCAATCTTTCATTGCCCTAAATCTTTTAAAGCTAATTTTTCTATATTATTGTATTTGCTTCTAAACATTCTGTTAGCCTTACCCGAAAACTCCCCTGAAGATCCTTCTACTCACTCTTTCCTTCAAATTTATCTATTCGACCTAAAGCCTCCCTCCTGTATACATTGTTATCTTCCTCTTCACAGCAAAGACCTAAGACTTCATTAAAATCATTGTGGGAAGCTGATTTGGGACATGTTTGACCAACTTCTGTCTGGGACAAGGTATGGCATAAAATACACAAAACTTCTTAAATACCCACCCTTACGCAGGTACTATATTTTACTTATAATGGGCTTCTCTTCACTCCACATTACATATCTAATTTTACTAATATAGCTGATTCCAAATGTTGGTCCAGCTCATTCACAACCAGTGACTTAGAACATATTTTATTTTTATATTCCAATACTTTAATTTTGTGGCGTAAGGTTTATAGGCAAATTAATTGTATTTTCCAAATATGCATTCCTTTTAGTTTTGCCTTTCATTTTCTGGGTAGCCTACACAGTGATTGGCAGCCTTCCTATTCCATTAATAAACTGCTGCATCCTTTGCTTGTCAATGCTTTTCAACAGGTTATCAATAACTGGAAATGTACACCTATAAATATTATTAAGCCTGGTGGTATACAGTTTGCCATCATCACAGGTTAGAAAGACAGTATGTTGAATCAATGTGTTTGTTACATAGCAGTGATTCACTATGGTTACCCCTTAGTATCTTTCTGGAAACCATTGGTGCCCGCACTAACACCAAGCAACCATCATCATTTCTTACTTTCAAACCTTCCTGAACAGTATTGGATTTGCCAACCCTTATATTCCAGCTTTTCTGATATTTACTCTTGCTTGATGTTTATTTAATTACTATTGCTCATACCTACCTGTTAGTTATTCTGATCTTTTTTTTTATTATGGTTGATATTGTACCTATGTCTGTCTTTCCTTTATCCCTTGCCCCATCCCTGCAATCCCCTGAAAATCCATGAAACCCTATAAACAAGCTTATAGTCTGCTACAATTAATTAATTATGCTTCTTTTACTGTAACTTATTTATTTGTTATACTACTATAATGTTCATCATGCATTGTTATAATGATGAGAATATTGCTTTTCACTTCTCAACTTGTATGGTGCTCATTTTCTTCTTCTAATAAAAGCTTGTTAAACTGAACATCTATCAGCATATTCAACAGTGGTGGCATAGCCAAGACCTATGTCCTTAAAATCTCTACTTACAAAATATCTCCCATGTGGAATCATATACTGGAAAATACTACAGATATATTTTCAAGTAGACACATTCAAAACATTTTATTTCTGATAGGAGTAAAATGCTAGTTGGTAACAACTGCATTTGATTAGACAGACGTTGGACCACCGAAGTGCACTGTTGACTGTTGGGTGGACAGCCCTAATGCCTCCGGTCAACACTCTTGCATGTATTATAGTTTAAGTTTGATAACCTATACAGTGAAACATTTGCTTCTCTCCCAAGATGGTCTGTTCTAGTCTAGCAGGCACCACAAGAAGTGCCTAGGGATATTACAACATTCATTGCTGTACTGTTCTTACACCTGCATTCTGTTCATTTATTAAGTTCACGTAAAGCTCCCTGCCACCCTTTGGTCTTTCAGGTGCTATAGAAAACTGCTAATTAAATAAAATACAGTTAAATGTAAATGGGACTTTGATGTCCCCTTTAATGATGATGTAACCTGGTATCAGCGCCCAGTCAGTATCGCCAGTTTTATAGAATTGCAGAAGAACGAAGGACATCGTGGGGCATATGTATAAGAAACTAGTGCAGTGTTATGCCAAAATTGGTAACGCTGTGCTCTGTCATTTCAAAGTGCAGGGATGCTCCGTATTTACAAAAATATGACACACCCTTGCATTTCCTCTATCCATGTGTGCTGCAGAATGAAGAACACATGGAAAGAGCAATATTAGGAAAGAGCAATATGTGAGGAGAAATCAGACATTTCTCCTCATATCGCCTGCTTAAGACCAGGTATTTTCTGGTCTTATTTTTGGTGCTGCCCCATACCTTGTATATATTGGGCAGCATCAAAAAGCAATGGTTGTTGCAACAGACGCCCACTACAACACCCATTGCCTACCCTTCCGCGCTAAGTGCTGCACTAATAGGGGCATCATTTACAAGGTGGAATTGAGCCACATTCAGTGACTTAACGCCAACTTGTAAATAAGGCAAAGCACTCAACGCCACCAGAATGTCACAAAAAATGTTGCTTTAGTGGCGTTAACTCCTTGTAACCATGCCCCCAGGTTTCTAACAGTCAGATTCAGTCAGGTAAGTTTTTAGTCCAGAAATGTTCCAGGAAAACACACCAAAACTTCCCTGATTACTGCTACATGGGTAGGTATCTACGTTTTGTAGCAATCCCCATTGTAGAAAAGGTGCCACTTTCTGATTGCTCGTTGGGTGAGAGCAGTGATGACTAGAACTACTTTTGTACACTCTTGCCTTTTGCTGCCCTCATAAGGTATAGTTTCAGAAGGCATCAATCACCAGAGGTAAGAGCTCACATGCCACACCTTTTCATGATACATCCCATACGTTTTTATATTTATGTTTACCTGCAATAGCTGACTACACATGAACATATGATAGAGCAAGTGCATTTCTAAAAATGTGTTCACGTGTAAGACTCACTCCCGGCGTCTATTTCCTCTGAATTAGTGGCCTCCGTGGTGTACAGGTTTCCCCGCTGCCTGCTGCACGTGTGAGAGGATGTCACTTAACCCATGTCTAAGTTATAGCCCTTTTCGTAACTTGGGCACATCATATTTTAAAATCCCATCTAAACTGATGGACGGTGAACACAGCACAGACACAATCTTACCCAAATGACAGAGTGAGCCACACCGTGGACAGCTTGATGGTGTTTTCTCTCACGGGGTAGTTGAAACATTTCATAAATGTTAACCAAATCTGTAAGGGGAGAAAACAAGTCATGTCATTTTGTGTGCAGGTGACATGTTTCTTAAAAAACTCTTTAGCGGTGAGAAGCAAGTGTTTGGGTTTGAGGTCATTTACTTTAAGGAACCTTCCTACTTCTCAAGAGCTTGGAGGGTCATCATTCACAGCCTTGCGAGGAAAGGCCCAAGGCTTACAAGAGTACATCAGTACATGTGGCCTCTATCGGATACCACCCACAGCATTCTTTCTCCAGAAACTCGCCTCTAGAAACTCACCTTTCTTCTGGAGAAAGAATGAATTATTCTCCATGAAGTGCCAAATCATCTCCACTGCTAAAGTTTGCTACCTAGAGGTGCATAACAAGCTTGCAGCAACTGCTCAAAGTATTACATCAGTTTAATAATAATATAAATGGCAGAGTAACTTTATTTGTGCATTTTTATTGAAAATTTTCTGAATGTACTTATCACTCCCGAAAATCAGTGGGAGACCCCTCAAGCCTGATCAGAAAGGCCAATGAGAAAAAACAAGCTGCACTTAGGGGCATTGAATCCCCTCTGCAAGTCAGTTTATACTCACTCCGTACAACTCGGTGCGGATTCGAACCCAGCATCTCTTGTACCACGCCCCTGTGTCCATTGCAATTTCTATGAACTCGTCAATCTGTTTTGGGGTTTTTATTCTATTAACCTGCAAGAAGCAGAAAAAGGTGAAAAGTCCTGCACGAACGGGTGAATACTAAAGTTACACATGGAGGAGGGACAGGAAAAACACAAAAAGCAGCTGAAGATAACATTACTTTAAGTTTGACTTCCAAGTACAATCAACATATTACCTACACTGAACAATGCTGATCTAAAACTCGCATTTACACAAGGTTTTAAGAATCGTTTTAATAAAAACTGGAAAGCGAATGAGGATTTATGGATTCATTTTTATTTGAAATGTTCTAATTTGAACGTACAGGCCATTAATCAATCAAATATTCAGGCAGAGGACTCTAAATTACTACAGAAATCAGTTTTAAGAGTAAAATATTTCTACTTTCCATTTTTAATATTAATATTCCGATGCAATCTAAGGATTTGTCTAACGTTTTGTCAGACACAACCATAGTTGTACCACTTCTGTCAAGATGAACAGAGCTGGGCCGATTCTATTTTTGTAAATTAGGGAAGGGGCAGCTGACTTAACACTTACCACAAGTAATCAAATTTCACTTTTCCCTACAAAACATTTGACAAGCCCTAGATCCAGTTATGAAGTACGTTTTCTAGTACTGGAGGGCGAGCCAACAAATTAACAGGGAAGGCCTAGCAAGTGCCGAGTCAAGGGTCTGGTTCGGACCTTATAGCCTATGCACGAACCCTTAAAATGTTTGCTATGTAAATCATACTACAAACTTCAGGTAAAATATGATAAAATCTCGTCAAAATTCAAAAACGCTCATTTCTTTAACATCAGGAACCCTTGACATTACCAGGTTACATTATAACACTGACGTACTTATTAAAAGAGATTTTAAACATTTACCATTAGTGAACAAAAAGCAAGTCAGTTGTCATGTAACCCCACTACAAGGCCCAGATTGTTACCACATATGGTTTATTAAATCAAACACAATAGGTTTTGTACAACTGTTATTTTGAACGTGCATATTTGAAAGTGCTTTCTAATTCAATAATGAAGAAGTATTTTTTGTGAAATAAAATATTTGCCAAAGATCACACAATACAAGTGGTTACACCGAGATATATTTAGGTTTTTTGGTTTCACTTTGTTCAAATCAGTCACTAAATGGGTATCTATTTGTCTTTACTTTTTTATGTTACTGCTTTGTTTTTATCTGTAAGTCCATTTTCTTGTAGTTTTTATTTACTGCGAACTAGACCCAAAGTTATTGGAGTACTTTATATGAGCACCAGTTACAGTACACAAGGTCACATTAGTTTTTTAAAACCATGGGGAGATTAGGTGATATGCCCAGAATCACAAGATGTTGAGGGAAAAGGCAGTTCCCAGGGCTATTGGAGCTCAATGGAGGGAGGGTCTCAGCTGCCCCCTTCCTTGATATAAGTAAAACTCGGGGAGGTGGAGGCCCCAGGGCTCATAAGGGGCCAAATAAGCAGAAAAGGCAAAACAGGGGGCAGAAATACAAGCAGGACAGACAAACCAGAAGGCAGAAAAACGAGCAGGAAAGGGAAAACAGAGGGGCAGAGAGCAAAACTGCTGTCTGCAGAAAAATTAGCAGAAAAGCAAAACAGAGGTCAGAAAATGGCAGAAAAGGCAAAAAAAGAGAGCAGAAAAGTTAATCCAGAGGGTAGAAAAACAATGGGGAAGGCAAAACAAAGCAGAAGAGGGCAAAACAGAGAGCCCTCAGGCACTCATACACCCACTCACAGACTGACTCAGAGTCTGACGCACCCATTCACAGACCCACTTAGACACTCACACACCCACTCCCAGACCCACTTAGACACTTATGCACCCACCTCCAGACCCACTTAGACACTCATGTACCCACTCACAGATTCATTCAGAGACTAATGCACCCACTCACAGACCCACTCAGATGCATGCAGCTACTCACAGACCCAGTCAGAGACTCAGGCACTTACTCACAGACCCACTGAGAAACTCATGCACTCACTCACAGACCCACTCTGAGACTCATGCACCCACTCAGAGACTCACTGGGACACTCATGCACACACTCACTGACCCACTTAGATACACACTCACTCACAGACCCACTCAGAGACTCGCACACCTACTTACAGACCCACTCAAAGATTCACACTCACTCACAGACCCACTCAGATACTCATGCATCCACTCAGACAGCTACTCAGACACTCACGCAGCCACTCACAGGACCACTCGGGGACTCACACGCCCACTCACAGACTTCCTCAGACACTTATGCACTCATTCACAGGCTGACTCACATACTCATGCAGCTACTCCCAGGCCCACTCAGACACTCACTCACCCATTGAGACACTCACACACTCACTCACAAACAGTAGCGGTTGGTGGTGAGAGTAGCTGCCGGGCAATGACGTGGGTTGGGGGAGGGGCAGGGTGGGAGGTAGTAATCTATGGATTACGGAGGATTACAGGTAAGTAAACATATAAATAAATAAAACAAATTTTATTGCACACACTACATCCAAAAGGCGATGCAGTGCACGTATAGGTGAATGAGTAAATGTTAGTATCTGTATGAGTAATTAAGTGAGTGTGTATGTAACGGTGGTGAAGAGGCAAGCCCGATTGGCGTGAACCACCTTCGACACAGTAGTGTTCTTAGGGGTTCTCCGTGCCCGCCGCCATTTCGAGTTCAATAAACCAATAAACTCGTATTTGCATCCTGTGCTAGGGGAACTGCCTCCACACGTTGGGATCGCTCTAGGCTTTGAAACCCGGTAATTGACCAGACTAAGGTAATGGGGGAGCTTGACTGGGACTGATAGAAGTCCTGAGGAAGACCGACGTGACCCTCTATTGTGGGCATACTAACACGGTCGAAACATGTTGACATTGGCAGTCAAAGGAGGTGGGTTGTGAGTACCTAGTAATCTCTCTAACACGCACATCCTTCACTATTTTAATCCTGACCGTTGGACCCTGGAATAAAGGTGATCGACAGGTTGCCCACGAGCCAGTTTTAACCTCTTTTTTCACTGCACTTGTTTCTATCACTGTCCCCAGTCGTTGGTGGTAGCAATTTGTACACACCATTTTGATTCATTTTTATGTTGTTTGTCTCCCCCTCCCTATGATCCATCCTGTGTGTGGCTAAGACAGGGTGTTTTGTAAGCAGACCCGATGGTGAAGCATGTCACACACATTTGTGTGTGAGTGAGGGCAGTTTTCATTAACACAATTTGTGCCACTGCATGTGTATCACTTCGGTTTCCTCTGTACCCCTCTTGGTGTGAGTATGTTGAATAAGGGGGTTTGGGGTAGTTGAGTAGCTGACCCTCTCCCCTTGTTTTTTTGTGTGAAGTATAACACTGATCATGCCATGAGTAATATGTGAGGCCATAAACAGTGCATTGCAGAGGCGTGAGCTATAGTTAGAACTGCTATTTAGAACTTCTGAAGTTCACTGATTTTGTACGAGTGAAACCTGAGCCTAATATAACGTACCTGTAACCTTTGGTTTTTCCAATTAAATTCTAAGTTTATTTTTATTCCAGTTCCAAACTTTAATGCCCCTGTAACCTTATATATATAAGACCCAGTAGAAGGCAATTTGCTGATTCGCCGTAACGCATCGTTCCGTCCTTACAAAGGGAATGCAGATATGCTCTGAAGAAGATGGAAATAATTTAATAAAAGGAAACTGATCAGGATAGGAGTTGATGCCATTGTTTAACCAAGTGCCGCTGGTTTTGCTGTTCACAAGGAGAACGCCCAAGGGATATATATATATATATATATATATATATATATATATATATATATATATATATATATATATATATATATATATATATATATATATATATATATATATATATATATATATATATATATATATATATATATAAAACTGCGCAAACTAGAGTCATGGTACATAGTTGAACTGAATACAAAAAGCCCGTATGGATTAAACATTGAAGAACATCTATACACTCACCTATGATTTATTTTATGACTTTAAAATCAATTAATTTTTTGTGGTGTATCTGACTTCCTGCATAAACAAAAGTTCATTCCCTCTAGGAGTTAAAGTAACTGATTGTTTTTAATTAAGTGCTCTTACAGTCAATAAATAGAATAGATTGGGTTTGCCCACTGGGGCTCTATTTTTTCTGGAAAAAGTACCAGTAAATCATCTATGCACAATGATAATATCAGTCAAATAATATCGAAATTAGAAGCTGATTACTGCTCATAAATTGCCGTTTAAGGTGGTTTGGTGAATTAAAATAAGACCACTTGGGCTGCATTGGCTTTACCAAAAACTGTGTGAAAACGTCCCGAATTGGGGTAGAGGAATGATAAAAGAAATATGTATTGTTTTTTATTCATTCTTTCACCGTTTTTTTCCACTTTGATTAGATGCTTTATTTATGTAAATTGCATTTTTTAGGCTTCTTTGAAAATGACACTGAAAAATAATAATTTCTTTGCTCGAATGTTGTGCACGATGATAACATGTGTAAATAACTTTTCCATTTCTATGAATTTGTTTGTCACGTGATGTACCACGTCAGTATTGAGCACTTTAAATGAATGTATGTGTTGACACAAAACCTATCGTGACCAAGCCTGCTGGGTCAGGCGAAACGCGTCGTAAGCGACTTTTGAAATAAAGAAGGTTCTTTCACCACGCGTGTCGTCTCCTTCGGAAATTGGTTCGGAGTTTTGAGCGCTTGATATATATATATATATATATTTGTTAATATCTGGCACTGCCAGAACGCAAGGAGAGTCGCACACAGGATTTCAATTCTTAGGAGTTAATATTTTAAGGATTTGACGCGTTTTGACAGCACAGTCTTTGTCAATAAGTCATACAAAGACCAGGAAGTTGCACTGTCTTTTAAAGCATTTCCTGTTTGAAAATAATAAATATAGAACACATATCATATGTTGTTCGCCTGCCTTGTAATTTTAAAAGACAGACTTTCAAAAAACGTTATCAATTCCATTTGAACAAAGTTAGAAAAGATTTAAACAGTTACAACAATCACTGTTAAATCAAAATATATGCAGGGTGACAGTTTTTTAAAATGAATTCATTGTGGCAATAAGTGAAAAGTGCAAAACAAAGGTTAAAAACGCCAAGTGGCGGAGAACACTCATGTGGTTCTGCGCTTGGATGCACTGAATGCCCCATTACAATTCAGAAACCCAAGATTTACTCAAAGGGCACGAAAGAAGGTTAATTCATGAACAGTAATACAGGAATTGGCAAGTGCCTAAGGGTGCATGTCCTGTTAACGCCACAATTTGTACAGATGGATGAGACACTGGGTTGTGCCAAAACATAAAATCCCCATGCATTTTCCATAGGCTTCTTTAGACACGGTTACAGCAAAAACATCTGAATGGAATTACACCAAATTTGGCATGAAGCTAAATCTTAGTCCACAGGTTGTGCTTTTTGTGGTTTGGTGTAAATCCGCTCAGTAGTTTATGAAAAAATATGGGTGAAAAGAATTGTATATTTGGACGGTTGGGCTTGAGAAAGTCCATCGAGCATCCCGCAAGAGCACAAATTAAAAAATGGAGCCCTGTGATTGGTCGAAAGGCTAGTTTTTCGGCCTTTATGGTCTCATGGAGCAAGAGGCTCCCACACGCCGGCAGGTCAAGCGCTCTGATTGGCTAGCTATTTGAATGTTTGAAATTAAATGGCCGCTATTACTGTTTACTGTGAAAAATTGGAGGTGTTGTGAAAATAAAATAAAAAAGCTATATAAGGGGGCAACAAAATGGAATTCTGTCCCCCAAAGTTTAGAGAGGAGGTGTCTAAGGGATAATTACTGTGAAGAAAATACAATTATAGTGTTTTTAACTAACTTTTACATTCTTGCAGGATTCTCACAGGATTGCGAATAGTTAACGGAGTAGATTAGTTCTCAATACACTCTATTAGAAGGAATGCACATTGTGGTGCTTGTTTTTGAGAGTAAGTGTTTAAGAGATAAGTACTGTGATAAGTAGATGGTTAGGGCATCATTTATGAGGTCCTACCAGCACTTCTGTGCCGCCGGAACATCACTTTTTTGATGTTCCGGTGGCGCAATGTGCCACTGGCATATTTATAAGGCTGCGTAAAGCCACGTTACATGGCTTTTCACGGTCTTATAAATATGTGTCCCCTTCACGCAGAAAAGTGCGTGAAAGGGGCGTGCCATGGGTGTTGCTGGGGGTGTTCCTAGCAACATCCATGGCTTTTTGTCACTGCCCCAGATTTATGAGAAATTGTAAATCTGATGCAGCGCCAAAAACCTATGCCTCCCTAGGGGAGACACAACGAGGAGAAATATCTTTATTTCTCCTAATTTTTTTCCTTTTATACAGCACACATAGAAAGAGGAAAAAACCTCTTTTGACAGTTTTTGTGCAGGAAGGTGTACTGTACACTTTATTCGGGGGGTTGCACGACACAAATACAGTGCACAGTTGGTCACCTACCAATGAACAATTCAGTGTTGCAAGCCTTTTACATCAGCAGCTTGCATATATAAACACCCCAAAGTTTGCTATAGAGATATTGGCACTCACATTTGTTGCGGATTACAGTCTACTGTTGTTAAAGGTAAGTTCAGTTCTGGCTTATAACTTGTTTCAGGTTTAGGAATGAAAATACTCAATATCAGTCCTTTGCAGAACCCTCTACTGTGTCTCCCAACCACTATTTGCCTTGACATCAGATTCATCCCCCATATGTTGGCCTATATCTACCAGTTTCTCCATCAAAAACCTTTCAATCCCACAATAAGAAGGTCCGAAGCAAATGCCAAAACCTCGGCAATGTTGTTTTAAGAAATGCTTGCTGGCCGGAATTTAGCACAGAAGATAACCCTACCCTGTAGTCTGCAATTAGTGAGCAATCACCTCCCCACTGTGTCAGCCAATGATCCCTGAAGTGAGAAGGACTTCCAACCATAACGATTTGGATTATGCTGATGAGAAGTGTTTTACCATGTATTGTCTAGAACAGTGGTTCATAACCTTTTGACTTTTGTGGAACCCTACTTAATCATTACTGTAAGCCAGGGACCACCAATGAATCATTATTAGAATCCGGGGACCCCACTGAATCATTATTGGAAGTTAGAGACCTTGCAAAACAATGCACAAAAGATATAGAAACAATCATACATCAAACAAATACACAGATGATTAAATAGTGTACTTAATTCACAAAGAAATAGGAAAAAAACAACATTTCAATGGGAAGGTGGGAGGTTTTCTAAATTCCGTTGAGGCCATTTATCCATACTCTATTCTGCTTGATAACTTTTTGCACTGCTCCCAGGAATCGTAACTTTAAGCCTTCCACTTTAAATCACTTAAGATGTAAAGAACAATTTAATTTAAAATGGTCAATTTGACATTTTGTATCTTTATTTCTATACATTTTATCAACCTGTTAATATTATTTCATTTTCTAAACATTCAAGGACCCCCTGAGTAGGCTTTGTGAACCTCTAGTTGGGCCTAGGACCAAAGAAGAATAACTGGTCTAGAGGGAAGAAGTCCCCATGTATGTTTACATAGTGTGAGAGCTTTTGTGAGTTTAATCAAAGCATTATTAATAGTGTGCAGACCAATCTACACTTGAATTCACACGGTTAGACCAATTAACCTACACTTGAATTTACATTTGTGCATACTGATATGGAACTATCACAATTAAAACAAACTTGCTACAACATGTTAAAATGAGTTTTCCAGGCATAAGCTAACTAGGCCTGAGTTAGGCCTCAACACAGTCTTATCAAAGCTGTTTTCTGTCTGTTTATATGTATGTAAGTAATTCTTTATTTAGATATAAAAACATATCTTTAAAAGATTGCACAAATCACATTATGTACAGTTTTATAAATAAAAAATGATAAAAGAATAAAATGTAACCGTAAGCATGCTAGTTAAAACATTTCAATTCGTAGATTGGCCCACCCGGGCATTGCAAGTTCTGTTAAAGTGCATGTTCGATCTTGTCAATCGGCAGTACAGTCTCAGCAATGTCCATTTTATCTAGGGTGCGATAAGCGTGCTGAATGAATTTGGACAAGTTTATGTTTAAGACAGTATTATCTGGAGACAGAGCAGCGATAATAGCATGCCTACTGGTCCGAATTCCCAGCCTGTTCCATTCTGGCTTAAGCAGACACCTGCGTTGGAAATTAAATGAGGGACAGATGCAGAGCGCATGCAAGATTGTTTCTGTTGCTAACCCGCATCCTCTGCATGTTGTGTCTTCCTTCTGTCGGCGCCAGGTGGGTAGATTTTGGAGAAAGCGCCAATCTCCCATTCTTAGGGCTATCAAGCAGCGCTTTAGATAAAGTGAAAATGTCGTGGAGAGGTAGGCTGCAGGGGTCAATCGATTGTAGGAGTTAACTACCGCCCAGGAGTGACTACGTTTCGTGACAAGAGCTTTGTCTAACGCCAGAGATTTCAGTCTTACACATTTTTTGATTATATTTTTAAAAACAGTCTGACTGGGGTTAAGAGCCCAAAGATCAGCAACTGACATTTGATGGATGTAATCATTCAGAAGGCGCCCGAATGTTCCCCCTGGATTAGTCTCGTTGATTTCTTTCCAGATTAGGGACTCTAGTGTACCTGCTTCGGCCTGTCTTAATTTATGACACAGCTTAAGGTAAGTACCCACGTTAGAAGCTTCATAGTTGGTTAATCCCAGCTCTAATCTAATCTGGGCCGTGGAAGCAGTGCTCGATAAATGAAGTACCTTTCTGTAGATTTTGGTTGTGTGTTTGTTTAGGGCAGTATTCATTTTACCTTTAAAGGTCTCTATGCCATAAGAAAGTGTTGGCCCAATTTTTGTTCTAAGGACTTCTAGTAGAGGGGCAAGGGTTGGACCTGAGAGTTTCTTCGATAGCTTGGCCAAGGATACCACTAGGGCCGTAGTTTTAGCTATGATCACACTACTTTGCTTTGAAAAGCTGCCCCTTGCGTGAAAAGCTGCCCCTTGCTGTCTGTTTATATTTCTGCCTGACACTACAAACAGAATAATGTGATTTGTGTATTTCTGAATAACACTGTTCTAAAACAGGGCCTCCTAGAGGACGCTTTTACTAACATTTTCATACAATCTTCCACTTGCACATGGTATTGCAATCATTCACAATGGTTTACTATTGTTGATATAAATTGTTCTGACATTTCCAGACCCCATTAGGTGAGATGGGTAGAATCAATATTCATGTAGTGAGTTAGTGCTACGGTGAGGGAGGGTTATATGATGATGCATAATACTGCAAAATGTTTTATTGAAAGTGTAATTCTTTGCTCACACCATGCTGACTTTGCAGTGTCAATGTTTTCTTATGGAGAAAATGGCTATATAAATCTGTCTATTTGGAGGGATGAGCTAGAACTCTTTTGGGTCACTGTGCATTCTAATAGGGATGTTTCCTAATTTTTTATTGATTTTGCAGTACATTTGAGACTTAGGGCGCAGGTTATATGTTGGGGGAAAGGAAATCCGTTGCAATGGTGATGGAGTTCTATCCCTGCCAACAGAGTAGTCTGCTCCCAGATTTATATGCAGGCAGGTCTTAGGTTTGGCAACGGCGGAGACCACTCCTTTTCTTGCATGGCCATAATTCTCTGACTCTAAAAAGAGAGTTTTCCCAAATAAACCCAGAAAGGACCGGGAAATATCACAATCAAGCAAAGAAAATTCCTTTCTGTATGTTCCAACTCATATATTCACATTTACTTTCCAAAACACCATTTGTTTAGACCAATTTCAAACTACATGTATAGCCCCATATAAGATATTGTAATCACAACATAAAATTGTATGTATCTGAGTACTTTTTATAAAAAAGATTTTGAAATAAATGCATTAACAATTCATTAAAAAACAATCATACATATTCCTCATAGCAACATTGTGTTCAGTTTTGTTAAATTTCACAATAAATCAATACATGTTTCACAATACATCATTTCAATAAAACAATATTTATACATATACAAAATCTGTATGTCTCTGACCGCATTGCGGAGTAAGGGCTGTCAGAGGCGAACCTGTTGTCTGCCCACCTAATTGAGATGGGTGGAATGACAGGTCAATTTTCACTGCCTGTCACTGCCAGGAAAACGCGGGTGGTAAGGTGCAGTGAAAATTGCCAAAGGCTCTCCTTTCCAAGAGAGAGGACTCCTATGGAAAGAGGAGCACTGTATTTTTTCATTTTCATAAAGAAAACGTTTTTAAAAATAAAAACAGAAAACTTTTTAGTACAGGGCTCAGTCCTATTGACGGAGCCCTTTACCAAACAGTAAAATATATTGGGAGGAACCGCTGTGACGGCCGTTCATGGCAATGTTTTGTACAAGACCCCCAGCTTGGCGGTCACTTATAAACCTGGCAGGCGGTCCCTCCACCAGGGCAAAGGAGTAATTTACTCCACTGCTTGACAGAATATTGGGATGCCCACTCAAATATAAATCAGGTCCTTACTCTATTTCTGATTGTGTCTATTATTCTGCATTGTTCCAATTATTGAGAGTCTTCATGACAATTACTTAATATATTTAAAGGAGATTAATGCTGCATCTGCATTTTACTATCTTTGTGCTGTACTTTTAATAAAAACCTTCATGGTTTTTCTAAATTCCACTCTATAACTCACTTTTTTGAGTCAGTCCTTTCGTGTTGACTGTATTCTGAAATGCTGCTTTGCACCTTGTCTCTGGGGCACATTGCGTTATGATTTGATGGTAACACTGTCCTCGATGCACCCAACATGTGGACGCGCTATTGAATTACAATTTTCTAGGAGTACAGCACGTCCACAATAGCAAGTGGGTTTCCTGTAGGAAAACCTGGTGGCAAACATCTTGCAAAAAGATTAGAGCACACATATCCCCTTGTCTGGGGTATTATGATTCAGCCCCAGGCATTTAATGAGACTACATAACCCCGTGGCGCATTATTAAACAGTGTCTAGCTCAGGAATCATATACCTAGCTGTATATGCTGAAATGACCGAAAAGTCGCCAAAGAACTTATTAAGACGACTCTGACCTGATGTGTCCCCTCTCCCCCAATTGTATCCCAGTCTCCCAGCTCACCAGAAAACAAAACCTCTTCAGGCCCGGCTCTAGGACGGTGTGACCAGTGCAAACGCACCGAGCGCCGAGCTCAGGAGGCGCTGTGTTTTGAAATATTGTATGGTTTTAAATGAAGCTGCTGCAGAGTGTCCTGTGTGCCGGCAATTTCCAGACAGCAATTAAAATGTCAGTATAACATTGGTGATTTACGTACTTGCTGGAGAGTGAGAGTGTTATGTCTAGTGGCACTTTTTAACTCAATTCAAAAAAAATTCAAATGATCTTTATTCGGATTTGATAGATCCATAAAAGTACATACAGAATGAAAGTACATTAAAAACATTAAAAAAAACGATTCTTACAAAATTATAAACAGTGATCCAATTAGGTTAAGCAGCAAGATGACTTAAAGTGCATAATATAATGTACAACATGCATGGTGCGTAATACTAAGGAATATTAATCCATCAATGTCCACAGTTACCCACTATAGAAGTATCTCTTACAAACATTCAATATTAATATAGCTGGTACTCAAGTACATAAACCAGCATAGTGCTATTATCCATTATCCATGTTCCATAGTTGCCCTCGATTTCACACAGGCTTTTATGAAACAGCTGACAGAATAAATAACATCATCCATATGCATCATTTGCAAAAATTGCAGAGCAGGAATAGATTCACGTAGATTATATTTGCGTAAGATTGGTCTTAAATATTGACAGGTATACAATTTGTAGTGGCCACAAAAGAAGAAATAATGCAATAGGTTTTGTCGTCCACCTAAAGAACAGGGACAATCCAGTTCTTCTAAGTTTTTATTGTAGCCAATAGGGAAGCTAAGCAAATAAACTAAGCTTCCCTCCCGGAACCTGAATAAAAGACTCCGATTCCATCTACCTATCGGCATTGTCAAATATCTAATAAAATTATTAGGGTTATCAACATCTAGATCACAAATGCGTGAATATTTCATGACCACTGGTTTACTAGATTCTGATCTCATCCTTTCCTCAGTATATACCTCCATAAGTGCCCGTTTAATACTGTTTTTGTGGGCGGGTACAATTAGGTCAGGGGAACTAAATAAGGATCCTAATCCCACCTGTTGCAGACTGGTTTTGACTGCTTTTAGCCAAGGTATGTGGTGAGATCTGTCACTAGACAAACAATCAGATATAATACTACGAGTCAATGTTGCTGCTGGGTTTAACCAGATTTTAATCCAAAATAGGGCAGGCCTTGACTTTATGAAATCAGCAATGTATGGCAGCCTCAATTCATTATGACAGATCAGAGTGGGAGCACAAGGGACTCCCCCTAACACCCTCCTACAGAATCTATTTTCCGCCACCTGAAGGGCCGAACTGTTGCAATATCCCCATACTTCTGCACCGTAAGTCCCGGTTGGTCGACATTGGGTACGGTAGATGGTAAGAAGAGGGGTGACAACATCAGCTAATTTCGGTTGGCGAAGGGATAGGATCGAGTTAATTGACTTGCCAATTTTGTTGCTTGCAAAGGCAGCATGTTGCTGCCATGAGCCTGAGTTGGAAAATAACAACCCTAAATAAGGAAAAGTACTGGTGCATTTTAAAATGTTATCACCCGATTTAATGGATGAAATGTTATACTTCTTTGGTCCGCAATTCATTATAAAATATTTTTTAAAATTTGTATTTAAACCAAGATCGGACATGAAGGTAACAAAACCAGAGATTAAAGTACGTAGTGCATTCGGTGTACGCCCCATCAATACAGCGTCATCCGCATAAAGTAGAGTAGTGATGGGGGAGCCGTTTATTATGGGAACATCCTTAATAATCTCACTCAAAGTGTTGCTTAACCTGTTGATATATAAAATAAAAAGCAGTGGGGCGAGTACGCAGCCCTGTCTAACTCCTCTGCTGATAGGGATATCATCAGACAAATCACCATCATTGTTGATTCGTACTCGTGCTTTTAAATCCCTATGTAAGTAAGAGAGGAAATACACCAATGAATCGTCTAAACCATAATCGAGCAAAAGTGACCACAACCTAGAACGGTTAACAAAATCAAACGCAGAACTCAAGTCCATAAAACCTAAATAAAGAGGGGATTTTTTAACAATAATATATTTAGCCATAATCAGGTTTAGATTTAAGCATTGTTCTGTGGTGCCCACCTTACTTCTAAAACCCAATTGGCTACAATGAAGAATATTGTTATCTTCAGCCCAATCCCTTATCCGTCTGAAGATTACTCTTCCCAAAACTTTTAACGTGTTGTCGATCAGTGAGATCGGGCGATAGCAGGCGGGATCCGACCTATCGCCTTTCTTGAATATGGGCACAATGACACTGTTCGACCAGGATTCGGGAATTGAGCTGTCATTTAGGTTATTAAATAGGTTGCATAAAAGAGGGGCCCAGAAGTTGATTTCTGATTTTATTTGGTCAATGGAAAGACCATCAGGACCTGGGGCTTTATTGCTAGCACTGTCAATGATAGCATCCTCGACCTCAAGTAATGAAAAGGTCAAGGGTTCATCACTGAGGGATAGGGAGACAGTGTCTGAAGGGGTAGCTGATATGGCATAGATTTGGGAGAAATGCTCTACCCACGCCTCGCCAGTTATATTACTATTAAGTTGGTTGATGTTAGAACCAAAGGATCTTAACGACTTGACTTCTTTCCAGAAACCCATTGAGTCCTTCAATTTGGCGGTGCGCGTAAGTGATTCCCAGTGGTTGATTACTAGGGCTTCAGATCTAATGCGTAAGACCCTTTTATATTGTGATCTTAATGCTCTCACGAGTTGGGGGTCCCTCGGGCTGGTATTAAGTGCAGCCCTCAAATCCCTGTTGGCCTTAGAGCAAGAAGTATCAAACCAACGGGGTCCCTGGGAGATGTTCTGCCTGACAGGTTTAGAGGATTCAATTTTAATTGCCCTGCATAGATCCCCAAAGCGCCAACCACCTCATTGCTGGGACTTATATACGACAGGCAAGTCTCAACTGTCTCGGGGTATTTTTTGATTACTCTGGAAAGTATCCCTTTATTGTCAGCTCCCTTCCATGCTAGTCTCAATCTATCGGTTGATAATGCTAGATTTAGGGGACCTACATCTGGTTTCACTGCAACCCTTGAGGTCTGGGGATTGTGTATGTTGATTTTAAGCGGATAGTGATCACTATATGCGGAGCAGACGACTTCAGCTTTTAAGATTATTTCACTTAACTCAGGGCATGTGAAAATATAATCAATCGTAGAAGCACAGCCCTGACCTATAAAAGTGGGGGTAGTTACATTATTTATACTTGTACCTGCAAATTCCATAGCATTAACTAAGTCATGGGAAGCTATAAAATCTTTCAATTCTGCCCCATTCTTACATATTGGGCTATGGCGATACAAGTGTGCATTAAAATCCCCTCCGATGCAAATACCATCGAAAGATCCATGCTTTTGTCCCCCCATAATTTCATCTATAAAATTAAACAATAATGTGAAATTGCCATTTGGGCGGCTAACAAAATCATTATTATAAAAATTGATAATACATAATTTCAGTCTGTTAATGTACTTGATAGCCATAAAACAACAGATACCTGGTGTTGGGATCAACTTAATATGCACCCCATGTTTTATCTTGGACCAAATAGATAGTCCCCCGCTAGGTCGACCCATGGGAGACGGCAAAGCCTTAAGATTGTGACAGCAGAAGCCCTCAGTTGTTGGTGACGTTGTACTCCATGTTTCTTGTAGCAACAATATATCACAGTTATTGTCAACCCATTTGTACCACTCTGAAATTTTCAATTTCGAATTTAAACCTGCTATATTCCAGCTAACAATAGACAGTACTGAGTCCAGAGGCAAATGAGCAAGGGTCTGAAGTGGTTTGCTCAGGGTTCTTTGGGGCGAATTTTCTGGGACAATCGGGAGTTCGGATACCGGAGAAGGGTCGACAGAGGTAGTCGAAGGTGGTCAGTCTTGCATGTCCAGATCCGAAAGTGGTGCATATCTATTGTACATTTGTAATGGAAGATAAGGTTGGTGAAATTGCATAGGTGGTGGGCGAAAATGCACAGATGGTGGTTGAAAATGCATAAATGGTGCTGGTTGTGGGTGCATTAATGGCACTGTGAATTGCATAGGAGGTGGGCGAGGTTGTGTGGCCGGTTGTCTGTAGAAATAACTCAAGGGTAACATAGTTGCAACAGTTGGGATGGTTGAATAGTTACAATTTCTGTTTAGGAGGTTTCTTACTGTCCCAGGATTATTAAAGTTAAGAACTACGCAGTCACCTTCCTTGTCCTTGAGTAAAGGGCCAACCCACGATACCCTACGCGCAGATATAATTTCTCTAGAGATGTCAAAACCAACACCTTTGTGTTTGGTTAGCCAGTCTATGCTCTTATTCCGCAATTGTACCTACGATTCCCCCTGATCCTCCCTCAATGGCGGGACACCTGCTAGAACCAGAACAAAAGGACAGGCATCCGGTGGCAGATGTAATGCTGGTCCTTGATGTTTGAAAGATTTAGTAGACCCTTGGGGGCCATTACCCACGTTGTTGTTAGCTGCAGTCGATTTTGGAGCTGCGCTTAGATTGGTTGGGCCATTATTGTTGCTTGGAACAGAAGTGTTGGAAGTCGGTGGAATAACAACTTTCCTAGGGGCAGGTATAGGGGTTGGTTTCGTGGATGTATTAGCCTTACTCATAGCTGGCCCCTTTTTAGTGGTTGTGGGTTTAACTGATGATTGTACCGTCAAAGGAGAAGCAGAAACAGAATTGCTTAGTGCCCCTCCCGCTGTACTGATGTTAACCTGTTTTTTTGATGACAATATATTGTTTGCAGTTTCCAATTCCTTCAAAAGGCGATCTGCTCTGACTTGGTCCAAGATGATTGACCCTTTCCTTTTTGTTTCACTAGTTTTAACCAGGTTATCCAATCTATCAAGTCTTTTAAAAACATTATTAAACTGGCTGATCATTTGTTTTTCAATCCGGTTAAAAATAGTATCAACTATGGTTTCTATCATATTTCCGTTCTGTCTGGAAAGATTATAATTATCACCCATTATAGTAGTTTGGGGCCATGTAGTTTTAGAGTTCCCACATGGGTTAATAATGGATACATCAGAAATACTATCCAAGTCTGCGGAGTCTTTATCCTCTTTATCCTCGGTCAAGACGGTTTTATCCTCTTTATCCTCGGTCAAGACGGTTTGCACCCCGATGATTTATTTTTATTCCACAAACTTTGTGGTGTTGGTTGATTTTTGTGGAATACAGGCTGTTTTCTTTTATTCGCACTTTGCTTAGATGTGCCTCTTTTGCGTTTCTCCCTGCCCGGCTTGTTGCTACTAGAGTCAATGATGTCCACATTAATGACATCATCCTGCGAGGCAGTTACAATTGTAGGAACACTCTCTATCTGAGGGGATACCGGGGATGTCGCTGTCAGTGTTGGCTTTGGCGTTGCTGCCACTGATGTTGAGGAGGCAGAAACTTGTGCTATATAGGTGACAGTGTTTTCATCATCCAGAATAGTGGGCACGTCAACAAAGGGATGTGATGGTTTTGCCACAATTATTTCTGGGTTTATGTGTGCATCTCCGTTGGTACAGCTGGAGCTGCTTGTGAGAGTCGTTTTGTTATTAGTAGAAAAAGAACCCATAGAGAACCTTCTCTCGGTCTCCACTATTTCGTTAAAGGCAGAGTCTATCATTGACTCAAAGGAAGTTATAAGGGAGACAGAAGTCTCAGCAATCTTGTTTTCTACATCAATGTTCTCGCAGTCGCCCATTTTAATATCCGTAATAAATGCTCACCTTTAGAAAAGTTGTCAGAGGGGTAGCCCGCCCGTCCGCTGCAGTCCACTGACGGCCACAGACGGTCCCGCCCTTGTTCCGGGCTTCTCCCGGGACGCTCCCGCACGCTCCCGCTAGCGGGTACTGGCCTTCCCTTATGTAGGTGGACCGTTAAGTTGTAGGCGGGGCGTGGTGGACAGGGAGAGCGGCCAGGTGTTGGTAGGCGGGCGCGGTGTGCAGAGGCTTCTGGTCCTTGAAGTCCTGCTCCGCGCGCTCGCAGCCCTGGTCCAGTCCACGTTCTTCAAACCTGCTCCCTGTTCTCCCTGGTGCGCAGCGGGACCCGCGAAGCGGGTTCCGCAAGTTGTTGAGGCAAAGAGGCGATGATTAAAGGGTCCAGAAATGCCCTCGAACTACGGCAGCAGCAGTCTCCGCTTTCAAGCGTCCCACGACGATATCTCCACTCTGCCCTATTAAAGAGTTGCAGGCGGGGCGTGGTGGACAGGGAGAGCGACCAGGTGTTGGTAGGCGGGCGCGGTGTGCAGAGGCTACTGGTCCTTGAAGTCCTGCTCCGCGCGCTCGGAGCCCTGGTCCAGTCCACGTTCTTCAAACCTGCTCCCTGTTCTCCCTGGTGCGCAGCGGGACCCGCGAAGCGGGTTCCGCAAGTTGTTGAGGCAAAGAGGCGATGATTAAAGGGTCCAGAAATGCCCTCGAACTACGGCAGCAGCAGTCTCCGCTTTCAAGCTCATTATAAAGTAGTGCAGAGGGGCATGGTGCCTGCTGCAAAGAATGTGTACAATGCAGATCACAGTATTGTATTTTAATGTAAATAGCTTGGTGGGTTACTGATTACTGATTTTGTCACTTGTACTTCAAAAGTTAAAATCCTAATATAGCATAGTGAGCTATGCACTGTCATCAAAGAGCTGCATGCAAGCTGCAAGGTATAAATTAGAATTGTGTTTTTTCCCAGTCTTTCATTATCCTAATGTTACTAAAAAAAGGTTAATTTGGGTTGAAATACTTTTTTATAAGTATAGTGAACCCAACCACAGGGCTACATTTTAAATACTGAGGGGCATATTACCAACAATCAATATGATGGGGAGGCCAAACTCGCCTACAGATCGGCGGTGAAGGCCTATCATCGTGACATTCTCGGTGCCAAGCGGGAATATCTTGCTAGGAGGATTGAGACGGCGGCGAACTCCAGTAAGGAGATCTTCACGATTGTGAAGGAGTTCACGGCCCCTTCCTCCTATTCCCCCCCGCCTGTCTCTTCAGATGCGTGGGCATGTGATCTTGCCACTTTTTTCACCGACAAGATTAAGGCTATTCAGGCCTCCTTCTCGGAGAGCGTTGTGGAGGGCTGTTGTGGTCCCGGGGCAGGACTTGGAACATCGTCCCTGCCTATGGCAGTATTGGCTGACTTTCCACCTGTCTCAAGTGATATGTCCCGGGCCCTGCTGGCCAGTCTCAAATCTGGTTCCCCGCTTGACCCCTGCCCTGCCAAATTTTTGGCCGGGATGGCGGCAGTGGTGAATCCCCTGGTCAACCCTATCCTCAATGCCTCCTTGAGAGAGGGGAGTGTCCCTCGCACCTGGAAAAGGGCGATGGTGATCCCCCTCCTGAAAAAGCCTGGTCTTGACGCCGAGGTCCTGGCCAATTATAGGCCAATTTCACTGCTCCCGGCCCTGGCTAAGATCACAGAGAAACATGTTCATGGCGTCTTGTCGAGCTATCTGGAATCTAACAACTTGCTCCATCCGTCCCAATCCGGGTTCCGTCCGAACTTCAGTACGGAAACGGCGTTGGTGGAGGTCTCTGAGATCATCAGGGAGACCTTGGATGTGGGTGGCAAGGCCATGCTAGTCATGTTGGACCTGTCGGCGGCCTTCGACACCGTCCCCCATGAGGCGCTTCTCGCTAGGCTTCATGACATCGGCCTAAGGGGGACGGTGTTCAGATGGTTTTCATCTTTTCTGGAGGGCCGACGCCAGACGGTCTGGGTTTCCCAGAGCTCCGCCGAGATGCCGCCATTGGGAGTTGGGGTTCCACAGGGATCTGTGTTGAGCCCGACATTGTTTAACATCTTTATGTCCCCCCTGGCGGCAGCGGTGGAGGCTTACGGAGCCCAGATCGTGTCCTATGCCGACGACACGCAACTCCTTTTCACATGTGCTAAAGATCAGCCATTTGATGGGGAGAGAATTCGGGACTGTCTGGATATGGTCTTTGGCTGGTTCCAGCGGAACAGTCTTAAGGCCAACTCCAGTAAGTCGGAGGTGTTATTCTTCGGCTGTGTCACCGATCCTGAGTGGCGGCAGTGGTGGCCGGCCGCCATGTGTCCTCCGGCACAATCCTCCTTGGTGGCCAAAAATCTTGGCGTTAAGCTTGACAACAAGCTTTCTCTCAGATCTCATGTTCTTGGCCTGGCTGGCACCTGTTTCGGCGTTCTGAAAATGCTCCGCAAGTTTCTTCCACTACTCTCTGCGGAGCATAGACGGATTACGGTGCAGGCGCTTATCGGATCCAGGCTAGACTATGCCAATGCTCTTTTCCTGGGTCTCCCAGACTACTTGGTCCAGCGTCTGCAGGTGACACAGAACTCTGCAGCGCGCGCAATCTTTGGTCTGCATAGACGCGCACGGGCATCTGGCCTTCTGCGGACGTTGCACTGGCTCCCGATCCGTAAGCGGATTATGTTCAAATCCTTGACGCTGGTGCATAAAGCTCTTTTTGGCTCAGGCGCAGGATATCTTCAGAAGAGATTGGCGTTCTATCGTCCCGCCCGCTCATTGCGTTCGGAATCTCTTTTCATGGCCGTGGTTCCACGCGTGAGGAAGGCCCGGATTGGGGGGCGCTCTTTCAGCCTCAAGGCCTCCCAGCTGTGGAACTCGCTTCCGCTGGAACTTCGCAGCACTCCCAATCTGCTTCAATTCAGAAGGAATTTGAAGACTTGGCTTTTTAATCTTTCTGTTTAGGGGATTTTCTTCTTTTTTCTTGGGCTCTTGTTTTTCGTGTTATGTTGTTATACACTGCAGCTTTATGTGGAAAGCGCCGGGACACTCTTTTAGAGTAGCCGAGCGCTATACAAACACATTTTAACATAACATAACATAACAACTAGCAATATTTATCGCTAAATGGGCTTAGCGAGTTTTTTTTTATTGCCAAACATCGTCGGATATTATCGCAGAGATAACGTGCTATTAGCAACGTGTATCTCTCAAGCGATAAAATATCCGGCGATAGCTGAGAAATGCGTGAATATCGCTGAGAATACAGCAAAATTCACGCATTAACGCCAATAGGGTCTTAGCCATACTATCCACCTCGCATTGGATATAATGACTAAGAACTGATCTGAGCAGACGTTAGCTTTTGGAGATATTTGCGCTTAGCGCGAATATTTCCATTGCTACGCCTGCGTTGATAATAGGCGATAGCGATGTAAGCGACTGTTTTTAGTCGCTAACAGGTTGGGTACGCCCACTTTGCATGTCATTAGCGATAAATATCGCTGACATGCAAAGCGGGCCCCAAACCGCTCGCTATCGCCTCAAAGCTGTTGCTAACATCAGTTAGCGACAGCTTGCTAATAGGGCGATATAAATATCGCCGCTTAGTGGCCGAAAACTGACGCTAAAGCAGCGATAATCTAATATCGCCAGACTTGGTAATACGCCCCTGAGTTTGTGCTTCTCCAGACCAAGCACTCTTAAAATATACTGCCTATCAGAATGGCTGTCATGTGACTCCCACACCTCCTTTTGTCTTATGGAACATTTCATGTATACTAATTTACACACAAATGATTCATTGTTTCTGTATAAGGCGTGTGATCTGAAGTGCTCTGACACCCTACACTAGTATTATAAGTGCTATTAAACAAATGAAATACATGTGAGAGAGGGGCTATGGAGAGATAAGAGTCACCAATACAGGGTGGTAGGGATGGAATCTGTGAAGGAGGTCATGGGGCACCAACAAAAATTGTCGCTCTGGGAACCAACAGCGCTTAAGCCGGCCCTGCTTCTTCTGCTTCAGAACTACCCTCCTCCACCGGGTCATGCAACATTAGACAACCCGACGTCCTAACCTTCATCCTAAACAATAAACCAAAACATTGAGCTGATTATGCATCAGTTTTCCAGATATCTGGATACTGAATGCTAGACTCATCTCCACAATAGTTTATTGCCAGGTTTAATAATTGAGACCTTCCTTTCCCACCTGAGCCCCTCAGGCCTCTCATCAGCAATATACAAGTCGCCCCAACCTTCAGTTAAGCAGGCAAGGCTCCAGGAGAGCCCATTCAAGCCTGGTTCTGCCCCTCATTTTGATTCAGATTCTTCTCACTCTGGTTAATGCCTGATCCGGCCTCCCTGAGCCCCTTCAGTTAGTTCTGGGTTGTGCTCTAGAACTGCCCCTTCTGAGGAAGTTGCCCTGTGACTTTGTCTCAAGCCAGAAATTGTCGTTTCATATGGCATTGTTTCTATTGATTTTAAATCATGGACCACCTTCACTCCCCACCACCGATGCTGCATCACAATAAAGTACTAATTCACCCCCTGAGATGTCCTTGGGTTCCCTGCTATTGTCTTATAGGATATTTCTGCTGCTTCACAGGGCTCCCACCCAATCACAATAGGTCTGGTATTGTATTGGTAGTCGGGTGCCTCACAATTGAGCACGTGCCTTACTTACCTCACCAAGGTCTCCTCTCAACACCACAGACCACACTGATGATCTAGTGACTTTTTAGGCACATGCCAGGTATGTTACAGCCACACACTGCCCTGGCCAAGGCCTCTTTACACATCTCCCTCCTTTAGAGCATTGCCTCCTCTTCTTTCTGGGGGTGGGGGTGGGGGGGCACGTGCGCCAGGCTGGAAAATCAGCCACCTTTCTCAGCTACTTCCTGGGTTCAGTTCTGTAGTTCTACCCTTCACAGCAGCATCTCCTTTCTGTTCAGCACTTCTGTTCAGTAATTGTTAGAACCGGCTGTCTCTAGTTGGCAGAGGTATGCACTTCTGACAAATAGGGACACTCCTTTTCTAGTCAGGGCAAGGGGATCACACCCTTCGATAACCCCTGCTCACCCCCTTGGTAGCTTGGCAGAGCAGAACAGGCTTATCTCAGAGGCTGTGTGTTAAGCAATTATGACCACATACAGTAATAAAGTGAATACACTACAAATGGACACGACACCGTAGTATTATTAAAATAAGTATTTTTATATAAGACTTAGCACAAGACCAAATAACGGCAAAACTGTACACAATCGGAATAAATACGTTTAGGAAGGAAAAAGGATAGTTCAAAGGTAGTTTCTTCTTTAGCATAAAAGTCTTTAGTATCAAGCAATTCTTCTTCTTGGAAACACAGTTCTTAGCAACAGGGCAACTCACACGGGAGCTACACAACGCCGGGGCAAAGATAATCCACAGGTTCGGCGTCGACCGCGAGGAGCGCTGCGTCGGGCCTGGAGTCACACGGACCCCCAACAACACAGTACCTTAGGAAAATGAAGCACACGATGATCAGCGGCGTTGAGCAATCCGGCGTCGCGTCTTCGGTGTTGATTAGGCCTCAGCAGGCGTTGTCGATGATGCAGTTGCACAGAGTGAGCAGCGCTCACGGCGTCGAAGGGCACACGGTTGATGCGATCAGCAGCGGGGCAGACACGAGGTCCTCTGGAGTTAGAGCCGTACTCCTACTCACTGGCGTTGCTGCTGGCGTCGGTCGGGCCCAGCGTCCGATCGTCGTGATTGCTGGTTCTTTCAGAGGTGCTGGATTCACACTTCCAGCAAATAGCACTTTCAGCAGATGAAGTCCTTTAGCCCTGTGACTTCAGCAGGAGACTGGCACTCTTCCAGTCCTTGGAGATTTTCTTAGCAAGCGTGAGAGTACACACACAGTTCCTCTCTCCTGGTTCCTTGGCAAAAATAAAGAAGCACTGCAGGATTCCCCCAACAACAGCACACTGGCAGAAGGGGTAGGCAGTCCTTTTAGATCAGCAGGCTTCTTGTCCTTGGTTACAGGGTTCCTTGTCAGAAGTGATCTGATTTCCTAGTTCAGGGGTCCTTCTCTTATACCCCTTTTCGTCTTTGATCCCTTTGTCTATGCCGGGGGTTTCCCAACACCCTGGGTCTGCGGTGGGTGGAGCTAGGTAGTCGCACCTGGCCTATTCATTGAGCCGGGCCGGGTCCTCAGACGCCCCGCAGGAGGTGGAGCCAGCATTGATACTGGCAGGAGCAGAGCTATCGCCCTCCTGGCAGGAGGTGGGGCTAGGATCGTCCATGGCAGGCACAGAGCCATCAGTCGCTTAGCAGGAGGTGGAGCCAGCATTGTATCAGGCAAGGCAGGCTATCAACAACTACTCTCCCCCTACTCTCAGCGTAAATGTCCCACTCATCCCACACTGACTCATCCAGACCTGTGGAGCCACCCAGCTCCTGTCACACACACGCAAGACCAGCAGAAACCAGATATGGTTAGGCAAGAAAATAGACACTTTCTAAAAGTACTACTTTCGAACCCAGAGTCAAAAAACCATCCACACCAACGGATGCGTAATTAAACCCCGAGTTCAGGGATACCAAACTCGACATTGCACCATGCTCCCCGAGCCAGCTAGGATTATAGCGTTAATAATCCCGGCGGCCCATTCTATCCAACGGAGAGCAGGCTACCTCGCAATAGTGAAGCACTAAGATGGCGGCACTTCACTATCAGGACATGCCAACTTGGTCAGGCGTGTCCTACCTTACACTTACAATGCACCCTGCCCATGGGCCTACCATAGGGGTGACTAACATGAAGTTAAGGGAAGGTTGGAGGGGCTGGCAAGTAGGGATACCTGCGCAGCCGGCGTGACAGTACAGGACTGCACGTGGGTCTCGCAATGACCGACCCGTAGACATTCTTTTACAAGGCCGCTCCTGTGGGTGGCACAACACGTGCTGCAAGCCCACGAGCGGCATTTGTATTTACAAGCCCTGGCACTCCTGGTGCACTAGACTAGGGACTGACAGTAAACCAAATAAGCCAAACATGGATACAATAGATACATCATTTTAACATAGGGAGCACTTGCGCTATGGCACTGATCAGCAGTGACACGGCGCCCAAAGCATATACCAGCAAAACATCGTAAAACAGTAGAGGCAAACAGAAAAATGGAGGAGAGACTCAAGCCAATGATGTCAGGTCTAACACGTGTCCCCTCCAGCTGAAATGTGGGGAGAACTACCCTTAACCTAGGGAGTCCTCATCACTAAGGCGGAAAAATCTGGACAGACCATCAGCATTGGCGTGATCTGTACCAGGGCGGTGTTCCACCGTAAAGTCCATCCCCTGTAGAGCAATGGACCACCTCAACAGTTTTGGATTCTCACCCCTCATTTGCATCAACCATCTGAGGGGCCTGTGGTCTGTCTGAACCCGGAAGTGAGTCCCAAACAGGTAGGGTCTTAGCTTCTTCAGCGCCCAGACCACAGCAAATGCTTCTCTCTCTATCGCACTCCACCCCGTTTCCCTGGGAAGTAACCTCCTACTGATGAAGGCTACAGGCAAGTCTCGGCCCTCTTCATTCACCTGAGCTAGAACAGCCCCCACGCCATGCTCTGAAGCGTCCGTCTGAACAATGAATTCTCTCGAAAAGTCGGGTGCCTGGAGTATAGGTGCTGTGCACATTGCAGTTTTCAGGGTGTCAAAGGCCGTTTGACAGGCATCAGTCCAGATCACGTTTCGTGGCTGCTTCCTGGAAGTCAGCGAGGTCAAGGGTTGCACAATGTTGCCGTAATCCTTGACAAACCTCCAGTAATAACCCGTGAGTCCTAAGAAGGCTCTCACCTGCGTTTGGGTTTTGGGCGGTGCCCAAGCCAGGATGGTATCAATATTGGGTTGCAGGGGGGCCACCTTACCACTCCCTACTTGGTGCCCCAAGTACACCACAGAACCCTGCCCAATCTGGCACTTACTGGCTTTGATTGTGAGGCCTGCTCCGCGCAGGGCCAACAACACTTCCTGGAGGTGGCGCAAGTGTTCCTCCCAGCTGGCGCTGAACACTGCGATGTCGTCCAGGTAGGCGGCGCTGAATTCCTCCAGGCCAGCCAAGACCTGGTTGACCAACCTCTGGAAGGTGGCAGGGGCATTCTTCATCCCAAAGGGCATCACCCGGAACTGGTATAGCCCATCTGGTGTGGAGAACGCTGACCTCTCTTTTGCCCCATCAGTCAAGGCGATCTGCCAGTACCCAGACGTTAAGTCAAACGTACTAAGGTACCGGGCAGCCCCCAACCGATCGATGAGCTCATCAGCTCTGGGGATGGGGTGCGCGTCAGTCTTCGTGACTGAATTGAGCCCTCGGTAGTCCACGCAGAACCGGAGTTCCGGTGAAGCACCAGGCGCTGCAGCCTTCGGGACCAAGACCACTGGGCTGGCCCAAGGACTGCTAGAGGACTCAATCACCCCTAACGCGAACATTTTGGAGACCTCCTCCTTAATGTACGCTCGGACCTTGTCAGTCACCCTGTAAGCCTTGTGCTTCACAGGAGGGCTGTCTCTGGTGTCAACGTCATGGACACACCAATGCGTGACACCCGGAACCAAGGAAAACAGATCCGGGAATTGCCCCAACAGTTGGTGACAATCCTGTCTCTGCTCAAGGGTCAGTGTGTCAGAGAGGACCACACCATCCACTGACCCGTCTTGCTCTTTAGCATACAGGAGGTCAGGAAGAGGCTCACTCTCCTCCTCTGTTCCATCATCTGTAGCTAGGAGCATGCCCACTTCGGACCTTTCTAAGTGGGGCTTCAAACGGTTGACATGCAGGACCCGCAAGGGGTTCCTGGGGGATTTCAAGTCCACCAAGTAGGTGACATCGCTCTTCTTCTCCACAACCTTAAACGGTCCAGTCCACCTGTCCTTGAGCGCACAAGGTTCCACGGGGGACATGACCCACACTTCCTGACCAGGCTGAAGCTCTACCAGAGTGGCATTCCGGTCGTACCATCGCTTCATCTCCTCCTGGCTGGCCTCCAGATTTGCCTGAGCAAGTTCTCTGAAGCGCCGAGTCTGGTTCCGAAAGGCCAGCATGTAGCTGTATACATCCTGGGGAGGTTTCCTGGGAGATTGCTCCCAGCCTTCCTTGACCAGACTCAAAGGTCCTCTTACCGGGTGACCATATAAGAGCTCAAAGGGGCTGAACCCTAGAGCCTTCTGCGGCACCTCACGGTAAGCAAACAACAGGCATGGCAAGAGGACGTCCCATTTCCGCCTCATTGGTTCTTCAAGACCCATAATCATGCCTTTCACGGTCCGGTTGAATCTTTCAACCAGCCCATTTCCTTGAGGGTGGTAAGGAGTGGTGAACTTGTAGGTTACCCCACACTCCTTCCACAGAGACTTCATATAGTTCGAAATGAAGTTGGTGCCTCGGTCGGACACCACCTCTCTGGGGAACCCCATCCGGGAGAAAACACCCATCAGTGCCCGTCCCACCACGGGGGCCGTCACTGTCCTGAGAGGGATGGCTTCCGGGTACCTTGTGGCATGGTCCACCAAGACCAGGATGAACCTATTGCCCAGGGCTGTCTTGGGGTCCAGGGGCCCAACAATGTCAATACCCACCCGGTCAAAGGGGGTGCTGACCACCGGAAAAGGTTGGAGGGGAGCCTTCTGCTTCCTTCCGCTTTTCCCACTTGCCTGGCAAGTGCGACAAGTCTTGCAATGGATGTCTACATCCCTACGCATCTGAGGCCAATAAAAATGGGTGACAAGCCTGTCATAGGTCTTGTCCTGCCCCAGATGTCCAGCTAACGGTACGTCATGAGCCAAACCCAGTAGGAAGGCTCTGAAGCGCTGGGGTACCACCAGCACACGGGCTGACCCAGGCTCAGCAGCCTTAGGCTCGCTATACAGGAGGTCGTTCTCCCAGTACACAAAATGTGACCCTGACTGATCACCTGAGGATTGGGCTGAGGCCTGCTGCCTCATGCCCACAAGAGAAGGGCACACCTTCTGTTCCGCACAGAATTCCTCCCTGGAGGGACCACCATCCTGCTGCCAGTGGGTCAGCTCGGGCAGATCTCCCAGTTCGGCAATTTGTTCCCCTGTGGGCTCCAGGGCATCCCCCTCAGGGTCTACCTCCTTCTGGACCACGGGAACAACGGGGGCCGGTTTACCGCGCCTCCTGCCTCTTCTCTTCACAGCTGGGTCCTGGGCCGTACTTTCAGGCTCCGGGACCCCATCAACACCCTTACTCGCTGTCACGGATGGAGTGGTTGCACACACCCACTCCGGTACACCCAACATTTTCAAGTGCGCCGCTCGCTCCACCTTAGCCCAAGGGGAGTCTTCCAAATCATTGCCCAGGAGACAGTCGACAGGCATGGCGGGCCTCACAGCAACCTGAAGAGTACCTGAAACTCCCCCCCCATTCAAAGGAAACCTGAGCCACCTCACACTCTTTCTGGGAGTTATCGGCAGCTATCACGGGGTAGAATGCGTGGGGAACCACCTGCTCTCTGGACACCAAGTGACACTTGACAGCCGTCACACTCGCTCCGGTGTCTCTGAGAGCTTCCACTCTATGGCCATTAATGGTCACCCACTGCCTATATTTACTAGTGTTACTAGGCAGAGGGGGTGGAGGGACCATTTGCATGTCTCCTAGCGAGACCAGGGACATTTCTGCGGGACCCCTCCCACCATGGACAACCATCTCCTCCCCTCCCAAGGCTACACTTGCCAACTGACGAGGGGGTGCACGCGGCGGTGCATTCGAATCCTTCTTGGGACACTGGGGGTCATAAAACCGGTGTCCCACCTGCCCACAACCGTAGCAGGTTAGGGGCCCCTATGAACAGGTTTACCCGTCGGGGCCCCTGGCTTCTTCTCAGGGGGAGGCTAACCTTTCCCTTGGTTCCCTTGGGGATTACTTTGGGGCCCTTTCTGAGACTCCTTCTGTTTACCCTTGTCCCCCCCACTCTTCTGCTGGGGACCCTGCCCACCTTTGGCTGAGTCTCCCACTGGACCCTTGTGGACCCTGGTACTGACCCAGCGGTCCGCCTCCTCAGCAAGTTTTCTAGGGTTAGATATCTTGCTATCAATCAGGTGCTGGCGCAGCTCTGGAAAACAGTTATTAGACAAGTGCTCCCACGCAAACAAATCATAGAGAGCTTCATAATTTTCCACTTTGCTGCCCTTTACCCAACCATCCATGGCTCTGCAAAAATAAGACACATATTCAACCCACGTCGTACCAGGCAACTTCTTACATTCTCTAAAAGCTTGTCTGTACTGCTCGGGGGTTAAACCATATCGCAACATTAAAGCATCTTTCATATGAGCATACGACATCCTATCCGCAACAGGCATGTCTAACAGGGTATCTCTTCCCTCATTCACAAAGCGACCCCACAACCCCGCTCCCCAATTCTTCTCAGGGACCTGGTGGGCCAACAATGCTAACTCATATGCTTTAAACCATTGACCAATATCTTCATTCTTATTGTAATCTTTGATCACATCTTTCGGGAAGTAAAACTTACTTTCTGCAGGCTCGGATGGCATGCTGCCACCAGAGGGATTCAACTCTAACTTTTTAGCTTGGATATCCAGTTCCCTCAACCTGGCTTCACGCTCCAAAGCTAACTTCTCTCGTTCAAACTCCAACTTTTTGATCTCTAAATCAGCTTCCCTTCTACCTCTTGCATTTTCTAACTCCAACTGCCCATTTATCTTTAGCCTTGCCATCTCCATGTTGTAAGCTCGCTCTTTCGCCCTTTCTTCTCTTTCTTCAGGGGAAAGACCTTTGGAGGAAACACTGCTTCCGGGAGAGGGCACAGGGCCATTCACTGGCACCTCCTCATCCCCTTCCTCTGTGGGTACCACCACCACATCAGAGGGATTTCTGGACTCCCACCAGGCCTGTAATGCTTTATAAAAATCATCTTTTCTCGAGAGGCCGGTGGTAGGAACTTCAAACTGGTTGCAAAAGTGTTTCAGCTCATCTTTCTTGTATCTCTTTAGCTTACTCCTCTCGAACTCTTCAACAACAACGATAGCAGGGGTAGTGACTCCGTTGTCACTCATGGTTAAAACTGGCAGTGTTCAGAAAATCACGTTTCAGGAAAGCGGAGAACAAAAATAGGATCCTTCCGAATCAGATTGTGACTGCGTTATGGTCTGCTTTCACTACGTAGCGCACACTAATCACTGTACATGGGTCATAAATGCAAGGTCCAAATCCCACCGCTGCCACCAATGTTAGAACCGGCTGTCTCTAGTTGGCAGAGGTATGCACTTCTGACAAATAGGGACACTCCTTTTCTAGTCAGGGCAAGGGGATCACACCCTTCGATAACCCCTGCTCACCCCCTTGGTAGCTTGGCAGAGCAGAACAGGCTTATCTCAGAGGCTGTGTGTTAAGCAATTATGACCACATACAGTAATAAAGTGAATACACTACAAATGGACACGACACCGTAGTATTATAAAAATAAGTATTTTTATATAAGACTTAGCACAAGACCAAATAACGGCAAAACTGTACACAATCGGAATAAATACGTTTAGGAAGGAAAAAGGATAGTTCAAAGGTAGTTTCTTCTTTAGCATAAAAGTCTTTAGTATCAAGCAATTCTTCTTCTTGGAAACACAGTTCTTAGCAACAGGGCAACTCACACGGGAGCTACACAACGCCGGGGCAAAGATAATCCACAGGTTCGGCGTCGACCGCGAGGAGCGCTGCGTCGGGCCTGGAGTCACACGGACCCCCAACAACACAGTACCTTAGGAAAATGAAGCACACGATGATCAGCGGCGTCGAGCAATCCGGCGTCGCGTCTTCGGTGTTGATTAGGCCTCAGCAGGCGTTGTCGATGATGCAGTTGCACAGAGTGAGCAGCGCTCACGGCGTCGAAGGGCACACGGTTGATGCGATCAGCAGCGGGGCAGACACGAGGTCCTCTGGAGTTAGAGCCGTACTCCTACTCACTGGCGTTGCTGCTGGCGTCGGTCGGGCCCAGCGTCCGTTCATCGTGATTGCTGGTTCTTTCAGAGGTGCTGGATTCACACTTCCAGCAAATAGCACTTTCAGCAGATGAAGTCCTTTAGCCCTGTGACTTCAGCAGGAGACTGGCACTCTTCCAGTCCTTGGAGATTTTCTTAGCAAGCGTGAGAGTACACACACAGTTCCTCTCTCCTGGTTCCTTGGCAAAAATAAAGAAGCACTGCAGGATTCCCCCAACAATAGCACACTGGCAGAAGGGGTAGGCAGTCCTTTTAGATCAGCAGGCTTCTTGTCCTTGGTTACAGGGTTCCTTGTCAGAAGTGATCTGATTTCCTAGTTCAGGGGTCCTTCTCTTATACCCCTTTTCGTCTTTGATCCCTTTGTCTATGCCGGGGGTTTCCCAACACCCTGGGTCTGCGGTGGGTGGAGCTAGGTAGTCGCACCTGGCCTATTCATTGAGCCGGGCCGGGTCCTCAGACGCCCCGCAGGAGGTGGAGCCAGCATTGATACTGGCAGGAGCAGAGCTATCGCCCTCCTGGCAGGAGGTGGGGCTAGGATCGTCCATGGCAGGCACAGAGCCATCAGTCGCTTAGCAGGAGGTGGAGCCAGCATTGTATCAGGCAAGGCAGGCTATCAACAACTACTCTCCCCCTACTCTCAGCGTAAATTAAGCATGGGCGAATTTTGCGAATCTCGCGTTCGCGAATTTTGCGGATTTGCGAACTCGCAATCCGCAAAATCCGCGAATTCTCGCGAATTTGCGGATTTTTTTTTTTGTGTGTTTGCGCGGGTTTCTGCCAGTTCGCGAGGGTTTTATACACTTTCGCAAATTGCGAACTTACCTGTCGGGTCGCAAGTTTCGCGAACTTGTTGTTTCTACGTGTCCAGCCTGTTTGGGACACTCTTCTTCATCACTGCCACTCTCTGTCACCACTGCCACTCTCTGACTACTCATGCCACCCTCTGGCCCACCCATGCCACCCTCTGTTTCATCACCACACCCTCTGGTTGTCTAGTGTACATTATTTTCGGCAAAGCAAAGCACACCTTCCCTGCCTCAAGTGACCTGAATTAATTTGGGGCTGATTAATGTGTCACAGAATATTTTTTTAGCTGGCACCTGCTTCCTTAGTGCGCCCTGATTAGTGATCTTTTGCACTTGCTAAGTGCTTTCATTGTTGCAAAATTAGTTACAACACCTGCCCTGCCCCAACTGACAATAATGAATTAGGGGCTGATTAATGGATTTTAACTTCCAGCCTGGCTCCTGCTTGTCTCCCTTAGCTGTAA
Source organism: Lissotriton vulgaris (assembly GCF_964263255.1). NCBI lineage: Eukaryota > Metazoa > Chordata > Amphibia > Caudata > Salamandridae > Lissotriton > Lissotriton vulgaris. The sequence continues at coordinate 513,091,691 of NC_141689.1, forward strand.
TTCAGGACCTTTGTGGCATATGTGTAACTATTCTGAGGTTCAGAGCAGGGTCACATAATAGTTGCAACTGGCAACTGAACTCTGGAGGGGCCCCTCAGGAAGCACTACAGGAAATGGCTACTAATGATGAGCCTGAACTTTTGAACCTGGCAAGTAGTTTCAGTTTTGCTAAGATCGTATTTCTGCAATTTAGCACTTATTCGCGGGGCGCGAAGTTGTACTGGGAAGCCGCGAACTCACGCGAACAGTGCGAGCAGTGCGAGCAAAATCCGCTGCTCGCGGATTTGCGGATTTTGCGGGAGATTCGCGAATCTCGCGGATTGCGGATTTCCTGAAAATCCGCAAAATCCGCGAGCGAAACGGATTTTCCGCCCATACCTAGCGTAAATGTCCCACTCATCCCACACTGACTCATCCAGACCTGTGGAGCCACCCAGCTCCTGTCACACACACGCAAGACCAGCAGAAACCAGATATGGTTAGGCAAGAAAATAGACACTTTCTAAAAGTACTACTTTCGAACCCAGAGTCCAAAAACCATCCACACCAACGGATGCGTAATTAAACCCCGAGTTCAGGGATACCAAACTCGACATTGCACCATGCTCCCCGAGCCAGCTAGGATTATAGCGTTAATAATCCCGGCGGCCCATTCTATCCAACGGAGAGCAGGCTACCTCGCAATAGTGAAGCACTAAGATGGCGGCACTTCACTATCAGGACATGCCAACTTGGTCAGGCGTGTCCTACCTTACACTTACAATGCACCCTGCCCATGGGCCTACCATAGGGGTGACTAACATGAAGTTAAGGGAAGGTTGGAGGGGCTGGCAAGTAGGGATACCTGCGCAGCCGGCGTGACAGTACAGGACTGCACGTGGGTCTCGCAATGACCGACCCGTAGACATTCTTTTACAAGGCCGCTCCTGTGGGTGGCACAACACGTGCTGCAAGCCCACGAGCGGCATTTGTATTTACAAGCCCTGGCACTCCTGGTGCACTAGACTAGGAACTGACAGTAAACCAAATAAGCCAAACATGGATCCAATAGATACATCATTTTAACATAGGGAGCACTTGCGCTATGGCACTGATCAGCAGTGACACGGCGCCCAAAGCATATACCAGCAAAACATCGTAAAACAGTAGAGGCAAACAGAAAAATGGAGGAGAGACTCAAGCCAATGATGTCAGGTCTAACAGTAATGGTAAATTTGCCTGCAAATTTATAGTGAGGCAAGTCTGCCTTGGTACCGTGCAACTCGTAAATGGGTCCTATGAGGAAGCGGATGGACGTATGCTAATAAAACCAGAAAACAAGGGCTGGGTGAAGAAGACACAGAAATGAGGCAATGGCAAATCATTGCACTGATGCTGGTGAGACATGTACTCTATGACTGCAGACAATGCTTCCTCAGGCAATGCTATGATGAAGTGTAAAGTGATGAAGAACAATACACTAAAGGATTTCTTTTTTAGTCGTCGTTTGAGGTTGTTTTCTCTGACAAGTCTATATTTCTGTTTGTTTTTTTACATGTAAATAAGCTCCCTTCTGATCAAGTAAATGGACTTCCTGAACTTGCTTAGGAAGTTGACAGCAAATTAAGTATGAATTGATGATGAATTGGATTGATATTGTAGAAATCGTTGAAGTAAGAAATACATTCATTTAAACCGGATTGACCTTGAGTGTACTAGGTGGGAAGAAACCCCGACATTCCTTGGATTGGTTGAGAACACGGCTGAAGCTTTCTTCTGCCATGCCATCATTGGACACCTTTTGTTCCATCAGCGAATGAGCTCGCCTTATTGCACCTCCTTGGATTTTTTTCTAGGTCAGGAAATAAAATCTGAAAAATACTTGTAAATCAGCCCCTGGATATTGAATTGGTAGCAATCTCTTTAAAACCAATCTTCTAACAGCCTAAATTATTGTGTTTAGAACTAACTCGGACGGGACAAACAGTAAAAGCAATAGTCACTCAATTGAGCCATTTAAGCTGTTCTACGGCTTTGTTTTTAATATTTAATACAATCATAGTATGCCGTTGAATGTTTGAACTGCAGGTTTACAGAATAATAAATTGATAGAGTGAACAGTACGTTGTTCCGGTGATAAGTCTCTGGCTCGTCTTAATTGTCCCAATACCTTATGGAACACGTATGTTGTTTAACTTGGAACTCATAACTACACACCTATGCATGTTGAGTAGCATACAATTCGTACAACTTCAATTACAGTATAATATAATCGAAGAAAACAAAATGTGAACAATGTGGACGATACTCACGGTGAAGACCTTTTCTGGTTGACCGCGAGCTCTCATGTTGGTATCGTGGATTTGCTTGAGGATCATCCAGGCTTCATCGTGTTTCCCAATCTATGTCAACAGGTGTCAAACGTTGCAGGGTCGAAATTAGGGATAAAACAAAGAAAACAAACATCTAAATCAGGTGGAGACCTCAAGGACACACACTATTTTGTGAATCTACAAGGTTCTAGATCATACCTCAAGCAAGAATCTAGGACTTTCCGGCATGAAGGTGAGAGCCACCACAGCAGAGACGCAGGGAAGAGCGCATACGATCACGAAGACACGCCAGCTGTGAAACTGGTAGGCTGATCCCATGCTGAAGCTCCATCCTTAAAGACAAAGAGAAAACAAGATGTTTATGTGGAACCAGGCCAGAACCTGTCATCTGTATTTATTGAGTTATCGTGAAATGTTCCAAAGTACGGTACAGTGCACAGTGTTTGCATTGTAACATCCATATAGATAAACTGACAAATATGATAAAAATACATCAACTCTACTGCAAGAAGACAACAGAACATAAGTGAGATGTGTTCTTGGGAGAAGAACCTAAAAAGGCCGCAAAGGGCATAAATAATCATACAGCCAGACCTTTGTTGGAGAAATTGTACCATTTTAGATTTATACCAAGTGAAGGATCTTACCACTCATCATTTGAAAGGGGTTGACATACATATTTGACATGTACATCTATGGTATACAAAATGAACTGTCTGTGCTAGTAGAAGTGTTTACCCAGAATGGCTCCCATTGCTCCCACCGGAAGACCTTCAACTTGCCTTTTAGCGTATGGAGTCACCAGAATGCACACAGATTTAATGGAAAGATCAACCCACGTACAAGGGATGAAAGAAAACAGCATGGTGCTGAGAAGCAGCAAAGCATTACATATAAAGACCAGAACAAACACAAACACACAATATTTGACTGCAGCATATCAGGTGCATTAAAATCCATTTGTGATTATGGGATCTTATATGGGTAGCAGGGAAGAAGGAGAGCACAACTCTCGCAGGTTCTGCGTACAGTCACTCAGCTGTGCTGGTGGTTCATGTGCCTCATCAAGCGCGTGTCAGGTAGTCACAATAGGGGGAGATGTGACTTCTAAATTTGACAAGAAAGTGGAACGGCCATCTATTTTCTACTGTGTGTGCCTGGCCATCAACAACTTGAGGGGACTATGAATAACCCAAACAAGAGGATTTCTTACCCAATAAAAACATATTGTTTTCAATTCAATGCGAACTAGTTAAAAGGGCTGTAGGCAAGCAAGTGGCAGAGGGTATTAGGAGCTATTCTGCGTGATTGAATTGAGAGTTGGGCCTTGCGACCACCAATCGTCCAGGCTTCAACATCTTGTTCAACAAATGGTCGAACAATGGATGAAGCAAGTTTATTTTAGTAGCTTACTAGATAGTATTTGTTGAAAGGTGAAAACCTTATGAGCGGCTAACAGGTAGAATTTACAAATGGCCTCAACGTCTCAAACTGTACTATTCACATCTTCCCAGCAGATAAGGAGGGTTGTCAAGAAGAAGAGTAACATTACTCACTGCAGGCCAACAGAGACAGGCCTCATGCCATATAGTGAACCACTAGTGGTATTATGCTACCTCCCATGGCAGTCTCATGGAGTCACCCATCTAATCCTGCTAAAAAGCAGATTTTTCAGAGTGGTGACCAAAAAATACACAAATTCTGATTCTGTAGATCAGTATTCATTATTTGTGATTGCTGGTTCACACTTTGTAATCTATACATCACTTGGGTATGCAAAGAGGTTTTTTATTAACCAGCCCATGAGTGTCTCACTTACACAACCTGCATTAGCGACTACGACTGAGCCTTGAGCTACACATTTATAGATCTTGTGGTATATTTCCATAAATTGAATTATTTTCACAAACTCAGTGAGTGAATAAGTATTTGGGAGTGTTAATAGAACTCATACTCCTGAGGTATTATCCGTGGTTTGGATTCTTTACGGTTCCTGTTGGAGGCCTCAGTCTGTGGTCTTTAACTACATGCCAGGATAAAGACCAGCACTTTATGAGTTAACATACATAAAGGAAAGACATATGAATACAAATTTCTAGTGAATTTATGTAGGTTGAGCTGTCTTGCTAAACTATTCTGCATCCTGCAGTGGTATGACTTTTGTGCTCAAGAAGAAACAGTAAAAATGTGGCTGGCTTTGTTTGTGCTGAGGGCAGGTCAGGTTTTGAAGATCCACCTCTGATGTCGATCCAGAGAGATGTCACCAAACACAGCACTGCATTGAGACCTTTTTGTAATTTGAAAGCTCACTCTACGGCGAATCCATCATGTTCAAGAAGCCTCCAGTCCTGCTCATATAGAATTGAACCTTTCAGATGTCAATATCTGCTTTGCCTAACCATTCACTCATGTCAAGCCCTTGCGAGTAGTGGAAGCCCACTTCAGAAGCAGCGCTGATCTCTGGCTCAATGACAGATTTAAAATGGCTGCCCATCAGGACATAGGGGATGGGATGGGATGTTACAGCTCTATATTCCGCCTTGTTATAGGTTTCCAAACAGTGTGACTAATTCACCTCCAGCTACTTCCTCTCTGCATATGCATGATCATATAACTGGTTATCACTCCGAAGGCACATACGGATCTGCGTTTCCCATGGAAAGCAGAGGGTCCAACACAGTGATGGCTGCTTCCATCTTACCACTGCTGGCCCACTGCTTACCCCAGGAAGTGATCTAATCGGTACACTCAAATGGAGTCCAATGCCACTTCAGTTCTGCATCCTAAATACCCCCACAGGAAGCCAACTCAATAATCTAGTCAGTTCACTTTTATAATTTTAAATCTAAATAAATAACTTCCCAAAGAATGTGTATCCTTGGTGTAAACATTTGCAGATGACACAGTACTAAACATGACTGCACATACTACAAACCACAGACATGAAATCAAAAATCATCAAGAGAGGCCAAGGTGGACATGCTACCAGAAACAGCATGAGTTACGCATCAAGTACATAACAATCTAACACATACATACAAATGATTTAGTAGACAAACAATCGCAGTATTCTTGGAAGGACCAGTGGCAGTTAACATCCAGTATAAGTCAGTAGAAAAATATCCAAAAATAAATGTAGGAAGCATCATAAAAGTAATTTTAATTAGCTACTTGAATCAATATTCTGACCTTAAATTGTATTACTGACACCTTTTTATATATAGAAACCTAAGGGCTTATTTACAAACCCCTTGCCCGCCGATGCTTCACTTTTAATATGGGGAAAAGTGACGCACTGGCGGAACAAGGGGCTTGTAAATAAGCCCCACAGTTTTAATACTATTTACATCAACAAATTCAGAAATAGCTGACTAGAGTAAGAGCTACACAGGATTAAGTATTATAGGCACAGACATCACAATGTTCTGGTCGTACATACAAAAACGTGCATTGGCAAAGCTAATAGATCTGTTGTTAGCTGTCAGCTTTAGGCTTTTTCGTAGTGTGTTTTGTTTTGTCAAATTATTTGCAAAACTATTGTTCAGGAACCTGCCGGGACCTCATCAATTAAAATGTGTGTGCTTTTTAAATCACCGGCTAAAGGCAAAAATACATTTGGGTTTCAAAAAAGCCCACATTACAATAGTAGTCCCAAGCACTTAAGGGGCAGATTTATGTTAACTGGCGCATCCCCAGGGATGCGCCAGTTAACGTGTGCCACAGTGCGCCACAGCTCCGCCACCCATGGTGCGCCGCATTTATAATGCGGCGCACCATGGTGCAAAAACAGCACAGATGCGTCACGCAGCTGTGCCGGAAATGTGGAGCATTGCTGGAGTTGCGTCGCAAGCGCAACGCAGCTCCAGCAAGGCTCGGGGTACACCATGTGCACAATGCTGCATCAAGACCTACGCCTGCTTCAAGCAGGCGCAAGGTTTTGACGCAGCATTGCCCTGAAAGTGACTGAGTGAAATCTCATAGATTTCACTCAGCCACTTTCAGGAGGCGTTCCTGCGCAGGAACGAACCCCCCTGCGCAGGAACGCCTCCTTATGGCGCAGTGCTTTGCAACGTGACACATCTCCTAGATGCGTCACGTTGTAAATAGGGCGCATTGTTTGCGCCGCAGTTAAGTCAAATAAAGTGACGCAATTGCGGCGCAAAGAGGCGCAACGGCCTCATAAATCTGCCCCTTAGGCCCTAATTACGAGATTTTGGCGGAGTGGTGGTGCGGCTGCACAAACCGTCATGCCACAGCTCCGCCATAGCTCGCGCTGCCCGTCCACCTGCCATATTATGACTTTTTTGTAGTCTGGCAGGGACGCAGCATGGCAGTCCCATGGCGGTGCCTCTTTTAAAGGCGGCGGTGCCATTATAAAAGGCACCGCAGTGGGACTGAATTACACGTTGACTGTATGGCATGGCCTTGAAAGTTCATGCTGTGCAGGAACCTATGTGCATGCACACCGAGGGGCACATGTTATGCCCCCATGTGCATCCACATATGTTTGAGCCACAGGGGGCAGTCGGACCGCTGGTGCAGAGGTGGCTGGATACGCCGCTGCCACAAGTCTGGCGGTCTTCGGACCACCAGACTCGTCATAGGGCCTTTTGTGTGGGGTGCGTTCCTTGTGAAACAGCAGAATGCATGTCATTTATGCATATACTCGAAATGCCTTGGCTAACGCCAGAACTAATGATAAACATAGTTTTAATGTAGCAATTATGCAGATATATATGAATGATACCGGTATGGAAAAACAACAGCAATGTATCCAAAGCGGACACCCTTGACGGCTGCGGGTTTGTCTCCTGCTCATTGACGGTGCAGGGCAGGCTGCAAACAGGAGGGAACCCAACCATGGGTCCAAGCAAACTCTTGACTCAGTGGCGAACAGCCCCATTACTCAGGAGCTGCTCCGCTGAATGTATTCAATCCACTCCTTGCTAAAAATAGAGCAGGCCAGTTAATTGATTTTTTGTAAGCCCTCTAGCTTAGAGTAAATCTTGTAAATGTCTCGCTGGGTTTCAAGCTAATCACAGAAGGGAATCGGCGCCGGCTAAGATGATTAATGATCGCGGCAGATTCCAGCTCTCATTCTTTCAGGCTGGGTGGGTGTGCACACGGGGCTCTCTGGGTTGTACCGGGCTCTCACACACGCTGAAAACACTTTCCACTAGCCTGTACCGAGCAGGTTTCTCACCGGGGGCCGAACTGGGAACCAAAAGTAGCCCTGGCAAATGTTGTTAGACCGGCGCCCTTAGAGCATGTGCACGCGCAGTGAGGGCACCCGACCACTGCGAGAACGGCGTGGGGAGGGTCTCCTCCAAGAATATTTTTTTTAAAGAATTGTGAATACGGGGGCATATTACCAAGGGCCATTATCGCCGCTTTAGCTGGACTTTTTCCCGCTAAACCGGCGATAAATTTATCGACCTATTACCAACTGTCGCTAACACCAGCTAGCGACAGCTGGTAGGCGATAGCGGGCATTTTAGGGCCCACTTTGCATGTCAGTGATAATTATCGCTAATGACATGCAAAGTGGGCGTGCCAAAATGTCAGCGACTGAAAACAGTTGCTGCAATCGCTATCGCCTATGATCAACACAGGCGCAGTTTTGAAAATATTCGCGCTAAGCGCGAATATCTCCAAAAGCTAACTCCTGCCCTGACCAGTTCTTAGCCATGTTATCCAATGAGAGGTGGATAACATGGCTAAGAGCATTGTCACGGTAATGCCTGAATATCGCTGTATTGACTGCGATAATCACGCATTTCGCCTGTTTTTTTATCGCTGCTGAGATAAACCTGATAATAGCAAGGTATCTCAGCGATAAAAACAGGTGAAGGACGGCGATAGGAATATTCCCGCTAAGCCAACATAGCGATAATTATCGCTAGTTGTTGGTAATATGCCCCACGGTGTGTTTTACAATATATTTTTCATTATCGAACCTTGTCCAATCACTGAATGGATGGATGAAAAGTGGAAATAGGTCTGCATGGCTCAATAAATGAATAGTTGGATGGTGTGGGTGGATGAATGAATTCAAGAACACATGATAAAGACTTTAAGCTATGTGGAGCAAATGGTCTCAAGGTACTGGCCCGGGTGGGTGCTGGTTTTCATTTCAACTTCTGCATTATACTGTCACCCTCCCCAAACACTACTACCACCAATCCATATGAAACATGCATAGCCTGGGTGTTTTTTACACAGTGCACTGATTTAGCACTTCAAAGGACTAAGCACAAACCATTAAGCTTTGACCTAATATGGGAGAGAGAATGAGGTAACCACGTATCGGCTGAATCGCTCAAAACCTTTTGCATCAATCCCGGCTTCCCCTTGAGTACATTGTGCAGTCCTAGGCAATGACTTTTTTCACGGCGCCTCCTTTTCTTTCGTCATCACTTGAGAGCACCTTCAAATACACCAGTTAAGAGTGAGCGCTGCACAAAAAGCAAAAGAGTAGAATTTTACTCCATCTATAATAACATCCTTTGCCATGAATAGAGGACAAAAGACAGACTTTCTCTTCATTCACTAGTAGCATTGTCGTCAGGATGGTAGTGGGATAATTAATAATTCTAAATCCATGAGTAAAACCTGTCATTTCTAATGCAATGTTATATTTAATATACTGAACTTTACGTTGCAAAGATCACATTAAAAATACAAAAAGAGTTTTATATTTTGAAGAATCCATATTACACATGTACTTGACTCTCTCCGCCAAGCAACAGCAGGCCCCTCACCCCCATAGCCGGCACCAAAGCTCTGAAGGTTAGCCACTGATGGCGACCCTGCAGGAGACAGGCACCACCTACATACCAACACAAATGGTCCTGAAGCACTCTTTGAAACCATTTGTTTTTGTTTTATTTATTGATAAGGCCGAAATTTGGCCGGCCAAACTTCTGCTGCAAACCGGCCCCAACAGGATTGAAACCGGCCCCCAACCTGGAAGCCCTCTGGGGAAATGCCCAGTGCCCAGTAGTGCCAGTCTGACTTTGCTGGGAAGCAAAAGCACCCCTGGCAAAACTGTTCAAACAAGTCCTACTCCCTTCCACCTCTCTCATCTCTTTCTCATTTCTTCTCTTCCCTCTCTCTCTCCTTCTTTCCCCTCTCTCTCTCCTATAGCACCTACTTTGTCTGATGCAATTATCTTGGGGGAGCTGAAGAAAATGGCAGAGGAGTCAGCAGTGGCCTCTGCCTTCAAAAACAGACCTCCGATGGCTTCAACTTCCCTTGGGAATGCCCATTGGAATAAAAGGTCTGTCCAGCAGAGGAGCATTGCCCCACTGCTCAAAAGGAAAAATACAATGATAATAACATGTTGTTATTATCATTGCATTTTTGCTTTCGGGCGGGGATGGCCAGAGAAGGGGAAAAGAGTGGTTTGCACTCCTCAAGTGGGCATGATTGCTTGACCGGCCTTCTCGGGCCGGCCAAACAGTCATGCACACTTTGCATCTTCCCCACCAGGCTGCATTACACAGCCTGGTGAGGAACATGCAAAGCCTCCCATTCCCCATCTGAGCGCTGAACCATGGTGGTCAGACCACTCCCAACGCTGCATTGCAGCGTTGTGGTTGGCTATGGAGAGTCTGGGTGGGTGCCTTCTGCTGCCGTCAGAGTCAGGAAGAAGGAAGTGGACCAGGGAGAGGTGCCGGCTGGCCAGCCCAGGTAAGTTTTTTTATTTTAGCCCCTCCCACCCACCCCCATCCCACCACTCCCCTCTGGTAGCAACTGCTAGTGTATATATGTGACTTACTGTCACCAGCTTGTACCTTTTAAGGGCTAATATTACCAAGGTTTCATACTACCAGGAATTAACCATACTCATTCAATTGACCTTCAGAGAACTTCACTCTGTCACAGAGGAATCCAGTCGTGATATGTACGCAATACGCATAGAACTCAAGCGTAGTTACACAACCCTCTGAGCTCTAAGATGAGTTTTATGTAGGGAGCCAAGTTGCCCAATGGGGAAAATTCCCTCATCACTGTGCAAAACCAGTTCCTAGTTAGGTAAGCACTGTTTATCTTAAACAACCTTCTCTACCCTTTAGCAGGGTTGTATGTCTTAACAACGACTTCCCCAACATCGACTTCCCAAACAACGAGTTCCTAACCACGACCTTGTCTTAACCACGTTTTTTTTACCAGGCATTCCTTTACCACGTTTTTTCATGGTCAAGGAATGCCTGCTAAATAAAATTGTTTCCAGCTAGTACCCCGATTCCCTCCACCCCTTAACAACGAATTTCCCTCTCCCTTAAAGCAAACACGATCACCCACACACCCTATAAAGTAACCCCAACCTCTACAAATGATTCTCCCGACCCCTGTATATTTACCCCAAACACCTCTCACTTTAAAAACGAATTCCCTTTTTCTAAAAATAACTTGATTACCCTTAAACCCTAATTACTAAACTCCAACCCCTGAAATCTATCTCAAAATCCCAGATCCCCTTTAACTTAACCTCTTACCTGTTCCTCAACGTCTCTTCTCTGAACTTTCTGCTTTTAGATGGTGACATCAGCTTTGCACTAACATGCAACGAAATTCCTCTCTCGAGGGTGACACTTTTACAGAAATTAGGACGGCAGAGTGGTGCTCAAAGGTGGGCAAAAGCATGACGCTTCACATCACGTACATTACGCATGTGAGAGTTACACACGTAGTGCAGGCTAGGAAACATTCTGAACAACGACTTTCCTGAATTCCTCCCTGCCCGAACACTAGACCGTTGTTCGGGCAAGTCTTTGTTCGTCTAAGTCGTTGTTCTGGCAAGTCGTTCTTCCGCTTTCGTGACTCCGGAACTCGTGTTGATTAGAATGTTTCCCCTTTAGCAGTGCAGGACCGAGACTGAAGTCAGCTTCAGAAAATGGGGGAAGGATTAACAGTATCATCACAACACTTGCATCAAGAAACGACTTTGTAAAGCTCCTAGACCAATTTAGTAAAATCAAAAGCATTTTCTGATTAAAATAAGGCCAAAACAGCAGAATTAGATAATTCACTGGAAAGTTATAGCTTCTTAGAGTGACTGTTCCATTTCACATGGCTCCTCCAGTCTGCACGGACAGGCAATGAACATTTCTGCACAGTACTTGTAAGGGGCAATTCGAGGCTCCTTCTTCCTCCAATCCCATAACACAACTCCCAGCTCCAGGTTGCCCCTAGCCGTCAGTCAGGCCAATAGGGCTGGATGAAAGTCAGTTGTCTTGTCATGCAGGCACACTTTACAGCTTCTACCCTCACAGAGTTCCTGAAGAGGTGTCTTTGGCTTGTAGATAGAATCTCCCTCTGATATTTTGTGAGTCTCTTTAAGTCAGTACACCCTGCCCCCCTGCTCTCCCTTTGAGGCCCCAGCCCAGTCCTTGGTGTTGACTCCAAAGTTCTCTGGAGATTCTGCTTTCCAAATACCAGTTCACAGTAAGTGTATGGTAGCTTTGTCACTCAATTTAAAGTTCAGGGGACCGATGTAGGTCTCCAATTACCGGTCAGTAACGGCCGATTTCGGCCGTTACCGACTGGTATTTGGGATTTGACATGTAGGTAGGCTTAATTTACAGAATCGGTATATTTACCGATTCGGTAAATTTACCGATTCTGTACAATACCGAATCGGTAAATTTACCGAATCGGTCAATACAGATGTAGGTGGCACTGAAAACCGTGCCACAGGCCATTACTGATTCGTTATTTATCATGTAATACTATTACATGGTAAATAACAAATTCCAGTGTACATGCACATCTGTGCATGTACACCGGTGCCATGTGGCACACAGACATGCCCTAAGGGCATGGATGTGTATCACATGACACACAAGGCAAAACCAGGGGTGCAACAGGGTGTCAAAGTGATACCCTGTCACCTTTGCAAAATCGGTAATTTTACCGAATCAGTATTTACCGATTCATTAATTGGCATTGATTCCTATGGACCTGTAGGCAATTACCGAATTCATACAGATTCGGTAAAAATTACCGAATTTTTACCTACATCTGATTTACCGAATCTAGAATACCGAATCGGTAAAATTCGGTATTCTAGAGTCGGTAAATCAGATTTACCTACATCTGGGGCCAAGAAACAAATCTCCACCATGTCTAGTGTCTAAGGTGCTCTTTGGCGAATGTCCGGTTGAGCCAATTGGGGGATAAGCCTTGATGCTGAACCTTTTGTAGAACAAAACTCCCGCCCTGACTCATGGTCAGGGCGGGTCACACTTTCACCAACAAGCTAATTTGCTTCTCTCCCAAGTACTGCATCAAGCAAACATGTGATTCTGTTCCCCTGCCTCCTCTCACTTCCAGCTGCCCCCGTTTGATCTCAGTAGCTCTCCGGTCCCACACAAGCTTCACTCCCCCCTTCAGAGGGTTGGTGTTTCTGAGGCTATATGCTCTCATCTGAACGACAGGCAGCAGCACACCAGTCTCCACTCTGATCCAATCCTATCCAATCCAATGCAATTCAAAGCTCCTCACTGAAACCCCAACAGATACAGCATCTATCAGAGGTGAGGTGGAGCACCCTATTCAGTGGCGGCTGGTGACATCTGAAAGTGGCGAGGTGTAAAAGTTGGGGATTATTGTAAAGAGGGTTTGGGGCATTTTAAAGCACATCTGAAAAAATAGGAAGGTTTATAAAGCACAGACATTACCCAAAGGGTTTAGAGCACTTTACAATAAAACAGGTTTGTTAGAACTGGGGGTCTCCAGTTGGCTGAGGCAGTTACCTTAGCCCAAATAGGGACCCTTGCTTCTAGTCAGCGAAATGAGGTACACCCTCTTTGATAACCCCAGCTCACCCCCTGGTAGATTGGCACGAGTAGCCAGGCTTATCTTCAAGGCAATGTGTAAAGTATTTGCAAACACACTCCCAGTGACACAGTGATAACAACACAAATGGACACCACACTAATGTATGAAAATAGTGGTATCTTTCTCAAGAAGAAAAATACGGTAATGAGCAGTTCACGATTTTCAAATGCAGTACTAATGCAATGCTATGCAGTTCATAAAGCAGGTCGTATTGTCAGACCAATGCAGTTTGTAATGCAAGAATAATGCAATCCTCAATGCAAGTAATCAGGCACTTCGTAATGCAAGAATAATGCAATCCTTTATGCACGTAATCAGGCAGCTCGTAATGCAAGTGTAACGCACTTCTTAATGCTAGTAATAAGACAGTTTGTAATGCGAGAATAATTCAATCCTCTATGCACATAATCAGGCAGTTCGTAATGCAAGTATAACGCACTCCTTAATGCAAGTAATAAGGCAGTTTCAAATGCGAGAATAATTCAATCCTCAAAGCACATAATCAGGCAGTTAACAATTCAGGAATAATACAATCCCTAATGCAAGTAATAAGGCAGTTCGTAATGTAGGAATAATACCAGGCCAATCAACGTGATTAGCGCGGGTACCACTAGGCCTCAACCACAGACAACAGTCCTGAACTTAGGAGGGCGGCTCCTGTGCCGCCGGGCTGGTCCTGGCCACTCGAGGACTCAGCACGTCTAACACAATGCAGCAGGAGAGAGATTGGAGCACTCCTGTACTCCTCCTGGACGCCTCCCCGGGACCCACATGCTTGCGGCTCCCAACCGGAGTCCAAGCCTTACCTGAGGGATGCGCTGTCTCGCTCTCTTTCTCTAACCACCCGTCGGACGTCCTGCTGGGCACTCCCAATGATGAAGCAGCGCCGATGAAAGGCGACTCTGTAGACGGACAGGTTATGGCGCTGCCTTCTCCGTTGCTGACGATCTAGGGCAGATCATTCTGGCGAACAACGATCACGATTACCTCACAGCTTCCTTAGCTTTACGAAATCCTTTAGCCTGTTGCGGCTCGGGCCGGCGGCAGCGACCTTGAACTGCAGCCTCCGTTACGATGAAGGCTCGTGCCACAAACAGCTACACAGCAGCGTGACAATGATTCATGTTGCAGGGGCCCTGCAGTTACGCAGCACTTTACAACCAGCACCACGGACCCCACGCAGTCTCAGGCTGCACATGCACACGCACAAAGCGTCGCTGAGACTCGGATGGGCTTCGAGCCACACAGTCCCGGGGTAATGCTTACGAAGGTCTCAGGCTGCAAAAAGCACACGCACACAGCGTCGCTGAGACACACTTGGAAACTTTGATGTTCCTGAGTTTCCACAACAGGGAGCCAGCTCTCCTCGGGCCCTTGGAGACAAGTTACTTCTGGACACAGCACATAGCAAAGTCCTTTCAGGCAGGGGGACACAGCACACAGCAAAGTCCCTTAGTTAAATCGCAAACTGCATGCCAGCCCTAGAACACACAGCAAGGGTCAGTCTTTCTCGTCAGTCTCTTCAGATGTTCATCCTTGGCAGAGGTTCCTCTTGACCACAAAGTAATTTCAATCCTTTCAGTCTTGAACAGTCCAATGTTTAGGGGTTTCAGCTCTCATAGTTATACCCCTAAATGTCTTTGAAGTCTTTGTGTTTAGGGTGCACTGACCATTGTCCAAAACCAGTTCTGAGTATCTCCCTGCCAGTAACACCTTCATCCTTTGATTGTGGGGTCTGGTTCCTCCATCACTCAGCAGGAGGTGGAGCCATTCTTTTATGGCAGCAGCCCAGGCCTCTTCACATCCAGGGGGCTACTCCTCCCCCCTCCACTCCAGATGCAGGTCAGCCTGTTGCTGTCTCCCCTAGTCCTCCCCTGGGTCAAGACATTTCCCAGATCCCATCACATTAAAATCCAGACAGTCAATCCACAGCCAGGAAGAGGCACACTGAATTGATAGAACAAAAAAACAGCCACTTCTAAAAGTGTGGTTTCTAAATACACAATTCAAAAACCACCTTCACAAAAAGATGTGTTATTAAATTGTGAGTTCAGGCACACTAAACGTTACCTCTCCATCTTAAGCCTATGGGAAGAAAGGCTGAAAACATATTACACAGCCTTCCCCTTTCTGTCATATGGGCAAGATGGCCTTGCAACAGTGAAAAACGAATAGGAGAGTATTCCACTGTTAGGACATGGCACTCACCTCAGTACATGTCCTACCTTTCACAGACACTGCACCCTGCCCAGGGGGGTACCTTGGGCCTACTATAGGGGTGTCTGATGTGCATGGAAAGGAAAGGGTAAGGCCCGGCAAGTGGGTGCACTTGTCAGGACAACATGGCAGTTAGCAAACTGTGCGCAATCACTGTAGTGGCAGGCCTGAGTTCTCTCTTTAGGACTGCTTGTGTGGGTGGCACAATTAGTGTTGCAGGCCCACTAGTAGCATTTGCATTACCAGCCATGGCACACATAGTGCACTTTACTAGTAAGGCAAACATACCAATTATGGAAAACCAATTACCATAACACTTCATACAGAGAGCAAATGCACTTTAGCACTGATCAGCAGTAGTAAAGTGCCCAGAGTCCTAAAACCAACAAAAACAGGTCTGAAACAATACAGGAGGAAGGCAAAAAGATCCGGGATGACCCTGCATAAAGGGCTAAGTCAAACAAGGTTTCATTACAAGCGATTTAATTTTTACAAACTGTTGCTAGTTATGAACATTAGAAAAGGCACAAAGAAGTGGGAAGATGTCTTATGATTGCTTGTAAGTAAGATGCCACTTGTGCATCTTTTTTACCTTATAATGTATATCTAGATATGAATATAATTTATAAGTTCAAAAGATATACGTATTCTGTCACTGTGCGCTACTGATCAAGCTAGCTGCACTGCACATGTGCTAACTCCCTGGACTGGTCACAATGGGAACTGGCTCCTCCATGGATTTCCTTTCCCTGGGATTATTCTACAGCGGAGAAAACTACAGACCAAAGCCTCTTATCTCTTACCAGGCAGCCCATATTTTTGTTTATGTCCTGAAACAATGACTTGAATGTATTGCTTGCATTTGTGAGGGGTGGAAGAGCCTGCTTTTGGCAAATCAATTGTTTTATTCAAGCTTCAAGCCCTTTGTCAGGCCATAAATACCGGGCTCACAGGATCTGCTGTAAAACTATGTTGGTGAAGGAAATTCCAGGCTCTTGCCTTTGATGTGCAAGCACCACGACAGTCTATTGTAAATTTTACATGTTTTATTTCTTCATTTGTGCAAGCAGCAGATCACAGTATATTGGCAGTACGTAGCAGGCTGGGGTGAAATTAAGGGTACAGGGGCTGGGGTAAGGGTACATGTGGTGGAGCACTGGTACACAGGGCCGGACTGGGAACTGAAAGCAGCCCTGGCAAATTTTGCAAGACCAGCCTCCGTCCGGCGCGTAGCGAGCCGACGAAAATGGTTAATTTTACAACACTTTTTTCATTACATATTCAAATTGTATCAACTTTCAAAGCACAGTAAATAGTAGATGATGACCTTAAAGAACATCAAGTTACCCACCCAGTCATATGTACCCATAGGCATTCTTTCAGAGAGCACCAAAAATAGACACAAGTAGTGAATCAGAGAGAACAAAGTAAAAGTGAAACCAGCCCCCACATGGTGTGTAGCGAGCAAGCGAAGTGAGCAACCACTACTAGCTGGGAGCATGAACAAGCACTGAGTCCGGCAATAGGTCTGGCTATGTTTTTACGCGGGGAGGAGAGGGAGACAGAAGAGGTGAAAGGGAGAAGTAGAGGGAGTAGAAGAGGAAGAGAATGAGAGAGAAGGAGTGGAATGAGAGAAAGATGGGGAGAGAAAGATGAGGAGAGGGATGGAAAAAGAGAGAGAGGGAGGGGAAGATAGAGGGAGAGAAAGGAGAGGGGGAGAGAGGGAAGGGAGGAAATAGAAGGAGAGAGATGAGAGATAGAGAGGGGAGAGAGAGGGCGCGTGAGGGAGCGAGAGAGAGGGAAAGAGAAATAGAGAGGGGGATGGAGGGAGTGAGAGGGGGGAGAGAGAGAGAGAGCGGTAGGTATAGAGAGAGTGAGAGGGATAGAGAGCGCCTGAGGGAGCGAGAGAGAGGGCGCGTGAGGGAGCGAGAGAGAGGGAAAGAGAAATAGAGAGGGGGATGGAGGGAGTGAGAGGGGGAGAGAGAGAGCGGTAGGTATAGAGAGAGTGAGAGGGATAGAGAGCGCCTGAGGGAGCGAGAGAGAGGGATAGAGAAATAAAGAGAGGGGGAGGAAGGGAGGGAGAGAGAGAAAGGGAGTGAGGGGCAAGAGAAAGAGAGGGAGAGAGAGAGGAGAAATAGGGAGAGGGAGAGAAATGGGGAGAGAAATACAGGGATAGAAAAGAGAGGGAGGGATAGAGAGAGGGAGAAAGAAAAAAATGATAGAGAGAAAGAGATTGAGAGTGAGAGAGGAACCGAGAGAGATATGGGGATAGAGAGGGGGGATAGAGGGAGAGTGAGAGAGGGATAGAGAGAGAGAGAGAGAGAGAGAGAGAGAGAGAGAGAGAGCAAGAGAGGGAGCGAGGAAGGGAGAGAGGAGGGCAAAAGAAGGGGGCGCGAGAGAGAGAGAGAGAGAGATATCACACTGTTCCCTTTTCTGTCCGCATTTGTCTTTTCTTCTTCCTTTCATCTCTACACCCACGACTGGCTCTGCTTCAGCCACCTATGGGGCAACACAACATACATGCTAGACAGAGCACGACTGTGCTACCTGTACCTCCCAATATCGACAGCAGGCAACAATTAAACCAAAAGCTCCATAGTCTAAGAGACGTTTTAAGGTGATGGACATGAGATAAATGCACATCCACTGAGTCTGAAATGGAACACATTACACAGTCTGTGCTTATCCGAACACCAGCCAAGGATCGAGCTTCCCTGGACCAAACTTGGACGCCTCTGAGTCAGCATTTCAAAACTTGTAAACTGCAGCAGATCCAAAGGAAGAGACAACTTATTTTACATCACGTTTGTCAGCCTAACTTTCCTTTGCTCCCCAAAGTGCAAACAAATGTGTGATCATACGATTATCTCCAAGGTTTAAACACAACTGGGTTTTTAGTGAAAAATAAGTAGATTTCACTGTTAGGAATTCTCACTAAGGCACATGATAAGGTAATTGCTGATTACTAATATTAATCCAACCCATGACTAGGCCGTGATTTAAGTAGGAGAACGAACAAAGCAGCCAGCCAGCCTGCTGCATTATCTTACTTCAGTTCTCCTACTTTAATTGCGGCCTGCCGGCCTGGCCGCCTGCTCCAATCGATTGGAGTACTTGCTGTTTTATGTACTATTTTAAAACTTTACATTTTGTTATTTTTATTATGTGTGCTCCTGCCCTTCCTTCATTATTCGTGTTGACCTCCCACCCGCCCTCTGTCCACTGCCTATGTTGCCCTAACCCGCTCGCCCGCCAATGTCCATGTTCACCCCACCTGCTCTCCCTTCATTGTCCAAGTTGCGCCAATCCACCCTCCCTCAGTT
Source organism: Lissotriton vulgaris (assembly GCF_964263255.1). Lineage (NCBI taxonomy): Eukaryota > Metazoa > Chordata > Amphibia > Caudata > Salamandridae > Lissotriton > Lissotriton vulgaris. The sequence continues at coordinate 513,110,388 of NC_141689.1, forward strand.
GTCTCAGTCTGTGGTGCCCTCCACCCACCACCCCCTTGTTCTCCGTATTGACCCCAACACACCCTCCACTCTGATGGTTGTGTTGCCTATCCATTTTCTGTGTTGCCACTGAACTCTGTTGTCCATGTCTCAATCCCTCACCTGCCCTCTCTCGGACTGTTGCACATGATAGCCATAATCTGCTCTACCTCCATTGTCAATGTTGTGCCTGCTTCTCCGTTGTCTGTTTTGCTCCTTCACCCACAATAACAAAAAAATACACTGTAACGCTGGCGCTGCTGCCCGCATCATCACTTTTTTCTCACACACTGCATTATCTGTGCTGCCCTCCATGCTCATCCTTCCTCCCTCGTGGTCTCTCTTACTGCCCTATCTCTCACAAAAATAAAAGTACAATGTCCTATTGCTTTACTTTCTTTTTACTTTCAGTCATGCTGCCCTGCAGCCGCGCTGCTGTGTGACCTGGCTAAACAACGTTGACAAAGCCAATACCTCTCACAGGCGAGATTGTCTCTATATTTTTCCATCTTAGAGATACGTTTAGTGAAGATGTAGATAGTATCACTTGAATTGCCAGGTGACGAGTCAGGTATCATCAAGGGAGGTCAAGGCAGCAGCCTTGTCGAAATTATGATAATTTCCATATCATTAACAGACTGGTTGATGTAGTGACGACAGCTGCTGTAAGTCATATTGGTAGCATGAGCCCTGACAAGAAGCCCTCTATAGTTCTCCACGCTCAATAACACTAGTTCTTCAACAGAATAATACTGTGCCAGCCCATTCGGGTCGCCAGCTGCAGGTGCTTTGAGCCGCCGATCTACCTTACCAGCATACACGCTCACACGTTTATGAAGGGCGGGTGAGAGACTTCACTTCCCCGATGCATTTGCCCCTCACTCCTCCTAGCTTTGTATGCACCGTAGCTGAGGTAGGTAGGCATGTTCCCGCTGACCGATGTTCAGCAGTCAGCACTGAGGCTGGGTGTACCCGAGAACATGGCCAATCACTGTGTTACTTCATGCTCTTCCCATCACACACAGCACCAGTGATGGCCTTGCTTGTGAAGTTGAAGAGAGCAGTTGTTTTGTCTCAGCCTCCCCAGCACAGGACGCGTGCTTCCAGGTCCTGCACGAGTGGCTGTTTTTTGTTTCTCTTTCTCTCTGATTCTCTCTCTCCATTTGCGCTCTTGTTTCCCACTTTTCTGTCTCTTAGCCCCTGGCCTCATTCCCTATTTTTTTCCAATACTGAAAAAGCACCGTTGACAAGGCAGCGACGGTTTCTGTTAAATAATTTATGGCCTTTTGGGGAAAGTCACGCTCCCAAAAATCAAAACTCAACCTATAACAAACTATTAGGGATGGACAGGCTGGTGGCATTTAAAAGCAAACCGCCTGCAAACCGGGAAATGTTCCAGTGCGAGTTCACATAGAAATAGTAGTGGCTGTTGTTGACCCTGTTCTGTGGCCTATATCCCAAGAATAGTGAGACGTCACACCATCCATTTTACGGCGCAGTTTTACAAATACATCTGTTCTTAGTGTACAATGCATGCTTTGCAGTGATATGTGTTTCGCCACCTACTCACATGCTTGGAAACCCACAGGGCCCATTCAGTATTTCATCCCACCGAGGTCTAAAGAATGAGTAACCGCACATTTTTTTTTTTTTTCCTTTGGGTGAGGGCTTGTAAAGTCCTTAGGATTTAGGAGAGCACTTTAAGAACCGATTTGGGGCGATGTGAGTGACTTGCGGGCCCCGTGACCCGGTTACTGTTTCCGGAGATTAGGACCATGCTTCATCACTCAGGCTGGGTAAAGACCAGGGCGGCCTGGCGAAGACAATAGGAGCATTGCCTGATCAAGAGGATGTGGGTAACTTTAGCTAATTGAAGAAGCAAGGAAGGCTGAACAAGGGCAGGCTCTAGCTGGCGAGCGGCGTACCATACAGAGCTGTGCAAATACGGTCAGTGCTGGTAACTGTCGGATTGAACTCTCTAGACCAGAGACCACCACCACTGTGCGACGCCCGCCAACTGTTTGTGAATGTGAAGGCAAACATTCATCATGTCATGATTAATTGATTTGGTGCCGGGGCCAGCCCAGGGCGGAAACACTTACCTCCTGCTGTTGGTGGCAGTGGCATAAACAGGCTAGCCAATTAAATTATGGCTGCTCCGGTCTGCTCCTCTCGCCACTGTCGTGATGCTGCAGCCTGTAGGGCACCAGTCACGCGCAGTTTTAATTTCTCAATGCGCAATTGCGCATGCGGGAATTACATCAGCCGCACCCTAGAGAGGCGAGTAGACGCGCCGGAGAAGGAGATAGGGCATAATTCTGCGAGCTGCGCACAGGCACCTCCTCCTCCTCCTGAAACATATGTTTAGGTTGCACTGCATTGCACACGGTCACGGGTCAATCAGACTTGCTGCTGACGCGACGCTAGTATTATTTAGTATTCACTCAGGCCTGTGCACTCCAGCTTGGAACTTGGAACACTTGGAAAGCCTGAGACTGTGAGAGTCTCAGACACGAGTCACACAACACCTGGTGACTGACGTGAGTAACGCTGTGACGGTCGGACCGAAAATCGGCCCCCCCAGCCACAAAACCGGCCCCCTATTTGAAAACCGGCCCCCACCCCTTCCAGCCGACCGGGGGATTGCCCGGTGCCCAAAAGCACCAGTCCGGGCCTGCTGGTACAGTAGTTTTAGACGGAGCAAGTAGGAAACACAGAAGAAGCTTCCCACAGGAGGGTATGTGATAAGAGCCGGTTTGACAGGGAGAGGGCACGCCAGGACAAGGGCTGGCAGGCAAAGAGGGAGGAAAGAGGCTGCCTGGAGCCGTCTAGCATAACCGGGCCTCAAGCAGCGCGGGCTCTGGGGCACCTGGCTACACAGAAGGCAGGAGCTCTATCCGCTGTGAGGCCGGTATGAGACCGAGAGTTAGTCTCATATGGTGTTTACATTTATCACTGCAGCGATATTCAAATCATATGAATATCATTGCGGTTAAGCATCACTTTATAATACATGTATGTATGTATGATGAGTTGTGCGTCAATCAGAGTGCGTCTCGCCTCTTCTCTTTCCTTCTTTGCTGCAGAATAGATGTTCCCAGTCCTGGGCATTCATTTAACATACTGGTGCGTTCTGGGTAGGGAGACCAGACGGCCCGGATTTTCCCGGACTGTTCCGGTTTTTGGAGAAATGTCCCGGTGTCCCGACACTTTTTTTTAAATTTAAGAAATTGGGTAGTGCCTGGGTTATTTAAAGAAATGTTGCGTTTTTTAAGGGAGGGTCAGGTGAACCTGCATGTTAATCACAGTGTTGTGCAAGCTCACATTTCGACCGGCCCTCTTAGAAACGGGGACAGAAGTTCGATTCATTAAACTCTCCTGCTGTGGAGCTTCGCCTCATTGAAGCAGCACAGCGGATTTACTGAGGTGTGAATCAGGGCTGCAAAGGACATAGGGCAAGCCTGCCCACCAGCAGCCGTACCCTGGAGCTCTTCGCAGAACGGGAGGTAAAGTTATGTAAAAATGGGAGGTAAAGTAATGTCATTTTATTTTTTTAAAGAACACAAAATAAATACTGAGACGGGGGCTGCAGCTTTAAGTCACCCCCGGCTCACTAATGTGCAGGTGAAGAGGCCTCTAATGCACATGTCGGGCTGGCCTGAGAAAGGCTGCAATCCAACCTGACATGCGTACTTGGGCCCGGGTGCCCTGACGAAGAGTACTGTCTGTTAACATCGTTAAGCTCCACCTTCTCAGGTCCGCTTGCGAAGCACTCCAAGACCCACCTTGCTCTCGATACACCTGACACAATACTGTCTGCAACTGGCCTGTGGCTGAAGGCTGACTGCAGAGGGCATGAATAGTTTACTCACAATGATTGGGGGGCCAAAATACGAGTGGGGCAACACCCCAATGCCCTAATGGAGGCACTCCCGGACTCTATTCTAATTCGCCACGCCTACAGTCTCTCCTTTATGGCAAGTTCCCTGCTATCTGAGTGGCCAATTCAAGCTTTCCAAATGTTTACACTAGCAATGTTAAAGAAGAAGCTGCTCTTGTGTTCCCTCCCAATGAATACCAAGGCTAGTCTCACCGAGACTGGTTTGTAACCTCTGGTCTAAGGCTTCAGTGGAGGACAGGCTGACACCATATCTTACCTCCTCTCCTTCGAAGATTCACAGGGAGGACATCCCTCTCTTATCTACTACCAGCCGTACTAGGAAGATAGCTATCCTCCCCTACAGATCACCGTGAGGTTCTGCAAAGCGACACCAGCCTTTCTGTAGGTCTGTACTGCAAGGAACAGGACAGCTGTGCACCTGTGGCTGACAAACTGACTACCATCAACTTATACATCATTAAGGAAACACATGCACTGAGAAATCAGATAGTGATTTCTCAGTGTTCAGAGTGAAAATACCAGCAGTTTCTAGCCGAGAAAAAAACATGTCATTCTGCCCACCTAGGTTGCCCTGATATAAGTAGTACAAAAGGGGGTGGTGATGGACGGAGCATCTGAATCAATCAAACACTCACACCCAGTCAAAAGATCTGATATAAGTAAGCCAGGGAAACTAGTTCACCTGTAAATAAATACACACATTGCAGGTTAGCTCGAGCTGACACAAAAAGTCTTTCTAGAAAACATGTACTAATTTATGAAAAGGCATTCAAGTTTTTTATTTTATTATCAGTGACTTCCTCATAATTAACAAATAGGCCGACATTCAACACCTCGGTCATGGCAATTACATATATTAGCAAACGTATGTGCCTTCATGGAAACAAAGGTGAGGCGCAGAACTCAGACTGTGCCTCAGATGGGCTGCTCAGGATTCTTACATTTATGATTACCTGCTGGGCTGGTGCAGCATTTGATTGGCTGACCATGAACATGCTGTTGAGTGCATCCTATTCACAGAACTCCGTGGCATCTTCCCGATCACCCCACCTGAATCCATCTGCGGGCGTCACATGAACCCTTGCAGCCCCTGTGGTGGAGATAGTCAGTCCACCCCTACCCTTCAGGGTCTCCATTTATCCTCTGGACTACAAATATCAATGACATCTGGGAGTTTTAGTGTCCCCTCCAAATGTTCTGCAGGGAGGTTTCCATCTTTGTGAGTGATACCACTGAATCTTCCCGGATCGTAATAACAACTGCAAAAAGTCTTTGGCACAGCGCTGTTGGCAGGCACATCACCTGCTGCGTAAGTGGAGGAGGCATTTGAGAATGAGGTGAGAGAAAACAAGTTATTGCTGTTTTTAGGCCCTGGATTTCTGGATGACCTCACGCTGAGAGAGAGCCTAGCATTGTGCTTGAGCCTTCAGCGGTTCACCCTCTACTAACACAGAAGGACTGCTTCAGAACATGCACGATCTCCCAAAAAGGTGCATGCAAAAATAATTTCGTCTTCTCTTCAAGTATTCGAATACATTTTCAGGGCATGCCTTTTAATGATACACTGGACAAAATAGGAGTATTAGTTGAGGGTGGGTGTATACCCACCTCAGGCGATAATCTTCAATTATGGTAATCAGAGATATGAAGTTTTAAAGTTTTAAGTAAGAATAGTGACAAGAATCACAAAGTGCCAATGATAGTCAATGGTGGTGATAGAGCAGGACCCAGGCACTGGGTCAGATGCAGTTATCAGGTTTGTCCTGCGCAAAAGATGTTATCTACTGGTCAACAGGGTGGTTTCTGAAGAAGGCCTCTTGAGCGTATTGTGTCCATGTAGCTGTAGCAGGAGTTGTGTCTTATGACCCTTAGAGTCTACTTCTTTGTCCTGGGTACACGATGGAGGACAAGCCCAGTCTTCTGGGCTCTTCTCAGGTCGCAGACTGCAGGCTCAGTCCTCTTCTTATCTTCCACAGGGCAAGGATTGTTCAGAAGTGGGTGCCTGGATAGACCACATGTATGCCTGGCATGAATTAGTCGGTTTGAATGGGCCTGACGACACCAATGGGTAAAAGCTCCTGGGGCTAACACAACCCATTTTGGGCATTTTCAAGATAGCCAGTTTTTGGCCACAATAAACTTGGGCTCTGTGGGCTGGAGGTGAGCGTGTGGAACATACTAATCCTAGTGTCCCCACACATCTAACATCAAAATCTGGCTTGATGAAGTCCTTGTACCCACACAACCTCAGAGACAGAAGTTTAGTAGAATAAAATGCAGTTTTCACCAACCAGATAGCTCCATAAGAATGTTTTGGGCGTCCACCCTTTGGAGTGCACGTACACCTAATGTTATAGGTGCACCCAGCAGACCTGAAGACCTGTCAAGCAGGCTGTCACACAGAAATGTCAAAAAGAGGCTCACTGTGAATGGGGCCTGACTGGCGGGGTGGGGGGGAACAAAATAAGAACCCTGCATAAGTGTCATCTAATTTTTGCTTGTGACATGGGAGGCTTCTTTGAAGTGTGGCCCAAGCATTATATGAGAAACTCCAGCAAACCTCACAATCAGGATGTGACATTCAAGCAGGACTTCACACTGCAGTGTCAAAGGGAATCCACCCAGTCTCCCAGGCATATTCTATGAAGCTCAGATGTGCCATCTCTGTCCATTCAGCACAGCCTATTGTTTGCTTCAGGGAGAAAGTTCACACCTCAATCACTTGATCATGCCTATTTAAATGCTAATTAATATCTGGCCAAAATGGGAGAGCAAAACGAAGATTTACCTTCCAAGGACTTCAGGCAAGGAAAATGCAACTTTCTAAAAGTTACTTTTCCTTAATCTCCTGAAAAAATACAACTTCACCATTTAATTGAATTTTTAATAACTATTAAAAATAGTTGTTTATTATTTTCTGAGCTAGACCCATTCCTGAGATACAATATTAGCATTTAATATTGTATCCCAGTGCTTTCCTATGGTCCAACCAGCCTTGCTACAGTGAAGGTAGCTTTGTAGTGCTAGTTACTGTAAGGACATGCTTAACATTAAATATTTACATGCTTGATCAGCTTACTTAGCAGCAACTTATAAATATTGCAAAGGAAGGTTTGGACCTGTCAAAAGGGGTTATTTGACAAGCCGAATCTGCATTTAAAACCTGCAAAGCCATACTACTGGTGACAGGCATGTACTAATGTTTACATTCTCACTATAAAGCAGTCATCCCCAACCTTTTCTATAGTAAGAGCTACTTGTGTTTAATGAAAACCTTCCTGAGCTGCTAACATTATTAGTTTTGTAATAATGATCACAACAGACATTATTACACTGATGGCCACCACATGCAGGATTATCAGAAATCAACTCAGTTCATAAAGCACAGTTGCCAGCAGGAATGTAAAAAAGGCTTTGTCAATGAAGATTGCCTTTACATGGGTAACACATAGCAAACACATCTGCAATTCCCCTGGCACCAAGGTAATCATATTAGTAACAAGTCTCCTTCCCCAATGCCACATGATTTATCACTCAAACATACACTTCAACTATATTAGAAAATTCATCCATATTTAGCCAAACATCAGCTTATGAATTCTGCAAATACACACTTTTTTTCTTGAATAAACGCTTTAAGCTTTATTAAGCATATGTTAACTGAACTAAGCAAAAGATTCCAATTTAGTACGCTGGGCTGCACACACAGAGGAGCAACTTATATATCACTGGGGAGCTACCAGTACCTCACAAACTACTCAGAGAAGTCTGCTGTAGAGGGTGGCACAATGGGTGCTGCAGTCCACTTGTAACATTTAACCTGGCTTAGGGTACCCCTTGGCATCAAATCCAAGGGACGTATATGTAAGTTAAATATGCAAATCAAGAGTATAACAATTTTACCAAGCTCAAATAAGTGGCATAAGCACTTTACCCCTGGTCAGCAGGGGTACAGTGCATAGAGTTCTATAGTCAGCAAAAAATGCAAAACAAATCTGGGGTGCAGAAAGGGTAAATTTCCAACAGACTTTGGTACATTCAAAATGTTTTGACTCACTGTATAAGCGTAGCATAAGCACAAGCCCAATCCTGCACAGGAGACAGCAGATTCTATTTTTGTTATACGGTGCACATCTCGTCCAGCACAAAGGGGAACCATGCACCTTTTAGTATAATCTAGTCCCTCACGCACACCTTTCCATGACATGGCTTATTGTTTTACCTTCCTCTACACTGTGCAAACATCCTGCAAACTCTTTGACTGTTACATGATTTCTAGTGGTGGCAATTTCCATTCACAAACACTGAACCTCAAATGGAAAGTGTGAAAGACAACAGGAAAGTTTGTCTTTATAGTTTAACTTGCTATATGGCATAGTCTCTAAAGGATTACAATGGAGAAAACAATCATGTAGGCATTAAACATTTTTGTATTTTAAAGCTTTATCGGAATTAATTCGTAGCAAAGATTGGGCAAATTAGACACAGGTAAACTACACAAACAAATGTACATTGCTCGTTTGTTAATCGTGCAAAATGTATGCATGCATACATCAAAGCATTTTCAGTGTATAAACATCAATTTACGCCTGGAAATCTTTGTGAATGTGCCTCTGAATTTTTTACTTCCTTATTTTGAAGATAATCATATTGGTTGTTGTGCATGCACTGGCTGAAAGAAAAATATACTACTTGCAATACTAAGGATTACCACTAGATGGTACTTAATGTTTGCAAATATTACTATGGCAGGCTATAAATTCAGTGGACTGTGGTCCGGATCTCTTGCAGGTATATTATTAAAATATGCATTTGTTTGTCAGTGCCTTTCCTTATAATATTGAATATAGCAAAAAATTAAAGTAAATACATTTAGATCCAATTTACACAACAATATAGCTAGCTCACGGACTCGGAGTCACAGGGGCACCGGTTAGTCAGTAAGATTGGGGGGTATTAGCTTCAAATTTCACAACAATCACTCTGGCATAGCATGGTAAATGCAATATTTGAGAAGCAGAGCATGATGGGGCTTAAGGTGCAGTGGGAAGGGATTGCAGTGCGGATTGTTAGGGTTACTTAAAATACAACATGTTGTAAAATAACCACCAGTTTTAAGAATTACAAAACAGAGAGTAGAGAGAGAGTGTGTGTGCTTTTGTCTTTGTGTGCGTGTAAAAATCTTAGGTGACATCCGACAGCCATCTCACCATACCCAAATGAAAGCACCTGTACACAACTATTTACTAGACAGTACATTTGTTAGGGGCGTGTCACACCCCAAACACTCCCCCTGAAGCTACGCCCCTGCTGAGTCACAAAGTAAATTGGACCAGACAAAAACAGTAACTACTCCCAGTGACCTCTTCACTGGAAAAGAGACAGAAACAGAGGGGCATATGTATAAGGAAGTGGCAGAGTGAGCAGTTAGCCATCATGGCTTAGCACCTCACTCCGCCTCTTCAGAAACGCAAGGATGCACCATATTTTCAACAATATGGGGAAGCCTTGCGTTTCCGCCCTGGCTGGCACTACACTTAGCAGCGTATCGCCAACGCAGGCACCCTTGGGCCACAGTGCAAGGATGTCTGTGTGCAGGGAAAGATAGCTTATGTACAGGAAGGTACCCCTTCCTGGACATACACAATCATTAAATGCCATTTTCTCACTTCTTTGTGTGCTGCTTAATGCAGAACACATAGAAGTGACAAAATGGCATTTAAAAAAAAAAGATTGTTTATGTACAGGAAGGAGGTCCTTCATGTACATGGCATTTTGCTTTTTCAATGTGTGCTGCACAAGGCAGCACACACGGAAAAAGCAAAATTGAGGAGAAATAATGCATTTCCCCTCGTTTTGCCAACATAAGAACAGGTTTTCCCTGGCCTTCATTTTAGCGCTGCCTCCAATTTGCGTTGCCCTTTGTAAATAGGGGGCAGCATCAAAATCAATTTGTGTTGTGGTGGAACGCCCACACACCCAAAGCCCACCCCTTTCACGCTAATCATAGCGTGAAAGGGGGCCTTATTTACAAGGCAACGTTAATCACTTCCATGCGTCGGACAGCCCCCGGCCGTCCGGTGTCAAAGTGGGTGTGTGCGGAGGACGGCCTGGGGCTGTCCGATCTGCGCACGCATCAGAATCGTCCGCACCGCCACATAGATTATGAGAGTGGGGGGAGTGAAACATGAGTGGAGATAGAGAATGTGAACATGAGAGAGATGGAAAGGAGGTGTGAAAGGGGGATGAGGGTATGCGTGAGAGGGAGTGAGAAGTAAGAATGTGTGAGTGAGAGACAGCGAAAAAGATTATGGGGAATACCAAAGAGAGAGGGTGACAGAGGAGAGGGGGAAATAGGGAGAGAGAAAGAGGGAGGAAAGAGACAGATGTGGGAAGAGAGGGAGGGGTGTGTGTGAGGATGAAGAAGAGTATGAAGTGAGGGGAAAGAGGGTGAAAGAAACAGAGCAAGAGGAAAGAAACAATGAGAGCAAGAGAAAGGGTGTGAAAGCTAAATTAGGAGGGTTAGAGAGAAAGGGGGAAACTAGAGTGTAAAATACAGAGAAAATTAGTAAAAGTGAGGCATTGAGAAAGAAAAAAAGAGGTAATGAGTTGGAGTGACAATAGATTAAGTGAGAGACATGAAAGATAAAAGAAGGCAAGACGGCAAGAAAGGAACTAGAGTCTGTGTAATAGAGAAAGAAACAAAAGACTAGGTGCAGGAGTGAGCTCAACACAGAGAATGCAGAGATACAGCGAATAAAAGAGAGAGAGAGAGAGGGAGTAATAGAAAGAAATAAAAAATGGAACGAAATGGGGAGATGGTCAGCAAGCGTAAGAGATTATTCTGAGACCTTTAAAAATGTGTTGAAAACTGAACATGCTGGTGGGCAACTTCCTCGTGAACATATGTTTATATGTAGATAGAGCAAACAAAAAGATCAATCTCCTTACTTTCTAAAAAGTTTTAATGAGCATACTGAGCGCCCTTATGTTTTCGGGTGTTGAACAGGCTGGCCTAAAACCAGTTCCATAGAATTTTTTTAGCTTTTTGCTTTCAGACCATTTTGCTTGTTTTTGTTGTAAAAATACTTCAAATAATTTACCATCTGGCTCCAGATAGCATATTAATTGATAGTTACTTGATAGAGAACTGAAGTTAGAGTCCTTAGTCCAGATGGTTGCTGCCTCCAGTCCCAGTGTCCAGCAGATAAACACCACCAAGTGAGAACTCTTGCCCTGTGCAAGACCTTTTCAGGGGGTGTGGTAAGTTACAGAAGTGAGGCACCTCTTGCCTTATCCTGGGGTGCCACATCACCTCTCTGTCCCTTTCCCAACCTTCTTGCAGAGCTTGCTGGGACATTGATAGTGTCACCCAGGAGACACTTGTCACATCTGCTTTGGGGGACTCAGCTCCGCCCTTGCTGACATCACTACCAGTGCCTTTCCCACCAATTCTTCAAAGGGACCCCCAATTCTGTGTTGGCCCCAGAGGTCTGGGCTCCCTCCTTTGTTCAGTGGGCTTGAGCAGGCCCATCCCCGGTACAACGTGACAGCTGATTGAAGGAGGCAGAGCATTCAGCCCCACCCCTTTCCTCCTCAGGAGCTGAGTGAAGCACTGTTAATTTCTCCCTTTGTGAGGGGAGCGATGTGTTCCTGCCGCTGGAGAGAAATGTATTTAACTTAGCACAGCAGGGTGACAAAAGGCCTGGGCTCTGATCCTGAGCTGAGCCAGAGAAATATTATTTCCTGAATGACCCATAAGCCATAAAGATATCTTTTTGGAACTTGCAGAAGTGATTCCCACAGATTACAACCCAATTTTAAATGTCTCTGGTATCTGTAGGCCAAAGGGAAGAGAAGCTCCTCTTTAAGGCAACAATGGAGTGACACTGCAGACAAGACAGTAAACCACACTGACTTTCCCTGTGAGTGTACACTAACATTATAAGGCATACCCCACATCAATATCCAATCCTCCAGAGTCTACTATGGGCTAGGCTAGCTGTGTGCAGGTACCGGGCTGCGCATAATAGAACTCTCCCTTACACGTGTGCACATGTGTTCACATGTAACCAGCAAAATACCCCTTATCCTTTCTGCATCGCAGTGGCCTTATCTTAATAGGCGGACACTTGTTGTAAATAAGCAGAGTCCATTTGCATGTGTTTACCATGGATGAGTCACAGGTTATGAGGCTCCCTCACAGCAAATGGTAAAATCCCAGGTGTTCAAAAAGTGAAAAATCCAGGCGGATTAGCAGGGCAGAAGCCATTGTATCACAGTTAGTAAATAGGCGTGCTAAAGGATTACTTCAAAATTGTGGATTTTGCTTGAAAACAGCTATTGGAATTCTATTCAGGCCAGGGCTTTGTGTGGCCGACTGCTCTCACCTATTACACTGATTTCGGTCTGAGAAATAGAATAATTTAGGGTAAAAGAAGTTTTAATATCAGAAATGGGAGATACATTTGTAGCCTATACATCACAAATGAAACGTTTCCAATTTTCATAAGAGATATTATAATCACAGGATGAATTATGTGTTATAGAACCTTGACCAATTACCATCTAGATTTCTTTTGATTTATTTTGATAGATTCATGCATCATTGGCCAAACAGCCTCTTGTCTGCTTCTCAAGACATCAGCAACAGATCTTTTAAGTTCTTGCTTCAATAGATTTAACAGTATTGTCTTAATTAGAGGAATAATTATCTTTCAGCAGAGAACTTAATTGTTTCTTATAGAATTCTGTCTTACGTAATCATATTTATTCATCCGATTTCAGTTTGCACCCGTTTGCACCCATGCAATGGTGTTAAGAAATAGAAACTATTTGAAGGAACTGTTCCCATTCAAGAATTGTCATTGTTCTTTTAGTCTCCTGTGTGACTGGAGAGTTAGTCGAGCAATTAATGAAAGGTTGTTTGCAAAGATGATTTAACTGGTTAAGGGAAGTTGTGGACTAATGTATTTGTTTGTTAAGCAGCTTTAATGTATGTGGCCTAGACAAAAACTGATGTCTTAGTAGTTCTGATCACTTTCTTTTTATTATTTTAGATTCATTTCGCAATGTATACTCAGCTGCATACGAAAATGTAAAGTTTATTACTGAAGTAATATTGCTGAATGAAAAGGTTGGATTAGGTAGGAAATCCTACACGATCCGGCCATTCAATGTTCTAAAACCCAGGTCATTGAAAAGTTACAAATTCGCTTTCCTGAAGGTTTAAGTAGTTTTTCCCTAATCTGTATGGGTGGAATGCTATCTCACCATTAGAACTTTCAGAACTATACAGATGGCAACCAGTATTTAGTGACCAATGATTAATACATCTGGCCCATAGCGCCTTGTACCTTTCAGTATGGCAGCCTCTTATACTTTGATTGGCCAGCGCAGTTTTAAAAGTGTACTTATCTTACTTTGGTTTGCAGAATCTAAGCACACCAATCGTGTGACAGACAACTATTCCCTATAATAAAAAATACTGTCCAACATAGATTGTTATATTTTATGTCATGAGCATGACTGTTAAATGATTGTTATATTTCTCCTTATAAACATCCAGTTTCACCTTGCTGGCTGGCTTGTGTTGCTTGGCTGCGCTTCCCACAGACGAGTGTAATTGCTTTCCTTCACATGTCCCTCCAGTCTGAGGAAGGCGTGAAAAGGTGTGAATGGCCCACTGATCTGAGGCTCTCCCAAGAAAATATGCTTTCTCGGCTGAGGCCAGTTTGCCAGTTTTCCGCCAAAGCAGAATGTCGCTGAGAAGGGCCTGCTCAAAGTGACCACTTGTCAGCTACTTTTATTTTGGGCAACTGGTAACAAGAGGCGTTTGGTGCTTTTCAGTGACCTTGACAAGGAGCATGCTGCCTTTCATTCTACAAAGACTTTAGAACGGGGAACATCCCTGTTATACGTTGGATTATGTCACTGCATTGGACCTCGGCCATCGCTCATGCCAAGAAAGAGTGTTCCTCAACTAAGCATGGGCGGAAAATCCGTTACGCTCGCGGATTTTGCGGATTTTCGGTAAATTCGCAATCCGCGAGATTCGCGAATTTCCCGCAAAATCCGCAAATCCGCGAGCAGCGGATTTTGTGGCTTGCTCGCACTGTTCGCGTGAGTTTGCGGCTTCCCAGTTCAACTTCGCGCCCCGCGAATAAGCGCTAAATTGCAGAAATACGATCTTAGCAAAACTGAAACTAGTTACCAGGTTCAAAAGTTCAAGCTCATCATTAGTAGCCATTTCCTGTAGTGCTTCCTGAGGGGCCCCTCCAGAGTTCAGTTGCCTACTTGCAACTATTATGTGACCCTGCTCTGACCCTCAGAATAGTTACACAAAGGTCCTGAATTACAGCTAAGGCAGACAAGCAGGAGCCAGGCTGGAAGTTCAAATCCAGTGACACATTAATCAGCCCCTAATTCATTATTGTCAGTTGGGGCAGGGCAGGTGTTGTAACTAATTTTGCAACAATGAAAGCACTTAGCAAGTGCAAAAGATCACTAATCAGGAAGCACTAAGGAAGCAGGTGCCAGCTAAAAAAATATTCTGTGACACATTAATCAGCCCCAAATTAATTCAGGTCACTTGAGGCAGGGAAGGTGTGCTTTGCTTTGCCGAAAATAATGTACACTGGACAACCAGAGGGTGCGGTGATGAAACAAAGGGTGGCATGGGTGGGCCAGAGGGTGGCATGAGTAGTCAGAGAGTGGCAGTGGTGACAGAGAGTGGCAGTGATGAAGAAGAGTGTCCCAAACAGGCTGGACACGTAGAAACAACAAGTTCGCAAAACTTGCGACCCCACAGGTAAGTTCGCGTTTGCGAAATTGTACAAAACCCTCGCGAACTGGCAAAAACCCGCGCAAACACAAAAAAAAAAAATCCGCAAATTCGCGAGAATTCGCGGATTTTGCGGATTGCGAGTTCGCAAATCCGCAAAATTCGCGAACGCGAGATTCGCAAAATTCGCCCATGCTTATCCTCAACAGACCAACAATTTAGTTTTCATTACTCTTGCAGATCGCCCCATAGCATAAAATCTGAATGACAAAACTGTGCTCAGCTCTAATACTATTGCAAATCCATGATAGTGGCATTGTAATCAATTTACTTGTGAATCCCCAAAATTATGACTTAATCTAGCCCTGTTTGTGAATGAGACCAAAATGATTACTCGTTTCTCTTCGTCTCGCATCCCTATTTACAATTACCTTTATTCAGAGGGCTTGTGTACATGGCATTCTACGAGGTAGGAGTCGGGTAAGGTTTATTGATATTGTATTATATGTAGTCCCAGTATTACCCTATCCTTCTTTTTGAATGGGGCACGCATTAGATGAGAACCAAACCAGCTACTGCCTTCACACATTCTGAGGGTCCGAATTTTACTCCATTAAATATCAGTCCACACCTGTAGTAAATGTATATCCCTTTTGCCATTCACAAAAGTATGCAGAATTATGCCTGGGAATTACGCCTGGGAAGATGTGACAGTTGTAAGTTCCCAGGAGTACTCCTGGACTTTTAATGTGAATTCCATTCACACCTGTGAAAAAACCTTTTTGCATATGTAACTATATGCGCTGCACAGTGGGTCTCTAGTTGGCAGAGGTTTGAACCTTGTCCAAGTAGGGGCCCCTTGCTTCTAGTCAAGCGATGAGTCAGCCAGGCAAGGCAGAACACTCTTCAACCCCATTGTGACTCTCTAGGGTGAATGCACGCCCCCAGCTTCTGTCACTCCAAAACTAGATGGAGAATACACAAACAGGCAGGGGCACACAGAATGGTAAAGCAAGAAAATGCCCACTTTCTAAAAGTGCCATTTTCAAACACACAATAAAAACACGTCTCTTACTAAAATGTGTGTTATTACATTCTGAGTTCAGAGAGCCTAAACTCCATTCCTTCCTCTTGCCCCAATTGAAACGTACACATGTAAAGTGCTACAATGCAGCGTCCATGATAGTCTATGGGACAGATAGCCTTTAAACAGTGAAAAATGAAATTCACAGTATTTCACTATCAGGACATGTAAAACACACCAATACATGTCCTACCTTTCACATACGCTGCACCCTACCCATGGGGGTGCCTTGAGCCTACTTGAGAGGTGCCTTATATGTAAGAAAAGGGAAGGTTTGGGCCTGATAAGTGGGTGCACGTGCCAGGTCAACATGGCAGTTAAAAACTGTGTGCAAAGATACTACAGTGGCAGGTCTAAGATACATTTAAAGGGTTACTCATGTGGGTGGCACAACCTGTGCTGCAAGCCCACTAAGAGCATTTGATTTACAGGTCTTGCACAATCAGTGCACTTTACTAGGGACTTACCAGAAAATCAAATATGCCAATCATGGATATCCAATCTTAATCACAACTTACACAGAGAGCATATGCACTTTAGCACTGATCAGTAGTTGTAAATTGCCCAGAGTCCTAACGCCAACAAAAACAGGGTCAGAAAAACAGGAGGCAAAAGGCAAAAAGTTTGGGCTAAACCTGCAAAAAGGGCCAGGTCTAACAATGAGATAATCATTTTTTTACAATAGAAAAAACACACTTTCCTTACATCCACACTGATTTTGGAGGTATGCACTTTCCATGTTCATCCTGGGCATGGATGTACCTTGACAGGAGTAAATATCCCACCATGTCCAATGTGAGAATGGCCAGCAGAGAAGTTTGAATACCTACAAAGATGGTAGTTTGTGGGTGTGCACAAACTTACCAGGGCATCGCCACCAAAGAATACCCATTCTGCTCTCAGGCAGAAAATATTCACACTTGAACAAGTAAACCCTTTTCTAAATTTAAATCCACATTCCGAGAATAACAAATATGAGTTTACACTCATATAGCAATTTGTGCAGTAAACTTAGGCGTGCACATGAGTGTAATGAGCATTTTGGGGGATTGAGATACAATACTACTTGAAATTCACATCTCTGTCCACTGGATTAACCTATGAGTAGAGAATAGGAAAACAAGAGTGTAGGAGAGTAGGATCTGCTTACTGTGGTTACCCCCACTTTTTGCTGGTGTTTCACTGTTTTTCGACTTTAGTCTGGCTGGGGTCCTGCTAACCAGGACCCCAGCCTAGCTGCTTCCTCTCTAAATTGATTGCATGTACTTACGTACACTCCAGATTGGTTACTGGGTTACCCCTGTGAGTCCCTAGTATATTGTACCTTAGGTACTAAGGGCATAGGTACCCCAGAGGCCTACCAGGGACTGAAGCATGTATTATGCCACCCCTGGGAAGCCTTCCAAAATTGCACCACAGGTCTACTGCTGCAGCCTGGGTAAAGTAGTGCATGCACCCCTTACTAAGATATAGGTTACCTATATCTACTTTTAATCACTGACACATATAAACCTATATGTCACTCCTATGGCAGACCTTCTCAATCCTAAAGGCAGAGTGCTTGGTTTTGTGTGAGAGTGTGCCAATGCATGAGCCGGACCCCTCTGCAGCTTTCGGAATCAATTCTCTGTAGCTGTTCTGTGATGCAGCCAGACCATATACTCTTAAGTGCATTATAACCTCGCGGTTAATGCTAACTTTGGAATGGCTGCAGGGATACATGTCGTGTTTGGTGTCAAACATTTTAGAATCCTATCCCCCACCAGTCCTGGTGGGGGGAGGGTAGAATTCCACCCTTCAAGAGGGAGAGACATGTACACACTGACCTAACCGGTAATAGTTCAAAAGAGCCCCAGCATCACAAAATGGATGCTGCAGCTACAGACACGAATCTGACCTCCTGCTTCTGGACGAAACTCAAGCAGGGGAGATCTCGACAATAGGTTTCCTGTCACAGGAAGGTGTACCCACCTCCCAGACTGGCTGTAGTGTATGGGGGCTGGGTGGGTGCATTCATAGAATGCTTTTCAGACAGTGCTGGGGGCACACTTGGTATCCCTGTGCATATTCCAGTTCAAACCGGTTGCAGGGGCACTCAGCCCCTGCTCTGGTGCGAAACTGGACAAAGGGAATGGGTGTCACCACCCCTCTTCCCAGACCCTCCCATAGGGGGGTCCTCAGAGTATGTCCAACCCCCTAACTTAGTATAAGTATGGGACCTCAGTCTTCAGGACTTCAGATTACACCTGGATGAAACTCTGCAACATATATCCTGGAACTTTGACATTCTACAGAACTAGAAGACAGAAGAATCTCCCTTGGGGTCATGGAGTGACTCCCCTGTTCAAACAGGCACCAAAGAAGCATCTTGCCGGTCGGCATTTCCAAGGCTTCCGCGAGATCCCGAAGGATTTGTGACTCAGGACACAGACTTCCACACTTGTCAGAGGCTGACACGAGATCCAAGCAAAGCTGAGACCCACAGCCCCTACAAGTGACGTGGGACCAGAACTCCTGGACACCCTGCACATTTGCTAGTGCATACACTTCTCGAGCTTTCCCGAAGTTGTGCATTGTGCTACGTGTAGTCCAAGCCCCGAGCACCATCTGCACCAAAGATTGTGGGTCTACACTCAACAAGTGCTCCATGAGCCAGCTTCTAGTATTTCTGCTTGAGGCCCCTTTGCGATCCCGGGTCCGTCGACCGGTGGGTCCCCACGCAGGTAACTCTTCTTTTTCTTGGACTTCCCTGGTTGCTCCAGATGTGCCCTGACTCCCCTCCAAAGGGTGAGTCCCTCAGACCTGACTGGTCTGCACCTAAGCCAATTTCTGCTTTCTGCATGGGTTGCTGTTGCCAAGTCTTGTCGGGTCCAATCCGTAAACCGACACAGCAGGACTTGACATCCTCCGTGGGACAGCTCAAATCCAGCTCCTGGTCATCCTTGACGCTTCCTGGTCCTCGTGACTGAAGAGTCAAGCTTCACCTTCTTCACCTGAAATCACCCGACATCGGTTGACATCTTCTCATCGCCTTCTTGGTCACTGGCAAGTGACCCAGACTCTGTACCCTCTGTTTTCAGGATCTTCACATCTCTGATCCACCCTTGGATCCACAAGGACACTTCGCACTTGGTCGCCTGGAGTATTTTTCAGCAGCTCGCCATTGAAATCGACGACGAAACCCAACACCAAAAGACACCTATGCACCCGGCTTCCCTGGGTGAGGTAACTCGAGTACTCCGGAGCTCCGTGGGTGTTGACTCTAGGACCTCCTAGTTCTAAAGGAGTTTGCTACAAGTCCTCTTCTAAGTGACCTTAATCTGTAAAATTCCAACCGCGACTTTCCCCATAGAAGTTAATGGTGATTCGCGGCTGTGTTTAGACACTGCACCCGTCACCCTTGGGCCCCCTGTGTCACTACCTTGGGTGGTTTGTGGTGGCCCGAGTGGTTTTAAAGGCTCTAGGTCTTGTGTCTATGTCAGTCATGGTTCTTATACCACTTTCATAATATATGGTTTGGTACGCCCCTAGGGCTCAACGTATATTGTGCTAATTTACTGTGTGCTAAATAAGTTTACTGAATGTACTTTTGCCTCTAGCCTCATAAAGAGACTGGAGGGATGTGTTTAGAATAAATACATATATTGTATATATATACCTGGCGTGGTTCTCCTTTCATTTGGTCATTCATGAGATTATAGACTGGTAAACAAGCTGCTTTACATTCCTCCAAGACTTAGCCTGAAGGCTGCTCTCCAAAGCTACCACTCTGATAGCTTTCTATATAGGTTGTCTTTAAACCTACAATCAATAAGGGTCCTTTGGACTGGTGCAAGGTGCCCACTAGAATAGTGGACAGCATATGCCAGTCCAACTTCTCACAAAGAGTTGCTGGGCTAACAGTCACGAAGGTTACATGTCCCATGACTGGACAAGCGTGCTTTTGGTTTATCACATGTCACATGTCATCACACCTCTTTAAATACACTAAAATCTATCTATAATTGTCTCTTGGATTGCTTAGCAGATGTTATTAGGGCTCATGTAACTGCATTTTTAAAGTGCCCTAGGAGTGAAATGGACATTTGCAGCCTTTTTTTAAAAACATACGGAACAATCTTGTTTTACATATTTTTTTGTGATCCATGGAAATGTCAGGAGCACATAGCCTGCCTGCATGCACTATATCACAGATGAAGTTGCAGTGCCCAAAAGGTCTTCGAGGAGGCACTAACAGTGTGGAGCCTACCTTCCCAGTTTCCTAGTTGGGCGGAGACATGAACCATCTCTGGGAGACCTCACGGACAGCGTCATGAGGTGAAGTCATAACCTTCAGGGCTACCTCGACAGAGACTCAAACAGTGTGACAGGAACCTATGAATTGTCACTCTGTACAATGGTCGGATTTATGACAAAATATAGAAAGACAAAATATCGACCTACAAAAATATCGGAGCAATATTATCGATGTCAACAATATCGACATCCTTTCTCCAAAAAGGTAAGTACAAAAATTTCGGAAAAAAATATTGATGTCAAAAAAATCGTTTTTTTAAAATAATATCGTTTTTTTAATAAACAAAATATGTAAAATTAATTAAAAAATACTTAAAAATATAATAAACATAGTACAAAATATATTATATTATTTAAAATTAATAAGTAATGTACATACGGTAATAAAAAATAATTAAACATAAATATAATATATAATATATATACTTAATAATCAGTTGCAATATCTATTGTAATAACTCATAAATAATTAAAAATATTATATATTACAAATTCACATAAAATGATAACCTAAATAAAAAATAAATAATTATGCAAAACAAAATTAAATAAATACTTTTATTTTTAATATTTTTTCTATTAATTTTATACTACATTAACTAAAACAATACAAAAAATATTAGGTAACAGAGGGAATAAAATACTATTTCAACTCCCAAAAAACAACAGTAAGAAAATGTTGAATAGCGGAGAGGTAAAAATTACTATTCTCACTCCAGAGACTGCAGCAGTAGGGAAAGTGTTGGATAGCGTAGGGGTAAAATTACTATTCCAATTCCAGAGAGTGCAACAGTAGGGAAAGTGTTGGATAGCGTAAAGGTAAAAATTACTATTCCAACTCCGGAGAGTGCAACAGTAGGGAAAATGTTGGATAGCGTAGAGGTAAAAATGACTATTCCAACTCCAGTTAGTGCAACAGTAGGGAAAGTGTTGGATAGCGTAGGGGTAAAAATTACTATTCCAACTCCAGTTAGTGCAACAGTAGGGAAAGTGTTGGATAGCGTAGGGGTAAAGATTAGTATTCCAACTCCAGAGAGTGCAACAGTAGGGAAAGTGTTGTATAGCGTAGGAGTAAAAATTACTATTCCCACTCCAGAGAGTGCAACAGTAGGAAAAGTGTTGGATAGCGTAGGGGTGAAAATTACTATTCCCACTGCAGAGAATGCAACTGTAGAGAAAGTGTTGGATAGCGTAGGGGTAAAGATTACTATTTCAACTCCAGAGAGTGCAACAGTAGGGAAAGTATTGGATAGCGTAGAAGGTAAACATAACATACTTATAAATAAATTAATAATTTAAAATAATACAAAAATGTATTATTAAATAAATTTAAAGTATTTACAAAAACCAATGCATAATTATTAAAAACATGATTAGCAATCAATAATTAAGTAAAAATGAATTAATATTAAATACCAATTAATAATAATACATTACAAATTAATAATTAATTAACAATAATATAATTTACTAAACAATGAATTAAAATAAAGTATTACTTATTTGCATTTAATTTACTTCCCACCCTATCCCCCTATAAACCCATAACCCACTACAGAATATAATTATCAATTAATCAATTAATTAAATGTAATTACCAATTAATAAAAATGTATGACCAATTAATTAAAATTAATTTATAATTCCTAATAATTAATAATTAATTTACTATAAATAAATTACTTCCCACCCTATTCCCCTATAAACCCAGAACCCGCTACAGAACATAATTATGAATTATTCAATTAATTAAAATTAATTACCAATTAATTAAAATTAATGACCAATTAATTAAAATTAATTTATGATTCCTAATAATTAATAATTAATGTATTATAATTAAATTACTTCCCACCCTATTCTCCTATAAACCCATAACCCGCTACAGAACTTAATTATCAATTAATCAATTAATTAACATTAATTACCAATCAATAAAAATTAATTACCAATTAATTAAAATAAATTTATAATTCCTAATAATTAATAATTAATTAACTCTAATTAAATTACTTCCCACCCATTCCCCTATAAACCCAGAACCCGCTACGGTACTAAAATTCAAAATGTACTTAAATTATATAAATAAAAATTAAATACATAATAATATACATAAAAATCATACAAAAATCGATATTAGTAACATCGATATTACTAACATCGACATTAGTAACATCGATATTAGTGACATAGATATTACTAACATCGATATTAGTAACATAGATATTACTAACATCGATATTAAACATATCGATATAACTTATCTTCTATATTATGTCCCTTTGATATTTAAACATCAACATTATTGTATGTCAATATTTAAAACTCTATGTTTTGTCTGCCTACTACAATGGCCACAGAAGAGGGCCCTGGATGCTCCAAAAACAGTAGGAGTGTTCACTCTCACAAGGATTTTTTTCAGGACATCCATCTGAGGCTGATGAATTACTTGATGGAAATATGGAGTGAAGGATGAAACATCCCTCTGGTTTTAATTCTTTATTGATTGCGGCAAATGCACCAACTAATTTAATTAGTATGTGTGGTATGGACAGCTCTGTTTTTGTGATAATCATACACAAAGCTCCGTTTTGTGCTGCTGCACCAAATGAGAGCTACACCAACGCTAATCACGTACTTTACCTGGTACTGCTCACTTGACAACGACATTAGAATAGAGAAATGGTCTAAAATTGTAATGGAAGGAAGGCACCTCGGAATAAATATTTCTGTCTGAAGCCAGTGCTATCCCATTTAGGAAAATCTCCTCATTACCCCATTTCAACCAAACTGTGATGATAACTGGTGGGGCCACCTCCCAAAGACAATCATGAAGTGTGAATGCACGCTTGCATGGGGTGTATGGTTTATAAATGTGACCTGAACTCTGAGATGGCAATATAGAACCATAGCAAACATGTTACTTGAGATGTATTTTTATATTTCATGATTTATTAATTTATTTAGTATTCTTTAGACAGATTTATTGCATTTGAGCGTCATACATTTAGGGGCTTATTACGATGTCGGTTGTACTTGCCTCTGACCGACATCGTCTCAGACTCAGGACCTACCGACCTCAGGTCGGCGATTCTAACCGCCTGATTACAATGCCGCCGGACACTGTTTGGTCACATACTCACTTTTCCCTATTGGAGCTTGTGTCACTACCATCAAACAGGCCTTAATACAGGCTCCTATACAGAAATGTGGGTGTGTGTAAAACCCTGCACCCTGTGGCAGGCATCAGATGGTTGGCAGGGTATGCCCAGACGTGAGTCTCTTGCTCACTTTGCCACTGGATTCAAGCGAGCCTGGCAGATGAGGGCTGTTAGCCCAAAACTGGTCGCAGGATGCTTGTTTCTGGTCCACGGAAGACATGGCTTGGCAGTATGGGCTGGACTGATCCCATGAGGTACAGGGTCAAGACTGATTTGCATATTGCTGTGTCTGAACTGGGGTGGCAAAGTGAGCTAAAGAACGATGATGGATTCAACCCAGATCTCTGACTGGGGTGAGTTTCTGAAAAGTTTCAGTGCTCCACCCATCATCTCCTTGTGTTTGCTTTGTTCGCCCTAAGTTGGCCGGGTATGCCCAGATGTGGGTCCCTTGCTCACTTTGCCACTGGATTCAAGCTAGCCTGGCTGATGAGGGCAGTTAGCCTGAAACTGGTCCCAGGAGAAGTGTGGCTCAATGGTTAGAAGCAGCAGACCCTGAAGCAGAGGTCGGCCTGGGACCAGGGTTCAATTCCCGACGCAGCAGGGTCTTGGGTCAATGTGTGCGGACTCGATAATTCTCGCCTAGGTGCCTACGCTAACCATGGGTCCCACTCTGCAACTCTGGGCAATAGCTTGCTTAGTCTCTAAAACGGCCCTAGCAGCGCCGGGGATGCCTGGCTTCACCTTGGGGGTGCCCTCTCACAGGGAAAGCCAGGACGGGTTCCCCAGCGGTATACAGTGCCAGGATGCCACGTGATGGGGTAACAGTGCGCTTTACAAGTATACATACATTTACATTTACATTTACAGGATGATTGTTTCTGGTCCAGGGAAGACATGGCTTGGCAGTATGGGCTGGACTGTTCCCATGAGGCACAGGGTCAAGACTGATTTGCATATAGCTGTGTCTGAACTGGGATGGCGAAGTGAGCTAAAGAACGATGATGGATTCAACCCAGATCTCTGACTGGGGTGAGTTTCTGAAAAGTTTCAGTGCTCCACCCATCATCTCCTTGTGTTTGCTTTGTTCACCCTAAGTTGGCAAGGTATGCCCAGATGTGGGTCCCTTGCTCACTTTGCCATTGGATTCAAGCTAGCCTGGCTGATGAGGGCTGTTAGCCCGAAACGGTCCCAGAATGCTTGTTTCTGGTCCAGGGAAGACATGGCTTGTCAGTTCGGGATGGATTGTTCCCATGAGGCACAGAGTCAAGACTGATTTGCATATAGCTGTGTCTGAAGTGGGGTGACAAAGGGAGCTAAAGAACAATGATGGATTCAACCCAGATCTGTGACTGGTATTGAGTGTCTGAAAAGTTTCAGTGCTCCACCCATCATCTCCTTGTGTTTACCAGATGGTGCCTGCCACACAGTGCAAGGTTTTACAGGGGGGGGGATCTAGGTACCCCCTCGACCACCAACCGTAGATCATGGAGGAAAGGGGGCCCTCCTAGGGGCCTCCAAAGATGCTTTCCGACAGCCTTTTCATGTCAGAAAGGCTGTGGAAAACCGACATCATAATCCCGATCGTAGAAACACCGTACAGAGGGGATTACGGTGCGGTTCCGACCGGCTGGAAGAATCCAAGCGCAGTTGGGAACCAAGTCAGAATGACTATCTGGTTTACATTCCGATCGCCAACATCGTGATCGGGCGGTCTGACCGCAGACTGACCGTTTTATTTGGAAATCCTCCGACTGCACTCATAAAGCTTCCGACTAGCGATCGGAGGCTTTTCGACCGACATCGTAATAGGCTCCCAACAAGTATTCTTTGTTTGATTGAGACTGAAGATGTGTCTGTCAATATTTTGAGAAATGGGTTTTATTGTTGAGGGAAATGTGTTAATATTTAAAATGTGTTTTATGCAACAATATGTATTATTGTAAATCACATTTTTAAATGCAAAGTGCATTGCAGGAAATCAAAAAGATGCTTTCTAAAATTTGCTTTGTATTACATTTGCACCATAAAGTACGTTTAGCAAGACATATTTAAAGAAAATAAAGTACAATGAGTAACTTTTTGTTGGTAGGGCTCTGTGTTAACATTGTGTATTTTCATAAACTGGGAAGGATTAATTGGTAAATGCTTGCATCAAGGATTGGCCTGCAAGGGTCTGCTTGTCAGGTGTGCTGCGCAATGACCTAAGAGCAGCACAGTTGTGAAAGCTTTTAGTTTTTACGAGCTTTGGAAAACAGATGACATGCTGTGTTTAATTTATGTGCTTGTTTAGGGCTGCTAAATATCCTGCAATTGAATACAGCCATGTGAATTACAGGAAATGATTCATATTTACACCTCCTTTCTGTGAAATACGAGATTTGAAACCATTGCCAAACATTCAGTGAGAAGGCTTACTCACCAGTGCTTAATTTGGGCCGGTGGTTTCTGGTGCTTGGTACTTAATTGTCAACACTAGAACGTATGATTGTCTGCGACATGGTTTGTCTGTTTGTCTAATTAGAGCTGAGACAAAAACAGTTGTTTGTTTATTCAATATATATTTAAAATAACTAGTACGTCCCTCTTAAGCCATTCTTACAACTTTGGAGGCCTGGAAAAGTCTGAATTGTTACACTTGGAGGAGTATGACGCTTGGTAGTTGTGTTGGTACTGTCACTGGCAGGACTGACAGGGGCAATGGGTAGTGCAAGCTGCAGTGGCTTCCAGACAAGGGCCCAGGTACCTATTTTCTTCATAAAATAAGCACTGACTGACAGAATGTATGTAAATCATTGTTGGACCTGTCTCTCTATGCAGAGTGACCACCAAACGTTATGCCTTCACCCCTCCTGTTTTGCTGAGTTTGTTTTTGTTGGCCTTAGGACTCTATGCACTTTACCACTGCCAGCCAGTGCTAAAGTGCATACGCTCTCTCCTTTTAACATGGTAAAACAGACTTACACCCAATTGGCTTACTTTACTTGTATGTCACTAGTAAAGTGGTACTGCATGAACCCAGGTCCTGTAAATCAAACGCTGCCAGTGAGCCTCCGGCACTCATTGTTCTGCCCACTAAAGTAGCCCTTTTAAATATGTCTCAGACCTGGCATTTCACATTTCAACATGTCAAAATAAACCTTTTGCCCGGCGTAGGCCTCCCTTTTGGGTCTTGCGTCTAGCGTTGCGGTGAGAGACCTCATGTAGGGGGTTTGAAAATGGACCTAGGAATCGCACACACTTGTGCGTGTGCTTTACCTTTTGGCCCACACTATTATTATTATTAAAGAGCTTATAGAGCGCTCAGTAACGCCATCTCGGCGTGTCCCCGCGCTAAAGCTACCAGCGATCACCAAGCGAGCCAATGACCTACGCAGTGTATAGTTGTGTTTTAAGCTTGGCCCTGAACAGGGCTTCACTGCTCTCCAGCCTCAGAGCAGGAGGAAGTATTTTTTCATTGTTGAGCTGCTTGGAGCGCAAAGGATCGTCCACCCATTCTAGCCTTCCTTATCCTGGGGACAGTCAGCAACCCGGCACCCTCTGAATCTAACTGAGAGGTCACCAATGCCTGTGTTAATGTCCTTCTGGCCGCTATGGGTAGGAGGTCTAAAGTTTTGTTTAGGGTCTTTAGTACTCCAAAACATTTGCCCACCAGTCGCCTAATGTGGCCATCATATGAAAGAGAGGGGTTCATCCAGATTCCTAGATTCTTAGCCTCCTCACAAGGTATGGGAGTAGTACCCAGGCATGAAGGCCACCACTCAGCTGACCAGTTGTTGCTGTTACCCCCCACCACCAACACCTCTGTCTTAGAGCCATTGAGTTTTAAGCAATGGGAGTCCATCCACTCAGCTAGTGCCTGCATACATGATTTAAAGTTGGTGGGGGAGTTGGAGGGGTTCTGGGATAGGGAGATCAGCAGCTGGGTGTCGTCGGCGTATGACACCAATTCCACCCCAAATGATTGTACAACCTTCGCCAGGGAGGCCATGTAAAGATTAAAAAGAGTAGGGCTCAGAGCAGAGCCCTGAGGCACTCCCTGATCTAGTGGCATCTCGACTGAGCGACATGTCCCTTGCTGTACCTGGAAACATCTTTCCGTGAGAAACGACTGTAACCAGCGCAGCGCAGGACCAACGACCCCAGCTTCGCTCAGACACCGTAGCAGGATGGAATGCGCTACGGTGTCAAAAGCCGCGCTTAGGTCGAGCATGATCAGGGCCATTGTGTGTCCTGCATCTGCCCCTGCTCTTAAGGTCTCAGTGGCCCGTAGGAGAGCTGTCTCCGTAGAGTAGCCCGCCCTAAATCCTGATTGTGAGGGATGAAGTAAGTTCCATCTCTCCAGGTGCTCCGTAAGCTGAGCATTGACCACCTTCTCAGCCACTTTCGCCACGTACGGCAATAAGGAGATTGGTCTGAGGTTTTCCAGCACCTCCATGCTAACACTTGACCTTGGTGTGCATCTTTATGTCAAAGACAGCACGCAATTGGCCAAAGGCGGGCGCATTGCTCCGCTCATGGCCTATTGGTGTCTATTACGTGCACTGCTGCCATGTGGTTTCAATTATCGTGCCCAGACACGGGCGCGATAATTGAAACTAAATGTCTCGCTGTGGCGCGCGCACGAGCACCACTCGCGGGTTTGTTCTTTTTTGGATCCATTTCACAGGGAAGCAACTAAATTAAAGAACCGCTGACGTCTTGTGTGCTTCTTGTCTGTCATTTGCACATTATGTCCAATCTGCCTGTCTTGTTGCGATGCCTGCTTGCACCCGAGCAAGAAGTGAGGGATGTGAAGGAACAGGGAGTGTTGGACCTGCAGGAGACGGGGTGATATAAGGTGCTGCTGACCCTGCATGCACCAGCCTGGCCGAGGACTGCACAGAGGCCATGAGGGCCTTCCAGTTAGAGTGGTCTGAGCAGGGCAGCCCTCAGGGCGTGAGGGGCGGGTTAGCATGGTGCCTTGATAGCTGCGGGGGGGAGTGCGCCAAGAGCCACCGCAGAGATGCAGGTTGTGTTTAATGCGTCTGATGCTGGGGAGCGCATGACCTGCGGTCAGAGAGGCCAGTGTGTCCTCTGGTCTGTGTTGGCCCGGCTGGTATGGCAGCAGCCTCGACCCCTCCCTCCATCTCTCGTGGGTGGATGGGGCGCTCAGTCCGAAGGCAAGCCTGGCAACGGCTGGCACGGTGGGTGAGTGCAGTGCCTCTTGAGTCATGCCAGGATGTGGCTGTGTTGCTGCGGCGGGGGCTGCTTCTGGGAGGAAGAGGTCTTTGGCGATGCTGTCAAGGTGATGGGCCTTGGGAGGTGTGGGGCCCTGGGACCCCGGGAGGTGGTTGGGGCCATGGAAGGCCCTAGCGCACGTGCTCGGAGCAGGATGCTGTGTCACTGTACACCGATGCGGTGGCTGCATTTCTGAGGGAGGCTGGCGTGCACGGGGACAGCCTGTCCATGTCACTGTTTTTTCTGTTTAGCATTGGTAACGGAGCCAGTGCCGTGCTTTGCATTTTGGATCGGAGTGGCTTACACGGTCTGGCCTGGAACGCAAAGTGTACACAGCACACAAGCAGCGTGATTTGTGCCTATTGCTACAGCTGGTTGGTTCTCTGCGGTCTGTTAGAGCAGTTACAGAGCTGTGTTTGAGAGGTTCCAGTATGAATCCTGGATGAGTCCTAAGTCCCCGGTCCACATCTTAGACACCTGCTCTGCTGCAAGTTCAATGCTATAGGACAGATGTGATTGTTTTCTGGAAGGCTAGGGAGCTGGCATGTAGAAATGCAGGCTACTCATCTTCCATTGTCCATGGGCACCAGGGCATGAGCAAGGCGTGCACCTTAGGGATAAAACCAGTCAGTGAGTGAGTAGCGTGGGTGAGTTCATGAGTAACACGAATGCCTCTGTCACAGAGTGCATGTTAAATGAAGTATATGTTGAATTTATACTGACAGTTTGTTTGAGATGCTTTGCTGCAATTCACAGCCCATACGAGAGTTAGTTTACTATGTGCTTGTTTTCATCTGTCCGACGTTTCCCATGCCTGGAAGGATGAGCTACCCTAACCACGCCACACCACCCCACCCCACCCCACCTGGACCCTCTAAAACGAATTGAGCAGTATTTTTCTTGTACATATTTATTTTCTGTGCCATTCTATTGCCTGTTCTTTTCTGTACTATTTTTCACTCTGAGACATTTTTTAATAAAACTTCATCAACGGTTTTCAAAGATCTAAACCCATGCGGTCTGTGAAAAGAGGGTAACGGCATGTTGAATACTAGGAACGTCAAAGCATTTACACTTATTTGCGGCTAGTTGCAGCTGTCTCTAAGGTGCCACCAGGAGAGTTGCCCAGACACCATGTACAAGGAGTACTGCTGCCCGGCGCTCTGTATGGGGGTGGCTCTGCCCAGGCACCAACTGCGAGTACGTGCGTCTGAAGGTGAGAGGGATTACTGCCCCGGGGACAGTTTGTCAAGTGTGCTGCCCTTCCAGTGCACGAGAAAAGCAGTGGGACCGAGCAGCCGTGGTCGGTACTTTGCATCGGGTGCAACCTGCTTTTAGTTAGTAGACTAAGATTGTTCCACTCATGTGACCGCTAACAACATAGTACAGTACACCGTGTAATAACGAAACTAAATCGCGCACATATCCACCTTTCATTCTAATTTATCACTAAATTAATAGTTGGAAATTGCTGTAGCTCAGCCACAATATTGCCCCAGTGCTCCCAGAGTGAATCCTTTGTGCCTGCTTGTTGGAAGACAGCATCCAATCCGAAGGCATCCACTGTTAGTAAGGGGCACTCTTTTCCCCTGCGCACTGTCATCCCGCTCCCTGCATCCAGAATGCACCCCTGTGAGGCAGCTGCTGACAGTGTTCTGAGCCTCCCAGTCCGCACATGCAGGAATGTGACTACCTGCAGCCCACCCAGCATGTTCTTTTGTCTCTATTAATCACCACAGGTTAAACGTGAGACACGAGTTGGAGACATGCACGGCTGCCGCTGGGTGGAAGTGCGCACGCGCCAGCTAAACAGGGACAGAGAACAAGCATGCGCCGTCCTGAACTCCGGCATGTCCACTGCAAGCATAAATGTGTGTGTGGAGTAGGCAGTTCTATGGACAACGTGTTTCATTTAATGTGCGCGCAAAAGGTCTAAAACATTGTGCAATGCTCCCTTCCAGAAGCCTATGTGCCATCCTCACGCCCACTGGTATGAATGTGCCTTGCTTCGTTCCCTCACTCACAGATAGGCACAGGACAGAAGTCCTAAGAACAAGCATTTGCAATGCAATAGGTCTTGCATTTTTTTATATGCACTGCTTAAAGCCCAAACAGGCAACTAAACAAGCAGTTCCATGTAAAATAACCTTGCACAACAAAACATATTATAAATATATTGATACAGCAAATGTAGTACCACCAACCTATATTTCTCATACGTTCATTCCTACATAATATTACTATATTTTATCATAATACAAGCACACACAA
This sequence comes from Lissotriton vulgaris, assembly GCF_964263255.1. Taxonomy (NCBI): domain Eukaryota; kingdom Metazoa; phylum Chordata; class Amphibia; order Caudata; family Salamandridae; genus Lissotriton; species Lissotriton vulgaris. Next base: position 513,141,119 of record NC_141689.1, read on the forward strand.
TCGCACTCTATAAACTTTCCTCCACTTCACTTAACTCAACACCACTCCACGCTAAACTACTCAACTCCACTACACTCTATAATAATTTCCTATACTCTATACTACACCACTTCACTGTACCACACTACACTCTATAGGTCTACATTAACAAAATTCGAACTAGTAATGCTGCATTAATATTTGCTACGCCATAAACTCAAACTTTTACTAATGCGAGACCTATTGCATTGCAAATGCTTGTTAATATATAATAAATCACCTAAACAGCCCATAGGCATTGTATTTAAAAAGATAGACACGTACTTTTAAGTTTTTCATATCCTGGTAGTGAAAAATGCACAAATGCATTTTTAACTTCTGTGAGGACTACCTCTCTCAAAGGAAAACATTCGGTTACATTATTACATGTAATAAGTGATAGCTTTTGTTTAGGGATGGGCATAAAATCATGGTTGATGTCGATAAGAAATTGGTAAAGTCGGATTTGAAGTCACAATTGTGAAAATGCCACTTTTAGAAAGTTGGGATTGTCTTGTTTTAACCCTTTAGTGCCTGCAGCCAGTATCCAGGGTCACATGACTAGTGTAGTTGACAGTTGACCTTTGTGTAATCCTCCCAGACAGTATCCCAAAGGGGGACAGGGTATTGGCAGGATGGGCCATCCTGTTCTAATTGAAGGGGCAGAGCTGTCACCTACCACATTTTCACTTCAAAGGAGCTGCTTCTGCACTCACACAAGAACTTCACACTAGACTTTTCAGAGCACAGACATCCAAGTATCAGGCGAAGGATGGAAATTCCAGAAAAAGATGGGGGGGAAGTCTAGAAGTTCCTATCATTTCTAAGCTGGTACCAGGTATAAATATTGGACCCTCAGGCCAAATCTTCAGATCACTTCTGGACCTGTGGAAGACACAGAAGAAGGACTGCTGGGCTGCCCTTGTGCTGGAAGGACCACCCTGCTGCCTGAGGAACAAAGACTGGACATGCTCCTCGAACCCAGAACCACCAGAGTAACTCCAAGGGTGAATTGACTGGCCTTTTGTGAGCTACAGGGCCATAACAAGCTCCAAAGATCTATCTTGCATCTGCCCAGACTTAAGTGGACATGCCTGTACCCTGCTGCTGGCCTCTGCTGGAGTGAGTCCTGATTCCCAAGAGGTGGCCCTCAGGTCCTATAGCCTTGGCGGGCATCAGAGTGTAGTCCTTCTGGCCCAACTGTGGGTTTCATCGGAACCGACGCAGCGCCGCGTAACCAGATGCAGGACACCACATTTCCTGATCAGAACTGATGCAGTGCAGCACAACTAGATGCTGCTCCTAATTAGGGGCCTCATCAGAACTGATGCAGCGCAATGCAACTCAATTCAGTACCTCAAAGCTCCTGAATGGATGCACCATCAGAACAGATGCCAGTCAATGCAGCACGACTCAGGACCTTGCAACTCAGTCCAAGTAGAATGAGGTACATTACTTTTTACTCATGACTTTGACACTGAATTTCCTCCAGAAAGCAGTCTGTCACAGCAGAAGCCAATCCAAATCTGATAGCACCACATCACAGTCCATGCAAGTGACTACAGTTCACACCTGTATGTCAGCCACAGTGATATGTGTATTGAAAGGTTAACACAGTGTCTCAGCACTACTCGTTATGATTCTCTCATCATCCCCATCTCATTCCTCAGATGTGCCCATATCCCTTCCTAATGACCCCTCTCTGTATCAAAAAGCACTTGTTGATGTGTACTGAAGAGCCTAGCTCGCCCCTACTCTAGTGTACCCCTCCCCCCAACTTACAGCAATGCAGCAACACAAATCTGTCTTGGGGATTCCTCTACCTCCTCTCTCATGATTCTCACAGCCCTAAATCTTCCAAAATATAACCCAGAGGCTCATTGTATTGTACTACACACAGGCACACATTCACCTCGCACATACATATAGCACACACACACTGCCCAGCACTACATCCTTCATGTACTGCACCAGTCACCGGCACATATACATTCAGTGCATGCATACAGCTCACACGCAGTGCAAAGTTCTGCATTATCACTACATTCTACCATTCACAAGTACACATACACCCAGCACTTGTATACCACACATGTACTGTGCAGCACTATACACACAACGGATGCAGGCCAAGAGTGAGTTAAGCACACAGCAACAGAACTTTACATAAGTGAGTCTATAGGTCTCACTCCAGTGACACAGGTAAAAAGGCCTTGTTCACTTTTACTGGTCACTGCTACCACTGTGCTAATGCTGCTTAACTCCTGCTAAAGGCAGCAGCCTTTCACCACTAACATTAGAGTATGACAGCAGATGATTCAACCAATTTTTAATGTCTCGCTTAAAGCTAGTCCTAATTACCTTTATCTGGGAAAAACTGGGTCAGCCGTGCAGGAAGGTTAACTGCATCACCATCTTTGGTTTGAATACATTGAAGGCAATGTCCTCAAAATTGGATTCTTAGCATTGGCTCCCAGTCTCTAAGAGAATCCTTAAAAATGCAGTTTGTTACATTCATCACGTTTTTTTAATCATAACGTTCTTGGTAAATCTTTGGTCCAATTCCAAATTTATTTTCTGGAAATCAAAATGTAGGTGTTTATAACTGAGCAGAAGAGCCTATTTGATTGGAGGTGCCAAAGAATAAACCTCTCTCAGTGCTTAATTTAAGCCGGTGGGTGCCAATGGAGGCAACCTGCACCCATTTTATGGGACTGGCACTTATTTTTCTTCATGAGACATAAACAAAAGGAAGGGAGGGAAAAAAAGACTAATTAGAAAAGACAGAGGAAGAGGAAGATGGAAAAAGCATTTAAAACAATGTGAATAGTGACATAAGGGGGCAGGGAGTGTTTGGTAGTGAATTCATGAGGCAGCACGTGGGGTTAAGGCTACTCAGGCTTGGTATTCTGAGTAGTGACATTCAATTGCATCGTCGTGGGCTTCTGAGCAGTGATACGGGCACCAGCATTGATTTACAAATTAAGCACTGCCCCTTTTTTAACTTACTTTTGTAAAGAAACCAATCGTTTAGCTTTCCTTTGTCAGCTGAGGACCTGGCTGTCTGATGCCTAGCATTCGTTGGTAAGACTGGAATTTCCAGGAATGCTTTTGTTGTTAGCTTCAGATGTGTGAATTATCTGCCTTCTATAAATATGCTCATAGATTTGTAAGTAACAGTATATGCAGGTGGCATTTAACTAATGCTGATTTCAGGTGTGGTTTTCAGATAAAGTGGCAGTGTGATAGAACAGTCTTAAGATAGTTTTTGAGAAAGTTAGTAGAGAAGAACTTTGGAATCAAGTCTCACACAAATAGATATAAGTGTACGAAGTCTGCAGAAAAATATTGCCTTTCATGGCTTGGGTTTGTATATCTACATTTAATAAATTATGTTTTTGTTGCCCAATAGCCATGTTTGTTGGGGTGTTTATAAGATTAAAAAATTCAGACTAAATGGTCTGAATCATTGGCAGATACTTCTGCTCACCCAAGTGATTCACCCCTATTGACTAGTTATATTATACTATTCTAATAAATAAAACCTACAAAGGTTCTATATTTTGTGGGGGAGTAAATTATCTGTGTTTAGTTCCTATATATTAAACGGAAAGAGAATATAATAATCAAGAACATTCTAAATACACATTTCCTTTCATCAATTATACACCATGTAAAAATATAATTACATTCTCTATAGGCTATACATAGTTTTAACATAATCAATAGATTATCCTATGACAAATAGGTCTTTTGCGGTATTCTAGAAAAACCTATCTTCAGAGTGCTATTTTATATATGAAAACTCTTTCTTAGAACTTCACACATTATTTCCCTGAAAAGGCAAAGTATTAGAGCAGCCATGCCAGATTCAGCCTCGTTTATCCAAAGTGAGGAAATAGTTTTTTGTTCTCTGACAGTATATAATCATTTACACTTTTTGTTTGCTGCAACAATGTTCAAAATGTAAACCCTAGCTGTATATGTGCAGCCCATTCCAGATCTGAATTCTATATCCCATTACATCCACGGAATACTAAACTCCCTTGGGCCAGCTAAACGCGCCCAATCTTGAAGGTATTGACCACTTCATTGTCGAACAATGACCAGCTCAACAATGGTGTGTCATACACGGTCAGAAAAGAAAAGGATATATCCTCACTTTGGATCCCTGATGATGAAACTGTTTTAATGCCCTAATGCTTTGCTATTGATCTACTACCATGAAGGCTGGAAGGTGAAAAGGTATAGAAATGGAGTGTACTGTGATGCCTTGGAGAAAACCAGCAGATCACTAGGAACTGGATTTCTACCAGCGGGCCTGGAGAGAAAGTGGTGTGAAGTCTGTCTTACATTGAACTCCATGGTTTTGTACCGCAGCAACAGTTGCTGAAAACTTGGGAAAAACCGAAGCATCCATGAATTAGATTTTCAACTCTAGGTAAAGTTAGGATTTACAAATTGATTTCAGACATTTACTGGGAGAAGGTGCCAAGACTTCCTAATAAGTTGTGACAACCAAATATTCCTATGTTTGTCTAACTTTAACTTTTTGAGTGCAAAGTTTGAGGCTACATTGGCACCTTGAAAAGAAGGTATCTGACTTTGTGAGTGTAGTTCAACTACAATATCCAGCCTTGTTCTACTCAAGGATTTTGAACACTTGGTCCATTATAGTTCATCTTAAAAGGCCTGTAGGCTCTTGTCTAATGCTTACATTGATTTTGAAAAGGTCTGCAGACTCTCATTTAAGGATTACAATGATTTTTAGTTTCCCCATTGTTTTCGCTGGTCTTATTTACATTTAAAAATGTAAAACTCTTTACAATGCTGAATGTCTTCTGACAAATTACTGCTTATGGGATTGATGCTTACTTTTCTTTCTCCAACTTCAAAGTGAGAGTTTTTTTTAACGTGAATTATTTGACAATTTTGCTGGAGTACAGGAAAGTGAGATTTTTTTTTTGCAACACACAACAGAATGTAGAAACCGTTAAATGAAGTGTATACATTCAGCAGTTGGGGAAAGCAAAAATTGAAGCACATTTGTTTTGTAATTCTGAAGTGTGCTGGAAACAGAGATTTTAACATGAACAAAACAATTCAATACACTTTACTTAGTGATGAACAAATGATAAATATTCACAAAAACCCGATTTCAATACATAATAATTTGTGCGCTATATAGTATCTTCTGTAAAACAGTATGTCTGTGTAAAGTAAATGGCCACTTCAATGGAAAATGTGCTGTCTGTAAATGCCCTTGCACTACCACACAATGCTTTAGTTACATTAAGAAATCGCCCCTTCTTATGTTCATTACAGGTAGGTGGGTAACAAAACTTTGATGTTCTAAAAAGTTTGTAGTAGTTCTAAAAAGTTGGAGAACCACTGATGTAGAGCATTCAGATAACTTCAGCAGATGTTAGCTGTCATTGTCTGCTTCTAGTGTCTCACCTGGCACTCAGGTGTATCATGTGGAAGGGGCCGAATTTACCATTCGCATTATGAAATTATGGAACACTCTACCGCTCTCACTGTGTGAAATGGGACAGTTTGTTTAGGTATAGAAGGCGCTGAGAACATTGCTATTTAGGAAGGTATTTGTTTAAGTTGTTCTTTTACTCGATTATTTGTAAAGGTATCTGATTTATAGAAATAATAAGGTGCTAGAGATGAGATGTAGGTTTGAGGATGCCAAACCAAAGAAAAATAGATCACACTGGCACATTCTATTTAGGGTCTGTTAAAGATAATTTTGTACAATTTTTTTCCAGGGTAGGATAAAGGGAGATATTGATGTTAGAACCTCAGGTAGTGGTTGAAAGTTATGAACAGTAGGTTGATTTAGGAGTTCAAAAGAAAAATATTTGTCTAACCAGACAGTCAGACCTTTTGCTCTTGCACATCGGTGTAACACCAGTTTATGCACTACGGTGCATATACATCAGAAATGGAAAATACCAACAAATGGATGCAGAAGAAACTTTCTGTGCATGAAGGGTAGAAGTGCACCACAGGAAATCATACGCAATCTAACATGGCTTCTAAGAGCAAGCTCAATAGAGAGCGCAGGTGCAAGCTAGAAGCAGAGATCTTCTCGGATCTGCTAGATTCCGTCATTCCTTCAGAGCATAATATAGATCAAAACTATTAACTAAACTCTTAGGCAGTGAATCTGTTGCTTGCTTCACCTGTCCCTTCCACCCCGACACCAAAACATGGACGTGAAGGTGTAGGGTGGTTTAACATGGACCTCACTGCTCAAGGGACTTAGGTCATGTATGGTCTCCAGTCTGGAGCCTGTTTAGTACCTTGTGATCTCCTTACAATGAAAGATCTTACATGAGAAATGTTATTTCAAGTGACCATAATTAACCAGAAATATACATTTTTTTACAGTGCAAGCCACAGCCCAGACACACCACCTTCATTAACACTGGCCTTGTGCTTTGGAATTTACTATAACGCAATGTGCTAAGTGTCTGGAGTCCATGGGACCTGAATAAAGAAACTCATGGCTCCAAAACAAGGGCTCCGGTCTCAGGACCAGGGCCTCAGTGCACAAAGACCAAGGATACTTTGCCTTAGAATACTCCTAATGTTCCCCAAAATTTCAGGAGTAAACCAGAACTACTCCTGGCTTATCATGGAATTCACGACTAAGCTAGCAGTATTCCAAGACTACTGTGCAGCAAATTCCACGCAAATTGGGTCACAGTGGTTTTCCATAGTTTAATTTAACAATTCAGTGATAGAATCGTGTATTTCTGGCTGCACAAGTGTACATGCATTTTCAAAAGAATTAAAAAGATAATTTTCATTTTAAACAGTCTTTTCAAGCAAAATCACTTAAACATGCCTATCTTTTACATATCCTCCTCCAGCTCACTGGTAGGCGCTGCACCCCAACGCAATATAAGAGCACTCTAGGGCCCCTCAAGGAAGGCACCAAATTGCTTCCCACATAAGATTACAACAAATATAACACAATGTCAACCACACACTCTCCCATAGTGTAGCGTGCTATCTGTCTGAAAATGCACGTTGAAGCCCCATATATGGTATGATGTTATATAAATGCCATAATACAAGCAATATTTCACTTTATGCGTTGACTTGGACTCCAGAAAGGCTATCTAGTTTTATCGAGCCCTCAGAGTGAATGAAGGTTGCTACCTCATCCTTTCTTATCTAGCCGCGGCCCGTGCAGGAAACAGCGTTTGTGGGGGTGGGGCCGGCTGGGTGGGGGGATGTTGACAGACCACCATGAGGGAAAATTAATTATTTATTTAATTTCCTCTTGTTGTCGTCTGTCGAAATCCCGGCCCCATTGCCCCAACGTGCTTACCTGCACGGGCCGCGGCGGCTCTTATCTATATATGGCTGTTGTGTTGCAAATGGGTCCATGGAGGCTCTGCAAAGAGATATTTGTATTCAAAGACATGCATCTCTCTGGCTCCTGCCCAGTCTCTCTCCATCCTGCTCCAGGTTTATGACGCATCAGAGAAGATGTAACAGCTTTTTGCAGCTTTCTTGAGACTGTGCTGTCTGCTGCCTCCCAGAGTTAAACTTCACCTTTGACCCCTGCAAATGCCGCATCCCACAGTCATTAATCTTGTAACCAAGAGCAAGTTCCAGAAGTGCCACTGATTGTCAGAGCAATCAGCCCAGATGCATCCTGGGAACACTGTTCACGGGCCATGACGCAGAGTGAGAGCGGGGACGCGCGAGCCTGGAACTACTGCAGCCTCTCACTCAATATCACCTTCTCACTCTGCTGATTACCAGAAATGGCCAAATGAATCACGCCGACTGCCAAGATGGATTACAGCGTAATAACAGTGTCAGCTAGATCTCTGGCGAAATTCATAAAGGGACTAATCTCTCTGCATAGTCACTTATTGCAATGTCATTTTCCATTCTCTCAAAATTTAAATCATTATTCCAGAACAAGGCTTACACGACCTATTTAATAATTTAGCTGATGCAACAAAAGTCATTCAGCGTCAGAGCGAATGCGGATTCAGATATGAGCCTTTTATATTCTAAATTAAATCTTGGCTTGCGCTCTTTTTATCTTTGCTTATGCTGGACAAAGCCTCCCAGGAAGGTTATCAACAAGCACTGGTAGAGACGCTGGGTTTGTTTTTATCCTGTTTGGACACAAATGCACAAGGAGACGTGCAGTTAAACCTAAAAAAGGGACACATATACAGGTGCATACACTACAGATGGAGGCACACATGTACCTCTGAACAACAGCATAATAGATTCCAAATAGCACCAGGTGATAAAAGACACCGTCAACTAGTCCTGGTTTTTGTCCCATAGCCTGTCCCATGATGTCGTTTGAGAGCTCATCCTTACAATGTTACAGTAAAATAAGAAATCCCAGAAAACAACGTTTTAATTAAAATGCTAGAGCATGCTGAAGGTGTCACAAGAGACATGGGCATTTAGGAAGATATGCGCATGCACAAATGCACAAATAAACAATAGATGTACATTTTAAAGGTATATGGTTGATCTTTATGATGTTGACAATGTAATTTATTAATATTTTTTAAATAATTTCATATGTTTCCTATTTTTAAATGTTTGCTTAGAAACAACATTTGGAAAATGAAGTTAAAGTTTTCTCTGCTTTTCAGTGCCTAACACTGTGAACAACAATTTGCATTTCGAGAACCACAAATAGATTTCCTGTGTGAACAACCAAGTTTCTTTGTTTTAGACACATCCAGATTTTACCTGGTCCTGAATGTACTGTGGTCAGAAAAGCAATGCTATTGAGTGGAGAAGTCTATTATTTTTTTATTTTATTTTATTTTTTCAAATATTTGTATTGGTATTTTTCACATTTACAACATATGACAAGTAACATGTAAACCTCGTTGCGTTTGTTGAAAGAGAATACTCTTTGGAGATTTTCCTGAAGTGCAGATACTTAGAATTGTGCAGAAAGTGAGTAGGGGATGCATTCCAGTGCTTAGCTGTCTGAGCCCCTGAAAATGCCTTCCAACTTGTTCTTTTATTATGAGGAATGATCAGCCTGGGAGTAAGAGCAGAATGAAGCAATGGTGGGTTGTAATTCAGGGCCTGATGTATCAAGAAATCAAAAAACTCCGTAAGAATGGAATTGCAGCTTGCAAATTTTATTTCACACTGAGAATGGGGAATCTGGATCCCATATAGCCTTCCAGCTATACCGATTATTAAATCGTTAAGGTCCGAGCTTTTAACAAGAGAGTGGGTCTTTAATGGCCATTAGAACATTGGAATGTGTGAAGCACCATTGAAAACAATGGAGTAGCTCCGGGCTCATAATGGCTGGCATAAGCCTGGAGCTCCAACATTCCAATGCTTCTTTGTTCGCAGCTCTGGCTGTGAACGAAGGCTTCAGGGAGCCTGAGGGAATTTCAATCCCCTCGCGCTCCCTAAAGCCTTTGTTTAATTTGTCAAAGCATTCTGCCCTCTAGTGGCAGAATGTTCTAATAGCCTTATAGCCCCTCGTAGCTGGGCTATACCAGCTTTTGAAGTGACATTAATAGCTGGTATAGCCCTCTTTGGCGGGCCAGAAGGATATATTGTAGCCAACTACAGAGGGCTATAAGGCTAATAGAGCATTCCGCCCCTAGAGGGCATAATGTTCTAATTAGCAAAAGAAAGGCCACACTGGGCCTAAAGGGGTTGAAATCCCCTTGGGCCCTGTCAGGCCTTTTTTCACAGCAACATCTGTGAAAGGAAAATATTGGAATGTTGATGCCTTAGCGTGCTCAGTATTCCAATGTTCTAAGTATATTCAGTCTCTTTGATGCAATCTAACCATACGTTTCTATCATATTAATTAGTTTGATAACATCTGTGCTGTACATTTTAAATAAAGCTAAAAGCCTTGAAGCTTGAATAACCCATGGACCAGTCGTGTACACGAGACACAAAAATCAAACATCAAAAATCAAACCTATTGACTTTGCCAATTCCTTGTCGTGAACAATGATGGCATGTGCTGTGTTAGTAGCTTTGTGATGTTGCTCTGCACTGCTATGAAACTCAAAGTAAAACTGAACCTCAAAAACTCAAGTGCACATTCCTAGGAAATCTTTCCTAACTCACAGCCCAACAACTAAGAATGACATTGCTAATTCCACACAGCAACGGAGAGAGCACAGGACACATGCCCAACACAGAGAAAAGTTCAGGAAAGATACGTAATACGCAACATTTCCTGTCTCTGTCTGAACTACATCCACAGAAACCATTTCTAACTGGTCAACTTGAACTTTAACTGGGTGTAACAGGCTTTGTATATGCACGGTCTTTAGTGGTAAAAATATCTTCTGGTGCCTGTAAGCAGGTGTGTGAGTTGCCCAATGTAGGAAACTGGCTTACTGGCTGAGAGGGTGAATCCCTACTCAAGCAGCAACCACAATTCTTGTCAGGGTGAATCACACGCGAACCCCAAATTAACCTGTGTTTAACCATCCGGTAGCAGTCAGGCTTAACTTAGAAGGAATGAGTAATGTATTTATGCAGAACTTAGACAAAAATAAAGGGAAAACACAACACAAGAAAATCCCCACACAAATGTAGAAAACTAGAGTAAAAGTTTATACATTATTTAACATTAAAAGTACATAACTTATTTTAATTTTGGGAACAGGTTTGGCACCAAATTAACACTATTTTTCACACCACAGCACCCCTCTACCTTACAATAATTTTCTTAGGCAGTTTAGCGCCGGACTGGAAAAAAGGACAATCCCAGCTAACACTCAGTCAGTCAGAATAACTTTATTTCGCCAACATGATGAAGGCATAAAAGTATACTACATGTATAAAAGGATAAAAGATAAAAACATTCCACATCCTTACAGTACGATAATTGTTAAGATACAATAGCTATAAAATTTCAAAACATATGATAAAAATTCATACTTGATTAAGTTCATATTACAATTAATTGGATCCGCAGATTGAACGTCTCTTTTTTAGAGAAGTTAAAAGAAAGGATGCCACAGAGGAACAGATAAAGGGGCCAGACAATAGCTGTAAATAGTAAAAGGCCACACGACTTTGTCTAAAACTCATTTTTCGCAAAATGGGGATGATAAACCTTTTCATCTCATTATGGTAATGTTTACAAAAAAGCAAAAAATGCATATCATTCTGTATTGACTGATTATCACAAGTACAGAGTGGGAGATCGGCAGTAACATAAACATTACCAGGGATACCCAACATTAGAGGAATATAGTTTAGACGGAATCTCACCAGGATGTACCTATGCAGTAGATTAGTTACAAAAGTTAGGTACGTTGATTTTTTTCCATTTGTGAGATACTTGGTACAGTTAGATGTATTTTAACTGTTGACACCCCATCAGGTTTCAGGACATCACTTATAATATCTCTTGTCAGTGTGAGGGTCTCCTTTCGCCATATTGAGTGCCACAGTAATATTGGCGCCAAAGAGATTATACTCATTGATTTGTTACTAGCTGTAGCTATTCAACAGATATAAAAAAAATGAAAGATTCCTCTAAATTGTCTTATTTAGCTTGGTGGCATACTGTGTGTCACAATCATCGCCTAGATACAGCCCTCGTTCATCCTATCTCTTTTGCTACAAAACGATTACACCTAAATGATGTCGTGAAGAACACTTCTTCATTTTCTCCCTCATTCAAGAAGTTACCAAGCCTCCTTGACTTTCTATTGTTTGTATACAACCCAGCTTAACTTATCATTCCCCACAATATCTTCTCAACTGTGTATTTTTGACATGTATTTTCATTTGCGATTCTTGTGAACCTTTGAACATATTCATATAATTTTCTATGTTATCTTTTTATTACTTCAGTGGTTATTGTATATCATTAGCATTCTTTATTACTCTTTTTTTGTATTTATGCATTGGTAAATGATTGTCTATACGAAGTATTGTTTTTTTGATCATTTTAATCTTTTCAATAACCATTTTTTTTAACTTAAAAAAAGGACAAAACTCCAATCAGGAGAACCGAGGATATGCAATTTGAAAGATTGAGGTAAAATAGTGCCTAAAAGCACAAAGTGACATCTGTGGTTATCTATTAGCACTGGTTAGGGACAAAGTCACAAGTTCAGGCAGACCGTGATGGAGCATGGGACGGATACCGGGACCAAGTTAGGCCTGCTGAACAACATACCATAAATCCTGATGGCAGAGTGTTGCAAGAGTCTGTGTTGAAGATGTGTCTCGCAGCGGTAATTCAGATGAGCTACAGGCTGCTGTGCGAGGTTCTGTATCAAGGATGAATTGTGTCTCTTCTGAGGAGCTGCAGGGCTACGATGTGAGGTCCTGCTTAGAGGATGCGTTGCACAGCGGTAGTTTTGAGGAGCTACAGGGTTGAGATGGAGGGCCTGTATTGAGGAGGCGTTGCACAGCTGTGGTTATGAAAAGCTGCAGGGTGTTTCAGCTTTGATGTAGAGCTGTGAGGAGATGCATTGTGCTGCATCAGTTTTGCTCAATGTCCACAGCTGGGCTGGCAGAGCAACTTCAGGCATACTCCCAAGGGTCCAGAACTGAAGTGGCATCACTTGAAGGCGAAGAACTCACAGCATGCAGAGTCCAGGTTCAGGGTTCAAGGTGGTTTGAGCCTTTTCTGTGGATGAGGCTCTGCTCAGGAGGCCATCAAACTAGCCCCTGAAAACACACTGGTGGTCTTGGGTTCAAAGTGCAAGTCCAGTCCGTCTCACTCAGTCCTTCTTGCAGCAATGCAGCACAACAGTCAGTCTTCTGAGTCTTCCAGCGGGCCGGTAGTGTTGTGGAAAGTTGTGTCTGAGAGTCCAATATTTATGCCTGGTGCGCATTTGAAGTGGGAGAAACGTCTACACTCCTCGCCTTACAGAGGTGTCTGGAATTTCCTGCATCCATGCCCTGGCCCCAGCTTGTCTGGGGGCACAAAAGACTAGTGTGAAACCCTTTTGTGAGTCTTTGTGGTGTGCACGTGTGGTAGGTGACAGCTCAGCTCCTTATCAAGTCAGAGATGGCCCATCCTGCCAACATCTATTCCACCTTTGTCTCACTGTCTGGGAGTAATACATAAAGACCAACTGCCAGCTACACCTACATATGACCCAGGATACAGATGCAGAATTGTGACTTATAAATCCAACTCTACCATTACAGAGGGGTTTAAATTACAATTCTTTAAAGATCGAACTCGACTTTCCTACCTGCTCCCTAATAAAAAGTTATCACTTAATAAATGTAAAAAGCTAACACAATTATATCCTAGGTAACGGAAGGCCTTGCAGTCACGAAAAATGAATGTAAGAATGTTTTACTCCCATGGCATGTGAAAGTTACATATCCAACTTTTTAAATACACTGCACCCTTTCCTACGGGCTGTTTAGGGTCTACCCTCGGGGTGACTTTTATGTATTAAAGAGGAAAGTTTAGTCCAGGCAATGGTAGGCCTGAGACACGCCTTAAAAGGCTACTTACGTTGGTGGCAAAATAGGTGCGGCAGGCCCACCAGCGGATTTCAATTTACAGGCCCTGGGTACATTCAGTATCACCTTGCTAGGGACTTACAAGTAAATTAAATGGGCCAATTGGGTGTAAGCCAATTCTACAATATTTAATCAAGAGAATACAAGCACATTAGCACTTGTTAGCAGTGGTAAAGTGGGGAGTCCTAAGAACAGCTAAAACAAAGTCAGCAAAACCAGGAGGATCAAAGGCAAAACGTTGAAGAAAACCATGCCAAGGATGTCATGTCCAACACCCAAGACGTTTCATTTGTAGGAAAATATATATGTTAGTTGTGTAAAAGTCTGTGTAGATTTTAACAAACTTCGTGCATGTACAAGCTGTTTAAAATATTTTATGTGTGTGGGTACGGGATGCAAGTGTTGTAAGTGCATATCTTAATGGGCATGTTTACTGGACACTGCATTTGTCCCATGCATGTACACAGGTGTTTGTGTCTATTCAGAGCAACATCACACTTAGCTTAGCTTGAAAAATCTGCATCACTAAGACTCACTTCTTATTGTGAGGTGTAAGTTGATCTTTTCATAAGTGCTGTCCTTACCAAGGTATTCTGTGTGCAGCTTGCATGCCCCTCTCCTTACTTCTGAAGCCCCACTGATACACCAAGGGATCCTTCTTTGTCTTAATCCTAAGACTCCATCTGTGGCATTGATAATGCTACAGCTACAAGTCAACTGTTGCTTCCTCAATTATTCTGTTTTCCTTGCACTGTCTCTCTCAGGTGACACACAGTTAATTGGGGCATTGTGGGTGGTGTCATTTTTGTTCCAATAAACTTTCTAATCGAGTGTGAGCTGTTAGATAGGGCTTAGACTACATTTTCCAGTAGGCACTGGGCCATAGGTTAATCGTCATATTGTAGGGTTTCGGCAAACCAATACAAATAAATGTTGAAATCTGATACACTAGGTCTTAAATAAAAAGCAAGCTCAACCTGCTGTGAAAAAACACCCAAAACACTCAGAGGTTCAACCAAAGATGTGCACAACAAACAACCCCCATAAATAAAGAAGAAAAGAGACAAAACAAGAACTCTCATAAGTTTGAAAACTGAAAAACTATTTAGAATGCTTTAAAAACATAAACTATCATAATTATTTGATGAAATAACTGATGTGAGTGGTATCAGGGGCATCCATGAAAAGGCCCAGTGAGACTGCAATTCAAATTGTGTGTATGGCATGTCATGATGGAGAGGCTTGGGGTACTTGTTATAGCATTAACCAGATTAGATTGCTGCTAGCCATAATAAAAAAAAATACATATTTCTTTTAGTGCACATGAGATTTTGCCCCATCAAGAATAAACGCAATAGACTGGAAGCTCCTCTGTGACAGTGGCACAATACATAACGACAATTTAACAAACTGCTGTGATGAGATTGGCACTGCACAGAAATTAGCTATTCTGTGAAGTTGACTTCAGCACTCAGAGGCTGCCGTCTGAAGGTTGGCACAAATTGGATCTTCTTGACTAGTCACCACACCCATGAGTCCCTGAGGTGGGTTATTTTGGAAGCACACCCCTCAATTACCACATCTGCACTCTTTAAAATTGAGCAACGCTGGGTACATTTCTTAGACTTGGAGAAGAATGGCCTTAATGAGGGTATTCCGTGGGGCTCCCTCAACTCATAAGGCACCTGCATCACTGATTAGTACTTTACTATAGCCAGGATCGCATATGGGTTACCTTAACATCCGGTTAGCATGCTCACATTGCTGACTATCCATCGCCATGACCACCTTGGGGTACCTGACACCGGTTAGCATAACGACCTGCTTGACCACCAGTCTCTGACTTCCAACATAATACTTACTTCCAACATAATACCTACTAACCGCATTACAGCACACTGCCGATATTAGGACATTAGGCTGTGTTGTCTGCCTTTACAGACCCGATGGCAACAAAATTATATAGTCCTTGTGGGTTTTCCTACAAATAGCATCACATTTAGGGAGATCCGCAACCCAGCTGTGATTGATTCTGTTTTACATAACATGCACTTTAGACACATTTGATACTCTTCTATGATGGTGCCCGCTTGTTGCCGATCCTTTACCTTTCCAAATAGGCCGCCACACTTCCAGCATGATCATTGTGGCACTCTAGTCTCCAGGGCCTCGCGCTCCGACGCTGACATGCCCAGCGTGTACAGGTCCCGGAGAGTTCAAATACACTCGAGTGGAAGTTACAGGTACCTCCCAGAACCGGCAACACGGGGTAGGTCCTCCGCCGACAGAGCGCGAGATCCTGTAAGTATAGACGGCTGCATTTTTTCAGGATGACGGAGGTAAGACTCACCAACATTTGTGAATGGGTCATCCGCGTGGCCCGGGCACCGCTCCTTGATTGCCGATAGTGGGCACATACCAGGGCATTAAATATGCATTACTAACATAATGTGGTTACCTTGTGTTTGCTTGGGGGTGAGACTTGCCGTGGGGGCACTGCTATGGTAGCTTGATAAAGAGTTATGGGCGCCATAACGCTCTACGCTCCTAGTGGCTCCCCCCGGTGCCCCGCACTTTGTGCTTGCACTAAAAAAGTGGATGCTGCTCTTGGACACTCAGGATGACCGCGCTGCTACGCTGATGTTTCTTTAGCAACGCTGGGTCCACCGGAGTCGGCCTTTCCTTTGTTTTTGTTCTGGCCCTACATTGATTGTTTCCTCTTCCCACCACTTTCTTAGGGAACGACGTGTTACTTCTACGTGCTCTTATGTTGCCAGTTGACCGATGTTGCCATTGGTGAAACTCTTTAGGTGAGTGGTATATCGAGGTTCCTGCTGAAACCAAACACACTATATTCAGGCCTCGAGATTACCCACTATAACCAGTTATGATTTTCTATTTCAGCTGCACTTTTAATTTTAAACATTCCTCTAATTGACACTATTTACTAGATATTAAGTCACACCTACAACTTGGCTAGTGATTTAAGGTTCACAAAAATTGCATGTGGCCTCAGTGTGTGATTTTTTAAAGTTCTGCTTCACTTGAGTTCCTACCTGCTTGATATGTTCTAGCTTGAATGTGATGCTCTTTTTACATTAGTGACTATGTGACTATGTGCTTCCATTTTGTTTTAAATCCCAGATTGATTCCAGCACCGGGGGACGTTGACTGCTCTTGGTGCGACAGAATTGGTAAACACTTAGGCTAATACACCTGATAACCAGTAACTAGTGTAGTTCATAAAACCTTGATTTTTATCTTTTTGGACCTGAAGAATTGCCGCTTGATACCACTCCTTGGGACTATCAGGTAAGAAACATGTTGACCGCATAGGTGCAACTACCCACCACATCATAGTGGTTAGTTGCCATAACCCTTTTAATCCGGGTAGGAGGCAGGATTACTAAAGTAGTGGCCCTGACCACCTTCCCCTGTATTAACCCACTACCAGCTCACACACTACACTTTCACCCCTTATGGCCCCACACACGCACTCACCAAACGGCAAGGATAAAAAAATCTCCGCCAAAGAGCCCCCATTGAGGGTGCCCATCTGGAATTGCACCGCCGTCCCGACGAGAAGCACGCCCAATGATGAAGCATGACACCTAGTGAGTTGGGTGTGTGAGGGCATTATATCCATACAGTCAGTCTTCCCCTGACAGCCCTCCTTCCTGTGCACCCACATCAATAATATGGCACAGGTACCAAGGTAAACGGTTTCTTCATTTGCCATGTCTATTGTGCCCCACAGGCATGTTTAATAATATGGCCCCCGTTGTAGCCACTTGAAGTGAATAGCGTTTTTTTTCAGGCTTTTATTCAAGATAGGATGGGCTACCTCAACCATTGAAGTCATGAAAAGAATGGTGCTCCAACCAGACACTAGATTACACATAGATCTATCACCAGACCTCATTAATGTCAGGATTAGTCACATCTTATGGACAGAATGTTATAGGTTATCAGTCTCCAAACCCAGATTTAGGGATCATGATCACTACATTCAGAGGGTGCTTGTCCAAGGAGATGTCCATATACTCTCTAATTGAGGCATCCTGAACCATAGAGTTAGGGGGTTACAGGATTAAGGATATAATATAAAGGGTTATAGGTATAAAGTTATGGGTATGTGGTTAAGAGTTTGGGATATAGAGCTATGGGTTTGGAGTAAAAGGATTTGGGGTTAATGAGTTAGGGATAAATGGTTTAACCCCTATGACTGAATTTGTTTAGTGCCACACTTGGAAATGTGTTAAAATTAAGGTTTATTGATAAAAGTTACTATTTTTTTTGCATACAGGTAGGATAAAAATCACTAAGGGCCTAATTGCGATGAGACTCGGAATGCCTCCAACCACAGATTGGAGGCATTCCGGGTCTCATCGCAGGTTTCAGTTTTGACCGCCACATTACGATGCAGGTGGTCGAAAGTGAAACTGCCCGGTCATTCCAGCTGAATTCCGACGGGCTCAAGGAGGACGTCGGAGGCCTACCCATAATACCTATTGACGGCGCTTCTGTTTTAGGGATTACGTTGTCGGTTTCTGACAGGCTTTCCATGTTGGGCTTTCTGATGTGGAAAGCCTGTCAGAAAGCACATTTGGGCCCCAAGCAGGGCCCCCTTCACCCTGCGGCTTCCAGCTGGGACCCGAGGTGGCATTTATGGTGCCCACCTGTTGATCCCTGCATCATGTGGTAGGCACCTTAAGGTGCCCGGCACAAGGTGCAGGGATGAACAGATCCTCCCATTTCTCTATAGGAGTTTGTGGTCCGGTTGGATTATGGCAATAGCAAAAGCTCTCATAGACAAATGGGAGGATGCAACCGGACCATGTGTGGTTGCATTCGAATTCTGCGATCAGAACTACCAACCGGAGGTCTGTTAATCCCGATTACGCAAGGGTCACGTCCGCCGACATCTTAATTAAGCCCTTAGTGTTACTTTCACAGTTACACTGCACTTAATTAATTTCAGTGAAACACACTTCAAGTTTAAAGTGATACAATTAGAAGTATGAAAAACAATGCTGTTTTTCATAAATTCGAACGAATAATGTGTAACCCAAAAGCTAATTTTTGGCACTGAACAGATGTTTTTAGACACAGAAGTCAATGAGTTCAATTTTACAGACTTTGAACTATAAAGTTCACCAAATAAATCAGCCCTGCTCAGTCTCTAGACACTGTAACCAACAAGTTACATGAATGCACATGCGTGCATGCATATACATACATACAAACCTCCCCCAATGCCCCGAATACAGTTGGTCAGTCAGTCATCTCAGCTTTATTTGATTTTACATTTAAAAATCCTAAAAGCAAACACATAGACAAAATACAAATTACATAATCAATCCTCAAATAATTGCCAAAGATCCATAATAAAACTGAAATGCCATATGTGTTAAAAACATCATCCTGTGCTGTTAAGATATTTCCTTAATCTGATCACAGACCCTAGAAAGCAGGACATTTTGCAGACAATTGCCAAAGAATTCAATTGTTGGAGAAACAGCAGAGCAGGCTGACACCGCTTACAGTTATAATCATGAATAATGCAGCTGTTGTCCGTGCAGGTAAGCGCGGCTGGGCGGAGGGGTGTGGGGGGGAGAGTGGACAGACGAAGGAATAGGATTTATTTATTTATTTAATTGTTCCTATTCCATCGTCTGTTGACTCCCTCCACCTCCCACACCCTCCCACGGTGATACGGGCACGGACCGCCGCTAAAAGAATGGGTTGAATATATTGCTTACGTGGTGCAGCATGAGAGGAACAAATTAACTTAAAGTGCAGAGTGCATGGAGTTGAAAGACCGTCACAAGGGCAGTTATTCAGGGCTGGCGACCAATCATTAATGGCTGGAAAAGTGATGAATTGGTGAAAGATATCCAGCCTAATAGGGCTTTCGGGAGGGGGGCGACCAGCGGGAGGCCTACCCCCCTGGGGGTTTTGGGCTGGGGGGCTGCTGGACCTGGGGGGCTTGGTTGGGCTATTTTGGACTGGTTTTGGGCTGGTTGGGCTGGGCTGGTTTTGGGCTACTTGGCTTTATAACCGGCCATTTCGTGTCACGAGTCACCATTTTGGTGGTCGTGACACAGCAGCCGGTGTGGGAGGGTCTCTGGGGCTTTCTTTTTCCCTCCCGCCCACCCTAATAATTTTTGCTTGCACCTTTTTCCCCCTTTTAAAGTATTTTTCGGGTTTTTCCCGGGTGGTTGGTTTAGCCACATCAGGTTTGGCAGGTGGTTTTGCTTGGGAGCAAAGGCATCGGGGGAAACTTTGTATGGGGTTGTCGCTGGAACAGGTGCTGGTGTGGTGCGTTATGTTGCTGGGGGCATTTTTCCTAGGTCTTCTGGGATATAATGAGTTTGGTTACAGTTTTGAAGGAACATAAGAAGTTTACATAGTTAGGTAGGTATAGAGAAGTTAGGAATGGCAAGTTGTGTTTATAATTGTTGCAAGGGGGGAACATGTTTAGGGTAGGGGGTGGGGGGTAAGGAAGGAAGACAATATTTAGTGAGGATTAGTTTTGTACGGCACCGGCCAAGGGATTTTTCTTGGTAAGGTGCACCTGTTTCCAATAAAGTGGCCTTTTTCACACCAACAAGGTAGTCTGTGGTCTGTGCTGCCCCCCCCCCCCCTTTTGTGGCCCAAAGTGATCCTCAGGAGTCGCCGGTGCCATTGGTAATGTGTGTCAGTAACTAATGTCAGCTGGTTCCTAATGACACTAGGTTTGGCCATTTCCCAAAAATGCAATTGTGTGCTTAACTCATTTACCTGCTTATGGATTTTCATTATTTTCTTTGCTGGCCAAAATAATCTTTTAATTAATGGATTGGTTATTAACATGCTTTATTCATAGAGCATTAGTCTAGTAGGTGGTTTTCACATACACCACTGTCGCCATAGTTAGTTAACCGATACAACACCGGTTCTAGGAATGATGGTGGTGGGAACAGAACGTTGAACTATTGCTTTCAGTCTTACAAAAGCATATTGACGGAAAAAAAATATATAGAAAGCAACATTTTTGTTAGCTATTTGCCTGGCAGTTGCCAAATGCTGTATAATGTCTACAAAATTCATATATTTAGATTGAGGTTCCAGTGTTCTTCAGGGCCGGACTGGGAACCAAAACCGGCCCTGGCAAAGTGCTCGGCCGGCCCCCCTCTCCCCCTGGGGGGTTTTGGGTGCCGGCGAGCTCTTTGCCAGGGCCGGTTTTTGGCCGATTTTGTTACAGGGCCGATTTTGCGGCTATGCTGCAAAAACGGCCCTGTGACAAAAACGCCCCCCAGGGGCCCCAAGCCGGCCCCCCCACCCGTCTGGCGCACCGGGGAATTGCCCGGTGCCCGCTACGGCCAGTCCGGGCCTGGTGTTGTACAAAAGGGAACACACACAACCAAACCTGCTCAAACACACTTCCCCATTATGAGCAAATGGGCAGATGGTCAACCCCGGGTTAATGTAAAACCCCCTAGACCATTGAAAATCTCATTACAGGGATCCTGGCACCGAGATAATAACTGAGCTGGCTGTATGGCTGACCGAGTCAGCGACTCCACAGAGTTTTATATCGCACGCATTCCTCCAGAGCCCTTCATTACTGGGCTCTTGCTCAACGAAGCCGTTCACATCTAACGCTTTACACGACATAACACACAGCTTAGGTATCAGGTCGAATCCTTCTATTTTAGCGACGCAAAGCGACGCAAGGGCAGCCATGATACCGAGGAGTCCGCCGCGCGCACAAGAAAGAGTCTTTGAATAACTTAGCATTTTCAAAGACGTAGATGGCTGATCAATTAACCTCTGCGCAGTTGTTTAAGCGGGACTCGAGTGCTTTTCTCAGAGAGCGTGGAACCTGCTGTTTAATTACTTCAGACGTTTGGAGTTGAAGTCAAGTGTTTAATTTAGAAATACATTTTCAAACGTGGGCTAAGTCCCTTCATTCAAGCTTTGTCTCTGTCTTTTTACAAGCAATCACATTTGCTTTTGTTGCTACACCACGACCCACACAGTCTCAACATTTTCAATTAAAGTTGACACTTACACATATTCTAAAAACACGCCGATTTGCTAAGTATTGAAGACCGTACTGAAAGAAATAGCAGGCAAACACTACAATGTGGAGAGAATTCAATTTCCTTGATTTAATTTAATATCGATAAAAATGTCCCACGGCAATATCATGGGAAAAATAATGGTGCCAGACAAGCGAAGAATAAAATTAAAATGTTGTTGTTGTAACTCAAGGCACATAACTGTATAAAACCAAAACATCAATCAATGTGAAGTTATTAACCAAACAGATGCCTTGATTAATTTTCCTCCAGGTTTATCATTTTCAATATGAGCATCTTGAGAGCAAAGTGAAAAAAATACTTAAACTACGGTAAAGTGAAAAAAAAATACTTAAACTACGGTAAGGCAAGAGCAGTGCTCTTGTGCACAGCGAAGCAAACAAACTATTAACGGCAGAAAACACCCTGCAGACAGGAAGGACGGAAACAAACGTTGTTAAAATAGCACTTTAGGGGGCATATTCTCAAGGGCTCATCGCTGATTTAGAGGCACTTTTCTGCCACGAAAGTGGCAATAGATTTATCGTTCTATTCACAAGCCTGCTCTAACAGCTGAAATCATCAGTTTACCTGTGATAGCTGCTGCTAAAAACATCGCCAAGGCTGACAGCGACAACTAACACCAATCATATGCAGAGTAGGCGTTCCCGTCCAAAAACTCACAATAACACCACTTGGCGATATTCTCAACGACCAGCCAGATTGGCGATCGAGTCCAAAAACAGGCGATAAGGCACATATCAGCAGGGACTTAAGACCTGCTTTTTTCTGGTCTTAAGTAGGATGAAAACCTGCAGTATAAAGGTAGCCCAGCCCAGAGCCATATCTGAAGACCAACAGATGCCATGGAGCTACTAATCATGTGGCTTGGAGACCCAAGAGGGCCACAACACCCACCGCCACCACCCCCAGGACCACCTCCACCCCCAAGACCAACCCCCCCCCCCCCGGACTACCACTAAGGCAGCGCAGAACAAGACAGTGGACCTTCTGAAAACATACCAGCCTCAGAGACTTCACGCCAGAGGGGCTGGCCACAAAAGACACTATGGTGTGTTTCTTTGTCATAGTATCTAATAACCATCACTGGGTTTGGGCTATCCACAGTAAGGTCAAGCCACTGACCAATATAGAACAAAACGAATGCCAGTACTGTTTCTATAATTCCATTCTTATTCCATTCGTGTAATACGAGGAAGAGAGAGCCGGTTGATTCGATCACCCGCTCTACTCGGAGGCTGCCATCGCTCGTCTACCTAGAAGCTCTATTTGCTTCTCTCGCAAGGTACCACAGATTCAATCGGTCTGCCCACCATCTACATAATTAAGACAAGCAGTGAGCACCAGCATTTTTCAAGACCGGCACACCCTCAGATTGCCCCTTTGGGGCTTTGCTCAAATCCATACAGTGCGTGCAATCACAGACTTCTTAGCAAGTCCAGCGTCGAGTAACTTCATAGAAGCTTCGGTCCTGATGAGAACTCAACACTGATTCTGAGTTCGAAACGCATAGACCATATTTGTTGAGCCATAAGTTGTTGACAACATTGTTAAAAAAGAGCTCCAAATGAAAAACATTTTCGATCAATTGTCTATGGCTTTTTGTGAATATTGTAAAGTTGTAAATATGCTGTATATATTTGTGGGGAACATGAATGTGTGAGATTGACTGTTGAATGTATGGAATTGCAGAGAGCTTGAAACGGATATGAATGCATGGAGGGTGATGTTTTTATGAGAATGTACATTAATTTTGTGTATTTTTTGTAGATGGTTTGAAATATAAAATTGGTGAAATTCAACCAAAATAATGATTCTGAAGTTAAAAAAAAATAAAAAGTGATTAAATCTGTTCATTTAATTGTCAAAGTACATGGTGTTTACTTCACATGTATTCAGGAATAAGAATGGAATTATATAAACAGTACTGGCATTAGTTTTGTTCTATATCTGTTGTAGTGTCGGCACTACCCGGACCTTAATCGACAATGTTGCAATGTAGCATGCACCCGAAGGGCGGGCTTGCTCGAATGGATAAATAAAGACGCGCAAGACCGCTCTTGGTCTTGGCTCATCCATGCCAACTGTTGTGTGTGTATCTTCATTGCTGCAGCATAAGCCAAAGGCCTAGCCTCAATCGTATACTTGCTTAATCATAGACATGACACATCTGTGTGAATTAGAATGTTTTAATCACATTCGGTGGAGTGTTGACGCTGGACCAGTACATGGCCATGCAAACCCACTTTACATTGTTGCCCCGTGAAGGGCCAGCCAGAGTCCTTTAGAGATTGATAAGTTCATCGGAAGAGTTCAGTCATCAGTCTGATTGCTGTCTCATTGGTAACCAAACCAAATATGGCAGTCCATGTCGAGGGCCAAGGTGAGTGTCGCAGAGTGTATTGGGGGACAGTGTAAGGTGTTATTCCAGGGCATGAGGCAGATGGCAAAACCAAGCTGAAACAGGCCATATGGCAGGGATGAATGCTAACGCTTCATTTTTACCACACAGACAGAACCATCCACATTATCGTCCTCTGATGAGTGATGTGCCTTAGATGTTCGTGGTGGTGTTTTGTCTGCAGCACTGTGTCGCACTGATACATCAGGAGCAGTAAGTGGATTGTCTGCCACACTGTGTGGTGTGGCACTGACACATCAGGGGGCTGAGATGTGGATGGAGTAGTAGCAGCAGCATTCACCTGCGCCAGGCCTTGTGGTAGCAATGCCATGATGAGATCTGCAGGGCATGAAAGATCCCAGCTATATCTCACTGGGGTGCAGCGGTGGCAACCATTCTTTCAGCTTGCTCCATGTTCTTTATGATCCTCCGCATGAGTTCCAACTCCCGGGTGACATCGCAGGAGCCCCACTGACTAGTCAGTTGTTCTTGTCTCAGAGTCATGATTCCAGCGATGTCAGCCATGGCTTGTTGGAGAGCATGGAGCGGACTGTGGGTGTCCGTTAGGGACTGTAAATGGTCCCTGATCGGACTCAGCCACCCACGTATGGCATCTAGTTTGGCTGCCATGAGGTTGAACCCCGCCCGCACCTGATCAGACATCTCCTTCTAGCCCTCTAACACACGGCGTTGCAATGCCATGTGTTGGTCATGAATATACCTTGTTATCACGCAGTCTTTTTCTCTGCAGGGAATTACAACGGCCGCATTGTAATTACGCATACCATTATCCAACAAGTCATAACAAGAACATGCAGAGGGGGGCCTCTGGATGTTTGGAATAGTCAAATTTACTATTCCAACTCCAGTCTGTGCGGACATTAGGGAAGGTGCTGGATTTTAAATCCAACACCTTCTCCCCCCTCCGCAAGTTGTTGTTCTGACTTGCAGAGTAATGGTATGTGGAATTAAAACGCGGTCGTTGTAACAACCGTGTTGTAATTCCCTGCGGGAAAAAAGTTTTGTGGTAAATGTTGTTTACCGTTGGTCGTGGGGGTCCTGGGAGACAGCCGTGGTGGTGGGTGTTTCCTGCTGTGTGGTCTGTAAAGGGAGTGGGGTCTCCTTGATGCCACAGGGCTGCCCTGCTCCTGGGGGTTTGGGGCTGATGGTGTCCATGAGCTGTTGTAGGGCGTTGGTGTCGATGGTGTGGAGGTCCTCTTCATCAGCAGTGAAAAGATGTATGGTCTGCTCTACAGAAGGTGTTGATTCTCCCTCTGCAATGTAAAGGGGAGATGCAGTTTAACAGTGTGTTCCATGTATGTTCATGCATTGGACAAGTTTACAAACAGACTGCATGACAATGTACATTGTGAATGTTTAGGAGGAGATGCCTATTTGATGCGGGACGGTGGACATTTCTACACCATCAGGGATGTTAGGTTGTACTTGTACATTATTATCTCACAGTTTCCTGCTATCCCAAATGTGATTGGCCAGTTTCTGCACACATGCGGCAGCAGTTGTGTCATCTGTTCTGTTGTGAAAGTGTTGCAGTTTGTACCACATTGTTGTCGCTGTTGGTGTTCTCTGATTCTTATGTGTGTGTGCTGCATTGTGGGAGAGTCGCCCCTGCAGCTCTGATTTTGCTGGCCTTTATCCCTTTTAGGCAGTGTGCCTTTCACTTCTGTGCTTATACTGTGCTGAGATGTTGCAGACTTGGATAAATTGTGCTCTTGGTGGGAGTTGGGACTCTTGGGCATGGTTTGTCCCCAGATGTCTTGTTGACGTCACAGTATGTTTGGGCAATGTGGATGTGTCAGGGTGTGACCTGCTCCTTTACGGATGTGGTCCACACTCAACCACCTCAGTGTCTTGGCATGCACCATGTCATCATAATTGGACTGCAGCCAGGCTAATCGTCATGCAGTGTCACTTGCATTGACAGTGTGGTTCATGGACCTGCAGCTTTGCCGGGTTCAGCCAATGTGCATGGCTTTGTTGTGAGATTAGTGATGTGTGGGGAAGGCCTCTCTGGTCACATTGTAGTAGGGGGCCTACTTACTGTTTCTATGTGTGCTGCAGTATGCCAAGGAGATCAGGAACATGATCCAGAGTCATTGTGGGTCTGCACTGTGCTATACTTAATTGTGCATGTGTGCCATTGTGCCCATCTCAATGTCCCCCCCAGTCCATGGTCATTACTCACCCTGTTGCTGTTGGGGTCAGGTCATCTTGAGCAGTGTCCGGTCCCCCAACTCCTGCCACCATCTCTCCACTGATGACTGTGACACCATTTTCTCCATCTCATTCAGCTCCTGCTGTGGTGCTGGACTGCCACCTCCAGTCTGCATTGTGGCTTTCTGGTTGTTAGGGAGTTTCAGCTTGGTTTTGTGCATCACATCATTCCAGCATTTCTTGCAGTCGTCCACTTCCCTTCTCTTCACTCCGACTGCATTCACCTTGGCCAAGATGGACTGCCGTATTGCATTTTTAGTTGCCAATGACACAGTGGAGGTGATGAACAATTGGTGGTGGTGTTCTATCACCTCCTTAATCAGGATCTTGTTTTCCTTCAGACTGAACCGTTGGTTCCTCTTCTTCTTCTCCTTGCCCTTCTCCTTCCCTGAGGTCCCTGGCTGGTACTCCAGGGGGTTTGTTGGGTTCTGGTTGACCTCTGTAGTTACTCCAGCTTCCTCCATGGTGCTTCTCAGTATTTTTTTTTTGTGTGGGGTTTTTGCAGCTTTTATGGTGATTTTTCCCACCTGGCGTGGGAATAGCAAGCCTGGTGCTGCTTATCGCTGATGTTTTTATTGCTGTTAGGCCCATCGCAACTTTTTTCATGTTTGGGTTTCCTTTTTTATCGGTGTCCAGGTAATTTAACGCAAACATTTGATGTGTTATCTGGAAACTATTGCCTGTTGCCGGCATGTTGAGAATCCACCATTAACACAGCGTTAGTTTCCCGCGATAAACGGCGTTATGTAAAATTGCGTAAAACTAGGTTGGTGATAATTATCACCTGTCCTTGAGATTATCCCCCTATGAACACTCAGATATACATGGAAATGGTAAATACATTTGGACATATGAACATGGTATTGCGATTTCTTAAGGTTAAGGGAATTCTGGTAAGAGTTTTCCAAAGCTTCCTTTTCATGGACCTTCTCTTTTCCCTTATATTTGTGAACTTTCCCTGCTTCTTCTATTTGCTTCTAGAATGGAACTCACTGTAGCCTTGTTTGAGATATGTGTTCTGAGGTAAAACTGTTAAATAATTCAAAGCAGACAATGAATTAAATATCTCATCAATTGGACAAGAATATATTGATAAAACAATGTAATGTCAAATAAACTAATTCATTGATAGAAAACAACGAAGACGTCAAGAGTAATAAAAACATTTAACTGTGTCATTGGGAGGAGCATTGTCTTTGATATCATCACTCACTATGACGTCATCAAGTGTAAACATTTGATCTTTAATAGTTTTGAGTTTCTTTTAGATTATACGTTTTAAATGCTTTAATAAACTACAAAAGTCCACAAAATAGTGCAATATTCCATAAATAATGCAATAAAACAAAATGGAATAACAGATCTGTAAAATGATATACCTTTACTCACGCCTTACATTTGCATGGTCTGTTTCATGTTACTCGAACATATTTCAATTCCCAATCCTTTATCCTAATCGCTCAACACTGTTATTACACAAATCGCCTCTTGCCTCTTCATAGTAGTTGCCTCTGTGTAACAGTGAAGCCCAGGTAAATTCAGAACTCACCTACTTTCAACTTCCGCGCACTTACCAGGGTGATCCCACTTATTTAAAAAAAAAATGTATTTTAATACTAATCTTTTTACAGTGTTTTTATAGTTCTCTCAACTACTCGTAAACAAACAGACTTGTATACCAATGTAGGTAAGTCATCAGCATACATTAATACGGTGATTCACCAATCTTCTATTTTATGTAGTCCTGGCATATCTGTTCAAACCAGTCCCGCACTGCAAAAAGCTGGAATTAGACTGGGGCCTTGAGGGAATAATTAGGGCATGACCACCCATTCTGCTCTGAGAGCAGCCCCATAGCCTACATCCTACTAGGGAAATACCAAAGGAACGGAAATCTGGCCCTGGATAGGTGCAATAAGGGATCTTTAAATTCAACTCATCTGTATCCGATTATCATTGGGGAAACAATAAAAAGTCCCAATAGATCTGGTGGTGTCCCTAAAGTCCCCAACTTGCTCCAATGAGGTACCCCCCTCCACATTTTCAAATGCGGCCCAGAAGTCGGCAAAGTAAAAGCAGAGCTTACCCTCTGTACCACACGACCTCCGGGCCAGGTGTAATTCGCAGAAACTCTTTAAATTCTTTTTCCATTTCCCCAAATACAATTTTGCATCCATAACACGACCTGTAAAACCACTATTCCTGGGCATTTTACTAGCATATTTTAAATGTCTATCTCTAACTTTCCCACATCTTGGTCAGACAAAAATA
The DNA here is from genome assembly GCF_964263255.1 of Lissotriton vulgaris. Lineage (NCBI taxonomy): Eukaryota > Metazoa > Chordata > Amphibia > Caudata > Salamandridae > Lissotriton > Lissotriton vulgaris. Next base: position 513,169,634 of record NC_141689.1, read on the forward strand.
ATTTTTAAAGGTCTATAAAATATTTATCATGGGCAACACCAAACTCTTTCCTTCTGGAGCAGGTACAGCAAGCATTGTAAGAGTCAATGATCAGACCCTGTTAAATTATTCACTCTTCCATTAAAAAAACCACATTAGGAATAAGAGTTATTAGGGTCCCCTTTGAGTGACCTCTCCTAGATTAACTCTTCTTATGCCCATAAGTCCTCAAGGTTAGAAGTACGATTGAATTGACAAACCATGTCTTTTCTTAGCATTGTAATAGCTTGTTTCTCATATGTTCCATGATCCCCGCAACACACACGGGGTTAGATGCCACATTTCAAACCAGGGGTGTAAATCCATGTTTTACACCCCATTTATATTCAAAACAAAGAGAACTGTCTGTCAGTCCCAATCTGTTTCCTTAGGAGAAACGGAGTAGTGCGACAAGGCTTTTCTCCAACCATCGATGTTTCAAAGAGAGGCCCCTGTGATGCTTGCAGGTATTTCTTTCAAACAATGTAGGCAACAACTCCATCTACTTTCATAGAAGATGTATCATTTTCCCAACTAGTCATCCCCACCCGACATGAATCACTCCTATATCCCTACAACTACAAACGCAAAAATGCAACCCTAATATATAAATGAAAAAATATTGTATTTGCATGAATAATTATCAATTAAAAAATGAAATCATAATAATGTAATTATATTTAGTTAACTTCCCACCCTTTACCCCTAAAAACACAACCCACACCTAATATATACCTTATAAAATATAATAATTACACAATTTACATAATTCATTAGCAATTAAATAATTATTAATAATTACCATAAATTATTATAATCAATTTCCATCACACTCTTTACCCCTCCAAAAACAATCCGCACTAAAATGATAAATTGATATTTACATTAATTACACAAATTACATAATGAATTACCAATGAAATAATGAATGATAATTATAAATTAATAATTAATTATGATTAAATTACTTCCCACCTATACTCCTACAAACCCCACAACCCGAACCTAAAACGTGCCATATTAAAAAAATAATAATAACACAATTAACATAATTATCAATTTGATAATTAATATTAATTAAAAAGTAGTATTCATTATTTTTATAATGTATTTACTTCCCACCCTGAACCCCAATAAAAGTCACAACCCAATCCGGTACTAAAAATAACAATAAACTATTACATTACATTTAAAAACAACTACAAAAAACAACTACAAATTAACAAACTATAGTAAAAACGATATTGAAAACATTAACAATAATTATACAACGTATTACATATACAATTGAGATATATAATAAATAGATAAAAATTAAAAATCAATATTATTAACAACTATATTTTTGTAAACAATATTAAAAATATGGATATTTTTAACATCAATATTCCCAACAAATATTTTTAACATTGATATTACTTACATTAAAATCGAGATTCTTGTCAACGATATTTGTGCACAATATTTGTGCATCACAATATTGATGAATCAATATTTTTAGCTTTGATACTTTAAAAAAAATCCAAATACATTGTCTGGTGCGTTGCTGCTCAGCAGGTCGCATATTTGAGGTTGTTTGTTTGCTGAATGATCGTGTGTTGAGAACCATGCATGCGTTTGTTGATATGCAGGTTTGCTGTGGCATGTTTGTAGAGCTGGGTTGTAGGTGCTGTTGATGCTTGTGTGGCATGTGTGTTGGGAAGCGGTGTTGAGAAATTGACAGTATTTTCGTGGGGTGTGTGTGTGGGTGGCTGCAGGAGAACCAGCAGTGGGTGCAGGTGAAAGCTCCTATTATGGTGTGAGGTGCGGCATGGCAGCAATTGGAGTAACTGCAATTTGTGTCTAGCGACCTAAAGAGGGCTGCGCAGTATTGCTGGGTGGTGATCGGGCCAGGCAGTTGCCGTAGGTCCTGGGTGAGGGAGAAGTCCAGGGTGCAGTGATATCACCTCCTGTGATGATGGGTGATGGGAAATGAGGCCCTCTTGCTTGGCTTCTTCGTTTAAAGATGTTTTTGCAGGAAAATCAGTAATGTCACTTCCTGTCCAGACGGATGATGGTAAATGCAGTCATTTCAATTCCTGTGTAAGTGGATGATGGGAGATCCAGTGATGTCACTTCCTGTGCTGATTGGTGATGGGAATTGAAGTCCTCTTGTTTGGCGTCTTCTTTTAAAGATGTTTTGGCAAGAAAACCTGTAATGTCACTTACTGTTCAGATGGATGATGCGAAATTCAGTGGTCACATCCTCAGGTGGGTGATGGGAGAGCCACTGATGCCATTTACTGTGCTGATGGATGATGGGATATGAAGTCCTCTTGCTTGTTTTTTTCCTTTAAAGACATTTTTTGGGGGAAAACCAGTAATGTCACTTCCTGTCCTGATGGATGATGGGACATTCAGTGATTTCACTTCATGTTCAGGTGATGTCACTTTCTGGGCTACTGGGTGATGGGAAATTAAAATTAAAATTGTGCTGTGAGTCAAAAACAAATTAACATCCTACTGCATTTCCTTTCACACTGCCTGTTTGCCAGTAAAACTGCCACAATTCGCATAGTTTACTTTACAAAATCCTGCACTTTGTTGTCTGAGAAAGAAAAATAAACACCAATCTGTACCTTAGAAGAATAGAAAAATATGTGCAATTTTTTGGAAGACTAACGTGACCTTTGACCTCTTTCTTTGAACGCACACAAATGTGACAAGAGAAAACAATATTTAAAGGCATCTTTATAGCTCAATCACCTTCTAAACTCCAGCATGATTACTTTTGGAGTGCTGCCAGCGGCGCTCCACTGCTAAGGTTCGCCCCACTGCTCTCAGAGCTGTTCAAAAAGGAAAAATAAAATGATAATAACGCAATGCTATTATCGTTTTATTTTTCCGTACTAGCCCTAGGGGTGTGGGTTGGGGCTCTGGTATCCAGAGCAGTGGGAGGAGTGGTGGGCTCTCTCTAAGTCGGTATGGTGTTTTAGCCAGTTGTCTTGAGCTAGCCAAACTGTCATGCACACTTAGCATTTTTTCCACCGGCTGTATTGCACAGTCTGGGTGAGGCCATGCACAGGCTCCCAGCCTCTGTCTGAGTGCCGAACCACAGCTCTCAGACCAATCACAACGCCCCTGTCATGCTGGTGACAGCAGCATCGTGATTGGCTAGTGGAGTCTGGGAGCCTGTGTCCTTCCTGCTTTGTGGTAAGAAGAAAGAAGGAGAAGCGGTGGCGACAGCGGCAGTTCCCTGATAAGTGCATTTTTTTTCATTCCTCTCCCCCAGCGCCACCACCCCAACTTCCAGCACCTATGCATGTGATACTGTCAGACTGAAGAGCAATATTCGGAGCTCCTGCTTTGTCCTGACACTACCAATATGTCGGACTTTGAGTCAGATAAAAATGCAAGTATTAATACTAATAGAAAATGGGGCTGTTAAGAGCTTTCTCATGCACAGAGACTGCAGGTTTCCACAGGTTCACCTTCCTTTACGTTCATCCTGTAATTAGAAGCTGTCCTTATTATGGCAAAGTAACTAAATTATTCCATAAAAATTGGAAATTTGTACAGAGTATAAGGCTGTGATAAGGAAATAGATGAATGTATATTAATAAAATGAAAACTCTTACAGCTAGATTCATCAAAGTCCTGATTTGTGAGTCCTTAATAGCGATTATTAAGGAATCGCTATTAAGGGCTTGCACATCGGGATTCATGTAGAAATCGCAAAATAAATTGCGATTCCTACAGCCTCCTTATTTGCGATTAGCAAATTGCTAATCGCAAATAAGGAATAACTCCCCATTCATTCCTATGGGCCAAAGGCCCATAGGAATGAATGGGGAGTCAATCCTTATTTGCGATTAGCAATTTGCTTATCGCAAATAAGGATGCGATTTCAGGGGTGTCCAAAGGACACCCTGTAGCACCCCTTAAATGTGAATTTACACTGATGTTGTGCACACACATGTCCAAAGGACATGTGTGTGTGTAACATGCAACTTAGAAAAATGCATTTAAATGCATTTTTCTAAGTTTTCGCTATTTACCATGAGGTTTGACTTTGTGGTAAATAGCGCTCCTAAATTGCGAATTCGCAATTTTTAAATGTTTCATGAATAGCATTTAAGGAATCTCTAATAGAGATTCCTTAAATGCTAATCCTTGCAAATTTGCGAATTCTTTATTAGCGATTTTTGCATTTGGGATGATGAATCCCAAATGCAAAAATTGCACTCGCAAAGGGCCAGATTCTCAGAATCTGGCCCTTTTGCGAGCGCATTTCGCTTGATGAATCTGGCTGTATATTGCATAATATGTGCTGCTACATAGCATCATCTCCTGTTCGTGTATGCATTAAAACCAGAACATTAATTGTCTATTTTAATTTGAATAGCTCAAATTCAATATGTTCTTATTTCTCCACACCATATGTAAGTGAACCTATGCCGGGATAGTGGAGATGAGACAGGAGTGACAAATTGAATTTTTCTCAATAGTAGCTGTCTTATAATGTTCTTCAAATATGTAATAATGATGAAATTGGGGTTTGTCTTTTTAGAAGACAGTTTCCTGCTCGCCTAACATTCTCCTTCAGGTTGATAAATGTTCTTGACAACGTTCAGCCCAGGTATGAACTCCTCAGAGCTCTCTCTCTGGGTAGTAAATTATCTTTTTTTTCAGGCAAGGTGCATCTGTCTTCAATGACTATGTCCGCCCTTTCAGCTGCATGGATCGTGAAATTCTGACAAGAAAACGAAAGAACCTTGTAAGATCAGGAAAAGGGGAACCAGGGAAGAGGCACGTGCCAAACCCATTTATAAGATGTCTTCGTGATGGAGGTGCGCTCACCTCTGAATGCTCCAGTGCCCTTCGGCGGGTCCCAGAGCTCTGTTTCCTCACAATGCCTGCTCGACATGTTCTTAAGTACTCCATATGGATATGCCAGCCACAAACATGGATTGATGTGGGACCATTTTGTTGATAATGCGGAAACAAATTTCTCATGCACCTGAGTCCAGATGGCGCAATCTTCATTCTATAAGCTTTTCTTAGAGACACCACTCTGAATGCTTAAACAGTGGCGTTTGACCAGATTTTGATGACACAAGAATTATTTTGGGAGGCGAGAAAGTTATGGTTATTCATAAAGGAGTGTCATAAGAACTGTGCACGATAATGGAGGTAGTTAGACTCTGTCCTGATCAGGCTCACACTTCCAGCGAGACATATAACCTGTCCTTGAACCTTGGGCTCAAGGATGGCGGCGCAGTATAGAGACACATTTGGTCAATCTTTGTGAGTCGCGGAGTTTCATCTGTCTGCACTGCCCCTCCTGATGCTTGCGAGTCACTATGGTTCTGTGGTGACCAAACAGGCTGAGATTTATTTCAGCCACAACCCTGTCACCTCCCATCTGGAAAACTGGAACCCATCTGAAGCTCAGAATCACGGTGGAAAGTGTCACCACCTAGAGCTCCATTCTAAAGTTAGACAACAGATTACTACAGATCCTTCTGCACCTAAGCTAAGAGGTTGGGCCTGCGCATTCTGCCCAATCCTTATCTATTTCAAGTGTGAATCCATTTCTCTCAATGCAGTGCAGCCACACTAATAACACAAGTGAAGCACTGTGCGCAAGGCAAGCCTGTCTTGAATTTGACACTTTTTCATTTGTAAAATCTAACTTGTGGAAGAGGATCCTAGTAGTAAAAAGAGACGGTAACTTTAATAACTTATAAAAGTCATCTGAAATGCAGCAACAGTTCTCCATTCCCACAACAGTTTTTAGAAGTCTAAAAAGAAAGCGGCAGACAGCCTGAAAGTTTATCTGTGGCCCAGCCAACATGGAGAAATTATTGCACACACCGCTAGAACTGAGCGGCGGTGATGGTACCAGGTATTAGGTAATTGCGCGCCGTGAGGCCAGCTACGGCTCCTTATTAATTTGCTTTCCTCTGTTTTGCACATTGCTCGCACCTTGCACTTCTGGTTTTAAACTTTTAAACTTATTTTTTTTAATCTGTACTTGTGAGATATTGACTCTGCCTCTCGCGGTCCCCGGTCCGTCACGGCAAACAGTGCCGATTGCACGGAGGGACAGACGCGACCCCGCCCACATCAATCCTCACTTCCTGCCCCCGGGTAAATGAAGCAGATGTCTTGCCGGCGTGTGTTACAGGCTGGTGTACTTTGCCAGGCCCCGGGGGAAGCACAATCGCAGACTAGTCTTCCCCCGGGGTCTTTCGCGCAGGGATAGGCTAGTCAGGGGAAGGGGAGGAGTTAGGAGAGGGGCTATAAGGCACAGGGGAGGAAGGGAACTTCCTCTTCCTGTTGCCTGGCATCATCGGGAGGGTTTAGCAAAGGGAGAGTGTGGAGCTAGTGTAGGGACAGTGTTAGAGTAGGCCGGGGGTGATTTTTGGCATTTCTTCGACGTTGCGGGGGTGCCTGACGGTAGCGGTACAGTGTACACGCCAGAAGCGTTGGATTTGGCGATGTCGGGAGTATCGGCCGAGGAGGTGCGGGCGGCCCTGCTGCTGCTGGCCCGCGCGGGGCGAGAGGACCTGCTTCAGCCAGGTGTGTTGGGCCAGTCCTGGGTGGGCTGCACGAGGGCCATGCGCGCGGCCTCGGCCGGAGCCGCGGCAGCGATCCTGGCATGCCAGGACGACGCCCCAGCAGCGCAGGGGCCGGCAGTTGAGAGAGGGGAGGGCGGAGCACCGAGGGACTCGGCGCGGGGCGGGAAACGCAAGAGCCTGCCCCCGCGAGTCTTCCCCCTGCTCCAGTTCATGCCAGGGGCTTTTGGGGCCGTGACTAAGGGTGGGGAGTGCCCCCCCACGCGGCCTGAGACTGTCCAGGGGGGCTTTGAGGGGGTAGATGGAGGTGAGCCCTGTGTCTTGTTGGCTGGGGGCGCCCCTGGGTCTGCGGGGGTGGTCCTATTGCCTGAAGGGGAGGTTCTGGGGGGGGGTCGAAGGTGGAGGGTCAGGTCCCTGTGGGTGATGCAGTAGACATGGATGGGGACAATGGGATGATGCCCCCATTGACTTGTCCACCAGTTCGAGGGCCAATACTCCTGCCCCGGTGGGGCGGGGAGCGGCTGTGACAGTGGAGAACAGGGGGGAACTGGTTTTGTCTGGGCCCCAGCTGGGGATGGGGGGGCTGCTCATGGGGCACATGCAGGGAGTTTTCTTGCCACCGGGCGGGGGTTTCAGGGGCTACTGCCCTCCCCGTCCCTCCCAATTTGGGGGGCCATGTCCTGGGAAGACAGGGCACGGGAGGAGAGGCTTCTGGCGCAGATTCAAGAGGCTAGGTGGGCAGAACAGATGATGTCCTGGGTGGGTGCTGTTTGGGGGCCTGAGGTTAAGGGCCCGCCCACCCCGACCTCTGAGGAGGATCGGGAGGCGGAATTGGAGGAAGAGATGAGGCAGGCAAAGGGCAGGAAGACACTAGTGGCAGGATCTAAAGGCAAGGTTCGGGGTGCAGGGACGGCCGGAACGGCTTTGAGGCCCGATGATGCCGAGGCCCACTCAGGCTGGAGCGACCTGAGGGGCGGGCGGGGAACCAGGCCGGCGGCTGTCGGCAGAGCTCGGGTCTGCCTGGCAGGGCGCAAGACAGCCTTGAGACGCCGGCCAGAAGCAGTAGGGCAGTCCGCGGCAGCTGTCCCTCCACCGCGGGCACGGGCTACGGCGTCGCGTGTGGCTGGTACGCCTGGTGTGCCTGTTGGATCGCAAAAAGGTGTGAAGAGGGCAGTGAAAGATGCGTTGTGTGCGCCTGGGGAGTTTGAGCCGGGGCTGGAATTGGATTATGGTGCGGAGAGTGATGAGCTTGAGGATGGGGAGGTGTGGGAGGACAGTGACGGCCCGAGGGGTGAGGTAGACAACAGAGACGTTGGTGTTTTGCAGGCCCCGAAGACGGTGAAAACCAAGGACAAGGTGGCAGCAGTCAAGGTGGCGACTCCGCGCGGACGATCCCGGGACTTGGCATCTACTGTCTCAGGTGAGGGTTCCTGGTGGGCTGCCTAGGATGGGGGGCCTAAGGAGGGTAGCAAGAAGGCTTGTCGGTCAGTGCGGGTGGGGGAGGGGTCAGTCAGGGAGTCAAGGTGGCCAACGGGCGATCCACCTGAGGATGGTGAGGCGGTGGATGGTAAGTCTGTGGCTACGGCCGGGGTGCAGACGGACAAGGGGGACGGTAAAGAAGAGAAGGGTGACAGGAAACTGCCGAAGAAGTTGCCCTACATGGGCTTGGCGATGTCCTTGGGGTTGCATTTGTCAGAGAAGGTCATGTCCAAGATTTGGAAGCACGAGTATGTGGACGTTTTTAAGCTTTTACACAGAGAGGTGCAGGTGAAGGAAGGTTCAAAGGAGGAAGAGTGGGAGCTAACTAGGAGGCCCCAGGTCCCGATTATGATGGAGAACTGGACGTCGGCGTTTCTCATTTATGCCAGCATATATTGTGAGAAATATTTGGATCGGGCAATTGCGCTATTGAAATATATGGATATTATCTGTAAGGCGCAGATGCAGTTTGGGGGTTTTGCGTGGTTAAGCTACGACGAGGAGTTCAGGGCCAGGGTTAGTGCGAATCCAGAGAAGAATTGGGGGAGGTGGATCAGGAGCTCTGGATGCAGTGGATGGCGTCCACGCACTGTGCTGCCTCTACCCACACGGCTAGCGGCTTGCCCGTGCCGTATCGGTCTTTTCCTTCGCGTCCCGCCCGCGGCGGGGCAGGGGGAAGTGCGTTTCCCAGCACCATCACTTCTGGCCAATCCGGCAAACAGGGAGGCTACACCACGGGGGCTTGTTGGAGCTACAACAGGGGGCACTGTTCGCGGTACCCCTGTCGATTCAAGCATAAGTGCTCTAAGTTTGGAGGGAAGCATGCCCTTACGCAGTGCTTATCGCTGGTCACCCCCTCTGAGCAATGGTGGAACACCAGGGGCAGGGGCCAGCCTGGACCAAAAGGGCACTTACACCAGTTAGGGTGGAGGCGATGGCCCCTTGGCTTTTGTGTTACCCGGACAGGGCCGCGGCCCTGCGGCTGTTTTGGGGTTTCACAGAGGGCTTTAGGTTAGGCTACCAGGGTCCCAGGGTGCGCAGGTGGGCCGACAATTTGAAATCTGCGAAGGAACTACCTGACGTGGTGGCAGACAAACTGAGGAAGGAAGTGGTTGAGGGGAGAGTGGCAGGCCCGTTTACTGACTGGCCTCTGGATGATCTGATCGTTTCTCCGTGGGGTTGATGCCCAAGAAGGAGGAGGGGGAGTTTCGTATGATTCATCATCTCTCGTGGCCCAAAAGGCAGTCAGTGAACGATTTCATCGCGGAGGAAGATTCACTGGTGCTTTACACGTTGGTGGATGATGCGATCCGTCTGGTGAGAGCGTGCGGTGCGGGGGCTGAATTGGCAAAATGTGACATCAAGTCGGCCTTCCGGCTGCTGCCAATTCATCCGGCGGATTTCTAACTCTTGGGCAAGCAGTTTGGGGGGGCCATCTACTTGGACAAAGTGTTGCCCATGGGATGTGCCATCTCCTGTGCCCTGTTTGAGCTCTTCAGTACGATCCTGCAGTGGGCTGTTGTGTGTTTTAGTGGGTGCCGTGAGGTCACGTACTATTTGGATGACTTCCTCTTCGTAGGCCAGGCAGGCTCTGGGGATTGCGGCAGGGCCCTGTCGCGGTTTCAGGAGCTCACCTTCCATTTTGGTGTCCCGTTGGCGCCTGAGAAGACGGCGGGTCCCAGCTGCTGTCTGATGTTTCTGGGGATTGAGCAGGCCCGCCTCCCCTCCGCCAAAGTGTCCGAGATCTTGGCATGTCTGGAATGGGCAATCGGGGAGAAGAGGATCGCGTTGAGGGCAGTGCAGAAGGTGTTGGGTTTCTTGAACTTTGCGTGCCGGGTGGTCAGGGCAGGGCGGACGTTCTGCAGGCGGCTCGGCATGGCCATGTCGGGGCAGTTCTTCCACACCACAGAGTCAGGATTTCCATGGGAGTGCGGGCTGACTTGAGGACATGGCTGAAGTTCTTGAAGGACTTCAACGGGGTGTCACTGGACTTTCAGGACGACAGGGCGGTATGTCAAATTTTCTCTGATGCAGCTGGGTCAGCGGGGTTTAGCATCTTCTGGGATGGGCCGTGTTGTGCTGAAAGTTGGCCTGCTCACTGGATGAATCAAGGGAGAAGCATTGCTATTCTGGAGTTCTTTCCTTTGCTGGTGGCGCTGGTGATGTGGGGGCAGGAGTTCCGGAACAGGTCTGTGCTGTTCCACGTTGACAACATGACGGTGGTGGAGATGGTGAACCGCCAGAGGGCCTGGGATCTGAGAGTGCTGCGTTTGCTGCGGAGATTCATGTTGGGTTGCCTGCAGTTGAATGTGGTGTTCAGGGCCAAGCCTGTCCCTGGGGCGAATAATGACATTGCGGATGCTTTGTCTCGTTCGCAGTGGCAGCGGTTCCGGGAGCTTGCACCTGGAGCGGATCAGTACAAGACCGAGCTGCCGGACGGCATCTGGGTTTTGGGGGAGTGAGGATGATTGGCCTGGTGGAGCGTTCGGTTGCTGACACCACGAGGAGGACGTATCGGCTAGCTTGGTCTGAGTTTGGTGCTTTCATGAATCGTGTCTGGAGGATCAGACTGTGGTTGAGCAGGATGTTCGGCGATTTGTGTTGAAGTGCATTGATAAGGGTTTGACTGCAGCTACGATTTCTGGAAAACTGGCAGGAATATCCTTTTATTGTTCTTTGTTTCTGGGGTTTGATCCCACAAAAGATGTTGTTTTGAGCAGGATGATCAAAGGTTGGGGCAGGGAGCGCGGGGCTGGAGGGGGGGAAGTTGCGGGAGGCGAGTACGTTTGAGTTGTTGGTTCGGCTGGTTGGGGTGTTGCCGGTGTGTTGCTATAATCCTTTTGAAGCCAGGATTTTTCGGCTGTGCATGGTGTGGATGTTTTTTGGGGCTTTTCGGGTGTCTGAGTTGCTGGGTTCGAGGGCAAGTGCTGGCAGGCAGTATGAGGAGATACGTGTGGATGGCAGGCGCTTGGGGATCTGGCTTGGACGCTCTAAGACTGATCAGTTGGGGAGGGCAAAGTGGGTTTGGCTGTGTGAAGCTGGTGGGGGAGGGGTGAGTCCGGTGGCGGAGTGGAGATTGTTTGTGGGGGCCTCGCCTGTGTTGAGTGGGGAGATTTTCCGGTATGAGTCTGGAGCTCGAGTGTCGGCCGGCCAGTTGTTGGTGCTGTTGCGCATGGCTTTGCGACGTCTGGGGCTGGAGCCTTCTGGTTTTGGGACACACTCCTTTAGGATAGGGGCCGCGACAGCTGCGGTCCAGTTGGGGTGGTCCTGGGATAGGATCAGACAGATTGGGAGATGGAGGTCATCTTTGTTGTGAGAGGTATGTGCGGGAGTGAACTGGGGGTACAGTGGGGCGGACTGCGGATGGGGCTGTGGTTTGTTGATTTGTTTTAACATACCTTTCTCTCGTAGGTTGCGTGGGCGGACCGGGGAACAAGACTGTGACATGGATTGTGGGGCACTCCTTTGTGCACTGGGCGTCCAAGTACGCAGAACAGCAGGTGTACGGCCGTAACCTGGGACTGAAAGGACACTTACACGAGGTGCAATGGTGGGGAAAAAGTGGTATGCGATGGGGGGCACTATTGCCTTGGCTCGCTAAGATGGTCCGCAGAGAGGATGCCCGGACCTGTTCATTGTGCATTTGGGGGAAAACGATCTGGTGCAGCTGTCAGGTTTGGCGCTTTTACAGCTCATGCAGAGGGACCTGGAGGTATTGAAATCAAGGCTTGCAGGGACCTGCATTGCCTGGACTGAATTGGTGCCTAGGAAAGTCTGGAGAGGTGCCTAGGAAAGTCTGGAGAGGGGCCATGAAAGATGGGGCGATTGAGAAAGCATGAAGGAAGCTCAATAGGGCAATGAGACTTTTTTGCGGTGACAAAGACATTAAAGTGATCTCACATGCGGGCATTCGACTGGAGGAGCCTTTGCTTTTCAGGGACGACGGTGTGCACCTGTCTCGTATTGGGAACGCTTATTATATGATGGAGATGAGGGATGTGGTGAGCAAGTTGTGGAACGAGGCGATTTGGTGTTGCAGGGAGTGAAGTATGGAACGGGATGTGTGACCCTTAGGATGCGGGGGGTGGGGCAGGGAACCGCCCTACAGGGGGTTCCCTGGTTGGCGGTACTTTGAAGGGAGAGGGGGGTCAAGATCAGCACACCCATCCCTTGGGGGGGGGAATTTTGAATGGCAGCTAGAGGCATGACTGGAAGGTCACGAGGATCGGGTAGGATGACAGGTGATTGGATGATGAATGAGGTACGGTTTGGGGTATGCAGGGGCCTGGTATGAGGTAGAATGGCTGAAGCGTGTGTGAAGTGAAGTGTTGTGTGGGGGTTCAAAGTTATTACTGTTATTGTTTACTGTTATGTAAGATTACGCAGCCTGGTCTAAAAATGGCCTTTTACACTGACACTGCGTGGTCTATTTATTGCGCGATGCCGGGCCCCGGGGGAAGCACAGTCGCAGACTAGTCTTACCCCGTTGTCTTTTGCGCAGGGATAGGCTAGTTAGGGGAAGGGGAGGAGTTAGGAGGGGGGCTATAAGGCACAGGGGAGGAAGGGAACTTCCTCTTCCTGTTGCCTTGCATCATCGGGAGGGTTTAGCGAAGGCCACCCACCCGCCCTGCATTTAGGGGTGTAGTTTTGGGTTGGTTAGGGTTGCCAGTTTAGGCTAGAGCTGTGTTTAGGCGGTACTTTGAAGGAAGAGGGGGGTCAAGAGCGGGCACACCCATCCCTTGGGGGGGGGGGGAGTTTTAAATGGCAGCTAGAGGCATGACTGGAAGGTCACGAGGATCCGGTAGGATGGCAGGTGATTGGATGATGAATGAGGTACGGTTTGGGGTATACAGGGACCTGGTATGAGGTAGAACGGCTGAAGCGTGTGTGAAGTGAAGTGTTGTGTGGGGGTTCGAAGTTATTACTGTTATTGTTTACTGTTATGTAAGATTACGCAGCCTGGTCTAATAAATGGCCTTTTACACTGACATTGCGTGGTCTATTTATTGCGCGAATAACCTTTAATAAATATGATTCTTATTGGCAGAAATAAAGTGTACTACTTGCTTTAAATTACTGTACCTTGAAAATACAGTTTAATTAAAAAAGATTGTCTTAAAAAATAAAAATACTGTAGTACTTATGCTTGGTAATGCTCATGAACCGGAGAGAGTTAGAGAGAATCTCATGGGAGTATGGAGGGACAATTTTAGCTCCAGCTGGTGGGCTTACCAGTTAGTACCCCTTTACTTCCCCCTCAGGCTCGACAATGGCCTCTGGCCCATCTCAGAAGGGAAAGGCCTGAGACCAATCCTATATTGGAGAAGGTACGGGGCTACGTTATGTTATGTTATGTTATGTTGAAAGGTTTATAGAGCGCACAGCTGCCCCAGCGAAGAGGCGTCCCGGCGCTAATTCTAAGTGAAACAGCGGAACTGAGGGCGGAGAAAAGCCGAATAGGGGAAATTAATTTCCAGGATATAGATGAGTTTTGACAGCTTTCCTGAATTGTAGCATGTCCTTCAGCTCCCGTATCTGGGCAGGAAGGGAGTTCCATAACTTCGCTGCTAGAAAACTGAAGGAGCGACCACCTGCTCTGCTACGGTTGAACCGAGGAACTACCACCAAATTCTGCCCTGCCGAACGCAGAGAACGTGAAGGTGCATACAGGTTCAGAAGTGATCCCAACATTTTGGGAGTAGAGAGTCTGAGGATTTTGAAAGAGATGCACAAGGTTTTAAACTGTATCCTCTGAGCTACAGGAAGCCAATGAAGTTTCCGGATGGAGATAGAAGTAGGACTGAAACGTGGCAGGCCTATTAAGGCCCTAGCGGCCGAGTTTTGAATACGTTGGAGACGTGCAGTTTCCACCTTATTAGCGCCTAGAAGTAAGGAGCTGGCATAATCTAATCTGCACAACACCGTGGACTGAACAATTAGCTGTCTGGTACCTGGATCGAAAAATTTCAAGACTGGTTTTAGACTGCGTAAGATGCCAAAACAGGTGGCGGCAACCTTTTTCGTATGGACACAGAAGCTAAGCTCTGAGTCTAACCAGACTCCCAGGTTCTTCACTTCAGTCTTAGGTGTAGGGCTGCCCCCAAAGTAGATGGCCACCAGTGGTCTACCCAAAGACCTGCGTTTCTTCCCACCAGAAGTACTTGCATCTTGGCAGCATTTAATTGGAGACAGTTAGCTGTCATCCAGTTTGCTACGGCGGCCAGACCCGCATTGAATCTAATATGGTCCATGGTAGAACCTTCAGTTAGGGCGACCACTAGCTACTATCATACCATGAGGGATTGGAAGAGATTTTGTGTCTGCCTGACGCTGGTAAAATCCCTTGGATAAAGAACATTACAGAGACCTTAGGAAAGTAGGGCAATGGCTGGGTCTTTTAGTAAGACTTCCATCAAAGCCAGGTATGGCCAACACATAATGAGGTTAATGCAGCCACAACGCTCCTTTGGTCCTCTGTTCAACGCCTTCCTTTTGGTGATGGATGAGTTTAGGTTGGAGCGGTTCCTCGATGATCTTGAACCCACGGCTGCATGGAAGCTCTACCTCCAGTTTCGCTATGGTACCCTCCCCCTGCTTTTCTTCACTTCAGGTAGGGGTCAGCAACAGGAACAGAATTGAGAAGTTCACCACAGCTTGTGAAATAGAGGCTCTGACTGACTTTAATTGAACCAGTTATGCCATGTTAGGTAACTCTGTCTCCATATTGCACTGGTGACAAGGGTGGGTTACACTAATTTGTTGCATGTACCAGTGTTTTCGTGGCCTATGATTCATTTACCATTAAGGAGCTATATCTCATCTTGGGCAACTTAGTACAGTAAAGTGATGAGATGATGACATCTGAAATCCCTTCTCTGACATGCTAATGGTGTTTTAGGAAGAAATGATTTTGTTCCCTACTGGCCACAGGCACCACAGATGCATTACTAACAGAGGTCTGGATGATATAGCTCTTACTGTATGGGCATGTGAATGTCCTTCATTGTGTTCACTGCTTCTGTGGTCATGTGGCTTGCATTCCTCAATTTCAATTGCATGACACATTGATTCAACAATGATTCTCATCATATAACCAGATAAGTTATCTGGTCTAGAGTCTGCAGCAATATAGGCTGTACTTGTGTGTCACGCTATATTAAGCAGTTAATAGCACCTGGGTATGGAATGAAAGGGGGCAACTGAATCTGTGAGGACATCCCGTCAAGTCACTTAATGTGTATATCCTACTTCTCTTTGCCAAGAAGTTACAGGATATGCTATTTTACATAAGATTGCAAGGCTACCAAGGAATAGCTAATACAGACCTGCCAACTTGAACCAACATTTCACAGTGTGAGAAGGGGGTGGGACCTTGGAGGGGTGGGGCTTCGTGCCGAGAAGTACCTAAGACGCACTTTTGCCTACACTCTGCCCCCAAATCCCCTCCGTCAAAAAAAAATAATCTTGTTGAGGCTGGTGTCTATGTCCTGGGGTGTTTTCACACCCCTTAATGGACATCAGCAGTTCAAAGACTCAGAAAACTATCTGTAAAACTACTATTTACAGTGGTTTTCAGATTGTTTCCCATATAACCATGAGCTATCGGCTCCTCACTAAGGGGCAGATGTATCAAACGTTTTTTTTGTCGCAAACGCTGCGAATCGCAAAATAGCAGCGTTTGCGACAAAAAAACCCGGAAAATACGATGTATTATTGAAATCGCATTGCAAACTTAAAGAATCGCAAAATGTGCGATTCCTTAAGTTTGCGTCAGCATTTAAGGAATCGCAAATTGCGATTCCTTAAATGCTATGTATGAAGCATTCAGGTTTTGCTAATTTACACTAAGAAATCTCAAATTACCACCAACTTGTTGTTGGTGTTAATTTGCGAATTCTTTTACAAATGCACTTTTTTACATTTGTAAAGGTGCCATGTGGCGCTCATACATGCCCTTAGGGCATGTATGTGCGCCATATGCGCACACATGTAAATTTCAGGGGTGCAGCAGGGTGTCCTTAAGACACCCTTGCACCCTTGAAATTATTCTCAATTTGCGATTAGCAAATTCCGAATCGCAAATTGAGAATAATTTCCCATTTCTTCCTATGGGCCTCCTGCCCATAGAAATGAATGGGAAATTATTCCTTAATTGCGATTAGCAATTTTCTAATCGCAAGTAAGGAATTTTAAGAAACTGCTAAAATATAGCGAATTTTTACATACGTACCATTTTGGTATTCTCAAATAGCGATTCTCAAAAAAACGCTATTTGAGAATCACAAATAGGTATTTTGATACATCTGCCCCCAGGTGTCCATGTGATGGGGTGTGATATGGTGTGTCTCACTGTGGCACCATCGGAGTTGGCAAGTCTGCTAATGAATTTGTGTCCTGCATTGCTGCCAAGGCCGGCTTTAGCAAATGCGGTCGCAAAACAATAGTAAACGGCACTGAGTCTCGCTATTAGTAAGGGACGCCCCTTCCTAATAGCGAGATGAAGTGATGCCCTTTTACTAATAGATAGAGTTGCAAACACTATTTTGCGAGTCAGTGACTCGTTTGTACATGCCATTACCATTTTTTTCGATCGGAACTGGGACGATCTCCCTTTTGCGAGCGCAAAAAAAGGGTCGTACATCTGGCCCTTAACGATTTGTGGTACATTTGAGCTGTAATATAGTCCTTCATGCATTGCAGTGCAAACAATTTGTAGGAAGCAGAATTGTACAACAAACAACCAATTGCACAATGAGAAAGAGAAATATTTCTCTGGGCAGAGCCAAAGCCCACTTCCCATATAAAAGAATTAAAGAATTGTTAAAAATAGGTATGGCAGACAGGTGCACTGTCAAATCAGACCTAAAAACGAACTGAAGTGAATTAAAAATGTGAATGACGGCAACGTGTTACAGTGGCAGTGGGTCTCCTAGTAGGTTGTGCCAGCTGCAGTGGCTTGCCCCTAAGTATGTTGAGCCATGTCATGTATTATGTTTTATTTTACCTTTTAAGTACTGTTAAAAACCAATAGGTCTCACCTTTACTAGGTGAGCGCTGATGAACTGGCTTTGCCAATATGGTCCTACTATTAAATGTAATGGGATTGAATCTACAACACTGGAAGGAAGTCTTGCCAGGATGTGCCATGATTTAAGTCGAGCAATATCAGATATAAGCAGTTACTGAATAACTCACTCAGACATCTTGCAAACAATCAGTCATTTTGTTAGTTCGGTGATCTTTTTCAATCGAAACACTCGAACACCATCAGACTTTATAGGAGCAACATTGGCATGGTGACACATGCTATTGATAGCTTGAAAATCAAAGATGCAGCCATCCAGAATACGAAATGAGAATGATGTCACACTGGCAAAATGCAGTAAATGTATATGTCCAAATTAGTGAAAGGAAGGAGATGGTTAGTAACACAATATACTACAAGTTCACCTGAAAGAGATTAGTTTAGTGTTATCTGTACACGTGCCAAATGAAATCATCCAGTGATATTATAAAAAATGGAGACTTAGCTTTTACTTATTACAAGAAATCAGCTGCCCTTCGCAGTTGTACAAACTCAGCTGGGGCAAACCGTTATAAAATACCGACACTCTGTTAAACAAAGTACCCAAGACACATGTCTTGACAGCAGTGCAACCATGTTTAGAGGGCAACATTGAATTCCATAAAGTGCAAACACAAAGTGCTCGAGGCTGCAACAATCACAGGCGCCTTCTACCTTACTTTTATTGCAACATAACCTCTAAAACGGCAATAAAGACAAAAGTCGAACTTGCTGTAAATTAAACGCTTAATATTATGAATGTATGTCCTTTTGAGTTTTGAGATCCCCTTTCTTAACCGTCCACTCCCAATAAAGCAAACTTTCACTCATTTTTTTAGGCCATAAGAGCAAAGAAATTGGATTATTGCGAGTTAACATGCTCCTGAATACTGGCCTGTATAGTGCGAGTGGATGTGGAAGCCTGCTCATGAGAATCGCTGACTTTCGGGTGTGATTCCCCAGAACACTTAAAGCTGCCCTTAATTAAACAAAATCATAGTGCCCACACCGCCATTCGCTCCCGCCCGCTTGTACAATACACAATTACAATTCCCACCCAAAAGAAACTCTGGAGACATATTTGTGGGAAAGAACTGCTGCAGGTTTATTTCATACATCACAGGTATGACGTTTATTGTGGGTCATCTTACGGGCGAACCAAAGCAGGCAGCCCCTCGCTGTCCTGCATGCCTAAGGAGCCATCTTGCACGGCGAGTCGATGCTCTGACGGTGCAGCACATTACCATCTTTGTTATACTCCCGCCCCCCCCTGTCAGGGCGGAGCGGTGTGGCACACCCCCGATCGGTTCAGGACCCCCGACCGCCCGAAGGACTAACTGGGCATGACCAGGTTGCACAGGCAACCTGTGCAACCAGGTCATGCCCAGGGACGAGGCCGGGGGGAGGCAAGACGGTAGCACATACCTTGCTAACAACGACGACGGACGACACACGACGACACCGGAACAGCGCTGAGCCGCGGGTGACACAGGGAAGGAGAGAGGCCGAGCTACGGCCGCCGAGGTATAAGTAGCGGGGTTGCCCCTCCCACAGGTAAGCCCTCCCCCTGGCCGGTGAGAGGTGGACGCAGGAAGGGGCGCCCCATAGGTTGGCTGTAGCTAGCCGGGTGGGACTAAAGCGCTGCCCCGCCCATGTTCCCCTGCAGGTCACACGGTCAGCGACAGAGACGGTAGTAAAAAATAAAAAAGAGAAAAAAGGTGCTCGCTCATTTCTCTGCTATCACTTTCTTTCACGCAGGCACACACACAAAATATAGATCGCGTTTGGGAGAGGGAGGAGGAGGAGAACACGGAGTGAATAAAGTACATTTTCCGGTGTTGGTTCAACATTCTCTGATTCTGAGCACAACCTTGCATGAAATATAAAACAGTCAAGCACAAGTTAAGACTAAAAAAGGTTTGTATTCGTATAACAAGGTGAGAAGGATGTGACATAACAGCTAGAGCAGCCGACTTTGAAGTTGGGGAACTAGGTCTGAGTCTCAGTGGGAGGCTCAACATCCTTTGATTATGGGCAAATCAATCTGTCCATGAATAAAAAAATAATGAATGTGTCTGTCAGTAATGAAGATGGTGCTCATAAGAAGCGCTCGGATACCTTCAGATCGAGTTCACACTACATACAAGCAACACCCCATGACAGTGTGAGAGGAATGGCAATTAGCCACATAATCAAATAATAAAAATTAATTACCAATTATAATTTAATTAATTAGGGAGAAAGCAACAGTGAGAGGAGGGTGTTTGGGGGAACAAAAGAAGCAAGAATGCGGAGAAGTTGACGGAGTTGCAGGGTGGGGGAGTAAGAGAGGGCAACACAAAGTACCTCAATCACGTTGGGAGCAGCGGATGGGCACAGGTTACTTTGAATCAGTCTGTGCTTGGTCCCTGCTCCACAGCAAGTATCGGAAGTGACGTTTCGGCTGCACTGGGCAACGACCTTGCTTGCAAAGAAGAATGATGCTGAAGCAGACAAATGGTAAGGCAGGCTCTGTACCCTTTTTGGACACAAGAGCATCTTGCAAGCAAGACAAATGCCGTAGCGCATGCTCATGCAGGCTTGGCCCTAAAAATATCGTCTGATACCTAAAAAATGTGGAAATTTGTGAAAAACTACAGTTGAATCCAAAGTTTAAGAACAAAATAGGAGTCAGGAAATGTAAGAATTGTAGTATGCGCCCATGTGGCCATTCCTGCCAATATATCAATGTAAAAGTATTTTTGAATATCTTAGATCAAGAATTGCTATTCTACTGAATTTAAAAAACATTGCAAATTCAGTATGTCAAATATTTGTGTTGTTTACATGTGTTATTTAATAGTATGGTAAGCTCACCAGTTTTGTTATCACTGCAGCAAAAACAGAGTTGTTAGGGAGAATGCCCAGCAAATGTACTGTGAATGAAAAATGCGTGCTAATCTTTTTGCGGAGTTCCAGCTTAATTCTCTCACAACTGGTGGAGGTGGACGTGTCTGTTAGTATGGTTTGTCCATTAATGCATTTTTAAATGGAAAAATATTCTATAAAAGAGATTTTTGCAAAGACAGAAGTCTTGTGGAAGTTTAACTGCTGACCCTAACAAAAACTCAACATTTTAAAAAAAAAAACTATATGGTGGTAAATGCCTGCTGGATATGCGCACCCAGAGCCACCGCCAGAAGGACAATCACTGATAAAATGAATCCATGCGTCTGGCTTCGAACAGAAACAGACGCAAAGTCAAACCCAGCGTAGTGACGCTCAGTCGCCTCGACAGCAACGTGGACACGCGGCAGCAGAACAATTACACGAGCCTCGTCAGCCGCAGCGCGTGCCATTGGGAATCAATTTCTAAAGGCTGCATCTTTCACGGCGTACAAGATACGGCGCTGACAAATAAAGCTGTTTGCCAAAGAAAATGTAGGAGTGAGACTGACAAGCAGGAAAAAAGTGCCCGCGGAGGAGAGCTGCGAGTGCTGTTCCACTCCGGAGAAACCGCTCGGTGTCAGCAGCGAATGTGAAATCAGCCGCATGTTTTTCACACATGCATTAGCTAGGCCCATCGTCACCACGCACAACCAGCTCGCAAGTGGGTT
Source organism: Lissotriton vulgaris (assembly GCF_964263255.1). Taxonomy (NCBI): domain Eukaryota; kingdom Metazoa; phylum Chordata; class Amphibia; order Caudata; family Salamandridae; genus Lissotriton; species Lissotriton vulgaris. The sequence continues at coordinate 513,190,351 of NC_141689.1, forward strand.
GGTGATTATACATATAATGGGCAAGAAGGGGGATTCGCGGGGGGAGCCTTTATGGGAGACATGGATGCCAGGGACGCGGGTTCCATTGGGCAGCAGGTGCATTGGCACCGGGGCCGGCAGCCTGAAGGGCCCACTCAACTCTGATTATTGCTGCATTTGATCATTCAAACTGCAGCCAAGTGACGCTGGGTTGGGGACAAATATGTTAAGGGCACAGTGTTTTTATTAGTTTGTTTCGTGCATTAAGGACCGGAGCCTTCGGTTTTTGTAAAGTTACTCTTTTCTTGGCATTCACAATATCACAGATTGATATAGGAACACCAAAACGTAAGTTGGTGGTAAAAATGTTACCTGTGAAAAACCCACAGGTTATTGTTACACTCAAAGGTGCGTCGACTTTGCTTTTTCATCTAATCTTCTCCACTAGGAGCATATTTTGCTATGCTTGTATTTTTCACAAGGAATGAGAACCCGCAGGCCAACCTTTTTTGCGCACAATTTAATCTTACAATTTTCGTGGGAAAACCCGCACCTCTGATATTTTCCTGTGCACATTTCGCTTTTGAAATTCATCCAGGAGCAGTGCTTGCAAAACAGTGAAAAAGTGTTAAAATTGGTGTGCAAAACACGCATACCTAGAATTATCCCTACTTTGAAGATAAGTAACAAAAGCCCCACACCTGGTAGGAACTGCAGCCCATGCGATTAGCAGATACTGGGTGAGATATTTCCAAACTAGTTAACAATCAACCTCCATTGAGGGGCTTAGTATTGATGAACACTTTGGGTGGTCACTACTTTCGAAACGGCCCCCAAAGTCCCCTTCTAAGTTCACCCATGTTCCCACTTCCAGTCCTACACGTCCAAGGGTGGAACATGCACCGCAAACGTAGGTTTTCCAAAGTGAGAAGTGGAAATTGTGCTTGTAAAATTGTACATGTTAATTACGACGGGTGGAACAAGAACGTTGTCCAAAATGAAAACGTGTGTACCTAAAACACTAATTGAAATAGAGAAACTATTAAAACAAACGTTAAAATGTAATTGTCAAAGTAAAATGAGCTTGAAGGATAATTTAAACCCCACGCCTTCAAGGGCATATTCAGTTTTCCGCATTCAAAATCAGAAGGACGTAAAAGAATGGAGTGCAATGTTTTGTTTTGGCCCAGTACAGTTCAGAATATTTGGTGGAACTAAAAAAGGCTCTGAAAGAATCAGCAGGGCCTGCGGCTGTGGCCCACAACACCGTTTAGAAACCAGACAGAGGGCAAGATCTTCAGACTCTGTTGCCACAGACCATGTTGTTTGATTAACAGAAGTGCCCGCCTGCAATGAAGGATGGCACCTTTAGCCAGGGCTTGAAGTGGGATGAAAACACTGGGGGGTCTCTCAAAGGTAGATTGCCGTTGTAATTAAGGGTGTGGTTTAAAAACATAAGCTAAAAGTCTGTGTTTAGCATAGTGTGCCGCCCGACTGGTATGTTGCTGCTTCTGTCAGTGCATCCAGATAGTTGATGCAACAAGTAACATTATACCTACAACAAACCAGGACTATTGGCTTTGTCAGTGGTTGTTAGTTGTATGCGATAAAAAAAAAAGCAACAGGAATGGCTGCGTTGTATATAATATTGAAAGTGCTTCAGTTCTAAAATGATGAGTCTTTGAAAGAACTATGATGAGTCTCTTTGAAGTTACACCAGATAGTAGAGGGTGGTACTGCTGCAGAGTTAAGATTTTTTTCCACAGAGGATGAGGGCAAAAATGCAGAGCCCAATAGGGACCCATCTCAGCTCCTGCTTTTTAGAACTGCTGGTGCTCAGCACCGGCAGGACCCGGCCCACTTAAAGCCCTGCCTTTAGCATTGGAGCAGTCACTCGCTGTTCTAAATGCACATTACGCAGGGTAGCCAGCCAGCATTCTGTAGAATATCTCCGTGGAGCGATTTCTATCAAATAATAACCCGCGAACCGCCATAAAGTCATCATTTTCACCAGGATTTTCATTTTTTTCCGAGTAAAGACAACACTTACTTGAGAGAATCATTATATTTATTGGTTATGGTGTAGTATGGTATATAATGTTATGCCACGCCATATGTTATGTGGTAATGCTACGTTGTGCGGTATGTTACGCTTGTGGCATTTGTATAGGGCACGGTCTGTCATTGGTATGGTATGGCAGAAGGCGAAATCTTTGGAATTACCGAGATATTTGCTGTTCTGAAAGGCTGGTATGGTTAAGAGTGAGCCTGGCCCACGTCAGACTATGCCCTACAATGCATATGGGCCTTAGTTGGAGACGGAGTGAGATTGTCAATTTTCAGCCAATTATACAGGGAGTACACCGTTCTGCATACAACTTACAACCAAGAGGTATCATTTGCCATCTATGCACTAACATACACTGAGGCATGAGGCACTGTCTGAATGCGGGGCGAGAATGATAAACAAACTGTCCATCATTGCCCCATGCTTCACTGGTCTAATACTGGTGCGCTAAAGCACCACTGCCCTAAAACGGGAAGGGTTAGTTGGAGAATCGGATGGTATAAAAGGAAGATACATCTTTTTTTTTAACCGGGACTGGAAAGTGGGAGACTGACTGTAGACATTATGGGGCATATGTACAAGCCCCTAACGCCACCGGAGCATCACTTTTTTTACGCTCCGGTAGCGTAGCACCATTTTCCATATTTACAAGGTGGCGCTAAGCCACTTAGCATGGCTTAACACCACCTTGTAAATATGCCATCTTCCGCTGCAGTCCTATGCGGCAAAGGGGCATGCAATGGGTGTTGCTGTGGGTGTTCCACCGCAACACCCATTGCTTTTTGATGCTGCAACACCCATTTCTTTTTGATGCTGCCCCAAATTTACAAGGATGAGGCAGCGCCAAAAACTAACACCACGGACAACCAGGTGTTAGAATGCAGAAATTATGAGAAGTTATTAATTTCTCTTTGTTTTTTGTCTCTTTCAATGTGTACTGCATTCTGAAACACACATAGAAAGAGCAAATCGCAATTTAGTGATTGTTTATGTGCAAGAAGATTTCCCTTCCTGCACATAATGAATCTTCCCTGCAGTGCAGGCACCCTTGCAACATGGCGGCAGAGTGCCTGCACTGGCGCTGAGCAGCTTTTTTTGCTTCAGTGCTAAGGGAAACACAGGGGTGCACTGTATTCTTGTCAATACGGCGCATCCCTGTGATCTAAAAATGTCAGAGCGTGACCCTGCCAAATTTAGCGTGACTCCACACTCCAACATTTTTTTGTAAATATAGCCCCTAGGTGAGAGAAAATGTAGCTCTGATAACTTACTAGAGAATGCCTGTCCTCCACGAATCAATTATAGTGCCAGAGATCTGCAGTGGCGGCTGGTGGAATTTGAAACTGGTGAGGCGTATGCAGAACGAATCAACACATGCGAGTCAGCACAGAGAGCGAGCCCGATGGCAATACTGGGAGTTCAGGGGGGGGGAGTTCTTCCCCCCGTGAAGACATTTTTTTAAAATTGGCATCTTTTTGGTGCGATTATCAGCACTATTTCCGGGATAAATGGACTCAAAATTCAGTTCTTCCAGGCATTCACTAAAGACAACTCATACATTATTTCAGAGAATTTAAGGGTTGCCAAGCAAGTCTGACTTCTGAAGAGGGCTAGGGTACTAAGCAAGACTGCTTTGGCTCTAACCTTTCCAATAGAAAACACTAGTTAGTGATGTGAACAAGTTTAATGGACAAACCTGGGGTCTAGGGAAAGTACCTCTCCTGAGAAATACATTTTAAAAAGATTGGCAAATGGTGCCTTTTAAGGCAAATGAATGCAGCAATAAAGCAAGGCTTTTTAAGCAGTGGGAACGTATATTCTTGAAATATTAAACACATTAAAAACTGCCCCGTATCTTCTTGTATTAATTTGTTCAACAGTTACTGTAATATGTAAATTAGTCTGCATGACAACTTTAGCCCTTTAAAATGCATGCTTGCCCCGTGTCTTGCACTGCATGCAGCATTAATTTTGGAATAATGTGCCCTAACCAGACTTCAGGAAGCACCCACAGCTGCTGGCTGTAACCAACCAGTCATATAGAAATATGTGCAGACAGGTCTTTAAGTGAGATGAAAAAAGTGGGTGCTCCCTATAAAGGAACATGCCAAATACATTTCTGTGATTCCCATAGTCTGCCATCAGACCAGTATTTTGGTTTCTCTCTGAGATGTAATTTTATCCCGATAAATGGCACAGCAACTGACATACGTCTAAAGCCTGTCAGTATGATTGGCTTTGTCAGTGGGTGTTAGCGGTTTATGTTAGCGGTTTAAGATGAATGAGTAACAACAATGATTTATTATAAATAATTAACATTGAAAATGTAGAAATTCTAAAATTCTGAAATATTGAGTCTGTGAAGTACGTAGCATTGAGGCCTCTGGAAGGAGTTTTAGCCTTCAATTATGTGTGCTTTATGTTACATATGTATCCTCTTTTTCTCTGCATATCTTGCCCGTCTGCACATCTTCAACCCCCTCTCTTTCCTCTTCAGCATCCTCATTTCACTCTTCCCCGAATGCCCTTCCTCACATCTCTGTCACTTCACCGCCCCCAACATGCACTGCACTCCCTCAAATATAAGCACTTTAATTTATCTTACTTTTCCTTGCAAATATTTTGACATCAGTGTACCTCCATCACACACATTTACACAGAATTTCAGTTGCAAATGGAATACACAAATATTGTTCTGTGTGCTCTGCAGAGAGGCCAACCCACTGACAGGCACTTTGTTTGGCTTTAGCGTTCGCGCCTGCGTGCTCAATCAAAGCCTCTCATAAACATCAGCAAAAACAATAGTTGATGGACAGAATGCAGAACAATGTCATACATTCACCCCAGTACAGAGATTTGGGCCTAAATCCATCGTTTTTTTGCACTCCACACACCCCAGTTCAGACATGGCCATATGCAAATCAGCCTTGACCCTGTGCCTCATAGGAACAGTCCAGCCCGAACTGCCAAGACATGTTTTTCCTGGACCGGAATCAAGCATCCTAGGACCGGTTTCTGGCTATCACCCGTTATCAGCCAGGATAGCTTGACTCCAGTGGTGTGGAGAGCACGGGACTCACGTCTGAGCATACCCGTCCCACTCGGGTTGACAAATGCAAAAACAATAGTTGATGGACAGAATGCAGAACAATGTCATACATTCACCCCAGTACAGAGATCTGGGCCTAAATCCATCGTTTTTTTGCACTCCACACCACCCCAGTTCAGGCATGGCCATATGTAAATCAGCCTTGACCCTGTGCCTTATGGGAACAGTCCAGCCCAAACTGCCAAGCCATGTCTTTCCTGGACCGGAATCAAGCATCCTAGGACCTGGCATGGCTCAAGCCTCAAAGAATGCACAGGAAAAAATACAGATAAACAACATTATGAAATAGCTAACTCGTGGGGAATGCAAGATCAAGTAAACACGTAAAATATGAGGAACTAAATCGCTGAAATGCATTCCCTCAACGTTTTTAACATTCGTTGTTTGTCAGCAGCGGCGGACGCCAGACGGTACAGAGAAGGGGAATGCAGCGCTAGAAGATGACCAGAGGGAGCGTGCAGGGAGATAGCATACATGGGGGGCTGCAGGATTAGAAAATGCACAAAGGAGGGTGAAGGGAGAGAGGATACATGGAGAGGGGGTCCAGGTTTAGAGAATGCACAAAGGAGGTTGCAGGGAGAGAGGATACATGAAGAGGGGGTCCAGGTTTAGAGAATGCACAAAGGAGGTTGCAGGGAGAGAGGATAAATGAAGAGGGGGTCCAGGTTTAGAGAATGCACAAAGGAGGTTGCAGGGAGAGAGGATACACAGAGAGGGGGGGGCAGGGTTAGACAATGCACAGGATGCACAGAAGGAGGGTGCAAGGAGAGAGGATACACAGAGAGGAATGTCCAGACTCCAGTTAACGATGGAAGTGCTGGACTGGCATGGCAACTCAGACAATCAACGGGCACACGAACAGCAGGCAACGCCCTATGCAAATTAATGTAACACAATGAAACATAAAGAACATAACCACAGGGATATAGAGAGTTTTCGAAAATCCATAGGCCTGTGGCACAGTAAGGCACTGTCAGAAGACATTTGATACAGTTTACTGTTGTACATTGGCTAAAACAGTGTACTTCTCCACGCAAGCTAATGCACAGAGGCCTGTTGTAAGTGGGGAAGGGGGTAGAGAGTTCAGTCAGACAGGGATGGTTCTAGGATTTTGGGGCCCCTGGACAGAAACGCAATGTGCGAGGCCCTTCTAATTTGCATACAACCTTACACATTCAGGGCTGTTTGCATCTCAGTAGATTACCCTAGACCTGAAGATTTTTTGTACAGACCCCTCCTGGGCCGGAGCCCCTCCCTCTCATCCACTTACAAGCACATCTTAGCATCTCATAATGGGCTTGAATGCGTGAGAGTTGCTTTTCAACAGAAAGGTTTAAAACTGCTGCAGGACAAAGGACGTACTATGGTGCCTCTGAATGGGTAGCAGGGCAGGATGCATGATTGCAGGACAAACCAACTGTGCCAATAGGAGGCCCCCACTCTGCTCGGTATAGCCTCACTATACCATGATTGTGAAGCCCAGGGAAGGGACACCTCCCATGGGTCCAATTGCAAGGTGCTACCTTTCTCTCAAATTAGATGAGCAGGTGTCAAGAGAGGGCCAGTGTGCCCTGGCGTGTCTGTGACACACTGGTGTGGGGCCTTGTGTTCATGGGCTGAGAGCGGGGCCCCGGTCAGCTGCCCTCACTGCCCATGCCTAGCGCCGGCCCTGTGGTCAGGGTGCTGTGAAACCCTGCCCAGGCTGCTGAACCTAAATGGAGCACTTGGTGCCGGCGAATTTATGTAAGTGAAAGCAAGACTTGTAGTAAAAGATCTCAGGGATTCTTAGAACAGTCCAGTCGGTTTTATGTCAGAAAATCTTTATCAAAACATTTGCCTACCAAAAATATTGTGTCCTAAATATTGTTCACAAACATCATTCTGCTGGGTGTAGATTTTCTACTATCAACTCCACTGGGGTGATATTTTTGTGAACAATATTTTGGCAAGACAATATTTTGATTCCTGCTCGGAGGTAACACTGAGATAATTTTCATAGTGGGTGGAGCCCATATCCATTTCCTTGCCCGAGGGAGGAAGCCAGAACAATCCTATAGGCAACCTTACTTTTTATGCAGAAAGAAAATATTTTTCTGTCTCTTTGAGCCTTTCTTTAACTACAGCAACTTATAGGAGTGACACTCGGAAATACATTTCAAAATGGAAAAAATACTGATATTCTTCTTGCTTGTGGTGAAACAGCACCTCCTTTCAGCAATAGTACAGCATTTGAAATGACACATCTTAGCTTAAAAAGCAAAAAAATAAAGCATGGGCAAAGCCAAATGTTCTGGCCTTAGAGTGTTAATAGTGTTTGTGCATGACCTACTTGCATTAGTTTGCTCATTAAAGGTAGATCTTTTGACTGTGGCAAAGCCTTTTTCTTATGAAAATATAGTTGAAGAAAAACAATTAATAAAATACAGTTTGAGAAAATAACTGGGTAAAAATAGAAAATAAACATGTATGGAAAGTCGGTAGAAAAGAAAGAGTTGAAAGAACAATGGGGAAGTGAAGAAAAACGCACACTCAAGTTCTAACTAAAACATTAGAAAAAGGCTGGTAGAGTGAAAAAAATAAAACAAGAGTCAATAGGTCTCGCCTATACAAGAGCTATTGGCTTTGGCAGTGTTGTTTTGACATGTTGTATACCAGTGTGGCTGCTGTTCAGTATGGATAAAAGTTAATGGCGTGGAGTGTCCTAGAGTGGAGAAGGGGGAGTAGCGTGTCGTAGAGTTGAGTAGAGGGGAGTAGAGTTCAGTGATTCAATGGCAGAGAGAGTCGTAAAGTGTAGTGTCAGAGTGCAGTGTCGAAGAGTTGAGTGGTATTGAGTGGAGTGGCATAGATTTCAGTGGTGTAGTGCGGTGTAGAGTGAAGTGGGGTGGAATAGGGTGGAGTAGGTTGGAGTGCATTGAGATAGTGGGGTGAATTGGATTGGATTAGATTGGGGTGAATTGGATTGGGGTAGAGTGGAATTGATTGAGAGAAGTGGGGTGGATTGTAGTAGGTGGACTGGATGTGGTGGATTTAAGTGGAGTGGATTGAAATGGGGTGAAATGGACTGGAGTGGGATGGATTGGATTAGAGTAGAGTTGTTTGGAGTGGGGTGACGAGAATTAGAGTGGAGCGAAGGGATGGATTGCACTGGATGATGGTGGATTGGACTGGAGTGGGGTGAGATAGATTGGATTGGAGTGGGGTTGGGTGGATTGAACTCCAGTGGAGAAGATTAGATTGGAGTTGGGTGAATTGCAGTATGGTGGGCTGGATGAATTAGATTGAGTGGGGTGGAGTGAACTGGGGTGGGATGGACTGGGGTAGAGTGAGTGAGGTGGATTGGAGTAGAGTGGGTTGGATTGGAGTGCAGTGGAGTGTGGTGGATTGGATTTGGGTGGACTGAAATGGAGTGGGGTGGAATGGATAGGGGTGCTGTGGGGTGGACTGTAGTGGAGTAGATTGGAGTGGGATAGAGTGGAGTGATGTGAATTGGATTCACAAGGGGTGGATTGCTATGGAGTAGACTGGATTGCAGTGGGGTGGATTGGATTGGAGTGATGTGCATTTGATTGGGGTGGGGTGAACTGGATTGGGTTCAGGTGGATAGGATTGAGGTGGGTTGGATTGTGATGGGGTGGATTGGAGTGGGGTGGGGTGAAATGGAGTGGGGTAGATTGTATTTGGCTGGATTGGATTGTGGTGGACTGGATTGGAGTGGGTGAATTGAATTGGGAAAGGTGGATTATATTGGGGTGAGGTGGATTGTATTGGAGTGGGGTGGATTGGAGAGGAGAGGAGTGGGTTGGAGTGGGGTGGATTGGAGTGGGGGTGGACTGGAGTGGGTTGGAATGGAATGGCATTGGGTGGGATGGAGTGCAGTAGAATGGAGTGGGGTGGAATGGAGTGGAGTGGGGTGCCATGGAGTAGTACGGAATGGAGTAATGAGAAAGAACTAGAGTAGGGTGATTTGGACTGGGGTGAATTGAATTAGCATTGGGTGGAGTGGATTTGATTAGACTGGAATTTGTGGTGGTTTGGATTGAAATGAGGTAGACTGGACTGAGTGGTGTAGATTGGATTGGGATGGATTGAAATGAGGTGGATTGGATTGGGGTGTGGTGAACTGGACTGGAGTCGGTGGGTTGGGGTGAAATGGAGTGGGGTAGTTTTGATTTGGCTGGAATGAGGTGGATTGGATTGGGGTGGGATGTTGTGGACTGGATTGGAGTGGGGTGGGTTGGGTTGAATTGGGGTGAGGTGGTTTGGATTGGAGTGAGAGGGATTTTATTGGAGTGGGGCAGATTGTTTCAGATTGGAGTAGAGTTGTGAGAAAGTCATTAGTTTTGCCCTGATCACCCCCATTGTTTGACTGATATTGGTGGTAACTGACTCTGACTGAGTCCTGGGCTCTGCAATCCAGGCTCCGGACTAGTGCTCTGATTAAAAAGGTAAATGGTAATTAGGTGTAATTAGAATTGGCCCTGATAACCTATCTGTAAGTCTCTAATACATAGTAGGGCATGGTTTAAATGCCCAGCAGCTTTGAGGCACTTAAGCATGCACTGATGTGTTACTTGCTGTCATTTTAAAAGTCAGCCATGCTTTGCAAGCTGCTTTTAAATTGAACCTACATGCAAATTCAACTTGAGATTTAGGTACTTCCAAAGTGTTAAACTACCATATTTTATATATAGGACACCCCTAAGGTCTACCCCCAGGTGTCCCCAGGGTAGGGTTCCATGTAAAAATAAGCAGGGACATTTTAAAAGATGTTTTATATGCCCTGGTGAGGGAGAAACTACAAATGTCATTGTAACTATCGACAGGAGTGATCTAAAATATTATTTCCAGGACTTAAAAGAGTAGTAATGATAAACCCAACAACTTGCCACTGTTGAATTTATCATAACTAATACAGAAAAGAAGGTATAGAACATTCTTTTCTTTGAGCCAAAATCCAGCCTTCCAGCAGCCTCTCTGATTGGCCAGCCCTTAACCGGCTTAGCCAAACTGCTTTGATGAGGTGGTAAGTGGCCTGTAAATAGGCATAGGCTATCTGGTGGGGGGAGCTATGCAACAGAGTACAGGCCATGAAGGTGTCTGGGTAAACAAAATGAGCTTCAAAGAGAGCAGAGCAGTACGGAACGCTAGCCAGGCCTACTCCCTCTTCCTGTATCTCCCAGCCAGATAGGTGCCACAGGAATGGAATTTTCCGGAGGTCTGAAAAGTGAGTGTTAAGGGAAATGAGTCATACCAATAGGTTGGCTTAGCCGGCTCTTACTCCCAAGGACAGAAATTATCATCTTGAATTTTAAAGTACTGAGGTTTGGGGGACAAGAATATGCCACACTTTGGAGGAAATTGTCATGCTTTTGGGTGGCAGCGTGTACCCCATTGGTCAAGGTTGCCCACCTACTTGTTGCCCAAAAACACTGGATAAATATGTGAGAGCTGCATATCAACTCATATCTGCTACCTGAAACTACAAGGAGAAGAACGACTGCCCTGCTGGAACCCTGGTCTGCACCCCAAAAGATTGCACTCTGAATGACTGCTCCTGCTGCACACTTGGAACCATAGCCTCGAGGACTTTGCTTTGCTTCAAAAAGGATTAAGGAGTGGAGTCCATGAAAGCAACAGGTTAACAGAGCTTAGCCACACCATCTGCCCCAAGAAGTCCCTAGTCTGGGATGCGTCCAGTGGACTTTTTTGAGGATTTGGCCAGGTGTAGTGTGGGAACTGTAGCCCCAAACTTCCAAGGACCATCTCAGAGCTTCAAGACCCTTGGGTGTGTGTTTTGGACACTTTGCATCCTCAAGGAGAAATTCAGGAATACGTTCTAGAACTTTGGAGAAATTTGGAGCAACTTTTGGAAAAAGCTCCATAAGGTGACGGCTCCGTCAGCAAGGGTCAGGTCGCTGATGTAAAACCATGACCCAGCCTTGATTTCAGGTTCATCCCGCTGAAAACTCTGGGGCGTAAGACTTCCAGGATTTCACCAAGGCCTCGCGCTGAACCAAGCCGCCATCGTCAAATCCCGGCCTGAAGAGGAGCCTTGCTCATCAACGAGAGAAAATCCTCCTGAAAAGCTTCTAAGTGTGAAGGTGAAATCACAATTGCCCTCAAACTTTGACTTTGTGCCGGTCCATTACGACCAGATGTCCCAAGTTGGAGCTATATGTTTTAAAGCACTAGAAAGTGTTTATTCTTTAAAAATTCACATCTCTGGTTCCCTACATTGGAGTTTTGTCATTTTTGGCGTCATTTTAATCATAAAAATATTTCCTATTTTATAACCTAGTTTGTAGATTTTTTTGTGTGTTAAGTCTTACTCATTGAATGTATTGGTGTTTTTAAATGCTTTAAACACCTGTCTCCAAAACAAAGCCTGCCTGCTCGCTGCCAGCTACCAAGGGTTGAGCTGGGGGCTAATGTATTGAGAACTTGACTGGACCTTATATTGCGTTGGTGGCCTCATTGCTAGTGGTAGGTGTATACTTACCTCTACTAATAATCCACCTTCCAATCGGGGCTGATTTGAGTGGGGCAGAGTATTTTGGATTGGAGTGGGGTTGATGAGAGTGGGACAGATTGTTTTGGATTGGAGTGAGGCTGATTGAAGTGGACCAGATTGGAGTGGGCAGATTGTAGCGGGGCAGATTGGAGTGGGATGGATTGGAATGGGGCAGATTGTTTTGGATTGGAGTGGGGCAGATTGGAGTGGGGGAAATTGTTTTTGATTTGAGTGAGGCAGGATTTGTATTGGAGTGAGGCAATTTGTTTTGGATTGAGTTGGGGAGCTTGTTTTGGACTGGAATGGGGCAGATTGTTTTGGATTGAATTGGGGTAAATTAGAGAGGGAGTGGGGTTGATTGGATTGGGGTGAGGTGGATTGGATTGGAGTGGGGGAGATTGGATTGGAGTGGGGCAGATTGTTTTGGATTGGAGTGGGACAGATTGGAGTTGGGGATATTGTTTTTGATTGGAGTGGGGAAATTTGTTTTGGATTGAGTGGGGCAGATTGTTTTGGATTGGAGTGGGGCAGATTGTTTTGGATTGAAAGGGATAAATTGGGGAGAGAGTGGGGTTGATTGGATTGGGATGATGTGTATTGGAGTGGGTTGGATTGAAGTGGGGTGCATTGGAGTGGGGCAGATTGGAGTAGGGCATATTAGTGTGGGCCAGATTGGTGTGGGGCAGATTGGAGAGGGGCGGGTTAGAGTAGGGTGGATTGGAGTGTGACAGATTGGAGTAGGGCAGAATATTTTCGATTGGATTGGGGCAGATTGGAGTGGGGAAAATTGGTGTGGGACAGATTCGAGTGGGGCAGACTGTTTTGGATTCGAGTTGATTGAATTGGAGTGGGGTAGATTGGATTGGATTGGATTGGATTGGACTGGGTTGGATTGGTTTGAGCGGGCGGATTAGTGAAGGGTTAAGTGGGGTGGATTTGCATAGATTGGAGATGGGTGGATTGGGGTGTACTACATGATTATGTGTTAAAGCATCATATCCAAAATTACACATAAGACAGAAACAACGTCGCTTTACATTAAGATACCCCTTATCTTTTGGAAATAGCGCCCAAGAGCAAAAACAAAAGGAAACATGAGTGCAAAGTGAGAAAAGAAGACTTGGCAAAGTAAAAGAAAGTTAACTATAGAAAACTAATCTTTGCAATTTTTTTTGTCCTGCTGGGCACATTCTTTCCAGTCACATGACTTCTGTTTGCAGGGCAATAGAAGTTAAAAAGATCAAAATAGTACCTCAATGGTTGTATGTCAATACAACGCAGTGTTTACACCGCACTATCATTACAATTCTGGTTTTACAACGCAAGTCGTTACCACGACTTGCGCTGTAGGGTGCTAGACTTAGGAATAGTAAGATTTACTATGCCAACACCAGCCTATGTACAGTAGGGAAGGTGTTGGAATAGTAAATCTACTATTCCTTAGCCTAGTGCGCCCTCCAGCGCAAGTCGTGGTAACGACTTGCGTTGTAAAACCATCGTTGTAATGGTAGTGCGGTGTAAACACAGCGTCGTAATGGATGTTCCCCACCTCAATCACATCGGGAGCAACGGACAGGCACTGATTAAGTTGAATCAATCAGTGTTTGGTCCCTGCTCCACAGAGAGGAACGGAAATGATGTTAGGCCTGCCTTGACAAATTACGAGGCTGTAAAGAAGAGTGCCACGCAAGCCAACAAATGGAAGTGAAAGGCGGGCTCCAAGCCCTTTTATGTATACAACAGTGTCTCTCAAGCTAGAAACATGAGCTACTGCACGCTCTTGCAGGCTAGACCCTAACAAAGAAGGATTTTTCCTGTATGCAATATATACACAAGATAAAGAAATTATTGTGTGATGACTGAGTGTACTTTTGAATTGTAAAACAGCCACTCGTGCTTCGCAATGCAAGCATGCCAGAAACTTTGCCAGCCAGAAGAACGAGGTGATAAACTATACTGCTATAACTGGAGCCAACACCGAATTTAAAAGAATTGGTAACAAGAGATCTTGCATACACCTGCACTGCAAAGCAACACATAAGAATTGCATTGCCATGACAATAACAAAAACAACCAAAATCAGATGATGAAAACAGGTTAGACCCAAGTGTCTGCACCTGGTTTGGGAAGGCACAGCTCGGACCCAGGGTCCTTCCATGCGGGCGGACATGTCTCTGCAGCGCTCCTACCAGGTGCCTGCTGCCCTTCAGGAAGGCTCTGCCTACTTCTCTGAAGAGGAGTAGACCCTACTTCAGGAATGGCAGACAGAGCTGTACAAGAAGGTGACAAATTAAATCCAACAAGCACTGCTCTCACTTGGCACTCTTATTGCCACATTTTCATGGAGCACTAAAGATAAGGCAAGGCGGAGCCCTGGGGATCAGCAGGCCCCGGACTGTGGATTCTCTGGCACACACTCCACAGGTTCTGTGATTGCTAGTTCTTCAGTGTCACTAGGAATAAAAGTAGAGGACACCCGAATGCCGAAGCACCCTCCAGAGGCGACTGGAAGGGAAGGCGTGTATTATCCCGGCACAGAAGAGGAGTTTGTCTCTTTCATCGTCAAAGAGGAAGAGGGCTGTTTCCCTGGACCGTCCCAGTGATGAGAGCAGTGGAAGTGTCAGTCGCCCCAGAGGGCTAAACATATTCGTACACACCACTGGAAGGAACTGGGAGTGAACAGGTCTGAGATCCATCAGCGACAGATCTCCGATTACTAACACTGCAACAGTTTACCCAAATGGGAAAACATTTTAATGTGATGAAACTAGAAGCAACACCACCCAGAAGTCAAACGTTAGTGAACTTCATAAAAGCCCCCCATAGCAAGAACCATCTACCTGGACAAGACATGAGGGGCGTTCAAATAATTTTTTTAATATGAAACAGAATCAGGATGCACAGACTCGAATTAAAGATGCTACTTGTAGTCGGTGTGGAGTATACTACAATCAGTCAACAATGGACAACACGCAGCAGCAGAATAAGACAGGCAACCAAAGTCATTAATGCGCAGTCTGTATGAAGAGACTCTCCATCTCTTTAAACGTGATGAAAAAAGCTCATACATGCAGCGAATGTGGGAAAACTTTCAAAACTTCTCAACTGTTGGTCAGGCACTGGCGAATACATACTGGAGGAAACCCCTACACGTGTGGTACATGTGATAAGAATTTCAGACAGACACCACACCTTATTAAGCATCAGCTGCTGCATACCAGGGAGCAGAAATCAAATTATTTTTAGATGAATCCCTAGTTGTGCAAGGAGAGAAACTTGAGAGCAATGAAGATTATCAGCACTACATCTGAACTGAATACCTTCACCTCCTGAGACCTGCCATAAAAGATGTGTAACACACAGCAGGAAAAGAAAGAGAGTGAGTCGACGAATCAAAGGAAGAAAATGAGTCGCTGAGTCCATTGAACCGTAGCCTTAACATTGTTGTCACTTGGTTTCAGTAGTGCACATAACCAAATATCAAAGCTATTACATTGCACCCCCTGTTCTTTCACCTATGACAGCATCTGGCGTAAGTTGAGTTTCATGGAAGAATAGCATGCTATGGGCTGTGATGTGTGAAATTGACTGGTGTGGGATCAAGGAAACAAATGTAATGTGGTCCAGAACATTTTCCTCACATTCCCGGGCTGAGGGGTGTACTTTACACGTTCTCAAGAAGACACAATTGAAGTAGCCTATAACAAAAGCATTATTAAAAAAAAAAATTTGATACAGCTATAGTAGTGTTTTTCGCTATCATTAAAAAAGTAATGTAACTAAAGGGTAAGATTTTTAAAGAAGGGGTTTAAAAAAAGAGTTAAAAGGCATTGCTTACGGTCAGGATTAGAGTTATGGTTGGGATAAGGGCAAGGTTTAAGGTTAAAGAAAGATGAAGAACTGCGAATAGGGTTATGCTAATTGGACTAGTTTTCAGGATGGCGGTTGAAATGTATTCATTAGAGACTTTGTGGTGCTTTTAGATCATTTAACATTATTAAAAATGTTAATTATTAAAAAAAAGATATATATACATTTATGTCTGAGCGGTAATAGAAGATGTTAAGGATGCTGAAAAAGGGTGATATCACAGCTCAGGAAGACAATCCTTCAAACATAGATTTAGCTCTTTATATAAATGGTTGAGGATTTTATAGTCTCCTCCAATGTAAAAAAATTAGGAAACTAAAAAGTGCAGCGTCTAAAGCCTAAGCAAGTGACAAAAGATTTCAGAGACTGTTTCCAGGACAACCGAGAAATTCCAATGCACGTGAAGGCATGTCATTGTTTTTAGATGCACTACCACAAGCAATATTGTGCTAGTGATAAAATGGCACCAGATCAAATGCTTGTCGGAGTTACTATGGCTCTCATTAGGAGTGGCCCTTTAATTCCGATGGGCTCGATAACAGGAGTTACCAGGCTTATCAGA
The DNA here is from genome assembly GCF_964263255.1 of Lissotriton vulgaris. Taxonomy (NCBI): domain Eukaryota; kingdom Metazoa; phylum Chordata; class Amphibia; order Caudata; family Salamandridae; genus Lissotriton; species Lissotriton vulgaris. The sequence continues at coordinate 513,206,450 of NC_141689.1, forward strand.
ATTATAGGTTGCTGTGCTTTATAGGAGGTTTTGGCAGCTGAAATGAGCCAAACATTTCTTTGTGAAGCACGAAGGGAAAACATGTGAAAATTGGTGCAGAAACACTGATCTCTACATGTTATCCCTGCCCGCAGAACAGGTGGGAATCCTGTTCACGGTAATTCTAGGGCAGGAAAATAAAGGGGGTGTCACAGGGCCATTCATAATAAGTGCTTATGAAGGGAATTCTGATGAACTCAATTAACCTCCCCCTTTCGTACTTGCTAAAGCATGATACTGTATTTAAAGACTTGGGAGGTCTTATAGACCTGGTCAGATGGCTCGGCTGGTCAGCGGATGCACAACCCCCACCGCCCTGGCAAAGACGTTCTTGCCTAGTTATTGATCCCCAACTGCCTGGCGGGGATCTCTGTGCCTTCAGTGGGGCAGCCACTACGGTTGCTCTGGTGACGACATCTACTAACAGGCGCCATATTAGATGTACCCACTCTGCAAAGTATTTTGTGCTGTAGCAACAAATCGCGAAAGTGGGAACACGTTCTTGCAGAATAAAATAACAATGGCCCTGATGCACAAGGAGTTTGTCCTTGCTCTGCATTGTGCAATTTCTCAATCTGGGACTGCTATGTCCTACATGGCAGTCTTGGGTGGTAAAAAGAATGATGGGCACACTGCCATAAATAGGGCAGGGTGATACCATTGACCTGATGGCTCTATGCCACACGGGCCATCAGATACCGGGCTTCCAAAGGTGGGGCCATCTGAAGCTCTCTCACTGGAAACCCTGAGGTTCCCCCATGTCTATACGGGGTTGAGGGTCCGCGTGTCTGGGGCAATGGCGAATCTGCTATTTATGCTGGATGCACTGTTCTGTCAACTCTAAATGACTCCCTTGTGCTAAAGAGTATTTATTTTTAATTATTAATTCTAAATGCTCAAGAGAATGTATTTAATTGTAATTTTACCACGTGTATTGTATTGAGTTAGATGGAGTCAATTGTATTAGTTTGATGGATCGACAAAGCGCTTCAAATGATGAATGATTTTGTTGAATGACCATCACTTACTGTACGGAAGGCTTTTCCCTTAGGACCAATCTATGATACAGCATATGAGAAGAAACCTAGCAGTATGGGAGAGGCCTGCTATCAGGGCAGTATGGTCTTAGAGGCTCACAACCCTCTGCCCTGAAATCAGTCCTCAAGGAGAAGCATGGGTTATTTCTAAAACAATTTTGAAGGGAAATTTCTTTCCTCCCAGATATTTTCGAAGGCACCCATTCTACTTTTACAGCGCTATGAGTAAAACATTCTCCGGGGCTGCTTTACTCCCCAACCCTGTCTTTCTGATAATACCAAATGTAACAAATGCAACAAAGGGGTTTCTTCTCAATTCTGAATCCTATAGGATTTCAGTAGGGGTAAAGCTCTGGAAACGACAGAGACATCACAATACTACACTAAAACGCTTACTCTAAGAATATTGTAGCAAAGTACCAATTCAGCCATTGGAATGTTCTGCCATTTTTGAGGACTAAAAATCGGACTAGATATGTCACACTCTTGATGCCTTTTGTTTTATCCGATGAGTGCTTGTAGTAAGTACAAGAGTTGTAAATTAACTGCATCCATACACAGAAGTAAACAGCCAACAACTGAAGTAGAATGCATCTTACAACTTAGAACCATTCCAAGAACATCATGTACGAACCAATCGTAGCAGAGGTAAATACTCTTGCTAACATAGCAAGCTAGGTAGACTATTACTAACATTATAGGAAAACCTTTACAGAGACTATATCTATAACCATACTTCAGTGCTCTTTTTAATTTGATTGTAAATGCCAGCACATTTACTGTAAGATGCTGCAGAAATATAGTTGCATAAATTGCAGCCGCACAGTTCCTGGAAGTATAATGAAAAGCAGACACAGGACAAAGATGTAGGCCATGGAAGGAGCGGGTGAGTTGCCTGGGAAGGTAGCAAGTGTTTTATACTTCTCTCGCTATTTAGCATGAGAAAACATTCAGTGACTGTGAATCTGAAAATCAGCACAGCGGGAAAATGATTCCAAAAGCCCAAACAGAGGCAGCGTTTTCACCTGAGTGTGCATTTGTCCTTCATTATGCATTCAGCAAACTGCAATGCTCTGAGGACACCAACCAACCGTAGAAACAATCTGGATACCCTGGGGGAATTGAACATGCTCGGCATCGGTCTCCAGCAAGGCATGGGTGTTTTAGTGAATTCAACAGATAACCCACCAGAAACCAAGACACGGCCCACTTGGAGAGAGATCACCAGTCACATGTTCTATCCATGTTAGAAGGAAGACCCTCACGTGCACAAGAAATACATTCATTACGATCTAGATGTGAAAGATGCTGACGAATATTGCACCTGCATGCTGTATCCCTTTTCACGTCATGTCACTTCACTTTCTCCATTGCTTTGGTAATAGAGGCCAACTACTTTTCTTAGGAACACACACATGTTCATGGATAGGAAGGAAACTTGACCACTGCATGTCTAAACAAAAATTAAGGTACAGCATCAGTCTAAAAGTTGTCAACCTAAGCTTACGATTTTGATACTTGTACTCAATTTGAGATTCACAAACATACTCCGCAATTTGTCAGATGCACTCCTACCTCCCACATGTATACTTTAATTTTGCCGGAATAACGATATTGCACCTTTCAGCATTTTTTTTCTCCACATTGAAAACATTTTAGAAGAAATATTTTCCCTTAGCCCCTGGTAACATGTAGGAGTACTTTCCTGATCCATTTTGCACCGATAGCAGCATTTATCTCTATGCCTCACATTTTCAATGTCAGAGATATTTGTCCTCCGAGGCAGCATTTCACCTCATATGTGTGAGAGGGTAGATTCAATTCATCAGTAATAAATGAATTCTACCTGAGCCAATTGCTGCATTTTTGTTTTTTGTAATAGTTCTATCTTTAATGTGATGACACATGTAAATCACAGTTACTCACAAATGCACTTTGAACGCATTAGCACATATAAATCACTCCTATTGGCTTTTCCAAGGCTTGCTTGTAATGCTTACACATTTCACACACTCACTGAGAGGCACTGTCTCGCTAAGAGCTGTTCTTAAAGGAAAAGGACCTCATTGCAAATGTGCATTGTTCACGCAAGCAACCAGCAGGGCCGGCCTTAGGCATGTGCAAGCTGTGCACCTGCACAGGGCCACCAAACCCCAGGGCCCACCACACCAATATATATCCTTAATATATTTATCCTCTGAGGATGGATACATATTTGTGTGGCGGCCCCTGGTAGGGATTTGGCGGCCTCCGACTCAGTTCCACTTCTAAACACCCTGACCCCCCACCCCTCTTTACTGGCCTCCGCGCTCTGCCCCACCTGGACCCCCTCTTCCGGGGGCCCGCTACCTACGCTCCCTGCCCAGGGCCACCATGACCCTAGAGCCTGCAACCAGGGATGCTTAAAACCACCAATACTGCCACATCGTTGCCCTCCATAATTTCCTAATCAAGAGTGAGTTCTTTTGAGCCTTGATCTTAGGGTCCGGTTTAGGATTTGGCAGAGAGGCTAGGCAATGGCAAAGGTGGCGGAGTCTGCTCGCCTCATTTCCAGATGAGTAGACCTTAAGTTTTCTGTCGACAGACTATTCATTGGGTCTGTTGTCAGAAAACTTCCTCCGACAGCCCGTCAAAGCAGGGGCATTGGAGAGCGGGTATTACACCACCCACTCTGCTTAGGGTGGATGATCGAATGTGCTTTTTTCTGTAATCCAGAACAAAAACAGGCAGTGAGAGATAGAAAAAACAATTAACAAACCCCAACCCTGGTAGAAACCTCCCAGGGGGTGGAGTTAGTATCTGAAAAACTAAAAAGAAATGTAAAAATGTGGCAAACAGTCCCCAAAGCTGACAGCAGCTGTCCATCAATCATTTTGTACATTGAAAGTAACCACAGTGACAGAGTCGGACTGCCTATATGTCAGTCAGGCAGTACCCGATGGGCTGGCCTTGCAGGTTAGTGAGTGGGCTGTTTTTTATCTGGTTATGGGCCTTTAATTTTGCCAGGTAGTCAGTTTTTAGTGTTGATTCCCCTGATATTACCACAAACATTGCTTGCAGCAAACACAAATGCATGCAGGCTCCCATGCCTTGCAAAATACCCATACACTGTGTCTTTACAAGTTCAAAACTGGCCTGATTTACAAGTAGGCCACTTGTTTAGTGAACTGATTCCCTTTAATTTTGGTGCCTGGGTCTATTTTTTGTCCCATTTAGAACTTGCATCATGATGGTGGCAGAGAAAGGAAGAACCAGAAAAAATGTAAGCTCTGTTATATTGAAATTACCAATGAAGTCCCTAAACAGATCGACAGGGTGGTCTGAGCCTGCCATGAACTTCTACCAGTTCTTGGTATCTTCACCTCAGATGTCCATTCACCTACAGGAAAGCAGAGCCGGCTACCTGGATAAATAGGTTTAGCTCACATGAACACTTTATAGACAGCTGTATAAGAAGAACTCTTGTTTACATACCATAGTGTGGAATAATAGCCCAGGCCATGGCAGAAGCATAGATTCCACCGATCATCCAGAACATGCAGAGCCAGCTCAAGTGCTCGCCGCGCTTCTCCCGAGCCAGCACTTCGGAGAAATAGGAGAACACAGTGGGCACTGCTCCACCGATGCTAGAACCAAAAGAAGAAAGGATGCCACAGTTAGACAGCGAGACTGCTCACATCAAACAAAATGATGCACTCTTGGCTTTAACTTGTGTTACTTGGACAGTTTAGACATTCGCGAAATGGCATTCACTCTTTGTTTTAAAGTTACACGGAGTAGAGTACCTTGTTACTGAATTAAGTGGCGCATCTAAAACAGAATCAAATACACAGGCGTGCAGCGTTGCAAAGTTGAAAATCTGTATAGTAACTGATTTAGCTCTTGAGAGAGAAGAAGATGTGGTGCAACAGCCAGAGCTGCTGACTTGGAACTGAGGGACGAGGTTCGAGTCTCGGCGTCCATTCAACATCATGTGATTCTGGGAAAAATACTGAGGACCTTATTTATAAAGGACTGCGTCACTTTTACGCCACTGTTGCGTCACTTTTTGTGGTGCTGCAGAGGCGTAAATTATACCGCAAGTTGGGACATATTTACAAAGTACGCATCTAAGCAGATGTGTCATTTTGTAAAGGCCTGCGCTACATTATAGCTGTATCAGGTGTAATGTATGCATGGTGGGCATTAACCCGCAATAAAGGGTCGTAGATGTGCCACAGTGAAATCTATGAGATTTCACTGCAATACTTCTAGAGGGCTACTGCATCAATATCTTACGCCTTCCTCACAGCAGGCATTAGACTGACACAAACCCTTTCACATGGGGCTTGCCCTATGTGAAAGGACACATTGCTGGGGTTGCGTCTGTTTTCAGACACACCCCAGCAATGCTTCACTTTTGCACCTACAGATGCGTCACAAATCAGTATTCCACAAATCTTAGTCCAATCTTTGCATATGACATCCAAGGTAATCTTTATTTTTCTTAGAAATGGAACTGAACAGCCACCACGTTTCATTCACTACATGTGAACTTAATCAGGGCATACATTTTGCTTTTCAAAATCTTTGTGTTAGGAAAAAGTGAGCTGCAAGTCTTCCTTATTTATCGATATTAAATTTCGGTAGTTGCATTGGAATTCAATTAATTGTGTCCCCATATATTTAAGGGCGAATACATTTCATGTCTGAGTGAGTCCACCTCCTGGGGCCTTGCCGGAAGTGGCCTCACTCAGACACGCTGGCTCGGGAGATGGTAGACGGCATGTATCAAGGTACCTCATTACCATACATACAACAGTGATGACGAAATGTATTCTCCCTTAAATATATATCTGTAAATCCTTGCGACATGGAGCGCCATACATTAAATATGGCTCATCCATCGGGTCGCAAGGAGGATGCAGTGAAAACTGTTGCATTGCTGTTTTGTCGCAGCGAAACAACAGTTTTCATAAATGAGGCCCTTAATCTCCTCGTGTCAAAAAACACACAAATGAATGTGTCCTTGCTGAATGTAACTGATGATCATGTAAAGTACTCCAACACCTTCCTTTTGAGTGCACGCTATATATAAAACTAGAAAAAATGTTGCATACAATGTACTTAAAAATCAGGTCATGCACTCAGATCCACTCATACAATGAATGCTTATAAGGTGGTGTCTGCCCATCATAGCCATGGGCACAGCCCTGTCATTCTCTAGCCAGTTACTGACACTAATTATAAAGAGCGAAATCATAAGTAATCTCATCACAGTCATTACTCCTGAAGGGAGTCTCAATAGCTTTATTGGAGGAGACTTAAAAGTGGCAAAACACACACACACTTTTTTTTCTGATAAACCTAGTTGAAGTGATGTTATATTTAAAAAACTGAACAAAACACTGAAATTAGGCAAATATGGTTAGCTGCAGAAAGTGCAAACCCTAACTTGCCCACCCGTGCACTGCTCATGGCCTATCATAAGAGGCCACATATGAGGGATTTAGGGATATAATCGATGACTGGACTAGTGATCTAGTGAGGCCACGTGTCACTGCAGCTGGATGAAAGGCACACTTTGCATTGTTAGTGAACTTGGGAAAGTAGCATTAACAAGGTCTAGTAACCATGGGCCAGATGTACATAGGTCTGTGTTTGCAATTACTGAATAGCAATGTGTGTGCTTCACTATTAGGTAAATGCAAACAGCGATATACTACAGTTTGTTTTACACTGTTTGCGATTCCCAGTGGGTCGCAAAAAGACCTACTTCATCAATATTCATGAGGTAAGTTGCAATTTATGACCCGTTGGGAATCACTAAAATCACAGGGATGGTGGTCTTCTGGGTTCATCAGATCATTATGTATATGATTGCTTGTAAATAAAGCAACTTTTTTTGAGAATGCAGCACATTCCACTTAAAGGAAAATGGGAGGCGTTTAAAAAAAGTTTTCTTTTAACTTTTTAAGAGTAGGCAGTGGTCCCTGCTCTTACAAACCGTTTTTACAACCATTCACAAATAAGAAAGGGTCCCTTGGGATCCCTTCCCATTTGTGAATCCGTTACCATCTACTTTGAGCAGTCGGTAAAATGCAAATATTTTGTGACCGTATTTCGGTTGCAAAACCTTTTCACATATGACTGGAAGTTGCTATTAGGAAGGGATGCCTTTAATACACCCCGTCCTAATACCGAATCGCTAACCCATTTTACGATTCAGTAATAGGTTTATACATTTAAAAATGCTTTCTTGCTGTAGCAAACGGCATCTGGCTGTTTGCGAGCTTAAAAAAGCTAAGCATATCTGGTCCCAACTCACTTGTGGAAAAAGGTCTTATTACCACTGTCTAAAGTAGGCTCTTACATCTCCATCAGTTCTACCCGATAGCTGTGGCTGGATGAAAGGCAAACATTGCCTTCGCAGTCGATTTGAAAAAGCAATCATGATTTCTAGCTCTATAAAGTTGCATGTTCGGTGCGGAACTTGGCCAATTTCAAATTGCCATGCCTGGAGATGCTATATTTTCTATCTAACCTTTCGTTTGTTGGTAAGATGGAAGTACACTGCCTGCACCATCGATGATGAGAGCATCAATGGTGTCACTGGTGATGAGTGACGTCATCACTGATGCTATTTGTGATGTCATCTGTGAAATCATGTGTGAGGTAACAAGCTGTGCATTTGGGGGCACTTTATAATTTGAATCACTCATTGTAACTGGCCAATTTCAAAGGGTTCAAAACATCTTTTCAACTGTTTTTTGTTCGGAAATTACTGGGATTTTAAGAAAACATTAATGTCTTATGAGCAAAGAAAGGTACAGCGTAAACTTTCAGTTATGTTTTTATTCTTTTATGTTTTATTATGTCTAACTCCCAAGCTTTTATACATTTATGTATTCTACTATCCCTTCCCTCATTGTGATTTTCCTCTGCCATATATGGCCACTGGAATTATGAAGTAGGGTTGACCCTGCACCAAACCCACCTTATGGGCAATCTCGGCTGCACTTAACCTTTCCTGTGTGTAACAGGGATTGCTTGCATTGCCTGTGCACTCAACCTGTGGTGTGGGTGTTCTTTGACTGTCCACAGTGGGAATTGTCTGCTACAGGCAGGTCCGTCACTCAACCCACCTTGCACCAGTCCCAGCCGCAGCCGGTATGGGAGTACCTGCCGGGCGGTGACGTGGGGAGGGAGAGGGGCAGGGTGAGGGGTAGTAATGTATGGATTACGTACCTTAGCAGATAAGTAAACATATAAATAAATAAAACGAATTTCGTTGCCCCCCCTACAAGCCGCCACGCTCCCTTCGCCGCCATGCTCCCTTCGCACTGATCACGGTAATTTGGTGGCAATTCCCAGAGTGAAGAAAGCAAGGTCCGGCGGCCGTCGGTTCTCCATAAACGCTGGGCAGTTGTGGAATGCCCTTCCTGTTGAGCTCCGCAAGGAGCCCAACCTTGGGAAATTCCGCAGGGCCTTGAAAACCCACCTCTTCCGTCTTGACACCTAATTTTCCTGGTGCACACGGCTGTGGTTTTGTGTTTCATTTTAGCGCTGGGACGCTCTAGGGCAGCCATGCGCTCTATAAATACATTTTCATTTCATTTCATTTCATTTCGTTGCGTGCACTGCATCACCAAATACAATGCAGTGCCCACAACGAAATTCATTTGATTTATTTATATGTTTACTTACCTGTTAAGGTCCGTAATCCATACATTACTAACCCCCACCCTGCCACTCCCCATCCCCACGTCCACCCGTCAGGTACTCCCATACCGGCCATGGCTGACCAGTCCACCATACACAACCTCCACTGAGCATGACCAGCAGCTGCGCAAAGGCCCCTTCCATCCCAGACCCACTGCACATGGCCTCCAGCTGTGTGCTGTGGGCTCTGGACTCATTGTCTTTGCTGTATGCCATGTGCAGTGGGCTCTGTGCACTACACATGCGCTTGGGGATGACTTGAAAGTCTACAGCCAGGGAAAGAAGTTTAAAAAACTGTCTTATCGTGGATTTGAATTTGCAAATCCAATGCAAAATGTCTATATGCTGGTCCCTGAATTCCTAAACATGCATCATCAAGCTTTATTCTTGGTAGGAAAACTCTGCTTTGTGCACCATCTTTGCATTTATACATCAGCTAAGGCCGGTGGTGGAGTGTGTCTTGATGCTGAAAAAGCCTCCAGCTCATTGCCTAGAGTGGCCCTTTCTGATCGAAGGTTTGTACAGCCTGGGTTGGGTACTTACCTGATTAACTTGCTCGGACGTGATTACTCCGAGGCTGTGGCAGATTGAAAATCATCAGCTGCTTGATTGAACCTTTATCTATAGGTATGGGACCCTGGCCGCTATGTCCCCTCTCACTTCGATTAATCACTATCCTGATTGGATCCTTGACATATTGATTAAGGCAATAAAAGGCTCAAAAGGAAATCACCTTCCCCACCAGAAAAGATGGTTTCTCTACATATTGATGGCATTCTTCTGCTGGTTTCCAGCTGTGGTGAAGAGGAGTACATGGAGCTGGGAAGGCACACACTTTCCTTCCCAGCTGTTGACAAAGATTAAGAAAGGCTATGACATGAGAGTCTTCTGGTCATGGGGTTTCCCTCCAAAGCTCTTGGAAAAGGCAGAGCAGGGTGGCATGGCATTAACCTCCCTGTGCTGGGCTGTTCAGCCAGGGAAGGAGGACACATCACATATTAATAACCCCTTTCCACTCCCAGTGCTTAATTTGAGCCGGTGGGTTCCGGTGCTTGGCAGCGGCACTTAACTGTGAACACCAGCACAATGACGGTCTGCCACATGGGGTGCTGTCTGTGTAACATAGAGATGAGCAGAACTGCAGCTGTTTATTAATTCAATCTACATTAAACCTGATCAATTCCTGGCACTCCCCCCATTCTTATAGCTTTGGAGGCCTGGAAGGTCTGTCGTTGGCAGCGCTGGCAAGGCAATGGGTGGTTACAGATGCAGTGGTCTTCAGGTGAGGGTCCTAACACATTTTTTTTATTTCCGATTATGCACTGCCACAAACTATTACAAGTCCGGGGCTGCGCCGGTCGGTGTCAGGCTCTGGCAGCCAGGTTTGTTCTTCCCCCGTGTTTTTTTGACTTTCAGTGCTTTTTCTCCCTGACATAAGTTATTTTGCACAGCTGGCAAATCATTTTAGCTCATTATTTCTCACACCTTATGTTGATGATGAAAGCGTACAGCAAAATTTGAAGATTTTCAAAAAGAGTTTTTGTGAATTTTCTTAAATGGTAGGGTCAGCACTCAAAACTTTCATGGAGTTTCATTATTTCTTTTATTAAGAAGAAAATGTTTCACCCACTGATGTTTCCGGGGGCTGGGAGGTGCCACTTTTCAGTGGCCGTTCAGAATCTCCTATCAGCCATCCTAACAAATTGAATGGATGCAAACACCTGGGTCCGATATTCTCAAGCCACACAAATACCATCAATATTTTTTCTGTCTGCAAATCAGATTTGATTTTGAATGTAAAGATTTGACTTCGATAAGGTTTGAAAACCCATTTGTCAACGCTGTTTCTCCATAATATGCCAAAATTTTGTTGCGCGCGGCGCATCGCATTTTAGGATGCAGCATGTGCAACGAAATTCGTTTGATTTATTTATATGTTTGCTTACCGCTAATCAGCCGTAATCCATAGTTTACTATCCCCCACTCTTCCCCTCCCCCGCCCCGCATCAGCGCCCAGTAGCACTTCCACCGCTGGCCGCTACTGTGTTTGACACTGTTAGAGATTTACAGTGGGTAGCAAATGCACCGGCCTCATCAATATTCATGAGGCAGGTAGCAATTTGCGACCCATGGTGAATGGCTACATAACAGGGATAGTGGCCTGCTGGGGCCAGCAGACCATGATGTCTGTGATTGCTTTTTAAATAAAACAATATATTTTTTGTAATACAGCCCTTTTCCTTAAAGGAAAACGGGATTAATTAAAAAAAAAAATGAAAAAGCTACCTTTTCATTTTTCAGGAGTAGGCAGTGGTCCGTGGGACCACTGCTTGCTCTGAAAAATGTTGGCAACCATATTCTGAAAGGGGAAGGGGTCCCCTGTGGATCCCTTCCCATTTGCGAATGGGTTACCACCAACTTGAAGTTGGTGGTAACTTTAAATGTTTTGCCACCGTGTTTTCTGTGTCATATGGCCGTTGGGGACATTGCTGACATTGCTAAGTTAGCATGAGCTCTGCTGTTATGATGCTGCTTTTGTGCACATTACTACATGACTTTATTATGTGAGGCTCTGTTTGTGCCTTTCACATGAGAAGTGTCTGCTTTCTGCGTTCTCTGCCTATTCCTGGAGTTTAGTCTGAACACGGAGTGCAAGGTCGATAAACAATGCCCCTTGTTATTCTGTTCTGGTCAGTCCCTAGCACTTAGACAAAACATGCTACACAGCTGCAGCAGCAGGAAACCCGTGATTTGATATTATGGGGTTGCATGTTAGTTTAACACACACTTGTAGAGGGACCTTTCCAGGGAAAAGAGCTATGCTGTTGCTATGATGTAAAAACTACAATCTATGGCGTCTGCTCACAAAGCCCTGAGATCTTCTTTTATATAATAAAACTTCTTCTTGCCAAGTGGAGGGTGGTTAGGCCTTATAGTCCTTTATCCACTGTCTGTATACAATGATTTCCCCAGTCATAGTCTATGGACTTGCTACAATGCAAACTGTGTTAGGTTTATGCCTCTTGCTGCTGGTAGTGGCTTGTATACTGCATTATAGAGCACGATAGTTAAAAATAAACATCTTGAACTATAACAGTGACTCTGTCTAATCTTTTTGTGGACAAGTATGACTGAGTGAGTGAAAGGGTACGTCTTGCCACCGCGATTCCTGAGAGAGTCGGGAGTGTTGTGTTCTGGGTTGTCTAATCATTTGTAGCTTTGTGATTATGTAGGAGAATGAATGAGACCCTATAGCTAGTCGGTTCTGGGATTATGGGTACTGAGGCGGTAGGAAGGCTTAGCCCCTACAGACTGAGGTCCTGTTTTCCTGTGCATAGTTCTGTATATGTGCAGAATCCCCGCATCACTGGTCGCAAAACATTCATACATAGCAGTGCTACTCAGTATTAGGAAGGGACGCCCTAAACACACCCCTTCCGAATACCGAATCGCAAAAGCAAAATGTGATTCGGTAACAAGTTACTAAGATGCATTTTGCCTTCTGTACATGGCAAAATCCAATTTACTGGTTGCAAATCGCCCGATTGGCCGTTTTGCGACTGGTAAAATGCTTCGTACATCTGGCCCTAAATCTGTTTTCTAAAGCCTTCAGTGTAGCTGCTGGAACAGTGGTTGCTGTTAAGGTACAGGACTTTGCTAAGCAGGCACAAAGCTTGTTTCACCAACTCAGTAAAACCTTTGTTTTTCAATGTGAGTTGGAGTTTGTTATTGAACAATAATAATAATAATAATAATAATAATAATAATAATAATAATAATAATAATAATAATAATAATAATAAAAAATAGTCCTGATGTGCTGGGAAATATTCTTGGAGAGCATGGAGGGTGACTTGTGTTTTTCACTCTTTGGGACTGCCAAGCTTAACAGAAGAAATACGTGTTAGACTGACTGGCCTAAATGGGGAGTATATTGATACACATTGACCAATAGCCTTGGTGCAGATGCGTTGTCGGTGGAAGGTTTCTGGCATCGGAGTCAGATGAGGTTCCACCACACAAAGCCTGGCACTGTGCCCATCACTAAATGTTTGGCGGGTGAGGCGGTTGCACTATTTGGAGAATACTCTGCATCCACCAAACTCTAAGTGACTCCCAGGTGCTAAGTGTTATAAAACACATACAATCCACCGACAGATACAAAGCAAATTATTTGTTTTAGTTCTTTAGCCAATCCCCTTACAGGTGGAAAAGGGTTAAATATCTGTGTGTGCTTCTGGTGATGGTAATAATATGCTCGGGAGAGCAGAGGGATCGATAAGACGTATGATCTCGAAATGGGGGCCTGGCATCAACCTAAGAGCATCCCTACTTAGATTATGAGTTTATATGTATTTATAAGCACCAATGCTCTGTCACTCAAGCAAGGGCCTGATTCACAAATGGCACCTTTGAGTAACTTTACACTTTAGTGTATGTTTACTACTTTTCGGTGTTCACAAACTGCATTTTTGTAGGAACTTATACTTTTGTAGGAACTTACACTTTTGTAGGAAGCCCAGCATAACACATAGCCACTACTGCTTTGCAACAATGATAGAAAATAACAAAATAATAAATACATATTATTGTTATATATTTTTTAACATTATTCACATTTTTTTAGATTGTAACCATGAATTTAAGATTATTCTTTTGTTTTTTTATTTTAAGTCCCTTTTGCTACTATTTGATTGGAAGGATTTTGCACTATGTGTATGTCTGGACTTAATACAGTTTTTTAGTAGTAACTTACACTCAGAGTTTGTGAATACTAAAAAGTAGTCAACGTACCCAAAAGTGTAAACTTACTCAAAAGTGTAAGTTACTATTGTGAATCAGGCCCAGAATGTGGTCTTATACAGATATTAAATCTTTTTTTAGATCGGCTGCAGGCAGCCTTAGATGTCTTGCACATTATTTGTTAATAATTCTTTAAAATATACATTTGTTGTCTTCTGGCTCCGCCTAGAGGAGTATTTCCCTCTAATGATGCTACTAATTATTCATGTATAATTGTGTCTCCTATGCAGTGCTTGTGTTGCAACACATGAGAGACTATCTTTTACCAGTTTACACATTAAGGGCCTGATATACCAAAGGAGTCATTACAGAAAGTTGTCACAAATTGCTCACCAACTTTTTGTGAGCAGTCTTTAATTTGGTGGTGCTACCTATGAAATATTAGATCGCATTACAAAATCTCCAGTCACAGGGAGTCGCTGAAGAATCTGAATAATTAATATATATTAGGCAGGTTGCTATTTACAACCTCCTGTGATTGGCTATAAACACAGGGATGGTGGCCTGCAAGGGACATCACATCACCATGCCTGCATTTGCAAACAGTAGACAGTTTAATAAAAGGAACTGGTGTAGCCTTAAAAATACCCTTTTTTAGGGAATACAACGGGGGAAGCAGGCATGGTGTACTGTCAGCGCCTGGTGCGTTACACACCACAATTCCAAAACGCAATTTTGTGAGCCAATTTTTTTTCTAACTTTCAAAATGGCTTTAATACATACTTAAAAAAATATTTTGTTATTGTGAACCCTGTGATTTTGTGAATCACAGAGTTTGCTGCCACAAAATGGCTTATCTTATACATGCATTTACTATTGAAAAAAAGTCTCTGTTTTTGTCGAGACTCAGGTGCAAGTACTGTAAGTAAAGTTTATTAACTGTTCGATTAATTAAAATCAGTACAGTAAAATATGCATTGATATGTGTTCCTCCCTCCCCCATCCCCACCAAATCCCAGAGTTACTGAGTCTGACGGCTCACTTCTGGTCTCAAGTCATTGTAAATTACAATTTCAAAGTAAAGAAGCATCAGAATGCGTTGTGATGTTTGTCCCTTCGTAAAAGATATCCCATTGTAGAATCCATTTTAAGTAAAAATTTAAAAATCCGGAATTAATTAGACTGGTTGCAGGTGGCTGTGCATTCCTCCTATACATGATAAAACCTACTTCACAGCAACTTGGTTCGATACATTATAAAATGCTGTACTAAAGTGCAATGTGCTGGACCTGGTGTTGAAGCATAGTTGCTCAACAATGTAGAGCCAATAGGATTAAAGATTCAAGATATAGTATTCTTATACTACTGGGGGGTGGCCCTTACAGTTCTCCACTCCTGCACATAATAGAAAAGTGTTCTACTTCCACTTTAGGGGGATTAAAGTGCATCATGTGAGTTAAACATGCATATGTTGGCCTTTCGCTTGACTTGGGTTAGTTTCAGCCGTCTCATTGTGAGCCTACAGGTTAAAATGGGTCTTGTAGGTTATAGTGTGCTGGGTTTTAGCATGTCGTGGGGCTAAAATAATCTATAGAGACTCTTTGAGTGCTAATCTGATTAAATGTGTTCACTTCACCACTCTCGCTAAATTACAAGCATTGGTTTCAGTAAACCGCTAGTCCGAGACCTCCTTGCAAGTACTCAAACCGTTAGCCCTAAAAATTGGGCGAGCAAACGGCAGCCATCTTCGGCCAGTTTGGAACAATAACACAGCAGGTAAAACCAGGATTCCTTGCAGTATGAGCAAAGCCTGCATGAGGCTGCTGATTCCTTCTCTACCCAAGCTTGATTACAATCTGTAATTCTTAGAACAATGAGTCTTATGTAGAGTTTATTCCTGCAGGCCTGAGCTGACAGTGTGTCGCGTAGAAAAGGATGAACTTTCCCCGAGCTATATGCAGTACCCAGTGCCGCAGTAATGGGGCTGAGGCAAAGAGCAGCAGACTCCTTTTCGGACGAAGTTGCCAGTACCTGCCTCTTCACCAAGTTTTTCCAAGCTGATAATGGGATGATGGGAGAGTGGAGGCTTTCTGCTTCGATCTTCAAGCTGCTGATTTCTTGCCTGTGGCTGGAGTGCCAGAGGGAGCCCTCCTCCTCAAAAATAATACTCATTTGGTGTTTGAGTGTGTCTTCTGGGGCTCTCAGGACCCTAATGAAGAACTTGATTAGGTCCCCCTGTAACACCGAATCTGGCCTGCTGAGACCAAGCTCTAGCCTTAGCCTTGCTTTTCCAGCTGGCTGCAGAACTAGCAGCACTAATTTGTATGCTTCGGCTTGTGCAGATATTATGAGCCTATCCAGGGCACCCGGGAGGCCAGGTGTCCATAATTGATGGCAGGTATCAGTTTCACTTTGAAGACTGTCAGCATTGGCTCAGCAGTTGGGCTTATCAGGCGTTGGCTCAGTTGCTTCAATGCATGGTGCAAGTACTGACTGTGAGTCAGCGGCCCTCTTGGTTGCCCTTTCAGGTGGACATGTTAGGGTCTCATTGTCAATGCTTAATCCTCGGCCCAGCCAAGAATCACTGTTGTATGCCATAAAGCAAGTGGATTTTAAGAACAACTAATCTACTTTTTGTCCACTTGTATTTTGTTGATTGCTTTTGATTGTTTTTAAATATTGTACCCTTGAAGATGAAAACTCTACATAAAGTGATATTTCTATAAAATCTATTAGTTAAAAAGTAAAAGGAGGACCCCACGCAGGCTAATAGGGGACTGGGGGGATAATAGTTTTCAAAAGGACAGGGGCGTCCCCACAAGAAGGACAGAATGCAGGTGTGTCCAATCCTATTTCATGCACACTATAGTGAGCATATTATTCAATGAATAGCATGCCAACAGTAAGGCGGGAAAGGTAAAGTTACAAAGTATCAATTACAACTTCTAACAGTATGTTTCAACTGGAAAAAATAATTTTGTGTACCAAAATTACTATGTTATGAAAGTTGTCAAGTGCCAGAGGAAAGACTAATTTATGACGATATGTTCAACTAAATTCGCATCATCAGAATCTACTGTATCTCATGAATAACACAATTAAAAACACAATTTAAAAAGAGATGTTTTCCACACTGTAAGTTTAGTAAACCTCTGTTATAGATTTATTACAATTACAAAAAACAATTGATCATTATACATTATTACAATCTTAAAAAACACACGTTATACATTTTATAAAAAATGACTTAAAAACACAAAGAATCAACAAGTCGACGCGGCGTTTCGGTATTCTGTTAGTCTACCTTCTTCAGGACTGATTCTGGATAGATTTAAAAAAACAGAGTTACTATTCTTACATTGGTGCAGATTCAAGGTACTTCTCATAGTTAAAACCCTTCAAAATTCAAACCATAGGACATGAGGTCCTATGGTTTGAATTTTGAATGGTTTTAACTATGAGAAGTACCTTGAATCTGCACCAATGTAAGAATAGTAACTCTGTTTTTTTAAATCTATCCAGAATCAGTCCTGAAGACGGTAGACTAACAGAATACCGAAACGCCGTGTCGACTTGTTGATTCTTTGTGTTTTTAAGTCATTTTTTATAAAATGTATAACGTGTGTTTTTTAAGATTGTAATAATGTATAATGATCAATTGTTTTTTGTAATTGTAATAAATCTAAAACAGAGGTTTACTAAACTTACTGTGTGGAAAACATCTCTTTTTAAATTGTGTTTTTAATTGTGTTATTCATGAGATACAGTAGATTCTGATGATGCGAATTTAGTTGAACATATCGTCATAAATTAGTCTTTCCTCTGGCACTTGACAACTTTCATAACATAGTAATTTTGGTACACAACATTATTTTTTCCAGTTGAAACATACTGTTAGAAGTTGTAATTGATACTTTGTAACTTTACCTTTCCCGCCTTACTGATGGCATGCTATTCATTGAATAATATGCTCACTATAGTGTGCACGAAATAGGATTGGACACACCTGCATTCTGTCTTTCTTGTGGGTACGCCCCTGTCCTTATAAAATCTATTACCCGTGCAGCTTTTCTTTTGTGAGTACTTACCGCTGTGTCAAAATTGAAAGTGACAAATCAGATTAATAACAGGTTTTAATTGATTTAAGTTGGTCCTAAGTTTTGACAATTCAGATTGATCAACCGCCTGTTACTTAGGTATTTTCAAATAAATTCCCTTGTTGGCAATTTTTCTATATCAAATTCTAGCCCAAGCTCGCAAGGGTATATTGGGTCACCCACCTTAAATATAACTGTATGCCATATGTGGCACTTTCCATGCCCATACTGCTGGACTGCTACCCTCCAGCATGCCAGCCTCTGCTGCTGCTTAACCTCTTCGGTGCTCATGACAAGCTCGTCATGAGGCACAGTGCTCGTGTGGTCATGACGAGCTCAGCTCGTCATGACCACACCCATTTCTATTATGGTCCAGCACAGCAGGGAGTAAGTCAAGCAGCCAAGGTGCTAAGAAGAGGTGACAAGGGAGTGACCGATTTTGTTCAAGGCAGCAGCTCACCACTTCCTGCCTGGGAGGTGGAAGCATCAATTTGCAGCTGCCCAAGATGTGTCCTGAAACTGCTGGTAATCCCTTTGCTACGCCATGGGCCTGGATCCTCTTCTTCCTATTTTCAGGGACTTTATATTGTGACATCAGGAGACCACATCATCTGCACCCACTTTCACATGACCCATGGGGGCTGCTGCACAATCACAATGGTGGGGGAGCCGGTCGACCTCTCCCCCTTGCTATCATTTCTCCCTCTGTGTCTAGTTACTCCTTGTGAGCTTTCCTTCCCTGGTACAGCTGCTCACTCCCTCTCCTCAGGCTGCCTGTCTCTTCCTCCTCCTCCCCCCAACTCGTTGGGTATCTGCTCCCCCTATCCTGGGTGGTATTACTGCTTTCCTTCCCTTGCAAAGGTATCATTAGAGTGCAAATCAGCCATTACCAATGAAATATTTAATTCCCACAAGAACGTAGACACTGAAGCCCTTGATACGCTGCGTTTCTTGTAGTGTCAAACTACCAATAAATACGCACAATTGAAATCTGTGGAGCCAACTGCATTGTAGCAAGGACCAGGCATAAGGCCTGGCAGAAGACATCCTTGTGATCTACCAGAAAGGGCTAGGCCATTTGAGGAACTTCTGGATATGGTTTGGCTAGACTTCCAGGGCTCCCCAGTGTAGGTAGTTTGACCATGCTATGTTTGCTCATAAACACGCTCACAAATCGACCTATAAACTTCAGAACACTAAAAAATGAAACAATCGCCGGCAAAGCCAATAATTCAGGCATATAACTGAAAATAGAAGCCACGCATATTGGTTTGTTCTTAATCTATCCAGCATTTAGGTCAGATAAGAAGGAATTACTTTTAGTGGTTTTAAGCATACTTAGATTTTTCCATCCATGATTTCATTATAGTAAAACAGTTGTAAGAATCTGTAGACTACGTGTAGACCCTTAGGGCCAGATGTATCAACATTGCATTTTGCGAGTCCATAATAGCGAATTTTACTGATTCGCTATTATGGACTCGCAAAATGCAATCTATGTAGGTTTTTCAAAATAAATTGCGATTCCTACCCTTTCCTTATTTGCGACTCACAAATAAGGAACGGCTTCCCATTCATTCCTATGGGCCTATTGGCCCATAGGAATGAATGGGAATTGCATGCGCAATTTGCGCGTACCCAACAGGTACTCACAAATTGCGCATGCAATTTCAAGGGTGCATGGGTGCCAAATGGACACCCTGCTGCACCCCTAAATATGCATGTGTGCACTTGTAGAGCGCATTTATGTACGCCACATGGCACCTTGAACAATGCTAAAAAGAGAATTTGTCTTTGAAATCGCATACTACCACCAACTTGAAGTTGTTGGTAATTTGCGATTCCTTAAAGCCAGGTCGCAATTTTGTTTTACTTCCTGCATTTCATTTAAGGAATCGCAAATTAAGATTCCTAAAATGCATTTGCAAAATAGGGAATCGCAATCTTTGCGACTCCCTATTTTACGAATGCCTTTTGAGATGATACATCTCAAAAGGCTTTTTCCCGTTTGCAAACGGGCCGATTCTGCGAATCGGCCCATTGGGGAACGGGAAAAACGCTTGATACATATAAACGGAAGAGTAGTGAGGCAAAGGTAAACCCCTGAGGGATATCAAAGGCTTGGGAGTATGTTGTAAGAAAGGGTTTTGAATATTTAGCAATGTAATTTGCATTCCAGATACGGTTTGAAACATTTTAGTAGAATGTTTCCATAGCCCATTCCTTGTATTTCTGTAATAGGAGTGAAAGCATTGCAAACTCCTGAGTGTTTTTTCTTCAAGCAAATAATTAGTTCTTTTCAGGAGGGAAAACTCGTTGCTCCTCTGGCAGAATATGTGATGCTGGCTTGTAGCACTGCTGAGTGTGCTGTCCTTTGGCCTTTCTAAAATTGTAGAGAGAGAAGTTCGTTTATTCAGAATAAGGGAACGTTCATTGCCATAGTGGATGGATCAGTAACATTATGAGAGAAGATTTAAGGAAGGTATCATGGATTTGGAAAGTTATTGTTGATGTTAGAGGTACCTAATCATAAATAGTTCTTTGTCATATTGTTTTTGGTTGAGGAGGTAGTGTGGTGGACTTAGCGCTGGGCTGGCATTAGGGCGGTGCAGCCATTGGGACAGCACTGGACATTTGACCTGGAGGTGTGGGTGCTCTGTTTTGCAATAATTTGCGATTTAAAAGCACCTGCTGAATTTCTTATGCGTCTAGCTTTCAGGCAACAATAAAAATGTCTAGATAACTCTTGTGATTAATGTTCCTGCTAAAGAGAGAGAGAGATCAGAGTTTTGTCTAGTGGCAATTTGACACACCATTAAAGAGCACAGAGGGTTAATATGCCTGCTGCAAAGAACAGATCTGTATTTTATGTGGATTTCCAAGTTGATTACTAAAACCAGCCTTAACCAGAACTTTAAATCAAATGAAATGTATGTGAGAGAGTGGCAATGGAGAGATGGGGGGCATTTTTGCCTGGTGGTAGTGAGGATATCCGAGGAAAGGTCATGGGGGAGGGAGGGGTGCCAAAAAAGACTGTCGCACCAGGCGATATCAGCACTAAAGCCGACCCTGGGTTAGTGAATGGCAAATGTTGTTTATCGTAGTCAACTGAAACATGGCGTATAATCTGTATAGTGTCTGGCTTAGCACTAGACATGTCACGTGTGGAGCCCTTGTTATGGGTGAGTAAAGTAAAGTGTTGGAGGTAATTTTCATTTCGGAATAATTTCTGGTAATCTAGGATTTTTATTACCATGCATTGGAGTGTTTTTGTGGGTGTGTCTTGTAGTAGGATTTTACAACCATAAAACAATAAGAGATCAATCGATAAATATGAGGCGGGAGTAAACCAGATTTTGGCAATGGCTAATAAGGCCAGGTCCTGCTTTTGTATTAATGCTGAGAAGGCAGCAAGGTTTGATGATGCTGATTTGCAATGTTGCAATGCATATCTAAGAGGTTGATTTATTTTTGTTGGACAATGATTTGAATGTGGTTTATAGAGATAGGCATGGTGTATCTCTGATACATCTCAGTCTTTCGAATATATAGCAAGGGAGTGAAATCTAGTCAGTATTTACATATCTTGAGAATAAGGACTTTCGAGTGGTTGGGGTTTGTGGAAGATTAATTTTGACAGAACATATTAAGCTTTGAAGCGTGAAAAGTAACCTCTCCCTATTTTGGTAATCATTGAGGTTTGAGATGAAGTGTTTATCCACAGGGAGTGATAGAGGCCATTAATTCACAAAGCCAATTTCCTCTTGTTGTGCCCAGAAGTGTTTCCAGATGCGGTTTGGTGGGACTAGCTCCGGAAGTAGTAGCTCATCAATAAGTTTAATATTTTGTTTTATAGGCTACTTTAGCAGGGATAGCCATTTTCCAGCTTTGTGGGAAAAATACGGATACGTTTAGCCAAGGAGGGCATTTTGATTGTGGATCACCAAGAGAGGTCAGATTGAGGTTTATTTGTGTCAGAGGTGTAAGGCTTATTTAGCGGTGACTTATAAATATTTTAAGCGTTTTTTTTTAAATCCTGTCAAAAGTGGTTATTTTGACACATCGAATTTGTAGTTTAACCCCTTGGCTGCGGGGCACATTCCCTGCTGTGCTGGGGGGAGAGGGAGCGTGCACAGCGGCCCGGTGCTCATGACGAGCTCAGCTCGTCACGACCACGCCCGTTTAATGGAACGCTCAGCACAGCAGGGAAATTAGCCCCGTGTGTGAGCGTTCCACAGCTCATGATGAGCTGAGCTCGTCATGAGCACATGGGAACCGTGGCTCATGACGAGCTGAGCTCGTCATGAGCATGGGAGGGGTTAAACCTGTACAGCTAGGCAACTGGTGGCTGGCTTGCAGTCCTGTTTACATTGTCATTGCAGTGGGTGGCACAATGAGTCCTGCAGCCCCCTGGTGACATTCAATTTACAGGCCCTGGGTACACTGTGGGTGCCATATACCAAGGACTCATAAATAACTTAAACATGCCACTTAGGAGTATCCCAATTTTACCACTTTGAAAGGAGGAGCACATGCAAGCACTTTAACACTGGTTAGCAAAAATGCACAGAGTTCGATAGCCAGCAAAAATTGGGTTCCGAAAAAAGGCACAAAAATAAGGGGTGACCATGAAGAAAGGGCAAATTTCCAAAAAATATTTAATTCCATTTGCTTTGTATTCAGGCTCAAATGTTTACAAAGCCATGATACTAGATCTACTTCCATGTTCTGAGACTCTATATTTGAGGTAAATATTATAGGTTACTGAAGCTGGCAACGCTATGCCTTCAAGACGATACAAATGTAACTCAATCCGCAATAAGTGGCTCTAATTTATGTGCAAAATATCTGTTGCACATTTGATTACAGCACATGACTGTCTTCATTCTTAGTCCAACAAAGCTACTAAAATTGTAGGCATCGTATCACATGCTGTGATGTACCAGCAGTCCTAGGATTAACAGAAGAGGGGAATGATGGACACAGGGAGAAGACATAATGCTTAGCAGTGGAAAACAGCCTTAACCACTAAGCATGAGCTACGCGGGACTGAACCACACAGGCAGAAGCACGCACGTCTAAACCACAAATGTGCCTGAACCACGCATATTCATGGCTAAAGCATATGCACAGTCTAGATGCTGCTGCTGCTGCTGCTGCCGTAAGCAGGAAGAGCAAGGATCGGGACAAGGAGGAGAGGTAAGACGGGGTTTGAGGGGCTAGTTTGTAGGGGTTGAGGGGTAGTTTGCGGGGCTGGGAGGGGTCAGGGTAGTTTTCAGGGTCGGGGGCTAGGGGGCGGGGGGGGGAGTTTAAGGGTTCAGGGCAGGGGACGGAGGTGGATTATTTGGGTTGGGGTAGTTTTGGGTATTGGGGGGTTGGGTAGAATATTTGGGTTGAGGTAGTTTGGGGGGCTGTGGGGGTTGTGGTAGTCTTCAGGGCTGGGGTGGGGAGTTTTAGGCTCAGGACAGGAGACAGAAAAGGGGCAGTTTTAAGGATGAGGGGGCAGTTGGGCTAGGGGCGTAGGCGGGGTTAGGTTTTAGGGGGTGTGGGCTTGTTTTAGGGCTCAAGGCGGGGGCTAGGGTCAGAGTAGGTTTAAGGGGGCTGAGTTGTAGTGCACAGGGTAGGGGACAGGATAGGGGCAGTTTTCAGGTCGGGGGGCAGTTGTGGTGGGGTAGTTGGGAAGGATTTTAAAATTAGGGTGTCTTTTGGGTTTAGGACAGAGGGACAGGAGTGTGATCTTTACCACACATGCCCATTTACCAAACACGGCTTTACCACAAAATTGCTTGGTAAAGGCATGCATGGTACAGACACGGTTGGGGTTTAGACCGCTTGGTTAAGGCATGCGTTGTTAAGGCATGCGTTTTTCCATCACACAACCCTTAGAAGTAAATATACTGGACAGAGAGTACCGAGGATGGGCCTGGGGTGGGGAAGAGGTGTGTGCAGGCCAGTGCCTCTACAGTGCTCATTCACTTTCGCAGGAGGATCAATGGTATCAGAACACAACACGTCATTTAATGATAATAGATCATTACTGGAAATCCTACATTCAGGAGCAAGGAAAATAAATTATGGCCAATTCCCACACCCTTGCTCGTCCTCTCCGGAATATAATTAAGGTCTGGCTTGACAGCGAGACCGTGGCCAGAGAATGATGCGAGTGTCATCAGGGGCCATATGTATCAACATTCCGTTTTGCGATTCCTAAATAGTGATTTTTAAGGAATCGCAATTTAGAAATCGCAAAATGGTATGTTTGTAGAAAATTGCTTCTTTTTAGCGATTCCTTAAAATTCCATAATCGCGATTAGCAAATTGCTAATCCCAATTAAGGAATAATTTCCCATTCATTTCTATGAGCCAGGAGGCCCATAGGAATGAAGGGGAAATTGCGAATTGCAATTTGCTAATCGCAAATTGTGAATATTTTCAAGGGTTCAGGGGTGTCTCAAGAACACCCTGCTGCACCCCTGAAAATGACATGTGTGCGCATATGGCGCACATACATGCCCTAAGGGCATGTATGAGCGTCACATGCCACCTTTTGATTTTTAAAATAATGCTTTTTTGAAAGAATTCGCAACTTACCAGCAACTAGAAGTTGGTGGTAATTTGCGATTCCTTAATGGCATTTTGGAATGTTTTTTTCTTTGATAGATTGCATTTAAGGAATCGCAAAATTTGCAATTCCTTAAATGCAATCGCAAAATAAGGAATGGCAAATTTAGCGATTCCTTATTTTGCAACAAAAATGTTTCATACATACCATTTAGCGAAAATGGGTTCGCAATCGCCGGAATTCTGCGAATTTCGGCGTTTGCGAACCCATTTTGCCTTGATACATATGGCCCCAGGAGAGGGGCTTTGGCTTTGCCCACATTTTGGGAGTCAGGAGTACCTGTTTTGATTGGGCAGTTGTTATGTGCTTCCATAAAAAAGTGCTTGCCTTTCACACAGCTGATATCATTCTATTTATTCAGCTGCCTGAGCTTGAACTTTTAGGGACAGACACATGCCATTGCAATTCTAGTAAAGTGGCATAGATAAATAGATAATTCATGACATTTCTTTTAGGCAGCAGCACGGACTGGAGGAGGGTAGTCAATGCACATGGACATTTAGGTCTGGCTTGACAGTGCTTTCATAAGCCATTCATTCATTGCCAATGCTTATAATATGCTACGGGGTCAGAGTGGGATCAAACTTTCAGGCAGTGAGGAAGCTAGAGTGGGAGGGTCATAGCGAAATATTGATAGGTGCTCTCTAGTGAGGTAGCGGAGCTTTACAGTGATGCAGTCCATTTCCCTATTTAGTGCTTTAAGCCAAAGAGTTTTAGGCTTGTATGCTGCAATCGCTGGCTCGCGGAATCTCATGGTTCACTCCTCCATTTGCAGATTATCTCCCCTGCTAAGGTATGAGGCAGGAATCCAGTGGAGCCTTGCCCAATACCAACTTGTCAGTAACTGGGAAAGGAACGGAGGTGTCATAATACACTCCCCTGAATTTGACCTCACTTTGGTGAGGCGAGAAGACAAAATCCAAAATTCTTTAATGTTATAATAAGCAGACAGATGCATAAGTAGATATGGACATTAAAATAGATAAAAACTCAAATATGGAGGCAGCAAAGAAAGAGAATGTAAAGAAAAAAATGGAATCTCATATAGCTGCAAAATGCAGTGGCGTAGCAAGGGGGTGGGGGCGATCCGCCCTGGGTGGTACAAGTTTGGGGGGCGACGGCCTTCGCCCCGCCCCCTGCTCTCACCTGCGGCCCTCGCGGGGAGGTGGCCGCAGGAATTGCCAGCACCCCCCACCTACCACTTAGACATTCGGCCACGGAAGGCAAACGCAGGGGCCGCCATGGGCGGCCTAAGGTCTAGCTACGCCACTGGCAAAATGTAAACGTCAGGGAGATTAGGGAAAGGGGGAGGGGGAAGAGAGAATAGTTAGGGCTTCTTTCTGCTATAAAGCGCCTAGTACCTGTTTCCTGACCTTGCCTAGTACAGATCCTTTAAGAAAGAACTACATTTAAAGCAGAGGTTTAGCCCAAGCCACTAGTGACACCTTCAGTGCACAAGGAACACGCTGGTTGCTCAGCCTTTCTTATGTTCAGAACTCCCTTACTGTCATTGCCAGCCTAGGGCACGATTAGATCAACTGCAAGCACGTTTTGCTTTTAATTTGCACTAAAGATCTGCTCAGCACTTTAGCACCAGGAATGATTTTCATAGCTCCATGCAATATAGTGATCTAGCGCTGCCCATACATAGAAAAAAAGGACATTTTGCTTTTTTGTAACACCAGCAGACTGTGCCATGGGGCTACTCATTGCTTCACCTTATGGAAGAGCCGGTCCTGCATATTGTATATTGTAAGGGTATGCTATTTTGCTCTGTTTGTAGTTGAGGTCAGTGTTGCGGCAAAAAACAGTGTTCATATTTTGTCTAAAAAAAATAAAAGCTAGACTGCTTCTTTTCAGTGCCCGGGGACTCAGATTCAAGCTCGGCAGGCTGCCATGTTCTGGTCATGCTTCAGTTCAGCCTGCTCTCTGCGGCCATTGCTGGCCTCAGCATGACTCAGCGCCAAATGAGCTGAGTAAATGTGCAGAGCCAAGCGAAGGCATGGGAAGACGTCCTGCTCATGCGCACACGCACTCTGCCTGCACGGAGGGGCGCGCGCCAACATTTCTGCCTCCTTGCCATCCTGTCCCTAATTCTATCTACTCCATTAACATGGATTCATTAAGTTTTGACTTCATCACATAAAGAGCAGTATTTAATTTGGTTTACATTTTTCATTTTGTAAAATTTTATTTCAGTAATTTTTTTTATTGAATTTATATATACAAGGTGCATTGCACTTACATGGGTAGTAATGAGACGAGACAAAAGAAGAAGATACAAGGGGCGAAAGAGACCCCCCGGGGGGTCGCGGGGGAACAAGGGAGATATGCAGAAGTAACAATGGCATTTGGCATTTCTGACTGGCTGCGTAGTTCTGGCGTTGCATACTGTTCGTGTTTTCTTGTAGGTCACATCTTGGCCTCCGGCCGTCCCTCCTGCCCTCCCCCGCTTTTGAGGTTGGACTTGTATAAGTTTGTGTGGCCGGTGAAATTGTCTCTTTCGCAGCCCTTGATTGTTCACTCCCTCAGTGGCAGGAGAGGAGAAAGAGAAAGAGAGAAAGTGGGAGGTATAGGGAGAGTTTAGTATGCTTGTGGTGTTGGAAGGAGTGCGTTACTAGTCTAGGACAGGCTTATGACAATTGACAAGTAGTTGTCCAGAGAGAGACACATTTCGCACTTTGTATGTGTCTTTGGTGTGTGGTTGGCAGTTATGGTGTGGTTTACATTTCTAATGTCCACCCCATTGTATTAATAACTGCATGCAATCTCTTGCACGTATTCACCTGCATCAAACCTGTATATTCAGGTACAGCCCACTCTGGAGTAGGAGGCTGGGGTCAGACACACCTATCATAGAAACAGATTTGTGACTCAGGCACCTAGAGAGCATATACCAAAAAAAACGTGCTATCCCTTCAGCACACTATGCAAAACACTAAAGTCGGGAAACCTGACAGCAATGTGCTTTGCAGAGTGTTTTATTGCTGTTATTACCATCAAATCACAAGTATACAGTACTTGGTTTCTTTGTTAAGGAAATGATTCCCCCACACTCATCTGCTTGTGATTATCAATTTGTGGGCTTCAGATATTTTTAAGGACCATTATTAAAACAGGTGAAATACTAAATTAAGGGTCACCACTGTTACTTGAAGGCTGTATGTCAGAATACCATATTCCTGAGAGAATTATGGCATTTTAAATATTGCTTACACGAATATCAAACCATTGGGTCTAGATTTTCGTTATTATTATTTCTGTAGAACAATATTTACTGAAGTGATATTTAGCACACAATATTTCTATCAGACATATAATGGTTAGAATATTCTGTTATCTACAACCTGTTTTCTCATGGTGCCCAAATTCGAAACCTTCTACAACCCGGTTCTGGCAGATATTTTGGTTAGAATATTCGGGTGCCATACCAGGAATGCATTTGTGAAACGGGCAACCTGTTTCTTGTGCCCAAATTGAAAATCTTGTTTGTCCTGGTTCTAGCAAAGCTAGAACAGAAGACGTCAACCAAAATGACACACAGGAAATGAGACATAAGGCAAACCTACCTACTTTTCACATGTATCACTTGCGACATGTATGGCTACTAGTAATTTGCAAAACATACATTTGATAAACCTCACCCACAGGCCAAACATAGCCTGCTTGTAATAGCTACTCTACATGACCAAACATCGTTTTAGAGCCACAAGTCATTAATGGGGGCAGTAGATTTCTTCTTTTTGCCATTTCTCTTAGATGTTTTAATTTATTGATCACATTGGGTACCTGTCTATCCTCAATGTAATTGGTCTTTTTAAAGGGAATCTGATCAGCTCAAACTCCAGGCTAGTGGTAAGAATGCTCCACTAAGATTTCCAATCTAGATTCAGTCAGTCAGGCAAAACACCCGTAAGGGGAGCACTCTCACATTCCCAGGTTTATGAAGCAAAACGAGTTTTATCTCTGAAAGAGTGTTTATTAGTCTACCTGACACAGTAAATAGTCTAATAATGTTATTACTAGATTGGGATTGTTTTATAACATATTTGAGTAAGGTTTTTGTATATAGTATTACTGGAGACAAGAAAAGCCATCTAGTAGGAGTGGGCTTCATTTCCTCGCATGTACAGTCTAAGCTAACATTCTTGAAACTTCTGTCTGGTATTAAATTTATCAACAACGTTCCTGGACAGGTATGTCTTTAGGTTATTTGATAAAAGTTTATCGAGTTCGTTGAGCCTCTTGTATAACCTTGAACTCATTATCAGCAGAGCATATATAGAGTGTCCTGACCATTCATAGGTCACCGAGCTGCCATTTTATAATCAATAATCTTTTGGGAGTCTTCCTGGATCATTGCAATTTTGTGTTATCTCAAGCTCACCCGTCAGACATTTTTCACCTCAAAAGTGTCTCATATGGGGGCTGTGCTGCTCTGTATTTAGCTTGACTCCAGCATCGGTCTCTCTGCTCCATGAGGACTCAGAAAGTGACTCGGAGAGGTGAGCGGGTTCTGAGGAGCGCACAGCCTCTTTCATTTCTCCTCCAACTGCCCTCATAACATTTGGAAACTGTCCTTCAAAGTAAATGCTGGTCATGGCAGCCAATTTCCTTATTTCAATTGCGGTCTGGTCAGAGCAATGGTAATGCCTCAATACTGCCTCCACATAAACACTATGCTGTTGCGTGGCAGGCTCTGATAGAAATTTGTTTAAATTGCCTGCCTCAGTAACTCATGGTTTGCCTGCATTTCCATTCTCTAATTTTCTTTGAATGAGCAGTGCAGTTTGATGTCACAAATTTCAGCAAACAAATGTTTTACCCAGCCTAGACCGCGAGCCCGGGGCTTTTTTAAGGTCTAATAAATTCTTGCTGAGTTCATCATTGTGTAAAGTACAAGTCAGAATCGATACTAAATACCTGGAATTGATTGAAAAACTTATAGTTGTGGTGGCTCCTTAAAAGGTATCTAGTCATTTAACACATCACCTAAAGGTCATATATGCACGTGTTCCTTACAGAAATAGAGTCCCTGAGATCATATCTGAGGGATACTGCTTTCTATCTGTAAGAGACTGTATGTTTTTTCCTGTCTGACTTGGCGATGACATGTTAAGCGCTCAGTTGTGCCGCTTTCATTTTGTGCTATCACCTTCTCATCTTCATCTTACTAAGGTACTTTTTACTCGATCATAATATTTTTGACATTTACTGCCTCTTTTATCTCTACCTTATTTTCCTTCTCCTTTACCTTTTTTTGTTCCCTCTTCTAGTCTTTCTTTCCCCATCTCCAATGTCTTTCTTTATAGAACTAGCCCTGTTTGTCATTTCTATTGTTTTATGTTAATGTGATTGGTTTTAATCTTTCATCTTTTTATTTCTAATTGTTATTAACATTCAGTGTTATTTCATGGAATGTCAAAGGTTGAAACATTGAAACGTAACCACATTTGGTTTTGGTACAGTACTTGTCTCCCCTGCGCTTAATTAGAAAAATGGTGTTGCTATTCCAAAAATTGGACTGTACTGCTTTATCTCAAGAAACTAACAATGAAGATTTTTGTAACATTTTTGATTAACAAGATTCTTTTGACTGTACTTAATTGTATATGGTCCCACACAGATTGACTTTAATGTCTGGCCTAATCTTGTGAAGAAATGTATTCAATATGAAGATAATTATTTGTTAATGGGCAGGGGGTGACTGCAATCCGATCATAAAACCTACTTCAGATCGCCAATCATCAGCTAAATTAATCCTTCACAAAATTCACAAACAGTGAGAGTTTAGCCTGACTCTGGCGACTTTATAACCCCAGTATCTGTAAATATATGTTTTTTATTCCACAGCACATAATTCAATTAGTAGATTATATCATATATTTTTGTATAAAAAACAGTCTCAAAATATGGTTGGCGCTGAAATTGGGTTCATTCTGATTTTGGATCATGCTTTAGTAATTATTGACTTGCATTTAATCTCTGTTTAATCCCTTTCGGTCAGATGGATAACTCTCTGCTAAAAGTCATTGTTGATTTTTCTTTGTCCTTAACTTCATTTGTTTCAGAACTTGTTAGTACACATGATGACTCTGCCTTATAAATCTCAATGGTATGGGACACAGTTTAAGGCCAAGTCTCATGGTTTTATAATTTATGATTTAAAAAAAATGAAATTTGTTCAAAAACATAAGCTTTCACTTGCTTCTATTAAACAGCTACAGCATAGTAAGTGCCCCACTCTAATACTACTCTTTGTGGTATAGTTGCAGCCAAAATGTGGTTAATGAAATTTCTACTCACACTGCAGCAACCATTTTACTTAAAAGTAATGCTTGTATAATGGCAGTATTAATAACGCTGGTAAATTATTCACTATTTTAAGATTAAAGAAGCAACACACTAAATGTCCTTCCTGGAGACCTCTCAAGGAACTCCCATTCTCAAAGATAATGACATTATTAGTGAGTTTGTTTTTTTAAACAAAATCAAACTCTACATACCCCAGGCCATGTCCGTCTTCACTTGGAGATAGATAATTATTTAGGAAATACAAAAAATGATCAGGTTAATAACATTGATTCCTCTCCTCTTGAGAAAGACATATTGTGCCATGAGATACTTTCTGTTACTTCTTTACTTAAGAAAGGTAAAACACCTGGCCCAGATGGCTTTTCTGTGAAATTGTTTCTGCATTTTTCAGACATCTTAATGCCAAGATTGTTGCAATGATTCAATTTCTTCACTTCATCCACTTCAACTAGTGGTACAATTGAAGAAGCCTTAATTTGTATCATTCACAAAAAGGGTAAGCATACTACCTCTTGTAGAAAGTACAGACCAATTTCCCTCGGTAATGAGGATTATAAAATGTTTGTAAAAGATTAGGGGCCAGATGTATGAAGCTCAAATGGGTTCGCAAATGCCGAAATTTTGCGAACTCATTTGAGCAAAATGGTATGTATGTAGCAAATTTCAGTGCAAAATAAGGAATCGCAAATTAGCGATTCCTTATTTTGTGATTGCATGTATGGAATCGCAAAATTTGCGATTCCTTAAATGCAATGTATGATGCAAAAGAAAATTGCTAATTGTTCCTAAGGAATCGCAAATTACCACCAACTTCAAGTTGGTGGTAATTTGCGAATTTCTTGAAAAATGCTCATTTTCGCATTTTTCAAAGTGTAATGTGATGCACATACATGCCCTTAGGGCATGTATGTCCACCACATGTGCACCCATGCTTATTTCAGGGGTGCATCAGGGTGTCCTCATGACACCCTTGCACCCTTGAAATTATTCTCAATTTGCGATTAGCAAACTGCTAAACGCAAATTGAGAATCATTTCACATTCATTTCTATGGGCCTCCTGGCCCATAGAAATAAATGAGAAATTATTCCTTAATTGCGATTAGCAATTTGCTAATCGCAATTAAGGAATTTTAAGAAAGCGCAAAAAAATAGCGAATTTCTACATACATACCACTTTGCAATTCTCAAATAGCGATTCCTTAAAAATCGCTATTTGAGAATTGCAAAAGTGTATCTTGATACATCTGGCCCTTAGCCTTATGTCTGAATTCCTTTCTACCTAAACTTATTGGAATGGAACAATACGGTTTCATTAAAGGTAGACCTTGAGTCAGACAATGCTAGATTGTTCTTTAATGTCTTAAGTACACCTTCTCATCTGCCTTATCCTTAGCTGGCAATATCAACTGATGCTGAAAAAGCCTTTCACAGATTGGGTTAGGATTTTATGCTTAAATCTTTACGTTGTAATGGTTTTGGTCTGAAGATAATTTATTTTATTTCTTTATTATATAAACCATCTAGGGGTTCAGTGATAGTGAATGGGAGAGCCATTCTTTTCTTTGCACTAGGTAGAGGTGTATGCCAAGATTATTTGCTATCTTCACTTCCGTTTGTTCTTGAATTGGAACCTTTTCTTTCCTGTATTCATGACAATTCATTAATATCTGGCTTTTATTACGGTGATACCCAGTTTAAACTAGCAGTTTACGCAGACAACATTATTATTTTTTGTGCCCAATCCTGATCACTACTAGCCATGTTATATGAATCTTCTCTCTTCCTACCTGCCTCTGGTTATAAAATGAATACTGACAAAACTGAAATACTCCCTTTAAACACATTTTGTAACAAAAATCTATTTGAGCCATCTGGATTTATCTGGAATTATTCCAAGATCAAATACTTATGTCTTTTGTTTACTAACTTTAATAATGGGACAGTTCATATCAATCTTAAGGAACTTTTATCCAAATCGGAGTCCCTACTTTCAGGTTGGAACTCACTCTTCTTATTCTGGTGGGGTTGCTTAGATTCTATTAAATTGATGGTCTTGCAAATTATCCTCTATACCATTTCAAGGCAATTGGTAAAAATGCTCTTCACTTATTTTAAGAAATGTGATTCTCTTCTTTCAGGGTTATTGTGGGAAAAAAGAGACCTTTGAATCTTTCCGAGCATACTTAAGAAAGCCAATTGGGAGTAGGGGGGGTCACTTCCCAGATTTTCCTCAATATCACTAGGCCTTTTGTCGCTGTCCGGCTTCTCTTTGGTTTGCAAAAACACCTTCCCCTTTCTACCCACTATGGTTAAAAATAGAAAAATGTTGGTTGCTACTTCCTCTTATCGAGAGGTTATTTCTTTTTCTTCCCATTCCTTGATTGTCACTCCTGCAGTGCCTAACTATGCCTGCTCATTATTGTCACTTCAGCCTCTACCTCTTGCAAGGAGTTTCTTCAATTAAATTTATTGCATAGCAAGTTTACTAGACTTAAAAACAGGCTGCTTTATTGGAAATTATGGAGAGAATGCAGCATTATTTGAGTATCTGACTACTTTCAGGATAATGATTCTATTTATTTCCCTCAACATATATCAACATTTCATTTTCCACTTCATTTCAGTCTCAATTCTCTATTTTTCTAAACATAGTGCTAGATGCTCTCTATTCTTTATATGAGTCTCAGTAATCATCTCCTCTTACTGCTAGTCTGCTTTTCTTTTACCTTCTCACTCAAAAACCTATCTTATTTATACATTGATTTTATCTTCACCTCTATTAAGTCTTTAATCTAAGATTGAACTGTTATGTTAAAAGGATATTGGTCTTACCTAGCCAGTATCTTTTTGGGATAAACTTCGGCTAAAAAATTATAAAACCTCTAGGGCAGCCAACATTACTCAGACTCGGTTTTCTTTTTATGATTGTTTTATTTCTCATGTTACAAAATTATCCATAAAAAAGTCTAAATATCCTGTAATGACTTATTTTTATAATATAACTTTACACCTATATTGTATCTTTATACCTCAATATGCTATTGCTTTTCCATGCTGTTGTAAGTTTTACTATGTTTCTTGAAATTCTCTGATTTGTGTTTCATTAATTAAACAAATCTTTCAAACTTAAAAAGAAGAGTCCCATATGAAAGGCTAAGACATGCATCATATCATTTATTTGGTAATTCATATTCTTTACTTGATTTTATTTCCTACGCTGATAAGAAGTTGCTGCAGGAGAAAAAAAACATCCAACACACCTTAAGTTGTTGATCCTTAAGTAAGATTGTCACTCGCCAGGTTACTAGTGGATGAACACAGGTGGTTATACTATTCATGAGAACCTAGTCAACATTTGCCTGTAAAATGTAATCAAGGGCAATTATATCAATGCTGGCAAAATGGTAGTTGTGGGAGTAAACTCTGATAGCCATAGTGCCCAATAGCAAGTACCTCTCAGTTTCAAATGCTGTTTTGAAAATAAATTGGTGTCAAACTGATAGTGTCGGTCTGTCCTGGAAAAATCCAGAATTGCACACATTGTCATGTTGAAGACCTCCATAATGATTTGCTGTGCCTTCATGAAAGTCAAGGAGCTAGGTACAAAGTTCCCAAAAAATGCAGCTTGTCCAATATAGAGAGCTACTGCACACGTTAGTGTTAGCATGATGCCTTCCACTATATCCCTAATAACATTAAACCCACCCACTTTTTTCTTACAGGTATTTTCAATGACACAAGAGAACTCTTAACCCCTTCCATGCTCATGACAAGGTCAGCTCGTCATGGGTGTTAGCTGCGCTGTGCGTTTGACGAGTTGACCTTGTCATGAACAATGATAAATACCACTTTGCAGCACAGGAGGGGAAAACCCCCTAGCAACCAAGGTGTTAATAATGATCTCCCCTCTTCTGATTCTAGTGAGGCTTTCTACTGTTGGGGTTATTTCTTAGTGGTCATCTCCTTACAGTATTATGTGATAAAACACAGAGAAAGGTAATTTCTCTCTGTAAGCAGTTTAGAATTAAGGATTTCTTATTATGTCAATTTCAGTGTTCTCTATGCCACAGGATTCTTAGTCCTTCCATCCGCTGCAATGCTTTGCTCTCTATTGGCCTCCAGAAAACAACTCAAAAGCCTCCTAATCTAGTGATGCCTTGAAACAATTCTTTCCACAATGTACTGCATAGAACATAACCATCTCCACATATTTAGTAAACTCTGTCCTTTTACCCATCCTCCCATGCCTATTTTTTATTACTAGATTTCAATTATTCTATTCTATCATCTATAAGTCTTACTTCTTCTAGTATTTTCTGTAAGAAACAGTTTGGATTCT
Source organism: Lissotriton vulgaris (assembly GCF_964263255.1). Taxonomy (NCBI): domain Eukaryota; kingdom Metazoa; phylum Chordata; class Amphibia; order Caudata; family Salamandridae; genus Lissotriton; species Lissotriton vulgaris. Next base: position 513,241,344 of record NC_141689.1, read on the forward strand.
CTTCTCCTGTATTGTTCATCATAAAGCACTCTGATAGAAAACTTTAACCAGGTTCTTTTTTTACTCAGCACCTTAGCTCAGACAATGTGTTACAAGAGATGTTTGCCCTTTTTTCATGTACCTTAGGGGAATTCTCAGGACGCCATCATCTCTTCAATGCCTCTTTTCACATTGAGCCCCAAAAGCTTTGATGCTTCTTCCATATAACTGTCAGAACCCTTTTCATAGGGCCACAGGGCAGGCAGGGGCTACTGGGCCCAAATGTAGGGAGTTGAAGCCTTTAACTCCAGATGACACGGTATTCAAACTGCTATGGGTCTTGAGCAACTGGGCCAGACACTCACTAGGCACTTGACTCTGAATAGTAGCTTGGGTCAAGCAGTCCAAAGGTTCTCAGGGGCGAGGTAGACACAGGGGATGAACACAGACTCACAACTCAAAGTATGTTCAGCAGCAGCAATAAATGATTGAAAATACTTGCTTTTATGAAAAAAGGAGAATTTATATACCAACACAAAGTAAAATATGGCATACACAAATAATTCACACAGTCCCCTGATGTCAGTTCACTAGTGTCCACTAGTGTTCGATAGGCAGGTCTCTGAGTTCCACTAAGGTCCCAATAGTAGTTTCAGTTTCAGGGGTCCCACTCTGACTCTTCCAAACCGGTCCGGACTGGCCATAGCGGGCACCGGGCAATCCCCCGGTGCACCGCAAGGGTGGGGGCCAGTTTTGAGCCCCTGGGGGCTGATTTTGTTACAGGGCCGTTTTTGCAGCATAGCTGCAAAATCGGCCCTGCAACAAAATCGACTGAAAACCGGCCCTAGCAAAGAGCTCGGCGGCACCTCCAACACCCCCCCCCCCCACACACCCCCTGAGTGGGCAGGGGGGCCGGCGGGGCACTTTGCCAGGGCCGGTTTTGGTTTCCAGTCCGGCCCTGCTTCCAAAGTTAAGTGTTCCAGTGCTTCAAGCACTATGAAGCCAAAAAAGTTCTCCTTTGGCAATGCGCTCAGTCTTTCCCGCTCCATACAGAGTCAATGGGAGTGTTCCTTTCTCAGATGTTGTGGAGGTCTGCAGTGTCTACTTGATGTGATTTTTACTCTTGTCTTTGCAGGGGCAGGAGCTGTTCATCCACTGGGGTAAGTTCCTCTGATCCTTATGCCTACGTAGGGGGACAATTGCTTGGGTTCTGATGCTTTATTTAGAGCTTTGGCATTTACAGGTCACAGGCATACATGGTCACAGACTTTAATACACACAGGTGACGGCCCGATCGGCACAGAAGTCACGCACTCTTCACAACAGCCCCTTCGGCATACAATGCTAATGACTTTAATCTACACACCGGCAATGGCCTGATCAGCACAGCAGTAATGCAATCTTTACACTGGCCCCCTCTGGCATGCAAGGTTACCGACTTCAATCTGTATAAGGACAATGGGCAATTCAGAACTGCAGTAATGTAATCTTTGTGATGGCCCCCTCTGGCGCTCCCGAATTTACTCCACACATGGGTGACGACCTGATTGGCACAGTAGCAATGCAATTGTCACTGCGGCCCACTCTGGCATACAGTGTTGCTGATTTTACCCTGCATTGGGGCGACGGGGCGATCGGTGAAGAAAAGACTAACTTCACGGCAGGCCCCACTGGCATACAGGGTTGCCAACTTTACTCTACACATGGGTACTGGCACTATTAGTGCAACAGCAGCTTCCTGACAGCTCGCAATGGAGATCCACTCACCAGGTTCGCTCACCCAACCTTGCACCCGCCAAGTGCTCTCCTCTTCCTCATAGGGCAGACTGGTCTTGGTGTCAGGCGCCGGTGCTCCAGGGCAGGTGATCTTGGATTCCCTGGGTGATGTCCCCTCACCTAGCGGGGAGACTACCAGACCTTAGTCCCCAGCCCTGGACATAGGTTGAAGTCTCACAGAGTTTCTCTTCCTCAAACAGCCCATGTGGTTGCTTGGCTGCTGACATTTTTGGGAACCTCGAGTTCCCCTTCTCATAGTCCATTTCCTGACATAAAATGTTATTTAGTGTCTGAGTCTTTGGAGTTTATGTTGGGGGTCTGCTTACTTTTGAAGAGACCACTCTTTTGCCTTGCCCCTCCTCCACAAAGCAGGCTGTAACAGCAGGAGCCAAACAAAATCTGATAGCTCCACAACACAAGCCAAGGGAGTGACTAAAGGTTCACATTAATGGCAGTCATAGTGATATGTGCATCAAAACATTACTCCATGGGTGCTGCCCTGCTCTTTATGATTCTCTGATTAGCTCCATCTCCCTAATGATGTGCTCCGACCCCTTTCCAGTGACCTCTCTCAGAATCAGACCATCTTTTGTAGTGTACCAAAGAGCGTGGCTCTTCCTTCCTCCAGTGTATGTCTCATCCAGCTCTCAGGAATGTAGCACTACACAAATCTATCTGAGTGGAATCCTCTATCTCCCCATACTCACCCTGTCAGCCCTGGGTCTCCCAAAATGAAACCCACAGTCCTTCATTCATTGTACGACTAAAGGGCACACATACACCCAGAATACAAATGCACCCACATGCGCACTGCACATAGCTACATAGTAATGATGTAGCCAAGGGTGAGTTAATTACACAGCAGCAGAACTTTATGAGTGGGCCTGTAGGCCTAACTCCAGTGACACAAGTTAAAAGGACTGTTCACTCCTATTGATCATGCAGTATGCCGTCACCACCGCACTGGTGCTACTTAACTTCTGGTAAAGGCAGTAGCCTTTCACCATTATAAGGGTAGGGCTCTGAGTTCTCCACCCCAGTGTTCAGCAAGATCTGCAATCCATGAGACAGGCCTATGTTAGGGCACTCACGTGTGAGCTGTGTTCGCACATGGCAACAAAAATCAGCAGTAAGGATCCATATGTTGTTGCACCTGGGGCCCTCAGGGCAGGGGTACACCTTCATCACCAGGCAAGGGACTTTTCCATCCCAAACACTCCGTGTTTCATGTCCTTCACGAAAAGATGAGAGCAATTGGGCAGGCCTGGTGATATTAGATTTCTTACTCTGCTAATTAAGAGTCTGAAAGCATTATTACTCTGAAAAAATAACCAGGGGTAGATCTTTGTAGATGTAATATATTGATAATGTTGGGCATGTTCTCAACATCAGCATTATTTTGTCCTTTCCTGCCAAGGAGCGCAGTTTGAACAGCACATTTCTTGGCTGCCCTTCCCGGTCTAACCAGTGGCGGCTCACATAAGGCGTGCTGCGGGGCCGTAGGACGGGGCAGGGCGGGGGGTAGTAAACTCGGACATACGACGGAACGGTGGAATGTAATAATTACTTTGCTCTGTTCCGTCGTATGTCCGAGTTTACTTCCCACCAACCCTCCCACTCCCCTGCCCTGGCCCACTGCCCCACAGCACGCCCTATGTGAGCCGCCACTGGGCCTGACCCTATAATTATGATTAAGGATTTTTTCTGCATGAAGCATCAGGGAATGCAGATTGACCAGGCTAAATCCTGGCCTTCCAATCCTTACATTAGGCCTCTCAATGGGTCCTTCCACTCTTCTGCTTCAGTTTCTGATGCTCTCACAACAACCAAGAGCAATTCTAGCTTTTATCGGTAGCAACTTCACTCTTTCTGTCCTCAGATTCTATACGACTTGCTGGACTGCGTGCTCATTTAAGTTGACTACTGTTGTGTCGCGCGGGTCTAAGCGCGACACATAAGGTAGGGGCGTGATGGGAAAAGGGCTTGGGGCCTAAACTATAAATTATACTCAGGAGCCACTGTTGCAGTAGAACTGTAAGGGGTCGCCTCCGTCGCCAACTGGCCGACGTGAGCACGTCTTTCATATTTTATTAACTGCGGGGGCCATGTGACCCTGACGTCGTGACGTGCCTGTCACGTGTCGCGATATTACATTCCTTCCCAACAAAGTTTAAAACAACATCAAATACAGTTTCATCAACAAAATACTGAATGCAATAGACTCATTATAGTCCCGCTGCAACTCTTTCACACCCTTAAGGCATAGGTACTCAGCAGACATCAAACTTGGCATGGAACAGTCTTACGTGATGTAGTCCCTCAGTCGTGACGAGGGTACGGGATTTCTTCGCAAGTGATATTGGGACAGACCTCGACCAGATGATGGAACGCCAGCAGCCTCTGGAGACGCTTCGGGCAAAAGAGAACTCGGCTCAGTGGGAGGACCAGCACCATTTTTAGCCTTGGTGTAACCAACCCAGGAATCATCCAGATCAGCACTCTCGCTTGCTCCATCTGCAGGGGCAGGGACTACCGCCCCATAATCACCCGGCTCTGGTACGGAAAGTGCAGCAGCCGCTGCACCAGGAGCTAGTGATTTGACGTGAAATCGTTTGAAATGAGAGACATTGCGGGTCACAGTCTCTCGCCCTCGGGTAGCAATGATCCTAGTGCCCTTAACGTTCACTACTGTCCACGGCAACTTCTTATAGGGGAGTTGGAATTTGCTGGCATGACCTCGATTTTTTAGTAGAACCAAGTCACCTTCTCGAATCTGACTGGCCTTGGCATGGCCACGATGGCTCGCCTGTGCATGGGCCTTTCTCCTCTTCGTGTCAATCCCTATATCATCAGGGACCTGGGGCTGCCAATTGGGGTGATGGGGTATTGAATCGGCAATGACCCGACCCATCAGTAGATGCGCAGGAGCCACCCCAGTGGTGGAGTAAGGCGTCTGCCGGTAGCTCCGAAGGAACGAAAAGATGGCCAACTCAATAGATTGTCTCTTGCCATGGGCAATTCGAATGACTTTATTAAGGGTCCTCATAAATCGCTACGCTTCAGCGGGAGCTTGAGGCCAACGGTGCGTTATCCGACGATGCTGTACCCCCAGCGCAGTGAGGTACTCTAACAGCTCCTGCCCCTGAAACAGCGGCCCGTTGTCTGTGCGGAGCTCTCTCATCAGACCTTGGGTGGCCATGATTTTTTCTATTTTAGGTATCACTTCCGCGGCACTGGGAGTCCCAACGATCTCCTCTTCAGGATATTTGGAATAGTCATCCACTGCTACCAAGGTGTGCTGTCCATCCGGTAGGCTGCCGAAATCCATGCTCACACAGGACCAGGGAGACTGCGGGCGAGGTTCCGTCATGACCGGGGAAGGGCGAGGTAAATCCACAGTGACTTGGCATGCAGGACAGGAACGCACCATGCTCTCAACCAGTTCGTCCATGAGTGGAAACCACACCTTCGTGCGAAGCCGTGATTTAGTCTTGACCATACCTTGATGGCCGACATGGGCTAGTTGCGCACATCTCTCTATGAGTGCCGTCGGTATGACCAAACGATGCCCTCGCAGCAAGCAACCAGTCCGGTCTTCAGTGAGTTCATCCTTCATGTGATGTAGACTTTCCATAATTCTTTGAGCGGAAGCTGTCAGGATTTTCCACTCTTCCTGGGATTTGTGCCAGTTGCCATGCTGTAGAATTCGTTTGGCCCGTTGGAGGCATTCATCTTGGACAGTTGCCGCTGACAGCTCCTGCAAAGAGAGCGGAATGGGACAGGATCGAGCGGTGACATACTTGACATACTGCTCCGTGTCTGCAGCGTCCTCCATTTCCTTGTCAGTGGCTGCTCGAGGATGTCGTGATAAATAGTCCGCAGGGTTGCGGGATCCTGGCTGATACAGTTATAATCCTGGAGTTGCAGCATCCATTTCTCAATCCGTGGCGGAGGCTTTGTGGACGTTCCTGCAAACAGGGCTACAAGCGGTTTGTGATCCGTTGTGACCACAAACGGTTTCCCATAAACATACAAGTGAAAATGGCGACATCCCCAATGAATGGCAATAGCCTCCTTTTCTATTTGGGAATATTGTTGCTCCATTGCGGTGAGGGACCTGCTTGCAAACGCTACCGGAGCCCAGTCCTCTTCAGGTCGTGATATCTGTAGTAGGACAGCACCCAAGTCCACTGGGCCATCCATGGCTATTTGAGTCATTTTCTCCGGGTCAAAGAAGACTAAGGTGGTTGCTTCTGACAGAGCATTTTTGATGTCCTCAAAGGCCTTCTATTGAAGCAGGCCCCACTGCCACGGAACAAACTCGTTAATCAACTCACTCAGTGGTGGCGTGAGAGTTGTTAGATCTTTGATGAATCGGCCGCAGTAGTTGACCATTCCCAGAAAACTGCGGACTTCGGTCACACTGCAGGGGCAATGGCGTTCTTGATGTCTCGCACCTTGTCAGGATCCGGGTTGGCACCCTCATTGGAAAAGGTGTAGCCGAAGAACTGCAGCTTTGTCCTTAAGAACTCGCACTTCTCGTGATGCAGCGTAAGACCAGCAACTCTCAATTTCCACAATACCAGCGTGAGACGGGCATTGTGTTCAGGCAATGCCTTGGCGTGGATCATAATGTCATCACTGACGTTGATGACTCCTGGGATATCGGCTATGAGCTCTTGTATGACATTCTGAAAAACCTCCGCCGCACTGGATACTCTGAAGCTTAATCGGGTGTAGCGTCGCAGTCCCACGTGCTTTGAGAATGTGGTTATGTTGCGGGACGCCTCATCAAGAACCAGTTGGTTATAGCCGGACCGCAGATCAAGTTTAGAGAACCAACATGCTCCCGCCATCTCTCCAATAAGATCGTCAATGGTCGGGGTGATGTGGCGCTCACGCTTTATGGCGGCATTCGGGAGGCGCATGTCAACACAGATGCGTACGGCTCCGGGCTGCTTGGGCTTACGAGTGACTACGATGGGTGAAACCCACGGCGTGGGGCCTGTGACCTTTTCAATTATCCTGGCGGCCTCCAGTTTCTTTCCCCTTGAACCTTCCGATGCCTTCGAATACCTCAGCGAATTCTTCCAGGAGATGTTGTATGGATTCCTGATGGACACTGAAGGCAAATGAGACTACTCCAAGATCTTCAGTAGCCCGACACCCTAGGAGCATGCCCTGGCCCTCTTCAGTGACGTATATGTTGGGGTGGACTCTCCGGTCACCATGTGCCACGGATGTTTTGAAGCGCCCCAAGATTTTCAAAGGAGTGTCTTGGCCGTATGCGAATACCACAATGGTGGGTCGGTCGCATCGTGCGGTGGAGGGCCTCTGCCATGACGTTGATGGTGGCCCCGGTGTCGATCACTGCCGGGACTTCTTGATCTCCCACCTGGATGTTACACTGGGGCAGGCGTCGCGCTTTGCGGGTGGCAGTTCCAATGAAGGGCTCCTTATGCACAACCCTCTCTTCCTCCTCGTCATCATCCATGTCACTCGGTATTGCGTTGACCCTTTGTCTTAGCCTGCGATATTTCTTGGCTCGGCACACTTTTTCGAAGTGATTGAAGCGCCCACAGCCCGAGCACCTTTTTCCTTTCGCGGGACAGTCGGCAGGCTGATGTACCCGCAGGTGTTGTCGGGGCACTGCGTGACCCTTTCTTGATCCATTTTGGCGCCAGCTTGGTGGTCACTGCATTGACACGTTCGGTCTTTATGAGTGTGTGGAGGGCCGTGGCCCGCCTCCATGTGAGCCGCTCGAGCTTTGGACAGCTCTTTGGTGCATCCGAGAGCCAAGCTGTCCGCCAGGGGCTTGCCAGATTCCTCGAGGATTCGTTCCCGAAGCTTTGCGGACACACAGCCTTGTATGATTTGACAGCGAATCTCCTCCGTCACATCCAGGAACCCACACGTGGAGGCCAGATTTTTTAACCTTGCATGGTAGGTGTCCAAAGATTCATCCGGGAGTTGTCGGGCCTGGAGAAAGATGAACCTTTCATAGACCTGGTTGGCCATGGGCTCAAAATGAGCATTGAGAGCGTTTATCAGGGAATGATGGTTCTTTGGCGTCGTTTCCACTATTGTTTTATCAATGTTGTGGATATCCTTCCCTCCGAGGTGGAGCAGCATCGCCCTCTTTTGATCCTTGTGTACCTTGGTGGCTTCGTAAGCGGTTCACCCAGTCCTTCCATTTGGGCGCTAGAGACAACGGCGACCCTTCGACTATGAAGGGCTCTATTGGAGGTATCTGCGACATGGTGTGTGTGGGCACGCTTGTGCACCTACGTGTTCCTTGCACGCTGCCAATGGCGGTCCTCTTCTGCCTTAGTCCCCTGCCTGGGACGAGCGGTATGCCTGATGCACCAGAGCTGACTGCGTTACTGGAGATGCGCAGGTTCCCAACAATATTGAGGCAATGTATGGCTCCCACCACTATGATTGCCGATAGCAACTGTGTGTCCCCAATGTTCTTTAGTTCTCTGTCCCCTGTCCTCTTTAGGAGTTATTCCTGATGGCAGGTGCTGTTCCTGACCTTCCCCTCTGCTACTGGAGTGAAAATGGGCAAATGTCAGCTACAACTCGGGGCACCACACTGTGTAGCTTCCCCTCACTTGCTGCTGTGTTCCAGGCCTGTTGGGGGCGGGGCCTAACTCCGTGCCGGTCTCTGGTCTCAGTACGAGACCACATTTTGCCCTGAACAGCCGACAGCCAGGCCGTGCTTCACCCAGCCATTCCTGGCAGGCAGAGAATGAGGCAGCAGTAAAGGCGGGCCGCTCCAGCCTCACACGCACCACACGGGGCGCCGCAGGGACGCCGCAGGGAGCCGCCGAGGCCGCGCTGGCTATCAGCGGCCCTAGACACAGCGCGCTCACCTCCTGTTTGCGCCGGGCCTCTTCTCCTGGAGCGGAACGGAGCACCGCACTTCACAGGGGCAACAGGTGCTGGACCCGGGCTGCACCCGGCGTCACTAGATAGGGCACGAGCGCCGCGAGCCCCAAGACACGCTTGCGGCCGCCACACCACAACACGAGGGCACGCCCACCTTCGTTGCCAGTTGTTGTGTCGTGCGGCCCTCAGTGCGACACTTAAGGTAGGGGCGTGATGGGAAAAGGGCTTGATGCCTAAACTATAAAATATACTCAGGAGCCACTGTTGAGGTATAACTGTAAGGGGTCGTCTCCGTCGCCAAATGGCCGACGTGAGCACGCCTCTCATATTTTATTAACTGCGGGGGCCATGGGACCCTGACGTCGTGACGTGCCTGTCACGTATTGCGATATTACAACTACCTATCCCAGCGATGCTACAGCCATCTTCAGTTCTGCCATTTTTAAATTTTATTTTGACACTTAAATCAGCAACATTTATTAAAACATAGTGCTCGATGGCATTGCTATCTATTTATAATTATCAGACTTTAACTCTTTAGTTTCTCTAATATATTTCCAAGTTATACCTGCTCTAAATTCAGAACCAATGATTGCGTGTTTTGTGACTATATATAATTGCTTGTGTTTCATTTTTATTATAGTAGGGCTGCTTCTCTGCTGGGCATTGTTTGTAGAGCAGATGCATCTAACTACAGTAAACTGATCTCGGCCGCCATCTTTAATAGAGACAGTAAACCGAGCTGTGTAAGAAAACAAACTGATATGTGCGTATGTTCTTGCTCAGAGCAGCTTTATGTGAGGATGATAAAGGTAAACTACTCAATACATTTCCAATTCCCAGATTTTAAATCTCTTATGATAAATACGTTAAACCTGTGAGTTTTGTAGGGAAACATCGTGAACAACAACTCCAGAACAATGAGTTCCAGAGTCACGCAAGCCTAACAACGACTTGCCCGAACAACAACTTAGCCTTAACCACGCATGTGCGTGGCTGAGGGTAAGTCGGCCTAGTGTTCGGGATGTGCGGGGAGAGCGGAGCGAAGGACAGGAACAGGACAGGTAAGAGGGGTTCAGGTTATTTTCTGGAGGGGAGGGGAGAGGTTCAGGGTAGTTTTTAGGGGGCAGGGGGGCGGGGTAGGTTTTAGGGTGTGGGGGTTCAGGTTCGTTTTTAGGGGGTGCAAGGGGTAAGGGATAGTTTCTAGGGGGTAGTGGTGTTTGGGGTAGTTTAAGTGCACCCGGTTAGTTTTTAGGGGGTGATGGGGGTTTGGGTTAGTTTTTATGGGGTGGGAGGGATTCCGTTTAGTTTTTAGGTGGTGCGAGTTAATGTTTAGGGGGTGGGGAGTATGTGGTAGTTTTAAGGGGGTGGTGTTCGGGTTAGTTTTTAGCGGTTGGGAGGGATATGGGTCAGTTTTTAGGTGGTGGGAGGGGTATGAGATAGTTAGGGGGTGGTGGAGTTTGGGGTAGTTTTAAGGGGTTCGGGTTAGTTTCTAGGGGGTGGGGGACAGGGTAGTTTTTATGGGGTGAGAGAGGTTTGGGTTAGGTTTTAGGGGTTGGGAGGGATTCAGGTTAGTTTTTAGGTTGTGGGATGGGTATTGTTATGCAATGGTGGGGTTTGGGGTAGTTTTAAGGGGTTCAGGTTAGCTTTTAGGGGTGGGGGTTACGGGGTAGTTTTTAGGGCGTTGGATGGGTTCGGGTACGTTTTTAAGGGGTGAGAGGGATTCCGTTTACCATGCATTCCTTTACCACTAAAATTTGTGGTTAAGGAATGCGTGGTAAAAAAATCATGGTTAAGACGCGGTCGTTGTGACAACCGCTTTGTTGAGGTAGTCGTTGTTGAGGACCTCGTTGTTCCAACATATAACCGTTTTGTGGAACATCTACATAATAATAAATATGGTTTATATAAGTGTGCTTCGTAGAGTAAGCTCAGACATTGTCCAAAGGATTTGTCAAGAGCTTAGACCAGCAGGGTCTCATTTCTATTACATTTCTACTTGTCTGCCAGTCTTCACCCGCTAACGTTGAGCGAGATACTATGTTACATGAGTGTCAACTGGCCCGCACCATCTTCGGAAACTTGGCATAAAAGCTTTGAAGTTCATTCACAGTTATCATGTGCACTGGAAGCAAACACTGCCTGTGAGATACAGCTGAAGACGAATACTACAGAGATAGCAATTCAAAGCCAAGGAAAGTAGCAGAAAAACCAGAAACTCTTACCCAAATCCAGAAAGCAAGCGACAGAAGAGAAAGAAGCCATAGCCCTGGACAAACGATGAAAGGAAGGCAAAGAATCCATTGACAGACATACAAATCAAAAGGGACTGTCTCCTTCCCACCTTGTCAGCGAGGCCGCCCCAGAAGAAAGCACCCACCATCATTCCAAGGTACACTATGCTCCCTGAAAAGAACAGAAAAGAGAGACAAGAGAGCTGTTATTTTCAAGCAAATCAGCAATGCACAATCAAGCAAAAAAAGCAACTGAAATTGAAAAAAAGAGAAAACTTGCAATGTGTGCTTAAGTGCTTGCTCCATGTTTGTTATTAACCGGGTCAATATTCCTGCATCAGATAATTGATAATACCATGGTGAAATGACATTTTTTGAATGAAGATTAATCTCATTTGTCGGTCGATTGCTTCATATTTTAGCCTCATTGCGTTTTTTTGAATGAATAAGAGGAAAACCCCCCAGCCTCCTAATCCCAGTTGGGCCAGGAAGACCTATTACCCTCAGAATTAGGATTTACTCCACACTTGTGACGCGTACAAAATCCTGCCTGTGCTACCAATGTGGGCTCTGTTGTTAGACAGGCATGGGGGCGTCTGCTTCAAAGAGATGTACATGAACGGGTTCAAAGATATGAGCAAATTAGAATGTGCACTTTATTCAAAGGAGGATTTTTTTCATCTGGTGCAGGTGTGAACCTCCCCAGCCCCCCTTGCAGCATCAATTGTCCCAGTGAAGCTGCTTTCAGATCCAGGACATCAATAGAGCAGGATTGTTGATGAGCGCCCACTAATTGGTGACGTGTGGTGTGAGGATCACACAGAGTGGACGCTTTAAAGGTTCCTACTTTCATGCTTTATAGTTCTGTTTTTTTCTGCAGTGCTTGAAAGGGGCCGGTGGTGTCTGGCTATTTGTACCCGTGTTACTTAGTTTTTTCCAAGACAGCAGGAAGTCCCTTCTTAGAACCATTTTAGGACATATGTAAAGGGGCAGATTTACAAGCCCCTTGCGCCTCTTTTGCGCCGCCGTTGCATCACTTTTGTGACGCAGCGGCGGCGCAAAAGATGCGCCATGGTGCGGGCTATTTACATCGTGACGCATCTGGGAGATGCGTCACGCTGTAAAGCCCTGCGCCTTAAGGAGGTGTTCCGGCGCAGGGGGGGGGGGGCGTTCCTGCACAGGAACTCCTCCTAAAAGTGGCTGAGTGAAATCTACAAGATTTCACTCAGTCACTTTTAGGCCAATGCTACGTCAAAACCCTGCCCCTGCTTGAAGCAGGCGTAAGGCTTGACGCAGCATTAGTAGAATGGGCCCCCCAGAGCATTGCTGGAGTTGCGTCACGCACGCAACGCAACTCCAGCAATGCGACACCTTTACGGCACAGATGCGTAACGCATCTGTGCCGTTTTTGCCCCATGGTGCACCGCATTTACAATGCGGCGCATCATGGGTGGCGGAGGCATGGCGCAAAATTACTGCTGCATCCCTGCTAATTTGCAGGGATGAGCCAGTAATTGTAAATATGCCCCAAAGTGTTTAAAGATACCTCAGTAAGGAGGCTTTCTAAGGTGGGAGGAGTTGTCGTGACAGCAGCAGGAAAGGGCTATGAAATCCGCAGCAATACTAAAGTACTTCAAGTCTCATAATCATCACCACAGGTCCAGCTAGGGCCAGTTTAAGGTTTCCGCTTTCCCTATACAGTGTATGTAAGCGTGCATGCAAAATGCTGGATACAGCAGGGGAAGGTCCTGCAGAGCCAATGGAGAGCCAGGATTTAGGAGGCTACTGTTGAAGCTAAACCCTGTATCTTCAGCAGGCAAGAGGGATGAACGCTTGATGATGCTCTAACGAGGGTTGTTTTACTCTGACTAATGAGTTTCGAAGGGATGAGCAAGATGGCAAGATAGGTCCCTTGCTCACTTTGCCACTGGATTCAAGCTAGCCTGGATGATTAAGGGTGTTACCCAGAAACCAGTCCCAGGATGCTTGTTTCTTGTTCAGGGAACACCTGGCTTGGGAGTTCGGGCTGGACTGTTCCCATGAGGCACAGGGTCAAGACTGATTTGCATATAGCTGGGTCTGAACTGGGGTGGGGAATTGAGCTAAATAATGATGATGGATTCAGCCCAGATCTGTGACTGGGGTGAGTGTCTGAAAAGTTTCAGTGCTCCGTCCAGCATCTCCTTGTGTTTGCTTTTTTCACCCTAAGTTGACAGGATATGCCCAGACGTGCATCCCTTGCTCACTTTGCCACTGGATTCAAGCTAGCCTGGCTGATGAAGGGTGTTACCCAGAAACCGGTCCTAGGATGCTTGATTCTGGTTCAGTGAAGACCTGGTTTGGCAGTTCGGGCTGGACTGTTCCCATGCGGCACAGGGTCAAGACTGATTTGCATATAGCTGGGTCTGAACTGAGGTGGCAAAGTGAGCTAAAGAATGATGATGGATTCAACCCAGATCTGTGACTGGGGGTGAGTGTCTGAAACGTTTCAGTGCTCCGTCTATCATCTCCTTGTGTTTATTAATGGCTAGATACCATCAGGTAGGGACTGAGCCATCAGCATCCATCGTGAAGGAGAGAATGAGTATTAATTCTCATGAGAGTACCTGAGCCTCTATGGCTTGAGATAGTGAGGTAGGGTGTTTAAATTTGTTTTCCCCTCCCTGGGGTGGAAGTGCTGTGCATAGTTACATTATTCCCTGCTGCAATGGGCTGCAAATAAGAGTATGGCATGTGTGATTATTACTCCACAGCAAGTCTCACATAGAGTGTTTCCTGGACACAGTTACCAGGTGGAGACACTAGGAAGGTCTTTGCATGATTCATCCTATATCCCTTTAGGATAAGGACACACTAGACAGAGCCAGAGCCTTTTCAATGGGCGTTATTACCAAACAGACCCACTGACCAACAGATGCTACCTGAGGAAGGTTAATACTACATATTTAGAGAAACACATTTTTTAAATTGTTCTACTTTTTTCATTGATAAAAATACCTTTTCATGAGCCTCCCAAAGACACATTACTGAATCCAACCCCAATTCTCCAAATTGTAAAACACATACTAATGAATGTGTTAAATAAGCATGTCGTGTATTATTCATAAGTATGATTAATACAAATACCTGTTTCTGAAATATTTGCAAAATGCCTGATCTGACGACTGGTCAATTTAAGTCACATATCATATTTTAGTTAAGAATAAGAGCACCTTGAGCCGTTGGTGCAGCACTTTTAATATGGGAAAAAGTGACGTACAGGCAGCACAGGCTGATTGTAAATAAGCCTCTCGGTGTCTAAATTCACTATTGAAAAAATGGAACCTGAAATTGCTTGCGGCATTTGTTTGTGTGGTGCCCTTTAGAGTTGCAGCTGCACTCTTCTATTCCTTCTTTTTGATAAAGCCAACTTTGTGCTGATGATCAAGCATTTCACAACCACTAACCAGCAAAAATATTCAGTGAGAGGAGCTCTTTGACCACAAACAAACATATCTGTTATTGGAGATAATGATTATAGTAAAAGAACCACCAGCAGCAAACATCCAGTATGTTAAGTAAACCGAAGTTTAAATTTGTAGGTGGATTAGATAATTAATGAAAGTGGCTGGCCGGTTGGTGGTAGATGTTTGAAAAAGGGTGAGGTGAGACAGATGAGGGCTGTTTGCACCTATTTATGAATGATCACCACCTCCTTTTACTCACTTGTATCCTTTAAAGGAAAAACTTCTCGCACTCAGCAAATATATCCTAAAAGATCTTGAAAATAAATGTCTCATATCAAGATCCCCTAAAATAATCTATCCAATATCAGACAACTCTCCACATAAAACCTCCTACAGTATCAAAGTTCATCAGGAAACTATTCTTGTGACAGATGTAAAAAACCTTTTTGCAGAATGGGCCAGTGTGTGAACACAAAAAAGCATTTTGGGATGTACGAATGAACCCCATTTTGGGAGTACATACTGATTCAGTATTCAGTATTTGGAAGGGGCGTATTTAGGGCGTCCCTTCGAAATACATCATGCTGACTTCCTCCTATCGAACAACAACTACATAGGGGTCATTTGCCATAAAGACCCTCAAAACAATTCAAAGCAATAATAACCACTAGCTTAAAAAGTGGTTTAGAAATATGGAGACAAAAGCCAAACAATTAAAACCTAAGAAGGGATAGTTCATTGACAAGATGGAACAAAGCCTACAAGTAGCATCTCTTAAAGATGCTAAAAGAAATCAAAAAGACAGTTTTTTAGCTGCCAACAACCTAGATGTAGGCCTCATAATCCCACGTGCCCTACACTTGTGTGATGTAATTAGTACTTTGTGGGAATGGTACCTGTGGAGCCCACACTTGTTTGGAAGAAGAATAGAAACGCTGTGTTATCTGTACTGATTCGGATAGAGGAATAAGTTAAAACATTGTTGAAGACATTTTTGTGTGTGTACATTCAGGGAAAGCGCTTCAACCTAGCACAACTTGCTTGATATTTGACTGTTAACTGGTACCTCAAATTAGTTCTTCAGAGAAGGATAGAGTAAATGTGCTAGGATGCTATGGTATTTTCTAAACAAAGGCTACTCTGAGTTAAAGTTACTGTTTCAGGCATTGCAGTGGTGCAGCTTTATAATCATGTGAAATGTTTTCATATTTAAGATAAATCACAATAAAGCTTATGCAATGGTATGGGTTACACTCCAACACGTCATGTTATATTTAGGGAAAGTTTCTGGAAGGTTCTTGAAAGGAGCTTTTCACTAAGTTGAGTGATCTTGCATATGTCGAGTGCATGAGAAAGACTGGCAACTTGTTGGATATATAAAGCCTTGAGTTATTGATACTTTGACCGCGGTATGAGCCTGCCCCACAGTAGCGTGTATCGCCAGCCATTCCTATCTCAAATCTTCCAGATTATATCACTCAGCATGAGCTTGAACCTAACGAAGAAGGGGCATGGAATAATATCTTCTCTTTCATTACTACCTTGCTGATTGCTTAACCTCTCCACATGCATAATTTATTAAATTAAATTTACATGTTAAAAAGCTGTTCAATGTAACATTCCCCTTGAGTGTGTCCATTAGATTTCCTACTGCTCAGCCAGTATGCATGAGTGTGTGTGTGGAATGTTGGAGTGCCTGATGACTGAGTAGAATGTTGGTGTGCCTGGTGGACTGGAGGCATGACAGTTAGAGAGAGTGGGCTGAGCAGCAAAGATGCTGCTCCTGGCGGGGCCTCTTAACAGCTGAAATGAAGAACAACCATCCTGTAACTTACAAATACACCTCTACTTTGGTTTACCTCGTGGCTACTATCCATCATTTCAACAATTACCCTACTATATCAATAATACATTTCCAAACCATCAGTTTAAGACAGCTAACTACTTTACTTCTGAGGATTTATGAATAGGAGACACTTGTGCACATTTTAAGCGTGGTGGGATCTCAACTACCACCTTAGCCACTATGACCGTCCCTCTTCATTTAATGGTTTTGAAGACTTAAGTAACCTCATTAGTTAGTGCTCTTAGCACAGTGCCAACATTGCAGGTAGGCTCCTATGTTAATTAAAAAACACGTTGCCCATTGTCACTAGGATTAGAAATCTGACCTTACAGGAAGGTTCTATGTCTTTGCAGCCTAAGGAGATATAATTGTGCCATTAGTTAGAAAATGCACACATGACTCTTTAGTCCCTGAAATTCACTGACTCTTAGTTAACTTCTTGATGGCATTCAAGAAATGGCGGTGGGACACCTTGACAGCACTGTGGAGGATGGCTGCCAACCACTTTGCTTACTCTGGAATAAGCTTGAGTTGCACATATGTCAATGTGTGGATCATTACACATTTCGAAAACTTCTTAAAACATCCTTATTTGTTGCCTAATCTGTCTTCTCCTCTGTCTTAGTTTTGTTGCGCCGAGATACCCTTCCTGGGTCTTTCACATGCATTATAATTTTAAATAACATAAGATAAGAGGTAGATGAAGACATGTGCTTTCTGTCAGAGACAACCTATAGGAGGACGGTGCTGCTGGGATGGATAACTATTGGTTCTTTTCAACATCAGTTCTGCATTTTAGCACTGCATTCTCCTCAACTGGCTATTTACAGTTGCAGGACTACATTTATGGGACCACAATGCACTGAACATAGATGGTTTATTTAATGCTCACAGAGATGCCAGTGATACTACTGGATCCACAGGTGTCCCTGCTGTCACCTGGAGCAGGGGACTACGAGAGTGAACTACGAAGATGAGGAAAAGGAGAGTTATAAACATGCCTTAGCTAATCACAAACATCTTTTAGCTATGGAGAAAACGACTTACTTCACTAAACAGATAGAGTCATCCAAAAACTCAGCAAAACAGCTGTTTTAGGTTGTGAAGAAGCTCACAACTCCTCTAAATAGCCCACTATCAGAGAGCAGCCAATCTTTATGTCATAGTGTAGCTAGCGCATTTAGGAATAAAGTCAATGATATATATAGTATCTTCACCATTACTTCCAATAAGGCAACTGACCTGCATCCCACTGTTGTGTCCCACAGAAAAAATGAGTGTTGACTTTCAAACAGGTATCCAATGAGCTTGTGGAAAAACTCATTCAGGATACCAAATCTGGATCCCCTTCGGATCCATGTCCCCCGGCAGTTCTTAAAAGCATTGCAGGGGAGGTAAGTCCAATCTTAACCAACATTTTTAACAATATGTTTTTATCAGGAATTTTTCCTGCAGTCTGGAAAGATGAAATCATTCTTCATCTGCTTAAAAAAGCTAATCTAGATCCGTCCCCAACTAGCAATTATCGCCTGTTTGCAAGGCTTCCTTTACCCGCCAAGATGGTTGAGAAAAGTATGAATAGCCAACTCACGCAATTCATCGATGAGAATGAAGTACTCGACCCATCCCAGTTCGGTTTCCGTTCTAGGTATAGCACGGAGACAGCTCTCATCAAGGCCACTGAGGAGATCAGAGCAGTGATGGATAAGGGTGGTGCCGCTGTTCTGATTCTCCTCGATTTATCAGCGGCCTTTGATACTGTGCACCACGACATCCTACTCACACGCCTTGAACATCTAGGGATTAGGGACCTTGTCCTACATTACTATCATCCTTTCTGAAGAATAGAAGGCAGAGAGTTTCCCTCGACCATTATCAGGCAACCCACTATGTACTTCCTTGCGGGGTCCCTCAGGGCTCGTCGTTGAGCCCCACGTTGTTCAATGTTTATGTCTCCGAACTTGCATCTTTAATACAGAAGTTTGGCTTCAAATTGACATCTTATGCCGACGATACACAGATCGTCGTTGTGGCCTATAAAAACACTTTTTCCCAGGTAGTACAGTTTCAATGCTGCAGGAGGGAAATCAGCCTCTGGATGGGAAGACACTGTTTAAAACTCAATTCGGATAAAACTGAATTGGTTACCTTCGGCAATCTACAGCCAAAATGGGATGGGCTATGGTGGCCGGCTGAACTGGGACAGACTCCTGAACCAGTGATGAAGGCAAAAAACCTCGGAGTTCTGATAGATAACGGTCTCACTTATGCACATCAAATTAATGCTATAGTTTCAGCCTCCTTCTATCTGCTGAAGAAACTTAAAAAGGTCTTACCATTTATTCCTCAGGATCTTAGAAAAACAGTGGTGACCACCTTGGTGTTGCCTAAGTTGGACTACTGTAACGGTTTATACCTTGGGTTACAGAAACAACATCTAACGAAGCTCCAGATGGTACAGAACGCTGCAGCCAGGCTTCTATTGAAAATTCCTAAGTACCAATCATTTAAAGAAGAGATACGAAATCTCCACTGGTTGCCTGTGGTGCAACGTTCTAAGTTTAAGGCACTCTGCCTTGCCCATAAATCACTGAATTGGGCAGGACAGGTACCTTTGAAACATATCTTCTCATGGAACCACCCAGGCAGGCAGTTAGGATCGACAAACGCCAAATTAATGCTGGTTCCTAAGATCCGAACTGCTAGCTGGGGAGGTCGGAGCACGGCCTATTGTGTAGCAAAAATATGGAGTGCTCTCCCTGCATCTTTGAGAGGGTTGAACTCCCTCTCCTCCTTCAGAAAACAATTAAAAACCTGGCTATTCTCAAACTTGTCGCATTGTTTCTTTCGTCGTCTTCAGGTACTACTCTGGTCCAGCGCCAAGACACCTCAGGGTATTCGCGCCTTTATAAGTTTCACTAACATTAACATTAACATCTATGGTAATTTTCAGCAAGTTAATGCAAAACTGTTTGCCCTCATTCATTGTTTTGGGACAATTGTTCAGTTCTATATCATCGACAACCAGCTTCTGGTCTAGTCCAATACTAGGAAGAATTATTTGTTATTGTTTAGTGTCAGGCTTTACATAGGCGTTCTTGATTTTTTAAAGTTCAGAATAAGTTAAACACAATGTTCTAAAGCAACAGGACAATGTGTAAAAATATATCTTCTTCTAAATTCTCACAACTAACTAATCCACTCTCAAGTCTAACATGTGGTTGTAAGACTGCATTCCATATGAGTATTATTAAGTTCAACTGCCGGGTCTCCCAGGCGTCAAACTTGCATTCTAAGGTTATCACGCCAGGCCCCCGTCACACCAAAGTCCAGTCCTTGCCAAATCATATCACAAAACTGTTTAAAAGATCAGAAGGTGCACGTTTACCCAGCATTTGTATGATGTATTGCAAATTTATTGCAAATTCTCATTCATAGTATTTTACTTCGGCCAGCATATTTTACATTAACATACAGTATATCAAGGCTGTGATTTTTGAGACTTGAAGGTGGAGAGCACGTTATAATGTTCTTCTGGGTTGCCTGTGCCACTTGCAAATCCACACTGGCATCACTATCCAGAGAGAGAAATTGACCAAATACAGGCAGTCCCTCGTATGCTGCACTGCCAGCACCGAAGGCCATGTTCATATTGGTCAACTAACCAGACATGAACTCGTGCCCAGAAAAAAACAAGCCATCAAAACATATTGCATCTGTTATAGACAGAATGTATTTTGAACAAGCACATCTGTAGCTTAAATGTCCAGCCACAAGAAGACAAGGTAACTTTCTGTCACATACCTAGAACCTCTGCTTTGGTTTAAGCAGTTTTTGGAAGAAAGCAGAGTACAAAAAGAGCCTCTCGATATGATGCATACACCAAAGGATGGTGCACTAGCGAATACTAGTTAAAAAGTGACTGCTGTCTTCAGAAGTACAGAATGCACTGACCCATGATTTGCAACACTTGTCGAGGGAGCTCAAACTCAACAACAAATGCTCATGTTAGAATTGCTATATGGTGCCCTCTAGGGTGACCTTTACAGAGGATTAGAATACCTCTAATTAGCAACACCTTGATTTTATGTGCTCCATATTATTGGACCCGATAAGTGTTTGGCATTATTAGGACCACCTGCAGTTTAATTCAATTCAAGTCAAAAACTTTATTCGGTCTTAAAAACAGTAGACCATAAAAGTACATGAAAGAATAATGTGCAAAACTGTAAACACACATGAGAAGGTACAAATAGTCATAAAATGAGAATGTTTAAAAAAGCTGAAAGAACTTTTGAGGTACGAAACAAACACGTTGGATAATACATCATAGATCCATGCTTAAATGGGCAACATGACTATCAGATTACATAGAAATATAGCACAATAGCTGCTGGCAAGATATGTCAGAAAATACCTCAAACATCCGTAATTAAAAGGGACCATAAGATGCGAAATGGGATCAAATTGCAGCGTGCTGTTACCGAATTGGAGTTAAAAGCTACAATTTAAAAAGCAGGAAGGGGGGAAGCGGGAGAATAAGACCTCCAATAGGGTTCGCCACGCGCTCCTACTGTCCCCCGCTAATGGACCCGATGTATCTACCATGTTCAGTGTATTATGCCATGCTGCGCGTAATATTCTATGGGACTAGCCCGACATAGTGCATCTAGCCATGAGTGCTGCTTTTAGGAAGGCACAGACAAAAAAAACAATTTCAGTGGAGCACAAAGATTGTGAATGGAGGAGAGCAGGTCTGCAGCGACGAAGGCCTAGCCTCCTTAATAAAGGTATCAGAAAGTGCTGTCATGCTAATCTGTGCAAATTGCAAAAGAACATAAAATGCAGTAATGATTGAGCAGAGTGATTATCACATGGGCAAAATGAGACCGTGTTCCCTTCTGAGTCTGAAAAACATTTCCAATCCAATGCAAAATTTCTTTATTTCGGTCCTTAAGACCATAAAAGATCCATACAAAATACATTTATACATCCACATTAGAAAAACACATTACATTTTTAAAATACAGTAAATAAAAAATAGCTTTCATGTTGTGCCAGAGATAAAAAATTGATTGGAAGGATCAATTACATGATTTTAGGAGGAATAGTTTCAGGGTTAAAAAGGATAATTCTGATTAAGAGAAACATTCATGAGTTCTACATTTAGGCCTGTAATAGTTTTTTTCTTATCTGCCACATAGCCATAATGAATTTAGCCACTGCAAATACAATATGGGGCAGGGTGCTTGTTTTTAAAATTCTATATGCAAACAGGTAAGACCTAGATCCCAGGTTCCTGCATAAGGGCACCAGCCAGTATTTCCTGTAGGCAGGGCAAAAGAAAAGAAGATGAATTTCCTCCTCGTCATGTGTGTTACATCCAGGACAAGATCTATCCCCCCTTAAGCCATTTGCAGGTGAAGGTTTTTATAGGCAAAGTGCCTAACCTCCACTGTATAAACAATTTTCTCGCTAGGATGGAGAATATAATGTCCATAAAACCTTCGAATTCTTACGAATTCTTAAATTCCAAAAAGCGGTCAGTCAGAGTGCCGTTGGTAGAACCGGACAGAAGAAGAGCTAAACTATGTTCCTTGTGGATTTGCGCCAGATTTTTATGGGAAATAGTTCGACATCCCTGCTCTGGGTCCTCCCACAGCTCAACCAGTTTCAACCGGTACAGTTCTTTTTTAACAAAGGCCAGCCATGGGATTCTATCGCACTTATTCAAGCTCATTACATGGGTGAGGTCGCGCCTGTAATGAGCGAGCTCACTGGTGGTCCATAGCCTGTGCCAGAATCTTATTGGCTTTGACTCCAATTCTACAACGATAGAGTGTAAACCCACATCTAATCTTAGGGGGAGCAGAGGTGTGCCATGAGGGAGTGCCAAAAGGCGTCTTAAGAAATTATTTTCCACATTGGCCAGATCACGTCCCGCTTTATACCCCCAAAGCTCGCTGCCATAGGATGCAGCCGCTTTAGCTTGAGTTTTGTAAAGCTCTAATGCCGGGCTTATGGGTTTGAAGGTGAAAGTGTTCACAGCCTTTAGGATGGCACCTGAAAGTTGGCACAACTTCATCCGGGATTTTACTATTTGGGGGTCCCAGGATAGATTCTCATGTAATGTGACCCCCAGGTATTGAAAGGTTGTAACCCTTTCCAAACTGGCTTCGCCCAAGGTGGAATTTGGTCTGGTCTTTGGGGATGGGTTAAAGATCATGAACTTGGTCTTCTCAGTATTGATCTCTAGACCATGCTGTATACAGAAGAGACCAAATCCATCTAGGATCCTTTGTATCCCCATCGGAGATTTGGAAAGCAGGAGGGTGTCGTCAGCAAACATAATAGCTGGCACCCTCCTGCCTGCCAAAAGAGGGGCGTCATTGTCTCTAACATTGTCCAGGTGGGATATGACGCTGTTAACAAAGAGGCAAAACAGGGTTGGCGCCAAGACACAACCCTGCCTCACCCCCCTGAGAACAGGAAACCTTGATGACAATGCTCCATCCCTCCCGCACCTAACCTGCGCGTAATTGTTGTCATGGAGCCTAATTATAGCATGGAGTATTTGTGCAGGAACACCCAGCTTCTGTAGGACCTCCCATAGTTTCTTGCGTGGGACCATATCAAAGGCTGACCTCAGGTCCACGAACACCATGTACAGTCTCCCCCCCTCTATCCTCACTGTTTTCCAGTACAGGAGGACGAGGCGGAAGATCTGGTCCATGGTGGACGTGTTTTTCCTGAAGCCAGCCTGGAGTGGGCTCAAAATTTCATTAGCCTCCATCCAATCCATAGGATGGTCCAGGAGAAGACGGGAGAAGAGTTTTTTGGGGAACATCTATAAGGCTGATCGGCCTGTAGTTGGCTGGGAGAAGGGGAGAACCCATTTTGTAAATGGGCACTATCTCTGCCTCCAGCCAAGTACAGGGGATCTTCATGCCTCCCAAGATAGCATTGAAAAGAATTAAAAAGTACGGGCCCCAGATCTCCGGATGGTGTCTGAAAAGATCACCAGGCAATCTATCCAGTCCCGGGGCCTTCCCCATTGTTAATCTCTCCATTGCGCCCACCACCTCCCCAAGGGTGAATTCCAAACCAGCCGCAGAGGTGGATAAATCGCCTGGGGCATTTTCATCATTTGTGAGTTGTTCGGTCTCTTGATATAGTTTACCAAAGTGGTCTTCCCAAGCAGAGGTTGCAATGTTTGGCTCTACTGCAGCTTTAGGTTCTCCTGTACCAAAATTAACCAGGGACCAAAAAATTTTAAGATCCCTGGCTTCCAGTGCTAGGGAAAGCTCCTGCCAACGATTCCAGTCCCACTCTGACCTTGCCAGTGCCAAGGCCGCCTTGTACTCCCGCCTGAGTTCGGCTACCCTGGCCCTATCTGTGCCTGCTTTAATTGTGGCGATGAGCTCTGTTTTAGCCTTTTTACAAGAGGAGTTGTACCAGGTTGAGGTTCTGGTCTTTTTGCGTCGTGGGGCTGCCACAGGGTAAAAAACCTCACCAAGTGCTCCCACCAAGTTGTCATGAATTTGGCCTAACTGCTCGTTAAAATCCGGTTGTCTGGGCAGATTGATTAAATCCTCCATTTCTTCAAGGTTAGGGAGTGCTACTTCATAGATTCTACTTATATTATCTTCTGCACTGTTTATTTTCCCCCATTTAACCCTTCGTCTGTTGGAAGTGAGAACCAAATTCCCAGGGTTACCACAGGGGTTGGTAGATGGTGACTCGCCAACAGGGGCAGAGTGTTTAATGACTCTGCCAATGTTTTTAATCATGTTGTTGATGAGTGAAATTGGTGGGTAGCACTTGGGCGACGATCGGTCTACCTTTTTGAATATGGGGACTATTATTGCAGTAGACCACGAGGGTGGAATAGAAGATGAAAAGGAAATGTTACAATTTTTTTGTAATAAGAGGGCCCCAAATGTTGGGCATGGATTTCACCAGGTCCATCGGTACCCCATCTGGGCCTGGGGCTTTCCCTCCTTTACTGTGCTGGATGGCCAACTCAATTCCTCCAAGGTTAGCAAAACTGGGGAAGAACACTGCAGTGTGGAATGAAGAGCAGTGGACACAATTGGCTATTCCTCAGTGTGGTAGATGGAGGCAAAGTGGGTAACCCAGTCTGCGCCAGAGATATTATTTTGAAGAGGGGGATTGGTGGGAGAATTCCTGGACCGTATCAGTTTTACCGTGATTTGCTATCCATTCCCTTGGACCCTAGTTCCGGAAGTTCCCAGTCTTGGGTGTATAATTCATTTTTCCTAATAGCAAGTGCAGTTTTGTACTCGGTGCGTGCCAAGGAAATTTCAGTTCTATTCCTGGGGCATGTGTTTAGGGCTTTTCTCAGCCTCCTATTTGCCAGTGAACAAGCCCTGTCGAACCATCTTGGGTTTGTGTTTAAGATACGAATGGGCTTAAGCATGAAGTCCCTAATTGCTTGCATTAGTTGAATATAGTGTCGGGCCATAGAATCCGATACCTTCTCCACCAAACAGCAGAGATATTTGTTTAGGTGTAACTTGAGTAGGGCTGTGAGTGTCTCTTTATTATTATTCCTACGCCAGAATAGGCAAAGGGCAGCCGCAGAATGTTGCATAATGGAAGGCAAGTTCCTGTTACATGCCAAGCCCTTGAGTGGTAAAAACATAGAGGCAATTAAGGTGTTATGGTCCCCCCACTCTGTGGGCAAAATCCTTGCTTTTGGAGAACCAAGATAAAAGGTCTGAGCTAACAAACATATAATCTATAAGATCTATAAGAGAAGTTCTCCTGCCCCCTCTAAATGAAATCTGTGTAATACATGCACCCCCAAGGATTTCAAATAGATCGACCAAACTGTGGGAAGTAAGATATCTAGAAGGTTCCGCGCCCCTAGCGTCTTGCCAAGTACGGTGCCTATTTGTGTCCATATTTTGTGGCCGAAGACTCCCATTGATCTTAGCATTAAAAAAAATCACCACAAAGGAAAAAGTGAACAAGTGTAGTGCTGTTGTCAGTCTTAGATTGTAATAGGGATACAAAATTGAATAAGCTTATGTAGTGTGAACAGCTAGAATTGGAAAAATCATTGTTATAAAAATGTATCAGGTAAAAATCCATGTTTCTCTTTGGTAATCGAATAAATAATGCTAAAAAGGCAGGGGAATTGAATTAATCTGTGTAACCTCTACCTGTAGGCTCAAGCTAATCCACGTGGGTAATCAGCTGACTGCTTGGCCGGAGGTAGAAGGGGAGGCGGGACTTGAATAGCAAGCGGAACTCTCAAAGCACGATGGCTCAGTAAGCCAGGTCTCCTGCAAAAGAATTAAATCAAACTTGGATACAAATGCCCTCCAATCATCGTTGATAATCTTTCCTTTGAGGCCTGCCACGTTCCAACAAAGGACAGAAAGGGTTCTGTAGTGCAAGTGTGAAGTATTTGCCTGGGAAGCTACTACCACTGATGCTAACATTGGGGTAACAACAATTAACTCTGAAGGAATGTCTACCAATGATAGAGTGCCAGACAGGGTAGATGTTGAGGCTACCTTTGGGGCTGGGAGTCAATCTAAATCAAAGTGCCTCAAATCTGTTGGATGTGGATATGGGGCAAGAGACAGGAGGAGCACTCGATGGGACCTGGGATGATGGCAGGGTATTAAAAAGGGTTGACTTCAAATAGCTCTATGTGTGTTTGTGTCCCTAAGGAGATTAAGTGGGGGTATAACAAGAGCACAGCTAGTTGGAATTGGATTGGGTGGGCTAATTGGAATTGGATTGGGTGGGCACAGCCAAGGATGAAGGGGGGGTCTGTAGAAGAAACATAAAGGGACCAAAGAGATAGTAGAGAAAGCCCCGTTGATAGTTCTTGCATTAAATAACAGATGGTGTGCCAGCTCTGGAAATCTGCAACTAATCACAATACAATCCCCATATGAGTTCGGACGGTTTGGCCCAATCCATGCACATCTCCTGACATGCAAGATGTCCTTAGGTTACTGATATTACAAGCCTTTGTGTCACACCAACCAATTTAAAGTTTTATTGAAGAGCTGCTTTTAGGATTCACTTTGATCCGGGCGTAGTAAAGGAGCCCGTCTCAAGACGACCACACACAGGGCAAGCGGCAAGAGGGAGGTTGATGACTGGTAGTTGAGAGCGCATCTGGGTGTAAAGTGGTATCTCTCTGACCCCTGGGTCCCTTACGTTGTTAAAGGGATGAGAAGAGGAGGGGGGACTTGGTCTGGAGACTGACAAAAAGCGGGTTTTCCATTGTGCTGATGGGCTGCTTGGGCTGGCAAATTGCTAGAAAGGAGCGGAGCCTGAGCTGCTGGCGTACATTTTTCCGGAGGGACCCTGGGTATCCTACTCGAGGTACAGAGCCCAGTGGAGACACTGGTTAAAGATCAAATGGTTAGGTCTAGAAAGTTAATGCCCAGTGTGGCCAGACTGGACTCAATAGTGTATAGGCCTGAAACCAGGGAAGAGAGAATAGTGTTAATGAGTGAGCACACATTTTCAGTAAAGGACTTTAACTGGGTCACCAAGAGTTCGTTGATGAAGTTGAAAAGATGCGACCTGTCAGCCTGTGAAAGTTGAGCTAAGGTTGAGACTGGATGCTCTGGGGCATCTGTATTTAATACCAAGACAGGTGGCATCTCCTGCCTGCGCTCGGGCGAAGTCACTTACAAGGTCCCTGGAGGAGATCTGGCCGTCTGTTTGCAGGTCGTGCCGAGTCTGACTTTCTTTGTTATTGTTATGGGTAAGGTCTTGTTTTTTGGCTGATGGAAGAGACAGGGGGTGTGGCCGAAGAGGAGGACATTGCTTGTTTCGCTATGTGGTCTTGCAGTGGGGAGGGCTCAACATTATTATAGGGTGTGGCTGTGTGTGTGGCAAAGGAGAGGCAAGCAGGCGGGCTGAAAAAACCCTCACTGTGCCCATCTGAGTTAATAGAAAGCCTCCATTTGGTTCTGGCGATTTCATTGCTGATGGCGCTAACAGCTCATTGGAGCATCCAGTCAATTGAGGTAGTCTTTGGTGGGGACTTTGGTGAAGGGTCGACAGCGGGAGATGAAGTGGACCCAGAGTTACTTCCTTTTTTTCTGCCCATGGTCCCAGTGGCCGATTAAAGAGTTAACTAGCACCAAACGCAACCAATCTTGCGGTAAAAGCACGGCCGTTCAGAATAGTAACGAGGAAATTGAAAAACTGTACCTCGAGATGGATATAGCCTCGGATTATCAGACGATAGCGTTAAAGCTTCACAGAAATGAAGACCTCAGAGATTGGGCCCAGCCTGACCTCACTGGACTACGGACGGCCGCAGCACAGGTGCCCCCGCGCGCCCGTCCAGTGCTGCGGTAGTCTGCGGGGATTAAATGGCCCCTTACTCTCTCCGCCACCGGAAAGATACAGGCTGGGGGGCCGAGTCCTAGCACAGCTGGCTGGCAATGAAAGAAAGTGTTGTCAGGGGCCAGGAAGCCCGTTCAGCATGCCCCCGCTGCGGTAATCTGCGGGGGATTAAATGGAGAGAGGCCCCTCCCTCTCTCTGCCACGGGTGTGATGCAGACGGGGGGACCGAGTCCCACCTCAGCTAGCCGGTGATGAAAGAAAGACCACCTACAGTTCTTGATGCATCTTTATTCACATCCACAGTTGGTGCTAGCAGCCAAAGCTGCAACAAACCCAGAAGAGTTAACTTCTTAGAAGTAATAGTAGACTTGATGGAGAAGAGCAAATGTTACACATTACAAGAGCAGCCAGAGAAGCAACATGTGATGCAAGGAATGGTGTCCTCACACATTACATTCAGATTTTCAATATTCCATCTATCTGCACATGCACATTTATCTATAGCCCCTAATATGTTGCAAGCAGCTCGAGATAATTTATGCCCAAAACAGGACAACCCACATTGAGGTGTCTTTGATAGGAATGTGAGACTGCCCAGCAGTGGCGGCTCCTCCACTAAGGTGGAGGAGCATCGCCTCAATGCTTGTGGAGCAGGGTAAAACAAAAAAGAAAATGATAATACATATGTTACTATTATTTTATTTTTAGTATCATCAGGTTAGGGTTGGCGGGGCTTGGCTCCCTTGATGTCCAGGAGGAGGAGTGATTGCTGTGCTCTGAAGTGCGCATGATGGTTTGGCCGGCCGTCTTGGCCCAGCTAAACCATCATGTGCATTTTGCATGTTCTCCACCCAGGCTGCTTTGCAATAGAAATATTGGGATAGAAATATCGAGCGACAGAAATATCAAGTTTTAAATATCGTGACACAAATATTGTGATACAAAAATATTGTTAAGAATATCGATTTTTTAGGTAAGTAATATTGTTTTCAACAATTGCTGTGTTGTTAATATCGTTTTTCATAATATAATCATAAAATATAGCTTTTTAAATATTGTTTGTACAACTGTTGACAATATTTTTAAATATAATTTGCCATTTTAAGTGATATATAATTTTTAATGTAGTTGTTAATAGCAGTTTATAGTGTTGTAGCTTGTTGTGATGTTATCAGGGGTACAGAATGAGAAGTTAATTAAGAATAATTAATTGTTTAATTGATAATTAATCTTTTTAATTGTGTAATTATTATATTTCTAAGTTATATTTTATGTGCCGGTTGTTGGGTTTGCAGGGGAATTGGGTGGGAAGTTAATTAAGTAATTTTTGATCAATAATTAATTATTAATTATTTACTTGATTGTTAATAATGTAAATTGTGAAATTATTATATTTTGTAAGTTATATTTCAGCTGTGGGTTGTTGGGTTTGTAGGGGTATTGGGTGGGAAGTTAAGTCATTAATTAATTTTTTTTAAATAATTGATTAATATATATGTAAATTGTTTAATAATAAACATTGCATGCTATGTTTATGGGCAGTTGTGTTTATAGGGGCAAAGGGTGGGTAGTCTTTTAAGTAATAGTTAACAAATTATTATTTAATTGGTTATTAAATATATTAATTATGTTATGTTTCTTTATTTTTTTTAATTCAAAATTATTAACATTTGTAATAATTACGCTGGTGAGAGGATGTAGCCTAACGGATAGGACGGGCGGCCAACCTCAAATCTGGGGAACAGAGCTCTCGTCTCAGCAATGATGCTCAACATCCTGTGATTATGGACAAATCACTTAATCTGCCCGTGCCTAACAAAACTTATTGTGTCCTCATGTAATGCAACTGGTGCTCATATAAAAGCTCGCTGATACCTGATTTCTGGTGAAGTTTGCGATATATAAAACTTCGGCAAAAAAATAAATAAATTATGTACATGTTTAATTGCTTTCTAATGTTATATATATAATTGTTATATAAAGAGGTTTATGTTTCTGGAAAACGAATAGGGTTTTTAAAATAGGTTATGTGTTTGAAGTGAAGTACGTTCCATACTGTTGCACAGACTGGAGTGGGAATAGTACATTTAGCCCCTCCGAAATCCAATGTTTTCCCTACTGTTGAACAGACTGGAGTTGGAAGAATATAATTTACCTCTCCAAAGTCAAACGCTTTCCCCACTCAGCCACGGCCCGTGTAGAGCGTGCCACCGGGCGGTGATGTGGGGTGGGGACGTTGAGGTTTTAAAATGTGGGAAACTGACGATTTCAGGTAAGTACCAGAACAGACTGGAGTGGGAATAGTAAATTCTCTACTTTTGCGCAGACTGGAGTAGGAATAGTAAATGTAACCCCTCTGAACTCCAACGCTTTTCCTACTCTTGCACAGACTGGAGAGGGAATAATACATGTTGGCCCTCTGAAGTCCATTGCTTTTCCAACTGCTGCACAGACTGGGTGGGGAATAGTACATTTTATCCCTTTAAATTCCAATGCTTTCCCTACTGTTGCACAGGCTGGAGTGGGAACCCCTCCGAAGTTCAACGTTTTCTCTACCGTTGCACATATTGGAGTGGGAATAGTACATTTTATCTCTCCAAAGTCCAACACTTTTTCTACTTTTGCACACACTGGAGTGGGAGTAGCAACGTGTACTCTTTTGCAGTCCAATGCTTTCCCTACTGTTGCACAGACTGGAGTGGAAACATTGTATGTTTTATTTTCTTATTTAAATACTTCTTTTTAAAATTGTCGAAATATATATGTTTGCATTATTTGTTTGTTTAATTTTAAATTATTTGTTTATATATGATATTTGTTTAATTTTTGTAATATTTTTAAGATTTTGTTTTTAATTTTGTAGGCTTTTATATTTACATAACTTGGTAATTTAGTTTAATGATTTGCTCCTGTGTTTACTTATGTGTTTACTTATTTCAATGTTATTTAAATATATAAAGTAATATATTTATAAATGTATGCTTTTCTAAGCAATACAAAGACTCATAGGTGAACCTTGGCACTACAGCATTGAGGGAGCGCCAAAGCCCGTTTCTGCACCGAATGAACTGGAGCAGTCACACAGCATTTGACCCCCCTGCATGTATCCAATGGCCCTGAGGAAATACGGTTAGTTCCCTCACGGCCAAAATTTTCATGGCGGGCTCATGAAAACTATGGCGGTGAAGACATTAAGAATATGCTTGGCGGTGCCGCAGCAGCACCGCCAACATATTGGTGGGCCAGACCACTGTGCCACCACCAAGGGATCATGGATTCCCGGCAATTGCGGCGGTCTTGGATCTTGTGGAGGTAAGACCAGTGCACTTGAAATGCAGTGGTTGGAATGTCAGTTCAGCGGTTCCCAATATGCCACTGCGAGTACGCCGGTCTTCGTAATCAGGCCTTTAGAAAGAACTAGTATACGGAAAATGCATGGCCCGCTGAAGTGCCAGTGGCATGTCAGGTATAGAATGGGTACAAAGGTTGATGGAGAAAAATGATGGGATGAGAACACTGGGGCCTAAAATCGTCCAGACCAGTAAAAGACCACCTACAGCTTCCATTTTCTCTCGACATGATACCTGACCATAAACCGTTTTAATATTAGTTTTCATTGTAAAAATGTACCGCAAAAAACATGAAATATACATTGTGGCCTCCAAAATGGTGTTATTATTAACAAAAACTATGGCACTCCTACAAGAATTGATTGTGCAATTAATTATAACTATCACAAAGCAAGAGCAGTAAAAGATGACAATAGACACAAAGGATAAAACAGTAATGCTAGATTCTAAAAGCAAGAGGATAGTTAATCACAAACGTTGTGCATCATTTGGTGATTGTTTCTCTGGAATATCTGTGTAATATGTAAAAGCTGTGTTAAGAAAGTAGAATTAGGTATTGTCACCTTGAACCCACATTTACAGAAACTAAAATCTTGGATTAGTCAGTGGGGCAATGCATACTTTCAACAAAGCATCTTCCGCTCTTTAAATTATGCAAACACTATTTCCACAAACTTGCTGAATTTAGTTACAAGCTGAGGGTGGTCACCCTTAAAACATAATATGAGAGCTTGGTAACAACTAGGTTTCTTCAACTGATTGAGTGGTTCACACACCCACTTCCTACCTTCGACGTTAAGGACTGGGAAGGTGTAAACTATAGATTTAAAGAACTCAGATTGCAGGGTGCGCCAGAAAGCATGGCCGAAAGATGGCCACCAGCTAGAGAAAGCTCTGCCCGCAGGAAAGGTCAATATGAAATGCATCCACCCCAAATGGGGGTATCAAAACCGAACTGGCGGTGCGTGGGCTCATAGAGGTGCGCTGCACTGATTCAGCTTGATTTTGGTGAGGAGGGAGACTTGGGAGCTGATCTGCAGGTGTGCTGCGGCCTACCACTATGGGAGCTGACATCACAGCTGAGATCGAGCCATGGAGGTGGGAAGGATGCCTGGAAGTGGGCGCACAATGAAATTGTAGCCAAGAGGGTGACTGCAGAAACAGTCGGACTGGGTGAACTTAAGCTGGCCCCGGGGTGAGTTGGAAGTGGTTGTGCTCCCTGAATACACAGAAGCTCAAGAGCGAAAGGTCTGCACTTCGCCCCTTCAACTAAGCTGCTGTGCACAGCAGGCCTCCCCCTGAGTTTATTCTTACCCCCATGGGTTCTGGGGGCAAGCACCTGGTGCACCGCTTTTTACAGACCTCAAAGAGTGGCAACATAACTGGGCCTGCTGCCCCACCAAGGTCTGCCTCAGTGTCCCTAGGGTACAATGTGGAAAACCGACATCATGAAATAGAACCTGACTGCAGGTAGACACACCACTGAATCATCTCTTGTTGGGACAGTGGGAACAGTGCTCTGGAGCAAGATAGTCGCTCCATGTTCCTGGACTGCATACACACCCTGGCCATCGTTGACACGAAAATAGACACGCTGACGGACCAATTCAATCATCTAAAAGCGAAAGAGGACAGGCATGAGGAGCAGATAGACCAACTCGTATGCCGCACATCTAATGTAGAATACACGCAATCCTCTACTGGGGAGCGCCTAGTCCAGATGGAGATGGTACTTGAGGTCATCCGAAATAAGAATGAAGACCTAGAATTTCTCTCAAGGAGAAATAATCTGTGAATCCTAGGAGTGTCTGAGTTAACAGTGATGGAACAAATGAAGATCTAAATGGAAAGGACGCTTCACATGCTCTTCAGGAGGCCCTGTCCCCTATGCTCATTATTGAGAGAGCTTACAGATCGCTTGGTCAGAAGCCGCTCACGATCATGCCTGCTCACCTGATTATGGACTGGCTACTAAATTACTAAAACCAGGTCACTACGCTGCGCCTGGCCAGAGACCACAGCACCTCTCCAGTATCAAGGCAACAAGATTTCTCTTTTTACGGATTTCATCTGAGGTGTTCAGGCTGCCAGATAGGACACCCTTACGGTGAAATACACACTGCCGAAAATGAACACCAAATACTCTTTAATATATCCAGACAAGTTTAGCATTCACCATTTGGGGAAACTGATTATTTCACTGATTCGAAAGCTGCTGCCAAATTTGTCAAAGGCCTTCGTGCTGTGGACGCCGGAGCTTCTTCATCACCAAGACATTCGGAGCAAGATCACCTTGGTGCATCTATATTCACATCTTTATTCACATTCACAGCTGGTGGCAGCAGCCAATGCTGTAACAAACCCAGAGCTGCCTTCTCAGCAGTGATAGTAGACACAGTAGTTATAATGACTGATGGAGCTGATCCTGAAAAGATGACCAATAGCAGTTGGACCGCCACAGGGCGGGACATAGCAGACACATCCCATGACTCTTTCGTACTTCAAGTTGGTGAGTGGCCAGGGGCATGCATGTTGTGGATGTGGCCTCCGGGTGCATGGTACCGGGTGCTGCTCTTGGACTTGCCCCTCCCGCTTTAGTTACTTTCCTTTCCAGCCACCCTGCTCACATGTAGCTGGGAGGATGTTTGGCCTCTTGGACCTCCCCTCGGGTGATTACCTTTCTAATGTTTCTGCATGCACATGAGAATTTGAATGTTGGGTGGAAAGGTACTATTTGGCCTGTTTGGAGGTTCAAACTGGGTTATGGGCTGCCAGTTGGATAAATGTTTCTGTTGTTTATTTTATGTTTATTTTCTCTCTGTTTGACCAATCCCCTCGATGCCACTCAGCTTTGCGGTCCTTGATTTTTATACTGGCTGCCACAGTTCGATTGCTAGGATGTTTTTCTCCCTCTCTACTGCTGCCAATTAAATGCAAGACCTGCTAGCATACTTACAGTGGCATAAGGTTGACATCTGCTTGCTACAGGAGCTGCATCTGGTGGAGGCGGCTCAGGTGAGTCTGCGATAGGGCTGGATTGCGTAGCGACATGTGGCATATTACTCTTCCTTTGCGCGAAGGGTTACATTGCTGATTCGTAGGGGCACCCCGTGGCATACTGTGCAATAAGCAGGGATAATATGTTATATTGGCAGGCACATTAAAAGCCACCACATCATTATAATATTGCTCTACGGTCCCAATGTCGCCGAGCCCCATTTTAGTGTAGGTTTGGAGATTAGCTGGTACAGTTGGGCAGGGGGTGATCCTTTGGGGGGATTTTAACGTGAACTTTGATGTAAGTGCAGACAGATCAAGTGATTCCCGTTTCCCACACCCGAATGCTATCACACAACTGTGTGTCATAATGACAGACAACAATCTCACTGATAGTTGGTGTTCTTGACATGCTAGTAACACAGAGGGCACATGCATAGCACCTACACGCAATACGCAGGTGAGAATCACTTACTGACTGGCGGCTAGAGATGTGGATGTCTGAACTACTAATGTTGTACACCTCCCGTGGACATTATCCGATCATGCCCAGGTCCTGCTGGAAATGCCCCTCTCCCCCCCGCGCATGCATCGCACACTTTCTCTTGACGTCTACCGCCAGGTGCTTTCTGGGAAAAGGTGTTCTGGATTGAAGTGCGGTTGGCCGTACTTGAATAGTTCAAGTTCAGTAATTTGTATAGCTCACTACTCACCCAGAGGGTCTCAAGGCGCTTGGGGGAGGGTGGGTGCATTACTTATCGAATAGCCAGGCTTTTAGCTGCTTTCTAAAGGAGAGGTGGTTCTGTGTAAGGCGTAGGTGAGTGGGGAGAGAATTCCAGGTTTTGGCTGCTAAGTAGGAGAAAGATCTTCCTCCCATGGTGGATCTATTGATGCACGGAATTGCGGCGAGGGCTTGATTGGATGAACGTAGTAGGTGGGGGGGTGTGTAGAAGGACAGTCGTTTGTTGAGGCATTCGGGTCCTAGGTCGTAGAGGGCCTTGTGTGCGTGGGTGAGGAGACGGAACGTTACTCTCTTGTTGACGGGAAGCCAGTGGAGATCTTTCAGGTGACCGGAAATGTGGGCTTGACGGGGGATGTCCAGTATGAGTCTGGCTGAGGCGTTTTGGATGCGTTGGAGTTTTTTCTGTAGTTTGGCTGTGGTTCCGGCGTAAAGGGTGTTTCCATAATCTAGTCGGCTAGTGACTAGTGCATGAGTGACTGTTTTTCTTTTTTCGGTGCATGCGTAGGATGTTGAAGCATGATGATGAAACGGCGTTGGCTTGTCTGGTCATCGAGAGGGAGGAGTCTAGGATGAAGCCCAGGTTCCGTGCGTGATCTGTAGGAATGGGTGCTGTTCCCAGAGCCGGTGGCCACCATGAGTCGTCCCATGCAGAGGGGGACGATCCTAAGATGAGGACTTCTGTTTTGTCCGAGTTTAGTTTTAAACGGCTGTTCTTCATACATTTGGCTACTTCTTTCATTCCTTCGTGTAGATTGGTTTTGGCGGTGTTGGGGTCTTTGGTGAGGGAGAGGATTAGCTGGGTGTCGTCAGCGTAGGAGATGATGTTGAGGTTGTGCTCCTATTTGTCCACCCTGTGGGAGGCTTTCAGAGTGGTGATCCGGGGGGTCTCTATCAACAAACAAGTGCTTTGTGTGCTGTGGGGAGTGTTGACACAGCTGAAGGCAGAGATTCGAGCCTTAGAACTGCAGTACTTTGATATATGTAGCAAATCTATTTTGGCTCCTTCCGGAGCAAACTCTCAGAAAACATTGATGGGGCACACAGAGAAACACACTACCTGGGGAAAGAGGCCCTTGTACGGTGATATGGAGTGAGGACAGTGTGAGTAAGACAGTGGCACACCTGCTGACCATACTCTGGGCAAGTGGTTATACAGTTGAGCTGACAGACGATTAGCAGAATGTTCACATTGGGGTGGACTCTAGACAACGTGCAAAGTTCTCCTTCTTTTCTGACTTACATACGTCCTCGCAGTGACTGCCCCCCTCCCCCATGACCTTGTTCCCTATTTGGTCTCTGTGCAACTGCTCTGGCTGGTAGAGTCAGCAACAACGTGGCGGTAGACTTAAAAACACTCTCCGCTACCTTTTACATAAGCTTGCTCACGAAATCTGTCAACGAACTACAAGGTCGTTATCTTGAATTACAGTTTCCATGGAAATTCCTCCACCGATTGTGTTCACGACGCATTCTGATGTGGAGGTACGCTCTTTTTCATATATATCTAGTCTAATATAACGCTGCAGCACTTGTCACAAGCAAAGGTATTTATCATTACTGTTGTCTGGTTACAGAATTCCGGCACTCGAGAGGCCATCTAACTGCAACGACACATGAGTGACGTTCAAGTGCCATGTTCAGGTACTTTTTGATACCATGTACTGAGTCTCGAGTCTGAGTTTTAAACCTTTTTAATATTTCCACACAATTCTTACACCAACCTCCATCATTATTATCATTTACAGTTTCGGCTCCATCCAGTCCGTGTCCTGAGGAGAACCCATAATAATATTGTGGTTCGAAACGCGTTGACCCCAAGCCTGGGAAGAAGAAGAAGGGTGCCACTAGGGTCGTTCAAACGTAATACATTCTGTTATCCCTAGTCTTGCAATCCTATAATTCACTTCCTGATCCCCGGTTTAGTAAGACAGGCAGGCAGTGCTCATAAATTGTTTGTCCGCTTGTCTTCTTGTACCTAATACAAAGGACTGGTTCCTAGCGTGAATTAATTGTTAGGTATCTGATTAAATAGTTTTTGGTGTTGTTTCTAAAAAAGTGATAGTATTGATTGTAAGGATTTTTGAACATTTGTATATTTATGCACATTTTATTTGTCTGTATGTATTTTTCACTGTTTGATGACTGTCTGTTTGATGATATATGTAAATCAAGTGATAAAATGTTTTTCTAAAAATATACAAAAATACTAAAATAAAATAGGTGATCCCCCAGAACTGATAGGCTGGGCGGTATCGAAAATTCAAAAGTAAATCTGTCTGGCTGTTTTGTTTGTTGAGTATAATTGAGTGGTCCAAGCCAGTCCAGATACAGGACCCAAACCTTCTTTCTTGCCCTGGCTGGTAGAGAGTCACTGGTGCTTCCTTGAGGAGCACTTCATGGTAGATGAGCTTGTCCAGGTTATTAGTGCACGGCCTGGAGAGATAACCCCAGGCCTGGACGGCCTCACTGCTGCCTACTATAAGGAATACTCCCAAATCCTGGCCCTGTATCTCCTAATGATGCATGAAGAATTTATATCGAGTGGAGTGCTGATTGTCACCATTTTAAAATCTGATAAAGACCCCTAGTGCTGGGCATCATAGAGGCCCCTCTCCACGACAATAATGGATAATCAAATTCTAGCAAAATTTATAGGTTTGTGGTTCCCCCCGCTTCTGCAGAGCACAGTGCGACCGGGTCAGTCTAGCTGTTCAACGGCTCACAATCTGCGTACTTTCTTTGCTCAGGACCTTGATGAGCTCTGGCAGGCTAACTATGGCAGATTGATGTCCTGGCTTGGGGATTTCATAGAAAGATGGACGGAGCTCCCTTTGTCCCTCACTGGGAGATTAGCTTTTGCCAAAATGGTGATCCTCTCTGAATGTTTGCATTTGTTCATTAATTTGCCAATCCCATTGGCATTGTGCTTCTGCATGCGGATTAGGTCTTATCTCTACCACTGGAGTAGACAGGTCAGCAACGCTGGCAGGGCAGACTTGGAGCCCCAGATATGGACCTATATTTTCTTAGTGCACAAGCACAAATTGCCCATTACTGGCTCGTTCCTACACAGTTTCAACCGCACACACCACCTGAACATGATCATGCCACCCCTTGTCCATTGCAGACAGTTCTATACCTTCCCCCTAAGTGGCCACAGACTCAGATAGACACAATGGGCATGGCTGGATCCTTTATTTGCCACATCGGTGCGGATTATTAGCCACCCTTCTATACCAACCATTTTGGACGCTGGTACTCATGATTGACTGTGCTGGCTATGGAGTAGTGTACCCAGAGGGAACCTTTGCCAGTCTGCAACAGGTGCTCCAGGGTCCCAATGTCCCGCTTCTGGACAGTTTTACCTATTTCCAGCTGTTTGCTGCCTTGAGAGCAGCTCATGATACTTTTCAGTAGGCCCCTCTGACGTTTAATGTGCTGGTAGCGACCATTATGAACCCTTCCCCGTGCAGACTCATCACGCGACTCTACGAAGGAATACAGGAGACTGTGCTGATCCGAACGCCTTCAGCTCACCAAACATGGTCCACTGACCTAGCAATTGCCATGAGCGATGAGCAATGGAAGTACTGCACACCCAATCCTGGGACCTCTCCCCGAAATACAGTCTGCATTTGGTCCACTTTAAGTCCCTGTTTAGAATATATATTGAACACCTGTGAGAATGCAGAGGATAGGTCTGATAGCTGATGCAAGATGCGTGCACCACACCTAGTGCTAACTTTCTGCATTTAGCATGGGACAATGCACTTTTGGGAGATGGTTTTTGATTATATCGCTAAGATCACAGGGCATAGTTTGCTGAGATGCGCACTCCTTAGTTATGTTAAAGAGTTCCCGCGCATTGGGCAAGCTGACCGTGCTCCTGTTATCACTGGCTATTGACCAATGAGGAGACAGTGCCCCAGAGGGAAGGGTGGCTTTGGGACACTGCATACTGTCAAGAGAAGCTGAATGCATACTGAAATACCTGCCTGCTACTGGCCCAAGGATATATGGTCCCCCTTGGAGACATACCTAGGCGCACAAGAGGACGGCAGCAAGGCCCCCCGCTACTTCCCGGTCTCCTGACCTAATTGTATATGATCTGGAGATGCCCTCCCCAACACATAGCCCTGTCCCCCAGGCCGATTAGTACTATGCAAATTCTCTAAAGTTTGTTGCATAGAGAGATGTCGTAACAGCGGCTCACAATGGTTTAATCCTTGCTGAGTGGCTGGTTTGATTCCCCCCTTCCTCAATTCCGACCGCATGCTGTACATCATGTCTTGCTGTATACTGTGGGACTCCTTGTATCTTGCATGCAGTCATTGCCCTGTGTATCTGTTCCTTGTTCACTCCAAAACTTTAATAAAAACATGGAAAAAGGACCGAGTTTGCAATCACATACTGTACTTTTACTCAAGGATTATGAATGAGCCTAACTAGGCAAAAAATCCAAAATTAGGAATAGCCCAAGTCTTAGGCACACTAACTTTATGTCATAAAACATATGGTATAAATATATAAGGCCTTATTTATGAGGCCTTGCAACAGTTTTGCGCTTCTGTTGAGTCACTCTTTGTAACGCATCAGCGGCGTAAAATATGCCTCCTGTTGCGCCCTATTTACAAAGTGACGCATCTAAGCAGATGTGCCACTTTGTAAACCCCTGCGCTACATTATACCTGCGTCAGGTATGATGTATGCAGGGTGGGCGTTTCCACCTTAGTAAGCCTCGTAGAAGTGACGCAGTGAAATCTACTAAATGTAATTGCGCCACTTCTAGGGTGGAAATGCATCAATATCTTACGCCTGACTCAACAGGTGTAAGACTGACGCAGGCCCTGTCACATGAGGCTTGCCCCATGTGAAAGGACGCATTGCTGGAGTTGCGTCACTTTTGTGACACACTCCAGCAATGCGTCACTTTTGCGCCTACAGTATCTGTAACTCCTTGCGACATGATGCATCATACTGTAAATATGATACATCCAGCATGTCGCAAGGAATGCGCCCGAGAAGTGAGGCATCACTGTTTTCACGCAACGATGCGTCACTTCTCATAAAGGAGGCCCATACTGTTTATAAATCACAGTCAGGAACAGGACACTTCCCCTCCCATCACAATTACTACTTCCGGCCTTACAGTAGGACAGGAAATGAAGAAGATGAGGGCAATACACCACACCACTGAGATGGTTGCATCAGTGGATACAAACGCCCTCATTTATTGAGGAACAAGTATTAGCTGGAGACCTACCCTATAATGAAGGCGTAATAATGAAAGTTTGCTTGATGCCTCAATCTGCATCTCTGAGAGTGATTCAACAGGGATGTATCTTTTCTAATTAGCTAATAGTTCCACTAATTATGGGAGAAGCCTCGGGAATTTAGACTGCTTTAAAAGTGATTCCCCCCCCCCTTTTGGGTATGTGTACCATGAAGATAACGCGTTCTGAGGAATTACCAGGGGGAATTTGTTTTGCCATCTCTGATTTCCTATTTAATCCTCATTAGTCCCCGATGAGATGTCAGCTGCTTTCAGCAGCCAGAAGGATGGGGTGTAAAGCACCGGACCTTTGGGTTTATTGTGGCTCTCATACTCCTTCTGGGGCAGTAACCCCTATTACGGACCTCAGAGGGCTTGCTGCTGGACCACTTGTAATCGACCAAAGTGCTTTCCTTTGTAAAAAGCAAAGCAAAAATTGTCATAAGGTGCTTTTCAAATACCATTTAAGGGCTCTTGACGTTTTCTTCTTAGGTGGCTAAAATCCCTCCATACAGTTGCTTTAATGCATTGACTGTTGAAGGTAATTCACTAATTCTACATTTCTCAGGGAGTCCATCAGCATGTTTTATAAGTGGAGACTCAGTGTAAAGTGTAATTACAAATACATTGATTAATGCAGCATCACTTGTCTCTGACGCACGTGAGTGTGTATACATTCGAACAGATTACTTCATATTTTTGGTACTAACGATACATTTGTATCTGGGACTTTATCCCCGGATGTCTCTGCGTATCTCGGATATCCCCCTTGCCCAGCTGCGCGTCCCCGGCTCCTTGTCTCCTGCAGTGGCGCGGATGCTGCGGAAACACTGCCGGGATGCGGGCAGCTGCACGGAGCCGCAGATGTGACAGGTAAGTATATCAGAGAACAAGGCTATTCATTTGGCGTCCCTCGTGTTTCACTGATTCAATAAACAAACCTCTCATTGGAATTAACTCTCGGCCTTCAGCCTCGAAGGTCATTAGGAAATGGATCATTGCCTCGTAAAAGAGCGCTGGCGGTGACGCAGTTTTTAATTGAAATAACCAGCTTGGAGGGAGTGCGGTGTGTCGCAGTGCAGAGACTCCCGACTGGAAGGAAGGAAGGAAGGGCGGCTCTGTTCTTTCTGCTGCCTCCGAGGAACTGCCCCTGAGACCAGGGCATATGGAAGGCAATCTAGACAGGGGCACAACTAGAGCCAAATTTCAGGGGGGGTAATAAAAATTTCCGGGGGTGGTGGGGGGTAATTCTTCCAGCAATAGGCAGAGTGGAGATGCAAGGGTTCTAAGAAGGGGTGAAAAAACAACAAAGCCTCGTTGCGAAGTAAATGGTATTTTAAAGAACCATGAAGTACTCGGGTGCGGCTGCAATAAGACGGACGCCAGAACAGCCAGCCTACAACAGCTCAAAAACTGTCTGTGTGTGTGTGCCCGGTAAGCTGTCTCAGCCCGGGCAGACATACACAAAGGGGGTGAAGCCCTTTGAGCCCCATGGGCGTTGCACGCCTGACATATGGCAGATCAAGGGGCCAGATAATTATAATAATCCACATTTGTAAAGCGCACAATCACCTGTAAGGGTCTCCAGGCGCTGGGGGCTGTCAGGAAGATTAAGCAAGCTATTACCCAGAGTCACATGGTGCTGGGCTAATCTGCCGCCAGAGCCGGAATCGAACCGTGATCCCCAGATTCCAGCGTCAGTCGCCCTGGCCGCGGCACCACACCTCTCCTTCCTATGGATGCATTGAATATGACCCCACAACCCTGGTAATCAGAAGGCAAAATGCTACGTTGCTTAGGGTGTCAAAAATCTTTTTAGCAAGCCTTACCTGAGAAAGTTCAAGGGAAAGAGTGGCGTCATCACTGTATCCAAAATCATTCAGACCCGCAAACATGAATAAGCGGGATGTGAAGGAAGCAGCATTAACACTCCCTACTGTATTCAGTGGCATTACGAAACTTGGGGGGGGGGGGGGGGGGGGTGGCCTGCAAAGTACATGTAGGGGCCCTCACGCTCCGGACCCGATCAAGAGCCGTCAGTCCGGGTGCTTGCTGTCCATGCACAGTGCTGAGGGAGCCCTCTAGAGGTCGCCCCCCTCCCCCACACAAAGGATGGGGCTATTGGAATACCACTAACTGTACAGCCAGAGATCATGAGGAGACCGAAGCGGAAAGTCACAAAACGTGGTAAAATGCAGCAAGTCCCATTACCTGTAACCCTGACAAACCTTACACCAATTGTATTTAAAGAGGATCATAGCCTTTCTGTAATGCCCATGTTGCTCTCTTTACAGCAGTGGTCCATTTCATGATACGCCTTGAGGAGAAGCCACAGCAAGACAAACTAAAGGCCTGTGCCCGCTCATACCGTGAAAACTATTAGACACTACCTGTGGCAATATACCATCTCCTGCTAGAATGACTGTGACAAAACTGTGACTGGAGAAGTAGTAATGACGATGTAGAAAATAAAATATGGAGAAAGAAATTGAGCAAGGAATGCCACACAGATCACTCACAGTGCTCAGGCTAGGTCACGTAAAAGACACACTGTTGATGACGGAATGCAGAACAAATCAAAACATTCACCCCCAGTCAAGCGATCTGGGTTAAATCCATAATTATTTTGCTCACCATGCCACCCCAGTTCAGAACTGCCCATATGCAAATCAGTCTTGACCCTGCACCCAATGGGAACAGTCCAGCCCGAACTGCCAAGCCAGGTCCTCACTGGACAGGAAACAAGCATCCTAGGACCGGTTTTGGGGTTTCACCCCTCATTAGCCAGGATAGCTTGAATCCAGTGGCACAGTGAGCCTGGGACCAAAATCTAGGTAAGAGAGCATGCTCAAAGAAAGGGAGGAAAAGTGTGTGGAATATGGGGTGTGTGCGATATACTTCTGGAAAGCTCTACTTTCTTCTCTTTTAGATAGGCTACC
Source organism: Lissotriton vulgaris (assembly GCF_964263255.1). Lineage (NCBI taxonomy): Eukaryota > Metazoa > Chordata > Amphibia > Caudata > Salamandridae > Lissotriton > Lissotriton vulgaris. Next base: position 513,284,165 of record NC_141689.1, read on the forward strand.
TCGAGCACGTAATTGGCTGTCTAAGATATCCCGGGATTTAGGTGTATATCGACATAAGAAGCGTTATATTATACAACCTGCATCACATATTGAATGTCTCCTTCAAACCTGGTATTATTTAAAGGTCCTGGCACACTACATACCAGCCTCATCGAGAACTGTTTTACATCAGCACCCACTCTGAGACAGTGCTGCCTGTCTTTGCTGGTTCTCAACTGGGCATGCACAAGAGGTGGGGTTAGAAGGCAATCCCTAACTCTAGGGGGGAACATAATCTGTTGATCCCAGTGCCAGATGAAACCCTTTGGCGGCCCCTAGGCAGTTGAATTTTCAGGCCCCACCTTGCCAATTATCTCCTAATACCCCATGCATCGGACGGTTGCCAGAAGATGAGCTTTTAAGAGACAAATTGTTATGTGAGTCTAACTTCTCTGGTTTATGTACTTTAAGTTGATAATGGGTATATTACATTAATACAGCATTTTCTCTATAGAGTCTTTTAATGTAAAGTTTTCATTTCTTTGAGTTGATACATTTATTTCTATCCTTTGCAAGCACTATTTAATAACAGACTGAGGTGGGACACGCACTGCCAGTCCTTCAGACTTGTAGAGTTGTAGCGTGCTACTGGGGTATCACTCTCTACTCCATAGAGTGTTAAAGCATAAAACGCATTATCCGAGGCCACACGGGCAATGTTGCTGTACATTTTGTACACCTACAGTGTCTAAAATTACTACACTCTTTTCTTGTTTCTCATTCATTCTTTGGGAAGACGCTGGTCATATTTTAATCAACAGTGACAGGGGAATTTAATTCTTATAAGAGTTGCCATTTATGTTTCATTGTAGATGATTTCCCCTGACGAAGGGCACAGGGATGGCCGAAATGCATCGGTATTGATGTAACAGCATTTATGTGGATGTCTCATTTCAACACATAATTAATCATGATATGAAAACAAATTATCTTCGATGTGAATTAAACATCAACATTCAAACAGAACTGATAACTTGTGAGAACTATTTGTCGTGTTTAAAATTGTTACCCATTCTTTGATGGGTCATCACATCTGTGCACAGGGGGACGTCTCCTAATCAGGAGATGCAACTTAGTGTCAACCACTATTTAAGAAAGCTAGATTGTAATTTTCTTTCAAGGTCAAATTATAATTTTTTTCATCCATTATCGCGGGGCCCCTAAAAGGAATTGGGGACCATAGGCCGGTACCTACTTTTCCTGTATGGTAATCCAAAACTGGTTGAACCCCTGTGGATACTAGACAAAATCACTAAATCGCCTTGTGCAAAGCATGATTTTTAGACAATGTTCCATGTGGTATACAACATGTGTAGTTGTACCTTGATGGAGCGACCCACATATTTTCAATAATGATAAATGTGCAATGTTAGGGAGATGGAGGGTGGTTTCATGGGGTTGGGGCACTCATGAAAATAATGTCCAACAAATGCAGAAATGTGCCAGTGCAAGATGTGTACCAAAGTTACATCTAGCTCAGTAGAATCTAACTGCGCTACTTTAATTATGCTTTTTGCACTAAGTGCAGGTTATGCAATATGTCCAGGGGTGCCAAATGGCTGATCTCATGAAAGAGTCACAGAATGAATAGCTAATAAACACCTGATACACTTTCAAAGGTTGTTTTCCACAATATCGAGGTTAATAGCATCAACCTGCACATATATCGACTCTACAATATCAACCACAAACATTTCGTCAAGGTAAACATACATAAGGAAGAATATATTTACTGTTCTTAACCCCTATCTATTTACTTTGACGCTATGTCGCCAGTCAATATTGTGGAATTGATAATGGTAATGATCCATAGTCTAAGTTCAATGTTATGGTAGAACACCCTTTCAACCTTCACTGTTGATAAATATGAACAATTGCAAGTGCATGATTGAAAAATGTAGCCTTAATGTAAAGGGCTGGATACAAAGATCAATATTAGAATACTTACAACACAATTATTATGTCGGGCAAATAGTTACATTGTATAATTTGCTTAACATTCTGTCATTTCCTTGAATACGATAGTTCACTGGAAATGCTGGTACTGGGGACCCCTCAAATCATGCCACAGACCTATGGGAGAGTTGTTTAGTTGCTGGTACAACCACCCTAGAATCCGTAGTGCATCTTTGAAACCCCTCACTCCAATCAATCCCCAGCTGCAATTGGAGGACTGATGAGGGGCCAGTTCTGAACAGGTGCCATTAAAGTGGGTAAGGACTACAGCTCGAAAGATAATTAACGGACAGCTCTCCTATGTAACGAGAACAGAAACAGACTAACATAGAAATCATGAACTCTGATAATACAGCTGTGCCCAGGCTACTGCAGCCTATTTTGGTGTGCAGATGTTTCGACAGACCTAACTTCCCTATTGGCAACTTGTTGTTTGCTTATGTTTATGCAGAGGAAAGTTATACAACAACTCTGTCAGGAAACTTTGATGTCGGGAAGTAGCAAAAGATAGTCATCAGGGAAGCTCAACTGGAGGTTCATATATCCGCCCCTGCGGTAGGCGAAGAGGCTGATCACGAGGCACTGACACTCCACCAGGGAACGAGGCTTCCCATAAGAAAAAGAAGAAGAAACTAACTAGAAGGCACAGAGTGGACACAGAAATGTCTGCAGCAATGCAAAGGGAAGGTAGAGGGACAGCGCCTCACAGACGTTGTATTGTTGGAATTGACCAGCGACACAATGACCTATCACCCTGAACTTTCACAAACTCTCTGGTTTAGGAGATAGGCAATGCAAATTGAAAAAGACAATAAAAATATGTAAATATTATCATACGCAGAGCCCTCACAAAAATCCTTATGAAAAGTGGGTTCAAATATTTAGAAGAATGATCGATGTAGCAGCTGCAATGGTATTTTTCCTATGTGTGATTGCTGAACAGCATACACATGATAGAGTGTAGCATGGAAGTTCTTCAATTTAATTGTGCTGAACTCAACTGACAAAAAAACACACAATGCTACTGTACAAAATACCTATTTGACGAAGAAGATGATGTAATTGAGTCAGACACTGTTGTACCTGGGTCCCAGCTCAAGTGAGTATCCCAGACCAAATGCAAAGGGAAAGAGAGGTCTGTATCTGCACCATCAAAACACAGTGAACTACACTGAAGATCAAATGGGAGATCAACAAAAGACCCCAATGAAACCTCTTTTGATAATGCAGATGGCAAGGACATTGTCATGCCACTCTTTAATGATGTGGGCTTTTATTACATAACCAATTAACATTCACAAAAGGGATTGGAATGATAAAGTGACATTGTTAAATATAACCCAGGAACAACGTCTTTTAAGAGAACAAGTTCATTGTCAGTATCCAAAGACAAGATATTACATAATGTAGATCTTTTGTTTTTCTCTGAGGTGAATGCAAACCACAGTTGTGATGTTTATCATGCCACTGGGGAGAAGACCCAGCATAGCACTGGTATAGAGAGTAACATACACACATTTGAGAAAGCCTTCAATGAGTGATGTCATAGTGCGCAGGCAATATGTGCTGTTCATTATGCTATGACATCTTTGATCCCATTCCATACTGTTGTAGACACAAATACTGATTTCTCACCCATTACTTCCTTTAACAATTGCAATGTTTGTGGTAGTCTGCTTCAGTGCTTCACATATGCAGAAATGAGAGCAACCCTACTCGAGAAATCAATTTTTATGTTATTTAGTGAAAGTTCATTTGGATATAGTTACTTCTTTCTAAATAGCTGTGCTTTGAAAACAAACAGCTCTAAATACCCATTTATTGTCATGCATTTACAAGAAATAATTTTTTTAAATGTTTTATTCCTGAAGCAATTCTCAATTTTAGGAATGCCAACTGTCTTAAAAGAAATCTTTAAAATTGATGTGCCCAATTTTCCTTTTCACATTGAAGAAGCAAACATTTGCCTTTCGGATCAAATCCTAAAACGACCCTTTCAATATGCCGTAGCACATTATTTGGAAAAGGAAAATAAAGTTTTGTGAAGATTTTCTCTGGAGCCGTCTAAAGTCTGTGCATTGGACCTGGCTGTCACTTGCTGTTGCAAGAATTTTTCTAGCCGTCTAAACATAGCGTTTTCTTATCAGCATCTTTTAGAATAGGACGTTTCCGTCTCATTGCTTCAATATGTGTCATGCAGCAGAATGTTATAATTAGGAATGATTGGCTAGGATTGTACAGGACGTCGCCACTAGTGACAGGTAAGCAGCAGCACTGTATTTTAAGGTGTCCAACTGTCTTTCTTTTTGTGTTGCATGTCCTGAAGTATGAAACGTTATAATTGTGCTTCTCATCATTGACAGCATGTAAGATGGTAGGTAGAAGCCAGCACTTCAAAGAGTACGCACTGTCTCCTACAGATGAAAAACAAATGAACTTGTTACAAGAGTCCCAATTATGTAATGTAAAATGATGCCCCCCCCTGAAGAATGTGACGAGGGTCTCCTGAGTCTCTCATATCTCACAGATATTCATTGACCTTGGGTATAACAGGGCCCCTTCTGAAGCATTTGGGGGGCCCTAAAAGTATAGGGTTTCCCCTGCACCGCAGAGGCTGCAGAAGCCTGTTTTATGCCCATGAAGTGTCCCAACCTACCCATGAATATTCATTAATCTTAAATGTGGAGAATCAATGCCTCCAGAAAGAGTCTATCAAATGTCTAGAATGGGCCTGGGTTCCCCTTGTTTCTGGCACTAATATTATATTAACTATTTATATACAGTAATCCCTGAGTATTAAAATGTGTCCCCTATTATCATATAAACACGAAAACGCTACTTGAGGATGCTAAAGCCAAAGGTTTTGACGTATTGCAGGCGTGGGTCATCAAAAGATTTTTGAGAGGTCATCTCACCCTCAACTTATAAACTAAAAGTCAGTCATATGATGTTGAAGTACAATGAATCACTAGACCGTAAAGAATCCTTTAGTTATAAAAAAATCCTATAACTACAGGTAATATTACTGACTTTTAGTGGTTTAAATCATACCAGAGGTACTAGTCAAATAAAGAATTCCTTTGAGTATACCTCTAAGTATATTTTATACATTGGTTTCTTGCCAAAAAAACAGGATCCCAGAATATTGTCCTGAGAATAGATTTATAGGAACTCCCAGAGTGTGATGACCTTCCCTCGGTTGAGTCCTCCAGGGTGCCTTTGTCCCTACCCCGGTGTGAGAGTTTGGCAAATGATGAAGCATGCCTCAATAAGTTGAAGGTGAGACAACCTCTCAAAAACCTTTTGATGACCCACGGCTGGAATAGGTCAAAAACAAAATAGGACACTTTTGGCTCTAGCATCCTCAAGTACTGTGTTTGTGTTTATCAGTTTCTTGGAGGATATACGCGAGGGCCAGCCTCCATTACTCTCCGACGGGGACAGAGTCACTATTGTCATCACTTACTTTCTATGCATCCATATTATTTTGAAAATTAACTTTCTTTTCTCTTTATTGCGGTACAGTAAAACATAACATACTGTACTCCTATTACAACTTAATCCAGTGTTTTCATAGAAATACTGTTTAACGACTATCCAGATGGTTTAGATTGCAGGTTCCTCATGTTTCACGAAATGCTACATTAACTACATGAATCACGTATGGATCAAGGCAAACGTTATTAGTAATAATTCATCATGAAATCAAATTGTGTATCACCTGAACATATAGAGTAATATAGAGAGGCTGTAAAGTTCCTGTTTGAAGTGTTAGGCGGGACAGTAGTTACATGAGTGTAATCAGTTGCCGCTATCAGACATGAAAAAGACGTAACGTTCTAGATCCCAAGCTTCACAGCGCTAGCTCAGGAACAAATGTAGAAAACTTTATGTAGAAGATCATGTCCCAAAGTATCTCTTCCAGAGTATCTTTAAAAGTGTTGGCTGAGATATCCCAACCGCGACAGCCATTCTTCCCTAGAAAGACCACGGTGCACAGACATTTTAAAGTGGTAAAAATCTCACAAGAGGTACAACTGATTTTCTTGTGTAAATACAGGGCTCACGTTTGGGGTAGATGCGACCTAGAATATCCAGGATGACTTGCTCATCTAGACTATGCATTGCCAAAAAGTGATGTCAAACTCCTCACTAATGCATAATACGCGCACTCACTGTAGCACTCTAAATGAGCTCCTTTCTCCTTCTCTTCCACTCTGAAACACTTCCTTGCTCTTGTTCTGGTCTCATCTGTTGTGCATGAATGTCTCTTCAGTATTACAGCAAGCACTGCATTTAACTATATTTTCTCAGTCATGGGAAGTATGCAAAATGATTACTTGAAAGATCCATGAGGTAATGAGGGTAACAAGAAGGGTAAAGTACCTTGTTGAATCAGCATCTTTCCTAATCATCACTAGGATTGTTTACTGATGCCCCCTCTCGAGCACAGACCATTAAACAACCCCCCTCTCCATTCTTGCCCTGCTGAAGTCTATGCTCCAAAGACTGCCTACACTCTCGCCATTCCAGTTCATGCAACTCGTGAGGTACCCAACACAAACCTAACCTCCCCATAAAAAGGATTTTATGTGGATTATATAAATAAACATGCTACCTTGATGCGATCTGTGTGTGTGTGTGTGTGTGTGTGTGTGAGGCACACCAATGTTCACTGCAGTGACAGAATGAGAAAGAGATCAGACCTTGGCATCAGTGCTCTAGGCATCTTCCAAACTATGAAAGCTGACACTGAACAGAGGCAGTGTTCCATGGACTGGTAATACAATAAAAACAGGCACATTTTAAAGCACATTGCCACTAAATGTACAACGTACTTATGATGCTCATACAAACATTGGTGTGCACACACAAATTACAAATACTTTGTTGCTTTCATTTATTTGATATTTTAGAACCTGGTTAAACTGCGCACTACATACTAACAGAGATGGATATGTAGGAGTTTATGACACTGGAAGGATAGTAAAGAAGAGTACAGAGTGCTTGTGGGAATATTTGATGATATTACTAGATTGAATATTTAAAAAAGAGCTTTCCTGAGCTTGGAGCAGGTGCAACATCCATACTAAAGAAATCATAACATTCCCTGCAGAAGAACCTATCAAATGTAATATTTAATACACTTAGGGGCTTAGACTAAGTTCAGGGCAAAACATGAGGGGTAACAGCGCATCAGCAATTTGAAAGAACGTGGAGGGTGGAAGTTTGCGCACGCGCTATTGTCACACCATTACAATTTGTGCACCTCCATTAGGGATAACCTGCTAAGAGGGGCATGCAGTTCTCTACCTATGGGAGAAGTATCATAAATCAGTGAAGGGACAACATACTGAAGGGAAAGGAATAGAGTAAGCACAGGAATAAAATCTAAACTTACCCAGTGCAGCCTGCTGGTAGACTGCAACTACTCCAGAGTGTACCTAGGGCCATATTCCACAAGGTGATCCAGGGGCGCAATGGGCATTTACACCCGCTTTGCACACCGTCGGGGCACTTTGGTATTACAGAAGGGGCCGCAGATGCTTGTGCATCCCCTTCTGTAATACTGATAGTACTGGTGCACATAAAGAGCCAGCGCCATCTTCAGAGGGTGTTCCTTCACTTTCATAGGGGCGTGCCCCATGCAAATAAGGGAATCTATTTGCCTCTGCACCCGTGCCTTATTACAGATGCGGGCGCAGAGGCAAAGAAGCTCTCAGGGGACGCACTGACACCACCTAAAAGGTGGTGCGCTGTCTTTGTCCCCTGAGAACAGCTTTGTGGAGGGGGCAAAAGGGGGTCCTATGGACCCCCTAGACATCCCCTTGAAGGCAGGTGCAGTCACTGATTGCACTCACCTGCAAAGGGATCTCTAATCTCCCTTCAAAGTGCAGGCGGGTTACCGCCTGCACTGTGAAAACACGGAGCAGCTTCAAAGCAGTCGCACTGTTTTTCATCTGAATGTGCTACCCACAGAGCAGCGCGAGTTAGTGTCTGCCCTGAGGGCAGTGCATTCATCATAATGCAGCACATTTTCCTGGATTGTGCTGGACGCATTGCGCCCAGCACAATCCAGGAAAATGCTTTGTATACATAATACAGCCCCTGGAGTCCCACGTAAGATCCAAAGTAAGACAAACTAATCAACAGCACCAGAGAAGATTAGGAGCACAGAATTCAAAGCAGGTCCAATCCAAATGAGTTGAAACACATATGGAGGCTAATCAGAGGCTATTTATATACTGGTAAAATAGGAGGGGTTTGTCTCTGAACACATGACTAGAAGTCTCTGGGTAGGAACAACCTGACAGGATTTGGGTGGTCCCAGAAAATTACATGCTGGAATGGTGTTGATGTTTGGTTGCCATATTGAGTTGAGTCTGTGTTTGGTCACCATCTTTGAACTGAAGCAAGAGTTGGACTGTATCTTCTTGCTTACACCTGTGCCCATTGCTGACCCAGAACCATAACATTGGGAGTACCAACTTTCAGGGAAACAACACTGTTATTGATCATATTTTGCTGAAAAGTGGAGCTACTCCAGTGGGCCCTTCATTGGACGGGTCAGATAATTACTCAGGGTAGGAGATTACAGCTATACGTAGGTGTCCCATATGCAGACGCAAATGGATTAGTTTTAATGATATATTGTTACTGTTATTGTTAATTGATATTTATATAGCGCTAAATAACCGTTAGGTCTCTTAGCGCTCAGGAGGGAGTGGGCTTGGCTGCTAGACGACAACTGGAGTCGAGCGTGAAACAGAATTAAACTGTGCTTAGGGCCTCCCTGAACGGGATTGTTTTGAGCTGTTTCCTGAACCGGAGTAGAGTGGATTATTTCCGGAGTTGCTCAGGTAGCTGGTTCCAAAGCTGGAGGACTAGGACAGAGAAGGTTCTGCCCTCTTTTGATGCAGTATTATACCGTGGACTGGACAGACGACAGGTCTCAGAAGACTGCAGTTTGCGGCCGGGAACATAGGCCTCAAGGCGTTCTTTTATGTAAGTTGGGGCTTGGCCATAAATCGCTTTGTGGGTGATACAGAGGCCCTTGAACTTTGCTCTTTGCCTAATAGGGAGCCAGTGCAGCTTGTGCAACAGAGGAGTGGCATGAGACCTTCTAGGGAGCCTGAGGATCAGCCTGGCTGCATCATTCAGCACCACCTGCAGTCTGTTAGCCAATTTCTGTGGGAGGCCAATGTATAATGCATTACCGTAGTCCAACCTCGAGATGATAGTGGCCGACACAATCATTTGGAGTGAGGTAGTGGAGAGAAGTGGGACAAGTTTCCACAACTGCCTAATCATGCTGGTGTAAGTACTGACCACAGAAGAAACTTGGTTGGCCATGGAGAGCTCGGAATCTACTTTTATACCAAGACTCTTCAAGACCGGCATGGGTCGGGGGGTGGGGCCTAGCTCATGGCGCCAGAAATGGTCATTCCCAGGGAGTTTATTGTGGGGATAACAGGACCTCTGTCTTGTCTGGGTTGATTTTCAGTGAGTTTGCTGTCATCCAACTCACTGCAAATGTTAGGACATTTTGTGCATGGACCTGAGCATGAGGGGTGTTATCGATGATGAGGAGTTGGGTGTCATCCACGTAGTTGAAGATTCTACAGACCATGTTGGCTAGAGCTGCTACCAATGGTTGCAGATAGACATTAAAATGGAGTGGAGACAGGGCCGAGCCTTGAGGGACTCCAAAACTAATCATACCCTTGTCTAATACCAGCTCACCCAACTGAATTCTTTGGGACCGACCGATAGAAAGGATTCAAGCCATTGGTGTGCCAAGCCGCGGATGCCCAGGATGGTGAGTCTGTCTAGTAATTGAGCATGGCTGACAGTATCGAATGCCACTGATAAGTCCAGTAAAATCAGGGCACTGCGTCTTTTGCTGTCGGCCATAACTCTGAGCTCCTTAGGTACTGACAACATGACCAGCTCAGTACTGTTGTGTGCCCTAAAACTTGCCTGGCGCCCCTGGAGTAGTTGGTGGTCCTCCAGGAAGGATGAAAGTGTTTTAAGGACATGTTGTTCTAGGACCTTCGCCAGGAAGGGTAACTGGGAAATAGGCCTATAGTTTTTGGAGTTGGCAGTGTCTGCCCCCAACTTCTTCAAAAGGGCTATGACTCTAGCTTCCTTTAGGTTAGATGGCAGATACCCGGTCTCCAGAGAGTGGTTTAGCATGGTGATGATCTGACTTTCTAAACCAGGAAGGGCCATTTGAAAGAATCTGGGAGGGCAGGGATCTGGGTGGGATCACGATTTAATCCGATTCATAAGTAATGTAAGGGAGACGGGTACAGTTTGGGGAAGGTGGTAAGCACTTGGCCTGGGGGGGGGGGGTCCTGAGGCAGGAGTGGGGGGCTATAATTGATAGAGGTATTGTCTATGTCAAAGAGAATGTCCCTCATTTTCTGCAGAGAAAACGATTGGAAAGTGTTGCAGTCGCTAGAATCACCAGCTGGTTTCTGCTCTGACTTTTGGCTGAGTTCCTTCAGGGTTCTGAAGGTCTCTTTCTGTCTGTTTGCCACTGTAGTGATTCTAGTCTCATAATATTCAGCTTTAGTAGTCATGGTGCATTTTTTGTATGAGTTGAGTAGAGTCTTGTAATTTTCTCTCTCAACGGGGTTGTTAGATTTGCGCCATCTTCTCTCCGCGTGGCGGAGACTTTTCTTTGTTTCTTCCAGCGATTGATTGAACCAGGGTGCACCTTTTTCCTTTGACTTTGACCCTATCCCTTGGCTCAGGTGCTATGTGGTCTATAGCTGCGCGTAGACTATTCGTGAGTGTTTCACTTTCCTGGTCTAGGTTTCCCTTTTCAAATTTGAGGGGGGGGTGCTGAGGAGAGTATCCACTAAAATTGTAGGCTCAATTTTTTCCAGTTTTGCATCATTTTACATTTTTGGGGAGGTTTGGACAGGTGGCTGTCCATCAGGACCCAGCAGTTGATTAAGGAATGATCAGACCATCCACACGGGCTGATATCTATCAGACTATCCCGTGGCTGGGAGGTCCAGACGAGGTCCTGAGTGTGCCCTTTGTTGTGTGTGGGACCATCAACCAGTCGTTGGAGACCCAACGTGTTCATAAATGTCTCAAATTGGTAGGCTACCGGGTCTTTTGGTGTTTTGTCCCAAAATATATTGGCTTTGACTATCCCATTTTGGAGTGCTAAGTTACTGAGCATCGTATGAAATATTGCCGGACAGAGATTCAGTGTGTGATGAGGCCCATATATTGGATGCTGCTTGCCATTTAATGACTACACAAATTACGTTGTGAGATAATATGCAGAGTCCTACCCTGTTTGCCAAGAGACAACCCCAGATGTCACTGACATCCGTTGTACAAAAATAATAACAATTCCCATGCAGAAGACTATGGTGCAAGCAAGTTACAATCACCACATCCAACCAGCTTCAAGGTTCAGTTTTATCCATTCTTTGCCTCTCTTGTCTCATCACAGCTTCTACCACATAGGGGTCATTCACTGACACAATGTTAGTGAACTCCTGGAAAAGAACAAGCCGATCTACGTATACGGTAAATAAACATTTGTTCCTGCCACCAGAGTTAGCACTACTATGAAATGACCAAATACCTCCATATGATGGAGCTCATCTAGAACTCCACTTGCCCTGCCTGCATCCTTTCCCTCAACTCTTTTCTCTGCACTGCTCCTCTGCACAAGGGGTATGTAAAGTTTGCGTAATTTGTTTTTGTATAATTATTTGAAGTTCCTCAAAAATTACTTTAAATTATGAGAGATGCAATACCACACTTCAGTGCTATATTTTAGCACGAAATGCGTCCTCATATCCATTTTGGGCATGAGGACTGATTTCGTGCTAAAAGAAAATAGTAAAAAACGTACCTCAAACAATAGCTGTCCGCGTTTTCGTCGTTTGCATTGTCCTTGTGCTAAAACATCTCTAATTAAACAGTTGTAATTAGTTAATTATCCATTGTTGCATTGCTTTGTTGCTTGGCTAGTGCTATGCAAATCTCAACACACACATACCAATCTGGTTTTCTCTGAGGATGATACTTGTGAGATATCAAATATTTTCTGTTCCCAAACATTTGATGTTATAGCACTTTAGAAGCAGTAACATTGGATACTCCTGCTGCAGCCATTTGAAAAGACATTTGATCAAATACTTTGCTGATTCCTATAGCAGATCCTGAGATGATTTCAGCTGTGCACTATACTATTCCATGTACCATATTTCTTTGATCTGATCAATATTTGCAAAGTTCCTCACTACACCATGATTCCACATGACCATAGGCGGGTGCTAGCCTAGACAATTCCACCACCTGCTTCCTTGTGTTTTAGCTGTTAAATGTTACGAGTTGCTGGACACCCAATCTAAGTCCTTCACTCTCTACACAGAGCTCTCCTTCATTGGTATCAATTTACCTCTTTCCTCATTTGCAGATGATTTAACTGTCTCTCAACTATCAGAATTGCCTGCCTTCATGATGAAGCATACATCAGTCCAAAACTGAACTTACCCCCCTTGTCTAAAAAAGGATCATCCCTCACAGACTATCTTGGCAAAGCAGATCTATAAAATACTTAGGAATTACATTTATCCATATCATGATCAAAGTAGTCCCATTCAACATGGATGCTTTGGGATTAGCTGAGGAAGACTTTAACTAGACTACGAATCTAATGCCTTGTTAGGAATAACAGCTTCAATGACAAAATCTTGACATAACCCCTGATACCAATGATACAAAACAGATGACTTTTCCCCAGAGAAATGCTTGTTAAGTCTGAACACAGTACCAAAACAACACTGTAGTCAAGAAACAAATCAAAAAGGCCCTCAATAGTTAAGTAATTAAATAACATTTAATAAAAGAAAATGAAACAATGGTCAAAAACTCATATTGAAAGCATGGGATTAATGGTTATGGATTTTTACATTTTAAAAGTTAAAAAGCACAAAGCAAACACAAATCTTCAATTTAAGTCAACGAGCACATATGACCGAGTTCTAAGCTCTAGTCAGGCCACCTGCGATGGAGCCACAGCTCAGTTGCTCACTCTGGTCAACAGTTTCACCTTCTGCACGAGAAAGTCACGGTGGGATGAGATGCTCAGCCGAGGTTCTCCCTCTTCATGTCTTCCCAATTGTGATTCTGTTCAGAGGTCGTTGCTAACCAATGACTGGTCATAACTCCTAGCAAATCCATAAACTTGGCAGCAGTTCATGTCGCCTTGCCCAGCCAATCCCAGAAAGCTGGGCTCTGAGACCCAAGTCCTAATTCACAAAGGTAATGTGGCACTTTATTGTATGGTTACTCTTTATCGGTATTCACAAACTATGATTTAATAGTCGTAAAGATACTATTAAATCATAGTTTGTGAATACAAAAACAGCGGAAACTCACACAAAAGTGTAAGTTTACCTTTATGAAACAGGCCCCCAGTGTCAGTGTGCTCTGAATTCCCACCCAGGTTCTGCCCAAATAAAATGAAGCAACTTTCCAAGACTTCTAACTCCTGAGGGCAGGTTCTCCTCCTCTTGTGAGTGGAGACAGTTTGGCTAGGAGCAGGCCCCACGAAAGCCTTTTTACACCAGAACTGTGTTGTATCAACATGCAACAAAGAAGTCAGAGTTGGACTGTGTAATGCCCTTCTTCTGTTTCTGTGAACTTCCTTCTCTCATGTTCCACAATAAGAAGTGGAGGATGGCCTGTAAATAATGCCTCCCTGCCTTCCTTCTAGAGAACTGATGCCAGGCCAAGACTATTGTTCTCTCCCAGAAACGTATTTTACACTTAATGAAGGGGGTATCCCCTACCTCTCTAGCGCTACCTAATGTCCACTACCTACAAAGCTTTTTCCCACAATGAATGAAAACAGTAGGGTCAGTCTCTTTTCAACTGAAGTTATCACACCCATTTTCAAAACATCTTGGTATCAATAGAAGGGTTGTGGAAGACACCTGTGGAGCTCTAGCACATCGGGTTTCGTCCACGTAGCTTAGGGGAAAAGATGGGCTATATATTGTTAAAAGTAGGTACTGAACATTTATGAACACTTAAGAGCTAGTGTAGACATGCCGATTTTACATCACTTCATAGAATTCAAAATATATTTGAATCAAGATTGCATGTAAATTACAGAAAAAGTATTTACTAGTTACCAACACAACGTTTAAATTCATCTAAAAAATCTACTCTTAATGTCTCAGATCATTAATGAATAATTTCTTCTGACACACACACACACGTGGTTTATATTGTACTCCATCTTAGAACAGAGCAGACAAATATTCTGGTTGCAAAATTTGCAAACGTATGTTCATTCTGAAGTCCCTAACCCCGTAGCCTTAGTTATCGGTTCCCAGAGGGACACTGGCAGGGCAAAAAATCTATTATTTTTTTAGTTTACGGCTAAATTAGTGAATATTTGTAAATATTGCTGTGAATTGGAGAAAAAAACACGCGTGGTCTCCTGCGCTTGTTTTTAATGTTGCCACTGGGTGGGCCAGGTCCCGAAGGCATGCACAGTTCATTAAAAAATGGAGGGTTATTTATAATGTGGGATCCACCATCTCCCTGGGGCAGTAAAATAAAAAAATATATGGGGGGCCGCGAGAAGACTCCTGGGCCCTGGGGACCACCACTTCCTGTGGCTTTCTTTTTTTTTTTTAGAAGTAGGGGGGCCATGGAGCCCCCCTCCCAGGCCATTCTCGGCCCAGGGGACCACCACATTCCAGGGCAGACCCTTGAAAATCAAAGGAGGAGGGCAGCGCGGAACCTCTCCTGGAGATATATATGTCCCTTGGGACTGCCACACCCCAAGGTTCGCTCCTGCTATGTCTCGGGGTGCCCTTCCCCGGGAAATAGCTGTTTGCTTTTGCTTGGCAGGAGCTTTGACAGCTCCTGCCAACCACAAGCAAACATTCGGCTTCCAGCGGGTTGGAGCTGTCAAACTGCTCCCACTTGCTGGAGGCAGAGTTTTTATCTCTGTCCCTGCCCACAGACATGAGGGCAAGGAAAGACATGAACGGATTATGCTTGCACACAGGGAGCTTCATTTCCAGCAGCTAACTGTGTGCAAGAGCAGTGCTGGCTCCCGTAGGAGGTAGGGAGCCTGCTGGGACCGCAGGGGCCATGAGGCTCCCCTGCACTATCCAACATGCAGACTGTGTTTCCTGGGTGAGAACAGGGCACCCAGTGAGACACGAGTGTGTTTTCTCAGCAAGTCCATATTAAAAAACAATCTGAAATCCTTTGTAGAGGTGAATGCATTGATCTATTGGAGCGCATTCTGTAGTGACTGTGACTAGTGGATTATTTGTTGTCCTGTCCTGGTGAGAGCAGAATCAATGGTTCTCCCTTATAATTGCTAGGAGCATGCAAATGTGCAAAACATTTGGAGCTTCCCTGTCTGACCCCTCCCACCTTATTAGTATCCAAAGGTCTTTTCTGCGTTTTTTCTGGATGATGGGCAGCTTAACAAGCGGCCCCCAGCGCAATTCTCGATGATTTTGATGAGGAGTTCTTGATGACGAGGAATTTGAGAACATCTCCATCAAACAAAGAAGCACTTACTTCATATAGTTTAGAGGAAGGACCCTTATTTGGTAGATATATACTTCTTTGTAGTCTCGTAGTCTTCTCTTTAGGAGGATTCATGTTATCAAATATTTCTGGATGAAGACTGTTAGAAATGGGGGTCTCTAGCTGGCAATGGTTTGCACCTTTGTCCCAGTAGGGACCCGTCCTTCTTGTCAGGATAAGGGAGTTACACTCCTAAAATTACCCCTGTTCACCCCTTTCGTAGCTTGGCACGGGCAGTCAGGCCTATCTTAGAGGCAGTGTGTAAAGCACTTGCACATAAGCAACAGTAGCACAGTGTAAGCACTACAAAAGGACACCACACCAGTTTAGAAAAATATCCAACATTTTTATATACTTAAGACAAGATCAAAAACTAAAAAGAATGCTCCATAGTGTACTTAGAAATCTTCAGTTATCAAACTTGACAAACAGTTCCTTGAAGTCGATAGTTCTGTCTGGGGCTATCCCAGGGTCGTGCACAACAAAATCCAAACAGTTCTGGCTGACTCCAGCATCGCGGACCAGCTACAGTGTCGGGGAGATCCGCAGAACAGTACCTTTGGAAATGTGATGAGTCGGTGACCTCACGTTGAGCTCCGAAAGCACAGCGTCTTCAGGGGTCAGTTCTGGAAGTCGGTGCAGGAGTTGTCGGGCCCTTCAAGTCACACGCGTTGCAGATCAAGCTCCTCGTGGTTGAAGTCGGGAGCGCTGGTGTCTGCAGGTGTCGGGTGCGAAGTGCAGCGGTGCAGCGTGCGGTGCTCGTTGCAGTGCTGGCAGGTCACGGTGCAAGCAGCGGCGTCGTCATTGCTGAAGCGCTGTCGTCAGCTGATGAACTGGAGTCCATGGCGCCGGCGTCAGAAGGCCAAGGCTGCGGTGTGGGATGAGGACGGTGCATCGTGTAACTTTACGAGCGGTGCTCTTGGACTATGGTGCAAGCAGCGGCGTCAATGTCTGTGTGAAGCGTTATAGTCAGGGATACTAAGGCGATGCTGTGAAGCGAGGCTGTGCGGAGTGCAGTGGCCACAGGTTGCTGTGCAAGCAGCGGCTTGGTGGTGGCATCAGCAGGTGTTGTGGGTGAGACCGGCACCTCTGCGGTGCCTTCAGGACACAGATTTGACAGCGGCGTAGTAGATGGCATCAGGTTGATTTTTCTTCTGTTGCAGCACAAAACACACAGTCCTCAGTGCCCAGGGCAGACGAACTTGAAGTCTTTGCTGTTCCTGAGACTTCTTGAACAGGGGGCAAGCTCTACCTCAATCCCTTATCGAAACTCACAAAAAGAGATTGCAGAAAGTTCAAGAACCAGTCCTTTCACTGCCCAAGACAGAAGCAGCCACTGCAGGCCAACACAGCAAAGCACACAGCAAATTGGTAGGTCCTCCTCACGGCTTCTCCAGCTCTTCTTCTTGGCTGTTTTCTTGGTCCAAAAGAGTTCTAATGTTTAGGGGTTTGGGCCCCACTTTTTATAGCCCAAAATCCTTTGTCCTCTCAGGCAGAGATTGTCTGTGCCCAGCCAGAACCAGTTCAGTCCTCTCTGGTGCAGTTTCCTGGCAGGAGGTGAAGACAGCATTTTCAGAGACAGACCAGGCGCATTCAGGTGAAAGGAAACCTCCTCTACCTACTCTAAATGCAGCCCAGGTCTATTCAGCCCTTACCTGACCCATCTAGACTCTCTGGAGCCACTGCTCCTCTCCAGCCCATGTCTTCCCAAAACCAGACAGTCAATCCACAAACCCAGCAGAGGCCTACTGGATGGCTTCAGCAAGAAAATACCTACTTTCTAAAAGTGGTATTTTAAAAAAAATGTAAAAATCACTTTCACTAAAAGATGCATCTGTAGATTCTGAGTTCAGGTATACTAAACTTTATATCTCAACCTTGTTCCCAGGGCCAGTTATGTTTATCAGATGTTATAAACAAACTCCCCATTCTGTCCTATGGGAACAGGCAGCCTTGCAATGGTGAAAAACGAAATACACTGTAATTCACCACCAGGACATGTCACACACCTCAGTACATGTCCTACCTTTAACATACACAGCACCCTGCCCACAGGGGTACCTTGGGCCTACCTTAGGGGTGCCTGACATGTAGAAAAAGGAAAGGTTGGGGTCTGGCAAGTGGGTGCACTTGCTAGGCCAACATGGCAGGTACAATCTGCGCACATTTGATTTGCCAACCCTGGCACTCTCAGTGAACTTTACGAGGGACTTCACCAGTAAATCAAACATGCCAGTCATGGGAACACCAATCCATAACATAATTTACAACAGGAGCACTTGCACGTTAAGACTGAACAGCAGTGAGAATGTGCGCAGAGACAATAAACCAGCCAAAAACAGAGTCAAAACCCGGAGATCAGAAAGCAAAAATACAGGGGAAACACGCCACAAGATGGCAAGTTTAACAAAGACGCACCAGGAACAATCACATTGCTAAAAGGCACATAAGTTCACTGGTGACATTTCCTTGTGCTCCATTACGTAAATGTAGTGTAGAATATGTACTGGACATTTACAGAAGGAGGTAGCACTTAGTAATTACCCAGGAGAAAGAACTCCACTTGGGTAGATTGTTTGTTCAGAACTCTAAATTCTTGATGGATAAAAGGGCAGGTGCTGTTCCGTTGTGGCCCAGTCACTGACTCAGCTAGTCACAGACATCTAGACACCCATTCACACACTCAGGCACTCACACACCCACTGACAGACCCACTCAGACACTGATACACCCACTCACAGACTCACTCAGACACTCACACACCCTCTCACAGACCCACTCACACATCCACTAACAGACCTACTCAGAAACTCTCACAAGTACTCGTAGACCCACTCAGACACTAATGCACCCACCTACAGATGCACTCAGACACTCTCACAGCCACTCAGACACATGCATTGACTTATGCACCCACTCACAGACCCACTCACTCATGCACCCACTGAGGTATTCATGCACCCGGTCACAGAACCACTCAGACATTCTCACATCCACTCAAAGAGACATTCATTCACGTATGCACCCACTCACAGACCCACTCAGACATGTACACCAACCCCCGACCCACTCAGACACTCATTCACCCACTTACAGATCCACTCATACTCTCTCACACCTATTCACAGACCCCCTCACTGACTTAGAGACTCTTAAACCCACTCATAGACCCACTCACATACTCACGTACCCACACATAGATCCACTCATGCACTCACTAACAGACTGACTCAAACACTCATGGAAGCAATCACAGACCTACTCAAACACTCACTCAGACATTCATGTTCCCACTTAGATACCCACTCAGAGACTCATGCACCCACCCACAGTCCCACTCAGATACTCACACACCCACTCACACACCCAGGGAGGCCCTTATGCAGCCACTCCCAGACCCACTCAGACACTCACACACCCACTTACATACCCATTGAGACACTCATGCACTCACTCACACACCCACTGAGACACTCAAGTACTCACTCACTCTCCTAGGTTAGAGGTTACAGCTAGGAAATAAAATTACAAAAACCTTAGAAATTCCCTAAAAAAAACAAAGGTTACAGGGATGTTATAGTTAGGAAATAACATTAAAATAGTAGAAATCCATTAACAAAACTAAAGGTTATAAAGACGTTAAAGTTAACAAATGCTGTTAAAAAAACTTTTGAAATTCACTTTAAAAACCAAAGGTTACAGGGACGTTATAGTTAGGAGATAGAATAAACGAAATGCGTAGACATTTACTGAAAAAAAACAAAAGTTACAGGGTTGTTCGAGTTAGGCTCAGATTTCACTCATACAAAACCATAGAAACTTAGAAGTTCTCAGCAGTTATAGATACCTCAGCTAACTATAACTTACACCCCGGCAATCCACTGCTTTTGACCTCACATATTACATCACTCATGTCAAGATCAGTGACATCACTGATGACATCTCAAATGACATCACTGACAACATCATCCAGTGATTATAAGTGTTTTCTTAGAGTTTATGAGTGTTAAACATATATCCCAAGCTTCTACAAAAGGTAGATTAGGATGCTAGGTGTACTACTAATGAGTGGTACTCCTTCTAACGTATATTTTGTGAGTGGCTGTGTGACCGTGTGTATTCATGTGTGAGCGGGTGTCTGAGTGACTGCAAAGCCCAAAGCAAAGTCTTCCTAAAACATATTTTTAAAAACTGAGGTGGTACCAAAGCGGGCCCAAAATGGCAATTTCTACATGTTTTTGGCACTTGGCCCACCCACACAAGTAAGGTATAATTTTTATTGGTAGACTGAGGAGAATGCTGGGTGCTAGGAAAGTTGTGCCGGCACAGTGATCCCCTACAGAAATGTAGGGAAATTTTGAACTTTTTAACACAATTTGAGGTTTGCTTGGGTTTCTGGGTAAAAAAACATTGTGGGATCCATGCATGACATACCTGCCTGGACTCCCTCAGGTGTCTAGTTTTCAGAAATGTCTGGATTTGGTAGGCCCTTCTCTGTCGCAGACACTAGGCCCACCCACACAAGTGAGGCAGCATTTATATATGGGGAAACCTGGGGGAACACTGGATGGTAGGAAATTTGTGCCTGCCTGGTCAACCATCAGCATTCCCACATAGAAATGTGAGGATAATGTAATTTTGTGGCTAAATTTGAGGTTTCCAGGGGATTATGAGCAAGAAAGCGTTGGAGGATCCACACAAGCCACACCTCCTTGGACTCCCCCGATTGATTAGTTTTCAGAAATGTCTGGGATTGGTAGGTTTCCCTAGATGGCCACCAAGGATGGGACAAGAAATGCAGGTGCCCCCCTCACCAAAACAGTTTATTTTTTGTTAGATAGTTTTGATGTCTCCACAATAAGTGTTTGGGCCCTTCCCTGTCGGGGCACTAGGCCTATCCACACAAGTGTGGTACCATTTTTATCAGGAGACTTGGCGGAATGCCGGGATGTATCAAAGTTTGTGGCTGCCCACAGATTCCAGAACTTTCCTTCACAGAAGTGTGAGGAAAATTTGTTTTATGGTCAAAGTTTGAGGTTTGCAAAGGATTCTGGGTAAAGAAACATTGTAAGATCCATGCAAGTCAGACCACCTTGGGTACCTCTTGGTATCTAGTTTTTAAAAATGTGCAGATTGGCTTGGTTTCTCCAGGTGCCGGCTGAGCTAAGTTCCAAAACCTACATTTGAAAAAAGGGTTTGTTTTTGGTGGAAAAATTTGATGCGTCCATGTTGCATGTTGGGCCATTTCCTGTCATGGCCAATAGGCCTACTCACAGAAGTGAAGTACCATGTTTATCAGGAGACTTTTGAAAATGCAGGGTACATGGAAGTTTGTGCATTCCCACAGATTCCAGAACTTTCCATCACAAAAATGTGATAAAAATGTGTTTTTTTAAATCAAAGTTTGAGGTTTGCGTAGGATTCCTGGTAAAAAACACATGGTGAGAGCCAGGCAAGTCAGCACATCCTGCATACCCGTAGGACTCTAGTTTTAAAACAATTTACAGGTTGGCTAGGTTTCCCTAGGTGCCGTCTGACCTAGGGGCCAAAATCTAGAGCTTTCCATGTTGGAAAAAAAGGCTCAGTTTTCAGTGGAAAAATGTGATGGGTCCATGTTGCATTTTGGACCCTTTCCTAGGCATCCCCACACAAGTGAGGTGTTGTTTTTATTGGGAGACTTGTGGGAGCATAGAATAGTAGAACATTTGTTATTACCCATTGGATTTCGCTGCATTTGTGCCTTTTAAATGTAAGCCAGTGATTAAAAAATATGACATTTTGAAAAAATACCCGTTAAATTACACGCTAATAGGGACACCCACAAATTCAGAGATTTACAAATCACCACTGCTCCTAAACTCCATATCTTGTGTTCATTTCAGAACTACATAGGTTTCCTAAATACCCATTTTTCACTCTCCCTATTTTGCTATATGAATTGGTCTATACTCTACTCGGTACTCAATGCAAAACCATTGAATGCTGCAGCTCATTGTTGGCTCTGGGTACCTTGGGTCCTTGAACAGCCTACAAACCTTATATATCCCCACCACCAGAAGGATCTAGCGGATGTATAATATATTGCTTTGTAAACTGGCCATCGTGACAAAAAGATACAGATGAAAATGTTGTCACAAATGCCTGTATATTCCTATTCATTTTCAATATTCTTTATTTCAACAGTAATTTTCGGTGAGAAAATCTTGAGGGATCTACACATATGACCCCTTCCTAAATTTGGAATGTTGTCTACTTCTCATAAATCTATAGCTTTTCTGGATCACCCCTGGATTTCACGCTGGTTTCCACCACAAACTGGAAGTAGGTTGAAAGCCCATAAAAAATGGAAGATGGGATACCTCTTAGATAAAGCCCAAAACTGTGGTAAAAAATTAGGTTTTCTGATTCAGCTCTGCATGTTCCTGAAAGCTGAGAAGATGGTGACTTTAGTGCAGTAAACTGTTCATGACTGTCACTTTTAGGGGAAAAAAACACGCACTTATCTGGAGTCTTTTTTTGCTATTTTTTAAAATAAACTCAAAATGTTGCTATATATTTCCTATTTTCTCGGTCCTCTCTAGGAGAATATACAAACCCTGGGTACCTTTACGATCCCCTGGATGTTTTAAAAAAAGGACGCAAATTTGGTGTGGCTACCTTACCTGGAAAAAAGTTATGGAACTCTAAGCGCAAACTACCCCAAAAAGCCAAAAAATGGCTCAGCACTGGGGGATGGGGGCGTAGGCTCAGCAGTTAAGGGGTTAATAAGCCATAATTTACAAACGGGAATAGGTAACCATTTGGTCTCTTTTGAATTGTATTGAAAAATCCTGTTTATTGTAAAGTTGGATTTTAAATTACAATTCGGAAAACTCACTTTTAGAAAGTTGCCAATATTTTGCCTTAGCCATTTAGTGCCTGTAGCCTGTCCCTGGGTCACGTGACTGAGTGTAACTGACAATTGCACTTCTGGACCTGTGGGAGACTGCTAGGATGAAGTACTGCTGTGCTGCTGAAAGGGCTGCCAGTTTGCTGGACTGCTGCCTTGACGACTGCTCCCTGCTGTGCTGTGGTGTGCTGTGCTGCTGCCTACTGCCCCCTTGCCTGGGTACCTGTATCCAGGGCCACCAGAGTGACTCAAAGTGCTAGTCTCTTGTAGCCAGCACCCAGCCTCTCCAATTGTGAGTTCTACCCTGCAAGTGGTGCCACCCCAGTCCTGGACCATTGGAAGTGGAATGAAGGTACTCTGCCAGCTAGTTTATGGACCTATCAGAACTGACGCATCTCCTCTCTTGCATAGCACAACCCCAAGCAGAACTGGCACATCACCTCTGCTGCAAAGATTCTCTTAGCACAAGCACTCTACATTAACTTCACAGCCCTCATCGGAACAGTGTTGTGCGAAGCAACACTGAAGCAGGATCTCTTATTGCAAATCTCTAATTGCCAGCAACCTCGACGGCGACGCAGCTCCTCGCAACCGGTGCATTACCTCGAATGCGCAATGCTTCTTCGATGCCAGACTCTGCATCGCAAGCCCTCATTGATGGGATCTTCGACGATGATGCAGGACAGTGCATTGCAGCTTTGCAGCTCCTCAAAACTGACACATCGCCTCAGCTGTGCAATGAATTCTCGACACAGGACTTCGGAACACTTCACAACCAGTATTTAAGGTACTCTAAATCAGCAGGCCTATCTGAATCCCTGTAGCCAACCCGCACTCCATCGCGATTGGCTTGACTCTGTGGCTTTGTTCTGGTCCGGCACAACCAGATGACCACAGTTGGCACTTTGTGCTTTTTAGCGCTAATTTCAATGAAATCCTGGAGCCTGCATATGTCCGGTTCTACTGATTTGATTTGATTGGTTTGGTATTGTTTTAGTTATTAAAATCTACGCTATACTTCTAAGCTGATGTGGGATCTTTTTGTGGTGTGCTTTCACTGGGTTACTGTTTGAAGTGTTGCAGATATACTTTACACATTGCCTCTGAGTTAAGCCTGGCTGCTCTGTGCCAAGCTAACTGAGGGTTGAGCACAGCTTAATTTAGGGTCTGCTTATAACTTCACCCTGACAAAGATTGTGGTTGCTGCTGAGTAGAGTTTCACCTCCCTCAACTAGTAACCCAATTTGTTACACCTACTAATGATTGCATATTGAACTAATGGTAATTTGCCACTACACAATTTACCTCCAGGATTTACAGATAAGTTTTGTTTAGTAATATCCTCTCTGTGGGAGCAATCAGAAGGCCAGGCTGGCTCCAGAACTGAAGAACCCAGACCAGTGTAAAAATTGACTAATCAACGAAACTGCAAGCTTCTCCTGTGACAATGAAAAACACATACTTAGCTGCAGTGTCTCTAGATATAAGTGTAGATTTAACAAAAAAAACAGTAATTACAGGTCCACAGAAAGGTAAAGAGCTTCTCTTACGGACACAAAGCATAAGTAGAGTTTTGCTTGGTATTAATGTGGCCAAAACAAATATTTAGACAATCATGGGGGACACAACATCTGACATCCGCAGTACATCGCAGTAAGAATGTTCTGTTGTAGGCTCAACATTTCACCCTCAGGGAAGTCAAATAAGACTCAGCATCATTCATGAGAATTCAGCTAAATTTTAACTTTTCCCTAACCCTCTCTCCTGGCATCCCTGAATATAAAAGTTCTTGATAAATAGCTGGCCCAAACTAATGTAGAAGCCAGAGGCCCTACCAATACAGAAAATGAAGGCCTACTTTCGTCTGCCACAGCACATGTCAACAGTTTCTTGTGTAATCTGATCACCCCCTTGCATACACTCAATATCTTCCTAGAAATGCCAGGACTGAAGTGTTAGTGTCCAAACACCAGTTTAGTTATTTTGCTTGGTTCTTGAGTACCGTGAATATAACTTCATATTCAACTCACTTGTACTCTGCCTCCAGGAAACATGAATCTTTTTGACTCAACAAAAGGTAGAACCAGTGATGTGTAATGTTACTTAGGATCCTTCTCATATCCACCCAGTGGAAGAGACAGGGGCTTATTAGGAAAACACCTATGGTCTGTCACCACCTTCCCTGTGTATGCCGCCTCCTTCTCAGGCCACCCCTTGAGATCCCTCACTTGCTTGAGGAGGAGATAAGGCCTTGGTAGAAACATATTCTGTATGTCCATCACCGGTTTGCTGACTGACTGGTAGCCTTTCTTTATGTAGGGAGGGAGGACTTGTAGTCCCACCTCTTTTGGCTCTTATTGTTAGTTGTCAGGTACTTAACTCCTCCCACTGTGCCTTCTCAGAAATATCTATTGGTTCTAAGGAAGAACTGTGTGCGCGATTTCTGTTCATTTCATATTGTGATCCCGACCCTTTTCTCCTCGGTGAAAGGAAAGTGTTTGTGGGCAGACATTGTGGCCCCTTGGTGCTTTAGCAGGACTCAGTGTGCCCTTCGCTATACATCTTCTGTGCTGCAGCTGACCGAGACGGCAGTCTGCATCATGGTGTCCCTAACTTCTTCTGCAACTCTGCGACTCCAGCCACAGGAGTTGGCACTTACAGTGCTGGCCATGCTTACCCAACAGAGGCAGCTGGATTTCCTTTTTTTTTTTTTTTTTACCATTTTTATTGATTGCAAGAGAGAATATTTACAATACTGAAATCGCATTAATTATGCATACATATATGAAAAAAGAAACTGTACATGTAGTATTTATTGTATATAAGAGAAAACAGAAAAAGAGAAGAATAAAAAGAAATAATAAATTACAATAAGTACATAAAGAAAACAAGCGTGCCGGTAACGCAATACAATCATACATTTAGTTTATAAATGATCCCCATATTTTTTCCCTTCGTTCTAGTGCTTTTGGGCCTCTTAGTTTAGCCAGTGATAGCTCCATTGTATAGATTTCATGAATTAGATACCACCAATCCATAACGGTTGGGGGTTCTTTAGATATCCAGGTTCGCGCGATGGCCAATCTCGCACAGGAAAAAATTATTGTTATTAAATTTTTTAAATTACTATTATTATCTTGTATATCAAGTAAGATTAAGTGGGCAGATATGGCCGGAAAAGTTATTTGTTTTTTATTAAGAACCTCAGTTATTCCTGCCCAAAAAGTTGAAAGTTTCGGACATTGATAAAGCATATGTTCAATAGCAGCGGCTTCTTTATTACATTTTGGGCATTTGGTACGTTCATTAGAAGTATTGCCAGATGTCCAGTTTGAGATTCTCTGTGGTGTATAGTATAATTGGGTGATTGTCATATATAATTGTAGCCTTAAATTTAAAGAGTGGACAACTCGATTTATTTGTTTAAGTGAGCTCGTAATCTGGTTGGAGTTAATATTAATTCCCAGCCTATTGGTCCATTTGTCTGCTATCTTCCCACAATCACCAACATGGCCTTTATTCAACAGAGTATAACTTTTACTAATGAGAGATTTGGTGAGATTCGAATAAATACATTGAAGAATGTCTGATTGTTCGACACTCACAATTTTATTTTTGTTAATCAAAAAATCTTGTAGCTGTATGTATTTAAAATACATGGAATCTTTAATCTTATATAGTATTTTTAATGTATTAAAGCTTAGAAAACCTTCTGAACCATAAAAATCTCCTAGAGATTTAATACCATGATCTAGCCATTGAGCACTAGCGCCATCAGAGAAAATGTTTGGTAACCCCGGGTTCCCCCATATTGGTAGTTCAGCGTTGAAAAAGGGAATTTTATTGGTGTCTATAATTTGATCCCAGATTCTTTTGATGGCTCTAGCAGTCTTGAATTTAACTCTTTTATAGTAGTTTGGGTCATGGACCCGAAATAAAAATTGATTGCTTTGTGGCCCTAGCATGAAGGCAGCTGGATTTCCAGGTTAGCTGTGTCTGTCTGGCTGGAAAGTACCTGCCCACTGCTGCATCACTAAACAAAGAGGAACCATCTAAGCTCTAGCACTCATTGGTGACTGGCTGCCGTTTACAATCTACCCGAAAAATCACTACATTGACACTTTGAGGTTATGGGATGGTTGGCAGTGACAATAAATTATCTAAGGCAGTCAATAGCTTTTGTGAAGAACAATATAGCACACCTACCTAATTATTTTCACTGCCAGCATTCCATCTCTTGCTTCTCTTATATTCCCTACATCTTTTGGATCATTAGTCTCTGTTCCACTCTTTCTATTTGCCTCCTGTGCTATTTTAGTGGGATTTTTCACTTTAACTTTTGTAAGTGAAAGCCAATAATTGGAAGACGCCTTGTATAGGAGGCAAGGTACCACTAGCATATACACATTTACCCACTCTTTCTCTAACTGAGATGTGGAGAATTCTTAGAAGTTGTGTGGGAATCAGTTTCTCTAAGTAAAAGGGTTGTTCCATGGAAAATTGGGCATGGTTGCTCACCCTGCCCAATGGGACGCTAATTTCCCTTATCAACAATAAAAATGTACTACTTACATCCAAGCAATCTGAAGCTACAGAACAGTAACATGCAGTACTATACAAAACTCATTCCACCATAAATAAATAAATAATTAGATAAATAAATAAATAAATTAACACAAAGATAGAGAACTAGGTAGAGGCACCAATCACTGGTGGATGCCTGAAGAATGGAAGACTGAGGAGCAATTCAATTGCCCTGGTGCCTTCCTCTTCAGAATGGCATAAACTTAACCTTGTAGCAAAAATAATGTTAAAAAGTTATCTGGCTAATGTAGCAAGTATTGGCAAAGCCACTAGGCCTGGCTTTTTGTTAAGGGAAGAGCTTGTTTATAACCGGGCTGCACTGGGGTGTGTCTGTTGCCTCCAGCTGTTTTACAAAGAAAATCCCATCAGAAAAGCAACGTCTTGTGCCACAACATTATGGAAGAGGGGCAAAGGATACTCCTATGATGAATAGATTCCATTAGCAAAGTTAAGCTTTTCCCTCATAGAAGAACGTTATGACGAGGCTCTAGAAGGTTAAGCTCGAGCTATAAGTGTTGAACTTTAAAAGGCACCTGCAGCAAAATATTGCACTGTAGATACTTTGACAAAAGGCCAGTTGTTTTGTTGCACTTTAATAATGTGTATGTGTTCATGTCTTTCCTTCAAGAGCAAAATAAGTAATGCATTCAACATGTTATCCTGACATCAATGTAGAACAAATGAACAAGAAAAGATGATTAGTGAATAGTACACTCTGTCTGTATAACAGGCTAATGCGTCCAAATAGAAAGCACTTCCCTAACAAAAAGCTACAAATCATCAATAAAAGTATGCTTGTGTTAGGTAAATAAATACAACAAAGAACACACACTATCACAGGCTATCATTTACAAACTACACATCATGCTGAGCTGCTGTCTAACAAAAGGATTACTTGAAGCCCCATCACTAAAGTGTCCATGAAATGCCAAGACACGATGGACAGACAGAACGTCCAGGCAAAAAGGGCACCTCCTTTGAGACGAGCAACAAGGAAACTACAGAAACGAAACATGGCTTTTAGAGTGTACATAGTTTCTGTCATGCCACTTCCTCTTGACTGGAATGAAG
Organism: Lissotriton vulgaris; assembly: GCF_964263255.1. Lineage (NCBI taxonomy): Eukaryota > Metazoa > Chordata > Amphibia > Caudata > Salamandridae > Lissotriton > Lissotriton vulgaris. The sequence goes on from NC_141689.1 coordinate 513,312,303, forward strand.
GGGGATCAGAAAACATTTCTGAGTGGTGCAAATACATGTTCTTGTTAAGAAATAAAACAGTGCTAGGTGAAAACACCTTTTCCCGCCAAATTATAAAAAGCAGGTTTGTGGAGCTGGTAATATATGAGCAAAATATGTGTGCCTATATGTTGTTTAGTTGCAGTAGTGCTGAGTTGCGCTGGGAGTGGATTAGGTGGACGTCTGGGACCCAGAGCAGGATTGTGCCTTGGCCAGAGGCACATCAATAGCCCCCGCAGTGAGGGGTTCCGGAGCTCCTGGGGCCCCCATATGACACTGTGCACATGCGGCGAGCCAGTGGCCTGAGAGGTCCTGGCTAAATCTGGAGTGTGCCGCCCAGCCCCTCAACGTCCTTTGCGGGGAGGGGGGGACCCTCGAGTTTTGCTACGCCACTGGCCCTTGTGATAGCGTGGAGGTTACTAGCTGCAATAACACTTTGCCGTTCATGGCCTGTTGCCAATGAGGCATGTTCGCTGAAGTAGCACCTATGCTTTTTTTTTTTTTAAGTTCATGAAGTTTGTGACCTTCACAAAACCTTTAATACTAATTTCTGTATTTGCGAGTCTATGAGCTATACAACTTTGCAAAGCCTCTTTATGAACCCTGAGAACAAGGATAGCAAGAGGTCTGCAAGGGATAACAAAGAAAAGAAAAAGTGGTAAAAACATTTTTTTTTTTGGTCAATCATAATTGTTATACTTGTTTTTATTTAAACTAGGAAAAAGCAACTGCAAAATAAAGAAATTAAACTGTCAAATAAAGTAATACAATCTTAGTAGAATAAACATCAGGTGCAGCTGAAAATCGGAGATTTAATTTTGACTTGGCATGCGCACGTGCCAAGCACTGTGAAAAGTACAAAGAAAGGAAACAGCTGCCTGACCGTAAAAGGGGGCATGTAGGTGGAGAGCAGGTTCTTGAAAGAACATATTTTTAAAACATAACGCGCATGGGGCAGCACAGATACACGACAATTATAAAACGTTAGAATCATAATATTCTATAAATATTAAAGAAAATGTGAACACGTCGAAGCTGTAATAGCAGGTTTGATAATAACAGATTCAATTAACTAAATACACTTCTGAGTGAACATTTATCACAATAGAAAAATGAACACACGAATCGTTTCATACATCATATAATGGCAAGCATCCAAATAAAACCAGTCTTCGAATAGCATGAGATAATCTATTTAAAAAAAAAAAAAATTATAACCTACGTGGACAGATTTCAAATGCGGGAATGGACACTTTCCAACAACTGATGAAAAAAATCGGAGACTGATGGATTTAATGCAGCATCTTTAATGTAATCAGTGCTGAATTTTAATTCCTTGAAGAAAAAAAATGTCAGTTCATGGATGGCTGGTACTGGACACTTCATATCCTGGTCTTCAAGCGTCAGGGCATATCTTCCAGAACTCAAGTAGGCGCCACTTGCAACCGTCAAGCAGGCAGCCTTTGTCTCATACATAGGGCCACTGGAAGTGTGTGATTCTCAGTGGCCGCTGTTACTTAACAGGGTTGCCGGGGAGGGGCAGCCGCCTCTCGGTCCTCTTTGGTCAACTCCAGGCGCAGTAAGAAGGGAGCACACAGGCTGCCAGACTCCTCTAGCCAATCACAATGCTGCTGTCCCCAGCACGACAGCAGTGTTGTGATTGGTCTGAGCACTGTGGTGCTACTCTCAGCCAGGGACTGGGAGCCTCTGCATGTTCTCAGCTCAGGCGGCAGTCAGGTAGAGAACATGTTAAGCGTACAAGACTGTTTGGCCAGTCCAAGATGGCCGACCAAACCGTCATGCACACTTAAGAGAGTGCCCCCCACCCCCGCTCCTCCCCCTGCTCTGGCCAGACCGATTTGAGCACTTGCACATAATATATCATCTTGTTCATAATTGTTTCTAGCTCAAACATGAAATGTTACTAAAAAAAGATGCTACACGTGTGGCAGTGCACAGGCAGGCCCTTTGCCACAGAATGGCAGGTTACCTTTTAATTGATGTATTTAGCTGTGATACTAATGAGGTGAAACCTTTGCCCAGACTGGGTAATCATTGTAAAAATGACAAAATAGTGCAGTAACTCTGCCACAATTGGTGCTGCGTTATGCTGCATAATTTGTCTTTTTTGCTGCATACTTTATTTGCTCCGGCAACATAATTTGGTCCTCCCACAATTCTAGTCAGTGATACGGCAAGGTTTGCACAGACATGCCACCATGCTCTTCCACCAAGCATGCATCGCTTCCCTTACTTAACTGCCATTGTAAAAGTATTCTAAAATTATAAGTGCCATGTTTGTACTGGGATATTTATATGGTACAGTAGACGGCAAAGTACATGTTTTGTAAGAAATAGGCATGTGAAAACGATATTATGTCACAGATTTTTTTTTAACAACTCTTTTTATTGACAGATCGCACATAAGACACAGCGCTCCGTACACCGGAGGAGCTGCAACAAGTTCCTTATAGCATAATCAGTGATCCATATTACATCCTAATACTCAACCCCTAACGCCCCGCCCCCCCCCCCATTGGCCCACTCCCCTCCCCTCCCCCCCTGCACAGTGTCTCTTCATTCCTGCAGAAAAATTTCCATACATAGAACAGTGTGTATGATATCGCCCCCATGTCCCCATCACAGCTGTCCCTCTGCGTCTCTTAACGGTGCTGGGGGTTCCAGCATAGACCCCTGTAGTCCGCCCACCGTTTCCATATGTTATAATGTTTCCTGGGGCAGCCCCTGGCTTCAAATACTGGCCGCCCCAATCCCATCCAAATATCAAGGCTTTTTTTTCATACAACCACTTTGGGAGCCCTGGGGTCTTTCCATGCCTGAGCCACATCCCTCTTTGCTACTGTAAGGCCCAGCAGAAGTAAATGTCTCTTGTAGATGTTACCACCCACCCCTTCGAGAACGTGAAGCAGTCCTAATTTGGGGGTACGAGGGAGGTCCCAGCCCAGCACCTCCGATAGACAGTCCCACACCCCAGTCCAAAATCCTACCAAACCAACACAGCTCCACGCTGTATGTAGGAAATTACACACTTCATGGCTACATCTCAGGCACATTGGAGACTCAATCAGACCAGCCCACCACAATCTCTCCCTGGTGTAGTAAGCCCTATGTAGGTACTTAAACTGTATAAAGCGCAGGCGCATGGCAATAGCCGCTCCTCTAGGGGCCTCAAGGGCTTCTCGCCAATTCTCCTCCTCTAGCTCCCCCACGTCCCCCACCCAGTGGTCCCGTAGCATCTGTAGATTGGAAGAGCAATGTGTGACTAGTGTTTGGTAAATACGGGATATTTTCTTTTCCTCTAAGTCCCCCATAAACACCTTCGCCTCTATCGGGCTGAACTCAGGCAAGGAGTCTAGTCCCTTTAGTGAGGGCATGTCGGAATTGTAGGTACTTAAAGAACTGCATTCGGGCATACAATATTCTTTGCTAAGTTCTTGATAGAATTTAAGTGTCGTGCCATTCAAGACATGCCCTAATGTGGAAATTCCTATAGAATCCCAGCCACGGAAGCCCTGCAGTGATGCCAGCGCCGGCAGCCACCCATTGTGCTAGAGCGGGGTCTCCTCCGTCAGTCTCCCCCACCATCCCATACGACGCAGCGACTGTCACCAGATCTGAAAGACCACCTGAGTTGCCCTGGGCAGCCCCTTCCTCAGCCTTGCTGAGTATAAAATAGTGTGCAATGTATCCGGGTCCATCAAGTATCTCTCAAGGGCATATGCTGGGTCCTTTCTGTCTCCGTACCACCATTCATTCAAAACTAGGAGTTGGGATGCTTGATAATAGGACAACATATCCGATGTCGCCAGTCCTCCGCAGTACGTGGACAAAAAGCAGGTGCGCAGGGCCACTCGTGCTGCCCCCCCTGCCCATAAGAACTGGCCTAGAGCCGAATTAACCTGCCGGAACCATTGCGACGAGATCGTGTATAGGTGATTTTGCAGCTGGTACAGAAGGCGCAGAAGGGCGACCATCTTGAAGATAGCTGCCCTTCCGTAGAGGTTGAGGGGCATACGGGACCAATACTTCATCTCATTCTTGCCCCTATCCCATACCGGGACAATGTTACGTTCCCAAGCAATTGCCGGCGAGACCGTCAAAAACACCTCTAGGTACTTGAGGCCCCCAGCTGTGACCTGCAGTGTCGACGCCCATGTCCCAATCTCCGTGCGGTCACCCAGCACCCAAAGAGTCGATTTCCGCGGGTTCAGGTACAATCCCAATACCTCACCAAATATTCCCATTATTTCCAGGACTCTAGGCCCCGACTGATTCACATCCGTAAGGAAAAACAGGACGTCGTCTGCATATAATGCAATTCTGTCTGACGGTCCTGCTTCCCATTCGAAGTCCCGTAGCTGCGCATCCATCCGAACCCACGCGGCCAGTGGCTCCATAGCAAGAGCGAAACAGGTACGGCGAGAGGGGGCACCCCTGTCGGGTGCCTCGCCCTATTGGGAAGGCCACAGATGTAGCTCCGGCCACCCTCACCGAGGCCGTCAAATCAGTGTACAGCAGCTTTAGATATGACATAAAATGTGGCCCAAGATTGAGACGTGGGAGGAGTGCAAACAGGTAGACCCAGCTCAGAGTCAAAGGCCCTGTCAATGTCGGCTAGCAACAGCGCTGCCTGGGCCCCAGTTCTCCCAATCGCCTCTACCGCTACATGTGTGCGTCTGATGTTATGTCTCGTCACCCTAAGAGCATAAATCCGGCCTGATCCGGGTGGATCAGTTCTGTGATATAGGGGAGGAGTCGGTTTGCAAGCTCCTTGGCTAGTATCTCGGCCTCAATGTTTAAAAGGGAGATCGGTCGATAAGACTCGTGCCTGTCCGGGGGTCGTCCAGGTTTGCAGAACACCACAATTTCTGCATGTCGCCGGTCCACCGGCAGGAGTCCGTGCTCTCTCACTGCTTCCAAGGCAGCCTTATAGTGTGACCCTAACTGGAGGTGATATTTCTTAAAGAACTCGCTCGGAAACCCATTGGGCCCAGGGGCTTTACCGGTATTAAGCTCCCCCAGGGCCGTGCCCAGTTCCTCAGCCGACAACAGAGTCTCAAGGCGTTCTCGTACGTCCTCTGGGAGCGCGCGGGTTGGAAGGTCAGCTATAAATTTGTCAATGTCCAGCGCTTGGAGATATTCCTGTGGAGCATATTGGGCCACGAAATAGTCGGCGAAGCTGTCCGCTAGCTTCTTTGGGGCCGAAATTGAGGCCCCAGCATCATCTCTAAGACCTGGCAGTACCTGCGCCTGAAACGTATTTTGGCAGAGTCTATGTAGCATCGTACTTGATTTGTCACCCCATTGATAAATTCTGCTCCTTGTCACCAGCCATACTTGCTGAGCCTCGTCTAGTAGCAGAGACGCATAAGACTGCTGCACCAGGAGTAGCTATCCCACCTCCCCTCCGTCTCTCGCAACTCCGCACTGAGTCTCCAACAATTCTACTGTCGCTGCGGCCTTCACCAGCTCCTCTTTCCGTTTCCGCCGCGCTGCAGCGCACCAGGCAATATCCACTCCACGAAGTGTGTGCTTTAGGGCCTCCCATACCATCCTCACGTCTGTCACTGTGCCTAAATTCTCCTCCCAGTAGTGAGCTATGGCCTCCCCATGTGATGTTGGTAGTCTTCTTGTTGCAGATTCCAAGCTGAGAGGCGCCACCGAAATGGCTGTCTCCCTTTATCTAAGGTTACATCTATTGTGACGGGAGAGTGGTCTGACAGTCCGCGCGGTAGGATGGACGCCGAGGCAACCCTCCCTATTGCGGCGTTAGGGACAAAGATGTAATCGAGTCTCAAAAAAGATTTATGTACCGCAGAAACGTATGTATATTCTCAATTATGTGTATGGAGATAGCGCCATGTGTCTACCCATCCCCTTCCCTGTACCATGTTTCCCAGTTTGGTGGGAATGTGTGTAATTTGGTCACCCCCGGGTCTAAAGCGGTCTAGTCGGCATTGCATAATATCATTCCAATCACCTCCTATTACTGCTAGTCCCTCTGGAATCTCCGCCCATATTGTATACAGTTTCTCAATCAATGCCCACTGTAGTGGAGGTGGGGCGTATACACTCCCTATTACTAGCGACTCCGTGCCTATCGTCCCTTTTATAAACACATACCGGCCCAGCGGATTAATCCATTACATCGAGCGGGCATAGGACAATCTGCGATGTACCAAAATCGCCACTCCTCCAGACCCCCTCACAAACCCAACATGGTAGACCTGGTCGTAGCCGTATTTCTGAGTGCTTTATTGCCCAACAGATGCATCTCTTGTAGCAAGAGAATGTCCGCTCTTTCCCTTTTCCCCAGCCTTAGTACTGCGCCTCTCTTAATCTTATAGACTCTAGGTGGCCTCAGTCCGGGATCCTCAGCCGCCATCTAATCGCAAGCATAGCATCGGGTACAGCAATAGGCATAGTGGGCATGAACACACCAAGAGCAACAAACGAGACAACCATGTGCAGTGCAACCCTCTACCCACCTTCCCTCAACCCCCCTTCCCCACTCCCTCCCCCTTCCCTCCCCCAACTCCTCCTCAGCCCCCCAACCTCCCACCCCATACCTCAGCAACGTTGAAGTACCTGTCGCGGCATAGCATATTACCAGCCCCCAACGGGAGACCGGAGACCATCTATCCCAATGGATCCCCATGAAAAACCCCCCAATCCCTAACCTACCCCCCCAAGATATGAACTCCTCTAAACCTGGGGAATGCGTCCGCCCTCCATTCCGCTCCTCCCCACCCATACCCGCATCCCATGTCTGCAAAGCCATATTCCTCTACACAACATTGTCAGTGATTCTCGAAGTCGTCTGCCATCTTCAGCTGGGCCTCATATGGCTGCTCAAGTTTCTCGCGCAGTGTTACGTGCCAAAGTGTTAATCAGTACTCCTCCATCCCTTACGGATCCAACTTCCGAGTGCCTGGAGTGTCGGTCTCCCCAATTCCCCCTTCCTTGGAGGGAGACCGTTTCGATGTTCGGGATCTCCAGTTACTCCTACTTCATGAGCGTCTGGGGGTCCGTGGCGGCGCTGCCGATGAGGACGAGTCAGAGTCTCCGGCAGGTGGAGTATGCGCTCTGACTCAAACCGTCTCATCGGTCCAGGTGAATACCTCTTCGGAGAGTTAAAGAACTGTGTACGAGACTGGTATACTATCCGCAGGCGGGCCGGGTAGAGCAAGGCATATTGGATTTTGAGGTCCCTCAGGCGAGCTTTGGCCGCTGTAAAGGATTGCCGTTGTTGTTGCACCAGCTTTGTATGGTCCGGGAATATCAAAATTCTCTGAATGTCGCACATAAGGGGCTACTTCAGTCGCGCTTGTCTCAGGATAGTGTCCCGATCATGGTAATTGAGTAGCTTAGCTATTACCGGTCGAGGGCGAGCACCAACCGGCGGCCTCTGGGTAAGCGCTCTATGTGCTCGTTCAATTATGAAGCAACGAGAGAGGGACTCCGGTGGGAGCCAACCCTCCAGCCACTGGGTCAGGAAGGCCTCCATGTTGCCCTTTTCGCAACCTTCCGGAAATCCAACGAACCTTAAGTTGTTGCGCCGAGCCCACCCTTCCGCGTCCTCTGCCCAGAGCACCAGGCCCTTATGTATCCCTTACAGGCTGGACACCTTCTTCTTCAAGATCGCCACATCATCCTCTACTCCTGTTATTCTGGTCTCTGCTTCGGTGATACGGGCCACAGCATTCCGCAAGTCTTGGCGTAATAGGGTGACGTCTGCCCCCAAGGCCCCTATCTTTGCATCTAACATGTCTCTCGATTGTGTAATCGCCGCCATGAGAGCTGCGTTGTCTGGCCCCTGTGGCTGGTGACTTCCAGAGGCTCCCGCTCTCCCACTCGGGCCCGTGAACTTGTCTATTGTCCCCTGTTTCGAGGCGCCGCCGCCACTCCCGCCTCTGGTCATGGTTAATGGCAGTTGATGTCACTCCTTCGGGTCCCGCCGTGTGTATCTCCTGGCTCCCTGCACCTCACCACTGGGGGGGCCCTCTCTCGCCAATATTTCGCTCGTCCTCTAGGGCCCAGCCAGGCCCGCAAGCCGCCCCACCAGCAGATTACAGGACCCAGGTGGCTAGTCGGCCGCTGACTCAGGCTGCACCCAGCGATCCACGACGCAAATGTCTCTCTCAGATGCCTGCTCTGCCCACTCGCGATGTCACGCAACTCCTTTTCTGGTTCCTTCAACAAAGTGGCTCCAATCCCTTGAACCCGGTACCTTTACTCACAGCCCCTGGGCGCTACGCTCGCCTTGGCATGCCCGGTCCAGTCTATTGCACCACTTCCATGTTCCGTGCGGCCATTTCGCTATGAGCAGGGCGTTCTCCCAGATTCATGCCGCGGTCCGACTCAACCGCCGAGCAGGAGGTCTCCCTGACCCAATATGGCTGCCCCAGCAGCCCGGCGCGGGAGTCCCCGCCGCCTCACACTGCCCATCCAGTAGAGGCCCACTCACCCCCGTGTAGCCAGGGAGGATAGGGGAAAGCGGAGAGGGGGGAATGGTCACTGCAGCGCCAGCCGCCACGGGCCTCTCCCGCCGCGGTCCGATGCGACCGCCGGGGTCCTGTCAATTGTCCCCCCCGCTCCCGCCACGCCACTGGGCCGCCACTCCACACTCCCCGGGTAGGCTCACCGTGTGAAGAGCGCCTCCAGGCCCCAGCCGTACCTCGGGGATGCTGCTACCGCTTCCGGCCAGCCGATCTTCAAAATTCAGGTCCTGGCTGCGTGGCGCCTCCCAGGCCACCACCCTCATGTCCCCGGGTCAGCCTGCCGGTGCCTGCTGTTATGTGCACTCCGGTGCCTCACTTTGTTGAGGGACAGTCAGTGCTGTAGATTTCCTGGCCACTGTCATCGATTCCACTGCCGCGCCGCAGGCCCGCCACTGTACACCGCTGGCCTGCCTCCATCGCCAGGCGCCCCCAAACTCAAGGTCCCCTGCGCCTCGCCTCGATAAAGGCCGCTCCGCCTCCGGTCGTGATGCCCGACCTTCCGCGCCTCCAATTCGGCCCAATTTCGCTCCAGGCCTGCCTGCTACCCTCCGCTGCAAGGCACCTTGTCAGGACACTCTTGGGTGAGGGGGAAGCAGGATATTTTAGCGGATATTGAATCGGCGGGACGGAGCTCTACTAAGCTGCGTCCGCCATGTTGGCTACCTTGGCCACGCCCCCCCTATGTCACAGATTTTGATGTAAACTTAATTGCTCAGACTTTCAAAAAATGAATATAGAATCCCACCCAAGAACAACACAGAGATAAAAATCGAATGAAAATAAAATGATTCTAAACTGAGTGTAATTCTAGTTCTGTCATTTATTTTGAATGAATAACCATCATAGAACGAATGAATGAGTTGTTGCTTCTATATCTTTTTTTTGGACCTGTTGTGAAAAGTGTGGACGTGAGGAAATTGTTGCCTCAGGGCCAGGGGGTGTATACATAGGGGCATATGTTGTGCCCCTCTGTATGCATGCACCCCCAGTTCCTGCATAGCATATGCCCATGCCGTGCAAGAATGTGCTGTGGCTCTCCCAGTGCGGTACCTTTCTGAGACTCAGATATGAGTCTTTGAAACACATTTCCATGGGACCGCAGACGCAGGACAGCCCGACCTGTACTCTAATCGGAATATGGTGGGTGGCCAGACAACAGGTTTGCCGGTCTTGAGAGCGGGGTGCTGGCATGGCGCCCACTCCAAGACTGCCAAACTGGCAATCAGACCGTTAGTGGATTAGCTGGTGAAAGAGTAGATGCAAAAAGAACAATTGATGGACAGAATGCAGAACAATGTCATACATTCATCCCAGTACAGAGATCAGGGATAAATCTATCGTTTTTTGCTCATCATGCCATTCCAGTTTGGACCCAGCCATATGCAAATCAATCTTGACCCTGCGCCCAACGGGAACAGTCCAGCCCGAACTGCCAGGCCAGGTCTTCCCTGGACTGGAAACAAGCATCCTAGGACAAGTTTCGGGCTTTCAGCCCTCATCAGCCAAGATAGCTTGACTCCAGAGGCATGGAGAGCATGGAACCCACGTCTGAGCATACCCGTCCCACTCGGGGTGACATATGCAAAAAGAACAATTGATGGACAGAATACAGAACAATGTTATACATTCACCCCTAAACAGAGAGCTGGGTCTAAATCCATTGTTTTTTTTGCTCACCATGCCATTCCAGTTTGGAACCAGCCATATGCAAATCAGTCTTGACCCTGCGCCCAATGGGAACAGTCCAGCCAGAACTGCCAGACCAGGTCCTCCCTGGACTGGAAACAAGCATCCTAGGACCGGTTTCGGGCTTTCAGCCCTCATCAGCCAGGATAGCTTGACTCCAGTGGCATGGAGAGCACAGGACCCACACCTGAGCATACCCATCGCACTTGGGGTGACTAATGTAAAAAGAACAATTGATGAACAGAATGCAGAACAATGTCATACATTCTCACCAGTACAGAGATCTTGGCCTAAATCCCTTGTTTTTTTGCTCACCATGCCATTCCAGTTTGTATCCAGCCATATGCAAATCAGTCTTGACCCTGCGCCCAATGGGACAGTCCAGCCCGAACTGCCAGACGAGGTCCTCCCTGGACTGGAAACAAGCATCCTAGGACCGGTTTCGGGCTTTCAGCTCTCATCTGCCATGTTAGCTTGACTTCAGTGGCATGGCATGTAAGAGTAGAAACACACACTAAAGTCAAATGGACCACTAACAGACTTGCTTTCTCGTTGTGCTTCACATTGTAATCACAGACAGGGGAGTGCTTCTAAAAAATACCAGTTTGTTGATGTCAATATCATCTAAACTTTTGATGCTTTTTCCAATTAAACTAGCATATTTAAGAGAAAGATACAATACATTTCATAGAATAACCCCATATATCTTTTGTATACCTGCACCTTTTTGGTAATCCACACAGCACTTGTGGCTAGGAAATTAGAATTGGCTTCTCTAAGTCACATTAAGCCAAGTGTGAAGATATCTGTAAAGAATTATTGACACCCTGAAACAAATATCATTGTATATGTTGTAGGAATTAATATGTTTAAAGTGATTTGGGCTGTGTAACAACTTCTGATCTTGTGTTCCAGGATTCCTATCACTCAAGACCAAAATGCATGCATATATCAGCAAGTTCTGCATAATCATATCCAGGCAAGGAGGAAACAATTTGTTCATGTTGAATTTGCCTCAAAATCAGCGTCACACAAACTCAAAGTGTTCGGTGTCAGGATGCATCCTTGTTTCGGTCCAGTGATTCTTCTCAATTCTTTTCTAAAGTGAACTATAATTGACAAATCTATTATGTCTATTTGTAAAGTGGCTGATTAATTCATTCTCATGTGACAGAACTCACAAATTGAACACATTTAATGTGGCCCTAGAACAGAGCTTTCCAAACTCTGTGTCACGAAGAATGCCGTAGTTAGGTTGTTGCTGCAAGAGAGTTCTTGCTTACTTCATTTGTTACGTTGCTGTTGAAACTGGAGTCTGCAGGCAGATTAGCCACTGGGCGAATGCTCTTGGATGTTTGCATTTCCATTGAAAGGTGTGCGTGTGTATTTTTGAGCAGGATGGACTGCGCATGTCAGTGACGCAGTATGCAGAGGAAGGAGAGGGAGACCGTTAGGCGAGCATGTGCGCGGGCCTCGTTCCCTTTGCCTCGCTGGTTGAAACCACAGTCTGTTCATGGAGCCGCCTCTGCTTCCTATTCCAGGCGCTTGGTATGGTGCAGTTTTGACAGGAGAGGCAGCTTGGAGACGAGGAGTAACGGCGGGGGAGCACAGCCCAGAGGCTGCCAAGGAGAGCGGGCCTACGCTGTCTGTTTCACGCCCGATCGCTCCCGCCACCGTGAGCTCTAGGCCTGCCTGACCGACCTGCTGTAGGTGGGCTATATGCACCATGGAGGTGCTGCGCCAGTGGCCGCCGAACCTGCGCCATAGGTAAAGATTTTCCAATTAACTTTCTACCTCTCCTCTCATAGATAGGTATATACCATCACATTTCTGGTTCCTTGGTAACGTTTTTGAACGGCCGAGAACTGAAGTTGCCAGGAGCGTGAGTGAATACTACAGCCATCGGTTTTTGTCATAGTGACGCATAGAGTTACTGTAGCCTTGGCATACAATGCATTGAGTCCTGAGCAACGCGCGACAGACCACACACATCTTATCCGAAACAGACGCAAACAAACAAACTTGGCTGTCCTCTGCCAATAGTAATTTCCTCGTTGGGCATTATGCCGCATAGGGCTGCTCTGGATGACACTACTACCCCTTGTTGGAACTGGAGCCAGAGTTCTGCCATTTACTCCTCTTTAGAGGTTTTTTGTGAGTGCTAATGTGATTAATAGACTGTCTTGGCATTTCGCGAATGGACTCTGCTATTGCTCTATATTATGGCTTTAGTGGTGTAAAAAAGTTGTTCCCTATTGCAAACACAGGCAGTGCATCTGTCAGCAGCAAACGTTATAGGAAACAAAGGTGCTTAGCTTATTCAACATAAATACAATACAGTATAGGAACACAATGGAATACTATACGGTTAAGGTTTCCTGACCCAGCCGGGAAAGGAATTTATTTTCAAGACACAATGTCTAATATACAATGCAAAACGAAATAGCATGACACAAGCCTGTGCCGTACCAAGAAGAAAAAGGAAGAATAGGAATAGAGTGAAAGGGGTGTTTTTTCAGGCAAAGGAAGGGAGCAAGAGCAGGGCACTGTAGACAAATTAAAGATCACTGACAGTGTCACCTGAAGCGGAGCATACACAATTTCATTTGACAATATTGTAAGTGTAACCCCACTTTTGGTTGTCCGGATAACGACTCGCCTCTGCTGTGGATACTCGGTCAATGCCGGTTCCAAAGCAGAGGCGAGTCGTTATCCGGACTGACGCCTGAGCACCACGCTGAGGGTGCACTGCGTGTATGGCCATTTGATGCCTGCATTAAAACCTCGTACCCTGCCCTCACGTAGAGTGGAAAAGTACGGTTATCCGGCGAAAACAAAAACGGGACACGTTTTTCCCAATTGAAAAAAACAACATTGCAACTGGATCCCATTAAGGACCTCCGTGCTATTTCAACCCCTTGCTTGGCGTGTTGATCGTAACTTCCGCCAAACAAACCAAGGAGTGCAGGAAACCTCCCACGTGAGGCTTCTTACCTCGAACAATAGAGGCTTTGTTACATTCAGGCATGCTTTGTTTATTTCTAAAGTCCTGATGATGATCCCATGCATTAAATGAGCAATAGGGATCGAAACGTCGACACCCAAAAGTGGGGTTACACTTACAATATTGTCAAATGAAATTGTGTATGCTCCGCTTCAGGTGACACTGTCAGTGATCTTTAATGTGTCTACAGTGCCCTGCTCTTGCTCCCTTCCTTTGCCTGAAAAAACACCCCTTTCACTCTATTCCTATTCTTCCTTTTTCTTCTTGGTACGGCACAGGCTTGTGTCATGCTATTTCGTTTTGCATTGTATATTAGACATTGTGTCTTGAAAATAAATTCCTTTCCCGGCTGGGTCAGGAAACCTTAACCGTATAGTATTCCATTGTGTTCCTATACTGTATTGTATTTATGTTGAATAAGCTAAGCACCTTTGTTTCCTATAACGTAGTTATACCCATGGTCCTTAGCTATCGATTGGGTTCCCCTTGTTTCCAAAAAACATCTGTCACCAGCAAAAGCACCTTTTCAGCTCTGACTGGAGACTTCCACCAAACCGCGCAGCTCCATGTGCTGCACTCAACTAGCCAACTCCAGCTAATCAATGAAAGGTTTTCGTGAAGTATGTTGTGTCCCCATACATTTTTGATATTTACAATTTCTATGACATATGTATTTGTCCTTATCTCTTATATTGTTTTTAATGAAATGTTTTTTATGAATAAATGTGATGTTTTTAATCAATATTTGTATAAATAGATAATAAATCTCAGAAATATACCTGATAAATCCTTTCGTCTTCACTTTCTCATTGGCTCTACTTGATGTATGATTCAAATATTTGAAATAGATTTATCTTGCTGAAATTGTAAATTTGTCAATCCTTATGCAATCTCAGATACAACCCAGTGTTTCACCAACTATCTCTGACTTGGATCCCTTAGAGACTGCAGTCTCCTTACTAAAAAAATATGAAAAGGGAACCTTTATATTTGTTTCATAATACTTAACCCCTCCCTTTTCATAAAAGAGTTTCTCCTTAAAAACTTTTTTCATTGTCAATAGCGGAGTTCAACTGATGCCACACCAAGGGTCCAGGACCTGAGGTGCACCTCCTGCGGATCAGGAACTCACTCCAGAAGAGTCCAGCAGGGCTCAGGCAGGTACATTTGCAGAACAAGGCAGGTGCAGAACATCATGTCAGTTTGGCAGTTGCAGAGAGGCCTCTGGACCTTGTTGTGTCCCTGTGGCTCAGAACAGGAAGACAAGTCCTTATAGTCACTTTAGGCTGGGATGGAAAGTGTAGGCCCAGTCTTCCATATCAGGCAGCAAGGTCAGGCCTCACACAGAAGAGTAGCCCTCTGGCAGCATGGCAGTCCTTCATCTGTAGTATCAGCAGGTCCAGGAGTGTGCTGAAGAGTGGTTCTGAGGATCCCCTTTTGCTCACCCGATGCCCACTTTGAAGTGGAAGAACCATCTGGTGTCTTCCCCCCTACAGAAATTACTGGAATTTCCTGCCTCCCTGCCATGGTCCCAGTCTGTCTATAGGCACAATAGGCTATTGTGCAGTCCTTTGTGAGTGAACTGAGGCAGCGTCTTTCAATTGCAAGTGTCTCAGGCTCTGCCTCATCATCAAGTCAGGATGGCTGTCTGGGAGGAACACACAAAGGCTACTGTCAAATTCACCTAGTATGTAACCCAGGGAACAGGATGCAGGCACCAAATGGTTGGGACTAGAAAATGGCAAATTTCTAAAAGTGGCATTTTTAGAATTGTGACATAAAAATCTGACTTTACCTTTAAAGAGGGTTTTAAATTACAAATACTCAGACACCAATCACGATATTCCTTCCTGCTCCCAAACAAAGGTTATCTCTTATTAAAATTACTAACGTAACCCAATGTTATCCTATGGGAGAGGTAGGCCTCACAGTAGTGAATAACAAATTAAGGTGTTTTTCACTACCGCAACATGTAAGACTCAAAAGTACATGTCCAACTTCTTAAATATGGGCTGTTTAGGTCCTACTCTAGGAGTGGCATATGTATTAAAAAGGGAGGTTTAGGCCGTGCAAAAAGTTAATATTGCCAGGTCGAAATTGCTATTTAAACTGCACTCAGACTGTAATGGCAGGACCAAACCATGTTTTGTAATGGCTACTTAAGTGTGTGGCACAATCAGTGCTGCAGAATCAATAGTAGCATTTACTTTTCTGGCCCTGGGTGTATGACATACCATTTTACTAGAGACTTGCAAGTAAATTAAATGTGACAGTTGGGCGTAGGTCTGTTTTACCATGTTTAAAAAAGAGAGCACAAGCGTAGAGTCCTAGAGCCAACAAAAATGTGTTTTACAAAAAAGGAGAGACAAAATGGTTAGGGGAATAACAGCCAATGGTGTCAGGTTTAACAGTTGCATTTTCAAAAGAAGCCCTGTAGTGTAACAGCATTGTATACAATGTATATTTCGAAAGTGGGTTATTGTACTCTCACAGCACTCAAATGTTTAACTTGTGTCAACACTCAGCTTAGCTGATCATATCTCGTACTTTTAAGTGACCTAAGGCTGAATGCTGTGCATTACAAAAGTGATTAATGATTGAATAAATAAATAAATAATAAAGCATGTGAGTTTTGTAAGTCTCGATTATGAGTAACTTCACAAAGAGCATAGGCAAGGGTCCTACAATTCATATGCTCACTAAATTCTGGTGACTTGTGCTGGTAATGAGGGTGATCTCATACATATTTCATGATTAAAGCTTGGAAGTTTGAAATTGATTTTGCCTTATCAGGCAACCAATATGGTAGTTTTAGGGGTTGCAAAAGAGAAATAGAGAACGAGAGAGAGAGAGCACGAGAGCAAGAAAGTAAGAGAGAGTTTATCTGTATATGCATGTGGTATAGGTAGGGTCACTGAAAATATACGATTGAGTGGCCACTGGGTTATTCATTTGAATATAGATTTGCCGCATTTGCCGCATAATCGATTGTTTGCTGCATAATCTGCAGATTGTAACTAAAAACAAATATTGTAGGTCAAACAGTTCAAAAGTTACTAAAAACGCAGCAACACATTTTGTCAAGCAATGGAAGGCTCTTTGCAAAGTCTGACTGGTCACCTTTCTGTTGCTTATTGATATATGTTTGTATTAAACTGGCACTAATGAGGAGATCCAATGCCCAGGCAGTGTTAGCAAGTGTAAAAATGACAAAATAATGAGGTAATAATATCATAAAAAGTGCAACATCACACAGCATAATTTCCCTTTTATTGCCATATAATTTTTTCAACCCTGCTATATAATCTGTCACTCCTCTGCCACAAAATTCCAGTGGCCCTGGGGATAGGCTTCTTAAGAACAGAATGACACACTTGCTGTGTGTTGTATTGTGTAGAATAACAAATATAAACAAGACCAGCTGAAATTGGTTTTGCATACAGCCCACATGCTTTTTTTTTTTCAAGGCTACATTTTGTATGTCTTCACCTATACTTTGGATGCAACCTTACCAAACTGCACACAAATATGATATGGAGATGAAACAAATATATCTTTTTTCATTGTTAATTAAGAAAGTTGACAGTTAATAATAACAATATAGCTTTGTATAAATAGGAGCTCAATGACCGTAAGTGCACCATCAAGAGAAGAAGCGGATGTGCACGAAGACCCAATGACACTGAAAAATCTCAGGCAGCTCATCTTCGAAGTCAAAGACACCTACTGTACAGCCACCATCAATGCAGACTCAAATAGAAGGAAAGTGCTCTTCACCGTAATCGTACACTATTTTAGCTTCACTCCTGCCACCCACTCTTTGAAGGAGGGACCAGCAAATATTCTCGGCCTCATGCTCACGAATACAAAATAAAAAAAATTACTGAGACAAAACCACTGGCTATCACCAGAACAATACACCATCTCCATTTGCAGCACACCAAAATAGTCTACCTTCATCACCTTTTCCACGAATAATTTGACTTCATTCCTTTTAGTCCTGAAAGCCACTTCTAGGAAAGATAACATAATTTCATCTAAATATTTTAGGCAATCCACTAGGTAGCCTTGTCACCGCTACATGTCATTACGAGCACATTAGTAGATAATGATAGCCAATGCTGATTTCCAAATCTATTGTTTACCAGTTATATCTGGGTTCGGGGGAATCATATATAATTCAATTTCATCCACTTTCTTTTGTATTATAAAAAACATTTGACAGTAAACAGCTGGAGGTAATGACCATTTCTGATTCTGAATTTATAATAGGTAACAAGGGCTTAATTATCCCACAATGAAGTGGAAACAAACACTGGACTACTACCAGCAATATGTTTCCCCAGAGGTTATCCCGGTGGATTAATTGTGTTAACAAGGTAATTTGGATGCATGCTCGCCTATCAAATATGAGAATGCAGTTAGGACGATCAATCACACACGGAAAGCACTTTTGAGGAACCTAATTCAAGGCATCTTCAAGAACAACCTCAAAACTGTTGAAGTCCTGCCTTCCATGAAGAAGCCCACCATAAACTCAGACGACTGTGCTAACTAGTGCTTAATCAAACACCTTTCAGTCATGGGGAAGGCCATGGAAAAGGCTACTGATTACTAGATCAAGGAGAAACTCAAAAGTAACTCCCTCGTGCAAATCTACCAATCCGGTTTCAGGCCACATCCAACTGGTCCATGATGCCTTCTTGCCATCTGACAATGATGACCCTTGTCTCCTTGTCCTCATCAGCTTTTCTCTGAAGTCTTTTGCATCAATCACCATACCATACTCGACAACCTTTGACCATGAATTTGCTTTCATGGGCTCACCCTGCAATGCTTCACCTCCTTGCAGATAAACAATAATACTGTTGGTCCAGGAAGGCTCTACCAGACTTGAAATCATTTCAATCCATGTGGTGTCCACAAAAGGTACCCATCTTCCCCCTTATTCTTTAATTGCTACATAGAATCCTCAAGAATGCTACTGGCCAATGGGGTATCGATTCCATCAAGTCTCAGTTTAAATCACAGTTTTATTGAGTCTGAATCTTTACAAGGGTAGCTCAAATTGGTGAAGCCACTATTTTTGACTACTATCTAATCTCACGAACATTTGCCATGGGGCCGCAAAGTAGGGTCTGTGGTGTGACAGCGGGCCGCACTGATGCCAGCAGGGTGGTGGTAGGGGGTTAGAGAATGTGTAAGGAGGTTTAAAAACATGTTAAATAGGCGACCAAGCATTTATTTGCCTGTTTATTTAACATTATTTTCTGAATATTATTGCTCAGCAACTAAACAGCAGCTTGTGCTGTTGTTCACCTGGGGGGCCGCATGTAAAGGTCAAGAGGGCTGCAAGCAGCCTCTGGGCCGTACTTTGAGTGTCACTGAGCTAATCGAAGTATCTTTCTAAATTGGCTAAACATTTCAAATAATAGACTATTTCTATAACGGCAGGTATTAGGTACATTAGCAATCTCTAGCTTTACTGTTTAATCCAAAAACAGCCTTTGTTAGAGACTTGTTTGTGCCTTGATGTTGTGCCTTAAAATTGTCTCCAAAATATTGGTGGTGTTCAAAATTTTTGGTTAAATACTGTGATGTCCATATAATAGTGCAACTTTACATCATTTTTTATACTTCATTAAAAATATAGAATTATTTAATATTGTTATATATTTAGTGTTGTATAAAAGATAACATTGTTTTTAAAAATGTTTTATTAGTTTAAGTGTTCAAAAATAATAATTTATTTTAAATTGATAGTAATTCTTTATAGTTTTTTTTGGTTTGGTAATTTATTTGAACAATTATAATCCATTTACCTTTTTTATATGTTGGTGGGTTGTTTGATTTGTAGGAGAGTAGGTTGTTTACATATCATCTAAATTATTAGTTATTTTTGAGAAATCCTTATGAATAATTTGATGTGTTGAAAAGCTGAATAATCTATGTGTATATTGATAGTTTTATTTGATATTTTTTATTTAATTGCTTTGTTTTTATTATGGTTGATATATTTAATTATTATTATTCAAAGTTTATTTTGATGTTTTTGTTGTGTTTGTATGAAAGTAGGAATGGCACTTTTTATAAATGTTTTTAATCATCTTTTAATGTGTGTGTTTGATAATTAATTTGGGGAAAACCTTCATTTATTTTGTAAATTAAGTGTTGAAATATTTCATATAGATCTTTTATATTATTTGGTTACAAATTTATAGATACATTTTTTAAATAGCTAATATTTTTAACTTTAATGTGTGTAATGTTATATTTAAAAAACATCATTGGTATTTATTGTTCAATATTATTATTTTTGTGTTGAGAAATTCAATTTGAGCTGTTATTAACAATAATTCATGTATATTTATTTAAATTATACTTTAATTGCATTTAATATAATGTTAGTGGTATAAATATCTCAATATGGTTATATTTTTACATTTATTTTTGAAGAAATAAATTCCTTTTTCTTAATATTTAGGATTTGGAATAATAAATACTTTTATCGGTGATGTTATCAATGATATGATTTGAGATGTCATCAATGATGTAATTTAACATGTCTTGAGTACTTTAATATAGGAAGTCCTATGCAGTGCATGTTGGGTGTGCAATTTATAGTTCGCTCAGTAAACTATAACTGGTGAATTTCAGTGTTTTTTATTTTTAAACATTTGTTTTTATATATAATTGCAACACCTATTTATAGGATTACTTTAACCTTGTTTTTTTTCAGTGAATTTCTAGTTTTTGTAATTTTAACCTTAAATCTCATTGCCTTACCTATTTAGAAAATCACTGTAACTTTTGCTTTTGCCTGTTTATTTCTGAGGTTTTTTTCAACATAAAGTAAGATCTTATAACGATATGGAGCTATAATAACACTTTAACCTCAAGGTTTTTCAGTGAATGTCTAAGGGTTTTTTCTAACATAAATTACGATCTTATTACCATACCTAACTATAATGTCACTTTAACCTTTATTTTTTTCTATGGTCCAGCACCCAAACCACTGCGGAAGGCCACCCCTGCTGTACCTGTGCAATGCCTAAAGCTATGCTCAGTGAGGGAGTTGGGCAAATGTGAAATTCACTGAAACAAAATGAAGGTTAAAGTTATGTTATATTTACATATGATATCAGGAAGTTCTGTCGTGCACTGCATGGGGGTTGCCTGCACCCAATTCCCACATAGTGGCCAACCCAGCACAGTCACTCACATCTAATATTTTTCAGGTTAATCTTTTTCAGCTCAGGCGTCGCCCACAGTACCGCAAGAATGGGCATGCTTCAATTATTGAAGTTGCTCAGCCTCACATTACCATGGCTCCTGCAGGAGTCTCACGGTACTTCAAACGGGACGTGCTGGGTCCCGGGAGCGTATTACAGGACGGACATGTTTTTAAACTTTTTTTCCTCTTTGGTTCCTCTTGGCAGGGCCGGACTGGCTGTAGTGGGCACTGGGCATTTCCCCGGGGGGTCGCCAGGGTGTGGTCTGGTTTTGGACACCGGATGGGGGCATTTTTGGTACCGGGACCGGTATTCAATATCTGTCCACCTGTAACAAAAACAGCAGCTGTGAGACAGGAGTGGTGCTTCCAACTAGTAAGGGCCAACCAAGCTGTTTGCCGGTTTCGGTTCCCAGTCTGGCCATGCCTCTTGCACCCGGTATGAGTGCCAGAGGCCAGAGTGCCACTACCCTGCCCCCTTACATCCTTTTTAATAAGTTCAGGACAGAAGAAGTTCCTGTGCCCTGTAACGGTGGGCCCAACATTTTTCTTCATATTGTAGCCAGCCTGTCAGATTACTAAGTACCACAGGAAAGCACTGGTCTTGCAGGACTGAAAAGATCGACAGGAAAAAGCCCTTTCGACCAATCAGATCACTATTTATTTTATCTGTAGTATTACAAGACCAACTGTCCAGATAGCACTATAAGTTAAAAGCTAACTTCTCAAACAAATTTAGCTCACAAACAGGTGAAGTTATTACACCAAATAATAAAAAACATGCTTTCTGAGTAATAATTCAACTGTCTACCAAACTTGATGTAATTCCAATGAGCCGTCTTTTCTGTATCGCTTTCCCATGAATTAACATAGGAAAACAAAATGTTGGGACCCCCCCAAACTTTTTCTGGGCCCCTGCTTGACAGACAACCCCGAAGCTTTCCAGGAAGGAGCTGAGGAGGATGAACATTTTTTTTAAAGAAAACAAAATACTTTCTTCCTATGGAAACTCAGACCTACTCATAACTACACATTTGTGGCTGCCATTATGTTATATATATATATACAGTCGTTGAGAGCGAACATGAAAATGAACAAGAGAACCAAAAAACGAATAGGATAGGTGGTGCTAGGAGATTCTCGCTAACTGAAGAGGTTGATTTTTTATGTCAGGAGCGCCTGCAAACCTCGGAAAAGACAAGTCAAACCAGCGTCAGCCCAAGCAGCAAACGTAGGGCAAGGCGCAAAGCCTGCAGTCAAAGAAAATAGCGACAATCAGAGGCCACCCAAACGCCAACAGAAGAAGAAACAATATTGGCGCAATTGAGTTCTCAGACCTCTGAACCAGTATCAAAAACAGTGATCAATCTGACAGAGGTGGTTCTCAACAAGGCAGAAGAGCAGATGCTAGCCCTTGGTCTTTCTTTTTGCCCAGAAAGCTCTTTCAATTATGCGGCAACCAGGGTGGACATTTATAAAAGTGTGCGCAAATTAAAATTATAAAAATAATTCAAACAAAACAACATGAAGGAAAACATGAAGGCACCTTGCAACAACGACAATATCTCTCCTGTGACTATTGACAATGATGGAACAACGAGCCAGGCTAAGGAGAAGCAATTGGTTACCACACTTGAGGCACTGCTGGAGGAAGGTGATGTCTCTTCAAATGTTCTGGATATTCAACCATCACCTTGGGTAGCATTTAATGATAAACCGACACCCTTTAAACCGCCGTCTGATTTCTATCCAATAATGATGAAAGACACTCTGGACAGTTTTCAGGATCAAGTGGTGTTGGACTTGAAAAACCTAAATAGGAAAGTCCAAAGCAACATTGCCAGCAACAATAAGAAAAAGAAGGACATAAAAGAGCTCCCATATCACCAACTCATGACTACACTCAAGAACAACCACGAAATAGTTATAAGGAGCGCTGACAAAGGGGGCAATGTTTTTTTATGGAAGCGCAAAGATTATATCAATGAAGCGATGTCACAGCTAAATGTCACAGATTGCTACAGTCGCAGCTGCAAACAGAAATTGTTGGCAACACATGGGAGTTACAATATCAAATTATCGGCCTGGAAGCGTATAGGTCTGCAATCCCTGAATGAGTACAAGTATTTGAAGAACAACAATCCGGTGACGCCCATCTTGTACTTTATCCCAAAGATTCACAAGGATACAATGAGACCGCCAGGTAGGCCGATAATCTTTGCCAGAAACAGTATATTTGAACGAACTTCAGTGTATATTGACTTCTTTCTCCAACCCTATGTCCAATCTTTAAGATCTTATATCAGAGACACTGGGGATTTCATACAAAAAAATTGTAACTTTGTATGGTGCAAAGATTTCTTGCTAATTACCCTGGATGTTACATCCTTATATACCTCGATTAGGCACAAAAACGGTCTTAGAGCTATTGGCTATTACTTGGCACGCAGAGGACCCGACCACAATGAACACACAAAAATGTTGATAAACATGATCGAAAATTGTTTAACTAACAACATCTTTATGTTTCAAAACAATTATTATCAACAAGAAAGAGGTGTTGCCATGGGAGCCAACTTCTCCCCCAGCTATGCTTGTCTGCATATAGGCTGGTGGGAGGAGCTGGTTCTCATGGTGAAACACCAGGTCACCATGACACAGCACATCAGAGCCTAGTAGGGTTTCATTGATGATCTTTTTGTAGTCTGGCAGGGCACAAAAGAGGAGGCTGAGCTTTTTATCGGGGAAATTAACACAAATGACCTCAATTTAAATGTTAGTGCCTGCATTAGTGACAACAGGGTTAACTTTCTAGACATGGAGGTGTTCATTGCGGAGGGCAAACTTGAAACCCAGGTACACTGCAAACCCACTGCTGGAAATGCGGTGCTACATGCAAATAGTGCCCACCCCGGGCACTTGATCCAAAGTATCCCCTACGGGGAACTATTGCACTTGAAGCTTATATGTAGCAATGAGCAAAACTTACAAATAGCCCAAGAGCAATGCCTGTTAAAGATTCTCGCAGAGAGTGTACACGAAAAAATGTCTTGATATGGCTCTCACCAAGAGTAACCTGGTGAGCAGAGAGGAATTGATAACATCCAGATCTAAAAGAACAAGCAACAATACACAAGATGATACTTTCAGGTTTATCTTAAGATTTAATAAACAGGAGGGGGCGGTTTGGAAGATAATTGAAAAGAACTGGCATTTGGTCAAACAAGATCCTGTCATAGGCAAAACAGTTCCCCAGCACCGCTGTGGCAAATCTATGAGAGACACTCTAGTTAAGAATGACCCTTGTGTCCCACCAATTAAAAACACATGGCTTTCACAATGTACTGGCTTTAATAAATGCAAAGATTGCAAGGCTTGCCAGCATGGAGTATCAACAACAAAATACAGAACACCTTTTAGTGAAAAAGAAATAGTTATCAATAAGGTCTTAAGTTGTAAAACTGACCATGTGATTTATATTCTTGAGTGTCCCTGCAATTTAAAATATGTTGGGAGTACTGTGTTACAAGGCCACAAAAGAGTGTTACAGCACCTGAGAGCAATCAAAAATAATGACCCCTCATATCCAGTGGGGCGCCACTTTAATGAGATACACAAGGGGGATCCACAACATCTACGTTATTACTTAATCGATTCAGTACCCGCCTCAAAGAGAGGGGGTGATCGGCTGAAAGGTCTACGAAAATTAGAGATGCAGTACATTATCAACCTGGACACCCAACACCCGGGTGGCCTCAATGCTACCGAGGAATTGTGGTCTAGTCTTGCATAGGAAAAATTGCATAAAAAGACAAAAAATTGCAATATGTGCCTAAGAAACCTAATGACCTGAGCCAGAATGCAATTTAGTTAGGCTCCGCACTGTTAGACAGCGAATGATATAAATAGGTTTATGGCTGTTATTTGCCATTTAGTAGATAGCTTTACAGATAAATTACAGCATATTTATGCTTATGTGGAAGTAATCAGATCTGATAATTGGATATTCATGTCTTTGTATACTGAACATGTATGTCATTTTGTATTATTTTGAGGGGGATGTGTGCATATATTCAGTGATATTTATAAAGATATTTGTTTTTGTTCTTGTATTTATATGCATATTTATATTTATATTCATACTTGTAATTGGGCAAAGTTACGTGGATGTTCGGTGCATCAGGACATTGTTACGTGATTTGGTTAAATGTTCTATCTATCAATGGTGTATGTCTATTTACCAACTAATCAATGGAGGAGGATCACTTGTCCTGCTTAACGTTGGGTATATGTAAACGGTTCTGTCAAATCCCAATAAAAACCCTCATGCACGTGTTGGTTGGTGGTAACGTTTAGCGGTGTATCTTTGTTCTCTGCTTTCCCTCACACGTGTCTGCATAATCACAGGGTTTAGTGGTTATGCCACCTCCACCAGGAGGTGATACTACCCTTTGTTAACACAGTAGTAACCAGAAAAAGTGCTTGTGATTCAGTGAGGTGTATAAAAAGTCTCTAGGTTCCAGAAAAAATTCCTTTATTCATTCCGGTTTCCAAGAGGCATTAAAATCAATTTAGGTGATTTAGAGTTAATATGACTCTTTCACCACAAATTCGTGAAGTAGGTCGACATGTTTCAGCCCTAATTCGCCAGTAGGTTGGTCGGGCTTTCTTCAGGACCATGTGATGGTGTGCGAAAAAATGTGAATTACTCCTAAGTACTGCTTAGAGTAAACGTCTGAGGAATCTTATTTAATTCTAGTTCCTAAAAGGCCTATAGTACCTTATTTTCGGTTTCATTCGAACCTCATCGGGATCCGCGTGGATCAGCGGTGCCTGCGGTCACTCCGTAACGCCACTGGTTCTGACTCTGCCACTGCGGTCCCCTTCCGAACCCCCGACTCAACCGCCACCAGGAAGACCAGGAGTCAAGATACGGACCACACGGTAGGTAGGAATAAAGTGCTTCTTTATTATCTCAATACAGACATGACGCGTTTCGTCCGGTGCTCCCGGACTTGATCACAACAATATATATATATATATATATATATATATATATATATATATATATATATATATATATATATATATATATATATATATATATATATATATATATATATATATATATGTATATATACATATACACATATATACGCACACATCTATATATATAAAAACAAAAGTATGTCTGTCTGTTTGTCCTTTATGCACTACTACACCATGCATCATCCGATCGCCATGAAACTTTGAGAAGTTGTTGAGTACACTCCCGCAAAGGTTTCTGTCAATTTTTTTGAATAAAAATCGGCCCCCAAGGGCCCCCTAATCTTTTTAATACTGAAATAGACAGCGAATTTGCGAGCATCGTCGACATTTATGACCCCTCAAGGGAAATCAATTGGTCAATCTACATCAGAAGCACGAAAGAAAAAGGCATTACGAGCTTCACAAACAGACGGGCAACGGGAAGCTAGACTAGAAACTGTTTGAATACAAACTGCTCAAGCCTGTAATTCTCAAACGAACGAGCAATAAGAATCAAGATTGGAAGCTGATCGAGTACGCAATGCTCAAGCCCGTTCTTCTCAAACGAACAAGCAACGAGAATCAAGATTGGAAAACTATCAATTACGCTCTGCTCAAGCCTGCTCGAATGAAACAGGAGAGCAACCAGAATCAAGATTGGAAGCCAATCGAGGACGCACTGCTCAAGCCACACTTAGAAATGTTTTCAAAAATAAAATGAATAAGTTTCAATAACAATGACACAATGTAAATTTAATGTTATCATAATGAGTTTCCTTGAATTTCCTTTCTTCTGAGATCGCAGCAACGCGCGATGGGTAAGCTAGTATACATATATATCCATACATACAGACACACACACACCAACAAGAACCAGCAGAGCACTGGAAAATCACGCACTCACAGGCTTCTTGAAAAATGTGTTTTTATGGGTACGAATTCCCCAAAACAGGCCCATTATTTCCATTGTGTTTTAAATTTACCATGTACAGCAGATGATGAAAGGCACAGATTTCTATGTCTATTTTTGAATTACCCTGAATTCATATATTCATAATCTCCCGTTTTATCCTACCGTCACGCTCATACCTCCTACAGGTATAGACTTCTGGTTTTCCCCTGGTTGGTTACCCCTTCTCCTCCCATTTAAATTATAAAGTTAAAAAACCCTCTCAGGGGCACGACTTCGACTTTCCAACACTACTTCCCCTTACGCAAATGGGTAGGGTTTGGAAATTTTGAAGCTTTATTTTTTGTTCCATTTTGTTTTTCACAGAAATACCTATTAATGAAAAGTACTTGCTTCCCTCGCTCATCTTGTCTTTTTTTTTTTTTTTTTTTTTATTATTTTTTATTGACAAACTTTAGAGGAGGCACATCATGGTACATATTATACAAAATCCTTGCTTACAAAATATAAGTTACCTGCTCCCCAAAAGGAGCTAATTTCATTTTTTCCACTTGGTATACAGAGAAAAGAACAAAAAAATAACAGAATAATTAATTTCATACATACATGAAATAGTCAAAAAAAGACAGAGAAAAAATAAATAAATAAATAGATACAGAAAAGAAATTTTCTTTCTATTCCTGGTTGGTCGCGGGACCATCAATAAAGTTTCCCCATATTTTCTGAAATTTTTGTAATGAGCGAACCCCTCTTAGTTTGGCTAATCCTTGCTCCATAGAGTAAATTTCATTAACTAATAACCACCATTCCCAAATATCAGGAGGTTTAGGGCTTATCCATGCTCTAGCCAACACGAGTTTAGCACAAGACATAAGAATCGTTATCAGAGACGATTGGGGGTGAGAAACAGGGTGTATGTCCAACAGTACAGATAATACAGTAAGAGTGGGTAAAACCATGTTTTTAATTTCCAAGATTTTGAGTAAGCCTCCCCAAAAGTCTTTTAAAATTGGGCAAGAGAACAACATATGTCCTAGATCTGCCGCGTTGGCTGAGCATTTAGGGCATTTGGTGCGATCCCCATGTGTGTTATCGCGGGACCAATTGGATATCCTTTCTGGTGTGTAGTACAACATACATGTTGTGCGAAACTGCTGTAATCTTAAGCTGGATGATCGCACAACGTTGTTGATATTGGAGAAAGAGCGTGTGATTTGGTTAGAAGTTATGTGTAAACCAGTCTTATGGCTCCATTTTTCTGCTAATTTTGTGCAGTCATCAGTTTTTACAGCGCAGAAGGATTTGTAAGCTTCGCTTATCAATGAATTGGTTTTAGTAGAATATAGACAATTCCAAATGTCACTGTCTAGGATATTGAATAGTTGTTTCTTTCTTACTAAAAAATCGTGTATTTGTACATATTTGAATCTCATAGTTTCCGTTATGTTATAAAGAGTTTGAAGGATGTGGAAGCTTAAAAACCCCTCTGCGCCGTATAAGTCTCCCAGAGTATTGATACCATAAGCAGACCATCTAAGAGCTGTTCCGTCATTGAAGATACCTGGAAGACCCGGGTTACCCCATAGCTGCAGCTTCGGGTGGTAAAAGGAAGTTGTACAGTAGGCCATAATATTAGTCCATATCCTAAAGATATCTTTGGCGGTCTTGAACTTCACCCTCTTGAAGTAGTTAGGATCATTGGTTCGCAACAAAAACAATTTTGATTCAGATTTTAACATAAAAGAGTGAAAAAAAAAGGTGTCCTCGTTAAGTAGCAAAGACCTGAGACGACTAATGAATGAAGACCAAAAGTATAGTTTAAAGTCTGGAAAATTAAGGCCGCCCTTGTCTGTGCTATTTTTGAGGAGCTTCAGTGATCTTCTAGCTTTTTTGTACCCCCATAGAAAGCTACTGAATATTCCGTCTAACCGTTTAAAGAAGGAATTATTTAGTGCTAACGGTATGGAGCGAAAGAGATACAAAAATTTGGGTAGTATCTTCATTTTGATGAGATTGATTCTACTAGTTAGGTTCAGTGGTAATCTGTGCCATTTTTTTTAGCAAGGCGGTGGTGGTTTTAATTAATTCGTTGTAATTGATATTATTTATTTCTCTTACTTTAGATGTGATTTTAACACCAAGGTATGTGGTAGTCTTGCATATCTCAGGAACGTTGTCCACTGGTGAGTAATTAGTTATGATTTGTGTTTTGTTTATATTTAGTCTATAGCCGGATACTTTGCCAAATTTTTGAGCTTCTAAGTTAATACTGTGTAATGCTTTAATTATGTCGGATGTGTAAATAGCGACATCATCGGCGTATGCCGTAATTTTCAAAAGCTGTTCATTAGTTTTAAAGGGGATAATTTCAGGTTGTATCTGAAGGGAATGAAGGAATGGTTCAAGTGATAGGGCAAATAATAAGGGTGATAAGGGGCAGCCTTGGCGGGTGCCCCTAGAAATCTCAAAGTCCGCAGAAGTCTGTCCCCCATAGCTGGTACAGGCTAGAGGGTTGTCGTATAGTGCCTGTATCCCTTTCAGAAAATAACCATTGAACCCCATTTTGATCATGACCCGCCAGAGATAATCCCACCCCACTCGGTCAAAAGCCTTCTCAGCGTCCAGTAGTATCATACCGAGTGGGGTGGTCTCTGTTTCGGCCACGTCAAACGCTGTTATAGCTGTGTTCACATGGATGGTGGTGTCCCTTCCGGCTACAAACCCGTGTTGTTGTGGGTTAACGAGTTTAGGCATAAGTGGAGCTAATTTAGAAGCTAGAATTTTAGCAAATATTTTTGCATCTGTATTGATCAGAGATATAGGTCTATAAGACCCCCTCTCAGCTTTTGGTTTGCCCTTTTTAAGAAAAAATATAATTTTGGCTTTATTCCATGATTTTGGAGCCTTTCCTGTCACCCCAATAGATTGTATAACTTGTAGTAATATAGGCATGAGTTCCTCCAAGCAAGCCTTGTAAATCTCTAGGGGAATGGTGTCTACCCCTGCGGTTTTTCCGGTTGGCAAGACAGCAATAGCTTGGTGTAGTTCTTGTTCCGTTATTTCTTCGGATAATTTATCAATTTCTAAAGTATCAAGTGTACTTAAAGGGAGATCATCTAGATAGCTTTGTATTGTTTTTTCGTTTGGTATTGATTCTGGGGTGTATAGGGTCCTATAGAAATCCGCAAATTGTTCCAGGATATCGTGGGGTTGGACATATACATTGTTATCGGAACCCCGAATGTTGGTGATCAAAGTACTGGCTCTGTCTTCTGCCACTTTGTAGGCCAAAATTTTTCCTATTTTATCTCCGCCCTCATACTGTTCAATCTTGTATTTATGAAGATGAATACTGTTTTTTTTATAAACTTTGCTTTAGTTTCTGATTTTAGTTGATTTAGCTTAAGACCTATTTCTGTAACCGTTGGCAAATTTAACAGTAGTGCCGAAGCTAGTTGTGTTTCTTGAGCGGTGATGTTGGAGATTAAAGTTGTATTAGATTTACGTAGTTCGGAATTTTGTCTGAGTACATATTTTTGAGTGAACCCCCGAATACTTGCCTTGCAAGCGTCCCAGACAATATCGCATGTAGTAGAGTTCTGGTTAAATTCTATATAGTCAATAAGATGTGTTTTTAGCTGTGAAATAAAATCTGGATCTGATGTTAAATGTCTGGGAAAAGAAAAAGGTCTAAAGAAGGTATGTGAATGTGGTGTATCGAATGATAATATAATAGGATTATGATCAGATGTTATTCGGGGGCATACCTCCATTGTACTTTTGTTAAGAAGATTGGGACTTGCGAAGGCCATGTCTAGCCGAGAACATAGTTTATGGGGGGCCGAATAGTAAGTGTAGCCAGGAGAGTTTGAGTATAAATACCGCCACGCATCTTTAATGTTATGAATACGGCTAAGTTCTGTGATAGAAGCTCTGGTTTTCCGCATCTGTTGAGAGCTCCTAGGCTTAGTGGTATCTAAGTGGTAATCCATGATGCAGTTGAAGTCCCCCATTATAATGAGCTCTCCATCCCAAAAACCTTGGGTTCATCCAGATTTGAGCCATACACTACACAGACAACATAATTGTGGTTTTCAATGCTTAAGTGGGCAATAGCCCATCTACCATTTTTATCTTGGCTAGTTTGCAAGATTTCGGCTTTAAATCGTCTATCTTTAAGGATTACTACCCCTCTAATTGAGGCTCCAAAAGTTGAGCAACTAACAATATCGTATCCCAATTGGCGTAGTATTTTTCTGTCCTTGCCTACAATATGGGTTTCAGTCAACAATATAAGATGGGGGTTGTAAAGTCTCAGCTCTTCTGTGACCAGACGGCGTTTGTTTTTACTGTTTAGCCCCGCTACATTCCATGCAAGACACTTTATTTTATGCATTTTGAAACCGAGTAACCATCATAGAAAAAAACCCCAAGTGGATGTTCTTTAGTTCTTGCATTACAGAAAAACAAATAAAGTTGCTTATAATTTTATCTTTTGTGATGAGTCTTCTCTTTAGGTTGCCAATAGATTTTTCGAATTTTTCCCCCTCCCCTCCCCACCCCTCCCACCCCACTCTTGTGCAAGGAGCAAGAGGTTCCCTCCCTCCGCCCCCGTGTCACCTACCCACCACGGGAAGGGACTGCCCTTCGGTTGCTGCTGCCGTTGGCCTGGCAGCGTCTGCTACAGGCTACCTGAGGAGCCCCCCCGCCACCCCCCTCCGATAAGTTCTGAATCTAATGAGACTTAGTTTCCATTACCGTAGCCTTAACTGCTATATCACCATGTTCAAAAAGAGAAAGTTATAATGTGTAAATATATATGTATATATATATATATTTTATGTTTTTACCTAGTTAATTAACAACATATCTGAAAACTAGCTTTTGCTTAACCCTGAAAGATATTCTCCCACTGCTTTGGGGTCGTTGAAAAAATAAGTATGACCATCTTTAATGATTTTTAAGCGTGCTGGCTCTTGAAGAAATGCTTGCCCACCCACCGATTTAATTGGATCTATTAGCTTACGTAGTTCCCATCGTCTGTCCATAGTAGCTTTACTGAGGTCAGACCGCGCAAAAAGTGAAATATTACCTATTGTTATAGGTGTATTGGGCCGAGCTTTTTGCCACACTGCCTGTCTCAGCAGAAAATTGCCAAAAAAGATAAGAAATGGACGTGGGAATTTACTCTCCTTGTTTTTTTGGACTAGGGGTAGACGATGCGCCCTTTGGATTTGTGAATCCCAGTCCCAATCTGCCAGGTCTGGGAAGGCTCTTTGTAATAGACCTACAAGAAACGCCCTCGGATCTGAACCCTCTGAACCTTCCGGCACCCCAAATAATCTCAGATTCGACCTTCTCTGCCGATTTTCCAAATCCTCAACCTTTAGTTGAAGAGTCGCTATCTGAGTATCATGTTTATTTACTGTTACATGTGTCCGTGAAATTGTTTCTTCTGCGCCAACCACACGGTGCTGTAATTCCTCAATGTCTCGTGAAACCTCGCTGAAGTTGGAGGTCAGTTCTGAGAGGGTAGTCTGAAGTTTATTATTATCCTCACGCAGCTGCAGATAGTGTTCTTGTGCTTCTATGCGTTGATTGGTTAAAGTTTGCAATATGATATCGAGTTGAGAGGGACTAGGTTCTTGTTTGTCCTCCTCTTCAGAATCTTGAAGTGATGAAAGGCACAGATTTCTATGTCTATTTTTGAATTACCCTGAATTCATATATTCATAATCTCCCGTTTTATCCTACCGTCACGCTCATACCTCCTACAGGTATAGACTTCTGGTTTTCCCCTGGTTGGTTACCCCTTCTCCTCCCATTTAAATTATAAAGTTAAAAAACCCTCTCAGGGGCACGACTTCGACTTTCCAACACTACTTCCCCTTACGCAAATGGGTAGGGTTTGGAAATTTTGAAGCTTTATTTTTTGTTCCATTTTGTTTTTCACAGAAATACCTATTAATGAAAAGTACTTGCTTCCCTCGCTAATCTTGTCAAAATGGGAAATGTTTGAGTCACTGGAACTCTCTCTTATGCCACAGTGAATGATTGCACTGACCTTCAGTCTCCCTAAACCAACTGAAGGGTTCATTGCTCAAAGTAAACCTTGGAGAGAGGTCCTGTAAATTCATTTGGAGTATTGATCCTAGGCCATGCTCTGGGTATGGTGGTGTAGAACGTGAATGGGAGTTGATGTTGTGAATTACATATATCATATGCTATATATTGGTATTGAAGAGTTTGGGAAACGGGAAGTACATGCTTCAAGATAACCAGAATTATCATATCTGTAGTAATGCTAAGTCTGAACCCTCGGCCCTTGTTCCTGGACATTGTAGGGTGCTGACATATCAAGAAGGATGAGGCTTCAGGCTGAAATGAGCCGGGTAATGTGAGGATGATGTTAGGACGACCTCGCTAACATCGGCTAAAGCGTTTTTAGGACTATGAGCGATTTTGGTTGTAAGTCAAACATGAGTGCCTAAAAGCGATTTAGGTGGAGTGTGCACTGCAGAGCCCATGTAGTCAGGCATTGTGAAGTAACCAATACTGAAGGTGTGAAATCAGTATCACTGACTACAACCCCCCACACCGCACCCGCTCCCCGGTATACCTGGCATAGATGGGACAGTTTCAAGAGGTTGTTCATTTAACACCAATATTTAATATACTGCTTTATACTAAAATGGCCTAATTTCTCAGAAACTGGTTTCCCCATATGCACACTTTGAGATAAGAAAAAGTCCCATTTCATTCATACTCAGAATCACAAAGTGGGTCGGTGCATGGGCAAAATGTGGTGCAGATCTGCAATTTTAGAAGAAAACCTACATCCACCCCGAGGCACAAGGGACCACAGCACGAGCCGTGACATGTGGAATGTGCGTATATCTGTGCAACTCAAACAAAGCTGAACTAAGGTGTGCAGGAAGAAGCGATGAATCAAGTCCAAAGTGTTTTTTTTGTTTTCAAACCGGCGGTTGGGGAAAGACTCCCAGATTAGAAACAGTGAGCAACAAAACAGAATCACAGGAAAATACCAAGACAAAAACCAGCAAAGGTGTAGTTCCGATTAGGCAAATTCATTTTCAGCACCAGCAAAAATGCTTGACAGTACTTTGCATCGTTATGAAGGCAACTTTGCGCAAGTATGAAATTGAATTGCATTCACTATTTTTATACTTGTTTGTTACATTTAAACTGTAGAGATTGCAGGAGACTTCACTAAGGGCACTAGTGTTAAAAATGTTTTAATGGAAGTGGATAATTAGCCTTGTATCCTTTTGCTGTGTTTGAGCTCCTGCCAGCCACGCCCTCATGTCTAAACTCATTCCAGTCACGTCCACACGTTTGCCTTCATGTCCTGCCCAGACGTATGCAGTCCAGTCATGCAAAGAGGTCTCCATTCAAGTCACACCCAGAAACCTACACTCATTCTAGCAATACCCAGATGTCTGCATTCAAATCACACCTAGATGTCTGCACTCGTTCCAGCTATAACCAGATATCTGCATTCAAGTCACACCCAGATGTCTCCACTTATTCCAGCCATACCCAGATGTCTGCATTCAAGTCACACCCAGATGTCTCCACTTATTCCAGCCATACCCAGATGTCGGCATTCAAGTCACACCCAGATATCTCCACTTATTCTAGATATACCCAGATGTCGGCATTCAAATCACACCCAGATGTCTGCGCTCAACATACCCAGATGTTTGCATTCAAGTCACGCGCAGATGTCTGCACTCATTCCAGCCATACCTGGATGTCTGCATTCAAGTCATGCCCAGATGTCAGCACTTATTCCAACCAAGCCCAGATGTCTGCACTCATTCCAGCCATACCCAGATGTCTGCATTCAAGTCATGCCCAGATGTCTGCACTTCTTCCATCCATACCCAGATGTCTGCATTCAAGTTATGCTCAGATGTCGACGCTCATTCCAGCCATACCCAGATGTTTGCATTCAAGTCACGCCCAGATGTCTGCACTCATTCCAGCCATACCTGGATGTCTGCATTCAAGTCACGCTTTTGCAGTCACACCAGCCATTCCTAGATGTCTGCATTCACGTCATGCCCAGGTGTCAGCACTTATTCCAGCCATGTCCAGATGTCTGCACTCATTCCAGCCATACCCAGATGTCTGCATTCAGGTCACGCCCAGATGTCTGCACTCATTCCAGCCATACCTGGATGTTTGCATTCAAGTCACGCCTGGATGTCTGCACTCGTTCCAGTCATACCCAGATGTCTGCATTCAAGTCACACCCAGATGCCGGCACTAATTCCAGCTATGCCTAGATGTCTGCATTTAAGTCACGTCCAGATGTTTGCACTCGCCCCAGTTGCACCCAGTATCATTCAAGTTGGTCTCTCCGACACATGTACCTTTATTCAAGTCACGCCCATATATCTGCACGTATCCCCATATATTGGTGTTTATGTCACTAACACCTCATTAGAGTTGCGCCCAGGCCAAATGCCTGTTTGTGACCCGTTTGCTATTGCATGTGCACAGACCCTTAAGATCAGTACGTGCTGGGGCAACGTTTGTTGTTTCAGTTTTGACAAAACAGTTTTTGCAGACTGTTCTTTAAACGTATCCCTTGTCTAACACTCCTTTTAGCGCGAAGGCTTGATTATTTAAAATAGAAGGTGCAGAGATAAACTACAGTAATGTTTCTTTTTCAAGGGAGATGCTCGATAGCTGCTGCTCCAGGCAGTACATCTGCAAAGCTGCGACTGCAGAGGGCTGTCACCAATAACAGATTGCACTGCAGGGAGCTGATCTGCCTGCTCCCAGCTGGAGGCTGTGATAAGAAGCCTCCGCGTGCACGGGACAGGCGGTGCAACACCGATGACTTTGCGGTATAGGAGCCTTATCACTTGCGTCTCAAG
This sequence comes from Lissotriton vulgaris, assembly GCF_964263255.1. Taxonomy (NCBI): domain Eukaryota; kingdom Metazoa; phylum Chordata; class Amphibia; order Caudata; family Salamandridae; genus Lissotriton; species Lissotriton vulgaris. Next base: position 513,347,611 of record NC_141689.1, read on the forward strand.
CATTAGCATTTCAAGCGGAGGAACAACACAGTGCGAAAAGAGTCCCTCGTTTAAGGTACCATCTTAGAGGGTGACGTTGCTGCTTGAAATTGTGCCTTTCAGAGGTCATGTAATAATGATCAAGAGGCCAGAAGTTCCACCAATGCGTGCAGCACTTCATTCAAATGTGCAAGTACGGGTACGCGTGTATGAAACACAAGGGAATAAATTACATACATGAGCATAAATTACACACAATGAGGGGCATATTATCAAGGGAGGGCGATAGACAATTTTCGTCGCTAAGCGGCGATAATACTATCGCCGTATTAGCAAGCTGTCGCTAACAGCAGTAAGCGACAGCTTGTAGACGATAACAAGCGGTTTGGGGCCCGGTTTGCATGTCAGCGATATTTATCGCTAATGACATGCAAAGTGGGTGTACCCAACCTGTTAGCGACTGAAAGCAGTCGCTAACACCGCTATCTCCTATTAGCACCACAGGCGTAGCGATGGAAATATTCGCGCTAAGCGCGAATATCTCCAAACACTAACACCTGCTCAGACCAGTTCTTAGCCATCATATCCAATGGGAGGTGGATATAATGGCTAAGACCCTGTTAGCGATAATGCATGAATATCTCTGTATTCTCAGCGATATTCACGGATTTTGCCGCTATGGCCGAAAATGTTATCACTTTTGAGATAACCGTTGCTAATATAAAATATATATCTCCAGTTACCTATATTGGATTTTTGTTGCTTTAATGTCATTTTAAATATAAACATATTTCCTAGTTTTACAAATTAGTGAGAGGTTTTTATTTTGTGGTGTGTCTTACTTATTTAGAGTTGAGCAAGGGCATCATTTACCAAGACCTCGTCTGGACCTTATATCGTGCTAGTGACCTTATTTTGTGTGGCAGGTGCAGACTTGCGTCTACTAATAAACTACCTTCCACCACTATGTGTCGGATGCTAGTAGTAAATAAGTGGGGTAAAAACGACCATATCTGCCTCTTCAAACAGTGATGAGGATGGGATCAGAAGGATAAAAATTAGTGGGTTTTGACAGCATACACCGACAGTAAACTGTGTAAACTTTAATCCTGTAAGAGTCAGAATGGGGGTGGCAGTTAATCATGCATTCAGATTCGTGAGCTTGCTATCACAAGTAGTCCATGCTTGTTGTAGGACAGTAGTGAGAGGCTAACTGGAGAATAAACTCTATGCACCATATTTCTTTGATGGGACATTGACATATATTTATATAGTGAAGAGGAATTTGATAGTGGAATACACCTAGTACATAATAAGGAGTTAGTGGACAAGGTTGTATATAATTTCATAGGAAACTCTATTCAAATAATACTAGTACGAAAAACCATTTGACCTACACTCTTAAATCAAAATGTTCATGGTGAACGACATTCTCCATTTGGCTGAAATAAATTCGTAGAAAACATTTTTTATAAGATCGCCTTTGCATCTTTTTATTTAACCCCTTGAATGCTCATGACGAGCTGAGCTCATCATGAGCCACTGCGCTCTAGTACTCATGACGAGCTTAGCTCGTAATGAGCCGTGGAACGCTCGCATGCGGGGATAATTCCCCTGCTGTGCTGAGCGTTCCACGGGAACGGGAGTGGCCGTGACGAGCTGAGCTCGTCATGAGCACAGGAGCGCCTTGCCTCATGACGAGCTCAGCTCGTCATGAGCATGTGAGCGCTGTGCGCGCCCCCCTCACCCCCAGCACAGCGGGGGAATATCCCCTGCAGCGAAGGGGTTAAAGGTAAAAATGCAACATTAATCTTGAAAATAGATCTCTCTTCCCCTTTTGCCATCAATCCCCCTATCCTTCCCACTGTCACAAGTCAACTGTTGCAGGGCGAGATGGTGGCACTGATCACTGATACTAATCCACCCCCTCCCGCCTGAATAGAAAGCAGATTGGTAACTGCTGCACTTGCTCTCACCTCGGGGGAAACTGGGGTTACGTGAGAGAGTGAGAGTGAGAGAGAGAGAGAGAGAGAGAGAGAGAACTAGCGTTCCCTTCCAGTCTTGCTTAATATCGATGCAGAGTCAGTCTACCCCCCAGGGCTTTACTATGTCTTCTCATAGGTGTGACTCTTAAATAAAATACAGAAAGCATACATCAAATATTGTCACACATATATATATATGAGCTTGTTGGTATTACCTGATATCAATGCACGCTTACCTGATGCTCCAATCATGGGTCAGTTGATAACCCCAGAGGGATGCTCAGGAGCACCAGCAGAGCACTCATGCAAAACATCAACAGACTTGGAGGAATAAACAAGTAAATCATAATCAAAGGGAAACTGAAAAACACAGCAAAAAAGGGAAATGGACTGGAACAGGGCAGGAAAACACGACAAATGGGAAAAGGGATGCTAACTATGAACAAACTTTTGGTAATTGGAACCCTACAACAAACGAAGTTGCAATGCAACTTCTTCTATTCAACTGACTCTACTGAAACTAACTTGAAAGTGCTGACCCCACTCCTCCTGTTATTATATTGAGCCTCCTCAGGTCGAGTTTCCATCTGCCCCAATTGATTCATTCTGGAATTCGTTTCTTTGCTGTCTTCTGCTGTTTACTTTGACTTGTCTCCTTTACCAGCTGTAGGGGCTAATTTAAGAGAGGGTACTCAGTTACGATGGTGAGAGAGTACCCTCTCCACCAAACTTTGGGTCCGCCCACCTAATTTAGATATGGCTAATGTCTGACGGCCAATACTCCATTGCACCATCAGAGAACTATAACGAGTACAGAACTGGAGTAGGCTCATTTAGAGACAAACAGACCAAAGGTTTGGTGATGAAGAGAGAGGCCTACTCATAGGTTAACCATCCGACTGCCTGACTTATTTAGATCGAGCGGTTGAATGTCTTTTTTTTGCTGTCCATCACAGCAGTGAGGCACAGTGTAAAAAAATAATGAATCCCACACCATGAGGGCCATTAGTTTTACATTTTCCAAAAACAAACTCATTTTTTGACTTTATTTTTGAAAAAAGTAACTCTTTGTAAAAGTTTGACGGGTAACCATCTTCTTTGACAGATGGCTCCGTCAAACTTTTACAACATTGACAGGAAGTGTTGTGACATTGGTTCCTGCAAATGTTTAAAGTTGTCCGCTGGGCTGGAGGACAACTCTAAATATGATGCGTGAAGGTCTCTCAAGTTGGCTGGGTCAATGCTCTCCGTGATCCCATCAGAGCAGCATCTGACTGCCATACTCTAGATCAGACACTTTGTCTCAAGTTCCTGACATCCATGTCCTATCACTGGTTGACGTTTCACTTTAAAACAATTGTTGACATCAGCTTAACCTCAAGCACTGCTTCCCTTGTCCAACACTCCCCCCTATTATGTCTCCTTCCTTCCTCCTCATTCCTCATTCCCACTTATTTCTTTGAGGGAGGGGGGTATTTTTAACCTTAGCTTATTTTCTAAGTACTCACTCCTCCTCTTTTTTTGGTGGGAGGGCCCTTCTGCACCCTCTTTCTTGCTCTTTATGTTTTCCCTACCCTCCCTTACTCGACTTTTGTGTCCTTGTCTCTTTTTCTGCTTTAATACTAAAATTATGTTACTGAGCATGGATTCTCTATTGGATCTACACTTCAATTTTTTTAAAACAGTTATCATTTATTTTTACTTTTCATTAGTACATTAATATGTGTCTAACTGTCCTGGGATTTTCTTCTATTATTTTTGACCAAATTGTATTCCAATGAATTTGTGTTTCCACTAAATGAGCTTTTGAATATCTGGGCTCTACCAAATGGGTTTCGATATTGATTATTTTTATTGTCTGTGAATTTACATGCTGCCAATGGACTGATTATTGAGAGAGGAGAATGCTGATTAAAGTCTGATGCATGGTACCCATGAAACATACCATTTCAATAGGTGGTATGCCACTCAAACTTAATTTAACTGCGGTCTTGGCAAGGGCAATTCCACAAAAAGAGAAAGAGACGTTATTCTACATTAATTCAACGTTTTGTAGACAAGATGCACCCTTAACATTGGATGTTTAAGGGGGGATTGTGGAGGGAAGGATACTTTCAGATGATCTTTGATGTAATTTTAATTCGAAAAATAAATCGATTGTATCAGTGGGCGACAGTGTGCATGACTTGGGATCAATGCAAAAGTAGAATGGTCATCATATCACCAGTGCAATCACATCAAAAACTACATGACAGGTGGAACAGAGTTTTCTAGTTATGGACACATATGTGATTGCCCGTTGTGGGGCCCCTGTGAATTGTAGACGTTTTTGAGTGAGGATCACCATTTAAAATTCACAAAGAAGACAACTCATTGGTATGCCTTCTGACAATTAATGTACTGGCATGGCTACACAGCACATTGCCAGGTGATTAGCAGAAAGGAAGTAGCCAGAAAATGTAAATACCCCCCAATTTGAACGAAACCACTGATGACACCAAGCAAACAAAGCAAGTGAGCCTACCTTTCACTAGAAGAGCTCTAGTGTCTCTTTCATCCAAGCATATATCTATTCATCCTTTCAACTTTCCATCCAACCGCTGCCATCCACTATTTCACACTTACATTCTGTGATCTATTTATTCTTTCAACCATCTTACAATCTTTCCCTATTCCTTCCTTCCATCCATCTATCCACCCATCCCGCCTACCATTCATCTATTCTGCCATGCATCCATCCATCCACCCTGCCATGCAGCCAGCCATCCATCCAGCCTGCCTTCCACTCACCCATCCACTCTTCCATCCATCCATCTAGCCATTCATCCATTCACGCTACCATCCATCCATCGATTTGTCCATCCACTCTATCATCCAGTCACTCGTCTTTTTAGCCACTCATCCATCCGTTTGCTCTGCCATCCCTTCACCTGTCTATCCACCTATCCTTTAACACATCCTTTCACCAGCTCATCCATTTACCCATGTATTCATCCATCAACTCATTCACCCAGTCATCTATTCATTCTTTTCCTCTTCTGTTTACTCATCTTTCCTTCTTTCTTGCTCCTGCTTACTCTTTGTGTATTACTTCATAACGGTATTTATCATATTTTGTGTGCCGCGTTGCAGATAGAAGAGGCCCATAAAGAACCCCACCCCCCTCTGACGTCCCTGATGAGCAGGTGTGAAAAGCTACATTTCACAAACACATATGTGCTTCCAACATTTTAGGAATGGCGGATTATAAGGAAATACAACCTTATGTCCATGCTGTATGTAAGGGTCATGGAAAGCCAATGATGCAGAAGAAATGCTTGCATTGCTGAGATCATCGGATGGCCCCTATTACAAAGGTCATTCAAATAACTCATTTAGAATATGAGATAAAATATTGTTTATCTGGGATTAGTGCCACTTTCCAGTTTAAAGTCTGGCATCATAAAACCAGCTAGTAAACAGCATCTCCAGAGGGTACGCCTTCAGGAGCATTATCAGAGCCTTCTATTGGTTACAGGAAAGGATGTTCAAATATGGCAACAAGAATGAACAGTGTGCGTAATTGGGGAGAGGAGTTGGCCTAACGGCTAGGGCAGGCGACCTCGAATCTGGGGAACTGGGTTCGAGTCTTGGCAATGACGCCGAATATCCTGTGATTCTGGTCAAATCACTTAATCTCCCCATGCCTAACCAAAAAAAATGAATGTGTCCTCATGTAATGCAACTGGTGCTATGTAAAGCACTCTGGTACCTGATTCGGGTCAAGTTTGCGCTATATAAAACTCTATAAAATAAAAAATGTGTGTTAAATCAATAAAGGTGCTTGTGACAGAATGTCTCTAGGGTCATTTGTCTGTTTCAAATTGGCTGTGGTGGGTTAGTGTCCTAACTGGATCTAGGAGGAGTAAGCAGAACAATCAAAGAGGTGATTTTGCTCTTAGAAAGTCTACTAGAGGGAGTATACCTGGATACCACTGGGCAGTTACTGAAGCTCAATTTACTCCCCCAGAGATATCATGCTATCTCAAAGATATGTCACATTCTTTGCCAGATGCATGAACATAGCATCCCAATCTGGTTAGGTTAGCCCTGAGGGCAGATACTTCAGTAGATCTTCAGTGTCCACAAGCCGCCAGTCTTGCGGTGTTAGTGCATGCGGTTATATCGCAAACGATCTTTGGAACTATGGGATGGGCACTCTCCAAGTGGCCCATGACAATGGCCAGGAGAAAGAGATTTCTGGTCCTGCGTCAGTAGTCATCAGCATGTTAAGCATGAAGGTCTGCCTAGGAGGGGATCCACAATGATTTAGACATTGGATTCTAGAGGCATGCTGAACAATGGTCCTTGGATCTGAAGCAGTCGCTGGGTGACTGATGCTGGACAACCCAACTAGAGTTCTTACAGAGAAGTTGTCCCTCCTTCTTTCGGAGTTGCAATGGGGCTCCCTGGAGTCTTAAGAAAGGCGGGGAAAGAACTGTCTATTTACACCAGCCACACTAAAACTCTTTCTACTTTTCATTGAGTGACCAAGCACAGTGCCTGAGGGATTACAGAAGCTACAGTAAGGCTGAAAAATGATAGAGTCCTGTCCTATAAAGTTAGAGCAACTCCCAACTTTTCTGTTAGTGCTCAAGGTCAAAAGTACACCAAGATTGAGGCCTCCTGGACACCATGTTAAAGGATGCCCTTTATGACTTACATGCCTTGAAGAGCGTCATTGCAGGAGTAGCATTGTAACAACACATATGTGATTCTTTCTGGACTCTACAATGTGGCTCCGTTGTCTGACTGTATAGCTGGAGGATGGGGCATTGATAGGTCTGATATGGAGCAGGAGGTAGACACAGCACTGGTCGGATATTTTTTAGGACACTGGTATGGGCAGCTGAGTATCTCCTTAGCAGATAAAAGCTGCCTCATACAAGTTTTAGGCACCTTAGGCTAAATTGTTCTGACCATTGTAATTCTAAATTCCCTAACTCATGTCAGAAATTATGCAGCTATTAAACAGGCCATGCTGGTAAGAGTGCGAGCATTCGTGTCTCTGTTCCTCTCTTACCATGGTAAAGCATTCACTTGTGGATCTCATTTGGGAGAGGTGTGACGCAGCGGCCAGAGCTGCTGACTCAGAGTGTGGGGGCTCATAGTTCAATCCCCAGCAGCAGCTCAGCATCATGTGACTCTGGGCAAAAGCCTACTTCATGTCTCCTATGGTCCCCAGCGCCTTGAAACCTTAAGGGGTCATATGTTTGCGCTTTACAAACAGGAATTACCTGAAAATGATATTATATTCATGGCATCTCGCTTGCACAGTAATAAACCAAATGAGCAGTCTGTTTATGGCATCCTCCTAAGCCAGTGACAATAGTGACAATTGTGGCAATGCTCTCATCATGGGCCATTGCCAGCACCGCCCAGGCACCGGTGTCTTTGGAGCACACCATCCGCAGTCATTCTGCTCAACAGTAAACAGAAAAGGAACACCTCCCTGCTCCACAGGTAATACACAGAGGTTATCAACACTCAATCTAGCCTACGGCAAGAATCCGAGGCAGTAATCGAGCGTTCTGTGCTTCATCATAAAGCATGCTATTATATTTCATTTCTACCCTGAGCTCCATTTGTTCCCCTTGGCATGAAATATTAATCTTCAGCTCAAAAGTGGGAGATAATGAATGTGTACTGCAGTTAATTCGGAGTAATACCTTCCATTTCGCATTCTCTGTTTTTTTGCTGCAATTGAAAGTTTCTCAGAGATTGTTAGAATTTACAAACAAGAAAAGTTACACATTTGGATTTCCGTCACTCTGTGAGATTGTATGTCTGATTTGCCCGGTTGTGTGCAAGTGTCTTCTGTAGTGTTTAAATTAGATGTTCCCTCACAAACCAAAAAATTCTAATGTACATCACAAAATATGCATAATGCACACTTTCATGTAACGAGGCTGCAAGGCGACTACAAGGCTACCTGCTTGTCCTACACCTGCATCCTTACTTTAGTACCACCACCGCTCCCTTCACTGCCTCTTCTTTTCATTTGTTTCTGGTTAATAACTACTTCTCAACAGGTGAAACCACAAACCATTTATTTTGGTCCATCCCAACACACTATATCAGTCTCAGAATGGCCTATCTCAGTTCACAGGTCTTCTCAACTTGCGCTCAGAATGCACCCCCTCCACTCTCAGGCTCCATTTATACCCGGAGGACAGGTCATCTGTGGGCCCACCTAGACGTTGCCCATTAAAGGTGCCTTCAATGAATGATGTCACAGAAGGCGAAGCAGGCATCATCAAAAAATGGTGTGCTCCAAAGCGACTATTGTTGGTGGTTTATAATAATGCAAGACTGAGTAAAGATAACTGTTTTTTTCTACACTTGATGGCCCCTTTAAGTCCGAGTGTAAATGGGACATACGGGCCAAGATAAACCCTGTTTTGCTGGTTGTATGAATGTGTTTTCCATTTGTCACTCTCTTACAGTATAAGGTCATACCTTATCAAGTTTTGTTTTGTTGTGAATAACCTTGCTACCCTCACACTCTCCCCAGTCTTCCATCCCCTTTACAGTGCTATCACGGTTGGAAGTTCTGTAAAATGCCTCCAATGGCCACTAAGGCAACTCAGATTCTTCGTGGCTATGCCTTATCCAAGATGGCTTTGGAGGTTGCACCTGTGTGAGAGGTTCTCTGCCTCCATTTACTCCCCCACTTCACCTTGCTGCTGAAGTGCTCCTCTGACTGATTTCACTTCCGCCACCAAAAACAGTTTCTGAGCCCCCCCAGGGCGTTTCAAAATAAATTTCCAGAAACTGCTGCATGCACCACTTATATTTTCTCCGAGCTACTCCCTCTTCCATGAGGTACTCCTTGATGATCCTCTTCCGAATAAGAGCCTCCTAACCTGTGACCTTGAAGAGATTACACCTTCCCTGGTATTTCCAGTATTTCCTACTTGGAAGTTTTACCATGTTGAAAATGGAGGAAAATGGAGGAAGAGGGGTCATTTTCTGCTGATCCGCGCACTAGAGGGGACTTTTAAGGAAAGGTTAGAATACTGGTAGGGAGTGACTGTCTGCAACTCATCCAGCAGTAAGTTCCTAAATAATGAGACTTGTGCTACCGAAATTCTGGGAGGTGGTTTGCTCTTGCGAGTAGGTTATGCTGTGTAACTTTCTAGCGGCCATTAGAGAGCAGTTAGCTACCCAACCTGGTGTAGGCATTAGTAGGTAGATGTATGTCTTGGGTTGTCTATAGGAATTACTGTGAAAGAAATTGCCTATATCTAAGAGCGCAAATGATTTTTAGAATAAGCTGATCAGTAGACCCTCATGTTAGTCAATGTTCTCTTGACTAGAGCATTTCCCAAGCCTGTGGCCATCTGGAAAGTAAAATGGGGGGGGCAGATCTTCCAACCGTTCTACAACAAGTACTCCTGCCCTACCTCCTCTTCTGTCTCTACCTCTTTTTGGTCAACAACACCTTCAACTATGTGTCTTCTTGGCCAGTCCCTGTTTACATCCTTCTCGTAATAGGATATCGTCCTCCTGTTTAAGATCTCAGGGGCATATTACCAACAACTAGCAATAATTATCGCTATGTTGGCTTAGCGGGAATAATTCTATTGCCGCCCTTCACCTATTTTTATCGCTGAGATAACTTGCTATTAGCAAGGTATATCTCTAAAACGATAAAAAGCAGGCGAAATGCGTGAATATCGCTCTAAATACAGCAATATTCACACATTATCGTGACAATGCTCTTAGCCATGTTATCCACCTTCCATTGGATAACATGGCTAAGAACAGCTCTGGGCAGGCGTTAGCTTTTGGAGATATTCGTGCTTAGCGCGAATATTTCCAAAACTAAGCCATTGTTGGTAACAGGAGATAGCAATATTAGCGACTGTTTCCAGTCGCTAACATCTTTGCACGCCCACTTTGCATGTTATTGGCGATAATTATCGCTGACATGCAAAGCGGGCACCAAGATGATCGCTATCGCCTACTAGCTGTCGCTAACTGGTGTTAGCGACAGCTTGGTAATTGGGCGATCAAATTATCTCCGCTTTAGCGGGAAAAAGTCCTGATAAAGCGACGATAATGGCCCTTGGTAATATGCCCCCCAGTTCTTCCGCATCTGTTCTAAAGTTGTAGGCAAATTTACTTTCTCTTTTAGGAAGCACAGTACCACACATCACGAGTGCCAGGTGTGGGGAGAGGTGAGGTCAAGCATCTTCTATCTCCTCCGTCACATCCAAAAAACAGAGGCATTTACTACTGTAATATCGAAAAGATCTGGACCCAATTAAAGGGCGGTCAAGACAGGTGTGGTCATGTTTCTGCTGTTTGCGTTAATATGCACTTTATTGTATTATACACCACTAGCACAAGCATGACACAAAAAGGACATAATCTAGATAACAAAAGTATTGTTAAAACAAACCCTGAAAGGGAGATAATATTGGTCTCAGTTTACCCAGGTGAAAGGAACTCGCCCAGCATTACAACTATAGTTTGTGCAGATGTCTGACTTTCAAGGAATACACCAAGAATTTCAGGTTTTCTCCTGAGCAGCTGCCACAGTTTCACGCTCCCAAGAGGACTCATTTGTAACCACTAAAGCAAACGCGAAACAAAGGTACATTTGTTCTTTGAAAAAGTTATTTTTTTTCACTGTGAGGAAAATAAGTTTCAGTGCAAAGAAACCCCTTCCCATACACCCCTGTACATTTTGGAGGTGTTCCTATTCCCATCCCGAAAGCAGATATAGTCCTGCCTACTACAAACATTTCAAGGGGAATTAAACCTACAAATGTTTGCTGAGTATCCACAGAATTGCCAGATTGTGGATGTGCATCTACTCATGCTGTAAAGCTCAGCGAGGAAAAGAAATAAATCTTTGGCAAAGTAACAGATCTTCTCACAGGAAGATTCCACCACAAATTCCTTTTGCAAGGGCAAACTCTAGCAAATGCAAATGCCATTATTTTCGCTCATTATTTTTGCTTGTGTGGTTAACTTAAGCGCAACCGGTTTGTGAATCAGACCCGACATTTCTAACGCCTAGACATCTACAGCTGTATGTTACATATTATAAATAAGATAGTCCTCAGAAACCAGATGATGAATAGATATATTCATTAGATTTATTGATAAGTTAATAACATCAATATCCATTGGAAGATGGTAAGTCCATATGATGCCCCACCAGGAGCAGCCTCTGTCCTGCTCAGCCTGCACACACCAACTGACACTCCACAGCTCACCAAGTACCCAACATTCCATGACATCATCATACATCCAACATTCTAGACATCTTCAGGCACACCAACACTCAAACTGGCTGAGCAGTAGAGAAGAGAAACATAGGCAAGGGGAAATGCAACAGTAGATTATAACACATCCCCCTCCCTAAAGAAACCAAACACAATAAAGGATAATAAAAGATGCATGAAAATACACTGAGCAAATGAATCAAGTACATATAACATAAATGAAAATGCATAACAATTCAAAATGCCAATGAAATCACACACCTCGAAACACAATAAAATAGATCCCGTAAAGCATTAAACTTAGACAGTATAATAATCAATCCAACATAACATAGGTAAAACCAGGAAACCACAAAAAGACTCATAACCAGGTAAAGCCCAAAATAGCTTCAACTCAAACATTTAAAAAGTAAGAAGTAGAGAAAACTCGCAAGAAAGTGTCATCTGCAACACAATCTTATCCAGGATAGCACTTAAAGAAAGTACAGGAAAAACCATTCACCCACAAACCAAACAGTGAGTGTACACGCAGAAAAACTACATGTAGATGTGCTTACTCTACGCAGACCAAACCACAATAACCAATCAGGAAAACCATTCACCCACAACCCAAACAGTGAGTGTACACGCAAAGAAACCTCATGTGAAGGTATTTACTCTACGCAGAGCAAACCACAATACCCAACCAGAAAAACCATTCACCCACAAACCAAACAGTGAGTGTACACGCAGAGAAACTTCATGTGAAGGTGTTTACTCTACGTAGACCAACATAAAAACATTCACTCACCCAATCCAGAAGTGAAGTAAATCGACAAACTAATGTCAACCAGGTAAAACACTAAATATGAATCATAACACACAAAATGTGAAACCATAACCACAAATAAGTAGTTGATAAACCAAAGGAAATGGGCAAACTAGAGATAAGTACTATACCCCCAAACTCAAAGCAACCCGTAAGGGAAAACCACACCAAGCTTAGAATGAAGGCAAAGACAACAAAGGCAATACACACAACCTCCTCTCAGTCCATATGAATTCATAAAAAACAAACAGAAAGCACCTGTGACAACTGCAACATGCCCCCATGCAATACTGCAAACACTCTGTTGTAAATAGGTAAAAGCAACAGTAAAACAACAAACTAAAACAAAAAACGTAGTCACCGTTGTCTAAGATCGGTGAGCGATTTCTCACCCGAAAACCTTGTAGCCTCTCACCCGAAGTCCATGTGGTGCAGGCTAGATCCAGTGTTTCCAGATGCACGCAATTGCGCCACCAGTACCACAGTCCAAGTCATGACGACAATGCTCCAATTAACATCTTGCGTTAGTGTGACTACCGATGACCATCCTTAACGAGGGTGTCCTCACCCGAAATCTCCCAGCATAAAGTCTCCATCAGTGGTACCTATCAGCCCACAAAGTAAAAGCTCAGGAAGTCCAATGACAAGGGCCGGTACCAACAAGGACACGACAAACCCACCATCAATTACCAAAGTCACTCGCTGCATCCCTTGACCAGAACGAATGACGAGGAGTCGGATAAACTTGAAATCCATAGAACGGTAATCCTAAGCGTTTTTTTTTTTTTTTAAAACGTCGTGATCCTCAGCAAAACAAAAAGAACCATCCCAAAGTGTAAAGATGGCCGCCACAGCGTCGTTTAGCGTCTTTTTTTAAAGGAAATAGGTCACTTTTTCACCTTTGACGTGATGACACTTCAAAATACCTCCGTAAAAATAAACGTCGCAAGAATCACCAACACGCTGAAGAATCCCAACAACGTCATCAAATGGACGCTAGCAGGGGAACAGAGAAGAGCTCTGCTGGCCAACCGTCACAACCGTAACAAGCGCAGCATACGGTGAGTTGACGAACATTGCAAACATTATGAAATGTAAAGATTCATATACACTGCCAAAACAGAGCGAGAGCGCAGACCCCGATCCCTCCACCGGCAAGTGAAAACTGTGCTCTTCAGTAGTGAGAGCCTCCTCACAATAACAGCAAAGTCCCTCTGTGTGCCCCCGACCTTGCTTCCACACCCGCAGCCAGTCCGCTTCACTCGTTACAACGCGAAGTGAAAATTCACCAGCTGCCGCCTCTGGTCCCAGGTCAAATCTCCATTCTCAAAGCCAGCCCGCTTCACTCGTGAACACCACGAAGTGAAAACTCACCACCTGCCGCCTCAGGTCCCAGGTCAAATTCAACAGGCAGTAGGACAGCACACCAAAAAAACTAAAAAATAAAACCGGCAGTAGGACAGTCAGCATGTGATAGCCATAAATAGAAAAATGCAGGTAACAAGCAAGGCTGATAAATCCAAATTTTTTATTCACAGGAAAACCAACAAACTTTAAACGCTCTGGACTGCAGGCTGTCCTGTTGACTAAGAACACTGGTGGGGCTTACCAGAGCGTAGCTTTTTTGTAATCTTCTTTCTTTAAAGTTCTGTTCATTAGTTCCTGTAGTTAATCAAGTCCTTAGTTCCAGGGTAATCCAGGGTAATCCTTCACCAACACGTAGTTTCTTTTACCTCGTCGCCAGTATTGTAAATAAGATAGTCCTCAGAAACCAGATGATGAGTAGATATATTCATTAGATTTATTGATAAGTTAATAACATCAATATCCATTGGAAGATGGTAAGTCCATATGATGCCCCACCAGGAGCAGCCTCTGCCCTGCTCAGCCTGCACACACCAACTGACACTCCACAGCTCACCAAGCACCCAACATTCCATGACATCATCATACATCCAACATTCTAGACATCTTCAGGCACACCAACACTCAAACTGGCTGAGCAGTAGAGAAGAGAAACATAGGCAAGGGGAAATGCAACAGTAGATTATAACATTGCACATCTTCACCACCCCTGCCTTGATGAAGAATGGGGCTTTGTGACCATTTTTAACTGGAATTGCACTGTCTAAAGCGCATAAAGTAGCAAAGCCTTTAAGGGCATGTGCTGTCGAAAGTATATTATGGAAACACCGCTTGGTATTTCAGACCGTGATGTCAGCACTGCAGCTCTTGCACAAAGGCATTGGGTCTTTTATTAGTGTAGATGCTACAAACAGCACAAAATCGGCAAAAAACAGGTGCAGGGGCACCTTCTGTTTCTGAGCATGGGCACTATATGTGTTTATAACACATCTCCTGCACACTACAGCCTGGCCTGAAAGTGCATACTGAAGGAAGTAGACGAGAGCCTCCCAAACAAATGACCAGTGAAATCTACACGATAAATTCAACTAACGAACCAAACAGAACACTAAGATTCAGACTTGCACCACTTCTCACCATACCACTTTACCTTACGAAATCAGGAGGAGGCACTGCTTTCTCAGTACACACTGCGAAGCTCTGGAACTCACTAGCAGCTAGCATTAAAAAACCCAGGAAATATAGACTTCAAAAGGCAGTTGAAAACGTGGCTATTTCCTAAGTCACTGCTCCACCCACATCCTGGCAAAAGCGCATAGAAAACAGTCCCACCCTCAAAAGCAATCCTCTGCTTTACAACTCACAAATTGCAAACTCCTTTCAATATGCAGCTAAGCTAAGAAGGGCTGACCTATGTTACACTGTGGCATTATATTGTTATGTACATCCATACATATCAGTTATGGCCCACGGTGACTCGAAAACCATAAAACAGAGTTGGTAATCTTATTGGTATTTGTATAGCGCTAACTGTTACCTGAAGGTGTCCTGGCACTGTGTGAAGGCCTACAGAGCGTTGGATGGCATGGAAGAAATAGCATGACCAGTTTGAAAACAACCATGTTTTCAGTGCCTACCTAAATGCCAAAAGTCATGCTTCGCAGTTATTATGGCAGAGCATTCCATGATCTGGCCACATTCGCTGTAAAGCCTCTTCCACCCTAGGGACAGTTATGAGTCTTGCATCTGAAGACAGCAGTGTTCTTTGAGGTGTATGCCTGCAAAATTGCTGTTTCTAAAATTCTGGTCTGGTTCCCTGAAGGCCGTTAAAAACCAGACAGAGAGATTTAAATTGAGAGAGCTTCTTAACCGGCAGCCAGTGAAGTTTTTTGACATGGGCTGAAATTGAATAAAACTTTGGTGTGCCTGTAAAGAGTCTAGCTGCAGCATTCTGCAGAATCTGAAGTTTATATAAAGACCCTTCCTGGATTTTAAGATATAGACTGTTGCAATAGTCTAATCTGGACATTATTAATGCAGTAACAACAGTTTGTTGTGCATCTTTGGGTAGTAGAGGCATCATTTGTTTGCATGATCTGAGTATATATGCACTTGATGCGGCCACTGAGTTCACCTGGTCTCTGAAATTCAGTTTGTCGTCTATCCAAATTCCCAAACTTTTCACTTTCCTTATAGGAGTGGGGACCGGACCTGACACCTCGGGCCAACAATCAGGGGTCCAGAAGTTGGGGCTGTTGCCAAATAACATGACCTCTGTTTTGCTGGAGTTGAGTTTCAAGCAATTTTGTGCGATCCACCTACCCATGGTGTTCATGCAGTTCATGTAGTCTCGATGCAGTTTCCTGGGACATTTCTGGTTGAATGGACACCACAATGTGGGTGTCATCCGCATAGGACATCAGGGCTAATCAAAAGGATTCGATTAGGGGTGCCAATGAGGACATGTAAACTTTAAATAGTGTTGGGCTTAATGACAACCCCTGTGGCACACCGCAAGGTAGAGAAAAGATTTGGTTTCAAATTCTTCCTTGGCCACTGTTTGCATTCTATCAGAAAGAAAGGATTGAAGAAGTTTCCAAGCAGTGCCCTTGACTCCTATCTCGTCCAATCGGTCCATCAGTAAACATGATGGACCATGTTGAATGCTGCAGATAGGTCCAACATGATCAATGCAGCCTTTCCTCCCTGATCAAAGATGGTCCTAATCTCCTCTGTAGACTTGAGAAGCGCGCTTTCCGTACTGTGGCCCTCTCTGAAACCATACTGAGTTGGGTCCAGCGCCTGAGAGTCGAGCAGAAATTTGTTGAGTTGCGCATTCATATTTCTTTCAATGATTTTTGCTGGCAGTGGTAGTCTGGATATGGGTCAAAAATTATTTGGATCATTAGCGTCCAGGCTGGGTTTCTTCAGTAGGGGCAGGATTGATGCATGTTTTCAAACTCTAGGAAAATATTCTTCTGTATGCATTATGTTATAAACGGAGTGCACTTTTCGAGAAACTGGTTCTGCTGCTAGTTTTACTACAGAACCCGGGCAAGGATCATACAGGGATCCTGACTTTACCTTCACCAAAAGATTGAGGGTGTCTTATTTTGTTAGTATGGCAAAGCTGTCTAATCGTGGGGCATTGTCTTTTGCTTTCCTTTGATCGGTTGCCAAGTCACTACTGGTATTGGATGAGGAATCGGGAAAGGTTTGGAAGATACTGTTTACTTTTTCAAAAAAGAATTTAGCAATTTTGTTGCACAGTTCCTGACTGGCTGGAATAGTTGTCAACAACAAATTAAAACTTATACCTCTTAAATTCAGATAAGACATATCTGCTATGAGGGTTGTCTATCACCAGCAATGTACAGCCAAAAACAGCTATCACCAAATAACCATACACTGAATAACTGAAGAGATCTGTCACACAATTGCTGGACAATTTGGAGGACTTTAATATAGTACATTACTGCACGTCCCAAATAGCTATACATTTTGACCATCTTTACAGACCTCACAAAGACACTTAGATATCGGATAATAAAAATGCCCAACACAAAAGATCTCTCCACTTCTCTCTCCCTCCAAATCAAGACCACAACTATGTACAAAATCTCTGATTGGACAACCTAGTGTAGGAACGAACTAAGCAGACCATATCAAATGGAATACCATAAAGAGACCTGGAGAAAGCTGTTCAAACCAACCAGCATACAAAAAACCCCCATAAAACTGTGCACCTGTCACTCACACTTCTTCATCCAACACACTTCCACACACACTGTCCCATAACACAATAAACGCTCCTTGGTGGCCATTACACACAGCATGCAAACACTTCCAATATAGCATCACACAAAGACAACATCCTTCCCACCATACATCTTACACGGTGTGGCATGCTATTCATGCAGGCAAGCTTTTCAGTGCCCACATAGGGCTAGTAAGCGCTATATAAATGCTACAATACAATATAATAAAAGGTTGGACTGGCCTATTTGGCAATCTGCTGGTAGATCCAGAAGGGCTGGGCTTGCAGATCAACGTGTGGGCAGTTTTTTGGGCTATTTGTGACCTTTTTTATGGTCTACTGGGCCATTCTTTTACGGTTTATATTCCTATTATTACAACTAACATTGCCTGAAGCAAGCTCAAATGCATGCAGGCTCCCACAACCCTGCAAAACACCTATACAGTGTGCATTTGCATGTTTAAAACTGTCCCTGTTTGCAAATGTGGCCCACATTTATAGCTATCTGATTCGCTAATGGGGGGCCTCTTTTATTTTGTTACCCAGGCCTATTTTCTGTCCCAGTCAGACCCTGTAGTAGACTAATGCAGAGATGTGGACACGGCTGGGTACAAATCCATGGATACTAAAATCAGGTATAGTATGTAAAGGCGTGACATTATCACAAATCTAGTGCTTTAGAAAAGCATCACAAATGAAATAATATTTCTATTTGAGAAGTACTCAAACACACAACGCGAGAGGGAAGAGCCGGGAGCAGGAAGTTTAAATAAACTGTAAATATAATTTGCGGCAGCATATTGCACCTGTCTTAATCCAAGAGCAACAACACATGCTGATAATTCTCGCAGGAGGGCATTTCTGCAAGAGTGATGGGTAATTACTGCACGATACACAGGGAAATTAACCCTACCCTACAAATCTGATTTTCAAACTCTCTGCGAAGCTTCAGCTGAGGAAAAACAACATGTGAGATCACAGTTAATTCGAGTCCTAGAAGACTGGAACCACAGAGAACTGTCAAAGTTTCAACCACGGAAAACAAGTTATCATTTGAAATGGCAAATTATTTTCGCAATTTTTTCTGCGCTATTATTGCGTTACCTTTTGCCTTCTTTTATTGGATCGCAGGGTTTTAAAAATCAAAATTCTCCTGTATTCTAAAGCAGTGGAGTAAACACAAACTGATGGCCCCCCCTGCAGAATGTGAAGAGGAACATTTGAATCTCACAGATATTCATTAGCTTTGGACTGAATGAGGGCCCCCTAAAGGGGTGAGGGGGCTCTGAATGGTTATGGGATCCCGAGCATTGCAGGGACTGCAGGGGCCTGCCTTAATCCCCTTTTCTAAAGCAGAGTTCCCACCAGGTCACTTCCTTGCCGTTTCAGAAAGTGTCGTAGCGCTGAACTTGGTGGGGTCTAAGTCTAGGCACTAAATTAAAGATAGAAAGAATGGTGGAGGGACTGCCACACACTGCCTGTAGGGGCATTTTCAGGGCACAAGTCCTAAAAAAAAGAAGTGGGGGGAAATAACAAGGTTATGCATTATGCAAGTGAAATCATGATGCGTGCCATCACAGTGCATGATGTCAAGACGCGTGACATTGCACGTAACATCACAGGATGTGACCTCACTGGAAGTGACATCACAAGAAGTGACATCATATATGAAGACCCCACACATATGTTTATCAGGTATATCATGAGTACATTTAAGTGCATTATGAGATTTAACAACTGAGGTTTGGCGTTGGGGTTGTGCCATAAAAGTGGCGCAATCCCAACGCAAAATCGGGGCCACAACTAATACATTTTTTTTAAACCCTGCCACAAAGAAATTGGCAACAGGGAGAAGCATGGTAGTAGAAGTTATGCTTAATTGGTTGCAAAGTCTACATTTTAATATATTTGATTGTGTAAGGCATCTGCTGTGAGGGTGCCCAGTAATTCTCAGGGAATAGTAATAATGGTAAGATAACTCCGGTAGGTAATGCACTTGCTGTAGAGATCTGTGTTTTGTGAAGTCCCTGATTTGAAGTAGTAGAGAAGGTAAATGTGTCTCCTGCAAAGCACAACTTCTAACAAGCAGATGGCAGATTTTTATTTCATATAGATAGTAAAGTGGGTTATGGCTTTTAACACATAGTTCCTTTTGTTACCTGCAGTTCATAGATTCATAGATTGTAATCCTTCTAAAAGACCACAGTGAAGTATAAAGGACATGTGACATGTGACATGTGACCTTATACCTCTCAACGTCTCATGTAACTCATCTTGTACATTGATTTACATATGATTTACACATGATTTACACATGTACATGTACATGATTTATTGTTAATGTATAATGTGTATGTTACTTAAAGAGCTCTGACTCCCTGGATTGGGTTGCATAGCACTATAAAAGAAATAAAATAGTGCTATTGAAATTGTTATTTGTTATTTGTGTAAATACTGGGACAGACAAACCTGAAATTCGTACAGTGAATGCATCTATTATATACAGGGACAGAACAAAGGCAAAAGCTGCCTCTCTTGTTCTTGTGAAGAGATAACAAGCTGTGTGCCTTTGTTTCCCCTCCATGGCTTTTAAATTGAAGTGTGAGGTTCCAGGCCACCTCCAGTCAGGATATTCAACCAAAAGGAGGCCTGATGGCCCCTTAACTTCGGCCCAACTGGAGATGAAACAAAAGCTACCTCACTGCCTGCACGTTGCTACTGGTAATGGAAAGCAGACAACGCGCTGGCGCTGCTGAATGTGTCGCACGTGTCCCGGTGTCTAAAAATTACATTGTGACACGTTCATCACATTTCTGTTGGACCCAACTTCTTGGCAGGGGGGATGGCGTCCACCCTGTGAAAAGAGTGGGTGGACACCGCGTACCTGCGTGTACCCCCCGACTTTTGCCCTGGGCATTATGCATGCTTTAACGGTTCCGAGCCCCACAACACAGTTTCTTTGTGTGATGCTGCCCACCTTAACGAAATTGTAGGTAGCTCTACCCAACTTTTGCAGGTAAACCCATGGTTTCATGCCAGGTAACTGTGCCCCACCTGCTGAGTGGCACTGCAGAAGGGTCTTGTGCACGTCCTTACCTGTAATATCGAACGGATCCAGCACCCACATGATCCATCCGAACATTGCAAATGGACGTTCTCCATCCACACGTTCCTCCTTCTGAAGCATATTCATGGACAAAGTGGCAATAGTGGTGCGCGCCAGATGCCTGACCTTCTGAGGTTGCAGGCATTTATCATGACTATCATTTATCCTGACTATTGTCTTCTGATGGAATCCCCTCAAAGCACCCTCACAGTGGAGGAGGGATATGGGCTCCTTTCCATGGGAGGTTTGGATAAACATACTGGGTTTAATTTGTGAAAATATAACTGCCAGGGCCCCTTTGTTGCTCATGTGCCATTCAAAGGCAGAGCGGGCAATGCACATTGCCACTGCATTTCATTCCAGCGACACAGATGACCATTAACACATGAGATTGTGCGGGCCTTGTCTGCATGGACAGCATCTTACTTCAAAGCCAGAAATGAGAATTCATCTCATCTCAGATCATAACTATGGCATGGCCAGTTTGCACATGTCCTTGTTTGCCTTTTGCATGCAGTTTAGTAAGTTTCTGTTCAATCCTTCAACTTAGACCTCCCTTTGCACTCGATTTAACATCTGTGGGGCAACAAAGACCACAGAACATTTGCTCTGTGTAAGGCAAAACCTGCCCCAGGCAAGAAGTGATACAGGTATGCAGCACCATTTAAGTCAAGGTGCTCATAAATAGGTGACGGAACCTGCACAGGCAAACACAAGCACAAATTAAGCACTCCATACACACCTCACGTCACTGCAATGGAGACCTCGCTAACAGGACGCATGCAGGCATCATTTTGTTGAGAGGCACCCCAAAGGTAAATTGGACACTTCTCTTTGCATTCGGTTGTAATTGTATGATAATTCTGTTTATATAGTGCTTACCACCCCTGACGAGGCTTTGAAATGCTTTTCGGTGAGTACCACGCTACTCCAGAACCCAATAGGATTAATCATGGATTAGTATAGGAGAATATGCGTTAATTTGAGCAGTGGACATGTGAGTCTGTTAGTTTGATTGAATAGAATAAAGGAGGGATAGAGGAGGGTCGAATCTAGAAAGTGTTATTAGGGAGATCATAGTAGTAGTAGGAAGTTTGCGATGAGTAAAACGGAGAGATGGAGGAAGGAAGAGTCTCTAGAAAGGGATTAGGGAGATCCTATAAGTAAAAGACATGGATGAGTCAAAGGAGGGGTTCACGAGGGAAGAATTTAGAAAGGGTGTTAGAATGAGGTTTTGGGTGAGCCAGGAGGGAAGAGTCTAGAAAGGGTTATTTGGGGGATGATAGTAGTAGAATGAGGTTTGGGATGAGTCAGAGTGGAGGCAGAGGATACATTGAGAGAGGTAGAGCATGAGACAGAGTAATGCATTGGGGAGAGTGAAAGGTTTTTTCTGCATATGGCTCATGTATAAGCAAAGGGGCAGCAGGGCACAAGCGATGGTAACACCAGCATTAATTAGAGATGGACATAGATCAAACACACACACACACAACCACACTGCAGGACTGCAACATACAGAAAAAAAACACAACTGCAGCACCAGCACGACACACATTGATTAGCACAGACTTCAAGGAAGATGCTGCAGACTGCAACAACTGTACCACATTCACAGACAAACAGTGCAAATACAATGACTGGCAAACATAACAACATGGAGTAAGAGACACTCAACAAAAATATACAGGGGAACATGTCGATTAAGCCTCCTTTGACTAACACAACAATATGCCTTTTAACTGAAATGTAGTAAGTGGTATGAGTACAAGAGGATGTGGCTTAATGGCTAGAGCAGCCGACTTAGAAGCTGGGGAACCAGGTTCGAGTCTGGTGGGAGGCTCAAACATCCAGTGATTCTGGGCAAATCATTTCACCTCCCCGTGCCTAAGAACAATGGGTAAAAAATTAAACGTGTCCGTCTGTTATCCAACTGGTGCTTATGTAAAGCACTCTGAGACCTTCGAGTCGAATTTGCGCTATATAAAACTGCAAAAAGAACAACTCTGTGCATAAATATTGCTAACCCAAGCCATGTTTAATAAAGGCTGTTGTGAATGAACCACGTCAATATTGGTCGAATAAGTAAAAAAATGTAAAACTAATTGCTCCTCACCCTGACTTTTTTTTTAGTTTACTAACAGAGAAGAGCTTTCAACCCACAGGGCAGCAGTCGCAGACACAGACACACACACACAAACACAAACACACTCTCTAAAATGTGGGGCTACACATGAGCGCGAGCTCGTTGTATTGTAGCATCGTATTTTTTTATGTATGGAACTCAAAATAATTGCTCACTCAAATAATTTAATCAGAAACATCGTGCTCCACGTTGTGTTTCATCACAGACATATGACGTGGATGTGATTATAAATAGGACAAAGGTAGCATTTGACTTCAGAAAGTGTTCAGTGTTCAATATTAACTTTATTAGTTTGATAAATTCAGACTAGAACTCCAAGATTCGCCTGGACGTCATCTACAAGTCTATTTGTATTAAAATAACAAGAACGCAATGAAAAATAATAACCGTTTTTATGCAGTGATTCTTCCTTCAAAATCAGGATATTAGAACCGGTAGAAAGTGCTTAAGAAGAGGGTACAAGAGGGGAGCTGGAAAAGCACAAGAAGAGGATGAAAGAGGAGAGCAGGATGAGCACAGGACGGGGGTGCAAGAGGGGAGCAAGAAGGGCACAAGCAGAGGGCGTAAGAGGGGAGCAAGAAGGGCACAGGACGGGGGTGCAAGAGGGGAGCAAGAAGGGCACAGGACGGGGGTGCAAGAGGGGAGCAAGAAGGGCACAGGACGGGGGTGCAAGAGGGGAGCAAGAAGGGCACAAGCAGAGGGTGCAAGAGGGGAGCAAGAAGGGCACAGGACGGGGGTGCAAGAGGGGAGCAAGAAGGGCACAAGCAGAGGGTGCAAGAGGGGAGCAAGAAGGGCACAAGAAGAGGGCGCAAGAGGAGAGCAGGAAGGGCACAAGAAGAGGTGCAAGAGGAGAGCAGGAAGAGCACAAGAAGAGAATGCAAGAGGAGAGAAGGAAGAGCACAAGAAGAGGTGCAAGAGGAGAGCAGGAAGAGCACAAGAAGAAAAGGATGCAAGAGGGGAACAAGAAGGGCACAAGAAGAGGGTGCAAGAGGAGAGCAGGGAGAGCACCAGAAGAGAAGGATGCAAGAGGGGAGCAAGAAGGGCACAAGAAGAGGGTGCAAGAGGAGAGCAGGATGAACCCCCAGAGAGGATGCAAGAGGAGAGCAAGAAGGGCACAAGAAGAGGGTGCAAGAGGAGAGCAGGAAGAGCACAAGAAGAGGGTGCAAGAGGAGAGCAGGAAGAGCACAAGAAGAGGTGCAAGAGGAGAGCAGGAAGAGCACCAGAAGAGAATGCAAGAGGGTAGCAGGAAGAGCACAAGCAGAGGGTGCAAGAGGGGAGCAAGAAGGGCACAAGAAGAGGGTGCAAGAGGAGAGCAAGAATGGCACAAGAAGAGGGTGCAAGAGGAGAGCAGGAAGAGCACAAGAAGAGGTGCAAGAGGAGAGCAGGAAGAGCACCAGAAGAGAATGCAAGAGGGTAGCAGGAAGAGCACAAGCAGAGGGTGCAAGAGGGGAGCAAGAAGGGCACAAGAAGAGGGTGCAAGAGGAGAGCAGGGAGAGCACCAGAAAAGAAGGATGCAAGAGGGGAACAAGAAGGGCACAAGAAGAGGGTGCAAGAGGAGAGCAGGAAGAGCACAAGAAGAGAAGGATGCAAGAGGGGAACAAGAAGGGCACAAGAAGAGGGTGCAAGAGGAGAGCAGGAAGAGCACAAGAAGAGAAGGATGCAAGAGGGGAACAAGAAGGGCACAAGAAGAGGGTGCAAGAGGAGAGCATGAAGAGCACCAGAAGAGAAGGATGCAAGAAGGGAGCAGGAAACGCACAAGAATGGGATGCAAAAGGAGAGCAAGAAGGGCACAAGAAGGTGGTGCAAGAGGAGAGCAGGAGGAGCACAAGTAGAGGGTGCAAGAGGGGAGCAGGAAGGGCACAAGAAGAGGGTGCAAGAGGAGAGCAGGAAGAGCACAAGAAGAGGTGCAAGAGGAGAGCAGGAAGAGCACAAGAAGAGGATGCAAGAGGAGAGCAGGAAGGGCACAAGAAGAGGGTGCAAGAGGAGAGCAGGAAGAACACAAGAAGAGGTGCAAGAGGAGAGCAGGAAGAGCACAAGAAGAGGGTGCAAGAGGAGAGCAGGAAGAGCACAAGAAGAGGGGAGCAGGAAGAGCACAAGAAGAGGATGTAAAAGGGGAGCAGGAAGAGCACAAGAAGAGGATGCAAGAGGAGAGCAAGAATGGCACAAGAAGAGGGTTCAAGAGGAGAACAAGAATGGCACAAGAAGAGGGTGCAAGAGGAGAGCAGGAAGAGCACAAGAAGAGGTGCAAGAGGAGAGCAGGAAGAGCACAAGAAGAGGGTGCAAGAGGGGAGCAGGAAGAGCACAAGAAGAGAAGGATGCAAGAGGAGAGCAGGAAGAGCACAAGAAGAGGATGTAAGAGGGGAGCAGGAAGAGCACAAAAGGAGGATGTAAGAGGAGAGCAAGAATGGCACAAGAAGAGGGTGCAAGAGGAGAACAAGAATGGCACAAGAAGAGGATGTAAGAGGGGAGCAGGAAGAGCACAAGAAGAGGATGTAAGAGGGGAGCAGGAAGAGCACAAGAAGAGGATGCAAGAGGAGCGCAGGAAGAGCAGAAGAAGAGGTGCAAGAGGAGAGCAGGAAGAGCACAAGAAGAGGATGTAAGAGGGGAGCAGGAAGAGCACAAGAAGAGGATGTAAGAGGGGAGCAAGAAGGGCACAAGACAAGGGTGCAAGAGGGTAGCAGGAAGAGCACAAGAAGAGGGTGCAAGAGGAGAGCAGAAAGAGCACAAGAAGAGGTGCAAGAGGAGAGCAGGAAGAGCACAAGAAGAGGGTGCAAGAGGGGAGCAGGAAGAGCACAAGAAGAGAAGGATGCAAGAGGAGAGCAGGAAGAGCACAAGAAGAGGATGTAAAAGGGGAGCAGGAAGAGCACAAGAAGAGGATGCAAGAGGAGAGCAAGAATGGCACAAGAAGAGGGTTCAAGAGGAGAGCAGGAAGAGCACAAGAAGAGGGTGCAAGAGGAGAGCAGGAAGAGCACAAGAAGAGGTGCAAGAGGAGAGCAGGAAGAGCACAAGAAGAGGGTGCAAGAGGGGAGCAGGAAGAGCACAAGAAGAGAAGGATGCAAGAGGAGAGCAGGAAGAGCACAAGAAGAGGTGCAAGAGGAGAGCAGGAAGAGCACCAGAAGAGGTGCAAGAGGAGAGCAGGAAGAGCACAAGAAGAGGATGTAAAAGGGGAGCAGGAAGAGCACAAGAAGAGGATGCAAGAGGAGAGCAAGAATGGCACAAGAAGAGGGTTCAAGAGGAGAACAAGAATGGCACAAGAAGAGGGTGCAAGAGGAGAACAAGAAGGGCACAAGAAGAGGATGTAAGACGGGAGCAGGAAGAGCACAAGAAGAGGATGTAAAAGGGGAGCAGGAAGAGCACAAGAAGAGGATGCAAGAGGAGACCAAGAATGGCACAAGAAGAGGGTTCAAGAGGAGAACAAGAATGGCACAAGAAGAGGGTGCAAGAGGAGAACAAGAAGGGCACAAGAAGAGGTGCAAGAGGAGCGCAGGAAGAGCAGAAGAAGAGGTGCAAGAGGAGAGCAGGAAGAGCACCAGAACAGAAAGATGCAAGAGGAGAGCAGGAAGCGCACCAGAAGAGAATGCCTCAGGGTAGCAGGAAGAGCACAAGAAGAGGTGCAAGAAGGGCACAAGAAGAAGGTGCAAGAGGAGAGCAGGCTGAACACCCAGAAGAGGATGCAAGAGGAGAGCAGGAAGAGCACAAGAAGAGGTGCAAGAGGAGAGCAGGAAGAGCACAAGAAGAGGGTGCAAGAGGAGAGCAGGAAGAGCACAAGAAGAGGTGCAAGAGGAGAGCAGGAAAAGCACCAGAAGAGAAGGATGCAAGAGGGGAGCAAGAAGGGCACAAGAAGAGGGTGCAAGAGGAGAGCAGGAAGAGCACAAGAAGAGAAGGATGCAAGAGGGGAACAAGAAGGGCACAAGAAGAGGGTGCAAGAGGAGAGCAGGAAGAGCACAAGAAGAGGGTGCAAGAGGAGAGCAGGAAGAGCACCAGAAGAGAAGGATGCAAGAGGTGAGCAAGAAGGGCACAAGAAGAGGGTGCAAGAGGAGAGCAGGAAGAGCACAAGAAGAGGGTGCAAGAGGAGAGCAGGAAGAGAACAAGAAGAGGTGCAAGAGGAGAGCAGGAAGCGCACCAGAAGAGAAGGATGCAAGAGGGGAGCAAGAAGGGCACAATAAGAGGGTGCAAAAGGAGAGCAGGAAGAGCACAAGAAGAGAAGGATGCAAGAGGGGAACAAGAAGGGCACAAGAAGAGGGTGCAAGAGGAGAGCAGGAAGAGTACAAGAAGAGAAGGATGCAAGAGGGGAACAAGAAGGGCACAAGAAGAGGGTGCAAGAGGAGAGCAGGAAGAGCACAAGAAGAGAATGAGGCAAGAGGTGAACAAGAAGGGCACAAGAAGAGGGTGCAAGAGGAGAGCAGGAAGAGCACAAGAAGAGAAGGATGCAAGAGGGGAACAGGAAGGGCACAAGAAGAGGGTGCAAGAGGAGAGCAGGATGAACACCCAGAAGAGGATGCAAGAGGAGAGCAGGAAGAGCACAAGAAGAGGTGCAAGAGGAGAGCAGGAAGAGCACCAGAAGAGAAGGATGCAAGAGGGGAGCAAGAAGGGCACAAGAAGAGGGTGCAAGAGGAGAGCAGGATGAACCCCCAGAGAGGATGCAGGAGGAGAGCAAGAAGGGCACAAGAAGAGGGTGCAAGAGGAGAGCAGGAAGGGCACAAGAAGAGGGTGCAAGAGGAGAGCAGGAAGAGCACAAGAAGAGAATGCAAGAGGAGAGAAGGAAGAGCACAAGAAGAGGTGCAAGAGGAGAGCAGGAAGAGCACAAGAAGAGAAGGATGCAAGAGGGGAACAAGAAGGGCACAAGAAGAGGGTGCAAGAGGAGAGCAGGGAGAGCACCAGAAGAGAAGGATGCAAGAGGGGAGCAAGAAGGGCACAAGAAGAGGGTGCAAGAGGAGAGCAGGATGAACCCCCAGAGAGGATGCAAGAGGAGAGCAAGAAGGGCACAAGAAGAGGGTGCAAGAGGAGAGCAGGAAGAGCACAAGAAGAGGGTGCAAGAGGAGAGCAGGAAGAGCACAAGAAGAGAATGCAAGAGGAGAGCAGGAAGAGCACAAGAAGAGAAGGATGCAAGAGGGGAACAAGAAGGGCACAAGAAGAGGGTGCAAGAGGAGAGCAGGAAGAGCACAAGAAGAGAAGGATGCAAGAGGGGAACACGAAGGGCACAAGAAGAGGGTGCAAGAGGAGAGCAGGAAGAGCACAAGAAGAGAAGGATGCAAGAGGGGAACAAGAAGGGCACAAGAAGAGGGTGCAAGAGGAGAGCAGGAAGAGCACAAGAAGAGAAGGATGCAAGAGGGGAACAAGAAGGGCACAAGAAGAGGGTGCAAGAGGAGAGCAGGAAGAGCACAAGAAGAGAAGGATGCAAGAGGGGAACAAGAAGGGCACAAGAAGAGGGTGCAAGAGGAGAGCATGAAGAGCACCAGAAGAGAAGGATGCAAGAAGGGAGCAGGAAAAGCACAAGAATGGGATGCAAAAGGAGAGCAAGAAGGGCACAAGAAGGTGGTGCAAGAGAAGAGCAGGAGGAGCACAAGTAGAGGGTGCAAGAGGGGAGCAGGAAGGGCACAAGAAGAGGGTGCAAGAGGAGAGCAGGAAGAGCACAAGAAGAGGTGCAAGAGGAGAGCAGGAAGAGCACAAGAAGAGGATGCAAGAGGAGAGCAGGAAGGGCACAAGAAGAGGGTGCAAGAGGAGAGCAGGAAGAACACAAGAAGACGTGCAAGAGGAGAGCAGGAAGAGCACAAGAAGAGGGTGCAAGAGGAGAGAAGGAAGAGCACAAGAAGAGGGTGCAAGAGGGGAGCAGGAAGAGCACAAGAAGAGGATGCAAGAGGAGAGCAAGAAGGGCACAAGAAGGTGGTGCAAGAGGAGAGCAGGAAGAGCACAAGAAGAGGGTGCAAGAGGGGAGCAGGAAGAGCACAAGAAGAGAAGGATGCAAGAGGGGAGCAGGAAAAGAACAAGAATGGGATGCAAGAGGAGAGCAAGAAGGGAACAAGAAGAGGGTGCAAGAGGAGAGCAGGAAGAGCACAAGAAGAGGGTGCAAGAGGGGAGCAAGAAGGGCACAAGAAGAGGGTGCAAGAGGGGAGCAGGAAGGGCACAAGAAGAGGGTGCAAGAGGAGAGCAGGAAGAGCACAAGAAGAGGTGCAAGAGGAGAGCAGGAAGAGCACAAAAAGAGAATGCAAGAGGAGAGCAGGAAGGGCACAAGAAGAGGTGCAAGAGGAGAGCAGGAAGAGCACCAGAAGAGAAGGATGCAAGAGGGGAGCAAGAAGGGCACAAGAAGAGGGTGCAAGAGGAGAGCAGGATGAACCCCCAGAGAGGATGCAAGAGGAGAGCAAGAAGGGCACAAGAAGAGGGTGCAAGAGGAGAGCAGGAAGGGCACAAGAAGAGGGTGCAAGAGGAGAGCAGGAAGAACACAAGAAGAGAATGCAAGAGGAGAGAAGGAAGAGCACAAGAAGAGGTGCAAGAGGAGAGCAGGAAGAGCACAAGAAGAGAAGGATGCAAGAGGGGAACAAGAAGGGCACAAGAAGAGGGTGCAAGAGGAGAGCAGGGAGAGCACCAGAAGAGAAGGATGCAAGAGGGGAGCAAGAAGGGCACAAGAAGAGGGTGCAAGAGGAGAGCAGGATGAACCCCCAGAGAGGATGCAAGAGGAGAGCAAGAAGGGCACAAGAAGAGGGTGCAAGAGGAGAGCAGGAAGAGCACAAGAAGAGGGTGCAAGAGGAGAGCAGGAAGAGCACAAGAAGAGAATGCAAGAGGAGAGCAGGAAGAGCACAAGAAGAGAAGGATGCAAGAGGGGAACAAGAAGGGCACAAGAAGAGGGTGCAAGAGGAGAGCAGGAAGAGCACAAGAAGAGAAGGATGCAAGAGGGGAACAAGAAGGGCACAAGAAGAGGGTGCAAAAGGAGAGCAGGAAGAGCACAAGAAGAGAAGGATGCAAGAGGAGAACAAGAAGGGCACAAGAAGAGGGTGCAAGAGGAGAGCAGGAAGAGCACAAGAAGAGAAGGATGCAAGAGGGGAACAAGAAGGGCACAAGAAGAGGGTGCAAGAGGAGAGCAGGAAGAGCACAAGAAGAGAAGGATGCAAGAGGGGAACAAGAAGGGCACAA
Organism: Lissotriton vulgaris; assembly: GCF_964263255.1. Taxonomy (NCBI): domain Eukaryota; kingdom Metazoa; phylum Chordata; class Amphibia; order Caudata; family Salamandridae; genus Lissotriton; species Lissotriton vulgaris. The sequence goes on from NC_141689.1 coordinate 513,377,160, forward strand.
GAAGAGGGTGCAAGAGGAGAGCATGAAGAGCACCAGAAGAGAAGGATGCAAGAAGGGAGCAGGAAAAGCACAAGAATGGGATGCAAAAGGAGAGCAAGAAGGGCACAAGAAGGTGGTGCAAGAGAAGAGCAGGAGGAGCACAAGTAGAGGGTGCAAGAGGGGAGCAGGAAGGGCACAAGAAGAGGGTGCAAGAGGAGAGCAGGAAGAGCACAAGAAGAGGTGCAAGAGGAGAGCAGGAAGAGCACAAGAAGAGGATGCAAGAGGAGAGCAGGAAGGGCACAAGAAGAGGGTGCAAGAGGAGAGCAGGAAGAACACAAGAAGACGTGCAAGAGGAGAGCAGGAAGAGCACAAGAAGAGGGTGCAAGAGGAGAGAAGGAAGAGCACAAGAAGAGGGTGCAAGAGGGGAGCAGGAAGAGCACAAGAAGAGGATGCAAGAGGAGAGCAAGAAGGGCACAAGAAGGTGGTGCAAGAGGAGAGCAGGAAGAGCACAAGAAGAGGGTGCAAGAGGGGAGCAGGAAGAGCACAAGAAGAGAAGGATGCAAGAGGGGAGCAGGAAAAGAACAAGAATGGGATGCAAGAGGAGAGCAAGAAGGGAACAAGAAGAGGGTGCAAGAGGAGAGCAGGAAGAGCACAAGAAGAGGGTGCAAGAGGGGAGCAAGAAGGGCACAAGAAGAGGGTGCAAGAGGGGAGCAGGAAGGGCACAAGAAGAGGGTGCAAGAGGAGAGCAGGAAGAGCACAAGAAGAAGAAGCAAGAGGGGAGCAGGAAAAGCACATGAAGAATATGTAAGAGGAGAGTAGGAAGAGCACAAGAAGAGATTGCAAGATGAGCACAAGAAGAGGATGCAAGATCAGAGCAGGAAGAGCACAATAAGAGGGTGCAAGAGGAGAGCAAGAAGGTGGTGCAAGAGGAGAGCAGGAAGAGCACAAGAAGAGGGTGCAAGAGGGGAGCAGGAAGAGCACAAGAAGAGAAGGATGCAAGAGGGGAGCAGGAAAAGAACAAGAATGGGATGCAAGAGGAGAGCAAGAAGGGAACAAGAAGAGGGTGCAAGAGGAGAGCAGGAAGAGCACAAGAAGAGGGTGCAAGAGGGGAGCAAGAAGGGCACAAGAAGAGGGTGCAAGAGGGGAGCAGGAAGGGCACAAGAAGAGGGTGCAAGAGGAGAACAAGAATGGCACAAGAAGAGGGTGCAAGAGGAGAGCAGGAAGAGCACAAGAAGAGGTGCAAGAGGAGAGCAGGAAGAGCACAAGAAGGGGTGCAAGAGGGGAGCAGGAAGAGCACAAGAAGAGAAGGATGCAAGAGGGGAGCAGGAAAAGAACAAGAATGGGATGCAAGAGGAGAGCAAGAAGGGAACAAGAAGAGGGTGCAAGAGGAGAGCAGGAAGAGCACAAGAAGAGGGTGCAAGAGGGGAGCAAGAAGGGCACAAGAAGAGGGTGCAAGAGGGGAGCAGGAAGGGCACAAGAAGAGGGTGCAAGAGGAGAGCAGGAAGAGCACAAGAAGAAGAAGCAAGAGGGGAGCAGGAAAAGCACGTGAAGAATATGTAAGAGGAGAGTAGGAAGAGCACAAGAAGAGATTGCAAGATGAGCACAAGAAGAGGATGCAAGATCAGAGCAGGAAGAGCACAATAAGAGGGTGCAAGATCAGAGCAGGAAGAGCACAATAAGAGGGTGCAAGAGGGGAACAAGAAGGGTAAAAGAAGAGGGTGCAAGAGGAGAGCAGGACGAGCACAAGAAGATGGTGCAAGAAGAGAGCATGAAGAACAAGAAGAGGAAGCAAGAGGAGAGCAGGAAAAGCACAAATTGAAGATGCACAATGAGAGCATCAAGAGCACAGGGACAGAATTAAAGAGGAGAGTGAATATAGCACAAGAAGAATATGTACGAGGAGACCATGAAGAGCACAAGAAGAGGATGCAAGAGGGAAGCAGGAAGGGCACAAGAAGAGGATGCAAGAGGAGAACGGATAGAGCACAGGAATCGGAAGCAAGAGGAGAGCGAATGTTCACAGGAGAGAATGCAAGAGGAGAACAGGAAGAGCACACATTGTGGATGTACGATCAGAGCATCAAGAGTACAAGGAGAGAATTCAAGAGGAGAGTGAATAAAGCACAAGAAGAGGATGTATGAGGAGAGAAGGCAGAGCACAAGAAGGAAATGCAAGAGGAGAGCAGGAGGAGCACATGAAGAAGATGCAAGAGGAGAGCAGGAAGGGCACAAGAAGAGAAGGATGCAAGAGGAGAGTGGATAGAGCAGAGGAATTGAATGCAATAGGAGAGCAGAAGAGCACAGGAGAGAATGGAAGAGGAGAGCAGGAGGAGCACAAATTGGGGATGCACGACTAGAGCGTCAAGAGCTCAAGGAAAGGATTTTAGATCAGATGTAGCACAAGAAGGAGATGTAAGAGGATAGCACTAACTAGACGAGGATACAAGAGTGGAGCAGTAAGAGCACAACTAGAGGATGCCAGCTCAGAATGAGCATAAGAAGGGATTGCAAGAGGAGCGGATAGAGCACAGGACTAGGATGCAGAAGAAGAGCAGCAATAGCACACGTAGAGAATGCAAGAGGAGAGTGGATATAGTATAAGAACAGGATGCAAGAGAAGAGCTGGAAGAGCACAAGATGAGGATGCAATATTAGAGCAAGAAGAGCACAAGATGAGGATGCAGAAGGAGAGCGGAAAGAGCACAAGAAGAGAAGAGCAGGACAAGCAAAAGAAGAGGATGAAAGAGGAGAGCTGGGAGAACAGAAGAAGAGGATGCCAGAAGAGAGCAGAAAGAGCAGAAGATTAGGATGGAAACGGAGAGCAGAAATAGCAGGGAAAGCAGAAATAGCAGAAGAAGAGGATAAAAGAGTAGAGGCAGAATAAGCACAGGAAGAGGATACAAGCTGAGAGCATGTAGAACACAAGAATGGGATGTCAGAGGAGTGGAGAAATAGCACAGGAGGAGGATGCCAGAGGAGAGCATGAAGAGCACAAGAAGAGGATGCCATAAGAGAGCAGAAAGAGCAGAGAGAGAGGACGTCGAGGAGAGCAGAGGGGCACAAGAAATGGATACAAGAGAAGAGCAGAAAGTCCACAAGAAGGGGAAGCAATGGTTTTAGGCTGAATGGGCGTTGTCAGAGCGCAAGGCAAGGGAAGTAGTAAAGGGGGCATATAGCTCAAAGGGACATTGTAATGGGTGATACAGTGGTGAAGACATGTTAGAGGACTGGTTGGTGGAATGTTTGTGATGTTTTTGAAAAGCACGACATTTTGTGACCAATGGAAGTTGCCGCATGTCGATCCATTTTGAAGGAAGATAGAGAGGACGTGTTCCAGCATTAAGAGTGAATGATCAACACACAATGATAACAACTGAACGGATGTTTAAAATGCCATAGAGGAGCTATGGGCAGGGTTTAGCAAAGTATTGGAAATATGGCATAGAGCCGCGAGTCAAGCGCAAAGTGGAAAAATGAGTGTGGTAAGGAGGATGGTTTGGCAGCTACTGTCGCCAATCTAAATTATTTGGATTATTGTATTAGTGTGACCCAACCCTGCGGGAGACAGAGTAAGAAGGAAGAGTGTTGGTGTCACATGTAGGTTAGATCTGGCATACAAGGGGCACACAGAAGCACAAGTAGCAACAATGTGTTTTCCAGGTGAGATAGCCAATGGTTGTTGGCTTGGTTTTGATTATGGGAGAGAGGCTGGTGTTAAAAATGTTAAGTTCAATCATCTTTAACGCACGGGTAGCAAAATAAAGAAACTTATGGCTGCATGTGTGTGAGCAGGTTCTCTTAACCTCATGCGCGCGGGCCGTTTTCCTGCTGTGTGCTGAGTTTTTTTTTAAATCGCGTAACATGACGAGCTCAGCTCGTCATGAGCATACGACAGGCGTAACTCATGACGAACTGAGCTCGTCATGAACATCGAAGGGGTTAAAAGTAGATCCGTAAAGAGGATTTAGGCATTTCACTTGAGATGTAGAGAGATAAAGTTGAGTAACAATATGTTTAGGGTAAAAACACCATAGAGGTTGTAGCAAAATCAGGGGACTAAATGTTGCTAATCAGTAAATATTTTAGGGGTGGGGCATCTCCTGCGATAATAAATTGCTTTTAGGAGAAGTGTACCGCTCATTAGCCAATGGGAATGACTTGTGGGTGTAATGGCAGTGGAGAATGGATATCTCTACAAGACACTCAGAAAACTGTGATACAGGGACCTGTGGTTCTCTGCTAAGATCGACGTAATAACTATGCTTTAATTGAATTCTACGACATTCCCTAAGAAAACTTTTGGCCCAAAACCTTAAAAACAGAGGGTTTTTTTCAGTTGATTTGAGCTATCCTACAGGAGCCGCACTAGACCAACCCCAAAGCTCATTCATGACCTCAGGCATGGCATGCCCACGAACCTCACAGGTTACACCACAAATTGCATTATATATAACATTATCAGTACTGGCGATAAGATACATGACAGCATCAATTTAAAAATGTAAAAATGCAATAAGATATGGATTGCACAGAACACAGACTACTGTATCATTTGAATCATGATCCTAGTCATTAAGAGGTCCTGTGAGCCAATACAAATTCTGTGTCTCAATTGTATATAAATATGGCTGAGGCAGCCATTCCTGGACAATAAAGAGAAATAAGACACTTCAAAGTGGGGCTTAGAATGCTGCATCCATGCTTATCGCACTGGATAAAACTAGTCTGGGAAGTCCCTACACCCTCCCCCACCCGACCTCCACTGCACTACAATTAATACTACACAGACTTCTTACGCTGTTGTTGCCTTGCGTTATAGTCTTAGGTAGGGCTGGAGTTGGATCGCAAACCAGCCCTGGCAATTACGTCTGCCTGACCCAAGGAGGAGGCGGGGAGGAGGGGACTGGAGGGAACACTGCTGCTCTGCTTTTGTTACAGGGGGCTGATTGTGCACTGCTGCAAAACCTGCCCCCAGTAACAAAAACTGCCCCCACCGGTCCAAAACTAGCCCCACCCTTCTGGCCAACCTGGGGAAACACCCGGCGACCGCTACGGTCAGTCCGGCCCTCGTCTTAGGTTGACGACAGGTAGGGAAACAGTGCATACAGCTCATCCAACACTGCAGGGCTGCAGACGTGACTCAATTTGTGCAATTACAGGTGCTCATTGATGGCGTCCAAGTAACATTCCCATGGCCCATATGTAATATGTAATGTAATGTAATATGCTGTTTTTGTAGCGCGCTCAATTACTACCGGAGTATCCTGGCGCGGAAGACCGCTGGGGAACCCGTCCTGGCTTTCCCTGTGAGATGGTCCCTTGCTGGGTATCTCCAAGGTGAAACCAGGCATCCCCGGCGTCTGTGGGGGGCCGTTGTAGAGATGAGGCAAGCTTAATGCCCAGAGTTACCGAGTGTGATCCCTGCACAGAGTAGGCACCGAGGCGAGAATTATCAGTCCGCTGACCCTGGTCCACGACCCTGCCGCGTCGGGAATTGAACCCTGGTCCCGGGCCGTTCTCTGCCTCCGGGTCTGCCGCCTCTAACCAGTGAGCCACACCTCTCTACCTCTCTCTCTCATATCACAATTAGGCCAAGTTTCAGACACCAGTGTAGTACAGCCACTAGTGAATCCTTATAGTCATGTTTTGGATTGATCCTTAAGTTACATGCATGTGGACAGATCTGTTGAGGCAGCCACCGTTTCGTTTTTCTATTTTTTTATTTGCGTTCAGCTACTTGGCTTTTGCATGTTATAACAAAGAATAAGGGTGTTATTTATTATGGGCGAGTCGCTCGGCTCCCCTGGTGGTGGATATCAATGCCTAGTGGGCACCATTGTTTTTTTTCACTTACACAGCATTCTTTTTTTGTTTAACTGGAACATTCTCCTAGAGTGAGAATTTGCTTCAGTAAAAAAAACATAAATAGCCTTGACCCTTGGAGCTTTCTTCCCTGTGAGTCAATTCCCTGCATATCAGACACCGGGAAAACAAACACGGCCCTGATGCATGGCTACAAGGCCTAAATCCATTGACATCTCCTTATCTTAAGGAGGTGGAGCAACTGCTATTGTGACTTTGTGAGCTTAGTGGGTGACGGGCTTCCAGATTCATGGCTTCAACTAGTGAAGTCAACTTCACCAGCAGAATCCCTGTGGTTCCCACACCAGGTTGGTGGACGTTGGCAGATGCTACTCTTTGGCAAATGCCCCACATCCACCAAGCTCTAACTAGGGCCCTAAAGGATAAAATACAAAATAAATTGTGTGCAAATGCATAGACAATGAGAAAAAGTAGAGAAACAAGTAAAGAGGTAAGTACAGACTGCTTGAAAACATCCAAACCCAATACCTAAAAGGTTCATTTTATCAATCTCTATTTAAGGACAACCCTATCAGAATAATGAACAAAGTGAAAAGTGAGACAATATAGACCATAGAAAGAAATCCCTTCCACATGCAGTGGGTATAATGATATCAGTTGTGGATTATTGAGGCAAATTGGGAAATATACCAAAATGTTGACATAACTCTGTGGGTTTTTCCTACGCACCTGTTCAATCCTGATTGCCTGCATGATTTTGTGCAAACAAGGGGGCATATTTATAAGTGAATGGCGAAGTGTGGCTTTAAGCAAAGATTGCTAACCCAGGCTCCGCCATTCTGAAAATGCAGGGATGCGCTGTATTTACAATGGTACGGCACACAGCCGCAGCCCGTGCAGGTGAGAGTGGTGGGGTGGTGGGGCCCGGTAAGGGGGGATTACGACAGACGATGACAAGGGAAAAATAAATAAATAAATAATTTCCCCTCCTCATCGTCTGTTGAAATCCCTCCCACTGGGCCCCAGCGCCCCTTCGCTCTTACCTGCACAGGCCACAGCTGAAGACACATCCCTGCCTTTTCCCTAGTGCTGGCGCTAAACTCAGCTGCCTAGCGCCAACACAGGCACCCTTGCACCATAGTGCAAGGGTACGTGCCTGCATGGAGGAAATAATTTTTATGTGCAGGAAGGTGTCCCTTCCTGCACATAAACAATCAGTAATCGTGATTTGTAACTCCTATGTGTGCTGCATTTTGCAGCGCCCATAGAAGTTGCAAATCGTCATTTTTTTAATGATTGTTTATGTGCAGGAAGGAACACCTTCCTGCACATAAACAATCATTCACAGCACTTTGCTGTTTCTATGTGTGCCGCACAATGCAGCACACATAAAAACAGCAAAAATGAGGAGAGATTAAAAATGTCTCCTCGTTTCGCCCTGTCAAGACCAGGTTTTCCGTGGTCTCAATTTTGGAGCTGCCCATATTTACGCCACCCTTGTAAATAGAAGGCAATGTCAAAATCAATGGGTGTGGCGGCAGAACGCCCACCACCTCACCCAACACCCATTGCCCATGCCTTTCACACTATGTGTAGTATGAAAGGGGTCTTATTTACAAGGTGGCGTTAAGCCACTCTGCGGCCTTGTAAATAAGGCGAAGGAATTATCGCCACACCAACGTTGCAAAAAGTGATGTTCCTGTGGCAATAAGCCCCTGTAAATGTGCCCAAAGATCTCTCATGTGATTTCAAATACTATAAGGGCAGGTAAGGCATAGAGTGCCAACCAGTAGGGTGTCAAATTACAGAAAAAGGCAGTGAAAAAATCATCTTTCAGTAGACAAAATCCTTTTTGCTGGAAATCCTTGCACTGTTCCGGAGAAGATGTGCCTAACAAGGTGAATTGAAAACATTTACTCCAGAATGATGGCAAAATTTGTACTACTTGATACTAAGGCAACGTTTTAGAAAACGCCTTCGTTTTTATCACTTAAGTCATGTGATTTTGGACTCCGTTTATTTTATGGATATAAAGTCATGAGTTGAAAAGCAATAAACAGGAAAAAAGAAGGCCAGCAATATATCAAAATGCAGTCGGTCCCTCCGCGGGGTGACGGTACCCGGCCATCCCCGGCTCTTCCAGCTGTCCAGGATTTCAACATTTCTGCTAGAGCAAGGAATACACAGGTTCTGCCTACCACTCTCCTTTCACCGCGTGCCACGACTTGGAATTCTGCAGTGGGCGCGCGCTTCTGGGGCGCAGCCGCCTAAAGCAATAAAGATCAGCGCTTGATAGATGAGACGCGAGCTGCGTGATTTATACACACTGCGGATTTCAGTCAATGTGGACCTTGGGGAGGCTTCAGTATTGTAGGGTTAGGACACTTCAATTTGGTTTGAAAATTGCACCTGACACTTAATGATTCAAAGAGTGATTTATTTAAAACCGTAAAAGCGCAGACAAAAAAACACTGAGGTGAAATAAACCTGCGGCGACAACAGGGCTAAATGTACGGCGCCACCAAAGCCCCTCGAAGTTCTCCAATGGGAGCAATATTTTTTATCTCCCTGCGACATTTGGAAATGATAAACGCAGCTGTGACAAGTGGAGGATAGTCAATTATATGGGCTGTAAAATCGTACGATGGAAAGGAATGACGGACAATGCGTGGAGCACAGGCTTGTGCAGACGCTAGCCGCTGTAGGCATGACAAAGAGGCACGTCCACTGCGCGGAAGAAGATTGCCGCTTCCAGCTTTATCAAGTCAAAGAGAAAAGACATGACCCTGACCTGGCCTGACAATCACCATGCAACCGAGTCTAGAGATTATCAAGTGATAACCTAATGCCATTAATACATTGTTTTTGATAAAGCACAAACAAACTGAATTATCTTACCAGCAATATGTAAAAATAGCCAACTACAGGTGTCACACAACTCAGGAGTGTGCGATGTTTTATTATGCACGCTAAATCTCGCAGAAATTTCGTTTTTTGGCCTACCTGTAGTTTGCGGAGAATCCAGTTTCCCTTATGGTTAGGTTTTTCATGCTGAAGTGCATTGGCATTGAAAATGAATGTGCTGTTTTCCAGCTGTTCGTGGTTCGTGGTGATTGTTTTCTAGAGAACTTGTTGCTAGGAAGAAAATAAGTGGGCTGGCTGAAAAACATAACCAATAGTTCAAAATAGCGATACTGGGATAGGAAGTTTAGCTTGCAGGATTAGAGTATCTGATAAAAGTAGTTTTAAATATGGTGATGACAACTGTGCCTTTGAAGCAGAAACCATGAGTCCATAAAGGTGAAGTGTGAGCTGCAAGAGAGTTTTGATGACTTCTGGACCTGCGGGTTAGGATTTCACCCAAGAGGGGTTGGAGAGTGCAAGGCAGATAGGGGAGCTTTTAGGAGATGGCTAGATGGAGGAGCCGCTGCCACTATAAACTTGACTGTATCCCACCTGCCACCACCGTCTCAGGGCCAAAAGTACTACTGTGGTACCTACAGGGTCAGACTGTGACAGAAAATAGGCCTTGGCGCCAAAACAAAAGTAGCTACCATTAGTGAATTTATCACGAAAAAGTGGCACATGTTTGCGTGTCGGGCAGGTCTGAGCTTGTAAAGACACGCTGGTTAAATATTTTGCAAGCCATGGAAGGCTGCATGGATCTGAGCTTTCGGGAGGTAATGTTTGTGGTAATATCAGGGACATCAATTGTAAAAACTGGCCCACCAGACCATAAAACAGCCCCACCATAGACACGAAACCAACCCACACACTTACCTTTCAGGCTGGAATTTCGGGCACTGCCTGATTGTCCGATAGGCCAGTCTGATCCTTGGTACCTCTTCTTCCCAGCCATAACAGGTATAAATTATTACGAGTAGGTGCAGGGAATACCTGACACATCTGAATTAAAGAGCAGTTAATTTTTCATTGCTAGGAATCCCTCCTAGGTGGATCTGCCTGGCTGAAGCTCTATCAACAGGGGGATCCCCTGTCATCAGGCTGCATCTGATGGAAAGCTGAGAAAATACAGCGGTTGTACCACCATATTGGCAACCAGCTCTAAAACTGGCAGAATCTTCCCAATTTTGCTGTGGTCGTAATCAAAACTTCCGTTCATGAGCCTCCTAGACATGAATAGTTCATTTTCTTCCATAAAAATATTACCTATAATGTATACACCTCATAAGGATTTTTTCCAAAAGAAACCAGGATTCAGATGTATTAAAATCCTGGTGCAAAAAGCAGTTGCAAATTGCACACTGACCTTTATAACCAGTCACTTATTTTGTGGACCGACCTTTGTATTAATAGGTTGGTTCACAATTAAGGAATCATAATAGGTCACAGACTGACCTACTTGATGAATATTAATTAGGCACATCACGATTTGCGACCCGCTACAATTGGCTTCAAACACATGGAAGGTGGCCTGCAAGAGTCTGCAGTCCACCATTTCTATGACTACTTTTCAAAACTGAATACATTTTTTTAGCAGCCCAATTTCATTAAAAGAAACATTGCTGCTTTTAAAAAAAAGTATTACAATTTGAAAAACTTCAGTGAAAGTTGGCAGTGGTCTCTTGGGCCATCCTACTCCCCCTGAAGCTGCCACCCCAATCTGCAAAGGAGAAAGGGCTTTAAAGGGGACACCTTCCCTTTTCCCAATGACTTGCCTCCCCAACTTGGAAAACAGTAACTTATCAACGATTTCCAACAACAAAGCTAGTCGCAACCCATTGATACAAAGGGTACAGACTAGTCATTTGGAAGAGGCACCCACAAAATGCCGCTTTCGAATTGTGATTCGCTGTAAATTTCTAAACTCATTCTAGAAGTCGTAAACCTTTACTGACTTCCAGAATAGGTTTAATGCATAGAAATACATTTGTTAATTTGAGGGTTTATGATGGCTATAAATTATAGTACATCTAGCCCCTTACACTACATAAAAGGGTCAATTCAAACAATTAATGTTTGTACAAATCATAAACATTTCTGTCAGTTAAATGAATCACAAGTGTTCTAAAGCTGAGCGCTCTAAGCTGCATCAAACAAACTTGAGCCTGATTCATCAATAAAAACATATAAGTATAGACAGAGATTTAGCATAATTTAAAATTTGTTGGGAGTTACAAACATTCCCAGCAATATGGCTACACCTGGTACAGGTTTCCCGGCATAATCATGGGAATGTAAAGTGACAATTACCACAAGTCCTATTCCTAATGTGCAGACTTCTACCGAGCATAGTTTTCTCACATGGGGATGAAGCCCTCTGTCAAGTGCACTTTTTTCTCTACACATAAAAATATTTTTACCCTGGTTAAAGCTCTTTTTCTACACTCCTAGCAAATCTTGTTGTTATCTATTCCCTTTCATTCCTGGAATGGAGTTACTCCAGCCCAAGGGCGTTAATCACCAACCATTTCCTGGGTGGAATGGGGTTGATTGGAATTTGGAAAATTCCAAATTTTTCTCCCTTCCTACCCTTTGAGTGGGATGTACAAAGGAGTATTTATTCCACACTCATGGTAAAGAAATCCACAAAAAGAAATGCATTAAGGTACACCAGTAAGTACATTTTGAATTCATGGGAGGTGTAATTGATGTAAATAAGATATTTTCGGCCACAATCTTATGTTTAATATGTGAATAGCCCCCATTTGGGAAGGCCTTTCAGAAAAGGTCCCAGCACATTTAAAATGACATACAATTAGAAAACATACTATACTATAAGCAAGCACCCACAGCTAATTTAGAACACATTAATTCATACTTGATTAATATTAATACCTATATTTTCAGAAAAGCAATTCCTCTTCCTCCTTTGCTGCTCACTATGTTTTTAGTTAATTTTGTCATTTAAGCTCCCTTCTATTTTGCCTTTACTGCAGTGTCCCGAAGCTACACATTTTCTTTCAGGTTATATACACACACACTTTTGTAAAAATATACTTTTTTATAGTACAACCTATTTAACAAACCTGTAAAATCTGTTTGCTTTTGTCCAATATTTAATTAAATATCTGTTAACATACGTTTTCTAGTGCACATCACTAGTAAGAACTATAGCAATCTCCTCCACTCTCAGTAGAAAAGTACCTATAAAGACTACCCTTTCCATGTGCTCTTACTCATACTCCTATACTTACCAAATAACAGACTTCCTTTCATCTTCCAATTTTTTTATACCAGTCATTTATGGTCACTGTTTTTAACCCTTTCCAGGGTTCTGGTAAAGATACCTTATTTAGTAGTTTTTTTGCTAATCTGCGGATCCACCACACCACTTAGCGTGGACCCCGTGTGAATCTGCGGTCGACCACAGATCCACAGATATGCCCTGAAAAGAATTCAATAACTTGCTGTTAATGCTTTTCATTTATGTTTTGTTTTGTAAAATATTGTCAATTACAAACTTACACTCCCTACTGAGCAATTTATCTACACCAGTCTGCTTTTCAGTTTCACACTGTCGTCTCTTTTATTCATATCCCTCACACTCTTTTACCTCCATTTCCATTGTAAACATGTTTCCAGTAGTCTCTTTCTACTAGTAGGTGAAAAGTTCACAAGACTTTCTCTAAACGGCATACTAACTTCACATTATCTGTAGCAGCTGTGGTGGACTGTTAGGAAATCCAAGCATTTCCCAAAAAAATAACTTTTTTTGTATTTTTCTGCCTCCACCTCCTGCTTTCAGGGTTTGGAGACATGTGCATCTACACTTTGGAATACATTTACACTCGGAAATGGTGAACAGCCAAAATTGGTAAATTTATTCAAACGTTTTAGAGTAAATGTTCTCATCATGATGTACTCATGTACAAATTTACCTTCATGATTATGCCACAGGCATATTTGCTGCTACAGTTCTGCACTTGTTTACTATTTACCATTTCTGAGCATAAATGCACAGCTAGGTGTAGACATACATGTCACTGCTCCCTCAAATCAGGGGTGTATCCTCCTACAACAGAATTCCACCCCAAAACACTGGGAGTAGTAAAATTGCACTCAGTAAACTTGTATTTGTACGGAGTGTATGTATTGCCCTAACACATGTACTATCCACTACACACAACGTATAATGAGGGCCTATGTCAGAAAGCCCAGTTGTGTATGCCCCTAGCCAGACCAAGGAGTCTCTCTAGCCCTCACAAAATACCGGAAGAGAGGTTCACAAAGAAAAAAACACAAGGCTAGTAAAGATGGACTGAGTGGAGCCTGTTGCTGTGAGGGTGTTGCCTCACTGTCCCACCTTTTATTGTTTTTGCATTTCTTCATTGATCTTATTGTGTGTGCCCCTTAGTAGCAAGATATCCCAATGTTGGGGATATCTATCTAGTTTGAGTAAAAGAACATCTAAACTTCGAGCCATTGTCTTATTTCTTTACAGGTAATACACCTGAAAGCACATGCCCTAATCAGAGCCCACGTTCCTTCTAAATATGTTGCACATTGATACATTTATTTCTTCCTATTATTGTGAAAACTAAGAAAGGGTTTAGTGGTAAAACACAATTCTCTGGGGCAATGTAACACAGGAATGGCCCTGCCAGTCCTCAGAAAAATTACAGTTTGAAATTGGTGGACAAAATGGCTGAACTGATTTGTTAAGTACTCATCAAAGTACAGTGAAGACACACAGACAAGAAGTGATCTTCGCATAAAAATCCAGAGGCAACTTTAACAGTGAAAGGGCAGTTGCAAAAAACTTTGAAAGAAGTTTGTGTTACTTTTTTTGTGGTGTGAATTACTTCAGAATTTTCAGGCCACATTCACAAATCATATTCTTTCAGTAGTTGTATCCTACTCTAGACATAGAAGTGGTTGAATCGGGCCCAGTCACTGCGCCATGGCTGTAATAGGCCTCTGATTTGCACACTCATTAAGGTGGGCACCATTATATTTCAGTTTTAACCCCTTCGCTGCTAGGCCTTTTCGCCCTCTGTGCTAAGCCTTTTTTTTGGCTTTTTGGGGTAGTTTGTGCTTACGCCCCAGTAACATTTTGACCACATAAGGGATCCACGCCAAATTTGTGTCCTTTTCTTCCAGCATCATGGGTATTTTTCCCTGCAAATGGTATCAACAAAGCGTTTGTGGTGTGAAATCACCATCTTCCCAGTTTCGGGGACTGACAGACATTTGTCAGTAAACCACATTTTTTACACAGTTTTGGCATTTTACTGTGACATACCCTATTTTTGCTATTTTCTGTGCTTTCAACCTCCTTCCAGTTAATGGTAGAAATGGGTATGAAATCAATAATGGATACTGTAAAGCTATACATTTCAGAAAAGTAGACAGAATTATGAATTCAGCAATGGGTCATTTGTATAGATCCTTCAATGTTTTTTTATAGAAACTAACAGCTGAAAATAGGAAAAATTGAAAATGAGTTGGAAAAAACAGTCATTTGTGCCAATGTTTTTACCTGTAAGTTCTTCTAAGTATGACAGAGTTTTGGAAGCAATATAACGTTACAACTGCTAGACCCTTCTGGTTGTGGGGATAAATAGGACTTGTAGGTTCAGAATGAACCTGAGGAACCCACAGCCAATTACTGAGCAGCGTCTTGCAATGGTTTTTTATTGTGCACCTGGCATATAGCAATTCATTTGGGAAAATAAAAACTGTGAAAAATCGGTATGAAAGACACCCATGTATTTACGAAATAGGAACAAAATATAGAGTTTAGAAACAGTAGCTATTTGCACATCTCCAAAATTGTGGGTACCATACTAGCATGTGAATTATAGGACATTTTTCAAAGTGATTTCTTTTTTACACATTGTCCTATATTTGGAAGGCAGAAATACATCAAAATTGAAGAGATAAGAACAGTTGCTCTACAATTCTGTGTTCCCCTAATTCTCCTGGTAAAAATGGTACCTCACTTGTGTGGGCAGGCCTAGTGCCCATGACAGGAAATGGCCCAAAATGCAACATGGACACTCCAGATTTTTACAGTGAAAACAGAATCTTTTTTTGCATAGTGCCTAGATGTGGATTTTGAACCCTAGCTCAGCCGGCACCTGGGAAAACCTAGCAAACCTATACATTTTTTAAAACTAAACCCCCAGAGGAATCTAGGATAGGGTGACTTTAGTGGCTCTCACCAAGTTCTGTTTCCCAGAATCCATTGCAAACCTCAAAGTTTGTAAAAAAACAAAAAGCACATTTTTCTCACGTTTTTGTGATGGAAAGTTCCAGACTCTGCAGGGATCCTCAAGATTTCACCCACCCCGCATTTGCAGAAGTCTTCCAAAAAAAATGGTACCTCACTTGTGTGGATAGGACTAGTGCCCATGACAGGAAACGGCCCAAAACGCTACGCGAACACACCACATTTTTACAGTGAAAACTGAACCTTTTTTCAAAGTGCCTAGCTGTGGATTTTGAACCCTAGCTCTGCGGGCACCTAGGAAAATGTAGCACACCTATGCATTTTCGAAAACTAGACAGCCAAAGGAATCCAGGATCGGGTGACTTGTGTGGCTTTCACCAGGTTCTGCTACCCAAAATCCCTTGCAAACTTCAAACTTTGTAAAAAAAACCACATTTCATCCCATTTCTGTGATGGAAAGTTCTGGAATCTGTGTGGATCCACCATATTCTACCCACCCCGCATTTCTCAAAGTCTTCAGATAAAAATGGTACCTCTCTTGTGTGGATAGGCCTAGTGCCCGTGACAGGAAACGGCACAAACCACAACATGGACACACCACATTTTTTCAGTGAAAACTGACCCTTATTTTGCAAAGTGTCTAGCTGTAGATTTTGAACCCTAGCTCTGCCGGCACATAGGGAAACCTAGCAAACCTATACTTTTGTGAAAACTAGACACCCAGGGGAATCTAGCATGGGGTGACTTGTCTGGCTCTCACCAGGTTCTATTACCCAGAATCCCTTTCAAACCTCAAACTTGTCAAAAAACACATTTTCCTCACATTTCTGTGATGGAAAGTTCTGGAATCTGTGTGGATCCACAAAATTCCACCCACCCACATTCTCCAAAGTCTTCCGGTAAAAATAGTACCACAATTCTGTTGGTAGACCTAGTGCCCATGACAGGAAACAGCCCAAAACTCAACATGGACATACCACATTGTTACAGTGAAAACTGATCCTTTCTTGGCAAAGTGCCTAGCTGTAGAGTTTGAACCCTAGCTATGCCGGCACCAAGGGAAACCTAGCAAACCGATATATTTCTGAAAACTAGACACCCAGGGGAATCCAGGATGGGGTGACGTGTGGCTCTCACCAGGTTCTGTTGCCCAGAATCCATTGCAAACCTCAATCTTTGTAAAAAAAAAAAATCCATAGTTCTGTGATGGAAAGTTCTGGAATCTGCGTGGGTCCACAAACTTCCACCCACCCTCCTACTTGTGTGGATAGGCAGAGAGGCTGCAACATGAAATGGCCCAAATCATACTGTGGAGACTTCGAAATGATCTATCATCAAACTACCTGGTTTTGTAGGGGGGCACCTGGTGTTTTGGCCTTGGGCTTGCAGCCTTCTAGGGCACCCTACCAAACCCACACATTTCTTAACACTAGACACCCTGGGAGACACGCAGATTCCAGAACTTTCCATCACAGAAATGTGGGGAAAATTCATTTTTTTTACAAAGTTTGAGATTTTTTAATGGACTCTGGTGAGAGCCACACAAGTCACCACATCCCGTGGGTGTCTAGTTTTAAAAAATGTGTAGTTTTGCTAGGTTTCCTTGGGTGCTGCTGCGCTAGGACCCAAAATCCACACGTAGGTACTTAGGCACATGCAGAAAAAAAGTCAGTGCCTAGTGGACTTTCTGCTGTCCTGGGAGGTGGGAATCGGGGGCTATTGCCCCAATATGCCCCAGGGGGGCAGAAAGACTGTGGCAATTTTTGGGGAGGGGTGGGGGCATTGGGATGCCAATTCTGGGCAGCCCCACCCCTATGTATAAAAAAGCCATAATAATCGCTTGTGTCTAGTGGGCTCTCTGCCTCCCTGGGGGGCAGATCAGGGGCTATTTCCCCCATCTGCCTCCGGGGGGGGGGGGGGGGGCAGAAAGACTGTGGCATCTTTTTCTGGGCAGCCCCACCCCGGAATTAAAAAGAAAATGTATGTCTGGTGCCCAGTGGGCTTTCTGCCCCATGGAGGGGGCAGTTAAGGGGACACGGCCCCCATCTGCCTCCTGGGGGTGGGGGGGTGGCAAAAAGACTGTGGAATTTTTTGAGGGGGTGCGGTCATTGGTATGCACATTCTGGGCAGCCACCACTCCGAACTTTGGAGAATAAAAATCCCTTGTGCCTACTGGGCTTTCTGTCCACCCAGGGGGTGGGGCAGATAAGGGCCTATTGCCCCATCTACCTCCCAGGGGGGCAGAAAGACTGTAGCATTTTTTTGGAGTGGAGGCATTGGCATGCCTATACTGGGTAGCCCCCATCCCTATGTATATAAAAAGAACCTCTGGTGCCTAGTGGGCTTTCTGCCCCCCGGGGGGCAGCTCAGGGGCTACTGCCTGACTGAGATAGCCCCACGAGCACCGAAACATTGAAACTGAAACTGAGTTTCAGTTTTGTTTTTCAATGAAATAACGACAGCACACCATGCATGCAATCGTCATTACATGGAAAATCAGAAACAGGCCTCGGGAGGTTGGGGAAGCTCTTTCCTACTTCCCAAGCCCCCCCCCCCCATAAAAAGGAAATACCTCTGCTGTTTGCAGGAGAGGGATTTAGTGTGCCTGTGCATGTGACAGAATGGTTCCGTCATGAGCACAGGAGCACTGGTGCTCATTATGGAACCATTCCGCCATGAGCACCAAAAGAGTTAAATAAAACCAATGTAAAATGCGTGTTAAGAATTGTATGCTATACACACATGAATGTGTGGATTTACATGTCGGCTAGAAGTAATTAAAAATATTAAATGAAAATGCGGCAAAATGCCTAAATCTTTTGCATACCCATAAATGTATGATTTATATTCCAAAGATGTACTCCAGAAATGAGACCCTTTATGGGTAGCGGGATGATTCACTTCCTCACTTCGGATTTATGTATATGTGAAAGACATAGCCCTTCTCTGAGGAATGAGAACAACTATGGGCCGGCACCGTATAAAGAAGTAAAATGTATTATGACTTGGAAATTACTTTTGGATAATGGTCTCTAGTGCAATTTGAACATCTGAATCCTTGCAGAAGGTAATCTCTTTCTGCTGCATCTTGGGCTTGTTTCTTTTGTTTCCATAAATTACTGTCAGTAAAGAGATTTTGTAGACCTTTCTCCTCTCTTTATTATAGACAGAATCCAATTTGATATCTGTCAAGCACATGGAAAGTGTTTCATTTCTCTGCAGTGATCAGAATCTGCCAATAACCCTAGAAACCCAGGGTGTGCTGTTTACCTGATCCTGATTTCATGCATTGATGCCCTTGGGAAAAGCATGAAATGTTATCAACCGCACAACACAGACTTTCTAATATACTGCACTAAACTGATCTTTAATAGAAAATTGGATTTGTTTGCTTCTTTACCTCTCTTGCACGCTTGCTTCCTTGGAAAAACATTTGTCTAGAGGCCCTCAAATCTGACCTACAACTGAACATGAGGCATGAAATGGCCAGAAGGAGACAGTTTACATACATAGTCCTTGGTACAAACATTGTGCCACAGTCACACTACTATTGTAAATTTGTCTTTTTTTTAATCCTGTATGCCAGACCACAGGGGGAGGTGAATAGGGGGGTATTACCTAGATTCCTGATTAGACGTGGTACGAGACACAGCTGCCCTCTGTCCCCTCTTCTTTTTTTCCTGGAGATTGAGCCCTTGGCGACCTGGATATGGCGTGATGCCCAGGTTTGGGGATTCGACTGGGGATTTGCTCAGGAGGACAGGATAGTGCTACATGCAGATGACATCCTCCTGTTTATGGCCCGCCTGGCTGAAACCAGGCCCCACCTTTTCCCCATTCTGGACACCTATAGATCCCCTTTCGGTCTGCAAGTAAAGTTGCCTAAATCACTCAAGTTCTCCCTGCAAGGAGACAGTGGGAATGAAACCTGGCATTCTGATCTCCTCATCTGATGCCTTAGTTTTCGATATCTAGAGATTCATATGACCTGGGAGCGGAACTGGCTTGGACCCTTATTCTACGGCCTATCGCTCCTGCAGTACAGGAGGACTTAGATATATGGATTAAGCTGCCACTCAAACTATTGGGAAGGGTGGCCTTGCATAAAATGATGGTCCTACCACACTTATTTTTATATCATTCAACACCTCACATTCTCCATATCAAATCATTGGTTCAATGCCATCGCTGCTAAAGCCCGTAAATGTATCTGGGCCGGCAAATGGCTCACACTCTCCTTGTACAAATGTGGGCACTTGACATTTGATGGCAGACTAGCAATGGCGGCTATCCATCTTCAGTACTGGGCAGTTCATACCCTGGTTCTGAATGAATGCCTGCATGAGGGTGGGCAGACCCTCTCTCTAGATTGGAAGTGACATCTGTTGGCGTGGACAACCTTTTGGGCTTGCTATATGGAACAATGATACCTCAGACATTCCCGGAAGCAACCTGGGTAGTATTTGATGTCTGGAGGGCGGCACGCCACTAGAAGGGATGGGATCGCCGGGTGAACTTAGTGACATCTCTCCTTGTACGTAGGTGGTTGCACTGGAGGTCACAACTGGAGGGCTTCAAGGGATTGGCTAGAATAGGGGTATCGAGGTTGGGAGATGTGTGGGAGGATGACCACATGAAATTCTTCCTAACTCTTCAGGCAGATTTCTCCCTACAAAGATCCCAATTCTGTCGGTACCTCCACCTCAGGCATGCCCTATCAAGTTATCATGAGGGAATCACCAATCCGCCATAATATGACCATCTAGAGGTGCAACTTCTCATGGGTCTCATATATGAGAGATATATTACAAGTATATAGGGCATTGGTCAATGACTCACCATGTATTCTCTTGAGCCTGAAGGAATGATGGGAGGGTTGGCTGAGTCCTCTCGAGGAGGAGGACAGGAGGGAGGCACAGATGTTGCCACGCACCTTGGAAATATATGCCCAGCTGCGCCTTGTACATATGCTACATATATGCAATGTATATATTATTATACACCGACGCAACTATGACAAGGTCAGAAATGTCCAAGGTTCATTTGTGCCAGATGCTAAGACAACATGGCAGATTTCTTCCATACAGTCTTGGGTTGCCCCATTGTTCAACAATATTGGATTAGTGTAGCGATGTCGTATAGAGAATACAATATAGTAAGTGGTCATAACCAGATATAGGATGTTAATGTTTAAAAAGTAGAGGAGTTAAGTTGGATAATCAGAGAGAAAGCTGAATTAAGCTGTTCCAGTGTACCAATAAACATATTTGATACAATAAAACCTGGCTTCACGTTATCATAAAGTGGCGAAGAAAATGGGATTGAACCTGTGACGTGTTAATTACTAGGACGGTGAAATAAATTTTCTATAAGCCAACTAAGTATTTTTAGCAGCAACTCATCGAAAGTAATTGTCAGCGCATTCTTCACATAATAAAATTAACAAGCATCACCATTGGCAAACATTTTAAGCGAACATCGGCATTTTCCAAAAACTTCGGGGAAAGTGCTCACCATTTATCAGCATACACTAAGTTCTTGATGTAATTGAATAGTGAATCATGCGCATTGAAAATCTTGCGAGATTTTTCCCACTTGGCGGCCATCTTCAAATCAGGCCAAAATAAAAGATATCAATACAAAATATACCAGGAAGCCATTTTTAAGGTGGGCAGAAATGCAAAGAAAAACGCAATCATTATAAAAAATACTATAAAATATTAAAGAACATGTTAAAATATTTGAAATATTAATCAAAAATGTGTTAAAAAAAGAAAGAAAATGTTGGATGAAGTGAAAGTTCAACAAGTACAACAGCAAACACACAAATTGAAGATACATATGTTCAACATGAAGAAAATGTTTCCAGTATGATTTTAAGGAAACCTTTACCTTTTGACACAACTGACCAGCAAACTATTGTTCAAAGATGTGAAAAATGGAGGAGATTTGAAAATTTTTGAAAGCCACATGTAAAAAACCCACTGATGACCAAGCTAAAGATTTACTACTTAACTTGGAAGGTGATGACGTTGAGGATCTAATTGATGCATTTCCTGACGCAGACAAGAACTTGTACAAAGGACTTTTGAAATGTCTAAGTGAAAGATTCGATTCCCAAAGAATCTTAGACTTTGAGAGATACAATTTCAACATAGCCTGTCAACAAGATAATGAAGCAAACAGAAGAAGATGATGGACGGAGCACTGAAACTTTTCAGACACTCACCCAAGTCACAGATCTGGGTTACTTCATCATCGTTCTTTAGCTTACTTTGCCACCCTAGTTCAATATGCAACTCAGTCTTGACCCTGTGCCTCATGGGAACAGTCCAGCCGGAACTGCCAAGCCATGTATTCCCTGGACCGGAAACTAGCATCCTGGGGCCAGTTTCGGGCTAAAAGCCCTCATCAACCAAGCTGGCTTGAATATCCATCATCTCCTCGTGTTAACAAGATAATGAAACCATTGATGAATATGTGACTAAACTATTGAAACTGGTTAGGTTTTGTGAATTTGACAAATGTAAAAGTAATCATACTGAAAATAATTGACGGATATGATTTAATAGAATTCCGAAAAAAGTTATTAGAAAAAAAATTTGACCTCCAAACAATTCTTCATATGGCACGTACAGAAGTACAGGCTAAAAAACATGCCACAATTAAGGAACAAAGAAGAAAAAAGTTCTGGAACAAGTCAGGCAACCATCCAAGAAGGATAATAAAACTTATGTGAAAAGTAGATAATAAAATTGATAGAATGATGACCCTTTTATTTTCAATACTTCCAAAGGAGACGTTTGAAACCTGCTTGCAGATTTTCTTGTTTGGTTTTGCCACACCAATACAAGGTCTCCAACCTGATAACTTCTTTCTTGAATATTTTTCCTTTGATCTGTATATTATTTCATTTTTCCTTTCATTATGTCATCTGTCTTTGCAATGTGAAGTGTACTTTAGGGGGTTTTAACGGTACCTGGGGCAAACTTGTTTGTCTGGCTTTCCCAAATAACAATTCTAAAGGTCATTTTCATGTCTATCTATTTTTATAATAACATAAAGCCTGAGCTTTATTTATAGAATTTTGTGACAACTTGGCTCTTTGAATAGATTCTTTTTATAGTAGCCATTAACCTATCTACCATTCCGTTAGCCTGTGGTCAAAGTGGAGTAATTCTTTTATCTGCCACTCCCATATATACTAAAAGAATCTAGAAAGTTCACTTCCATTAAAAGGCGGACCATTGTCTGTTTTTAATATTTTGTGTATATCCCATGTAGTAAAAATATTATCTAGGACGGGAAGTTTCACAGACAAATAAGTGGATGACACCATTTTCACAATTGGAAATCTAGAGTACTCATCAACTACAAAAACAGATATTGTCCAGAATCCAATGCCAATAAAAGTTGCACACTAGCTCAGACCATACAGCATCTGGGAGCTTATATGTGCAGTTCCTTAACATTCTTTTCTTTTGTAGTGCATTGACAAAGGTGGCAGACTTGTAACATTTCTTCAACTTGACTGTCAAGTCTTGGGACCCACAATCTTTCATGCAACAGAGTTTTTGTCGCTGATATTTCTCTATGAATTTCATGTGCCAAATGAATCATGCATTATTGCAAAGTGTGAAGGATAACTATTCTGTTCCCCCTGAGAAGATTGCCAGAGGCAGCTATGGTCAATTTATTCTATATATATATATATATATATATATATATATATATATATATATATATATATATATATATATATATATATATATATATATATATATATATATATATATATATATATATATATATATTTTTTTTTAACCTTTATTAGTAGTAGAAGCATTTACAAGTATGGGCCTACAACCGCTAAGCAGAGCTAAGAGTACAGCAAGCAATATGAAAAGTTATAGCAGTTCGAAATCCGGGGTCATAAAAATACCAGGACAGATCTTGTAATCAGATGCACAAACTTGAAATCAGGATTTGAGAGGTTCATTTTCAAATAAGGAACTAAAGAAAGGGTGCCACACAGTCGTACACAGTCCTACAATACAGCGCGCGAATCAGGATATCTACAAACAGTACAGATACGAAAGAAATATCGGGGGTAAGATACACGAAGCAGGAGAAATGCAGGCACAACCCCGGCGCGTAGCGAGTCTAACCTTCACCCCTCGAAACCAAACATATTGCAAAGACCATGAACGACGACGACACTAAAAAGAGAAGAAAGACTAAAGGGCCATAGAAACAAATACCGAACAAACACCCATCCCCCAACCCCCCACCCTGCACACGCACAGAAGGCCATGGCCTACCCCCCCCAGCAGCGTGCCTGTCGCCCTAATAGAGACCCAAAATATAGAAAGAGAGAGAAAAGAGAGAAAAAAGATAAGCGGAGGAGGGCCCTCGGTCCTGCTGCCCGACCCCGCCCTTCACCCCTACACCCAGGAAAATCCCAGAAACGAAGTAGTACAGTAATGAAGAACATCAAGTCCCGGTCACAACAGCGATGAAATCCCGGTCAAACATGCCCACGGCCCCGTCTATCCACAATAAAGCCAATAGACTGTGACCCACATCATCCCTGACCCTGTCTGGCAATGATACCGCCATAAGTCCACTCATCAATCGGTTTACAGAACAGCCTGGAAGGTCCAAATGAACTGGGCGGGTCAGGTCGGAGCGTAGCCATAGGAAAGTACAACAATCCAAACCCATCCAAGTATCGACAGTGGAGATCCGGTAATATCGACATTGACCCCGGGAACTTCCCAGAGTTCACACACAGTAGTACCATCCAGGAAAGGAGAGTCACACAGTCCGGCAATCGCCACGACATCGCTGGGACAGTCCAATAAAGAAAATAGCATTTTATCCCCAGCCTCCAGTTGAACATGTGTCCCAAAGAGACACCAACGAGTAGAACCATGTCGGCCCGAGCGGTCACGGGAACCGGGTCTTTCGGTGGCTCCCGGTATCTAAGCGGAGCCGGGACTCCCTCCATGGACATAGCTGCGGGTTCGTCGGCAGTCCCTTGGAATTGGGCTGTGGCCGCTATAGATGGCGAGACAGCAATGGCGGCCATTCTTCTATCCAAGTCCCGAGCATGACAAATCAGGATCTCGTGCAAAACCGTTAGGGCAGCCAATACGTCCTTGGATGTGGACTCCTGCGCACGTTGCAAGCATCCCGGCCCCAGCCGTGTGTCAGCCGTCAAACATGGACAAGGATCGTAGAGGAGGGCACCAGCCGCCATCTTAGTCAATTTGGCCCCGTCCCTCTTCACCTCACTCAGGGACCAGGCTCCAGTGCGGGGCGCCACGGGATGCACAACCGGGGCCCAAAACTGTGAGGCGGGCTCTCCGGAGGAGAGTCACCAAAAGGATAAAATCCCTGCCGCACCCCGGGAGTCGCCCGCCTATATTGGGGGGAGTCCTTGGTTATGCCCGGGCGAAGAGTTTGGGGAGGGGGCAGGAGTCATGCGCCCCCTCTGATACTGTTGCACCACACTGCTCCTCAAGGGTCACCGCCAAGTGGACCGGGCCTTCACCGCTATCAGCAGCCCTTCAAGTCAACGGCACCCTCCGGCCGGCTCCTCACCGCCACCGACGGCCGCTGTTGTTGCAGTCACGGCCGGATGCACGTCCAGGTCAACGCCCCGGTCTCATCACCACGTGGGCCGCAGAGCAGTCGGGGACAGTTCTCAGGACCTGCCGCACGCAGGAGCCTCTGGAGCAGGCGGTAAGTGCTCGTTCTCCTTCTCCTATTAAAGCACGCCTTCGTGGCTCAGGATAAACGCCAGGATATACGTGTGGGGCGAAAGGGCTCACGGAGCCGAGCGACTATGCGGCCATTTCGAATGCCTGCTTGGCTCCTCCCCCTATTCTGTATATTTTTAAACACAATAATATCTCTTTTATTTATGTGAGGTTGAAATGTCATCATTGCATTTTTTCTGCTTCCATTTATTTAACATTATTATTCGTCTCACTTCTGCAAAAGTGTTATCCTTGGTAGATTCATGACTCAACTCCTGCTCTGAAATTGCCCCAGGAAATACTGACTTGATTATGAAATTACATTTTCTTCAACTTTCTTACTTTGTTTTTCATTTATGTCAACTGGATGTCGGGACAAATAAACGATGGATTGTATTCTTTTCCAAGCTTGTGAGCAATTAAAAAAGTATAATATATTAATCTTATACATAGTCTTTCACTGCAAAGAGGTATTTTTGCGTTCTGGTTTCTGAAAATAGTCATCAGAGCTTGATGGTCCATGACTATCACAAAAGGTTTCCCAGATAAAAGTTATAATAGTGCTCACACGCCCAAGCTACAGCCAAGCTTTCTTTCCCAGGTTGGGAATATTTATTTTTTATGTCAGTTAGGGTTTTACTAGCATGCAACACTACAAATCTAGGAGTCTCCTTACTAGGATTGTGTTGCACCAAAATGGAACCTTGTCCCACAGGACTAGCATCTAGTATCAGCTCAGTATATAGATCTGGCTCGAAGTATTTTAAGTTTGTTGCTGCAGCTATATCATTTTTGATTTTTTTTTTAATGCATATTCACATTGTTCATCCCAGTCAAACGCTCTTTGTTTCTTTGTCAACTCTCAAAGAGGTAATCTAACAGTGGCATAGTTCTTGATATAACAAGAGCAATAACTACCCATTCACAAAAAAGAGCTTAACTCTGTTAAGTATTTTGGACTGGTTGTCGATTTTAGAGATGATGCTTTCATAAGGTCTAGTCTCATTCGTTTGCATGAAAATATATGACCATAGAACGCTAATTCTGCATTGTCAATTTCACATTTATCTGGATTTTCTGTAAGTTCAGCATTCATAAGTTCTTGACATACTTCCCTTAAAGCTTTATCGTGTTTACTTTCTGTTTTTACAAATACATGAATGCCATCACTATAATTCATTGAGTTTTTTACAGGTCTGATGATATTCTTTATGATTTCTTGAAAACTCTCTGCCACTGAACAAATCCCAAAATTGAGCCTTTTACAGCGGAACAGCTCTAAATGTATAGAAAAAGTTTTGATATATATCTTGAATGCTCATCAATCTCTAGTTGATGATGTCTTTTACAGCGATCTAATTTTGACTAAACTGTTGCTCCATTTAAGATGCTAATCCTGTCATTCAAGTGCGGTCCTGGGTGCCTTTCCCTCTCAATTGCTGCATTCGTCACCCTCATATTTACACAAATTCGAATTTTATTTGTCTTTTTTTTAGGTACCACTACTATTGGGGACACCCAATGCGTTGGGACAGTTACTGGCTCAATGATGTCTTGCCCAAGTAGTAAATTTATCTCTGCTTCCACTTTGTCCTGCATGTGAATTGGAACTCTCCTATGCATTTGTGCCACATGTTTCACCTTTTCATGTATGTGCAGAGCAATGGTTTTATACTTCGGTTTATCCAGACCTTCAATCAAAGCAGGAAATTCTCTTATTATAGGGTGGACGGTTGTTACATTAACTGTCAGAGCCAGGAGTCCCATCAATTAAACAGCAACATTCTATATGTGGTTATGATCACATACAACATTGTATATTCTGTATTCTGTATGATATAACTACATATTCCCATTTCTTAAACAAATGAGGAAGAAATAAACAACTAAATAAATACATTAATTAATTAACAATGTTTTTTTATTTATCTTTTTATTAATAACATAAACCAAAAAATCGGCATATCACATTTTGAAACCCAAAAATTCTGGTACTTATGGCAAATATTTTGGGGCCTCTGCGACGTCGAGGACACACCATAAAAATTGGAATGGGCATCAAGGGGACACAGATTCATCTTCAATGGGGGCAGCAGATGCAACACATATATCCCCCGGTAGGTGTTCCAATTAGCCCACACCAGGGACCATTTTTTGGGGCAACCCCTTGCCACATAAACTGTTTTCTCCCTGAACATACACCAGTTAAGAGTCTTTTCCCAGGTGGGGAGCTTCGGGGATGACACTCCCCCTCCATTGCGGAGCTATTTCTCTCTTGGCAACTATCGCTCCCAAGGTGGCCCAAAGTTTCTCGACCTCAGTGGGTTCCCAAACATTGAGTAGACACCTTTTAACCTCTGGTTGAATATCTTTGTGTGAGACTTCCCTCATGACTGCATGTATCCCCCTCCAGTACGCCTGTACCCGCTCACACTCCCAAAGAATATGCAGAAAGATGCCTGTCTGACCACATTGCCATCTGCAAGCATACCCCTCCCCTCGTCCCATGTGAACCAGCTAGGGCCCGGTGATGTAAGTTCTGTGCAGGATTTTAAATTGCACCAGCCGCAGCCGCGTGGAGATCGCCACCTCACAGGGAGAGGCCACCGCTGCCGCCACTCTTCAGCGTCAAGCTCTAAGCGGTCTTTTCCCCAAGACTCTCGTAACCTGTCGAGGGGATCCGGTGTGTTATTAATCAGTTTTTTGTAAGTTAGTGATATGGCCTTCTGTGGGAGCAACCCATCCAGCAACCTGTCTTCTAGTGGGGAAGACTCAGGGAGGGAGGAGCCCCTCTTTAAGGTTGTTACTCGGGCATGGCGGACCTGCATGTAGCGGAAAAACTCTGTGCTCGCGAGCTCGGACTGTTGTTGTAGCTTGTCAAACTCAATCATGTCGCCCTTCACCCAGAGGTCACCTATCCGAGAGATACCGATGAGGTCCCACTTATCAAATCCCTTAGAGGAATGTAGACTGCCAGGTTGTTTCAAATCCCAAAGGGGAGCTGCCAGCGTTAGCCTCCGGTCCCAACCCAGACTCCTGTTCACCACATGCCAAATCCGAACAGAGTGCTTGGTAGTCCCAGTTATGGGGAGTTTCATGGGATTCGCTTACAGGGCTCTATTGTACTTCCCACTCGGCAGCAGCCACCTATTCATGGCAAAGCCCGGATCACCCGGTGTGCGATATGTACCTTGATTAATGGCGGCAAGGTGGCCTGCCCAAAAGTATTTCTTAATATCGGGGAGACTTATACCACCATCGTACCAGTTGAGAACTAGTTTGTTAAGTGCTATTCGGGGCCTCCTATCCCATAAAAACTTCCTCTGTAAACCTTTGATTTCCCTGGAATATCTCACAGGGACCAGGTCGGGTTAGGTTGTAGGGCATAGAGGAACATAGGGGCAGTGACATCATTTCAAAAAGGGCTGCACAGCCCAGCATCGAGAGAGGGAGTGCCTTCCAGTTAGTAAAATCCCGCCTCAGGTGCTGCAAGGGCGGGAGCAGATTTCTCTCATAGCGGAGCTTGAGGTCCGTGGTGACAAAGATCGCTATGTGGCGAAACCCATCCACTACTTGTACCGGGCAGTCTCTGGGGAGAGCCGGTGCATTGCCACCCAAAGGAGAGATTCATTCCAATTGAGAAAATAGCCAAAAAATCGGGCAAAGATCGTGAAGATGTCCAAGACACATCTGAGAGACATTTTGGGGGAGGCCAAATAGAGAAGTATATCATCTGCGTAAAGCGTGATGCGATCATCCCACTCTGCCGACCACCGCAACCCACGGATGGCCGTGTCATGATGGATCCAGGGTGCGAGCGGTTCCAGAGAGAGGGCGAAAAGCAGGGGCGACAGCGGACACCCCTGCCCGGTCCCCTGACTTAAACCGAAGGAGTCAGAACGTTTGTTGTTGACTATCACCTGCGCCACAGGCTCCGAATAGAGGAGTCTGACACATGATATAAATGCAGGTCCAAACTCCAAGTTGGAGAGGACAGCAAAGAGGTGTGGCCATTCGATAGTATCAAACACCATGGAGGCGTCTAGAGACAAGATTACAGCCTCCTCCCGGATGGTTTCTACCCTTCCCAGCATTCCATGCACTCGTCGCAGATTCAAGGCCGTATTATGTTGGGGCATAAATCCTGACTGGTCTGGGTGCACCAGGTTACTGATTACCTGCGACAGTCGGGTGGACAAAGGTTTGGCAACAATTTTCGGCTCTGCATTAAGCAGGGAGATGGGTCAGAAGGATGCACATTTGTCCCTAGGCTTGCCCTCCTTAGGGATGACTAGACGTTGGTCCGGCGGTAGTAATCCCAATCTCCTACTCTCTTCAAACATAGCTCTCAGATGTGAGGCGAGTTTGTCGGGATGTAGTTTGTAGAGCTCAATCGGCAGCCCATTGGGACCTAGTGCCTTTCCCGGTCGGAGATTCCTGATTGCCTGTGTGATTTCGTCATTTGTGATGTTGCTGTCCAAAAAACTTTATCGTCCTCAGAAAGGACTGGGAGTTGGATATCTCACAGGAGGTCAGCAGAATCAGTTTCAAGGAGGGACGATTGTGTTTGAAGTAAACAAAAAAGGATTTATTTCTGTGTCACTCAATTAAATCTGCATTAATTCTACTGTATCAAAATCAATCTCAAGACTTGTGACCATCTCAAAAATTCAATACGCACTTCACATATTATTACAACACCTGTAGGATCATATTAATCATCATTTTTATTTATGTAAAAAACAGAATTTTTTCGTTATTAAAATCACACAATATATTCAACACATAATTGCTGTATACTCTTTCTTAAAGCGGTCATTTCTGTCATGCTTTTGGTATAGTTTGTGTACATTCAGTACCTTCCTTTGTATAGAGCAGATAAACACTAATGCATAATCAGTTCATACAATACAAATATAATAAAAATATTAACATAAGGTCCTTTTTTCGACGCGTTTCGGTGCCTTTTATTTGAATTCTGTAAACACCTTCTTCAGGACTGAACAATTAAAAACATCATATCTTCAATATTTATTGTGTTTGGCATGCCAATATTCAGGCAATAGACCGTCTAATGGCTTTACGTCCTCGTAATAAGAGTTTCAGAGAGACACCATATTCAATATTTTGTGCGCAGCAATGCTGTATTATCTCTTTAGTTCCTTATGCTAACTGTCTCTTTCATTTAAGAGGAGACGACGAGGACGATAGCCGTGTAGGCACAACCGGAAGGTGCCATAAGTATCCTAAAAAAGAGGTGGCACTACATGGATCGAGGGGAATTGAAAAGTTGAAAAATTCACCCTGGAAAGAAATCCATAAATTGTCTTAAATGAAAGAGACGGTTAGCATAAGGAACTAAGGAGATAATATTTTTATTATATTTGTATTGTATGAACTGATTATGCATTAGTGTTTATCTGCTGTATACAAAGGAAGGTACTGAATGTACACAAATTATACCAAAAGCACAACAGAAATAACAGTTTTAAGAAAGAGTATACAGCAATTATGTGTTGAATATATTGTGTGATTTTAATAGCGAAACAATTCTGTTTTTTAAATAAATAAAAATTATGATTAATATGATCCTACAGGTGTTGTAATAGCATGTGAAGTGCGTATTGAATTTTTGAGATGGTCACAAGTCTTGAGATAGATTTTGATACAGTAGAATTAATGCGGATTTAATTGAGTGACACAGAAAGGAATCCTTGTTTGTTTACTTCTTGTTCTACCCTGTCCTTTCTGGTTTATCTGGGAAACTCTCTCGTTTTTGGAGGATGATTGTGTTTGATACACAACGCCATAATGAGCAGCAAACGCACTGGTGATTAGTATGGGATCCATGATCGTTTCGACCGTGTCAACCGTCAGCTCGGGAACAAGTCTATTCGCCCTTTCCTTTTTGCCTAACCAGGCCAGTAGCTTCCAGGCTTTGTCACCCCATTTGTACACCCTGCCGTCTCTCTCCCCCCTCCAGATTTGGCCCTGTCAGTGGCGATGCCCTTATATTCATCTTTCTTCAATTGCAAGAGGTGTAGTGTTTCTGGAGTTTCCTCTTCACCAAGTTCTTTTTCCAATCAAAGGATCTCCTCCTCAACCGCCTTGAGCTCTTTATGTTTTTCTTTCCTGACCCGCTATAAGAGAGAGGGCTGTTCCTCTGATAGACTATTTAAACGCCTCCCAGAGGATGAGAGGCATTTAAATCGGGTACCCTGGTTTTACTGAAAGTAACAGTCAATGGCTTTCAAATGTTCTTTGCGAACCACCAGGCTCTGCAAGTACCAAGGATTGATGCACTCTATTGTGCCAACCCGCTGGCCCCCAAGGACCAGTTTGGCCCACACTTCATGAAGGAAGACCACATCTTGAGAGTGGCGCTTTCGGTATTGCAAGACTGGGTATGTTTCACCTTGTCCCCGAGCCCATTCACATTCCAACTTATTAAGGTAAAACTTTTATCCCAGTGGGTTCCCATAACAATGTATCTTGTGGGAGTCCACCCCATCAGAGCCATATTAACCATTCATGCCGATTGAACTATAACATACAAACCGTCCCCCCCAACCCTCATCCCGAATTCCCTCTCCCTGCCCCCCTTCACACTGGGCTTAAACAAGCCCATGAAACGAACTGTGCAGAGTGCTTAAATAACAATGTTGAATGAGTCTCTGTGGTCTCTTAAGTGTTCTTGTTGTTCTTCTGAAAGAATCACAATCATTTTCTTCTGTACTTTATTACTCCAATTCAAGAGCAACAAAGTACAAAAGAAAATGGTTGTGATTCTTTCAGAAGAACATGAACTTTCAAAACATCACACAGACTGATTGAACAGTGGTAATCTATTTATTTGTTTATTTCTTGCTCATTTGTTAAAGAAGGGGGATATGTAGTAATTTCATATAGAATATATAATGTGGTACGTGGTCTATAATGTTACTGTTTAGACAGTAGGAGTTGAGTTGGAAATGCAGAGCGGGGGACAGAAAGATAAAGAAACTGTTCCAGTGTATCCATATACATATTTGATACAATAAGACCTAGCTTTGAGTTATTACAGATTAGTATATTTAAAACACTCTTGGATGTACTGGGTTACTGGATTGAATACTTCTTCGAAAGTTGCTCTGCTCTGGTTCCTATCTGACTTGGGAGGCCCCAGGGGTGAGTTAGCCTTGGTGGGTGTTTTAACTCTATTGGTGAAAAGAGACATTGCCCAATACTGGAAGAGGCCAAATGCACCTCCCCCCCACCCGCCCCACTGAGAGACTGAAGAGCAGGCATGGACCATTGTGCTAAGCGTCCATCTATGTAGATTGTGAATGCCCAAAGAAACAATCAAGGATATGGGGTGGTGGTGGTCTTACTATGGGACGGAGGGGGAGAATAATTAAGGAGGGGCAGAGGGTGAAGACTGGATTTTGAGATTTCCTTGGATGACTCGTGAAGGTTTCCCTCGAAGGCTTGCATTGTGTCTACTCTATTTGTACTTTTATGGAAAATTAAATAAAATGTTTCTCTTAAAAAAAATTGAAGAGTAGGTCAAGTGATGCCGATAATGTGGGAAAATGTCCTAAATACCCCTGTTGATTACAAAGGAAACTAAGGGGAAAATGCACATTTCCCCTGACCTTAAACCTGCCAATTGCCCAGTTCACTGTCAATAAAGTAGGGCAGAGTTAGGTAGGACAGACATTCCTCTTGAAATCCTTGAAAGACATATGTCTCAGTGGGACAGCTGCAAATTCCAAAACATGCAGAAATCAATGCAAAGCATTTCCATACATGTATAGCTACCCACATTTCTTCATTTTTGTGAGTTAGGCTCTACTTGATGAAAAAAGTAACATTCAAAATAATTTTTCCATGTATGGAGAAAAGAAGAACAGGTTAGCCTCTTAGCAAAAGTAGTGAAAACACAGATATACCCATTTTCAATAGATCCTTTATTAAACATAGTTTAGTACACTAGTATCTTGTGTGGAGGTTTTTACTCCAATCCAGTTCTTACAAATGTGACTATGTTTAAGCAATGGTAGTTAGCTCAACTGTTTTTGCTCAAAGTACAATTGGCCAAAGTTTTAGTAAACAAGGCTGAACCTACTCACCTACATTTTGCATCTAGTTTCCCCTACTCATTCTCTATCCTGCTTCCCTTACATGTACACTTTAAATCATTGTACAAAGGACGATCATCTATTGTCACTGATAACACATTTCCTGTGTCTTGGTCTCCCCACATTGTACTCATTAAACACGTGAAAAAGCCTCTCTGCTCCTGTCTGTTTTTTCAATACTGTTTATACCTCCCTTTCCATGCACTTTTCACGTGATTCCAACCTAAAAGCCTTCAAGCCCCCTTGGGTTGCCACCGCATTTTATGCCTACAGTGCTGCTTTAACTGTCCTGTATGAAATGAGTTCTTAAATATATGGTGCTACTTGCACTTTCTAAAAAATGAATTCCAGAGTCTCTCTTCCTTTGCCCACGTTCTTGTAATGTTTTTTGCTCATATTTTTACTTGCCCCTTTTACTGAACCCAATTGAGATATTGCTGTTGATAATACATGTACACCCAGATCTCAATTCGGTCTATGGGTTATACTCCTGTTGCTTTACCCCCCTTGAACTGAATTGAGACACCCAGCCGTTACTGTCATGGAATACGCCACTATTTCCAAGCACCAATGCCATCTTGGAAGTGACTTACACTAATACTTGCTAATACCCACTAAGACAGTCAAGAAGCTGAAAGACAAATCTGTAATAATTTAAACCAGTTTTAATGGCTTCTTTTGGAATCAAATGATAAAGCCACAGTGTATAGTAACCTGTTAACATGAGGCATGAACCCTAACACACCACTGTTATTCAGATATTGCACACATGCACATGAACTGTATGTATTGATGTTTCTAGAGTATCAACTGAGTTTAGGATTAACCGATGGCTTTGTCAGAGACCAAAGGGGTTATGTGAGAATCTGTGAAATGTTTCAAAATCCAGATAAGTCATGTGGGGTGAGCAGTTGAACATCAGTTGAGGGGCTGGACCTTGTGGTGCTGGAGTAATTTTTAAAAAGGGGTGATAAGTATAACTTTAAGAGTTGGATTGTCATATCCTGTGTGAATACACTTGTGAGTGAGCATAATATGTATATTGTGCTTTGGTTTTAAATAAATCCAAAAATGCATGCTTTACAGTAAACAATCTGAAGTATTTCAAAGATTAATTCAAGCATTCCATCCATCAACTTGTTGTTGTTACAGTTGATAACCTAAGTGCGGTGTGCATACCCAAAGATGGATCCCGTGCTCACTGTGCCACTGGAACCAAGCTGACTGATGAGACCTAATTAGGGTGAAACTGGTCTTGAGTTGCCTGTGTATCGGTCCATTGAGGACCTGGCCTGGCAATTCAGGATGGACTGTTCCTACAGCAGCAGGGTCAAGACTGATTTGCATATGACTGTGCCCATACTGAGGTGGCATGGTGGGTGAAAAACGATGGATTGGGATGTGTCTCAAACGGTGCACAGACAAAATATCGACTCCAAAATATCGACTGGACATAATATCGAGTTTTAAATATAGACTGGACAAAATATCGACTGGACATAATATCGACTACAAAAATATCGTTTTTCAGGTAAGTGAAGTAATATCGACTGTATAAAATATAGATAGCAAAAATATCGAATTTTTAATAATATATAATATTTTATAGTGTATTTTTATGTAATAATATGTGTGAAAAGTGTGTATTAATGTTATAAAATATTTTATTAAATGAATTTTGTTTTTATAATAATTGCGTAATGTAATTCTGTAGCGGGTTGTGGGTTTATAGGGGAATAGGGTGGGAAGTAATTTAATAATAATTAATTAATTAATATATGTTTGTAAATATTTTTAATTAATAATTAATTAATAATAATTAGTTAATTAATTAATATAATTTTGGACATATTTTGTATTAGTAATTATTTGGTAATTAATTAATTGTAATTAGTTAATTACATTAATTAGAGTGCATTTTAATATATATAATTTTGTGTTATTGTTAAGTAATTAATTGGGAAAAAATAATATTAATTATAAAAATAATTACAGCTAATGTGCTAATATATTTACTTTATTGTTATTGTTAATTAATAATTATTTGGTAATTAAATAATATTGATAAATTTTGGGTAAAGGAGTATTTTTAGGGTTCAGGGTCAGTTTTCAGTTTTTGGGTAAAGGGGCATTTTTAGGGTTTTGGGTCAGTTTTCAGTTTTAGGGTAAAGGGGTATTTTTAGGGTTCAGGGTCAGTTTTTAGTTTTTGGGTAAAGGGGCATTTTTAGGGTTCAGGGTCAGTTTTCAGTTTTTGGGTAAAGGGGTATTTTTAGGGTTCAGGGTCAGTTTTCAGTTTTTGGGTAAAGGGGCATTTTTAGGGTTCAGGGTCAGTTTTCAGTTTCTGGGTAAAGGGGCATTTTTAGGGTTCAGGGTCAGTTTTCAGTTTTAGGGTAAAGGGGTATTTTTAGGGTTCAGGGTCAGTTTTGGGTTTTTGGGTAAAGGTGTATTTTTAGGGTTCAGGGTCAGTTTTTAGTTTTTGGGTAAAGGGGTATTTTTAGGGTTCAGGGTCAGTTTTGGGTTTTTGGGTAAAGGGGTATATTTTAGGGTTCAGGGTCAGTTTTCAGTTTTTAAACGATATTTTTGCTAATCGATAATGTGACCGTCGATACTCTTTGGAGTGGGAATAGTATTTTTTACACTTCTGGTATTGTACGGTAATATAATAGTATCTTATTTAATTATATTATGTTACTATATATATATGTTTTAACAAATAAGATTGTAAAAAAATATTTTTATTATTTTCATTTATTATTTAATTATTATAATTTAATTTAAGTATTTTTAAGTATATTTTAGTAATTAAAATTTAATATTAATTTAATTTAACACTGTTTTTAATAAAGTCGATATTTTTTACATCTATATTATTGTAAACGATATTTTGTACTCGATATTTTTGTACTTACCTGTTTGTAGATACAAACTCGATATTTTGACTGTCGATATTTTGTCCACGATATTTTGGCAAGTCGATATTTTGTCCCTCGATATTATTTCAGTGATCCGTCTCAAACAATTGCCAGTGGCTGAGATTAATTAAAGCATTCCATCCATCACCTTATTGTTGTTGCAGTTGACACCCTAAGCGTGATGGGTATGCCCTGATGTAGGCCCGGTGCTCGCTGATGAGCCTTAATCAGGGAGAAAGTGGTCTTGAGTTGTTTGTGTTCTGGTTCAGGGAAGACCTAACCTGGCAATTTGGCCTGGACCGTTTCTAATTGAGCCAGGTCAGGACCCATTTGCGTATCGCTGAGTCCGAACTGAGGTGGCATGGTGATCAGAAATGATGAACTGGGATGCCAGCCGAGCGATTGCCGGTGGCAGAAATTAATTCAAGCATTCCATCTATCTCCTCTTTGTTGTTACAGTAATTAAAGTCATACAGCTTTCCACGCCCAGTTTCTTAATGGGACGAATGGCACAATGCGGCTCTTCTTTTCAAGCCATTTGCTCAGCTTGCAGACTAAGTAAGTGGCAAAATAGGATCTGATAACCACATTCATCAAGTTATTCTCTCAATTATGCAACGAAACAATACAAAGAACACCCTACCGCTCCACCTCAGGCTATCCCTGTCACCGACCCACTTCAGGAAAGATCTCGAGACCCGGCTCTTCGAATGAACCTCTATGCCCATCAGGACCTGCACCCGCCCTTGCCCTCCCCCTTGATACCCTCACGCGTCAATAGTCGCGCTTTATCAAACACTGATTGATTGATTGTTTGAACCCAGTCTAATACAGATCAAGCATGAGTCACTCAGTGCCCCCTTCAAAATGCCCAAGTCGATACACAAGGGTGTTGATGTGGCATCAAAGCCCTTATGTACAAACCATAGTAAGTGAAAGCTCGTAGGATCCTGATTGTCTTGTTGCCAGAATAATATAACCCTCTTTCAACAAGTTAGTACTTTAAATACAATGTAATCATTAAGAGGATTCTGTTTCAATAAACTAGAACAATTTGCAAAAGGCTTGGAAGGTTAAAACTCGATTCACTGCAATCGTGTCCCAGTTCTTTCACTGCAGGGGAATACAACGTTAGAACATGCTAATTGGAGGTAATAAAGGTTTCAGGAATTCAATAATTGCTGTTAATTAAAGCTCATTTGTCTTCGGAGTACAATAGTGATGGGCCACTCCTGTATTCCACATGCTGGGACGAAAAACACAGAAAGTCATTCAGGCCCTATCCCTTGGCGGGAAGGCTCGGAGACGAAAAGCACGCCAGAAACACAGTCACAGCGTCTGAAGCAATTTTCGGCAGCGCCGATCGACAGGGTTTGTGGAATTCTCTGACACTCCAATGCCATGAATAAAACATGAGGCGGCACACTTTTCATAGGTAGAAAACGTCTGAGGCTGGGGAAAAAGAGAAGAGTATTCCAATGTAGGAGAACTTTTAACCTCAGCAAGTCAATTATTTGTCCAAAGTGGGCAGGTGACATACACCACACCATTGGAATGTTGGTTGCTACATTAAGGGCACAGAATTGACCCAGGGCCTATAATGGGAAGTTTAGTCCTTCTGCTACAACCTTCCAATGCTTGTTTTTCTGTTTCTATCCCTGATTATTTCATAACACTTTTCCGGATTGGGTGCAATGGGTGCAATGTTCTAATAGCATTATAGCACTTCTGCTTCGGGCTATAATGGTTGTTAAAGACCCTATTCAAGTTACAGGGCCTTGCCTATGGCTCAGGTTGTAACTCTTCAGGAGGGCCTTTAACAACTGTTGTGGCCGACAGCAGAAGGCTACAATGTTATATTATATAGTAAACCTGTGTACTTGTTCCCAATGGAACATAGCTAATGATCAAAATGGCACCTTGGGTAATGGTCAGAGGACTTGGGGTTAAGTAAGCATGGTGGAAATGTATGGGAGTGGCGGCATAGCGAGTGGAGACCAGTTTACGATCAGGGACCACTGGATCTTGGCACGAGAACTATATCTTGGCATCCCTTGCGATTATTCGTGTGAGGGTGTGTTGCTATAGACAAGTTTATTTATGTGCAGCACTTTTGAGGCACTTCAAGGAAAAAGCAAGGGGCATCCTATAGTAAGATTGGTGCCACGTGTATGTTGATTCTGCAAATACACTGATACCTTAGGGTTCAGAAACTCTTGCACCAGCGCCACTTCTGTCGCACATTTAGTAAAATGTTAAATAGGAAGAGCGTTTCTACAGCTCACCTGTGCCACAGCGAAGTGCATCCTCTGGCACCCAATTTGGTGGGTGATGAATTCTGCGAAACAGAAGCATGGGCGGGTGCATAGATGACACCTCAGTAATATCAGTAACATAATCCAATGACACTCTAGTGAAAGGGGCAGGCACAGCTGTGCTATAGAGTATTGTAATCTAGCAACTAAAAACATGAGCCAGCCTGATAGAAGTATCATCTATCCAACATTGTGCGTGTAGTTTGTTTTTCCTTTTTTTTAATAGCCATGTATTTTCACACAGCACACACTGTATTATTCCTAGTTTTTGCCATGGCCTTTCTCCAAAATATATTTGCTCACTGTGTATGGTGTGGTGATCTTGTGCTTTATCACTTCTGGAAATAGAAATATCCCAGGACATTATCATTTTGAATCTACTTCACAAGAATTTTTTGTAGACTGCACTTGTAGACCACATTTGTGTCAATGTACCCACACTGACTGCACATTCTACTTAGAGGTGGCTGAGCCAGTGACGGCTCTAGGTGAACTGGAGTAAGATGCTTGTCTCTGGCTCAACTCAAGGTCCTCTTGGAGCCAAAACAAGCCTGCATGTGGCTTCTGACACCCACTGTCTTACCTCAGTCACAAAGCCCCTCCGCGGGACACCCACTGGTATTCCAGGTGCTGAATCCTGCACCACGTTTGTTTTACAGATGGGCTGATAAAGAAGGCCCTGAAGAGTTCTGGAAACGTGCTCGAAGAGGGATGCTCTGCTAATGATCTCTCGGAGTGTTCTCACCGCACTCCGCAGAGTCCGGATGGTCAGCCCGTCTGAGACGCTGCTCACCTGTGGGTGTGATGAAAAATGCAAAGGGCCTGCAGGTTCTGGGCTTTGTGTGAACGTCTGCTGGCACCTGAGCTCAGTGCTTCATTTCTGTCATGTGAACTCGTGGGATCTCCCAGACTATTTTGTTAATGAGTGTAACTGCTTTCACAGATAATGTTGAGCCTTTCCTGGAAGTGGTCTCTTTGAGAAGTCAGGGTAAGAAGGTGATAACAACAGTAACACAGAGTACCCTGCCTTAGCTTAACTTGGAACTATTAGCTAGAAGGTCTTCTAGTTTCAAATAATTGATTTCACATGTAATACATATATGTATCTACTTATTATTTTATTTAAATATTGTATTGCTTTTTATGCACTTCAGCCACGGACGTCATTTTACAATGGTCAGTCATGTAACATCCACATGTTCCTTTTTCTACTGTAGCAAGCATGTACATCCCTAGTAAAACAATAACAAATCAAAACAGTGCATAGCCCTACTTTTAACTTAACTCCAAACCTCGTTGACATGGGCAAATCATTGGTCTGAGTTTGGCCATATTTTTGGGGCTAATTGGAAAGAGTGTCATCATTTGGGCCCACCCGGGCCTTTTAGGTATTTCATGCTGAGGTATTGCTAACCCGCAGCCCACCCAAGCACCATTCATGGTAGGCGTTCATCTGGGGGGAATCGCTGTGTCAGGAGCAGCGCACGCTAAAGTTCTAGCTCACCCATGAGTTTAGTGTCAGTCCTACTAGTTTCATTGTGGCTCCCTCTGCTGTGCCACATCTTTCAACCAACCTTCAACCGTTGGACCCCTATTACCCTGCCACTGGATCGCCAGCCGTACTTCTGACCAATAGTAGGGCAAAATCAACAAACTTTTTTGTGAGTTCTCTTAACAGGCGGGTCCTTAGTACCTAGCAGGAAGACTTGAGGGCTGTCCCGCAGCTCCAGGCATAACCTACCTCTGTATATACTCACTCCCAGTAGCTCTGGATTTGTGCACATGTCCTCATTTAGAGCACTGAATTGATGTTGTATTGTCTAGTCTATGGAGCGTGGCTGCAGTTAGAATTATACGGTGTACAAAATTGAATTGTATCAAATGGAATCTACTGTTACTTGATGACGTTTTACTGAGTGTAAGTGTTTCCTGCTATTGTTTGTCCTGACACTGCACATTGTAGTCCACCCCCCCCCACTTTTGATTTGCATGCAGCAGGGGCCTACTTGTGTCTGTTCGAATTGCCTGGTATAGACGTGTTATCACTCCCTCACCCTCGTCTGTTTCTAGGACTAATGTCTGTATTTCTGAGCTATGCAGTTCGGTGTTGTGAGTGCCCTATGTTTTTTGCCCCCCCCCCCCTCCTCTCCCACCACCACAAGGTGGAACTACCAGTAGTGGAAGAATTGACCTTCTCCATCGTGGAAGAGGTCTTTTGCCTGGGTCCATGTGTGCAAATGTCCATCTACATATAAGCTGCCTGCTTCCTGGCATCCCCTAGACTTCCAACATCTCATGTTGATCTCTTTATCCATATGCTGAAACCCAGGAAGATCCGATAATGGTGTTGTCTGAGAGTAAGATAAGCTGTGACCCCACCGAGCACCAAACATATCGCAAGCATGCAGGGAGAGACGCAGGATTAGTTTGTGGGGCACCCGCATGACCGTTCTGCTATATATTCTATGCGTATATTGCTCCTTGTGACAGGGTCCCCCCTGCTTGTAGGTATCCTGTAGTGTTTCCAATTTTACACTGCTCCTCTTCTTTCCCCAAACTAAACTGATCAGTGGTGACTTAAGTTTAATGAGCATACATCGCTGAATCTGGAACATGCTGCACTAAAATAAATACAGTACAAACAACAGGAGGGGGAGGTAGAGCAAAATAGAGAAGGATTCTTGCTCCATAGAATACTTTAATAAACATAGAGAATCCAACCGATTCTCAGGCTGGTGGCAGCGCCTGGGGTCGGTTTGGAGGGTCCCGGTCACTGTGCTGGAGAGCTGCTACGTGGTGGGTGTGTGTGATTTTACTCCACTGTATTTTCTTAAAAAACGGCGAATTTGCCGAAATTGTTATTTTAAAGTGCACTAACCTGCTTTTTGTTGTGCAGGGTCCCACTAACACCCCCGCTCCTCCATTGCCCTCCCTCGTGAATTCCAGCCGGTCTCTCGGGGCCGAGAGGAGAGGGCGAGCCGCCATCTTGGGGACGGGTGTCCCATGAGCCTGGCCGGAGTTAGCGGTCCAGTGCTCGCGTGGGAAAGCCTTAAATTGGACCAACTGACCAGGGGCTCCGAGCCGATTCTCAGGCTGGTGACAGCGCCTGGGGTCGGTTTGGAGGGTCCCGGTCACTGTGCTGGAGAGCTGCTACGTGGTGGGTGTGTGTGATTTTACTCCACTGTATTTTCTTAAAAAACGGCGAATTTGCCGAAATTGTTATTTTAAAGTGCACTAACCTGCTTTTTGTTGTGCAGGGTCCCACTAACACCCCCGCTCCTCCATTGCCCTCCCTCGTGAATTCCAGCCGGTCTCTCGGGGCCGAGAGGAGAGGGCGAGCCGCCATCTTGGGGAGGGGTGTCCCACGAGCCTGGCCGGAGTTAGCGGTCCAGTGCTTGCGTGGGAAAGCCTTCAATTGGACCAACTGACCAGGGGCTCCGAGCCGATTCTCAGGCTGGTGGCAGCGCCTGGGGTCGGTTTGGAGGGTCCCGGTCACTGTGCTGGAGAGCTGCTACGTGGTGGGAGTGTGTGATTTTACTCCACTGTATTTTCTTAAAAAACGGCGAATTTGCCGAAATTGTTATTTTAAAGTGCACTAACCTGCTTTTTGTTGTGCAGGGTCCCACTAACACCCCCGCTCCTCCATTGCCCTCCCTCGTGAATTCCAGCCGGTCTCTTGGGGCCGAGAGGAGAGGGCGAGCTGCCATCTTGGGGAGGGGTGTCCCACGAGCCTGGCCGGAGTTAGCGGTCCAGTGCTCGCGTGGGAAAGCCTACAATTGGCAATGTGTTTTCGGAAGCGCAGCGGACGAGCGCAGCGGGCGCACCTAAGGCAAGCCCGTCTGCGCCCGTCCGCGGCCAGACAGGGCTAGGGGCACGTCCTTATGCCCGCCGATTCATCTATTCTGCCAATGACCTCGTGGCATTACAGGGCCAGTGGCCCCTGGAGGATGCCACTATTGCTGATATTGCATCTTTTGGTCTAAGCCCCTCTACTCACGAGCCAGTCCCTGCCCACCTGGCCCCTTCTATTAGCTGCTCGACTCAGCCGCCTCCCGGCCTTAATGCCTCGCCACTCTGCCCTTTATCCATTTTCCTACTTAATACGAGGTCGGCGGTTAGGCATTGACAGGACCTGTTTGTCCTGCTTGAGGTACAGAAGCCAGATATATTATTTCTGACCGAGACTTGGTTTAGCGAATCGTCTCTGCCCTCTCTATTGGCTACCCTTCCCCCATCCTATGTTGCCCTACGCTCAGATCGTCCGGCTGGCAAGGCGGGGGTGAAGTGGCTATCATTGCCTGGTCTGCCCTTAACATGCAACTACTCCCATCTCCCCCGATTACGCCCACAGACCATCTTGTAGTTTCTTTCCCTACTTTATTTCCCCCTCTTACCTGTTTATTGGTATATCGTCCGCCCCAGCTGTCACCTTCATTTTTGCCCTCCATACAGGATCTTTTGGCCACCTTAGTGGTCAATCATGCCTCGGTCCTTGTACTTGGGGACTTTAATTACTGGCCTACTGACGCCCAAGAATGTACCTCTTCTAAACAGTTCTCTGAACTTCTTTTGGCCTTGAACTTGGTTTCTCATGTCCAGGTTCCTACACATAAACATGGTCATGTGTTGGACCAGGTCTGGTCCCTCAATTGCTCTATTTCATCCATCTCTGTTTCCCCTTGTCCGTGGTCGGATCACTTTTTAGTTGCCTTTTCCCTCTATTACAGGTCAGTGGTGAAAGTTCCATTAGCCAAAAACACCTGGGCACGTAACTGGGGTCGTGTTGACCTCCAGTCCTTGTCATCCTCCCTACTGGACTCCTCGCCTAAGTTGACAGGCCTCTCCTCCTCATCCCAAGCCGCCACCCTTAACACCTGGCTCGCCAGGGGATGCGACTTGGTAGCTCCCTTACGTCGGATATCAACCAGACGTCCCAATGAATCCAATCGTTGGTTTAACGAGGAGTTAAAGGAGAAGAAGCTTGCTCTTAGGCGAGCGGAGAGGCTGTGGAGAAGGGACTACTCTCCTACACTGAAAGTTAGATACACCATCCTCCTGGGAGAGTATAAGAGAGCTATACTCGATGTAAAGACTGCTTATTTTTCCGCCAAAATTTTGGTGGCAGAAAATAAACCCAGACAGATTTTCTCCATAGTCCATGAGCTTGCCTACTCGGACAGGGCATCCCTCAAACCCCTGCCTACTCAACATTTATGTGATTCCCTTAATTCTTATTTTTTGGATAAAATAACCAACATTAAACTAAATATTCCTCCTCCTTCCCCGGCCTTTGTTGATCCTTCCCCCCCTATGGCCCGGTCTTCCCTCACTTCTATTCCACCACTCACTGAGGATGCGTTTCTGGCCATTCTCCCAAAAGTTAAATCGGGTTCTCCGACGGATATTTGTCCAGCCCGCATCCTCAAACACATTTATACTGCCTGTCCTTTGCCCCCCCTTACTTTTTTCTTAATAATTCCTTGACACAAGGGGTGGTGACTCCTTCCCTAAAATCCGCCACTATAGTGCCTATCCTCAAGAAAACGGGGGCTGATCCTTCCGCTCCAGCCAATTATCGTCCAATTTCGCTGCTGCCCTACTTGGGCAAGGTGCTGGAGCGGCATGTAA
Organism: Lissotriton vulgaris; assembly: GCF_964263255.1. NCBI lineage: Eukaryota > Metazoa > Chordata > Amphibia > Caudata > Salamandridae > Lissotriton > Lissotriton vulgaris. Next base: position 513,420,837 of record NC_141689.1, read on the forward strand.
CAACGGTTTTCAGCTCCTTCATTAAGGAGAATGGCGGCTTAGCGCCCCGACAAGCAGGATTTCGACCAAGACACTCCACGCAGTCCGTTGTGGTGTCGGTCCTTAACAACCTTAGGGAGGGAGCAGACCAAAACCATCATCAGGCCCTGGTGCTCCTCGATCTCTCCGCCGCCTTCGACACGGTGGACCATTCCATCTTGTTGTCCCGTGTCGGAGCGGCAGGAATCGGGGGCTCGGCCTTGGTCTGGCTCTCCTCCTTTTTAAGGGACCGCACCCAGGCGGTCCGGCTGGGAGACTTTTCGGCTACCTCATTACCCGTCACTTGTGGTGTTCCTCAGGGCTCTTCTCTTTCTCCTCTCTTGTTTAATCTCTACATCTGTCCTTTGATTTTTGCTCTTCAGCAGCTGGAGGTCACCGTTTTTAACTATGCGGATGACCTCCAGCTTATCTTTAATCTTTCTTCCTCTTCTCATTCTATTTCTAATTTTCAGTCAGTTATGGTTTTCATCAGGGACTGGATGAACCACAACCACCTAAAGTTGAACCCGGACAAGACCGAGTTGGTCCTCACGGGTGGTTGCTCCAGTCCCTGGAATTCTCTATTTTGGCCTTCTTCTTTTGGGCCCCCTCCTTCTCCTTCTACCTCAGTCAAGACATTAGGTGTCAAACTCAATAATCAACTCACTCTTCATTCACAAGTTAGTCATGTTGCTTCTTCTTGCTTTCTCACTCTCCGCACTATTCGCACTGTTTCTCGCTTTTTTTCTTCTCTGGCACTCAAGCTGATTATGTCCGCTCTTGTCTCCCGGCTGGACTACACAAATGCCCTGTACAATGGCATTCCAGCGTATAGCCTACGGAAACTCCAGTTGGTTCAAAACCAGGCAGCCCGACTTATTCATGGCCTTTCTCGTTCGCATCACTGCACTCCTCTTCTGAAGGCACTTCATTGGTTGCCTGTTAAAGAGAGGGCCTTATTTAAGTTGGGTTGCATGGTTTTTCACTCACGGCGGGGCTCGGCTCCCGCCTTCATCTCTTCTATGATCAGGGAGTATATCCCCACTTGAGAGCTTCGCTCTTCTTCCCAATCCTTGTTGGTGGTCCCCCGCTTTAAGCGCAAGAAGTGGGGTGGGTCGAACTTTTCTACGCTGGCACCCACCTTTTGGAACTCTTTACCGGACCACCTAAGACTGGCAACACATTACCTTCCTTTTCGGAAAGACCTCAAAACTTTTCTTTTTAAACAGGCCTTTCCTTTGTGATATGCTCTCACTTCTTTTTAGGCCCACCAGTTCTTGGTATGGTGGTCACTCTCCCCCATAGGTACCCTGCCCTCCATAGCGCCAAGAAACCGCTGGTGAATGCTGCGCTTTATAAATATTTTAAATTCAAATTCAAATTCAAATTCAACTCAGAGGTAGGGTGAAGTGTTCAACAATTGGTGTTGGAGCACTTAGTGTTTTGTAAAATACCCCTCACACACCAAAAGGCCCCTTGGTGTCATGCTTCATCATCGGGGTCTTCGCACCCCTCTAACGGGATGCGGCGTGCTACGACCTACGACTACGTGGGAGCACTTATAGTTAATGACTATATGTGGTGCATGTGTATTGGGTGTTTTTACAAGTGAGTGGTGGGACGTGGTGAAGGTTAAAAAGTACCTGGCACATGAGTATACACGAAAACAATTTTATTCCTAACTCCGGCTGGTACTATTAAAAAAAGTGCAGTGTGAGGTTAAATCTGTCGTGAATATGGACAGGACCTCTGATGTTACTACTACCCTGTGACGAGACACAGGGAACCTTCACTTCACCACACCCAGCAGGCTACGCTAGACTATCCAAAGCATGCAACTGTACTTAGAGTTGTGCTGAAATTTCTAGAGAAGTCTAATCCTGTTGCTAGGCCTCATTTGTTTTTATTAATTATTTGTGTTGCAATTATTGACTTTGAAATCATCCTTAATAATATCAAAGGTTCAAAATCCAAGAGATTAATGTGGGTATAGTTACTTTATCACTTTTACACAAAACCATTAAAAAACAAATGAATATGCGGGCAATAATACAAAGAGTGTTGTGGACAGTACATTTTGAGCAACAAAAGAAGGCATATGCGAATTAAAAATGAGCTGACTTTATTTATCATAGTGTGCTATTCACTTATGCCAGATAAAACAAATCATTCCATGTGATGTTCTATTTATTGGTTATGTTCTGGGACTGGCAAAGTCCAAAGTGTTAACATGTTACCAAAAAAAGAATAAGGCACTGCCATGATGAGGTCTAGAGGGTTTGTCCGGTTATCAGAATAATTAGAAAATATAAACTTCTTTCCAGGAACATATCTAGCAAGGTATTAAAGGAGCATGTGTTGTTTTTAAGCTAGGTCACTCTCTGGTAATGTAATAGGCCATTGAAATATCTATTGAATTTCTTTCCAAAGGATAGTACAAATTGTTTTTAAATAAACTGCTCCTTATGAAGTGCAACCAATCGGTGATATTCCATTTTAAGAGCACCATAACGATTTACAATGCACCCAATTCTCTAGCGACAAACACATATTGTGCCATTCAGCCTGTTCAAATGGAGAGAACATTGGAATCAGTATATTGTAAAAGGAAGAATGTAATATGTATTTTCCTGCAGGGTTGTTTCTGTAATGTGATGTAGTTAGGCGTAAGAGTGCCAGTGAAAAGGCAAATTTGTGAGCAAAGGTTCACACCAAGGTTCTAGACGAGAGGGGATGTGGTGCTTCTGTGAACGTTCCTAAAGGCCTGGTCCCCTCAGGGTAGTTCCACTGAAGAGTTTGAAACAGAAGTAAATTCATGGTAAAGTTTGGACACTCCAAATAATGATCTGATGAGGTTGCTTAATATAAGTTAATTGAATAGCCAAGAAGCCAGCTACGATGTAAAGGCGGTGTGTCATGAAGTTGTTTAAGTTTGCAGTACATTTTCCTACGAATTTCACGAAATGTTCATACTGTAGGCACTATACACTACAAACTGATATATGTTTAAATCAGTATGTACAGTAAATGAAAACAGTACCAAATTGCTGTGATATTTTTACAACAGTACGTGTTGACTGTAAAATACAACCGAATAAAGTTGAAAAAGTAAACCTACGTTTTTTGCTTTTTTGGAGGGGGCTGATTCGTCGTGTCTCTCAGCAGAGTCAAAGAGAGGAGCTCGGAAATCCATGCCATGTTAAAATAGGCTGCTTCTGAAGAGGCTGAGAGAGGGTTATGGGAGAACTGAGCTGTTTTAATCTGTCTCTTCAGTGAAGAGACGCTGAGGCTCCTGCAGCTCTCTCGGAGCCCACAGCACGATGAAGGGACGTTGGGAAATGGCAGAATGCTCCCTTTCTGGGCCTATAATAAAATCTATATCCTGAAAACAGAGGGGCAGATTTATGTTAACTGGCGCATCCCCAGGGATGCGCCAGTTAACGTGCGCCACAGTGCGCCACAGTGCGCCACAGCTCCGCCACCCATGGTGCGCCGCATTTATAATGCGGCGCACCATGGTGCAAAAACGGCACAGATGCGTGAACGCCCCCCCCCCCTGCGCAGGAACGCCTCCTTATGGCGCAGTGCTTTACAACGTGACGCATCTCCTAGATGCGTCACGTTGTAAATAGGGCGCATTGTTTGCGCCACAGTTGCGTCAAATAAAGTGACGCAATTGCGGCGCAAAGAGGCGCAACGGCCTAATAAATCTGCCCCTGAGAATTCTGATTGTCTGGCCAGCTCCCAGCATTCCACTCAGGATATGAATGATTATTTTTTGCGAAATGCGGAAATGAAAAAGATGAGAAAACTGTTTTTGCTCAGTGTTGCTGGAACAATTTTCAGAGTAGGGTGCTGCCATCAGTGTTATGTCATTGAGGTCAGAGGGATTGTGAAAAATCCAAGCATCACACAAAGAACAAGTACAGCAAAGATGCCACTCCCATTCAGCAGGAGAACGGTGAGAAGCGCACTGTAGCAAACACATTACTAAGCATGGCGTGGTAGCGCACAGTCATTGACAGACAGCACATTTTCCACTAAAATGACCTCTACATTTCCACAGCCATGTAGTTTTACTGATCACACAATGCAGCGCACAAATGATGATATGTGCAAAGCGGTTTTCAGTGAATAATTATCATTTACGGATCACCAAATAAAGTGCCTTGATTTTTTCATCTTATTAAAACTGGTTCCATTATACTTCAGAATTACAAATGAAAGTGCTTTGTATGTGCTTTCCTAAACTGTTAATATATATTTGAACATATGTATAGTTCACGTATTGTTGTGTTAGAAAATAAAATAATATCCTATTGCCTTTCTCCTCACTTTGCAGCCAAAGAAGAAATAAACACCAATGTTAATGTTAACCCTTAACCCTGGCGGAAATTCCGCAGCGGTGCGGCACCTTTGATGAGTGGGCGGGGTCGCGTCGGCCAACGGACATGCGCAGCATTACGGAGCACTACAGAGGTAGTGCGCGCGACGGCCGTTGGCCGACAGAAGCACACAACAGGTTAAGAGAATAAGCAACAATTTGTCAGAAGACAGAGTCTGACATTTGACCTCTGTGGCAAGATAATATTTAAAGACTTCTTTATTGCTCCTTTACCTTCTGAACTCCAGCATGATTATTTTGGGGGTGCTATAGGACCCCTACTTCCAACGTCTATGTTTTTTATGCATTTTCTTTCAAATCCATGAAAAAAGTCATAATTGGTTCACAGTGCGTACAATGTTGTTGCCAGTTCATGTTGAGGGAGAAGGTGAAAAGCCTCCAAAATTGTCCAAAACCACAGAATTCCACTAAGTGGAACAACTTAATGAATAAGTGGTGAAACCTTTCCTCAAGTCAAAATTCCCCTTTGGTGGACATTGTTAAAATGTACACCCTCCAGGGAGGGAGGGTCAGTAATAGGACCTGGACAGGATTTTGATTAATGCAAGTGAACTTTTGCAAAGCGACACTCAACACAAGTGGCGATCTCTACCTAGAAACCTAGGAAGAACACATTGTATAGTGCATATAAACTAGCCATTATACTGTACTGCCACAAAATCAGACATAGGTCACCTGGTGCAATGAAAGTGAAACCAGACGCTCCTTGGGAGTTGACCCAATTTTTTCAAATTGTGCCCTGGCTAGCCAATGTGTCAAAAATGATCCGCATTGCCCCAGGGACAGCATCTTGTTATGGATGCCTTTCATGTGCCATGGACGCCCTTATGCAAAAAACACATGCATTATGCAACTGCCAGAAGTTTGTCACTGATGTCTTATTTGCCTTTATAGTATGCCAGTATCAGGATTTTACCATGGGTCTCCATTATGCCAAGAACTACCCCCAGTATGACAGTGCCAGCATTTTGTGACAGGTGCCTCTCATGCTAAACATTGACTGTGGCCTACTAGTGCCAGTATTTTGCCATTGTTGCCACTCAAATTCACTGTTTAGTCATATGTTTCCACATAATCACAATTACTTGCAATTCCTGTTACTTTCACTTATTCTTACTCACAATTGCATTCACTCACTATTACTCATTCTCACTCATTCTGAATCACTCTTTAACCCTCATTCTTATTCATTTGTATTCATCCACTTACATTGTGTGCAGTCACTCTTATTCTCCCTCACTCTGACTCACTCATACTCCCTCACTGAGAGTCAATCTCTCTCATTCTCACTCACTTCCCGGTATTGAATCCCACCCACTCCCTTTCACTCACATACACATGCTCACACGTACAGACATACACACTCACAGATACACTCTCTCAAACAAACTCTCACCTGCAAACACGCACACCACATACACTTAAAAATATTACTTGGTTTACCTTAGCTTGCAGCAGAAGTCTTGTTCCTGCTCCTGGTGCTCCAGTTTGTATTACACTAATAGTAAATAATATGTTATTATTCGCTATTAGCATAGCTAAAAAATGAGCAGTAAACAAGAAGAGCTGAACATCAACTACCAAAAAAGCATGCTGACCCTTGTTCTTGGTAATAAGGTGTCCACCTCTGAGGCCAGGATTCACAAAAGCACTTCCCTGGTTCGCAAGGGGGCAAGACAGGGGCCGCAACTGTGACCCCTGGTCACCCCTAAATGACATCCATTTATACTGTCCCTTTGGAATTACAAGATCGATGGGAACAAATCAGATTCTTTGCAATTACCTTGAAAATACAACTTCTAAAAGTAGTGGAAATCCTTGGGTAGGAAGTCGCATTACCAGGGCAATCAAGGGTGGTATTCCCAATTCCTCCAGTAATTCCTCATTTCTGAGGACCCCATCGGGGTACATGCCATAACCACTGGTTTTGGTAACTCTGGGAGGGGAAAGACTGGGATAACACTTGGGCACTCCTATCGAGGCCCAAGGTCTTCTCAAAATCAGCTATAAGTTGAGGCCATGTATTGCCCAGCGGAGAGAAGTAGTAAGATGCTATGCAAGATACAAGATTTACAGCACAAAATGAGAAACATAATACTTATATGTCTGAGGAACAGGTGCACAACATAGCTTGGTAGCTCCATTCAAGGAGAACACATTGATGAAGAGTTTTTCCCAAGGGAAGGCTTAATTATGTAGCGCATGCGGGTGGGGTCCATCCTAAGAAAACAGTTGTTCACAGAGTCAATGGGCAACTTGTGAAACAGAGGTGCAGAAAACCTGGTTAGGGCATCTTCAACCTACTGGACACATTCATAAAATAATCCAATCACATTAAAAGATGAAAGACACATATGGTGATGTTTCTCTTTCACACGAGGAATATGAGTCACTAAAATGATCAAAGAAATGTCTGCACTCTTGTAGGTCTGTAAATTAAGGAGCATTTCTAAAACGTTAATCAAAACTCTTTGAAGTTCATTGGGATATCCTGTGCCAGATGACTACCGGATGTACTTGGCTTAGGGTATTTTTGGCAGGAGGCCTGAAGCTGTGAAGCTGCGGGGAATGAGATTTTAATATCAATTTATGATCAATTTAATAACTTATCTCATTCGACAATTTTGGATCGCTTATTATCTGTCATTGAGTAAAAGACAAACCCCGCATAGGTTAGATAAACCCCATAAACTGACGCCACTCTGAAGAACCACTGACAACTGATAAAGTTTTAAAAGTTTTATATAAAGTCAAGATTAAATGCGTATACAATCCTCTCAGGATAAATCTCACAAAAGTATACAAAAGAATACAAATTCAATTCCAGAATCAGCAAAAAGCTTCGATATGAAGTGGTTCCTTCGCGTCATCTACAGAAAGAGAAAAGTATCAAGTTAAATCTGTCCCTACTCTATACTAAGTGACATTCCTACTTCGCAAGTTCCTAACCTAAAAAGGTGTCAGCAGTTTGACTCCCAAAGAAGTTCAAACTCTCTTAGCCTCTAAAGGTAACTTAAATTTAAGAAGCAGTACCCTCGCTGCCTACCCATCCGCTCTCTAAGGGTCCTCGGCCTACTGCTCTCTTGCGCACTGATCTCTCTCAGCGCATCTGCTCAAGTCATCTACCCTTCGCCCTTCGCTCTGTTCTCCCTCTGAGCAATTCGCTTCGCTGTTCCCTTCGCTAATTGCTATCTTCTCCCCGGGGTGCTGTCCCTAAAATACACAATCACAGTATGGGTGGAACGCCCCTTCGACGCCCACCACGGACTTTCCCCGTGAGGTCATCTTCTAGCTTTTTCCTTGCTTCGTCTCTTTCGCGTCGTCTGTTAAGTTGACCTTTCTTCTTTAGACGCCATCTTCATCTTCTCATTGATGACTTCATTGACACTTTCAGATCATAAGTTTATAACCTTAGCAGACCTTTAATCTTTATGGCTATGTATATAACCTTTCTTGGTCCTGTGAATGGTCATTTCAAAACAAGACTCAAATTCCAAGCGTCTCCTCTCACGTTTAGGCCATAAACTTCGTCCGACATTGTCACCTTAAATCTAACAAGAACTAGACTCCTTGGCTCTCACGTTCACAGCAAGGCTATTCACGACTCCTGTGAGCCCACTAAATTATATACAGCGGACTACCCTCCTGCGAACCCTTGGTCAGTCAGGTTAAAATCACAAATGACCTAAACCCTTCTAACATTCTTACAAGAAGCTTTCTACACAGTATAACCTTTAACGCACATTTATATACAATCGCATTTAACAAAATCTTGATTATACTTGAATACATTTTACATAGAATATAAACTACGTAGAGTATAACTTTTATATTCTCATTTGTTACATCACCGTGTATGCTCTCTGCACATTTCTCCATGTTACATTTCACGCCGTTTCTCCATTTAAAGTTACACACGTACATGAATTCTACTTTGCACGTTCTATATTTCGTAAGCATTTCTACACATTTCTACATTAGCCCACTACGTATACGGGTCTTCTAAATCTAATACATGTTTTAAACGTGAATACAGTTACATTTCCTATATTACTTTGATTATATCGGTTAGCTTTATGCTATAAATGTCAACTTCATGTTACGATATGCATTTCATTCCTACGTTATACAATGTGCTTCTAAATATGGCTAAGATATACGTTTTATTCAAATTGCGCTCTCTCAGTTCCCCCCTTTGATGACTTCTAGGAGTCATCACTAAATGCAATTTGAATAGCACCCTTACACAGAACTAGTTACAATATTCCCTCTTTTCATCGTTTCGAGAGCTCTTAAGCTTTTGTACTGTTGATCTTGTAACGCAGCTAATCTCCTTTCTTGTTCTCTCATTGATCGTTGTAACTGGTTCGACCTATACCATTTATACAGTTTCACTAATCCTAATAATGTGATCATGCAAATTAATACCATTAATACAGGTTTTAATATGTACCATACTATGCTTTTACCAAGGTTGGCAAACCAACTCCCAACCTTTCCTACTTTTTCCCAAACATTTATTTTTGATAAATCTTCGATTTCTTGATGAATCTGTGTAATGTTGCTTATGACTTTCTCAAGTGGTTTTGAATTATCAGGAATATAGGTACAACATTCCTGAACCTTCAAAGCCTTGCAAACTCTGCTTTCTTTTGCTAGCAGTACATCTAAAGCAAGTCGGTTCTGAAGAACCATTGCTCTAATCGACTGCATCTCGCCTTCTACTAACATTAATGACCTTGCAGTGTTTGCAGACAATCTATCTACAACTGTAGCCAGTCTCCTGATCTTAACATCGTTAAGTACTAAACCTAACATAGGAAACATCGCTCCAAATACATCTCCTACTACTTCTGCATCTCCTACTTCCCTTTTCGCTCTCGTCGAAGCCTTTCCTTCTATGATCGCTAAATCCTTTGCATGATATATTTTGGGGAAGACAATTGCCAAGTAACACGAACCATACCAATTGTCAGGTAGTTTTACATAGGCATTTCTTCCACATACAAAATACACATTCGGAATAGCTTGCATCCCTTTCATAAAATCTTTCGTATAGTACTCTAATCTAAAAGCATGTTCGCAATTTACTTCACCTACAAATACACTCTCATAATATGTCTTGCTTCGAGTTAAACATAACTTCCCTTTCTGCGTTCTATCCAATGCTATTGGACCATTGCTACCTTTCTTTTTATGTGCCTTCTCTTCTTCGGTCCAATCTGTTTTCCACTGTCCTGATATTTTTAGAATCTTCTGCCTTCTGTATCTGTCGTCTACTTGTCCTATGAACTTCTTCTCAACCTCTGACACTTTGCAAGTTAGATTATTTCTGCGTGCATATGAAGTATCTAGTGTATCCCAAGGAAGAAAGAATTTGGCTAGTCTATCCTCCTTTTTGTAATAGTCCCACTTATTCATTTGCTTATAATTCGGAACTTCAGGCAGTACCGAATCATAATTTGAAAAGTAGTACTCAAATCCTTCTCTACCATAAAATATACTAAGCAGTAAACTACATGTTATCCCATAAGTCAGTGGGAGATGATGATATCTAATGCCTTCGTCTACAGAAGCCGGCAATTGCATACAAACATAGCAATCCTTGGCCTCCATGGCATCGATATACTCGTACAATAGTTTAGCATATGCGTTTGACCTAAAGTTTCCCTGTGACTCGTCAACGTGTAATCTACGAGCTTCATCTGCCAATAACGCCTTTTCACGAATTACATTGCTCTCCTCCTCCTTCCCAACAAGAGCAGGTTTCAAAGTCGTTACAGGCTTTACATCTGCTGTTTCTTTATCGTTTTCATGTCCTATTATGTATGATATTGTCACTACTGTAATTATGAGAAAAATTACTACTGCTATCAGTGTACCTACTATACATTTAGCTTTTCGGTTTGGGTTGCCGTTCTCCATGTTATCAAACAGCGTAGCTCCTTCTTTTGCGAAAAAGTTTTTCTTTTCCAGTCTTTGTTTGCTTTATTTGCTTTCTCAGTCTGTAAAGTGCACTTTATCAACAAAAAGTCTCTTTTTCGCAACCAATGTCTTTTTCTCTTTAGCAACAGACAACCCTAACCCTTCTCCGTCCTCTAAATGTAATCCCTATTTTTATTCTTCTTTCCACTCGGCGCTAGGTTAACTTCTTCTTTATAGCTTATATACAAAAGTCTTTATGCATCAACAATTATTCTCGTACCTGCAGCTTTCAAAACAATTTCCAATAATTCAAAGCGAATTACTTTTTCTTCTTCCTCTGGAATTTGATGACCAAAAGTCGGAAACTGTAATCTATTTAACACTAGATCTTTGATCCGACTCAGGTATGGTGGTATGGGAAGTGTGAAAGTCAGTAACCCCTCAGTCTCGAGTCCAGGCGTCAACATCCATATCTCCACTGCCACAAATGGATCATGATCGATTACTTTCACTTTCTTCACTCTCCCAGATTTCTGTCCCCAAGACATCTGCTAGATAAGTCCACTCTGGGGTGGCGTACCTTCTGCAGGGCACACGTACCCTTCTCGATCTTCTTGGACTCTCAGTTCCCGAGTCTGTAGTTTCCTCTTCCTGATCCGATCCTTCAGCGATCGGGACAAGAGCTCCTTCTTGTTCTGCTTTTAAGCTTGGCCTTCCCCTTCTCTCCGGCCAACTAGCTTCGTCACTCCTTGTCCTCCTGCTCCTTGTTCTTGGACTTGTCTCTTGGTCACTCTCTGCTTGTTCAGTATCTGATTCGATCTCCCAATTACTCTCTTCTCCTGAGGCGACTTCGGTCCCACTGGTGTCCTGACCTTCGTCGACCTGTTCCGACTCAATCTCAGCGTCTTCGATCACCTCCACAGCTTGGCTTTCCCCCTCTATGGCCTCTCCGCTTTCCGCTGGATTCTCATCCGAGAGAGGAGCTGTTTCTTCTAGAGGTGTTGGCACTCTTCGGGTGTGTGAGGCATGTATCCAGTTTGGCATGTATCCAGTATTCGTCACAAGTATGACTTGAAACGGTCCTCTCCAGCGCACGTCTAAGCAGTTCTTCCTGACATGTTTTTTCACCAAAACCCAGTCTCCTGGACACAGGTCATGGCACAAGTCTTGTGCTGATGGAACCTCTGCAGCCTGGACCTGGAGGGACACAGAATTAATGGCATCAGATAGTCCCTTGCAGTAGTCCAAGATCAAATCGTCTGTGATGTTCAATAGCGCTGCAGTCGGAACCGATGGCAATCTCATAGCTCTCCCCATTAGCACTTCATGAGGAGAGAGACCTGTTTTTCTATCTGGTGTGCTACGTATGCTCATAAGAACCACTGGAAGTGCGTCTGGCCAACTCAGGGATGTTGATGTTGATGTTGATGAACAAACTTTGGCAAGTCTGGACTTGATTGTACTGTTGATTTGCTCTACAATCCCTGAAGCTTCTGGTCAATAGCTGCAATGTAATTTCTGATCGATACCCAAAGCTGAGCACAACATCTTCACTATTTCGCTGTTAAAATGAGTTCCTCTGTCCGATTCCAAAGAGGATGGCACCCCAAACCTCGGTATCAACTCTCTAAGTAACAATTTCGCTACTGTAAGTGTATCGCACCTACGTGTAGGGTAAGCTTCAACCCATCTAGAAAATATGCAAACAATCACTAAAACGTATCTGAGTCTATTGCATTTAGGCATTTCTATGAAGTCAAGCTGCATTCTATTGAAAGGCCCCCCAGACCTCCCAATGTGACTCAAAGTGACTGGTGTTCTCTTGCCCACGTTTAGTTGCTGACAGATCGCACATCGCTGACACACTGCTTCTGCCGCTACTCTAAACTTCGGGTTAAACCACGTTTGTCTGAACACTCTCACCATAGCATCTCTACCTATGTGTGCTGATCCATGCAATTTCCTTGCCATTGGACTAACAAGCTCATTTGGTAAAACTGCCCTCCCATCGGCAGAGATCCAAAAGTTCATCTCACTTCTAGTACAACCCGCTGTTTCCCAACTCTTTTTCTCGTCATCTGGTGCATTTTCCTGAACACTCTTTAGCTCATCCCACGTATCTACAGTATCTAACAACATTGTCAATTCAGTTCTTTCTTGGATTCCCCCCACTTTTACATCAGTGTGAGAATATCCCTGCTCTGCGCAATAACGCGCTACTTCGTCCGCATAGCGGTTACCTTGTGACACAAAATCTAAATTTTTCGTATGCGCAGCACATTTGACAACTGCAATGGCTGTCGGGCCTTGCAATGCCTCTAACAAGAGTCTCACGAATTCTCCATTCCTAATGGGAGAACCCGAGGAGGTCATGTAACCTCTTTGAGACCATAACTGCCCGTAATCATGAACTACCCCGAAACCATACTGGCTATCGGTGTATATGGTGACTCGAAGTTTGTCGCCTGCTAGACAAGCACGCGTCAAAGCAACAATTTCAGCTACCTGAGCGGAGTGTACTCCTTCCAGGCAAGCGGCTTCTATTACTCTCGTAATTGTGCAAACTGCATAAGCTGCTCTCAGCTGACCGATATTGTCTCTTACACATGAACCATCAACAAAGAATATTTCATCGGGGTCAGTCAATGACTCATCTACAATATCGGGTCTCGGTTTGGTGCATAGTTCAGTCACATCAAGGCAATCATGATCTGTACAAGTTTCATCATCGATCTCATTTGGAAGTGGCATCAAAGTTGCAGGATTCAAGACGGAGCATCTTTTTAGGGTCACATTCTCGGCAGCCAGTATGACTTGCTCGTAGCGTGTGAGCCTGCTATTTGTCAGGTGCTGAGTCTTAGTCCTGGTCATTAACAATTCTACAGAATGTGGTACGTACACCACTAACTGATGTCCCATTACCACGCTTTCAGAATGTTCAATGCTGACACCCGTTGCAGCTACGGATTTGAGACATCCGGGCAACGCTGCGGCTACTGGATCTAATGTAGCCGAAAAATACGCAACTGGCCTACGCGCATCTCCATGTATTTGGGCCAAAACTGCTAACGCGCATCCCTCTCTTTCGCAGCAGTAAAGCAAAAATGGTTTTGTGTAATCAGGCATTCCTAAAGCCGGGGCACGACATAAGTCCTCCCTCAGCTCCAAAAACGCCATCAAACAATCTTTGTCCCATGGTACCGGATCACTTACTCCTTTGTGCGTCAGTTGTAATAACGGTTTTGCCTTTAGTGAAAAGTTGGCTATCCACTGCCGACAATAACCGACCATGCCTAGAAACATCCTGACTTCTCTTTGTGTTGTAGGCGCGTTCATTTTCATGATCGCCTCTATTCTGTCTGGAGACACCTTCCGCTTTCCTTTTTCAATCCTATGGCCCAAGTATTGCACTTCAGTCTTACAATACTGCAATTTACTTGGAGACACCTTGTGTCCGTTCTCGGCCAAGTGATTTAGCAAGGTGATGGTGTCTACTCTGCAAGCTTCCTCAGTTTCTGACGCAACTAGGAGGTCGTCTATGTACTGGACAAGAACCGAATTCTTGGGCAGTACTAGACTTTCAAGATTTCTTTTTAACAGCTGGTTAAAGATCGATGGGCTTACTGTATACCCCTGAGGGATACGACACCATGTTAAAACGCGATCTTCCAGCTTAAAAGCGAAAAGATACTGACTCTCTTCATCTAAAGGAATCGAAAAGAAAGCCTGGCACAAATCTATCACGGTAAACCATTCAGCATGGAACGGTATCTGAAATAATATCACTGATGGATTCGGTACCACTGGACAACATGAGACAACAATATTGTTAATCTTTTGAAGATCCTGCACTATTCTGTATTTTCCACTAGGCTTCTGCAAACCCATAATCGGGGAGTTACATGGACTACCCACGATCTCTTTCAGTATTCCCTGTTTAATCATGGATTCGATCACAGGCTTTATTCCTGCAATCGTCTCTGGTGTCAACTTGTATTGTGGTGTTCTTGGATATTCGGCATTGAGTCTTACCAAGATCTTTACTGGTTCTACTCCTTTAATCAATCCTATTTCCTCTCCAGTAAAATCCCACACCTCAGCTGACACTTTCTCCCTCAAATCCTGTGGGAGCTCCTCCACTGTTAAGGTAGGATATAGTTCCACGCACTCCTGCGAGTTTACAACCTTAAAATCGGCATCCTCATCATTGGTCTGCACTTCTACTCCTTCAGGTGTGCAATGTATTGTGCAATTCAATTTACACAACAGATCTCTTCCTAGCAAACACACAGGGCTAGAATCACAGATCACAAACTGATGTTCGTCGCTGTAATTCCCTATCTTTACCGACACTGGCTCGGTCAGAGGATTCGTCATCCTCTTGTTTGCGACTCCTACCACCTGAATCGTCTCTCCCGATATTGGCAAACCTGGGACTACCGCTGATCTCAACGTGGATCGAGTGGCCCCCGTATCCACCAAAAAGGTTGTAGGACATCCAGCTACTTCAGCCTCTACGTATGGTCCTCTCTGATCTACTTCTAGGGCTGCTCCTAGAGTACAGTCTTCCTCCCTATTAACTCGTTGCCCTGTAAGAGGATCAACGTAGTAGCATTCTTCTCCTCCTACAAACAATGGCATTTGTCTATAGGTTTTCCCTCCGTTTATGATGCGAGGTGGTTGAGGAAACGGGGCTCGAGGAGTCTGAGTCCCCCCTTTGATAAACTTTCCCTTCGGGACTGTTGCTCCCTTAACCACGTTGTTCTGGACCTCTTCCTCCTCCTGTTCTAATTCCCCTGTCTCAACATTGTAAGGACACTCGCGTCTCCAATGTCCCACCTCATTACACTGATGGCACCTCGTTGTCTTTTTCAGTGTCGCAATATCCATTCTTGGTCTCGGTCTTTCCTCCTCATCTCTGCTCTGATTATTCTGTTTCTTTGCTTGCGTTCCTGTTCCCTGTTGCCGCTGTCCACCCTTTCCAACTGCTTGCATTTGTACCAGCATTAGTTTTTCCTTGAGTTTCTTTGCCTTTGAATCTATTTCATCGCTACAGTAGCTTGCATACCTCAGAATCTCATCTAAAGGTTTGTTCTGCCAACAGATCAAATGCTGTTGTATCATCAGGCTTATGTCTGGTCTCAATCCTAAAACAAACTTCGACACAAACTGTCCTATGTCCTTAGGATCCATTACATCTAACCCACTGTATTGTTTAAATGCTTTCAGTAGCCTCTCATAGAATTCGTGAACCGTTTCTTTAGGCTCCTGAGTTGTTCGATCTATCTTAACCCAGTCTATGTCTTGTACTGGCACTTTCTCTTTTAGCCATGTTATTACTCTTTCGTATTTTTCCATGACTCTAACTGATGGACCATTCGTCTGGGTATCTCTCGGAGGCTCACAAGTGGGCCATTCAATACTAAGTTTGCATGCCGTCCACAAATCTCCGGGTACTACGATATCGAACAAAGTGTTCAAATCGATCCACAGCACCTTAGAGATCTTTACGAATCTCTCTACCTGCTTGTACCACTCCACTGGGTTTTCTCTTAACTTTGGGAAAGAATTAGTAAATGCCGCTAAATCCCCCCTACTCCAGGGTACATGAACGTAGTTTCCGTTCGCGATTTCTCGCAAAGGGAAAGCTTCCATTCGCATTAGGTCTGTATCCTGGGACTTTACAATTGTACTTCTTCTGACAGATCCCCTCTTGGACCATTTTTCCTCCCATCTGTCCAGATCTCTCCATATCCTGATACACATGATCAGTTCCCTTATGTGTACTCTTAGTCCAATTGTTCTACGTTCATCTAGATCTTGATCTGTGCAATTTAGCCTATGATTGGGCTGTAAAGCTTTAGTTCGTGACATGTCTATCATATACTTTTCTGCTAATTCGGATAGTTTTTCATGAGCTGCCCTTGCTTTCCGAGTAACATCTTTGGATAAGAACAATATTTCATCTGGTGCGTACAGCTCTAGCCTCTCTATTGCCACTGTGCCGTCTATTATTTCGTCCAAGTCTGATTTTAAACTCATTACATCAATCCGTCTTGCTTTTATTTCAGCTCTCAGTATGTCAGTCCTAGGTGGTTCGCTCATACCCCTCTCACCTCCACTATGCGCCCTACGCCTAAACACGGGTGAGTTATGAGGAGTTTTCCTTCCATCTCTTTGTTCCCACCTCTCTAGATCCCAAGCCTTTCCATCTTCCCGTGGGGTGTGGTGGAACATTACTCCATCCCCCATCCCTATATTGCGCCTTTTCGGCTCGGTTTCTCCAGATACGAGATAGGATCCACCGTTCTGTTCAGAACCACTGTAACTCGCTTGCTGTCTGGTGTCGCTCAATAAACGATAAGGTCCTTCATGGCCCTCCATGCTCCCGCGATCTCGATCCTGATCACCAGAAGTATGGCGAGACGTTTCGCGACTCCCTATTTTCTCATGACTTCGCTCGCGTTCACCGGATGCATGGCGAGACCCTTCACGACTCTCCATGTTCCCGTGATTCCAATGTTGCACTGTTCCACCCGGGGTATGGTGAGTGCATCTGAAAGTATTTCGATACTCCTGCGTCCTTCGTTCCCCCTCACTAAAGGTGACGCGAGGCACTTCGCCACACCCTGCACTCCTGTCATCGCACATTTGCCTATTGCCGCTGATAGTAGGACAATTATTTCCTCTGCTTTCCTGGCTCCCTCTCTCCCACTCCGGGCTGCTTTCGCCAGCTCCACAATGAGAGAGGATCTTGTTATCCTGGTCTCTCCACTCTGCTCCTGTTTCTAAACTTTTATTCCGAATCTCTTCGGCAGTGTCCCATTCTTTCAGGTATTCCATTAATTCCTTGTGGGATTTCGGTTTTGGTCCTCTTAAGTCCATTGGCCCTCTTTGACCCCCCTGTTCTACCCAGGGACCTGTTGCGGCATCTAATGGGGTACTCCGACTCATCGGTGCTAGTATCTGCCTCTGAGGATTTATCATGGTATTCCTATTCTCCATCTCTGCCCTTTCCCTGTCCCATCGTGCCTGTTCCTCCTGCTGGACCCCTTCTGGGTTGTAGATTGACACAATAGGGCCTATGGTAACAGGTACCTGTAAAGCGTCTGGCATTTGGTAGGACCTTGCATGTTGCGTTTCTGGCACCTTCTGGACCACTAGTCTTACCACTACTCTCTGTTCGGAACTAGATTGAGGTACTTCCTCATCTTTCTTGGTATCCCACTCTGTTACTGGGATCGATTTATATTCCCCCCATCTAGCTCCGTCTTCCTGTTGTAATATGGGACTTGCGGCCCCTCCGCTGTACGGAGGTGGTCTATCTGTTAATAGCCTCTCTATCAGATCCTCCTCCGTCTCGCTTTCCTCATCTTCCTCTAGAGGTTTCTTTTCTCCCGTAACTTCTAGCATCGGGTACAGTTTGTCTGCTTCTATCTTTTGTACCCTCCACTTTTTGGCTTCCTCATCCCATTTAGCATCCTGCACTGCCTTTACTGATCGTCTCACTCTTTCTTGGCGCCTCTTTACGCTCTTTTCGTGTGCTGCTCTAAACCATGCACTAAGGGCTTCAAACTGTGTTGGCCTTGGTAGAGGTCTTGTTGCAAGCATTACCGCTTTCAGTTCGTTCAACACGTCTAGCTTAAACGTTCCGAATCTCGGAAACGTCAGTTCCTTATTCCCTTCAGTTAGCTTATTCCACTCGGAGATCCATAGTATCGAGTGTAAGCCTACATTCACTGCCATATGATAAGCTGGTGTGCCTTCTGGTGGAGCTTCTTCTCCGGCATATAAGTTTCTTCTATTCCCCCTAAAGATTGCTCTTAAACTCTTAAAACACTTCATTTTCGCTACTCTACTATTTTCCTCTTTCTCTTCCTTGTTTATGTCCCGATGACAAACCAACCAATCCCTACGCGGCTCTCGCTAATCGGCCTATCTCAGCGCGACTCTACGCTGACCGACCAATCTCAGCGCGGCTCTACGCTGACGTCACTCTTTCCCTCTGCAGCAGTTCCCCTTCTTTCTCAACTCGTCTCATGATTTCGCATGCATTTTCATTCATACACCGAAAAATGACTACTTCCGTCCAAGCGATCACTTTTCTCTGACTGTACGGCCACAGTCTAACTGTAATTGTCACCTCAACTGGCGAAACGTCTTCCCTCTTACGGTCAGACAATCGCCTCAACTGATAGGTTACTTACACACAGTAACGTACGACCAGCGTCCGTTACTCATTCATTCACTCTTACGCTCCCCCTATCATCGGTCTGTCGGGCGATCAATGGTACCTCATGACCCCCTTTCAATGGTAGACAAATTACTCTGGGTGTTCGATACACCCGAACCACTTAAGTCCTTCCCTGGAGCTTAAGATTTCATCCGGTTGCGCGCGCTCACAACCTTCCCTCAATCACACTACAGGCATTCAACTCCGCTTGACATTACAACACAGGAACAACATAAAACACCGCAATCTTACAACGCATGACCCTTATACTCACTCTCGACCGACTCTGCTGCTTTTCTCTCGATGCACCGTCAGCACCGTCTTCGGCAGGGATTCTTCTTCTGGTCGTCGATGACTAGGGACCTTGGGGTAAACTAAACCTGACCTAGGTTGTCTTCCTCAAGAAGAAAACCATCTTTCTCTGCTACCAACTGCGGGGAATGAGATTTTAATATCAATTTATGATCAATTTAATAACTTATCTCATTCGACAATTTTGGATCGCTTATTATCTGTCATTGAGTAAAAGACAAACCCCGCATAGGTTAGATAAACCCCATAAACTGACGCCACTCTGAAGAACCACTGACAACTGATAAAGTTTTAAAAGTTTTATATAAAGTCAAGATTAAATGCGTATACAATCCTCTCAGGATAAATCTCACAAAAGTATACAAAAGAATACAAATTCAATTCCAGAATCAGCAAAAAGCTTCGATATGAAGTGGTTCCTTCGCGTCATCTACAGAAAGAGAAAAGTATCAAGTTAAATCTGTCCCTACTCTATACTAAGTGACATTCCTACTTCGCAAGTTCCTAACCTAAAAAGGTGTCAGCAGTTTGACTCCCAAAGAAGTTCAAACTCTCTTAGCCTCTAAAGGTAACTTAAATTTAAGAAGCAGTACCCTCGCTGCCTACCCATCCGCTCTCTAAGGGTCCTCGGCCTACTGCTCTCTTGCGCACTGATCTCTCTCAGCGCATCTGCTCAAGTCATCTACCCTTCGCCCTTCGCTCTGTTCTCCCTCTGAGCAATTCGCTTCGCTGTTCCCTTCGCTAATTGCTATCTTCTCCCCGGGGTGCTGTCCCTAAAATACACAATCACAGTATGGGTGGAACGCCCCATCGACGCCCACCACGGACTTTCCCCGTGAGGTCATCTTCTAGCTTTTTCCTTGCTTCGTCTCTTTCGCGTCGTCTGTTAAGTTGACCTTTCTTCTTTAGACGCCATCTTCATCTTCTCATTGATGACTTCATTGACACTTTCAGATCATAAGTTTATAACCTTAGCAGACCTTTAATCTTTATGGCTATGTATATAACCTTTCTTGGTCCTGTGAATGGTCATTTCAAAACAAGACTCAAATTCCAAGCGTCTCCTCTCACGTTTAGGCCATAAACTTCGTCCGACATTGTCACCTTAAATCTAACAAGAACTAGACTCCTTGGCTCTCACGTTCACAGCAAGGCTATTCACGACTCCTGTGAGCCCACTAAATTATATACAGCGGACTACCCTCCTGCGAACCCTTGGTCAGTCAGGTTAAAATCACAAATGACCTAAACCCTTCTAACATTCTTACAAGAAGCTTTCTACACAGTATAACCTTTAACACACATTTATATACAATCGCATTTAACAAAATCTTGATTATACTTGAATACATTTTACATAGAATATAAACTACGTAGAGTATAACTTTTATATTCTCATTTGTTACATCGCCGTGTATGCTCTCTGCACATTTCTCCATGTTACATTTCACGCCGTTTCTCCATTTAAAGTTACACACGTACATGAATTCTACTTTGCACGTTCTATATTTCGTAAGCATTTCTACACATTTCTACATTAGCCCACTACGTATACGGGCCTTCTAAATCTAATACATGTTTTAAACGTGAATACAGTTACATTTCCTATATTACTTTGATTATATCGGTTAGCTTTATGCTATAAATGTCAACTTCATGTTACGATATGCATTTCATTCCTACGTTATACAATGTGCTTCTAAATATGGCTAAGATATACGTTTTATTCAAATTGCGCTCTCTCAAAGCCAACAAGGAACATTTTGTTCAGCTAGAAGACAAGTGATGAATGTGACACTAGGAAGGCAACCGATAACTTGGAAACCGCGTAATATACCTCTCTGAGGAATTTATGATAAAAGACACAATTCAGTTCATGTTTGCAGAAGCTAATTGATATAGCTGGCCATTCTATCTCGTCAGACACATCAACATTTTCCGTGATGATGACTCGGATTGATAAGGTGCCTA
The DNA here is from genome assembly GCF_964263255.1 of Lissotriton vulgaris. Classification (NCBI taxonomy): domain Eukaryota; kingdom Metazoa; phylum Chordata; class Amphibia; order Caudata; family Salamandridae; genus Lissotriton; species Lissotriton vulgaris. The sequence goes on from NC_141689.1 coordinate 513,441,701, forward strand.
AAAGAAGAAATTTACTAAATTTGAGAAAAATAAGATCAAAGATAAATAAAGGTTTTCCTTAATCCATAATCTCACTGAATGGCTACCATCAAAGAATTATCCCCACACATTTTAAAACCCTGAGAAGGAGAGTGTTTTAAATACTAGCAAGTGGTAATGTGTGCATCCCTTTCAACCCAGGCATTGGCACTGCAGGAGTAGCAAGAGAAAGGGAAAACAAGGAGTCGGTGAACTTGACAGTGCCATCAACAGCAAGGAAATATGAAGAGTAAACAGAGCGGGATGCCTTCTCCTAGTGTAAAAACCGGAATAAGCCACACTAACCCGACTGTACCCCAACGGGAAGGAATCAATGAGACTGATCAGCCACCCCAATTCAGCCCTGGGCAATGACATCAACTGTGCTTCTTCTTATCAACGTGACTGGGCAAATTACTGTGATAGACCACTATGGTACCACTGTGACTGCTGTAAAAATAAAAAAAATGGTTAAATATCAAAGAAAGTAAATAAAGCAATCACTAACATATTTCCTTATGCTGCATCCGGTCACCCCCTCTTATTTAGATTGCTGCGCGTCGTGATCTAACATGGAGTTTGTTCTTGACCATTGCTGATTTGCAAATGCCCGATCATATTGTGATTTATTTTAATGATGTTTGATGGCTTCAGCAATGCTAACATTGGGGAATTGTGCTGCATGGAACTTACATCTTGTTTTGAAGCTTGGCAGAGCGAGACTGCTGACTCTCTCCACCAAGGTAATGCCCCCCAGCTGTGAACCATAATATGGAGGTAGTGGTGTGGATACCTCTACGCTGAAGTCAATTGCAAAGCAGTGTCAGAGGCGTGAATAGCACTCAACATGGTATCAGCATGGTGGTGTTTGCGTAGCCCTGCCAATGCCAGCCACCTTCGCCCGGGAGCTCCTACCATCACTGGCTACCGAATAAATAAGGGTAATTCTCACTGAGGTGAAACATCCTTTACCCCGCAGGCAGAACTACGACCCGCCTTTACTCTGCAGTCATTACCCCGACTGCGACATTACCATGCATTCCTTTACCACGCAAGTTATTACAACCATCCCTACTGCTAAGCTGACTGGAGTTGGATTAGTAATTTATACTATTCCAAAGTCCAGCTCCCCCCTAAGGCAAGACATGGTAATGACTTGTGTGGTAAAGGAAAGCGTGTTATCGTCGCAGTCGAGGTAGTGACTGCGGAGTAAAGATATGCATGGGAAATGCATGCAGGGTTCTGTCATCCATCACTGAGGGCTGTGAAGGAGGGTGTGTGCAATTTCAACAGGAGCAACCCATCGACCTAATGGACAGGGGTATGATATAGTATGGGACAACAGAGCCCAATTAATTATCAATTTAAAGAGCAATCTATACATTCTACTCTACACCTAAACAGTATAATGTCTTACACAGCTTATTTGTATGACAGGACTGTAATCCAAAATTCATTTTTTGCTAAAAGTGTTATCTGAATAGGAAGTTATGCAGCATACAAACATTTATTAAAATACATACAATAAGAGCTCAATGAATCGTGAACACACAGTGCTCTAAACAAGGGTGCAATCTGCGCAAGGAATAATCACAATCAAAAAGAGCTGCGAAAAAAAACACACTTTCTGTTTACAGCACCGAATGATATTTCTTTAGAGTAAAGTTCATTAAAGTTTGGAAATTTTTTCTGCATTGAATCAGACAATGGTTGCCTTTCTTTAACAAATAGCCGCTGATGCGTTTCAACGTTTGTCAAGTTATTAGATCATCATCAGAACAAAATAAATAAAAAATGTCTGTCCACAAGAGCTATATCCTTGTAATGAAGGACCATGAAAACCTCTGTAACAAAGACTAGCGAGGCACCGCATACCAATGTGGAGGCCACCTCTGGGACCCAGATGAAAACCATCTTATCCACCCCTGTTCACCATATCTCTTAGAATAAATAAGACATTGGAAATCAATTACCGATGCTCTAGGGCATGAGCCAGAAGTGTTGTGTTCCTGTAAAATAGGCTTCCGGATGGATTAGTGATCACTAAAAGCGGTTCCTCGTATGAAACGAGCCTCGCTGCCCACGGAGCAACCATGAGCCGCGAGGCAGGTCACTCACATCAAGGACTGTGAGGGAATTGCACAAGATCAAATACATTTCATTAATGCAGGGTATGCTAGTGGATCAAATCAGAGTCTTACATTTATCTCTGTGTGAAGTGTCTAGGTATACACCCTGTCAATGTAAACAATAATGTATAAATGTCATCTAGCTGCGATTAGTCATCCATTGATTTGTTTAATAAATTAAAAGGCTCTCGATACTTTGTTTGATCTTTGTGTTGTCAACAACCCACTCTCTGCCATCCTTGATGCCATTCATGCCTTTGGGGCCAAAAACATATTCGCCCAACACGCATGTGCTACTAGCAGCCTAGGTGTTCTGCCAAAAAAAGAGATTTTTGACCAATAACGAGCTAAAATGTTGTCTCTTTAAAGAAAACGGCTAATCCTGCAAAACAGTGCAATTTTCTTTGTCGTCCACTTTCAGGAACAAAAGACATTATTGTGCAATATTGACTGGTCTGAAACTTGCCCCAATCTATGTGCAGATGAGCATTGTTCTAGACCGACGATTCGCAATGAAACCTAAATGCTGCGTCTTTCCATGGTTATCAAATGAAGACATTACTTCATGCAGTCTCTAACGCTCATTAATGCAGGGTAAAAGGTGAAGAGATTGTCTTCTCAAGGAGCCATTGAGTTGTCATGGACAGATTCTGCTGTGTAGCAACGCGAGAAATACAATGTGGTGTCCAGATAGTGTGGAGGGGACTGTGTGCGTCAATGTCATGGAGGGGTGGATGGTGACAGCAGCGCCCACCCCTAGCTTGCCCTTTTTTTTAAAATACTTATTGGCCCAATTGCAAGACAATGTTTATTCATAGAATTGGACGGCAGCAATTTTAAACGCACACAATTTAAAGTCTTGAATAGTGTGTTCAAAGTGTGGAAATTTATTCGTAAGTTAAAGACACTGGGGAAAGTATCTTATTAGACTCCCCTGAATGCACTCAAGCATTTACGTGGAATATTTGGGGATAGCATTTCTCAAAATTGGAGAAAGAAAGGCATTAGGCAACTAGGGGATTTGTACTCTGTTAATGGTTTATGTAAATCATTCGATGAACTAGTTTTACAATATGGACTCCCCATGGCACAGTTTTTAAATTCTTGCAAATTAGGGATTTTTTATTTCGAGTCAATGTTAATATGCGACCTGATGATGTTGTAGAGGGGGTTAGACGACAGCTTAATATTGGAGCTTGCTGGAAGGCCAGATGACCTTGATAGGCATAATAGGAAATGGGTTGAGGGTTTGGTAGATCCAGATATTGTGATTAAGGAACTTATTGGTATGTCTAAAGAATTATTAATGTCCGCAAATTTGAAAATTCCGTTTTTTAAGACTTTATTTGATTTATATTACACCTCCGCATGGATGGCTAAGTGGGGGAGTGGGTATGATGGGAAATGTTTTCGTTGTGGGGAGGATGACGCGGACAGTATTCATATTTTTTTTAAGTGTGATAAATTCCATAGATTTATTACTGATATAGAAAAGTTTCTGTCGCTGGTTATAAAGTTTCCTTTGACCATAACTCCTGCTATGATGTTATTGGGGAAGACGCCTACAAATAGCCCAATGAATGTTTTAAATCAACATCGATACTTGTTTTTTTTTTCCATGACTGTTGCTCGTCTATGCATCACAGCTGATTGGTCGCAGAAAGTTTATCCAAAATTTAAATTATGGCGAGCTCGAATGTATAATTTGTATAAATTGGATTGGGGTCTCTTTTCTGTTAAAGGTCTTAGGAAACGACAGATCGGTATAAACATTTGGGGGGCTTTTGGCGAATATTACGAGGACTGATCAAAATGAATTGAATTGGCTATTTGTGTAATTTTTGGACTATTGGTCTAAGCTGCCTTTTATGTATGGATATATTGTATGTATTCCTTTCTTTGTCATCCTGTTCATATAAGGATGTATGTAATCTTGCTGCTGTGAAATTATAAATTAAAAAAAGGAAGAAAGAAAGCTTTCAATATAGTGTTTTTGTTTCCTTATGGCAGAACATGAAATCAAGCTCTATTGGCTTCGCTGATGCTTATTCAATGTAATTATAAGCTTTCGAGACTACACAGAGCCCTTCAGATACCTACTTGAGTGCAAGAGGATTCGAAAGAGGGTGTGTGCCTGTCATTTGTGACGTTCATCAAACTCTACAGAAGGCAAAATTGTTGATCCTAGTGATAAAATGTTCACATTTCACCAATGCAGTAGAAAAATAGTTTGCAGGAAAATGACAGTTTGGTGGCGTTATGGCTGTGGAGGAGGTTTGTGGCCTGGGTGGCAGCCTCTGTTAGGGTTAAACGTTTATGTGAAAGAGAACGTAAACGAGCTAAACCTCTCAAATGCCATTTCGTCTTTTCCTATTTATTTGTGCGATGTTTGCTTTTAAAACTAATATCTGAAGGCATGCACAATGGCTCAATGAAATACCTATAAAAATGTTGTAAAACACAGGAATACCTCATACTAACTAGTACCTCATTATTAATGTTCCAACAATTAGACAATTACTAATGAATACTATTTTTTAGCTTTTGTGTCAATGATGCGGTGCAACATTGCTGCCAGGTAAAGGGTTATATTTAGTCTCATGAAGATACCCCCGCGGCACATCACCTTTTAAAATGAAATACCTTATTGCTATGCAAGTTTCGGAAACCTCAAACTTGTATAGCAAAAGTTAAAAACAAAGATTCCTCTTGCTAGCCATTTTAGTAAGATGAGAAAAACTCAGAAAAATGATTGTCTGTGTCAGGGGTTATAAGCCGGATAGACTGGAGGGTCTCCAAGTGGTGTGACCTGAGGTCCCCCTTCGCGAGAGCTCCCCGCCTGCTCCTGGGCGTGCCTTACACCGCCGCCAAGCACACCAGATGGTCACCTCCACCCTCCAAGTTACTCCTGGTTGCCATCTTTTCCAGAATGCCTGTATCTCTCCAGCACTCCTGCTTCTGGCTGCTCAGATCTATCCTGCTTCCCCCTTGCCCCAGTTACCCGTGCTTGCCTCCAACCCCAGGCACTAGGTCACCCCTCCTCCAGAGGCTACCAAGTCCCTAAACTCGGTTAGGGCTGTACGTACGTCCAAAAGTGTATGAGGCAGGAGCTCAGCCTCATGGTTCTTTTCTAGTTCTGCTATTTCTCATTCCTTGCTATCGAGTAGTGTACAAATGGATCTAAGCACTCTTATGTGTTTACCCATGGTGCATCTGAAGATATATACTTTAAAAGCCCCCCCCCCTACTGTAGTGAATTCAATGATGGCTGTTTGTAGCTCACTCTTGACCACTACATCCCCAGTGCCCTCCGTTGGGAACCCCCACGAACATCCAGGTGACCTCTGCTGAGGCAGGTTGTTATGATAAATAAACCAAGTAGATCTGGTAATATTTCCAAGTGGGTTTATTCTTCAAAGGAAGACCTGAACATGCAACATTCTAATGAGTGAAAGATGTGAGTAATGATAAAGTGATGAACCACATAACATATAAATATAACACAGGTCCACTCCCTTGAGTACTGAGAAGTGGTTAGACAGTGTCCTGGGTATATAAATGATCTCCATAACCCAGGGTATTACCCCAGCGGATACCAGCTGGTAATCTATTCGGACATATGTGTCAAAAGAAGAATGCCCTCTCCACTCCCTATATTTTCCTTCAGATCGCTGCAGCCCCTCCATGTCTAGTATATGATACAGTCCCCTGGCAAATTTCGGGTGGCCCCTTCTGTTTGGATTGGTGCTGTCAAGTTTAGGGTTCAGAGTCAAATTGTAATCCCTTCCCCATTTCAGATTACGGGTGTTGTGTCATTGACACCATGTAAATGCTTCACCTACGTTTGGTTCATAATTATTTTAACATCTACTAAGACATCATATAGTGTGCCCGTGACCACCACGAATCGGCCTTTGCAGGTCAATATGTATGTGTATACATTTATAGCTGAGGGACATTTTAAATAATATTACCACCCTACTTGAGGATGAGGCATGAGGCAAAGTATCTGTTTTGGCTCCATGCATTTGCGAAGGAATATGTGTTCATTAGACTCAAATATGTCTCCTGAACATCCCAACTTCGACTCCACACCGCTCCAAACATGACAATATCATGTCTCTCTTTTGGGTTTCCCAATTCTAGTACATTCCAAGTTATTGTTTTAATCAATCTCAGCTATTGCCTCTGATGTGCATGGTCAGAGGACAGAGAGCTGCTCTCCATATTAGCATCACATGTTATGGATAACACCATCATATCATATAGTCGCAGTATACTATTCTCATCCAAGCTTAGAACCACATTAATAACCCCTGCCTCTACCCACCCACAATGATCATCCCAACTTTCAGTGAACAATACCCGGTCAAACAACATTCTCTCATATAATAGAACGTTTTGAATTTTGCTAAGGGCAGGGCTTTCGCCAACCATGCCAATGCTCCAATATATTTCATATCTTTCCCCTTCCCTTCCTCCTCTTTTGTTGTAGATTCCTCTGCCTGTTACCTCCAGGCATATATACAATATATCACATTGTTTCTCCCATTTCCACTCACACATTGAATGTTCTTGGTAAAACCAAGATACAGATGTTCCATGTGCTATGGCTACCAGCTAGCACAGTCATATTAGAGAGTATTCGTCTACACCCGTCAATTTGAGGTTACGCTGTGTTCTCCACCAGTCAGTTGGCATGTAGAGGGAAAAGAGATTCAGGATCAGTTGGTGGCTTCTTCTAGGAGTATTTCATTCAGCATCTTGTGAGCCTTTCCCGTTCATGTAGCCCACTCTCTTGGCAAATTTATTCATGTGTTTCAGGTTGGAGTAAATGTTTATGTGGTCCTTATGTTGAATGTGCAGTTGGTGGGATATAGCATGGATATATTTTACTTGCAGCATCTTTTTCACCCCTTCATACTATTTCCTGGTCTCCTGTACTGCCATAGTAAAGTTTGGGTGTATTGACATGGCAGATCGCTTACATTGCAAGGAGGCTTTTCGTCTAGTAATCTTTAGGGTCGTGTCAAAATCATGATAGTCCACTAGTTTGGTCACCAAGGACCTTGGTGGGACTCCAGGTGGCAGTCTTGTGTCCAGCGGCCAGTGCGTCAACTCAACCACCAGGACTGCCAGTAGTTCTTCATCAAAAGTTTCAGGGCACCCCATGTTGGTGGATTCCGGAATCCTGGTAATGCCCAAATTGTTCCTGTGTGATACCGCCTCAAGGTCCTTGTTCTTCATCACTGTTTTGCAAATTCTTTCTCCATTCATTGTATTCTTTCGTTTAGATCCGAAGAAATATCTCCAAGTACCGAAACCTTTGGTCTGCCTCATCTAGACGGTGTCCATATTTGTCGAATCTATCTTTCATGAAATCAATGGGAGCAATGATATTATTGATTTTTGCATCAACAGAGCAGAGCAGAGGCTAGTTTTCTTATCAAACAATATACTTTAATGTCCATCTCACCTACTTCCTCAACCCACTGAGTGCTCTGAGAACCAATCTGTAACATCAGTCTTGAGACTTGTCTATTGCTGCAGTTAAAAAAACTTAATAGAATATTTGTTGAGACGTGGAGACCCCCAAGAACTTCGTATTCCATCTGGATTAGCTTCCAGTAATCTCACCGTAGGTCCCATCTCCAGCAAGCCCCAGGGAAGGCCATGTATTCCAGGAGGCTCGTCGTGTCAGGACCGCAACTTTTCAAGTATTTCCCAGTGATAGCCCAGGGCTATACAGCTAAATCGTGCTAAAGGCTCAGATAGTTTAACAAGGGCTGCACTGAGTATTTAACAAGAGCTGGACAGCTTGCTTATGGTTACGACCGATTTGGAGGCTGCCATGCCTCAGCTGGGAGATTAATGGCCGTCTCGGCAAGCCCACTTCATCAGGCTCGGAGCATGTGCTGCACTCCAATCCCCCGTGCCATGGCTTCTTTGTCCTAGGAATCGCATCCAGTTTCAAGTTTCCTGGTGCAGTGTGTGGGGGGTATTTTCAACTGACTCTCCCTATCACACCCTTATTGTCAGCCAGGCTGATGAGTTTCCAGTGTGTTCCCTGAGCTTGAAAGGAAGAACCGCCAATATGCAGCCTTCATGGTTGCAGCAAGCCCTGCTTCTCCTCAAGTCACTACTTTGTATTACTTTGAGTTCTACTTTCCAGTGTAAAACATGTTGTGCACAAGAAGGCAAATCCTAAAATCAACACTATACTCCAAATGCATTACTTTTCTGATGAAACCCCATTCCAAATTATTAGTACATTACTACCCTTATGTGCATGCCTGGCCTGCCCTGCATTAACCCTCACAGTCTCATGCACTTGGTGACAAGTAAATTGAAAAATATTTTTTCTGTATCATTTCACTCTCCTTCCTTCACCTCACATCTTCTACTTTAGCCATCTCTCTTAACAATTCTCTCTATATGTACTTATACTCTATCTCTTTCTTGGCCTTCTCTAGCTCACCTTTGGCTACCTCACCTCTCTCTCAATATACCCAATATACTCACTCTATTTAATCTCTATTGGCCTTGCCTCTCTTTCACTCTCTATGCCTATCTCTATATCTATAACTCTTGATTCCCTGCCTGTACCTCATCCCTCTCTCTGTATCTCATTGCTATTTTTCCACCTAACATCCCCTATCACTCCTCCAGCTCCATCAACCCCATACCTCTCTTTTCCTTTCTTCTCTCTCCATTTCTCTACTACATGTCCTCTATCTGCATCTTTCTCAGTCCTTTTTCCACCTCATCACTCATACTCACCTCTCTATCTCTTTACTTTGTCTACCTCACAAACCCCTCTATCCTACTTATTCTCCCAGTTTACCTCATCATTATTTCACTACCTCACCTCTCCACCTATTTATCTCTTTTCTACCTTCTTCAATCTCTCTCTCTCTCTCTCTCTCTCTCTCTCTCTCTCTCTCTCTCTCTCTCTCTCTCTCTCTCTTTCTCCGGCTGCCTGGATGTCCTCTCCATTTCAGCTCACCCTCGCCACCTTTTCTACCTCCTCTTTCACAGATCTTTCCTACCTGTCTTTTCAGCTTTCCTTATCCAACAACTATTTCTACCTCTTTATCAGCCTCACCTCTTTCTCTATTTCACGGATGTATCTCTACCTCCTACTTTCGCTCTACACAATTCTCTTTCTACCCTTCATACCCTATGTCAGTTCTCTTCCCAACTGCTTTCTATATCTGACTCTTTTTCTATATCTTTTCCCATTTTGCTCTTCTCCAGATTGCATCTTTTTGTTTTCCCTCAAGTCTCTCCAACTGTGTACTTCTAAATCCCACTGCCTTTACCTCTCTCTGATTTAAATATTGTTCTACATTACCTTAGTTTTAACCTTACCCTTTGAAGAACTGCACTATTGTCTACATTTCCTTCTCCCTATCTCGATCTCTCACTATCCCACTCCAAACCATTACCATTGTCTCTACCAACTTCCTCTCTTTAAGTTTTCTTCTCGCTATCACAACTTTCTCTATTTACTTTTCTTCTCTTTCTACCTCACATATCTTTCTACATCACATCAACTCTTTGTCTACTGCCTTCTCCCTTTAATTTTCACCTCTAACCTGTATTCTTTCCTGTCCCAGTTCTCTTACTCAGGAGGGTCTCTGTCTAGTCAAGTCAGAGAAGTGCACATATACGAAGAGGAGACCAAGAGCAAGGCAAGGGAAGAGAAGCGAAATTAGGAGAAAATAATCAGATTTTAACCAATGATATGTTGAATCTTCTCCAAGCAGCACTTTGATTTTCACAGTTGCAACGCGACCCCTAGTAGTGAATACAAATATTGTGATTCAACAACTAGAGGTCAAATTTCAAGTACTATATGTATATGTTTTATTTTAATATTATGCATGAGTTCACTAAACATCCACCAAGTCTACCGTAGCAGGTTTTCCTACAAGGAGAATGAAGTACAAATAAACTGTTGTTGCAAGTAAAAACACCTAGATCCAAGCTCAAATATAAATAACTTTTCAACGTTTGTTCAAGCTTTCTTCTGGCACTATTCAGCTGGTGCACATCAGACAGCTTGAGCTCTGCAGCTGTTTTGGGGCACCCACTTTTTTAAAGGTTTAATATATAATTCATTATTGTTTGACATCATGAGTGCTTGAATGAGCTAAAAAAGGTAATACATTCAAAGTTGTTCCAAACAGAAGGCCACAAAGCATTTCTTGCCCGGGGCCCTGACAATCCTCAAAATATTACTGTGTACTCTTGCTTCTGGGTGATGACAGTGTCCTGCTCCATGACTTCCCAGACTCCACACGCCTACACGCTAAAGCTTGCCTCATCAAGGGCCAGAAAAATATGACAATAATACCACTTGCATATTATCACAGAAAATAAATTGTGATGGAACTACACTGGCCCCACTTGCCAGCACGCACCATCTTCAAAACCAGCTGCATCATCTACCAAGCCATTACAAGTGGCACACCGCCTACCTGGCTGACAGGTTTACCACCAATGGTGTCTCTCGTCGCACCTGTAGCCAGGGCACCACCAGACTGGAGAAGAAAGTTAAAAAAAGGAAAAATACCAAGGCAGCAGGTCATCTTCGATTATGCTCTTAAGTCCTGGAAAAGCACCCCTGTATCCATCCGGACTGCTCCAATCCTGCTACAATGTAGGAAAGAGCTAAAGACGCGCGTCTTAAAACAACTTTACATCACTACCAAGTAACAGCTCACCTCCACTCTCAGAACCCAGGACACTTCAAATCACTAATTAAATATACCTTTTCACATGGTGTGGGCGATACAAAATGATATACACATTTATCCCTGGTAAATGCTAGCCCTGGCACAACAGTGATAATTCCTGGCAAGTTGTGGGCTTCCATGACACAGTGGTGCTCTCCTGTGCCACAATGGTGGTCCTGGCAGTAGGGTGTGTATTCCTGGCATTTTCAAGACATATATTGCACAACAGTGAACAGGGCAGGCTTATTGTTCACCCTGGAACAATGGGGACAGTTCCTGGCATATTCTGGGTATTCGTGACAACAGGATTTGTTCTGTCAGTATACTGGCCGTCCTAGCCACATCATGCCCATCTGTTGCATAATACTGGTAACATATAGAGGGCACCCACAATCACTAAAATGCTGGACCATGCATTGTGGTAGTAATTCATGACATGTTGTGGCAATGCATGGCATGATAATGTCTATCCTTGCATATTGTAGGTGGCTTAATGGTGGTCATTCCATATTATTGGTAGTCTTCTTCAATAATGTCCAACACACTAAAGTTCCAGCACGTGCAGGGTAGAATCAGTGCAAGTGAATATATGTAATGTGTATGCTCTTGTACAAGCTTCGCCAACCCTCTCTCTCTCTGAAACCTACGACCAATGTTTCAATACCCAGATTTGGAGTGAGGTTGGGCACCTATTACATTTGTAAATGTTTTTTCTCCTCTTGAGTAGTGGAACAACATACCACATGTTCCACCTCACTTATAACGCATCACACACTCCATCCCACTCAAAATACCCAACATATGAAAAGATAAATAGAAAACATACGAAAAGATGCAAGTTCTTGGAGTGTGATAAAAGCAGATATTGCCTATTAATTTAGATGGGATAATCTGCCAGACCATTCGTGTCACAAAAAGAGTGCTGGTGAAGTCAATGAAAGGTCTATTGATAGATATTACGTGCAGCACAATGAAAGGGATGAAGCCTTTTTCACATCTATATTGAATGCCAGTCATTTCATTTATTGCTTGCATCTTGAAATGAAAGAACCTATTGCACTCCCAGAGCACAAATTCCATCGACCCTTTTCTTTAATAACATATTCTTTCACGGGGCACATCAAAACAATGCATTCTTCTAACTGTCCAGTAAACCATCTGTGTTGCCATCTAAAAGTTGAAAATAGACTATCCAATGTTCTGAGAGATTCAGCGATGTTCAGGCCACTCTTTATACTCGGCCACAAGCATACACAAGGTCACGCACCAAGCAGTATCAATATGGATTATTGGTGGCAGATGCATGAAAAGTATAGGTCTAAACTTCCCGGGATGGTCGCAGAAGAATGGCCTGGACCAGACTGGACGTCACTGCTTGGACTGCCTTAATTCTAACTAGGAACATGTATATGATAAAACACAACAATATATGTAACATTCCATGTTGGTGTTAGGTCATATTAAGCCAATGAGGAAGGATCCACTGATGGTCTGCTGCTTCTTCCTTCAATCCTACAGCAAGGTGCTAACTGCAAGTATCAACTTCGCTGCTAAACATTCATGTACGTTAGCTTCACTCTGAGTTCCCATGAGAACCCTGCAGGCTAAAGTATTAGCTATTCAGTATTACACTGAACTATTCTAAAGGCAGAAGTGTTCTAGTTGTAACCTACGATATCAAGCTATGAGATTCACATCTTTGTGTAATCATTATTGTTTCAATACACTATTCAGCATTGTGAATATGTGGCAGCTAGAAAACTAACTAATATGATGAGGACATGAAGCTTAGGAAAAGAAGAAATACATTTTTAAAGTCAGCACACTCTACAGAAGTGATTCGTTTAAACAAGTCAAGTGTGAATCATTTATCAAATAATTTTGCATTGTTCAGCATTTCATAAAAGCATTTATTTATTAAAGAAGAAAATTAACTGAAAGAAAGAAAATGGAAGAGTCGTAGTCTGGCATAGTAGTCTAGCTACAATAGGAATTAGTGCTTCCTGAGTAAATGATGCTACACGTTATTTCTCACATTTAATGATAGGCACATTTTCCTATGTTTCATTGTATTAATCAATTTTGTGTTAATGTGCAGTGTACATTATGGCATTTATTTCAGATAAAATCTTCTACTCTATCACTCTCTACTCCTAAAGTCTCACTATCCATCTCTGTACATCCTGTTACCTCAGTTGACAACCTAGTCAGTCCACCGGATTCATGGAGAGAGGGAGCAGGAAGATGGGGGGGGGGACATAATCGGCCGGCTGCAATGTTTCACTATACCACTGACTTTTCTACCCCTCCTCTGAAAAGATCTCAGTCTGTATACGCTTCTGCAGGTGGGCGGACATCAGCTTTCAATTTCGAGGGTACTGTCCCCTCCAGTCTGGGTTGTGGCCTGTCTCACTACCAGTTCCCTTGCTGTACTAAGTTTTTTGCTTCTGGGTATGTGGGGCTAAAAACAGACACCCTACACGTTTCTCCTCACCCTGGTCATGCATGTGTTAGGCCAGTTTGCCCAGTAGCCATATGGGGGGGAGGGGTTGGAAAGCGTTTTGCCCACTGTTAATGTCTTGTGGTTTGTAGCTTAGGCAGGCCCTAGGTCGTAGCAGTAACAGTAGGCGGCAGGCCCCTTCAAGTGCAGCCAGTACCCTAGGTTAACTACAAATTGGGGTAGTGGGCCACACTCAGAGGGTAAAGATCCTTAGCACTGTGTTTGTGGGGGGCAGGAGAGTTCCCTGCACCCTTCCCTGGGGCTTTGCCTGCTATCACCAAGGCTGCTGGCTTTTCCTCCCACGTGACTGGGTGAAATGTTGAGGGTCTCGGCATCAGGTCCCCTGCTGGTACTGCCACCAACACCCCCTAGGTGTTTGGGGTAGTGCAAAGCACCTGCAGCCTCCCTAGTTGCCGGCTCGGCTGCGACCTTTCCAGCAAGCTGCCAATAGTGATCCAATCCTCTCAGGCTGCGCTTTTCAATCGCAGCTGCCCGGTGCCGCAGTCGGTCCCCCACTTGAGCCACTTGGGCACCTACTAGGGCGTGGCTGCTCCTGGGATCATAACAGATGGTGATAGTGATGGAGAGATGCTGATTTAAGAATGCGCTGTCTTGCCCGATTGGCCACGCCCCATTTTTAGGCAATGGTTGAAATATTTGAAGGTTGAATCTTCTCTGATACTTCGTGAAAAGTAATTCCAAACCTCTGGTGCAAAACCTGAAAAAAAGCATGTACACCACTCGGCACCGAGAGGCCATAGCAGTGTCGTGTGCCAAATGCTGTGCTTTACATACCCTCCCAAGGTCAGGCAAAAATCACAGTTCAGTGTTTCAGAATATCTGAAACCTACAAAGTTGTAAATTACTCATTGGCTGAGTAACAGGTTGTTAAAGGGAGCCGTGCTTTGCTACTTTAAGTGTAGAAAATAATCAAATAATTAATTCTTGTGTGTGCATGGTTATCAACTTGCAAGACGCCTATCTGCAGGAGAGTCAATATCTCATGTTCTCAGGTTCTCAAAGTTTGAGCTCTTATTCCACTTAAACAATATGCGTGTAGCTGTAGGGGCCGTAAGCAGAAGAGCTTTCACATGTACACCTTATAAGATTTTAAACACAGTCTGTGCGCGTAGCTCCCTGTATAATATACAGTCTTTCCAACCCGGAGCTTTCTTTTTACATAATGAATCCCATCAAGTGCGTTCTTCAATTGATGGAACGGAAAATTCCGAAAACTACAAACCCCAGCATGCATTAGCTTGTTAAATAAAAGTACAGGACTACTAAACTGGGACCCTCACGAGGTAGGTTGCTTCCAAAGGTAATATAAAAGTTCCCTTGTGCAAGTAAAAGCTACTCTGAGTTAGGGGATTGCAAGGCTATTTTATGCAAGCAATATGTTGCGAAATTCATGTATTTTGCAGTTCATGAAGGTTGTGGATTTTCTCAATTCAGAACCCCTGCCAAGTTTCGCAGGTCTAGCAGCTCAGGCTATGTTTTTTTCTTTGCACGCTGGGACTTGTAGTCTTTTTTATCCCATTAAAAATAGAACTCCAAGTCCCACAAAACAAAGAAAAAACCTATACTGGAGTAGCTAGTCATGCATGGACCTGGGAAACTTGGCCCTCCGATTAGGCACACCTTTGCTGTGCCAAAAGATGTATATGCGCACAAAATTATTTTGCCTCTTTGAGAGGTGATTTTCACTCTAATGAAACCCAGGCAAGATGGAAAATATGTACAGATTTTTACTGCACAGGTTTACATTTTGTGACGTACGTTGATGCAAAAGTCACAATTTTTACACAAATGTGAAAGAAAGTGTAAAACTATTCAACTTCGTGAAGTTGTGAAGTTTTTCATAGAAGTTTGCAAACATTGTCAGAAAACTAACTTTGCATGGAGGTTTATACAATGACAGTTATGTAGTTCTAACTATATAAAATATACTGTTAGATTTATTGGTGCTATAGGGTTGAATATTTTGCTAAAGTTATTGTTTTTCTGAGTAGTGTTATGAAATAGCATGATAACCTTATCCTCGACTACTAACGACATAGACTTGTCCAATAATGAGGACTCACCTTCTAGGCTGCTTCAGGGATGCAACCGCAGTAGCTACAAAAATGGGCCAAGCCATTGAAATCCTCATTTAATCAGCAGAGCCCATAGCAACACGAGTAAAAATCAGCAGGGCTTTCCCAGAAGGGGATAGACTGCCGAGGGCTGGCAGGAGGCAAGTACCATAATGCATCAATGGCAATTTTTCTGATTCCAGATTGGAAAGAGGTCTGGCCACTTGTAAACTTTCTCTTGTGCTAGTTTAGTCTCTAGGGCAGCACCTGTTATACAGGTGTCTCCAATAAACTAGCCACCTCTTCAGGCATCGAAGCAGATGAACACAATTCCAAAGTCCCACGGCAGAAGTATTGAAGCCCGGGCAAGGCGAAGCTGGACATAATTGGGGCCCGGGACAAATGCCGGCCGGAGGCGTGAAGCCCCTCTCCACCCTCCAGGGCACAAGCCCGAGAAAAAATGGGGCGATCAGGGCAGACTACGCCTCCCCCCCCCAATCAGGGGGCGAGATCGTAAGCCATAAGGGGGTGTTAAGAAGGGGGCGAAAGGCCTCTGAAAGCATACACTCACCCCTTGCTTGAGAACAGAGAAAATGGAATGCTCCCGTTTGGCCCTTGAGTTGCCTCACGGCAGGGGTACAAAAGGAGCGAGATGTCAGAACTCAGCCTCAGGCTGGATAGATGAAGTACTCATACAGGGTCCTTAGGATGCCACACGGCAGGGACCCGGAGGAGCAGGGAGGGGCCAAGAAGGGGTCGAAGGCAAGCTGGACGGCACTTGCAGCTTGGGCAGGTCCGGACGGACACCCACCAAGTCGGTAGCAAGTTGAAGCCTAACACTGTTGAAACAGTGGCCCAGGCATTTCGGCCCCTCCTCAGATATTGGTCTTTCTGAGAGGAGATAATGAACAAGAATGGCCTAAAAGAACAATACATGCTAAGACAGTAAATGGGTCAACATTATGTTTTGGAAGAACATGAAATTTGTGATATGTATAAATGTTATGTTGTAATAAACTGCGACCTTTTAAGGCACCAAGCTGGTTGTCACTTGTGTGCTTTGAAGGTTAAGATGGACGCAGTTGGAAATGTCTGAGGGAGGGTGAGGGGACTCGCCTCTTGGGAGGGGTTTACATGTGGCTACAAATAACAAGTCATTTAATGACTTAAACGGATTCCATTCTGAAGTTTTCAAGGTAGTCAAGAGAGTCAAGGGCAGTACAGATCATCCCAGGTCATCAGGGCACAATGATCCTAGTCCTGACCTTCAATAAATCAGTTACTCTGGGGGTAGTAGTCATTGTTTACTTCCCTTGACCAACTAGACATATGAAAGCTCCTAGTATTGAAGGAAAAGCCAGTGCTCTCGGGTCTACTAGGTACTTGCAGGAGGATTCATCCTGTCAAGGGTTTTCTCATTGTATTCTGAGATTTGTAGGTCTGCTTGTTTCATTATAGAATCAGCACTACTATCCCAGAATGCAAAGTGAAAACCGGGACTAGATGAGCTACTCACCAGGGCCGGACTGGAGGTAGCGGGCATTCAGGACCGGACTGGCCCTAGCGGGCACCGGGCAATCCCCCGGTGCGCCGCACAGGTGTGGGGCCGGTTTGGGGCCCCTGGGGGCCGTTTTTGTTACAGGGCCGTTTTAGCAGCATAGCTGCAAAATCGTCCCTGTAACAAAATCGTCCGAAAATCGACCCTGGCAAAGAGCTCGGCGGCACCCACACCCCCCTGAGTGGGGGGGCGGCCGAGCACTTTGCCAGGGCCAGTTTTGGTTCCCAGTCCGGCTCTGCGAGCACCGGGCAACCCCCCTGCGCGCCGCACGGGTGGGGCCGTTTTTGTTACAGGGCTGTTTTTGCAGCATAGCTGCAAAATCGGCCCTGTAACAAAATTGGCCAAAAACCGGCCCTGGCAAAGAGCTCGGCGGCACCCCCACCCCCCCTGGGTGGGGGGGCGGCCGAGCACTTTGCCAGGGCCAGTTTTGGTTCCCAGTCCGGCCCTGCGAGCTCCGGGCAATCCCCCTGCCCGCCGCACGGGTGGGGCCGTTTATGTTACAGGGCTGTTTTTGCAGCATAGCTGCAAAATCGGCCCTGTAACAAAATTGGCCAAAAACCGGCCCTGGCAAAGAGCTCGGCGGCACCCCCAGCCCCCGGTGGTGAGGGTGGGGGGGCCGGCTGAGCACTTTGTCAGGGGCAGTTTTCGTTCCCTGCTACTCACACATACACCCAAGAAACTGAGAGCCCTGGATAGCTCCGGACCATGTTCTGAGCCCATGAATTGATATCTAGGAGGTGGTATACACCAGAATTTTGCAGGCAGCAAGGCAGCAGCAAGAGCAGCAAGACTAAGGTGTCTGCACGCACCTGCACTGGATGGTTTTACATGTGGCGGCGCGGTGTCAGTGGAAACATTCCTTGATTTGTAGAACTACCTTCTGAACATCCAAAACAAAAAATATATGCTCCAAAATAGTGACATAAGTAGCGGTTCATATGATTAAAAATCTGCAACCAGTGATGTCTGCTGTCTCACTCACCATCTTATCTCTGCCTTTTAATGCGTTGAAGCAGAACAGCAGAAGGGCCTTTGGGCAATACATTTGTTGCTGAAACATAACAAAGGTTACAGATGACTCCGTGTCTCCAGGGACACTGTGCCCTAGTCCAGGTCATGTATTTAAAAATCCTGAAGCATTCAGGGAGTTGTTGCCTTGGTAAACCTCGCTTGAACCAACCAGACTCAAGTTGTAGATTACAAATGTGTGCAAAGAAAAAAGCTGAATTTAAGAATAAAGTCCAGGATGGCATGGATTCCTTTGTAACCATAGTATAGCAACCCACTGTTTTAAGGATTTGTCAAAAAATAGACAGGTGTTAAGCACTGAAGTAATCTGAGCAGCTTCCACACATATGCCTTTGTAACTGCAGCCTTCAGAACAGTGACTGACCTTCACCCGGTCTTCAAGGGCGCCTGACCGGAACAGCTGTCAAATAACCGTGTGTAACAAGGATACTTTATTCAAATCCTAGCTTGTACACCCAAAACACTAAGCATATTGGGAGATGAAGTGCAGCTTTTTGAAGTGAAGACGGATCAGCAGGGGCGGCTCCTCCATAATGGTAGAGGAGCATCGCCCCACTGGTCAGAGTGAGTCACAGAAAATTCAAATGATAATAAAACAATAATATAATTTTATTTTTCTGTGACTGACTCTGGCTGAAGCATGCATACATGCATGTGTGTAGGGTGGGTCTGGGCCAGTTTGGCAGGTCATCATAGGACGGCCAAACAGACATGCGCAATTTAATTTCTCCAATCAAGATGTGTTGCATAGCCGGATTGGAGGAAAGCCGCAGGCTTCCAGGTACTGTCTGAGCGGCAGACCAGGCCGCTCAGACCAATCCTCTATGAGATCAGCGTCTGAATTGGGTGGGGAGTCTGTACTTTCCCAGTGATTGCCAGGAGAGAAGCACCGAGGTGGCCGTCAGCATCGCTGTAGCGACAGGTACGTTTTAAAAACTTATTATTTTTACCCTAAATCCCCAGCCCTCCAACCCCCATTTTTGTTTTGCGGCGCCCGCCACTGCAGATCAGGTTTTTCATGTTTATGTAAGTAGCCCATCCAGTCCAGGCTTTTCATTTGTCTTCTGTCATTTATAGCCCAGAATGTGTGCTTTGATTTAGATGACTACACCTCAGAATACACAGAAATTGACCTATTCCATGCTATTCATGCATGGAAGAGGTAAAGTAGGGAGGGCACTTTGATACTGACATCCTTCAAATACTTAACTCTATGTGCAGAAAAAACAAAGGACTGGATAAAAGACAGTCCCAGGCCATGGCAAAATTAACACCAGTTTGAAAGAGCAATATGACCACTCCCTGAGTCTCTTCAAGGCTATTTATTATTTTGTTCAATGTTACATGGCACTGACAAGATCATACGGGCAGAAGAGTATTTTTCATAGGAACAGAAATCTAAATTGACTAGTATATTTAATCAAATAATTAGAAAAAATAATGGAGAAGGTCATCAACACCCAATTTGCCAAATTAATTGAAACAAACCACATATTGGACACTACCCAATCAGGCTTCAGAAGCAACCACAGCCCTGAGACAGCACTCCCCGCCCCAACAGACAACATACGCAATCCCCTCAACCGAGGCGAAACCGCAGCCCTCATCCTCCTGGACCTCTGTGCCACTTTCAACACCATCTCCTACCATTCCCTCTATGCAAGACTCCAAGATGCCGGCATCCACAGGAAAGCCTTAGAGTGGATCCTCTACTCCCTCACCAATCGATCCCAGCGAGTCAGGTTTCCACCGTTCTCCTCAGATTCTACTGAGATCAGTTGCAGTGCCCCTCTGGGTTCCTACCAGAGCCCCACTCTCTTCAACATCTACATGGCCCCGCCGCTGGCAGACATTGTCAGAAACAGTGGACTAGACATCGTCTCCTACGCCGAGGACACCCAGCTGATTCTCTCCCTCACCGATGAACCTACAGCCACAAAGGACAACCTCCACAATAGGATGAAGGTAGTCACCACCTGGCTGAAGAACAGCTGCCTCAAACTCAACTCTGACAAAACCGAAGTCCTCGTCCTGGGAATCGCCACCACTGCCTGGGACAAATCCTGGTGAACGGCTGTGCTTGGAACCTCCCCCACACCCACTGACTACACATGTAACCTCTGCATCATCCTTAACTCCTTGCACTCAATGAACTGCCAAATCAATGATGTCCTCCTGCTTTCATACACTCCAAGAGTGGTCACCCAGGTGCTCGTCAGCAGCAAACTCGACTATGGCTATGCACTCTACGCCGGCACCACCCAGAAGCTCCAAAAGAAACTGCAATGAATCTAGAACGCTGCTGCGAGACTTATCCTGGACACCCCTCGTCGCATCCACATCACCGATCACATGAGAAACCTCAACTGGCTCCCGATCAACAAAATAACCACATTCAAGCTCCTCATACACGCATACAAGTCTCTCCACAACAGCAAACCTGCATAACGGAACACCCACCTCCTTGTACACTCCCACCAGACACCTCCGCTCCGCCAACCTAGCCATGGACACTATCCAACGGATCTGCAAGACCACGAACGGAGGAAGATCATTCTCCTACCTCACCGTAAGGACTTGGAACTCTATTCTCTACATCTCAGGCAATCACCCTCACTGCCTCGATTCAGGAAGGACCTCAAGACCTGGCTCTTCGATTGAATTGGCTCTTTGACTGTGTTATATTCCATAGTTAGGCCAATGTAGTGAAGCAGCTTGTTTCTTACATTGTCCTATATTTTAGCTGTATATATTTGTGTGGGCAACAATGTTTGATTAGTTTCCCTGAAACTAAAATTGTATACAACTCTAGCTTTGCACAACATTATCACAATGCCCTGAAAATCACGTACAAGGTCTCTTTTTGCACTATGTACAAATGTCATCTCTATCTTCATCCACGAGGCAACAGGGCTATCTACATATCCACAACATCCCTAATCCATACGCACATCACAAGGCTGCTTTCTATTATAAAAAATGAGCATCCAGATAGATTAGCAGAGGAGGCACTCCAGCTGACACCAGAGGTCCGTGCATGCTGAGAATTCACCATGCAACGGTCTGACATCTCATGAGGGGTGTCCAGTTCATGACCAAGATGGGGTCCTTCATTCTTTCCCACCTGGTAATGGGTTGGATCATCCCTTGGGGGATTCTTGGCTCTACACCTACACACACTCTAGGTACACTTAGAGTAGGGCTTGCATAGAAGGAGTACTTTCATTTTTTTCAGCTTAATCTATCTTTCTTTTTATATGGGAAGATTTGGCTTGAAGATGCATATTTGTTTCTCTTAGTTTGAAGTTGCACCAGGTTCTCTGGAGTGGTGCCTTGACACTTCATTTGTACATATGTTCTGAGACCTTTTCTACCCTTGGTAAGCTCTTCTAAATAGCAAATAGCTCAATCATTCTTGCACTTCACGTGTTTTCCAACAGCTGTGTCCATTATCTCTCTCATATTTCACTGTACGGAGCAGTAAGCCAGTTGGCCTCCTGCTCTAGTGGAATGGCTTGTAATATATAAGCGATTTTGGAGGAAAGCATGGGGTATCAATGTTATTTAGATATCTGGCCTACTGATTGGGTCTTCTTCACTACCCAGTGATTATGACTTTCAAGGAGTGGACATAAAAAGAATGAGAAAGTTGTTAGACCAGTTTACCAGGATTGTCTTCTCCATCTATGGGAGTGATTTAGAGTTTGGTGGGTGGATTACTCCATCACAAGCAGAATGAAAATATCCCATCCACCTTATTAGAAGTGTATTAGATACTATGGCATTTGTAATAAGGCAGATGGGATATCCATCACATAATGAGAAGGTATAGAGCAGAGCCGTTTGAGTTGTGGGGTTTTACATGAATTGAGACATGGACAGATTAGGAGGCAAGCTCCTCTTTCTGGGTGCAAGGGTCTTTCACAGCAGAAGAAGTAAGCAGTACACACAGAGGTTGGGTGCCTTTTGGTCCAAGGCTTTAAATTTGTGATGCATGTACTACGTGAAACACACAAGTGAAGTCAAGAAATACCACAAGTGCCAGGGTGCCACTGGATTCTCACAAGACTTAGCATGGTGCAGCCATCTTAGATTCATGAGCAAAAGTCCCACATGTCTTAAAGCATTCTTTGCTAGGCATTAGGATACTTGATCAGGTTGAATAGCTCAAGGTGTAATCTGGCAACTTTTGAATTTCACAATGTCTTCCTTTCCTCGTTGTGCGATGGATTTGAACTATAGGTCTTAGAGGCTTTTTCAGCCCGTCATTCAGATCATAAATGTTTTTGTTCATGGACAGTGCACTATATAATTGGAAATCTTCCAAATGTAGAAAAGGCTTGCACCAGCAACAGAAACCGTGTGCAGATATGAAGTAGTGATGGGAGGGGGAAGAAAAGCATTTCTGCGACGCTGCTAAAATGAAGAGGCATCATATCGCATCCCATATTGAACGTATGTATTTTGTTTTCTCTCTATTCTCTGAATTACTCTTAACATACCAGTGATGCAGCATAAAAGCTGAGCATGCTGTGCACAACATATAAATCTATCCTGACAATGAAAACACAAATGTGCACTTTGAAAACATCTATAAAAACAACACTGAAGGGCAGAAAAAGTTAATGTACCAGCACCTTAAAAGTGAATAGAAAAAGTAGGATTAATCAAATAGTGAATTCAAGATGTTTTAGTCACTGATTACCTTATATTCATAACAAAGATGTCATGAAAACAAATGATGAAACTTAGCATTCCAATTGACTTCATTGTACAATGTTATAGCAAACTCGACATTAATGCAATTTGTGAATGAAGTATGCTAGATGTGTGAAACTTACAGTATAAGTGCCTAACATTATAAAGATCATTTATGCATTGAAACAATTTTGTTTTAATGATTTTAAGAAATGGTTTACATGTTGCTACTTTTTTTGAATTGGGGTAGTAGGCCACAATTAAAGTTGAAAATGACCAAAAACCTTATAAAATGCTTCTATTTGATGTGTGATTTACTTCATTATGCATCAACTTCATTACAAGTTTTATTTTACTAAATAAGAAACACTAACTATAAAATATGTTTGAGATTTCCTTTCTCCTTAGGTTGCATTTTTCCTTAGCCCTTTGCAAATGACTTTGATACATTTCCTCAAATGTTGCATTATTTTTTCTTGTTTATGCAACATTCTTTAAGTGACAAAAGACTTTCTTACAGCCCATTTTGTGATTAATGGTGAGAACTCGACCTTTGGACTATATCCCTGGAGAGCAGCAACGTTAATAAGCTCTTTGTCAACTAACCTGTGAGGACGGAATGGAGAGTTATTTCTTATGATGAGCCTGGGAGAATATGCTGGAGAATCAATTTGTACCTGAAGAAAGGGAGAATTATTACATGACGATCAGACCATTGTGGACCAACCATTGATGTCATAGTGACAAATATGAACTATAAAAAGTGCCATTCTTAGGAGGAGGCAGGAAAAGTCAAGTTCAAGATTTATTAGGCTCTGGCTACCCTCTTTCACTTTACTTGCCTCCTGTTTGTCTGCTGGCCTTACCTTTAGGCCCCTAACCTTTTTGCCCTTGCTGATGAACTTGCCTGTTGGACATTTTGGAGCAGTTTGGTGAGAAACCAGACTTGAGCATTCCTGATTTTTGACTCAGTCCCCTTGCCTATTCCCATGGACTTTTCCCCTAATGGACTTTTACTTGATCCCTTTGCCCATCCTAAGAGAACCTTTGTGAGCCAACCTTCAGCCTTTGTTAGTGTTAGAAATTATTAATTCAAAACCATCCTCTTTATGGATTCTTTAATTTAGGGATAGATTTACTCGACTGGGTGTGTGGTTATATGCTTTAAGCTGTTAGATTAATGACTGAGCTTCTTAAAATGTTACTTGTGTGTTTTGAATTTAGATGTTTAACCAAATTGTCAAAATTTGTCTACATCATTTATTGTGTTTTGATGTTCTTTCCACAGAAACTGTGCCTACAATTATCTGATTGATTTTTAAATGTCTAATAGAGAGAATCATAGATGATTCTCAGAACATCAGGTTCAGTTGCCCTTGTTCTGTGTAGCCAAGGCAGAGCTCTTGGTTGCATGATTCTTGTCAGGCGGGTAAGTCTTCCAATTAGTCATTCTCATTGGGTGGCTGAGAGTGGGATATCCTGATTTCTCACCCCTCACTATGATAGAGAAATGTCCATTGGAGGACCATCACCTCTGTGGTGGTAGCTAGGGGTTCTAAAATATGGTGTGACACGACAGCGCCAACTAACCATAAATGCGGCACTCCTTCGCGGCATGGCATTTCCCCCCCATGTCCATGAGCAGGAATGGAAGAACTTCCTGTCTGCTCAGTTGAACGCAAATCCAACCAATCCTGAAGCTGTCCTCATGCTGTTTTCAGCATGAGCAAAAAAAACAATTGATGGACAGAATGCAGAACAATGCCATACATTCACCCCAGTACAGAGATATGGGTCCAAATCCATTATTTTGTTGCTCCCCATGCCATTTGAATTTGAACCGAGCCATATGCAAATCAGTCAAGACCTTGCACCCAATGGGAACATACCAGCCTGAACTACCAAGCCAAGTCCTCACTGGACTGGAAACAAGCATCCTAGGACCGGTTTTGGGGTTTCACCCCTCATCAGCCAGGATAGCTTGACTCCAGTGGCATGGAGAGCATGGGATCCACGTCTGGGCATACCCGTCCCAATCGGGGTGACAAATGCAAAAACAACAATTGATGGACAGAATGCAAAACAATGTCATACATTCACCCCAGTACAGAGATTTGGTCCTAAACCCATTGATGTTTCCTCCCCTTGCCATTCCAATTTGAACCCAGCCATATACAAATCAGTCTTGTCCCTATGCCCAATGGGAACATTCCAGCCCGAACTGCCAGGCCAGGTCCTCCCTGTACTGGAAACAAGCATCCTAGGACCGGTTTCGGGTTTCGCACTCATGAGTCAGAATAGCTTGACTCCAGTGGCATGGAGCGCATGGGACCCTCGTCTGGGCATACCCGTCCCACTCGGGGTGACAGATGCAAAAACAACAATTGATGGACAGAATGCAGAAAAACGTCATACATTCACCCAAGTACAGAGATCTGGGACTAAATCTATCGCTTTTGTGCTCCCCATGCCATTCCAATTTGTACCCAGCCATATGCAAATCAGTCTTGACCCTGCACCCAATGGGAACAGTCCCGTCGAAACTGCCAGTGGCATGGAGAGCATGGGGCAGCTCCAGGATTAGTGGGAGCAGGCTAACCCAGCACTCATTTTGAGGCTGAGACCCTGTGCCAGCAATCCCCAGCTGTTTCACAGCCTGGGTATTGCTGGGTCTACAGTGCGCATGCCGGGCTGGCTGTAGGTAGCCAGCCAGCCAAGCCAACATGCGCACTGAAAGGGGCAGCAGTAATCCTGCAATAGCAGGATGCAGCCCCTCCCCACATAAAATGGCATTATGATACCACTTTATTTATGTGTGTTTGTCTGCTGCACTCGCAGCAGGATGGGCAACGCTCCTCTGCTCTTGTGGAACAGCCGCCCCTGTGAGGTGAAGTATAGAATGTGAGTACAAATCCTACCCGTATAGGCCCAGAAGGAGTGTTAAGGTTAAAATTCGATGTTTATTGTTTCCGCTGCAACACCAGCATCTAAAGAGCATCTTGAGCCTGCTGGCTGCATAAGCTCGCTGCATAGTAAAAGAGAAATATACACGTAGCATATGTTAGTCATGCACAGTATTTCTGTAAAGAGTTGTATGTCTGAAGAGTAATCCTTCATTCGTTATAGCTGAGTGTATTTGAGTTTCTTTAAAAGATGCCTGCATTTTGTCACTGAACAAAAGCGTGCTCAAATGATTCAGTTATACAGAAAGCAAACACTGAAATAATTAAATTGCATGAGCTTTATGCATTAGCCACGACAAAGGAGCTGCGGCGTGTTTGAATAGCACACAATAACACATTCTGACTTCACAGGCGGGAATGAAACAATGATAGCACTGATGTAGAACGTTTGTCTACAGAGCCCTGTCTCATTTACACCAACATCTACAGGTGATTTTCGTTTAGATAACCCCAAGCAGCGTGGGCGTTTTATTGGCTAGCCCTGTTTCTTTCTAAGCTGTTTTTACACTGCTCTGTGAACGCAGGGGCAAAGCACACGAACCCCCTTCCTATTTTCTCTTTCAAATATTGAACCTTCCACTCCTTCACATGTACAAATGACAAATACATTCTTATGATTCGCTTTCTTTTGTTTAAGCATAATTTGAAAGGAATTCCAAGAGGTGGTTTCTTAATATTGCACGCACATGTTTTCTTTAAAGACATTTAATGGATGCTACCTGTCAAACTGCATTCTAAAGTTCCGCACAATTCACGCAGAGATTGGCAGGTTTGAAAATGGAAGATTTCTGCTAGAAATGCCAATTGGGCTGTAATTATAGTGGCAGGGTTTCACCATTATTGTACGGCATCTTTTTTCCCCGTAGAACTAAGCAATCACTTGTAAACATGTTTA
The DNA here is from genome assembly GCF_964263255.1 of Lissotriton vulgaris. Classification (NCBI taxonomy): domain Eukaryota; kingdom Metazoa; phylum Chordata; class Amphibia; order Caudata; family Salamandridae; genus Lissotriton; species Lissotriton vulgaris. The sequence continues at coordinate 513,468,307 of NC_141689.1, forward strand.
TGGACTTCACAATGGTTTGCCTAATCAAGAGCTGAGGCATTACTCAAGGGGTGTCTGATTGCTGGAAGCATCTATTCTGATTGTAAATTTTCTTGGAAAAACACCAAAGTCATGGCAGCATGGATTTCGGAATGTCATTTTTCTGAGGCATAGTTTATTCCTAAATAAACAGAGAGCATTGCTAATCCTGACAGGTGGCAGGTGATGCACCTTTGTTAGAGACCTTCAAAGACTAATGTCTTTGTTAAAATAAAAGAATTAAAAATAATGTTTTTATCTATTTCATTGCAATTCTAATTCATATCTCATGTTTAAATTTCGGAGGCTTTTTCAGTGATAGGTGGTGTTGGTACCAGTCAGCAAATGCATTTAAGTCAATTGTGCACCTGTTCGAAGTGACCCTCTTTTGCAAGACATTCCCCCAGACTTTTGCCTTCACTGCCCAACTTTTTGCTGCACCCGTTTTTGTTGGCATTAAGATGCTTCACATTTTAATCCTTCTACACACTAGTAAATTGCTTGTGGTCTTTCTTTCCAAATATAATCAAATTGGTACACACCCAATGGGCACATTTGATTTAGTCCCCAGTAAATGGTGCTACATGTTCCCAGGGCCTGTAAGTTAAATGCTACAAGTGGGCTGCAGGACTCATTGTGCCATCCATTAAATTAGCCCTGTAGAATATGCTTCAGGCATGCCACAGGAGCCTGTAGAGCAGTTTCAAACTGCCATTTTGACAAGGCCTGTGTGAAATTGTAATTATCCCGGAGTAACTTGAGTAATTTTGGCAATTACATGTTCCTGTTTGAATCGAAATTGTATGATTACACCAGTTTGCATAATTATGTCTAATTTGGCACAACAATCCAACTACAGAAGCACAGGAACAACAAAAGTAGCGAGCACGAGTGCCTGCTGCTGATCGAGTTCTGTTGCATTCAGAGATATTTCCTTAGTGCAAAATGTATCCTCAGGTAAATTTTGGTTGCAAGGGTGCATTTTCCATTAAGAAAATAGCGCTTAATAGTGGGTTATCCTCAGCAAATATTTCTGCCTGATCTTGTGTAATTTAGCTGTTTTTCCGCCTAATCACGCTGCAGCAAATTACACGAATTATGCCCACCGCTATTTTTGATGCAGCAAAATAACATTTTTCCAGGCCGAAACCTTCCTTTAAAAAATTTATTAGTCACCTCTAAGGCAAACCTGAAGCAATAGCGGCTCGTGAATGGAGTGCCGTGGGGCGGTGGGGCGGGGCAGTGGAGGGGCAGGGTGAAGGTTGTAAACTCCGACTCACGGCCGACTAGAGTAATGTAAATAAATAAATAAAAGAAGCAAATTTCATTGCGCGCGCTGAAACGCATTTGGTATTTCAGTGCGCGCAATCACATTCGCTTTATTTATTTATTTATTTACATTACTCCGGTCGGCCATGAGCCGGAGTTTACTACCCCCCACCCTGCTACTCCCACACCTGTGCTACCCTCCACACGGCACTCCCTCCACGAGCCGCTACTGCCTCAAAGGCTCATAAGTAATTATTAAGTGGTACATGTGTACTTACGTTTTACATGTCCTGCGATTGTAAAACCACCCAGAGTCTTTTTCACTCCAGGAAGGCTAGCTCTCCCATAGACTAACACTGGCTTACATTATTACACTTAATAAGTGATAACTTTAGTTTGCAAGCAGATAAATAATTCTTCCACTCGGTTGAATTTTAATTTAAAATCATCTTTAATTGTAAAGTCAGATTTAAAATCACTATTTTAAAAATCCCACTTTTAGAAAGTTGGCATTTTCCTGCAGCAACCAAATGTGGTCTTTGCCAAGTGTCCAGGGAAACATTACTGTTAACGGCTCTCCTGTGGTGTGATGTGTATGCCTTCCAGATAGGAGACAAAAGGGCCTTGGGCGTGGGAAGGGGTGATCCTCTCCTGAGCTGGATGGCGTTGGGGGTTGTACACAGCCTCTCCTGAACTTCAAATGGTAGCCTGAGGGCTGTGCTCATCCCCTTTCCTACTTCTAAAGATGCCTACCCAGTCACTGGCAAGTGCAGAGCACACCTGGGCCTGCCTGAGTTTTGTCCACCTAGACAGACTGGAGCCAAACCCAGGGAAAAGGGAAGAACGGGCCACAACCAACTTATGGTTAGACAAAGGGAGTTTCCTCCATACGCAGGTTGGTACTGGGTATACAAGTGCCACCCTGACATGGAATGTGCTTATTATGTTTTTTGGGGATCCCATACTCACCAATAATAACCCAATTTCTTACAGTGCCACTGTTCTAAAGCAAGGCAATCTGGATGTATTCATTATATAGAGGTGTTCGAAATTGCATTACTGTTTCCAAGAATAATTTTCACAAAAATGATACTCATGATGTGACTTACACTTGTGTGTTGCCTGCATTAAAATGATGTAAGAGGTACCTGTTCTATTTGTTACCTGGTCATTTGTATGAAAACTATGCTTGAGGTATGTCCTTTTTGTACCAAAGCCAAGGAAGCTACCTGCTTAATGTAATGGTCAGTCATCAACAAGACAATTGCACTAGAGGTATGTCCTTGTCTTCACACAGACACTACATGGTCTGTTGCATTAGGATTCCCTCCACCATGACACTCGCTCTGATGCCGTTTTTCAATTCATTTGTTGCCTCACCTTGTAACTAGTAAGCTGTACAATTCTTTAACTGTCTACTGTTATCTTATCATGCTACATCCTAACATTCCCCTTCCACATCATACGTCATTCCTAATTCAATAGGTAGACTTCCAATTAAAAACATATGCTTGCTGTACGCTCTTACTCCTTTTATAAAATTGAAGATCTCTGTCACATCTTTATCTCCCCTCCTTGCATTGTGTGTATATTTTATGTCTTGAGCCTCTGGGTGACAGTGCTTCTGCTTTAAATCACTAAAGTATACAAAAAAGTGATAGATGAGATGTTTGATCTATTCTCAGCCTCCAGTCCATCATTATTTTGCACAAGCTGCCACCTTAGTTTGGCCCCAACCATATGCAAATCAGTCTTAACCCTGTTCTAATGGAAACAGTGCAGTCCGAACTGCCAGGACCAGCATCCCTGAATGGGAATACAAGCAAGCCAGGACCGGTTTCCCCTAGTTAGGGCTCATTGGCCAGGTCTATATTGGTTCCAATTACACAGTGTGCACAGGACCCACATCTCAGCACACTAGTCCCACGTAGGGCAACACACTAAAGTATACAAAAAGGTGATGGGTAGAATAGTTGAATTAATCTCAGCCACTGGCAATCACTCAGGTTGCATCCAAGTCCATTGTTATTTTGCAAACCATTCCACCTCTGTTTGGACACAGCCATGTAAAAATCAGTCTTGACACTACTCCAGTGGAAACAGGCCAGCCAGAACTGCCAAGTCAGGTACTACGTGAACCACAACAAGCCTCAATAAATGAGAACATAAGCAATCCAGAACTGGTTTCGCACTAGTTAGAGCTCATCAGCCCGGTATATCTTGGTTCCAGTGACACAGGGTGCACTTGACCCACATCTCAGCATACTTGTCCCACTTAGGGTGACACACTAAAGTGTACAAAAAAGTGATGGATGGAATGCTTGAATTAATCTCAGCAACTGGTCATCATTCGGGCAGCAACCCAGTCCATCATTATTTTGCACATTATGCCAACTCAGTTTGAACACAGCCATAAGCAAATCACTCTAAAAAATGCTCTAAGGGGAACAGCTCAGCCCTGAACCACAACAAGCCTCCGTGAATAGGAACACAAGCAGTCCAGGACCGGTTTCACACTAGTTATGGCTCATCAGCTAGGTGTCTAGGAGATCTTAGGTTTTGAAATATGAATGCCTGTAGAGAAGATAGGAATATTTTGCAAATATTTCTGTACAAACTTATGTGGAGAAACTGAAAGAAGGCCAGGGCTATTGACTTGATCTTTCCATACTGTGCACTGAAATGGATTACTATTTCTTCATTTTCATCTCTTCCAAAAGTCCAATACTGTGAAGTTGCACCTGGCTAGAACAGCAGAAACTCAATCCATTTTCTGGTTGTTGAATAATATTTTCCGAAGTATTATTTCTAATGATATAGACATCCAAGGTTCCTTCCAGAGAATTTTGGCTCAGTAGAGTAATTCGAGACTATTACTTATAACACGTGCTGGTACTTGGGAGCACAAACTCCTTACGCTTTCTTTTAGTGTGATTATTAGGTGAACTTGTTCATTAAAATAGATCTGTGTTTGCTGTCCAGATGATAGTTTAAAAGAGCAACTTCTTTTTTAAGAAGAATAAACATCCTGAAGTGTTCTGGCAGATGGCAAAGTGGCTTTCATCCTATCCCACGACCTTGTAAAGGTTACAATTTGATATAATGGCTGTTTTTCACATGCATTGTATATTGCGTCTGAGTGGGAGTAGTGCTTTTGAATAGCAATTAAAACGCCTTGGAAAGTAAGTCACGATATCAACAGCAGCCTTTAAACACTTGCTAGCATTCTAATGAGCATTTAGTCAAATACAAAGAAGCCTAGGTTCAGAGACAGGCAAACATGCTCTCAGCCTCTAAGCTTTCATTGCAAAAGGTGGACGAGCCCATCCATTGCCTGTGATCTCATACCTCCTCTGTCATTTGAAAAATATCCCCCTCCCCTTACCAAATGTATCCAGCTTTTTAGTCCAGTTTATATACAATGAAGTAAAATCTAGAAAGAGATCTGCGATTAAGTGATTTTACCCGCTTAGATTGCCACTGAAATTTTAACGATTTGGATTATTGTAGTCTGTTACATTTTAGTACGCCAATGAATAAAATGATAGTCCACAAGGATGCTTCTAAAAATGTACAGCATTGCCCCTCTTTCAATGCTGCCTCTGAAGCCAATGCATGGATGTGGGGAATAGAGTGACATCAGCCAAAGTTAAACACTTTACCAATGCTATCAACAAACCTGCCAACAGAAGCAGAACACTTCAAAATAATAACCCCTTACTTGAACCTCCTGTCCCACACTTCACAGACAAGTACAATTCCATCCACCACTTCTTCAAGGAAGAAATACAGAAACTACAAAGCACATTGACAACACCATACCTGTTTCTCCACAGACACCAACTGCACCCGGCTGCATCTCATAATGGTCGTCCATCATACTCCTGTCTCTCAAAGGCTTTGCTGTCGACATCCTCAATTCCTTGAAAACCACCACTTCTGAAGATAAAATCTTACCATCTCACTTCATCAAAGTCCTCCCTGGAGAAGGCCTTTCACCCCTACTCATCATTGCCAGAACCTCCTTCAGTCATCATCTTCCCTGAAACCCTCAAGGCAGGTTATGTGTTCTCACTCCTGAGGAAACCTACACAAGACCCTGACACTCTTACCAGCTACTGGCCCAGACCACATCTACCTGTAATCATCAAAATCATTGAAAAAGTTGTATAGTCAAGGCCACATCAACACCAACCATCGCCTGTACTATTATCAATCTGCTTCAGATCACGCTGCAGCATGTAGACTAGCTACATTGCAAATCATAGATGATGCCCTCTTGGCCACAGATAAAGATGACCTATTCTTCCTGATATTACTGAACCTCTCAGCTGAGTTCAAAAGTGTTGATCACCAAACTCTCCTCTACACTCTAAAGTCTCAAATGGGATTCATGGGAAATGTCTTCAGTACATTTCCTCATGCCTATCCACCTGACACCAATTTGTTCACATGGCACCTATAGGTCCCTGACGATTGTGATCACTTGAAGAGTTCCTCAAGGGTTCCATCTTGTCCCCTGTCCTCTTAAACTTCTACATGAAGCCCTACTCACAGATAACAACATCAAAGTTCACAACCTCGCTGATGACGCACACTATATTTGAAGGTTGCCTGTACTGCAGACAGCTTACACTTCAAACACTGTTTGAACCTCATCCAGACCTGGATGACCAGCACCTACCAGAAGCGTAGCCCACCACAGCAGCATGCCAGAAGTTCACCAACAACAACATGTAACAAGTACTCAAGTCTCACTCAATGATATGAAGCAGAAGGGCTTCAAAACTTGTGTTTAAGCCAACAGCAAAAATAGAACACTAAGCCGTCTCCATCCATGCACCCAGTATCGAGAACAGAGATCCAGGTATACTCAGGACTGTACTTGCCCTCCTCTAATTTAGAAAAGAGCAGAAGGCACCCCTCTTAAAAGAACACAACATCATGAAGCAGTAATAGTCCACTATCTCTTTTAGAAATCAGCCTACTCTCCAAATACATCTTCACTTTTCAGCCTGATTTGTGATATATAAAACCAGCACATAAATACATACATAGCACTACTACTCACAATGCAGTATTCTGTTTTTTTGTAAGAGTGTTTCCCGTACTGTGTGCCACTACAAAGTGCGTGATGAGATATGATGAAATGTGAGAATGAATGGCTTGGCTGAATGAGTGGCTCAACTGTTAGGTTATTGAGGCAATTGGTGGATTATGTTGTCGTTATAAGGCAGTTTATTACTGCGATAACTATTGATCTGTCTTGTTAGCCAATCAACATTTTCCTGTATACCAGATAATGTCTTGGAATACTTTATTGAAGACCTCTGACACGAATGCTCTGCCATAAATATTGTGGTTTTCTATCCTGGGTATGCCTTTGCTTGAGTAACATGTGCCAAGAAATTATCAAAATAATGAACAAGTATGATTCAAACGATGCACGTTTGGTTTATATTATTGTGTTCTGCGGTGTGATAATCAAGTGTATGTGAAAATATTTGCAATGTTTCTTCCCATTAGTTTTTTATTGATTTCTAAGAGTTTCTGGAATGTTAACAACTACATGTCTTTCTTTTGTTGATATTCAAAAAAATCAGCAGTATCCAGAGAAGACTGAAATAGGTCAGCCAGGCGGGCGGTCAGACTTGATGAATATTTGACTACAGAAATCCCCCCTTCCGGGATACATTATAGTTACTCTATTTATGTAGCTAGTGTTTTAACCAGTTGATGGGTGCGTAAGTACGGTTATACCACTGCATGCACAGCACACCTTAGCATATGTGCTGAAAGAAAAAACTCATGTGGCTTCTTTTTTGCCACATCACAATTCACGTTTGATGGTCCAGACGAAAGCCTCATTATTGTTTATGAAGCTGAAACATGTTGACCAGTATTTAGGGGATAACGAAGATCATCCTCACTATATCCCTGCACTGTTTTTAACTGTGTCCTGGGACTATGTGAATAAAACTTTTTCAGCAGGGGATCCCAGAGTTATTTTTTTATCTCACCACTCAGAGCACACATCACATTCAAAAAACAAAAAACGGCTTCGCTGTAACTCAGGCATCGAAGCACAGCTGGGTTGCATTCAGCCGCCCATCTGGGAACCCAATCATGCCACCAGCTAGGTTGGTGAGTGAGTACTGGAGTACAAGAAACCTTTTGGGTTTCTTGTACTCCAGTGCACCGTACTGAGCCGTCCTGACAGGAGGATTCATTCATGGGTCTGTCCACTTTGTTCTAAAACTACTGTTAATCAAGGGGAAAAGACGTACCCCATTGTCCTTCCTCGCTCTCTCTTTGTTACTCCCCCCTATTCAAAAGAATACCATCTGGTTGAACAAAAATATTTGAAAGGGCATCAGGCCCCTTTCTGTCAGCTGTTTTCACTAAGAGTTCTTAACAACAGTAAGATTAGGTTATAAAAGTTGAGCACAGAAAGTGAAGGGCAGAGAGAAGTATTCAGGCCAATCGACATTGGGTCAGGCCCGACAGAATGATATCACTGGTTCCTATTAAAGGGCACTCGGACAGGAGGCACTTGTACATATTTATATATTGATCTTGGAAAGCACATGTTTAAATTGCTAGCCATTTAAGGGTGGATTATAATTATACTGTATTAAAGCCTACAGATAGGTCATGGAATCTCACACATTACCTGCCCAGAAAAAGATTTTGGTGTTGGGTACCGCCTCTCCCCCGGTGTACATATAGAACCAGTCAAAACATTAATGAATATCCACCTAATTGTAATAAAAGTCAAACGGTTTCCATATGTAATACATTCTCAGCAGATTATACTGTCTTTGCCCATATTTGTTTGTACTTAAAATGGCTTCAAAGCATCATACTGATCAATATTATTTGATATGATTGAGAAACGATTTGATTTGTTGTCTTGCATCACATTTTGATGTCCACAGCATGCTCCTTCCAAACAGAAAAACAGTATCCAGTCAAAATCACATTTTAAGGGATCGTTAAAACTTTACTGACTCTTAAAATGGAATTTGTATTTTGCGCAAAAGATTATTGCGCAAGTAAACTCTGATTTGAAGTGTCTGAGGCCATTAAAGTAGGTTAAGCATCTAGCCCTTTGTTCTTCTGGTTATAGCACCATAACTTACTCAAAGTAAAATTCCATGCAAATTTCCAACCATGTACATGAATGTTTATGTAAGTTAAGAAATGGCAGAAAAGCAGAAAATGAAAAATAAATTGCACTTACCAAGCCACCCTGATCCTGAGTTTGGTATGCACATGTCAGTTTCTGCGCTGGGTAAAACAAACCCAACCACAAACACCTCCACTCCATCAGCCATCAATGCCATTCCGAGGACAAAGAAGAGGGCCCACTGAAAGCGCCCATGCCCGCATTCCTGAATGATTAGCTCAAACTGCTGAGCCAGCTCTTCTTCATCAGCTTTTCTCTCAGTTTCCAGAACACTGCGGTCCTTATACTCGTCAGAGATCGGCTGCCCCAAGGCTACCAGACCATCCTTCGTTTGGCCATGATTTGGTATTCCTTGATATTCACCTTCATAAACCTCGTCGTCTTCATCGTGCCCTTCTGTGGCATCACTAGATCCTTCATCGTCATTGGCTTCTCCATTATAAGTTCCGTCTCGGACGTAATAATCATCATCTTCCTCGTCTTGAAATTGGGCATAAGATCTTTGTGTGTAACCATCTTGAGCTTTGTCCATTACCTTATTAGCCTTTTTGGCTGTTTGCCTTTTCACTTCCCTTGCAATATCTTTTGCCCCTTTCACTAAAGAAGTCCTGTCTTGATATGAATCTTCCATCTTGTCTGGATGGCTGACTGATGTCAACTAATTCAAATGCTGCTGAGACCTGGGCCACTGTTTATGTTCTGATGAATTACAGTTAGGTGAAGCAAATTTGAAATTTAAAGTGACACCTGCAAAGAAAAACAGAAAATAATGTATTTAAGTATATAGTCTTTATATTCTGAAAACTCATATTATACAACCTTTCCAAACTTTTGTTTAGTTCAAGACGCTAAATGTTACTGGTAATATTCTGCAGTTATCTACTGGAGGACCTTCCCATTCAAAGAGTGCAATTATTCCAAATATTCCTTCAGTTAGGCAAGACCAGGGTGGAACACGAATATAGATGCCTCTGTGTGAGTACATAGGAAAATGCATTGCTTCAGTGTCAAGAATGAACATTAAAGGACTTTAATAGAGGCCTTACATTACACTCTGCAAAATGATAGCACTGGATGCAAAGCGTTACATTTAGTGACATGTCCATGGCAACGGAAATTTCTGTGTAATACAGCAGATATACAATGCAAAATTTAACAAATGTTAAGCATACATGATGCTACTTATTTAAATTTGAAAGTAAACTTAAATTTGATTGTGCCTTAAAAATAATGTCTATTACTAATTCTGAGTTATTGGGCACACCTTTGTAATCAGACACCGGCTCCCTTTGGTGTCATTTGCCCAACAAGCAAATTCTGAGACATGACATTGAACTGGAAGAACGGTTGAAAAGTCTCTTGAATCCATAAGAAAAGGCAAACCAGAAATTAGGGCAATGTGAAGGAAGATGCAGGAGTTAGGATACAGGGGAAAAGGGAATAGAAAAGTCTGAGATCGGATGTTGTGGTTCTAGTCAAGAGAAATGTGTGTGCATGATGTTTGAACCTGCCTTGCCCAAAAAACAAAATTGTCTTTGTTGGAGTTGTTGGATTTCACCAAGTTGGCTGGGGTAAAGTCAACGAAGACCAACACTATGAAACAAGCAAATAACCAAAACCTGCAAAAATTGTGTACATCATATTTGAAGCATAACACAGATCAGACCCTATTACTTAGAGGGCGAGAAAACATGGTTGGTTGGCCAGCTGATATGCTATGCGATGCTAAGGATTTGTAAAGGGCATGGCTACCCTGCGAGCTTCTCAGAGCTAAGGAACAAGGTCCTTCACACAAAGAATCAAGCACGCTGCTCATTCAAAACGATACATTTTAAGCAGTTTCACAAAATAATATTTCTTCCTCAATCATCCTCAAGGGTAAAGGCAGCAAATGCCATAGCTTTGGTGCCAAGTAGGCAGAAGCACGCCCTCCGCTCCTAGATTTCTTTCTTTTTGTCACAGTAAGGAGTCTCTGATCCGTGGAACGTAATGATCTTTTAAGGCTGTAAGGATTAACAGCCACTGCATTACAGGGAAGATCTAATTATAAATCCCTCGGTGGGCTAGACAGAGAGATTTAAATGTGATTCTCTTGCGGACTGGCAACCAGTGTAAACCAGCCAAAGATCACGATACAGGATGGTGCTTGGGACTCTTCAGGAGAATGCAGGCTGCTGCCTTTTGAACAATTTAAAGGCGCTCGATCACATACAGCGGGCTTCCCAGATATACTTATTTGTCATAATCGAGGCGGGAAAGCACTAAACCTTGGACAATCATTCTTCAAGTGGCCTGCGAAAGCCAACTCAGCACCTTCCTTAGGGTCCTGAGTAGACCAAAGCAGCAGGCCGCGAGTCTCTTGGCTTGGATCTCCATGGTAAGATTATGATCGATCCAGGAACCTAGACTTTTTGTTTCAGTTTTAGGATGGGGTTGGTCTCCTAAGTAGATGTACCATTGTAATTCACTCCAAAAGGAGGAGTTGTTGCTAACCACCAGCACCTCAGTTTTATTTCCAATGAATGTAAGGCTGTTGCTGAGCATCCAGTCAGTGAAATCTCTGAAACATGCATTGAGCTGGATGGAAAGAGCTGTTGTGTCAGGTGTTAGGGAGAGGGTTTTCAGGGTGCCATCTCCATTTGATACCATTAAAAACCTATGTCTCATTATGATTGGGGGTTGAACACAGACAGTACACAGGGTGGAGCTCAAGGTTAAGCCTAGTGGTGCCCCCTGATCCATAACAAGTATTTCTGAACAGTAACTTTTTTCCCAAACTTGAAAAGTTCTATTTTTCGGAAATGAGGATAGTCATTTAAGGGCATTCCCGGCTATGCCTACCTCTTCTAGTCTCCTTATGAGAGCCAGGTGGAATACCGTATCAAATGTGCCACTAAAATAGAGAAATATTACTGACGCTGACACGTTGGTATCTAGAATTGCTTTCAGTTCCTGTGTGATGGCTAGCAAAGCCGTCTCGGTGCTATTGCCTGCTCAAAAACATGTTAGGGTGTAGTGGAGATTCCCTTGATCATCCAAAAATTAATACAAATGTTTATTAACACATTTTTCAGCAAGTTTACTGATAGCTAGAAGCAGGGAAATTCGTTTGTAGCTTTCTGTAGTTAATGGATCTAGTGAGAGTTGTTCTAAAGTGGCTTTAGCATGGACTGCTTCCATGCTCGCGGCACTTCCCCACGATCAAAAGACTGATCAATTATATTGGCCAGGACTGGGCAGATCACCTTTCCACCTTTCTGAAGAATAATTGGGGGGGGGGGGGCGGAATCCAGAGCGGACCCTGATTTAATTGATGCCAGTGCATTTTCCATATCTCCTGTATTAATCTTTCTAAAGGAAGTTAAATGCATCTTCAGTTTCTCCATCTGGGGATGTGAGTTATCATTGGGAATTTGAGATGCTGCCCCTGGCAGAGTTGCACAATTGCTTGGACCCTATCCTCCCTATCTCTTCGCCCACCAGAAGCTGCATTACCATTAATTCCGCATATGAGGTGCATGTCCACGTTTTCTATCTCTACGCCTAGTAACATCCAAAGGCCTGAGGCACTGGCCTATTGTTTTCGATGTTTCCTGTCTGTGCAGAAATTATTTGACATCTTTATAACACCGAACATATTGCAATTGGTCCTACTTTCTATTTTGGCCCACATCGAGATTCTTTAAGAATAAAAAATATTTACATTTTGTGACTACCTACTTGTGCTCTATAAAATGATGTGCCATTGGTAAATCTGCTAAAGCTTAGACCGATGCTTGACAGAGGGTGTTAGCTGCGTGTTACTGCATGGATGACCGTTGTGTGTCCATGTGGGACAAATACATGACAGACGTTCATGATATCCTTTTTTTTTTTTTTAAACATTTATTTGGAGATAAGCAAGGACAAAGGAAGTGCATACACGATTCATACAGTCATAGATGGCCATTACAATGGTACGTCAGACTCGAAAAATAAAAGTTTCAAGTACAGGGTAGCATATCAGTCAACACATATAGCCATAACGAAATGTACAATGCATATGAGAAAGAAATGATCCAGGATGCACAGGCAAGCTAATAAGACAATACATTACGGACATACTCTATTAGCGCATAAAAAATAAAACAAAGGAGACTCAGATAGCAGGGCCAAGAGAAGACCTGACAGGGGTCCTATCGCAATTTCTACCATCCAATTGTCATAAGAGGAACCACAGCCCCCGGGAACTCGCAGAAAGTGGCAGCAGCCCAGTCCCTCCCCCGATACTTAAGGATCAGCAAATGTAAAATGAAATCCCAGCACACCCTACTGCTGTCAACCAACCCCTACACGGTCCCCATGTTCAGAATCAGAATCCTGCACAGCTCTAGTTAGGAGGTACACCTGGAGCGGGCTCCAAAATTCCTTCGGTCTGCATCTGACAGGCATCAATTCAGAGTAGATGTTATATTGGTCCTGACAGTATATGAGGTCATTCAACCAATCCTGGAAGCGCGGTACCCTGCCACGACCCCAGCAACAAGCAACCCTACGCTTAGCCAGCAGCAGGGCCACGTCAACAAATCGACGATGAGAGGCAGGCACGTCCTTAGAATAACCCAGCAACATCACCAAGGGGTTAAATGTCACCCCATCCTCCGCCATAATTTGCAGGGCCTCATGGACCTGAGTCCAATATTCCAGCACCCCCGCACAACTCCAAGCCAAGTGCAGAAAGTCAGCGCCTTCTGCTCGACACCTAGCGCATCTGTCATCCTCCGCTAAATGAAACCGAAGTTTCCTCGCCGGGGTGTAATAGTACCTCTGGACAAATTTGTAGTGGATAATCTTAAGGCGACAACTGGAGGAAACATTGGCCGTGAGTCCACAGCAGTACTTCTATTTCTCGTCAGTAATAGGGGCACACAACTCAGCAACCCATTGCTCACGCACCCGATTGGCCGGGACCGAACGCTGTCGGCGAATAGCACCGTATAAGTTCGACACCAGGTGTCGCCCATCTGAAACCAACAGCACGTGGAGGGGGAGGGTAACCTCCGGCTCCGAAGGGAAATCTGGTAACAATGCACGCATGCCCTGACGCAAACGGACAAAGTAAAACAGCTCCAAAGGGGAGCAGGCAGCTACTCCGAAGAAATGACCCTGCGTACGGAAGGCACCTTCATGAAACAAGTCACCCCACGTGAGAATACCGAGCCGCCTACACATTCGTTGAAACCCCGTTTCCAGCAACAGAGACAAATCAGGGTGATAAGCCAGAGGCAAGGCCGGCGAATAAAGAAAGGAGACGCCCAGCAGTTGAGCCACCCGTTTCCAAGCATCTACCGTGCACGTCACCGTCGTACGAGGCGTTTCCACATCCGACACCTTGCCCAATACTAACCCCTCCAATGGGAGCGGGTGGGCAACCCAATGTTCAGCAGCAATTTGGGGCATAAACGGCGTGGGGCGCATCCAGTGATATGCGTAATGCGTCTGAGCGCTAAGGTAATAAAGCTCAAAGTCAGGGACGTCGAATCCGCCATCAGAATAGGGTAATGTAAGGGTAGCCCAAGCCACCCGCGGCTGCTTGCCCCCCCAGAACAATCGTATGAGCTCAGAGCGAAGTCTGCGAAAGAAATAAGCACCAGGATGGTATGGAAGGTTTTGAAAGAGGTACAAAAAGCGGGGCAAAACTACCATCTTGATAAGTGACGCCCTACCGGCCATGGAGAGAGGCAAGGACATCCATCTAGTGACGTCGTCTGCAAGTTTAGTAATAGCCACACCATAATTAAGCCGAACCGTTTCTTCTCTATCCAATGACACGACAATGCCGAGATACCGCAGCTCCGAATCACACCATTCCAGAGGGTAATCGAGGGGAAACCTAGCTACAGCCGCAGTGAGGGGGAAAAGTTAGGACTTCCGCCAGTTAATATGGACACCGGAGACACCCCCAAAAGCGACCAACTCTCGCAAGAGCGAATTAAGATTGTTCTCAGGGTCTTTAACATAAAGTGTGACATCGTCAGCGTATAAAGAAATTCCGACCTGCCGCTGAAGACAATTAAAGGCGCTCTGCTGGTGAAGCTGACGAATTCTGCAGGCCAGAGGCTCAATGGCAATGGCAAATAGGAGGGGCGAGAGGGGGCATCCCTGTCGGGTCCCCCTTGTGAGAGGGAACGAGGGGGATAGCACCCCATTCACCACCACCCTCGCCATCGGATCAGTATATAAGAGCTTAACCCATGAGATGAAGATCCGGGGGAAGCCCATACGACAGAGAACATCAATAAGATAGCCCCACTCAACGGAGTCAAACGCCTTAGTGGCATCAAGAAAGATGGCGGCAACCGGAATATCAGGAGCAATGGTCGACACAAGCGAAAACAAGGTGCGAAGATTGTGGGAGGTAGCACGGCCGGGCACAAACCCCGACTGATCAGGTAGTACAATGACGGGCATGAGCTCGGCAAGTCTCACCGCCAGGACCTTCGCGAGAATTTTAACATCGCAGTTGAGCAATGAGAGGGGCCTATAGGAACCCACATCCAACGGATCCTTCCCCGGCTTGAGCAGCGACGTAATAGCGACCTCCCGCATGGAGCTCGGCAGACGCCCCTCCTCCAGGGACTCCTCAAAAACCTCGCGGAGAACAGGGGCCATGATGTCCACGTAGCACTTATAAAATTCAGCAGGAAGGCCATCCAGACCGGCGGCCTTCCCATTATTCAAAGACATGATGGCATTCCTGACCTCCTCCACCTCTAGGGGCCTACCTAAGAACGCTCGGAGATCATCCGATAACCAACAAAGTGCCAGTTCATCAAGAAATCCGCCATATCGTGTCTCACCAGTCTACTGCATCGTGTAAAGGTGTGCGTAATGGTCAATAAAAGTACGCTGAATCTCCGCAGTGTCCCGACAGCGAGTGCCATCCGGCAACACCAATTCCAGCACGTCCGACCCATGCCTTGGATGTCTAGTAAGGGCAGCGAGGACCTTACAGTATCGCCTCGCCGTCCAGTACTTTCCCCTATGTTTAGCCTCTCTGGCGGCCTCCTCTTCATACTCGGAGAGTTTAGTACGGAACTGGGCCAGAAGATCGGGATCAGAGTCAACCTGCATCCTGCGTTCTAAGTCTCGCAAGTTAGCTTCCAAGCCCCCGAGGGTCCGTACAATCAGTTTAAGCATACCACAACTTTTAGAAATTGTGACTCCCCGGATCGTAACCTTGAACGCCTCCCATATAACTTCGACACTGTCAACAGAGCCCTTGTTTCTAGGGAAGAACGCCTCCACCTCCTCACCAAGCTCCTCCTTGAACACCGGGTCAAGCAAAGCAGTCGGAAAAAGGCGCCAAGGCGGGCGCGGCCTGTGCAGCCCGGGGACAGATAAAACGACCTTCACCGGACAGTGATCAGAATACGTACGAGCCAGATGTGCAGCCTCCCGCAGGCCAGCCACCAACCCTCTAGAGAGAAACACATAGTCCAGCCTCGCCCATGAACGCGCATGTATAGTGTAATGAGTACCCTCCTTAGTGGCAGGGTGGGTGTACCTCCAGCTGTCGATCAAACCAGCCTCCTCCACAACCCCACGCAGAACTTCTCTAGCTTGCACATTATACTGAGGACTCCCTTCCGACCTGTCCAACTGGGCATGAAATGCAAAACTGAAATCCCCCCCCCAAACAATGTAAGTGGCATCAACAGCAAGCACATGACCCCACAATGTAACAAAAAAGGTTGGCGTATCGACATTGGGAGCATAGCAATTAACAAACAGCACAGTGTTCTGCCCAAGCCGCCCCCACAGTAGCACATAGCGCCCCTCAGGATCCCCCATAGATCCCAGTTCCTGAAATGCGAGCGATCTTTTAACAAGGATGACAACCCCGCGAGCATAAGAAGAGTATGAAGCAAACATCCTGGCCGCAGCCCACCTCCCACCAAAGCTGGGGGAAGGAGCGGGACGCAGATGCGTCTCCTGGAGGAGGGCAACATGAATAGCATGCCTGTCCAAATACTGGATCACACTACGACATTTCCTGGCATCATTAAGTCCCCGTACATTCCAGGACAAAATCGATATCTGATCTATAACAGCAGTCGACATTAGCCAGTTTCCGGGCCCCACAGGACCCAACAAGCAAATACATAACATCCGACTCCCAGCAACAGCCAGCGACAGGACCCCACCCCAGGGAGCAGTCGTCCCCCCGCATACACTCCACACACATCCCAGCCATCTCCAAACCAAGCAACCAGAACCACAACAACCCCCCCCCCAGCTGAACCATCCATGCAGCAAGCACTTAGAAAACATTGCGCGCAGCACGCAGCCAACCCAGCTCATACGGCCCACAACTCGCACACGCGTTCCTCGTGCCAAGCGCTCAACGCCACGCGGCCGCCAAAGATGGCGGCCGTTCCATCCGGACCCATGGCGGACGGGGGCAAAGGCCCCAGAACCAACACCGCCGAAAGGATAAATGGACCAGCCGAAGTAGCGGGCACGGAGCCGCGCCTGTGCACACAGACAGTAGCAGCGATCCATACACTGACCCATGAGGCCTGGGCAAGCAAGCGTGGTCAGCTTCGTCCCCACCCCACCCACCCACCTGATGACACCCCAACTATCAGGCCATGCTCACCCCCACCCCCCTCCCGTTCCCCAACACACATCCAGTCAACCAACTAAGGACTAGAATCCAAACCAAAGGTGCAAGTGGGGTACACCCTCCGGGGAACCTTCTAGAGGTGCACGACACCACTCCCTCACACCACGCCAGTGTCCGAGCCAACAAGTATCAAATGGCCCCAGGCGCAGCACGGGGGGTGGGTGCCCAGAGCGCGAAACCAGATAGCACCATCCTGCGGTTCCACACCGACCCCAAGAACCCATACATACACTCCCACCTCAGGCAAGACATGACCCCCGCTACAACAAGAAAGAAGCGGATAGCAGTTAGGCCACCAATGCGGGCAAGGAAGTCAGTAGAAGTCAGTGCAAAAGGCATGCGTCCAGAATGTTCCAACACCAAAAAAAAAAAAAGGGGAAAACAAAGAACAAAGTCACCATAATCAGGCGACCTCCTCCTCAGCCGCCGAATGTTCATCCTCAGGGTCTCGATCGCCTCGTCGATCTGCAGCCGCTCGTTCGCGCTGGAGGCGCTTTGCAAAATCCTCAGCATGCTGTGGGTTGGTGAAAAAATGTTGCTTAGCCTGGTGCGTCACTCTAAGTTTGGCAGGGTAAAGCAAAGCGTAGTCTACTTGTAGATCTCGAAGTTTCTTTTTCACCCCCAGGAACTTACGACGCTGGTCCTGCACCATCGGCGTGAAGTCGGGGTACATGGTGAAAGACACCCCATCGAAGGAGAGGGCCCGATTAGTGCGGGCAGCCTGGAGGGCAGCGTCCCGGTCACGATAGTTTAAAAGACGCGCAATGATGGGGCGCGGTGCGGCCCCAGAGGCCGGCCGAGGTCCCAGTGTCCGATGCGCTCTCTCGACGATGACCTGGGATGAGAATGCTTCCGCCCCAATGGCGCCCACCAGTAGTCTCTCCACATAAGTTTCCATCTTGCCCACATTTGTGGACTCCGGCACACCTACAATGCGAACGTAATTGCGCCTACTCCTCGCCTCCAACTCCTCATTCTTAGCGGCAATGACACGCAGTATATTGTCCATTCTCGCCAGTTGGGTGGTATGGGTAGCTGCCGTGTCGTCGTGGTCCGAAATGCGCTGTTCCGCCGTTGTCAGGCGCTCCTCATGCACGTCCAGCTTCTGGACCACGGCATCCATGCGCGACGATATCTTGTCCACCTTGTCCACTATCGTGGCAAACCCCTGCCTCATCTCCTGCATCATCTGGGGAAAGTCCGGTGGTGGTGGCTGCGGCACACTATCAGCGACAGGCGGGGGGGTGACCGCGAAGTCCCAGCATCCTGGAGCAATCGCGTTCCCCTCCTAGCCACTCCAGAGTCAAAGGACAATTTGGATTGTTTAGCGTCCGGCTTCCCCATAATAATGTGCTAGTAGTGCAGCGGGAGAGCAAAGCAAATAGGAGTTAGGATGTAGGCCGGACAAAGGGCACGGGCAAAAACCGAACCGTGGGGGCACGAGCAGGCCAGCGCGCCCCGCCACTCCCAACGGCGAAAAAATGGCCGTCTCCGCTCCCAGACCAAAGGGGTTATCCCCAGACGACCAGAAGGAGATCCGCTGTGTCTCTGTAAGCTATGGTACCTGGGCAGGCAGATGTAGGAACCGAGAAATCAGTCCAATGGAAAGCAGAATCCAACAGCTTGCCCGGCCAGCAAGCGTGCCCGGTGGAGAGGGGCAGAGCAGGGCCTACACCCCACGTGCAGAGCCACGGGCTGGCGTGAATGATGACGCCGGGCTGAGGAACACCCGACCTCCAGAGCGCAAGTCGGGGAAACTTGGAACTCTCGTAACTTCGGCCAGCAACCTCCGAATGGACCAGGAGTTGGACCGTGGGTGGTCAGTCGATGTCCCAGTAGATCTATAGGGTCAGATCAGGGCGCAGCGATGGTAATCAGGATCCCTAGGCGGATGATAGCTCCGGGCAGCAGGAGCCTCACGACAGTGCGGCCATTCTGCAGTGCGCCCTCTAGCGCCCCCCACGTTCATGATATCCTTGATATAAATGTACATACAATTAATTTCAATGAGTGCTCTGTACATAGTCAGCAGCTGTCCTGGAAATTTCACGTTGATCTATCTGATGCCTCATCGTCAGTGTTACAGGAACATTTCCAACAAAAGCAAGCACTCACGAATCAATAAAGGTCCCCATTGGGGCATTATGCGTTTCATTTCCATGCCAGTTACTTCTTTAATGTCACATGGGGCAGGGTGCTGCTGAAGAGCTGCTGTAGCACAGAGATTGACCAGTGCGTGGTTCCCCTATTGTGTCAAAACATCCTCCCAGCTCGACAATATACTTTTATCGCCAATCATGCCTGGCCTGCTATTTTACATCCAAATATAAAGCCAAAAATACCAAATGTGCATATGAAATCACCAGAGATAGTGACCTTTTTGAGTGGTAAAATGGCTGTGGAAACATACTTTTAAGTGATGAATATGTGTCTTAACAATTTTAGATTAGATGTGAATTATTAGTATCCATCTCGTTAACTACTACTCATATTAAAATCATATCCCTAACTGAGAAAAATATTTTGGTGTTCTATTCCAACATCTCAAGACAATGGCTGCGCTGTACATTGTGCATGCATGCAGACTTGTGGCAACCCCCCCTTTTAAAGGTCTTGTTTTGCTTATTCATCTTTGCTAAGAGTTCATTTAAACTGGCTGTCTGAAATATGAGTAACCTACTAAAACCACAGTTGCAGTAAAAACAATCAGCACAGCTCTTATTTTAGGCAACCCCCCTCCCCCCCCCCCCCCCCACCCCCCTTCCACCTTGGCTCAGTCACACTGTGTGGATGAAACTAATCTATTATCAGAGTTAACCGTTGATTGTTTTTGATCTTGTTATTGTACAGCACTCTCTTCTACTGGTGGGCCCTCGAGTGGGAAGCAACTTAGGGGACTGCTTCAGATCAAATCCTGCCACTCCAATTAGGAATTAACCAATGCATGTCGCCCAACCTGGTTGAGCATCACGTGAGTTCCTGTTTAAACATACATTTTAGGTAGCACTTTGTAGTAACTCGACAGAGACAAAGTTATGAAATAATATGTCTTTAATACGAACTCCCACGGCACGTCCTACATTGCCTGTGGCTAGAAGTCTACCAACTGTAATCCGCCAACTGTCATTACCGTCCGCGTCATAGCGGACGGCACGAGACTCTGAATGCACGCCTCGCGCTCAACCAGCGCGAGACAGGCCAGGCCACTACATATCTCCTTTCCTTAGAGCATGGAGAAGCAGAGCGAACAGAGGAGAGGAGAGGAGAGAGAGAGAGAGAGAGAGAGAGAGAGAGAGAGAGAGAGAGGAGAGAGAGAGAGAGAGAGAGAGAAAGAGAGAGAGAAAGATGAACATGTGCAGGAAAACACAAGTGGCACAGAGAACATCAGAAGATCATTGACGGTACCTAACAGGAACACTAACAGTTCTGGAACTCCTCCTGACCGTGGCGTGGCAGGGAGGAGGACTCTGGACATCCAGTTTACCTTGAGAGACATTATGAGAGACCTCTCTTTTCAACATGGAACATTTAACGTCATCAGGTACATTTTTGACTTTCGCCACCTTGTTACCATTCCACCAGTCCTTTCCATTGACTCGAACAGCATTGCCACACACTTTATCCACCACCACAATTTCCCCATACTTAGCTTCCCCTTTCTTTACAAAACCAGGTTTCTTGATTCTGATCCTGTCCCCCACAGCAAACTCTCTGATCTTAACACGCTTCCTTTCGTCAAAATACTCTTTTTGTTTGGACTGGACCTCAGCAGATTTGGAACTCACTTTCTCATCCATTTCGTGGGGAGTGGAATTGGATTTATTCCATTTGGACATCCAAGCAGGTCTAAATTCAGTGCATGGTTTTCTACCTCTTAGTAATTCAAAAGGGGACACTCCGGTAGAAGAATGGGGGGTGGTTCTATAAAACCACAACATTGTCCTGACACTTAGGGGAACAGCTTTGTGATGGGCTAGGGCCCATTTGACACAATCACCTATGACTCTATTGAGTCTCTCTACCAAGCCATTAGTTTGAGGGTGATAGAGAGAACTACGGTGATGGGTTATGGCAGTTTCTCTAAGAAACTCTTCCACTTCAGATGATACAAATTGTACTCCGTTGTCGGATATGATGGATTGGGGGAACCCTTCTCTCATGAATGTTTCCCTTAAGAAGTCAATAATTTCTGCGGAGTCAACCTTGGGGACAAACTTGGCCTCGGGCCATTTAGTGTAATAGTCCACCATGACAATAGCGAATTTGCATTGTTGAGGTAGACTATGAAAAGGTCCTAGAACATCGATCCCAAGTTTTTCCCACGGTCCACCCGGGAGGGGAATCGGTGTAAGAGGGGGACTACTAGTGTGAAGACTTTTGTCACTAGACGAACAAATAGTGCACTCTTGCACCATTTCCTCAATATCTTTATCCATTTTGGGCCACCAAAAGTACTCTCTTACTCTACGCTTGGTTAACGTGGCTCCTAGATGCCCTTCATGTGCTTTAGATAGGAGAGTGGATCTGATGTCCACCGGTGGAACAAGTTTCTCTAGCCTGAATACTAAACCATCCTCAATCGAAAGTTCATCACACACCTTGACATAGGGTTGTAAAGCAACATCCACATTCCTTTCCCTGGGCCACCCTTGGGAAATATATGTCATCACTTTTTTTGAAACTTCATCACCAGCCAACGCCTCCCTCCAATTTTGCTGATCTATAGTACATACACTATTCAGTTCAACACTTGCTATGATATAGTCCTCCTTATCATCAAAACAACATTCATCTACACCTTGCATATCCTGACAGGTATTAGCAGGTAAACGTGACAGAGCATCCGCTCTTACATTTTTCCCCCCAGCAATATGTACAATGTCAAAATTGAATTGTAAAAGTTTGGACGCTAGGCGTGCGATGCGGGGAGTGGCCCCGCGGCTGTTGGTACTTCCTAAAATCGCAACCAACGGTTTGTGGTCCGTTTGAAGAATAAACTTTTGTCCCCACAAATAGTTTTTAAACTTTTCGATGCCCCACCAACATGCTAGGAGCTCCTTCTCAATGACTGAGTAGTAGGTCTCAGCTTCTCTTAGAACTCTGGATGCAAATCCTACCGTGTGTTCATTTTGGTCAACCACCTGTGTCAAGACAGCGCCCAGTCCGTAGCTGCTGGCATCTACAGTCAAAGTACACTGGACTCCTGGTACAAATGGCTTCAATGCCTTGACAGTGCTAAGTTGCTCCTTGATCCATTCGAAGGCGGTTTTGCATTCATCATCCCATACAAATTCACTTCTGTCTTGGAGCAATTTGGAAATGGGACGTATCTTCGTGGCATAGTCTTGAATAAAGCGGGCATAAAATTCTGTGAGACCTAAAAGTGATTTGACTCCTGCTTTGTCTTTGGGGGCCGTGGCATCAACAATGGCTTGTACCAAACTCGGTTTGGGTGTGACTCCTTCACTAGAGATTGTGTGCCCCAGATATTCCATCTTGTCTTTTGAGAATTCGCACTTGTCCCTTTTGAGGACCACACCATGCTCTTGGAATATAGACAGGATCTTGTTCAACACCATATCGTGTTCTTGTTGGTCTTTAGCAAACAGCAGAATGTCATCTTGGAATATGGCCACGTTTTTTATACCCTTCAGTAGATTGACCATAACCCTCTGAAAGACAGAGGCTGCTGAAGCCAGCCCGAAAGGCATGCGACAAAATTGGAATAAGCCTGCTGGAGAGTTGAACGCAGTGAAATGGCGTGAGTCCTTATCTAGTTCAATTTGATGATATGCTGAGGCCAAATCTAACTTGGTGAAGACCTTGGCACCATCAACTACACCCAGCATTTCTGATATATTCGGTAGAGGATGCGAATCTACCCAAATGACTTTGTTTAAATTGCGCAAATCAATGCAGATTCTGAGATCGTTATTTTTCTTCCTTGCGACGACCAAAGCTGAAGACCAATCAGACGATTCAATGGGTTCGATAACCCCTCTTTTTTGCATGGACAAAAGTTCTTTTTCCAAATCTTCTCTAATGCTGAAGGGAATACTCCTTATTTTGTGTTTTACAGGTTCAGCATCGCTCCTTATCTTGATTCTGTGTTTGAATCCTTTAATTTTTCCCAATTCACCAGAAAACATTCTTGGGTATTTATTGAGTAATTCCTCAACATGTGATTGGTCCCGCACAACCAAAATCTGTTCTTTTGCTCCAGGACACAGCATCATGCTGAACAAACCTTGGTGGAACCATCCCAGTATGTCTAATCCATTGACGGCGACATATATTTTGCCATATATGTGTCTGTTCTTGAAAATTAGGATGTCTTCGAAGTACCCCATCAGTTCTATGCTTCTCCCTTCATAGGATACCGGCTCTCTGTCAGGTGGTAGCAAGGGTCTGTTACCCCATTTCTTCCTGAACAATGATTCACTTATCATTGTGATTCTCGCGCCAGAGTCTACTAGCAGCCTTAGACTTTCTTCGCCTACACCAATGATGGCATAGGGATCAATGCAGTCATCAGGATTACCACTTCTTATGTTCCCTTCACTGACCACAACAACCATGTCTTTGAGTTCGCAAAGAGTGTCATCGCTGTCACTGCCACTTGTATCCACAGCACATGCCACCAGTTCTTTTTTGCCTTTTTGACTTTGGCATACTTTGTCGAAATGCCCTAATTTTCCACATTTGCGGCAGGATGCATTTCTTGCAGGACACGGTCTTCCACTTTTCACATGGGAGGGATATCCACATCGGTAACAGATATCTGTTCTTTTGAAGAAATTACTTGGCTGATATTCTTTTTTCCTTTCGTATTTTTTAAAACGGACAGGAGTAACCACTTCAATACTTTTACTTTCTAGTTCCTTGATAGAGGACTGTGAAGTTTCAATGCTTTTCGCTATGCGAATAGATTCATCAAGGGAGGGATTTTCCAAAGACAAGAGCTTTTGTCGTATGGTTTTGTCCAGACATTTTCCTATGAACTGGTCGCGAATCAATTGTTCACTGAAGTTTTCGAATTCACATTCAGCCACCAACTTCCTCAAGGCGGTAATATATGTGTCTACGTCTTCTTCGGCTTTCTGCACTCTTTTAAAGAACTTGTGTCTAGACACCACCACACTGGGTTGCTTATCAAATCTGACTTTCAATTTCTTCACAGTGTTTTTGTATTCATCCGCATCTTCTTCTTCCCCACCCACTACGTCAGGTAAATGTTTTAGGGTTTCTCTGCCTTCAAACCCCAGAGAGTGAAGTAGTAGAAACTTCTTTCTTTCTGCTCTAAACCTATGTGCTCCTATTGCTCCCAGGTAATTTTCGAAAGCATCGAACCACTTTCTCCAAGGCACTGGAGGTTCACCAGGTGTGTCCAGGAAAGGAGGTGGAGGAAGAATAGATTGCATCATTTAATATTTTCCTATGAACTGAGGGTGGTGGGAAGCGTTTATAGAGTCAACTTATTTGTGGCTGAGAGTGGCAACCCAATGAGTCAGTACAGAATTATACTCCAATCACTGTATTCTTCATGAGCCAAAGACGTTTGACAAAGACTCCTTAACACCAACCATAGAAGCTGGGGAATTATGTGTGTTTCCTTTCACGAAGAACGTGCCCAAAACATGACCTTATTTGCCAAATACAAGGAAAGAACCCAAGGGTGACTTAAAGGGTTAATCCTTACAGTCATCGGCACTTCCGAAAGCACAGTCATTCATTTTTTTCTCAGGCGAGCACCGGAAGTGTTTCAATTCGATGCAAAGCGCAGCCCACAATTTGCACTGTTCGTTTGTTAGGAAAACGAAGCTGCCCCTTTAAGAACAGAGCAGGAGAAGACTGCCAGATCAAGTGTCGATGGGCGGAAAGGGAGGAACCAGCAGTGAAGTCAGCGCGCCTGCCTCAGAGCGTACTCTGAATTTTTTTTATCAGAAACGCTAGCGCTGACAATCATGAAGCAAGCTCCAACACCGGAAAGCAGACGCTCGTCTCACCGTTTAGTGCTGTTGCAGTGGATCGACGCCGATCATTGCGTGAGGGAAACGCTTGAGGTCTGTGCGTTACGTTAATGTCTTCTGTGGGTTCTCTGTGGGAGTAGTCCTCGTCGCCACTTTCGAGTGTAGTAACTCGACAGAGACAAAGTTATGAAATAATATGTCTTTAATACGAACTCCCACGGCACGTCCTACATTGCCTGTGGCTAGAAGTCTACCAACTGTAATCCGCCAACTGTCATTACCGTCCGCGTCATAGCGGACGGCACGAGACTCTGAATGCACGCCTCGCGCTCAACCAGCGCGAGACAGGCCAGGCCACTACATATCTCCTTTCCTTAGAGCATGGAGAAGCAGAGCGAACAGAGGAGAGGAGAGGAGAGAGAGAGAGAGAGAGAGAGAGAGAGAGAGAGAGAGAGAGAGAGAGGGAGAGAGAGAGAGAGAGAGAGAGAAAGAGAGAGAGAAAGATGAACATGTGCAGGAAAACACAAGTGGCACAGAGAACATCAGAAGATCATTGACGGTACCTAACAGGAACACTAACAGTTCTGGAACTCCTCCTGACCGTGGCGTGGCAGGGAGGAGGACTCTGGACATCCAGTTTACCTTGAGAGACATTATGAGAGACCTCTCTTTTCAACATGGAACATTTAACGTCATCAGGTACATTTTTGACTTTCGCCACCTTGTTACCATTCCACCAGTCCTTTCCATTGACTCGAACAGCATTGCCACACACTTTATCCACCACCACAATTTCCCCATACTTAGCTTCCCCTTTCTTTACAAAACCAGGTTTCTTGATTCTGATCCTGTCCCCCACAGCAAACTCTCTGATCTTAACACGCTTCCTTTCGTCAAAATACTCTTTTTGTTTGGACTGGACCTCAGCAGATTTGGACCTCACTTTCTCATCCATTTCTTGGGGAGTGGAATTGGATTTATTCCATTTGGACATCCAAGCAGGTCTAAATTCAGTGCATGGTTTTCTACCTCTTAGTAATTCAAAAGGGGACACTCCGGTAGAAGAATGGGGGGTGGTTCTATAAAACCACAACATTGTCCTGACACTTAGGGGAACAGCTTTGTGATGGGCTAGGGCCCATTTGACACAATCACCTATGACTCTATTGAGTCTCTCTACCAAGCCATTAGTTTGAGGGTGATAGAGAGAACTACGGTGATGGGTTATGGCAGTTTCTCTAAGAAACTCTTCCACTTCAGATGATACAAATTGTACTCCGTTGTCGGATATGATGGATTGGGGGAACCCTTCTCTCATGAATGTTTCCCTTAAGAAGTCAATAATTTCTGCGGAGTCAACCTTGGGGACAAACTTGGCCTCGGGCCATTTAGTGTAATAGTCCACCATGACAATAGCGAATTTGCATTGTTGAGGTAGACTATGAAAAGGTCCTAGAACATCGATCCCAAGTTTTTCCCACGGTCCACCCGGGAGGGGAATCGGTGTAAGAGGGGGACTACTAGTGTGAAGACTTTTGTCACTAGACGAACAAATAGTGCACTCTTGCACCATTTCCTCAATATCTTCATCCATTTTGGGCCACCAAAAGTACTCTCTTACTCTACGCTTGGTTAACGTGGCTCCTAGATGCCCTTCATGTGCTTTAGATAGGAGAGTGGATCTGATGTCCACCGGTGGAACAAGTTTCTCTAGCCTGAATACTAAACCATCCTCAATCGAAAGTTCATCACACACCTTGACATAGGGTTGTAAAGCAACATCCACATTCCTTTCCCTGGGCCACCCTTGGGAAATATATGTCATCACTTTTTTTGAAACTTCATCACCAGCCAACGCCTCCCTCCAATTTTGCTGATCTATAGTACATACACTATTCAGTTCAACACTTGCTATGATATAGTCCTCCTTATCATCAAAACAACATTCATCTACACCTTGCATATCCTGACAGGTATTAGCAGGTAAACGTGACAGAGCATCCGCTCTTACATTTTTCCCCCCAGCAATATGTACAATGTCAAAATTGAATTGTAAAAGTTTGGACGCTAGGCGTGCGATGCGGGGAGTGGCCCCGCGGCTGTTGGTACTTCCTAAAATCGCAACCAACGGTTTGTGGTCCGTTTGAAGAATAAACTTTTGTCCCCACAAATAGTTTTTAAACTTTTCGATGCCCCACCAACATGCTAGGAGCTCCTTCTCAATGACTGAGTAGTAGGTCTCAGCTTCTCTTAGAACTCTGGATGCAAATCCTACCGTGTGTTCATTTTGGTCAACCACCTGTGTCAAGACAGCGCCCAGTCCGTAGCTGCTGGCATCTACAGTCAAAGTACACTGGACTCCTGGTACAAATGGCTTCAATGCCTTGACAGTGCTAAGTTGCTCCTTGATCCATTCGAAGGCGGTTTTGCATTCATCATCCCATACAAATTCACTTCTGTCTTGGAGCAATTTGGAAATGGGACGTATCTTCGTGGCATAGTCTTGAATAAAGCGGGCATAAAATTCTGTGAGACCTAAAAGTGATTTGACTCCTGCTTTGTCTTTGGGGGCCGTGGCATCAACAATGGCTTGTACCAAACTCGGTTTGGGTGTGACTCCTTCACTAGAGATTGTGTGCCCCAGATATTCCATCTTGTCTTTTGAGAATTCGCACTTGTCCCTTTTGAGGACCACACCATGCTCTTGGAATATAGACAGGATCTTGTTCAACACCATATCGTGTTCTTGTTGGTCTTTAGCAAACAGCAGAATGTCATCTTGGAATATGGCCACGTTTTTTATACCCTTCAGTAGATTGACCATAACCCTCTGAAAGACAGAGGCTGCTGAAGCCAGCCCGAAAGGCATGCGACAAAATTGGAATAAGCCTGCTGGAGAGTTGAACGCAGTGAAATGGCGTGAGTCCTTATCTAGTTCAATTTGATGATATGCTGAGGCCAAATCTAACTTGGTGAAGACCTTGGCACCATCAACTACACCCAGCATTTCTGATATATTCGGTAGAGGATGCGAATCTACCCAAATGACTTTGTTTAAATTGCGCAAATCAATGCAGATTCTGAGATCGTTATTTTTCTTCCTTGCGACGACCAAAGCTGAAGACCAATCAGACGATTCAATGGGTTCGATAACCCCTCTTTTTTGCATGGACAAAAGTTATTTTTCCAAATCTTCTCTAATGCTGAAGGGAATACTCCTTATTTTGTGTTTTACAGGTTCAGCATCGCTCCTTATCTTGATTCTGTGTTTGAATCCTTTAATTTTTCCCAATTCACCAGAAAACATTCTTGGGTATTTATTGAGTAATTCCTCAACATGTGATTGGTCCCGCACAACCAAAATCTGTTCTTTTGCTCCAGGACACAGCATCATGCTGAACAAACCTTGGTGGAACCATCCCAGTATGTCTAATCCATTGACGGCGACATATATTTTGCCATATATGTGTCTGTTCTTGAAAATTAGGATGTCTTCGAAGTACCCCATCAGTTCTATGCTTCTCCCTTCATAGGATACCGGCTCTCTGTCAGGTGGTAGCAAGGGTCTGTTACCCCATTTCTTCCTGAACAATGATTCACTTATCATACTTTCTAGTTCCTTGATAGAGGACTGTGAAGTTTCAATGCTTTTCGCTATGCGAATAGATTCATCAAGGGAGGGATTTTCCAAAGACAAGAGCTTTTGTCGTATGGTTTTGTCCAGACATTTTCCTATGAACTGGTCGCGAATCAATTGTTCACTGAAGTTTTCGAATTCACATTCAGCCACCAACTTCCTCAAGGCGGTAATATATGTGTCTACGTCTTCTTCGGCTTTCTGCACTCTTTTAAAGAACTTGTGTCTAGACACCACCACACTGGGTTGCTTATCAAATCTGACTTTCAATTTCTTCACAGTGTTTTTGTATTCATCCGCATCTTCTTCTTCCCCACCCACTACGTCAGGTAAATGTTTTAGGGTTTCTCTGCCTTCAAACCCCAGAGAGTGAAGTAGTAGAAACTTCTTTCTTTCTGCTCTAAACCTATGTGCTCCTATTGCTCCCAGGTAATTTTCGAAAGCATCGAACCACTTTCTCCAAGGCACTGGAGGTTCACCAGGTGTGTCCAGGAAAGGAGGTGGAGGAAGAATAGATTGCATCATTTAATATTTTCCTATGAACTGAGGGTGGTGGGAAGCGTTTATAGAGTCAACTTATTTGTGGCTGAGAGTGGCAACCCAATGAGTCAGTACAGAATTATACTCCAATCACTGTATTCTTCATGAGCCAAAGACGTTTGACAAAGACTCCTTAACACCAACCATAGAAGCTGGGGAATTATGTGTGTTTCCTTTCACGAAGAACGTGCCCAAAACATGACCTTATTTGCCAAATACAAGGAAAGAACCCAAGGGTGACTTAAAGGGTTAATCCTTACAGTCATCGGCACTCCCGAAAGCACAGTCATTCATTTTTTTCTCAGGCGAGCACCGGAAGTGTTTCAATTCGATGCAAAGCGCAGCCCACAATTTGCACTGTTCGTTTGTTAGGAAAACGAAGCTGCCCCTTTAAGAACAGAGCAGGAGAAGACTGCCAGATCAAGTGTCGATGGGCGGAAAGGGAGGAACCAGCAGTGAAGTCAGCGCGCCTGCCTCAGAGCGTACTCTGAATTTTTTTTATCAGAAACGCTAGCGCTGACAATCATGAAGCAAGCTCCAACACCGGAAAGCAGACGCTCGTCTCACCGTTTAGTGCTGTTGCAGTGGATCGACGCCGATCATTGCGTGAGGGAAACGCTTGAGGTCTGTGCGTTACGTTAATGTCTTCTGTGGGTTCTCTGTGGGAGTCGTCCTCGTCGCCACTTTCGAGTGTAGTAACTCGACAGAGACAAAGTTATGAAATAATATGTCTTTAATACGAACTCCCACGGCACGTCCTACATTGCCTGTGGCTAGAAGTCTACCAACTGTAATCCGCCAACTGTCATTACCGTCCGCGTCATAGCGGACGGCACGAGACTCTGAATGCACGCCTCGCGCTCAACCAGCGCGAGACAGGCCAGGCCACTACACACTTGTTCGAGAGTGTGCTGTAAATGTGCATCAGCATGTTTGTGCGCAACCAAGCGCAAGCAGACATACCCCCCACAAAACCTATGGTTGCTTTCCCTGGACACAACTCTACTGTCCTGGCCCCTGAAAACCTAATCATCGTGTCTCTACCACTCTGGTTTCTTTAATCCAAATCATATAGGCAATGAGCAGTTATGTTGGTGCCTCAAAATGGCTGCTTTAAAACACCTATGTGGTGGTGAATGCTTGGATGAACTCATCAGTTTAAGACATAAAAAATTCCATATAGAGCTCATATTCATGTAAATGCACCGGAGCAATGTACTTCAATACTTGTTGTTGGTGTCTCGAATTTCAGCTGAACCTTAATAGAAACTCGCAGGCTTTTTGGACTCAACAGAAAAGACTGAGTCTTGTGAAGTCGTGTGGTCAACAGATCTCAGGACTAACCAAAGGAGGTCACAGCTTTTACAGTGTTTGCCATCCAGACCCTCTGAGTCTCTGTATTGTTTCCTTTGTATGTTTTTGCAAATATGTTCACTGAAACCATGTGTAAATGGCTCTAATGAGTGTCATAGAAGGGCCTTATTGCTTCTCTCTATTCTATTAGTAGTGTTCGCTTCCTGATTACAGGCCCGTCAGAATGAGGCAATCTGTCAGCCACTCACTTGCTATCCACTATAGAGAGTTGTGTGGCCTGAGCAATTCATTTAGTAAATACTGTGCTATAGAGACTTGGGGCCATATTATCAAGAAAGGGCGATACATTATCGCCGCTTTTATCAGCAGGAAACTGCTGCTAAAGCAAGGATAATGGGCTTGATAATATGCCCTTGTGAATTCCCATAGAAGCCCAGGTTCTGGTGTTAACCTGGGCTTCTATGGGAATTCCCAAGGGCATATTATCAAGCCCATTATCGCCGCTTTAGCGGCAGTTTCCTGCCGATAAAAGTGGCGATAATGTATCGCCCTTTCTTGATAATATGGCCCTTAATTCTTTCAAGACATGGAAATGCCAGCTCACTTAAGAATCATTGCTGATAACTTAAAAGACTCATTTTGCCACCCAACAGACACTGCTTCTGTTTCCCCCTAAAGGTAAAATGGCACTGCAACAGATTGGAGATCAAGATATTATGGGCCCGATTTATATGTTAGCAGTGTGAATACTTCATTGCAACAGAGTATTCATAACACTAACATAATGGTCCGCTCACCTGTTTTAATTGTGGACAGACCATAGGTTTGTCTACGGAGGAGACTACTCCATCACTGCAATAGCCAAACCATTCCATCTGCCAAACAGAGTAAGGACTGTCGGAGAAATGGCCAATCAGGATGGGCGGACATGTAACAATGTTTTTCACTGTCTGTCATCACCAGGCAAACCCTAGTAGTGGTGGACAGTAAAAAGCAAATAATACTCCGCCTGCCATGGGAGATAACACCCATTGTGAGGGAAGCATTACTTTTTTATTTTGGGAAGGAAAATCCTGTTTCGGAATTTTATTTAAAAATAAAAAAGATAGCTGTCTGGTGCATGGTTGCATCATCCTGTGCAGCCCTGCACTAAAAAGTGAGATGCATTGCCAGGAGCCGCCATGACGGCTGTTCCTGCCAATGCATTAAATAACCTCCTGCTTAGCGGTCATTTATAAATTTGCCGTGGGGATGGAGTCATTTATAAGTTTGGCAAAATGTTCATGGACAACCCTAAGAAGGAACTGTTTGGTAGACCAAGACCAAACCCTGCCACATGTTCTAAAGGCTCGAACACCCTGCAGAGTCAATATGCAGCAGTGCCCCAATTATTATACACATCTAATGCTTCCTTGTGAGTGGGGGTTGAAGGACCCCCTCTCATAGTCTAATTTTTCTCTTTATCACCACTCCTGCTAGGCTTCTAGACATTGAGTGAACTGTGTTGGAAAGAATGGACGTCACCACTTTTCAGACCATTCCACACCTTTTAATTCAAGCTTGTGAAGGTATTGGTCGCTATCCCATGATGAACATGCCCTCATTACGTCAAGTAGTCTCCATACCCGTCACAAGAATGGAAACCAGACTAGAGTGGTTACTGCAGAGGTGGTGGTAATTTATAATCCCTTCCACTACGGGCTGCAGGACACTAAGTGCCAGATGTAGGTAATCTCAATGTACCTATTCTTAAATACCGAATTTTACCGATTCGGTATTTAAGAATAGGTAAATGGGATGCAGATAATTTTTCTGTAAAAAAATTAAGAATTGGTATTTACCGATTCAGTATTTACTGAATCGGTAAATACCGATTCAGTAATTCCCATTCATTCCTATGGGCCTGGAGGCCCATAGGAATGAATGGGAATTACCGATTCAGTAAATACCGATTCGGTAAAAATCGAATCAGTAATAGGGGGAATCCTGTCAAGGGTGGCAGGGTCTCGCATTGACACCCTGTTGCACTCCTGAATAGTGCATGGGTGCACATGTGGCACACATACATGCCGTAAGGGCATGTATGTCTGCCACATGGCACTGAATAAAAAGCAAAAAATTGCTTTTTAAAAGGAATTCGTTATTTACCACCAACTAATAGTTGCTGGTAAATAACGAATCCTTAAATGTAAGAAGCACTCACTTGAGTGCTCCCTACATTACAGATTCGGTAATTTACCGAAGCGGTATTTTAAGAATTCGGTAATTTACCGATTTCTTATATTACAGATTCGGTAAATTACCGAATCCTGAAATGTGGCCTTCTACATCTGAAAAGCCTAATACCGGTCGGTAACGGCTGAAATTCGGTAATTTCGGCCGTTACCGACCAGTATTAGGCTTCCTATATCTGGCCCTAATTCTTTGGCCCTGTCTGTGTTGCTAACTTATATAAAATCTAACTCATGCGGCATGCCACCGGCTAGTACCAGGAGTAGTGTAGTCCCTGTAGGACTTTGATGCTCCCCGATTAGATCTGATAATTGATCAAGTCCAACTTCAAATGCTGAAACATTCGTGCAAGAATGACAAACAAGCGCTGTCAGTTTAAATGTTATATGTGGAATTAATAGGCATTTACATTACACATGCCATAAGTCAATTTAGCCGCAATGCACACAGATCTTAAGTACAGCGAACTCAGTGCTGTTCTGAGTGAAATCCCGCATAGATTCACCTTCTACAGGTGGGGAATAAAGGCCTCCCTGGGGTACAGAATTTACATGTTCTTTTATAGGATATCAGACAAAGACCGTCATACATTCTACACGGGTACGTGGTTCTCAGGATGTGTACCAATAGGGAACGAGCAAGAAGAAACATTTTATTACAGAATGTATTCAAAGATTCTCTCATGGTAGTAGTACATTGGATTTCCAGTTATTCTCATGGTTAATTCAAGCAACAAAATTGATACATTGTATAGCAGTGGCTCGAGACAATAGAAATGTTTTTGGTTGGGTAAAGTAAGAGAAGGTTTCTGAGAAGACTCTCTGTTTATCAGGGTGAGCCTTACAATCGTTTACAATAACATAAGCAGTAGGCATCACGTGATACATTGTGATATTGGAGCAAGATGGAGGACAGTGTAAACATGATTAGGTTTGCTCATTTGCATTTAATGTGAGAAAAGAAGAAAAAAACACAACACTCACACCCCAATAAGAAGCTGCAATACTCAAGGATCCAATGGCTCGAAAAGTATCAACCTATACTTTGGGGCCACCAACACTCTCATATCCACTTATATTTCTAGCAAAATGCTCCCAACCACGTAGTCAGAAGAAGATCCCTGGGATACTTTCTGCCAATCTATCTGCAAGTGATAATCTCAAAAGCAAATGTTGTATCCCTGTACCAAACCTAGAATTAACGCAATCCATGGAGGTAGGTCCAGCTAGCATGGGATGAAAGAAACACAAGAAAGCAAAACAGACATCTATCCAAACACCCATTTCTTGCCTTGGGGAAACTCAGGATGGAAAGCCTACTGAGATCTCGAACGCCAGGGAGCAGCATGCATCTGCGAGTCCAGCTTTTCCATGAATGGAACCTGAGTGGAAAACATGAGTGAAGCATCTGTGAGGTCTCAGAAGGTTTTGTCATTAAATGTTTAAAAAGTGAACAGAGGGTACAGCTACACTTGAAAGTAAGCAACAGGGAAGTGGGAGAATAGGGGCTTCTAAGTCTGGACCCTATCTTCTTAGGTACCATTTCAAATGCAACTGCATCCTGTTCTATCCATGGGTCATGGAAGGGTCTCCTACAATTCACATCATAGAAGTGTTTGAAACATATGCTCAACCTGACTGATATCCCTCAATAACAGATGTCAGGAGCTGATAAGAATGATAAAGGTGTACATTTAGAAACTTAAGGGGGAACTTTCTGCAGGGCAATCTCACAAAATGAACTCCGAACCACCATTTTTTCAGAGAGCAACTCCACCAGTCATAACAGCAACCCTGCCTCCTCATCTTAGAAGAGAGGTCAAGACTATCCCCAGTCTGATTCGACATTAGAGGCTTGACATGATGCTTTTATTAGCGCGCTTATATTTGCACACTACTATCTTCACCCCGAACATGGTTACATAAGGCCAAAAGACAAAAATGCCTGAATGCTGAATCACTTGTATTTTGAAATTACACCTCCCAATGACTTAACTTTTCACATCTATTCTTGAACTTTTGAAATGCTTTTTTTAACTACTTTAAATTCATTGCTAGTCGTTTCCTATTATTTTCCTTGTTTTAACTCTACCAGTAAATCTCGAATAAGACACATTTTTCACCTTTTATTTGGCTTTTAAAAATCTCTTTAATTTTTCCTCTCCTTCTTTCCCGACCAGAATGATGCTTGATGTTTTGGAATGTTTTATATAACAATCATCTGATGCACCAAACGCCTGTTGATTGATGGTGAGTGAAATTATGCATCGAGAATATTTAACTGATATTATTCTACACAATTGTATGCTTGAGAACACACTGAGATATGGTAGAGGTACACTTAAAGTGCCAAGAGTGGAGGCGCGTTGTACATAAGAAAAGATTGGATCTGAAGGATCTCAATCTCAAGTATACTGAGCCAAGCCCAACTTTTTGCATTCACTGGTGTTGAAGTTGAAGTGGTGATGAAGAGAAATTGTAGTGGGAAGAGATCTTAGTCAAGGTTACAGAAATGGATAGGTTAGGAAGGGAAAGAGCAGTACCTAGATTTGCCAACAGTTCAAAGATGCCTCATGGGCTTGTGACGTGGTGGAAATGATAGGGCAATTTCACTTTGGGCTAAAGGCTATACAACTGTCTCAACTGTGAACAGGTACTTTCAACTAATAGACCATGTGTACTGCATAGATACACTAGTCAAACACAAAAAAAGCAGAAAATGCGTAAAATAAATCATTGACTTAGGTATTCACCATGAATAATGTAGGATTTTTTCTCTATGGAGCAGAAAAGCATACATGTTGAAAATTGAGTGGTTATGTTCTTATAGATACACTCAATCAGAATGAAAGTGCCTAGATGACTACCTTATGCTTAGCCAAAATGGGAAACTATCCAAACATACTTTATGGGATTCCCAAAAGGTAGTAATTAGAGGTACAATTATACTCCTAAAGTGTACCTTGAAGAGGACGAGTAGAGGCATTCTGCAAAAAGCTGGAAAGTGAGCATTGGGATTATTTTCTATTTGAATATTTTAGTATTTTAATTTTGATTCTATGGTGTCAACCGCTTATGTGCGCTTGCACATGGGTAAACGAAACGTTTGCATTCATTTGGTACTTTATGTGTTAGGCCAAATACAGTACTTGGTAGGAGTGTAAATTAAGGCTGCATTGCTTCATTACCTGGAGAATCTCAAGGATATGTTAGTTTTGTGATGCTGACAGTGTGTCAAGATAATTCTGTTTTGATTGGCAGCAGTATTCAACTGGTATCAATGCAACATTAACTGAACCTTGACTAAAGTTTTTCCAGGAAAGCATACATATGCCATGCCGGTGAAAATAAATCTAGCTCAATAAAACATTTTATTTACAATAAATGTACTGGTAAACGTACCTTCGCACATTTATTACTACTTTGCAAAGCTTAAATGGAAGGTTTTTACCACAGTACAAGCTACATTGATCCAAGTTTTCTACAGTGTGTGCTTTGTTTCTCGTTAAATACCTTTGCTTGTAGCTTCTATTCATGAAAAGAATCTATCTAACCAACCATGATTCCCGTTCCACCCAGAAGAAATTCTATTGATTTGCACTGTTGATGGTTGGGAAGGATATTATGACACACATTCGACAATGGTAATAATGTGAATATTATAGTCCTAGCATTTGCATTTCACTTCTATGTTGCTAAAAACAAATGTGGCCCACTGAAACATTCAATTGGACATAAGTGTATTAATAAATGCAGATTCATAAGTTTATTACTGCTGAGAAAAGCTCAAAACCTCAGGACAGGCTAGCAAAGCACCTTTGAATCTGTCCAGAAAAAAAGAGAGCTAATTTCACACCCTTAGGCCCTTGTGTTCTACTTAAACAGCTTTGTTTGGAACATTTACACATGAAAACCCGTTTGGCATAAAGCATATGTACAGATCTGCATATGCTATTTTACGGTAGGTATTACGATTGTTTGGGGAGGGGCGGGGAAGCATGAATCTTTGCCTCTTGCTTGTCATCGCCCCTCACAAAAGCCAACACAGGTAATAAACAGCATATTCCGCTCTGTGATTTGCTTATATGCAACCCAAGAACACATATATATATATATTAATAGACAAACACACACATCCGCATCTCCCTCTAATCTATGGCTAAGGTGCCTGAGGGCCGGGGCTAAGAAGACACCGGCAGAATGTTCAGAGAACAACATTTTAATATGAAAACCCACAAGCACGGTGCTTTCAAAGTATAAGAGACACACTGTAGCAAGGATGTAGTGTAACAGACCTACGCCATCAAAAGGACTTCAGACAATGTGCGTCCGTGCAGTGGTGTAAGGCGCACTGATGGGTCCCCTTTGCAGAATGTAACGAGGGTCCCCTGAGTCTCCCCATCTTAAAGATATACATTGTCATTGGGTTGAATGGGAGCCCCCTGAAATACTTAGCGCCCCTGAAGTGTTTCCCGCCTCGGTCCATGAGGCACAAACTAGGGAGGTACAGTTGTCTCAATGCCTTTCCTTATGCAAGCTGCACAGCTGTGAAAAGCAGACTAAGCGGATTTGCCTTACCTCAAGCAGTGAGGCGTTTCAAGATCCTGCTGTTATCACGTGTTCAGACTGGTTCACCCCAAAAATCAGAAGTCTGATCAGCCAAGGTACTACCTTGGGTACAGATTTCTGAATATTAGCAACTCATAAATGTTTCCAAGCCTATCTCTGGAAATCGACAATAGTTTCAAGAGGCCCGGACTACTACTGGAATCTTTCGTGAATTCCTACTCGTGTTAATAAAGAGGACTTTCTCCATGCACAATTGCATATAGAGTACATAAGTGTTCTTTTCTGTGTATATTTTTTCATTCTGGCAATGTATTTTCTCATATTCACTCATACTTTAGTGCCCTTGTGTGTTCAAAATTCCACTTTTCTTTTCCTTTTGTGATTTTTCCTTACCAGTAACATGTTTTTTCTATTGAGAAGCTACTTCCACTACATGCCCTCCCATTCTGGCAGTTTTCCATCCCCATTGCCACTCTGGAAAGCAATTTACTCGTGCCCTCTCTGACCATTTGTGAAGTGTGAAGAGGTCAGACGTTTTTTGGGTGTAACCATACACTTGTTTGCTACCAACTTTTCTGTGACATCCCATCAATGGAACGTTCACTCTCCATAAATAGAGTTGGATTTTAAGAGGTGTAATATTATACCATTGTGAGGTAATGTTACAGTTTCGAATTATGAATACCAACACTATTTGCTGGTAAAACAAACCACGTGTGCGTGTGAGGCTTCTATGGGCAAATGCCTTCGACAATGAGGCTTTCAGAGTTAAGATCATGAAGCCTGCCCCTAGCTTCTTTCAATAGAAAGAGTCTTCAGTGCTTTAACTGGAATTAGAACATTGGAATGTGGAGCACTCCATTGAATACAATGGAGTGCTCCGTGCTTCTACGGGCCGGTAAAGGCCCGCAAAGCAACATTCCAATGTTGTTTAAACAAAGGCCTCTGGGAGCCCTAGGGGATTTCAATCCCCTCTGCTCCTAGAGGCCTTTATTTAATTTGTTAGAACATTCTGCCCTCTACCGGCAGAATTTTCTAATAGCCTTATAGACCTTCGTAGCTGGTCTATACCCGCTATTGAAGTCCAGCTCCCTTGTTAAAGGCCTTTGCCTTCGGCTTGTGCCTTTAACGCTGGAGCGGGTCTTTAATAGCCGGTATTGCCCGCTAAGGCGGGCTATAAGGCTATATTAGAACATTGGAATATTGAGCTCTCCGTTGTAATGGCCAGGAGAAGCCCTGAGCATCAACATTCCAATGTTTGGCCTCACGGAGACGGAGGGTATTTCAAACCCCTCGGGTTCCCTGAGACCTTTGCTTTACAAGTTAGAACATTCTGCCCTCTGAGTGCAGAATGTTCTAATAGTCTTAGTGTCCTCCATAGCTGGCTCTACTGGCCATTAAGGGTCCCTCCTTGTTACAGGCCCTCGCCTTCAGTCTTTAATGCTGGATTAGGTCTTTAATGGCCGGTAGTGCCCGCTACATGGGCTCTAAGACTATGCTAGAAAAGTCCTGGTACACACCATCCTGAGTCCCTGTTTGCTCCTGAAAAGTGCTGGTAATCTCCAATTAAATTTACTGCAGCAGTGCTGAGAAGTGCAGGTACTCTCCCTTTAAATGTACTGCAGGAGTGCTGAGAAGTGCAGATGCTCTCCCTTTCATATTGAAGAAGCTCAGGTACTCAGTACCGGATAGTGCCTGACCAATTAAACCACTGGTCTTCTTCATGGAGTAGAACAGTCAGACCTCGAGTCTCTGGTGGTTCCGAGTCCTGGGAGCCTTGCACAATTTTTGTATTTACTGTATGCACATTAACAACTCATCTTTGAACACTAGTGCATGTTCATATTCTTCAGAATTATGCTCTAAGGACTTCACACTGTGACCCTGACTGCAATGGTCCCACAATCAAGGGGGAAACCATGAACCAGCTAATAGTCGTTTGCAATAGCTTCAGTTATTTAATTTGCATCCGATTCCGTATTAGAGACCTTACAGTGAGATATAATACACTAATTGTGTTTCCCCCTGTTCCAATGTGCAACAACACAGGAATGTGTTGTGTTTGCCTTTCACATCGACATCAGGCTTCACTTGAGGTGTACTGGGAGGCAGAAACGCAACTAGAGACAAATTTCGGGGGGGGGGGGCTACTAAAAATTTCGGGGGAGGCTGATTCTTCCAGCTATATCCAGAGTGGAGTTGCAGGGGCTCTCAAAGAGGTGAAAAACATTGATACCTCTTTAACAAGTAATTGGTATTTTAAAGACCTGTGAAATACTTGGGTGCAACTGTGTCTGTGTCCGGGAAGCTGTCTCAGCCCGGGCGACACACACGACGGGGGGAGGGTGAGGCTGAAGCCCTTTGAGCCCAATGGGTGTCACGCGCTTGCTGGGAGGTTAGAACAACTGCATGGGTGCAATCTGCGATCAATTTATAATCCTATTTTCAGGGCACAAGTCAGGGGTACACGCGCATGGACGGCGTCCACCCACTTATTTCACAGGGGGATGCCGTCCACCCTGCCAAGAAATTGGGCCCACTGATAAAGATGCTGAATTCGTCCCTGTATAATTTTCCAAACACCGGGACACTTTCAGCAGCGCCTGCACGTTGTTATCTGCTTTCCATCTGCAACAACGTGCAGGAGGGGACAGGGCAGCCGCGGCCCGTGGAGGGAGTTACGGTGGGGCAGGAAGGCGGGGAGGGGCAGGGTGGGGGGGTGCTAAAAACCGGAAAATGGATAATTGGAGGTAAGTAAACAATGTAATAAATAAAAAGAATTTCGTAGCGTGACCTGCATCGCAAAATGCGATGCCGTGCGCGCTACGAAATTCGTTTTATTAATTAAATTGTTTACTTACCTCCAATTATCCATATTCCGGTTTTTAGCTAAATATGTATGTGAGGGCTTAAGATCTGATGTCACTTTTTGTGATGCCACTTCCTGTGATGTCACGCGCTGTGATGCCACTTGCTTAGTGATTAACTAGGTTAGTCCCCCCACTTCTTTTTTAGGACTTGTGCCCTGCCTATTTTGGGTGCAAGGAATGGAGCTCGTGCCGAAACAGAGATAAGCCGTCCTATTGCAATCAGGGCCTTTGTGTCTAAACCTCCTCTTTACATTTCGCGTGCGCTGACACATGTGGGAGAACATTTGTATTTTTTTCTCCAGGCCCCCTCACCCCTTCGCCCCTCCTCCTCTCCCTTCCACACAGATGAGTTACACCATGTCAGAGCCGCACAGGGCATTGGGCTTAATCTATATTTGTACAACCTGGAGACCTGTTCTGCTACCTCTGGCCTTTCACATTATGTTTCTCTTTAAATGCCAGATAATCTCCAGTTGTACACAAGTGACCGCGTGGGCAGCTCAGATACGATTATACCATTTGCCAGCCCTGAGTCACTGCCCTGAAACAGAGCCC
This sequence comes from Lissotriton vulgaris, assembly GCF_964263255.1. Classification (NCBI taxonomy): domain Eukaryota; kingdom Metazoa; phylum Chordata; class Amphibia; order Caudata; family Salamandridae; genus Lissotriton; species Lissotriton vulgaris. Next base: position 513,509,137 of record NC_141689.1, read on the forward strand.
GGCTGTAATTCCCTTCCCTGTGCCAGTGATTGAGCGCAGCGCCACACTTGAACTCACCCCACAAAGCACTTTTTCGCCTACATATTTCCTCAACGCTGCAAACCTGCAAGCGGTTCTCATTTTAAGTATGTGAACACCAGCAATGTGCCTGGCAGCATCTTAGTCCAAATCACAACAGGGCAATGCACCATCGTGTTAGTTTTCCCTAATAATGAATCGAAATGCCATTTAATTGATGACGCTACACACCTGCATTTGAAGAGCTCACATACATAACACTAGGTTTAATAAATATTGACTAAACCAAAGGCTTTCACTTTTGTATGGTGCTGCACCCCGCATTGACATACTTCAATGCGCATGCGCAGACAGAGTTAGGCACACAGATGTACTACCAGCCATGCTGGTGTACAGGTCCACTTGTCCCAGTTACTAAGGAGCATCAATGGCCTTACACAGCAATCAGCGTCAATGGCCCCAGCAATGATGAGCCCCGATGGCCCAATTATCCTTAATGCCCTTCAGTGGCCCCAGGCAGGGAGGCAGTACATATGCCTGTAGACCCAGCCAGTACATGCCTCATTGACGGTCCCAGGGGCGGCCTTAGGCATGTGCAAGCTGTGCACCTGCACAGGGCCACCAAACCTCAGGGGCCACCACGCCGATATATATCCTTAATATAATAATCCTCTGAGATGGATACATATTTGCGTGGCTGCCCCTGACAGGGATTTGGCGGCCTCTGTCTCTGTTCCACTTCCAAACACCTTCTTGAGCTCCGGGGAAGGCGGGGGGGGGGGGAGGGGGCTCTGCCCCTCCCTGACTCCCTCTTCTAGGGCCCCTACCTACGCTCCCTGCCCAGGGCCTCCATGAGCCTAGAGCCGCCCCTGACGGTCCGCAGTTACAAGCATAAGGGGTTCAGTGCATTTACCAACGTCAGTAGCCCCATGCAGGAATGAGCCAGTGGATGGATGACTGAAAACGTGGGTGGATGAGTGAATGGATGAATGAGCACCTTTATGGACGACAGAGATGAACGAGTGAGAGCTCAGGTGGTTCTTTCCACGTGCCGCAGCCCAAGGTGTGCTGGGCACCATTTCTTAGCAACCCTTAATCCGTGTTGAAATTTGCTGCAAAAACCTTTAATCCTAAAGGCATATTCCGATTCGAAGCATCACTCAATCCTAATGGTAAATCAGACTTTCATCCTCACCATGCATGATCGGATTTGCACAATTAACTCAGTAACGCTTTGTGCTTGTTAACGTTCTCCCCATCACTCGTTAATCTTAATAGCCTTTTCACATCTGCACCATCACCCATCACTCCTTAATGCTAAATGTGGCAATGTTCACAATTGAGCCTTAATTCTAAATGTGCAATTACTGATTGTCTCACTTGGGACCCAGGCTGCACGAGCACTAATGATGACTGAGTTGTAGGTCAATCATCAACATACACTAATGATTACTGATTGATGGGACAGATGGGAACATGTTCTAATCTTTCTTCTGTGATGCTGAAATTCTAAACATATATTTAGGATTAAGGAGTGATAGTCCAAAATGAAAAACTGGTTTAGGATCTATGAGTGATGGTGCGAATATGAATGTGCATACAGGATTAAACAGTGACAGTACAAATCTGAAAATTAATTTAGAAATAATGACAGAAGGTACTATGCAATACAGACCCAGAATATTGTATTTAAGAGTGGTTGTGTGAAGCTGAACATACATTTAGAATTATATGGTTATGCCCTTCTAATGCACTGGAAAAGCTAGAGACTACATGCACAGGGGCACGAGAGTGATGGCCTTCGAATAGAACAGGGCATGGGCACATAGACGCATGAGACACTGTTGTAAATCGCATTTTACGAGTAGCAAATTGCGATTCACAAAGTGACGCAATTTGCGAGTCGCAAAATATAAGGGTCGTACTTCTGGCTCCAAATGTGCATATATGCTTGTGATCTGAGAGATGTTTCAACCATTGGAACAGTGTCTGTGAACAACGGCCTTAATTGTCACAGGGGTTGGTTCTACATTCACTCACTGGGCGCATTATTTTACTGTTGGGCTGTCATTTAAGTTGCAGGTACCACTGCAGCGAATGTTTTTGCACACTTGTTATTACCCAAGAATGCCTTCATCCTGAGGAAGTCCTTGCCTCCTGTCTGAGACACTTGTCTGGCGCCATATTTCACCCATTTTAACTGACTACCATAACTGGTCGGTGGCAACTAGACATCCTTTGCAGCAGCTTATGCCGTTGCCAAGGCCCATGACTTGCTGCAGAACAGGCAGTTGCGAGGCTATGCCATTCAAATCCGGCTAAGTATGCATGTTTGAATGTGAAAGAGAAAAAGAGAGAGATAGAGAGGGGGGGAGAGAGAGAATGAGAGAATGAGAATGTATAGCCCATACTATGCGGTCCAGCCTGGTCCTCAAAGCATGGGTTAACCTTGTCAGAACCAAACAAACACCATCTTTTTGAGGACTGGTGCATGGTGAGGACCGGTTACAGTTGTGTGTTTAAGTACTTTTGAGTGAGTGTATCAAAAAACTAAAAGCGCAGTTAGATGTGCCTCAGTCTGCTTCATAACCTGCCCTACTATCAAAGAGCGTGTTGAACTTGAATTAGAATAATAATCACACACTTCATTACGGTCAAAGGCCGGTCCTTATAATATTAAGCATGTTATGGGGGGAGATTGGTGTGTGTGTGTGTGCCTGCGTGCGTGTGTGCATGTGTGTCTCTCTCTGATATGTGAGAGGAGAGTTGTAGACAGGGTGAAGGGAAAGGTGCGATGGTAGATTTAGCAATCCGTACACAACAGACACAATGCCCTTGGTAAGTGATACACAAACATGCTTTACATGGCTGTTCTGTGGCATCAATATAGAGCATGGGCAGTGTGGGATATGGCGAATCATGCCTCAGGTGGTGAAAGACTCATGTCACAGGCCTTGGAGTACCTATCAGCATGTGCAGTGGCACCAGGGCATGAATGGCCAACTCAAACCTAAATATGGCTATATTTTGCTACTAAAACATCAGTCAAGGGGCCCATTTCCCCCTTTTTTTCAAAAGGGACCATGGCACCTCTTTGAAGGCAATGGCGGTGAGGACACTGATCTGCCTGCGGTCACCTTGAAATCCTATGCCACAGAGTTTACAGTTTCCAAACAGATGGTAAAAGCATCATTATAGGCAATGAAATGCAAGAGTGTTTCCACCAACTATAAACTGAAGTGCCTTTAAGGGCATTAAAAAGAAACATAAACTGATGCAATCAAATGTGAGATGTGCTGAGTGAAATGGCGCCGGGACTGCGATGCTGCAACTGCCTGCTCCTATGCATGTTTGTGCAAAGGAGTGTTGTGTATGGTCCTGAGGAATTAGGGGTGATGTTCAACAGTTTCTTTTCAGAAATCTCACATTTTCACAATTTTGAAGGGTAAGGAAACTACGCCCTCCACTTACAGATGTGTTAAGGGCGTCAGTAAATTATGGAGGAACGTCCATGAAACTGACATTTGTGAAGAGGGTGGGGCGTGTTCTGTATCGAGCAGAGAAGATTTGGGATTCAGTGAGCTGTTGACTGAGTGTAGAGGGGGTGATTTAAATGTTTTAGTGAAGCAAAAATCTAGTGGCTGCGTTATTTGGCAGAGTTTGCAGTCTTCCTTGTGCGCCGGAAATTGCGTAACCGAACAGAGCCAGTAAGGAGAATCTGGCCCTCTAATCTGATGCTGACAGTGACAGCAGAGTCACCAGCTCTGGACACACGGCTCGGGAGCCAAGCATCAGAGGAGAGGAGTTTTGTAACACAGCATTTAGACAGTAGTGTAACAAAACTTGAGCCCCCCCAGCCCCCTTCCCCCCACCCCCACCTCCGACTCAGTCTGGAGTTCTCAGGTCAGAGTACTGTGCTGAGGGGGGCCCTGGAGCTCGGGTGTCCCCCTTCACAGTGGGGGATGCTGGCCTATGTTACATCACTGCATCTAGAGCTCTTCCGGCCACCAAGTATTTTGGTGCCTCCTGCTCTGCCTGCATTCGGGTGGATAGGAGGTTACTTCAAGCACTGGATGAATCCCTCCAGCTTACTTCATACTGAGGTAGACGGCCAGCTTGAGGTTTGGGAGGGGAGCAGATTAGGGAACCACAACCCGCCCTGGCAAAGTGCTCGGCCGGCCCCCCTCCCCTCCCCACTGGGGGGTGCCACCGAGCTCTCTGCCGGGCCGGTTTTCGAACGATTTTGGTACAGGGCCGATTTTGCAGCTATGCTGCAAAAACAGCCCTGTAAGAAAAACGCCCCCCCAGGGTCCCAAAACCGGCCCCCACCCGTGCGGCTGGGGATTGCCCGGTGCCCGCTATGGCCAGTCCGGCCCTGGAGCAGGAGAAGGCCCACAACAGTGCAGAACTGAAGGAGTAATTATTATTCCAAATTTCTCCTCACGCCCTACTGGAGAGGTTTCAGAGATAATCCATGTGCATTCTTATCCTTGTCATCTCTGCACTTGAAATGGGAAAAGCACAAATCATGTGGCAGTGCCAAGGAAGAAAGAAGACCCTAGGAGCTGCTAACACCAGGCTCGGGCAGGTCAAAAACTGTGAGTACATGGAACAAATATGAAGAGGTCTCCAGATTAAATAAGATTCTAAATCACAAATGAAATAGCAACAAAGACCAAGTTGGAAATTGGGATTTTCTTTATTTGGCGTTAGATCTACAAGAATTGGAATCGTATTAATTTGAGAACTTGCACATTTACATGCAAGACAGCTTGAGTGAGAATTCTGTGCGAGCTTCATATAAGATAAATATTTTTCATATACATTACTCGAAAACAACAAGTTCTTATACCACCAAGAGGTCAGCATGCGGGAACCTGACAGTGAACATTTTGATAGTTCCAGCTGTCTCATGTCAGGTGTGAGTTATCGGTGAAATCCAAATTCCCCCCACTGGAGTTTGGCATTTATATTTCACTGTTCTCGGGGTAAGCATAGAATTTCATGTACCTTAATGCACATTAAATCAACATGGGAGATTTAGTGCAGTCTTAGACAGTGAAGTCTCACACATAAAGCAGGTAAATATTACTCAGAGGCAATCAGCTCTCTAGAAACTCCCAGCACATGGCAGCTGTGCATTCTGCATCCCATACACTGCCATGATGTGCTACATAAGGAAAGAAATCTGCGGTATCCACACCAGGCAGCCCAATCTTGGCATCAAAACTGGCACTGCCATTGGGCCGCACCTACCGATGGGCCTACCACAAAGCGCCTGTCTCTCAGCAGCTCGTGGTTGAGGAGGATTGTGAAGCGCTGCTGCAGAGTGCTCGCGACAGCCTGCCACTTGTACACAAGCTGCGGGTGAGGGGGCCCAGGAAGGTTGGTGGGGCCTCGCCCACCCACCTCTCCTAGCAACCGACATGCCCTGGGGAAGGGTTGGAGGCAGTGGCATACCATGCCCATGATTTAACTCTGATATTTCTGACAATCAGAGGCAATCCGCGTAGCATGTCTTCCCTCCGTACATACCAGTAGTAGCCTTTGTTTACAATATGCCAAGTCAGGCACACCACTGCAGAAGATGATGTCGTCACAGACTGACCACATGCCTGATGACCCGCAAAAAACAAAAAAGGGTATTTAAAAAGAATGAAAAACTGCCTACTCCAGAGCGGTCATCTGGTTGCAGCCAATTTGGGCTTAATTATCCCTTACACATAACCTGTAGGATTATCTAAAGTGCTCCTTGTTGATATTATCACTTCATGAAAATTATTAAACATATTTTATGGCATCTTACAAGGCTTCACATTCTATTGACAACTTCAAGGTGTTTCTATCGCTCAGGAACATTGATCAATATGGTCCCCACAAGCATGATTGCCAGGTGGGAGGGGAGGATAGGGCAGGGTGTGCAGCAGAATCCCTGCTCCCATAAGTGTGCCTAAAGAAATTACCTCAGTTGGCCTCCACTGGGGAGAAAAGACGCTTCACATTCTTTGATTTGCAATTGAAGGACTTGACAGGTGGATGCACACATCCAATGCACCAGTGAAACAGCTGCAGGCCAGCTGTATTTACCAGCTCAACAAGCATTTGCAATGCAATAGGCTTGCATTCACGCGAGTTTGCGCTATTGGCATTGTAATGATAATGCCTTTTATTTATGTTTTGGGTTTTAAAACACAAATAAAAGGCTTTGTCATTTACAATACTAATAGTGTATACTCTCACAAATGCAAGACCTATTGCATTGCAATAAAAAACCTTCTCAACCGCTTGTTAGATTGTCAATATCAGAGGATGATCCCGGCCTGCAACGTCTTCAAAGTAGTGATAAATAGTGCAGTGAAGAAGATGTGCGAGTGCTGTAAATTACAGACACAAAGTGTGAAGTGAGAGTTCCATATGATCCGAGCTAAAAACACTAACAAAGTGCTCCAACACCTTTCGCTCTGTGATTACACTATCACCGCTCAGGAGGAAGAGTGGGAGGGGGTTGCTATTTCCTGCCCTCTTCTTTATTTGCGTTTGCAGTGTGGCATTGCGTAATGTCATTGCTATATTTGGCCAAATAAAAAACAATCCAGCTGTAGTAGGGTCCTGTCCTCACCACCTGGTGCAGGGGGGATGTGCTTTATGGCAGGCATGGAGGGAGGGTGGATGGTCTTGGATGTAGCTTCGGCCTCGCCCAGTGCCCCTGCTATTACTAGTGAGCAGAGGCGCTGAGGTGGTGGTATTGGTGGTGGTGGTATTGGTAGTATAGGTGGTGGTGGAATTGGTGGTGGTGGTATTGGTATTGGTGGTGGTGGTTTTGGTTGTGGTGGCATAGGTCGCATTGGTGGTGGTGGTATTGGTTGTGGTGGTATTTGTGGTGGTGATATTGGTGGCAGTATTGGTATTGGTGGTGGTGGTATTGGTATTGTTGGTGGTGGTGGTATTGGTATTGGTATTTGTGGTGGTGGTATTGCTATTGGTGGTGGTATTGGTGGTGGTGGTGGCATTGGTTGTGGTATTGATGGTGGTGGTATTGGTGGTGGTATTGATGGTATTGGTGATGGGATTGGTGTTGGTGGTGGTATTGGCGGTGTTGGTGGTATTAGTGGTGGTGGTATTGGTGGTGGTGATATTCCTGGTGGTGGTATTGGTGGTGGTGGAATTGGTGTTTTTGGTATTGGTGGTGGTGATATTGGTGGTGGTGGTATTGGTATTGGTGGTATTGGTGATGGTGGTATTAGTATTGGTGGTGGTATTGGAGGTGTTGACATTGGTGGTAATGGAGGTGGTGGTGTTGCTGGTGGAATTGGTGGTGGTAGTATTGGTATTGGTGGTGGTGGTATTGGTGGTTCTGGTGGTATTGGTATTGGTGGTGGTGGTATTGAAATGGGTGGTGTTGGTGGTGGTGGATTGGTGGTGGTGGTGGTATTGGTGGTGGTGGTAGTGGTATTTGGTGGTGGTGGTATTGGTGGTGATGGTGGTATTGGTGGTGTTGGTGATGGTATTAGTGGTGGTGGTATTGGTAGTGGTGGTATTGGTGATGGTGGTGCTGTTGTTAAAAAACACAGGCTTTTGAAAACAAGCCGTCAGGTGGTTTAGTGCAGATGACATGTAACACAGATGTGCTGTTTTCAGTTTCAGCCCCTTAGCACACAATTATGTGCTAACTGGAATTCACATGACTTAATTTCCTAATTATTTCTATATCCATTTTACTTGGGACGGGATGGGGGTTGAAACAGACATGGGATAAAGTTGGGTTAAAGTGATTAAAAGAATGCGCCTGTGTTACGGGGTAGGCCGTGCTGCTTAAAAAAAACAGAAGCGCTTTCAGCTGGAGCAGCGCGCTTGTCCGGCCTGCAGTAAGAGAAACTTCATAAAGTAAATAGTGCTTACAGACTAAATAACAGGTCGCTTGTAACAACCGAAGTAAAAGGGCCAGTCGCCATGGGAGGCTACAAATGAAGACAAGGCGTACTATGGAGGGACTAACAAGCCTATTAACGAATCCGAAGACAGTGACCCAAGCTAATGAAAAATATGGGCAGAGAGTCACTTCTCTCCATACTCTACTGCAGCAGTCTCACAGAGCGAGCAGTGCATGCCCGCTGCCTCTAGGCTGGACTTAAAAAGGACACATGTCACCTTTACTTCACAGGCAACACCTTATGGCAAAATAGTCTGCAACTCTTCACCTTTTGGTTTCTATCCTTTCTCAAGTAACAAAGGTCTAAGCATTTTGCAGGAGGCTGGAATGGATTGCCTTTTAGTCCCTTTCCATGAGAAGACAGGCAGATCTAGCTGACCCTGGGGTAGGACTGAAGCCCATCCTCTCTTCTCTTTGAGACAGACTTTAAACCTGCGTGCCGGACATTTTACTAACTAAGGTTTCTCAGATGTTACGTGACTGAAACACATTCATTTAATTTGGTATGTGCCAACGCGCCACCACTGTCCTCCCGCTGGAGGTTGAATACAGCACCCCTCCCTCAGATCATTATTTGCCACCAACCTCCTGATGGGGCGCCTGTTACCGGCATTCTGAGTGTGGGCGAGTCTAAGGAGCTCCGGAGCGGGGGAGGTGTGGGGGGAGGGTGGAGTATGCGGCGATTGATGGAGCAAGCAAATAATGCGGACCCCACTGCTCATGGTTGGGTGGTGAAGACATCTATAATTCGGCTGTGGTGCCCCTCCCCCTCCCCCATCCCAATGGAACTGCATCCTGCTGCCCTCTTAATAGTTACGCCCCTACGTGGGCATATTTTGGAACTTTTGGCCTCTATTTGTAAGTAGCACACTCAAGAAACGAGCATAAGTGGCAGACACAAGTACCTAACGGAAAATACGTTTTGAGAACTTTCATATGAAAAGGATAGGTACAGAACAGCACGTATTGACATTCGCACTTTGAAGGTGACAATAATTTTATTGTATAGTTTTAAAACATGTATAGTTGCTCAGTTTTCCAGAAGTATTGATAGATACTGACGGCAGTACAAGGGATTAGCAAAAGGAAAAAAGAAAACAAAAGACAGAGCAAGCAGACCTCCTAAACTAACATCATTGTGCACCTTCGCTGTACTTTTCAAGGGCATTTTACTAACGGTTCTTTAATAAAGTGCGCCCTCACTGATCGATTGGTTTAACTACACTTTAGCTGCGGTCTGAACAAGGCCTGCGCGCCAGAAGTGGATGCAGAGTCTGCTCCCTGTCCCGCCGCGTCATGTGGCCTCCCCCACTCCGTCAGCACCCTGGACAGCGGCCGCGTCGACGCCAGCGTGCAGCCGCAGCCGCAGGCACGGCCGGCGCTCCTAAAGGCAACGCAACCATGGAGAGTGACTGAAAAGCGCAGACACAAATGCAGTGCGGCGATTGTGAGAATAAACAACCGAAGCTGTTCACAAAGCTTAAAGTATCTGACACTATTTCGTATTTTGCCGCCTCCAGGATGATCTTATGAATTTCATTGCACAATTCACACCTGTTCGATTTGCACAACACCGCAGGGAACACTAGTTAAAAGTAGAACTATTTTACACAAAGGCTGCAGTATCGCTTTTGTAAAGACAGATAGGACCCACACATCTCAAAAGACAAATATATTTCTCCCCACATGTTAAACCATGGAGACTTGAGACATCGAGTTCTACTGCGGGTTGAAGGTGCCATGTCGAAAGGGTGGGGCACTGACACTATGGTTCTTGTAAAAATACACAGCCCGTACAATGATGGCGGCTCGTTCCCGGTCCGTACGCAAAACACCCATGCCGATTGAAGCATTCCCAGATTTACAAGGAATCTTAAACCTGGGAACGTGTCACATTCCAGCGCCACCTCAGGAGTGGAGTTAGGGAGGCACAACGAGGAGAAATATTCTTATTTCTCCTTGTTTTTTCTACTCCTATGTGTGCAGCTGCAGCACACATAGAAAGAGGATAACACCTCTTGTTATTGTTTTTGCGCAAGAAGATGTCCCTTCATGCCCCAAAACACTCACCCCCTACAACGCAGACACCATGGTGCAAGGATGCCTGCATTGGTGCATGGCAGCCGATTGTGCATCAGCACAGGGGAAAAGGACAGGAATGCACCGCATCTCATAGATAGGGCGCATTCCTGCCCTTTTCTTTTGACGCAGGGAAGTGCAGCAAGGTTCCTGGCGGCACTGCCCTGTGCCAAAACCTCATAAATAAGGCCCCTGGTGCTCATGAAATAGATCTAAGGTGCAAGAGGAATGGTTATAAAAGCCTACATTTTGGGTTGACTGGACCACAGGGGCTGATGGTGAGGGTCTAGGGCATGGCTGGAATCCTATAAATATAATATTTTAAATATAGTTTAGCAGAATATCGCATCTTTGAAGCTAATAAGAGAAAATCGATTCCCAATTGGAAGATATTTCCGCGAAACATATTTTAGGCACAATATGTATGTCAGGCAATATTTCTGACTGTGATATTCTGAAATATAACCAGAGTGGAGTCATAGAGGCTTTCATGGTTGGGTCATGGTAGGTCATTCAGGTTTGATTACATTCCACGACTAAAATGCCAGTGAATGAATGGCGAGTCCGACACAGTCAATTTCCATGCCACTGGACAAAGTTCAGAGAGACACTTTACTGCCCTCATTCCTCTCGGGGGTTAAATTTCAAGCAGCATAATACTGGTCCTGGAGTTGAGCTAGCACCAAAACCCATCCGCCGGGTTGCATGGCCAGGATGAGGACCCACTGACATGGTCTCCTTCTGAGCCCAGCCAAATGCTGAAAAAGATCGTTCCTAGGCCTGGTCGCGAATATATACAAATGAATTTCTAGCTCGGAATGGCCTCTGATTTGCTGTGGTCTAAAAGAACATAACTCTGGGAGTTCACGTGGGATCGGCAGAGAACAGTGCAGCGGTGGTACTAGGACAGAAGATGGCTGCCCGGACAAGGAGATAGCTTGTGACAAGTGGTTCTGGAGGCAGTTCGGCCTCACTGTAGTGGCCCCGGTCACAGAGAGAGGACTTGATTGAAATATCTTCCTCCCCACCATTACAAAGCAAAGTGAGTATGTGGGCTGATAGTGGTGGAGTCCATGCCGGTTGGCGGGGTATGGGCAGAAGATTTGGGTCGCAACAGGAAAAATCAGCTGAAGCGGCCTCCGGACAATACCAACTCCCTCAGACCCCCATCATATAGGGATTGCTTGGGTTCACAGCTGCGACCACTGACTTGACCCCTGCTGCCCCTGCCTTTGCAACCGCTGGCATCAGATGTCCTAAAGTTAGTAAACGCAACACAAATTATACAGGGGGCTCTTGTGAGTACTTTGAGTAGCCAGCAGTTATTTAGACAGGCTGTTTATCAGAGTAAATGTGTTCAGAAGGGGAACATTCAGCTACTATGAAATAACATTTGTCCATATGAAACTTGACAATGGCGCCATTATTCGTGTACTGGGCGTCGTCCTCTGAGGTGCCCTTTGGTAACTGTGCAGTTCAGGAAGGCATGCAAAATAATCTCATGGCAGATTTTCCTGGTGGAGAGGGCCGATGTAAAAGGGGGTCTCCGTCTGTTTGGCTGTCTGGAGCATGTGTGGGGAGAGAAAAAAACAGCTTATGAGAAAGATGAGAGAAAGAAGAAAGTGAGAGGCAGGATGAGAGAGAGTGAGTAGAGGGAGATGACCAGGGTAAGTAGAAAGAAGACAGGAGGAGGACACTGCAGTGTGGCAGATCAGTGACATAAAGATGAAGACAGGTATCTGTGTTTGTTTGTATGTGCAAGAGAGGTAGTAAACAGACAGCTGACAGACAAAGAGAAGACCAGTTGTGATAGCAATAGACATCAACACCTGAAAGGGAGATTGAGAAAGGTGAAGGAAAGACATAGGCTATAACAACAAATGATTAAGAGAAAGTAGAAGTGAAAGAAAGAGAGGGTAAAACAGGCAAAAGAAGGAAGTGATGGAGTCGGATGGATGGGAGACAGCGAAGAATTAGTTGGCAGGCCAGATCATAATGAGACAATTCAAAGAGCTAAAGATGGGAGAAATGAGAGGTCATAAAAAGGCAGACAGGTGTGAGAGATAACTCAGAGAAAGAGGAGACGTAACGAAACAAATAAGAAAAAAGGCGGGATAGATGAGAAAAAAGTGATAAATAGACAGGTGAGAAAGAAACAGCAACTGCTGCAAGGTGGGAATATGGGGGAAAAGTAGAGGGATGATATAGAGACGGAGGCAGGGAGAGGAGACAGATGGGGAGCAGGACAGAGGTGGGAGGCAGGTGATAGAGGCTATGAAGGGGCAGTCAAGAAGGGTCATATGATGTCACTTTCTGTGATGTCATTGCAGACAAAGGGCGTGTGATGTCACTTCTGCTACCCCAGTTATTTTGGTGAATCAACATCTATGACCCCTATGACTCTCTAAATAGTCACAGCTGTTTATATTGCTTTAAACTCCATGCCATATGAAGTTTGGGATTTCGAAAACCATGAGCACATTGACACACTGGTTGGCATGGGGGAAACAGTCGGGGACTCCTCAATTGCCTATCTACCCACCCCACGAAGAATATGTTTACCCTGGCTCTGAATGGGCCATTATGATCTGATTTCTTATTACACTGACCAGTTTGATTGCCTAAGGCTCATGGGCATTTAGTAATCGTGGCTTACTCCATCCATCTCCCTCTAACCCAGGTTGAGTTTCTGCCAGTATAGCCGTGACCAAACAGAAAGGGATTGAAGAAGCCAATATCAAGGAAGCATTCTTTAACAAAAAACAGGGCAATGCCGCATTCATAGAAAACCTCACAGAAAGTGAATCACAAGAGAAAAAAATGTCAGCACTAGTCACTGGGCGTGCAGCACTGATTGTGCCATCCACATGAGTAGCTCTTCAAACCTGTCTCAGGCCTGCAACTGTAGAGCCTATCTGCGCAGTTTTAAACTGTCATTCCCGGCTAGCAAGTTCACCTACTTGCCAGGCCCAAACCTTACCTTTTATTAAATATGTCACCCCTAATTTAGTCCCTAGGCAGCCCCATGGGCAGGGTGCAGTGTATTTAAAAAGCATGAGTTTTACATGTCCTGGTGGATGAAAACTGCTAACTTTATTTTTTCACTACAACAAGTCCTATCTCTCCCCTATGTTAGCATTGGAGCTACCTTATCATACTTTACAAGTGCAACTTCCAATTGGGAAAAGGTGGGAAGAGTATGTTTGGTGTCTCGGAAATCGCAATTTTAAAACACATCTTTTAGTGAACTTGGTTTTTAAATTGCAGGTCTGAAAATGCCACTTTTAGAAAAGTTGGCATTGTCTTACTTTTTGCCATTCTGTGCACATGCCTGTCCATAGAATACACTTCTGGGTTGGGTGAAAGGGGGGCTTTGTGCATTTCCTCTAGGCCAGAGGTCTTCAAACTTTTTGATGCCGAGACCCCCTTGTAAAACCTTTTTAGGGGTAAGGACCCCCTTCCGACAAAAGTTTCTAGAAACTGGAACTCCTCATCATCATCTTTTGACAACCATAAATGCGCCTGTTAGGCCTCATCACATCCATCCATCATTCATTCACCCACACTTTCACACATCCATCCATCCTTTCATCCTTCCATCCATCCATCCATCCATCCTTCATCCATCCACACTTTCATCTTTCCATCCATACATCCATCCTTTACCCCTCCACCCTTCCATCCATGCACCCATCATTCATCCACCCACCTTTTCACACATCCATCCACCATTCATCCATGCAACCTTTTATCCATCCATCATTCATCCATGCAACCTTTTATCCATCCATCCATCCATCCATCCACCCTTTCATCCTCCCATCCTCCCATCCATACATCCATCCTTCATCCATCCACCCTTTCATCCATACATCCATCCACCCACCCTTTCATCCATCCATCCACCCATCATTCATCCCCCCACCTTTTCACACATCCACCCATGCATCATTCATCCATCCATGCAACCTTTTATCCATCCATGCAACCTTTTATCCATCCATCCATCCATCCATCCTTCATCCGTCCACCCTTTCATCCTTCCATCCATCCACCCTTTCATCCATCCATCCTTCATCCGTTCACCCTTTCATCCTTACATCCATACATCTATCCTTCATCCATCTATCCTTCACCCATCCACCCTTCACCCATCCACCCTTCACCCATCCACCTTTCATCCTTACTTCCATAAATCCATCCTTCATCCACCCAACCCTTCATCCTTCCATCCATACATCCATCCTTTACCCATCCACCCTTCCATCCATCCACCTATCATTCATCCACCCACCTTTTCACACATCCATCCATGTATCATTCATTCATGCAACCTTTTATCCATCCATACATCCATCCACCCTTTCATCCATCCATCCACCCATCATTCATCCCCCCACCTTTTCACACATTCATCCATCCATCATTCATCCATGCAACCTTTTATCCATCCATACAACCTTTTTGTCCATCCATACATCCTTCATCCATCTACCCTTTCATCCTTCCATCCATCCACCCTTTCTTCCATCCTTTCATCCAACCATCCACCCTTCCATCCATCCACCCTTTCATCCATCCATCCTTTCATCCTTCCATCCACCCTTTCATCCATCCATTCATCATTCATCCACCCACTTTTTCACACATCCTTCCATCCTTCATCCTTACATCCATCCATCCACCCATCATTCATCCACCCACCTTTTCTGTGCCTCTCTCATGGGGGGGGGGGGGGGGGGGGGTCAGTATCTCTCTGCTCTTCTTCCTTCTTTCCCGATCATGGAAGGGCATCTCTGTGCCTCCCTGCTGGGGGCGGGGGACGTGTCATTGGACTCACAGCTCCAGGCGCGCAGTATGCATTGACCTCAAAGGGCTACATTACAGCCTGCTCCCCCAGCCCCCCTCCGCCCACCCCCCCCCCCACCTCTCCTCCTCCCCCAGAAACGGCTTCAGGGACACACACACACAGCCACACCCGAGTACTTGACAGGTCTTTAGAAGACCTTTTACATGTTAATGAGGCGTTGATGTTTTTCACTCCTCGGTGAGGCCTTCGATCAGCCGCCAGGAACTGTGTGCTCTGGCAGAATCGGCGACCCCCTTCCAAGGACTCCACGACCCCCCTGGGGGTCACGCCCCACAGATTGAAGACCTCTGCTCTAGGCAGTCACACACAAAGGGAGCTGAGGTGTTCCCTGCATATCCTGATGGCACATCACCGGGATGATGAATCTGCCTGAGCTAGAGCAAGAGGGAGGAGCTGACACTTGCACTTGAATAGTCCTGTGCCTGTCCCCACACAAAGAGATGCATACCCCCCTTTAGAGTGTCTGGAAGCATGACCAGGAAGGGCATGATCTTGTGCACTCCAAAGACGTTTCTTTGAAGTCTCCCTACTACAAAGGTTAAAATGGGTATCAGTACTGGACCTCTGATGCCATATACTGAGAACACTTCTGGACTGAGGACATTCTGCCAGGAAGAACAGCTGTTGTGCTGCCAGGAGGGACTGACACTTGCTGTGTTGGCCTGCTGCCTACTGCTTCTTGCCTCTTGAGAGGCCTTGACTTTACTATCTACATCCTGCATTGTTAAAGGTTCTGCAAGAGCTCATTTGGACTTGCCTCCTGCTTCTGAAGTCTCAGGGAAATCAAAGACTTCACCTGCATCATGCTACCAGCACCTGGGCTCCTCTCCTGGGTGTCCTACTCTGCCAAGTGGTGCCAAATCCAGTCCTGGGCCCTTGGAAGTGAGTGTTTGGAGCTGCAACCCAATAAACCAATGCATCAACACAGAAGCGTTGTTCGGAACCTCACTCCGCATTCCCTGTGAAATTGACACATTGACGCTGCCTGCACCAAAGCTGTGGACACTGTTCGTCAAGTGTGTTATGCAACGACCCCGACTTACAACACAGACCTAACTTTTCCGATGCAGCACCACCAAATCACTGCTGCTGTGTGAGTCTTAGACAACGCATCACTGATGTCTGCAATGCCCCGTCCCCGACTCTGATGCATCCCAGGCCCTATGCATCCTCCAACCAACGCCTTCAGCCCAGCGGTTTGACATCAACACTTCGAAAACGACAGACAGCGTTCTTGACACGATGCTGCATCAACAACTTTTCCAGACTTTGGACCCGACACATCATCTACAACAGCGAAGCCTCACCTCCATATTTCAACACATCGTGACCAAGCCTCAACACACCCATGGCACTGTCAGTGGGTCTGTGCGCCTCCTGCATCCAGCCAGAAATCTATTATGGTGAGGCTGAACTTTTGGATTTGCCCCAGTCAAGCGTGACCAGATAGACCCAGTTGGAGCTTTTGACTTCTAAGCACTGCATTTTGAATTAGTCTTGCAATATTAATTTCTTGACTTTTGTATGTTGAATTTTTTTTGTTTTGATCCTGTTTTACTCGGATAAATATTGGCTATTTTTTTAATTGGTGTGGAGTACTTTTGTGCTGTTTTCACTGTGTTACTGAGTGTGTGCACAAATACTTGACACATTGCCTCTTTAGTTTAGCCTGACTGCTCTGTGCCAAGCTACCAGAAGGTGAGACCAGGTAAACATTTTTTATGTACTAAACTTACCCTGACTAGGATTGTGGTTCCTCCTTGGACAGGGTGCATACTATGCCAACTAGAAACCCAATTTCTAACAAGAACCAACAAGCCATGATATGGAACATAGATGATGTGAGAATCGCTCTTATCGCAGTAACCTTTGGATGAGAGGTATGAAATAGTCCGTCCCTGATGGCATGCTCGATTCCCACATTCACACCGTCATCAATATTGGGCTCAACGTCGGACACAGACATAGTTCTTTATCGGATGCATAAGGTTTACTCAGACTTTCAAAGGTGGAGGAATCAGCCACCAGATGTCCTGACCAGACTACCGTATTATAGACAAATAAAGGATATCCTGGCTTCCTCCCATCAAATGGGGAAACTACAATTTGCTGTAGATGGCATCTCCATATTCCAGGATATATACTCATACACTCTGGCCAAGAGAAGAGCGTTCAAACCAGTGACTGACTACCTTAGAGCCAGTAAGATTTCCTAATGCTGGGTTTTTTTCTGCTGAATTTTTCACACTCTTCAGGAAAAACAACATTCTGCCACCACATTGAAAGAAGCAGAGTCAATCTTCACATTAGGCAGGACCTCTGGGTCCGTCCCAGCGGAGGTTGAAACTCTGACTAAAGAGAAGGAACCCACATGGTGCATCCAAAGGACTCCATAACAAGAACTTATAGCACAACTCATTCACAATCTTAAAGACTTGGCTACTGAGGAGCATCAAAGCCAAAGGGACTGACACACTTCAGGCTGCCTGCCATATTTTCTTGTGGCTGGGTGAGCATTGCTACTAAATTTGTGAGTTAACTATACTATTGTTCCAATACTGGAAACACCCTGGATTGTCCTGGCAAGGAGTTTCGACTTGGGCACAGGAGGGTATAAGAGTGGGAAATGTCTTTTGTAATTGTAGGATTGAAGGACTACTCCTGTCAGTGCTCACTTTGTAGTGTAGTGGCAACCTCTACAGTTTGAAATGCTTCTTATACTGCTGGGTCTCAGAAAGTCATCCAGATACTACCCAACAGTCCGAGGGGGTCTGATGACCACCCAAGATATTTTCTTGCAAGAAATTATTTACGTTTGTTTATTTTTGTTTTTCCTTTCCTTAGCTGTTTTTCTTCTTTTTCCCCACACCTCTTTTAAGGTAACAGACTAACTATATATCAATCCATACCTATTCTAGGTGACTCATGACATAGCTCTACAATTGCCGAATGTATTGGGGGAGGGTCACTCTCTCCCTCAGGGAGGTGTTTTATAGATCCACGAACGCTCATATATGTCTGAGCTTAACATCAGAACATTGAACACAGCAGTGCTGGACACAGAACTAAAATGCAGAACCCTACTGGAGTGGCTCCATTAGAAATAGTTTGCATTGATTTTCTTGCAGGAGACTCATCTCCTTCTTTAGGACGTTCACTGATTACACTCTTGATTGTTCCCCTTCAGTATTAGTCTCCAGCTAAACAGAGAGCTGAAGGGGTTACAGTATTATTTGAGAAGGCGGTATGCTTTCAGACAGGGGCAACATATAGATGCTGATGGCCACGTGCTAATATTGAGGGTATTAGAGATTTAGGACTAGTTGACACTTGGAGAGAATTACATTGGATGGAGAGAGAACACACTTTCTTCTCCAACGTACACAAAACTTCCAGGAGAACCGATATGTTTTGTACCCAGAGACACCCGATCTCACATTTTCCAGAGAGCCGTATAGAAACTCAGATCTAGTCCGATCATGCCCCAGTTATGGTCTAATTGACAGCTAGGCGCTACCAGAGCCACACAAACAAACAATGGTGCATGAATGAGATAGCGTTCAGAGAGCCGCTTGTGCAAGGTGCCATCAAGGAGGCACTCAATAGTTGTTTCTGAGAGAATGATGAGTTTGACACCTCACTTGTGACCCGCTGGGACGTGGCCAAGACGGTCATACGTGGAGAGTTTATTGCCCACTCCACTAAATTCTCCTGTAGAAATAGAAGCACTCTTAAACAGGCCCTGAGGGGAGAGATTATTCAACTTAAAAAGAAGCATTTGAAGGAGTTCTGACAACTTATTTTCCCGGTACCACTGCACCTGCTGCACCATTCAAATCATGACTCTAGTGAAAGATAACTGCACTTGTGACTGCCTGTTTAGTTGTAAAATATAGCAATAATCTGTGTTTAATGAGGTGCCTAGAGCATTTGGTCCCGGTGCCACTGCATCTGCTGCACTATTGAAATCATGACCCTTGCGCTTGCTAGATAAGTGCACTTGTGACTGCCTGTAAGATATAGCAATATTTGGTGTTTAGTGGGGTTACGGCAACTCTTGGCCCCAGTGCCACTGCACCTGCTGCACAATTTAAATCAAGCCCCTTTTACTGTAAGGTAACTGCAATTGTGAGCCTGCATAGTAGTCAAATATAGCAATATTAGGTGTTTAGAGGAGTTCTGACAACTTTTGGGCCCGGTGCTACTGCACCTGCTGCACTATTCAAACCATGACTCTGTTATCTGCAAGTTAACTTCACTTGTGACTGCCTGTTTAGTATAATATATAGCAATTTTAGGTGTTTAATGGGGTCCCTAAAGTTTTTGGACACGGTGCCACTGCCCCTGCTGCACCATTCAAATCAAATCTTGTTTAGCTGCAAAGTAACTGCAATTGGCATTGCCTGTTTAGTAGTCAAATATAGCAATAATATGTGTTTAGAGGAGTTCTGACAACTTTTGGACCCAGTGCTACTGCACTTGCTGTACTAGTCAAATCATAACCCTGTTGTCTCCAAAGTAACTGCACTAGTGGCTGCCTGTTTAGTAGTAAGATATAATGGTATGTGTTGTGTTATGTTATACCTTCTTGTATAGCGCTCGACTCACCATGAGGCATCTCAGCGCTTACTCAGAACGTACTCCGGGGGGGAAAGAAACCGGAGAAGGAGGAGCCACTAATACGGAAAGGCCTTTAAATGTTTTCTAAAGATTTGGTAGGAAGGAATTACACGTAAGATGATAGGAAGGCTATTCCAATACTTGGGAGCCAAATAAGAGAAAGCCCTGCCCCCTGACCTGTGGAGTCTGATTCGAGGGACCTGTAGTAGCCGCTGCGAGCTAGATCGCAGAGAACGGCTCGGGATATGTTTTACCAGCTTGTTCTGCAGGTAGACAGGGCCCTGACCATGGAGGGCATTGAAGGTCAAGCAGCAAACCTTGAAGATATATCTCTGCCTTATGGGCAGCCAGTTTTTTTCAGCAGAGGCAGCGAGGGGGATCTCGCCGACATGTTCAATACCAGCCTTGCCGCCGTATTCTGGACCACCTGCAGTTTTTTCAGGGAGTTTGCACCAGCTTCTGCCAATAGGGCATTGCCTTAATCTAAACGGCTAATGACCATTGCTTGGGTCAGGGTTCTTCGGTGCTCCAGTGGGATAAAAGGAAAAATCTTCCTCAAGAGTCTTAGCCCATAGTAACAGGACCCAGAAATGATCGGTACGTGATCCTGCATGGAAAGAGAGTGGTTAATCTTGATACCCAAGTTATTCACACACTCCTTTGGTGTGGGGGGGCACCCAGTTGTATAGGCCACCACTCCTTGGACCAGACTGCCGCAGCCTTCCCCAGCAGCATGACTTCCATCTTCCCAGGGTTCAACTGGAGAAAGTTATTGGTCATCCAGTTAGAGAGTTCCCAAATACCCTTGGAAAAACGGAGTCTATCCACCTCCTGATTTGGGCCAATGTTGAACAGCAGCTGGGTGTCATCGGCGTACAAAATAGTTTCAAAACCCAGGGCTTCCACTACCTTAGCCAGAGGTGCCATATAGATGTTAAAAAGGGTAGGGCTAAGGCAGGAGCCCTGGGGAACGCCCTTGTCCAATGGAGTTTTCTCTGCCTGATAGGGGCCAATGATGACTGTTTGTGGTCTATCCATTAGGAAATTCTGAAGCCACCTGAGGGCCGAACCCTTAATCCCAATAGATCTTAACCTCTCCGCCAGCCTGGCATGCGAGATGGTATCAAATGCCACGGAGAGGTCAAGAAGGGTCAGGATTGCCGAACCCCCAGCATCCACCGACATCTGCAGGGAGACCGTGACGGCCAATAGCGCTGTTTCCATACTAAAACCCCTGCGGAAGCCGGACTGCGAGGCGTCCAGAATAGAGTTTGACTCAAGATAGCTGTTTAATTGCTGATTGATCATACTTTCCAGCATTTTACCCAACATGGGTAGCAGCGAGATCGGGCGATAGTTGCCCAACTCCTGAGGGTTAGCCGCAGGTTTCTTTAGGATAGGATGGCACTGGAATTTAGCCCTCCGCAATTGAAAGATTAAAAAGATTCTGGATAGTAGGAGCCAAAGTATGGGATGAAAGTGCCACAATTTTTGGGGGGCAGGGGTCCGCCGGGGAGCCCGATTTAGCGGCCTCTAATGCTTTCTGAGTTTCTGCTAAAGTAATAGGTCTAAAGCATTCAAAGGGAGCAATCAGTCCGAATAAGTGTACTGCCAGGGTTGAAGGAAATAGGCGCCTCATGTGAAAAATTTGAATAAATGATTTCAATTTTCTCCAGAAAGAACCTTGCCAAGGAGTTGCAGAGGTCTTGGGATTCTATGGAGGGTTGTTTGCATGCCACAGGGGCCACGTAATCATTCACAATGTCAAATAGCGCTTTAGCGGAATTGGTAGCGTGCTTGATCTGGTTCGCGATAAACAGGCATCTTGCAGCTTTAAGATTGTGGTGGTAAGTTGATAGGGAAGATTTAAAAAGAGTTTTTGATTAGGGGGATTTAATTCGTCGCAAGAGTCTTTCCAGTCTTTTGCAAGAAGATTTTTCCTGCCTAAGTTCAGAAGTATACCATTGGGCAGAACGTCGATTCAGCTGGGGTCTTGATTTCTTTTTAGTTGGAATAATTATATCCAAGGCTCTCACCATTTCTGTCGTGAGGGTCGACAAGGCATTGGACACCTCCCGCTCCTCAGTCCAAGAGGGGGGCGTAAATACTGTCTCAAATGTCTGGGGGGTGAGATTGTTCCAAGGCCGCTGAGTTAGTAGGGCTCTACCAGCAGGCTGTCCTCTACATGGAGGGAAACTAGACGGGCTCGTAAATTTGATCATGAAATGGTCCGACCACGTAAGGGGCCAAGGAGCATCATATACGAGCGATTCTATGTTTGTGAACAGTAGGTCAAGTGTATGCCCCCCCATTATGGGTAGGTCCTAGAATTCTTTGGGGAAGCCCAAGGTGCTCCATATCTGTAAGAAGTTTATTTACTTCAGGCGATGCAAATATCTCACCGTGAAAGTTGAAATCACCCAGTAATAGAAATTTGCTGGAGGCCACAACATGGGTAGCTATTAAATCCACAAGCCTATCCGTAAAATCCGCATTCGGACCAGGAGGGCGATATAGACCAAGGCCCGGTCCAGCTTTCTGAGGGTGAAAATATGACTTTGAAAAGACCTAGCTCCAAGTGTTTGTCAGAGATCGTTTCAATCCAAGCAACTTTAAGGTGCTTTTTAAACACTATAGCAATACCCTCCCCCCCCCCCGTTTTCCCCACCCTATCCACATGGATAAACCCATAGCTTTCGGGGATAGGCATGTTAACCATTGAAAGATTGGCAGGATTCAGCCAGGTTTCAGTCAAGAAACAAATCTCCGGGGAGTGCGAATGGATTACGTCCCAGATTTCGAATGGATACTTGGCTAAGGACCGGACATTACAGAGGATGTAAGACCGGCCCTCCGACGGTGGTGTCCTGTGTAAGCTAGTTACTGGCACATGACTAATAGATTGGTCCCCTTGAATGGAGCAGCTCCTACAGGCTACCGGACCCTCCAGGAAGTCGGGGAATTTAAAAGGACAGGTCTGCGCGGCACCTGATATGGCAGAAGCTGCCTTCAATATGTTACGGAGCTCCAAGGACGAGTAACCGATCCTGGCCTGAGAGTTGCCCTCTGGTAGAAATCGAACAGAGGTCCTGGCCTCAAGGCTCGCCAGGGCTCGGACGGGCGCATACGGGCTTACCTTTGGTGCCCCTTCGGCGCGCCAAAGGGGCGCCCACTGCGCGAAGACATAGACGTCTGCCTTCTTACTGCCGCGGAGCACGTCAGAGTGCAGGACCGCCACCCCCACCGTCTCGTCAGCAAGGTGGGCGTGGGGTGACCGGCGGGCTCACTAGCAGGTGGAGACTCCGCTCCTAATCAGCGAAGTAACAGAACAGCAGTTCTATACAAGAGCATAACATAGCTCTTCTATATTAACTTTATTTTTAACGTGCAGTGTTTATTGCAACATTTAGAATTTGATCAGAATGACCAAATAGATTAAGTTGAAAAAAATCAATCCGATAAGGACTACAAAGTGCAAAGAAAAGTACTGAGGCATGAATAGGGAATGCAACAAACGTTCTAAGGCTAAAGCATTTGCTTTACATGACCAAGCATTTGCAATGCAATAGTTCTCGCATTTACGGAAGTTTGAGCTATTGCCATTGTAAATGCAAACAGCTTAAACTCTCACAAATGCGAGACCTATTGCATTACAAATGTTTTTTTGTTGTCAAAGACCCAATGACTGCATACGTTACCTTACCATCATTTTTTTATTTAGTTTTAATAAATTATGTATATAAGTAAATTGAACTCATGGGTGAAATCGCAGTACTCTTTATATTAAACAAATGGTGAAATTCATTAAACAAATCAATAGTTACAGGGGTGTTATGGGGTCAGATTTCACAACTACAAAACCTTAGGAATTCAGCGTTTATATTTATAGTGACCTTAGGGCATACGTTATAGTTACTTGAGAGAACTATAACTCGTGCCACAGGGTAACTAACTGCTGAATTTCTATGGTTTTGTAATTGTAATATCTGAACCTAACTATAGTGTCCCCGTAACCTTAGGAGTTCTATTGAAGACAAAAAATATATGTCATGCATTGGGCTGTTTGATATATCATTTCACTTCCCATGGACTTGTTGCACTGAAATGGAAGAAGGACAATTTCCCATCTCAAAAGTACACAGAGTCAGACATTAAATCCTTGCTTTTACTATGATTTGTGATTAGAAAAAGTAAAGTGTTGTTTTCCCTGCAGCACACTTGAACAGTCAGGTCTAGTTGTCAGTGGACTAATGCATCTGGTCAAGGAGTCTGTGCTCGATATCATCGTCACTGGTTCAAATCCCTGTGGGCTCGCTCAGCCTTTCATCGTTCTGAACATTGGTAACAATAAACATGGGTTACTCAGAGCCAAGATGCCCTAAAGGGTGAATATGTGCTTTTCGAATGCATGTATTGATCTAAGTTTTAGCCAACATGCAATTCCAAACCCCTTTGGATTTCCCAATGTTTTTTAGATACAGTTTATTAAGAATAAATGATAAGCCCCTCTGCTTTCCTTTTACTGTGATTTTTTCTTTTTTGGGCTGAATAATGAAACCGATTTCTTTCGCCATTTTAGGCATTTTATTATTCATAAAATGAAAAGCACAGTAATTAGTTGAAGGCTGTATTAATTGCATTATGTTCAACTGTGTTGTTTATTTGCGTGTTGAGAAGACACTTTTTTAAATGCAAAGTGGATTTATTTGCAATACAAGTTACACTACAGTTCAATTTATACTCCTCTTTGAATCAATTGGAAAACAGTACATTTTAAGATGGCGGCCCATTTAGGGCCCTTCCAGCCCGTATTGCCGCCCCACCGCTTTCTAGCTCTACTTTTTACTTTCACTTGTAAGATCACCGGTCATTTCCCATCTCTAGAAAGCACAGCCCGATAGTTGATACTCTTCTTAGGAATACTAACAGAAAAGCCCTTTGGTGTACAGAGCAATACCCCGGCATGGCTGAAGTAGTACAGCAGCAGATTGAGGACCGAATTCCTGAGCTAGAGGAGCTAGAGAGGGTCAGTCTGTTTACCAACAAGGAGATCAGGTGAGGAAGCAACTCTGCAGTGCGGTAGGAGGAATAAATGTTGCTTACAGCAGTTTCATGTAAACAAGTGGTAACTCTTTATTGGAGCAATGCTTGCTCTAACAGCAAACTGTATACATTCCACCAATGTTTGTTTTCCTCCGAGCAGGGCTAAGTGGGCTGTGGCTTCAGCGCAACACTGAAACTAACTAGGAGGACGGGGGAGGGAAAGTGAAAGTGTGCAATGTGTGCTCTGTGTTCACGCGGGGACAGGAGAGGAGATGTGTACGCATACGGAGTACACATCTCTTGTCCGTACGCGTGCATATCTCCTGTCCCCCTTTGGCAGAAAAAACGACGACTATAGGTTCGCCAAAGCTTGCAGCGCATGTGCTGTGTCGCTAGGCGAGACTTAATAAGCAATAAAAAACAAGCATTCTAGCATACTGTTAGTAGCTGTCTCCCTTTTCAGTGGGAAGAGATCTTATCTTGACAATGAATGGGGCTTAAACAGTGTGAACAGCTTTTGTAGAAGTACCATAAATGTGTGCAGCCAGGGGAAGTTAACAAAAAAAGTCTCACACAAAAGCGAATGAACACAGTAATTCTCAGTCATGAGAACTGATAAGAGCCCCCTTTTAAGATACATTAAATACAAAAGATTTCACAAGCACAGAACATGTGCTGTTCAGGCGAAACCTAAAAAGGGCAGTGCTTCAGGAAGTCTAATTAGCAACCATTTGCTAACAAAAAAGTTCATTTAATTTGTAATGGGAGCCCTTTCACCATCCCCTCACCAACCCAAACCAGTGTTTGCATCCCCTGCCCTCCAGCTACTGGAAGGCAGGTAATATACTTCCACTGTCTTCCACTCATCTTCCATCTTGTGCCAGCACGAACCTGAGGCATGTAAATGTAAATGTATCCCACTCTTCTGTATAATTAATACTCTGAGTCAAACCTGAGGATGAACGCAAGAATCTCTTTTTCGGTGTGTACATTATTTCCCATGTATTTTGTAGAGATATGCATCCAGCCATTATTTTTCTCTTTCAAACTTTGATTTGGTCTATCAGTAGTCTAGCAACGGAGATTGGTTTACCTGTTTAAGTACCTATCAAAATGTCCAATATAGCACGATCTTCACAAGTAAAAAATCATTCTACATTCTTGCATCCTCAAACTGCATGCTGCCCTAAAATAGTCACTACATTCCTTATATCTAGCATTACAAAACTGTCCTTTAATTAAAACTGCTGATTGTCACCTCCTTTTTTCCTTCTCTCTTTCAAATGTCCCTCTCCTTCCCTTCCATCCTCTGCATGCCTCCTCTTTCTGAGCACAACCTACACTAACACATGCACTTTTGACTATTCTCTATTTCAGCTAATTTCCCACTATTCATTTACAAGATCACATTATCTCCTCCCTCTGCTGAATGTTATACTTATGTATCCTAACAATACCTAATCTCTCTAACTCCTATATTAACCCAACCAACCATGTACTTGAGTTCCCCCGACAAATAACGATTGCAACCCACTATTATTACTTTATTCCACAATAAAAAACTGAAAAGACTGCATGGAATGATTTGCTTTGAGCGCACAAGACTAGTCCCAATAAATAACAAAAAAGTAAACAATAACACTGAACTAACCATTAACCTTGGGTCCCAGAGCAGCGTGCTGCCCGGCATAAACCCCTTTGACGCCTCGTCAGAGGTAGTAAGCGCTATATAAATGCAATTACTATTACTATCAGAGCACAGCTTCTAAAAGGGAACCCAGGGCTCTCCAAAACACGCGGGGAACTGGAACATCTGTTAACTCCTTCCATGCTGCATGACGAGCTCAGCTCGTCATGCAGTACACTGGAGCTGTGCTTATGACGAGCTGAGCTCGTCATGCAAAAGGAGATTTTGAAAATGTCAGCACAGGAGGAAAATCTGCTTAGCAGCCAATGTGTTAAAGGTCGAAACCACCAGGAAACTCTGAAAGACAAAACAGTCTTACTAAGAGAAAGGAGACAAAGTGGACAAATGTCTAGTCTGTAAAATTAAGGCGATGCAACACAGAAACACTATAAAATGCATCCAGCACCCCATAGGTACCAAATAATGCATGGAAGAGGACATGCTTCAAATGTTTCAGTAGTATCATACACACACACATATATGAGGCCAAGCATCCAGGATGAATACCTGGAAACAATTCCGTTTCGAGTAATCCCTGCGACCACACAATTGTATAACTCTACAAGAAGTGGTAGACACAATAAAGTCTCTTCAAAGTATCAGGTCTTAGGAGCCTATGGCTTCCCAGCCTCCTATTTTAAAGCATTTAAAGAAGCACTGACTTTCCTGCTTTCACGTTTACTTAATCCCACTCTTGATTTGGGGTTGAGGGTATTTCTGAGATGATGGTGGACTCAGATCCTTAAACCTGGTAAAGATTCCAAAATATGCCCATTGTATAGGCCTATAGTAGTATTAAATAACGACTCAAAATACTTCTGGATATCGGTGTAAATAATTGACAAAAGTAGACAATGCATAATTTAACCCACCCAATCTGGTTTAATTCTGAGGAGACAGGTACACGATAACCTACGCTTGGTCCTTGAACTCTGCCAAGTCACATACCAACAGAAAATCCCATTGTTGCTACTCTCTCTAGATGCCATAAAGGCTATTGACTGATTGAACTGGCAATACACGTTTAAGGTTCTGGATAAGACCTCCTTGGGCCCTGAGATCAAAAATGAATCAGAACTAATTAAGTTCATCACACAGCACAGGTACGCATTCATACCTCACTGGGTCAACAGTTACCTTTAAGGAAAGGCATGGGCAGGGTGGTCCTCACTCGACAGTGGTTTAGCATTCAATCGAAGACATTTGTACAGCGCACGGCTGCCTCAACTAAGGTGTCCCAGCACTCAAACGCAAGACTGATGAACAGACTTGGACACTCAAATCTATACTTGATTAAAGAGACAGATTTCTACATCAATTCTGAAGCAGTGTTCAGAGTTATCCATATGCAGATGGATAGGCATGGTGTTACAAAGCTTAGCCGTCAGTACTGAGAAGGACCGCCCGCCACAGTGAACCTTGGCAAACCTTGAGATACGCAGAAGACGCAGTTGATTAGAACTCAAGGCTCTCACCTGCTGGTACTGTCTGATCCTGTTTCTCAGGTATCTTGGCCCCTTGCCCCTAATGGCTCTATATGCAAGTGTCCGAGCTTTAAATTCAACCCTCTTAGCCACCGGAAGCCAATGAAGCTGTTTCAGGTGGGGGGAGATATGATGTCAAAGGTTACCCATCGAATCTGCCTGGTTGCTGCATTCTGTTTTATCTGGGGTCTATGAATCAAAAAGGCTGGAAGTCCCAAACATAAACTGTTAGCATAATCCAAGCATGATCTCATAAGCACATGCACTACAATCTTTAATGTCTCTGCCAGCAGGTGCAATAGTTTTCTGATTGATCTTAACTTCAGAAAGCAATATGATGAGATCTGCTGAATTTGGGTAGCGAAAGAGAGGTCAGAATCAAACACAATCCCTAAGTTTCTAGGGAGCATTGGCTCTCGAACGCCTAGTTTACAGGATTAAAGCCAAACCAATGATCCAGGGAATCACACGTGATGTCCACTTACAAACAAGTCCTCTTTGTGGATGACATAATATGCTTACTGTCAGATTCTGGCATGTCCATCTCAGAACACATCAGAGAAATAAACGTTGTCACATCAGCATCCGGATTTATAATAATTGTGAGAAATCAGCAGCCACAGGAGATCCCACCCTTCCACCATCGTAAAGGGCATTGTTGACTGAACATAAAATCCGAATTGAAATACTCCAACTGGCTTACTTGGGTATACTACACTATCATTTCCAAGGAGCTCATCTGTAGTGAGAATGTACCACAGATGAATATCTTGTATAAAAATGAATAGATTGCTGTATGTAACCCAACTCTTATTTTGAGGTTTTGGAGAGATATGCTTCATTATATGCAGAACTGATTATTAGACTTCACTTGGAAAGGTAAAATACCAAAGAAAACATTGTTCAGAGGTCGGTACGAGAGAGGTCTGGGGTTCCTAAAAATGTATATATATATGAGGGCAGCACTGCTTTGCCCGCTACCGGACCTGGCCATCCCAAAAAGTGACAAGCTTTGGATGCGAAAGGAGGGCGGATTTTGCCCTAGATCTGTGTCCTTCAAACTTTTTTGTGCTGCAGTCCCCCGTGGAAATATAAATCATTGGATCCCCCTTCAACGTTTTTCACAATTATCCTATTAAATTAACTGCCGATGTTTAAATATGATTTTACATATTTAAATAATGCAGTTTAAGTTCTGTAATGTTTTAAAAATGCAATCAAGTACATGATTACAGAACATACTTTTCTGGTTAGGCAGGCCTTACTTAAGTGTAAAAGTATCTGCGGTGTGAATATTAGACATAGTGGTGGGGGGTTTGAGGAATATTTGGAGTCCCTTCCCTTTTGACACCTTCTCTCTGCCAGGATATGAATGACAAAAGATGTTAGTGATGGTTAATGCAGACCAGCTCACTGTCACTCATTCCCCGTCCTCCCTAACTGCAGAGCAGCTCACTGCCGCTCATTCCCCGTCCTCCCTAATGAAAACCAAGCACTGTTATGGCCAGAGTCTGGTGCCTCCCCCCAGCCCCCACCTCCCCCCCTCTGGAATCCCTTGAGGCTTCCCAGTTTGAAGACCGCTACCCTAGATCTATCTACATAATACCATGTCTCCTTCCTCCCAAGAGGCGCCAGGGTGATCTACTCAAATTCACCAGGAACACTTTGATCACCGGAACGCTAGTGTCAGAAGGCTGGGGGTACATTGTACCTCTCCTAAACATCACTGATCCTTAATAACCCTGGTTTTTCACCTGGTCTCATTGATGGGGGCTGCTGACAACTGCAAAACTGAGGGATCTATACTCAATAGAGAACATACCTCAATGCTGCTGAAATTGTTCAGAAATAGGCACTGATTCTGGATAATTCTTTTAGATTGGTCCAACTCCAGCACTAACCAGGCAGAATTGCCACTGTCTCAGCTGTACATGTTGTGGTGCCACCACTAAGTGCAGGGTATGAGGTAATCCATAGATGCTAACATCAGGGTCTTACAAGTTTGAACCTTCAGCTGCCCACTTTCATCTTGAGGTGAGTGGGACAGTAATCTCATTCCCCCCCCCCAGCAGGTCAGAACTCTGCAGCTGGCTGGGTCTTCAAAGCTCGGCAAATGCCTGCAACAACAGGGCGGGCAAGCTGGGCTCTGGCGGTGCTTTGCTTCATCTCATCCAGGAGGACGAGAGCAGCACACTATCTCCAGCCATTCTCTCAATACAATTCAACAACAAGGTCCAAGTGCAGAAAATGGTCAATTGGCTGCTGCGCTGCTCAAGGCGGTACTCGCATAGGTGGGCAGTCCACAGAAGCTCAATGCCAAATCAATCTTCTAAATTCTAAATGCCAGTCAGTCTGGGGCCCGGATTCCCTTCTCAGAGAAAAGTATGGGATAGGACGAGGCTTCGCGTAGGTGCAGGGACTCTAGATAAGTCCTCCAGTGGGTCCTCTGCTCTGATCCCATGTGTGTTCCCTTTTGAAGAGTTTACCCAAAGAGCAGGGTAAATAATTGTCTAATGGGTTATTCTCTGTGTTCAACACACACTCCATCCAGAGAAGCCATCCCCTTTACAGCTGAGGCATACATAGGTCTGCGCCTCACTTCACCCATGCTAAAAAGCATGTGTGTGAAAAGTGACGGGACGCCTTCAGTGCCTAATGTAACACACCAACACACACACCGATGAAGCCACAGTCACAAGAGCACAAATGGCATGGAAAAATCACTTCAAACATCCCAGCACTCAAAAGGAAACATAGGTCCTCCTATACAAGTAATATTTGTGCAAGTGAAACACTGTGGGCATATTTACAATGAGTTAACAATACCTAACCGTTTTCCGACGTTCTGGAGGCGGTAATTCCCTTGCCTTATTTACAAGTGGCTAAACGCGCCTTGCAAATAATGTCCCGATTCACTCAGCACTTGGCGTGAAAGGGGACTGCAATGGGTGTTGCAGTGGGCGTTCCCCGGCAACACCCATGTCCCTTGTTTATGTCCCTTACTGCACATAAACAATTGCTTGTGCAAGGCAGGCACCCCAGCAAAATGGCACTAGGGTGCCTGTGCTGGCACTAGCCAACATTTCCACTGCCAGCGCTAAGGGTAACACATGGGTGTGCCATATTATATGGCATATTATATGGCACATCCCTGCATTTTGAAACTGTTGTAACATGGCGTTACCAATTTTGGCGTCACACCGCGCTCTGCCAGTTTCTTGTAAATATGCCCCTATGTCTGCTCTGTGCCCTGCGTCCAGCCTATTGATAGCCAAGATACATTGTTTTTTCAGTTCATCCAGTACGCGAAGACGCCAGTAGACACAGACATGACTTTTCATCTCAGAAGGCATCCGTCTCCTGGCTTGTGCCATGTAATTGTAGTCTAGACAAGACAACTGCACGTTTTAATTACATTTCAAGCAAATTGAGAAGATTACATTGGAATTACAGGCATGCCGTGTGCAATTTCTTTTGCGTGTCACTTTCATGATTTATTAGATAAAGGGCAATGTTACTCTAATACTTTTGTGTCCAGTTATTGTCTAACCTTGTTAGGCCGCAGTGACGCACATTAAAAGTCAGGACCTTTTCTAAGCACAGCCGCAGGGCAGGTTGCCCATGGTTCCACCTGCTGCTTTTGAGGCGGGGTGGGGGGCGAGGCTCCTGCCAACTGCACCCCTAAAGATCAGGGGTGTTGCTGCGTGAATGCCAAAAATGCAAGATGGCGGCCAGCAAGAATGTACATTGACTAAAATACCCCGAGAGGGCCTGCAGAGCCCCGCATTCACGGCACTGTGATGGCCTGTAGGAAAAGAGCAACAGAACGCCGTGTATGTACATATTCGATGCGGGGAAAGCCGGTTTAGCATCGTTGCGTCGTAGGGTCTGAATGCGGACTCCTTTCCAGTTTTTTACTTCTTTTTGAACACAGAAAGAATACTTCTGAGCATAACGGTGCAGTGCTATTTTAATCTGCTAAAACAAAAACATCTCCTCCCCAGGACATTTCTTTGTGTCGGGGTATCAGAATGTTGTAGGACATTGTACACTGGGGCTCTGGGACGAACAATCCAGTAACACAATTAGCCTTTTTCTCTTTCTCTAACTGTGTGATGATCAGCACATCGGGGACGCGTTGGCACATCAATAATGCCCCCTGTATGCCAAAGATAAGGCCCCGGCTGTCCTTATCGCCACCTTAATTACAGATTGCCGCGTGGCGCACACGGGCTTTTATGATTTGGGATTTGCTGGCTCTTCAGATCAGGTTTAAATGTATTATTCTAATGTTTCGCTACAACACTGTGTCCTGGCACCGGCGCCGAGTAGCCGACCCATTTCAAACGTGCTGTCGGCGCGCGCATGCGTCGGTGACAATGGCCTAGTGTTCGTGGCTGTGCTCTGCCAGCGCCTGGCTCGGCGGATAAGGTACCGTAGAAGCATGCCAGCCGCCGGTGTGGTCTCACTGACAACCACTGCCATGCGTCATTACGCACATCGTTATCATGCTACCCTCGCATTTTCCTGTTGGGCTACTTTCAGAGCTGGGTGGGCTTATGTGACCCAGCAATGCCCATATCTGTCAACTCACCTGCTTTTGGTGCGTCTTTTTACTTCTGTTCACCCTCCTGACAAATAAAAAGCGACTGTAGCCTTTGGGGGTGCCTTCTTTACAAGCCCCTGTCATCCTCGGTGGAATAGTCCTCTTGAACGCCTCACTTCACCCAGACTCGAGTCGAGATTCACAGGTGTGCCTGTCTCCAGTCTGGTCACCTGCAGTCTGGGGCTGTTTTGGACATTTTTGCCAGGGCTGGTTTTCGTTTCCACCCTGGCCCTGAAACCTACCAACAGCCCCAGTGCTCACGGCTTAACAAACACATGGCTTGGGAGTATAGTAGGAGTTTAAACCGCTTGACCCCAGGAATTCCCTAGGATTGGTAAATATTTTGTGCTACGTTTAAGAAACATTGAAGGGAACCGAAATATTGGTTTCTGGCAATGAATTGTGAGCATATTACTGGCTTGATAGAAGTTAAAGAGACGAAATGGTTCAAACTAGTTTCCACAATCCACAACCTCGGAGCAGCTGAAGGCTCTTGACATAAATATTATAAACTGTTAAAAGAGAAATATGAAACAAGACTAATAGTCTTAACAGCTCAACAGCTCTTGTGGGATGCGGTCTTATCTCAAAAGGTTGTCTCTGTGAAATGCTTCTACAGTATTCAAGAACATGGCAAAGTGTGGGCAGAAGAGCTTAGCAAGCCCAGGCTCCAGATGGGTCTGTGGGGGACAACATCACATGCATTAGAGGCTGGCACACTGAACAAGTTACCGTCACACTGGTATTTTGTGTCGAGAAAGGCTACATGAGTGCTTCTGTGGTGGTGGAAGGTCCTCTGAGGAGAAGCGGCTGCAGGGCGCATCACTGCGCCTGCCTAGCTGTGTGCACATAGGTGTCCCCAGGCATCTGCTGCATTTTTAGGGAGATCAAAATTTCATGTGGCTTTGAAGTCCTGTTAGTATCTTGGCACCTAGAAATAAGTAGTCTGATTTCTCCAGATATACTCGTTCAAGACGGGAGACTTAAGGTGTTCAAGAAAGTACAATGAAATGCCTTTCCCTTTTACAGGGGATAACACTTGTAGCACTGAAATATCAAACAGGCAATGCAGAAAAGGCCTTCAAACTGGTTAAAACAGTTAGCATGTTTAGAAACTAGAACGTGTTTGGATTCTGCACCTTGGTTTTAATTTTCACAAAGCTGCAGCTACAATTATAAGCCTATTGTGTATGTAAAGTATGACAACTTTGGTACCTGTCATGCTGCCACCTGGATTTCTACCAATAAAATGTGATTGCAAATCTTATTATAAGGCTTGTAGGCACCAGCATAACCCACTTTATGGCTATAACAGGGCAGTGGCGCCTTCTTCTCAGAGAATGATATATCCCTGTGTTGCATGCTGCCAACCCATAGGCTCTGAGCTTTCAAGGAAATGTTTAAGAAATGAACCCCCAATGATGGCCCCTCTATTAGGGCGGAGGAGCGCCGCCCTTCTGCCCCTGCCACCACTGAAAAATAAAAGTGATAATAAAATGGGTTTATGACCAGATCACCTAAGGGTCCACAAGCATGATGCACCTTGGGTGGATCGACAAGGAGATGGGTCCCAATCTCCTCTTGGTTCTTGGAGCACTTTTTGGTCCCACGTTTTGGAGTCTGACTATTTGGGTACTTTTAGCACCACTTCCAAGTGTTCAGGACTCAAAGGCACCACTTGGAGGGTCAGGACTTACTTCAGGCTAGTTCAAAGTACACTTTAAAAGGTGTTGGTGCTTTTTGTATCCCTGAAGCTCTGAATATGAAGCCAGCAAACTAGCCATTTGAGTCACTCTGGTGGCCCTGGGTTCAGGCAGAAAAGTATGTCTCCAGCAGCAGGGCAGTTATCTGAGGTGCACATTGCAGGCTTTATGCAACAGGGCAGTCCTTTTGGAGCAGAAAGGAAGTCTTCTGAAGTACAAAACAGGCCTCAGGCAGCAGGGCCGTCCTCTGAAAGTCCTCTGCCATTCAGAAGTGAACTGAAGAGTAGACCAGAGAGTCCCATTTTTATACATGGTGCTAGCTTTGAAGTGGAAGAAAGTTCTAGAGTTCCCCCCACACACATATGTTACTAGAATATTCTGGATCCCTGGCCTGGCTCCACTGGGTCTAGTGTTACAAAAGGCTAGTGTGAAGTGCTTTGAGTGTGTGCTGAGGCAGCTCCTTTCAAATCTAAGTGTGGCCCTGTCTTTGTGTTGCTGTCCAGGAGGAATACTCAAAGGCCAACTGCCAACTTGAAATCATTATTGATCATTAATTTTGTAATTCATGCACTTGTTACAGATTCCCCTGATGAAGGGCTATTGTTTACAGCCCGAAATGCTTTGGGAACTTTTGAAATTTGTTTCTGCATGCTGAATTCAAGCCACAACATTTCTTTTACTTTGGATTTGATCTGCTAGGACGTTGGAATAAACCACACAGATTTTCAACCATTGAAGCTTATGAAGATCCTTTGTCATTATTTGATGCAATTGATCCTGCTTATTGATTACTGTTGATTGATTGTACTAGAACACACATTTATCCTTGATACTCTGAAAACGATGGTTGTACACTAACATGTGACATATTCGTAGTGAACTGGGTTAACCTAGATATCAATCTAGTTATTTCTTTTTCATTTTGAATTAGGTGGCTTGCAGAACCCCTTGCCTGGTGCACATTTGATTTTGTTTGAATATTTAACATTATACAGTTTTTTTGAAATAGAGAGTTTGAATTAGTTTCTTGAGTGCACACCTGCTGCGTTCACTTATTTGTAACTTTATAAAACTGGCATTTTCACATTTGTGACTTAAAATCCAACTTTACCATTAAAAAAGATGTGTGTCCTTAGACACAAAAAATGACATTTCTATCTGTTATCATGCAAAAGCTACCACTTATTAAATGTAATAAGGTAGCCAAACGTTATCCTATTGGAGTGGTAGGCCTCACAGTAGAGAAAAATGAATTTGTGAGTTTTTCACTACCAGGACATGTAAAACTTAAAAGCAACGGTCCAATTTGTTAAATACAATGCACCTTGCTCTCTGGGCAGTTTGGGGTCTTAGGAGTGTCTTACATGTATTAAAAAGGGAGTTTTAGGCTTGCAAAATGTTTTTTTTACCAAGTCGAATTGGCAGTTTAAACTGCACACAGGTTGCAATTGCAGACCTTAGATCTGTTTATTTTAAAGGGCCACTTAAGTGGGTTGCACAATAAGTGAGGTAGGCCAACCAGTAGCATCTAATTTACCGCCCCTGGGTATATGGTATTCTACTTTATTAGGGACTTATAAATACCTTAAATTGGCCAATCAGGTTTAAGCCAATTATATCATGTTTTAGGGATTGAGCACAAACACTTTAGCACTGGCTAGCAGTGGTAAAGTGCAGAGTCCTAAGGCCAACAAAAGCGAATTCAGTTAAACAGTAGTGGAGAAGGCAAAACGTCTGGTGGAAAACCACCCTAAGGCTGAAAGGTCTAGCAGTGTGTTATCTATACCTCAAAGGAGTGAGGCATAGTGCCCTAAGGCTATTCTCTTCTCAACAGTAGGCAAGTATAGCTGACCCGGCTATGCAGAGACTTCAACAGTAAGCCTGTGTCCTTGACCCCACTAAGCGTAGACGTGGGATATTCTAAATAACTCATAGTCGTGTGTAAGGCCTAGTTTTAAGTAGTTGCATTCAGTCTATCAATGCTTTGTGAGAAGCAATACACAGGACATTACACTAACTTAACCTGGAAAGGAAAACCCCTTGGCATACCATCTTACTGCAATCAATAGATGAAAATGGGCAGCTTATGTAGAGCACCCTAAGGTACTAAAAACAAATGATTAACTTGATATCTAATATTCAAAGTATTCTCTCAAAGAACTTCTACGTTTTTAACCAAGGATATAAAGAAAGCAGAGGGGTTGAGTTCCCGAGGTC
Source organism: Lissotriton vulgaris (assembly GCF_964263255.1). NCBI lineage: Eukaryota > Metazoa > Chordata > Amphibia > Caudata > Salamandridae > Lissotriton > Lissotriton vulgaris. The sequence goes on from NC_141689.1 coordinate 513,545,394, forward strand.
ACAAGCTATCCAACCAATCTCCATTCAAATGGCTGAGAATGAGAACCTCAGTTGTGTCCATGTTCAATTTAAGAGTATTTTATTGCATGCAAGAGGCTTTTGCTGCCTTTTACTACCTTGTAGAATACTCACTGACACACCCAGCAGGGTTTTTGAGATGCATAATCAATTGCCACATAATGTGTATGAATTGCAAAAATTGTGTTTCCTAATCAAATGGATGAACAAAATGCATTCAGATAAAATGCTTCATTATTTAATTTTGTTTGCTGCACAATTTGGAAAAGTTCGCTGTCTAGTTTAGTCCTCAATGGCATGTCATTCTAGTAACCCTTACAATGGAAACATTTTGCAGAGTGGTTTGGAAACAGACATTATGGAGAAGAAAGATTTAGAGAAAAAGGGGCCCCTGCAACAAGCTGGCTTGCTGAAGGCAGGGTTAATATTAATACATTGCAAAAAAGAATATACTTATTGAACTTGTGAACTTTTGCAATATATTGAAAATAATAGTGATGAAAAGTGGATGTATGAATGGGTAAGAATGAGCATCAGTATGTCTGATGATTATTATGCATGTTATTTATTTATTGCAGATTTCTTCTGTTAATATCTATACTTAAAGACACAGTGAAATTGCTATCTATCAGATTAAAAGGATTTTTCTACTTTTGTATCAATCACATTGTCTTTCCATGTGTCTTTCAGTGTGCCCTCTACCTTTTTTTATAATTAGTTGCCTGAGTTTCTTTTTTGCAGATTATGAAGAAGATAAGCATATTTCACAAGGACAGTTAAATATTTTCCATATTTCTTATTGTTAAAATAGACTGTGAACTATATATATATATATATATTTATTCCACTGCATTTAATAAAATCACACACATATATAACACCAAATGCAATGTTTATTACCTCACAATATTTATGTCAATAGGAAGCAAAAGCTAAAGGCACAAGGTAATTAAATAAAAACAAGTACTTAAACTACTAAATATTACTATATTTATAGTTGTCTCTTTCATAATGTAATATTAAAGGTAAGTGATACGTAATCTCATCTGTAAGATTATTTACGACCGGCATAAATGTATGTCACATCAATGGTTACTTTATGAGGTGGTATTGCCCAGCGAGCCACAATGGCGGATGCTTAACGTGGTGGCTCTGCACTGGCCCGGCAGTATCCTCTCTATTGAATGCCTGGGGGTGCATATGTGCCCCTCTACCTCTTATCGATAGGTAAATAACCACCACCTTCTGCCGAAGGGGCCCAGGGATGCTTAAAACGGTCGTCAGACTAAATGAAGCTAAGTGGTGCTGCAGGTCCCCCAGTGCTGGCAAAGGAACGAGCTAGTGGTGATACAACTGGCCCACATATACTAGAGCACAGCCTGGCCCTGTGGACTGTCGGGGAACTTTGGGAGTCAACCCGCCTACTGCTGCAGTGCAGAGAGAAGCCCAGACAGACCCCCCAGGATATTGCGGCATAGATTTGCAAATTTAGCGGCACAAAAATGGAAATTTAGCGGCACAAAAATGGAAATTTAGCGGCATTATTGCGGCACTTTATTTTACTCCTATCCATTCCTTTTCAGCCATAAATCAATGGCTCTGTTTTAACAGAGTATTCCACTTTGAAATAGGCATGTTTAAAGTGTCTGAGAGTGTTTGTTTGCCATATTCTCATTTTTGGTATATTTTTGAGCATAGGTTTAGCCAAGCACAATAGCACAGGGTTGCTGGTCATCTTGCTGCATCTGTGGTACTGAGTCCTGCCCCCAAAGAGCTGTTGTCAAGGTCCTGGACCCTTGACTGGAGTCAGAGTATACTTCTCCTGGCTGATCTGAGGGTTTCACCAGAACCGAGGCAGAGTGACGCAGAGCCATGCATCACAGCACAGCGCTGCTCCTCATTGGCAGCTTCACCAGATCTCAGGGCTCCTCAGCTCCTGATCAGCTAATGCAGTGGGTCCAATGCAGAGTAAAATAGTGAAAGACTCTATATCAGCTGGGATCACCAAGGATGATAGGGAGTGAACACTCGTGGCCATCCTAGTGATAGTAGGAGGGCCCTGTGGAGATGGAAACAAATTGAGTTAAATAAAGCTTCTATATACTGGTAAGGAGCAAGTAGCCCAACCATACTACAGATTACTGATGAAAGAGACAATCAGCAGTAAAGGGACCACGCCCATGTTGTGCCAAGTGCACTTGCGTGATAAGAAACAATGAGTGACCCTGCATAAGCGAGCTGCTGGCTAATAAGTTACCTAGTGGATATAAGTCACTTCATAGAGATGTGTGGTAATGTTCCAAATGCCCACTGTAATTGATTGCGGGACACTGGTAGAATGCCTGTGAACATGAACAGGACAAAATATGAGAGGGCAGACTAAATAAAGTTATTCAAAGCTGAAAAAAAGACTCACCGACTCAACAACAAGATCGCCACTCTTGAAGGGAACTATAATGACATACGGCACTTCGGTGGGGTTAAATTGGCTCTAATGTCTGGCATTTGTAGAAATATCCCCGATGCCTATTATTCGTAATACCTGAGCCAGCAAAAAGCCTGTGAGAATGAACATGTAGAAAGCACGAGAGCAGACTAATTGAAGATCATGGAGATAGACACTGTACGAAAGGAAACACGAAGGAAAACTGATTACAATTATATAAAGTAGTAAAGGGGGTCAACAAAATCATACATTATTCTGAGAGAAATAATTCCTATGAAAACTCACCAGTCCGTCAATAATTCCGTACCGAAAGAGCCAAATGTCCAAAACTCAACCACAATTGCAAGTACGCATTCAGAAAAGTGAAAAATGAAAAATCCCTAAAATTGCTTAACTAAACATAATACAGGTCCATACTTTCCTTACTAGAAATGTTGGGGCCATAAACTTTCCAGTTCGTAACAGAGGCAGAAGAAGCACTCCACCGGGCAACAACACGCCCTCTGCCAAAAGGAAAGGAGTATCTTCATCTCGGTGCACACACCAAGCTTTCGGTGCTATAAATCACTGCCCTGCTAAACACAAATGATTTCTGTGAACACTGCCACAATAAATACAGACACAAGGCAAGAATAAAAAAAAAAAAATCCTTCGTAGAAAAACGCCACTTTCTCATCTCGGAATATAATGAAACCAGGATCCAACTAGACTTTAAAAGGATAGGAGGGGCCCCATACTGTGCCACAATGCCACATGCCATTTAAGAACAGTTTACAACTAACAGCATGTAAATCCTTCCCGCTCCCGGTGACTCCCATGTGTCCTCCTTTCACAGCGCTCTGTCTCTGATGTGAACTGGAGGCTCTCAGTCTGAGAGATGTTAACAATTGACGCCGATTAAGACTAATCAGACCCCCGAGGAGCTTGCAACACCTAATTTCGCGGCCACTTTTGTAAAAAGCGCGGCCTTTTTACAAAAGTGCCGATTTCGCGATTATTTTGCAAATCGCGAAATCGCGAAATCCTGGAGGGTCTGCCCAGAATAGGGCTCGGTGACTTAGATGGGTGGCTTCACTCACGCAAGCCTAGGCAGGCAGGCAGGCCTGACGAGCCACAACTGCTCCAAATGCCCACAAGAAACAGCGCAACCCAGTTCAGAGGCACCGGGCTTGGATAAACCAGTGCTGCCCGATTGTAAAGACTCCTTCATTACCTTGATGGTGGTGTTGAATGAGCCTCAAGCTCCTGAAGTTGCCTGGGCCCCCTGGGGTGATAGAGCTGCAATGGAGATACTCTGGGGCCCCCGGAGGGGGAATGGAGCTGCATCACACCTGTGAAACTGACCCCGGTGGCATTGTACCCCGGATAGTTATGCACGGGGGTGTAGTGTGCAAGGGACGTCCTCTCCCCCTCCTTTTTCCCCTTGGCTTCATTCTCCAGTTCCTCCTGGATACCCAAGGTGGAAGTCTGCCAGGCCACCCCAACTGCTGCTATCTGGAGGGGCTGGGCGGGTCCGGCGAGCAGGGCTTTTGCTCTTTCTCACTCCTGCAAGCCTAAAATCTTGGTGCGGATATCGATGCACATGTTCCAGTTGAGGTCTAGCTGCTGCCTGAGGGGGTCTGGGGACCACTAGAGAGAAGTTGGGGGGCACCTGTGGACATTGACTGGATAACTGGGGCTCCTGCCTGGCTCTCTGAAGACCCCCTGAGACGGCAGAGCCCGGAATTGGAGACCGTAGAGGAATACCTGGAAGACCCAATTGTCCATTGGAGGCGAAGGTCAGTGAGTGTTGTGCTGTGCCCTGGGGACAGCAGTGAAGTCCCAGGAACAAACAGTGAACACTCCTGAGGCCACGGGCCCCTTGAGGGACAAGTGGGGCCATGCAGATCTACATTTACAGTGTCCACCCTACCATAAGGCCCAAACAGATGATCATTGAACGGTTCTCAGCCAGCAACAATAGGCACAACTGGGCAAGCCGAGGACCAAACAATAGGGTCCCCCACAAGAGTCATGGGAGGGTGATCCAGACCCAACAGAAACAGAGCTGAAACTGGAGACACTGTCCCCACCCCTACAGAACACGCTGGTCAAAATCCTTGCATACCTGATGCAAAGACCATGCTTCAGAATGAGATTGGCACGGTGGTGACAGTGCTGGGCCTGCTGTGAGCAAACTGAAATGGTCCTATCCGAGGTGCAGTTGGCACAGAAATCTATGAGTGCCCAGCTGAAGGGCCTGACAGAGTGGTTGAGCAAGCTTGAGCAATGAGTAGAGGGCACGGAAGGATGCACCTGGTGGAACAACATCCAAGTGGTGGGCTTCCCCGAGGGCACAGAGGGCCCAGACATGGTAGCGTACCAGGAGTCATAGTTGCAGGAAACGGTGGCCCTAAACCAACTCACCCTCTTTTTTGTAATTGAGAGAGCACACAGTATACCGGCATGACCACCAGCCCAAGGGAATCACCCTGGCCAGTAGTTGCACTATTCCTACACTACAAAGGCAGAGATGTGCTTCTGCAGCGGACCCGGGAGTTGGGCCCCTTCGGAGTGGGCAACAGCCAAGTGGCACTGTTTCTGGATTACACAGCAGCAGTTCAGGCCAAAAGGGCATCTTTTCTATCTCATGTTACCGCAAAATTAAAAATCCTGGAGGATGCCACTTCACACTATTGCCAGGACCGATAAGAAACATGGTCCTGGATCAAGCCATACCGGGCAGGAATGAAGAGCCCTCGCAGCCTGGACTGCAAAGCAGGAGGCACAAGAGGAGCAAGCGGCGACCCCATGGGGCCACATGAGGTGGAATGCTTTGTCAGGCCCTCTAAAACGCAAACAGACTGGGACAGGGTGGAGGTTTTGCAGGCGGCTGCAGAGCTCACAGATGCCAAAGGGAAGGAAGATGAGAAGGACTCGACTCTGGGACACGTCTCCATGCTGTCAGTAATCGAAATGGTCGGATCAAACAGAGAGCTGCTCACCAGTAGCCACCCCATAGACATTGGCCGAGATCATCTAAAGGAAGCGGAGTGGGACCTTGAGCACTGAGGGAGATCTCTACCTGATAAGAGTTCAGGTGGAGCGCTGAGGGCATTACGGAGGCCGGTGTGGTAAAATGGAGTGTAGAAAGCTGGCTGTTTATGTGATATATCAATAAGTTGATATACCATGTGACGAGTCCAGGGGTTTCCTTATGATTGGTCAGGGGCTTGCTATGCATTCCCAAAGTGCTCTATTAGAGGGTAGTGTGGTCGGACAGCCTTAGGCTTAACACAGAGAAGTGCAAAAAATTTGCAAAATACACACAATGATTAATAAATGAGAACGTGACTCAAGAAGGAGATCCACACCAATTTATAAAAATACCAAGGATCTTTATATGTGATTTGACATCAGACAAAATCATTTAGGTAAGTATATTTTTAAATATAAATTCTTTTCACTTTAAAACGTGGACACACTGCAATTTCTGAGTTCAGCAATCTTATCCTATGGAAGGAAGAACACGTTCTGCAAACAGGTACAGTACATCGACTTACAGGACCAATGTCCAGGAGTTATGGTGAGAGATGGGCAAGGTCCAAGGCAGCACCAACAATACACCAGCAGCAGCACAAGGGTGGCTGAGAGCAGGGTGCAAATCAGCGTCAGAAGCCCAATGTTTTTTTTGGGGGTTCGATCACTGTAAAAAGAGGATTCAGGCTCTGACTAGGAAGCCAGTTGGCTGAACCAGCAAGTGGGCTCAGGCTTTGCGATGCTCGGGGATGGGGCTACACCTTTGGTCCTCTTCTCCAAGGTCCAGGGGCGACCGTGGATTGGTGTCCTTAGGCATCAGTGTTGGTTTACCAATGCAAGATGTTTGATACCAAGTATCCCTATTTTTAGTGAAGCCATCATATAGTTGGGGAACTCGTTTACACCGGTGTTCAGCACATGTTTTAAAATGGCTTCCCTCTACACGTGCACTGGCAGTAATAGGACTGAACAGTTCAGGGGCATATCTGCTCACTCTGGTGTGCCCTTGCATGTAATATTCAGCACCCTGCCTTAGGGCTGTTAGCCTACTGTGAGGGTGACCTATAAATATGACATGCAGTGGTAGGGGACATGGCACACAGGGATGTGTTCAGTGGGGGTTGTGTAGTGCACTCTGGATTTTCTGTAGTTTTTAAAAACATTAACACATTAATCCACTCAACTTACATGTGCTACATTGGAAAGCATACTGTCCTTTATGCTTTAACAGCATCAAACGCATGAAAAACAAGTAGTTGTTCTTGTGACAATGTGCACAATGTACGAACGACAGTTGTCACTTCAATTGTTAGCTACATATCTACGTTAGCCTTCGTATCTAATCCTGGCATCCACAGTTTCACCGGAGGGGTTTTTGAGTGAAGTTCAACGTAACTGACATTGAATGAGAGGCGAACAGCGTTGCATGGATCATGTGTCGTACAGCACCTGTTTAAAAACTGAGAGTACAGATTCTGCATTTGGGAACGTGATCCAGTGGAATCTGGACGTCATAGGAAGGTTTACGCTAAATTGGCCTTCTTTGATGAGTCTATGGCCTGGAATCCTCCTGACTACAGCACTATATTGCTGGCATCACTGCTGTAGGCAGACGGAAGGCACAGCGCTTTATGCCCCTGAGCTACAACTGGTTGCGCTACCACATGTAGACCGGATCACGTATTTTAAAGTTAGTCAGCTGAGCACTTGGAGAGAGGCTGCGATAGTGACAATGAGCGATTGGTACCAATTGGGCACACTCATCCAACTGCCGGAACTAGTGGAGCAGACAAACCTCCTGACAGGTCAATTTCTTATGTACGAGGCACTTGTGTAAATGTTCAGAGATCTCTAGGGACAGAAAGACGCAAAGTGGTCAACTCACCTCGTCCTGCCGTTAATACTGACGAGGTGCGCTGGGAGACATCTGGTTGCCTTGTTTTATAGGGCACTAAATGCAGTGACTGGGAAGCCATTGGGGGCCCTCAGGAAGCGCCGGACGGCCAATCTGGTCTGGGATCTTTTGGATGTAGACTGGGGGAGGCTACTGGAATACCCCCAATAAATGTTGTGTAACACCGATTGAAGTATATCCAGTATAATTACACCCACAGGACTTACCGGATGCCACACACAAGGGCAGTTTAAGGGTGTGAGCCCAGGCAGTGCTCACGATGCACAGTACTGGAGGCAGACTTTCTTCAAATTATAAAGGCCTGGGCATGAAATTCCGCTCTGCTCATGGAGTTTGCAGAGATTTTCCCACTCCACGTATCGCTCGTAGTTCTGAAAAACTCATTCACGCTTGCCAACGTTATGTTGGTGAGTGAGGAAAATCTTACTCGAGTCCACCTATCAGCAAGATTTCTCAATGCGAGCGGTCATGCATGGTTGCTACTGCTTATGTTGATAAGCCTTCCATCCGAGCGGCCGAAAGAAGCAGTGCCCTCTTGTGCTGTGTGCGGTGCCATTTTACAGCACAGGTAAAACACCCTTCGCTAAAAATCACCCCCTGCAGGTAACACACTCTGCCACTTTTGAAACTCTACATGGTGCAGCAGAGTTTTTTGGTCACTTTTCGGAGTTCCATATAGCGGAAATCCATGAACTCAGCCCAGGCTTCTATATGACCTGGGGCTGCATCCACCTATGGGGGTACTGGGAACAAGAACTCTCAAAATGTAATGCGACCCTGGACCACTCGCTGGAGAATACTGTTGAGACATACCTACTGGTTATCTTCCTAGACCCAAAGCCAAAAGAGTTGAGAACCGATTTGTAGACCTGGACCTGATACTCCAAGAGGAAAATCGCCATGGCTTGGAAGGCTAAGATGGGGCCCAAGTTTGAGACTTGGGTAAGAGACGTGACATTGTGGGCTAGAGCCGAAGAGAGGGCGCTGATAACAGAAGAGTCCCGGGGCGTGGGGGTGAGGTGGTACACAAACATCCCATAGAAAGACTGTGGATAGAGGTAGTTGGTGAGTGGGAGTACCCAACAGAGACAGAGTCTGAGCAGGAGGAGATTATGGTGGGGAACAAAATAACTGTCCAAAATGGGAATGTGAGCGGAGACCAAACCCCTAGGAGCAGGGCAGAGGGAAGGTGAGGTGAGCACTTGAGCAACTGGATGTTGGATTCCTGACCCTGCACCTTCCCCCCCCCCCGGATAGCCTGGCCCGGGCCCTGCCCCTCACCACTCCTGTAGCTGTATGACATGACAATGATGCCGGCCTTGTTCTGATATTAGTGTCGACCCCCACCCCCTCGGCACAGTTTGTTATTATAGTTTGCTTTTGGCACTACCAAATGCAGAGAATGGGAACTTCCATGTACACATTAGGAGAGAGAAGGATAGATGTCACACCATGACTGTAGTACTCTATCGATGACTACAGACCTGGCAGAAGTACCGGTACATGACCTCACCAGCCTCAGAACACACCCACACATGGGGGACATTGGAAGGGGCCAGAGACTAGACCCCAGTCACCAAACCATGCTCCACGTTATTAGCCACATGATCATTAGGACGCTGCAGCATGCTCTGTGTCTTTTCGTGGCAATGCTGACAAGTAAGATGGAAAAGTGAACTGATGAGTTTATTCTGTTTAAAGAAATGCCAATAAACTATTTTTTTAAAAAAGGGTAACTTCATGACCACTGCATCTGGTGTGCAAGTAATGGTTTGCATTGATGGAAATATTCTCTTTGCTCCATCACTTGTGGATCCAAACTAGATACATAACAACCAGTCTACACAGGGTGAAAACAGTGAGAGGTAGTGCAGGGACATGCAGGGAAAAAAGAGGAGACTATTGCCAGCAAGGTCATCAGCTGCTTTCTATATTAATTCACCATGCTAGGGTTACACATACAGAAGGGAACACCTAGAAGATGGAATCCTATCCAGGTGCTCTCTCTCTGTCTCTCTCCTTCGCTCTGTATCTCTCAATCGTGCACCATGAAGGGTCCCCGTCACAATAGACATCATGAATTGCACTGGGGGAAGGAGGGGTTGGACCTGGCCCTTTTTGCAGGGTAACCCCCAAACGTTTTGCTGTCCTCCCTCTATGTGTGCTGAATTTATTTTTGTTGGCTTTACTATTCCTGGGCACCTAACCATTACCAAAGTGCATGTCTCCGTACTATAAGCATGGCAACATTGGCAAATCCACAATTGGCATATTTCATTGACTTATAAGTCCCTAGTAAAATGCCCTGCATGTTCCCAGGGCCTGTAATTTAAATGTGAGTAGTGGGCTGGCAGCACTGATTGTGATACCCACTCGGTAGCTCTCAAAGCATGGCTCAGACCCGCCATGGCAGAGCCTGTGTGTGCAGTTTTAAACTGCCATTTCGACCTTGCAAGTTCTTGCGAGACCCAATCCTTCCCTTTTATTACATATATGTCATCCCTAAAGTATACCGTAGGCAGCCCTATGGGCGGGGTGAAGTGTATTCAAAAGGTGTGGTATGTTCTTTTGAGGTTTACAAGTCTAGGTAGTGAAAACTGCTGAATTCGTTATTCACTTCTGCAAGGCTTATCTCTTGCATAGATTAACAATGAGATCTTTTCAGTGTCATTTCCAAGTAGGAAAAGAAGGAGATTTGGAGTTTGGTGTCTCTTGACTCGCAATTTAAAATCCCAACTTAAGGTAAAGTCAGATTTTTAAACCTGAATATGCCACTTTTAGAAAGTTGCAAAAACAGAATTGATGGACAGAATGCAGAACAATGTCATACATTCACCCCAGTACACAGATCTGGGCCTAAATCCATTATTTGTTTTGCTTTTTGCTCCCCATGTCATTCCAGTTTGAACTCAGCCATATGCAAATCAGTCTTGACCCTGTGCCCAATGGGAACAGTCCAGCTCGAACTGCCAGGCCAGGTTCTCCCTGTACTGGAAACAAGCACCGTAGGAGAGGTTTCAGGGTTTCACCCCTCATCAGCCAGGATAGTTTGACTCCAGTGGCATGGACAGCACGGGACCCATGTCTGGCCATACCCACCCCACTTGGGGAGACAAACGTAAAAATGACAATTGATTGACAGAATGCAGAACAATGTCATACATTCACCCCAGTACAGCAATCTGGGCCTAAATCCATCATTTGTTGCTCTCCATGCCCTATGGGTGGGGTGCAGGGTATTTAAAAGGGATGGCATGTACTTTTGAGGTTTACATGTCCAGGTAGTGAAAATTGCTGAATTCGTTTTTCACTACTGCAAGGCTTATCTCTCCCATACGTTAACATTGGAATTGCCTGAAAACATCTTTTAAGTGTAATTTCCAAGTGGCAAAAGATAAAGATTTGGAGTTTGGTGTCTCTGGACTGACAATTTAAAATCACAACTTATGGTGCAGTCAGATCTGTAAGCCTGGAAATGCCACTTTTAGAAAGTTGCTTATTTGGAGGCCTAGTGTGAACTAGGTCTGAACCGGGAGCTCTCACTATTGGTCCCTAGGGTTTCCGAGTGTATCTATACAGTTCATGAAGTTCAAATCAATGATAATTCAATAAACTCATTCAATAAATTTTTGAGATTTAAAGGTTTGTTTAGTAAGCATTGCTTCAATACCTTATTTCAGAAATATTGACAAAAATAACATAGGTTCAAATGTCCATAAAATAATTCAATTATTATCCACAACAAATACAGTAAACAAAATTACAAATTTCCCAATGCATTTCGGGTCTAACTCGACCCTTCTTCAGGGGAATTTCAAAAAGTAGCAATTAGTTCTGTAAACAGTGTCAAGCACTTCAGTCCGATTTCAGGCACTGCAAAATTAATAAGAAACAATTGTATTTCTTTTACAATGAAATCCATTATGTACAAGATGAAAAATAGAATTAACACTAAATACCGCTTTATGTTGTACACTCTGTCATGCAAGTGAACTATTATACCGTGAGCCAAAACAAATAAGGGTGATCATTATGAGCTTTAAGTGATGCCCACTAAATTGCCCTCTCAGGTGGTGTGAGTTTACACTGATTCCTCGTGACCCAAGGGAATGACTTGTAAGATGTCAATAAGGGGGGCTCTCTAAACACACTGTATTCAAAAGGCTACCTGTTTGGTGCTCCTAACAGTCCTTAAGTGAAGAAAACCGATTCTGCAGAGTCCAGTACAAAGTCTGCAAATATAATATGTCCATTATTTAAAGGGGGTACCAATTATCTGAAAGGTAGTGGATACTAAAAACGTTATCGCCTTACCCATGTATGCACTCGCTATGTTGGAGATTAATCGCTGGGTGTCACTTGATTATGCCTACTTGGGCAGTGTCCCGCTGTTCAAACCCTCTCGCCTTCAAAGTCTAAGAAAGAATGGCAGCGCTCGTTATTTAAGTGCCCTCCAAGTTAATAATGGCTGCAAAAGCCGTCAATGTTCCGTGCTTACCGCTCGTTCGTGAGTGAAGAAGTGTCTTCAAACTCCCTCTCTTCGTTAATAAAAACCTTTCACAATCTCCCACCTAACGTAAAATAAGTAAAGGAAAAATCATTCCTCACTCGATCTTGTTTGTTGATTTACTCGATGGGTGCGCACCTAAACGGCGCGATGCACTCACCTTCGTTTTCGCGTGCGATGACCTCTGACTCCTCATCCACTTCCGGTGTAAACATCCGGTTAAGGGATGCGTGTTTAAATACCCATATCTAACGTTAGGGGAATGTCATGGTAACTAACGGTGATTAACTGCGCTTGGACTAAGGATCACGTAACCGTGGGGTGACGTGTCTCATGCTGCAGACTTACTCATAGAAAAAAGGTTGTCAGCTCCTCGTGCTGAACATCGGATAAACTCTATGTTGGATTACAAAGCTCTACTGGAAAGTATTGCGCGCCACTTGTTATAAAGGAAAGATTTATCTATGAAAAATAAAAGAGTGCGTGAGATGTTTGCCCAATAGAACGTGATAGAATCATTGTGTACGTTAAACATTGTCGGTGATAGTGTCAATCCTGTACAGAAAGTAAAACATCATTGCTGTTTAAAATACAGACATATTATTCAAATACATACCATGTGGTGTAATGATGTTCCCGTATGGTTATAATCATTTATAAGAAGCAAATCATTTCACACTGGTCATTGAGCCCACCTGGGATAAGTGTGCCAAGCATTTTTATCCAAAATGTTTCTCTGCGTGCTAAGGCTACGTTTTGATCTACACCCTTGCGTTTTTCTACCACTTCAAGTATAGTGTATCGGAGTTGTGGTATGGAATGACTGAATTTCGTCCAATGTGTTGCTAGGCAAGATGTCGTTGACTTATTCCGTATGGTACTCTTATGCTCGATGATTCGAGTTTTGACTTTTCGGGAAGTTCTTCCCACGTAGGTTAATCCACAAGGACATGTGATGGCGTAAATTACTCCCACTGTATTGCAATCTCCACTGAATTTCAATTGTATTGCTTTGCCGCTGTGGGGATGCTTGAATTCTTTTCCTATGGATACATTGTTACACTGACCACAATTGTAACACTTTCTCATGCCTTTATGATTGTCTGTTGGATGAGTTGATGGAGATTTCAATATCTCTCTCATGTTTTTTGCTCTTGTGTGTGCTATTATTGGTAGTGTTTTGAATAAGTTGGCGAAATCGGGTTCATTGGCTATGATTTCCCATCTTTTCCTTAGTATCTGTTTGATTCGTTGTGACTGTGTTGAGTGTTTCATGACAAATACTATGCGGTCATTAGTAGATTTCTCCGTTTTTTTCAACAAGTCTTTTCTTTCCATCCTGGAGACCCTCTGTACAGAAGTCTCTAGTATCTCTGTTGGGTAACCCCTGGCAATGTATCTTTCCACTTGCGCTTCAATCATGTTGTTACTATTCGTTGAATCTGAGGATATCCTTTTAATCCTGATAAATTGGGAAGTTGGGAGGTGATCTTTGAGGTTTTTAGGGTGAGCACTTGTATAATGCAGTGCATTATTTACATCAGTAGGTTTACGGTAAATGTTGGTGGTGATGCCATCAGGAGATTTACAAATCTCAATGTCCAGAAACTGTATTTTTTGTTCTTGTATGTTGTGAGTAAACTGTATTCTTGGGTTGCACTTATTCAATTCTCTGATGAGTTCTTCCAACTCCATCTTGGTCCCTCGCCAAATTATCAAAATGTCATCAATGAAACGTAAAAACAAAATTAAATTCCCAGTCCATCTGGTGTCTGATAGGATAAATCGTTGCTCAAAATAGGCCATGAACGTGTTAGCGTATGCAGGCGCCCCTGAAAATCCCATGGACGTGCCAGTTTTTTGCAAAAAGAAGTCTGATTTCCAAGAAAAATAACTGTGATATAAAGAAAAATGTAGGAGTTCCAACAGAAAAATTCCTAAGGAGTGGTCCACTTCCGATTGTAACAATCTCCATTCTATGGCCTCCAGGCCCTCTGTGTGTGCAATTGAAGTGTAGAGTGCCACGACATCTATAGTGCAAAGTAATGTGGTTTCCCCTATCAGATTGTTGACTTGTTGAAGTTTCAATAGACAATCCGTCGTGTCTTTTAGGTATGTTGTCCAAGACTGTACCAGTGGTTGTAAATGGAAATCAATGAACCGGCCAACCGGTTCATGTATAGAGCCACATCCTGCCACGATGGGTCTAAACGGTGGATCGGTGATACTCTTATGAACCTTAGGTATCATGTAGATGTGTGGTATTTGTGGGCTGTTAGTTCTCAGGTATTTTCCAGTGTTATTATTGATGATGCCCGAATCTTCTGCTTGTACAATGATGTTGTCCAATATCTTGCTGAATTTATCCGTGGGATCTTCTTCCAATCTTATGTATGTCTCAGGATCCAAAACATGGGCATCAACTTTTCTTTCATAAAAGGTGGTATCCATCATTACCAATGCTCCTCCTTTATCCGCTGGTTGGAATGTAATCGATTTGTCTTGTTTGAGGTTGTTCAGAATCCTCTTTTGTTTAATGGATAAGTTCTGTTTTTTGGGTGTTACGTATTTGATGGCTTCAAGGTCCTTTTTGACTAGTGTTTCAAAGTTGTCCAGAATTTTGTGTGAAATTGGGGACATGAATTTACTTTTAGGCTTGAATTTATCCTGTATTCTCGTTGTTCCATCCATCATTGTTGTTGAGAAAAACCACTTGAGTCTCAATTTACGTAGAAATTTGAAAAGGGCTATTTCAGTTTCCAAACTGTTCGATACATAAGTTGGTACAAAGGATGTACCTTTGTTAAGAACTTTCTCCTCCTCTGTTGTCAATTGTCTGCTTGAGATGTTGATTATCAAGTTTGTTTCTTTGTGACCTGTCTCTGCGGTCGTCCTGTCTCCGTGGTTTTTTTTGGTGCCTTGTCCCCTGCGGGTGCGTCTGTTCTTGATTCTAAAGACTGGTCCGGTGGTTGGATTGCTGATTGACCCTCCGCCAAAAAAGAAGGTTGTAAATTCTGAGAGATACCAGACGTTGTGGCTTGTGATGTTACTGACGTTGTTGAAACGGGTGCTGGTGGTCTCTGTAATGAGAGATCCTCATCTAATGCCACACTTTCTTCTGATGAGGTATTCCTGGGTGTTTTACTCGAGAATCTTTTGTGTGCATAGGCCTCCGCCCATGTATATACCTCATCTAATTTATAATCTATCGTATCTCTACGAAATTTGCGAATTTTCCTGTCATGAACCTCCTTTGCATGAACATCCAATCTATTGTTAATGTCTTCAAGAATTTTTGTCCAGTCTGCTTCTGGAATAGTTTTTGATAGTTCTTGTTGTAATTTGAAGATGTCTTCCTTCAAATCCTGGAGTATCTGTGAAAGTTCCTCAATAATCAGTAAAATTAGATCTAGTGAACATTTGTTCAAGATGGCTTGCCATTTGATTATAAAGGCCTTATTGAATTTGAAGAGCATGGGTTTAAGCGCTATGCGTAATCCCCTAGGGATTCTCTTCACCTTATGGTACTCAATCAAAGTTGTTGCGTGTAAACGTTGGTTAACTTCCTTCCGCATGATGTATTCAAGTTGTTTCAACATTTGGGTGGTTGTGCCTTTAGACGTGCTGAATGTGCGTACTTGTTCAATTAAAGAATAGATGGACGCTGCTTCCTCTGTGCCATATACCTTAATCTCTGCTTGGTTTAAAGTTAGATTTGCTATTTCTTGGAAAGACGCCATTATCGTTCGTGATGTGGGTGCTGGTCTAGTGTGGGGCTGTGGTTAAACTGCACTGAAAGAATCTAGCCTGCACACCTTAATTTTAACTAATGTTGATCAATATTTAAACAATTTTCTCTTTGTGTCTTGGGAGCTTCCCAGTGGGTCAGTTGTGCCCACAACTGTAGTTAAACTGCTTATTTGGAGGCCTAGTGTGAACTAGGTCTGAACCGGGAGCTCTCACTATTGGTCCCTAGGGTTTCAGAGTGTATCTATACAGTTCATGAAGTTCAAATCAATGATAATTCAATAAACTCATTCAATAAATTTTTGAGATTTAAAGGTTTGTTTAGTAAGCATTGCTTCAATACCTTATTTCAGAAATATTGACAAAAATAACATAGGTTCAAATGTCCATAAAATAATTCAATTATTATCCACAACAAATACAGTAAACAAAATTACACATTTCCCAATGCATTTCGGGTCTAACTCGACCCTTCTTCAGGGGAATTCAAAAAGTAGCAATTAGTTCTGTAAACAGTGTCAAGCACTTCAGTCCGATTTCAGGCACTGCAAAATTAATAAGAAACAATTGTATTTCTTTTACAATAAAATCCATTATGTACAAGATGAAAAATAGAATTAACACTAAATACCGCTTTATGTTGTACACTCTGTCATGCAAGTGAACTATTATACCGTGAGCCAAAACAAATAAGGGTGATCATTATGAGCTTTAAGTGATGCCCACTAAATTGCCCTCTCAGGTGGTGTGAGTTTACACTGATTCCTCGTGACCCAAGGGAATGACTTGTAAGATGTCAATAAGGGGGGCTCTCTAAACACACTGTATTCAAAAGGCTACCTGTTTGGTGCTCCTAACAGTCCTTAAATGAAGAAAAACGATTCTGCAGAGTCCAGTACAAAGTCTGCAAATATAATATGTCCATTATTTAAAGGGGGTACCAATTATCTGAAAGGTAGTGGATACTAAAAACGTTATCGCCTTACCCATGTATGCACTCGCTATGTTGGAGATTAATCGCTGGGTGTCACTTGATTATGCCTACTTGGGCAGTGTCCCGCTGTTCAAACCCTCTCGCCTTCAAAGTCTAAGAAAGAATGGCAGCGCTCGTTATTTAAGTGCCCTCCAAGTTAATAATGGCTGCAAAAGCCGTCAATGTTCCGTGCTTACCGCTCGTTCGTGAGTGAAGAAGTGTCTTCAAACTCCCTCTCTTCGTTAATAAAAACCTTTCACAATCTCCCACCTAACGTAAAATAAGTAAAGGAAAAATCATTCCTCACTCGATCTTGTTTGTTGATTTACTCGATGGGTGCGCACCTAAACGGCGCGATGCACTCACCTTCGTTCTCGCGTGCGATGACCTCTGACTCCTCATCCACTTCCGGTGTAAACATCCGGTTAAGGGATGCGTGTTTAAATACCCATATCTAACGTTAGGGGAATGTCATGGTAACTAACGGTGATTAACTGCGCTTGGACTAAGGATCACGTAACCGTGGGGTGACGTGTCTCATGCTGCAGACTTACTCATAGAAAAAAGGTTGTCAGCTCCTCGTGCTGAACATCGGATAAACTCTATGTTGGATTACAAAGCTCTACTGGAAAGTATTGCGCGCCACTTGTTATAAAGGAAAGATTTATCTATGAAAAATAAAAGAGTGCGTGAGATGTTTGCCCAATAGAACGTGATAGAATCATTGTGTACGTTAAACATTGTCGGTGATAGTGTCAATCCTGTACAGAAAGTAAAACATCATTGCTGTTTAAAATGCAGACATATTATTCAAATACATACCATGTGGTGTAATGATGTTCCCGTATGGTTATAATCATTTATAAGAAGCAAATCATTTCACACTGGTCATTGAGCCCACCTGGGATAAGTGTGCCAAGCATTTTTATCCAAAATGTTTCTCTGCGTGCTAAGGCTACGTTTTGATCTACACCCTTAATTTTGTTTACTGTATTTGTTGTGGATAATAATTGAATTATTTTATGGACATTTGAACCTATGTTATTTTTGTCAATATTTCTGAAATAAGGTATTGAAGCAATGCTTACTAAACAAACCTTTAAATCTCAAAAATTTATTGAATGAGTTTATTGAATTATCATTGATTTGAACTTCATGAACTGTATAGATACACTCTGAAACCCTAGGGACCAATAGTGAGAGCTCCCGGTTCAGACCTAGTTCACACTAGGCCTCCAAATAAGCAGTTTAACTACAGTTGTGGGCACAACTGACCCACTGGGAAGCTCCCAAGACACAAAGAGAAAATTGTTTAAATATTGATCAACATTAGTTAAAATTAAGGTGTGCAGGCTAGATTCTTTCAGTGCAGTTTAACCACAGCCCCACACTAGACCAGCACCCACATCACGAACGATAATGGCGTCTTTCCAAGAAATAGCAAATCTAACTTTAAACCAAGCAGAGATTAAGGTATATGGCACAGAGGAAGCAGCGTCCATCTATTCTTTAATTGAACAAGTACGCACATTCAGCACGTCTAAAGGCACAACCACCCAAATGTTGAAACAACTTGAATACATCATGCGGAAGGAAGTTAACCAACGTTTACACGCAACAACTTTGATTGAGTACCATAAGGTGAAGAGAATCCCTAGGGGATTACGCATAGCGCTTAAACCCATGCTCTTCAAATTCAATAAGGCCTTTATAATCAAATGGCAAGCCATCTTGAACAAATGTTCACTAGATCTAATTTTACTGATTATTGAGGAACTTTCACAGATACTCCAGGATTTGAAGGAAGACATCTTCAAATTACAACAAGAACTATCAAAAACTATTCCAGAAGCAGACTGGACAAAAATTCTTGAAGACATTAACAATAGATTGGATGTTCATGCAAAGGAGGTTCATGACAGGAAAATTCGCAAATTTCGTAGAGATACGATAGATTATAAATTAGATGAGGTATATACATGGGCGGAGGCCTATGCACACAAAAGATTCTCGAGTAAAACACCCAGGAATACCTCATCAGAAGAAAGTGTGGCATTAGATGAGGATCTCTCATTACAGAGACCACCAGCACCCGTTTCAACAACGTCAGTAACATCACAAGCCACAACGTCTGGTATCTCTCAGAATTTACAACCTTCTTTTTTGGCGGAGGGTCAATCAGCAATCCAACCACCGGACCAGTCTTTAGAATCAAGAACAGACGCACCCGCAGGGGACAAGGCACCAAAAAAAACCACGGAGACAGGACGACCGCAGAGACAGGTCACAAAGAAACAAACTTGATAATCAACATCTCAAGCAGACAATTGACAACAGAGGAGGAGAAAGTTCTTAACAAAGGTACATCCTTTGTACCAACTTATGTATCGAACAGTTTGGAAACTGAAATAGCCCTTTTCAAATTTCTACGTAAATTGAGACTCAAGTGGTTTTTCTCAACAACAATGATGGATGGAACAACGAGAATACAGGATAAATTCAAGCCTAAAAGTAAATTCATGTCCCCAATTTCACACAAAATTCTGGACAACTTTGAAACACTAGTCAAAAAGGACCTTGAAGCCATCAAATACGTAACACCCAAAAAACAGAACTTATCCATTAAACAAAAGAGGATTCTGAACAACCTCAAACAAGACAAATCGATTACATTCCAACCAGCGGATAAAGGAGGAGCATTGGTAATGATGGATACCACCTTTTATGAAAGAAAAGTTGATGCCCATGTTTTGGATCCTGAGACATACATAAGATTGGAAGAAGATCCCACGGATGAATTCAGCAAGATATTGGACAACATCATTGTACAAGCAGAAGATTCGGGCATCATCAATAATAACACTGGAAAATACCTGAGAACTAACAGCCCACAAATACCACACATCTACATGATACCTAAGGTTCATAAGAGTATCACCGATCCACCGTTTAGACCCATCGTGGCAGGATGTGGCTCTATACATGAACCGGTTGGCCGGTTCATTGATTTCCATTTACAACCACTGGTACAGTCTTGGACAACATACCTAAAAGACACGACGGATTGTCTATTGAAACTTCAACAAGTCAACAATCTGATAGGGGAAACCACATTACTTTGCACTATAGATGTCGTGGCACTCTACACTTCAATTGCACACACAGAGGGCCTGGAGGCCATAGAATGGAGATTGTTACAATCGGAAGTGGACCACTCCTTAGGAATTTTTCTGTTGGAACTCCTACATTTTTCTTTATATCACAGTTATTTTTCTTGGAAATCAGACTTCTTTTTGCAAAAAACTGGCACGTCCATGGGATTTTCAGGGGCGCCTGCATACGCTAACACGTTCATGGCCTATTTTGAGCAACGATTTATCCTATCAGACACCAGATGGACTGGGAATTTAATTTTGTTTTTACGTTTCATTGATGACATTTTGATAATTTGGCGAGGGACCAATATGGAGTTGGAAGAACTCATCAGAGAATTGAATAAGTGCAACCCAAGAATACAGTTTACTCACAACATACAAGAACAAAAAATACAGTTTCTGGACATTGAGATTTGTAAATCTCCTGATGGCATCACCACCAACATTTACCGTAAACCTACTGATGTAAATAATGCACTGCATTATACAAGTGCTCACCCTAAAAACCTCAAAGATCACCTCCCAACTTCCCAATTAATCAGGATTAAAAGGATATCCTCAGATTCAACGAATAGTAACAACATGATTGAAGCGCAAGTGGAAAGATACATTGCCAGGGGTTACCCAACACAGATACTAGAGACTTCTGTACAGAGGGTCTCCAGGATGGAAAGAAAAGACTTGTTGAAAAAAACGGAGAAATCTACTAATGACCGCATAGTATTTGTCATGAAACACTCAACACAGTCACAACGAATCAAACAGATACTAAGGAAAAGATGGGAAATCATAGCCAATGAACCCGATTTCGCCAACTTATTCAAAACACTACCAATAATAGCACACACAAGAGCAAAAAACATGAGAGAGATATTGAAATCTCCATCAACTCATCCAACAGACAATCATAAAGGCATGAGAAAGTGTTACAATTGTGGTCAGTGTAACAATGTATCCATAGGAAAAGAATTCAAGCATCCCCACAGCGGCAAAGCAATACAATTGAAATTCAGTGGAGATTGCAATACAGTGGGAGTAATTTACGCCATCACATGTCCTTGTGGATTAACCTACGTGGGAAGAACTTCCCGAAAAGTCAAAACTCGAATCATCGAGCATAAGAGTACCATACGGAATAAGTCAACGACATCTTGCCTAGCAACACATTGGACGAAATTCAGTCATTCCATACCACAACTCCGATACACTATACTTGAAGTGGTAGAAAAACGCAAGGGTGTAGATCAAAACGTAGCCTTAGCACGCAGAGAAACATTTTGGATAAAAATGCTTGGCACACTTATCCCAGGTGGGCTCAATGACCAGTGTGAAATGATTTGCTTCTTATAAATGATTATAACCATACGGGAACATCATTACACCACATGGTATGTATTTGAATAATATGTCTGTATTTTAAACAGCAATGATGTTTTACTTTCTGTACAGGATTGACACTATCACCGACAATGTTTAACGTACACAATGATTCTATCACGTTCTATTGGGCAAACATCTCACGCACTCTTTTATTTTTCATAGATAAATCTTTCCTTTATAACAAGTGGCGCGCAATACTTTCCAGTAGAGCTTTGTAATCCAACATAGAGTTTATCCGATGTTCAGCACGAGGAGCTGACAACCTTTTTTCTATGAGTAAGTCTGCAGCATGAGACACGTCACCCCACGGTTACGTGATCCTTAGTCCAAGCGCAGTTAATCACCGTTAGTTACCATGACATTCCCCTAACGTTAGATATGGGTATTTAAACACGCATCCCTTAACCGGATGTTTACACCGGAAGTGGATGAGGAGTCAGAGGTCATCGCACGCGAGAACGAAGGTGAGTGCATCGCGCCGTTTAGGTGCGCACCCATCGAGTAAATCAACAAACAAGATCGAGTGAGGAATGATTTTTCCTTTACTTATTTTACGTTAGGTGGGAGATTGTGAAAGGTTTTTATTAACGAAGAGAGGGAGTTTGAAGACACTTCTTCACTCACGAATGAGCGGTAAGCACGGAACATTGACGGCTTTTGCAGCCATTATTAACTTGGAGGGCACTTAAATAACGAGCGCTGCCATTCTTTCTTAGACTTTGAAGGCGAGAGGGTTTGAACAGCGGGACACTGCCCAAGTAGGCATAATCAAGTGACACCCAGCGATTAATCTCCAACATAGCGAGTGCATACATGGGTAAGGCGATAACGTTTTTAGTATCCACTACCTTTCAGATAATTGGTACCCCCTTTAAATAATGGACATATTATATTTGCAGACTTTGTACTGGACTCTGCAGAATCGGTTTTCTTCATTTAAGGACTGTTAGGAGCACCAAACAGGTAGCCTTTTGAATACAGTGTGTTAAGAGAGCCCCCCTTATTGACATCTTACAAGTCATTCCCTTGGGTCACGAGGAATCAGTGTAAACTCACACCACCTGAGAGGGCAATTTAGTGGGCATCACTTAAAGCTCATAATGATCACCCTTATTTGTTTTGGCTCACGGTATAATAGTTCACTTGCATGACAGAGTGTACAACATAAAGCGGTATTTAGTGTTAATTCTATTTTTCATCTTGTACATAATGGATTTTATTGTAAAAGAAATACAATTGTTTCTTATTAATTTTGCAGTGCCTGAAATCGGACTGAAGTGCTTGACACTGTTTACAGAACTAATTGCTACTTTTTGAAATTCCCCTGAAGAAGGGTCGAGTTAGACCCGAAATGCATTGGGAAATGTGTAATTTTGTTTACTGTATTTGTTGTGGATAATAATTGAATTATTTTATGGACATTTGAACCTATGTTATTTTTGTCAATATTTCTGAAATAAGGTATTGAAGCAATGCTTACTAAACAAACCTTTAAATCTCAAAAATTTATTGAATGAGTTTATTGAATTATCATTGATTTGAACTTCATGAACTGTATAGATACACTCTGAAACCCTAGGGACCAATAGTGAGAGCTCCCGGTTCAGACCTAGTTCACACTAGGCCTCCAAATAAGCAGTTTAACTACAGTTGTGGGCACAACTGACCCACTGGGAAGCTCCCAAGACACAAAGAGAAAATTGTTTAAATATTGATCAACATTAGTTAAAATTAAGGTGTGCAGGCTAGATTCTTTCAGTGCACTTTTAGAAAGTTGTCATTATCTTACTTTAACCATTCTGTGCCTCTGCATGTCTCTGAATACATATCTGAGTTGAGTGGATGCTGGACTTTATGCATTCTTTCTAGACAGTCAACAAAGGAAGGTGCAGTGTGACATTTGCATCCTAATGGTCCATCACCAGGTTGAAGGGCCTTCCTGAGGTAGATTGGGAAGTATGAGCTGACACTTGGGCCTCAATAGGGCTGTGCCTTTGCCCACACAAATAGCTGCATACCCCCTGTAGTAAGTCTGGAGCCAGGGCAAGAAAGGTAGGGACCTTGCGATCTTCAAAGGCCTCTTTGATGTCTCCCCCACCTCAAAGGCACATTTAGGTATAAGTATTGGACCGTTGATACCACCAAAGGAAAACTTTGCTGGAATCAAGGAGATTCTGCCTGTAAGAAGAGCTGATGTGCTGTAGTGGGCGGTCACTTTGCTACCTGCATTGCTGTGTTGGCCTGGTGCCTGCTGATTGCTGTGCTACAAGAAGGATTGCCACTTTGCAACTTGCTGCTGTGTTATCCTGCTGCATGCTGTTCTTGCCTGGGAGTGAGAGGGACTGGACCTGCTCTCTATATCCTTGAACCCGAGATTCTACAAGGGCTTGCCTCAAGTTTTCTGAAGTCTCAGGGACACAACAAACTTCTTGCAACTCTGCTGGTGCTACTGGACTCTGTCATCTGTGAGTCCTATCCTTACCTGAGGTACCGCGTCCAGACTTGAGCCCTCAGAAGTGGGTTCCGCAGCTGTTTTTCTGCAAAAAACGGCGAATTGACCCGACTGTGTGAGAAAAATCTACGCATCGCTCATCGAAGCCTTCGCAGTGGCGAATTGACGATGAAACGGGTCCCGACTGCAAGGCTCCTTGACAACGCAGCGCCGATTCTTTGACACCATCTGCGAGGCTTGACAACGATGCAGCGCAGAATCTTCAATATTTCTTTTTACTGATTTATATAGCGCGAGCATGACCATTGCGGGTTTCAGAGCGCTTTACAAGTATGGTAGTTAAACAAAAGAGACAATGTACAAAAGAAACATTGTATTTCAAAGTAATGTCTTATGTTACAGCTGGTTGTTCTAGTTATCCTATACAATGTTCAAGTGAATTTCGTCATGAGTAGGGATTTAACTGTTTTTTAACAGGAGACAGTTGAGGGATTAAGTCTGATTTCTGGGGGTAGTGCATTCCAAATCCTTGGAGCAATTCCAGAGAAGGCGCGGTTATATGTTTTCTCCTTGGCAAATCTTTGAGGCTTCAGAAGAAGGTTGCTGGCACTCCTGGAAGATCTGTTTCCACACAAGAGCTCCAGTTTCTGGGCCAGATATCTCGGGGTGCTGTGATGTAGGGCTTTGTGCGTCATGCAGGCGATTTTCAATTGAATTCTTGCTTCGAAGGTAGCCAATTGAGCGCTTTGAAGTCGGGGGAAATGTGGCAATTTCTTTTGGAACCTGTGCTGAGCCTGGCCGCTGAGTTGAGTGATGCTCTTAAAGGGGCATTTGTAGATCTAGGGAGTCCAACGGGAGTTGCACTACCATATTCTAGTCTAGGAATTACTGGTGCGAGGACTGCTAGTTTTAAGTCATTTACTGGGAGGAAGGGTTTTAATTTTCTCAGGGTGTTCACCTGAAAGTTTGCTCCTTTTGCTGTGGCACTTATATGTTTTTGCATGTTTGGGTTACTGTCCAGAGTTACTCCCAGTGATTTTGCTGAGTCAATTATTAAAGGTTGGCAGTTGAGCGCAGTAATTTGTTTAAGCCATTCTTTTATGGGAGCTGATTGGTTAGATGGGGCAATTAGTAGGGATTCAGTTTTGAGGGCGTTTAGTTTGAGATGGTTTTCAGTCAACCATGACTGAGTTTTTTGTAGAGTTAGATTGAGAGATTCGATGTCATCCGGAGAGTTTATCTTTAAATATAGTTGTGTGTCGTCTGCATACATGTGAAAGTGGATATTTGATGAGTTGAGGATCTCAGTGAGTGACTCCATGAATAGGTTAAACTGTGTGGGTGAGAGGGAGGATCCCTGCAGGACTCCTAATGTGACAGGGACTTCCATGTACAGGGATTGGTTGACCTTGAAACTTTGGTATCTATTTAGGAGGAAAGAGGTAAACCAATTTACTACTGACCCTGATATGCCCATTCTGTATTTAATGAGGTCTAGTAGATTATCATATTTGACGGTCTCAAAGGCCGAAGATAAGTCAATCAGGATAAGGAGGCAGGTTTCGTTCTGGTCTAGGATTTTTAGTGTGTTATTTACTATGTGGGTCATAGCCGATTTCATACTATGCCCTGCACGGAAGCCAGATTGGAATTTATTGAGCAGGTGGAAATTGGTGATGTGGTTGTCTAACTGGCTGAGAACACATTTTTCTAGGATTTTAGCCAGAGTTGGAATGTTGGAAATTGGTCTGTGGGGTCCGCCAGTGTTTTTTTATAGTATGAGGTAAACTTGTCCAGGTTTGAGAATTTTAGGAATAATTCCTTGTGTCCAAAGTGGCAGTAGCACAGGTATGAGGTCTTTGAGGTAGTTTGCAGGAGGAGGGTCTGAGAAGTAGTTGGAGGGGTTCAAGGACGTGAGTGCTTTTAGAATTGCTTCTTCACTATAAGTTGTGAAGGAGGCCCAGTAGGCGTTATTTTTGAGGGCGAGCCTAGATGTGCAAGTGATTGGGGTTGCTAGAGTGTGAAATGGTGTGTCCTTCTGAGTTTCAGTCTGAACTATTAAGGCCTTAAGCGGATCTGTTTTCAGGAGTTCCATCTTTTTCGTGAAGAAGGAGGCAAATTCTTCGCAGCTGGGTGGAGTGCATTGTCCAGCTTGCGGGGGTGAGCTACGCCAATAGATTGAGTTTGGACTAGTTCAAATAGTTTTTTGGGTCGGTTCATGGCTTGATCTAGCTGATTTTTGAAAAAGTTTGCTTTTGAATGTCTGATGCAGGTCTTCGATGCATTAACCTGACTACGGGTAAAATTACCATGCATCGTGTGCTCGATGTGGACACTTTGCTTCATACAAGGTACTTTCTCAGCGGGCCCTATGTGGGTTCTTTAGCCGGCCTGCCCTCTATTGTGGTTGGACTAAATTTGGGATTTACACAGGTCCCTCATGGCCTCAAGTAACCCTTTGACCGCTATTGACTTCTAAGCACTCTTTTCACATGTAATCTTTAAAAAACATCATATCTCAAGTTGTACTTATTGGATTTTTGTCATTTTGGTCTTGTTTTATTCAGACAAATATTCTCTATTTTTCTAAACTGATCTGGAGTTTTTTGTGATGTTTTCACTGCGTTACTGTAATTAAAGTTTACACAAATACTTTATACATTGCTTCTTAAGTTAAGCCTGACTGTTCTGGGCTAAGCTGCCAGAGGGTGAGCACAGGTTCATTTAGGTTGTGTATCAGACTTACTCTGACTAGGAATGTGGCTACTGCTTGGACAGGGTATATACTCTGCCAAACAGATACCTAATTTCTACCAGATGTTCAGGTAGCAGCATTCCCAACAAGGCTCCCAGAAAGATCTCTCTATCCCTAAATCTATAATCAGCAGCCTGCAGCTACCAGTCATGGGCTTGAAAGGGGATCATAGTTTGATTTGATGGAAGATTGTGCACGTTGTATGCACATTCATCGGGAGCAGAATCTAGACTTCTGCTGGGTGGCAAATCCAAAATCACCCAGGTGTACCTCTCAAGGATCTTATGACATGTTGTTTGAGGCTGGACAGATACTGAATGCATCCTAAATGGTTCATTCAGAAGCAGGGCAGCCCAGGGTTATGATAGGGGTAGGGTTATCTGACCAAATAGACGAGACTTTATTCCTGACCAGTACTTTCTCTGCTAATATGCTATAATATCAGTTATTTTGCAGTGCAGCACACAACACAGGTGGCATAATGTTGCTCAGAATGAGTACAAATGGGACTACCAGAAGACTCCTCTATTGTAGGTAAATCCATGTTCTGATGGTTTAATGGAAGGGCAAATGATCTGTGAAGAAACAGCTATTTTGAGAAAGCTCGATATGGAGGGCTGCGGCTTGATAATTGCAAGTACGGCGATTGAGAGGCAAATGCAGTAGGATGCAGAGTGGATGAACTTGGTGGAGAAGTGCCCCCTAAATGTTTTTCTAAAGAAAGAGGATTCACTACAATATAAGGTCCTGTAAATGAATGCAGAGAAGGTGGTCCAGTGCAGGGTAGTATCTACTTTTTTGCTTCAGATGTAGCTTCATAGTGGTATTTTGTATGTGTTGTAAACTGACAATAGCATAATCTGGAAGACTCGGATTTATTTCATTGCGCAGTTCAAATGCACAGTGCTTATAAAATTGATGTGGTAAGAAAGGAGAAAATAGAATACACCACAAAAATTGGAGAATACACCACAGCTGTATCAGACAAGCGTGTAAAGCGTCAACTTTTGGAAATTAAGCTTTGAGCCTTTTATTGACTTAACATTTTTTAAAACACTGTTGAGAAGTTCTTTTATGGGGAGTTTGTGTTAATATCTTACACTGTGAGAGGATTTGAGGAGGGAACCAGTTTTTCTGGAAGGGAGTATTTTGTGACATATGACAAGTAGCCGAGGAGTATCTTTGAAGATTCTTTATTATTCTTAGTTGCAGGATGGTATTTAAGTACAAGAGCCGCACCAGGAGCAGCCTGCCTGCTGCTAAGCCCTACTCCAACTGTCACACCTCACCACACAGGCACCCAAACATTCCATTTATCTCAATCACACCAACAGTCCACACAGAACACTCACACTGGCTGAACAGCTGGGAGCCAAGATAACAGGGAAGATACATGAATAGCTAAGCAGAATGAAACAGAGTTAGTTTTGCTTTTTGGCACGTGCTGCCATTTTTACTTCCGACTGGAACACTTGTCCGGGCCCACTTTGAGTTAGGGCTCTAGTGCATTCTAGGCTGTACCGTCAACATTTCTGCTTATAAAATGATGGCAGGAATGCGACCGTGCAGCAGACGTGTGCAGCAGGGGCACTGTTGCTGCACCAAAGGCACTCTAAAGGCAAGCCCATCTGCGCCCACATGCGTCCCGAATGTAGCCAGCACCCGCCACTATGCCCAAACTGTGCCCTCCTCAGAGAAAACTCACAAAATATACAGCAGGTCTTTGGTCTCTGAAACATCAAAGCTGCTCAGGCAATTTTTATTTTTGTTGGGAAAATGCTTATACGTTGGTTTGTAAGTTTTGTCAGATTACACTGACCCCATGTTATCAATTTTCTCCACATGTTGACAGTAAGCTCCAGGGCAAAGAGACTTTCATGAAAACAGGAAGAGATGTACAGGTCATCAACCATTTTGAAGCATGCTTAATTAATGCAAGGTCCCTTGCCAAGCACAAATTGGCTGTATGGGAGTTGGTCGCGGACAATTCTTGGGATATTTTATTCACCACTGAGACATGGCTGAGTCATACCTCTGGCCCGGATATTGCACTCATCCTAACATACGGCTACACTATAGTCTCCCATAATCTTGAGAACCAAATGGGAGACAGAGTGTCAGTGATTCATCGGTCCCTTTCTAATTGTACTACCAAAAAGCTGGAAGACATAGAAACTGCAGAACAGCTGTCTTTGGCACTGAAAATTACAAATAATCTATTCTTCTCTGGAGCCTGAATGTCATTCCCACGTTGCTTTGCTAACTTTGGTGAATTATTGGCCAAACCAATAGCTGCTCTATACATAAAATATTAACATTTTATGGTGCTAGGGGATTTTAATATCTATATGGATGATCCTAACAATAATAGGGCTTTAAAGCTGGAAGAAGCAATGGAGGACCTACATCTTCCCCTTAGAAGTAATGGCCTGACTCACATCCAGGGGCACTCTCTGGATATAAGTTTCTCTAATCTGACTAATCTGTTATTTAATACTCATTATCCAGTAATCTGGTCAAACCATTTTTTAGTTCCTTTCTATTGGCACTCAGTGGCATTGGTTAAATGCTATGTTAATTTTATTTTAGAAACACGCCCTGGCACAAAATCACTGTTGGCAGTCTAACTCAATCTCTTAATAAAACACTGCTAAAGGCAGGCCCTGATCTAGACGCTAATGTTGAAAGTTTTGATATTCTCCTCCCAGAGGCTTTGGATAAAGTGGCACCGATACAACCTAGCACCTCAAAATGCAAGTCCCCTTCAGCCTTTTGGTTTACGCAAGATTTGGTGAGGATAAAAGGCATTGTAAATCCCTTGAAAGAAAGTGGAGGTGTTACGACCCTAATGACAAGGCTTCTTATAAAGCAGCCCACCTGTCTTTTCTTTAAAAAACACTGCAAGCTAGAGTGTATGTCATCACAGAACTAATTGATAATGCCGGGAAAGAGGGTAACACCACCAAAGCTATCTTTCAGATAGTGAAATGTTTCCTCTCGCCGGCTAGTATTAAAAATAATGTGGAAGATACCCAGGATGTATGTGACAATCTGTCTGACGTTTTTCAGGACAAGATTACTAACATTTACTCTAGTCTGACGACTGACAATAGTGCCTATGGTCCTGATATTTGTCAACAAATGTCACCTCTTACAGACAGACATGTGAAATCAGAACTTGAGAGTATGTCCTTTGAAGAAACCAAAAGGGCTCTTTTAACAACAAAAACTAGATCTCCTCTTGACACTTGCCCTCCATTTATTTTAAAGTTAACGTCACCAGTGCTTAGAAAACAAATCAATATGCTATTTAATCAATCTCTAAAAATGAGCCTCTTTTCTAAATTGTGGAAGAAGGTTCTGGTCCTCCTTTTGTTAAAAATGTATGAGTAACTATAGACAAACCTTCCTCCTTCCTGCTCTGATAATAATGCTAGAACAGTTAGTCAATCTTCAGATTTCCCATTTCATGCAAAACAATGCATCTCTGCATCACTCTCAGTCAGGCTTTTGAAGGCGAAGGCCCTTCTCGAGGTGGCAGAATTTGCCAAATCCAATCTTGATTTAGGTAAAAAAGCAGTGATCATCTTGCTAGATCTCTCTGCAGCGTTTGACACGGTCTCCCATGAGATCCTGTTAGACTAGCTGAGGACCGCCGGCATTATCAACATGGCCAAAAAGTGGTTCAAATCTTTTTATTGGATTGAGAGCAAACTGTCCATCTCCCACCATTCACGTCGTACTTCAAGAAAATGCCTTGTGGGGTACCATAAGGTTCAGCTTTGAGTTCCAAACTATTTAACATCTATCTAGCACCACTGGGCAAGTTAGTTGAGTGCTTAGGGTTTATTATTGTCTCTTATGCTGATTGTCAGGGGACTTAGTAGTCAGTCATTTTTCAATGATTTGCAAGCAGAATTTTGGTCGCAAACCATTGATACACTGGATACTGAATCACAATTTGGAAGAGACGCTCACAACATGCCCCTTCCAAACTGCAACTCAGTAACCAGGCGCAGGCTCATTTATGAGTTGGCAACAAAACTTTTTGGGTTTGCAAACTCTGAATCAGAGTGATTGCAACAACTAAAATGTTTCTTTCATCTGGACCCATATTTCGTCTTGTTTGCAAAACAGAACCAGGAAGTGGTTAATGGGGGGGGGGGGGAGGGGGGGGGGGGTGCATCTTGCCCAGATTTGAGTTTTCTTTCAACATTTCAGTTCACACATTTAATGGTTTAAAAGTCACTAAATAAGTAAAAAATACAAATTAGATATTCACCAAAACAATCTTAGAAACACACTTGCACTGAATGCTACTTTCTGCTCCAAGTAATTTTTGTTACTTTTCCGCTGTGTTATTGAATATAGTTTTCTCTGACACTTTGACAGAAAATACCACTTTTGGGAACCCTTCTATAACTTTTCCAGGCTCTTGACCTATCTGCTCAAAATGTGAAATTATCAACTTTAGCTACATGAGAACATTTTTGGAAAATGTCATGCAGACAATAATAACATTCGCCATTGTGCACATTTTCTATAAAGAAATATGTGAAGACGCGCGAGTGAGAGACATATGTTTCTGCATCTTGAAGCAGAGGTCGTTATTGCCATGTTAAAGCAGCATGAAATAAGAAATTTGCATCACAGGTCGGCTTTATTAAATGAATAATATTGTAAACGTTTTAGAATGGAATTATGATATTCATATTTCCTATTTCCGATATTCGTATCATTAAGGATGCCTGGAGGCACAGGCTGCCAACAAAATGAATTGACTACAGTTTGCTGCCAATAATGTAGACTTGACAGACCAAGAAAGGAACACGTATAATTCTTCCCGAGATGGGTTAGCGTTTTAGACTAATTGGATCAAAAGATTTTGCTGACTCTGTTTTTCTGCCCTCACATAATATGATTATGTATCACTGAAGACAAAAGGAAGAAAGGGAGGCAGGGTGAATACAAAATGTGTCATAAACAGATGAGGTAGATCAAAGCGGGTGAAATTTAGGGCATTTCTTCTGAGTTTATTACTAATGAGGGTTTAAATGAGTTGAGATCTGCGAATATCGCAAACCTTAGAACAATCTCCACTGCCCATCCGAGTGCAGGTACTCCTTTTTAGGTCGAGCCTAGACAGTGTGTGTGCTGTCAGGTCATCTGTTGTATGTACTTTGTGGGATCTGACCCATCCCACCGGTTTGGATTGGCTTTCCAAAAGCATAGCCTGCAAATGTCTAATGGTTGGTGAATGCCCCACCTTTTCTTACAAGTTAACTCTCATGGAGTATTGCCTCGGCAACAAGCAGCGTCACCCACCCTGCACATTTGACACCGCCCCCATCACTCAATGACCCTGCATTCTGCTCACAATATCTAAGTTCCCCTTACTTTTTACTTTTTTAATGTACTTTGACCACTGCCCTAAATCACTGAGTCGCTATAAATAATCTCTGATTTACTATTATTTTATTATACTGGCATAGCAGGATAGAAATACAGCAAGGATGTTTTAAGTGCCTGCATTGTAAACATAGTCATCCCACTTTCCTGGTTTTTCCCCGCAAGGCGTCCTGCCTTGTATCTCTTTGAAGCTGTGGTGTCTTCGCCGTCAGGCACTGAGGTCATGCACCCTCGGGCAAGCTCTGAAACATTTCTATTTGACAGACTGCTGGCCATCTTCCTAAACCACGTCATAATTTATTCACTTTCTGTCGTGCCATCAGCAGGCATGGCAACATTTGGCAACAGAAAAGAAGGAGGTTTGGGAAAAAACATGGCAAATGAATTCCCCTGTTTCTTGCATTGTAACAGAAACAAGAAAAGCTAACAAAAAGCCATTTTTTGTTTAAAAATAGGGAGTTTCCCTCTTAAATCAGGAGTATGTAATATATGTATTGGCCCTATCAGTTCGGCTTTTGTTTCTCTGAATCTGTGAGAACTTTGTCCCTCTCTCTCAGACTCGTCTCTCTTCTTTCCTGTCAGTCATTCAGGCCTTGGGCCTTATTTTTGTGTAAGGCAATGTGCCTCCCCTTTCCTTCAGGAGTGAGGTCCTATCACACTCTCAGGTCCTGCACCCTCACCGTCTGACCCTGGTTCATTTCTGTCAGGTTTGTTCCGTTTTATTTCTTTTTCTGTCAAGCTTTACCCTCTCCACGTCAGACTGTGATAGCTACCTTTGTCTGTCAGGCTCAAAGCCCTTTCTTTTTGTCTGGCCTTTGTGCACCACTTTCTTTTCTGTCATGGACTTTGTCTTTTTGTCAGGCACTGTGTCCTTCACAGACCCAGGTCCATCTCTCTCTGTCAGACCCTTTCTCTGCCAGGCCTGATGTCTCTCTTTTGACGTCTGTCCATGATTCTGTTCTTTTTGACAGGGTTTGTGAGCTCCTTTCCTCCTGGCTATTGCTCCCCCACACTCTCTGTCAGACCCTGGTCATCTCTCTCAGGCAGCAGAACTTCTCATTTCATCTGGCCCTCTCTTTTTTCTCTCGTTTTCTATTTTTTTTAAACTTTATTTATTATTTTTAAAAATAGACACAGACTGTATAAACAGCCCAGATGTTACATATGTTTCTACATCATTATTTGGAATTCTTTCAGTGCTCTGCAGTTCATCAATGACAGTAAGTGCCAAAAAATGAAATGACACAGTGGATTCACATTTTATACAGCAAGAACTGTTCGACTCTCATTGGAAATCAATAACGATTGGAGCAGGACAGTAGAGAAAGGATAATGGGGAGGGCTGGTAAACTTTAGTCAATAGTGTCTTGAATGATAGTGCAGAGGAAAGTGGTGTCAGCTAGTACATGAGGGGGTGTATTTGGAGAGTCAGTAAATAAGTACTAAGAGGTTTCCAAATGTATTTGTGTCTTGAGGAGGGGGTTACAATGTGGCGTAGACTTCACTGGTAAGATCACAGTACATCATGCTCTTGAGTAGGATGCTGTAGTGGGGCGAAATGCATTGCCCCAACGGAGGGCGATCTCTCTTAGCTAACAACAAAGCAATGGCTGAGAAGCGGTAAAGAGTTTTCGGGAGAGAGAAGACAATGTCCAAGAGAGCCATAAAGGGAAAAGGAGTGAGTGTCAGTGAAGTAATGTGTGATAGGATCTTGAAGACTGCTGTTCAGTATACGGCGATAATGGGGCAGGTCCATGTCATGTGAGCAAAGTCTGCATTTGGTGTTTTGAATTTGGGGCATAGAGAGGATCTGAATGAGTCTTTTTTGGCTACACCAGCTGGTGTAGTGTATGATCTGTGGAGGAATTGGAAATTGAGCAATTTATGGCAGTGATTGGGAGATACCAGTTTAGTTTGTGTGAAACAGTATGCCAAGTCTCCATCTGTGAGAGGGTGGCCATGGTCCTGCTCCCAGAGTTGTCTTACTCTACCGTCATGGGTGCGTTTAAGGGTCATACTGGCACGGCAGAGCCTGGAGACTAAGAGTTTACCATCGGGATATGTAATTAGTAATGTCAGATGTGTGAAGTCCTCAGGTGCCAGTGGGTAAGAGGGGAAGAGCGAAAGGATCGTGCCACGCAGTCTGCAAAAAATGAATTGATTGATGTGTGTGGCGTGAGAAATATTAGAATATGTTGTAGAGGAGATGAAATGACCATTCGGGGATAAATCGCAAAATGTGTGGACACCGGGTGTAGTCAATGTATGCTGTACTCATTTTTCCAGGATTAGTGGTAGCCAAGGGTTAGTGAACAGTGGCAATGCTGGGGAATATAGGAGGTCCCATGCCAGTACCCCGCTAAGTTTCCGGAGGGACCAGCTCGTCGTGGAGAGAGTTTGTATATCTGATGAATCAAGTTTGAGGCCCTGGAGTAGCAGAGCTTCCAGCGTGGTAGGGTCCACCAGGTCAAGCTTGGGCTTAGTATATAGTAATTGGGCATCAGGATGATATCAATGGTGAGCTAATTGTGATTGTGCAACTAGGCAAGTAAATAAAAACATCAGGAACCACGAATCCACCACATTGGTATGGAAGAATGAGGGTGTCCCAAGCCACTCGAGCCTGCGACCAGCCCAGATCCGACGAACGAAGCGGATAAGGGTAAAGGAGTTTTTGAAACAGATAAAGAAAGCGGGATAGGGCGACCATTTTTATAATGGCGATCCAGCCTGCTATGGACAAGGGAAGGCGTATCCAACGCTCAATCGGCTTGCTAAGTTTGACAATGGCAGGACCGTAATTGAGTCGAAAGATCTGCTCCTTGCTTCTATGTAATGTTATATCTAAATATTTGGTTGATTCGGTGCACCATGTGGGAGGATACTCACAGTGAGGAGGATCAATTATGTCGGTAAGAGGGAATAGCTCAGATTTGATCCAGTTGATAATAAGGCCTGACAGGGCACCAAAACGGATTATCTCACGAATGAAAGGGGCAAAATTATCTGAGGGGTTCTTGACGAACAATAGAATGTTGTCACATACACTGAGATAAGTAGTGGGCCTAGACTGAAATGCAGGCCATGGTGTAAGTGCTTCTCTTGTAGGTGGTGTACCAATGGGTCCATCGCGATATTGAACAACAGCGGCGAGAGTGGGTACCCCTGTCTGGTGCCTCTCCTTACAGTAAAGGGGTTGGATAAAGAACCGTTCGCTTATGCAGGCATTGAGTGCAGAATACAGAAGGGAGAGCAAAGCTATGAATTGTGGGTGGGATGCAGAGTCTTCACAGTGTGTTATAGAGAAAAGGCCATTCCAAAGAATCAAAAGCCATCTTTGCATCGAGAAGGGCAACCGCAGCCGGTATCTCTGGAGAGATTCTGTTTAGCACAGAAAAGACAGTATGTAGGTTTAATGATGTGGATCTATTGGGAATAAACCCTGTTTGGATAGGGGATATGATTTGTTCCAGCAGCAGTGAGAGTCTGTTAGCCACTGCTTTGGCTAGGATTTTGTTGTCAAAATTGAGTAGGGACAAGGGTCTATAAGAGGTGCATAGGGCCGGGTCTTTGTTGGGTTTTAAAAGCAGGGAGATCGCCACTTCTCTCATAGAAGGGGGAGGGATCCCTATCTAAGGCCTCTGTGTATACCTCCAGGAGGTGGGAGATTAGGATCCCTTTGAACGCTTTATATTAAGTGCCTGTGAGGCCATCCAGTTTGGGGAATTTAGATCCATCCAAGGAGTCTATGGCTGTGGCTACTTCATTTAAAGTGAAAGGTTTAGCCAGAAATTGAGGTTGGCCCTGAGGAGCCAGACCATTACTATTTCTTCAAAATAAACCAGACGTGTTGTATCATTGGGATGAAGGTGTGTAGTTTAAAACTATTTGTAATAAGAGACAAGTCCCGTAAAATATATTAATTTGCCTTGACTTGGGAACCTTCAGCAAGGTGTGGTCTGATAATGAATCCCAGCTCTTGGGAAGGGATAAGTCGGCGGGTCATTGTGCGACCAGGGCGCTCACTATAATGGCATGAAGTCTGGTATTTACCGAGGTACACGGACTCCTT
Source organism: Lissotriton vulgaris (assembly GCF_964263255.1). Taxonomy (NCBI): domain Eukaryota; kingdom Metazoa; phylum Chordata; class Amphibia; order Caudata; family Salamandridae; genus Lissotriton; species Lissotriton vulgaris. Next base: position 513,581,241 of record NC_141689.1, read on the forward strand.
CTCTGTCACGTCCTGGAACCCTGTCAATAACAAAGTGTGTTTAGATAAATAAGTGGAGTTGGGGTTTGAGGAGTTAGATGATTGAGGGCCGCTAAATCAGCATCAATTTCGGCCAGGTCCCGGCATGGGGCCCAAGGATTCCAGCATGTTTTGAAATGCAGACCCCATGGATGTAAGCTTTAAAAGCATCTCATAACACGGCCTGGGTGTCAACAGTGCCAGCATTCAGCCTAAAGTAGTCAAGAATTGATTCCCGCACCTCAGAATGAAACACTGTGTTAAGTAAAGTAGTGGATGAAAAAGACCATCAGAGTTCCCAGCCACCCCCATAGGCCATTGTGAGAGCCAATCTGACTGTGGGGTGATCAGACAGCATACGCAGCAATATATTGATATCACTCACACAGGGGCTGGAGTTTCCTAAGATGTGCGATTAGTCTAGCCGAGTCCATGTTGCATTTGGGACCGAGTAAAAAGTATATCCCAGGGTGTTTGAATCACGGGTACGCCAGGCATCTATGAGTTCGTAGTAATCAGTTATATTATGTAAGGCTCCCAGTAAGAAGGGTGTGCCATAGGAACAGGTGCTGGTGATTTCGAGCTGGGAGTCGATTGCTAGATTCAGATCGCCTCCTACTATTAGCATAACAGTGTCAAAGCAGCCAAGAAGGGCCGATAAGTCGTGAAAGAAGGAGGGGTTGTCAAAATTGGGGGCATATACCTTTAAGAGCAAGACCCGTCTTCTCAGTAGAGTACCCGTAACAAAGATGTAGTGGCCTTGTGTATCAGTAATGGTGGTGTGATGATGAAAGGGGAGATTATGTGAAGCAATATGCAGACTCCAATAGGAACTGTAATTAAAGAAGTACCTATGGGTACCCCATGAGGGATCGAAAGTGGGCGACGGAATGTGTGCCTCCTGCAAGAAAACCACTTTTATACTGTGAAGGTTCAAATACGATAGTACCTGCCTACCCTTATGAGAGTTGCTAATGGATGCCCACCTTGACAGCCTGGTTTCCCGTATGGACTACATGGGGACAGCACTGTCGTTGCCTGGATACCGCGGAAGAGCGTGTGTCTAGAGTTGAAGACAACATGATCAATATGGCACGCCGTCTGGAGAAAACGGAGCACTTTCTAAAAGCAGTAGCCATTCAGAACAAAGATCTGGAAGCCCGGTCACACCGCAATGACATTTGAATTATGGGCATTGCCGCAACAATTAATATGGGCTCACCAGAACTGTTTGTTGAATCCTTTTCATCCACATTTATTCTTGAGAGGGCACACAGATCCTTGAGCCCTCACCCCCCCTACAGGAGTACCCCCACACCCTTTAGTTGCAAAGCTCCTAAATTACAGAGACTGAGACACCACACTCTGCCTGTCCCGGGAACGATCAATCTTGTGATATCAGAATGCAACGATCACCACCTATGCTGATTTCAAGTTAGCTATTCAAGAGGCCAAAAGAAAGTTTAACAATGCTAAGGCGCTGCTCCTCAAGCATGGACTCAAGTACGTTATGCTGTACCCCGCCAGGCTTTAGGGTAATGATAAACAGCAAAGCCAAATTCCTTGACTCTCCAGTTGAAGTCATATTCTTTTGTAAACAGCTGGGGCCTGGTAGACCCTCTCCGACTCGCATCTCTCAAGAACGCACCTCCCCAGAGCCACATATGTGTTACTGTTCTCACCTGTTCAATACCAGCTGAGTTTCCACAATCCAACTTTGGATGTCCTCACTTTTTCTCTTGCTCTGTATCCCCCAAGACACATCCTTGCTGTGTAGCCTTCCCTCCTTTTTGACTAAAAGTATGTTTCAGAATGGACACTGCCTCCTTTCGCATCCCTCGCCCCCTAGGGATTACTCCATATATTATGTTGGGTTCTATGTTTGTATTACAGTTATACTGGGGATTCACTGGTGCCTCATGGTCCAGTGTGGATGGGGAGCAGGGCGAAATAGGTTTCTAAGAATGTTGTTCGTTGTTCTCTTCTTCTTCTTTCCCAAAGCTGTTCTCACAAGGCCAGACACGATGTACAGGGATTCCATACACAGACTCAGACAAGCGCAATGTTACTCAGTTATTTGAATGATAGGGGGTATTAAGCAGCTAGTCGACCTTGCACTCCCCACTTGGAAAATTAGCAACTCTCATAAGGGTAAGCAGGTACTATCGTATTTGAACCATCACAGTATAAAAGTGGTTTTCCTGCAGGAGGCACACATTCCGTCACCCACTTTCGATCCCTCCTGGGGGACCCATAGGTACTTCCTTAATTACAAGCTGTCGAGGTGGGAATCCAGCCCGCACCTCTGCCATGATCACTGCAGTGCCATCCAGCGGTTCGGGTGGTTGAGCGGCAGTGCGGATTTCCTCGGTGTCAGATGAAGCCCCAGATCTGTCATTGGTCTTGAGGGCCTCAAAGGTGAGTCTCCCCTGTTTGGGGTCCCCCGACCCATGGCTGGTGCATAGCAGATTATTCAAAGGAGTGAGAAGGCAAGGGAAGCTGTAAGTGGGACAGCTGCTATACAGTGTTTGAGTAGTCTAAAGGAAGGTGCTATGTTCAACAACAGGGTGGAGCGCAGTCTGTGGAGGGTCGGCAAAGAGTAATGAGGAGGTGGGGGGCAAAAAGCTTGTGGATTATGAGGGCACCCGACCACGTGCAAAAAAGGGAAATGAAGAAGAAAACCAAGAATCTCACCGAGGAGAAAAGCACGCAGCTGGTGATGGTCGGATATGTGTTGGTCAGGGGGATTTCCCAGCAGGTGTTGCAGAATGACACAGGCTGATCCTAGGTGGCCCAGTATGTCTCCAGTGTATTCCAGCATCGGTAAAGCATGGCAGGAGCAGCAGCAGCTGGGGTGTTGTCCTCAGTGTTCATAAGTCCAGTGGTGGGGGAACTGACCACCAGGTCAGCAGCCATTAACGGGTCAGCAGGTGATGAGAAGTGCGGTGACAGCTGCCCGCCAGTGACAAAACAATATGGTGGCCTCGTTCGTTTGAGGCTAGACCTCCCCGCCGAGAGGAAATGTCGCCGCCAGCCAGGGAAGAAGTAGGTAGGCTGTATGGATGTCACCGCTGGAGAATGGGAAGGAAGGCAGTGAAGGGAGGGCCACTGGCTGTTAGCTTCGACCCAGCCCGCTGGACAAAGTGGAAACCCAGTGGGGAGGGGTTCCAGTCTGCCCCTTGGGCTCCCCCCTGTCTCTGGTAAATCGGGGTCGCCATGTGTGTCGAGCTGGTAAATCTCTGGCAGTCTCTACCATGTCTGAGACACACACCAGAGTCCTGGCAATGTGGACCCTACAGCAGGGTCAGTCATTTCAGCTGGTCGGCGGGCAGTGCAGGTTATGGCTGCTGGTCTGGAAGGATGCGAGGCAGTGGCCCAGGCCACCCATGGCCGGATCCCTTGTAGCACGTAGAGCGTGGCCGCCAGCTGGGATGAGGATAGGCTGGGCCTGCTGAAGTCACTGCAACAGGGCAAAGTTAGGCTGCCAGGTGAAGGGGGCGGCTGGCTGTTGATGTCTATTCCTGATGAGGGGGGCCCAGAAGGTTTCCATCACCCCGGCCTCAGGTTTGCCCATGGCTCCTATTGCCTTGGGCTGCTGAGGAAGGCTGAGCCGCTCCCAACTCGTCCAACAGCAGCTGTGTGCAGAGTCTCCGGTGGACTCCAATGGGCTTCACTGGATAGTCTGCGGCTCCCAGGGGAGGGTGATTTCATTCCCCCTGGCTGATCTGTTGCATGGTTAGTACAGTGTAGCCATCAGGATTGGGGCAAAGGCTCCGTAGCTTTAGAGCCAAGTGGCCAAGATGGGTGTATCCAACCTGTGCTCTATTACCTTCTGCCTGAAATCATGCCTAGGTTCCGGTCTTGTGCATGCATAGACTATCATTGGTGCTTAGTACTTATTTGTGCCATTTTGTTTTCTTAAAACTTTCAAAATTAATATCTCTGGTTACGCTTTTTTGATTTTTGTTGTGATTTTTTTAAATTAAAATCTACTCTATTTGTAAAATTCGGTTTGGGATGTTAATTGTTTTGTATTCCGACTTTATTACTGTTTTGGTACTGCATAACAACTTTACACAGTGCCCTCAGTTAAGCCTGTCTGCTCTGTGCCATAGCTAGCAGTGGGTTGAATTCAGGTTAATTTAGTGATTTTCGGGGTTCATCCTGACAAGTTAGTGTTATTCCTAGGAGTGGGCGACACCTACCCTAAATAACAATCCACTTTCTTACAATACCCAAGCAGTAAACGCAACCAGAAAATACATTTATATCAGAATGCGATGGAAATCATGACAATTTTAATCATTGTACCAAAATTCAGGAATAATGCCAAAAGCATATCAAAGATGCTTTGGCAAAGTCCCGCCCCCAACCTGAAGGGGATAATGATTCATAAACTTGTGAGGGGAGGACCAAGTGGTTTTCACCATAGTCTGAGAAGCTGACATACGTGTAGTTGAACTACCATGCACAGCACCCAGAAAAGACTCATCCTTTTTTGTCATAAGCTAGCAGGACAACCAGTCTAAACCATTACTCAGTGAAGTGGAAGATGGTCTTAAGCCCAGGCCAAATGCCCCAAAATTCATGAACAGAGTCTCAACCTTTTTAAAAGAAGCTCTTGAACATACGTGGATAGGGCTCAGCAAAGATCCAAGGTGTGAAATCTCCTATAGCTCCTTCTTCTCCTCTGGAGAAGAAGGAGCTGTAAAATAAGATGGGAAGAATAATTGTCCTGGGCCATGTATTCATCAGAAATCTGTAGAATAAATGATTTATCTGGTCTCAGAATGACCTTGTCTGAAAAAAATGGAGAAAAGTATCACCACTTGATGGACCTATTCCAATTGCCCTATTCCTTTCCCTGAACACATAACGCATAGCTTCAAAAAAGATTATCTTAAAATACCGAACCTTTAGATCTACAGACCCTAATGGCTCAAAAGGAGATCCCTGAAGACATAAAGACACCTGCGGACTAAAGGTAAATCCCAGGGAGGCTAAACGGAATTAATTACTGGTCTTGTTAGGAAAAAACTCATATGAAGTCTAGAAAATATTGTTTCTAATTCCCTCATATTTCCTTTCCTGAATGCTGTGATTGCCACCCACTCGCTGTGCAAAGTTGATACCGCCACCCCTAATACACAACCATCTTTTAGAAAATCGAAGACCCTTATTGAATATCATACCACTGGGTATAAGGATTTAGAAGAACACTGGGAAGCAAAAAACTTCTAGTTTCTAGCGTAAAGTTTAGGAGTGCCTTGACATCTGAGTTCTTGAATTGATAAAGCTACCTCTTCTGAACAAACTACAGCCTGTAGATTCAGCCAAGGGCCAGTCCCCAGATGAAGGTGAGCTAACACAGACCGGTCTAAAACTGAGCCCAATGGGGACATAGGTCTAAAAGAATCGTTCACCTGGTAGTTGTTGACAGCAAGGAACTACTAGGAGCATTTCAAACTGATTTGCTGTTATTTCCCGAAGGACCCTTGGAATTAGGTGAATTGGGGGAAAGACATAAAGAAACTGAGAAAGCATTCACTGTCCAGGATTTTGGGGTTAGAGACAGGCTGCTGAGAAGTTGAGTGATCTCTTTGGAGACAAAGAGATCCAACGAAGGAGAACCAAACTTCTCTCCTATCTGTTAAAACATCCTGGGATGAAGTACAAGGGTTAATGGGGATGGGAATGAATGGCTTAGGCAGTCCACAAGGAAATTCTCCTTCCTTTGAAGATATACAGCAGATAGACTGAAAAGAGGACTCTATGTCCAAATGCAGAAACAAATATCTGTTGCACTAGTCAATGGTATTAAGTAACAACTTTTAAATATTGATTTGTTTGCCCAATCTTCTACTGAACGTAGAATATCCTGTAAATTTCCACCAACCACAAACGCCTTTAGCTCATGCTTTCCTTACTGAATGTGCCCCAAACCTCCTTACATCAAAACCTGTATTTCACATGACCTCCCTAATCCATCTTGCTAGTGTCACAGCGCAGACTAGATTGTGAGGTCTCTTATATCAACAGTTGAGAAACCAATCTTCCCCTCAGTCACAAAGTTCTTCTCACATACTCTTTCAAACATCTTACCACACACTCTACTGAAAATATGGATAAAATATGAGTCTTGAGTTCTTCTTTCTATTAAAAAAACATGCCTCGGGATTGAAAGCTTGGTTAGTCACATCTAAAGCCTTATTATGTTAAGTTATTCTAAAGGAAACTAAATATAACATAGTTAATTTTCAAAACAGTTGTTTCAAATCTAAACCAACATTGTCTCCTCATCTTCACAAAGCCCTGAATATGATACTTACATCCCAAAATGAAGACTATTTTGCCATAACCCTAATACTAGGCATGACTTTTTTAACCATCAAATCTTGAATCACAGCATTCACCATGACGTGTTCCACTATCATTGCTGATCTATATGAATTCACTGTTCTAAATAATAATCGCAACACAAACATTTCTCTCTGATAATTCACAATACACAAATCAGGAAATCCATGAGCTAAACATTTCAGTATTAACTGTAGTTAACTGTAATATTTAAATATTACTTGAAAATTGTACTTACACGCTGAACATTGACCAGCTTAACTCTTTACTTTACCTTAAATTTCTGACTCTTAATTCCATTGGGTCACTAACTGCATCACATCAACATTATTCGAAACTTCTATTTGCACCCTGAGTATTGATCATTTTAACTTTATTGATTGTTCCTACTTAAAATGCCTTTGCATATGCGGTATGTTTTTAATATTATGGACGTATGCAGATTTAAGCCACATTGATTGATTAATTGACCGAAAGTGAGCCGTTAAGACATCCTAGGTAATTTAGCATACCTTTTATGTGTCCTTTTTATGGACTATTTGGAGGTTTTTGTTCCTCTGGTTCTGTCTTTAATCTCTGGCACTTTATTGTCAATAGATGTATTATTATGAATGTAATTCATTTTACACATTTGCACTGTGATCTGTTTTTAATTTGTTTACATTTTTAAATTGTGCACTTTGATGGTTCAATGAACTAAAATAAATATGATTGACAATTCACAATACTTACTATATAATTTGAAATAAAATCAAAGTATTTTCGTAAACACCAACAAACCCATTTTATCCAAACTCGTCTATAGGCTTTCCTCATTCCAGGACCACCGGAATTCTCAAATGACTCAAAAAGTCTTTGCCAAAAGACCTGGACTCTCTCACTGCCTCTTGAAATCCACCAAGCCATCCAAGCTAGGTATCCATTCATTAATAAGTTGTAATGCTCTCCTTGAGGACCAGCTAAAAGTCCCTTGATGAAGAAAGAATTAATGAAAAGTCAACGTACATCTCCGGAAACCATGCTTGCGCTCTCCAGATTGGAGTCACAACCACAACTGTCTCCTTGCATCTGCATACTTGTACTTGTAATCTTGCTATCATAGCAAATGGAGGTACTGTATAAGGCATTAGTTTGCTTCACTCCTGAAGAAAGGCATTAGTCCTATATGCTGCTTGAGCTGACCTCCAACAGAAAACATTGCGGAGCTGAGTATGTACCTTGTTCACAAATAAACCTATTTATAAGGGTCCTATGCTCTCTGAATCATAAGAAATACCATTCAGTCTAGTCTCCAATTGCTTACATATGTACAATTCCTTGAAAACCATCTGTTCAGCCATCTGTTGTTCACCTCTGGAATGCGTTCTGCTCTGCCAGGCCCTTTGAACATGGTCCCCCTCATCTTGGTCACATAATGCACCACAGAAACATTGTTCATGCATAACATCACACATCTAATTGTGTTCCCTTTGAAACACTAAATTGCAAAGGAACCTGCAAACAACTTCAAACAATTGATATGAAAGTTCTTCTCTTGATCCATTCCAAGACCACACACTAATAAAGTTCCACATTTCCCACCCATCCTTCAAAACTCGCATCCAACTATATTACAGTCTTGGGGTCCTTGCAAAATATTGCCCTGCTATTCCATGCATTCACATTCTGATACTACCATTCCAACTCCTATGTTGTTTCTAAATTCAACTATATCTTTTGAGAAACTTCCAGCCCATCCTGTAATGTAGGTGTCCTGGCTAAACAGTCTAAATTGCTGAAGATGACAACCCCAAAATCCTCACTAGTATTCTCAACGTAACCTCTTCCATCTCCCAGAACCTTTTTACTTTCTTCCTTAATTTCCTTACCTTGTCTCTTGACAACTTTAAATCTGCCAACTGTGTGTTCATCATGAGACCTACAAACTGAGTTTCCTCATTCAGCTCCAAACAGGATTTCTTCCGGTGTACCACAAAACATAAATACTCCAGCAGCCCTATTGCTAAATGCATGTGTTTCATCTGACCCTCTCCCCTTACTTGAGCCATAATTAATAAGAATGTCATCAAGTTTTATGTAATTAATCGAACACCTATTGTTTGAAATCACAAAACCACAAGTTGTAAACCATTTTTTAAAGCACCAAGGGGCTGAAGACAGACAAAATGCTAGACTCCTGAACTTCCAAAGGTCTCCCTTCCAACAGAATTGCAGGTATTTTTGATACAGACTCCCAAATGGAAGTGTTAGATAAGTGTCTTTAAGGTCTAATCTTGTCAATCATTTGTTTCTTAACACATCCCTTAAAAGATGTATTCTTTCCATCTTGAAATGATGGAATATCACCCAATCATTCAGTTCTCTTAAGTTTAAGACTATTTGCGGATATTTGTCCTTTTTTTCCAACCAAAAAAAGTTTGCTTTTGAAGCCTATCAATGAATCTTTTACTCCCTCTGAGTGTCTCTTTCCCAAAAAAATATTCTACATCTCTCTCTACTACGATTCTCTCCTCTTCTGAGAATTGAATCCCCTTTGGTATATACTCTTGAATTTGTTTCTCTAGAATTCTATTCTTTACCCTTGTACTGCCTGCAAATCCCATGTATCTGGTGTTGCCATTCCCCATACAATTGGGTTAGTCTGCCTCCCAAAACTTATAGGGATATCTAAATGGCCTCCTCTTATCGCCAGATGATTCTCTCTGTAGCCTCTCACCTTTAGATCCTCTCCCATATGATCTTTGTAGATGCACGAAGAACCCCTTCACTGAACTGAGGCCATGCTGGCTGAAAGAAACCATCACCATACTGAGATCCACCTCTGCATGCCAAGAAGCCCTGGGACATGCCCAGTCTTTGGGGAACTGGCCCCTTGTTCTCCAAGCCCTGGAAAAACTCTGCCATTCAAAACTCTTTTGATGTCTTTCTGTGATTTTTGTAATGAATGGAAGACACCTACATATTTGACAATTTCCTTTATGAAATCATCATCTAAAAAAACATCCCTGAGAAACTGGACCTCCCTCTTTTGATGCGACTTCAAATAATTTAGTATCCCTTTTAATTACAATACATTTTCTACTTTCATTGGACAATGCTGTGCTTGCATTGCCTGAAAGGTAGATTGCACGTTGCACCCCCTGCCACAAATGCTCCTAGCACCATACTTTTTTTGTGTATGCTTCCTCGACCAAATCAAAAATCTTCAATAGAGTTCTTATTACATTGAGCAACCTGTCTTGACAAGACTTAAGTCCTCTGTCTAGACCTCTTTGAGGATCCTTACCCCCTTACTAATAAATGCTAAAAGCTTACCATCTAAATAAAGTGTTATTGTTGCCTTGCTAGGCAAGTTGAGTCTTGGACATACCAACCGCAAGTGCTATCAGACTACTTTGGGAATTTCTCTCCTAAACCAATACACCACATACTGAGCCACATGTGGCGAGGGAGTCCATTTAGATGGCAAAGGATACTTCATCATTAGAGGATCAAACATTTCCATCCCCAAAAGGATCCACAGGCTTGGTTTATGAGGCTTTTTCATCCTCATCAGGTGCAACAAGCTTAATCTTGTCCCAGTTGCTTAAAATGGCTGTTTTAATATTACTCATACAAATTTCCCAAATGTTTCAATCCTTCAAGGTGGCTGCTGATCATGTAATGCATCAAGTAAACAGTCATCATCAAAGTCTAATGACTTTTCTCGAATGTCTCTTCATCTTTCTCCTGCTATGCACCTCAGCTGTGCACTTGCTCTGACTCCCTCAAGTGTCTTCCTTTGAGTGGCTTCAGTCAAGACCAAAATGTGTCACAGCAACTGCCTCACTTGAGCACATTTAAAAAAGCAGCCCCAGGTAAAAGGTTTGCAAACATTTCTATTATTTTTCTACATTAATCAATTCACATTTTAAAAATGGTCAAAGTGAATCACCTCACACTTAAACCGTGGATTGAAATGCATAAGATCAAATCCAATCCATACCAAACACCAAAAATTAAAGTCAACTAAGAATCAAAACTTTTTTTATTCGACACATTTAAAATTCAGTGTCTATTAACCCCACTTATATCATCCTGAAATAAAAAAAACATTATATAAGGTAAAATGACAGTAAAGTGTTAATGAACATCTTAATATACACCATTTCACATTTTTTTAAAGGAAAACTTGAAAAGGTACAAGGTTTTTATCTTGTGAACAACAGCAACAAAAGAAAAAAGATGGTTCATTTTCCCGTGTTTTATTGGTTATTGGAACTTTAAAGATTCTAAATTCTATATTTGGTTGCTGCTATGAGTAGAAGCAATAAAAGGAAATTGATATTGTTACCCTCCATGCCTTAACACAAAATTGTAGCTCTGTCAATGAAGTGCTGGTTTCCAGTCAACAGTGCCTGTTGTCAGACCAGATCTTTTGGAAGAGCAGTTTGACAGATTAAATCTAGGAGAAGTCTGAAAAGTTCATCATACAACCCTGGTGAAGTGCCTCAAGTGCCCATCTGTCCAATACTTAGGCTTGAGAAGCTGCTGAAATTGTAATAACAGGCCTCCCACTTGGCTGTGAACAGGGTTGGCATAGTCATGCCTTTGGTGTTTGAGAAATGTTAGTTGGAGTTGTTGGCTGGAACTGGGTTTTGTTTCCACCACCCACAACCCCTTTCTCAGACTGGCTGATTTGACTTGAATGTTGAGGTTGGCCCGAAAGCTCTTCTGAATCTAAACCCTCTCCTTTTTAAAACAGTTTTCATCAGAGTCAAAAGCTTCCAATCTTCCAGTGGGCTTTGGACCAGCTCCCCGCTGTTAGCCAAACACCTTAGCTTCTGAAAAAGGAGATGCAGACGCATATTTTTCAATTTGTCTCCTCTTCCAGGAATCCTTCAAAAGATGCCTCCTCACAGCAATGGTCAAAGCATTAGTTAAAGGCATAGCTACATTGTATTAAGTGATAAAGCACTTCAGACAATCTGTACCTTCTACAAAGCGTCCTCTGACCTCTTCCTCCTCATTATCACCACCCACATCCTGGAAAGGAGTAGCTAGTTGGGGATTTTAGCTAGTCTTATATCCTCCCTAGCAGCAAAAGCTCCTTCCACTGAAGCCTGAACCATTTGTTGAATTGAGTTCATTGTAATTCTATCCAGAGAAGAAGGCTTAGCAAATGCTTCATCTGAAAAGGTTGGCGATTATTCTTTTTGAACCTGGTTTTCTCCATTCCCAAAAACAAAGCAAGTTTCAAAATGTTCCACCATCAATACGCAATCTCTCAAACACCATAGACTGATGTACTGCTGGAGATAAAATATTGTCTAGTTGATGCCCGCTTCCTGCTTGAAGTGCTGCCTGGCAACAGTATCCCATGCAACTTGCAGGACCACCATTCCCAATAAAAAAGATAGGCTGCTCGTGATCACATGAAATCATGCGGACCTCTAGAGAAGGACCTGACTTCCCTGCATAAGGCCCAACTGCTACTGCAAGCCCAAAGTGCCAATCTCGCACATAACAAAAAGCTCTCTCTGCATGGGCTAAGACAGGAAAAATCCATGCAATTGCGGGTAGCAGCGTGATCCAACCAATGAAACAGGCATTTACTATAAAATACAAAAACAATCCACTACTGCAAACCGACAAACATAAACAAGTATACATCCTCATGATCCATAGGACCAAATACAAATTGATTGTGCAGAAATGAAAAAACAGGAAGTGGGTTATGGCTACTTCCTCTTCATGCTATTGTTCATGAAGAGGAAGTTGGCCATATTAGCAGTTTTATTTTTTTTCTAATGTCTGCTTTGTTATAGAAAAAATTCATATGTTCAGCTATGATCTCTCACTCAGAAAGGATGGGGATGAGGAAGACGAACGAGGAGGCAATATGTTTGAAGTGTGCATATAAGAAGCAAGCACACACAAAAGACCACTGACATCTGAGTCATTGATGCACTCTTTGCTCTGTGGCTGTTTTATATGTTACTGTCACAGAGTGAAGTGAACGCGTATTTAACATATTGCTAATAGTCTGTTTAATGTTACTGCCATACTCTAGCCACATGACTGCTAAGGCAATTCCCCTCCTGTGCTGACACCTGATTTTCCACATTGTTCATGGCGAGCTCAGCTCGTCATGAGCACACGACAAGTCATGAGCAGCGAAGGGGTTAAGGCTAATAACAAATATTGATACTAATGTAGATAATGATTGCCCATAGTTCACTAAGGGCCTATTTGAGTTAACCCCGAACCAGTACTTCAAATGTAAAAGACAAGCACCTACAGCTCTATGGTTTATTGTCCAGTTAATGGATGCAGAAAGATAATGCAAAATGTGAGAAAGGACATGGATAAAAAACTATGGAACTACAAGACAGCTATCACCAATTACAAACAATAGATTAGCCAGATCTACATACTATTCTTCGATGATTATGTCATGGAAAAACCCACTCAAGACCTGTTTTCAATTAGCAAATAACTCAATCATCTATCAGTTGAAACCAACATGATCAGACCCTTGAGGATCCTATGCGATGATTTGACTTAGTTCTTTAAGTATGAAGTAGAGAAAATCTAGCAAAATGTTAGCATGCCGGGCTTTATAAATTCCCTCATAGCTACTAAAGGACAAGAAGAACCTTCACATACAGGCCTTCTCATTGCTTGCACTCTTCTTAGTGAACAATCAGTCTAGAACAGTCCGGTAATAGCCAATTATTGATGACTTGAGGAATTTAGCCCCTTCTAGATTTTAATACTTGCTGGTGATGAGATCACACTGATTATTACTGATACATGTAATCTTCCTTTAGCCTTCCCCTCTGTTCCGTTAACTTAGAGAAAGGCCATGATCTTTCAAGAGGTAAAGAAATTCAAACAGATCCTGCAGTACTATTCAACTACATGCCCACATCCTAACTTCCTCTTTAGGCCTTAATCCTGAAGAAACAGTTTAATAGGCATCTCTCGATTTTTTGAAGAATTCTTAATTTTTTTTTCCAACACTTTATTAGTGACTGCAAAGATAAATTTTTCTCATACATTGAAATGTACACATTACAGTCGAATTTCCAGTTTACACCCTTACATCACGTATGGGAAAGATCTATGTCCTGAATCCTCCACCATCCTTCATAGAGCAAAGAAGAACAGAACAATCGTCCCCTCCGTAAGAGGTCTGTTTCATACACAACCAATCTGGTATAGATCGTCCATAAGTACATCATTATTTATTCAAAACATGTGAACATCCCACCCCAACAATCCCCCATTTTGAAGAATTCTTGATGACACATTGTCTGGCCCTTACAGTAGGCTATAATACGGAATTGTTATCACTGGCCATGACTGCCGTTGTCAGGCTGATATTTCACCAGGGTGGATCTGCTGTTCTGGTCCTTTTAGATCTATCTACAGTTTTTGACATTAACTGTCATTCCACCCTCATCTCTAGGTTTGCAGGAGTTTGTCAGCCAGCCAGCTCTGAGATAGTTCTTCTCATTCCTAACAGGCAGAACGCAAGCTGCCTCCACCTGTTCAATTCAAGCCTTCCTCCATAGGCTGTGATGTTCCTCAGTGTTCTGCGCTTAGCCCTACACTGTTTAATGTCTATAGGGACACCATTGTCCAGTCTTTAGAACCCTGTCACATGCAGACGGCACTCAGATTGTCGTTACCACAGCTGACACCTATGATCCCTCCAAACTACCTTTTATCAAATATATGCCAGCAGTTTGACTTTGGATGTGTGACAATTGTCTATAACATAATAAAGAAAATGCAGAAATCATACTATTTGAGAAACAATGTACTGGTTTCCCAAATGGTGGCCCTGCAGAGCAAAGTGAACCCCTCAACCCCCGACCCCTGACCCCAGTTCCTATTTCCTCAGCCAAGATTCTTAGGATTTGGTTTGACCATCAGTTGTCTTTTGAAACCGATATTAATAAGATCCCTACCACATGCCACTTGATCATGAGGGCGCTGACAAAATTTTTTTTTAGCTCCCTTTTGACTTTCGCAAAACAGTGGTGCAGGCCCTCATTATGTCCCGATTGAACTATGGGAGCTCCCAATGTCTTGGAGTACAGTATTTTATTCACCGTTTGAAAATTATGCAGCACTCTCCAGCTCAACAAGACTTCATCTCCAAACATTTAAAGGACCTACAATGGCTACCTATTAGCAAACAGAATCCCTTTAAAACAGGTTGTCTGCAGGGCACGAGTCGGGGGTACATGCGGGAAGATGGCAGCCGCCCACTATTTTCACAGGATGGACGCCATCCACCCTGCCAAGTAGTTGGCCCCACTGAAAAGTATTCTAAATTCGTCCCGGTTTAATTTGCAAACTCCTGGACACATTCAGCACCGCCTGCACCTTGTTGTCTGCTTTCCATAGCAACAATGTGCAGGCGGGGAGGGGGCTTTTTTAGTTCAGACTCCTGCTGGGCCCATAACAAAGGCCCAATTTGAGGGGTCATCAGGTCTCCTTTTGTTTTTGAGTCTCCTGGCTGGGAGCAGTCATGAGCCTCACACCTGATGCTAATGAAGCAGAGGGAAACAAAGGTTCACACCTTGTTAGCACTTCACACATACTTAAGAGTGGCAGCTTTTCATGTTTAGGAGATTTGCATGCACTGTAAGAATGTCAGATGTGTTGGTCTTTCCCTGTATTTACACAACATAAATGTAATTTATAAACTGCTTACTACTCCTGAGGAGGTGTTGAAATAATTTAAGTACCACTATTTTTTCTTGTAAAGCACTATGGGTAGAGGAAGTTTGCGGTGACAAAAGGCAAGATTGTTTAATGTGTAGCTTCAAAAGTGTGAATCTTCTGCCTAAATCAGGAGGGTATCCCTGTGTATTTGAAATGCGCTCCAATGTACTCCTGATATAGACCTGCTACACATGAGGGCTCAAGATCTGATGTCCCTTCTTATGATACCACTTCCTGTAAAGTCACGCGTGGTGATGTCACACGCCGTAATGTCACGTACCCTGATGCCACTTGCATTCAGATTAACTAGGTTAGTCCGCCCACTTCTTTTTTAGGGCTTGTGCCCTGGTTGTCTGGGTCATAGAGGAGTTTGGAAGACAGTTCCTATGTACATCAGGACAAAATGAATCCCCTATGCTCTGGGTCGCACTTTGCATTATTTTGCACTGCAGAATGTGACAGTTCCTAAAATCAAGAGATCTCTCTAGATCTCGGGGCAAATCATTCTCCTATGTGGCCATCACTTCGTAGAATTTGATACGTCTACATTTGAATGCCACCCAGGATCATCAAAACTGAAGGAAGCTTTTGAAAAAAAAGGGCCGTCTGTCTTCCTTAGTCCCGTTCCAGACTCTCTTCCTCCACATATTGACTTATTCAGTCAGTTTTTTTAACACCGAGGCACCCATCCAGTTTGTGTCCCTTTTTTTAAATATTGTTTCATCCATTCATGCGTGGCACTACTACTCGAGATGGTATTGATTAGAAATGTTGAACGTTAAGCGTGCAAATGGCTCATCGGCAATGCCAAGACCTGCAATGAAAGAACATTCTCCTAACATTGGTAAGCCTTTTAATATAGAGGCCTCTTCATGTGACTCACCCAAATTGAAAATATATGAATTTTAGTGCCACGTTTATCTGAAGGTCTAACAAGAAATGGCCAGCATATATCTATCAAAGATGTTGTTATTATAAGCTAAGGCTGAGTTCCACTTCATTTAAGGACTTCTGCATATATTAATATTAATTCGTTCGGTGATCCAAAACAAATAGCAGGTAGTAGTGCTCATTATACAACGAAATGGCTGTTCACTTGGCTCTATGTCTCAAAGTTCCTGCAGAATTTTTTACATGTGGGCTGAGTGTCTCAACTACACATGAAATGAGCGATGCAAGGCTCTCGGATATCAGATATTTTGCGCTCTGCGCCCTCCGGCATGAACCACGTACTCCGCACCCCGACGTGGTCACGTCCACTCCGAACGCAGTCTGCGTCGACGCAGGGGACGCTATCAATCAGCGGGGCTCCCCTGACGCACGCGGGTTCTCGTAATGAGATTTCCCTTCCCCTGCCAGCCTGCATTCGCCTCGGTCTGTTAGTCCACACAGAGTTGTCAAATGACAGCTTCAGAATGACTCAGCCCCGCTGCTCTGGTGGCTTTCTCATATTGTGGCCGAATAAGCAGATTTCCCCAGATTCTGCAGCATGCTCTTTCCGCCTGCTCGCTTTTTTGCCAAGTACAGCGGGTGGCGGCGGCATAAGTTCTCTGCTTGCCGCAGCCAGGCCGAGCTGCGGCAAACGGGGAACTTACTGCAACTCTGGGGACGGACCTGGCAGCCACGGAGGTGAGAGAGACAGCACACTGCGGGGCAGGAACCTGTCTCTCGGTCAAGTTGTATGAGAACGACAGCCACTGCTAGTTTTCATACGAGCTCATACACAAGTTTAGGAGGGCACCATAGCGCAAGTGAGAGCTAAAACTCATATCTCATGATCGCCCTCAGAAAAGGCTCAAATGCCGCCCTCTTGGGCCAATAAATAAGCATTCGAAATAGCCATCATTTGATAGAAAAAGGTGGCACCGACGGTGGCTCGTTCATCTTGATCCGCTAAGCCCCCCAGAGTGCGGGATACAAATGCCAGAATTTAGATAAATACTTGATATTACGTGTACAGCGCATTTTTTGATATTTTTAATAAACATAATTTTAGACGGTGGTTTTGTCGGTTTTTCTGAGCCTGGCCCCTGATGTTTGTAAAAATAACTCCTAACTTAATCATAAAAATGAAAACACTGAACGAGAGAGCCATCCCTTCCCAGCATATAGAAGGACGAGCTCAGGTAATCAGGTCGGGATATCACGACCCACAGTTGGGCTCCCTTCAAAAGTCACCATTACAACGTTAGGCGGCTTTTAAAGGGATTGGCGAGCAGCTGTGCTAGCAGAAGCCGCAGACAAAGAGGGGGTGGCTACTTCAAAAACAGACCGGTACTACTGCTGGAAGGGAGGACTGCCGTGGTGCGTTGGTATACACGAAATATTTTTTCGCTTTATATGCCTCCAGTGGGACAAACCATAAATAAAAGAATTCTTATACTCCAATGTCTTATTCTGATAATACGTGATGTGATATGCTATGATAATGAACAGCATTCCAGCTCATCTGTTCAAGGTGGAACAGGAAGAGGTCAACCCAACTTCGTGCCACCCCTACCCATGGTTATAGTTACTAACTGAATCCATTTGCTCCTTTGCTGTCTCAAAGAGATGCAATTGTTGAGTGTATACATTTATTTTATTCAGACTCCTTCAAATACAGCTTTTCTGCAGAAACAGTCTTCTGGCATAATTCAAAAATGTGAATTACGTTCTCAAAGGAAGGCAACTGGAAGTGGTAGCAAAGAAATATTTCATACGCTTCCGCCCCCACCTTTAAATCAAGTTGCTGAATATCTAAATAGAGAAAAAAACATTCTGAAACTCATTTTATTAGAAATTGACTTCATTTTCAGAGCAGCGTATGTGGCCCCGACGGCACCCTTAGAGTGTTATGATGGAACACCCACCCAGGAATGGTTACAGGCGGTTTTCTATGTGCCTGAATGTGTGCCTGTGTGTAGTCATATTCTCGCTACGCACACAATGGAAGGTGACTTGCCACTGGTGTGTAAGGAAGAGCGCCCGGGCCACAGGCGGGGTTGTTTGGGCAGACTGGGCTATGTCTTGTCGGAGTGTCGCGCTTCGGGGTATCCCTGGCAGCTCCCTGACGTCAGGCGGAGCCCGGGGTGACCTAGCCTTGGTGATCACCCTCCCCCACGCCCCCCCCCCTTTTTTTCTTTCCTCACTGTAGATGCTCCGGGCGGGTCTTCAGCGCTCGCCCCCTGTGCTGGTGACGGCTCTGTCCGTCTTTTCTTCCAGGCACCCCTGACAGACACCGTTACTCTTTCGTGGGGCGGGGACAAGGCGTTTGATCGTCTGCCACGACCCACTGTCAGAGGCACGTAGCGGCTGAGACGGTTGTACCTGTACTCCACCGGGCCGTAGGGCTTTACGTGCAGAGAATAGGGGTTTAAGAGTAAAGAGTTTGCGGTTAACCAAAAGGGTAAAAAAAAGACAGCCCGGTAAAGGTGAACGTGACAGCTGTACACGGGGTAAAGGAGGCATGGTAAGTATGAGGTAAAATAAACTGCTCGGAATGGGGTACATAGTAAATACATTCACTTAATTAAAACTTGGGTAAAGCATACGAGCGGCAAAACAGACAGTGTAAAGGCAAACGAGACATCTAAGTACAGAGTAAAAGAAATACCTAGGTATGGGACATTCTAAACAAAAGTGGTATAGCGGACAACCAGTGAGGGGTAAGATACAAAGCAACACCTTTGAGGAGTTACATCGGGCATATTGGTATGTAGTATGTACGGTTTAAAAATACATTTTGGTAATATTTTAAATGTATGCAGTAAGATGCCCTCGACAAGTGTAAACCCTGCAGCCAGTAGAGCAAGCTGGGTAAGGGGTAAACGGATATGTCGGCATTAGATTAAGTAGACCAGTGGTTACAGTAACAGTTAAGGACGACTAAAAAGCACTACAACTGATGAAGAGGCTGATAATGGGGGTGAAACAAACATAAAGTAAGTGGCGCAGTGAAGGATGAGAGAGACTATGAGATATGGGGCTGGCTAGTGGCAAAGGTGCGAGACCAGTTAGGGGTAAAAAGATAGGGAGTCAGCAAATGGAAGATCAGAAACGAGGAGACAGAGGGCTAACTACACAGGGGAAAAGTATATGAGAGGTACATAAGGTGAAACAAACAGTTAACAGGTACTGAAGACAGCAGCCGTGAGATGTAAAGTAGTTGTAAGGTGAAGTCGGCGAGGCGGACTGCTGAGGATGGACGGGTGGCCCGAGCCTGCCTGTGCCGGGCGCCTCCCGCCGGCGCCCTGCCTGCCTTTTGCATTGTTCTCCCCAGAGCTGGCGCGGGCAGTGCCGCCGGCCGCTCCCTGCCTTACCTCCAGCACAGCCCGTGCAGTCTCTTCTGCTGTAGGCGCCCGGTTGCTCCTGAGTCCCATGCACTCCCGGCTGCGCTCCTGCCACCCCCTGCGCGTGTCCCCTCTGCAGGCGCCCCGGGCCGGTCCCCTCTCTGTCGGTGCCGCAGAGGTGTGCGCGCTCCCTTCTCCTGTCTGCGGGCTGTGCCTGCTCCTCAGTGAGGTGTCAGGAGGGGGCGCGGGCGATCAATAGCCGGGATGGGAGTAGGAGTGAGCATCCTGCAGCTGGTGGCAGGGTCCGGGCAGGAGGAGCAGCTGCAGGGGTGTGGTGCGGCGCTCACACCGCACACTGCAGTAGCGGCAGCACTCCCTGGGACGAGGAAGTCACCGGGGGGCTGCGGCGTGGAGACCAGAGCGGGCACGGCGAAGGCACACGAAAGCACCCACTGGGGACTATGGAAACAGAACGCAATACTACAGGCACGTGAGAGGTTTCGCCAGGAAGCGCACTGACTACAGCTTGGTTGGTGTTCTCTCCTCCACAGCAACAATTATCAGACGTAAAATAACATGCACTTTAGAGGAAGCCTGTCAAACGAGACAAGCTGCGCTTTGTCGCTTGTCAGTGCACTGGCATTCAATTTTTTCTCGTTTTATGCACTGCAAACTTTGTCCCATTTCGATTTCTTTTAAATTTTGCAACTGACACGCACACGACTAGCTTTCTTTATCATGCATACATTTCTCAATGTTGAAAAACCATCTTTTAGATCATCCGTAAACTATTTGGGGTGTATTCGGGTAGAGTTTAAGTAAAAACAGTCGTGCAAGGATAAGAGCTACCAGCCGGGGCGTTCGAGGCTGCATGGAGTAGACTGACCAGCAATGATGGAATTGTGAAAAGTAAGCAGCTCTTAATCACCTCATAAATGCGGTATAGTTACAGGAAATTAAGAAATCCTCCCATGCTCCAGAGGAGTCATCTTAAGCTTGTCGCCAGGACTACTCTGGACATGGTGATGGCGAGGCATGTTAACAACATGATTGGTGAGAGCCGTAGGATCTGGGCTGGAGGACGTAGGTGCGCCCCTTGTGACCCCCGAGCTCCGTGCTGCCCCCAAGGGGTGATCTGATGGGGTGCCAAGATGAACCGAAGAAATAGACTCTCTGATGGGGAACTAAGAGGGGAATGGAGGGGGCGGGTGTGTGTGTGTGTGTGGGGGGGGGGGGGGGGGGGGGAGGGGGAATAGCTGTGTCAAATGGCTCCACCCGTGAGCTGGCACCACAGACTGATGAATCGTGTCCGTGCATTCATCAGAATATAATAATATAATAGTCGAGTAGTCGAGCCGGTAAGAGGGACGAGCTGGGGGTGGGGGGAGCAAGAAGGGTGGGAGGGTTCTCTTATCGATGTAGCCTCTGGAGGGGGTAAGGAGGAGTTTCTCAACTAAGCATGGACCCTGAGTGTGGCAGAGTGCACAAGACACCCTAGAGCAGGTAGGGACACATCCTCCTGAAATGAATTTGGGTGGGGCAGGGGCCCGACCTCAGGATCAGGGTCATCCAGGAGAGCCAGTAATGAGGACAGGAGCTCTTCCAACGCATGGGCAATGGGTGTCGTCTCAGGCCTTCGGTCTCGTTACGCTGCAAGGGTGTGGCCGCAGAAGTTGTTCCTTTGGTCAGGGTCTGAGTTCAGGCCTCCATGGATGGGGCTAGGGGAGCTTCCACTTCATAGCGATAGAGTATTTAGCAAGGAGCAGGCAAGGTCCAAGCCAGGTGACACTGCTTTCCATTTGTGGGTATGTTTAAAAATGCCTGGAGCAGAGGGGGCGTGGCTTGTGCGCCAGCTGAGCAGGACGGCTTCCCCGTGAGCTCCGCTTCGGACGCGACCTACGAATGTCGTGAAGAGCTGTTTTTGCCTTTTTCTGAACGGCAGTGAATTCTGCAGTATTTGCGGATTGAGTGGAGAACCCGTGGACAACGCTGGAAGAGGTTCTAAGGCAACGAGCAGACTTTAAAATGCTCCGGTAATTTTTTGCTTCTTCAGAGTCGCGGGCGGCCACCATTTTGGCCGCCGAGCTCGCGTCTGTGTTGTGCCTCGCGTTTCACATGTAGCGCCGAGCGCAATGACTCTACCTATGCAGGGGAACGTCGCGCTTCCTCTTCCTCAGTTATTTTGATTGTGTCCCTCATGCTCTCTGCTATTTATGCTGGTTATTAAGTATTTAACCTCACAGTGTTAGTCTATGACTGAAATTACGGCCGCCATTTTGTGAATGTCGATTATGAGGAGATATCTTACTTCGCCCATATCTACTGTGTAACAATCAATTTAAAAGTGCAATGGGCCTTAAAGTTCCTCAACATAAATGTGCTGGCTTCTACAGAGCCATCCTTGATAGGTTTTTTAAGTACCTTCAGTGCAATACTGCGTCTTTTCTTAGTGGCCTCTTCTCATAGGGCTTTCACTATGTTACCAGTCTGTTATGGGCTCCTACCTCAGCCTCCAATGCCTAATCTGCTCAATGGATGTGGACTTATTGCGGTTTCTTCACTTCTGAGTTCGGTCTCGTCACCTTTGTAGGCATTAGCTGTTCTACGTAGTGTGCACATCAGTCCTCTTGCCTCTGCAATGCCTTTTAAGCTAAATTCCTCGTTGACGTCATGGCTAATGATTCTCCTACTCCAAAATTGTCTCACTCTGGTGCCAAGCCTAAGAGGCCGAAAAATGACCCTCCTTCTCCCATTCAGTCTTCCTCGAATCCTGTCCTGGACTCCATTCTTGAGGAAGTTCGTGTTCTCCAACTGTTTATGACCGCCACCAATGAAAAGCTTAAACAGATTGAGGAACGTTGGGTTATTATGGAGGACAAAGTTTTGAATTTGGAGCAACGGGTTAGCGATTTTCAAGATGCATCAGCTAAAATCCCGCTCTTGGAACAGAAGATCCATAAACTCAAGCTATATACTGAGGACTTGGAAAATCGTAATCGTAGGAACAATCTACGCGTTTATGGTATTCCGGAAAATGTTGAGGGTCCAGATATGGTGGCTTTCATATGTAAATTTTTGCAGGAACTTTTGGATCTTCAACCTGCGTCACATTCTCTCAATATTCAGAGAGCTCACCGTCTAGGCCGCATGAACTCCAACTCCACCAAACCTCGTGGCATTATCATGCTGTTTCTAGAATTCACAGAGTTAATGTCTATCCTGAAGGCTGCCAGGCTTAAATGGCGTCTCCAATGGTCTGGACACTCTCAAATGCTACGAATGCCCGACGCAAGGAATTCTTGAATCTCCGTCCTCTAATGAGACAGCTGAACATTCAATATGGGATTCTGCATCCATGTTTTTGCAAGATTACTCACAATGGCCGCACCCGTTCCTTTGATGATCCGCAAAAGCTTCATACCTACCTACAGAGTGTCTCTACCTCTAATATGGACACTGCTATCTAATGTTTCTTCTTGTCTGATTCTTCACTGTAGCCCTTTTTGACTTCACTATGACCTCTTTTAATCTTTTCTTCTCGTCTTTGTTCCTTTTCGTGGGTTCCAGCTCTTCTATCCTTTTCTCTTTTCCTATGTATGTCCTTCTTTCGGTAGCTCGGGGGGTTGTGTCCCCTCTCTGGTGTCTCTTCGCCCCTGATGTCTTGGTTGTTCTCTTCTTCTCCGATCAGGCTTCTGTGCCTCTGAACCTGTCACCTCTGAACCTGTCACCAGGCAGGTCGCTCTCCTCACTGCCACGCAGCTCCCTGTGTGCCCGGTCTCCTGCTGCCACTGCCGCCCCTGCTAGCCGCTGCTGACTATTCTACACCCCGGTGCCTGCTGACCCCCTACTCTGTGACTCCTTTTGGGCCCCTGTGCCCGTGCCGCCACCTCTTCCTGCCGCTTTTTACAGCCGTTTCTGCCCTGCTTTCCCCTCCTGTGCCCCCTGCCTTCTGTGCCCCCACCGCCACCTTCTTTCTGCATCTTTGCCGCTGTTTTTTTCCCACCGCTGTGTCCCTGTGGCCCGCCCCCCCTGACCCCATTGGCTGCCCCGCTCCCCCTCCCAGCTGCTCCTCCCTCCCTCTGACCTACATATGGAGGCCACGCAGTGACCGAGCAGCGGACGCGCGCAGTGGGCACGCCAATTGTGCGCTAAAGCCGCGCCAAAGGCAAGCCCGTCCGTGCCTGTCCACGCCTGGACCACACCCAGCACCAGGACCCCTGGCCTCCGTCGACACCAGACCACACGACGGACCTATGACGCCGCCATCCTCAACGCACTCAACGCCGGCCGAACCGCCGCCTGCAACCGAGCCACCTCCAAACGCACCCACGGACCATTCACCTGCCAAGCCTGCAAATTCACCTGCCTCCAGACCTGCACCGCACCCAACAAGCCGAGCACCAGCAGCAACCACCTCAAGTGCATCCTGCTTAACACCCGCTCCGTCCACAGACACGACATCGAACTCTGGAACCTGCTCGACACAACATCACCAGATGTCGCCTTTCTCACAGAAACCTGGATGAACGCCTCCTCAGCACCTGACATCTCCATAGTCATCCTGGACAGATACAAGATCACCCGAAAGGACCGCGTCAACCAGACTGGAGGAGGCATTGCCATCGTACACAAGAACACCATCCGCATCACGACCAACCCTGACGACACCTTCACAGCCGCCGAACACCTCCACTTCCAGATACACACCGACCCCAAGACCACCCTCAGAGGCACCCTCATCTACAGACCCCTGGGACCACGCACCCAATTCAACGAAGACATCGCCGACTTCATCAGCCCGCACGCCCTCCCCTCCGCTGACTACATCCTCCTAGGGGACCTCAACTTCCACCTGGAGAATAACAAGGACAGCAACACCGCCACCCTGCTGGACAACCTTGCTAACCTCGGACTCAAGCAACTGGTGAACACCCCCACCCACTACGCCGGCCACACGCTTGACCCCGTCTTCTCCTCCAGCAAACACATCTCCTTCAGCCACTCCACCGGACTCTATTGGACTGACCACAGTTGCATCCACTTCAGCTTCAGCAGAACCACGACCCACCACCACCGGCAACAGATTCCTCGCAGGAGCTGGAGCAAGATTACCGCCGAGCAGCTCGCCACCTCCCTCCGCCAGAACCCTCCCGCCAGCACAACGGACCCCAACGAAGCAGCCAACAACCTCACACAGTGGCTCACCAACTGCGCAGATGAGCTGGCACCACTGAAGAACCCTCCCAGCAGACCCAGCAGCAAGAAAGCCCCCTGGTTCACCGACGAACTCAAGATCTCCAAGAAGAACTGCCGCACCCTCGAGAAAGCCTGGCGCCACGACCAGACCACAGACAACATGATGGCCCTCAAGCACGCCACCCGCAAACACCACCAGCTGATCCGCACCACCAAGAAGACAGCATTCAAAGAACGGCTGGACAACAACGCCCACAACAGCAAGGAACTCTTCAGCATCGTCAAAGAGTTCTCCAACCCCAGCGTCGGAAAAAACGACATCACTCCCTCGCAAAACCTCTGCGACTCACTCACCTCGTTCTTCCACCGCAAGATCGCCGATATACACAACAGCTTCGGCGCACCAACCACGCACCCAACCACTGACGCCCCCCACCACCACCATCTGCGCCTGGACCCCGGTCAGCACCGAAGACACCACCCGCACGATGAACACCTTCCACTCCGGATCACCAACCGACCCCTGCCCGAACAACGTCTTCAACAAGGCCGACTCCATCATCGCACCCCAACTCCGGGACATCATCAACGCCTCCTTCAACACCGCCACCTTCCCGGATATCTGGAAGCACGCCGAGCTCAGCGCCCTCCAGAAGAAACCAACAGCAGTCCCCACCGACCTCAAGAACTACCGCCCCATCTCACTCCTCCTTTTTCCTGCCAAAGTCATCGAGAAGACCGTCAACAGACAGCTTGCCACCTTTCTCGAGATGAACGGATCCCTCGACCCCTCGCAGTCCGGTTTCCGAGCCAACCACAGCACCGAGACCGCCCTCATCGCAGCCACTGATGATATCAGATCCCTGCTCGACAACGGGGAAACAGCGGCCCTCATCCTCCTGGACCTCTCTGCAGCTTTCGACACTGTCTGTCACCGCACCCTAGTACAGCGCCTCAACAACATCGGAATCCAAGAGAAGGCACTGGAGTGGATCATCTCATTCCTCGCCGGAAGAACCCAGAGAGTCCGCCTCCCCCGTTCAGATCCGAGACCACCGAAGTCATCTGCGGCGTACCACAAGGATCATCACTCAGCCCAACCCTCTTCAACGTCTACATGAGCCCTCTCACAGCCATCGCACGCAAACACAACCTCAACATCATCTCCTATGCCGATGACACCCTGCTGATCCTCTCCCTCACCAACGACCCCGCCACCGCCAGAACCAGCCAACACGAAGGGATGAAAGACGTCGCCGAATGGATGAAGGACAGCCGCCTGAAACTGAACTCAGACAAGATGGAAATCCTCATCCTGGGATCATCACCCTCTGCCTGGGACGACTCCTGGTGGCCCCCTGCCCTGGACACCACTCCCAAAGCAACGGACCACGCACACAACCTAGGCTTCATCCTGGACTCCTCCCTCCCGATGACCAGACAAGTCAACACCGTCTCATCATCATGCTTCAACACCCTGCGCATGCTCCGCAAGATCTTCCGTTGGATCCCCACCGAAACCAGGAACACGATCACCCAGGCACTCGTCACCAGCCGGCTGGACTGCGGAAACACCCTCTACGCCGGAACCACAGCCAAACTTCAGAAAAGACTCCAGCGCATCCAGAACGCCTCCTCACAACTCGTCCTGGGCATCCCCCAACACAGCCACATCTCCGGCCACCTGAGAGACCTGCACTGGCTCCCCATCAGCAAGAGGATCACGTTCAGACACCTCACCCACGCACACAAGGCCCTCCACGACCTGGGCCCCAATTATCTCAACAACCGCCTGACCTTCTACGCGCCCACCCGCCAGCTACGATCGTCCAGCCTCGCCCTCGCCCCCGTACCACGCATTCGCAAAGCCACTGCCGGGGGAGGATCCTTCTCCTACCTGGCAGCCAAGACATGGAACTCCCTCCCGATCCAACTCCGGCTGTCCCAGGATCATCTCTCCTTCAGGAAGCTCCTCAAGACTTGGCTCTTCGGATCACGTTCAGACTCCTCACCCACGCACACAAGGCCCTCCACGACCTAGGCCCCAATTATCTCAACAACCGCCTGACCTTCTACGCGCCTACCCGCCAGCTACGATAGTTCAGCCTCGCCCTTGCCACCGTACCACGCATCTGCAAAGCCACTGCTGGGGGAAGATCCTTCTCCTACCTGGCAGCCAAGACATGGAACTCCCTCCCGATTCACCTCCGGCTGACCCGAGATCATCTCTCCTTCAGGAAGCTCCTCAAGACTTGGCTCTTCGAGCAGTAATGGACCCCTCCCCCCTAGCGCCTTGAGACCCTCCCGGGTGAGTAGCGCGCTATACAAATGCCCATGATTGATTGATTGATTGATTGATCTGTCTACTCTTTTGTTTCCTCTCATTTTCTCTTTCCTTTCCTCTTCTCTTATCCCCTTTCCCTTTCTTTCTTGGCTTTGTTCTTTTTCTCCCTTTCTCTATGTTATTTTTTTTCTAAGCAATTTCTACTTCTATCTTTCTTCTTCATGATGTTCTTCTTTGTGATTTTGCTGGTAATGTACATCAATATTCTGAATGTTTTGGGAGTTCCCTTCTTATGTAACTTATGTTCTTGTTGTATCCCTTTTTGTAGTGGCCCCCATACCATGTGTTTGCTCTGTGTGTCGCCCATCATTCCTTCCTCCCATCATGTGTAATTTTGTTTCGTGGAACGTACGAGGTCTTGGTCACCCTGTCAAACGTCAAAAGGTATTGTCTCATTTAACTAAACTTAAATCACAGCGTGTTTTCCTTCAAGGAACGCATTGTTCTGATGTTGAATCTCTTAAGCTGAAAAGGCAATGGGTGGGTCAAGTTGTGTTTTCCCCTGCTGTTCATAAAAAGGGGGGTTGCTATTTTATTTCATAAAGCTTTAGATGTTCAGATTGTTTCCTCTAAGACTGGCGATGAAGGACGTTGGGCCTTGGCTAAGGTTGTCATCCAAGATAAGACGATGATTTTGTTAAATATTTATGGTCCGGTCCGTCCTGATCCCAAATTTTGGAATGACATTAAGGTCCTGATTTCCTCCATTGATTGTCCTGATTTTGTTATTGCTGGTGACTTTAACCAATGGTTAGACCCTTTCTCAGATAGATCATCCTCAAGTAAATTTCAACCTGATAAGTCCCATAGAGTTTTCAATCTGGCATTGCCTCGCGTCCTTTATATGATTCATGGAAGATGTGTAATCCTGATTTATTGGAATATACTTTTTTCTCTAATGTGCACCACACTCGCTCGAGGATTGATTACATTATGGTTAGTAAATTGTTACTCCCTTCCATTCAAAAATCTGTAATAGGATCCATATTTATTTCAGACCATGCTCCTGTTTACACTACACTTGTCCTTTCCCTTACTTCTTCTAAATTCAGTCAATGGAAGTTTAATTCCTTCCTTTTGTCTGACCCCATTTTTATAAAAGAGAGTTTGGAGTTCTTCAACACATTTTTCTCCTTTAATAACCCTTCTGACACCTCCATTCCTAATAATTGGGACTCTTTTAAGGCCTCTTTCCGTGTGTTTACTATATCCTATGTTGCCAAGAAAAAGAAACTCCAGTAAACTAAACTGCTTGAACATTTATATTTTTCCTCTAAATACTCCTCTGCTCTTCAAGGCTTAATTCTAGCCAAAACGGAGCTAAACAAAATGATCACTAATGAAGCTTGTAAAACCCTCCTTAAAATTAAGTCCAAATTCCATGGTGGCCAGACCAAAGCGGGAAAAATGTTAGCAAATTATTTAAAATCAAATCAGAACGTAAAAATGTAGGTCCTATTTTTAACGACTCTCTTAATAAACTTGTTTTGACGGATGAAGACATTGCTACTGTGTTTCTTGATTATTACCAGTCCTTGTATACTGACGATACGCATCCCTCTGCTGCAAACTTAACGTCCTTTTTTGAAGGTCTTCCCTCCCCCCAGTCCTTTCCGGATGAATTTGCTCTTTTGGAAGGGGAGATTACTCTACAGGAAATAACTCAGGCCATTAACTCTCTCAAAAAATCAAAGGCACCTGGTCCGGATGGCCTTCCTGTTGAGTTTTATTCCTCTTTTCATACCTTTTTTGCACCAAAACTCCTGCAACTTTTTAATTCTTTTATTTCAGATGCAAAAGCATCTGGGTCCGTTTTGGATGCACTCATTATCATAATTCCCAAACTCGACAAAGACCATACACAATGTAAAAATTATCGCCCTATATCTTTAATCAATTATGATTGCAAAATGTTTGCTAAAATCCTGGCTACGCGGCTTGACTCCATTATTCCCCGTCTCATTAAAACGGACCAAGTGGGCTTTGTGAAGGGTAGACTTGCTTCAGATAATGCCAGCACATTCTCCAATATCATTGCACTCAGTAAAAATCTTAAAGTTCCTTTGGCAGCTTTGTCCTTAGATGCTGAAAAAGCTTTCGACCGTATTAATTGGCAGTTTATGTTCCATACCCCAAAATTTGGGTTTTGGCCCCTTCTTTATCTCATTGGTTCAGCTCCTTTACTTCTCGCCCGAGCCAGTATTTTTGTTAACAACCAATTTTCTGAGTTTTTTTCTTTATCTAGAGGCACGCGACAAGGATGCCCTCTCTCCCCCCTGTTATTTATTCTGTGTCTTGAACCTTTTTAGAACGTATTCGTTCCAATCCTAGGATTACTGGTTTTAAACTCTTGTCTACTGAAACTAAATGGTCTGCCTATGCGGATAATGTGCTTGTATATATGTCAGATCCTGAATCCTCCCTTCCACATTTTTTGGATGAGGTTCAGTTATATTCTTCTATATCGGGATATAAACTCAATCTATCCAAAACTGAAGTCCTACCCATAAATTTGCGATGTTATCAATATATGTTTAATAATACTGACTTTGCATGGTGCCCGTCCAAAATTAAATACCTCGGCATATGGTTTGCTTCTTCCTTGGTCGATACCCTTAAATTTACTTTTGATTCCCTCTTAAATAAAGTCCAATCCCTCCTTCAAATTTGGTCCCCCTTATTTCTTTCCTGGTGGGGCAGACTGGATACGATTAAAATGATGATTTCATGTTCTTTATACTGTCTCCATGCTCCCTTTTAAAATTCCAAATTCATATTTTTCTCGCATAAACTCTGTTTATTCTAAATTCTTATGGAATGGTAAACATCCTCGAATAGCCATGCATAAGTTGATTCGCCCTAAAAATGAAGGTGGCGTTCGGTTTCCCAATTTTAAATTATACCACTCCGCCTTTTTGATCAAACATTCCTTTTCCTTGGCCTATGACTTCGCAAATAACCCTGTGCCTAAATGGGTTCTCCTAGAACGCTCCCTCCTGAAAGACTTTTAATTTCAGCATATTGTTTTTATGTCAAACTGCTCTTTTTTGACCAAGTTTCCTATTTTAAAATACTCCCAAACAGTGTTGCATAATGTTTTCTCTGCAACCCTTTCTCCTCTTCAGTGTTTTTTATTATCTGTTGTGTGGTATAACAAATTCCTTAGATACAAAGGCAAATCCTTTTATTTTAAACACTGGAAAGAAAAGAATATTTTGTTTGTTCACCAGTTTTTTGTTGATGGTTCTATCATATCATTCCCGGAAATGCAAAATATATTTCAGTTGCCTTCATTATCTGTAACTGAATACACCATTATAACGTCTGCCATTCAGTCACATTTAGCTTTTTTCTCCTTACCTGATGTTTTGCCTTCTTTCGTTCCTACCACTCCACTATACCCTTTATTCTCTATTCAACAACCTAAGGCTGCGCTTGTTTATACAATGTTGTTATCAAATGTTACTCACCTTTCTAAATCAGCTGTTGAGACTGCTTGGGAAAATGACCTTGATATGTCCCTCCCCGTTTTGATGTGGGATCGTCTTTGGTCCAAACTATTCAAAGTATCTGTTGCTGCTCGCATTACTCAGTCTTTATTGTTCATATATCTTAGAGCAGAGGTCTTCAAACTTTTGTAGGTTGAGCCCCCCCAGCTGATTTTTTTCAGATGTTGGGCCCCCCCACCACCTGACAAATTTCTGGAATCGACCGCCACACGCACATTCCGGGCATATCCAGCAAATAATGTTCAATACAATAAGAGTGTTTAGTAAACTGCAGGTTTGTGAGTGTGGTGAAATGACAGAGGCTTATTATGGCAGTAACCAGGGATCAGGGTGGAGGAAATAATGTACTGATCCCTCAACAAACTTTCAGTCTTATGATTAGGGTTGCCAGCTCATTACGTAAATGCTTTGTAAAGTAAAAAGCTGCCAACTTCTTTTAAAAACATGACAAGCTGTAAGTGGCTCTGTGTGGCAGCAGAAACTGCTGCCGCACATGACCTGCAGCATGCTGCCGTTTTAAAGTTCTGCATCTTAAAGATTTGACAAGCAGAGTTTCTGCCCTTCCCCAAAGCCTGAAGCACATCATGCTTGTTTTATGTTAAATTTGGACAGGCGCCAATACCTAAATTACCAGAGCGATTAAATACTTGGTTGTTGTTTGGCCAGTACCCAATCATCTTTATGGTCCACCCATGCTTCTTTACGGCCCTCTATGTTTGAGCAGGGCCTGCTTGACAGCCTGGAGTGGGAGGTCCCAAAATGTCCAAACCCATCAGCTGTCTTCAGAACAACAGCGTGCCTTTGGTTCAGGGCCGGCTTTAGGGTGGAGGGGCTGGTGGGGGCGCACTGGCCACTGACCTGGAGGGGCGGCGCTGTGTTTAGCAATAATTTAGGATGTAAAAAACCTGCTGGGGAGCTGCTTGTGCGTCCAACTCTCAGGCAGCAATAAAATGTGAAGATAACTCTTCGTGAATGTTTTTGGTAAAAGAGAGATTGAAGGTTTGCCTAATGGCGGTTTTGACTCGCCATAAAGTAGCGCAGAAGATTAATATGCCTGCTGTGGAACAGATCTGCATTTTATGTGGATAGCTGAGTGGATTAGGAAAGCAACCTCTTTAAAACAATAGAAATGTATGTGAGAGAAGGGGTTTGGAGAGATGAGAGGCACGTTTACATGGTGTAAGTGAGGGAATACGAATTTGTAATGGGAGTTGGGGGCAACAAAAAGATTGTCGCACCAGGCATCGCTAATGCCGGCCCGGCCTGGGTATGACTGGAATCATAGGAATGACACAAGAGGTTTATTCGTCATCACGCTGTCGAAACAGACTCTGGAGCGCTGCAAACATTTAAGTCCAAATACATGAAAATGGAAGGAGACTGTGATGGCTTGCCGGTTTTCTAATGCCTGTGATTAATATTTTCTTTTGCAGATTACCCCACTGAAAAAACTTGTTTTTTATCCGGGTTTGCAGCAGTAGGCGGATGAAATCAAATCTTGCCCTTCAGAGCGTGCTTTGGAATGCAGGCGGCACGAGCATTGCTCAATAGATGGACTCTGTAATAGACAGACTCGCGCGCGCACTGTTTGCGGCTGTCATGCTCCTCGTGACCACTGCTGCTGAGGATTATGTACAAGCTGACTGTTTGCGCTCACAGGCTCTTTGTAATAAATTAAACATAAAAGATGCTCACATCTTGCCAGGTAATCCTCAGAATTGAAAGTGGCAAAAACTTGTTAAATTCCTGCTCCACACGCTCCTATTCTGTTTAGTTAAAAGAAATAAAATGTAATGCAAATACGCTGTATGAAGAAACGCGAGGCGGTGGACGGCTCCAAGTATTTCTTTTTTTAAACGGAACCAAATTACAGCAGCATTTTGCACGTTCGGCATTTTGTAGTGTTTTCCGTTTATCCAGGTTTTCACTCTTCGCCAATATGATGATGTGACCAGTAAGCACTCGTGTCCACTCCCAAAACTTCTACGGAAACTTAGTTTACTTTCCCAGGAGGGGGCCAACTCATACAGCTGAGTGCCCCAGCTGCAGTGGGAGGCAAGGGGTCTCCTCTGCCAAAACCGGCGTGTCTGTTTCTTTACTTTCGGTTTTAGCAGTAGAGACCCCCCCCTCACACTGTAGCTCGAGCATGTCAGCGAAGAATTAACCCCCTCCTGGGAGAGTTATCAAGACAAAAGAACAGGTCGATTTCCCCTCCCTCCCCCCTCCAACCATAACGGCTCTAAGACGGCTTGCGACGGACGGAAGCAGGAATCAAAGATAAGATTGGTGTGGAGTGCGCGCCCCCCCTGGGATGGTGCCGCGCCCCCCCAGGGGGGCGCGCCCCACAGATTGAAGAACTCTGTCTTAGAGTCATCATTACCCCTGTTAGTATCCATAAGTTTTCCCAAACCTCCTCTCCGTTATGTTGGTCATGTTCAAAAGATACTGGGATGCTTAAGCATCAAATATACGAATGTTCCCCTGTCCTATCATTTTGGAAGGAAGTTTAGAATATTTGCATGCAAATGTTTAGTTGCTCTGCTCCATTATCTCTACAGAATGTTTTTTTAGGTTCTTTATCAACTGATATAGATATTGTCGCTTCTTCTGTAAGATTGTTGGACCTTTTTATTTCTCTTGCATTTAAAGTTATATTATCGTGTTGGAAAGATAACTCTAAGATCTCTGTTCATACTTGGTGGAATTTTGTTTGTAATGAACACAGGATTGCTATTGCTTCCACCTCTTCTGTCCCCCTAAAAATCAAATCCGATCTCCTCTGGCTCCCCTTTACCACTTATCTTTCCTTCAAATCTCCTTCTTGATTGCGTTATATTATTCCCACTTGTTTTATTCTAGTCTTCTCTTTTTTTCTCCCCTCCCCTTTTCTTTCCTTTCTTTCCTTTATTCTTTTGTCTTTCCTTTTCCTTCTGTATCTCCCTTTCTCTTCTCTTTACCCTTCTCACTGTTGACTTATTCCTTGTTACATATGTTTTGTCATCCATATTACTATGTACTTTTTTCCAATATTTATGACATATGTATTGTTTTGCTTTTTTATTTCAAAATGTTAATAAAAATTTCCTAAACAAAAAAAAAATGCCTGGAGCTCCCACTTCCCAGAAGTTGATCCCTGAAATACCTGTGATCCCCTCTAGGAGTGTCAGTAAATGGTCCCAGAAGAGACGGATCTGGGGGTCAGTCCCAAAGTATATTTAGTCCATCAGCTGGGGGAGTTACAGTGGGCGCATATGTACGGGGCATACAGGATGATGCAGGCAATGCGCTGAGGGGAAAGATACTCCCTATGTACAGTGGCGGCTCCTCCGCCATGGTGTAGAGCATCGCCCCACTGGCTCAAAGCCAGCAGCTGTAAATTAAAATGATATTTCATTATTTTTTTTTCAGTTGCTGGCTGAGCCTGCATGTGTAGGGAGGGGCGGGGCAGGGGCCATGGGAGGTGTTGGAGGACTGGTTGTGCACTTCTGGGTATGCATGTGTGTTTGGCCGGCCGTGTTAGTCTCGCCAAACATACATGCGCAGTTATGTTTCTCCAACCCAGCTGTATTGAACAGCCGGGTTGGAGAAACAGCATAGACTCCATGTGCCTGAGCGAGCGTTAAACCAGCCCGCTCAGGCCAATCCCCATGCTGCTCTCATAGCATGGGAGCTGCATGGGGATTGCACAGGGAGTGTATGATGCTGTACCAGTGTCTGCTGGAACCAGGAAGAAGAGGAAGATCAAGGCGTGAGGAGCGAGGTGGCCAGCAGCGTAAATTAAGTCCTTCTATATTTTCTTAAATCATTATTCAACCCCCCCCTGTGATATATATATATATTAGCTACTGGCGGTTGTCAGTGGGTAGTTATGACCTAGTTTTCATCGGAGGAACGTTTTTCGTCTGCCCATAACTTTGTTGTTGTTTGAAGAATAATCACAAGATTTTCAAAACTAGTTTGCCTCTCACTTCAGCTACTGTCTTGAATATTTTGGGGAGAATCATCGGAGGGTTGGGGACTGGGAAAAAAGGGATCCCAAAATGCGTTTTCCCCATGTTAATCTCCATAGGAAACTTAAGACACAGCTTCAGCCTGAACCGTTGAACGGAATTACACCATATTTAGCAGAAAAATAGCTGTTGGTCCAGAAAGTTACCCTTTTTTTAATTGGTGTAAATCTGTTCAGTAGTTTTTGAAATATTAAAGAAAATCCAAATTTGTATATCTAGGGAACGCAGAAGATCCATGACCCATCCCAATCTCATGCTGAGATCTGATTGGCTGTCAACACTTCAAACCAGGAAAGGTTGGCAGCTATCTTGTGACTCGATTAAAAAAAAATACATTTAAAAAAAGAAAAGGGGCAGGGTAGAAACACTCTTACCCCCTAAACCTCTTGTGGGGGGACGGGGTCCCAAAGGGATCCCGCAGGGCCAAAAAAGCATTTATAAAAACAATATTTCAGCAGGAGTTGGGATGGATCCACAAATGCCACTGAAATTGTTTAAAAAATGAAGCACAGGCTCCTGTGCTTCGTTTCTAATCGGCCCCCAGGTGGGCCAGCTCCCAGCGGCATTTTAAAAAAGAGGAGGTATGCACACCCCTATCCTGGGACTTATCAATCCCCTGTGGACCACCTCCTCCTCAGGGCTTGGTTAATCAGAATAGCAGGGGAGACCCGTATGGCCTCCCGCACTGCCTCAGTAACCACCACCTTCACTGGGCTTATTCAATAAAAATTGGGGGGGGGGGGCTCTTGGTCCTCCCAACCCCAGTGACCGCCACCTCCCCAGGGCCTAATCTTTTCACAGTGCAGGGGGCCATACAGACTTCCCCCACAGCCACAGGGGCCACCTCCTCCCTGGGGTTTTCACTTTAAATAATGCAGCGGGCCACGCTGCCCGCGCAGCCCCAGGGACCACCACCTACCAGAGACAAAATGAAGCAAAGGAGGGGGGGACAAGCAGACCCCCTCCTAGAATCAAAGATGCCCATGGGGACCTGCCACCCCCCCCCCCCCAGAACCGGCTCCTGATATGCCCAGGGGCTCCCAGACCCAGGACATAGCTGTTTGCTATGGCTTGTCAGGAGCTTTACAACTCCTGCCAAACCATATCAAAGCACAATTGCTTTTACAAAGAGTGAGCTGCATGATAGCAGCTTCCTCTTTGTAAAAGCAATGCCAGCTCCTGCAGGAGGCGGGGAGTCGGCAGAGACCACAGGGCCTTGAGGGACCCCTCAGGGTCCCCAACAGAGTGGGTGTCCTGGGATTACCATTATAGAGGCTGGCCACGGGGGATTGATTCCCCGAGGCCGAAATCGGCCCGGGAGGGGGACGATGCTCCCCCTTATTTATTTAAAAAAATTAAAATTAAAAGAAGAGGCTCGGTCCTGGGTGATGGGGTCCCCAGGGCAGAAATCGTCCTGGGAGGGGGGCTGCTTAACCCTCCTCCCTTTAATATACAAAAATAAAAGCCTGGCTCCAGGGGATGTGGAACTGATACCAAAATCAACCAAGGGTAGTGGGGCTATGCGGCTCCACCTTCCACCCTTCTAAAAGAATATATATGAAGATATAACATTTTAGGAGAGCACTACAAATATCCATTCCTCCACAAGCCTTCTTTCAACATGCTACTGGTGTAGACCCATCGTCAGTCTCTAGCATTTCCATCAGAGAGAGCTAAAAACTGTTTTAACAATCCGCTGATACACATTAATAAAGTAGACATATTTTTATAATCACAAAGACAAAGCGACTTTAGTAAGAAAGGACAACTACAATTATGAGATGTGACGATGGTGCACAGCAAAACTAATCATGATACAGAATTGACTAGAACACAACTCAACTAATATAGTTTGAAGACAAGGAAGAGACTTACCATCTCATCCTCACACCAGCACCTCAGTGTCCGCAGGCGAGGCACAGTCCTTTTTGGCTGCCTCCAGCCCCTGTGACTCTCCCACGTGCACTCCTCCACCTGCCATCAACATGATGTCAGGTAGGCAACAGACATGCCCGAGCACACTGTTAAGCCGCCGGCAGACCAAGCTCACACCATACCTGCAGGTCACGCCACTGCAGAGGCCCCACAGGAGCTCCCAGCAAGGCATCTGTCGATCGGGTGCCTCGCAGCTCACAGCCCCTCAATCAGGGCCAAGGCCACAAACAGAAGCTACAACAGAGGGCGAGTCTGCTAGCATGCAGACTCGACCTCTGTGGTGTTGGCTCAGACTCCTCTCCTCTGCATGTCTTTGCGAGGGAGGAGTCATAGCTGGAGTATGCCGGCTCCTTATTTGGTGAGAATTGAGCTGTCATCACTGTCTCAGGGCGGGCTATTTTTTCTTATATTCCTGAAGTGGGTAGCAAAGAAACTCTTATTATTTTGTGTGTTTGTTTCTAAATGCTTTTTTCTTCTATATCATAGAAACAAACAAACGATAACAAAGGCTTGAATACCATCCTACCTTCATATCATATAGAAACAAACAAAGACGGCAAAGGAGGTTTCATTATAGTTCTGAACTATATTGAAACCTCCTTTGCCGTCTTTGTTTGTTTCTATATGATATGAAGGTAGGATGGTATTCAAGCCTTTGTTTCTACTGATGGGTGCCTCTAAAATCCGTTATACAGCATAGGCAAAGTTTTTGTCAAACTCTGCCCTCCAACTGGAGTGCAAAGTGACAAAAACTCTGTGAACTCTGCTGGTGGAACAGAGTTTACTGCCTACCCTTATCCACCAATGTTTAAATGTGCCTCCTGCTGGCTTGGGGATGAAGTCCTATTGGCTCTAGACTGTCTTTGGGAACCAACACGCCATCCTGTTACCTGCAGTAAGTCTCACACAGCGGAATTGCTGAGGGCTTCGGAGGTCACACCCCTTTCTCCACCACACTCAGCGCTCCTCCTGGTGCACTGCTGGTTGGGTGCTGAAGTCCTCTTGGATGCTGAGGTTTCTTGGGAGCCCAGAAGCCATCCTCTTACCTCCAGTAAGTCAGATAGAGCAGGATGCCTGAGAGCTGGTCGGATGCCCTACCCCCTTTCTCCACCACTGTGCAAATGTGACCACTAGTTAAAAAACCAAAGGTTACAGGGACGTTATCGTTAGGAATTAGCATTTAAAAAACCTTAGAAAATCACTGAAAAAACAAAGGTTACAAGGAAGTTATAGTTAGCATATAGAATTTAAAAAACCTTAGAGATTCACTAAAAAACAAAGCTTACAGGGACGAAATAGTTAGGGTCAGATTTTACTCATACACTTTTTTGTAAAGCAGTTACAGTCACTGGATGGTGTCATCACTGTTATGTCATTTGAGATGTTATGAGGGATGTCATCAGTGATGTCACTGACCATGTCATGAGTGATGTAATATGTGAGGTCATAGCAGTGCATTGCAGGGGGCGAGTGATAGTTAACTCCAGTAACTATTTACTCACATTTTGTATGAGTAAAATCTGACCCTAACTATAACGTTCCTGTAACCTTTGTTTTTTTAGTGAATTTCTAAGGCTTTTTAAATCATAGTTACTAACTATAATGTCCCTATATATATATATATATATATATATATATATATATATATATATATATATATATATATATATATATATATATATATATATATAAATCTCTGACTCGTCGTAAAAGTGCCTGGTTGCACTAACGGGTTTGCAGACAACAAATAACGCAGACGCCAGTCTTCATCTCAAAAGTGCTTTATTTTTTCGTGGTGGTGCAAGCCATCAGACGCGTTTCGGACATAGCAGTAGGTAGTTATAGTTAGGACCTACTTTCCATAGGAAATCCACAGCATTCTATTTGGAATAACTTTGGTGCCGGTAGACAAATCTTTGCGAATTTCTCCAAGAAAATGACCTGCTCCGCTCGTCAAGTGGGGGCCGAGAAAAAAGGGGGTCCCAAAACATGTTTTCCCCATGCAATTTTCCATAGGGACCTTTAGCCAGGGCTACAACCCGAACGGCTGAACAGACATACACCAAATTTGGCAGAAAGGTAGAGTTCGGTTCGCAGATTGTGCTTCTTGTTAAATGATGTAAATCCGTTCAGTAGTTCCTGAGAAAATCAAAAGTAAAATCATAGCGATACCTAGAGACGAAGTACCGCACGCATACGGAAATCCATAAAATTACGAGCACGAGCTGCATGCTGATTGGCTGTCAACTGTCTGTCAACACTCCAAACCAGGAGGTGTTGGCAGCCATCTTGTGCCTTGGTAGAACCGAGTCACAAGAAAACGGTAAAACAAAGTTGAAAAATAAAAAAAGGGGGCAGGGTAGAAACACCCTAACCCCCTAGGCCTGCTCAGGGGGTCCCACGAAGACCCCCAAGGCTGGAAACAGGTGTAAAAAGAGGCATGGCTTCTTTACACATCTCTGCAAGGCAGCCCCTTGGCGCATACTGGAGGTTCCTGGTGGGCTACTTGACCCCCAGGGACCCCCAGTATTCAAGGGGAATTATTTCCCCCTCTGCAAACGCGCCAGGGGGCTGCCTTGCTGAGACGTGTAAAGAGGCCATGCCCCTTTTTACACCTCTCTGCAACGCAGCCCCCTGGCGCAAACTGGAGGAGTGGTGCCTTAATGTTTTTTTTCGGCTCGGCAGGGTAAGCGTACCCTGCGCGCATCCCGGGATTTAAAAATAAATAAATTTGAGGGGGCCTTGGGGGTCCTTGTGGGACCCCCAGAGCAGGCCTAGGTGGTCAGTAACCTCAAGTATGTGTCAGGGGGCTGCCTTGCAGAGACACGTAAAGAGGCCATGACCCTTTTTACATCTCTCTGCAACGCAGCCCTCTGGCGCCTACTGGAGGTTCCTGGTGGGCTAGTTGGCCCCCGGGGACCTCCAGTATTCAAGGGGAATTAGTTCCCCCTCTGAAAAGCACCAGGGGGCGTGTTTGCAGAGTGGTGTGATCCTCACCTCAAGCCCCGCCCCCTCCCTGCACCTCCCTGCAGGCACTACACTGGCTGCCGGTGAAAGATCGAGCCTTGTTCAAGCTTGGGTGCACCACCTACCAGGCCAAAATGGGCACCGCCCCGGAGTTTATTTGATCCGCTATCAAGCCTTACATATCGGGCAGAGAGCTCCGTTCCACCCATCAGGCTCTTTTAACCACCCACCGATTTAGAAAGAAAAAGGCAGGCGGAACAAAATTTGCAGTTCTTGCTCCGGTGTTCTGGAACTCCCTTCCGGCGGAGCTCCGCACGACACCCTCCTATACCGAGTTCCGGAAAGATCTTAAAACCCTGCTCTTTTCCCGAGCCTACAATGTCTAATCTCCCTCTGCTCCTGTAGTCTCCTCGCAATCCAAAAGCGCCAAGAAACCGCGTGGTAGAAGCGCGCTATATAAATGTTTTTAAATTCAAATTCAAATGCACCACTCTGCAAACGTGCCCCTGGCGCGTTTGCAGAGGGGGAAGAAATTCCACTTGAATACTGGTGGTCCCTGGGGCCCAACTAACCCACCAGGTACCTCCAGTAAGCGCCACGGAGCTGCGTTGCAGAGTGTTGTGAAAAGGGGTGTGGCCTCATTACACCTCTCTCCCTGGCGCATACTGAGGTTGCTGGTGGGGTAGTTGGCCCTCAGTGACCCTCAGTATGCAAGGGGAATTAGTTCCTTCTGTTCAAACGCGCCAGGGGGCTGCGTTGCAGAGAGGTGTAAACAGGGGTGTGGCCTCATTACACCTCTCTGCAACGCAGCCCCCTGGCGCATACTGGACGTTCTTGGTGGGCTAGTTGGCCCACAGGGACCCCCAGTATGCAAGGGGAATTAGTCCCTCCCCTGAAAATGTGTCAGGGGGCTGCGTTGCAGAGAGGTGTAAAAAGGGGCGTGGCCTCATTACACCTCTCTGCAAGCAGCCCCCTGGCGCATACTGGAGGTTCCTGGTGGGCTAGTTGGCCCCCAGGGACCCCCAGTATGCAAGGGGAATTAGTTCCCCCTCTGCAAATGCGCCAAGGAGCTGCGTTGCAGAGAGCTGTAATGAGGCCACGCCCCTTTTTACACCTCTCTGCAAAGCAGAGCGAGCCCTGGCGCATACTCGAGGTTCCTGGTGGGCTAGTGGGCCCCCATGGACCCCCAGTATGCAAGGGGACTTAATCCCTCAATTTAGAACACACTAGGGGCGTGTTTGCACAGTGGTGAAGGTAGGGGGCGGGGCTTGAGGTGATATGTGTGCAAACATGCCCTGTGGCACGTTTTAAGTTCAATCCAGAGGTCTCCTAGGGGCCAACTAGTCCAACAGGTACCTCCAGTAAGTGCCACGGAGCTACATTGCAGAGTGATGTAAAAAGGGGACGTGCCCTTTGAACACTTCTCTGCAACACCCTTATTCCAATTCAAAGAATAAAGTTCAGGATACTTCCACAGTGCTCAACTGCTATTTATTGCAGACACCTTTATGACTTTGTCACAGTAAGGAAAGACATATTGCACTGTATTCATACAATCATGATGTGAACATAGAAACAGGATCTACACGTGGTATCACAGAAATACATGGGCGCCATCTTTAACTGGTATTCAATCTCATATAACAGAAGCGTAATGTGTCAATAAAGTTCTATTCATTACACTGCAATTGTAATCTGTTACAGTAAAATGTTGTATATCCATACTAATATTATAAAGAGAGAGCCCAAACCTTTGAGGCGGGTAAGCTCAGGAACCACAGCGCCAATCGGAACACCCAATACAGCATTGCAAAAGACAGTATCAGCAGATGGACATAGGCTATACAGCAGCCCACCATATACATTATAAGAGGAAAAGAATGTTAGGGGCAAAGTAGTCCATTGTGAGCGTGTGCGTTGTGCTGGGGGCGTGTGCATTGAGCCATGGGCGCGGCATTCGTCAAAACCCTGCTGGATTATACCGCTTGCGAGAAGCGTTCTGAGTAGTCCGCTGTGGGCATGTGCGTTGTGCTAGGGGCGTGTGCATAGAGCGATGGGCGCGGCATTCGTCAAAAACAAGCTGGATTCCACCGCTTGCGAGAAGCGTTCTGGGTGCGACTAGAGTCCCAATACGAGTGGGCGTTGCATTTGGCATTGATGTGGGCGTTGGCCGTTGACGGCATGTGGGGTCTCTAAGTGGCGCAACAGTGGACAAACACATTTGCGACTGATACAGTTCGCATGTTGCAGTGGCGTCAGGTACAGCGGACAAACACGTTTGCGGCTGGAGCCGACACAGACGTTCCCATATTGCTAGGGTGCTGAGGCGGGTGCTGAGGCAATTCAGCGTAGCAGCGGGGCTAAAACGCAGTCACTGTGGCACATACTCTCACTGGCCGGACAAGCGGAGGCACATGTTCGGCTGAAATGGACACCTAGCATTACTGTGTATGCACTGCTCGACTACACAGGTAAAAAAGAACTTTCTAGACTTTCATTTTCATCCCCAGACAACGTCGGGCCGGGCCGCTAGTACACTGATAAATGCACAAATGATTCTGCCATCTATTATAGGCATTACATGATAAAAGTGCTAATGCAAGTTCACGAGCGCTCTTAAAGAAGTATACATAAAAGTCAGTGCTTGCAATCTGCTGACTTAATTCAAAACCTCAAATATATAGAGCTTTAGAAAACTGTAAAATACCAATGTCATTATATGTACAAAACTATTACTACTGTACAGGCCCAATATTTCTAAATTGCAATTTTGCAAAAAAAAATTGAGGAAAATACTCGTCAATACCATTGCATACAATTCATTATCTTACAGCCAACATTATATTGCATGTCCGATCTCGCCCCAGTGGGTATTAGTATCCAGTCTTAATTCATATTGTTGCTGATTCATCACATTCTCGCCCAAGTGGGCTGATGATGTTGTATGGCATTAGTACCATTGAGTCTTCGTTATCTATGGTGCTCCTCTGATCTCATAGCTTTGTTAATAGTTGTTATAAGCAGCCATGAACTCCTGCTAGATCCTATTTACACAAAGAAATGTGTATAATAGTGTAAATACAATTTTAAATTCTAAAAATTCCTATCTACAGTTAAAAACATACATTATTGCTAAAGGAAGGAAAGTTCCTAGAAAGTACACTCGATCAGTTAATTTTCCATTTCATGTTACAGATATGGTCTAACTTGTTATTTAACAGGTCAACCTAAATGAATGGCCATTTCATCACTGGAGTTTAGCCCTACAGGGAATATTGTCTTGAAATCAATGATATATTTAGATTCTAAGACTCTCAGCTGGCATTCTCTATCACCTCCCCTGACTTGTATTGGTACAGCATCTAATATGACAAAAGATAGAAGTTTGTCATTTTGTCCATGAGTACTTTTAAAGTGTCGGGCTACTGAATATTGTTTGTTGCTATTACATATAGCCCTCTTATGCTCTAAGAGCCTTTTCCTGGCTCTATGTATGGTACTGCCTATGTAATATTTTTTACATGGGCAGATCAAACAATAAACACAAAATTTAGTATTTCAATCGTAATTTCCTTTGATTGCAAAATCCCTACTGCTATTGGGTACCCTGATATTGATGCAACTTCTACTGTTGGCACACGCCTTGCAATGCATACAACATTCAAATCCTACACACTTCTGTGTGCGATCTACAGTTTCAGATGTGACTGCATTTCTACCAAGTACATCTTTGAGAGACCTTCCTCTCCTAAAAGTTATTTGTGGCTGTTCACTGAGATATTTATATAAAATCGCATGTTTTCAATCTAGGCCAATTACGGTTTAATATTGTTCTTACTTTATATGCCTGGCTTGAGTATGTAGTAATGAATCTGATTTAATTTTCCGATTCTGTGTTAACTTTTGTTTTGAGATTTAGCAGTGATGATCTTTGTAATTTAGATACTTTGTCTACAGCTGCTTGTATTACTTTTTTGGTATAACCACGTGCTTCAAATATTTTGCACATTGTTTTTTGTTCTAATTGAAATTCTTTATCTGTGCTGCTATTCCGTTTGGCTCTAATCAACTCTCCATATAGCATACTTTGGATTAAGTTATATGGATGAGCACTAGAGGCAAATAAAATACTCTTGCCTGCAGTTTCTTTTCTGTGGAATTTTGTAATCAATTGATTCTCCTGCACTAATACCTCCACTTCCAAAAACACAATCCTGCCCTTACTCATATGGGACATGATTTCTATATTCAGTGTGTTCTTATTCAGGGATGATATGAATGTTGCTGCACTAGACTCATCTCTTTTCCATATTAAAAATATATTGTTGATGAATCTGGTCCATAGGACTACTTGTTCTCCATACGTCTCCCAACAACCGGACACCTGCTCCTCCCTCCAGCCCATGAAAAGATTCACATAGCTGGGGGCGAAGCAGGAGCCCATTTCTGTACCTTGTAACTGTTTACACACTTTCCCATCAAAGTAGAAAAAATTATTGGATAAACAGTATTTTATCATTTGTAGTAGCATTTCTGTATGATGTAACAGAGATATCGATCTAGCTCTTAGGAAATGACGTACTGCTTGTATCCCCAAATCATGCCTGATTGATGTATATACACTTGTCACATCAAGAGTAATCAACAAGTAATCAGGTAACCACTGAAGACCATCAATAATGTTTAAAAAGTGCATAGTATCTCTCAAATATGTTGGCAAGGTAATCACAAACTGTCTTAAAAAGAAATCTATATATTTTTATGTCATTTCTTAATGTGAACCCATGGATGATACTATCTGCCTACCCGGAGGATTGACACAATTTTTATGCAGTTTTGGGAGCAGGTATAATATTGGAGTTTTAGCATGTTTACATCTCAAATTGCAATACTCCTCCAACTCCAAAAGGCCTTGATCCTTCCATTCATTGAGCATTTCATTGTGCTTCACATTTGAAACCAATATTTCCATTTTGGATGAGGGTTGATGACATAACTGATCATCCAATTGTCATTGCCCTTCCTTTAGATAATCCTCCTTACTCCAGATCACAACATTGCCTCCCTTATCTGATTGCCTGATAACTATAGTTTGATAATTTTTGATGTTCTCCAATGCTGTGGTCTAGGCCAAGTTGAGGTTGCGTTTGGCTTGATGTTTACCAGAATACCACATCTTTTTCAGATCCTTCACTACACTTTTTTCAAACACCTCTAGTTCATCACAATGTACTAATGGTAAAAATGTAGATTTAGGTTTGAACCCGCCTGACCCTGTTATATCAACCCTTATATACAAGTTTTCAAGAGTTGTCAAAGGGTCTTCATCACAATCAGTATCAGCATTCAAAAATGCCACAGTATGTAGGGTTTCTACATCCAAAATGCATAAAACATCAGTTGATGTTGCATCACTGAGTTCTTTCATTCTTGGGTTATGCAAGTGAATTTATTTTTTCAGTTTTAGCTTTCTCAAGAAATAAAATATATCAATGCGTGTTTGCACATAGTCCATTTTCATTGTGTGTATATATATATTTATATGAATA
Source organism: Lissotriton vulgaris (assembly GCF_964263255.1). Classification (NCBI taxonomy): domain Eukaryota; kingdom Metazoa; phylum Chordata; class Amphibia; order Caudata; family Salamandridae; genus Lissotriton; species Lissotriton vulgaris. The sequence goes on from NC_141689.1 coordinate 513,626,118, forward strand.
CTGGTGTCATTTGAGCAATCTTCATGAAATTTTACCAAGAGTGTGAAGGTGGGTTCTATTCTTATGGAAAGTTTGGGGGTGATTGGTGCAGTGGGGACCGAGAATTTAAGGTGGGAAATAAGGCTGCGTTAGTAATGTTAATTCCCATAAGAACTTTTAGCCACAACCGCTGAAGGGACTTAAATTTGGCAGGGTGGTAGATGTCGGCAGTGCCCTTTCCATTCAGTAGTTGTTGAGAAATGTAAGTTTAAAACTAAAGTGTATCTCTGGCTGTGGATATTACACTGTTGTTTCGTGATAAATCGCGAATGTATTTACCAACAGGAATGTTCTGATTGGCTGGACGCAACCTGAACAGAAATTTTTGGCATAAATGTTTTGAAAAAGCAAACATAAGAGTTCAGAGTAGAGGTACTTTGACTTTATGTTTGAGAAATGTGGGTGTTAGTGACACAAGTTATGTGCCCAAAATTGATCATTTTAATCATGCATGATATTTGCATTGACGCAACGCCAGCGTGGCCCAGTGTACCATCGCAAAGACATCTTGACTATCAACGTCATCAAAAAAATTGGTGAAAATATAAAAAAATATATCTGTGAATCAATACACATTGTTATAGAAATATTGAGATTTTGCTAAATTTTTTTATAGAGTTATTTATATAGTGAGTTATCTATTGTGAGAGTTAGAATTAATTATATAGTTATATATTTTTTTTACGTGGTAGTGGCTACTGGATTCCTGCTTTTGCAACGTAACCACGGGGATTGTGATTACCGATGTCATCACGATCTCCGGCCTCACTGCTAAAACGGAAAATATGTTTTAGAGAATGGTAGTTCTAGAGATACACAAGAAAAACATGAGTTTGAAGTATACAGTAATAAACCCCTAGTGTGTAAAATACTGTAATATGTGTGCAAATATGTGTTTTCTCTTTATGGAAATGGCACGATCGTCGCAGTTAATAACGTTGTTGTGACGTCCCAAATTACTGTAAAAATGGAAAATGTGTCTTAAAGATGGGTTTTAAAGAAACCTAGTACAAAAATATGGGTTTAAACATACTTTGAAAGTAATATGTATATATTGTAAAATGTGTGGGGCAATGTTCGGAATGGATTTTCTACATATTATTTTTGGATGTGTTGATGGTCATTGAATGTTTGATTTTGTTTATCGTTTTTGCCACGTGTCCGCGGGTATTGCGATTACCGACATCAACAAGGTCTTTGGAGTCAACCTGAAAAGATAAAATAGGTTTTAGAGATGGTTTTTATCGAAACTCTCTAGAAAAACCTGACTTTAGAGAGTAGTGTAAGAAACCCCTTGTGTGTAAAGTACTGTAATATGTGAGAGTATATGTGTTTTACACTTTATGTAAAAGGTGTGATCGTCGTGGTTAATAACATCGTCAGATGTACCAAATAGCCATGAAAATGGAAAAAGGTCTTAAAGATGTTTTTAATGAAACCTAGTACAAAAATATGAGTTTAAACATGCTTTGAAAGAAGTATGTATATAGTAATATGTGTAGGGAAATGTTCAGAATGGATTTTTTTGCATATTATTTTTGGATGTGTTGGTGGTCAATGAACATCTGCTTTTGTTTTCCGTTTTTGTGACGTGTCCGTGGGGATCACAATTTCCGACGTCATCGTGGTCTCCGGAGTCACTGCAAAAGATAAAATAGGTTTTAGAGATGTTTTTATTGGAACTCTCTAGAAAAATATGACTCTAGAGAATAGTGTAAGAAACCCCTAGTGTGTAAAATACTGTAATATGTGTGGATATATGTGTTTTACACTTTATGAAAACGGCGCGATCATTTCAGTTAACACTGTCATCTCGATGTCCCGAATAACTACAATAATGGAAAATAGGTCTGAAAAATTGTTTTTAAAGCAACTTAGTAGAAAAATATGAGTTTAAATATGTTTTGAAAGAAGTATGTATATAGTAGTATGTGTAGTGCAATGTTCAGAATGGATTTATTTTCCATATTATTTTTGGATGTGTTGGTGGCCATTAAATATCTGCTTTTGTTTTCTGCTTTTGCTACGTGTCCGGGGGATCGCAATTACTGACGTCATCGCAATCTCCGGAGTCACCGTGAAAATGGAAAATAGGTTTTAGAGATAGTTGTTCTAGAAATTGTTGGACCCGGCCCTTTAGGCAGGTTCACCCCGAGACTTTTTTGATTTTTCCTAGCCTGTTTCTGGAACCTGGTGTTGGTGATTTTAGGCCTCTGCGCACTTTTTCACTGTGGTACAGTGTAAAGTGCTTGAGCTCTCTGTGTATGTGTGGTGAGTGACCTGCCCTCCCATAAGAATGAATGGGGAATATGTATGCCCATGGTAGTTCCTGATGTGTGGGGAGTGCAGGGTCGAGTTTGATATGAATGAACTCGTGAGATTGAATGCTGCGAAATGATATATGCCGCATAACTGTGTCTAGTGTAGGAGTGCCACTTTTAGAAGTTGGCATATTTGTGCCTGGTGTGTGATTGGCTGGTAAGCCTGGCCCAAGAGTGCCTGGGCCTGCTTGTGGATTGACTGTCTGGTTTGAGGGTGACAGGGGCTGGGGAGCCCCAGGAGGTTGTCTGAGTCAGCCGTGGATGAAAGGCTGCATCTGCTGCCAGGGAAGTGGGAGGAGATGGCACCTGGGAGTGACTAGGGCTGTGCCTGCCTGACCACAATGCTGGCTCCACCTCCCGCTGGGCGACTGTCACCTCTGTCCCTGACACTGAAGAGAGTTCCCTAAAACCAGTTTTAGCTGGATCTCACACTGCCTGCACAAAGACTTCAAAGACTTTTCACTGTATAAGAAGGGGCTGTGTCCCCTTCCAATTTGTTCTTGTTTTTGACTTGAATCCTGCCAGGGGCGTGCTGCTGCTTGGGCCCAGGAGCATCCCTGGGCCCTGCCCACCCCTGGAAACCTGAAGGACTTTGCTGGACTTGTGGACCTTTACTGGTCCCTAGCGCTGGGAGTGCTTTGCTCTCACCCCTAGCGCCTGGTGGCGCTTTATCTCAGCCTTTAGCGCTAGTAGCGCTTTATTTTCTGTTGTAGCGCTTGGAAGCGCTTGATTTGCTATTTTAGCGCATGGAGCGCCTTAAATTTCCTTTAGCGCTTGGGGAGCGCTTTATTTGTTGAAGCCGGTGCCCACCCGGCATTTGCCCGAGATCGCGGAGCATAGCGAGTGCCTACCTCGCTTTCTATTTAATTTACTGAGGGAGCCCACCCCTCGTGTGTCCCACCACATCACCGCCGCAGCCCGGGACAGCTGAAAATCGCCGCCCGGCCCGCGACCAGGAAGTCAGGCAGGCCGGGGGTGGAACTGCAGGACAGCCCCGTGATGTCATTCCCGGGCCGCGCTGTGATTGGCTGCCGGCCAGGGAAAGGAAAGAGGAAGTGTGGCCTGCTGCGGGGCTCCCGTGTGCTGAGGGAGCCCCGGGAAGGAGGGGAAGAGTGAAGATGGCGGCGGGAGCAGGGCTCCCATGTGAGGGAAGAGCCCTGCCGGTGCGGTGAAGCCCCGGGTCCCAGGAGGGGGCCCGGGAGAAGAGGCAGTGCGACAGCATCCTTGCGAGGCTCCTGTGAGGAGAGGGGAGCCCCGCGCTGGTGAAAGGACGTTCTGGCTGCCCGTGTGAATGAGGAGAACCGCCGGCAGTCTCTAGAAGAGCAGAGGGGGCGCGAGGCACATGGCCGGTGCCTACCCCCACCGCGAACGCAGAAGGTGTCCTGCTACCTGCCCGGAGTAGCCCCGCCAATGGAGAAGCGGCCCGGTGAGTAAGGGGCTGCTGGGGGGAAGCTCTGGGCGCGTGTTAAGTGCAGCGCGAGGCCCCGCATGCTGTTGGTGCAAGCAAGGCGGCCCCTGTTGTCAGTGGGTCGCCCCACCGTTGTAGAGCCCAGAGATAGGCTTAGAGGGGGCATTTCTTTGTGTAGAGCCCCGAGGCTCCCTGCCCCATGATGTTTAGTGCCCAGTGAGGCTTGTGGGACACCGGTGTTTTTAGAGCCTGTGTGGCTCCAACGGTTGTGTTAGGTCAGAGCCTGTGTGGCTCCAACAGTTGGCACAGTTTGCGCCTAAGGGTCAGTGAGGACCCTGTCGCAGTTTGATGTCCCAGCTGCCCAGCAATTAGTGGACAGCTGCACCGTTTAGGTCCTAGGATGTCCTCAGGTGCCCAGTAAGTAGTGGGCACCTGCTAGATTTAGGTTTTGCGCCAGTGGCGCACCCCTGACTGGCGCTGCTTGGCAGCGCGCCCTGACATTCTGGACACAGGGCTCTTTAGTCCCTTTATTAGATGGGGGCTGGTATGTGATTTTTGTGCAATGTGATTTCTATGTTTTTAATAGTAATTACTAAGGTGTTTTTGCGCTATTGAGTTATGTTCTGGCACCTCTGAATGTGTTTATGCATCATGTGTCTTCCTTGATTTCTCACCTCTGAATGTTTTTATGCATCATGTGTCTTCCTTTTCCCTGCACTGCACCTCTGAATGTTTTAGGCATCATGTGTCTTCTTGCGCTGCACCTCTGAATGTAGATTATTGCATCATGTGCTTTGTTCTGAACACCGCTGAATGTGTAGGTTTATGCATCATGTGTTTCCCTTGTCTTACACCTCTGAATGTTTTTAGGCATCATGTGTTTCCCTTGTTCTCACACCGCTGAATGTATTTTTATGCATCATGTGTTTTCTTTCCTTACACCTCTGAATGTTTAGGCATCATGTGTTTTCCTGTGTTGCACCTCTGAATGTTTTTATGCATCATGTGTAATGTGTTCTTACCTACACCCCTAAATGTATTTTATTCTTAGGTGGTTGTTCTTTCCAGTACAGGTGGTCGTAGTAAGGTCCTGGTCCCCTGCGTGATATTCTCCTAAGGCGTTTAGGGTTGCGTAGGTGGTACTCACCTGTTCCCAGTAGTTACTGGATGTGATCTATAATTGTTATTTTGTGCTATACTTATTCTAATTTCTAAAACTGTTGATTCTGACAGTGGCCCATGTGGCCCTGTCCTGTAAATAATCCCTTGTGAATATTGCCCGTGCCAGTTGGCACAATGTACATGTGTGACTTCTATCTGATGTGTTTTTACAATACAAAAGTTATTTTATAATAACCTTCTGTGGAGTTCCTTTTGTGGTGTGCCTAGTATGTTGTTGCTGTTGTGTGCTGGCGCAAATGCTTTACACATTGCCTCCGAGTTTAGCCTTACTGCTCGTGCCAAGCTACCAGAGGGTGAGCAGGGGTTATCTTGGCGTGTGACTCCCTTGCCCTGACTAGAATGGTGGTTTCTGCCTGGCTTTGGCGTCAGCTCTAGCCTACCAGAAATAGCCAGTTCTAACAGAAATACACTAGAAAAACATGAGTTTGAAATGTACAGTAATAAACCCCTTGTGTGCAAAATACTGTAATATGTGTGCATATATGTGTTTTAACTTTATGGAAAAGGCGAAATTGTCGTAGGTAATGACGTTATCACGATAACCCGAATAACAGCAAAAACAGAAAATATGTCTGAAAGATGGATTTTAAAGAAACTTAGTTCAAAAATATGAGTTTAAACTTGCTTTGAAAGAAGTATGTATATAGTAATATGTGTAGGGCAATGTTCAGAATGGATTTTTGTACATATTATTTTTGGATGTGTTGGAAGTCATTGAATGTCTGCTTTTGTTTTACACTTTTGCCACATTTTCCTTGGAGATCATGACATCGTCGCGAAGATCACCAAAAACGAAAGAAAAACCTTTGGAAAAAAAGTCACAATATTTCGGGTACCAGGGTGGCTCTGACAAGAGTTGTTGTGTTAGTTGTGTGTATATATGGCTGCTATACAAAAGACCGGATGCAGAGTATCAGGTTACTTAGAAACACCCTGTTGCTTTCATCTGTAAAGTGCACTGCATCATTTCTATAAATTCCATGCATGTCAAAACGCAGATTGTTGTTGTAGATACAACTCATGCAATGGTCTCTGAGGACTCAGAAACAGGTTTATTAACATGTTTCCTGGTTTTGTCAGTCTGTGGACAGAATTGACTTGACCACGTCCATTTCTGTCTTTGGCATATATTAGAGTAAACCCAGACAGTGTAAGGGAAAAGTGACATCAGTTTTGCAAAGGATTCTTTGATTCAGACTGCCATCCCTACCCCAGTCAATGTGGCTAGGCCATTACCACCACAGTACACAATGATGATGTGAGAGACTTGGATCAATGGATTTAACCAAAGCCATCAACTGATGAAACTTTAACCCTCTTCGGCCAAACCAAGTAATCTGCACATTTGGCAACCCCAAGTCCCTGTCAGTACCTCTCTTTTTTGCAGCCCAATAGACAGAGCTGTGGCCCACAATCCATACTGTAAGCATTTTGATGTGAAGGAGCGACAGTAATAAGGAGAAGACTGGAGCTCAACAAGGTAGTTTTCCAGAGGCAAAGTAGTTAAAATTGAGTTTAAATTCTTTTTATTAAAAGATATATTTAATTGGATGTTGTCAGCATGAAAGTGAATACAATAAGTTAGTATGTTGGATGCCTTAGCAAGAAGTCTTATCATTGGCTGTTGTTTAGAAAAAGAAATGAAATACAGACATGGATATGTTTTTGAATCTGTGGTGTGAAGCACACTTGCTTTATCTTATTTGGAAGCAACATGTTCCTTCTAGAATGTGCTGTGAACGTATTACCTACTGGAAGTGGTGGCTCCTCAAGGGAGTGCTGTGGGGGAGGGGCAGGGTGGGGGATAGTAAACTCCAGCAAATGGCTGAACATCGCACGCGGTGCATCGCCGAGTTGGCGCTGCAGTGTGCGCAATGTATATTGTCTTATTTATTTAATGATCTCCATTCGGCCATATGCCTGAGTTTACTGCCCACCACTTTGCCCCTCCCCTGCCCCGCCTCACTGCCCAGAAGCACTCCCTCCAGGAGCCGCCACTGCCTACTGGTTCCACTGTGTTTCTAGGTACACTGAGCTAAGGCTGTATTGGGGCGAAGGGTGTTAAAGAGACAGAACATTTTTTTGAGAGATGACACAATTTAACCCCTTCCCTGCTGGCCCATTTCCGCCCCCGTGCGGTAAACAAACAAACAGGGGCGGGCCATGACGAACCCCAGCCGTCATCAGCACACGAGCACCGTAGTGCATGACGGCTGGGGTTCGTCACCAGCATGGAAGGGGTTAAGTAATGACACGTTTTAATTTCTAACTCAGAACTATGTAATAAACTGTAGTGTAGTATTTAAATTTCAGAAAAATGAAGCTAGATATAGATTTGAACTCCCATTTCCCCGCAATGATCGTGAAACCATCATAAAAAATCCCCAACACGAACCTTGCTTTGAAAGAGAGGGAATGAGTTAAGAACTGTTAAACATACACAAATGGAGATGCAGTATTTTAAAATGAAAGACATGATTTAATCTTCTGCTTTTCTCATGATGATGTAGTGGAAAGTTGAAGAGGTTGCTATTTTAGAGTTACTTTTATGAGAGTGTTACCATTCTTGTGCTTAGTTTCTACAAATCTTAACAGTGTCAAAAATATCCAGAAATAACTAAAACAACTATATAATCTGCAAACTCAATTAACAGGTATGTATGTAACTTTGCAATTATTTTTAGAAAGTACATTAGAAATGAAGATGTATATGGGAGTTTGATTAAAAGGATTATCACAGTGATGTAAAAGAAATGTGATATGACCTGTATGTGATATGACCTGTATCTATTAGAGGGTATGTGTTTAAGAGGTTAGTGGTGAATGTTCTGGGAAGTAGGAGAAAAATGAACTAGTGCCACTTTATTACATTGTGTATTATATTGAAAAATAACAGTATTCTCTTATGGAAAGTTGCTATGAGGAACTAAGAATGTTTTAAATGTCTAAACATGATGTGCAGAATAGACATATCTGGTATTTGCATTTTGGGAGTTGTAGTACTTTTAGTAACATTATTAAACAGGAATAGTGTAGTGAGAAATAAAAGATGAGAACATGGTGTCAGTCTGTATATGAATTAGAAAGAAGTAATACTTGTTAGGTATGTATTGGGAATGTAAATGTAAATGTAAATGTAAATGTAGGTATACTTATATAGCGCGACCTGTCACCACAAAGGGCATCCTGGCGCTTGCCTAGGGAACCCGTCCTGGTATTCCCCTGTGAGAGGCCCCGGCAGGGTATCCACAAGGTGAAAGCCAGGCATCCCGCCGCGAGGGGCCGTTGTGGAGATTAAGCAAGCTATTGCCCAGAGTCGCAGAGTGTGAACCCGTGAGTCGAGAAGGCACCGGAGCGAGAATTATCGAGACCGTGGAATTTTTAGCCCAAGACCCGCCGAGGCGGGGAATTGAACCCTGGTCCAGGGCCGATCTCAGCTCCTGGGTCTGCCGCCTCTAACCCCTGAGCCACACTTCTCCACAAGTGGGAAGTGTTTGTCAATGTGGTTTTTAACTTATATGACCGCTTTGCATATTCTTAGATGGTGAGATATGGTTTTTGGGCTTGCACATAGCTAGATATACGGTGGGACTTTTGAGTTTACTTAAAGATACATAGAGGTATATATTTTTGGATAGAGGGCTTGAAGGTGTACAACTATTAAAAATTCACATATATGTTTACATGGTGATCTATGTTCAATAATGCTCATGAACATTTCATGTACATGGTGGTGAGGGTAGTGATTTTCCTTAAATATGGTTTGTTCAAAATTGAGGAGGAATAATAGTGCAGAATGCCTGGAGAGTTCTTGTGCTAGATTCATTTCGAGTGTAACTTTTGTATGAGATATGCTGAATATAGCTCATTGCCACCACAGTGCACAATCATTAGGTCTGGACGTTGGCAATCCGCAATGCTTTCAACCAAAAGCAGAAATTGATGCTACTTTAACCCTCTCTGGCTAACCCATGTAATGTCTACATTAGGTAATCTAGGTCCCTGTTAATGCCACTCTTTGTAGCACCCTCTCTGGCCCACAACACAAAACTATGGTCTGCAATCCAGATGCTGGCCATTTTTGAGACAAGCAGGAGTAGTGCACAGGAAAAGGCTGCAGCAGAATGAGACAACTTTGAAGATGGAAGATAGTTAGAATGGAGGACAACAGGAAAATGAACTAACTCTGTGATTGGCTTTGGAAAAATAAAAACAATTTATGTTATTTGGGATATGCATGGAATTTCAAAAAGTCAACCACACCTTCTACAGTTAATTTGAAGCTAGTATGCCTCACATCCACCATTAACAATGTTCTCTATCTCTCAACAGGTCGATCCACCACTGCACCTGCAAGGAGATTGGAAACCAAACAGAGTTCCTTGTCACCCCAGAATAAAGCCCTCTGTGATTACAACGCTCCTTAAGAGCTCAATATGGAGGATGATCCGGGACCACCTGGTGAGCCTGGTAAGATGCCAACCATGGGGCTCACTGTGCCCACAACGACAGCTCCCACCACAGCAGCAACAACACAGCCAACTAATTCCCTCCCAACCTGTGCATTTAGCACAATCAGTTCCATCCAGTGCCCCCCAAGTCCTATATTGTGAGCCGCTATCACCATCCTTGTAATGGAGGAACCAGGACCCAGTGGGAGGGTACAGTCTTTGCTAAGGGAACAGGCTCATGGGGATAATGTGTAGTGGGAGGAAAACTGTGGGCCCACGGAGTGAGCTCACTGGGGAAACCAACACTCAAGCTACTATCACCCAAGTACTGAGAGTCTACCAGGACTCCCAAAGTGTCATAGGCCAGGTATTGACTGAAATCTGGAAAATCAAGGAGCTGCAGAGGGACACATACCATGAGGTGGCCGGCATAGACACCAAGGTGGACGACATGCACACTGAGGTGCTAGCATGAATACCAACATGGCCTCCCTGGTTGGGGTGCTGCAGGAAATTAACATCATATACTTCAGGGCTTTTACACCTATATCTACCCCTTCCTGTGGTCCAAGAACATCCAGACCATCAACATTTGCTGCAGCCACAGGAAGAGAGGACCTGTCAGAGGAGGACATGCCTGCACGTGCTCCAGTCTCAGCAGCTCCGGATCCCCTCTCTCTCAGAAAGGGGAGACATCCACAGAAAATTCTAGTAGTTCAAGCTGGCAAGACACCCACCATCAGGGAAAAAACTTGCCCCTAATGTCATCCTGTGTGAGCTACACATTCACTTTGTGGACAATTCCTGCTCACTTTTCCATATCTGACGGGAGAAGTATGTTAGACTTTGGACTCCTGACAATTTGGACTCTACTACACTGGTTTCATCCACCATGACTGAAGGCTTCACTTTTTGTTTGTGCTGTGTATTTTGTTGTTAATTTCTTGATCTCATCCTTGTTGACGTAATTAAAAACACACATTAACAAATCATTGTCTCCTCTTGTAATTGTCACATATAACAATGTGATTGTACTACCATGTGGACTTTGCAATGTCAAACTTTGGGACTTCTGGATGCATGGATATAGTGTATGTAAACACTCTTCAACTCAGGAATACTACCATTTCACAACAACACATGCATACAAGTGTCTGATCTGATAACATATTTAATCCATTGTCCAACTCAGAGGCTGACACGATGTCAGAAACATAGCAAATTAGATATTTTTTTTTCTGTGTCAGTGGTCACATAATTAGTTGCAGACTTTTAATGCACAATAGACAACAATAAATTAGGTCCATGCGATCAGCTGGAGCAAAATTAACTACCTAACAATAGGGATCCCACATTAAATAAATAAATAAACAGGCACGTCAGTACAATAGTTTCTGACCACAGGGCCACTTCAATCCTCTGTTGCTTGCATCTGGTGGTATATCACAAACAAATGTTAGTGATGTTCCACTAGCACGTTGGACTACAACGAGAAGACACAGCTACATACAGTTCATACAAAATAAAGGATTTAGCCAATGTGAAGGAAGACTACCATGAATTGGGCCCAATCCAAAATGGTGTTGGATCACATAATGGCACACTTGTTGCAGTAGGACCATTACACCACAAAGAACAGGTCCAATGGAAGCCAGGTAACGTTCATTCTATCGCTGCACATGCTGTCTTGGTACGAGTCTTGTACACCGAAACTCTGGGACAGACATTCCCAAGAACAATCCATGTCCACTTTGCACAGCTGAACAGCAACATACAACTGCTGATTTTACAACTCTGAAATGTCCAAATGAAGATGACATGCTGAAGGTACCTGAAACAGACCAACAGAGAGATTAGCCAAGAAAACTTACATATGGCACACATCACATTGTCAACTCCTGGAGAGCACAGTCCAAGACATTTACTGCTGAACAAAGGTACACTTACAATACAAACACTTTTCCCCAGAAATTTTCAGGCCATTATATTCCTAGTAAGTAGCATTAACATCCTCGTCACAACATCACTACAAGAGTTGCAATAATAGTCAAAGTCATCACACCTCACACCATACTTACAATAAGGAGAAGTTGTTTTGGATGTGGTCTTGGCACAAGTCAGCTCCTTTCTCTTCACAACTATCATAAATATAATTTGGCATTTCAGATCCCTCACATGGTGGCTCTTCATGGCCTGCATCCTCGTGATGTAAGGGATGTTCCGACGCAGGGTACTATTGTGGAGAATGCAGCAGGCCACCGTGATCTTACACCTTCACGGTGAGTAGAGGAGGGCTACCCCGGTCTTGTCCAGACATCCGAATCTGGCTTTCAGCAACTCAAAAGCCAGCTCACTGACTACTGTGTTCTTCCATGGGCCTCATTGAAGTAGACTTCCCCTGGTGTAGTAGGATTTTTTTTGTCCTGATGATGACCCTGCTCTAAATTCCTATATTGAAGGGGTGCAATCGTTGACAAACAGCATAGGTGGACTATGTTTTTAAAAATTTTGATGGTGGATGTCAACACTTATTTCACGGGTGTGACTTCAAAACATTCTATTGCCCTTATCAGCCACATGTATATATGTTGTACATAGCGCAAAGGCACTTTTCATTTACTCTATACCACTTTCACTGCGCCGTCACTCCTTAGGAGCACCCTGTAAAAGTATTATATCATACTGTGTGAATTAATCAATATATTCATAAATGAGATATGTATAATTAAATGCACCGAATGCATAACTGAATCTTACTCGTTTGAGAGGTTTTTCTTCTTTCACTAAAGTAACACGATTGCCACAATAGTGAAGGGCTAAACTACCTCCATAGGGACCACTTTATTATTTAATAAATAGTAGGATTCCTTAGCGGTGCCAACAACCATGGCCGGTTGGGATACACTGAGTCTCTCAGATGTAAGATAGACAGAAGTGCAACAATGAGTTACACACTTTCAGTTCATACTACCTACTTAACATCACCCAAACAAAGTTAGGACAGATCATACTTACCCACAAGCCAGGCCCTCTCTGGTAATCATTGTGGCATCAGCTGGGGTATGGTACTGTTCCACCGATGCCGATAGAGCTTTTGACGTTCGAGAAGAATGTATTGAGGGATCTCAATACATTGGAAAATAAGAGAATCTTTACAAAGTGGAACCTGACAAAATCAGAAAATGATGCACTCAAACAACTCATGACAAATGAGGAGATAATAATCAAGCCCGCAGACAAGGGCGGAGCCGTTGTCATCTTACAGAGGGACCAGTACGAATTTGAAATAACACACCAACTATCCAATCAAGAACACTATAAAAGATCTCATGAAGATTTCACAAGATTAATAAAAGACAAACTGATACACCTAACAGCAGTGGGACTTAAGGAAGGATGGTTATCAAAGAAAGAAGCAGAGTACATGATTAAAGACAATCCAAGAACACCACTCATCTATACCCTCCCAAAAATTCATAAGGACACTGAAAACCCTCCGGGGAGGCCCATCATCTCGGGTGTAAATTCCATTCTAGAAAGACCAGCGAAATATGTTGACACATTCCTGAAGCCATTAATTGGAACCACCACAAGCTACATTAAAGATACGATGCAAGCAAGGCGTGCGCGCTGACTCCGCCCCCTTCAGGCCACGCCCCCTGCTGGCTATACTTAAACCGCTGACTCCCAGCGGCAACGAACAAACCTTTGACCCAGTCCTGAGGCGGAAGCCGGGAGCTGGAGGTACTCGAAAATATTTTAAAATTGAACAAAATTCTACTATTTCCTTGCTTTGTGTGGTGTCACTGTTTTCTGTGTTTTTAAGATTACAACACTCACCTAAGCGCCTCATTGCTTCAGCGCACAGCTGCCCTTGAGCTGACGCGCCCACCTCGCGCTTTCTCAGCTGCCGCCAATCTCCCAGGCGTGCGCGCTGACTCCGCCCCCTTCAGGCCACGCCCCCTGCTGGCTATACTTAAACCGCTGACTCCCAGCGGCAACGAACAAACCTTTGACCCAGTCCTGAGGCGGAAGCCGGGAGCTGGAGGTACTCGAAAATATTTTAAAATTGAACAAAATTCTACTATTTCCTTGCTTTGTGTGGTGTCACTGTTTTCTGTGTTTTTAAGATTACAACACTCACCTAAGCGCCTCATTGCTTCAGCGCACAGCTGCCCTTGAGCTGACGCGCCCACCTCGCGCTTTCTCAGCTGCCGCCAATCTCCCAGGCGTGCGCGCTGACTCCGCCCCCTTCAGGCCACGCCCCCTGCTGGCTATACTTAAACCGCTGACTCCCAGCGGCAACGAACAAACCTTTGACCCAGTCCTGAGGCGGAAGCCGGGAGCTGGAGGTACTCGAAAATATTTTAAAATTGAACAAAATTCTACTATTTCCTTGCTTTGTGTGGTGTCACTGTTTTCTGTGTTTTTAAGATTACAACACTCACCTAAGCGCCTCATTGCTTCAGCGCACAGCTGCCCTTGAGCTGACGCGCCCACCTCGCGCTTTCTCAGCTGCCGCCAATCTCCCAGGCGTGCGCGCTGACTCCGCCCCCTTCAGGCCACGCCCCCTGCTGGCTATACTTAAACCGCTGACTCCCAGCGGCAACGAACAAACCTTTGACCCAGTCCTGAGGCGGAAGCCGGGAGCTGGAGGTACTCGAAAATATTTTAAAATTGAACAAAATTCTACTATTTCCTTGCTTTGTGTGGTGTCACTGTTTTCTGTGTTTTTAAGATTACAACACTCACCTAAGCGCCTCATTGCTTCAGCGCACAGCTGCCCTTGAGCTGACGCGCCCACCTCGCGCTTTCTCAGCTGCCGCCAATCTCCCAGGCGTGCGCGCTGACTCCGCCCCCTTCAGGCCACGCCCCCTGCTGGCTATACTTAAACCGCTGACTCCCAGCGGCAACGAACAAACCTTTGACCCAGTCCTGAGGCGGAAGCCGGGAGCTGGAGGTACTCGAAAATATTTTAAAATTGAACAAAATTCTACTATTTCCTTGCTTTGTGTGGTGTCACTGTTTTCTGTGTTTTTAAGATTACAACACTCACCTAAGCGCCTCATTGCTTCAGCGCACAGCTGCCCTTGAGCTGACGCGCCCACCTCGCGCTTTCTCAGCTGCCGCCAATCTCCCAGGCGTGCGCGCTGACTCCGCCCCCTTCAGGCCACGACCCCTGCTGGCTATACTTAAACCGCTGACTCCCAGCGGCAACGAACAAACCTTTGACCCAGTCCTGAGGCGGAAGCCGGGAGCTGGAGGTACTCGAAAATATTTTAAAATTGAACAAAATTCTACTATTTCCTTGCTTTGTGTGGTGTCACTGTTTTCTGTGTTTTTAAGATTACAACACTCACCTAAGCGCCTCATTGCTTCAGTGCACAGCTGCCCTTGAGCTGACGCGCCCACCTCGCGCTTTCTCAGCTGCCGCCAATCTCCCAGGCGTGCGCGCTGACTCCGCCCCCTTCAGGCCACACCCCCTCCCTCCCTTGATATGTGCCTGTATAGGAAGCGCAGCGGACGAGCGCAGCGGGAGCGCCTAAGGCAAGCCCGTCTGCGCCCGTCGTCGCCAAGTCATCGCCTCTCGCCAGACCCCCTGGCCAAATATCATCACCATTCCTCGCCTATGATAGTGAGACGCTTCATAGCTGGAACCCCGGAAGATCTTGCGTAAACATTACAGGTAAGCCCGGTCTCACCTGCCTACAATGCCAAACCTGCAGTTTCTCTACTACTAAACCCCACGCCGTCCAACAGTTTATAGGTCCGGACAAAACCACCTCCATCACGATGCTCCACCTCAATGTTAGATCACTAGTTAAACACCACCTGGAGGTTAACACTCTAATACTGGATGAAAATCCAGATATCCTCTTCCTCTGCGAAACATGGCTTCGCGATGGCACCTCCACCATTCCCAATCTTACTCTACCAGACGACTACCTGATGTCGGCCATTAACAGAGAGGGTAGAGGAGGCGGTCTCGCTATAATCCACAAAAAAACGCTCTCTTGTTCTTTTGTCAAGGAAGATCTGGTAGACTCTGAATGCGCCAACTTCAAAATTACCATAACTCCCAACTTCACCGTGTCGGGTCTCTACATCTACCGCCCACCTGGCCCCTCTTCAAAATTCATTGAGGCCCTCCTTGAGTCAACAACCTCTTTAATCACCAAAAACCCCAATTTTACCATTCTGGGAGACCTTAATCTCCATTTTGATCTACTTAATGACTCCACGATCAAAACACTCCTTGCAGATCTCTCTGCACTGCAACTCAACCCCTTCATCTCCACTTCAACTCACTTAGCCGGCCACATCCTAGACCCAGTCTTCTCCAACTTAGAAGAACTCACCTCAGAGCCACCCCTTCCTATGGGATGGACAGATCACTCCCTTATTAAATTGGCCATTCCGGTCAACAAAAGCAGGCACAATACGGCACCGACCAGCCGTTTAAAAAGACCGTGGCATAAACTGTCTCATGAGGACCTACACAAGACATTAGGGGATTTCCACCCTGACTCTAACTCTGACATCAACGCTAACTATAGCTCGTTTCACGAGTGGATTACGGGCGGACTAGACAGTCTTATCCCTGCTAAATGGACAAAAGGTCGTAACTCGCCATCGAACCCCTGGTACAACGACACACTCAAAAATCTACGAAAAGAGTGTAAAAAGGCAGAACGCCTTTGGCGTAGGGAATACAATAAAGAAGACAAAGCTAAATACCTTCTGCTACAAAAAACGTATCATAAAGCCATCCGTGCTGCACGGACCGCCTTCTACGCCGACAAAATTGAATCTAGTCCCACCCCCGCGAAAGAAATTTTCAAACTCGTACAAGAACTACAGAGCAGCAAAACACCCCCCCCTATGATCTCCTCTGAGCAACAGTGCGAAGAACTTGCTAAGTTCTTCGTTGACAAGGTGCAGAAAATCTACACCTCCTTCCCCCAGCATGACCCTAATACCATCAGCTATCCCTCCGCTTCTCCTAGCTACTCGACCTTGACCTACATCCCAGAAATCTCCAAAGACATTCTTATCAGACTATGCAATAAAGTCAAGTCTGGCTCCCCCGCAGACCCCATGCGCCCGGCTCAATTCCTAGAATCACTCAACTTCTTCCTACCAGCGTTAACCGCCATCCTGAACCTCTCCTTTACTTCAGCGTGTGTACCATCTGCCTGGAAGCAAGCGTGGGTTTCGCCTATCATCAAGAAACCCACCCTAGATCCATCTAAACCGGAGAACTTTCGTCCAATCTCCCTGCTTCCATGGCTCTCCAAACTCGCTGAAGCGCATGTTAACAGCGCTCTATCCCAGCATATGGTCAAAAACAACATTCTGGACCCATCACAAAATGGGTTCAGACCAGGCCATAGCACTGAGTCTGCTCTCTTAGCCACCACAGAGCACCTCCGGACGATCTTGGATGCCGGTCAAGGTGCTGCGCTGATCCTTCTGGATCTCAGCGCGGCCTTTGACACGGTATCCCATGTCATCCTTCTTAAACGTCTGGAGACCTTTGGAGTAACGGGCCGTGCCTTGGAGTGGTTCAGATCCTTCCTCGAAAACAGGTCCTTTCGAGTCTCTGCCCCCCCCTTTTTATCTAAACCCCACCCTATTGAACAGGGAGTCCCGCAGGGCTCTGCGCTAAGCCCCTCTCTTTTTAATCTTTATGTTCAGCCTCTGGCGGCAGTGGCCAAAGAATGGGGCTTGACATTGGTATCGTACGCTGACGATACACAACTGGCCATCGCCCTTTCAGACGGACCTTCCAACTTTTCCTCTAATTTTAAAAACGGACTCTCTGCGGTCGCCCAATGGATGACCACAAACTGTTTACAACTCAACGGCGGAAAAACAGAGGTGCTTCTCCTTGGCAAAAACACCAGCCTTTGGAATGAGCACTGGCGGCCATCCTCCCTTGGTACCATCCCTCCCCCCAAAACCCTAGTGAAAAACTTGGGTGTCTGGATGGACGACTCACTCAACTTTCGAGCTCACACCAAGAAAGTTGCCGGCACCTGCATTGGCTTACTGAGAAGCCTTAGCCACATACTAGGCTTCTTTGACGCAAAGACCCGCCAACTCATCATCCAAGCCACCATCCTCTCGCGTCTAGACTATGCCAATGTACTCCTTCTTGGCGCCAACAAATGTGAGTTAGCACGACTCCAACGCGTGCAGAACTCGGCCGCTAGAACTCTGGTCGGCCTTCCCCGCAGATGCTCAGCCAGAGCAACCATCAGAAAACTGCATTGGCTCCCGGTTGACTCCAGAATCAAGTTTAAGACCCTTATCATGACCTTCAAAATTCTCAAACTTAACACTCCCCCTCTGCTTCAACCCCTTCTCACTCCCTATGCGCCGTCACGGAACCTAAGATCTTCCAACCAAAACCTTCTCTGCGTCCCACGCATAAAACTCTGCCGCATGGGCGGACGCTCCTTTAGGTTCCTGGGAGCCAAGATGTGGAATGAACTTCCACATCATATTCGCGCGATGGACAACTTATCTGCTTTCCGGAAGGCAGTGAAAACTCTTCTATTCCCTTGCCTGTAAACTTTCCTCTGTCCTTGGACCCTCTAGCTCAGGATCGGATCTGGGTTTCAGCGCCGGGACGCCTCATTGCCGGGGCAGCTGTAGCGCTTCACCAAAACATTAAGATAAGATAAGATAACCATCATTGAGGGACAGAACTTTGACAAAGATGAAGAATATCTGGTCACCCTAGACATCACAAGCCTCTACACCAACATTCCACAAGAGGCAGGTCTAGAATCAATGGAAATCTTCCTAGACAGAAGAGGGAGACCTCACAATGTTCCAAAGTCGTTTTTGTTGGAGTTGGCAGGCATCTGCCTGAAATACAATTTTTTCAAATTTAATGACAACCAGTACCTACAAATCAAAGGAGTAGCCATGGGCTGTCCATTTGCCCCAGAAATGGCAATCATGTTCATGGCTCTCTTTGAGGACAACTGGATATACAGACAGAATCCATATGACGGCCGCATCAAAATGTGTTATCGTTATATAGACGACATCTTTATGCTGTGGAGAGGTAGCAAGGAACAATTACTTGAATTTCAGATCTGGCTCAATAACAGGAATAGAGATATCCAATTTACCATTAATGCCAACAAAATAGAGATCAATTTTCTGGATCTCCTCATAAAACACGAAGATGGATTTCTATATGCAACACTGAGTCTAAAGAAGACACGACAAAAGATGTCCCTATTTCTGACACCAACTTGAGGTTAAAATCAACCTTCGTGCCACCTCCGCATACCATCCCGGTGAAGATTACGGCATTTGAACAGGCTGTGTTCGATGACATGGAATCGCTACCCACACTGACACCTTTTAAGAACTTTTCGGCCTCTGAATACCAAGCCCTTGCAAGTCTTAAAAATGACAAAGAAATCACCATCAAACCTGCGGATAAGGGGGGTGGCATAGTGAACCAAAATGCTTCAGACTATGAGAAAGTATGTATGGACCTCCTCAATAACAGAACCAATTATACTCCGCTAACAGAAGATCCGACACCTGAATTAAGGACACGGATCCACAACCTTGTGAAAGAAGCAGAAGAGAACGACTTTATTTCTAAGAATGAGGCGGCTTTTTTAACAGCCGGTGGCACGACCATCCCATTCTTTTACACCTTGCCAAAGACTCACAAAAACAAAATCCCACCACCAGGAAGACCAATTGTGTCAGGGATTGGATCCCTCCTCGAACCCTTGTCCACTTTCTGTGACCACTACTTAAAACCTCCGATACAGAAAACCACACTGTATCTTAAAGATACAAAGAACTTGTTACAACTAATTGAACAAGTCACTTTCGAGGCAGACTCAATTATCCTAGTGAGGCTTGATATTGAGAGTCTTTACACTAGTATTCCCCAAAATGACACCTTGAGAGTTCTAGCGACAGCTTTGAACTCAATAGAGTGGGAATACCAAACTCTGAAGTCCTTCATACTACAATGCGCTACGATAGCCCTAAAAGAAAACTATTTTGAACATAAAGGCAAATTATACCTCCAGAGTACTGGAACTTCGATGGGCAGCACATTTGCTCCCAGCGTAGCGGGTTTGTATGTCCATGATTTTGAGTCCAGATACATTGTACCGTCCAACAACCCTTTTGCCTCCTCCATAGGACTATGGAGGAGGTACATTGATGATATTTTCCTGATCTGGAAGGGTGACCAAACATCCTTGTAGCTATTTCTGGACTAGGTTAATACCTTGGATACATTTCTAAAATTTACACACAGCTTCAGTAAGAAAGAAGTAATATTCCCGGATGTGGTTATCAAAGTGAATGGTACATCTTTGGCCACAAAAACCCATTACAAGCCAACAGCCAAAAACAACCTATTGGAGTTTTCGAGCTTCCATCCAAGACCACTCAGGGAAAACCTACCCTATGGCCAGTACCTAAGGATACGCAGAAACTGCAGCAGCATCAACGATTATAAGACTCAGGCAGTAGACCTCACACAGAGACTTAAATCAAGGGGATATCCTGCAAAAATCCTTGAAAAAGATAGCAAACGAGCCAGAAACCAGCCACGTGAGGCACTTCTGGAGGACACCATCAAGGAACCTACGGAGATACCACTAACGTGCGTTACAACTTACAACAGTCTTTCAAATGAGATGAAGAAATCAGTAAACAGACACTGGAGAATTATTACGAGTAACAAAAGAGACTGGCAAAAACCACTTTTCTCCTTCAAAAAGGCTACCAGCCTCAAGGATTCTCTGGTCCATACACGCCCGAAAACTGGCAAACCCAACCCCCACATTGACAGATCAATCATGAGTGCATGGGGTCTGCCACCAGTAGTTGGACACTATCCCTGTTCTAATTGCAGTGTGTGCCACCTGACGACACACACAAAACAACTTTCCCTTGAACCAGGGAAAACATGGATACAAACCAAACACACGAACTGCAACTCCATGAATGTTGTATATCTAATCACATGCACCTGCGAGAAAAGATACGTTGGAATGACCACCCAAAAAAATTAAACAACGTATCGGTGAATACAGGAGCAATATTAGATGCCGCAGAGTGACTACCAAGCTGAGTGAGCATTTCCTCCAACAGAACCATACACCCAACGACCTTCAATGGACCATCATTGAGCAAATTGACTCAGAGAGAAACATCGCCAGTGTATTGTATGAAAAAGAACAACGCTGGGTGTACAGACTCGGCACACATCTGCATGGGCTGAATGACCAGATTCCCTGATCTACCGTACTAAAACTCTGACCACTCAGTCTTTCATATCATTCCAGCAATGTTTGATACATGCTCTATGAGAACACCACCTCTCAACCCAAGTACGGGATCTAAAGTGCCTCCTTTAGACTGGGCTGAACATCCACCTAACCAGGCTCCCAGTTCGACTTGGTTGTATTCAGGAGACTTGCTACATTTTGTTTCGCACTCTCCAGGGTAACCTTGTACACTGACCCATGCCACTGGGACCTTAACTATCCTGGGGTCCCTTTGATCAAAGTCCCTTTTCCGTCCTGAAACCTGTTCCGTCCTACTCACCATAATCATCAACATTGATTGATAACCAGCACTAATTGGCCACAAAATTGAAAAAATCCTTTTAATTTCAATTTTTCTTTAGGGCGCCGCTCTAATCTACTTTTTGGAGCTGCCTGAGTGGACTACTCGTGCTCACGAGGGTTCAATCATGATTTCTCATAGGCAAACTCCCATAGTTGCCATCGGAGCTTGAGTTCCAAGCCTCCTTCTGAATCTGCCACAATGATTGGCCAGGACACAGGCTTGCTTTCCAAGCCTCGTTTTCAGTGCAGCTCACTGATTGGCTGCCGAATGTCACACGTCATCCGGCCCCCACCGGCACTCCACATTAGCTCTCTCCGCGCCCCGGCTTACATCCACGAGGTCCTGTTGCAGGAGAAGCTAGGTGCCGAGCGGGTGCCAGGCGTTGCGGGCGTAAGATTTCTTCGCATCTCATTCACACAGAGCTAAGTAACCTATGTTTTCGCTACCTTTCTGGCGCGTAATTTTTACCTGGCTTTCCTTTATCTAATGTCCCCCTACAGGGTGTGCCATTGTCGCCTCCACCCCCTCCGAGACCTATGGGGCGTGGATCTTTTAAACTACAAGTGAGATCAACTTGCCTTATTCATATGTTTATTGCGTGTGATTCAGAGGCTAGCACTTTTGGCCGTACATTCATGGCCCACTGATGTCTATTCACGTATGTTGTATAACTAGCCACTCTGTCCTTTGGCCCCATTACCTTTTGCCATAGTGCATGCTTACACGCCTGTAATGCCCCCTTAGGCAACCATACAGCGTTTCTTGCACTAACATATAACCTATGGCACTTGGACCACTTCCAGACCAGTATACAGCACTATGTTGCAGAGACTGACCTTGCAGGAAACATTCTTATTCCAAGAGCATAATGTTTATGTTTGTCTTACATGTTTGTACGTTCTTTTGTCGTTCCAGACTACACAGGTTCCTCATAACTGAGGTAATTCCCACAACTTGTGGTTTGTTTTCTTGCACCTATTATTTTTACACCATTATTTCTATTTTAACTTTCACGTCCTCTGGTTAGAGTGGGCCTTAGTGCGCCCATACCGCCGAGGTACACGCAACCCGGTCCTGAAGAATGCCCAGTAAATCATACACTTAGACGGGCAGAAACATGTCAACCCCACTATAAGTGGAAATTTCCATCATAATTTATGGTAGTTTTCCCACACATATCTTCGAACTGACCAATGAATTAAATTTTTGTTTGGTACAGTTTTAGACATTTTTAAATCACTTTTTCACATCACTGTCACAACAACCAGCTCCGCAGTAACCTGGCGTTGTAGCACACCAGGGAGGCATTCGGCTTCTCCTGGTGGGCCCGATGATGAAGCATGTCACCAACCAGGTTGGTGAGTGAGGGCTTCCAAAAAATCCTTAAAAGATTTCCAGTGTGTTCTTAGAAGGGTTTTTCTTACAGTCTTTGCCTCAGTGTTCATACACAGATCTTTTTGCGCATGACACTCTCTTTTTGTTTGATACATATATGCAACACTATACACGAAAAGTACAGACAAGAATACCTTGCTCCATTTTTCGAGCTTCCACCAGAGAAATCTTTGTGAAAACCTGCCCTTCAGTCAGTTTTTAAGGACCAGAAGAAACTGTACACAGAAAGCAGATTATTTTCATAATGCCAACATACTTCTGGAGAAATTGTCAGAACGAGAATATCCAAGAAAATTGCTCAAAAGAGCAATGAAAAGAGCGTGGTCCACCCCGAGGGAGGCATTACTGACACCAAAGATGAAAAATGTGGATCCACCCCTGGTTTGCGTGACAACTTTCTCTGGTAGAACTAATGAGATCAAGAAAATTATCAGAAAAAAATGGAATACAGTGAAATCGCTGGAACCACTCGCAAATGTCCCTATATTTGCTTTAAAAAAGAACAAGAGCATAAGAGACAGACTGGTCCGAGCAGACACCATGACGAAAAACAACAACCAACTAGTCCGAAATTTACTCTCATTGCCTCCCATTAAAGGCCATAAAAGATGTGGGAATTGCTCTGTATGCGCAAGCACTATAGAAGGATCAATCTTCACATATGGGGAGAAATTTGTGAAACATGAAGAATTCACAAACTGTAACACCCACAATGTTGTTTATGGAATCAGGTGTCCTTGCCCAAAAGTGTACATTGGAAAAACATCACAGGCAATAAAGAAACGCATCACACAACACCGCTCTAGGATTAGATGCGGAATTCTGACGGCCCCACTGGTCCAACATTTCATTGACAATCAGCATGGTGTTGAAGACCTAAAATGGACGGTACTAAAACATGTAAAGGGACAGAATGCTGACATACTTTTGTCAAGGTTAAAACCCAAAACAATCATGTTCCTTAACACAGTTGATAACAGCCTGAATGAAATGAGTGAAGTGAGCCACATAACGTAAGCTCCTGTTCCCAAGGAGAGTGGACATTGGAGTCCCGTGTAAGTCCAACATCACAGACCATCTCCAAAAGTACTGACATAAGTTGTTGCCCAGTAGAATTGCCCCGTAAAATCCAGAGCATTTGAAATATGAAAAGTCCTTCAAAATTCCCCTCCTTTCCCCCTACAACTGCCCTGGTTGTGCTCTGGCACATTCCCGGTAATACAATTATGCCCGTGCATACAGTTCTGAAACAACAGCAGGATCGAACTCCCACTGTAACATACAAGATTATGCCTGATTCCAAGATGGCGGGCCGGTAGACAAGCCAGGCAAGCCGGGGAACCAATCAGGTCCAAGTGACGGACTCAAAAAGGTACTACCGGAGACATCAAGTAGAACGCGGAAGAAGAGGATTGAGCCACCAACTTTACCGGTACCGGGAGTAATTCCGGAGACGCGGAGACGAGTAAAGAGCCCCCGATGGAACCCATAAAGAAAGGAAGAGACCCTCCTGATTCAACAAGGTACGTCCGCCTGCAACACAGGAGCAGTTCTGAATGCGGAGAGAGGCTCAAGTTTGGCATAAGAATGTTCCACCGCACCCACAGCGCTTACCAGAGGCGATGCTTAAGTAATGTAAAATCGATCACGGGGGCCTCCTTCAACATCGTTTCGACATGGCTCATGGTCACAGGTACAAACCACACATGCATGCCAGCGTGATAGTGCCTACACCGAGAATAGCATCACATGTCATCCCTGTGTCAGATCAATCAAAGCTTCTTACTTACTTGCCGCGCTATGCTTCAAAGATACATGTACCAGCCCCACAAATGATTGATTTCCTTCTCTTACCCCCAGCACACACGAGAAACATCAAGATTTCTTTCCCTCCCTGAGGATCCCCGGCGTCACCATAAGAAAAAGCAAGGTATGTTTGGCTTCCCATCACCCTCCATTGAGAATCTGCTAAATTAGAGACAAAAGTGGTAACCATGTTACTGACCCAGGTACTGTTTTTTTGTCTATTTTAAATTAATGTAGGTACACAAGTCCTGGCATGAAAAACATATTCTCCCTGACGAAGACCTTCACACAAAAACGTGCCAATAAGAAGGTCGAAACGCGTTGGTTCTTTGGAGAGAGGCTCTCAGCCGAGCCGAATTGGAATCAGGTCCTTAATTGGACCAAACCATTTTCCAAACAAATGGTGTTTACTTCGGGCTCAGAGTAAAATTCCCTTAGACCTCTCATTTGGCAAATAAAAAGTTAGATATCTTTGAGGACAGTCCAATCCAATACAATACACTGCCTTGATATATGTAAATAGGACTTCTCCTTTTCCGAACATGAAGTTTTCGGTTTCCATGTACCTCTTGATTTAATGTGTATATATTTGTTTCACTGTTGTAATGTACATAATACTTGAGTATTTAATACTGCACTGTATATAATTCACGAGCACACTGTATTCTGTCTGCAAAAACAGTACGACTATTCTTGGTCACTTGCGGGGTCCTGTTGATGGGCCGTGTTGTTTTGCAACAGCTAAAAAAGTAAAAAGAAGTAAAAATGTGATACATACAACCCAACGTTAATTGAAAAACCGTTTGGGAAAAGAAGTGTTTTTTTGTATCTATGGTGTCAGAGGCAACTTGTTCATTGTGTTCCACAGTATAAAGGCATCATTGGCAGATCCTGGGAACCAGGCACAGATGTTTGAGATGTAAAAATCCACCAAGCAGACAACTTGTACATTAATAGAATGATAGTATTCCTGTTGCTGTACATTTGTTCCCTGGTATACATTGGACCCAAGGTAATGTGTGTTCTATCAGTGGATCAAATCACATGTGGGATTTGTCCAACAGCATAGAAATCTACCTTCACATTGGCTAAATCCTCATGTCCGGGGAACTAGATGTAGCTGGCCGTGTCTCAAAGGTTCTGCTAGCACCTCTTCGAATACCCATCTGAACACTGGCTGTGGCATTTCACCTGAAATCACGACAATGAATTGAAATGAGCCTGTGGCCCAAAAATGCAAAACAGACATGAGTAGTAAGTGGTGGGATTGATGTAGGATTATTGATGTGAGGTAGGAGGTCAGGCTCCAACTGATGACATAGATCCAGGATTGTCTGACGATTCAAACTCAACTTCTGGATGACATGTCACTCTTCCAGGGTGTGGAGGTCTGGAAATGGGTGGTACACTGGAGCCTCTCCCAGGGTACCTATGTAAGGAGTAACGAAAAAATGTAGAATGGTCACAGTGTGCAGAGTAAAATATGAGAAGAATAAGGCAAAAGCCATGTGTCTGAACATCAATGCTTCAAGAAGCAGTATACATTTTACAGCATCATTGTCAAACCTTGAACATCCACCAGTCATTCCCAATATGGCCTTCACAGGTTTGTAACATAGCTGTGCACATCATCAATTCAGAAAATGTAAATTGCCACTATAGTGAGGGTAGAATAACATTTCATGTGCAATACTGGCAATTGCGGTGTACAGTGTGCTGCTCACATTTATCCCTTGTGCAAAGCAATGCACTACACAGATGAAGTTTTGTACTGGATATGACATGGGAATGGAACATTTCAAATGTAAACATGTTTGTCCTCATTGGTAGTGGTGGTGAAGCACTTAACTGTCACCAATACAGTTTTCTCAAACTCTAACATGGTGAATGCCTGACCTCACTAATAGGACATGTTGAACATACACTGAGTTAGTTGACCACATAGTGGGCTGTCGCATGTATGGCGGACAGAGCCATAGGCTAACGTTGGTTGTGGTCTAAGCGATGTCGGGCTGATCCTAATGACCGCTTACATGGCGGAAAACATTCTCACCGGCCTCCGGTCATTGTTGCTATCAACGCCCCCACAATTTTAGCTGCAGTTTGCCACCTCTGGGAGCAATCATGGCATGCAACACAGGGGAGACAGCCCGTCCCTTCACCCCAGAGGAGCTGAATGCCCTGGTGGATGAGGTACCTCCCCTTTATTCCCAGCGCTATGGCTCACCAGAGGAATAGGTACGTTTCTCAAATACATATTTGACTCCATTTCTCTGCTACGATGTACCCCTGAGAGTCAAAGCGTAAAAATTATGTTGGATGCAAACATTGTGAGGACCCTGTAGTCCCTGTAGTAGCTACAATTAGTTCTCAAATCACATCAAGGTATATGTGCATTGTCATGTATGGGCTTCAAACCATAAGCCATGTCTATATTCTGTTATAAGTATTTGAGAATGGTGTTAGCCAGGTGTACCATCCCACTGATCATGTAACCAACACCAGACTTTGTGAAACAGTTGTCTGGGAGATAGCTATACCACACAGATCCCTTCAGAGTGCCACACAACGGTATGTTCCCATATAAAATGGACAGACGAATTGGTGGAAATCTGAGGTCATGTGGGATAAGTAGCCTCAGCCTGCGGAGAGCAAGACCTGACTGTGGCAGGAGAACTGATGCATGAGTAATGTCCCTGTAGACCTGCTGGTCCATTGATTTTCCCAGAAGAGTTGTCTGTACCACTAGTAGCCCTGATAGCTGTTACATGGATAATATGAGGCATGGTGACTAAAGTGATCCCATGACCTGATACTTCTTTCATTGACCCACAGTGTCAATGTGTTTCTGTCACTAAAGACTGTCCCCTTACTCACACAGCTCTCTTGACACTTTTAAAAAGTTTTTCTGCCAATGTACCGGCCTGTTGCAGACCTGTGACATGAACAGTGTAGATAGTGGGTTACTTTTGAATAGATTTAGAAATGTGAATCATCTGCTTGGCTACATTATTCCCTATCCCACTACACATACAATAGTATGTTGATTGTCATCCCCGTCATAGTTCCACATATGGCAAAAGGGTTGTCCTGTGATGGTAGTAGAAACAACACAAGTCCAATATGACTTACTAGTCCATTTGCCCACACAGGCCCCAGTGTCACACATACTAGTCCTTACGACGTGAGCTTAGTCTTAGGATGTTGTGTATACTATGGTACATACCTCTATGGACCATATGCATCAATGCAATGGGCCTAGCAGTATAGGTGTCTGGATGTCATGCACAGGTAGTTTACTAGGGGTGGGCGTAGTGAGCGTAGCGGGGCTACGCGGAGTGCCACAGAGACGGAACCAATCTCCGCACTCTCCGCGTAGCTCCGCTACGTGCCACCCGCCTCCCTCCCATCTCCCGCCCTCACTATTAAAACATTAGAAATAAGTATTTAAAAGAAATTACCTTTTCAGCGGCGTTCCCGGGCTTCTCCGTTGCGACATTTCCCGGAAAACTGCGAATGTACGAGCGCGCGTGAAGGCGCATACCTTACGAGAAATGTTAAATTTTTTGTAAACTTTAAAAAAATAACAAATAAATATACATGTATGTATATATATTTATGTGTGTATATATACATATACACATATATTTTTATTTGTACATATGTATATATAAAATATATATGCATATATATATGCATATACACACAATAAATTACAAACTGTTAGAAAACTGGAAAACTGGAAAAAATCTAAAAAATCACCAATTTAACTACACACAAACAGTAAACAAAATAAAAGAATGATGTATTACTAAAAATATACTGCATATTACAAACATTATTGAATAAAAATATTACAATGATAAATACACAGAAACATCATAATATTACAAATTTAAACAATATAAACCAAACTTTAAAATTGGAGGAGTAATACGCATACTATTCCCACTCAAATATCTGTAACAGTTGGGAGATCGTTAGACTCAGGAGGGTATTTACTTTTTCCACTCCAGTCTGTGCAACAGCAGGGAAAGCATTGGACTCAGGAAGGGTACAAATTACTATTCCCACTCCAGTCACTGCAACAGTAGGGACAGTGTTGGATTGCGGAGGGGTAGAATTTACTATTCCCACTCTAGTCTGTGCAACAGCAGGGAAAGTGTTGAATTGCGTAGGGGTAAAACTTACTATTTTCACTCCAGTCGGTGCAACAATAAGGAAAGCGTTGGACTCAGGATGAGTACAAATTACTAGTCCCACTCCAGTCGCTGTAGCAGTAGGGAAAGCGCTGGAGTGCGGAGGGGTAACATTTACTATTGCCTCTCCAGTCGGTATAACAGTAGGGAAAAGGTTGAACTCAGTAGGGGTACATAGCTGCCAAGGTTTCAGATTGCTTATGTGTGACATTTTCATAATTTCAGTGTACTTATGAGTGACATTCAACTGACTATGAGTGACACTTTCTTGCGAGCAAAATCAAGCAATGAAGATGAGGGAATCATATATAAAATATCAGAAATGACACCCATTTGAGCAACTAGAAACTCTAAGATCATCTTAAAACTGCTGCAAAACATCAGAAATGGAGAGGCATTAACTTCGCATGAGGGCCTCGTAGTGATAAATGAATGCCAAATCCCCACTTTGTTTCAGTAAAAGTCAAGAGCAAGAGCATTGAGCATTGAGCGTCCCAAGCCTGCGGGCAGCATACTCCCAGTTGCCACTCACTCCGTAACAGTTTTAGCAGCTTAAGCTGAGACACTATGCTGAATGCAACATATGTGTGACAATGCATTTCAGTGCAGTGATGCAGAGCAACACACTGAAATGTGTTAGTCCTAACGCCTGATGCATGGCACATGGCAAGACTGGGGATAAAAATTTACTATTCTCACTCTTCCAACTCCAGTCAGTGCAACAGTAGGGAAAATGTTGGATTGCTGTGGGCCAGGAAAGGGGGTGGGGGGTGGTAACATTTACTATTCCCTCTCCAGTCTGTGCAACTGTTGGACCCGGGAGGGGTAAAATGTACTATTCCCACTCCAATTCGTGCAACAGTTGGGAAAGTGTCACAATTATAACAACCAACAAATAATAAATGTAACGTTATTTACAATTAAAAA
This sequence comes from Lissotriton vulgaris, assembly GCF_964263255.1. Classification (NCBI taxonomy): domain Eukaryota; kingdom Metazoa; phylum Chordata; class Amphibia; order Caudata; family Salamandridae; genus Lissotriton; species Lissotriton vulgaris. The sequence goes on from NC_141689.1 coordinate 513,655,477, forward strand.
GCATTGCACAATTAACACGTAACATAATAAATAACACTTTTTTAAACAATAACTATTTTTGCGTTTATCTTTACTTAAATAACTTTCCACCCTATACCGGCACAAAGTAAACAACACACACCTAAAATATATCTAAAATATGATAGTTACACACATTATACATAATTATTAATTAAACATGTATCAGTAATTAACTAATAATAAAATATTCATATTTAATTAACTTCCCACTCTTCATCCCTACAAACCTAACAATTTGCCCCTATTATATCTAACAAATCATAAATTATTATCAATTAAACAATTAATAACAATTAACTAACAATAAGTAATTATAATTAGTTAATTTCCCATCCTTAACCCCTACAAACAAAAACCGCACCTAATATATAACTTAAAAAATGTCTACATTACACACTTTACATAAGTAATTATCAATTAAATCATTAATAATTCTTATTAATAATTAACATTAGTTATTAATTATTATAAATAATTTTCTTCACACCCTTCACCCCTACAAAAACAACAACCCAAAAATATGAAAGTAATTAGTAAATTTACATAATTATTATCAATAAAATATTTAAGAATAATTTTATGGATTAATAAATAATTATAATTAAATTATTCCCAACCTATGCCCCAACAAACCCCACAACCCGCACCTAAAACGTATCACAATTAAACAAATTATTAACAATTAACATAATAATGATCAATTAAATATTTAACATTAATTAATTAATAAAAGAAACATCATTAATTTTTCCTGCCATCCTATATCCCCCTAAACTCCACAACCTGCTGTAGCACTAAAAATACAAAAAAACTATTACATTAAGTTTAAAAACAAATACAAATTTACAAACTATATAAAAAAAGTAGCAATTATGCAAACAGTTTAAAACATATACAATTAAAATACATGCTAAAATACATCAAAATAATTTTAAAACAATATTATTAACAAATATATTTTTTGTAAAAGACATTAACAATATAGATATTTTTAACATCAATATTAACAAAATAGAAATTATTAAACATCAATATTACTTACCTTAAAATCGATATTCTTGTCACTGATATTTCTGCACATGATATATGTGCATCACAATATTTAAAACTCGATATTTCTGCTCCTCAATATTTTTTTTTGTTTGGTTTATTGTCTGAATACCAGGGTGGCAACCTTAACCCAGGTCAATGTGGTCAGATATAGTATCTGTACTTGGTGATCAACTAAAAGATCAGTGCTTCATAACTATAGCCATGGTATCTTGTTATTCAGGCCATTTTCCAGGATTTCAAGCGGTACACCCACCTCTGATCCAGGGTGAACAATTTTTGGATTATATGCAAGGCATTTTCTCCAGCATCACCCAGGATCTGTCACCATCATTGTGGTTAGCTTCCACATAGTGTTGTTTCAATCTGATATTATTCGTTTTGCACATTATAGTGCTATGATGTTCATTTATTTGTATCTTTAATTTCTGAGTAGTCATGCCAACATAGAGTAGGCCGCATTGACAGGAATTTAGGTATACCACATTTTCACTATTACAGTATGTAAGCCCTTACAGGGCACTATATGGAAGCTAACCACAATGATGGTGACCTGAAATCGTGAAAAAATGGTTTGAACGATGAGATACAATGTTGTGAAATTTTGTTCTTATCAGTTGAACACCAAGAGCCTGATTACGATGTGGTTGGAAAGAGCATCATAATATGCCGATCGGATTCCTTTCTGACCGCCTCATTACAATAGAGGTGGTCGGAAAGGAATCTGAACGGTCATTCTGACTGGCTTCTGACTGGCTCGGAGAGCCCATCTGCCAGGCAGAATGCGGCCAGTAATCCCAAGAGTGGCTCTTTCCTCCCCTGGGATTACAATGTCGGGTTTTGGCAGTCTTTCTGTGCCGGACTTTCTGACACAGAAAGGCTGTTGGAACACAACTTTAGGGGCCCCAGCAGGGCCCTCTTGGGTGCACGGCATCAGGTAGGAATCAGTTCCCCTCCTGTTGATCCCTGCACCCTGTGGCAGGCACCTTGAGGTGCCCCAATGATTACGATGTTGAGTGGAGTTTCTTTTACCTGACATCGTCTCGTCATGGGACCGACCGACATCCGGTCGGTGGTCCTGACCGACTAATTAGGATGCGACCAAACACTTTTTTGTCACATCCCTATACTTTACAATGGGAGTATGTATTCTGGCCGGAATGCATGCTCCCATCGTTAAATAGGAGGTGCAGGTCATCCCTGCACCCCGTGGCAGGCACCAAAAGGTGCCTGTTATGTGGTGCAGGGATCAACCTCAGCCTCCAACCTGAGGCCGTGCACCCAAGGGGGCCCTGCTGGGGGCACCCAAAGTCGAGTTCCAACAGCCTTTCTGTGTTAGAAAGGCCGGCACAGAAAGGCTGCTAAAACCCGACATCATAATCCCAGGGGCAGAAAGAGACGCCCTTGGGATTACTGGGAGCATTCCAATTGGCGGACAGGCTCTCCAAGCCCGTCGGAAGCCAGTTTGAATGACTGTTCGGATTCCTTTACGACCACCTCCATTGTAATGAGGCGGTCGGAAAGGAATATTACCGGTATCTTACGATGCGGAATTGGTTGTGATGTCTACAATAATGAAACTGTGCCCACATACCTAAATACAAGAATGTTTTTATCCATTTTTCACAGGCTGTATGGTATGAAACACATACAACATGCTTAGCAGGGGATTGCATGTCAGATAGCAAATTTCTTTTACATGTATACAAAGTGCGGGCATCATTCAGTGGGTAGGAATCATATCCTAAATTTGTGAGTCCTGCAATCAATCTAATTACTTCAACAATATAGAGAAATATTCTCGGTTAAAGACACACAAACAAAAAGTCTGACAAGAGTTTTGTTGATAATGTGTATCATCCAAATTCTCTTCAATAATCAGTATAATAATGTATATAAAGTGCAAACGACGCAGTGCTCTGGTGCGTGAGTATATAGAATCTAAGACGCTGTACAACTGTGGTTGAAGTGATTTCAAATGATAACAGATAGCATATCATGCATATCCATCATAATCACATTGGATATATGAACAACAGGATAGATGTCGATGTTTGACCTAGGCTGATTGATCGGGTCTCCTCAGGACTAAAGGCCTCATTAGGATGGCGGTCGGACTTACATCCAAACGCCATCCATTCGGAAACCGGACCGCCCAACTACAAATCGGCGGTCCCACAAGCCGACTAGGATGCAACCACCACCATGGTGGTCGCAATGTTTACATTTTGTATTGCGGCGGGTGCGGCGGGCTGCAGCACATGCCGCAGTGCAAAGAATAGACATTACATTTATCCCTTCCCCACTAGGTGCCTGCCACATGGTGCAATGATATTTAGGGGGACACCATAGGTGCCCCCCAGGGCCCAGGTTGGAGGCCTAGGGGACAGGGTGGCCTGTTACTGGCCCACAATGTCCCTTTCTGCCTACCTTTTCATGGAGGGTTCACCGCCATGAAAGGGAACATTGTAATACCTACAGTGGTACCTGGCAGGCACCGCCGTGCCAAGGAGTGGTTTGGATTAGTCCTGTAGGAGTTCACCCTGCAACGGGATCGTCACTGGGATCCTGCTTTGTTTAAAAAACCTTTGTGACCCACCTGGTGTCACAGAAATCCTGCTTCAATGTTTAAATGTATGTGATCCAACGTGTGTCACAACCTAATTAAAAGGCAAAAGGGGGCTTTATTTCAATATAAGATACTCAGATGTGTCCAGTAACCCAACCACATGCACAGTCGTGCTGGTGCTAAGACTGGACTCAGTGAGCTCAAGGGGTGGCTTATCAAAATGTGCCCATATAGTTGAATAAGCATAGTGACCCACATCAATGTACCTGCATATAGGTTCAAGTGCTGACCCACATCAGGAGATATGTGACGTCCTGAGGGTTGTTTTAAGTTGTTGTGAATCTTGGGAACAGTGTATAATATAGGGGTGTGTGGATGTGGTTTGTTGAGGATATTCGTGTTCTTTTTCAGTGATAATACCTTCATGAAGTGCATGTTGTGAAATGCTATGTATTACTTCCTGTAGCCCTTTTAAAGGACATGGGGCCATATGTATGAAAGAATTTTTAATCGCACAATACAAAATTTGCAAAAAGCGATGTATGAGACATTTTCGCATAGCGGAAATAAGGATTTGCAAAAAGATTTTTCATACTGCGAACCAATAAATCTGCAAATCATTGTGCGAATTCCAAAACTGCGATTTTCATTTTGCAAAAATCTCAAAATGCAAAAAAATCGCATTTTAGGAAATCGCAATGAAATGTATGTAAAATTAGCAATTTGCGATTCCACGAAATTCGCAAATTTGAGAATTGCAATTACCACCAATTCTGAGCAGGTGGTAGCCAGGTGCAAACTAATTAAGGAGGCCCACAATGCAACACATTTTTTCCACAATGGCTGGGCTGTATGTGATAGCCAGGAGGCTGCGACTCAGAGCTGCTGCACAGAGGAGGAGACGCCAAGAAAGGATCTTTCAAGCGCGCATACCCCTGTTCCAGCGGACTGAGGAGATCCATACAAACTACAGGCTGGATAAAGAGAGCATCCTTGATTTAATTGAGGAGCTCAAATCTATACTTGAACACCCCACACGCAGGACACACACCATCCTCACCCACATCCAGGTTCTGTGCTAACTGCACCTTTTGGCATCAGGTAGCTTCCACGGGGTGATAGCCTCAGCAGGAGGGGTCTCACAGACTGCATTGTTGTGCTATTTCCACACGTTCCACGATGCCATGGTACAGAGGCTGCATCACCACATCCACTTCCCCAGCACACCACAGGCACTAGACCAGACCAAGCAGGAGTTCTATCAAATTACACAATTTCCCCACGTCATTGGATGCATAGATGGGACCCATGTCGCCATATCACCCTCCTCCTAGAAAGAGTATGTGCTCAGGAATCGCACATCCTACCATTCCCTGAACATACAGGTGGTGTGTAATGCCAAGAACATCATCACTGACATTGTCGCAAAATATACAGGCAGCACGCACAGCGCTTTCATCTTTCGCCACAGTGGGATACACCGCCGACTCACAAGTGGGGAGTTTTGTGAGGGATGCCTACTAGTTAATTGTATTTGTACAAAGGACACACTAGTAAAGGACAGCATTGGCAGGACAGTGTTTAACCATATTCCTCCCACCCCACAGGTGACAGTGCGTATGCGGTCCGTGATTTCATACTGACTCCCTACCTGAATCCTGCCAACGCCGGGGAGCGGAGGTACAATAGTGCCCACATAGCAACCAGATGTACCATTGAGCGGACCTTCAGGATGCTCAAGAGCAGATTCAGATGCCTACATAAGAGTGGAGGGGCACTACAATACAGCCCCCAGACCTGTTGCAAGATAGTGGTAGCATGTGTCATGCTGCACAACATCGCCACCAGGACAGGCACACCAGTGGAGCTCAGTGAATCTGATTCATCAGATGAGGAGGGGCCAGCGCCAGGACGCATGCCAGCCGGTGTAATTGGTGCAGCTGCTGGGCACCAGAGGCAAGATGAGATTGCATGGAACTATTTCTAGGTAAGAAAATATGACACAATGCTAAATATCAGTTGTGAGACTGTGTTTTATTTTCTTAACTTCAACCACACAATGGCTCATCCATTGCCCAGCACATGTTAGGATCACAGTGCGATTGAACAATCAGGAGCAACTGTCCATGTAAACTGGGTTGATGCACCTATCTCCATGTCCAAGTTTGTGTACCTCAAATGCAGCGCTGTCGGGTCAGAGCCCCTGGCTGGGGGTGCACAGTTCCCTCCTCACCGGTCCCAGTAGCCCTACTAAGACGCCCACTGCGGCGCCTATCCAGGGGGGGTGGGTGATGCTGCCCGTACCAGATTGGGCGTCCTCATCTGTTGGAGTGAGGACTCCTGGGCCAGTAGTGCGAGCTGCCCGCACCCGCAGCTCATCCACAGCAGATGTGGCCTGTACTAGGGCCCTTGCCACGTCCTGGCTGTTGTGTGCCACCTCATGGTACATACAGATGCTGCGCCTTGACAGCACATTTGTTTCTGAGGACAGGTGGTTAACCGCCCAGGTGTAAAGATCTAGGCGATGCATCTCCCTGCGCCTAGCAGCACTATTGCCTTTAGTTCCGCACAGAGTGCCTCCAGGGCACCCTTCATGCCCATGAAGTCAATCCTGATTTGCCTCTATAGGGATTTTATGTTTTTTGCCTGCAGGCTCTGTACTTTAAACATGTCCCCCTCCTTGCCGCCGAAGACAGCATCCTCTTCTGGGGTTGATGCACTGGTGGATGCACGTGCCCTGTGCTTGGGTGGAACTGGCGGGATCGGAACAGCAGGTGCTTGAGCACGGTGTTGTGGCTCTGGCTGTGCCGGGACTGGTTGGACATCGCCATCGGTGTCCTGGCCTTCATCCTCCAGTGGGGGCAGTGGTGGCACTACAATCCGCCTGTGGCGTTTTGGAGGGATTACTCGGCTGCCCTCCTCCTCTTGCCCTGTTGCCTCTGGGTTAGGGTTCGTCCTCTCATCCACTAACTGCTCCCTGTGTTTCTGATGGTGCTGTGGACGTAAAAGCACACATTAATTTTCTGTCTTGACTTGCACTTGTCATGCACTAAATTTCACTGTTTGGAGTTACATGGGTCCTGTCTGTCTGTATTTTGCCTTTACTGATGTGCACATACTATTAGGGACTGGCTGGGTGTAAATGCACCACTGTAATGTGCATGTGACTACATCTCCCATAATGCATTGCTGTGTGTGCTTGTGTACCTGCACTGGACTTTTAGTTTTTTTCTGCCCCTGGGTCGCTCTTGGGTGTGTCTGGGTACTAGGGGGGTATCAGGGGTGTGATGGCATGCTCCTTACCTTGTCTTGGTACCAGGGGGTCAGAGCTGTCCAGGTCGGCCACGCCCATTACACTCTCTGGAAGCAGGGTCCCCTCAACCAGTTCCTCTAGTGGTGTGGAGTAAGTGGCAGTGGAGGTCCCAGCACCAGTCTTCCTGGCCTGCTCCAACCTGGCAGCCACCTTCTCCTTAGAGCGCTGGCGCATATCGTACCAGCGCTTCCTTAGATATTCCCTGCTTCTGTGGGTGAGGCCAACTGCATTTACTTTGCACTGGATAGCAGCCCAAATCCTCCACTTGCGTGTCTCAGGCACTCGCAGGGACTTTTTTCCGAAGAGGTGCTCGTGGCTTATGACCATTTCCTGGATCAGGACCTCCAGCTCAGTTTCTGAAAACTTTTGTTTTCTTTTTCTCTGTGTTTCCCCTGCTGCTGTTTGTCCTGGCTGGCCATGTCTCCTGTGTCTGCCATTGTTTATGTCGAGCACTGCTCGACAACGGAGAAACAGCAGCCCTCATCCTCCTCGACCTCTCCGCGGCCTTCGACACTGTCTGCCATCGTACCCTAGTACAACGCCTCAGCAACGTCGGAGTCCAAGAGAAGGCACTGCAGTGGATCATCTCCTTCCTCACCGGAAGGACACAGAGAGTCCGCCTCCCTCCGTTCAGATCAGAAGCCACCGAAGTCATCTGCGGTGTCCCTCAAGGCTCCTCGCTCAGTCCAACCCTCTTCAACATCTACATGAGCCCCCTCGCAGATATCGCACGCCAGCACAACCTCAACATCATCTCCTACGCCGATGACACCCAGCTGATCCTCTCCCTTACCAACGACCCCGCCACCGCCAGAGCCAACCTTCACGAAGGGAGGAAAGAGGTAGCCGAATGGATGGAGAACAGCCACCTGAAACTGAACTCAGATAAGACGGAAGTCCTCATCCTGGGATCCTCACCCGCCGCTTGGGACGACTCCGGGTGGCCCCCCGCCCTAGGCAGCGCACCCAAACCAACAGACCACGCACGCAACCTGGGCTTCATCCTGGACTCCTCCCTCTCCATGACCAGACAAGTCAACGCCATCTCCTCATCGTGCTTCAACATCCTGTGCATGCTTCGTAAGATCTTCCGGTGGATCCCCACCGAGACCAGGAAGACGGTCACCCAGGCCCTCGTCACCAGCCGTCTGGACTACGGCAACACCCTCTACGCCGGAACCACCGCCAAACTCCAGAAGAGAACAATGGTAACGGTTATGCAGGAGCGCACAGCGTGTGAAAGCAGTCTTATTTACAAAAGTCCAAGTGGTGCTCAAAGCGGGAAAGAGTCCGTTACCAAGACCCTTATGTATAGCCAACAGGCTACAGGACAATGAACATTTCCACCAAGCACTCAAAAGTTATTCAAGTAGTCCAAAAGTAAACTGCAGATCCATATATTTCACTCTTCTTCTTTATTACTTCATAAAGTTTTTCATAGTAGATTTCATGAACACAGCCAACACGTGTTTCGTCCTGTCAGTATGTGACAAATGACTTAAGTTTTTGTCACATACTGACAGGACGAAACACGTGTTGGCTGTGTTCATGAAATCTACTATGAAAAACTTTATGAAGTAATAAAGAAGAAGAGTGAAATATATGGATCTGCAGTTTACTTTTGGACTATTTGAATAACTTTTGAGTGCTTGGTGGAAATGTGCAAACTCCAGAAGAGACTCCAGCGGATCCAGAACGCCTCAGCACGACTCATCCTGGACATCCCCCGTCGCAGCCACATCTCCGGACACCTGAGAGATCTGCACTGGCTCCCGGTCAACAAGAGAATCACCTTCCGTCTCCTCACCCACGCACACAAAGCCCTACACAGCCAAGGCCCAGGATACCTCAACAGCCGCCTCAACTTCTACTCTCCCAAATGCCAGCTTCGATCGACCAGCCTCGCCCTCGCCGCCATCCCCCGCATCCGTAGAGCCACCACAGGGGGACGGTCCTTCTCCTACCTCGCCGCCAAGACATGGAACTCCCTCCCCACCCACCTCCGCCTGACCCAGGACCACCTCGCCTTCAGGAAGCAACTCAAGACCTGGTTGTTCGAGCAGTAGCAGATCCCCCCCCAGCGCCTTGAGACCCTCTGGGTAAGTAGTGCGCTATATAAATGCGATGATTGATTGATTGATTGATATTGCACTGCAGAGTTTTTTTTAATAAGGAATCGCTATTTGAAATGGCGCAATGAAAATAGCGATTTTTACGGAATCGCTATTTTTTGTGATTTTTTATTTGCATACCATTTTGCGATTCTCAACTTGGGATTCGCAAAAAATCGCTAAAGGGGAGTTTGATACATATGGCCCTAGATCCTATTTTCTAGTTGTGTCTAATGTCTCCCAACTGTCTGTAGATTTCCGTGTAATAATTAGTGGTTTTCAGGATAACAACTGCTCCGCCTTTATCAGCTGATTTGATTGCTATGTTGCAGTTGTTTGCCAGAGAGTAAAGTGCTAGTTTCTCACTTATGGGGAGGTTGTAGAGGATGAACCTTCATTGTTCCTCTAGGTCATTGACTTGTCTAAGTACAGTATTATAAATTTTCCGGAACCATCAAGTGACTGGCGGGGTCAAATTGGAAAGGAAGGTGCAGGTCTGTACCTTTCAGGGTGGGGAGGTCAGGTTTGTCCACAAAGAAGTGTTTTAATCTGATAATCTTGAAAAATCTACAGAGTTCTATCTTAAATTTAAAGAAGTCAGGATCCTCCATGATAACACACCCAAGTCCTATGGTAAGGATTTTTTTTCGTCGTGGGACAAAAACGTATTTAGAGATGTTGAAAATAGGTGAACCATGCTTGCTCATGTTTGCTGGTAGAGTGGTACCACTCATTACCAGCTGTAGTACTGGTTCCTGTCTGGTAGTTGTTGCATCTCCAGCCCCTGCCTCTACCTTTTCCCATCCCTCTCTGTCTTCCTATCTTCTGGTCCGGTGCCAAAAAATGATCAGTCGCGGGCACCGATCCTGATGTCTGGTCTCTTGGGCTTGGTCCGAATAGCTGATGTGTCAGAAAAAGCGATGCTTGTAAGTGCGTTTTGGATGGCTGTAGCCATGTAAAAATCAGGTCTCAAGTAAGGGTATACTATTTCAATATTAAATTTGTGCTTGTCTCTCAGGACCTTGTTAACGTTTTTGTCAAGTTCTTTGGCTTGATACACTTCCATGGTTTTCTGTATTGAGTCGAGTACTGCCTTTGCGTTTTCAGTTGGCCCACTGGTTTAGATTTTTTTTTAGTTCACTTATCTGTCTCTTATGGACTTAAATTCTTCCAGTGCAGTAACAATACCAAGCACCATCCAGTGATGGAAGTGATTATTTCCTATGTAGCTGGAGTTTGTTTTTAAATTTCTCACTATGCATGCAGATGGCAGGTATGTTCCTAACCTGCAGTTCTAGTGGTATCGCATCTGCTTTCAGATACTCTGTCAAGAGTTGACATGAAGTTCAATGTGCACAGTTTTTTTTACAAATTACAGCGTAAAATCAAAAACTAGTCTGCATTGGCTTTTGTACCTTCAGAACATGGAGACAAATTATGCATTAAAAATATTCCATTTACATATTTTAACCGAAATGAAGAAAATTGACCCAATTACTAAATTAATTCGAACAAATCTGGATTGGCCATCTAAACATTATGGGTCATAAATGGCTTCCAAATTATTGTATTGAATATTGAAACTGCTGCTCAACCTCTTTAGAGGGAGAGTATGAAATAATAATGCCAAATAAGCTCTCCCAAATTTATATAATTTTCTGGAAATTTTGCAAAAAAGAGCAGGGTTTCCCGGAAATTTGTCATGCACTATCTTTTGTGAATAGTCTACAAACCTGACTTTCACAAAAAGAAAACATATAAATGAACAACTCCTTTAAAAAGTCCAGCAATGTAGCATGTGCAGGGCTGTAGAATATTTGGAAAATATTGCTTACATTTTCAATCACAATAGTACCAATATCTATTTTCTTTTACTCCCCTGTCTACCAATACATTAATTTACAGATAGATATACTTATTTTCTTCAAATTATGAAAAAAAAAACATTTTTAAAAACTCTACCTTCTTTTTTCAACATTTTACCCTCCTTTTGCTAACTCTCAATAGTAATCGTAAAGTAATCCATTTTAAAGAACCCTTCAAAAATCAAAAATATTTCGGAATTCTGAAAACATACCTTATTTAAAATTATTTGGCGTGCATAAAGGAGGGTGTTTTTGCAGTCCATCTAAACACTACAACTCCCATTCCACCACAAAATGTCTTCCTTGTCCCTTTTTTGACAATAAAAAGCCCTCTAAAGCAATTCCAATCAAACCATTTAAGAACCTGAATGAAGCCTGAAAACTTTCAAAAGGAAGAATAGTCCATTAAAAAAAAAAATACATAGGGGATGTTTATGATGTTGTTGAGTCTGCCACTGACGGCACATCAGTGTCATACCCACCGACATCTGCCCCTGTGGTCTGCCTGCCACATTACGATGCGACTGGCGGAGGCATCGGGCAGAGGGGTCATCTGAGGGGCTTCTGACGGGTTTAGGAAAGACATCATAATGACGGCGGCTACACCATCAGGATTATGATGTCTTTTTCCGACAGCCTTTCCATGTGGCCTTTCTGACAAGGAAATGCTGTCGCAAAATTACTTAGGGGACCCCTTGCAGGGCCCCTTTCCCGCCTGACCTTCCGCTATGGTGCCTTGGGGGCACCTATGGTCTCCACCTAAATATCCATGTGGTGCCTGCCACAAAGTGCAGGGATGCTTACCAACATCCATTTTGCTATGGGAGCTTATGCTGAGGCACTTTTTTTGCCCGCCGCACAAGCTGCCATAGCAAAATTGATGTTTTTTTGACCGCCTTGTGTGCGGTCACATCCTAATTGTAAGGTTGGAACTACCGACCCATGGTCAAGAGTGTCTAGACCAATACGGCGTCGGGTCGACGCACGTCCACCCAACTAAGTAATAAGGGCTATTGTGACTTACCTGAGAAAAGAAGAAAGAAAAAACAAACCACTTCCACAAAAATTAAGCATCTGATGGACAAAGTTTCTGGCGACATTTTTATGGAACTCTAAAACCTCTCTTACACCGTCCTTACAAAAAATGATACCCTCTTAACAAGTGTAATATAAAATTTATAGTACTTACCACCAGAACCGCTACATGCCTCTGCTCATCTGGGCAAACTACGACTGAATGTAGAAAAGGATGCTCAAACATTGAAAACAAACAAATAGGACAACACTCCCACAGAGTGCAATTGGAAATTGTGAGAAGTAACTATATATTATATTTTTTGTGAAATAACATTCATTTTAAAATTCTATTTTAAATTGTTTTGTTTTACACATTGAAAAATGGTTGTAATAAAAATTTGATTTTATTTTAAATTAAAAATCTCTTATTATATATTTTAATGTATTAACATGTTGTTTTAAAATGTTTAATGACATTGATATCTTCTATTATTTTTAATTGTGATTACATAATTGTGAGGAGGAGGCCGGACTAGATGAGAACCGTACCTTGCGCTATCCTAAAATCGAACCGCAACACCCACGCTCCTTTGCTGTGTCTCCTCAGGAGGTCAGAAGTGGTGAAGGCAGTAACCCGGAAGAAGAGGAGAACCAACCCGGATACTATACGGCAGAACGAATGAAAGACCGCTACAAAGAGACGAGGGCGGAGACAGCGGGCGTCCTCGCCGAAGACGGAGAAAGGAGTGCAGAAACGGAGACGGAGAAAGAAGACGCGGGACCCGTAGAAGGGGCAGGAGCCCTTGACGACGGTGCGGACCCGGTTCAGGAAGACGCGGGACCCAGCCCAACCCCGAACAGGACGTCGACGAAGACAGCTGGTTTGAGGACTGGTGGTGTCCTGTGGATGCTGGAGAGCGGCCATGACTCTGGGAAGAGTTAAGGCGGGGTCGGTGAGTGACATCGGCTCTAGGGGATTGTAACGGGTAGCGGGTGGGAAAAGACACGGGGAGGGATTTTTTTTGTCTAATGGGTATTGGCGCGCATTGTGCATCAGGTAATATAACCGGACCACAAACTGCAACATAGGATGGTTAAACGCACAGCGCTCTGTTGTTGAAATGTATTTGGTTCTTTCATAGACGTGAAAACTATAATCACTGGGAGCACTCTTATCGATTTTGCCCTAGACACTGTGAGCACTCGAATCTGTGAGCACTTCCAAAGTTATTTCTTAGGCACTATAAACCTCTGCAAATATCCTGTACTATCAAAACTTCAACCCATTACAACTCCGTTACTTACTACTGGCCCTGTACACTAAAAAGTGTGGTGAAGGGAAAACTTCTCTTTAGGATATTTTTGTCGTTCTCACGGTACCTTCCTTTATTCCTCCCTTCTCTTATGAGCCACTGGGGAGAACCACCACGTCCTGAAGACAAGGCGAAGACCACACGAGCCCTTTCATCGCCTGACACTTCCCCGGAGACATCAGAAGAAGAGGAAAAGTTTGAAGACTCTTTGCAACCTCCCGTCACATCGTCACTTGTTGTCAATAAACCTTCTTCCTTTAAACCACCACTACCGCCTCCACGCCTGTTTATCAAACCCGCCCTCTTACAATAATTAACTGAGTTTTCAATATTAAAAAATAGTTACATTTTAAATTACATAATATTATTTATAAATAAAAATAAATTAAAAAAAAAAACCATTACCTGAGCATTCTAACCTTAAAATGCTTTTTACATTGTATTTTTTTATGCAAGCTTGAAAACAATCCAGTACTGAAGTGAAAGATAAGGAAGGACCTTATTTATTGATTTTAAAAGGGCTGTTGTATCGAGTAGTAGAGTCTCAGGGAAAAAGATCACCCAGTTTATAGTTATCACTTCATTCTCAAGTAGGAGATGGCCATTTTGGGACAAGATGAAGGTATAGTTATTGGCCTGGGGTATACATGGATATTCGGAGATTCTGTGTTGTGTGTAAAAAGACAGCTTGCAAAACCAAATGGAGCATAATAGTGCTCCATTTACATTTCGCACAGCGAGAAAAGCACAGTGAAATCAGTTATTCATCAAATATTCAATTTTATACCATTGTTCATCCAAGTTTTATTTTACAAATTTGTCCCAATGTTTTCATTCTTCTGTTCAAGACAACGTGAATCCCATCTTTTTACTGCTGGTGACATGCCAATCCAGGCCGTAATCAACAACACGTAGGGTTCTGCAGCCCCAGACAGCCTCATTTAAATCAGCTTACCAACCCACCCATAGTAGCTAAAGCTCCTTTACAACCCCTACCTGTCATTGATAAACCTTATAAATGAGTGGAAATGGATTTGGTAGGTCCATGGGGTTCCATCTACCCGGCGTCATCAATATCTGTAGGTATTGATAGATTCTACAACCAGCTACCGGGAAGTAGGCATGGGCGGAAAATCCGTTCCGCTCGCGGATTTTGCGGATTTTCGGGAAATCCGCAATCCGCGAGATTTGCGAATTTCCTGCAAAATCCGCAAATCCGCGAGCAGCGGATTTTGCTCGCACTGCTCGCACTGTTCGCGTGAGTTCGCGCCCCGCGAATAAGTGCGAAATTGCAGAAATACGATCTAAGCAAAACTGAAAGTAACTACTTACCAGGTTCAAAAGTTCAGGCACATCATTAGTAGCCATTTCCTGTAGTGCTTCCTGAGGGGCCCCTCCAGAGTTCAGTTGCCAGTTGAAACTATTATGTGACCCTGCTCTGAACCTCAGAATAGTTACACATATGCCACAAAGGTCATGAATTACAGCTAAGGGAGACAAGCAGGAGCCAGGCTGGAAGTTAAAATCCATTAATCAGCCCCTAATTCATTATTGTCAGTTGGGGCAGGGCAGGTGTTGTAACTAATTTTGCAACAATGAAAGCACTTAGCAAGTGCAAAAGATCACTAATCAGGGCGCACTAAGGAAGCAGGTGCCAGCTAAAAAAATATTCTGTGACACATTAATCAGCCCCAAATTAATTCAGGTCACTTGAGGCAGGGAAGGTGTGCTTTGCTTTGCCGAAAATAATGTACACTGGACAACCAGAGGGTGTGGTGATGAAACAGAGGGTGGCATGGGTGGGCCAGAGGGTGGCATGAGTAGTCAGAGAGTGGCAGTGGTGACAGAGAGTGGCAGTGATGAAGAAGAGTGTCCCAAACAGGTTGGACACGTAGAAACAACAAGTTCGCAAAACTTGCGACCCGACAGGTAAGTTCGCAAATTGCGAAATTGTAAAAACCCTCGCGAACTGGCAGAAACACGGGCGAACACAAAAAAAAAAAAAATCCGCAAATTCGCGGGAATTCGCGGATTTTGCGGATTGCGAGTTCGCAAATCCGCAAATTCGCGGATTGCCAATCCGCAAAATCCGCTCATGCCTACCGGGAAGTCATTCCCCTGACAGGCATGACCACAGCAACAGTTGCCCAAGCAATGTTCACCTTTTTCATGAGTGGGGCTCCCAAAACAGTTATTAACATACCAAGGGATTTCCTTCATGTCTAAATTCATGTCTCAAATTTGCAAGATGCTGTCACACTCAAACTATTGGTTTAGTGGAACCTTATAGCCAAACAATCAGATCCCTATTGTGGAATTCTATTGAACAGTCAGCCAAAGTCTGGGATAAAAGAAAAATACCCCTCATTTTCTTTTTCATCAAATTTCATGCCCATATGCTCACAACTAAGCATGGGCGAATTTTGCGAATCTTGCGTTCGCGAATTTTGCGGATTTGCGAACTCGCATTTCGCAAAATCCGCGAATTCTCGCGAATTTGCGGATTTTTTTTTTTTGTGTTCGCGCGGGTTTCTGCCAGTTCGCGAGGGTTTTGTACAATTTCGCAAACGCGAACTCACCTGTCGGGTCGCAAGTTTTGCGAACTTGTTGTTTCTACGTGTCCAGCCTGTTTGGGACACTCTTCTTCATCACTGCCACTCTCTGTCACCACTGCCACTCTCTGACTACTCATGCCACCCTCTGGCCCACCCATGCCACCCTCTGTTTCATCACAGCACCCTCTGGTTGTCCAGTCAGTGTACATTATTGTGGCAAAGCAAAGCACACCTTCCCTGCCTCAAGTGACCTGAATTAATTTGGGGCTGATTAATGTGTCACAGAATATTTTTTTAGCTGGCACCTGCTTCCTTAGTGCTTCCTGATTAGTGATCTTTTGCACTTGCTAAGTGCTTTCATTGTTGCAAAATTAGTTACAACACCTGCCCTGCCCCAACTGACAATAATGAATTAGGGGCTGATTAATGGATTTGAACTTCGAGCCTGGCTCCTGCTTGTCTCCCTTAGCTGTAATTCAGGACCTTTGTGGCATATGTGTAACTATTCTGAGGTTCAGAGCAGGGTCACATAATAGTTGCAAGTAGGCAACTGAACTCTGGAGGGGCCCCTCAGGAAGCACTACAGGAAATGGCTACTAATGATGAGCCTGAACTTTTGAACCTGGTAAGTAGTTTCAGTTTTGCTAAGATCGTATTTCTGCAATTTAGCGCTTATTCGCGGGGCGCGAAGTTGTACTGGGAAGCCGCGAACTCACGCGAACAGTGCGAGCAAGCCATAAAATCCGCTGCTCGCGGATTTGCGGATTTTGCGGGAGATTCGCGAATCTCGCGGATTGCGAATTTACCGAAAATCCGCAAAATCCGCGAGCGAAACGGATTTTCCGCCCATGCTTACTCACAACATTCTCTCCTTTCAAATGTCTTTGGGAGTCAGCACAGAACTCTCCTGGATCTGGTAGCTGAGGAGAAGGAGGAGGAGGAGATGGAGGAGGAGGAGGAGGAGGAGGAAGAGGAGGAGGAGGAGGAAGAACCACCTTTGTTAAGGTATGCTGTGAAACTCAAACCGATGGTAACCTCATATGTGACAAGGTACCAGAGAATTTGGACAAGGCACAAGAAAAAAAGAAAGGGTGGAATGACACACTAAGACCCTGAAGTTTGGGGAAGGAGATCAGGTACTTATTTTGTTACCTACGACTCGTCATAAACTCTTAAAGCCTAATCACGACGATGGTGTTGCGGGAGCCATATAAGCGCCCTGCTCCCACACCGCCAAAGGGGTACTGACACCGCCTGCCAGATTAAAAATTACCCTGTGTCTGATGGACAGTGCTTTGTTAGTCCTATGGTGATGCCCATTAAGAAAAGCACAGCAATGGGAGCGCCAAAGGCTGTTTCCGCACGGCATGGACTCTGCAGTCCATGCCGTACAGAAAAGGGAATGAATGCATACAGGGGGCACACCTGCAGGCACCCATCGGCCCTGAGGAAACTGGGGGTCCTTTCCTTACCATCACAGTTTTCATGGTGACATCACCGCCATGAAACTGTAGCAGTGATGAAACTTCAAATTAACCCTGGGCGTACTTTGCGTAGCAGCATTATGCGTAGCTACGCGAAGTGCACTTCGCATGCTACGCGTAGCTATGTGAACTGCGTAGTGCGGTAGGGAAAATGCTGTTCGCACTGATTGCCCAGTGCCGGATGCTTGTCTGCACGTGGCAATCATTGCAAAAGTAATCTTGTGCGGTGCAAGTGGTCGTTTTCTGCTGCTCTTGTAGATTTGTACTCGAGCGGCAGCTTTCTCAATGCGGACTGGTAGTTTCTCATCGCGAGCGGTCTCGATCATAAGTGACCACTCGCAATGAGAAACCTGACCTCCCCGCGTTGAGAATCTCCCCGGGAGGTTTATTTTCCACACTCGCAATCGAGGAAAAAGTCTCACCGGGATGTTGATCTTGCTTGCTCGCGGTTGCCAACTTGACATTGAGGACTGCGAGCAAGCCAAAAATGCCCGCTACGTGTTTTTGCACTGTGCTACGTGCAATTAGTGTAGTGCGTAGTAGCGCAAACTACGCGTGCTCCACGAGCGTAGCGTGGTACTTTGCTCAGGGTTACTTCAAATATGCTCAGCTGTGCCACAGTGGCACTACCAGCATATTGGAGCCTTTCACCACTGCACCACCCCTGCGGGATCCATGATCCCTGGTGGTGGCAGTGGGCCTGTGGCGGTCCCACCATCATAATCGTAATCCCGCGGATGGACTGCCAGTTTGGCGGTCTAGAGACCTCCACCACTGGTTATGGGGAACTCGTAATCAGCCCTTTGCTAAATGTCAAGGTCTGTGCCATCCACAGAATAATTACCCTTGTTACTTCCTGTAGAAAAGTAGGATTTACTGCTATGGTTACCCCCACTTTTTGCTTGGTGCTAAGCCGCACTTGTCTGACTGGGATCCTGCTAATCAGGGCCCCAGTCTATCTGCTCTCTCCCTAAATTGTTGTGTTCAGTACTTAGGTACAACCCAGAGTGGATACTGGGGTACCCTTATAAGTCCCTAGTAAATGGTACTAAGGTACCCAGGGCATAGGTACCCCAGAGGTCTCCCATGGGCTGAAGCATGTATTATGTCATCCATAGGAGACCATTCAAAATGGAACTACAAGCCTGCCATTGCAGCATGTGTAAGCTGGTGCTAGCACCACTTACTAAAGATATCGGTTTCCATATGGCCGAGATACCCGCCACCCCCTCTCAACACAATCCCCAAGGATGGGAAACCGGAAACAGTTCTGAACTTTTTGGAAGACGGGAGGGAGTGACCCTCCCGGCCGTATTTATTAAAATATGAAACAAAATTAAAACATTAAAATAACAGTTTCATATTATGTACAATTTCATTACCACATTGCGATGTTTGGCTAACCTTAACATATTCTCTAATACAAAGGTTCTCCTAGCCGAACTAACATCCTACAAAACATCTAACTTGAAATTTTGAAATTGTACATCCTAACGTTTAAGGGCCAACGGCAAGGTCGTAACCGGTGTCAAGATCCCTAACCAGAAATATCCCCCTCACTTGTGAGGGGCGACCGCACAGAGGCGTACCTCGAGTGCAACTACCAATTTCCCTTGACTTGACGGGGGCCCCAATAAACTCGACGCCACTTAAAGGTCGTCCGAGGACTCGTGTGAGGAATCTAGAAGGTAGCGTAGACCCCCCCCCAAACCCCACACATCTTACCACATCTGCCGTCGCAGATGTCTTGGCCCCGGGAAATTCTCCGGGAGGGGGCTGTAGCCCCCCCTACCCAGGAAGGGGCCTTGACCGCCTTTCCTTTCCTTTCGGCGTCCCATCCTTAAAAGGGACCGCCTTCCCCGTTGAGGGGCCAATGGCCACCTCCTTCGAGCGCTCCCATCCGTAATGGGTGACGCCCACTCATAGGGATCTTCCAATTAGTGCTCACCGATCATGACCTTACCGCCCGACCAAAATAAATACGACAGTTCTAAGCTAAATGAATTCTAAACTAAATGACCAAATTACTTAAAAGACAGTTAAAAGCAACAATTTATTAAAACATGCTACTGATCAACACTAGAGCAAGATCACTTTATTTGCAAAACATACCATAAATTGACCATTTCTTTATTGCATATTCAAGGTTATCACGATAATAATCCGACCTGCAAATAAAAGAGTTACCACATCAAACTTTATTCAAAACAACTCGCTGTCTTCAGGGGCTGGTGGGTGGGTCAAAATTGGCTCTTCGTTCCGTCTCGAGCTCACGTGCAGCGAGGTGGTGCAGCTTCAGAGCACAGGAACAAGAGGATGCTTCCTTGGCTTGTTGCTCCTTTTATCCGTCTTCAGGGCGGGCGTAAACCCGCCCCGGCCTGCCCCGAGGGCGTGGCCCGGCCGCGTCAGTGTCTAGGCCAGCCCACTCCAGGGCGGGAAAGAGGCGCGCCCCGGCTACGCCGCTTCGGGCATACCAGCCGAGACTCGCCTCCCGCCCAAGATGGCTTCCCGGGGGGATCGTGGTACTCGGCCATACGTTCGGGGGGACCGAATGGTCGCCCCTTTCCATATGGCCGAGATACCCGCCACCCCCTCTCAACACAATCCCCAAGGATGGGAAACCGGAAACAGTTCTGAACTTTTTGGAAGACGGGAGGGAGTGACCCTCCCGGCCGTATTTATTAAAATATGAAACAAAATTAAAACATTAAAATAACAGTTTCATATTATGTACAATTTCATTACCACATTGCGATGTTTGGCTAACCTTAACATATTCTCTAATACAAAGGTTCTCCTAGCCGAACTAACATCCTACAAAACATCTAACTTGAAATTTTGAAATTGTACATCCTAACGTTTAAGGGCCAACGGCAAGGTCGTAACCGGTGTCAAGATCCCTAACCAGAAATATCCCCCTCACTTGTGAGGGGCGACCGCACAGAGGCGTACCTCGAGTGCAACTACCAATTTCCCTTGACTTGACGGGGGCCCCAATAAACTCGACGCCACTTAAAGGTCGTCCGAGGACTCGTGTGAGGAATCTAGAAGGTAGCGTAGACCCCCCCCAAACCCCACACATCTTACCACATCTGCCGTCGCAGATGTCTTGGCCCCGGGAAATTCTCCGGGAGGGGGCTGTAGCCCCCCCTACCCAGGAAGGGGCCTTGACCGCCTTTCCTTTCCTTTCGGCGTCCCATCCTTAAAAGGGACCGCCTTCCCCGTTGAGGGGCCAATGGCCACCTCCTTCGAGCGCTCCCATCCGTAATGGGTGACGCCCACTCATAGGGATCTTCCAATTAGTGCTCACCGATCATGACCTTACCGCCACAGGCCGGATAGTTGACCGGCTATCCGGACCCCCCACAACACTCCTACCTAAAGGTCATGACTTAAAGTCTTTAGCCAAGCTATACAGTCTCCTATGAGTAACTCGTTCCCCACCCGGGACAAATGAACACCATCCCCCAAATACATACTGTCACCAATAATACAACCATGCGAAATAGAATGCAGTGTCTTGGAACGGAATAATCTACTCACTTTGTTATTAATTTTCCTTACTGAATGGTTTAAAGCAGAAACGGAAACAGCCCCCCGCCATACTTTTCGCGGGATCATATGGGACCATGCAATCGTGCACCCTGGAACTCTCCTCGCCAACCAACTTACAGTGGAAAGCATCGCCTCAAGAAGAAGTCGTCTACCAGTGGTGACCAAATCATTGCCCCCAAGATGTACTATGACTATAGACGGCGGTGACCTCGTCCGCCCTAGCAAACCCTCAAAAAATGATTGAAACTGGTCAATACAGAGTCCGCCCTTTCCGTAGAAGGACACACTGTACCCGTATTCCCCAGCCACGTGATACATGTCACCTGCTTTGAATATGTCCGCGGCTCGCCTCACGTATGAGTGGCCCACGACCCACACCTCCTTTTTCACAGCCGGTGAAGTATGACCGCTGGCCCGGTGTTGGGTCGACTGCATAGTCCGCCCCGCCTCGTAAGCTTGCGCAACTGAAACCAAACAAAAACAAGAAGCGTGAGTACATCGTTACAGCTTCACAACATGTGCAACCGCACATACCTCTTATAACAATTGGAGGACCAACGCCCCACACGTTTAATTTGTTCGACATTCAGACCCCTGGCCGTAGCCTCTGTAGCGGCCCCTATCCGAAAGGAATGGGTCCCAAACTCGCTCGGGTTCAAGCCCGCAGCCGTAATCGACATCGCAAGCACCCGCTGAAACTGAAACCTCGTCAGTGGGGTGGCGTCAGCGTGTCTCAACAATGTCCCCCCCCATGATGCCACCCTCTGTGCTAAATACCCCTCTACACAACTCACCGGGCACATGGATGACCCGGGGATCCTTCGTATCATTATGCAGTCCCCCATTGAACCCTGATCGGTTTTGGACTTGACAAATGAGACAGTCATTGTCTCCCCCCTGATTCGGACATGCTCTCGGCACAGTCCCCCCCTGGTATCCAGCTTGTTCCTTGCCACTAATTCGCTTACTCGCATAGCCCCATGGAATGCTAGCACAAAAGCGGCTCGGAATAACACTGCTTCATACTGGGATGAACATGTTGCAGGAAGTACAGATAACAACAAAGCCAACCTATCCAGACCTATCGGGCGCCTATCATCTACTCTGCGACCCTCAAGGCGTTGCCACCCACGTAGCGCTTTTTGCACAACGAAAGACGCTGTCGGATCCTGGATCCCATGGGCCCTAGCCACGAAGGAAATGGCGGCCCGATGCCTCTGGGCCGTAGCCACTGATTTGCCTGCATGACGTAAAGATAGCAGGAATTTCACTACCAACTCCTCCTGGCCCCAAAGCTCCCCCCTAGCTGCCCCCAAAAAGGCCCAATAGGAACGGAACGCCCCTTCATATGCCTTCCTCGTCCTGGGTGCTAAACTCTCTCCCACGAGGTTCTGTAGTTCGGGGCACCGAGAGACCAGAGAGCTTCGGGAAAGGGTGCTGCCACCGGGTCCGCTGTGGGCAGAAAACCCCAGAAGGCCTGCATACGAAAACGAGAAAGCGCATCAGCCGCCTGGTTCATCACCCCCGGGACATGTCTTGCCTTAAATACTACATTCAACTGCATACATAATAACACAATTTCCTTGAGTAATCTCAGGATCCACTTGCAGCGTGCTGCCTGGCTATTGATACACTCAACAACGGTCATGTTATCAGACCAGAATACCACAGAGTGATCTCTGAACCCCTCTGGCCAAGTTCTCAGGGCCACCAGAATGGGAAAAAGTTCAAGGAAAGCAATGTTACTTGTCAGATCACTCTCATGCCACCATGACGGCCATTTTTGTGCTGACCACTGAGTGCCGAATATGGCGCCAAAACCAATGCTCCTTGCTGAATCCGTCCACAGCCCCAGCTCCTCGGAGGACACGGGCGGTTTGTTCCAGACAATTCGGCCATTGAAATCCGCCAGAAATGCCAACCAAATGCGCATGTCCTGGCGAACCTCTGCCGAGAGCCGTGTGCGATGATGACCCTCCTTCAGGCCGACCATGGCTTGAGCGATGGAGCGAGAAAAGGGGCGGGCCATCGGTATAACTCTTAGGGCAAAATTCAACTGTCCCACCAATTGCTGCAATTGATGTAGCCTAACCTTAGACTCACTTAAACACATTTGTAGGGATGCCCTGAATTTTAACACTTTGTCCCCTGGTAAACGAAAACAACCTTCCTCGGAATCCAGCTCGATCCCCAGAAACTCGAGGCAAGTCGAGGGACCTACAGTCTTACCTGGTGCCAATGGCACGCCAAAATGATTCATCAGACCACAAAATGCAGCCAAGGCCTGTCCACATTCGGGATCCCCGGCTGCCCCCAGAAACAAAAAATCATCGAGATAATGCATCACATTCTGAAACCCCGTTTTCCTCATGAAGACCCATTGCAGGAAGCAACTGAACTTTTCAAAATAGGCACAAGATATAGAGCACCCCATCGGCATACACCTATCCATGTAATAATGACCCTGAAACGTGAAACCAAGGAGACGCTGATCGTCTGGATGTACCGGGAGCAACCGGAACGCTGACTCGATATCAGATTTTGCCATCAGCGCACCGGGCCCCAGGCGATTCAAAATGGCTACGGCCTCATCGAAGGATGCGTACCGTACCGAACACACTTCCGGGTCTATCGCATCGTTCACTGAAAGACCACGTGGGGCTGATAAATTATGTATCAGCCGAAACTCACCCGGGTCCTTCTTGGGGACCACCCCTAAAGGGGAACAAGCAAAGTTAGCAACTGGTGGCACATTAAATGGACCGGCGACTCGACCTCGAGCCACCTCCTTCCTGATCTTTTCCTGTACCACGGTCGTATGCTGTAAGACCGATATCTGATTTTTACATTGCGGCATACCCTGAAACTCTCCCACTGGGATGCGGAAACCATATGAAAATCCGTTGCGCAACACCCCAGCGGAAGCGTGATCCGGGTATTCGCTGAGCCAGGGAATCATTGCCAGGGTATCAATCGGGGTAGGTAAAGGCGCCCCTCGGACTATGTCAGACCTGTTTGGCGCCTCCTCTACCCCCGTTATCACCCGTTTTGGCTCTGCACATGGACTCAGGATGGGAAGATTGCCCACACCCCCCACATTCGTGCCTAAATTTGCATGACCCCTGAGGCCTAGTACATTTCCCCCTGTTAAAGTTCCAACAAACTCCCCTTTTATTTGCGTTGCCGGCTGGCCTCGAGTGATTGTCGTTACTTGTACCTGATCGAAAAGGCGTCCCCGCATATTGGCGGGAGGATTCACCAACGTTACTTCCTATCAATGGCACCTTCAACATACCGGAGTCCTCCATTTTGGACCAAGACACAGAATCATAACAATCCCAAGTTAAGTTTTTATCATGCTCTTTCGCTTTTCTGAAAACATTGTCGTAACAAAACCAATGATTGCCCTCGTGAGATACGGAGTAGCCCATGATCCGTGACTGATAAATCGGCAATTCGGGCAGCAATTCGGGCCTACGTTCACCCAAGATGGATGTAAAAACCCCCCATGCCTTGCCCCAATTACCAATGTTTTCATTTACCTTAAAGGCGGCCATCTTTGCGCGCCAAACACTTGGATGCATGAGCTCTTTCTGGCTCTTAACATGCTCCATTTCATAATGATCGGTAAGCAACGAGAAGATGTTTATATATTCCCCTGCCCATATCTTCTCTTTAATCGCCAGAGGGACATGTTGACCCAATTTTTCTCACCGAGAGGGTGCTGACTCATCCCTCGCAATCGGCAATGGCCGCTTACCTGAACCGGAAGCTGTATCTGCGACTGGAACTGATGGCTATGGTGCCGTCGTCGCTTCCCTTGTTTCCCGCAGCTGCCTCATCAACACCTGCGCGTCGTCAGCCGTGGCGCCCTTGCTACCTTTTCCCAACCACGCTGCTAATTGAGCTGCCAGCTCGGGCGGCATATCTTCCCCGGACACAGGGGTGACCACTACGGGAATCGGATTCCCTTCCTCCGGCACAGGAGTGGGTGCTTCGAGTGGGGTACAGGGAACTGGGTTGTCCCCCCCAGCTGCTCCCCTTCTGGGCCTCTTGCCTTTTCCTCCTGGAGCTGCTCCTGCCAGAGGACGTTTCGGCCCCCCTTCCTCGTCTTTCTCCGCCATTCGCTTCTTTAAGTCGGTCACCTCCTTCATGAGAAGACGCAGCATCTGGTCGGTAGTCATTCGCTTTCCCACCTTCTTAGGCATTCTCACGATAGAGTATCTGAAAAACAAACAAGAAAGATTACAACGCTCAAAATTGGCTCTTCGTTCCGTCTCGAGCTCACGTGCAGCGAGGTGGTGCAGCTTCAGAGCACAGGAACAAGAGGATGCTTCCTTGGCTTGTTGCTCCTTTTATCCGTCTTCAGGGCGGGCGTAAACCCGCCCCGGCCTGCCCCGAGGGCGTGGCCCGGCCGCGTCAGTGTCTAGGCCAGCCCACTCCAGGGCGGGAAAGAGGCGCGCCCCGGCTACGCCGCTTCGGGCATACCAGCCGAGACTCGCCTCCCGCCCAAGATGGCTTCCCGGGGGGATCGTGGTACTCGGCCATACGTTCGGGGGGACCGAATGGTCGCCCCTTTCCAATATCAAGGGTCACTGCACTTAAAGCCTATAAGTCACCACTATAGCAGGCCTTTGCAATCCTGAAGGCAGGGTGCTTGGTACTAAGTGAGAGGGTGCCCCTGCATGAGGAGGAAACAGCTACAGCCTACAGAGTCCATTCTCCTGGATTGTCAGTGAAGCAGCCATATAACATATAGAGGGGCACAGTGTAATTACGCTATGATCATCTCGAAAACGGCTGCAACTAATCCTAATGTTTGGTATCAAACATAAACAGTGTGTGAGATATGATTCCAAGCACTGGAAGAGCCGTCCATTTGGCTCTCAGTGTTTCCGGTACCAGCCTTCTTGACCCGGATAGCACAAAATGGTTGCTGCCGACCAGAGACACGATTCTTCCCTCCTACTGCTGAGCGAAGCTGGAGCAGGGAAAGGCAGAACAGTAGGCATTCTGTCACAGGGAGGTGTGATCACCTCCTAGACAGTATTTAGGGTAATGGGGTAGGGTGGGTGCTCTTACCAGCACCACTCAGTCTGCATGAGGGGCACATTTGTTGTCCCCATGCATAATAAAATATTAATAAGTAATATATAGCTTATAAAGCGTACAGCTACCCCTAACAAGAATGTCCCAGCGCTGAGTGGAGACATGAGGAGCAGGAGGTTTAGCAGAATCGGGCCTGTGTGAATCTATGGGAGATAAAAGATCCATGGGGCAGATTTATGAAGGGCTTGCGCCACGTTTACGCCGCCGTTGCGTGACGCAACGGCACGGAAACGTGGCGCATCCCTGCGCCCTATTTACAACGTGACGCATCTAGGAGATGCGTCACGTTGTACAGCACTGCGCCATGAGGAGGCGTTCCTGCGCAGGGGGGGCGTTCTTGCGCAGGAACGCCTCCTGAAAGTGGCTGAGTGAAATCTATGAGATTTCACTCAGTCACTTTCAGGGCAATGCTGCGTCAAAACCCTGCACCTGCTCGAAGCAGGCGTAAGGCTTGAGGCAGCATTGAAAGAATAGGCCCCCCCAGAGCATTGCTGGAGCTGCGTCGCGCTTGCGACGCAACTCTAGCAATGCGCCACATTTCCGGCACAGATGCTTCACGCATCTGTGCCGTTTTTGCCCCATGGTGCGCCGCATCATAAATGCGGCGCACCATGGGTGGCGTAGCTGTGG
This sequence comes from Lissotriton vulgaris, assembly GCF_964263255.1. Classification (NCBI taxonomy): domain Eukaryota; kingdom Metazoa; phylum Chordata; class Amphibia; order Caudata; family Salamandridae; genus Lissotriton; species Lissotriton vulgaris. The sequence goes on from NC_141689.1 coordinate 513,682,069, forward strand.
CGCACTGTGGCGCATGTTAACTGGCGCTTCCCTCGGGATGCGCCAGTTAACATAAATCTGCCCCCATGTCTTTAGTAGCTTCCGGAAGCTAGACTCCTATGTGGCCTTTCTGATTTGAACTGGCTTTGGCAAAAAGAGGGGTGAAGAGGAGTTCTAAATGATTGGACCTATGGTTCCTCGTTTGTTGTGATTTATGGATTCTTTTTCGTAGATAGTGGGGGCCCACTCCATTTTTTGCCCTGTAAGCAAGGGTGAGAGCTTTAAATTCCGTCCGTTTCTTCACCGGTAGCCAGTGTAGGCTACATAAATGTGGTGAAATGTGATGTCTTAAAGGGACATTTCTAATGAGCCTTGCAGCTGCGTTCTGTATTGTTTGCAACTTTCTGAAAAGATAGATTGGTAGGCCCAGATATAGACTGTTGGCATAGTCTAATTACGATGTAACCAATGCATGGGCAATTGTTTTCCTGCAGTCCATTGGTAGGAGGTGGAGGAATTTCCGAAGTGCCTTTAATTTCCAAAAGCATGCAGAGGAGACATGTCCTATCTGGGTTTTACATGACAGGGTATTGTCGAATTTAAATCCCAGGTTCCTTGCCGATGAGACAGGGCATGGGGTAGGGTTGAGCTTTGAAGGACACCAAAGTTCAGGTCGGGGGTGGTTGATTGAAAAACAATTCTTCTCTGTATTAAGCCGCAAGCAATTTCTTGTCATCCAAGTAGAGATATCTGTCAGACAGTGCTTGAATTTAGTAAAAGCTGCCACTGAGTGGTCTTTAAAAGAAAACATCAATTGTGTGTCATCGGCATATGAGATGACACTGACGTCATGTTGCTCAATGAGTGGGGCTAGGGGGGCAAGATAAATATTAAAAAGGGTAGGGCTAAGGGCCGAGGCCTGTGGAACTCCACAGATACAGGGGCGGGGTGATGAAACATGCGGCTGCAATCTTGTTCTTTGGAATCACCCCTCAAGAAAGGAGTTAAACCAGGCCAGTACAGTTCCAGTAATTCCTAATTGCCTGAGCCTGTCGAGGAGAATCTTGTGGGACACCGTACCAAATGCCGCCGACAGGTCAAGCGGTACAAAAGGGGGTGGTGATGGACGGAGCATCTGAACCAATCAAACACTCACACCCAGTCAACAGATATGGGTTTAATCCATCACCGTTCTTTAGCCCACTCTGCCACCCCAGTTCAGACATGGCCATATGCAAATCAGTCTGACCCTGTGCCTCATGGGAACAATCCAGCCCGAACTGCCAAGCCATGCTTTCCCTGGACCGGCAACAAGCTTCCGAGGACCGGTTTCTGGCATTCCAGCCGTCTTCAGCCAGGCTTGCTTGAATCCAGTGGTAAAGTGAGCAAGGCACTCACGTCTGAGCATACCCTTGTATTGTATTGTATTGTGGTATACTTATATAGCGCAACCTGTCACCACCAAGGGCATCCTGGCGCTTTGACCCATGATCCAGCAAAAGCAATAGCTCAACATGTCCTAGGAAAGAGGTACGTTTTCAGCGCCTTTCTAAAGGCTAAGAGATCCTCAAGACTTCTCAGGGATATTGGCAGGGAGTTCCAGAGTTTGGCCGCCGCTACTCTGAACGAGCGGCCACCCATCCTCACTCTCTGGAAGCGCGGAACTACAAGTAGCCTGGACGACGAGGAACGTAAAGCTCGAGATGGAAGATACCAGGCAAACATTCGCCGCAGAGGGATTGGGCCCAGGCCATGGATAGCCCTGAACACAATACACGCTGCTTTGTAGCGAACGCGTAAATGGACCGGCAGCCAATGGAGTTCCTGCAATGCTGCCTTAGAGCTGTGGTAGGGGTGGGAAAGGGCGAGTTTGGCAGCCATATTTTGCACCCTTTGAAGCTTGCCCAGAAGTGTTACCGGGGCCTCCAGAAGCAGTGCGTTACAATAGTCAAGTCGACTTAGGATGGTACTTCGCACTACTTCTGGTCTGGCTTGCTCAGGAAGGAGGGGTAAAACCTTGCGCAGCATGCGGATCAGCATCATGCACGTTGAGGTGGTCTTATTTACGTGCAGATCCAGCTGCAGGTTGGGCCCAAAAATGACGCCCAGATTACGCGCCGATTGTGCGGCTGACACCGTCTCTGAATACCCTGCGAAGTTATGGTGAACAAAGCGGTACAAAAGGGGGTGGTGATGGACGGAGCATCTGAACCAATCAAACACTCACACCCAGTCAACAGATCTGGGTTTAATCCATCACCGTTCTTTAGCCCACTCTGCCACCCCAGTTCAGACATTGCAATATGCAAATCAGTCTGACCCTGTGCCTCATGGGAACAGTCCAGCCCGAACTGCCAAGCCATGCCTTCCCTGGACCGGAAACAAGCTTCCTAGCACCGATTTCTGGCATTCCAGCCATCTTCAGCCAGGCTTGCTTGAATCCAGTGGCTGACAAGTCAAGCAGCACAGCTTTGTCCAAGGTTTCTCAGATATTTTCAGCTACCTCTAACAGTGCTGTCTTGGTGCTGTAACCAGCTCTGAATCCGGTTCTAGGTAGCTGGATAGCTGTTTCTGCACCTCTTTCTCCAGAACCTTGGCTGGTGCAGGGAGTAAGGAAATGGGTCTGAATTTTTTTTGTATAACTGGGCCTGCATCCTCTTTTTTGAGGATAGATTGAATGAGTGCAGTTTTCCAGACAGATGGGTAGGTGCCTGATTTTAAGGATGCGTTCCACAGCAGATTTAACAGAGGGTTATTCAGGTGGGCCAGTAATTTGAAAAACCTCGCCGGGCTGGGATCCATGGGAGAACCGGATTTCGTTTTTTGCAGTAGCTTCAGCGTGGTGTCAGGGCTGGTAGGGCAAAAGTCTGACCAGACTACTGAGGGAGGGGTAAAGGCGTTTTAGGGCTCTCAGTCTCAGTAAATGAGGCACAGATATCTTGAATTCTTTCTTCAGAAAAGAGTGAGAGGTTCTCACAGAGAGTAGCAGACGAGGTGATGTTACTTTTCATTTCAGGTTTCATGAAGTGTTGGACAATTTTAAAGACTTCTTTAGTAGAGTTGTCTGATAATTTTATTTGGTTGGCTATATGATTTTTTATGGCGAAACGTTTTAGTTTATGAAATTGGTTCACTGCTTTCCTGTAGATGTTTTTCATTTTGATGCTATAGGATTTGCGCCATGTCCGCTCAAGTTTTCTGCAGCAGCTTCTTTCTGCTTGTACTTCCTGCGTGAATCAGGGGGTGGAAGGTTTATGCCTGGCTGATGTCATGATTTTCAGGGGGGGCTATGGTGTTGACAGCAGAGGCAACCCAGTGGTTGAAGTTTACTGCATCACTATTCGGTTCTCCAGTAAATAGTAAGGGCGTGTTAAGTAGTGCAAGACCAATTGTGTCCAGAGTGACTTTCTGCCAATTTCTTCTCACTTCGTGCTTGCTTTCCCCAAAGCCCAGGTTTCTGGTAAAGGTTAAGTTGAATGTTATCAGGTAGCGATCTGACCATGCAAGAGGGATGGGGTTCTCTGCTACTAGGGTGGGGATATTGGCAAAGATGAGATCTAAAATATGTCCTGCTATATGTGTGGATATAGTGACCACTTGGTTAAGATTTAGTCCTTTGAGATTGTCAACTAACTGGGAGGCTAGAGGACATTGGGAGTCTTCTATATGGACGTTGAGATCTGCTAAGACTAAATAGTTGGTGTATTTCAGAGAATGGTCAGCAATTAGATCTCAAATATTCCATAGTTCAGTGGGTTTGGAGCCAGGCGGTCTGTAGATCAGCATTCCTGCAATGGTAAGCCTAGGGGAGGTGGTAACCTTAAAGGAGATTGCGTCCATCAAGTCTGTGGAATCAACTCTTTGGTGTGATATCTCCCAGTCTTTTTTAATGATAATTGCTAGTCCACCACTGATTCTATTGCCCGCTCTATTTTCTGTAACTATTTTATATTCTTCAGGAATGGCCAGACAGCCATCCGGAGTGGTGCTTTCTCTTAACCATGTTTCGGTTAGGAACACAATGTCCCAGGTCTTGGTTCCCAGTAGTAGCCAGATATCATCGGCGTGCCTGGGGAGAGACCTGCAGTTTATCAGGCAGGCTCTTATATGAATGTTTTCCTTACTGCTAGTTATCATTGGGTCTACGGTTGCGGTCCTTTCTAAGGAGTTACACTTGTTGACTACTGACTAGGTCATCATTATTAAAATTGAAATTGAATAAGCAGTCTTACAGTGGGGGATCTCATTCTGGCTAGAGATATTATGAGTTAATGTACAAGGATTTACTCATGTAGGGTTGGGACAGCGTGTGTACCTGTGTACGAGAATTTGGTCCCTTGTTAATTTTAGTCTTGAGGCTGGCTGCGAATGGGCACCATGACAGGCACTGGACGCGGGCCTAATGCACACGTGCGCAGACGGGCTTGCCTTTGGCGCGTCCACTGGCCCAAGGGTTTATAGGAGGAGCTAGGGAGTGATTCCGCCCCTTCCCCACCCTGACTGGGTTCAGCTATGTTTAGGGATGATTTGGCCCTCTATTCAAACAGCTCCTGCCGCGGTGGACCGGGGCAGAGGGCAAAGTCCCAAGCAAGAAATGTGCAAAATACGCAGGTAAGAGTGGTTAAATTAAGTTTCAAATCAGATTAAAAAGCAGTACACAAAAGCGTTGTAAAAACACGCTATTTAAAAGAGGGAACACGCAGCATTCAGCGCGGGCGGAAAACCGGGAATTAACTGCCTCTCCTCGCTCTGCTGTGCGTACGCTGGCCCATGGGATTATAGGAGATGTATAGTCCAGTTCAAACCAGCCCACAGAGCCGTTGACTCCCGCTCTGGAGCCAAACTGCACAAAGGACATGGGAATTACTTCCCCTCTGTCCAGTTCCTCCACTGGAAGGGTCTCCTGAATCATCCCAACCATTACCCTAGGGTACTTAAAGGCTTACCTGGGTGTAGGTCCCTAGATTAGTCGTGGGATAAGATTCAGATCAGACAAAACATTTCTTCTTCTACTGTCGGACCATGTTTATTGCACTTTAAGTGGCGGGTAGACTGGCCACTCAGAGGTGGTGGGGGGTGCCTGGGATTGAGGTAGCGCCATGAGGGTCTTGAGACCTCTCCCAGGCACTGAGTGTCTCTTGACACCTTTCTCACTCACACGTGCACCTCCAAGGTGCGCAGTGCTATAGTGAGAGAAACAAAGTGCCCTGACACCTCTGGGTAAAGTACGCTCTCTGTAGAAACCCATAAATAAACAAAACAAAGAACACCTGCCCTCATGACCCCCACAGTCTGATGCACGAGCTAGTCATTAATATCTATGCCATTATATCAGGGGGCTTCAATACAAGCGGAAGCACTGAGGTGCACATAGCTACCAAAGGGGCATACAGTTATCTATAGGAAATATATGTAAATCTATAAATAATGCCATGATGGTAGTCCTATTTCAGCATGACTTGGCTAGGGAAAATTAGGCTTGTCTCAACTTTCAGTAATAATAAGAAACCGCCTTCGTCCTGGTACCTCCAATCAGAAGATAGTAAATCTCTAGTCAGCTTTGCTTCCTTCACGGCTCTAATAGATTTCACTAGACAAACGACACGAACCGACTTCAATTAAGTGAAGGTATAGAACGGCGATCGGTACCCTGGTTTATAGTGATTGAAATGTTTAGGGATTGTACTGAGAGGAGCCTGGTGGCTGTATTGCTCCATAAATATTGCTGTGATTGGCAAAAAAACACATGATTCACTCCGAAAATGTCCGCCCACTTGCCCCGGAAAAAAAACGTCTTTGTTGCTCTCCCGGAAGGAACCATCTACCTCGCTTCCCTGGAAGGGAATGCCCAGCCGTATTGGGCCGGCTTTGGACATGCAAATGTTTACCAGTGTCTTTGCTCTCTCTGAGAGTTTCAGGAAATACTTTCCCCTGGAAAGACCAGACTCTTGCAGCACTGAACCGTGTGCTGCTTTTGAGATATCAGAGAGCAGTCTTTAGACATAGAAAAAGACAGTATCGGGGAGCTGCGTTCAGGCTGGTCAAGTTGTGGCGCAAAAGTGTGGGGATTGAAGAGTTCTGTGACCATTAGGAGGACAAGATGCCTAGTCAAATGTGCTCATATGGATGGTGTCAGATATTGGGTTGAAAGCTTGGAGCTAGACACCCGACCTGATTAGTGTTGTGTGCTGGAGCTCTACAATATGACAACCAAACAGCGGTGGAAGTACGTTAAACTAAACTAAATTGTTTTGAAGGGGTAACACGGCCTCCTGGGAAGGTCCGATTCGATCAGGCCCGACTCAATCAGGTCCGACAATTTTGTCTCTGCATTGAGGTGGGAATGGCCCTCCGGCGCGTTGAGGTCTCAGCACCCCGCCCCCTCCCCCTGACTCTGCCTGCCATTTCCTTAACGCTGTGTAGACCTTGCGGTGTACCCCCCCCCAGCGAGTGTCCAGTGGGTGTTGCGGCCTTTCGACTGGTTCAGGCCTGTTTTCTATAGGCCCTCTGTTGCCTGCTTGTGTGCGATTTTCTTGCCTCTGTTCCCTGCTTGTGCCTCTGTTCCCGGTTTTTGTGCCTCTGCTCCCGGTTTTCGTGCCTCTGTTCCTGGTTTTCGTGCCCCTGTTCCTGGTTTTCGTGCCTCTGTTCCCGGTTTTTGTGCCTCTGTTCCCTGCTTGTGATCTGGTTTTTGTGCCTCTGTTACCTGCTTGTGCCTCTGTTACCTGCTTGTGCCTCTGTTACCTGCTTGTGCCTCTGTTCCCGGCTTGTGCCTCTGTTCCCTGCTTGTGCCTCTGTTCCCTGCATGTGCCTCTGTTCCCTGCTTGTGCCTCTGTTCCCTGCTTGTGATCCGGTTTTTGTGCCTCTGTTACCTGCTTGTGCCTCTGTTCCCTGCTTGTGCCTCTGTTACCTGTTCGTGCCTCTGTTCCATGCTTGTGATCCGGTTTTTGTGCCTCTGTTACCTGCTTGTGCCTCTGTTCCCTGTTCGTGCCTCTGTTACCTGCTTGTGCCTCTGTTCCCTGTTCATGCCTCTGTTACCTGCTTGTGCCTCTGTTCCCTGTTCGTGCCTCTGTTCCCTGCTTGTGCATCTGTTCCCTGCTTGTGCCTCTGTTCCCTGCTTGTGATCCGGTTTTTGTACCTCTGTTACCTGCTTGTGCCTTTGTTCCCTGTTCATGCCTCTGTTACCTGCTCGTGCCTCTGTTCCCGGTTCGTGCCTCTGTTCCATGCTTGTGCCTCTGTTCCCTGCTTGTGCCTCTGTTACCTGCTTGTGATCCGGTTTTTGTGCCTCTGTTACCTGCTTGTGCCTCTGTTACCTGCATGTGCCTCTGTTACCTGCTTGTGCCTCTGTTACCTGCTTGTGCCTCTGTTCCCTGTTCGTGCCTCTGTTCCCTGCTTGTGCCTCTGTTCCCTGCTTGTGCCTCTGTTCCCTGCTTGTGATCCGGTTTTTGTGCCTCTGTTCCATGCTTGTGATCTGGTTTTCGTGCCTCTGTTCCCTGCTTGTGCCTCCGTTCCCTGCTTGTGATCCGGTTTTTCGTGCCTCTGTTCGCCAGGGCGTTACTGGGCAGAGAGCTGTGTGTGTGTGTGGCTCTGTGTGTGTGTGTGTGTGGCTCTGTCTGTGTGTGTGTGGCTCTGTGTGTGTGTGTGGCTCTGTGTCCGCTAATACTCTCTACTACTCTCTAATGCTCACCTATTGCCATTGTACATGACAATACCATTTATTTCTGTTTTAAAAAAAATGAAACAAAATGCCATTTGCAATGCCAATAGCTCTAACTTTAACAAAGCCGAGACCATTGAATTGTAAATGCTTGTTTTATATTGGTGGGCTGAGCCCCAACCCCCTTTTTCTATTAAAATCTCAAATTAATTGTTATTTTTATAAGTTAAATACCTGCACAATAAAATACTCCCAATACATTTACCCTATACCTATAGCAACCTGTTCCTTAAACATATATTTCTATAAAATCTTCCCTTTTTATACTGGAGCTAAACACCCCTACCCTCCTTTTTATTTTATAATAAATGTAATTCTAAATTTAAAAATTAATGAATTTAAAATATCAGATTCTTAAAATACTCCTCACCCATTTGCCCTATCACCCTCACACCCTGCACCTTAAAATAATATTTCTATAGACGATTTCCTTTTTATACTTATTTTTATTTTACATGTAAAAATTAGTTATTTGTAAATGCATTTAATCAAAATACCAGATTATTAGAATACGCTCATCCCATTTGCGCTATAACTTTTTCAACTTGTTCCTTAAAATTCAATTTACATAGTGATTTTTCTTTTTTCATCTCCCCTTATATAGCCCTTACATACCAATACCTATATTTCATTGTTTTAACTTGAATTCTGAATATTTAAAATACTTATAAATACTTACAATACAATACAATTTAAAAAAAATTACCATGCTCCAGCATGCATGGGAGTAAAGGCATGCATCGGAGTAAAAGCATGTGGGGTAAGTCATATATGCGAAGTAAAGGCATGCTGTGTAAAATTACTTACAGATTAAAGGCTGTGGGGTAAAGGTAATATGTGATGAAAGTTACGTGGTAAAGGCATCATGCCTACAGTATCACACACATGCAGATACCACCCATGATCAACCTAGGGACCTGATTATGAGCTTGGCGGTCCTTAGGACCGCAGAACCCAGCGTGGCAGTCTGACCACCAGTGCACTGCAGGACCACCCGCAGTAACTACGACTGGCAGTCAGACCGCCACAGGACTGCTGTGTCTGACAGGGATACAGGATCCGGTGCATTTACGCACCGGTCAAAGCAAGAATTATTCTGGCAGTGCCACAGCAGCACCACCAACCATATTCTGAGTTGCCTCACCACCACCCTTTTCATGGTGGTGAGCCCACCATGAAAGGTATGGCGGTGAGGCAACCAAGGGGGCCCAAACAGGCATCTATGCCACACCATGAGAGTGGCGGTCTGCATGTTAGAGTTTTCTATGAGCCTAACTGACCACTGCTGTCAGGCGCAGCACAACCGGATACCAGACCAGGACTAATGTCCTAATCTGAGAGGCGGTCATACCACAGGTTTGGCGGTCCTACTGCCGACAGCCTGTTGCACCATCCGCTGTAGGACGGCTAAATTCATAATCAGCCCCTAAATCTGTAGAAGTGGTCGGAGAGTGCAGGCCTGACCAGTGGCCCAGGAAACATTGATGACATCACATTTATTGACTTCCAACAGCACTATTAAGGGAACTGTGAATTGAAACTTTAATTAATGGAAATATATGAAATTAAATTTAAATTATTTTTCTGAAGTTAAAATGAAACAATACATTCTCAACTAAAATAAAACATGTTTTATTGTGCATTAATAATTATTAAAAGTGAAGGATAGAATTAATTTAAATTCATGTAATTATTTTTTCTTAAAATGTGTTACATTCTTTTTTAAATTCAAAATAGTTTATTGAACTACTTTATTCTTAAATGATAAATATGCACTATTTGTAAACATTTTTAACATTAATTCAAATTTATTTATATTTTTACCTACTTTAAACAACTTAATTTCATTCAGCATTATTTCTTGTGGGGATCTATTTCAGGTCCATACCTCCATTATTTTCTGTGAGAAGATGTTGCAGTACCTCTGGTTGGCCATGTGTAGTACTGGGATTTCTACTGTTTTTTTCTAGTAGTAACACACACTCAGAGTAATCGAAAAGTAGCAAACTTACTCAAAAGTATAAATTACCTTTGTAAATTAGAGCAAACACAAGGAGATGATGGACGGAGCGCTGAAACTTTTCAGTAACCAGGGGCGGAACTCGCATAGTGCCACTATGCGGAGGTCCAGGGAATTGGGAAAAACTCAGTTAAACTCTGCTCCACTCCACCACCTCATATAAAATAAACTTAAAAAGTAATTTAAAAAGAAATAAAGTCACTTATCTGTACTGTGGCGTCCCCGTGCTGCCCTCCTCAGTTCTCACAGGATGTACGTGGACGAGGAGGAGGGCAGCCCGGGGACGCTGCAGTACAAGTAAGTGACTTTATTTCATTTTAAATTCCTTTTTAAGTATTTTTTATTTGGGGGTGTGGAGGCGGGGAGCAAATTTAGCAGTGGGGGCTGGCCAACTCTGCCCTGCTGCGGAGTCAGAGTTTTGCCCTATACTCCACGGTCCCAGCGTAGTACAGAGTAGGCAAATCTCCGCACACTCCTCTGGCGGAGCGGAGTTCTCTGCCCGCCCTTACTTTTCAGACACTCACCCCAAGTCACAGATTTGGGTTGAATCCATCATCGTTCTTTAGCTCACTTCACCACCCCAGGTCAGACCCAGCCATATGCAAACCAGTCATGACCCTGTGCCTCATGGGAACAGTCCAGTCCAAACTGCCAAGCCAGGTCTTCCCTGGACCGGAAACAAGCATCCTAGGACCTATTTCGGTTTAACACCCCTCATCAGCCAGGCTAGCTTGAATCCAGTAGCAAGGTGAGCAAGGAACTCTCGTCTGGGCATACCCAGCCAACCTAGGGCGAACAAAGCAAACACAAGGAGATAATGGACTGAGCGCTGAAACTTTTCAGACATTATCGTTCTTTAGCTCACTTTACCACCCCAGGTCAGACCCAGTCATATGCAAATCAGTCATGACCCTGCGTTTGCTCTGTTCGGCCTAAGTTGGAAGGGTAAGGCATTTCAGGCTGGACTGTTCCCATGAGGAACAGGGTCAAGATTGATTTGCATATGGCTGGATCTGAACTGTAAGTAAAATGGGCGGCATTACAACAACAAAAAATATTGCTATTGCTCTAGTTTAAAAGCAAAAATAACAATTGATGGACAGAATGTTGAACAATGTCAAACATTTACCCCAGAACAGAGATCTAGGGCTAAAGCCTTGCTGTTTTGCTCCCCATGCCATTCTAGTTTAAACCCAGCCATATGCCAATCTGTCTTGATCCTGTTCCTTATGGGAGCAGTCCAACCTGAACTGCCAGGCCAGGTCCTCCCTTGACCTGAAAAAAATATCCTGGGACAGGTTTCGGAGTATCACACCTCATCAGCTAGGCGAGATTCACTCCAGTGGCATGTAGTGCATTGGACCCACTTCTGGGCATATCCATTACACTTGGGGTGACTAATGCAAAAAGAACAATTGAGGGACAAAATGTTGAACAATGTCAAACATTCACTCCAGTACAGAGATCTGGGCCTAAATCCATAGATTTTTTGTTCCACGTGTCATTCCAGTTTAAACCGAGCCATATGCAATTCAGTCTTGAACCTGCTCCCCATGGGAACACTGGATTCAAGCTAACCAGGCTGATGAGGGGGTTACCCTGAAACCAGTCTCTGAATGCTTGTTTCTGTTCCAGAGAGAACACAGCTTGGCAGTTCGGGCTGGACTGTTCCCATGAGGCTCAGGGTCAAGACTGATTTGCATCTTACTGGGTCCAAACTGGGGTGGCATGGTGAGCAACAAAATGATGGATTTAATTCAGGTCTCTTAACTGGGGGTGAATGTTTGATTCATTTAGCATTTCGTTCATCATTTTTTGCTGCAGCACATTATTTAAACAGCAATTACAAACATGGTGACCCTGGCAGGCCACCATCCATGTGATTGGTGCCATTCCCAATGGGTCGCAAATTATGACCTGACTAATGAATGTTGATTAGGCAGTTCCATTTGTAACCCATTTAAGAATCAAATGGCTAAATGTGTCCCAGACACATTAGTACATTTGATTTTACAAGTCTCTAATTGTGAGCCGCAAAAAAACGCAATTAGAAGCTGGCGAAATCAAGGGGTCGTACATCTGGCACAATTATATGAGCAAAGTGAAACACTATACCCTTGATATCAAGGAAGTTCGTGCTATGCGAGGGGTGAGGGAGTGAACTAGGTTTGATTTTGCTTATCCGTCCATTGCCAAACGCTCTGTCCAACATGGACAGGCTGCAGCGTATTGCGTTTCCTTACCATCACTGACGACTGCCGGCCCGTGACTGGCTGGAGGGAAATACAATGGCAGCAGCTCATCAGTTTTCCTCTTCTTTCACCCTTTGCCGGATGTCCCTCCCTCACTGGGGCTTCCAACAGTGGGGAAGAGGAGTGCCACACCACTGAAAGCATTGGTAAGTGTCAGCCGAGTGTCACCCATGCAGCCCTACACAACAGTGGTAACATTTCGGCTGCATCAAAGGGCCCCATTTATTTCCTCCTTTTTTCCTAAAATCAGCCAATTTTGCGGTTTGTGAAGGTGACAACACTTACAAATATTTGCAGAGTTGTAATGGCCAGGACTTTGTCACATTTTGCAGCTCTACTCTTGGCTAAAGACTTCCTGAATCAGTGCTCCCTATGGGCTGTATAACCAAAGGCCTTATAGCATCAGCCATCAGCCAGGTATCTGACGTACTTCAAAGGGCTTCGCCTGCCCCTGCATACAGTTCCCTAGGAGACACCGAGCAGCAGCTCTGAAACAAAGGGAACCTGGTCTGGAAGAGGAGTGAAAGAGAAGAGGGTTCCAGACAGAGGAGACACCTATCCCATGACTCTCTCCACACATATCGCAAATAAATTGGGTAACTTATCTTGTGTAAGTATGCATAGAGCTGCTGAATGAAAACAAAGAATAATTCACTGAACTTAAAACTAAGGTTGCCATCCTCTCAGTTACATGAAGACTCTATCTGGCATCCTTTCGTGCTTTTCATCACTTGCATTGCTGAATTCGTGAATTTAAAGTGGATGTCAAATGTAGGTCTTAATACCCTAAAACAGGCCCATTTTACATTCCTTCTTTCTTTACCTAATGACTTTTATATTATCGCTCCTCCTATACCCTTTGTGCATGGGGGTTAATTCATCTAATAAACAGAATTAAAACTGGGCTGTCAATTCAAGTCAATTTCTTTGTTCGGTATGTAGAAAACAATAAAAGTACAGGAGAATATAAAAAAACAAATCACATTGGACGAGTGATATAAAAAAAGTTATGGGGGTTAAAACAAGGCAACTCCCGGCATACAACATAGTACCATAATTAATCATGCCTGAGGCGTTTAAAACATATATATATATATATATATATATATATATATATATATATATATATATATATATATATATATATATATACATACATGCATACATACATACATACATACATATATATATATATATATATATATATATATATATATATATATATATATATATATATATATATATATATATATATATGTATATGTCAAACAAAGTGCCCGAAAGCTTTTGAAAGCGCACACTTAGCAAGCTGAACCTTTCGGTCATTTTCACAAGGCATAGGCTGGCGCTGATGTTGCTTTGGATTATTTGATAGACCTGACGCGTTTCATGGCTGCTGCCAATCATCAGAGGTCGCTTAGTAGAAGACTCATGCAGGCAGTTCTGGTTCTTCAAATTGGTTCTTTTCATGCCACGCCCTCATTAGGCTTCTCAATGTTCAAAATTGCATGCTGGTTTTAGTAGTTCCATCCAGAAATGTAATCTCACCTATAGTAGGTCCTGCTTTTGTGTCTTGATTTTTAAGCATTTCTTCACCCATAGTGGGCCCAATAAATCAGAGCGAGCATTTGTCGCCGCAGTTCGCCAAACCGTATTGGTCCGGATCCGGTTCCGAACACGGCTTCCTTAGGGGTACAAGGACGGTGCTGCTTTCCGCGACAGGGCTGCCGCGTGAGTAATTGTCAAACAAAGTGCCCGAAAGCTTTTGAAAGCGCACACTTAGCAAGCTGAACCTTTCGGTCATTTTCACAAGGCATAGGCTGGCGCTGATGTTGCTTTGGATTATTTGATAGACCTGACGCGTTTCATGGCTGCTGCCAATCATCAGAGGTCGCTTAGTAGAAGACTCATGCAGGCAGTTCTGGTTCTTCAAATTGGTTCTTTTCATGCCACGCCCTCATTAGGCTTCTCAATGTTCAAAATTGCATGCTGGTTTTAGTAGTTCCATCCAGAAATGTAATCTCACCTATAGTAGGTCCTGCTTTTGTGTCTTGATTTTTAAGCATTTCTTCACCCATAGTGGGCCCAATAAATCAGAGCGAGCATTTGTCGCCGCAGTTCGCCAAACCGTATTGGTCCGGATCCGGTTCCGAACACGGCTTCCTTAGGGGTGCAAGGACGGTGCTGCTTTCCGCGACAGGGCTGCCGCGTGAGTAATTGTCAAACAAAGTGCCCGAAAGCTTTTGAAAGCGCACACTTAGCAAGCTGAACCTTTCGGTCATTTTCACAAGGCATAGGCTGGCGCTGATGTTGCTTTGGATTATTTGATAGACCTGACGCGTTTCATGGCTGCTGCCAATCATCAGAGGTCGCTTAGTAGAAGACTCATGCAGGCAGTTCTGGTTCTTCAAATTGGTTCTTTTCATGCCACGCCCTCATTAGGCTTCTCAATGTTCAAAATTGCATGCTGGTTTTAGTAGTTCCATCCAGAAATGTAATCTCACCTATAGTAGGTCCTGCTTTTGTGTCTTGATTTTTAAGCATTTCTTCACCCATAGTGGGCCCAATAAATCAGAGCGAGCATTTGTCGCCGCAGTTCGCCAAACCGTATTGGTCCGGATCCGGTTCCGAACACGGCTTCCTTAGGGGTGCAAGGACGGTGCTGCTTTCCGCGACAGGGCTGCCGCGTGAGTAATTGTCAAACAAAGTGCCCGAAAGCTTTTGAAAGCGCACACTTAGCAAGCTGAACCTTTCGGTCATTTTCACAAGGCATAGGCTGGCGCTGATGTTGCTTTGGATTATTTGATAGACCTGACGCGTTTCATGGCTGCTGCCAATCATCAGAGGTCGCTTAGTAGAAGACTCATGCAGGCAGTTCTGGTTCTTCAAATTGGTTCTTTTCATGCCACGCCCTCATTAGGCTTCTCAATGTTCAAAATTGCATGCTGGTTTTAGTAGTTCCATCCAGAAATGTAATCTCACCTATAGTAGGTCCTGCTTTTGTGTCTTGATTTTTAAGCATTTCTTCACCCATAGTGGGCCCAATAAATCAGAGCGAGCATTTGTCGCCGCAGTTCGCCAAACCGTATTGGTCCGGATCCGGTTCCGAACACGGCTTCCTTAGGGGTGCAAGGACGGTGCTGCTTTCCGCGACAGGGCTGCCGCGTGAGTAATTGTCAAACAAAGTGCCCGAAAGCTTTTGAAAGCGCACACTTAGCAAGCTGAACCTTTCGGTCATTTTCACAAGGCATAGGCTGGCGCTGATGTTGCTTTCGATTATTTGATAGACCTGACGCGTTTCATGGCTGCTGCCAATCATCAGAGGTCGCTTAGTAGAAGACTCATGCAGGCAGTTCTGGTTCTTCAAATTGGTTCTTTTCATGCCACGCCCTCATTAGGCTTCTCAATGTTCAAAATTGCATGCTGGTTTTAGTAGTTCCATCCAGAAATGTAATCTCACCTATAGTAGGTCCTGCTTTTGTGTCTTGATTTTTAAGCATTTCTTCACCCATAGTGGGCCCAATAAATCAGAGCGAGCATTTGTCGCCGCAGTTCGCCAAACCGTATTGGTCCGGATCCGGTTCCGAACACGGCTTCCTTAGGGGTGCAAGGACGGTGCTGCTTTCCGCGACAGGGCTGCCGCGTGAGTAATTGTCAAACAAAGTGCCCGAAAGCTTTTGAAAGCGCACACTTAGCAAGCTGAACCTTTCGGTCATTTTCACAAGGCATAGGCTGGCGCTGATGTTGCTTTGGATTATTTGATAGACCTGACGCGTTTCATGGCTGCTGCCAATCATCAGAGGTCGCTTAGTAGAAGACTCATGCAGGCAGTTCTGGTTCTTCAAATTGGTTCTTTTCATGCCACGCCCTCATTAGGCTTCTCAATGTTCAAAATTGCATGCTGGTTTTAGTAGTTCCATCCAGAAATGTAATCTCACCTATAGTAGGTCCTGCTTTTGTGTCTTGATTTTTAAGCATTTCTTCACCCATAGTGGGCCCAATAAATCAGAGCGAGCATTTGTCGCCGCAGTTCGCCAAACCGTATTGGTCCGGATCCGGTTCCGAACACGGCTTCCTTAGGGGTGCAAGGACGGTGCTGCTTTCCGCGACAGGGCTGCCGCGTGAGTAATTGTCAAACAAAGTGCCCGAAAGCTTTTGAAAGCGCACACTTAGCAAGCTGAACCTTTCGGTCATTTTCACAAGGCATAGGCTGGCGCTGATGTTGCTTTGGATTATTTGATAGACCTGACGCGTTTCATGGCTGCTGCCAATCATCAGAGGTCGCTTAGTAGAAGACTCATGCAGGCAGTTCTGGTTCTTCAAATTGGTTCTTTTCATGCCACGCCCTCATTAGGCTTCTCAATGTTCAAAATTGCATGCTGGTTTTAGTAGTTCCATCCAGAAATGTAATCTCACCTATAGTAGGTCCTGCTTTTGTGTCTTGATTTTTAAGCATTTCTTCACCCATAGTGGGCCCAATAAATCAGAGCGAGCATTTGTCGCCGCAGTTCGCCAAACCGTATTGGTCCGGATCCGGTTCCGAACACGGCTTCCTTAGGGGTGCAAGGACGGTGCTGCTTTCCGCGACAAATGAAGGCGTGTCAGTAATAAAAGAACCGTACTTTGAAGTGAACCCTGAGTGCCTGTTTTTATTAAGCCCATGAAGAAGAGGCGTGGAAGCCTCGAAACGCGTCGGCATGAAACACTAAGAGTGACAGGAGAGGTGAGCTGCAACGAGGCGAGTGACTGCCCTTGGGGGAACGAGCGCTGTCGAGTGCTCTTTCAATGCTTGGGCGCTTTGGCAAACAAAATTCCTGCACGGTGGCTCGCCGTGGAAAGATGCACCATTCCATACTGGTTGGAAGGCTGTGGAAACGAACTCGTGTTCTGCGAAGCACAGCGCCCGGATTGCTAATCAAGCCTGCCTTTACTGTCCATCCTACTAAGGAGTGAAAAAAAGCTTTAAATTTATAAAAACGGTACACTCAACCTACAAAGGAATTATTATTCAACTTCAAAGGACAACAACTCCCAGAATGCTTTGACATCAAGACTCTGTTCAATTAAGCCAAATGAAGGCGTGTCAGTAATAAAAGAACCGTACTTTGAAGTGAACCCTGAGTGCCTGTTTTTATTAAGCCCATGAAGAAGAGGCGTGGAAGCCTCGAAACGCGTCGGCATGAAACACTAAGAGTGACAGGAGAGGTGAGCTGCAACGAGGCGAGTGACTGCCCTTGGGGGAACGAGCGCTGTCGAGTGCTCTTTCAAAGCTTGGGCGCTTTGGCAAACAAAATTCCTGCACGGTGGCTCGCCGTGGAAAGATGCACCATTCCATACTGGTTGGAAGGCTGTGGAAACGAACTCGTGTTCTGCGAAGCACAGCGCCCGGATTGCTAATCAAGCCTGCCTTTACTGTCCATCCTACTAAGGAGTGAAAAAAAGCTTTAAATTTATAAAAACGGTACACTCAACCTACAAAGGAATTATTATTCAACTTCAAAGGACAACAACTCCCAGAATGCTTTGACATCAAGACTCTGTTCAATTAAGCCAAATGAAGGCGTGTCAGTAATAAAAGAACCGTACTTTGAAGTGAACCCTGAGTGCCTGTTTTTATTAAGCCCATGAAGAAGAGGCGTGGAAGCCTCGAAACGCGTCGGCATGAAACACTAAGAGTGACAGGAGAGGTGAGCTGCAACGAGGCGAGTGACTGCCCTTGGGGGAACGAGCG
This sequence comes from Lissotriton vulgaris, assembly GCF_964263255.1. Classification (NCBI taxonomy): domain Eukaryota; kingdom Metazoa; phylum Chordata; class Amphibia; order Caudata; family Salamandridae; genus Lissotriton; species Lissotriton vulgaris. The sequence continues at coordinate 513,699,765 of NC_141689.1, forward strand.
CTGTCGAGTGCTCTTTCAAAGCTTGGGCGCTTTGGCAAACAAAATTCCTGCACGGTGGCTCGCCGTGGAAAGATGCACCATTCCATACTGGTTGGAAGGCTGTGGAAACGAACTCGTGTTCTGCGAAGCACAGCGCCCGGATTGCTAATCAAGCCTGCCTTTACTGTCCATCCTACTAAGGAGTGAAAAAAAGCTTTAAATTTATAAAAACGGTACACTCAACCTACAAAGGAATTATTATTCAACTTCAAAGGACAACAACTCCCAGAATGCTTTGACATCAAGACTCTGTTCAATTAAGCCAAATGAAGGCGTGTCAGTAATAAAAGAACCGTACTTTGAAGTGAACCCTGAGTGCCTGTTTTTATTAAGCCCATGAAGAAGAGGCGTGGAAGCCTCGAAACGCGTCGGCATGAAACACTAAGAGTGACAGGAGAGGTGAGCTGCAACGAGGCGAGTGACTGCCCTTGGGGGAACGAGCGCTGTCGAGTGCTCTTTCAAAGCTTGGGCGCTTTGGCAAACAAAATTCCTGCACGGTGGCTCGCCGTGGAAAGATGCACCATTCCATACTGGTTGGAAGGCTGTGGAAACGAACTCGTGTTCTGCGAAGCACAGCGCCCGGATTGCTAATCAAGCCTGCCTTTACTGTCCATCCTACTAAGGAGTGAAAAAAAGCTTTAAATTTATAAAAACGGTACACTCAACCTACAAAGGAATTATTATTCAACTTCAAAGGACAACAACTCCCAGAATGCTTTGACATCAAGACTCTGTTCAATTAAGCCAAATGAAGGCGTGTCAGTAATAAAAGAACCGTACTTTGAAGTGAACCCTGAGTGCCTGTTTTTATTAAGCCCATGAAGAAGAGGCGTGGAAGCCTCGAAACGCGTCGGCATGAAACACTAAGAGTGACAGGAGAGGTGAGCTGCAACGAGGCGAGTGACTGCCCTTGGGGGAACGAGCGCTGTCGAGTGCTCTTTCAAAGCTTGGGCGCTTTGGCAAACAAAATTCCTGCACGGTGGCTCGCCGTGGAAAGATGCACCATTCCATACTGGTTGGAAGGCTGTGGAAACGAACTCGTGTTCTGCGAAGCACAGCGCCCGGATTGCTAATCAAGCCTGCCTTTACTGTCCATCCTACTAAGGAGTGAAAAAAAGCTTTAAATTTATAAAAACGGTACACTCAACCTACAAAGGAATTATTATTCAACTTCAAAGGACAACAACTCCCAGAATGCTTTGACATCAAGACTCTGTTCAATTAAGCCAAATGAAGGCGTGTCAGTAATAAAAGAACCGTACTTTGAAGTGAACCCTGAGTGCCTGTTTTTATTAAGCCCATGAAGAAGAGGCGTGGAAGCCTCGAAACGCGTCGGCATGAAACACTAAGAGTGACAGGAGAGGTGAGCTGCAACGAGGCGAGTGACTGCCCTTGGGGGAACGAGCGCTGTCGAGTGCTCTTTCAAAGCTTGGGCGCTTTGGCAAACAAAATTCCTGCACGGTGGCTCGCCGTGGAAAGATGCACCATTCCATACTGGTTGGAAGGCTGTGGAAACGAACTCGTGTTCTGCGAAGCACAGCGCCCGGATTGCTAATCAAGCCTGCCTTTACTGTCCATCCTACTAAGGAGTGAAAAAAAGCTTTAAATTTATAAAAACGGTACACTCAACCTACAAAGGAATTATTATTCAACTTCAAAGGACAACAACTCCCAGAATGCTTTGACATCAAGACTCTGTTCAATTAAGCCAAATGAAGGCGTGTCAGTAATAAAAGAACCGTACTTTGAAGTGAACCCTGAGTGCCTGTTTTTATTAAGCCCATGAAGAAGAGGCGTGGAAGCCTCGAAACGCGTCGGCATGAAACACTAAGAGTGACAGGAGAGGTGAGCTGCAACGAGGCGAGTGACTGCCCTTGGGGGAACGAGCGCTGTCGAGTGCTCTTTCAAAGCTTGGGCGCTTTGGCAAACATATATATGTATATATATATATATATATAAAGGTATAGTGTTATCTAGAGTCCTGCAAGGTCATTACTGTGTTAATACGACAATAGGCTGTCATCAGAATAGCATGAAGGGTCGCGAGGAGTCTGGCTGAACCTCTCTATCAGTGCAGGGAGCTCACACGTAGCACCGGAAGTACTTAGCGAAGCCAGCATCACGAAGTGCACGAGGGTGGACTTGACTCCTACCTAATGGACTTTCGCGTTGTTGATTTATGCAAGAAGCATGAATAAATGATGAGGATGTTTATGAAACTTAACTAATGTAACAGCCTCAGTTGAACCAGAACATCAGTGGATGTTTGCTTGTTCAGACTATCATTTCCAGAAGCTGTTAAATTAATGATGAAGACATTTAAATGTTTTAATTAAATCAAGAACAATGCTCATCGGTGGATTTGGGAAAAGGCCGCAGAGCGTGGCATCAAAGCCGTACAAATAATGCAAACATCGGTCCGGTGAGACCTGCTCCGGATTTAAGTGTCTTCTTCTTGGTGCGCGCACCCGGTGTTTACGCCCTGAGAGGAACACACCGCGTTCTCTGTGGAAGGGGTTTCTGATGCAAAGGCCTCCGATTCAGAAGAACTGTAACACGACTCTGCAGGGACAGGTTTTATTTATTTCTCTATTTATTTATATGTATTTTTTTTTAGCGTTCAACATTTCAAACAGAAGCGTAGTAAAGAGAAACCTTAGTACTACGTTGTACAACAGTGGTTTACATTAAGCCGAAGTGGTCAGTTGAGGAAAATTGCACAATTCAATGGAAAAGACAGACCTGTGTCAAAGAAAACCTCTTCGACTAGTGAAACAGATACATATTTACTGCGACAGAGATGCACAGTACCCATATTTATCGTGGTAGGCAGGAAGTGAGGCAGTAGTGATTTAGGCCCTTCCAGTTTCAAGAGATGGTATTTGCCCCAGTTTCGGTGGTAGGGTGTTTCAGCGTAGACGGCTAGGAAGATAAACGGAACAGAACCTAGAACTTGTACAGGTCATATCATATTTGGTAACATCAGAAGAGGCAGCGCTTTTAAAAAGCATGGGAACTAATCCAGAGTGCAATGGGGGGGTGGGGGGGGGGGGGGGGGGGTAGGAAGAATGGGGATTCATTGCGTTTAAGGGCGTGCCCAGCGAGGTGGCGAAAAAGCAGATTTTTTGCTGGCCTTTCACGTTCAGGTAGATACATATAAAGCAGTGGTCGAAGTGGGAAAAAAGTAGGGGAACTGTGGGTGGAGAATCAGGGGGTGGGAATAACCGAAGATTGGATCAGTGGGCGGAGTCAGGGGTGTGGCTAGAAATACCAAAACATACCAATTTTTAGTTCGTTTAGCATTTCACTGACCAGTTACAGCTTATAACGTTATTTAATTAAAACAATGGATAAACATGTTTATTTGAGGTGTAATTCAGGAAAAAGCAAACACTCATAGGGAATACAGGTTTATGTAAAGCGTGTGAAATATAAGCAGGAACAACATGTTACTATAATGGTTTTACTCTCATTGTTCAGAAATCCATGATTATTTTTTGTTTCAAACATTGAGGTCACGAATACAGGGCTCCTCCTGTACACATGTGTTATGCAGGGCTCAGAAGAGAAAGGGACTCTTCAGGAGAATCTAGACTCACATAAACCCACAAAGGCTCCTTCATATTCATGTCAGCCAGCTAGCTGCTCAATCATAATATAGCAAAAAAAACTGGTGGACAGAATGCAGAACAATATCATACATTCACCCCAGTACAGAGATCTCGGCCTAAATCCATTGTTTCTTTGCTCACTATGCCATTCCAGTTTGGACCCAGCCATATGCAAATCAGTCTTGATCCTGCACCCAATGGGAACAGTCCAGCCCGAACTGCCAGGCCAGGTCCTCCCTGAACTGGAAACAAGCATCCTAGGACCGGTTACGGGCTTTCAGCCCTCATCAGTCAGGAGAGCTTGATTCCAGTGGCATGGAGAGAACAGGACTCACGTCTGAGCATACCCGTCCCACAGAGGTAACAAATGCAAAAACAACAGTTGATGGACAGAATGCAGAACAATGTCATACATTCGCCCCAGTACAGAGATCTAGACCTAAATCCATCGTTTTTTGCTCACCATGCCGTTCCAGTTTGGACCCAGCCATATGCAAATCAGTCTTGATCCTGGCCTCAATGTGAACAGTCCAGCCCGAACTGCCAGGCCATATATATTCAAGTGTCCTTTCATTCGGGAAGCGAACACAAAGCAGTACCCACTGAACTATCTATGCACATAACATATTGCTCTTTGATATGCATGGTGCATGTTCTTTGCAGCAGGCATATTACCCCTCTGCACAACCTTAGATGAGTAAAATAGAAACTAGACAAAACATGCTCCCATCTCTCTCCAGCAGGTACATTGATCACCAAAGTTATCTTGGCACTTGTATTGTTGACCGAAACCTGCTGAGTATACAAAGAACTTTGCAGTGTTTTTAAAACTCCTGCTCTTGTACACAACCGGTCCCCCCACACTAAACTGGCCCCCTACCCTTCCAGTCGCCCTGGGAAACACCTGCTCCTGCCCTTTCACTGCTCCTGTCCTGTCAGTACTCCTGCTCATGCTCGATCAACACTCCTGCTTCATCAATTCCCCTGCCCCCTCCCTACTCCTGGCCCGTCACTTCTCCTGGCCCGTCACTTCTCCTGCCCGTCACTTCTCCTGCCCTGTTCACTGCTCCTGCCCTGTTCACCGCTCCTGCCCTGTTCACCTCTCCTGCCCCGTTCACCGCTCCTGCCCCGTTCACTGCTCCTTCCCCGTTTACCGCTCCTGCCCCATTCACCGCTCCTGTCCGTTCATCGCTCCCGTCCGTTCCCCGCTCCTGTCTGTTCACCGCTCCTGTCCGTTCACCACTCCTGCCAGGTCACTGCTCCTGCTCATGCCTAATCACTGCTTCTGCCCCTTCACCTCTCCTGCCCCATCACTTCTCTTGCCCCATCACCACTCCTGCCCGTCACTTCTCCTGCCCATCACTTCTCCTGCCCATCACTTCTCCTGCCCCGTCACTTCTCCTGCCCCGTCACTGCTCCTGCCCCATCACTGCTCCTACCCCATTCACTGCTCCTGCTCCGTTCACTGCTCCTGCCCTGTTCACTGCTCCTCTCCTGTTCACTGCTCCTCTCCTGTTCACTGCTCCTGCCCCGTTCACCGCTCCTGTCCTTTCACCGCTCCCGCCCGGTAAACGCTCTAGCTCATGCCCGTCACCTCTCCTTCCCCGTCACCTCTCCTGCCCGTCACTTCCCCTGCCCCATCACCTCCCATGCCCCATCACCTCTCCTGCCCCGTCACCTCTCCTGCCCCGTCGCTTCTCCTACCCATCACTTCTCCTGCCTGGTCACCTCTCCTGCCCAGTCACCTCTCCTTTCCTGTTGCCTCTCCTGCCCTGTCACTGCTCCTGGCCCGTCACTTTTCCTGCCTCGTCACATTCCCTACCCCATCACTTTTCCTACCCTGTCACCACTCCTGCCCGTTCACTGCTCCTGTCTGGTCAGCACTCCTGCCCGATCACCGCTCCAGCCCCATCACTTCTACTGTCCCACCACTTCTCCTGCCCCATTCACTGCTCTTATCCGTTCACTGCTCCTGCCGGTTACCACTCCTGCCCATGCCTAATCACCGCTCCTGCCCCTTCACTTCTCCTGCCCCATCACTTCTCCTGCCCCGTCACCTCTCCTTTCCTGTCACCTCTCCTGTCCCTTCACTGCTCCTGACACGTCAACTCTCCTGCCCCATCACTTCTCCTATCCGCTACTTCTCCTGCCTGTCACTTCTCCTGCCTGTCACTTCTCCTGCCCTGTCACTTCTCCTGCCCGTTACTTCTCCTGCCGTTACTTCTCCTTCCCGGTCACCTATCGTGCCCTAGTACCTCTCCTTTCCTGTCGCCTCTTCTGTCCGTGCCCAGTTCACTCCCTGTACAACATTAGCAGGTTCTGCCCGTCACCTCTCCTGCCCTATCACTTCTCTTGCCCCATCACCACTCCTGCCCGTCACTTCTCCAAGAAGGTGTCAAGTTCCCCACAGTACTCTGTCTGGGGAAAGCTCCTCTGTAATCACTCACTCTGATCTCACTGGCACTTGATATACTAAAGGCAGAGAGGGTGGCGCATTGTCGTTCGAAAGGGGATAATCAGCCTCAAACGGAATGACAATGGGCCTGCCCTCAACCTGTGAGAGCTCAGGCGGGGAGGGTTGGGGGGGAAGGGGGGAGGGCTGCTGCAGCCCCTGGAGTTTAACAGAGAAGTGCGAGCAGCCCCTGGAAGCTGAATGAAAAAAAAGTTATATTTTTTAAGTAGGACTATTCTTGCCGTCCAGGGATGCTTTTTTTGAAAGTAAGAAGTAGGGGAACTGACTGAAATAATTTTTAGAAGTAGGGGCACGCCATGCCCTTCCGTTCCCGCCCACTTCTACCACTGATATAAAGTATAACACACACTACTTAAATTAAAAAAAATGCAAATTAAAGTGATCAGTGGGAAATGCACTCTGTTACGTTAGATAAGCTCAATTGGTTAATGTGATACCGCAGATGTCTGTGTGTAATCAGTTACAGAACAGAATCCTGATTTGCACAGTGGGGAATAGTGACATCTATTTATTGTGCTGTGATGTTACGTCCTGCGACCGAAAGCACAGTGCCCAGGTAAGTCATTATTTTAAAACTGGAGTACACATAGGGCCTGAGAACGGCGCTCCGAAGTCTGCTCTACCTGTGGTGGCAGTCCGACCGCCTGATTACAACCATGGCAATCCAACCGCCACATGACCCGCCACCGCCAGGATCTGGCTCTCGAGGCGGCAGCGGGGAATGGAGGCGGTGCCGATGCCGACACCGCCCTGCTAACCACAACGTGCATTTCCGCCGACCTTTTCATGGCAGGAACCCTGCCATCAACAGGTCAGTGAAAATTTAGGGAAGGGACCCGAAATAGGGCCCTGGGTGTTTTAGCTCCCCCCATGCCTGCACTGTCATGCTACCCACAGTGTGTGCCAAGCATGGCATGGTGCATGGCAACAGTGCGTGCACTACAGTGCAGGCACTGCAGTTCGGCGGCATTGCCTTCAGGCTCTCATTGTGAGCCCATGCATACTGCCACCGCAAGACTGCCATTCTCCCGACCGCAGATGCTGAGGCCTGGTGGTCCGACCACAAAGGTCGTATTAAGGCCCATAGTATAAGACAGGCTACTGTAAAATGTGCAAAGAGATTTAGAAATAATTCCCTTGAACAGAACTAGATGAACAAGGCACAAAGGTCAAAAGAACAATAAAAAGATTCGCTTATATAAAAAGAATTCTTAACAATTTATTGAAAATACAAATGTTAAAAAAGTGGACATACAAGAACCACTATGGCAGAATATGAAAAACAATAAAACTGTTTAACATTCAATATTGACCAGCAAGATTGAAACATAAAGACAGAACGCAGTGAGACGTGAAACTTGTACAGTACTAAATGTATATTCCAACTCTATTTCCAACACCTATGTTGTGCACACCACAGAATCGCATATCAACAAAGGTGTATGAGTCATGAATTATACTGCGATGGTGCGTCAACGCGTTTCAGTGGGTTTCCACGTTTTTATCCACCTTTGTCAAGACAACATTTGGTATCTGTCGTAGTGAGTAGGTCAATATGATCTCCCTTATGATTCTCTTTTGAATGTGGTCCGATTTTCGTTATTAATCACATCGGAGCGTGTTTGAGTAAAGATTTGGGCTTTATGTATTCCCCTCTTTGGTTACAAAAGTCATATGCAATAGACTCCTGATATTAGAACTTGAAGGCGTTGACTTTAGCTGTTGTCTAGTATTTAGGCCTTGTGATGCGTTTTCTTTTATTTATTAAAAGACCAGAGGTGCTTAAGTCATGTCCTTGCGTCGTGAATTAATGTTTCACACTGTGGCGCAGAGGGACTCCTTACTTCCCTGGTTCTAGGGGGTTTTCTTAAAAAAGTACCAGAGGCACTTTCGTCATGTCCCTGTGGCGCATGGGCGTATATCACTGCTGTTCCATCAGGGACTGCCTGCTTCTCTGGTTACGAAAGGACCAAGAGACCAGAGAAGCAGGCAGTCCCTGATGGAACAGTGGTGTAGATTGCAGTGGGGTAGAGAAGAGTAGTGCAGAGTAGATTTCCGTAGTGTAGAGTGCAGTCACCACAGGGGCGTAATGGACACCCCAGCAGCCCTCACGGTGCGGTAGGGCCCCCAGTCTTCTTGATATGAAGAAGGCCCCCTCAGCATGTCTCTCTAAAGGAGCTGCAGTTTGAAGAATACTCTGATCCGGGACCGCACCGACCCAGGATTAAAAATAAACAAAATATGTTATTTGTTTCTCTTCAGTCCAGCCTGCTAGGCACCTTACAAGAGTAAGTGTTGAGCACTGCTCCTCTTAGAGGGGAAGAGGCAGCACAGAAATGCCTGGAGCATTGCTAGGGTATCCACCTTTCCCAGAGAAAAAATCCAGCATTCTCTTCTTGTTTTAAGATTCTGCAAAGGCCTACATATGATTCTTAAGTAGAACCGTAGATGAAAGTACCTGTATTAATTTTAAATTGCCTTTCTGTCTTTGTTTACTTAAGCTATTAGTCAGGGGCCATTAGGGCAGCTGAAAAACATTTTAAAATGTTTTCTTCTTGCGTTAACTGTTAAAGGTATCTATAGTTAAGGAAAAAAATACCAGCCAGGATATTAAATGCTAGTCATTGCAAGTGATTTCCGAAAAAATCAGGATGAAGCTGGGGTGGTCCAGGACACTCAGGAGGGAGTGGCCGATGCTTTTCAGAAGTTTTATTCAACACTTTATACTGAAGACATTAGAAAAACTCAGTGGGAGTCTGAGATTGAGGATTTTTTGCTGGGGTTGGATACCTTGAAGATGCCTCACGAGCAGAATGAATGGTTATCAGCGCCTATCTCATGGGAGGAGGTCGAGCTAGCAGTAAAAGTCTTAGCCAATGGGAAGGCCTCTGGACCTGACGCCCTGCCCTTGGAATTTTATAAGACCTTCCCTGGGGAGGTCCGTCTAGACCTTTTAACTGTTCTTAGGGCAGCGCAGAAAGGCACTGTCCCCGATTCATGGCACCAGACTACAATTGTTTTGTTTTTAAAAAAAGGGAAAGCCCGAGCTGAGCCCATCATCCTTCTGACCAATATCCCTCGTAAATAGCGACAGCAAAATATATTCCAAGATCCTAGCATCTAGGTTGGTAGAGGTGATTGTCCCATTAGTATCTCTGCGCCAACATGGGTTTATCCCGGGCAGGGACACTGTGGACCAGGTCCGGCATGTCATCGCCCTATCGGACTGGGCCCAGGTCACGACCTCTCCCCTCGGGTTGAACCTGTTGGACACCGAGAAGGCGTTTGACAGGGTCTCCTGGGGGTTCTTGTAGGCCGTGCTCTGGTGGAAGGGTTTCAGCAATGAATTTATCCAGGCAATTCGGGAATTATATACCTCCCCATTAGCAGCGCTGCGAATTTCTGGTCAGGAGCTAGGGTATTTTAATATTAGCAGAGGCACTAGGCAAGGGTGCCCTTGCTCATCCTTGCTTTTTGCTCTGTACATTGATTCGTTTTTGAGCAAAATAGAAGGACATGCGGGGATCTTGCCTATAAGGATCAAAGGTACAGAATATCGTGCGTTGGCTTATGCAGATGACATCGTTGTCTTTACACCAGATGTTCCTTCCTCATTTCCGGTTCTTAAGGCGTCTGCCGAACAGTTAGGATCAGTATCGGGGTATAAGCTAAAGGCGGCAAAAACCCAGGTAGTACAAACACCTAACATGTCGTACTCTGATGCCACAGTGGTCAGCGAAGCAACTTATCTGGGAGTAAAAATTACGGCTGCAGTAGAAAATATTCCGGATTTGAACATTCTTCCGGTGGTTGAGGCTGTAAATACCAAGCTAGAATGGCTGGATCACTTACACCTTTCCCTTTATAGCCGCTGCAGTGTCCTTAAAATGATGGTGCTCCCAAAGTTTCTGTACCTTTTCCGGACAATCCCTCTAGAGCTCTCGCAAAAAAGCTTGGTAAAGGCCAATATGATTTGCTATAGGTTTCTTTGGGGGTATCGCCAGTCTCGAAGAGCGGCTAAGTGGATGTGTCATTCACACGATCACACAATCGGGCTCTACCCAACTTGGTATTATACTACTGGTCTGTGATGGTTCAGTTTCCGGGACTACCACTGCTGGGGGAAAGGGCGGAGGTTCAGCCATGTAACAGACCTACTATCTACGAGTTTGGTCTTGCCTCAGCCGCCAAGGGTATCCTGACGCAAGTTTTGGAGCGGAGCTACTTTAAGGAGACCAGGTTTAAGGTGGTCATCGCTATGTTCTTGATATGGCAAAAGATTCGGCAGAAACTGTCTATTCCTAATGTAATTTTACATTACTTTTAGATGGCAGGCACTTGGTATTCAAGCTATAGGATATTTAGTGGGGGCCGTGCAAGTACTATCTTATTCGTCTTTGAGGGATAAGTTTCAGTTGAATATGCAATATTTTTTCAAATATTTACAGCTTAGAAGTTTCATTTTCAAACGCCTTAGCGTATCCCCCTCAATGTTAGATAAGCTTGTGATCTATGAGTTGGTTCAAAAAAAGGCCAGGATAGTGTATCAATACTTATTGTCTAGCTTTCGGGACGACCTTGAGGTGCAAAAAGTGTGGCTCACTGGTTAGAGCAGGCAGACCCTGAAGCAGAGGTCAGACCCGGGACCAGGGTTCAATTCCCGACGTGGCAGGGTCTTGAGCTCAAATGTCCACGGACTCGATAATTCTCGCTTCGGTGCCTGACCTAATCATGGGTTCACACTCTGCAACTCTGGGCATTAAGCTTGCTTAATCTCCACAACGGCCCCCGCGGCGGGTTGCCTGGCTTTCACCTTGGGGATGCCCTGTAGGGGCTATCTCACAGGGAAAAGCCAGGACGGGTTCCCAAGGCAAGCGCTTAGAGACCCCTGGATGATAAGCGCTATATAAATCCAATATACAATACAATACAATACAAAATCTTAAATGGAATGGTAAACTTGGCAAGACTGGGGCTGATTTGAGACCTGCATTGGAGCTAGCTAGCTAGGTTCTGGTTTCTGGTAGTCTTCAAACCCAAAGTTACATGGCAGTGTTTGATCTATACTACACGCCTGCAAAAATAGCGAATTGGGGTTGTAGAAAGGCCGATCACTGTGCAAGATGTGGGCTGTATGCAGCGGATGCTATTCACATGTTTTATTCTTGCCCGAGCCTACGTGACTTCCTGTCCGATGTTGAGCGATTTATTAATCTTAAGCTCAATATTCTGTGTTCACTGTCCTCAGAGATGGTGATAATGGGTGTCGAAGGCTCGGCGGCATCTAGAAATCCGTGGCAAATCTCTGCAATTTTGTTTATAGCCATTTCTATGATTCGGCTTTGCTTTACCTTGCAATGGTTAAGCCCTGAAGCACCTACATTCATTAACTGGAGAGCTAGGTTGCTAGCTATCTATAATTTGGAATCCTCAGTATTTACATTAAAGGGTATGCGTAGGCGGAAGCTAGCCTGTAGGATCCGGGCCCTGGCGGAGGGATGGTTAAAATAGCTTCTGTGCCTACCATATATAAGTTGTGTACCTTTAAAAATGCTATAGCTCCGTGAACTGTTTGTTCTTTTTTCTTGATGTTCTTTTCTCTTTCTTATAGAACAATTTTTGGTTGTTTCTCTTTATTGCTTCACTGCCCCATCACTCTGCTAACTCACTCTTGTTTTGATCGCCACGACTGCACTATTTGATCTTTTTCAAAATAACATTTTTAAAAAGAAAAAAAAAAAGCAAGTGTTTTCTGAATGTTTCTATTGAAGGATCTGGATAGAACCCCAAAGTTCCTGATAGATGAATACAGGAATTCGGGTAATGGAAGGGACAAGCTTGAGCTGGACAGCCTAAAACAATAGAGCCAGCAAATAGAAAGGAAACAAATGTGAGCTACAAAGCCAATGGTAAACAATGGGAGAATTCATTCCAGGGAAGCTTTCTGAATGCCCCTAAGATGTTGCATGTAAACCAGACAGCTGCACTGTCTGGTAGCCTTCGCCCTAAAAAGAAATGACGCATGGCATATGGAGGGATAGGAGAGCAATGGATAAGTAGCGCATTTGAGGATGTGTGACAAGACGGACGGCCTACCCAACATCTCTCCCTGCCCCATCACATGATCTCTGGCAACCTAGGGAGAAAAATAAAGAAGCACATAGAGAGGAAGGACAGCAAGAAAGAAAGAAAGAATGGGCAAACATAATAAAAAAGACTTCTGTTTCTTTACCTTCAAACCCAGAAGAGGGAAAAACAGAGGACTTCAAGGAAATAAAGGCCAGGAAGGAGGAGGAGAGAGAGGAGCTCATAGGAACCCAAAAGCAAGAGAGGACCCAACACAGCTGTGGATGTGGGAGAACTGGAGAAAAAACATTCTATAACTAAAATATTGTCTGAACACAACATCTACTATAAAGTGATTCTACCATACATCACTAATGAAAATAATTAATTAACTTAATAAAAAAAAACGTGATATTCACTGAAACAACAAAGGTTGAAGTAAGGTTATATTTAGGTGTAGCAGAAATATCTCTTTTTGATAGAAAAGTATAAATTCACTGGAAAAACAACGGTTAAAGTATCATTATAGTTAGGTGAATTTCTCAGTTACAACATTTCCATTTTGAACTTAAGAAAACACTGACATTCTGCAGTTAGAGTAAGTAGCAATAATTATAACTTGCGCCCAGCCATGCACTGCATATGACCTCACATATGACTTCACTCATGACATGTTCTATGACATCATTTGTGACATCTCTGATAACAGCTCATTTGACATCATTGACAACATCACAAATGACATCATCCAATGAGTGTGCTAGTTTGTTTTATAGTTTACATAGTTGCAGGGTGCTGTCATATTGCTTTTCTAACTACTTTTGTACAGCTTGGATTCAGCTAATGCATATAAATGTTTACAAAATCTTGCTGACCCACAGTCCTTGTCCTAACCCATGGTCCCGCATTAAAAACAAAAATAGATTTTTGGCCCCAGGCATACCCTGCCTCATTATATGTTCTTTTTTGAAACTTTTTGTCAGGAGAGGAGACTGAGTCATTTTGAACCTTGATTTCTCCCAAGCCACTGAACAGATTAACCTCAATTCACAACAAGCATTGGAAATGCAATAGGTCTCGCAACATTAGAGTTAGTGCTTTTAGAATTGTTTATGGGTTTTTTTTGTAAATGTTTAGCATTTTTTTGTTTCCTGTAGCCAATGCTAAAGAATTACAAATAAAAAAAGCCATAAACATTTCTTAAAGCTCTAACTAAAATGGTCTGAGACCTATTGCACTGTGTGAGGGTGAGAGGGTGAGGGTGGGTGAGGGTGAGGGGTTGAGGGTGGGTGAGGGTGAGGGATGCTCAAGAGTTTGTGCTGGTTTGCATGCTCTGATTTATGAAAGTTTAATGTTGAATTCATTGATTGCTAATACCCGGTAATTATCAGAAAAATAAATATACATTTAAAGTTATTCCAAAGAGGATGGGGAACTTTTTTTGTTGCTTGGAACGCCCAAAAATCCTAAAACGGTACTTTTTCTGAAGTGACAAAGATTTTTCATTCATGCTTTTTGTTTAAATAAAATATTGCCATCTGGTGGAGATTTCAGTCATAAATGCCATACTATGGCATAAGTTGGGTTGTTAAAGACAAACGATTCCGATTTACATGCATGTTTTCTATAATACATTCTGTTTTTTATTTTGGAGTTGTGTATTTAAATGTGCTCTAGGATCTTGCAGGTATAGGATTACAAGCAAGTAACTTTCTCAGTTAACAATCGTGTGTTTAACCGTTTTGTTATACTATTAGGTTAGTGGAAAATTCCTTTAATTGAAAGTCGAGCGACGCAAACTATGGCAAGTTCCTTCCGTTAGGTGGAGCTGTGTGGGATTTTGTCTGTAAGGGAGTTGGCCCGCCTGGAGACCGCGAGGAGGAAAACAACTTGTGGCTGCTCGTATTGCTTCGTGACATTAAACGGATAGAGGGGGCTTCCACATGTATGTGGGCAACGGAGCCTTATAGATCAGTGCAGTGGATGAAGTGAACAACATCCTGTACGCAGTATGAAGAGGGGGAAGTGGGGATTTAAAAAAAAATGCGACACGGCGGGCAGGGGAGGGGGCGGGGGCGGAGCGGGTAAACAAACAAGACGGAGGGAAGAGAGGGGAGGGGGGAGGAGAAATGCTTATGAAAGTTTAATGTTGAATTCATTGATTGCTAATACCCGGTAATTATCAGAAAAATAAATATACATTTAAAGTTATTCCAAAGAGGATGGGGAACTTTTTTTGTTGCTTGGAACTCCCACAAATCCTAAAACGGTACTTTTTCTAAAGTGACAAAGATTTTTCATTCAGGCTTTTTGTTTAAATAAAATATTGCCATCTGGTGGAGATTTCAGTCATAAATGCCATACTATGGCATAAGTTGGGTTGTTAAAGACAAACGATTCCGATTTACATGCATGTTTTCTATAATACATTCTGTTTTTTATTTTGGAGTTGTGTATTTAAATGTGCTCTAGGATCTTGCAGGTATAGGATTACAAGCAAGTAACTTTCTCAGTTAACAATTGTGTGTTTAACCGTTTTGTTATACTATTAGGTTAGTGGAAAATTCCTTTAATTGAAAGTCGAGCGACGCAAACTATGGCAAGTTCCTTCCGTTAGGTGGAGCTGTGTGGGATTTTGTCTGTAAGGGAGTTGGCCCGCCTGGAGACCGCGAGGAGGAAAACAACTTGTGGCTGCTCGTATTGCTTCGTGACATTAAACGTTTCGTGGGACGGGCTCGCGTTCATTTACTACCACTGGCACTTGGAGCACACACAAAAATGGTTTTTACTGTTCTGGACTCATTGTATCTTGGCACAGGGCTCCGTGCTTTGGATTTCGAGATTTTTTGCCGCTGGGGAGTTGCGTGCATTTGGAAGCTATTGTAAAGAATTTAACCATGTTCACCTCGGCCGACGGACAACTTGAAACTAAAATGAGTAGCTCTTTTCTGGATTGAGCCTGTTTTGGTAACCAGTTTAGACTTTCACTTTTATGTCGGTTGCTGGGAGTTTCTTTCACACACGGTTTGTTTCTCTTGGGAGTGAAGGATAGAGGGGGCTTCCACATGTATGTGGGCAACGGAGCCTTATAGATCAGTGCAGTGGATGAAGTGAACAACATCCTGTACGCAGTATGAAGAAGGGGAAGTGGGGAATTAAAAAAAATGCGACACGGCGGGCAGGGGAGGGGGCGGGGGCGGAGCGGGTAAACAAACAAGACGGAGGGAAGAGAGGGGAGGGGGGAGGAGAAATGCTTATGAAAGTTTAATGTTGAATTCATTGATTGCTAATACCCGGTAATTATCAGAAAATTAAATATACATTTAAAGTTATTCCAAAGAGGATGGGGAACTTTTTTTGTTGCTTGGAACGCCCACAAATCCTAAAACGGTACTTTTTCTGAAGTGACAAAGATTTTTCATTCATGCTTTTTGTTTAAATAAAATATTGCCATCTGGTGGAGATTTCAGTCATAAATGCCATACTATGGCATAAGTTGGGTTGTTAAAGACAAACGATTCCGATTTACATGCATGTTTTCTATAATACATTCTGTTTTTTATTTTGGAGTTGTGTATTTAAATGTGCTCTAGGATCTTGCAGGTATAGGATTACAAGCAAGTAACTTTCTCAGTTAACAATCGTGTGTTTAACCGTTTTGTTATACTATTAGGTTAGTGGAAAATTCCTTTAATTGAAAGTCGAGCGACGCAAACTATGGCAAGTTCCTTCCGTTAGGTGGAGCTGTGTGGGATTTTGTCTGTAAGGGAGTTGGCCCGCCTGGAGACCGCGAGGAGGAAAACAACTTGTGGCTGCTCGTATTGCTTCGTGACATTAAACGTTTCGTGGGACGGGCTCGCGTTCATTTACTACCACTGGCACTTGGAGCACACACAAAAATGGTTTTTACTGTTCTGGACTCATTGTATCTTGGCACAGGGCTCCGTGCTTTGGATTTCGAGATTTTTCGCCGCTGGGGAGTTGCGTGCATTTGGAAGCTATTGTAAAGAATTTAACCATGTTCACCTCGGCCGACGGACAACTTGAAACTAAAATGAGTAGCTCTTTTCTGGATTGAGCCTGTTTTGGTAACCAGTTTAGACTTTCACTTTTATGTCGGTTGCTGGGAGTTTCTTTCACACACGGTTTGTTTCTCTTGGGAGTGAAGGATAGAGGGGGCTTCCACATGTATGTGGGCAACGGAGCCTTATAGATCAGTGCAGTGGATGAAGTGAACAACATCCTGTACGCAGTATGAAGAGGGGGAAGTGGGGATTTAATAAAAATGCGACACGGCGGGCACGGGAGGGGGCGGGGGCGGAGCGGGTAAACAAACAAGACGGAGGGAAGAGAGGGGAGGGGGGAGGAGAAATGCTTATGAAAGTTTAATGTTGAATTCATTGATTGCTAATACCCGGTAATTATCAGAAAAATAAATATACATTTAAAGTTATTCCAAAGAGGATGGGGAACTTTTTTTGTTGCTTGGAACGCCCACAAATCCTAAAACGGTACTTTTTCTGAAGTGACAAAGATTTTTCATTCATGCTTTTTGTTTAAATAAAATATTGCCATCTGGTGGAGATTTCAGTCATAAATGCCATACTATGGCATAAGTTGGGTTGTTAAAGACAAACGATTCCGATTTACATGCATGTTTTCTATAATACATTCTGTTTTTTATTTTGGAGTTGTGTATTTAAATGTGCTCTAGGATCTTGCAGGTATAGGATTACAAGCAAGTAACTTTCTCAGTTAACAATCGTGTGTTTAACCGTTTTGTTATACTATTAGGTTAGTGGAAAATTCCTTTAATTGAAAGTCGAGCGACGCAAACTATGGCAAGTTCCTTCCGTTAGGTGGAGCTGTGTGGGATTTTGTCTGTAAGGGAGTTGGCCCGCCTGGAGACCGCGAGGAGGAAAACAACTTGTGGCTGCTCGTATTGCTTCGTGACATTAAACGTTTCGTGGGACGGGCTCGCGTTCATTTACTACCACTGGCACTTGGAGCACACACAAAAATGGTTTTTACTGTTCTGGACTCATTGTATCTTGGCACAGGGCTCCGTGCTTTGGATTTCGAGATTTTTCGCCGCTGGGGAGTTGCGTGCATTTGGAAGCTATTGTAAAGAATTTAACCATGTTCACCTCGGCCGACGGACAACTTGAAACTAAAATGAGTAGCTCTTTTCTGGATTGAGCCTGTTTTGGTAACCAGTTTAGACTTTCACTTTTATGTCGGTTGCTGGGAGTTTCTTTCACACACGGTTTGTTTCTCTTGGGAGTGAAGGATAGAGGGGGCTGTACGCAGTATGAAGAGGGGGAAGTGGGGATTTAAAAAAAATGCGACACGGCGGGCAGGGGAGGGGGCGGGGGCGGAGCGGGTAAACAAACAAGACGGAGGGAAGAGAGGGGAGGGGGGAGGAGAAATGTGACACGGCGGGAAGGGGAGGGGGCGGAGCGGGTAAACAAAGACGGACGTGCACGCGCTTTTAAGCTCAATGCGCATGCGCATTGAGCTTAAAAGTCACGGGCACTGCAAGGAATCGCCACGATTCCTTGCAGTGTGGATAAAGAGTGAATAAGTCCCAATACTCTCGCTTGCTCGATGCGCATGCGCATCGACAGGCGAGACCTAAAAAGCACGCTTTCTTGAGCAAGCTGTATCTTTCTACCAAATCTGGTGTAGTTGAGTTCAGTTGTTTTGGCTGTAGCTGTGTCCAATTTTCCTATGGAAAATTACATGGGGAAAAAATGTGTATTGGGACCCTTCCACCCCACCCCCACTTGAAGGATCATCCCAAAAGTTTCCCATAGGAAGATGTAACCTTTTTTGGACAGTTTTGTGAAGATTAGTCAAACCCCGTCCAAAATATAATCAAACCAAAAAAACAATTCCTATGGCAACATGGTCCTAACTATAACTTCCACTGCTGTGTGTGTGTGTGTGTGTGTGTAGGTGTGTGTGTGTGGGTGCTATATGCATGCATGTGTGTGTGTGTGTGTGTGTGTGTGTAATAATCCTTGAGGAAGGAACTCCAACTGCAGTGCACCTGTTATCGTACATATAACATAAGAAAAGGAAAATCCTATTTTCCCTCAGAGACTCAGATCAACATATATAGAATTCACATCAGTCATGTGGGACTCATTCAAGCTTGGAAACCCCTTAGTTATATAAAGGAATCCAATAATTATTAGCATAGACATTTTTGCATACAACACATGTTCATTGTGCAGCCACACCAATTAAAGTTTTCAGCTTCACAGAAGCCTTTATCAAGTAAGAACATACCTCAAAAACACATAGTCAAACCATTATAGACATAAGGGAGTTACTGTTGTGACATGGCTTCATTACACATCAACTTCCTATAAAGCAACAATATAGGAAAACATTAATCATAATTTTGAGACATCCTTATTATGGTGTGAGTTCATCTAAAAAATCCAGTGGACATGTAATCATAAATATAAAATAGTTACTGTCGTCAGTCGGCTCATTACACATCAATTTAAGCTATGAGACTAAAGCAAATACAAAATGTATTTCACTAGTGAGGCATCATGTTTCTAATTAAAATTTCTCCAAATGATTCCAGTTGGTAAGAGGGCAATTAAAAAGACAATGAAAATGATGGTGATAGAATAAACAATCAAATACCAGAGAAACTGGTATATGTAAGACCAGTCATACAGTAATGGTAGATCAGTGTGTGGTACTGTACGATGAATTAGAGGACAGGATTATATTATGAATATTACCTACTAGAGTATCATGTCTGGGTGTGTGTCAATGAGCTAGTTCCCCATGTCTATGAATTATATGTATATTATATTTGGGCAAGTGCCAAAATGTTACCTATTACATATGCGCTTTAAGTGCGTAAGACTGTAAAATGGCATGCAATCTTCTCAGAAGACGTACAAGGATACAGTCAGTTGTGTGTATTGCTCCATGTATGACACTGAGGGGCAAAAATCATAAGTCTGGCGGTCTGAGGACTGCCAGACTTGTGTTGGCGCGGCTATTGCAGTACAGCCAACGCTGCAGCGGCGATCTGACCATCTCATTATGACTTGGGCGGTCAGACTTCCCTGGGACCACTGCTGCTGCCAGGGAACCACAGTTCCATGGCATTGGCATGGCGGTCAGAAGCCACAATATGCCTGGTGGGACTGCCGTGGCCCCCGCGAAGCATATCACGAGTTTCCTCTCCGCCAAGGTTTTCATGGCGGTTCCACCACATGCACATCAGTTCCTTCATGGCATGGGCGTTACAGTCCATGCCATGCAGGTACCTTGTGAGGTGTTTCCATTGCTGAGCCTTTTCAAAGGCACTGCCGCCTCTGAAAGGGCACCACAGGGGCAAACCCAATGCTACCTGCTAGACTACAAATAACTTGTTAATCTGGTGGGCGGTAGTGACTCTTGGCAGTGTGGGGGCACGGTGTTGGCAATCTCAGTGATCACCCAATAATCTGTTCGTAATCTTCGTGAAATAAGTGATAACGGTAAGGAAATAACCTAACACACAGAAAATAACATGAATACAGGGACTTGAAGTTGTGGGAAACGAAAGGACCCATGTAGGCCTTTGTGGGTAAAGCCATGGAAAAAGGCACAACAAGAGGACATATGTAGCCACATACCATGTTCCCAGTATATACGGAAAGTAAGTAATCCAATACACCCTATACTTGCAAAATGGTTCATGGTTGTTTAAGAATTATCTCATAAATACAATAAGTTCATAGTTCATCAGAATAGGCACCCGATACATCATAAAGGGTCTCCTCACTCCAGCCAAGGTTCGATGAGATAAAGCTTTATTACATAAAATTACTGCAGTTCTACATCTGTATAGTATGTCAATTTGTCCACTATGTGCCAATATGTATTGTAAGGGCGGGCGGAGATGGCGTAGTGCCGCTATGCGGAGTTCCACAGAGTTTGAAAAAAACTCTCTGGATCTCTGCTCCACTCCGCTCCCAAATTAATTAAAAATGAAAAAAGAAGGCACTTACCAGCGTGGTCGCCTCCTCCTCTGCCTGGCTCCTTTCCTTCCTGCTTCTTTCCATCTTTCTTCTATGAAAAAACTCCTACGTTGTATGTCTTGCGCATGCGCAAGACGTACAATGTAGGAGAATTTTTCATAGGAGAAGGACGGCGAGGAGTAAGAAGGAGAGCGGCCAGGCAGAGGAGGAGGCAGCCACGCAGGTAAGTGCCTTCTTTTTTCATTCGTAAATAATTTGGGAGGGTGGCGGGGCTGGCTAACTCTACTCCGCCACTGAGTCAGAGTTTTGCCTAACCTCCGTATTTGCAAAGGAGCGGGGAGTAGGCAAAACTCCGCAAACTCTGCTGGTGGAGCGGAGTTTAATGTATTGGCAGTTTTTATGCCTTGTGAAAACCATTGCGGCTTTTTGTATTCAGTTCAATGATGAGGTATGACCAGTGCTTTAAATGGGCCGGTGCTCACCGGTACTGAGTACCGGCACTTCCTAAATTTATCACTTTGAGTACCGGCACTTCTCTTCTTCAAAAGGAGAGTACCTATACTCATAAAAAGGTAGGCTCGTGGCTGTGCTGGTGAGCCAGAGTGGGACATGTCACTGGCAACCGAGGCGCCGCTTCTGCAGCCCCCTCCCACCCATCAGAGCCCCAGCTGAGCTATTCAGCAGGGCTCTTTTGGATAATGTCCCGTGCTTGCCGTCATGCTGTGCTTGAAAGAGGTGAGTCGGGATTCATTTTACCTGCTAGTGTGCGTGTGTGATTTTCAAAGCGCCGCACTTCAGGTAGTGACAAGTGAAAAGTAAGTCAGTGCAGTGTAACACTTTGAACATAAATGTTATCAGACAAAAGGGCGGCGGAATCTCACAAGTCCTTTCTCTTGGTGTGAGTGTTAATGCACAGACAATGCGATCGAAGAGGCCCCTGGAGCGCTAATCTGTTTTCTGCATTGAAGAGCCTACCTTCCTAACGCCAAATGCCTCCATTGGCCGGTCTGCTTCTTATATGCCAATGCTGTGGCAGGATGTTTAATGTCCTGCCTGCCAGCCGGGCCCCAGTGCACCCATGAAGTTCCCCTGCTGCCTGGAGTTCAAGGAGGAGGCCGGTGTTCGAGCACACCTCCTCCTGACCTCTGCCCCAGACTCACCACGCCATCGTGAGTCTCATAGTGGGAGCAGGTGGCACAGGCTGAGGCACTGCAGCAGGGCCGCTGTCTGACTCTCTGAAGAAGAGTCAGACTAGCGATCCCCGCGGTGCCAGGCAGCAGCTCCTCGGTGGATCGTTCAGACAGCAGTAAAGAGAACATTTAATATTCTCCTGCTGCTGACATTTAAACTGTTTGTTACAAAAATGATTAGGCTCCAGCACGCATAGGTCCTTGCAAATGGGCACACTAGAGTTGTCTGTGTGTGCTGAATATGTGCTACGTTTTGTCTAAACTAGCAGTTTTGCTGATTTATTAGTAGAGCAAAGTGTTTAACATCCCTGCTTGACAGTGACACTACAAAGCAGCACCCTTTATTTTCTAAGCACAGTTAGACTTGCTAAGTCAGAGATAACTCATGGGATTATTGTTGCCGCTGTCGAGAAGTCAGAGCTTTCTCTACTGACAGTTTGCACTCTGACCAATAAGTAGCTTAGATGGTTAATGCGCCTTCAAAAAGGCATATTGTATTGTACTGTATTGTATGTGGATAGCTCAGTGAGTTGCTGTTTTTGCCACAGAGATCCCTTTGTTATATGTGGTTTGGCCGCACATGAAGCTGAGGTTGGGGTGGAGGGTGCTGATTTTTATTGAAATTAAATATTAGCTTCAAAAGCACCTGCTGCCGAGTTTGACTTGTTGCTCAAATTAGTGCGATTTCTGATATTTGTCTACTTCCATTGACTTCATACCATGGTTATGCTCGCAAGATTGTGCCCCTCTAAGTGTTACACATCTAGTTGTTGCCTGACTCTCGTAAATCCACTGAATCTATGAAAATGTCACACATGCAATCTGAAACAGCAGCTCGACTCAAATGTGTGATTTTTTAATATTTATATGATTCCCTCATTTTGCTAGTGAAAAAGTGTCACTCACATCGTTGAAATGTCACTCATAATTACAATGAAAATATGAAAATGTCACACATAGCAATCTGAAACCTTGCCAGCTCTGGGGTCCATTCTGCCCTGTGCTGTCAACACATTCACACTATCCTCTGAATTTGCGTAAACACAGGAATCCTGGCAATCCCCTGGCAGTGGCAATTAAAAAAGCCATACTGAAGAGTATAACATGGCTTTTAACATACCAACATCTTTTGTGTGTCTGCTTATGTTTGTCTGTTTGCCTGCATTTGTAAGCTTGTTTTTTGTAAGAAAAAAGTGAGAGAGAAAGAATCAAGACACTCTCAGGAGGTATTTTAAAGAAAATGGGTGGCACTTTGTGGGTACATGTCTGCTCGGCGACAAAGGTTCATAAATAACGTAGTAGGGAGGGTTGGTGAGTGAGTGAGTGGATGGGTGAATGAGTGGGCAAGGGTGGATGTGCAGATGAATGGATGGATGAGTGAACGGATGGGTGAAAGAGGGTGGATGATTGGATATAAGGGCCGATGATGGGTGGATAAGTTAAATATTGGATGGATGAATGAAAGGTAGAGATGGTTGAAAGGGTGGATGATGGATGAGTGAAAGGAGGGATTTAGTGAAAGGGTGGATGGAATGAAAGGGCGGATGGTATTAAGGAGTGAAAGGGTTGATGGATAGATGAGCGAAAGGATTGACGGGTGAGTGAAAAGGTGTATAAAGAGATGGATGAGTGAAAAGATTAATGGATAGGTTTAAAGAGGGATGGATAGGTTTGGATATGAAGGGTGGACAGACGGAATGGTGAAAATCAACTGAATTATGGATGAAAAACTGAATAGACAATAGAATGTAAACGGTAAATGGTGAACATCAGCAGGTAAATGGTTGGATGAAAGGATGAATGGATAGATCGATGGAAGAGACAAGAGATATCTTCTGGGGAGGGTCATGATGATTTGCTTGGTGCCATAACAACTTTGGTTCGAAGTGGGGGTATTTTCAGTTTCTTCCTACTCACTTACTCAAAAATATATAGTATTGTGCTAAACAACAGCAATTAACAGTATGGCATTAAGAAGGTGCAACTATTGCAAAAAAAAAGTAAATGTTAACATATTATTGCATTTCTCTTTCATTTTCTGTAATGAGTTAACCTGCCTTGTTTATATAACCACATTTATCATGTGTTTTGGTGTGTGCTGCAACTATTATAGAAGTCGTTAAGTATCATCATGTCCTGCCCTTAGCCCCGCCCTAGCCCCGCCCACTCACTACACCTCTAGCGTATTTTAATGAGTACCTGCACTTATTTTTTCCCATTTAAAGCACTGGGTATGACTCAAGTATACATAGCTGTTTCTCCTTCTCTCTACCTCTCGTCAGATCCAGTACCCTGGCAATGCCAAAGAAACAAAGCATTTCAACTTTGCTCCCATGTTTCTTCAGGAAATGTCTTGGAACTGATTCTGTTTAAATTAGGTTTCATATATGTTATGGTACATATATGTTTGTTAATTTTTACTATTATTGAAACTGTTTATTTTAATGACATTATTATTTTGTATATTTCTACTTTAAATACATTTTATGTAATGGTATAAATATAGGGCCAGATGTACGACGGCCAAAATAGCGCCTCGCAAATTGAAAGTCTTTTGGGACTCGCAATTTGCGAATTGCTATTTAGGATGTACAACAGTGTGTAACACACTGTTAGCGATTCCCAATGGGATCGCAAATAGAGAGGCTCATGAATATTAACTGCCTCTCACAATTTGCGACCCCATTGGGAATTGCAGGCACTCCCAGATATGGTGGCCTGCTGGGCTCAGCAGACCACCATGTCTGGGACTGCTTTTAAATAGATAATTTTTTTTTTCAAATGCAACCTGTTTTCCTTAAAGGAAAATGGGATGCATTAAAAAGAAAAAAGGTGGAACTTTTTCGTTTAATTTCTTAAGGGCAGGCAGTGGTCCATGGGACCACTGCCTGCCCTTAAAATACATTTTCCCCTGCACTTGCAAACGGGAAGGGATCCCATGGGAACCCATTCGCTTTTGCGACCCCATTACCACCCTCTTGAAGAGGGTGGTAATTTGCAAGTGTTTTGCACCCGCAATTGCGGACACAAAACATCTGTACATAGGGTTGTCCATGCTATTAGGAAGGGAACGCCTCTTCCTAATAGCGAGCCGCAAAACCCTATTTTGTACATACCCCATGCCATTTTTGCATGCGCAAGCGGGTTTGCAAACCTGTTTTCGCATGCAAAAATGGTCATACATCTGGCCCATAGTCTTTTAAAATATATTTTGACTTATTTCTGTCAATATTTTGTTCCATGATATTCTTAACTCACTATTTTGGTAGGTTTCCTACATAGGTCATCATTTGCATTGTTTTGTCATAGGGCAGTGCCGCAAGCCTTCTTGCTTTTCTGTCCTACGGCAAAAGAAAAGGGCAGGAATGCACTGCATCTATCAGATACAGCAAATTCCTGTCCTTTTCTCCTGCGCTGCCATAAAATGGGCTGCCATGCACCAATGCAGGCACCGTTGCACCTTGTGTAAGGATGCCTGCGTTGCAGGGATGATTGATTTTTGTGCAGGAAGGGACGCTTTTTCCTCTTGCTATGTGTGCTGTAGGCTGCAGCACACATAGAAAATGAAAAACAAGGAGAAATAAAGTTATTTCTTCAGGTTTACGAAATCTAGTAAATCTGCGACTATGTCAAATGCCATGGGTGTTATTTTGGAACACCCACCGTAACGCCCAAGGCACGCCTCCTATCGCAGGGTGAGGCACCGCATTGTCTCATCCCATATCTGCAAGGCCATGTAAAGCCATGCGGGGTGGCCTTACATTGCCTTGCAGATGTTGTCCGGCAGTGTACGCTGCCAGACCGTCAATAAAAGTGAGGTTCCGGCAGCGCACAAGGCCTTGTAAATGAGGCCCAAAGTACGTAAACTCGATATTTTTGTAGACAATATTTTGAAACAATATTCTGGCATGCCGATATTGTTGTTCTTGATATTCTGTGATACAACCAAGAAAGAGAATTCTGTTACAGAGCGATATAGGGGAGGGATTCTCTACAGGCAGTGGTTTTCATGGCAGCCTAAAGAAACTTAATGCACTTGATTTCCATACCTTACTTACGTTGTGTTCCTTATATAAAAACAATTCCAACTTTTTATTCTTCTCTCCTAACGTTGCTTCTTTCCTTCCTACTTTCTTAGTTTTTTTGTTCATTGTCTTTCATCAATTACTTCCTTTCATTGATTTTTTTCTTTAGCGAATTTATTATTGCATTGTGTCCGTCACGTCTTTATTCATGATAATTTCTCCATGAGCTGTAATTTGGATTGCCTGTGAGGATGTGAAATATGGGACAGGTCACCTTCTTTAGGCAAAGGAGCTCTCTGCCTTAGGTAGTTGAAATCATATTTTCATTCTTTCTTGGTTTAGCTTTCCTAATACTAGTAATTTTCATATTCTGATTGCCCTGTTGGCTCCTTTACTTGGAATCCCGTAGTTCATTACTCCTATTTATTTCTCTATTGCCCTTTGTACATGTGTCGGATGTGGGTAACAACCAGAGCTGCCTACTTTGGAACTGGGGAACCAGGTTTAAGTATCCGTGTCGGTCAACATCCTGTGATTCTGGGCAAATCACTCATGGCCTCATTAAGATGGCGGTTGGACGAATCATATCGGGGACGGGACCGCCCGACTAGCTGTCTGCAGTCCTGCCCTGCAAATTACAATACGACCGCCTTCAAGGCAGTCACGAAGTGTATATTTTGCATTGCGGCGTGTGCAGCGGGCTGCAGTACATGCCGCAGTACAAAAAATACACCTTTTGCATATCCCGGCACTATGTGGAAGGCACAATGCAGTGCCTGCCACATGGTGCAGGGATATGTAGGTGGTACCATATGTGCACCCCAGGGCCCATGTCACAGGGCCAGGGGTGAAGGGGGTCCCGCTACGGGTTCCCAATGTCCCTTTCAGCCTGCCTTTTCATGACGGGTAAACCGCAATGAAACGGTCGGCGGGAAGGAACATTGTAATCCCTACAGCGGTGCCTCGCAGGCACCGCCACCATTGGATTGGACAACATTGAGGTTATGCCATCCTAATGAGGCGGGAATCCCTATTACAATGGCGGTGGGACTGCCACCAACGGGCTGTCAGTAGCGGTCCCACATTCATCGTAATTAGGCCCTAAATCTCCATGTGCCTACAAAAAATGAGTATTTTCTGATGTAAGGTGCTCATGCAAAGCACTTCCATACCTTCGAGTCGAGTTCGCCTTATATAAAAACTCCCAAAAATAAAAATGTAACCTGTACACCTGACTGAGAAAAATCACATCTGGTGGTGTCAGGACCATACTAGAAGCCAGGACATTGCAAGGCTGAAAATTAAAAACTCACAAAGAGAAAAATACAGAAGACAGCTGTTTTCAAACTGTGCTTCCAGGATCAGGAACAACTTCTCCACAAACACCAAAACTAGCCCATACATCTCTAAATTCAGAAAATCTGAAAACTTTTCAGAGAGCGCTGCGTCTTTAAGCAATAGGTGTCTCCTCCTTGCTCATTATTTTCCTCATTGTAAAGGATCCCTATACTGTATCCATAGGCCCATGTCTTCACCAGTGCTCTCTGTGGCTATTTGACAATATTTGCGCTTTGCAAATAATTTTACGTGCATACATTTCAGAAGAAAGCGCAACTTGGACCTGACCATGTAAAGTGTATCTTTATCACTGTATCTCCTATTTCATAATAGAACACCTAGTTGTTCCAAATGAGGTTTTCTGTCTTGGCAGGCAGTAATTGGTTCAATCTACCGCTTACAGCGTTCAGCTCCACTTGGACTGGTGAGTCATTACTCCTGCCCCTTCATAGCTTCTGCAGTGCTTCTCAAATGTTCCCCCGCAGTGACTATTTAAACAAGTTCATCTTGTTTGCACCCTGTGGCTAGTAGAATCTGTGCACTCCTGGTAATTACCTTTATTGTTTCTGATCGGGGATTAGTAATTGTGTCGACACTAAAGTCCTATTAAATTCACTCTGCAATTAGTCAACATGGTTGCAAAGGTGATGATTCAACAGTCATCTGTGTGGGTAGTTGCCACATTGTTGGGTGATTTGGAAGGAAATTAGCCAAAGGCAATGAAGACGGAACAAAATGGAGCCAGGTAATATAACTTTGATGTGCATTGCAGTTGCAAAAGGAGTGAAAGCATGAGTCAGAAAAGCATACACAGGCCTGAAAAAAAATGTGAATTCATCTAGTGCTTGACAAAATATCTGGTCGCAGAGAGATGATGATATTTACCCTGTGCCTTATGGGATAAAATGGCGTTTCTCAAAAAAGTGCACCATTCAAGCCTGTTATATCGGCTGCCATGTAGGACAGCATTGATGCTGTTCTGTATCAGTTTTTTTTTAATGGGGCAAGGCTTTTGGCCTTGTGCTCAACCATCAACCTAAAAGACCAGTGGATCACACTCCGTCTGGTCTCTACCCTTTGACCTGTCAGGCTTCGGTGACCCTGCCACGATCTTGGCGGATTGGATACTCTATCACAAACGTGACGGATATCCTGCCTGCTATATTACTATTCTATTCTATTCCATTACTATTCTATTCTCTTCTCTTCTATTCTATTCTATTCTATTCTATCCTATGGAACTTGTAATATGATGGACGGGATTCCCGTCTCGTTCATGATGGAGTATCCCATCTGGCAAGAGAGTAATTAGGCCCTAAGCTACCAAGGGCATACTTCTACAGGTCACTGAGACACACAAGCCCCTCAACCACTTAAAGGTAGCGAGCCTCTAAATATATTTTGTGACTGCTTTACAGAACATCGGCAACAAAAATGTTGAAAACAATAATATCTGCAACTCACTACTTATAATTAAAATATCAAAAAATGGAATCCAAAATGCCTTACAAAACATCAACAGTTTAAAAAAATGCGAAGCAAAACAATAGATTAGAATGCTATTGATTCATAAACCTAACATTAAAAAAACAGAAATATTAAAAAACTAAATATATTGTAAAAAATATGAAACATATCGTTTTAAAACATGAAATGCATGTACTTAAAATGTATTTTACATTTTAAAAAGTTGCAATATATTTTTTAAAATACATTTAAAGTAATAAAACTACATGTATCATAATTAAATTGTAAAAAATGTGTATTTAAAATTATATTAATGAAAAGTAATATAACTTCTACATTAAAAATATTGAATTCACAAATCATGTGGGCCCACATGCATCAATATCGGCATTTGCGAATTCTTATTTGCGAAAAATTGCGGATCGCAAATAAGAATTCGCAAAAGCCTATGCATCATTTTTTTGGCAAATTTTATGCGAATCGGTAAAAATCGAAATTTTTACCGATTCGCATGAAATTTGCGATTTTTCAATTGCGAATTCGCAATTCCCATTCATTCCTATGGGCTAAAAGGCCCATAGGAATCAATGGGAATTGCGAATTCGCAATTGAAAAATCGCAATTCATGAATGCATTTCAAGGGTGGAGAGGGGGGTCCAATGACCCCCCCCTGCACCCATGAAATGTACTTTTCAGTACAAGTTACATACACACATGTCCTTAGGACATGTGTGACTGTTATTGCACAGTTTAAAAAAAGCAATTTAAAGCATATTTAAACAATTTCGCAAATTACCACGAGGTTCAACCTCGTGGTAATTTACACTTCCAGTTTTGAATATCGCAATTTTAAAAAAAATGATGCATTGCTTTTAAGGAATCGCAAATTTGCGATTCCTTAAGAGCAATCGCATTTTTGGAATTCGCTAAAAATAGCGAATTTTCCAAAAATGCATGATGCATACTAAAAAGGTATTTAGGAATCGCAAACGGCCGATTTTACCGAATCGCACCGTTTGCGATTCCTAAATAGCTTGATGCATGTGCCCCGAAACACTTTAAAATATCAAAAGAAAAATAGCAAAAATAATTTTTCTAGACATCAATTAAGTAACTTCATTAAAGATAGTTTTATAAAATGTTAAAAATGTCAAATAATTACATTTAAATCTACAAACATAGAAAACAATGTCGTAATATATTTAAATCTTTAAAATATTTGTAGGGAGTTCAGATTTACTATTCCCTCTTCAAACTATACACGGTTTGGGAAAGCACTGGACTAGAGGAGGGGTCAGATTTACTATTAACAGTCAAACTTAAGCAACATTGTGGAAACCCCGAAGCTCACCCATGGACCCTTCTCCTGCCGAAGCTGCAGCTTCACCAGCCGCTGAACACCTGCATGTCCTACCCCACCCGCCAGGGCAGGACGCAACCATCTCAGATGCATACTACTCAACACCCTCTCGGTCCACAAGCATGCCATCAAACTCTGAGGCCTACTCGACTCAGCCTCTCTGGAAGTCGCCTTCCTGACGGAGACCTGGATGAACCCCTCCTTGGCGCCCGACATTGCCATAGTCATCCCGGATGGCTACAAGATCACCTGAAGGAACCACACCGACAGACCAGGAGGAGGAATCGCCATCACCCACAGGAATACCCTCAGAATTTCGACCAACACCGAAGACACCTCCAGCGCCGCCAAACATCTGGACGTCCAGATCCACAATGATCCCAACACCAATCTCAGAGGAACCGTCATTTACAGACCCCCCCGGACCTCAGACACACTTCAGCAACTCCATCACAGACATCGTCAGCACGCACGCTCTTGCTTCCACAGACTACATCCTCTTTGGAGACCTGAACTTGTACCTGGAGGACGCCAACAGCAGAAACTCCATTGCACTGCTCGAAAACCTCACCAACCTCGGACTCAAACAGCTCATCACAACTGCCACCCACTCCACCGCTTGACCCCATCTTTTCCGCCAGCAACCATGTCACCTTCAGCCACAGCACCGGAACTCCACCGGACCGACCACTGCTGCATCCACTTCACCTTCAAGAAACTCACCACCACCCACAATGGACCCCCACTGCTGCTGGAACAAGGCCACCAAAGACCAGCTCATCACCACCCTCGCCCGAGACCCACCAACCGACACCACTGCCACAGCTGTCCGCAACTTCAGGCAATGGATCAACAACTGCACCAACATTCTCGCTCAATCAAGAAATCTCAAACAGACACACCAACAGAAAGGCCAGCCGGTTCACCACAGACCTCCAGGAATCCAATCGGACTTGCCGAAGACTCAAGAAAAAATGGTGGCACAAACAGACAAAGGACAACTACGCAGCCTCAAGAACGCCAGCCGCAAGCACCACCAATTCATCCGAGCCACCAAAGTGACCTCCTTCAAGGAACGCATCGACAACAAAGTGCACAACAGCAAAGATCTCTTCAACATCGTGAAGGAACTCTCCAACCCGGCTCCAGCTCTAACGACATCCCGCTGTCGCAAGACATATGCGACTCCCAAGCGCCTTTCACTGCAAGATCGCAGACATCCATGACAGCTTCAACACCCAGTCCCTCCCAACAGCCACCGACACCGCAGATTCACCACTCCCCAGCCACACCAACCTCCTGCTCTCCTGGACCCACATCAACAACAACGACACAATCAAAACCATGAACACCATCCACTCCGGCTCACCATCCAACCCCTGCCCCCACCACATCTTCGACAAAGCAAACCGCATCATCGTACCCCAACTCTGGAAGATCATCAACAGCTCATTCAATACCGCCACCTTCCCGGAAAGCTGGAAGCGCATCGAGATCAACGCCCTACTCAAGAAACCCACAGCGGACCCAAAGGACCTCAAGAACTTCCGACCCATCTCCCTGATCCCGTTCCCGGCGAAAGTCATCGAGAAGATTGTCAACATACAACTGACCCACTTCCTCAAGGACAACACCATCCTGGACCTGTCCCAATCCAGATGTCACAGCAACCACAGCACCGAAACCGCCCTCATCGCTGCCACCGACGACATCAGGACCATGCTGGACAACGGCAAAACCACGGCGCTCATCTTTCTGGCTGCCTGGCTCATCTCTCAGCTGCCTTTGACACCGTCTGCCACCACACCCTATGTACACGCCTCCATGACGCAGGGATCTGCAATAAAGCCCTTGGCTGGATCACCTCCTTCCTCATCGGCAGACCCAGAGGGTCTGCCTCCCTTACTTCCGATCTGAAGCCACCATGATCACCTGCGACGTACCCCAAGGATCATCCCTCAGCCCAACGCTTTTCAACGTCCCCATGGCACCGCTCACCAACATCGTCCGATCACACAACCTCAACATCGTCTTTTAGGCCGACGACACCCAACTGATCCTCTCACTCACCAAGGTCCCCGCCACCGCCAAAACCAACCTCCACGATGGAATGAAGGCTGATGCCGAATGGATGAAGAGCAGTTGCCTAAAACTAATCTCAGACAAGACAGAGGTTCTCATCCTCGGCTCCAATCCCTCCGTCTGGGACGACTCTTAGTGGCTGGTCCCACTGGGAGCCACAGCGACACCCACCGACCACGCACGCAAGCTGGGGTTCATCCTGGACTCATCGCTCTCAATGACCCAGCAAGTCAACGCCGTCTCCTCCTCGTGCTTCAACATCCTCTGCATGCTTTGCAAGATCTACAGATGGATCCCCACTGGAACCAGAAGGACAGTCACCCAGGCCTTCGTCAGCAGCAGGCTGGACCACGGCAACGCCCTCTATGCAGGAACCACGGACAAACTCGAGGAAAGACTACAACGCATACAGAACACCTCAGCACGCCTCATCCTCGACATACCCCGCCACACCCACATCACATCCCACTTTAGAGACCTGCACTGACTCCCAGTCAACAAGAGGATCACCTACAAGCTCCTCACCCACGCTCACAAAGCACTCCACAACGCCAGACAAGCATACCTCAACAAACGACTCAACTTCTACACCCCGAACAGCCAGCTCACTCCGCCTACCTCGCCCTGAACACCATTTCACGTATCCACCGGACGACCCCCGGCGACAGATCGTTCTCGTACCTCGCCGCCAAGACATGGAACACCCTCCCCACCCACTTGCGACAGACCCAGGCCCTGCTGACCTTCAAGAGACGCCTCAAGACCTGGCTATTCGAGCAGTAGCTGCACCCCCCCTCAGCCCCTTGAGACCCTCACAGGTGATTAGTGCGCTCTACAAATTATTGATTGATTGAAAGCATTGGATGCTGGGGTGTTGGGTTAGATTTACCATACACACTTCAAACTAAACAAAAGTGGGGAAATTGTTGAACTCTAGAGAGGTGATATCTGCTATTCCCACTCCAATCAAAAAGAAAATTGAGGAAAACGTTGGACTCTGAAGGGGTCAGATCTACTATTCCCACGCCAAACTAAGCAACCTTGGGGAAAACATTAGACTCTTGGTGGGTGGGAAGGTCAAATTCACCATTTCCATTCCAAACTTATCAAAATTGAAGTAAAAAATAGAATCAATGTAGATAAGCACATTTTTTAACAAATACAATATCATAAATGTTTTATCTATTGAAGGTTAAACAAATCTAAATCATATTTAAAAATACTAAAACAGCAATATACATTTTATATAATTAATACATTTAATATTTGAAATACATTATTATTTTTTTCTCAAAAACCTTTATTGAACATTTAGCATGTTACAAACAACATTTAGCAGACACAGCGTCACATATTGCAATCATGAAATAGCTGACATTGCAATAGGGGTACCCCATAGTACACATCATCATGCGACTTGTCAAGTGAAAAAGAGCATGGAACAATGAGAGTGTAAGCAACCAGTGAACTACAGGTGATCTATATGACAACTGGATTTAATCGCGTCAGACTCCACTTCAGTGGTGTGGGTGTTGGTGAAATTAAGATCCTCTAGGAGCTCATCAAGGTTGGCTAATCTGTGAAGATAAGATGTGAGAGGGCCCCATATATCCGCGGGGCCTGCTTGCAGCTGGCATCAGGTCCCAGAATTCACAGAGGAGTGTCTGACAGTGAGCTGTGTTGGATAACCAGTGTTTAACCTGGAGCGCCGGCTTCCGGCCCCAGTGGATTGCCACCCATCTCTTGGTGAGCAACAGTAGCATTGTGACAAGCTTACGATTGGCATCCGAAATGTCAATGGCATGCCCCAGGATGCACAATAGGGGGTCAGGATTGATGTGCTCCTGAGTGATATCGCCGACTTCGGAGCATACCTCCATCCCGAAGTCTGAAACCTTAGGACATGTCCAGGCCAGATGCGCGAAGTCCGTGCCAGGAGCAGAACATCGCACACAATTGTTGTTACCCAGTGTATTTGTGTAGACCATCCCAGGCCCAGCGCATACACTCCACTGTGCCTATCTTGCAGTTTTATGCAGCAGAAATAGTGCTGTTTGCAGTGACCAAGGGGAGGCCAGATCCGCCTTGACCGTGACATGTGGCTGGAAAGGTGTGAGGTGAATCCAGAAGTGGAGGAAGCTAGCTTGGGCACATAGCACATAGAGTCGGAGATCAGGGGCACCCATTCCCCCCCTCACCCAGGGTAGTGTTAGGACATGATAGGCAATATGGGGCTGCCGTCCCACCCAGACCAAGATAATAATGTTGGATTTAAGTTTTTTTTTAATTTGCAATGTGAGTGTAATGGGGATATTCATAAACAAGTACAGGAATTTGGGAAGCACAACCATTTTTGCGATGGCAATGCGTCCTGCCAGCAAAAGGGTACATTTTTGTCACGCTTGTATTCTGGTCTCCAGCATTACTCTCCTGAAGTTGGATCACCACAATTCGTCCAGATCCCTGGTCAGCCAGATGCCCAGGTAACTAGTGGGACCAGCAGCCCAACTAAATTGATAGAAAGTGGGGAATGGGTGTGTGGATCAGTAAGTGGGAACATGATTGACTTGCCCCAATTGATCTGGACCCCGGATAGGCAGCCGAAATGAATAACCTCCCTAGTCATGGGGGCCAGGTTCTCTTGCGGCTCGCAAATATACTTTGGAACGTTGTCTGCATACATTGACGTAACCAGAGCACGGGACGCGTAGCCAATTCCTCGCTGAGTATGGTGCTGATGTAGGCGCGCTACCAGGGGCTCCATTGCGAAAGCGAATAACATGGGGGACAGGGGACAGCCCTGTCTTGTGCCTTTAGTGATTACTACAGGTTCAATCACCAGCCAATTGACCCTAATGCATGCCGTTGGGAATGTATAGAGGAGCTGAATTTTCCGGACGAAGTCAGGACTAAATCCCAGGCGTGGTAGGAGGTAGAAAAGGAAAGGCCATTCAAGAGTGTCAAATGCCTTAGTTACATCCGGTAGGGCAGCCACAGCAGGCAAAGAGGGATTGATCTGGTAAAGGACCGAGAAAGTAGTGCACAAATTATGTGAGGTGGTACGACCTGAGATGAACCCCGATTGGTCAGGGCGGGCAATTAAGAACATCAGTGGGAGAAGATGATTAGCCAAGAGTTTAGCATACATTTTATTGTCGTAATAATTAAAGATAACGGACAATAAGAATCGCAGCACTCAGGGGATTTATCTGGCTTTAAAAAAAGAGAGATCATGGCTTCACGGAGAGATGGGGGACCCTGCCCAGTTCAAGGCTCTCATTATACATCTCAGTCATGTGTGGGATGAGATGGGGTGCATACTCTTTATAGAATGCGGGGGTGAGTCCACCTGAGCCCGAGGTCTTGTCGCCTGGGAGACCCGAGATGACCTTTGAGATGTCTTCCTGTGGGAATGGTTCATCCGGATACTCCTGGTGACTGGTGCCGAGCCATAACAGTTCAATAGAGCCAAAGTATTGATCAAGGAATTCCCTAGAAGCAGCCCCCTCAGTGTACAAGTGTGAGTAGAAAGAAGAGATCCTCTCGATAATTTCTGAGGGGAAGGTAGTACACCCAGCAGTATCGTCACAGAGTACAGTAATGCAAGAGGATGCAGGTGGCTGCCTAAGAAGACTTGCCTGGGTCTTGCCGGGTCAATTGCCCTCCCCGTAACGGTGAGCGCAGGCCTCCCTGCCAAGGAATACAACCCCCCTCTCAGCTTAATCATGAAACTTTGTGAGCTTGTCACTAATGGAGGCCAAAGTGGCCGGGTCAGGGTCTTGGGAATGCTGGAGATCCAGAGTTTTGATGTCTTTTCACAGGAGCTCAAGGGTGCCCCTAATGGATTTCAACACCTGGACTGTTTTGCGAAGCATTCTTCGCTTATTACGACCTTGAAGGCCTCCCAGAGCATTGAGGGTGACTTAACAGTATTACGCTCGAAGTATTCAATAATGGCACCCAGGATGTCTTCCCGAATTGTGGCATCGCAGAGCGAATTGGAAGGGAGGCGCCATGAGAACATGCCAGGTAAGGTAAGTGGGAAGTGCACCACAGTCGCACCAGGGCGTGATCTGACAATCTGCAGGCCAAGTGATCTACTGAAATGGCCCAGGAGGCAACATCCATGGAGGTGAGCCATAGGTCGATACAAGACCATGTGCCACGCGAGCCAGAAACGCAGGAACCTTCAAGCACGCCTGGGTGTGCATGGGGCCAGGCGTCTAGCAGGGTGTTGCCCTCTAGGATGGAATGAAGGGTAGCAGTGGCCTGTGGGTGATGCGTGCTGTCCCCAGAACGGTCTGGTGTCCGTGAAGGTGCAATGTTAAAGTCACCCCCCCAGATCAGGGAATGGGGCCCCATAGAGGATAGAATTTGCCAAACCTGAGAAAGAAAGCCTGGCTCATCAGTATTAGGGCCGTAAAGTGCCACAAGTATCAACAGCCTGTTGTATAGGGAACCGGCAAGGATAACATAGCAACCCAAAGTATCTAAGAAGGAGTGGGCGCCATGCAAAGGGAGGCCAGTCTGGAAGAGGATGGTGATGCCTCTTGCATAGTTAGAGTCGAAGGCGCTGTAGGATTCCCCCCACCAGCGAGTGTGCAGTTGGGAAGAGGCAGCAGGAAGGAGATGCGCCTCCTGAAGAAAGCAGACATCCACCTTGTGCCTATCGAGATGTGCGTGCATGAGGCGGGCTTTGCAATAGTCGTTAAGGCCCCTAATATCCAAGTCATGAAGGTAGTGTCAGTCATGGAGCAGTCATGGGGGAAATGATGAAGCAGAGCCAGCAGTCTGCTGTCGGACCAAGGAGAGCCAGTGTCCTGCAGTCAGAGCAGTCTTGAGGTGTGAGTCTGAGAAAAAATGCCATAAACAATACAGAAATACCAAATCAGCAGATTCCACGAAGTAGATGTCCGATGCAAACCCCAAAATAACAAACCCAGATCCACCTCCCACCTACTCCAACCTCCCAGTTAGGTAGAGTATCGAGCCCACCCCACCAGGAACCCCAAAACAACCTTCATGATCCCCCCAACATCCCCCCAACATGTTAAGCGCTCTGATACCCAAGGGTCTTGTTCGCGCTATATAAAACACTATAAATAAATAAATAAATAAATAGGAACAACAAAAACAAGAGCACGCTGTATCCGGCGCGAAAGTCTCCTCCCGCCACCCGTACCAATCAGGTTGAGAAAAACCACCCTCCCTAGACCCAACTAATGACATTCAGCAAGCAAGGGAGTTATCCCATAGGGGCCTGACTCCACCTGGCATTCTCCCCCATCTGAGGACAGGGTTGCCAAGCCATATTTAAGGGTAGGACATAATGTGAGCAAACATTGTGAACATGTGGACATGCCCCAACCCCTGTGCCATAGCACCACCGGTATTATATCCAGCAAAGCCAGCAAAGAGTTCAGGCATCCTTATGCTAGTCAGAAAATTACACAAGCAGTATGAAGCAGCCCGACTAGTCAGTCACTTGTTCCCCCTCAATGAACATGCTCTGGGTTTTTCGGTGCATGACTCTGCTGCTTCTCCAATTTTTGGGCGAATGCCAGCGCAGCTTTAGGGTCATTGAAGAACTGCGTCTGTATTCCCATCTTTATTTTCAACGTGGCGGGGTAGACCAGAGCACATTGAACATCCTGCATTTGGAGTATTCTCTTGGCTGGGAGGAACTCACGGCGGGCAGCCTGTACCACCAGCGTAAAGTCCAGACCAACGTGTTCCCTTGGTGTTGCATCTTGCCTTTTATTTGTGATGCGCATAGCACAGCGTTGCGATAGTTCCGGAGCGTATCAATTATCAGGCGGACCAGCGCGCCCGGAGGAGACCGCGGCCCTAAGGATCTGTGAGCCCTGTCCACAATAAAGACAGCTGAGAGCACATCGGCAAAGAGGTCGCGCAGAAGTGTTTCGACAAAATCTTCCATCTTCATGATGTTGGACACTCAGTTACGCCTGTGATGCAGAGGTTGCTCCTTCCAGAGCGCGCCTCCAAATCTTTGTTTTTAGATTTAATCAGCTCCAGTACCTTTTTCATTTGCAGCATATTTTGCTTATCTCCAGTCATTGCATCTTCGACATTTGACACCCTCGCCTCTAGCTGCACGATTTGTGTGTCACGCGTGTCTTCCCTGGTCTTCACGCAGTTGAGGCGGGCAGTCAATTGATCGAGGTTAGTATCAATACCGCCAATGCTGGCCTTGACTTCCAGCAGCAGTGCCTACAGGTCGTTGTCCCGTTTTGCACCGCGCTCAGTTTGGGTAGCCTGCTCGCCCGCCTCCAGGGCAGACTCCTCCTGGGGAGTCTGCCTATGGGTCTCAAATGCTAGCATAGTCTGTTGGGCATCTGCCTTGCCCATGCTGTCCACAGGACCAGAGGGAGGAGATCCACAAACAGTTCACCTGGAGGCCAGCAGGATCGTGTTTGAGATGCAGAGAAACAATAGTCAGTGCCTGGTAGGTCTGTCTATGGCACAGATGAGGGCGGCCAACAGCAAAATCAGCGCCAGCAATGGGGCAGGTCGCAATGAGGAGCTAGGAAAAAGGGCAGGCCCCACACCCTCAGCAGGTGCCCTCTAGTCATGGTTCGCCGCCTCCCCAGATCAGTGTTGTATCAAAGCACCTTATCCAGATAGCACCTGGCATACAGGGAGCAGCAGGGGCCTAATCCAATGTACCATACAGCAGGCACATTTGTCATTTGAGGAGGGTAGAGGGGGGGATCACAGAGACCTTGCTTCACTGCAGGGGTAATCTCCCCACGGTCAGTGCACGCCGTGGTGCACACGATCTTCCTTTCCAATGGCAGAGCACTCCACCGTGGCAGCTGCACAGCTCCGCCCCGCCCCTTCCTTCTGCTGGCACTTGAAGGCTTTTGACCAGGCCTCAGGATTCAGATTGCGAGGGCAGCTGCACAGAAGGCGCGCCAGAGCGGGGATGCAAGGAGGGCTCAGTGGCCCAGTCATGGGGACCCGTGGGCTCAGAAGGGGCCGTCACCAAATGCCAGGAGGCAGGCACCCCATCACAGTCGCCCGCCACACTGGGCCCCATGGTCTGGCACCCGCATCCCCACTCCTTCACTAGCCGCCTCCCGCTGCTCCCACCCTACTTACTCGGTGTTCTTGTCGGGGATATCACCCCTGCACAGTGGCTCATCTCCACTCTGCAGCAGTCTGGGTCACAGGCACAGCTGGGCAGGGTTTCCTCAGCAGACGAGTAACGATGACGCTGCTCCGCCGCAAGGCCCACCGATCAGCTACACGCAGGCCACAGCAATGCACAAGGGTCCTGTTCACGCTTCCAGTGTGCAGTGGCCTGAAAACAAAATGATCCATGTATTCCCCAGGGTGCAGGTGCCACAGATCCCCGTTTGGAGGCAATCAGAGCACCCCAGGTCTGCAGGATTATGCCAGATAATTAGCTTGGCCGGCAGAGCCCACTCAAAGTGCGGCCATCTTGCAGCTAGCTAAGCCACACCCCCATATCTGAAATACATTTAATTTAAAACAATAAGTTAATTTACAAAATGTAACTTTTAAAATTGAAACAATGGAGTTAATGTTTTTTCTGAAACTTTTTTAAATAAAGCACATTATTTTTAATAACAAAATGTAAAAAAATGTTCAACCAGAAACAACAAATATTTAAAACAAAAAATTATATATTTTTGATTATAAACCACCATTCACCCAAAACCCCTAGACATCACCAAAAACACAAAACATAATCTAAAACAATACATATTTTCATATTAAATAATTGAGTTTATGCTCAAGCTGGTCCAGTCATGCAGTATGAAACCCACACGGTTTGATGGGCCTTGTTCTAAGGCTAATGAACGTTCAGGAATGCTTTAATTGCACAACCCAGGGATAGGAGCGAGATTTCCAGGGCACAAAGAGAGTATAAAATCGCACTCTCAAACAGTAAGAGGGAAATTCATAAGCGCGATTGGGTGCTGCTAGAAAATGTAGCCCAGGGAAAGACAGTAAATCCTTTTGGGATTTAGTAACATTAATTCGATATAGAAATTCCCTACTAATCCATTTCTGCAAAACAAAATTTTAGGTTCAGATTGGGTTACTAATTTCGTTTCCATCCATTCTATTGAGGAAGATCTTAGTATGCTAACTGTCTCATACAATAGACTACAGAATTCCTCACCCTTTCTAATATTGTTGCAGGAAGTAGAAATGGCCATTCAACACATCAAGGGTCAAGTCAAGTCAAGTCAAAGAATTTATATAGCGCACTACATACCCAGAGGGTCTCAAGGCGCTTAGGGAGGGGAGGAGGATTACTTGTTAAATATCCACGTTTTAAGTTGCTTTCTGAATGCTAGGTGGTTCTGGGTAAGGCGAAGGTAAGTGGGGAGTGAGTTCCATGTTTTAGCTGCCAGGTATGAGAAGGATCTACCTCCCATGGTGGTC
The DNA here is from genome assembly GCF_964263255.1 of Lissotriton vulgaris. Classification (NCBI taxonomy): domain Eukaryota; kingdom Metazoa; phylum Chordata; class Amphibia; order Caudata; family Salamandridae; genus Lissotriton; species Lissotriton vulgaris. The sequence goes on from NC_141689.1 coordinate 513,739,852, forward strand.
TTGTTGATGCGAGGTACGGTGGCGAGGGCTTGGCTGGAAGAGCGTAGTTGGCGGGAGGGGGTGTAGAAGGACAGTCGTGAGTTGAGGCATTCTGGACCGATATCGTAGAGTGATTTGTGTGCGTGGGTTAGAAGTCGGAAAGTGATCCTCTTATTGACGGGTAGCCCGTGGAGGTTTTTCAGGTGACCAGAGATGTGTTCGTTACGCGGGATGTCTAATATGATCCTGGCTGAGGCGTTTTGGATTCGTTGGAGTTTTTTCTGGAGTTTAGCGGTAGTACCTGCGTAGAGGGTGTTTCCGTAGTCCAGTCGGCTCGTGACCAGAGCATGGGTGACTGTTTTTCTGGTTTCGGTGGGGATCCAGCGAAATGTTTTTTTGAGCATGCGAAGAATGTTGAAGCAGGATGAGGAGACGGCGCTGACTTGTCTGTTCATTGAAAGTGAAGAATCCAGGATAACGCCTAGGTTCCGTGCGTGGTCTGTCGGGATGGGTGCTTTTCCAAGGGCTTCCGGCCACCAGGAGTCGTCCCAAGCAGAGGGGGATGTACCTAAGATGAGGACTTCTGTTTTATCTGAGTTCAGTTTCAGACGGCTGTGTTTCATCCATTCGGCAACTTCTTTCATTCCTTCGTGTAGGTTAGTTTTGGCGGTGCTGGGGTCATTGGTGAGAGAAAGGATCAGTTGAGTGTCATCCGCGTAAGAGATGATGTTGAGGTTGTGTTTGCGGGCGATGGCCGCGAGGGGGCTCATGTATACGTTGAAGAGGGTGGGACTGAGTGAGGATCCTTGTGGTACGCCACAGATGACTTCAGTGGCCTCGGACTTGAATGGTGGAAGGCGGACTCTCTGGGTTCTTCCGATGAGGAACGAGGTGATCCATTCAAGTGCTTTTCCTTGTATTCCGATGTTTCTGAGGCGTTGTAAAAGGGTGCTGTGGCAGACTGTGTCGAAGGCTGCAGAGAGGTCGAGGAGGATGAGGGCGACTGTGTCTCCATTGTCCAGTAGAGTTTGAATGTCGTCTGTTGCTGCGATGATGGCGGTCTCAGTGCTGTGTTTTGCTCGGAAGCCAGACTGTGAGGAGTCGAGGGATTTGTTGGTTTCGAGGAAGGCGGCGAGCTGGTTGTTGACCGCTTTCTCGATGACTTTGGCCGGGAAAGGAAGGAGCGAGATGGGGCGGTAATTTTTTAGTTTGGTGGGGTCCGCTGTGGGTTTTTTCAGAAGGGCGGTGAGTTCAGCGTGTTTCCAGCTTTCCGGGAAGGTGGCGGAGTTGAAGGAGCAGTTGATGACGTCTCGGAGGTGCGGTGCTATGACGGAGTCTGCTTTGTTGAAGATGTGGTGAGGACATGGGTCTGTGGGGGATCCTGAGTGGATGGAGCTCATCAGGCGGATGGTGTCCTCAGTGGAGATTGGGTTCCAGTCGTTAAGGGTGTTCAAGGGGGGAGAATGTTCAGCATATGGTTGGGTGGGTTGGTCTCCGGGTTGGTTGTTGAAGCTGTTGTGGATGTCTGCAATTTTGTCGTGGAAGAATAAAGCCAGGGAGTCGCAGAGGGCTTGAGAGGGGGTGATGTCGTTGGAGTTGGCCGAGGGATTGGTAAATTCCTTAACGATGTTGAAAAGTTCCTTGCTGTTGTGGGCGTTGTTATCTAGTCGATCCTTGAATGCTGTTTTCTTGGCCTTTCGGATAAGTTGGTGGTGTGTGCGGGTGGCGTTTTTGAAGGCGTCCTTGGTGCTAGTGGTTGGGTCTTTTTTCCAGGCTTTTTCAAGGGAGCGGCAGAGTTTCTTGGACTTCTTAAGATCATCGTTGAACCATGAGGCCTTCTTGCTGCCAGGTTTGCTTTGGCGTTTTTTCAGTGGTGCTAGGATGTCGGCGCTGTTGGATAACCATAGGGTGAGGTTGGTGGCGGCTTGGTCTGGGTTAGAAGAGTGGGCTGGGGTGTTTAGAAGGAGCGATGAGGAGATCTGGTCGATGGTGATTTTGTTCCAGTTTCGTTGCAGAGTTGGTTGGGGGTGGTTGATGGGTTTCGGCTTGTTGTAGGTGAAGTGAACGCAGCTGTGGTCAGTCCAGAGGAGATCCGTAGTGTGGCTGAAGGAGACATGATTGCTGGAGGTGAAGATAGGGTCGAGTGTGTGACCTGCGATGTGGGTGGGGGAAGTGACCAGTTGTTTAAGTCCGAGGTTGGCGAGGTTGTCCAAGAGGGTGGTGGTGTTGCGGTCGTTGTTCTTTTCAAGGTGAAAGTTGAGGTCTCCCAGAAGGATGTAATCTTTGGAGGGGAGCGCGTGTGGAGTGATGAAGTCCGTGATGTCTTCACTGAATTTTGCGCGGGGTCCTGGTGGTCTGTAAAGGAGGGTGCCTCTGAGTGTGGTCTTGGGGTCGATGTGGATCTGGAAGTGAAGGTGTTCAGAGTTGGCGAGATTGACGTCAGAGCTAGTTGAGATGTGGATGGATTTCTTATGGACGATAGCGATTCCTCCTCCTGTGTGGCCGGTACGGTCCTTGCGTATGATCTTATAGTCTTCCGGGATGGCAATGGTGATGTCTGGGGCGGAGGAGGCGTTCATCCATGTTTCTGTTAAGAAAGCGACGTCCGGAGAGATGGTGTCAAGTAGATTCCAAAGGTCAATGGCGTGCCTGTGGACCGATCGGGTGTTGAGCAAGATGCATTGTAGGTGGTTGGGGTCGGGAATCTGTGGTGTGATCGTAGCGGAGTTGTTGACGGTGCTGGTGAATTTGCAGGAGTAGCATGAGAAAGGTCCATGGGTGTGTCCAGGAGCGGCTTGGACGCAGTCGGGGGAACGGCCGGGGTTGAGGGCTAGGAGGGTGGCGGCATCGTAGGTAATGTGGGAGGGCTGGGCAGCGCGAGGGGCAGGGGCTCTGGCGCTGGGCGCGGTCCAGGCGCGGACGGGCGTGGACGGGCTTACCTTTGGCGCAACTTCGGCGAGGCCGTAGCGCGTGGACGCTGCGCGTGGGACCATCTGGCTTAAATGGTTGGTGGTGGGGGCGGAGCGTGGGAGGGTCAGCTGGGAGGCGGGATCAGAGAGGCGGGAAAGCGCCTAGCCCATATGGAGAACCTATGGATCTGTTGAAATCCATGCCTGAGATATGGGTTTCCCTTATTACCAACACATGTAATTCTTGCTTTACAACTAACATCTCTCTTTCCTGGTCTACCACAACGGTTGTGACAATATTCAGAACGGGTGACTGTATGACCCCAGAGTGCTATTGTCCCATCTCGCTCATAAACAGCACGATTAAAATTATTGGCAGAGTTATTTACGAACATTTAGTTAAATGGGCAGCGGATACGAACAGTATTTCCCCTTTTGAATCTGGTTTCCATTTCCATTCATTCTTCAATTATTTAATGAACAATTTCTATGTACACTAACACCAAACACTGTCCCATCTATCTTGCTTTCATGGATCTGTCCACCGCCTTTTATTCAGTGAACAGAACCAAGCTATTGTTAATGTTGCTGGATCAAGGAGTGGACCCTCCACTGGTAAGATTTTTATACTCACTATACACAGATCTTACTGCTAGAGTTCGTCAAAATTCCTATGGCGAGGGTTCTTCTAATTTCCCCTTGAAGAGTGGAGTGTGACAGGGGTGCATATTGGCTCCCCTGCTGTTTCTTTTATATATAAATGGATTAACAGTCCATTTAACCTCTCCTCCTTCAGATATACCTAGAATATCAGGCACCATGGATAGAGAGCGATTTCTGTGTGAGCTCCTCTCTTTCTATTCTTATGAGCTCTCGCTTAAAAAGTCACCACTTGAATTGAGCTTGCCTTTGATAGGTGGAGTTTAGCTGAGATTTGTTTACTTTTGTGTTAGCAGGAGTACATGGCGGACCCTGTTTGAGGTTTTTGCTCTCCTTTTCTTTCCCTTACCTTCGTTTAACTTTGGCCAACTGTGATGTGAGAGTAGTGATGATTCAATTTTAAGCACAATCCATGTTTCTTGTTCCTTTTTATCTTGGTCATATGATGACATTTGGAGACTCAAAATATAATCATGCAATTATATTAGATTTTTAACTGATCTTAATATTTTGTGAATCTGTGTTTAAACTTCTGAGATATTATGGATATGTATTTTGTAATGTACTTTTATGGTCTATTTTTAATCAGACTGTATAAACATTTTTTAAATTAAATAAATTAAATAATACAATATAACACAAAAAATTTAATTAATTTCAAATATATAAAAAATAGATTAAGACCATCCCAACCAAATGTCCTATAGAACTCAACATCTCGAAAAAGAACATTACATTTAAATAAAAGTAATTTAAAAAATGCAATTAAAAATAAAACAATAATTAATCATTTTAATAACAAAAAACTATAAACTATTCATTGAAAATACTACACTTTATAAAACCAGATAAAATTCAACAAATCAAAGATTACAATTACAAATTGAATTGAAATTTAGCAAAAAGGAATCTAAAAAATATTTAAAAATTCCCAGTGAGGTACAAAATTATAAACAAATAAATAATATTTAAAAACAGATCAAATAAATTGGAAAATATTAACAAAAACATAAAATTGATGTTAAAAAACAACAATATTCAAGAAGTAGGCCTTTAACACCTTAGCTGCGTGTAAACATTTCTCCCCAGTGCTGCGCTGTCCATTAGAACTAGTGCTGAATGGACGTTCAATGGTCGTGCGCAGCACTGGGGAGGTAGCGCTGCTGACGACCATTGGCCGTCAGCAGCACTTAAGGGGTTAATGCAAAACGTTAACATAAACATACAATTGGTATTACAAAACAACAATATTAAAGCAGTAGGTATTTACAACTTTAATAACTTACTAACAGGAATTAACAGGGTGGGTGGAGATGGAAACTTGCTTTAAGAGTTCCTGTCATAGTGTGTCAGAACAGAATTTGGTGCCAATGGTGTCAAGACTGCTAGCCTGAAGATACAGAGAGTGGGACGCCCTGATCATGGGTGGCAGAAGGGCTTTATAAATTGTTCACCTCCCTTGGAAAGCTGCATATCAACTTCTCATGTTGTATTGGCTCTTTCAATTTCACTATAGTTTGTTCACCATATCATCTGACCTTCTCGTTAATAGTTTTTGTGCTTTTTTCAGTTCCCTTTTTTTATGATTTCTATATGAACTTTGAATTGCTTACGGATTTCCATTTGGCTAGCTTTGCTGTGTTTGTCCCTTGCTTCTTCATACTTGTTTTCCAGGATTGCTTTCAACCTGGAGTTCATCATTTCTAATACCGGTTTCCTATACATAGGCTTAGATTCCGTGCAGCCCACCATTTTTATTCAAATAAGCATAACAGCAAATAACACTGTTGTTATTACCATGCTTCCTACTTTAAATCTTAATAATTGTTAATTTGTTTGTAGTATTTCTAGTAAATGCTTAAGTTCACCTGTATGAATACTGCCTTGCATCCCTTGAATATTGAGAGCTGTACTCCGGACGAGCCCATGATGCTATTGCTTTGTCTTTTCTCTCTCATTTCCATTAACCTCCAGAGTTTTATACTGCTTCCTCTGTTTACTCAAGTACGTGCCGTGCTGCAACCTGGGGAGTGAGAGGATGGACATCAGATTTTTCAGTTTATGTCCTGGAAATACTGACACTTGTCATTGTATTCTAAACCTTAATATTAGGGTACCCACATTATTATAACTTTGATATTAAGTACCATAAATGTTCTGATATAGATATTAGGGACCCATGCTCTAATTTTTACACATTTTCATTTAAAAACAATTCCAATTAAAATATAAAGTTAGATTAAATTGATTATATTTCTCCTAAATATAAAACGTTGGTTTTGGGGATGTGGTGCCCCTTAAAAACTCCTAAAGATTAGTTTTTTTTTTTTGGAAAACCTTTATTGACAAATCAAGGCACACAGCTATTTAGCCTTACATCCCGGAGGCTAGGCAGCATTATTAGAAGAAGGATGATCAGTGCACACAGTGCATATTATAAAATCGTACCAGGTTTAGTTTTATACTATAATGACGAAAACCTATGAGTTAAATAACCTAAAGAAACACCAAAACCAGTGTGAAAAGGCAAGGAATAAGTACACAAATGCGACAATACCCAACGCAGGAGCAGGTAGGGCCTTATGCCCAAAGAGTGCAACTGAGCAGTACAAAATGGACGATATCGGGAGGAAAGGAAAGCAGGATGACAATGAAATGGTAAGTAGGTTGGAAGTAAAGGCTAGGGAGAAAGTCGTATATCCAATGGGGCAGTGTCGGGAGGGAGACAGATATCACCCCTGTACTCGTTCCAAGCCCCCCAGATCATAATCCACTTCTTGGGCTTGCCCCGGGCCACATACACCGTTTTCTCGCGACCCATACACCAATCCATGTTGGTCTTCCACAGTTCCACAGAAGGAGGCGACGGGGCGCCCCACTTCTGAGCGATGTCGCGCTTCGCCACCATGTTTCCCAAAGTGACCCATTGGGTTTGCGCATTATTGTAGTCCGTGGGGCCCCACACATTCAGTAAGCAGCGCCGGGCCTCCGCCGGCAAATCAACACCAGTCACCTCACGCATCACCGCGTGGACACGCCTCCAGTAAGAGGCGATGGCGTGGCACTCCCAGATAATGTGCATGAATGTGGCCAGTTCACCACAACCACGCCTACAAAGACCGCCCACCGAGTGGCCATTATGGATCAACCGGGGGCCGGTCACATACACTCTAGGCAAAAATTTTAATTGGACCAAGCGTAGTCTAGCTGGGATTGCCACTTCCTTGGGAGAAGACACCGCACACTGCCAATCCTCATCGTCCAGTTCAAATCCATCACGCACCCATTGGTCTCTCACACTCAAAAGGAGGTCCGTTCGGACGTTAATCAGTTTTTTGTAAAGCAATGAGATGGCACTGTCCGGCATATGACCATCCAGCACCCTGTCTTCCAGCGGGGACGACTCAGGGACCTTCTCACCCACCTGCAGCACCGCCATAAGGGCGTGTCGCAGTTGGGCATATCTAAAGAATTCCGTCGCTCCCAGCTGAAACTCCGCATGTAAAGCAGCGAAAGACTTTATCTCACCTTTGGCCATCATGTCGTCGACCCTAGAGATACCAATAAGGTCCCACCGATCAAACCCCTTTGTGTGCCACAATTACGAGTCGTAAAGCGGGGTGGCCAACGTAAGCCTCCCCTTCCATCCCTGTGCCTTTCTGACAGCCCTCCATATGTGCACAGCTGTCCTAGTGGGGCCCGTCATTCCTCCATCCAGAGATCTCGAATACAACGCCCTGTAGTACTTCCCACCATCAAGGAGCCACCGGTCCATGGCGTACCCCGGATTATCGGCCAGACCGTAGAAACCATGGTTAAGGGCGGCCAGTTGGGGGCCCAATAGTACCGTTGGATATCAGGCAAAGCGATGCCGCCGTCATACCACGGAAGCGTCAGTTTGGTTACAGCAATACGTGGTCTGCCATCCCAGAGAAGGGTCCGCTGCAAACCTTCGACCTCTCTAAAGTACCCGGAGGGGATTGGGTCCTGAGTATTCTGGAGCGCATACAAGAATCTGGGCAGGGACATCATTTTGAACAACGCTGCATTCCAAGCAGGGAAAGTGGTAGCTTCCGCCATCCCTCTACGTCGTGCCAAAGGCGTGCAAGAGGGGGAAGCAAGTTGTTCACATAGCGTGTCCGGGCATCGGTTGAAATATAGATGCCCAGGTATTTAAACCCCTGCCTCGTGATCTGTATGATGCAGCCCCTGGGAAGTCGCAGAGCCACACCACTCAGAACATATAAGTGAGATTTTGACCAATTAATGACCAGGCCCGAATATCTGCCAAAGGTATGCAGCACGTCACAAACCACAATAAGGGATCTACAAGGGGAGGTGAGGTAGAGCAAAATGTCATCCGCGTATAAAGACACGCGGTCCTCGAAGCCAGAGGACCACCGTATCCCATTGATATCAGGGTGAACCCTTAACCAAGCAGCCAGAGGTTCCAGCACCAACGCAAATAGCAAGGGTGACAAGGGGCAACCTTGCCTGGTGCTCCTTCGAAGGGCAAAAGATGCAGACACGTGGCCATTGACCGTAACATTGGCAAGTGGACTAGCATACAGAAGCTTGACCCATCCAAAAAATTCAGGGCCAAACCCGAACTTCGCCAGCACTGCCCACAGGTAATTCCATTCAACAGAATCAAAAGCCATCGTCGCTTCCAGGGACGCCAAAACGGTCGGCTCCCACAGCGTACTGACCCTTGCCATGACCGCGTGGAGCCTCCTAAGATTAAGGGCGGTATTGCGGTGAGGAATAAAACCTGATTGGTCCGGATGGACCAAATCGCTAATCGCACCCACCAGCTGATTGGCCAGTAGTTTAGCCAGGATCTTAGGCTCGGCGTTTAACAAGGAGATAGGGCGATACGACCGGCAGAGGTCTCTGGGCTTCCCTTCCTTGTGAATGACCACTATGGTGGCCAGCCTTTGGTTCGGGGGGAGCTCGCCCATCTCGCGCGCCTCAAGGAACATGTTCCGTAGGGGCGGAGCAATGGCATCAGCCTTTATTTTATAAAGCTCCACCGGGAGGCCATTAGGGCCGGGTGCCTTGATTTGATTTGATTTGATTTGTCAATTTCTAAAGCGCACGAATGCCCGTAGGTGTCTTGGCGCTGTGAATTGTCCAGTTTCCGGTGCAGGTCTGGAGTTAGTAGATATTTATGCGGTGAAAAGCCAGGTCTTGATTCTCTTTCTGAAAATCTCCAGAGTTGGGCTGTTTTTTACATCAAGTGGCAGTGAGTTCCATGTCCGTGCCGCATGCACGAAGAAGCTTCTTCCTCCCCAGTTTGATCGTTTGAACTTGGGTATCACTATCAGTTTTTTTTGACCTGATCTAAGAAGCCTTGATGGTTCGTAGTGCTTCAGGTGAGTTTTCAAGAATTGAGGGCCTTTGCCCTGCAGTGCCTTGTAGGTCAAGCATAGTGTTTTAAACTTGACTCTTTTGGCTACAGGTAGCCAGTGGAGTGTCTCTAGTTTGTGACTGATAGGCTGAAACTTTGGGATTTCCAGTATCAGTTGAGCCGCTGCATTCTGGAGTCGCTGCATTTTTTCCATGATTTTTACTCTGGCTCCGGCATACAATGCGTTACCGTAGTCCAGTCGAGACAGTGCCAGGGCTGTCACTACCGTTCTGCGTGTGTCTTGGGGCAGGTATGGGAGAATTTTTCTAATCATTTTTAGTATCAGCCAGAAAGACGATGCCAGTTTGTTTACTTGGGCTTCGTATGTTAGTTTGGTGTCTATCATGACTCCCAAATTTTTAGCTTTCTCAGAGGGTTCTGGTCTTATTCCCAGTTCAGGAGACCACCAGTCTGGGGACCAGATATCAGCGTTACCTCCTAGAATCATTACCTCACTCTTTTCTCCGTTGAGTTTGAGGCAATTTTGTTGCATCCATTGACTGATTTTTAGCATGCATAGTTGGAAGTTATTGGCTGTTACTTTACTGTCTTTGCCTATAGAGATGACGATTTGTGTGTCGTCAGCGTAGGATATTGGTGTGAAGCCATTTTCTCTTATTAATTCGGCAAGGGGGGCCACATATAAATTAAAAAGTGTTGGGCTTAATGACGAGCCCTGTGGGACGCCGCATGGTACTTTAAAGGAGTCTGACTTTGCTTCTCCTAGTTCAACCGTAAATTTTCTCTCATTGAGGTAGGATGCGATGAGGTTGCACACGTGGTCACTGGATCCGGTTTCCCTAATGCGTTTTATTAGTATCTCGTGGCTGACCGTGTCGAAGGCCGCCGAGAGATCCAATAGCACCAAGGCGGCCTTTTCTCCTCTGTCCAATATGCTTCTAAGTTCCTCGGTGGCCGTGAGGAGGGCTGATTCCGTTCCGTGTTCTTCCCGGAATCCAAATTGAGAGTGATCAAGCCAATTGTTGTCCAGTAGGTACCGTGAGAACTGTTTGTTTAGTAGTTTCTCCAGCACTTTTGCGGCAAAAGGAATCCTGGCTATGGGCCTGTAATTGCTGGGGACTTCACTGTCCAGATGGGTTTTTTTCAGTAGTGGCCTGATTGAAATGGTTTTCCAGTCGTTTGGAAATATGCTAGTGTTAAGAATTACTTCAAACAATTTTTGAAGTGCTTATCCTATTTGTTCAGGGCATATTTGAAATATTTTCGGTGGACATGGGTCTAAGGGACTGCCTGAGTTGGTTGTCATTACTTCCTTAGCGATTTGTTCCACTGTGGGTAAGGACCAGTTAAAGGATGGGGTACCGCTGGGTTGATTGTCTAGTATTGTATTGTTTATGGGGTTTTGAGTTGTATGGTCACTCTGATTGTTTTTAAATAGTTCATACACTGATGATACTTTATTTACGAAGAAGTGGCCTAAAGTGTTACAGAAGTCAGATGATATATCTACTGGATTATTATTTTCAATTTTGGCAAGTTTTTTGACTACTGTGAACAGATCTTTACTCGAGTTCTTGGATTCATTTATTTTGTGTACAAAGAATTTGCTTTTTTCTGTGATTATCAGATTTTTATAGGACCTTAAAGAGCATATCGCCAGTGCGACCTCATCCGCCGTTATACCTCTGTCCATGTCGTCGCGTTCAGTGTCCGACAGACACGGAAGGTCCACCTCTTCAAGAAGAGCGGCAGAGTCCGCCTCGGACATTTCAGAAGCCGAGGTATATACGGACTCAAAGTAATCAGCGAAAACCGTGACTATAGCGCTGGGGTCGGTAACGGCCAAGCCGTCCTCCCCCAGCACCTCGGAGACCACCCGGGGGGCCATCTCCTTCTTGTCAAGCCACGCGATAAGCTTGCCTGCCTTGTCCCCGACATCGTAGATCCTCCCTTGCTGTTCTCTGCCCATTGCCTTGGCAGCGTCAGTAGCAGTGGCCCGATACTCCGACTGCTTAAGTGAGAGAGCGTGGAGCAGGGCAGGCGTCGGATCAGTCTCCAATTGGGAGTCAAGGTCCTCAATCTCTAATTCCAGCCGCACCACATCCTCATCTCTACGTCTGCGCACCTCGGTTATTAAGGAGAAGGCTTCACCTCTCAAGACAGTCTTAAAGGCCTCCCATAGGGATATGGCCGACGCTACCTAGCCCGTATTTTCAGAAAAGTAGAGCTCAATGGCTTTAGCCAGGAGTCCACGGGTCTTAGGGTTACGGAAGTACCACGGATTGACTGGCACCACCCTCTTAGCCACCACGATGTCGAAGTCAAAGGACACCCAGACCGGGGAATGGTCCGAAATGCCCCTGGCCATCAGACGGGCCTCAGAGACGGCTGACGTGTGGGCAGCCAATTCCAGAACATAGTCAATCCTGGAGAGGCTACCATGTGCACCGGAGTGAAAGGAGTACTGACGCTGAGCGGGATGAAGCAGTCTCCAGCAATCAATAAGCCCCACGGTATCCAAGAAGTCAGGAAGCCAGGACTGCGCGCTCCGAAGATCCCTGGATGGATGACGGTCTAAAGTCCCAGATCCAACTGCATTGAAGTCACCACCAACTATAAGCAAACCTTCAGGCAGACTCAAAATGGCGCCCCCAAGATCCTGAAATGTAGTCGTTTGCAAACCAGGGGGGCGTAAACAGAGACCAAGACCAGGGTACGCCCCTCCCACCTACCCGTGATGGCGACGTAGCGTCCCCTCTAATCGATCACGCAGGATTCCACCTCAAACGGGAGTGACATGCGCACCATAATCCCCGCCCCGCGGGACCCCGAGGAGAACGCCGAGTGTGCCACCATTTTGAAACCTTTCCTATTGAGTGCATGGCACGTATTCCCAATCAGATGAGTTTCTTGTAACAGGATGACATCAGGCATGCATCTCTTAAACATTTGCAGCAACACACCTCGCTTAATACGATCACCCAGCCCATTAACATTCCGAACATTTAACTTCTTACCCCCCATCGTCAATGTAGAGGCCCATGCCAGACCTGCAGGGTGGCGTCGCTATAACATAATCGACAGCAGAACAGTTGCCTTGCCAAGAAGTAAGAAAAGGAGAGAAAAAGAGAACACATAGAAAACAAACAACACATCCGCCCCCACCCTGCACCCCTGCATTAGACTAAAGAGCCCCCCCAACTAGCAGTGTGCCTGCCGCCCCAAAAACTACTCTACGAAAAGCCCCTAGAGGAGAAAGGAGGCTGACCTATCCCCCCCCCGTTTCCCCCATTCATAAAACAAGGATATCAGCAAAAATACAATATTGTGTAACTAACTGCCTAGGCAGACTCATCGTCCGAACATGGTCCAAAGAAACCTTCTACTCCTGAGGATCGGGGCCACCAGCCGCCCCCCCCGACTGTTCCTTGGGTTCCTCCCGTCGCTGAGGCAAAGTGTCCAGCCAGTCCCCGGCCACTTCAGGCATGTCGAAGAACAATGCACGGCCATCATGTTCAATACGTAATTTTGCGGGGAACAGAATGGAGTACTTCATCCCCAGCTCGCGCAGTCTGCGTTTCACGCCCGTGAAACTTTGCCTTCGCTTCTGCACCGCTTGGGTGAAGTCCAGGAAAAAGTTAACGTCAGCATTTTGGAACTTCAGCGGTCCACCTCTCCTCGATGCCTGCAGGATAGCGTCCCTGTCCCTAAAGTTGAACACACGGGCGATGATAGGACACGGAAGGGCCCCTAGCTTCGGGCGGCCTCTGGGCAGTCTATGAGCTCGCTCCACCGAGAAAAACTTGCTGAGGCCACCAGGGGCCAGGTGGTTCTGGACCAAGTTCTCGACAAAGAGATCAGTGACGTCTTCCTCGGCCCCCTCCGGGACACCTACAATTGGGACCTTCTGGCGCCTGGCCCGTCCTTCAAAATCATCAAGCCTGCGGGCAAACAGCGAGTTTGCAGCTTTTAGGTCACGGACCTCCGATTGCAGGTCCGTTACGTCCGAGGTAAGGCTCGACGATTTTATATTGAGTGATTTGACCCGGTCATTAGTCTTGCCCAGATCGGCCCTGATCAAGTTGATCTCAATAGCTAGCGTGTCGACCTTGTGCGTCAGTACCTCATGTTGCTAGTGCATCTCGGCTTTAATGCCCGCAATAGCGCCCATGACGTCCTGGAGGGTTGGGGCCGAGTCGTCCGGCGACACATCCCGTTGCATGTCCTTAGGCCTCGCGGCGACTCCGGGCGAACCCATTGGGTGGGCATAACGTTCTGTGTTGGTGGACTGAGAGAAAGATGATTTTCTACTGACCCGGGGCTTCCCTCTGTCGGAATCACCTCTGCCAGCCATGTTAGGCAAGAAGCCACTACGGTCGGGAAGACCCCTTGGCCCTTGCCGGATCACCAAATCGGCAAGCGGTAGCAGTCGTGCGCACCGTTCGGTCCGCTCCAACAATCTCCAGAGCAACACAGGTGACACTTCGAGGCGGGACAGTCTCTCTCTCCCCAGACCACCGCCGTGCAGCAGCGTCGCAGTCGCCCATGCAAGCCCGGGCCCTGATGACGTCGTCGTCCCAAACTTCCACACGGTGTAACTCCAGCTAGGGACCTCGGATCTTCAATCGGAGAACGAGTCCCGTGTCAGCAGCAGTTCAACAACATGTTCCTACTTCCGTGGGGCAGGATAGGTGACAGGATTAATTCAGAGGATCGTAGGGTCTTCGGAGCTCCGAGCTTCGAGCTCACGCGGCCATCTTGGTTGCCCGCGAAGCTCCTCCCCCCTAAAGATTAGTTTTAATGCATTTTTGGATCGTTAAATTCTTTATTTTCATTCCAAACAATGCAAGACACTGGTGTTTGATATACTATTTTACAGCTACTTTATGGCCAGCCACATCATTTATATAATTCAATGAATATTATCAAATTACATAAGGAGCAAAGGCACATGTAAATGTTCTAATCATTGATGGCTAATGTGCTCCTCAAGGGTTGGTTTCTGCCATAGTAGTCAAGCAGGTTTTGCAGCCTTTAAGTATCAGTTGTAAAATGTAGGCTCACTAACATTGATTATTGCAGTAAACTGCAGTACCTTGGAAGCTTGCACAATATAATTAATACCTACACGTCTTGACCCTTTAACTTAAAAAGCTTTTGCCATCTTTTCTTGAGGGCCTTAGAAGGAATAATTCTTCAAAAGACAAAGTACAGTCAGGCTGTCCTCGAAAGTTTGAGGCTCTTCAGTACCATCCCCCAACCTAGAAATAAGCAAAGTATATGGTAGCTCAAGTGGCCCTGAAGAAGTTATACTTAAAAGCCAAACAAAAGTATACTTACATGGGCTGTGATGTTCATGAGGATGCTGAGTGTACCAATAAATGTCAAAATGTCAGTTACCTTAGAAGATCAACATATAGAAAAGGACAAGTTCACTACAAGAATGGTAAGTCTGAGTTAAAGAGAAAGAAGCAGGCTGTAAAGATTGTTGAAAGCAATACCTTGAACTGTAAAGATGTCTTGAAGCAGCATAGATTCCTTGTGAAACAGCTAAACTGGAAAATTTAAATTAAAATATAAAAAACATTGTTCTTGTTAGGTTTTCCAATCCTCTACTGAAGCATTAAAATTCTCTGCAAGAAATATCTCTAGTTTCATTATGTATAAATCTTATATCCCGTTATATTTCAGGAAAGGGAGATGAGGAAAGTGAGTCCCTCTTATAATCCCATGACCCCTGTGCAGCTGATCTGTGTGATGGATGTATGAATGGATGATGGATGGATGGAGGGAATAGGCATCCCACTTTTTCATTTTCTGAGAACAGTAAGGGCCTGATTACAAATGTGGTGCTCTCACAGCGGGCCACCACGTCAGTGCCCTGCTGTGAGATTGCCAAAGCCCTCTGCTGCCCTCCCACCAGATTAGGAGTTTTCTTCTGGTCTGGCAGTCCTGCGGCAGTGGTTCCAAGGGCTGTGACTTTCAACGGCTTGTATGTGAGCCTTAATAAGGCAGCACCGTGGGACTACCACATTGTGAAGTCCATGCCGTGCTGGAATTGGAGGTTCAGTCTTAAAGTCGGGCACACCATGTGCCCCCCTGCATGCATCCCCAAAGACCTGAGGCAACAGCTATACAGCCCCCTTTGTTTCCTCACCACCACACTTATCATGGCCATTAAAACTGTGGTGGTGAGGCAACTTGTAATATGCATGGTGGTACTGCAGCAGCACTGCCAAGCATATTGCAGGCCTCAGACCACTGTGCCACTGCCAGGGATCTTGGGTCCCCAGTGGTTGCTGCAGTCCTCTGGTGGTACAACCGCCAAATTTGTAATAGGGTGGTCAGACTGTTGCTGCGGCAGTGCCCGCACAGTCACCGTGGATACTGCTGTAGCCGTAATTAGCACTCTATTCCCTGAAACCAAACTTAATATATTCTCATTTCACATGTTTTATTCCATTAAAGGGAAAATACAACTGGCCTATGAAACAAAATATAATGTCAGACTGGGAACAATACCATATATTTTATGCTTAATGATTCATTTAGAAACACTATTAAACTGAAAGTGAAACTTTAATAATGTTCTTGTACATTAACATACATCTAATCCTAAAGTGTTACCCTTCTGTGTCCAGTGACATTAGTTTTAATTTTCCATGTAGATTTGTGATTTTCTTGTCCAGTACTAATCTTTTCAGTCTGCTCCTCTAACAGGACTTCAACTGAAAGTAGCTGTCTAATGTCGTTCCAGATGTAGCAAGGCTTTTTTTGCACATGTAGAAGGTCTGAATCATTAAATCGGGCCATTTGTGAATACAGAACAACCTTATTGTGTGTATGAAAGGCATTTGATTCTCTCTTTTACCAAACTGAATGAATACAAATCAGTATTTTTGCAACTCCAAATACCGAATTGCTATTAGGAATTCTGTAATAGTGTTTTGGTATTTGTGGGCTAGATGCATCAACAATCCATTTTGCGATTCGCAATTAGAAAATTGCAAAATGGAATGCATGAAAGTGTGTTTAACACTTTCTGCAATTCCTAGGGGATCGCAAATGACCTACCTCATGAATAATAATGAGGTAAGTCACGGGGATGGTGGCCTGCTAGGGTCCGCAGACCACCATGTCCGTGATTGCTTTTAAACAAAGTTTTTTTTTTTTGTAAAGCAGCCCGTTTCCCTTAAAGGAAAACAGGATGCTTAACAAAAGAGAAATTGAAAACTTTTCCTTTCTTTTTCTAAGAGCAGGCAGTGGTGCCTTCCTATTTGCGAATTGGTTACCACCTACTTGAAGTAGGTGGTAAAGTGCAGATGGTTTGCGACCGCATTTCAGTCGCAAGATATTTATGCATACTGATGCGATTCAGTATTATGAAGGGACACCCTAAACACACCCCTTCCTAATAGCGAATTGCAGGCCCATTTTACAATTTGGTAACAAATCGCAAAATAGGGTTTGCTGCAATAGAAAGGCATTTGTTTGCGTTTGTAAACGTCCGATTCTGCGAATCGACCCTTTGCGAAGGAATTTTATTTTTTTGCATATGGCTCTGTATGTATAAAGCATTCACAAACTGTGACTTGTCGCAGAATGCTTGTTTTGCATGTGACATTTATCCACCAACTCAACACAGTTGGTAACTAAGTACAACACAAATAAACAGCCTTAGTTGCCTCAGCGTTTTGCACAATGACTTCTTTGTACATGATGGGTTGGAGAATGAAGACACTGGCTAGTTGGCAGAGGAGCAGAATGCTCTAGAAGCACATATTTAGTGTCAGAGCTACACTTTTTCAACAGACAGAGGAAGAAATCTTTGACAAATATAGGATACGCAGTGCTCTTATATTAGATCTTATAGCTGAATTAAGCCTCAGCTAGAGAGAAACCCACTCAGGAGTTATTCAATTCCCACCCATGTGCGGGTAATATGCTCACTCCACCTCTTAGCCTCTGGGAGCTACCAAGGTGTGATTGCTGCAGCAGGATGAGTATCTCGGTTTTTCTGAGCTTTTCTTGATGCAATGCTGATGAAAATTAATTTTCATATTGAATTTCCAACAACTGCACAGGAACTGCAGTTAATCAAGTTAATTTTTTTTAATCAAACTGTACAATTTCCCCATGGCACTGGATGTATTGATGCAATTTGACCAATACGTTTATTTTTAGAAATAGAATTCACATTCTCTAAACATAGAAGTAGTTTGCAATGGATCAAACTTAATTACAGATATAGTGGCAAGATTCCCCAGAAGTACTCATAATTTTTTTACGCTTAGGCATAGTGGGATTTATGCACTCCTTCTTAGAGGATAATTTGGTGAGGGATAAGTGCTTGGTCATTTTTTAGATATTTACGTAGGCATGTGCTGAACATGGTCATCTATTTTGTTTCTAAACATTTTCAAACTTTCGCATTGTAGCAGACAGTGATGATGCTTTGTGTTCATGGATTTAAACACTGTATTTTGGCTCTGCCACACAAAGTGAACGCTGCTACAATTCACCTCATAAATGTACAGAAAGTGTGATAGAGCGATCAGTTGGGCTGCTGAAATATATTTTCGCTCTCTCCATAAAAGTGGTGGGGCACTCCAGTATACACCAGAGACAATCTGCAAAATAGTAACAACCACCGGCGAAGCTAGAGGGTGCGGGGGGGGGCGTCTGCCCCAGGCTGCACAATTTTGGGGGCGGCCGCGCGGCACTGGTGGCCTGTTGCGGCGGCCGTTATAATTTATTTGGGGACACAGTGTCCCCAAATAAATTATAAGGGCTGCCGCGACCGCAACGGGCCACCAGTGCCCCTGGCAGTTTGAAAGTGCGCGCTGCGAGCTGCACGCACATGACCTATCACCTTCTTTTGTTCCCAGCTCGACTATTCGTCCGTCCCAGCCTTCAGGGCCGTCAATCAATCTTGTGGCACACGAGCGCTACCAATGACGGCCCTGGGCGACATTAAATGCTTTATTTTGCCGGGCCAGCCCTGCCCCTGCGATCAGAACAACGTAGCAGTGACGCTCGCGCTCTCTCGCGCTCATTCTGGCCTGTTGGGGCAGTCAGTGGCAGTTCTGCTCACTGGGGATTTGCTGGCTCTGGAGACTAGTCTGGCTGCTGAACCAACCACCCTTACCTGCCATAGAGACCCTGGAGCGAGTCACGACGAGTGAGGTAAGACTGTCACTGGAGAGTTTTCAGAGGGGATATTTAAAGAGTGGCAACATAGCTGTCAACAGAGCTTTAAGTGGGATGAAATAACTGGGGGGGTCTCTCAAAGGGGGGTGGCCAATTTAAATAGGGCGTGGCTTTAAAACACTTATGCTAAAAATCTGTGTTTAGCATAGTGTGCCGCCTGACTTGTATTTTGCTGTTTCTGTCATTGCATCCAGAAATGTGATACAACAAGTAACATCATACCTACAACCAGGCCCGGTTCTACTTCATCTACATTTTAAAATTCTGAGTGGGGACGTGTGGGTGGGAGAGCAAAGGAGAGAGAGAGCGAGAGAGAGAAAGAGAGGGGAGCGAAAGAGAGGGGGAGAGAGAAAGAGAGAGAGCGAGAGAGATGGAGATGGAGAGAGAGAGAAAGGGAAAGGGAGAGGGAGAAGAAGGAGAGAGAGGGGGCGAGAAAGAGAGAGGGAGAGAAAGAGAGAGAGCAAGAGCGTGAGAGAGAAAGAGGGGGAGAGAGAGCGAGAGAGAGATAGAGAAAGATGAAGAGAGAGTAAAAGAGAGAGCAAGAGAGAGTGAATGTGGTACTGCAAGGCTGAGTGTAAGTTAAATATTGACTGGACATTAAAAGATGAAGTGAGTGGGGAAAGAGGGTGTGTCAAACAAGGTGGCTGGGTCTTAGCACTGGCCGAAATTAGAAAAAGCAACTGGAACGGGTTATTTTTCAGGCTCTATGTGCAGTGGCATAGCTACGGGGGGGCAGCACTATTTTGCGGACGGCGGCCGCGTGGCACTTGTGGCCTGTTGCAGCGGCCTTTATAAGTTATTTGGGGACACTCACTGTCTGACACTTTATAGTAGTGTCAGTCAGTGTCCCCAGTCCCCAAATAAATGATAAAGGCTGCCGCAATGGGCCACCAGTCAATCAGAGTACAGCCCAGGCCTGACGTCACCAGATCGAGACATGAGTGACACCTGCTGGGCGGTGCCTGCCCTCAGTGGGCCTGCCACCCCACCCACTCCCTAATATGCCACTGACAAACAGGATTTGCATAGCGCTACTTATCACCTGTGAGGGTATCTAGGCGCTGGGGGGTTGGGCGGTGCTGTTGATGAGGGACGTTAATCAAATATCCATGTTTTTAGGCCCTTCCTGAAATCCTGCAGGGTGGCAGTCTGTGTGTTCTCCTTTGTACTGCCGGTCACCGGTGTATTCACAACTGCCCCAGGCGCCACAAGCTCTAGCTACGCCCCTGGTAACAACATGGGCAATACTGCACAACATAGCAACACAAAGAAGAATACCTGTCCTCTTGTTAGAGTCAGATGAAGATGATATGCTTATACCACAGTACCCTCAGGATGATTCAAGGGCAGGAGAAGGAAGAACGTGATGTGCCGAGATCACTAGAAATCATTTCCAATGTAAGTATGTAAATCTATGTCATATAGAATGTTGCTTTTTCCTTAATGTTTTATTACCTTTCCTTCAGGTTTAGTTGTATTGTCAATGATTGTTAGGATGAAGCACAAATCACGTTTCAGCAAATAACTTTCTGTTTTTCTAACAATGGAAATTGCATCAAATGTAAAAGAAAATAACAAGTAATAGGAGAAACATTGATCTTATGCTTCTTTCTCCCTCTCATAACACTGATTCAGTGTGTGCTGTCTACATTATGATTTCCTGTTACATCACTACCAGTAGTTTGTCTTCGAGTGTAAAGCAAACACAGGACTTCTGGTATAGATTTGCTGCTGAGGCTAGAAGCCTCTTCACTCCCCCTGCCTATTTCATTAGTAGCAGAGCTGTGTGATGTTTGGATATTTTCTAAAGCACTGGTAACCTAAATAGGTTATGTGCAACATTGTCACTGTAGTAAACCATTTCTACCTGCATGTTAACAGTGGGTCTTGATAACGTGACAGTAGCATGAGGTAGCTTATGGACGGGCCTTGTGAATCCATCTAATCAGCACATAAGATAATCATGGCAACACCTATGACTTGTTTATGAATCATGATTTACGTGATTCATCAGGGAGAGATTATGGCTCTTGTCTCGTGTGGTTTATCGCCACCCAGTCCTGGGAGGTGAACAAGAAGTAGTGAAAGCCATGTTACCGGTAGACCAACGAGGTCCAAATGTTCAAGCAAAAGTTGATGATCGGGATTTTACGTTCTTCATGCCACTTTTTCCACAGTGCCAGCTAATGATGTTCCCCACCTTCCTCTCTCATGGAGAACAAACACATCTGTGGGAGTTACAAACAAACCTGCTACTAATCCTATCAGTAGGCCTGTCGAGTTCACTATTGGCCCAATAACAAATAAGCTTCCCTCTGTGGTCTCCGATTAAGCATTTTCAATTTATTGGGTCTGGATTATTGAAAAGGGTAAATGCTTTTATAAAATGTCTGCCGTGTGGTGTTTTCTTTGAATGCAGTAATAATTATCCCTTTGTATCTGAAATGTGCGTCCAACATGTAATGTAATGTAATGTAAAAGGAACTTATACAGCGCAACTAGCACCCAGCGGTTTCTTGGAGCTAAAGCATAAGGAAAACAAGCAATCCGTGGGGCTGGAAGCGTTAATTTTAGGCATTACGGAACAGATGAGTTTTTAGAAGGGACCTAAAATGGGTGTGGGGGAGGCTAGTCTTAGGCCTAAAGGGAGGGCATTCCAGAAGGACGGGGCAAGGAATGAGAACCTCAGTCCTCCCTGTTTTTTGCGTTTGAAGGTCGGGATCTGGAGTAAGGCCAGATGGGAGGAACGGAGATTACGAGAGGGGACACATGGGTGCAGTAGTGAAGAAATAAACGAAGGACCTGTGCCAGCAAGGGATTTAAAAATAATGCAGGCCAGTTTGAACTTGCAGCGCTCAGAGACAGGAAGCCAGTGGAGGGATTTTAAAAGAGGGCGTACGTGTTGGTGTTTAGGCTGATGATGAATGAGCCGTGCGGCCTGGTTCTGGACAAGTTGTAGCCTCTTTAGTTGGTATGCCGATATGCCAACATAAAGGGAGTTGGCGACGTACTGACTTTCAGCATGATGTTTTAATTGTTTACCTAATGTAGTATGCAACCATGCGATAACTGATGTTTGGGCTTTAAACAAATGTAATGTGGGGAAGATTTTAAATGTTGAACCTGTTCAAGTTGTTTTGAAGGAAAATGCTCCATTGGCCTAAGTTCCACAGTAAAACACATCATGAGAAGGAGAGTTAGGTCTGCAGCAAATAATAACAGCATTTATTAAAGAAGGTATAACGGTGGCGACAAAGGAGGATGTATGCAACTTCCCTATTCTTCTCATCCGCAAAAGAAGCAAACACCCATCAAAACCTTTTGAATGGTGCTTGGTTTAAGGCCTGCACCAGGTTAATAAAACAGTGCAGCCCAGATTTCCTGTGGTACCAAACCCCACCAACACCTCTCGCTATTATCGCACCCGGGGGCCAAAAGAGACCCATACGCATATCTGTCTGCAATACCAGATCCCATAGCCAGGGCACTTGCTAAATGTCTGAGAGCAGCAGCTACAGCAGCAATATCAGTGGAACAAAGTGAGTGAGTGGTTTTAGGAAACATGTTGAGGGCTTTATTACGATGGCAGTCGGACAAGTGTCTGACAGCCATCGCAGCTGGATAAGGACCACCTGACAAGTAGTCGACATTCCCTCCCGCCAGATTATGATGTGACTGCCATGTAGGTGGTCGGAAATATCCCTTTTTCTATTGCAGCTTGTGCTGTGGCCCGGGAAAAGGGCTGCAGCTCAAGCATCAATAGAAAAAGGGATGTTTTTAAACATCCATGCACCATGTGCCAGGCACCATGTGGTGCTTGGCGCACAGTGCATAGATGTTTGGGGGGCACTGCATGTGTCCCCAGGGCCACATAGCAGAGGCCCGTGGTGAACTAAGAGCCTGCATAGTTTTTCTCACTCCGCACAGCTCGTGGTGGTCTGAAAAACTCCACATAGCATAGCGTTTCAGAGTTTTTTCCCCACTTGCCCACAGTAAGTGGGTGAACGTGAGCAAGGAAAATCCAACAGTAGACTGCTTCCCAGTGAGATTTCTCAATGCAGGCCATCGCTACTTCTCGCGTTGAGAAAGCTTCTATTCGCGTTGAGGAAGCTGATGCTTGAGTAGAACTTTTACAAACCAATTTTATCAATTTATAACAAGATCAATCCACAGACCAAGGGGCAGTGGCGGCTCGCAGAGGGAGTGCTGCAGGGCGGTGGGCAGTGCGGGGGAGGGCCAGGGTAGGGGTTAGTGGATTCCGACATACGAAGGACCGGAGTAAAGTAAGTAATTAAATAAATAAATAAAACTATTTACCTTGCGCACGGTGCACCGCCAAGATGTTTATCTTTGTGAATAAGGCCCTATATGCCCATATTTCTCCACAAGCTGAGGTTATTTCGATAACTTTAACCAGGGAGCAAAAGCCCTAATGACTTTTGGATCACGTTCACTGGGGAACAAATACAGTAATTCCACTTTTAAAGGGGCTAGCGACCTACATCCACAACCTGGGATGTCACAGTGGGGGAGGTCAGCATGACCAGGCATTTCAGCACAACATACCTAATACAAGTTTGGCATTACACTTACCATTACCGAGGACAAGGAGCAAAATCCCACTTACTGTGCTTGCATCCTATCCCACCCTGTGACGAATGGGAAAGTGTGGGATCTATGCCTATGAATGACGTCTGGCTTCATACAGGGATGCAGCCTGCAAGTCTGAAACCACGACACTGGCATCGTCACTGGTCTACCGTGGATATCACCAGACTACTATGGCACTAAACAGGCTTTAGAAAGGGAAGCACTGCATTGTGAGTCACATTGTAAAAAGTTGATTTACTATCTGGCTTCCAGGTACTTGTTCATAGCGAGGTGCAGCAGGCAGCACAGGTTTAAATGCATCATTTTATTTAAAGATACGATCTGAAATCATATCTCTAAATAAATTGATGTATTTAAAAAATGTTGATTAGCTCCAGAGCCCAAAAGCAGAAACTGCCCCTGGAGAACTGTCTTCTGAGACCTGGAAAGCTGTCAGACGATCTGTAAAGCATATGAAAGCAAATAATACAACTTTCAGGGGCTAGCCACAGTTCATCTCGAAACCCTAGCTGACATCATCAAATAAAGCAACATTCTAGAAAGCTTATTGTTGGTGGTTGCCAGAAATGGCAATTTTGGTAAAAATAACAGTTTTTCTCCTATACGCTGGATGACCCCTTCAAATTACAGCTCTCTAATTGCATGTAGGCGTGAGGTACCACCAGCCACATTTTTTAATGATAGTCCACACACTGATAAGCTAACTGACCAAAATTCTTATCTACTATCCCTGTTTATATAGTACTGAGAAACACTCAGAGTTCTGACAACGATTCTTCCAGTCAGCATTGATCTAGCCTAAAAATGTATTTTTCTTTCTCCTTTGTCTTGCGGTACCTCAAACAAGAAGTGTAAAAATTTTCAAATATGTCCATTGTGTTGAGGAACCGCTTTTTTAGCTAAACCCTTACTATTGGGCACTACAATCTTTTTCCATCTTCAAATGGAAATTAGTAGGTAGATGGCGGTTACTCTTCAAGTGGTGACACTGTGATCTCAGCATCAAGAGGTGTAGAATCGCAAGAGCAGAAAAGTGGAAGAGATTACAATGGGGTTACCATTTTTAGCATCTCACAGATGGTCATTCTAAATGACTGGCTACCTTGGGCAAAAATCTGTGCAGCTGTCCCAGACAAGCACATCTGTCATTGCTGGGCATGCCCGGCACATAGATACAAGCCTTTTTTTGTGAGGCTCGTGGCCATGGTGGCAAAGCTCAGAAAACTAAAGAGACGTCAGTCCTGCTTGGTAGATTACTAGATTAATTTTAGGCATGGATTTGAAGGCTACAAATACAGTGTGTGTGACGTCCTAAGGAAAGTGGACATTTTGTAGCAACTTAAAGTGCGTCTTCCGTTTTTGTTTTTGAAGCTACTGAGAATGGATTTCTTTACATTTTCACTTTGCCAACTGCTGAGTAACTCTCGAGCATAGGAGGCAAGTAAAATACATTGGGGGATCTATTTGTGGTGGGGCACTTTTATTGGAAATGTGGGACTCCAGTGGCAACTAGTTATTAGGTTATGGTTTGCTATCCCCTGCAATGCGCTGCTTATGACCTCACATATTACATTCCTTGTGACATGGTCAGTGACGTCACTGATGACATCTCATATGACATCACTGATGACATCAAGTGAGTGGAAGTGAGTTTATGAATGTTAAATATATATACTAACCTATCACAGGAGTTACATTATTATACTAGTTGTACTACTAATGAGTGATACTACTTCTAACATATGTGTTCTGAGTGGCTATGCAAATGAGTGGCTGTGTGGGTGAGTGAGTAGGTTTTTGACATGCTCTGTGGTGTGTGAGTGGTTGTTTGAGTAGTTGTATGTATGTGACTAGGTGTGTGAATGGTTTTGTGGGTGTGTGAGTGAGTGACTGCATGGGTGTGTGAGTGTGGCCTTATGGGTGTATAAGTGGGTGTGTGAGTAGCTGTGTGGGTGAGTGAGTGGCTGTATGGGCATGTGAGTGGGTGTGTGACTGACTGTATGGGTAAGTAAGTAGGTGTGTCAGTGGCTGTATGGGTGAATGAGTGGCTGTGTGAGTGGTTGTATGGATGGGTGAGCGGGGGTGTGAGTGACTGTATGGGCAAGTAAGTGGGTGTTTGCATGTATGAGTGAGTGACTGTGAATGTAAGTGGTTGCATGGGTGAGTGAGTGACAAAGTGGGTGTTTAGGTAAGTGGTTTGGTATGTGAGTGGCTGTATCAAGAGTGAGTGTGTGAATGGCTGTATGAGTGAGTGAGGGGATATGGGAGTGTTTGTATGGATGTGTGATTGGGTATGCATGTGTGAGTGAGTGTGTGATTGCTTGTATGGCTGAATAAGTGGCTGTGTTGAGAGGCTCAATGGTTGAGTGAGTGGGTTTGTGAGTGACTGTCTAAGTGAACAAGTCTATGTGTAAGTAGCTGTATGAATGAGTGTGTGACTGTGTGAGTGGCTGTATGGGTGAGTGACTGGTTGCATGAGTGGCTGTATGAGTGAGTAAATGGTAGTATAAGTGGCTGTATGAATGAGTGAGTGAGTGGGTATTTGAGTTGGTCTATTGCTGAATGTGTGGTTGTGTGAGTACTTGTATGGGTCTTTGAATGGGTATGTGAGTGATTGTGTGGGTTTTAGAGGTAGGTATATAAGAAGTTGTACTGGGGTGTGAGTGGTTCTGTGCATGATGTCATCAGTGATGTCATTTTAGATGTCATCATTGAGGTCACCAGTGATTTCACTGACAATGTCATTAATGATGTAGTTTGTGAAGTCATAAGCAGTCCATTGCAGGGGCAAAAGGTAACTATAACTGCTGAATTTTTCTGGTTCTGTACGAGTGGTATTTGAGCCTAACTATAACGTCCCTGTAACCTTATCTTTTTTTTAGTGAATTTCTAAGGTTTTATAAATCTGTTTCTGAACTATAATGTCCCTGTAACCTTTGGTATTTTGAGTGAATTTCTAAGTTTAAAAGAAAAAAATGTATTTCCTAACAGTAAACCATATGCTTTGAAAATGAGTGTGTCAGTGAGTGCAAGATTGTCTCAGTGGGTGTGTGATTGAGTGTGTGAATATCTAAATGTGTGTGTGAGTGTCTGAGTGACTCTGGGAGTGCCTGAACAAGTGTCTCACTGGGTGTGTGAGTGGGTGTGTGAGTGTCTGAATGGGTCTGTGAGTGGGTGCATCAGTGTCAGAGTGAGTGTCTGAATTGGTCCTTTAGTGGGTGCATGAGTCTCTGAGTGGGTCTGTGAGTGGATGTGTAAGTGTCTACGTAGGTCTGTGAGTGAGTGCATGAGTGAGTCTGTGAGTGGGTGCATGAGTCTGAGTGGCTCTGTGTGCCCTGTGAACCCCATCCCCTGGGACCAGCCATATTTGAATAAGGGTTGCAAAGTCCCCCACCACAGGCTGATTCCGGCCCCAGCGAACCCATCCCACGAGGCCCAGTCCTGTAACACTGAGTGCTTTGGAGCCCACCCAGGGCCCCCAGTAACTAGTGTCGGGATCACAGTAGGAGCCTGAATGCCCCTGCAGTCCTTGCTGGCTCCCCGCCTCCTGCAGAAACCAGCATTGCTGCTGCACGGAGGACGCTGCTGGAAAGGTAGCTCCCTTTGTGCAGGAACAATTGTTTCATCATTCTCTCTCTCCACATATCTGCAGGCAGGGAAAGAGATGAGATTTCAACTTCCAATGCCCAGGAGCACTTTGACAGCTGTCACCCACTGGAACCAGAGTGTTTTCTTTTGTGTGATGGCGGCTGTTAAAGCTCCAGCTAAGCAAAAGCAAATAGCTATGTCCTGGGGGTGGGCACCTTGGTACAGAGCAGGAGCCGAGTCTGGGGATGGTGGTCCCCAGGGCCATTTATGGATCCATGAGGGGGGCTTGCAGCCTCCCACCCTCTGTTAGCGCAGGTCACCCCAGGGAAGTGGTGGTCCCCAGGGCTGACAATGGTCCAGGAGAAGGACATTGTGGCCCCCTCCTTCTTAAAAGGACAAAAGAAAGCCTCAGGGATGTGGCGATCCCTGGGGATTGGGGTGTCTTCGCAGCCCCCCATTCAATTTATTTATAGCCCTGGGAGATGGTGGTCCCCGGGGCTTAGGTGGTCGACGCTGCCCCCCTAAGTATTTTATGTGTAGCCGTGGGTAGGTGGTGGTCCTCAGTGGTCCACGCGGCCCGGCATATAATTTTTAATTTATAGTTCTGTGGAGAGGGTGGTCCAGGGGTAACCGTGCGCTCCCCTCTTATGATATAAATTAGCACTGGGGAGGTGGTGGTCCCTGCGGCATTTTTAAACCCTTGTGACCCCCTCAATTTTTTATTGAACCCACATGTCCCCGGGGCCTGGCACACCCGGAGGCTACAATTAAAACAAGAGATGGAACACACGCTTGTTTTTTAAAATTCATGTTGATATTTATGAATATTTTACAAAATTTGCTGTGAATTAAAAAAAATGCTTTTATACCATGGTGGGGTCCCAGTGGGACCCCAAGACCTATTCTTGGTGTTCAGGGTATTCCTACCCTGCCCTCTTTTCTTTTCTTTTTTGCTTTGTGTGTGGGATTAGGCTGATGCTGAGTCCAAAATGGCTGCCAACACGTCCTGGTTGAAAGGTTGGCAGCCAATCAGAGCTCAAGACTCAAAAGCTTGGACAGGCCAAGCATGGAAGGAGGGCTAAAGGCTTTAGACTTACTTTCATATCAAGCTTGTCACAGTTTTGATTCTTAAATTCTGGTCACCATGTTGATTTTGCTTGAGAAAGTGTCTTTGACACACTAAACCAATGAAGGCATACTCCCCTGGGCTCCCCTTACTGTTGCACCCAAGACTCTGTAGGATGGGATACAGCTCTTAATACAATTAGTCAGGGCAGAGTCGGTATAACTTAACGGGTTGATCTCTTAGAAGGTCGCAGTCTACCTATCTTTGCGGAACTGAGGGCTAATGATACCTTGTCAGCAGGCCTATTCAAATCCTGTGACACCCTAGTAAGACAAATAAAAGCATATTAGAATGGGGGCAATAAAGAATCATCAACTCCTCCTGCTCCATACTAACACATGGTAGATCTCGAAAAGTGATTTCTACGATCCACTGTGAAATCTTCGCAAAATTCAGAATAAATCTACTTATCAGGTTCTCACCTGGTATGCATTTCTGCAGGAGTAAAATGATCGGTCTTGAAGAATACTCCCAACCTCTGGGTCAAGCAGAAATGTCCCAAGTATATCAAGGCCTAATCCTGCCCGCCACGGAAGCGGGATGGAAAAGTAAAGCTTATTTTTCAGTGTCGCCTTCAATTTCCTCTCTCTTTCCTCCTGTTTTTGAGTTAGGAGGAATATGACAATTTTCTCTACACTAGACTGAAAGTAGGCACAGGTAGGAGAAATACCTGACAATTCCCTCTTCTGTTCAAATGTTCTTTAGTGCTACCCTTCTGGATAGATTGAATAGTTACTGAAAAGACGAGAACATAATGTATTTGCTCCACTTACACTTACTAGTAGGTAATATATAACTATTACGTAATATCTCACCTATCCTGCAGTCTGTAAATCTTCAAAACATGCACACCGCGATTCTCAAACCAACGCCGAGACGTCAGGAACCAAAACTGTGAAAACACCCAGAAAACAGAAGCACAGAAGACGCCAGCTGGAGCTCCATACTAGGTAAGTTGCCGCAAGCAAGCAGGAAGTCACTCTGATAACAAGCAACTTCCTGCAATGAGCACATGAGTTTTAAAGGATACACACTCCTCCTCTTCTTAAGGGAGCCACAATATTCTGGGCCTGCATTCAGATAGGTCCAACACTTCTTCTACAGTGGGTGCCCCTTATTTCTATACAGATTCCCGTAAAGGGCTGTAATAGCTGGATTCCCCTCTAAAGACATCAGAAATGCAAGATTGAGTTAATTTAATTCAACATTTTACATAGAGCATATCTCAAAACGCATAGATTGCACATGATATATGAAGGAGTATCGAGTGAATGTCTGAGATGTTAAGACAAAAATGCATACCTGGCACACATGCTCAGAACCATCGAATTATTGGAAGGCAATTTCATACCGGATATTGGAAATTACCGGTTGGAGCCAGTTACAGATACTTGAATTATACATTTCAACATTATATAGAAGATCAGAAAAAAGCCATAACAGAGGTTCACAGATCCAGTAGTACATCTTGCTAAATGTCAGATACCCATGTTTTCGAAGTCGGTCCATGCACTGCAAACTGACATTTTGATAAAAGAATTGAGAATCTGTTTTCAATGTACATTGTAATGACTCCAAACAAACTTAAGACAGTACTGAATCCACCTTGTAAGTGTGAAAATGGATCACTAAATCTAAAACATGCTATATGAAGACTCCTACCAACTTGCAACACTGGATAAACAGTTACAAATGATTTCTATTGGATCCAGTTGATCGCTGTAGGTCTTTTGGCTTGACCGTATTTATCAAGTGAAACAAGGGAAATTATCCTGGTAAAATGAAAATAGGAATTAAAACTAAAGGAACCCCTTGATTGGACACTATTAATTATCATCTCCGAGATACATGTGGAATCAACTAGATGTTTTTAACTAGCATCGCAGCTGCTGTAGAAAAGTCAACTAGATCGAACAGAAAGGACATGTAGTCTGTAAAGTGCAATTTCCACTTGAGCTACCACACTTGATCTGCAATAACTTTGAGCATTGTGATATTGTAACCCACTGAACAACAGAGATTCAGATATGACTTACCAAAGAAGAGATTTTTCAAAACTAGTGTTCCCATCAATCAGTCAATGAGCGACCGTAAACATGCAATCCAACTACTGCAAATTTTCACTGCCTGTTAAGAGGTAAGGCAGGAAGTGACGGTGCAGTCGCAGCTGCACCCGCAAAGCATTATTGGGGCAGGTGGGGAAGAAGGGGGGTAAGGGGGTGATTTTTTTTTTAAAAGATCACTTACCTGCTGGGTGGCTGGCTGGCTGGCTGGCCGGCAACCGCCTGCCTCTCTTCCATCCTCTCCATCTCCTTTCTGGCTTCTGTTCAAACAGGAAGCAGGATAGACTACCCTAAGTCAATCACAACACTGCAATGCAGCATTGTGATTGGTCTGAGCGCTGTGGTTCAGCGCTCAGATGAGGAATGGAAGCCTGGGCATGTTCTCCACCCAGGCTGTAGTGCCACCACTCCTCCCCTCTGTGCAGCCTAGCCCCGCCCCACAAAACTGCCCCAGAACAGCAAACTACACAGAAATGTGGCCTAATTCAAACATAATATTATAAAGGTAATTCTATACAGCATTAGAAATGTGTTTCAATTACAAGTTTATTAATTTAGTCAATACATATTAAATCATGTGTAAAATGTAATAGTAATGATCATTGTTTAATACCCAAAAAACTTTTCCACACTATATTTGGTAATGAGCAACAGCCATCTATAATGTTTTAATTCAACTTTCAGAGACCAAGGGCCAGATGCACGACCATTTTTGCATGCGCAAATGGGTTTGCGAACCTGTTTGCACATGCAAAAACAGCATGGGGAAGGTACAAACCCTATTTTGCGAATTGCAAAATAGGGTTTTGTGAGTCGCTATTAGGAAGGGGCGTTCCCTTCCTAATAGCGAGCGCAACCCTATGTAAGAATTTTTTGTGTCCGCAATTGCGGGCGCAAAAGATTCGCAAATTACCACCCTCTAAAGGAGGGTGGTAAGGAGGTCGCAAAAGGGAAGGGGTCCCCAGCGAACCACTTCCCCTCTGCAAGCGCACAGGAAAATATTCTTTAAGGGCAGGCAGTGGACCCAAAAACCGTTTCATTTAAAAAAAAAATGCTTTATTTAAAAGCAGTTCCAGACATGGTGGTCTGCTGAGCCCTCAAGGCCACCATACCTGGGAGGGCCTGCCATTCCCAATAGGGTCGCAAATTGTGAGAGGCTCATTAATATTCATGATCCTCTGTCTTTGCGACCGCATTGGGAATCGCTAACAGTGTGTTCCACACTGTTGTACATCAAAAATAGCACCTCACAGCTTGCGAGTCGCAAAAGACTCTCAATTTGCGAGGCGCTATTTTGGCCGTCGTACATCTGGCCCAAAGAGGTGTAGTGATCTTACTATTCACATCATCACTATCGTTGGAAGTGGAAAGCAATTCCAAGCAATTGCTTTATAAAAATTATCATTAGGCTTTGCAGTTCTAATGTTTAATATTCTCTGGTTGCCACGGAAGCAGTCTTTTCTTTATTGCGTGCTAGAAAAGGCATTGTGAACAAGGATGGATGATTATTTTGTGAAATCGGAAATGCAAACTTTTCAGCAATTTCAAGATCCGTATAAATATATGGATTGGACAGCATGGGCACATTTTGCTCTGAGAATAAAAGGAACAGTCACAGCAGCATTCTTACTAGTCTGGAAGATGAGAATGAAAGCCTCAGTTTGGACTAAATGGATGATGTGAAAAGGTTCTTGTAATTCTTTTCTCTAAAACATTTTAAAAAGAAGGAGGCTTACATGCTTGTATCCCCATGCATCCATTCTGTAAATGAATACTGATTCCTTCAATTGATAACTCTAAACTCAACACAATTACCGTTTAGAATTTCTTTGTGACTTCTGTTGAGAAATAAATATCTTACCCTATTATTCTGTAAAGACAGGATAGTGGTCAGAAGAGGGAAAGGTTAAGCCCATCAATGTTGGCATGTTTTCCCAGACCACACCACTACCAACGACAGAATTTATCTGAATAATTGTGTAACCCTAGTTAATCTACAGATATACGATTATACTGTGCTGTCATATTTGATTTCTGGTGGCTCTACAGTGTGTCCAGGAGTTAAACTGTCAGTCCCCTTTAAGTCGATTGCATAGGTTATATATGGAGGTCTGACTTCCTCCTAGCCTACTGCAGGGGCCGGAGCAGCTCTGCTTTGGAGCCCTGTTGTCCAATCATGGAACCTTTGGTTGTTTAACAGTTCTTCCAATGGGCTCCTAACAGTGACTCCTTCCACATCAGATTAAAACACGAAATCAGGTTTTGAAAATATCCTCTTTCAATAGGGTAGCTTCAGGACCGTCCAACATATTCTAGGCGCTTTGCCTGCCCACACTTATTTAGTTAACATCATCATTAGAGTGTTGAAGAGGTTTCTAGTTATGGTCACTGGTATTTGTACAATGATAGGGGCAGGATACCCATTTTGCTTAGTGCTATGCAACTGGTCTATAACGAAGGTAGCATAATGGCTAATCAGAACAGTATAAATGACAATATATACTATTTACTTTAATACTGGTCTTACTCTCTGAACAAAGTACACTGAGCCTATAAAGTATTCCACTAGGTAGACCCTCTGCAGCATTGTCAACATCTGCTCCAGTCAGCCAAAGGCCTGCTCAGTGTCTAAATATACCACAGCCTAAGGAACTAACATATTGTATGCAGTACTCCATAGAGAGTGAAGAGAATATGTGATGCTGTGCGTCTAGGAATTCTTCCAGTCTGATCTGGAACCTCCAATCCCACCTATACAGAAGAAGCCTAGACATTGTGCTTTTTGACAACATCTTGGTGTCTGTGATAATTAAGGAGAGTGGTCCACGTGATGTACATATAGATTGTTTTTTTGATTGGCTTATGCAATGTAACCATGGTTGTCCCACGTAGTGTTGCAGCAGTTTGACACTATGAAGCAGCTCTTCATACATGGCTGAAGAGTAAGTCGCTAATAACTCCCCATATCTATATATATAAAAACGAAAGTATGTCTGTTTGTTCTTTATGTATTACTACACCATTCATCCTTTCGCCATGAAACTTTGGGAAGTTATTGAGTACACTCCTGTGAAGGTTTCTGGCAAAAAAAAAAAAATTGCTAAAAGTTGTTGAGTACACTCCCGCGAAGTTTTCTGGCAAAAAAAAAGAAAAATGTGTTAAATATCGGCCCCCGGCACCCCAGGGCCCTCATAATCTTTCCAATACTGAACATTTACAGTTTACGGTGCGACTCGCTTTTGCAATGACCATCAACAAAGCACAAGGACAATCACTGCAAGTGTGTGGACTACATTTGGAGATTCCGTGCTTCTCACATGGACAACTGTATGTGGCCAGCTCACCCGTCTGAAAACCTTCTGATTTATTTGTGTACGCACCAGACGGAAAAACAAAAAATACTGTGTATCCACAAGCACTCGAATAAATAAACAGAATTAAAACAACACTTTAAAATGTTTTCCATATTAAAATGAATAGGTTTCAATAAAAATGACACAATCTAAATTGAATGTTATCATGACAAGTTTCCTTAAATGTCCTTGACGGGTAAGCTAGTTCTTTATAGAATTCAGTAGCAGACCATCATTGTACTATTGGTTATGGATAATATAGTGCTTATATTCTCCTTGACTGTGGTACGTTGCAACAGTGGTTTTATATCACTGTCTTCCAACCAGGCCAGTGCAATTTTGTAAAAATAGACACAGATGTCAGCATATGTCACCAGTGATAATGTACAGAGATGTCAGCACATGTCACCAGTGATCAAGATGAGTAAAGCTGAGTGTTACATCCTGTGAAAGCCTAAAAAATACATTGAGTGTCTTTTACTATAGTCCCTGAGCCATCTACTATCTCCATAATGACTCTAGATGCGTCCTTTCAGCATCTGTGAAAGCATCTTCCCAGAACACTCCACCTCACCCTTCCATCTAATAGAGTTATATTTTTTCTTTAATGTGATTGAACAACCATATTCTTATCTCAATTCTTAAAGTTTCTCCTTTAACTCACATAGTATTTTCCTGCGTCCCTCTCTTCGAATTCATGTAACTCACCTCCGATCTCCTAAGCCTATCTCTTATTTACAGAATATCCCAGCATGCTTCGATAAGCATAGCCCCCTGAATTATGCCTTTTAAGCTTTCTGATTGAACAAGAGCTGGGCACAGGACCTACCTTCAGTTACAAGTAATCCCTAAAGGCCTGATATGTCATCGATTTAAATAATGTATCCTGCAAAGCTTTAAAGAAGTAGTACCACATTTTGCGTTATTTCCTGCCAATGGGTAATTAATTGTTAAAACTATAGGTGAATGGTTGTATAGAGTGAATAAGCAAATGATTGGAAAGGCTAAATTTCCAAATTTTTATGTCCATGTAAAAGCATGTCTTTACAGTAAGTAGGAGTCCATGTGAGACGGCATTTCATTGACTGAGATGTAGCATGTATGTCCTCTACAGTCAGGGTGTCTTTGATGTCATATGTCAATCAAATCACATTGCTGCATGATATGGGATATTTTGTAGACTGCAGCTAAAAATAGTCCTACAGTGGTTGTGGACATATCTAGTTGATGGTTCAGCACTGCTTTAAAGTCACACCCCAATATATAGTACTTGGATCTGTGTTGTTGGGTACTTGGTTACAGCTGTTTCAAAACAGGACAGGCCATCTACATTAGGACGATATTTATAAACCAACGCGACCAGTGTCTCATAGAGAAGGTCCTGAAATGGTCTGATAGTTTGGGAATGGTTACAAACTTAATCAGTTGAATCTATATGGATGAGAAAATAACTGTACTTCTGATACCTCTTCTCAGGGGCGAATAGAAAATCAGAGATCTACTAGTTGTACATAAGACTGAGCCACAAACATAGTATTCGAAGGTCCAAAAAAGGTCGATTATTAATACTTTCTGTTTGAACAGAATAAAAAACCAAGAAGCCAATTCCCAATACAAAGACTAACTGATGCCTTGAGAAAGAGAACTCTCTTTGAAACAAACGTTGGCTGCCTTCTGCTGTTTTCTTGGATATTGTATTCATGAAGTGATTAAATAATCATTATAAATGGTATAATAAATAACTTGGTGAGCACCATAAGAAACTTTAGCAGGACTGGTGATTTTCTACTTATTTGGATTACAGCAAGACCTCCTACAGCACAGCACGAACTTTTTTGACTGCACCTTTTTGGGGATTAGGGCAGGAGGTGAACATTCCAGGCTACATATTCTTAATACCCTGGACTTTGGTGTTATGAAGAAACACCTGCAATTTTCAACTAAATATTTGGTACTGCAGTTAAAGTACTGTTACCGCAGTATCACATGGAATATCGCACCAGTACAACAATACTGGTGTCCACAATTTAATGTATTTTATTTATTTTAGTCATGGGCATCAGGATCTGCCCATCCTGCCCCCTTTGGGGTTTTTTCCAATTTTGTTTTCAAAACTTCGGGATCAAGTCCATGAGACCTGTCATGTCAGCTGCAACATTTTCTATAGAGGAGTTGCAGCTAGCCAATCAGATCAATCAGTACAGTGGTGCTGGCACCGGTACATCAGTGCCACAATGGCTGACCGAAGAAAAAGCTTCCTCAACCAATTAGAAGTAGATATTTCTTTTATATTTGGCACCAAGGGGCTCCCATTGAACTACCTGTGGGGATATATCAAACTTTTTTATGAGGGTTATAGACTTTATGCCCAACCCCAGCCCTTTTATAAATGCTTATTTCTTTAAAATTATTGAACAGATCACAACTTAATCACAAATAGCATGATTTCTGAGTACAGTTCTAACTTTTTGCCAAATTTTGTATAATTCAGTTCAGTGATTTTTGACTGGGACTTTTTAAGCCACTCTTCCTTGAACGCCATAGGGATGTTCTGAAATAGGAACGTGATTTTTGGGAGGATTGTCATTTTAAGGATATTGACTCTTCCATAGATAGATAATGGCAGGTGAGAACACCCCAGCAGGAGTTTCCCAATTTCCTTATTTATCTTCTGAAAAATGGTTTCAGGAATTTGTTCAGCATTCTGCACAATTTTGATGCCCAGATACCTCATTTCCTTTTTCTACACAGTTTGCCTGTGTATTGATGTTTCAAACCATTATAACCGTTTTGCTTTGATTTATTTCATACCCTGAGATCTTCCTCAAACCCGCAGCCAGCTCATAGACCATTGGTAATGCAAGGCTAAGATTTGATGTATACAGCACCAAGTCATTTGCATATAGTCCCACTTTCTTTTGCCAGCCCCTCACTTGAAATGGAATTATCTTATCATGTTTCCTGATCTTCTCGGCTAGGGGTTCAATATAAAGATTAAAAAGTAGTGGGGATAGTGGGCACCCCTGTCTAGTCCCCCTACAGATGTTAAAGTTATTGGATAAACTTCCATTTAATAATGTTTTGGCTGAGGGGACTTTATATAACTGCCTTATGGCCCTACCGAAAGTCTGTTTAAAGTACCAGATGATTCCGAAATTGGGAAAATGTATAAAGCAATGTTAAAATATGTAAAAGGGGGAGAATTTGATTTTATTCATAAATATGGTGACCCGCGCTATTTCAAAAAGATATGTTTGAAGACCTTGCAGGGCTGAGCAATAACATAGTACAAATAATAAAGAAATTTATAGAGCGCCTGGTGACGCCATCTCGGCGTGTCCCCGCGCTATGGAGATAAGATAAAATCAGTGTTATGGTAGGCTCCTCCACCCATCAGAGTTCTAGAGATTGTACAGGTAAGTTTTTAGGAGTTTTCTGAAATTAGCCTCTGATTCTTCCAACCTAAGGCCAGCCGGGAGCCGATTCCAGTTGTTAGCTGCTAACACTCTGAAAGAGCGGCCTCCCAGTTTTGCTTTTTTTACACGGCGGATCCTCAGTAGGCCTGTTCCTACTGAGCGTAGTGCTCCGTTTGGCTCACAAATATGGACAAGGTCCTGGAGATAGGATGGAGCTTTATGCCATATGATCTGTGGCATATTAAGAGCGCTTTATACATGACTCTCTTCCTGACCGGCAGCCAGTGTAGAGCCACAAGAGCGGGTTTGGAAGCTGCTCTTTTTGGGAGTTTCAAGACCAGACGTGCTGCTGTGTTTTGGAGAACTTGCAGGCGCCCCATGTTTTTCTCTGTGGTGCCTAGGAGTAAGACATTTCAGTAATCCATACGGGAGGTTACCAATGCTTGAGTCACAAAGTTAGGAGGGAATTAAAAATCAACTATTATAGCGGGATGGCGCCAATTTTCGATACACCAGGATCTCCGGAATGGGCTAGGGATTGTTTGGCGCGTCCATTAAAAGATGCAGGAATAATTACCTGGAGCCAATTGATGAAGAATGGAGCCTTAATATCATGGGAAGAGGGTCAAGCCTAATTCAACGGTCAACTATGAAGATTTAAATATATTCAAATGTTGAGTTGTAGTCTCAATGAAGGTCTTGGAGCAGGACTACCTAATAAATTGTAATCATGCTTGGTAGCCGGAGTAA
The DNA here is from genome assembly GCF_964263255.1 of Lissotriton vulgaris. NCBI lineage: Eukaryota > Metazoa > Chordata > Amphibia > Caudata > Salamandridae > Lissotriton > Lissotriton vulgaris. Next base: position 513,776,888 of record NC_141689.1, read on the forward strand.
CTCAGAAAGAAGAGGTGGCGCATGGGTATTGGCTGTTAATGGAAATAGCGGATGGCGATTTCAATTTGCCAACTATGCTGTGGGAGAAGAGCTTGCCAGGGGAGCAGATCGAAGACTTATGGCAAGTATCTTGTAACACATAATACTCCACAGTATGACCTGCAAATTTAAAGCAGAACCACCTCTATTGTCTCGACAGGGTCTATTGGACTCCATACAAATTATCTAAACTGGGGAATGGAGTGGTGCCAAAATGTCCTAAATGTGGTAAAGAGAAAGGCGATGATATCCATATGTTTTCAGAATGCCCAGCGATTCAAGGTTTTTGGCCGGAAGTGAGTAATACAATCTCTCTAATACTTGGTGAAAGGCTCCAGGTAGGCAAATCTTTAGTCTTTTTTGGCCTTCCTGATAACTATGAATCATTGATAAAAAATACCATAAAATTGATATTCTTCTTTATACTATTTACCTGCAGGGAAATATTGAAGGATTGGGTCAAAGCTACTCCTCCTAATAAAATAGAATAGTTGGCCTCAATACAGTATATTAATGTAATAGATAGAGTACGTAAAAGCAAGCAGAACGATTTCTGGCTTCCTTATGAGAACTGGGTAGAATCATTTATATAATAGTCCAATGATTAGGCCTCTATACCATAGTGCTAAAATACTCTGATGGTGGCTTACAAATTATCTGACGAAATAGTCACCGAAGGTTGAGTAAGGATGGCAAGGTGTAGAGTGTTCCGTCCCGGTAAATAAGATCACTGGTCGGTGCCACTTACTTCGGAGGTGATGAAGGAGTGAACCTCCGTTATTCCTGGCAATGAGGACTTTAAAAAGTAAAAAAAAGAAAAAACCTCTATTTTCACATTATAGTCATACTAAAATTCACCATTGCTTTTTAGATGTCAATCATCCAGTAGCGCAGATTAAACAAAGCTGTGCACCAGGCTTGTGATAACTGCATGGAAGTGTTTTTCCACATCTATATTATTGTGCATTAAGTAATAATGAATAATAATATGTTTCATGTTGGATCCAATATGCAAATGATGAGCAAATGCTATTACTGTTGAAATAAGCTTAACGTGAAATATAGATTTGTGACTATTAATATAATTTAGTTATGTCACAGTCATGTAAAAATACTGTCTTGTATAAAATGAATGCTATTTCTGTAATTCACTCCTGCATTCTCCCCTCATACCCTGTCCCTCTATGGATTTTCCCTCTTCAGAAGCTCTGCAGACAAAGTCAAATTGATGAAAATAGTATTTCCACTGTTATGAATACAAAGTTTTAAATACACTTTCCGTTACAGTCAAGGCCCTTCCACCATAGTTCTGCTTTGTAGATGGGTCCTATTAATTTGTATGAAGTGATATTGTTTAAATGTTTCATATTTGGAATACGATTGTCTTTTCAGGTTTTCGTTTTTTTGAAATGCACATTATTTTCATGGCTCTTTAACTCGTTTCCGATGTCACTTCGGTGTTTCCACACGATAAATACGAACGTTCTGCACTTCCTTCACTCATCCTTTATTAATTTTCCCCAGTCAGTGCCTACTTGTAATTTTCTCGTAAGTCACCTCATCCATTTCTTTTTGTTGTCGCTTTGCATTTAAAGTTGAAGAGAGGGTCCCCTTTCTAAACAAGTGTATATTTCCTCAACAGATTAACCTCATCCCTTGATGAAGGGACTCCGGTCCCGAAATGCATAGGGATTCTGGCATTTGAAATCGTCAGTGATGTACAAAGTATTGAACCTCACCAAATAGTCTATATGATCATGAATATATGACTTCTCTTTTTTTTGGATTACATTTTTTTTTCTGAAGAACCAAAGATTGAACTTGAGTATATATTTCTGTTGAATGAACTGAGGTAATCACCTCCCACAGGAGCACCTCCAGGATTTAGTGTGGGAAGCTCCCACACCTCCTCATCATATTTTGTTCTAACATGTCTGGATAGCAGTAGTGCAGAATATGCTGGATGTTTTCTTAAAATGGGATATTGCTTATGGGTTAAGATAAAGATGTTGAAACTTCATAGTAAATGTTGTTAGTTATGTTCGTACCATGATGAATTTGCTGCAATATAATTTGTTATGCAAGATTTGCCTTTAAGAATCACTTGATTTCGGGGATAAGTGCTGTTTTTAAGATAACACATTAACATGCAAGTGCTATAAATATGTTTGGGGTTGCATCTTAATCCCAGAAAGCACAATCAAACCTGGGGGCATATTATCAAGAACGGCGTTAAAAGTATCGCTGGTTGAGCGGCAGAAAACTGCAGCTAAAGCGGCGATAATGGGCTTGATAATACGCCCTAGAGAATTCCAATAGAAGCCCAGGTTCACACCAGAACATGGACTTCTATTGGAATTCTCAAGATCATATTATCAAGCCCATTATCACAGTTTTAGCTGCAGTTTTCTGCTGCTAAACCGGTGATAATTTTTAACGCCGTTCTCGATAATATGCCCCCAAGTTCTGCATTTAAACTCTTAATCCCTTTTCTTCATGAAGGGGAAAAGTCCTTCAGATATGACCTGAAGCACATAATGAGGGCTTTGATGTGTACTTACTCATTGCTAACATCACCAAGGATAACTTTCATAGCAGATTTCGCTAGAATCAGTGTTTCCCAAACTGTGGGTCAGACCCTGTGGTGGGTCGCAAACCAATTTCTAAAGGGTCGCGAAAGAACTGGTCTATATTTAAATAGCATTTAAATGAGTACCCCTGTTTGTGCACCAGTGCAAAGGTGCTGAACAATGCAGCTCAGTCCAGTTTCAAAGAAACTCTTGTACATATTCCCAAGCAAGTCTCCAAGTGAAACTTCCAGTATTTTTGTGCTGCTATTATTTAACTTCACAAAGCCATTTCAATAGAGAATATGCCCACTATTCAATATCATTCACCAAGATAACACTTGTGTGTGGTTTTTTTTACATATACATTTAGAAATATAGATGTGGCATAATGGCCAGAGGTGCTAACTTTCTAGGGAACCAGGGTCAACATCCTTTAATTCTGGGTAAATCATGTGCTCTCTGGTGCTTAAAATAAAATGAATCTGACCTTGTGTAATGTAATCTGGTGCTCATGAAAAGTGATATATGTATATATGTAAAATGGCAAATATATATTTATGTTATATATATATATGTATATATACATATATAAACACACCTCCTGTCTTTCATAAAAACAGGCACCAACACTTAAGAACTTCATTCTTAGGGCTGTATTACGAGTTTAGCAGTCTATTAATTGCCATACCGTCGTCTTGGTCTGACGCCTTATTACAAGATGCAATTTCTCTCGGGGAAATACAGCTGCCATAGGGTGGTACATGGGCACAGCAAGCTTACAGAGGCCTTAACTGCAACTGCCCAGCTGACCAGAACCAACTGAGCCTGCTGGGATCTGCCTGAGCCATGCTGATGGCACCTAATAGACTAAGTCCTGATCCCCAAGAGTCCAGGACCTTTGGCTGGCATCTGTGAGAGCTCCTCCTTCAGATAAAATGGTGAAACTCCTGAGGTTTTGACTCCTCAGGACTGCGAAGTGAGCACTTGGCACCAACAATTGACCACCTGCAACAGCCGTCAACGTGCAGCTCCAGTTGGGTCTGCTCTTCGAGCTGACAGTGACCATTTGTGACAACTAGCAATGCAGGACTTGAACCTCCCAATGACAGCGAACGTCTTCAATGATTAACCAAAGAGTAGCTCCAGCAACAACTTGTTCTTTGAGCTACAGCAATGGCCACCCAAGACGCTTGACATTCTCCACACAAGTATCACTTTCTGGTTCTTGGGCTTAGTTTCACTAAAAATCAAAATGATATCTACTGATTGAAGTTAATTTGTTTTGGTGTGATTTTGTTTATTTATATTAACTCTATTTTTCTAAATTGGTTTGCAATTTTTACTTGTGTTGTGTCTAAGTGAAGCCTGACTGCTTTTGGGCCAATCTAACCTAGGGTTAAGCAGAGGTTAATTAGTTGACTTTTATGGTTTACCCTGGCAAGAATTGCGGTTGTTGCTTGAGTGTGGTTTCCACCCTTTTTAACCAATAACCCAATTTCATACCCCAACCTCCCCATTAGGATAGCTGGGTCAGGAGTTTGCAAAATCTCAGATAGTGCTATTTAAAATAAATTCCTGGTTTTCATTGGGGGTGTAAACATTGGCTATTTTGAGATATTTCCCACCTAGCTGTATGCGATATGCTAGCAACTTGCCTCTAATGTTAGCAATCCTGCTCATGACTTCATCTCAGAAGTTCTGAGAGAAAAGTATAGCAGCTCCTTCTCACTTTAGAGGCCCAGATGATGTGCTGCTGGGGAACCTAGCATGATTTCAAGCTGTGTCAATCTTTTGTTAGAAGATGTGTCTTTGAGGAAATAGTTGGCTCTCCCACGCTGTTCCAGGGGGAACAATATCAAGTTCACTTGGTCGGGTTATTCAGACCTCTGATAATGAGGCTAATTATTTTGATATCAGTGGTATTGAAGTGTATACTGCCTAGTCAACCTCAGAAGTCCTCTGAATTTGGTCTTGCAGTAAGGAGGCAGTGATCGCACAATGTTGATGTTCTGGGGGTGCATAGAAAGCTGCTACGGTAGGTTGTGATGCAGGACTAAGTGTAGTTTTGTGAGTGTAAACCCAGTACCAATCTCAAACCAAAGAAAGAACTTTGTAACTATCAAAAGGTCCATTCACAATGGATAACAATAGTTTTATGTCCAGTGGGCAAAACTGGGCTGAAGAATGCTTTCACACATCAGGAGTGACCCCCATTGACTCCTCCAGCGCCCCAGACATTACCTACTGGGACTGGGAGCCAAGGCCTGTGTTCAGACTTAATTGAACTATATCCCCAAATCGCACTCCTTTCTTTTTGCATTCACTGTGACTCTTTAGTGCTTGATCTTCTGGTAGTTCATTGAGGTCACTTGGTCATCAGGGTTCTCCTGAACATCAAAATTGCAGGCCTTTCACCTGTGGTCAAGTGAGGGGTCGAACGGTAAGCTCTAAGAGTAGAATTCAAGACAGTTTTAACGTCAAGCTTTTCCCATATATCACGCTGAACAGCTTTCTTAAAAGTACTCATGAAACATTAGGAAAAGCCATTGGCCTGTGACTAAACAGTTAAGAGTTAGGATGACTGAGAAAGTCTCTGGATTCTCAACTGTTAAAAAGGTGGACCACTGTCAGATTTTAATATAGAAGGAAAAGCCCATGTTGCGAAGATGCTGTTTAATCTCTCAATTACCCTTTCTTTAATGATAGATGAGAGATCTTCTATCAATGGAAAACTGGAGTACTCATCAACAATGACCCTCAGGTGATGTCCATTATCAAGAGGACTGCAAAAGTCAATAGCAAATCTTTCCCATACATGCTTTGGAAACTGAAACATGTTTAAGGTGTGTTGAATAGATTTCCATGAAAGACAGTTACAAAGATGACAGGCATTTAATTCTCTTTCAACTCTCTCATCGAAATGTGAAATCTGACTCGGTCTTGGAGCGCTCACTTTGTGGCAATGATTCCTCGATGTCCTAAATGAGACACTTCATTTATCAATGGTCACAGACTCTCCGAAATAACAATTCCCAAACCTCCTAGGATAATGCTTCCTGAGTAATGGACAGTTCATTTTTAAACATCTGGTACTCACTATTACTGGTAAGAGATCAAGGGTGCTGGTGCTAAGACTGATGTGCAATAATGTCTTTTAGTTTTAACACGTCACTATCTTGACTTGTGGGAGTTATGATTTGTTCCAACTAAATGGCAGCTGGTGTGCTTGATTTCTCAATGAAATGCATGTATTCTTCAGCCTTACTGGGAGGGGTATCAGGGCACTGCAGGTGCTCTTCTGAGAAGTAGTCAGCAGGGTTTTGATCTTTCCCTGGATGGTGCATGTTGGAAATGGCCCTTTCTGTAGGTTCATCCCCAAACCTTTTGCCTTCCTCCTCATTCTTGTTGCTTAATTCATTTTTGTAGGCTCTAGGACCCAGGGTACTTTACCACTGCCTGCTAAAATGCATGTGCTCGGTACTCAAAACATGGTAACATTAGCGTATCTATAATTGGCAAATTTTCTTATAAGTCCATATGAAAGTGCACTATATGTGCCCAGGGCCTGTAAATTAAATGCTACTAGTGGCCTGCAGCAGCAGTGATTGTGCCACCCCCCTAAGTACCCTATACACATGGCTCTGGCATGCCACTGCAGAGCATGTGCGTGTAGTTTAAACTGCCATTTCTACCTGGCAAGTTCACCTACTTGCTAGGCTGAAACCTTACATTTTATTACATATATATCACCTCTAAGATAGGCCCTAGGCAGCCCTATGGGCAGGGTGCAATGTATTTAAAAGCTAGGACATGTTCTTTTTAGTTTTATATGTACTAGTTGTGAAACACTGCAAATCTTGCTGTTCACTACTGCAAGGCCTTTCTCTCCCATAGGTTAAAATTGGGATTGCCTTAGCACATCTTTTAAGTGTAATTTCCAATTGGGAAAAGATAGAGGATTGGTGTTTCTGGACTCACAATTAAAAATCACAACTTATGGTGAAGTCGGATTTTGAATTTTAAGTCTGAAAATGCCACTTTTAGAAACATGGCATTTTCTTATTTTGACCATTCTGTGCCTCTGCCTGTCTCTCAATACACGTCTGGGTTGGGAGACAGCTGGGCTTTGGCCATTCGCTCTAGAAAGTCACACACCGGGACCTAGGGTGTGACATTTGGATCCTGAAGGCCCAGCACCAAGCTGGCACTTGCACCTGAACAGAACTGTGCCTGTCCCCAGCCAAAGAACTGCATACCTCCCTGTAGTGAGTCTTGAGCCAGGGCACGGCAGGGACCTTATGCTCTTCTAAGGCCTCTTTCAAGTCACCCCACTTCAAAGGCACATTTGGGGATAAGTACTGGATCCCGTCGCCACCAAATCAGACCTCTACTGGAACCAAAGGCATTCTGCCTGGAGGAAGCCCTGCAGTGCTGCAGGAGGGACTGACACTTTTTTACCTGCATTGCTGTGTTTGCTTTCTGCCTGCGGATTGCTGTGCTGTAGGAGGGGCTGTCACTTTGCTAGTGCTACCTGCTCTTGTGTGTTGCCCTGCTGCCTGCTTCCTCTAGCCTGGGAGTGAGTAACACTGAACCTGTTCTCTGCCTCCTGTTTTCTGAAGTCTCAGGGACACAAGATACTACTTGCAACTCTACTGGTGCTTCTGAACTCTTCCATCTGTGAGTCCTACCCTTGCCTGTGGTGCCCCCTCCAGACCTATGCCTCAGAAGTGTGTTCTGCACTGTTTTCCGCAAAATTTAACCCAGTGACCCCATTGCTCTGATCAGAACTGATGCAAAGCCCTCTGGCTTGTACGTAGTACATATTTGACAATGGCACGCATTTTGTCTACAAGGTTTGACGGCAATGCAGCACCGATCCCATCTGAAGACTCCCCTGCGAGGCTCGACTTCGATGCAGTAGCAATATTTTGACAAAGACTGAGAGGCTCAAATCGGACCCGATGCAGGGAGTCCTCGACCCCAACCCATGCTCTGTACAAGGTACTTTTTCATTGGGCCCTGCCTGGGACCTATAGCCAGCCTGCCCTCCATCGTGGTCGGCCTTAACTTTGGATTTTTCCCGGTCTAGCATGACCACAAGCCAACTTTTAGCACCATAGACTTTTAAGCTCTGTTTTGGGATTTAATCTTTAAAAATTCATACCTTGACTTCAACTCAAATTTAATATTCCCTGTTTTTCCAAACGTTGCTCTTAAGGTTAAGCCTGACTGTTCTGTGCCAAGCTACCTGAGGGTGCGCACAGGCTAATTTAGGTTGTGTATTTGACTTACCCTGCTTAGAATTGGGGTTTCTGCTTGGACAGTGTACATGCTCTGCCAACCAGAAACCTCAATTTCTAACAGTACACAATTGTGTAGTTGTATTCTTGTAATCATAGACCCCAACGTTCGATGCAAGGAGGCATCTCTGCCTTTGGATTGCCAAATATGGTCAACAATGCTTGATGATCTGTCACAAGCATGAAAGGCTTCCTATAGAAGAATATGTGTAAATGTTCAGAAGCCCACACCACTGGTAAGCTTTATTTCTAAGGCTGTGAATAAGCACGTTCAGTTTGGGATAAACTTGTGCTTGCATATGCCACACTTTGTCTGCGAGCATTTGGGTGTCCGTTGTGCTGTGCAAGGATTGCACCTAACCCAACTGGCATAGCATCAACAAAAACTTCAGTATGAAGCTTTTGATCAAAGTATGTCACATCAGTAGTGTTCTCAATAGCATGTTTGACTTTCTTGAAGTTTTGCTTGCATTCATGTGACCAATGAAATGAAACAATCTTTTTCATCAAGTCTCTTAACGGAGCACTCACGATGGCAAAGTCTTGTATATATCTTGTACAGTAGCTGGCGATGCCCATAAATGAACATAACATGGAAACATCTTGTGGGGGACTGCCAGCTGACACAGCTTGCACTTTAGCTGGATCAGGTGTCATACCCCCATCAGAAAAGATAGGGGGAAAGAATTTTACCTTTGTCTTACAGAACTCACATATCTCAGTATTCAAAGTTAAACCAGCATCAGCAAGCGAACGACACACATGCATGAGAACTTCGCCGTGTTCTTTCTGTATAGCTCCAAAAACCAATATGTCATCACTATAATTGAAAGCATTCATTACATGCTGTATTATATGTGCCCAAATCAATGGAGGAGGGATCAAGAATTAGAAGTTCATCCAACTTCCTGTTTATATAGACCAAAATATTGCTGCAGGCCGTGCAGCGTAGTTGAGGGTTGGAAGAATTTTTTTTCCAGAGACCCTGGCAAGACAAAGATTCAAGTGGTTCATCCCCTCCTCTACGATATTTTGGTTTACACTGTCTGATACATCGAATGACATCTTGAAAAAGCTCTGCAGTTGATGATGCACCAAAACTTAGGGGCCGATTAGGATTGCGGTGATTCCGCATCCTCCGGGCCGGCGGAAGCCACCGCCCGCCCGGAGGATGCGGAATCACCGCTGCGGCCCTACAAAACACCCACCGCCAGATTAGGATGGCGGTGGGATCAGCGGCAGACGGCAGGTCCGTCCGCCACTGATCCGCAGGGTGTTGGCTGCAATTTGGTGGTGGTGTTTGCAAGACTCCGCCAGCCAAATTACAATGTGTGTAAAAACATGCTTTTCCGCGGCGGATTTACCGTCGTGGAAAAGCATGCGGAAAATAGCTTCTGGGGGGCCCTTGCGGGCCCCCAGGGTGTCGAGGGGTGGGGGTGCACATGGGGGGTACCTATGGTACCCCCCAGCATTTGCATGTACAAGGCGACAGGCACCGCGCGGTGCCTGCCGTTTTGTGCATGCAAATGGAAAGCATGCATATTTAACCTTGCGGCGGGTGCTGCTTCAAGCAGCACCTGCCGCAATGTTAGATATACAGGATGTGACTGCCAGGGTGGCGGTCACATCCTAATTCGCACGGAGGGACCGCCGCTTCCCCTGAGGACTGTCACTCCACCTCGGGGAAGCGGACGGACGCAGGTCCGTCCGCCATCCTAATGAGGCCCTATGTCTTTTATATCGGAACAGAGAAATATGTGTAGAAAAGTTGCAATCTACCTGCAATTCTCCTCGAGTTCCAACTGATAATATCCTTCATTTCAATCAAGGCAATAGAATACCTTTCCACCATTCAATTATGTTATCATGTCAGCAATGTGGAGACCTGGATGTCGTTATCTTTCAATTGCCTTTTTTGCTTGATGCATATCGATGAAGATGTGTACAGCTCTAAGCATGGGCGAATTTTGCGAATCTGGCGTTCGCGAATTTTGCGAATTTGTGAACTCGCAATCCGCAAAATCCGCGAATTCTCGCGAATTTGCAGAATTTTTTTTGTGTTCGCAAGGGTTTCTGCCAGTTCGCGAGGATTTGGTACTAGTTCGCAATTGCGAACTTACTTGTCGGCTCGCAACGGTTGTGACTATGTTGTTTCTACGTCTGGTTCATCATCACAGCCTCCCAGCACCCTCTGTTTCACCACTGCCACCCTCTCTTTCACCCATGCCACCCTCTGTTACATCAATGCCACCCTCTGGTTCATCATCACTGTAGATGATGGGGGGGAAAAGCAAGCACACCTGCCCTGCTTCAACTGACATGAATTAATTTGGGGTTAGTTTATTAATGTGTCACTGTTTTAAAATTCCAGGTCTGGCACCTGCTTCCTTGTCAGTAATTTGCTTTCTGTTGCAGTGCAATTTTTTTTCCAGGACCTTTGTGGCCTACTTCTAGCTATTCTATGAGCCTACTGTGAGGGTCAGAGCAGGGTCATACAATTGTTGCAACTAGCAACTGAACTCTGGAAGGGCCCCAGTCAGGAAGCACTACAGTGAATTGTTACTAATGATGAGTTTGAACTCTTGCACCTGCCGATTGCTTTCAGTTTTGCAAAACTCGTTTTTCTGCAATTTCGCGGGATTCGCGGGGCGCGAACACGCGCGACATCGGATTCGGAAGCCGCGGATTCGTGCGAATATGTGATTTCTTTTTTTGCGGCGTGTTAGTTCGCAAGGTTTTGTGCGTTTTCGCGAGCCGCTTGTAGCGCAAGGCGCGAAGTTACCCTTGCGGTCGTTCAAGGGCGCGGCCATCTTGTTTGCATGACGTATTTCCGTTTCCGGGCGCGAAGTGTAATCTCGCAAAGTGTGCGGCTCGCAAGTACAATTTTGCGAGTGTTCGCGAGGAACATCTCGCGCGAACTTACCCGCGCGGTCGTGAACGGGCGCGGCCATCTTGTTTCTCATTCATTGCTATGGTTCTGGGCATGCTTCTTGTATCCTCTCTAAATCTGTGCCATCCTTTGCTTGTTTGAAGTTTTTTTTGATCTATTTTACTCATTATCTACCCCTCTACTTTTCTAGCCCTATATTTTGTGTTTACTGCTACTTTTTGTTAATTTTAAACTACTTTTTTAAACTCTTTTCTTTTCTTCTCTCCCTATTCTATTTTCTTTATTCCTTTCTGCCCAGACCATGGTGAAGGGAGCCGGGAAGCATCCCGAGAAGGGGAAGGGTCCCGCACCCCGTGCCCGGCTCCCGTGCGGGCGTTTGAGGGGGGAGACAGTCGCACCCCGGGAGATTTTCAGCCCGGAGGAGGTGGGCACACTACTGTTCTATGTACAGCGCCACCTCCCCAGGACCATAATGGCAGGCGGCAAGATCGGAGGCGGGTACGGGATGCGGGATCGCCAGAAGCGGTGGGATAAGGTGTGCCGGGCCATGTACCACCACTCTCGGGTCCGGCGCACCTACAACCAGGCCACCCACCGCTGGACGGATGTCCTGACCCGTGAACGAGATCTGCTCAACCTGCTTGGCCTCGAGATCCCCTGGCTTGGTGAGTAGTAGTAGTAGCTATTTCTTTACTACTCTGTTTTCTCCTGTGTTAATATATTGCAATTTTTTTTTTAACAAGAGCAATAATGCTGCTCATTACATTGTAGGTATATTATATTTCAAAATCTTCTGTGCATTTCAGGTGCACTGCTCTCCTTCTCAGTTGTGTTGCTACTATGCTTATGTGTTTCCGATTTTGTGTTCATTTCATTGGCCAGTGAAATTATGTTTGAGTGTAGTTTAAAGAACTGCGTAATGCTACACACTAAGGTTCAGATGTTTAATTACCGGCGCATCCCTGCAAAGTAGCAGGGATGCGCCAGTAATTGTGCGCCACGCCACTAGCACCCATGGTGCGCCGTATTTACAATGCGGCGCACCATGGGCCCAAAACGTCACTAAAGCGTTACGCATCTGTGCCGTAAGGGCGGCGCATTGCTGGAGTTGCGTCGCAACGATGGCGCAGCTCCATCAATGCTCTGGGGTGCCCTATCTCCCCAAAGCTGCGTCAAGCCGTACGTCTGCTCAAGCAGGCGCAGGGTTTGAGTCATGCATCATTGTCGTTAAAGTAAGTGATTGAAATCTTGTAGATTTCCCTCAGCCACTTTTAGGAAGCGTTCCTGCGCAGGAACGCCCTCCCTTGCGCCGAAACGTCCCCTGATGGCGCAGGGCTTTACAACGTGATGCATCTCCCATATGCGTGACGTTGTTAATATACGCTGCACCATTGCGCCTCTTTTGTGCTGCCGCTGCGTCACAAAAGTCACGCAACAATGGAGCAAAAGAGCCGCAAGGGGCTTCTAAATCAGCCCCTACAGACTCAAGTCCAGTCCTTCCTTTGTACACATGGCGATAAGGAGAAATAGTGGTGGTGGATTGATAGTTTGAGTATTTTAATGACTGGTTAATGTAGTAGGAAACTTTAGTGTTGTCGCTGATCTGCAATCACGGTGGACTTTGGCTGTCACTTCGCGTGCTGCGGACTGCTGCCTGCCAATCCTAGGCAAACCTTTTTAGTACTTTGTGTAGTGAGTTACATAAGAAGTTTATAATTTGACGGTCCGCAAATCAAGCAATACTAATAACGTAGTAGACCACATGAGATTGGTCAATAATATATCCCGTTGAATAGTTGTCTATTTGCTATTTCGCCAAAATATTTGGTTAGTTCTTTTAAAATGTTTGATTTGGTTGACAAATATCATCCATGTTTTCTGTTTTTCTTTCTTTCATGTTGTACATCAGCTTCCCCCAGGGGCAAGAGGAGGACACAGGAGGAGGAGGAGGAGGGTGCTGTTGAGGATGCAGGCCAGGATTGGGCAGGCGAGGGCTCCTTTGCTGGCCCCAGTAAGTTTTAATTTTAATATAGAGTACTTATTTTTTCCCAGCGTTCCTCATTCGATTTTTTCTAAATCGTCTTTGATATTCTTGTAGACTGGATCTAAATTCTTATCCTGCCTCGACTATGACTCCGTGTGGTATTACTAGATTATTCTTATTAGTCTGTCTGTGTAGCTAACTAAGATTGCACATTTGGCAATTCCATTGGACTCCCATTCTAGTCAGCAATAGCTCTATGCACAGAGTGCAGTCCTCTGGGATTGTCCATAATGTCTTTTCAAGTCTTCTAAATGTTTATGCTTTGACAATTGCCAACAATAAGAAGGTGAATGACCACCAAGAAAGAATAAGATACTACTTTACTTTTGGTTTGGATAGGAGGACAATCCATTCTACTAGTGTTGCAGGGACAAATCGGCACAAACAGAACTATGGACACTAAATAATGCATTGCTTAGCTTATCAATTATAATAGGTGCTGTTAGACTTTCCACATACCTCAGTGATAACAGACTTTGTAGTTGAACCCCCAATCTCCTTACTGACTAGATAGTGTGGCAGAGTCATTTAGCTCCCAAAGTCACCAATGATTATGATTATTCCCCAATGATGTCAGAGGCACGGACTAATGCTTGAAAAAATCGCAAAACCTTTAGCTCATCCACTCTAGTCTGGAGGACCAAAAACCACAGAGTCTATTTAAGTTTAAAAGCTTTATTAAAAGTAAACACATTTATTAAAATCAAGTTTGTCATAAAAGTAAACGTTTAACTGAAAATGGAAAAGTGCTTAGTGCTGACGATTAATTGGACACATTTCTTGTGGTCGAGCCGAGCTCTCACCTGGTTTGAACTTGATCCTGCTCGTGTTCTTAGAAGTCAAGCTTCTGTCTGTTAGGAGAAAATGTGGTGCGTGTTAAAAATAAAAAGCAAGCATTCATCAGTTGTGCCAAAAAGTGCAGCAAGACAACAGCCTTCCATGGAAAAAGGGACATTTTTACTTTAGAGTAGACAGTCACAAATTATTAAATTATATACTGTTTTTTTCACATTTCTTTCTTCCTCCTAGACCAAATATTATATAGTAGTGAGTGGTGTATTCTAACATTATTAAATGTACTTTGTAGGTGGAACATCTCGAGGCGGGGCCAGCGCGGAGGTGGTGGTGGCATTGGACGAGGAGGACAACTCTGGGGAGGAGGCGGTGGAAGTGCCGGACCATTCTGTGGGGGATGACACGGTGGTGGCGGGCAGAGGTAAGCTATATATTCCTTACTCATTGAGATTGAAGACTGCAGAGTGTGCTTTCTGCACGGGTGTATTATAAATAAACCAGGTAGTAGCCTCCTCTAAATGTACTTCGACTTAGCTGTGAAGTTTTTGGCGAGAAGAATCCCAATCAGATCTGGGATGAACTTGATGGATGGGATGAACTAAAAGCGAAAGAAGGGTGTAAGTAAGTGTGGAAGGACGAGAAATGTAATGATGACTGGCAAAGAAGAATGATATGTGTTTGCTTGGTCCCCGAGGTGGCTGGGAAGGAAAGAATATGGTATGGTGCATGGCTGGGTGAATGATGAAGCAAGGATGGGTGGAAGGAGAACAGCCTGGGTGGGTGAAACAGAAACTGTATGTGTGCATATACTTTGAATGGATGGATGCCTGGATCATTCATGGTACTATCTGACTCTTAGATAGCATATGTGTATCTAGAGAGAGTAGACGGTCACTGGATGAACTAAGTGTTACTTTGAAGAGCATGTAACACCGCACCCGCACGTCCGTTCCAGTGTAGGAAAGGCAAGGAAAAGAAGTTGTAATTTTGTCCAAATACTCCCATGAATAGTAGCAGTAGTTTGTATTGCAACTGCAAGCACAGCATATATCCGGTTATTACGGTGGACACTCCCTACCACTCTTAATAACTTTAGTTTAGTAGTAGTACATCATTCATGTGTGGGTGTATCACTGTTCACTCAATAATAAGCAAAGCACCTAAAGTCATCCCATATGTCATCAAATACATCCCATGTGAAGTGATAGATAATCAGATTATTTAGCTTCTTCATTTTCCTTTTCTAATACTCATTTGCACTGTAGGGTGAAAGCTAAATTAATTAAGCAGTAGCCCTTTTAACAGAGTATTCTCAATGCCACCCGTAATAGAAAAGTAAGAGCTTCACCACCTGCATGTACTGGACCGGTACAGTAACGCAAGTCTGTCTCACTCACCATGGTGTGCGTCTGTTTTTCTCGGGTGCAAGTTCACTGCGCTGGCATTATGCCGGCTTGCATAAGATAACGTACCAATTTTCCTAAACAAGAGAGAAGAAGAAGAATAAGACTGGTGTACTGTCATAGTCGACTGTAATGGAAGTCCATAGTGCTCGTAGAATTTGTTCCTTAAACTCCCACTAATGTTAGAGCAAGGATGAAGAAGTCGGAGGTTACATAGATACTGTCCTCAATAGTTATGTACTGTGCTTTCAATTTGCTACTTGTACTGTGACAACTTTCTGCTCAATCATTTTGTGTTAATCTTAAGGAGTATTGGTTACAGACTATGTCTTTCTTTCTTCATGTAGTTGCTCCTTCCAAATCCAAGAGACCATCAAGGAGGAAGGAGCTGGCTCGAATGGCCCGGCAACGGAGGCTGGATGCCACTGTCGCTGAATATTGGCGGCTGGTGGCCCTAGAGGAGGAGGAGACGCAGTCTGGTAATACAACAACGTCCACTGGGACAGCTGCATCCTCCTCCGTGCGGGCTGCCAGCCAGCGCAGTGCTCCAGCGGTACGGAGCCGGGCTACCAAAGCCAAACGCCACCGCCGAGCAGCAAAGACAGCAGCTGCCCCCCACAGGATTTGCAAGGCACGCCGGCGCCGCTTATCCCTCAGACTGTCCTACCTGGAGCAGGAGGTCCTGAATTATAAGAACTTGGTGGAGGGCCTCCGCTTCGAACATGCCACCCTCCGCAAGGAGCATGATGCCCTGGCTGCTAAAGTCAACAGCACCCTGCCATAGTGTCCCTTGCCCCTTTTTTAGAGACTTTTGGGGGGTGGGAATTGGGATTTGGGTTTTTGGGGACTTTTGAAGGACAATCGTTGGGGTTAGGGAGGGTCTTGCGGGAGATTATTTTGTTAGGGCTATAAAGATATACTTTTTGAAACTTTATCTGACCATACCTGTTTTTTACTGCTTTTGAGTCTGGTGGGTGGGGGTTTAACAGTAAGTTTGTTTTCCTGAATAGTCCTAGGACTTTAGTAGTACTACCGTCAATCTCTCGTCTCTCCTAATACTCCATTATACTACCTCCAACCAAACACTTATCTTACCTGTAATTTCTGTTTGAAAGTAGGGCTAGGCCCAGGGCTGGCTCCACGGGAAATGGCGATTAAGGTTGCAATCCAGGGCGGCTGAAATTTCCTCCTCCTTGTGGTGGTACTAGTGGTGTGACACAGTGGCAGTTGCATGGCTATGGAAAAAAAGAAAATGAAACCTGGTTTGTCCTTACTGTAGCATTACAACGGTACGATAGAGAATATAGCAGGTGACAGTACACTAGACTACAACAGTGCCACAATGTAGCCTAACAAATGGTAAAGTATTTATAGTATAACTTGTACTTGCGTAGGATTTCTTTGACATTGGCTAATACTACAAGAAATAGTACTGAAGCTGAGTAAGTCTAGAATATATCCTCGGATTCCTTCACCAGCCTGTTGCTATGACCTTATCCTCCCCAGCTGTGGAATTATTGATTTCAGTTAGTCACACATCAAGCAAAACCACACAACCCGGGGGAAGAGGGTTAGGGTTTGTAAAATGGATAGGAATGGGGGTTTCTTTTTGGGTAGGTTTTGTTGAGAGAAAAAAAAAAAGCACAACATGGACAAACAATAATTGAACATAAAGATATTTTTAGTTACAAAGCTAACCATAAATCTTTTACATGATATAAAGGAAGTGCATGCACTACTGAATGCATTGTTACAGAAAAGTAAGTAGTACTTTCGACAACAGTGAATGCCAGAATGCGACAGTACAGGGCTACATTAAATTAGGTTAAAAAAATAGCCGAAGTAAAACATATAGAATGGCTGTAGGGATAAATTTAGAAGCAGAGAGAGATCCAAGAAATGCAGTCACACACACTCATTGAATAAAATAATGGATACTGTATCTGTATTGTTGTAGTTGTCCTGTTGAATTTGGTAAGTAAGTTGCATGCAGCAAACAATTCCTCTTATTAGCGGCACTCCTCCATTCCAGCTGACGCTTCGTCCATCAATGTTGGTGACCCGAAGACACCCTGTACACTGCCTGCCTGGCGGATGCTGAATTGCGGCTCGCTAATGTGAAGCCTGACTCCATCCTTTTTTCCCCATTGCAGACTGAAACCCGGCCTGTAATTATTGAACGAAAAACAGCACTGATAAATAAATATAAGGTATGTACACTGTGTAGTGCAAAAAGTCACACTTTGATTTTCCTAATAGACAGTACAACATTTTTGAAAGTGCGTACTCTGTCTGAGTCACCTTTTCAAGGATAAATAAGTATGGGCGAATTAATTTAGCGGATCTTTCCCCTCAAGCTAGGTGTACTGGAAACTGTGTTTTAGAGCAAAATTAGACCTTACCAGCAGTGCTTCCACCCAGACCCTTACTAAAGCCAGTTGCAAAAATGTAGAAGGCCCCCAATCAGATCTCAAAAAACGAGGCCTAGCAGAAAACTGGTGACAAAACGTACTTCGAAAGTAAAAGTAGGCCCAAATACCCCCTTACCCACCGTGGATTGTATTCAAACCACTTGCAAGCAAGCAAAAGTATCCATAGCCAGCATCGCTCCAAGACTCGAAAACCCCCCCACCCAAACACATGCAATAGAAATACTGCTAACCCATACGAGCCCTAAGTTAAGAATAGTGGCAGAGGCATCTTTAACTATGCCAAATCCCCCCTTTCCTACCATGGATTTTCTTCAAATGACTTGCAACCAAAATTACACATTCTCACGAGTGCTCTAAGACCCCAGAACTCAGTTGCAAAAATCTAGAACACCCCAAAACACATGCAATCCTGCTGCTAGGGCTAACCCTAACGAACCCTAAGTTACAAAAAGTGCCAAAAGGCTTTTCCTTATGGATTTTGTCCCAACCACTTCTATCCGGTATTAGACCTTCCCAGGAATGCCCCAAGACCCGCCAACCCACCCGCCAAAAAGCACAACACCCCCAAACAGCCCAAAAGCAAAATCTCATACTTACAATATTTCTCGGCCTTCGGTCCAAACGCGCTGTGTAGCTACGCCATAACTCCGGTTTACCACCACGGATTTCCTGAAAAGCAAATGCGATCAAGATTAGAGTGTCCCAGCAGTGCTCCCAGACCCCGAAACTCACCCACAAACAGCCGGAACCCTCCCAAAGAGCAACTCAAAGGCAAGCAAGTCAGCAAAAACACCAAAAAATTTCCGCCTCGGATTTGGTCCAAACCACTTTTATCCGGTATTAGACCTTCCCAGCAATGGCCCCAGAGCCGTCAACCCAGGAGAAAACGAGTAGAAGACCCCCAAACAGCCAAAGAGCAAAAGTACAAAAATGGGGACTTAGTCATTTTTTTGCCAATTTCCCAAATCACTCCGCGCGCGCTCTGCAGCTAGGCCCTAACTCCCCTCTGCCACCTTAGATTTGCTTCAAACCTCTTGCAAAGTAAAGTATCCATAGCCAGCAGTGCTCCCAGACCCCGAAACCCACCCACAAACACCAGGAAGCCCCCCAAACAGGCCCCCGAAAACGCTACATTGAGCAAAATGTCAGAAATAGCAACAAAAAAATCAGCGTGGATTTTGTCCCAACCACTTCTATCCGGTATTAGACCTTTCCAGGAATGCCCCAAGACCCGCCAACCCACCCGCCAAAAAGCACAACACCCACAAACAGCCCAAAAGCAAAATCTCATACTTAAATATTTCTCGGCCTTCGGTCCAAACGCGCTGTGTAGCTAGGCCATAACTCCGGTTTACCACCACGGATTTCCAGAAAAGCAAATGCAATCAAGATTAGAGTGTCCCAGCAGTGCTCCCAGACCCCGAAGCCCACCCACAAACACCAGGAAGCCCCCCAAACAGGCCCCCGAAAACGTTACATTGAGCAAAATGTCAGAAATAGCAACAAAAAAAATCAGCGTGGATTTTGTCCCAACCACTTCTATCCGGTATTAGACCTTCCCAGGAAGGCTCCAAGACCCGCCAACCCACCCGCCAAAAAGCACAACACCCCCAAACAGCCCAAAAGCAAAATCTCATACTTACAATATTTCTCGGCCTTCGGTCCAAACGCGCTGTGTAGCTAGGCCATAACTCCAGTTTACCACCACGGATTTCCTGAAAAGCAAATGCAATCAAGATTAGAGTGTCCCAGCAGTGCTCCCAGACCCCGAAACTCACCCACAAACATCCGGAACCCCCCCAAAGAGCACCTCAAAGGCAAGCAAGTCAGCAAAAACACCAAAAAATTTCCGCCCTGGATTTGGTCCAAACCACTTTTATCCGGTATTAGAGCTTCCCAGCAATGGCCCCAGAGCCGTCAACCCAGGAGAAAACGAGTAGAAGACCCCCAAACAGCCAAAGAGCAAAAGTACAAAAATGGGGACTTAGTCATTTTTTTGCCAATTTCCCAAATCACTCCGCGCGCGCTCTGCAGCTAGGCCCTAACTCCCCTCTGCCACCATGGATTTGCTTCAAACCTCTTGCAAAGTAAAGTATCCATAGCCAGCAGTGCTCCCAGACCGTGAAACCCACCCACAAACACCAGGAAGCCCCCCAAACAGGCCCCCGAAAACGCTACATTGAGTAAAATGTCAGAAATAGCAACAAAAAAAATCACCGTGGATTTTGTCCCAACCACTTCTATCCGGTATTAGACCTTCCCAGGAAAGCCCCAAGACCCGCCAACCCACCCGCCAAAAAGCACAACACCCCCAAACAGCCCAAAAGCAAAATCTCATACTTACAATATTTCTCGGCCTTCGGTCCAAACGCGCTGTGTAGCTAGGCCATAACTCCAGTTTACCACCACGGATTTCCTGAAAAGCAAATGCAATCAAGATTAGAGTGTCCCAGCAGTGCTCCCAGACCCCGAAACCCACCCACAAACACCAGGAAGCCCCCCAAACAGGCCCCCGAAAACGCTACATTGAGTAAAATGTCAGAAATAGCAACAACAAAAAATCACCGTGGATTTTGTCCCAACCACTTCTATCCGGTATTAGACCTTCCCAGGAAAGCCCCAAGACCCGCCAACCCACCCGCCAAAAAGCACAACACCCCCAAACAGCCCAAAAGCAAAATCTCATACTTACAATATTTCTCGGCCTTCGGTCCAAACGCGCTGTGTAGCTAGGCCATAACTCCAGTTTACCACCACGGATTTCCTGAAAAGCAAATGCAATCAAGATTAGAGTGTCCCAGCAGTGCTCCCAGACCCCGAAACTCACCCACAAACAGCCGGACCCCCCCCAAAGAGCACCTCAAAGGCAAGCAAGTCAGCAAAAACACCAAAACATTTCCGCCTCGGATTTGGTCCAAACCACTTTTATCCGGTATTAGAGCTTCCCAGCAATGGCCCCAGAGCCGTCAACCCAGGAGAAAACGAGTAGAAGACCCCCAAACAGCCAAAGAGCAAAAGTACAAAAATGGGGACTTAGTCATTTTTTTGCCAATTTCCCAAATCACTCCGCGCGCGCTCTGCAGCTAGGCCCTAACTCCCCTCTGCCACCATGGATTTGCTTCAAACCTCTTGCAAAGTAAAGTATCCATAGCCAGCAGTGCTCCCAGACCCCGAAACCCACCCACAAACACCAGTAAGCCCCCCACACAGGCCCCCCATTGAGCAAAATGTCAGAAATAGCAAAAAAAATATCACCGTGGATTTTGTCCCAACCACTTCTATCCAGTATTAGACCTTCCCAGGAATGCCCCAAGACCTGCCAACCCACCCGCCAAAAAGCACAACACCCCCAAACAGCCCAAAAGCAAAATCTCATACTTACAATATTTCTCGGCCTTCGGTCCAAACGCGCTGTGTAGCTAGGCCATAACTCCGGTTTACCACCACGGATTTCCTGAAAAGCAAATGCAATCAAGATTAGAGTGTCCCAGCAGTGCTCCCAGACCCCGAAACCCACCCACAAACACCAGGAAGCCCCCCAAACAGGCCCCCGAAAACGCTACATTGAGCAAAATGTCAGAAATAGCAACAAAAAAATTCAGCATGGATTTTGTCCCAACCACTTCTATCCGGTATTAGACCTTCCCAGGAATGCCCCAAGACCCGCCAACCCACCCGCCAAAAAGCACAACACCCCCAAACAGCCCAAAAGCAAAATCTCATACTTACAATATTTCTCGGCCTTCGGTCCAAAGGCGCTGTGTAGCTAGGCCATAACTCCAGTTTACCACCACGGATTTCCTGAAAAGCAAATGCAATCAAGATTAGAGTGTCCCAGCAGTGGTCCCAGACCCCGAAACTCACCCACAAACACCCGGAACCCCCCCAAAGAGCACCTCAAAGGCAAGCAAGTCAGCAAGAACACCCCAAAATTTCCGCCTCGGATTTGGTCCAACCCACTTTTATCCGGTATTAGAGCTTCCCAGCAATGGCCCCAGAGCCGTCAACTCAACCGCAAAGAAGTAGAACACCCCCACAAGTGCTGAGTCTTTCTTCATTGGGCGTAAACCAGCCCTCTGCTTTGATGGAAATAGGAGTCTGGAGGAGGAGGATAGGGGAGCATGTTCTTCTGAACTTGTGAACCTGAGGAATGCAGACTGCGGCACCTTAAAATTAATAAGCAAACAAGTGAAGACAGTTCTGCTGATGGGCTTGTTTTTGTGATTAGGTGATTAAAGTTTGAATTATATTAACTGTGCACAACAAAGAAAGACAGACACACAGGAATAAAAGTGAATAAGGACGAAAAAGAAAGTTATTGATTCATTGTCTCATTTTCAGGGCTCGTGTCATGGTCCACGAATAAGAATAAGGCTTCGTCATCATACTCTGCGAATTCAGGCAGGGTGAGCTCAGTGTCACCTGATAGAGAAGAAATTCCCTCATCTATGTTGCTGTCCACCTCGTCTTCATCCGGCGTGCTTTCTCGTACTCTGTAATCTGGTGGTATGAGGTGCTGATTCATCTTGATCATTGTTAACCTCTCCACATTTTTGGGCGAGAGGCAGCTCCGTTTGGAAGTTACAATGCCACCAGCAGCACTGAAAACACGTTCAGAAGACACACTTGCGAGTGGGCAAGACAAGTAGTTTAAAGCCAGGTTGGAGAGCTGTGGCCACAATTCTTTTTTCCCATGCCAATACGCCAATGGGTCAGCATTAACATAGACCTCTGTTGAGTCATTCAGATAGTCCTTCACCATCGACTCAAGGTGCTCCTCCAAGGTTCCTCCACTTTGCTTAGCTGTTGCTGTGACCTTTTGAGAACCAAACCCAAGCCGAGCTAGCCAATCCTCTTCAGCCTCCAATGTTACTGTTGTGTCTGGTGGTGCAGATGATCCGGTTGCTGGTGTCTTTAACGGCTGAGAGGTCACTTGTGCCGCAGCCACAGGTGCAGAAGTGGATTGTTGTGACTGGGGATGGCCTGCTGATGCTGATGTACTGCCTTTTCTTTCAATTTTCTGCCGTTCTCTTTCAAACCTCTTGGCTGAGGAGGCTAGCCACTGTTTGTACTTTGTAACATCTTCATCAGCAAAAGGAAAGAATGCTTGGCCTGCCAGCGCCTTTTTGTAGCGTGGATCCAGAATAGTAGCACAAATGTAATGCTGGTTTGAGTGGATCATTTTAAGACGTTCATCACCTTGTAGGCGCTCTAATAATTTCTCCGCCAGAACAAAAGGGTCTTGGTTTTTTTCATCTTTTTGAAACACAGAACACACCTCCTTCAGTTGGTGCTCCAGCATGTACAACAATGGGATAGCTTTTCCCAAATTACAGTCCTCCTTGCTGACTGCACACGTGAAGAACTCAAAAGGACGAAGCATGCGTGTCAGGCTTTTAACTATGTCCCATTGCGCCGCACCCATCCTCAGGTCCTCCTTCTGAGCTGTACCCTGTGTTAAGAAATAGTGATCGAGTACCGTATACTGCTCATACAGACGCTCAAGCATGTAGAAGGTTGAGTTCCAACGTGTTGCCACCTCCTGGATCAGTGCTTTCACTGGCATTCGACGTTCATATAGCAGGCTCCTCAGATGCTTCCGGGCCTTAAAAGAATGGCTGAAATGGTTGCACATTTTTCAGCAGGTGTCCACTACCCTGTACGCTGCACTGTCTTTATCACTCAAGAATTTTTTGACAACCAGGTTTATACAGTGCGCCAAACACGGCACTCTGAAATATTCACCCAGCTCCATGGCCTTAACTACATTGGCGCCATTATCCGTGGAAACATAACCAATCTGGCGTGTTTTTTTGGGGACAGCCAGTCAAGGACCTTTGTGTTAAACACATCCAAAATGTTTTCTGCTGTGTGACGTTTCTCCAAACCAAACATGACTAGTGTTGCATGTTTCCGAGCAGCTTTAAAAACTTGGTCCGGGTCAACACCTGCGTTTAGCTTTGCTTTAACCCCTGAAAAAGAGACCCAGTGTGCAGTGATGCACATGTAATCAGCGCCTGCGCCACTGGTCCACATGTCTGTTGTCAGATGTATAGTGTGAACAGCACTCTTCTGCAAAGCGGCCCCAATCACCTCCAGAACATCTTCATGTAGTGCTGGAACCGCAACTCGGGCAAAATAGAACCGGCAAGGAACCTTCCATTTAGGGCAGAGCGCTGCCACTAATTCTAGAAAACCAACCCCTTCTACAAAAGAAAAAGGGAGAAAGTCCAGAGCTAGCATTTTAGCCAGCTTAGTGTTATACAGACGCGTCAGTGGGTGGTTGCGTTCATATTGCGCTTCTGTAAACAACATCTTTTTAATGTTGCCCTGGACCAAGGATTTACGGGATGATGATGATGATATCTTTGACCCAGTTACGCTCGCTGATGAACTTTTTCGCATTGGTGTATCACTCTATCCCACACTCTTAGTGTGGCTCACATGGGGTGTGCTGCTGACAGGGGTACTGGGTGTAAGTGAAGTGTTTGACACGTCTTCTTCCTCCTCGTCATCATCAGATGAAACATCAACGTTTTCATTACGTGCAATTCGGGCTTCCTTGATCGCCTGTAGGTGCGCAAACCATTGGACAGCGTGCTGTCTCTTAAGATGGCCTCTCTGGCCTCCGGTACCATAGTTGGTACCAAACTTACCACGAGTAACTCGAAGCTTACAAATGCTACAAATGGCTACGTTTTCCTTTTTTGGGCAAACACTAAAGAAGTCCCAAACTGCAGACTTGAAATGTCTTTGGGGGCCGGAGGAGGCGGCGATACTGGTGGTGGTGGTCCTGCTGCTAATGCCAGATGAAGTGGAGGATGTGGATTGCCGAACTTCAGTACGTTTTGCACTTTCACCATCACTAATTGAGGTCGAGGTGGATGGAGGTCCCTTCTTGCGAGGAAGAAATATGGAAGCGGTAGGTGTTGGTGCACTAGTTAACTCCAATGATTGTTGTGTTTCCATTGCCTCCTCGTCGACATCATCATCACGCTCAGCAGCTTCTCGGGCTAGGGTCAAAATGTCTCTTTGCTGCATGCCCGCTGGGGCTGCAGTGACCTTTATGATGACTGGCTCATCGTCGTGAGAGGCTTCATCAGCAGCAGTATCCGTCACTTCTTGTTGAGCCTCATCACACTCCATAGCTATGAGTTTTTCGACGACCTTCCTTTTACGCTTAGGTACCTTTGTCAGATCATGGTGTGCCTCACTCTCAGACGGCCGTGATGGTTCCCAATCTTCATCCAGATCATCAGAAGGAGGTGGGCTTGAAGAAGATGTAGACACCCCCCTTGATCTTTTCCTTGCTAGGGATGTGGAAGACAATGAATGATCATCAGGAGGAGTGGCTTCCTCAAATGATACCTCGGTTTGATTGTCGATTTCCTGATTTGCCCCTACTTCGGGAGGAACAACTATTGTGGGCACTTGTGACCCTCCATGCACCTCTGCTTGCGCATATCCTTGCGCTGCCTCTCCTTCCACATGTACTTGGGCTTGTACTTGCACATGGGGTTGTTGTTACGGCTGTGGTTGTTCAACACTTGTCAGATGAGTTACAACAACCTGTGTTGATTCAGGGACATTGCTGCTACTTTCTTGCGATGAGCCAACATCACTGGTCGATGGTGATTGAAGAAGTACACTGACTGCCTCTGCAGCACTCAAGGGCTTTGACTTAAGTTGGCGTGGTGGTGGTGGTGGAGGCACTGAGCCCAATGGAGCGGGGGTGCTGCTCCCAGCTTGGTCCCCAGCAGATCCCGCTGCTGCTGCAGGCGTACTTTTTTTTTTACTCCCAAAAAACGCGGCGGCCGGCACACCAGCCTCCTTGGTAACTTGCTTCTTCTGCTCCTTACTGGCAACTTTCTTGCTAGAGGAGCTACGGAGAACTTTTTTGGGGGCCATCTTCTTCAGAGCAGGTCAGAACAGCAGGCCGCAGTTGCACGAGTTGCAGAGTTGTCTGTGGCCAGACGTGACGTCGCGTGACGTTATGCTGCACACACACACCGCTGCAGGACTTCTTCCTGGCACTGGTGGTTTTCTTGAGTCTTGTGCACCTAAAAGCAATGGAAGACAGAGGAACATCAGTTCAGTTATACACCCCAAAAAAATCGAAAAAAAACAGAAAAATCAGCACATCCCATGCCCTCCATGATGTTTAAATTCAAGACACCCCACAGAAAGACTAGGCCCCTGCAACACTCACTAGTCACTACCCCTGGTGAAAAGGCCACAACAACAGGCCAAAAAAACGAAAATCACAGAAAAATCAGCACAATCCCAAGCCATCCAGCCCCTCCATGATGTTAAAATTCAAGACAACCCACAGAAAGACTAGGCCCATGCACCACTCACTACCCCTGGGCATAATGGATGAAAGCTAGGCAAAAATGGGTGCAGGCCTGAGAACACTGCCTGCATTCAAAATGGCCCCCTCCCTCCCAGCACATGGCCAGGGCCTGTAGCAGCACTCAAAATGGCCCCCAACCACATGGCCTGTCCACAACAGGCCAAAAACACGAAAATCACAGAAAAATCAGCACAATCCCAAGCCATCCAGCCCCTCCATGATGTTTAAATTCAAGACAACCCACAGAAAGACTAGGCCCATGCACCACTCACTACCCCTGGTGAAAAGGCCACAACAGGCCAAAAAAACGAAAATCACAGAAAAATCAGCACAATCCCAAGCCATCCAGCCCCTCCATGATGTTTAAATTCAAGACAACCCACAGAAAGACTAGGTCCATGCACCACTCACTACCCCTGGGCATAATGGATGAAAGCTAGGCAAAATGGGCGCAGGCCTGAGAACACTGCCTGCATTCAAAATGGCCCCCTCCCTCCCAGCACATGGCCAGGGCCTGTAGCAGCACTCAAAATGGCCCCCAACCACATGGCCTGTCCACAACAGGCCACAAAAACGAAAATCACAGAAAAATCAGCACAATCCCAAGCCATCCAGCCCCTCCACCATGTTTAAATTCAAGACAACCCACAGAAAGACTGGGCCCATGCACCACTCACTACCCCTGGTGAAAAGGCCACAACAGGCCAAAAAAACGAAAATCACAGACAAATCAGCACAATCCCAAGCCATCCAGCCCCTTCATGATGTTTAAATTCAAGACAACCCACACAAAGACTAGGCCCATGCACCACTCACTACCCCTGGGCATAATGGATGAAAGCTAGGCAAAATGGGTGTAGGCCTGAGAACACTGCCTGTATTCAAAATGGCCCCCTCCCTCCCAGCACATGGCCAGGGCCTGTAGCAGCACTCAAAATGGCCCCCAACCACAAGGCCTGTCCACAACAGGCCAAAAAAACAAAAATCACAGAAAAATCAGCACAATCCCAAGCCATCCAGCCCCTCCATGATGTTTAAATTCAAGACAACCCACAGAAAGACTAGGCCCATGCACCACTCACTACCCCTGGGCATAATGGATGAAAGCTAGGCAAAATGGGTGCAGGCCTGAGAACACTGCCTGCATTCAAAATGGCCCCCTCCCTCACAGCACATGGCCAGGGCCTGTAGCAGCACTCAAAATGGCCCCCAACCACATGGCCTGTCCACAACAGGCCAAAAAAACGAAAATCACAGAAAAATCAGCACAATCCCAAGCCATCCAGCCCCTCCGTGATGTTTAAATTCAAGACAACCCACAGAAAGACTAGGCCCATGCACCACTCACTACCCCTGGTGAAAAGGCCACAACAGGCCAAAAAAACGAAAATCACAGAAAAATCAGCACAATCCCAAGCCATCCAGCCCCTCCATGATGTTTAAATTCAAGACAACCCACAGAAAGACTAGGCCCATGCACCACTCACTACCCCTGCTGAAAAGGCCACAACAGGCCAAATAAACGAAAATCACAGAAAAATCAGCACAATCCCAAGCCATCCAGCCCCTCCATGATGTTTAAATACAAGACAACCCACAGAAAGACTAGGCCCATGCACCACTCACTACCCCTGGGCATAATGGATGAAAGCTAGGCAAAATGGGTGCAGGCCTGAGAACACTGCCTGCATTCAAAATGGCCCCCTCCCTCCCAGCACATGGCCAGGGCCGGTAGCAGCACTCAAAATGGCCCCCAACCACATGGCCTGTCCACAACAGGCCAAAAAAACAAAAATCACAGAAAAATCAGCACAATCCCAAGCCATCCAGCCCCTCCATGATGTTTAAATTCAAGACAACCCACAGAAAGACTAGGCCCATGCACCACTCACTACCCCTGGGCATAATGGATGAAAGCTAGGCAAAATGGGTGCAGGCCTGAGAACACTGCCTGCATTCAAAATGGCCCCCTCCCTCACAGCACATGGCCAGGGCCTGTAGCAGCACTCAAAATGGCCCCCAACCACATGGCCTGTCCACAACAGGCCAAAAAAACGAAAATCACAGAAAAATCAGCACAATCCCAAGCCATCCAGCCCCTCCATGATGTTTAAATTCAAGACAACCCACAGAAAGACTAGGCCCATGCACCACTCACTACCCCTGGGCATAATGGATGAAAGCTAGGCAAAATGGGTGCAGGCCTGAGAACACTGCCTGCATTCAAAATGGCCCCCTCCCTCCCAGCACATGGCCAGGGCCTGTAGCAGCACTCAAAATGGCCCCCAACCACGTGGCCTGTCCACAACAGGCCCAAAAAACGAAAATCACAGAAAAATCAGCACAATCCCAAGCCATCCAGCCCCTCCATGATGTTTAAATTCAAGAAAACCCACAGAAAGACTAGGCCCATGCAACACTCACTACCCCTGGTGAAAAGGCCACAACAGGCCAAAAAAACGAAAATCACAGAAAAATCATCACAGTCCCAAGCCATCCAGCCCCTCCGTGATGTTTAAATTCGAGAAAACCCACAGAAAGACTAGGCCCATGCAACACTCACTACCCCTGGTGAAAAGGCCACAACAGGCCAAAAAACGAAAATCACAGAAAAATCAGCACAACCCCAAGCCATCCAGCCCCTCCGTGATGTTTAAATTCAAAACACCCCACAGAAAGACTCAGTGCACCCACCACTGAGTACCCCTGGACAAAAGGCCCCAAAACAGCCCAAAAATCGAAAATTCCAAAATTGTAGTTGCAGCAACTGTAATGCCCCAAACAAACTTACTTGTGAAATTTCTAATCCAAAAGTGATCCAAAGAAAGTCAAAAAGGCCTCAAATCCAAATATCCAGCAGCATCCACAAAAAGTAATCCTTCCAGCTCCAGATCCAAACGAAAAGTGACCAGGAGATGGACAAAGCACTGGGAGGAGCCTGCTGGACAGGAACAGGAAGTTGAAGACTGTGGGGCACTTCCTTCCTCCCACCCCCCCTCCCCAAAATGGACTCCTCGCAAAAAAAGTGCAGGCAAATGTCAACCTGAGGAGTTATTCAGATAAAAATCATCATTTCCAGAAGGTTTATGCTGCTTGCTGGTGGATTTCTTGTGCAGAATTGCAAATTTTGTATTTTCGCGAGTGCGAGATTGTTGCTGCTCGCCGCATCTCCAAGCTCGCAATTGCGAAGTACCGCGATACGTGATCACGGCGTACTCGCGTTGACAAACTCTCGCTGTGCAAGTTGGCAAGCCGCGATTACGTAATCGCGCTCGCCAAATTCCCGCGGGATCCCGCAGCAAGATCCAAAATGGCGCAGCACTCGCAAAATATCAAGAAAAACAACTCGGCAAACGCTGAATGACGGTAAGTAAACGCCGCGCGCCGCAAAATTGTATCACCAAGAAAAAAAAATCCGCTGCGTGCGAATTTGCGGATTTTCGGTAAATTCGCGAGCTTTCGCGGATTGCGAATTTACCGAAAATCCGCAAAATCCGCGAGCATAACGGATTTTCCGCCCATGCTTATACAGCTCCTTCACCGTCCTTTCTGGGTGCTATGGGAGAAACCCATGGCATTGGACAAGTGGAACGCTCACTGATATCATGTCTGAGTAAAGATTCAAGTTCTTTTTCAAGAACTTCCTGTAAATGGAATGCAATTCATCTGTGACTTTGAGCAATAGGATGGACGTCCTCATTAATGTATAATTATACTTTCATAGTCTTGAGTTTTCCCAACCCTTAAAACAAGGAAGGGAATTGCTATTTCATAATGAGCATTCATGTTATAGTTCACTGATATCAGTCCCATTTCAGCAGCTATGCCTCAGCTGAAGCTGAGGAAACAGGCACTTGACGCCATACCTTGAAATGCATGAATGGATGCCTGTACTTTTGTTCTCTTGTGTTTCATCATTGTTACAAATGAACCTTGACTTTTTAACCGCTTAACCGCGGCGAAGGTTTATCGGAGTGGGCGGGGCGGCGTCTGCCTACAGACGTGCGCAGCACTTCGGAGGTAGTGCTTACGATGGTCTGGCCGACAAATGCATGGAAGGGGTTAATGTGTTGATGTAGCCCATGCATACACTTTAGTTTTCAACAGTATTAGTCTGGACAATGGAGAAAGTTCAATGTATTTCTCCTTAGGCATAATATTTATTGACGCACCACTGTCGATAATAAAAGGTATTGAGCAACCATTGACTTTCAGTGTAATCTTCGGGCAATGCTTGAATGACTTTGGTCCTTTGTCAAGTCGGTTTTTCTTTGACCTTAGTTCTTCCTCTCATGCGACCAGTCTAACATGCTCTCATTTCTCTGTGGTAAACATTGAAATTGCGCAACAATCTTCTTCACTTTCACTTGATATTGATACTGAAGAACTTTTTATTGATAATTTAGGTGATGATCAACTTCATTTGGTGTTAATTTGCCTCAGCTGGTATTGTTGCTTGGCCTTGTGGACATGACTCTAACAGACATCCGTCAATATTTCTGAGGTGTATAGATTGCTAATCAATACATTAATTGAACTTACAGTGTTTGATAAGCATTTCCAGTCTCTCACCAATTTTTTGATGGTTTCACCAACCTTCTGTCATTCTTGACTGAAAATGTATCTTACGTAATCTACATTTGACATTGGATTGAACTTGAGATTCAAGGCTGCTCTGATTTGACAGTATGTAATTTTGTGAACTTGTGGTATTTTCTTTATGACTTCTTTTACACCTTCACCAGCAAGCATCTTAAGTTATTTGATAATCTTCTTATCTGCTTGTTCTATTACATCAATGAACTCATAAAATGTTTCTGTCCAGGCAGTCCATCTGTCACCAATTATTTGCTTTTTGGTAGTATCAAATGGTGCTGGTGCTTTCACGAATGTTGCAGCATTGTAACGATTGTTGGAACTTACTGATGTGGAAATTAGTGTTCTTTCTGAAGCTTGTTTATGTAAACCATCTCTGAGGCCTTGCGACGCACTGGTCTCTGGGTCATCCTTAATAATTTCAGGAAATGTGACCTCTTTCTGGGTCTCAATTTGAAAATCAAATTTGCACAATTCTGATCGGTGCTCCCTGCCTCTGAGCTTTGGAGACCTCTAAAGTTGTTCTGAGCCACACACGGCAGCATTGGTGGTGTGCTCCTTCGGGGATGGAACGCTCCGTCAACACAACGCCGGGCACTTCTTCACCCAGCACTTTGGTCTGATGACTCTCATTAATCAGTTCTGGTAGGAAAATTACAATTTCTTGTATCTGTATCACTTTGCCTTTAGGCGACTCTTTGTACTGTCGGACACCTGGTTGATCTCTGCTTTGCAGCTCGTCTGTTCTCAGCATTATCCTGCAATTTGCTGCTCTTTCAAAACCTGGTGGCATCTCCCTTTTGCGTTATTGTAGTATGAGTGGCACATGCTTAAGCATCAATGGTATGATGTAATTTTATGGAACCTCAGCATATAAGGCTTGTAATGCTCAGGTAAGTATTCTAGGTCAGTTGGGAAAGCAGTTGATAGTTGTACAACAGTGTCATTGTGGCAGCTCTTAATAAGCAATACATTTGAGAAGAAATTAATCTTTTTGGAATCGCTATTTCTTCGATGGTGCACAAATCACCACACTTTTGTTTGGAATGAGCAGTTGGGAGCTGCCACAGAATCCCACAGTAGCACGTAATATTAAGGTCTACAGATCTAATCTTGTCAAACATCACGTCAGCCTTATTTATTTATTTCCTATTAGGGGTCAAACGCTGCTTGGTTATCTCTTTTGACATTTTAATGCTGTGTCAGCAGCACATGTATTGTTGGAAGCACGTACAGAGGAAACGCAAAAAGTGTGCTGAGAAGCCTTTCAAAAACGTCATCACGTTCTTCATGTGCCATTTTGAATTAGTGGAACAGCTGGTGCGCGTCTCAAATTCTCACTGTACCAAAGCTGCAGCATCGGCCCGGCTACCGTGTAGGCAGGGAAGTAATGACAAAGCGTTCGCAGACATTTATTTTTTATTTTATTTATTTTGCAAATTTATAGAGCGCTCTAATACCCGGAGGTGTCCTGGCGCTGAAGTTTGCATGCATTTCATCTAAGCACCAGCAGCCCTGCCTCCGTTGAAGACTATTTAAAGACCCTTCAAAGTGTTAGTTTGTTTTTACTTGCATCTCAGTACACGTTGTTTTAAAGGGAGGAAAAAGTTTAATTGCTCCAATACATTTATTAAATGTAAAACTCACATTGTGCCCTCTCTGTGACCAGTCATTCCAGGCAGCCTGCATCCACTTAAGTGAAACTCCATAGGAGGAGCAGCACTGTAATTGGTTTTCAGGCTTACTATGAATCAATCTATGCATATAACATTTATTTCAGTCCCTGATTGCAAGTAGCCTCAAACTCTGATTTTGATTGATGACTGCTCATTTCCTTGGCATTGTTTGGTGCATTTTTTGTTGTCTAGCATCACATGTTTAGTTGAACAAATTTAAAGTAAAAGCAGATAAAGAATATCTATGTCAAAATCTTGGTACAGTGTATTTTCTGTGATATGCACACTATTGTTTTACAACATAACACACATTATTATCAGTAGCGCATCTAATTCACAGTGATGCGCACACTATCATAGAGCATTTAGGTCTGAATTTCAATCCAAATTCTGTCTTTCGCTATGAAATCAGTCAATCAACCACCACCATTTCTAGAACCCCCCCACCCCCCATCGTGGGGAGAAACTGATTTGATGCTTTCACAATTTATCTGAGGCAATAGGAGCTTTGAAATTTCGAACTGAGAGGAAACAAGTTTTGTTGTTACATTCTTCAGGTTTATAAATATTTACCTGATGTGGAACAAACAAGTGATGAGCAGATGGATGTGTAAACAGACTGTGTAAAGAAGCTAGAGCTTTGTTTCGATGTCAAACCTAGCATAGTAGTTTTAAGACATACATTTCTTACGAGGAAACAAAATGTTGGGGAAAATGTAGACATGTATGTGTCAGCAATCAGGAGACTAGTAGCTGGTTGTCGTTTTCAAAAGTTTACGGACCAACTAGTTTGTGACCAATTTATATGCAAAGCAGCACAGCAAAAACTATTGTCTTTAACAGATACATCTCTTGATGAAATGTTACGAATAGCTAAGAGTATTGAAACGCCACAGATATCAGTGAAAGAATTAGAAGACAAAAACTAAGAGTTGGGAAACGTGAGACAAAAAGGGAAAACCAATATGAAGGAGTCTGTTAAATAAGTAGCTAAATCAGAAAATATATTTTTAAGCAAACTAAATATGTTTTCGATGTGAAAATATGTCACATATAAGGTCTGGGACACAATGTCCTGCAAGAAATGTTGTATGTAGAAATTGCAATAAATTGGGTAATTTTGCTAATGTATGTCAGAGTCAGG
Organism: Lissotriton vulgaris; assembly: GCF_964263255.1. Taxonomy (NCBI): domain Eukaryota; kingdom Metazoa; phylum Chordata; class Amphibia; order Caudata; family Salamandridae; genus Lissotriton; species Lissotriton vulgaris. The sequence continues at coordinate 513,810,130 of NC_141689.1, forward strand.
TAAAACAGACAGTCAGGGGTAACACTGTAGTAGCAAACCCTAGAGTATAACATAATATGGCCACTTAGATAAACTTCAAGAAAAACTTCAAGATATGATTTTAGTGGTTAGTGAAGATGCGGTTGGTACAGGCGATCTTTCGTCCTGTGTAGACCCATATGCTGAAATCTAGATAGTGGACAGATCAGTAAGACTAATAGTGGATTCAGGATCTAGAAAAACTATGATCAACCATCAGTTATTTAATAAACCATGGTCAGGCAGAATTTTAGAACCTCCTGATCATGCACCAGTATCACATGAAGGCAGACATATCGATCTGTCAGGATTTTTTGAAAATTTCTTAAATTTTAGGAACAGAAAGATTTTTGGTAAAATATACAAGGCTGTCAAGGGTCTATGTATTTTAAAGTGGTTTCACCAAGGTTTGTTCAAAATGATTTTGAGGCCTGGCACAAAAGACCATGGGCTTGATTTATATCCTGGCTGGAATCCTGTTGTTTGTCCGCGGCGAAGTTTACAAGTACTCCGCCAAGCTGATGGAATCTCACTGGCTGTATTTAGATATGTGCTGGCTGAATCTCCTTCTGTCTCGACAGACTGTTTTCTGTTGTGTAAGTGGTTCACCCCTGCCAATGCAGTGAACGTCTCTGCTAACCAACATTACTCCATCGCCGTCAGAGTGGTGGGATTGCACTGAGCACATTTAGATTTCATAGTTGTGCCGGTGGTGTTCTAGTAGTTTTAAGTGACAACGGTCCCTTTAAAACGAAAGTCAATACAATCAAGATTGGCTATGTTTATCTCTTAATCGACAGTATCAAGAAATGTATTCACTAATAATGAAAAACACAACAAAATACACAAAGTGAGGGAGCTACACGTGACAGGGTAAAGGGAAATTAGTCAATTTCCTTACCACAGGCAAGTGACTTAAAAGTGACTTTTAAGAAGAAAAATGTAAATATGCAAAAGTCACAATGAAAAATAAATCTTGTACTCCACATTTATAATGAATTACAGTATAGAGTTAAGATGTAGGTGTCAACGACGTTTCGATCCCAAGAAAGATTCTGGGATCATCATCAGGACTGAATAATAGAACAAAATGCCTGAAAAGTAGCCCTAAATGAGCAGACCTGCGGTCTGATGGGTTGTGCTGGCGGTTGCCAATCCGAGATAAAGGGATAACGGCGGCCAAAAATTGGGCGTATGGAGCCTAACGATAGGCAAATTTTCTGATGGTCCACCCAAAACAATATAATAAAATAATATAACTAAATAATGGATCGTCCAGTTTGGGGCATGATTGATGAGTTGCCGGTACCCATCCGGTGATTGGTTTGGAAAAGAGCCAGGATCCGGCAATTAAGGTGCACCAGGTCCTTCCTCAGAGATGAGAAGTTAGGGGAATGCACCGCTGTCCATAATGCTCGAAGGGTGGGAGCCAGTGGTGGTGTTCTAGTCGCAGATTGCCAATGGAGGGATTTTGCCTTGGTACGCATTCAACATTGTACTAATCCTGTGGTTTTGGATGGATGTTAGTATCCCGTACCTGATGCGTTGTGGCTAATTGTTTTCACCTGCATACCGCACTATAAAACACACTCCATTTCAGACCATGATCCTTTCCATTCCACTATAGCTCTACATTATCAAGGAGAAATTTGTCAGGTGATTTTTTTGTTGCTTTCTCTGTTTCTTCTCCTGGCTTCCTCTTTCATTTATTTTCCTGTGGGTCATAACATTTAGTTCATTTTTTGGGGGGGGATAATGGCTCGAGGAGAACATTTTAAGGTATGCAATTATGCTGAATGTAAGTGTATGTTTTTAAAAATGTACTGTGCAAGGTTTATGTGATGATCAATACAATATACCCATCTAAGTTCACTATTTGTCAAAATGTAAGCTTGCTAGGCCTTGAAATGGTTCTTTCACATTTCTCTTCTCTACTCTGTTGTTTTGAAACTATGGCATATTTTATATATACTTTCTATTTATTTAGCTTATTTCAAGACATCTTTTTACCTGCTTTTTTTAATTAGTTTTGTGTGTAATTTAAACTGTTTGTGTACATTATTATAATACCACTGAAAGGAAAAATCATTATATTATTTTTCTTTTTCCTTTTAGGTTGCTTCACTTTTACCTTTAAACTCATTTGATGTATAATCCAGAATTTTGAAATATATATATTTTTAATTAATTATAGGTCCAACACCCAAGTTGCGTGGAGAACCAACAGCCACTGAGGATAATTCTACCCCAGCCCAGAAACAAGCCTTCAGTGAAGACTCCACTCCTGCAGGTTCATATGAGAAGGAGCTTACTGGTCCATTCGGACTACACCTACACCTCCCACCACAGCTGTTACTATACCTCAACATATGGATACCCCCACTTCCTGTGTGCAAACCAACATCACCCCTATCTTGAGCCCCCAAGTCCTGGCTACTGTTGATCCATCACCACCACCACAACCCCCACTTCAACCAGGACCCAATGGGAGGTGGCACACAAGATCAAGGGCACAGTGTAGTGGAGGTACAGTCATGGGAGGGAAACTGTGGACCAGCAAAGTGAGGCCTTGGGTTCACTGTCCCCCAGGGCACCATTGACAAAATGTTGGGATCCATCCATCAGTGCTAAGACATGATGGGACAGGTCCTGGCAGAGCTTTGGGAGATTAAGCTATTGCAGAGGGAGCACATTTTACTGATGGAGATTCCAAACTCCAATATGGGCTTCCTGACTGGGGTGCTGCATGATATGTTTATCCGTAAGTGCACAGATTGTTCAGCAACATCTTCCCTTTTTCTGTAGTCCAACAACATCTGAGCCAACTACATCCGCTTCAGCCACAGAAAGGGAGGCCCTGCTCAAGACCAAACAGCTGCACAATCCTCAGTCCCTGCAACTGTTGATCCAACCCCTCTCCCCCATTCAGTCAGTCAAAATCACTTTATTCCATTATTCAAAACCATAAAAGCATGTTAAAATACCAAAAACATAGAACCAGGAATTACAATAATCCATCATAGATAAAATACATGTATAAAATGTTAACAATAAAATGTAGAATACATATTACAAGAGGGAGAGTCAATTTACACTCTAAGAATCTGATACCACAAATATCCAATGTAATAAAATACAAATAAAATAAAGTAGAATATTACAAAATTATTAAATAAATGTGCATAGAGAAAAGTCGAAACCCATAGGCCCACATTCTTTTCATATTACCTTCTTTTCCTGTTTCTGACTGCTGCTGCTAAAAAACTGGCAATATTAAAAATTTCCCAAGGTCTATTCAACATCTGCAGATGGGTAAGAGCCGGTCTAACATGCAGGAACCCTCAATCCTTTAAAATTGGGAACATTAAATGCTTGAGAATCTGCAAGTAATAGTCGCAAAAACATGACAAAGTGCAAGGTGTCTTGCCTTGAGAAGTTATCACAAGGGCATGGTCCCAGATCATATCTTACTCCAGCCCAAAGTTTCGGCTAATAAAAATGTAAAAGATTAAACCTCAATCTTGTCAACAGAAAACGATGATGGGGCTTGTTAACTAAGGCCAAATAAGGTTCCATTAAATAAGAGAATTTTAAAATCTGGTGAACACAGGCAGTAGGTTTCGATAATTCAGTGGCCTCTCTTTCTGCGGAAGCTAAATGTAAGAACAAGGTCATGGCCCACACCAGATCTTTTTTACATATACAGTCAGGGTTATCAAAAACCTCAGGGCGACCAAGCAATCTTGTTATACTATTCACATGTCTCAACCATGGGATATTGCTAGCCCTATCTAGTGCCATACAATGTCGGATACTATCTTTATTTAACACTAACTCCGGATTACACCAGATCGAAATCCATTTAAGAAGAGGGGAAATTTTAATTAGATCAGCCACGTAGCCAATACCCAATTTCTCATGAATTATGTGCGAAGATCTAGATTGGGGGACTGAAAGCAGGCTTCTTAAAAATGTATTTTCCACCGTTTGAAGTTCTATGCAATTTTTGTAACCCCAAACATCAGAGCCATATCTCGCAATGGCAATGCACTTAGATTTGTATATTTTTAACATTGTATGCACAGGTTTGGCACCCAACCTTCGAGCGAAATTGAGATCCACGCCTGTGGAACGTGCCATGGCGTTTCTCTTCACCCTCCTTTGCGATGCCCATGAGCATCGGTCCCCAAAAATAACACCTAAGTATGGGAATGAGTGAACACTAGTTATTTCATTGCTGTCACAGCTAAATGTTTTGATTTTACTAGGCTTTACACCCGTTCTCATGGCGTGTGATTTTCAGAAATGTACATTCAAATCCAATGAGCTCGTAAAATCAGAAAAGGAGAACGCCCCACCACTGTGTTCGCCAATAGAGCAACATCATCTGCGTACAGCAATGCAGGAATCAGTTGTTTCCCCACCCGGTGGATAGCCTTAGCAGCTCCACACAAAACCAGATCTAAGGGCCAGATGTATCAAAGGGTTTTGCCCATTTTGTGTCTATGGTGAAATGTGTTGATACATATGGCCCTAAGTTATTAATATAAACGGTAAATAACAATGGGGCCAGGATACAGCCCTGTCTGACTCCTCTTATAATATCTATCTTCTGTGTTAGGTTCCCCTTTTGGTCGAACTTTACTGCAGCAGAGGGATCCCTATGCAAGTCAGATACAAAATACACAATATTTTTATCAATGCCCATCGCAAGCAACAGGTTCAGAGTTTGGATTTATTTACTCGGTCAAAGACCCAGGATAGATCCATAAACGCAAGGTGAAGTGTCCCTTTCTTGGCTGCTGTATATTTCCCAATTAAAAGGTGGAGGTTTAGGTACTGGTCCAGGATGCCTCTACCCTACCTAAAACCATATTGAATGTTTGACAACACACCACACTTGTTAACACCTTGGCTGCTCACGATATTCTTCCCCTGTGCTGGAAGTCAATGAAGATGGGTGTGGTTATGACGAGCTCAGCTCGTCATGAGCACACGAGCACTGTGCCTCATGACGAGCTGAGCTCGTCATGAGCACAGAAGGGGTTAATCCACCCGGGTCAGTTTGCTAAGAACCACTTTCCCCAGCACCTTGACTGTTGAATCGATCAACGATATTGGCCTATAACACCCTGGGTCCCCCTTCTCTCCTTTTTTAAAGACTGGGACAAAAAATGATGTAGCTCAGGACTTCAGCATTCCCTGTACTCATGCTGCATTTAAGACGTTAGCCAATAGCTTTGCCCGTTAGGGAATTTTAGTTTTAAAAAGGTCAACTGGAACCCAGTCTAGGCCCGGGGCTTTGTTGCTAGTCATTTGGGCTATGGCCGTGGCCACTTTTTGTACAGAAAAATTCAGACTATATGCAGCGGGTAAACACATGGTCCTTGTGTTTTCTTGGTCTGAAAGGTCATCGTAAATATGTTTAAAATGATGAAACCAAAGCTCATCGGGGATATTGCACTTTACAGTGTTGCCCACATTGCCCAAAAAGAAAGATCTGTTAACAATGTACCAAAATTTGGCACTATTCTTTACCACTTCGACAGACAGCAAATCATCCCAGGCTTCTTGTTTTATTTCCAATTTGTGTGTGTGCCAAACGCGATTATACTCTGACCTTGCCGCCACTATAACATTTTTGTCCTGTGGTTTTTATTTTAAGGCATGTAACAACTTCTGGTGGGAAACTGTGCAGTTATGGTCAAACCATCTCTCTTCTTTAAAAAAAACCTTCTTTATGAGGAATAGAGAGGGCACTTGCTACGTACTTACAAATCCTATCAAACGCTTCAACAATCCCTGCTGCCCCATATTTGTCATCTTGACAGATGGCCATCTCGGTCCCTACAGTTTTTAACAAGTCTTTTGAGAAAAGATTTGGCACCACCGTGGCCCATTTTAATCTGCGGCCTTGATCCCTAGTTTCTAATATAGGTTCTGTAACCCGAACTCTACCACGTCTGGGGACTTAAAACACACCCTTATGCTAATGAAAATAAGGTTATGATCACTATAAGGTGACCATATCGCAAAAGTTGTATTAACAAATATATAGTCAATGGTGGAAAATAGCCACCTCAAGGGAAGAAAGTCCCAACAACAAGGAATGATGGGACAAGTCTGAGCATACTCAGTTGGAATGTGGCAGGTCTCCGATCAAAACTTGATGATATTGAATGGCTAAATTTGGTCAGGGAACATGATATTTTGATGTTTCAAGAAACATGGGCTACTGAAAACTTATACATTGAGGGTTTTCATTGTTATAGTGTCCTTTCACAAAAACCAAGGAAGGAAAGGCCAACAGGGGGATTGTTCATAGGATTTAAGGTGACATCTAGGGGCACATTTGAAATTATCCCAACGTATAGCCTAGATTTTCAAGCTGCATTGATTAAAAGGGGTATTCAATTTTATTTATTACATTTTTATAACAATGATTTTCAGTCAGTCCCTAACAAAAGCTTTTTAAAGTTATTTGATTTTATGTCTGATCTGAATAACCAGTCCACAAAAGGAGATACTTTAGGCATCTTATTAGGTGGTGATTTTAATGCTAAATTTCAAGGCCAAGGTACTGATATGTTAACATCTTTCTGTACACAACCCTCTTATACCAGAGGCCGAGAACTTAAAAGACTTATTAACTCGCATAACCTATCTAATGTTATGGACTTAGCTGTAAGTTCTCATAGGATTAACCATCCGACATATAGAGGAAGGGGGAGTGGCTCTACATTAGACTATGTTTTTGTATGTTCCCTAATTGAAAAACTGGTGACTTTTGCTGCGGTGACACCGTCTGATTTTGGGAATCATAACCCGATTAAAGTAATACTAAAAGCAACCAGATGGACTATCGCTTATAGCGACTGTGTAGCGGCAAATTTATCAGTCTCAACAGCTAATTTAAGATTATGTTGGAAAGGGGCAGACAGTGCAGAAGTCTTTAAGGCACTGGCTAAAAACTAGGCATGGGCTGAAAATTCATTCCGCTCGCGGAACTTGCGGATTTCCGCGATTTCGCGATCCGCGAATCTCGCGAAATCGCGGTTAAATCCGTGAATCAGCGGGGACGAATTTTCAGCCAAGCACTTACAGGGTTACAGCAGCAGGTGCAAAAGTTGAAGCTAATTTTTTGTAACTTTTTACAAAAGGGTTACAAAGAAATTAACTTCAACTTGGGCACCTGCTGCTGTAAGCCTGTAAGTGCTTCCTGGCGCCTCGTTGCCTACTTGCAACTATTCTCTTACCCTGATCTGACCCTAGTAGCAGGGTCAGAGAATAGTTACAAATAGGCAATGAGGCGCCTGTCACGAAAATTAGACCTCAACAGGAAGCACTGACAGATATAAAAACAAGCATTTGCAATGCAATAGGTCTTGCATTAGGAAAGTTTGAGCTATTGGTCTTGTAAATGACAATTTTTTTTATTTATGTGTTGGTTTTGAAAATAGCTAAATTAATAGCTTTGTCATTTACAATGCCAATAGTTTTAACTTTCGCAAATGTGACACCTATAGCATTTGTAATGCAACATGTTTTGTATTTACGTGACTTAGCTGTATTGATATTACAAATTACAATGGCTTTTAATTTTTTAAAATAATTAATACTTAAATAAATGTGATTTTAATTTATAATGGCAATAGCTTAAACTTTTGTAAATAACTTTTGTGAAGATTATGTTCAGTGTATTTTATTGTGACGAAAATCCAAGAATAGAAGTGAAATAATAACATCCTTTTGTGACATTTGTAATAAAGTTTGAAACATTGGGAGAACATATTTGAACCAGTTGTTGTTGAATGGTTGCGCAGATTGATGCTGGGGTGGCGCTGAGTGGTGCTGTGGTGGTGCTGAGTGGTGCTGTGGTGATGCTGAGTGGTGCTGTGGTGGTGCTGAGTGATACTGGGAAGGTGCTGAGTGATGCTGGGATTGTGCTGAGTGGTGCTGTGGTGGTGCTGAGTGATGCTGTGGTGGTGCTGAGTGATGCTGTGGTGGTGCTGAGTGGTGCTGTGGTGGTGCTGAGTGATAATGTGGTGGTGCTGAGTGATGCTGTGGTGGTGCTGAGTGATGTTGTGGTGGCGCTGAGTGGTGCTGTGGTGGTGCTGATTGGTGCTGTGGTGGTGCTGAGTGATGTTGTGGTGGTGCTGAGTGATAATGTGATGGAACTGAGTGATGCTGTGGTGGCGCTGAGTGATGCTGTGGTAGTGCTGAGTGGTGCTGTGGTGGTGTGAGTGATAATGTGGTGGTGCTGAGTGATAATGTGGTGGTGCTGAGTGGTGCTGTGGTGGTGCTGAGTGATGCTGTGGTGGTGCTGAGTGATGTTGTGGTGGCGCTGAGTGGTGCTGTGGTGGTGCTGATTGGTGCTGTGGTGGTGCTGAGTGGTGCTGTGGTGGTGCTGAGTGATAATGTGGTGGCACTGAGTGATGCTGTGGTGGCGCTGAGTGATGCTGTGGTGGCGCTGAGTGGTGCTGTGGTGGTACTGAGTGATAATGTGGTGGTGCTGAGTGATAATGTGGTGGTGCTGAGTGATGCTGGGGTAGCGCTGTGTGATGATGTGGTGATGCAGAGGGCAGAAAGGCACAAAAAGCAGTCTAGCAAAGGGCAGAAGGGCAGAAAAACAAGGGAAAAACGAGTCTAACAGAGGGCAGAAGGGCACAAAAAAACAGTCTAACAGAGGACAGAAGGGCAGAAAAACAAGGGAAAAACGAGTCCAACAGAGGGCAGAAGGGCACAAAAAACTAGTCTAACGGGGCAGAAAGGCATAAAAACGAGTCTAACAGAGGGCAGAAGGGCACAAAAAACGAGTCTAACAGAGGGCAGAAGGGCAGAAAAACAAGGGAAAAATGAGTCTAACAGAGGGCAGAAGGGCACAAAAAACAAGTCTAACAGGGGGCAGAAGGGCAGAAAAACAAGGGAAAAATTAGTCTAACAGAGGGCAGAAGGGCACAAAAACAAGGGAAAAAGAGTCTAACAGAGGGCAGAAGGGCACAAAAAACGAGTCTAACAGGGGGCTGAATGAATCCCGCCCTGCGTGTTTGTCCACGAAGATGCCTCCTTTTTGCGCAATACGTCTACTCAACTGGAGTACTTTCTACTGTCTAATCAGTAAGTGCTTCCTCGTTGGCTAAATGTATAGGGGCAGATTTACAATAACTGGAGCATCCCCAGGGATGGGGCAGTTATTGTGCGGTGCAGCTCCGCCACCCATGGTGCGCCGCATTTACAATGCGGCGCACCATGTGGCAAAAACGGCACAGATGCGTCAAGCATCTGTGCCGTAAAAGCAGCGCATTGCTGGAGCTGCGTCGAGCTTGCGACGCAGCTCCAGCAATGCTCTGGGGGGCCCTATCTCCCCAATACTGCATCAAGCCTTGCGCCTGCTTCAAGCAGGCGCAGGGTTTTGACGCAGCATTGGCCTAAAAGTGACTGAGTGAATTCTTGTAGATTTCACTCAGCCACTTTTAGGAGGCGTTCCTGCGCAGGAACACCCTCCCCTGCGCCGGAACGCCTCCTGATGGCGCAGGGCTTACAACGTGACGCATCTCTCAGATGCATCACGTTGTTAATACCCAGCACCATGGCGCATCTTTTGTGCTGCCGCTGCGTCACAAAAGGTCTCTGTAGAGGGTGGGAGTGGTGAACCAGAGGGTGGCTGTGATGAACCAGATGGTGGCAGGGGTGAACCAGAGGGTGGCAGTGGTGAACCAGAGAGTGGCATGGGTGAACCAGAGGGTGGCAGTTGTGAACCAGAGAGTCACAGTGGTGAACCAGAGGGTGGCAGTGCTGAACCAGAGGGTGACAGTGGTTAACCAGAGGGTGGCAGTGGTGAACCAGAGGTGCTGTGATGAACCAGAGGGTGGCAGTCGTGAACCAGAGGGTGGAAGTGGTGAGCCAGAGGGTGACAGTGCTGTACCAGAGGGTGGCAGGGGTGAACCAGAGGGTGCTGTGATGAACCAGAGAGTGGCAGTGGTGAACCAGAGGGTGGCAGAGGTGAACCAGAGGGTGGCAGTGGTGAACCAGAGGGTTTCAGTGCAGAACCAGAGGGTGACAGTGGTTAACCAGAGGTTGGCAGTGGTGAACCAGAGGTGATGTGATGAACCAGAGGGTGGCAGTTGTGAACCAGAGGGTGGCAGTGGTGAACCAGAGGGTGACAGTGCTGTACCAGGGGGTGGCAGGGGTAAACCAGAGGTGCTGTGATGAACCAGAGGGTGGCGGTCATGAACCAGAGGGTGGCAGTGGTGAACCAGAGGGTGACAGTGCTGTGCCAGAGGGTGGCAGGGGTGAACCAGAGGGTGCTGTGATGAACCAGAGGGTGGCAGTGGTGAACCAGAGGGTGGCAGGGGTGAACCAGAGGGTGGCAGTGGTGAACCAGAGGGTGGCAGTGCTGAACCAGAGGGTGACAGTGGTTAACCAGAGGGTGGCAGCGGTGAACCAGAGGTGCTGTGATGAACCAGAGGGTGGCGGTCATGAACCAGAGGGTGGCAGTGGTGAACCAGAGGGTGACAGTGCTGTGCCAGAGGGTGGCAGGGGTAAACCAGAGGGTGCTGTGATGAACCAGAGGGTGGCAGTGGTGAACCAGAGGGTGGCAGGGGTGAACCAGAGGGTGGCAGTGGTGAACCAGAGGGTGGCAGTGCTGAACCAGAGGGTGACAGTGGTTAACCAGAGGGTGGCAGTGGTGAACCAGAGGTGCTGTGATGAACCAGAGGGTGGCAGTCGTGAGCCAGAGGGTGGCAGTGGTGAACCAGAGGGTGAAAATGCTGAACCAGAAGGTGGCAGGGGTGAACCAGAGGGTGGCAGTGATGAATCAGAGGGTGGCAGTGGTGAACCAGCGGGTGCTGTGCCCATACACGACTGCATGGGTAATTTCGCCAATGAAGCGGCCCACGAACACGTAAAAAGCCCCGCGAACACGCAAAAAACCCACGAACACGCAAAAAACCCAGCGAACACACAAAAACAAAAATCCGCAAATTCGCACAAATTCGCGGATTTTGCGTATTGCAAATTTGATTTTGAGCAAATTCACGGAACGCGAATTCGCAAATTTCACCCATACTTACTAAAAACAACATGCCTCTTATCGAGTCCTGCCTTTCTCTTGTCTCAACACCTGAACAGATAATCGAGGACTTTGGTAAGATATGTCTGACTGTTAAAAGCGTCATATCCAAACATCCCAAAAAGGTAGCACCTGTCCCTAGTTGGTTTAATCGAGACTGCTCGAAAGCAAATAGGAATCTTTGCAGGGCTCTAACCACTGTCCCGAGATGCCCTGTAACGGTTAGGCAGCCCAGAAACAATTACAAGGTAGTAACCAAAATTAGGAGAAATGAAGTCCTAAAGGAGCGCTGGGACAAGCTGTCCGCCGCTGCCAATTTAAATAATGCTAACATCTTCTGGGCGGCAGTGAGGGAAGTGTGTTCCATAGGGCAGTCACTAACACCTATCAGTTGTAATATAACTAGTGAGGCCTGGGTGGCCCATTTTGCAACTATTTACTGTGCCCCACCTCCATCTGACCCAACCCCTATTTTTGGTAATCCTACACCTATAGACATCAGCATTTCAAAAGTAATTGAAGCAATTAACCAAAGTTTAGGCAATAAAGCCCTCGGCCCGGATCGGCTGCCAATAGACTTAATGAAATGGAATCCGGCGTTTTGGGCCCCCTTACTTCTGAATATTTTTAACAATTTAACCCTGGCGAAGATCCCAGAAACTTGGGCGAGAAGTGTAATAGTTCCGATCTTTAAAAAAGGCGATAGATCACTACTGTGTAACTATCGACCCATCTCCTTAATAGACAACACCCTTAACATTTTAGGTAGAGTTCTTTATAACAAAATCTTAGATTGGGCAGAGGAAACTAACATCTTGGACCCTTGTCAGCTGGGTTTCAGGAGTAAGGTGGGAACAAGGGAGCAGTGCCTTAACTTGAATTTAATTATTAGTAAATATGCTATTGCTAAGAAATCCCCGGTCTATATGGCCTTCATGGACTTGTCCACAGCTTTTGACCTAGTTAATAGGTCTAAGCTGTGGGCAACCCTTCTATCCAAGGGTCTGGACGAAACTCTGGTCAATTTCCTGGCTTTACTGCACAGAGATCTTAAGGCCCAAGTAAGAATGGGGGTGGGAGTAGAGGTCTCAGGGTTTATTGATATTGGCAGGGGGGGTCAGATAAGGTTGTGGTCTGGCCCCCCTGCTTTTCATTATATATATCATTGACCTGAACGCATCCCTGAAATTGGCCACCCAAGACGTCCCATATGTTAACAAAGTACTCATTCCTGCGTTGCTCTACGCTGATGACACAGTTTTAATAGGGCACACATCAAATTGTTTACGCCTCCTTGTTGAAGATTTTAATATTTTTATGAAAAATCTAGACTTTCAAGTCAATTTAAAAAAATCTTTTTTAATGAGCAGTGGCCCAGGCAAATGAGCTATACGCCCGATTGCAATAGACGGCCATAAGATGACGGCGGTAAAATCCTTTGTATATTTGGGTTTGGCCTTTACTGCGAACAGCTCCTGGAGTGAGCACTCAGCTCGCGCCAGGAGCAAGTTCTCAAAGGCCAATAACTCGATTTTAAGCATCCCTCGCCCTAAGACGATGGGTGCAGTATTAGCTGTCCAAAGGATTTATAAACATCAGTGTACCCCGGTAGCGACCTGTGGCGCTGAGATATGAGGGACGGCCAGCTGCTCTGGTATACAGCAGAAGGAGAATAGAGTCTGCAGAAAAATACTGAATGTCCCTATTTCAACCTCCCATTATATATCCCATAAAGAGCTCAATATAAATTTTATTTCTGATTTTATCAGGGCTCGCCCAGCACTTATGTGGATTGTTGTATGGAAGAACGAAGCAGCTTCCCTGACCCAGTCAATCATTAAGGACTGCATAGGTTGTGCTAGGGGCCTAGATTTTTCGTGGTTGGGTGGAGTGTTGATCAGTTTGCGCAGTATAAATATGGAAAGCATCTTTTGGGACCCTTCACTTGCTGCTTTAGTTGCAAAAAAGGATATGCAGAATGCTCTGTACTCCTTATATAAGACTGAGCGTGAGGCAGTAGGGGTCAATAAAACTACTGTGAGAACTATATGGCCATTGAACATTATATGCACCCACTCCACATCTATTTGTTACTACCAATGACTTGCTGGGAGACAAGTTTATTGTTCCGTTTAAGGGCTGGCACAATTTGTTTTGTACTCTCCTTCCCACTTGGTTATTGTTCTAATTTAAACTCAATCCCCTGTCCGTGCGATGGGAGGAGTGAGCAATCTGTAAAGCATTTTATATTCTCCTGCAAATTTTATATCAAATATTTTAAACAGTTTTTATGCGTATATTTTGATAAGAGAAGACCAATTAGTTTAGAGGCAGCATTTAATTCCATGTTAAACTTTAGATGATGAGGACCTTATTTTTCGCACTTGCACTATCCTAAAAACGGCAGTAAGGGCACGCAGATCTATGGTTGAAGACTGAGAGTAATGTAAATAGTTTTGTTCTGTGATGATCCTAAAGTTTGCACTAAATCACTTATGTTCTGTATAATGACTGTATTTAGACTATTTGACCGATTAAAATTTTAATAAATATGTAATGAATTTTATATTGTGCTTTTATGGATACTGTGGTACCCAAATAAAGATTGACTGACTGACTGACTGACAAAGTGCAAGGTATCTTGCCTTGAGAAGTTATCACAAGGGCATGGTCCCAGATCACATCTCACTCCAGCCCAAAGTTTCGGCTAATAAAAATGTAAAAGATTAAACCTCAATCTTGTCAACAGAAAACAATGAACGGGCTTCTTAACTAAGGCCAAATAAGGTTCCATTAAATTAGAGAATTTTAAAATCTGTTGAACACGGGCAGTAGGTTTCGATAATTCAGTGACCTCTCTTTCTGCAGAAGCTAAATGTAAGAACGAGGTCTTAGCCCACACCAGATCTTTTTTACATATACTGTCAGGGTTATCAAAAACCTCTGGGCGACCAAGCATCCTTGTTATACCATTCACATGTCTGAACCATGGGGTATTGCTAGCCCTATCTAGCGCCATGCAATCTCGGATAATATCTTGATTTAACACTAACTCTGGATTACACCAGATTGAAATCCATTTAGGAAGAGGGGAAATTTTAATTAGATCAGCCACGTAGCCAATACCCAATTTCTCCTGAATTATGTACGAAGATCTAGATGGGGGGACTGAAAGCAGGCTTCTTAAAAATGTATTTTCCACCGTTTGAAGTTCTATGCAATTTTTGTAACCCCAAACATCAGAGCCATATCTGGCAATGGCAATGCACTTAGATTTGTATATTTTTAACATTTTATGCACAGGTTTGGCACCCAACCTTTGAGCAAAATTGAGATCCGTGCCTGTGGAACGTGCCATGGCGTTTCTCTTCACCCTCCTTTGCGATGCCCATGAGCATCAGTCATCAAAAATAACACCTAGGTATGGGAATGAGGTGACACTAGTTATTTCATTCCTGTCACAGCTAAATGTTTTGATTTTACTAGGCTTTACACCCGTACTCATGGTGTGTGATTTTCAGAAATCTACATTCAAATCCAATGAGCTCATAAAATCAGAAAAGGAGGACGCCCCACCACTGTGTTCGCCAATAGAGCAACATCATCTGCATACAGCAATGCAGGAATCAGTTGTTTCCCCACCCGGCGGATAGCCTTAGCAGCTCCACACAAAACCAGATCTAAGGGCCAGATGTATCAAAGGGTTTTGCCCATTTTGTGTCTATGGGGAAATGTGTTGATACATATGTCCCTAAGTTAATAATATAAAGGGTAAATAGCAATGGGGCCAGCATACAGCCCTGTCTTACTCCTCTTATAATATCTATCTTCTGTGTTAGGTTCCCCTTTTGGTCAAACCTTACTACAGCAGGGGTATCCCTATGCAAGTCAGATACAAAATACACAATATTTTTATCAATGCCCATCGCAAGCAACAGGTCCCAGAGTTTGGATTTATTTACTCGGTCAAAGACACAGGATAGATCCATAAATGCAAGGTGAAGTGTCCCTTTCTTGGCTGCTGTATATTTCCCAATTAGAAGGTGGAGGTTTAGGTACTGGTCCAGGATGCCTCTACCCTACCTAAAACCATAGTGAAGGTTTGACAACACACCACGCTTGTTAAACCACCCGGTCAGTTTGCTAAGAACCACTCTCCCCAGCACCTTCACTGTTGAATCGATCAACGATATTGGCCTGGGTCCCCCTCCTCTCCTTTTTTAAAGACTGGGACAAAAATTGATGTAGCTCAGGACTTCAGCATTCCCTGCACACATGCTGCATTTAAGACGTTAGCCAATAGCTTTGCCCATAAGGGAATTTCAGTTTTAAAAAGGCCAACTGGAACCCCGTCTAGGCCCGGGGCTTTGTTGCTAGTCATTTGGGCTATAGCCGTGGCCACTTCTTGTACAGAAAATTTTTGACTATATGCAGCGGTTAAACACATGGTCCTTGTGTTTTCTTGGTATGACAGGTCATCGTAAATATGTTTAAAATGATTAAACCAAAGCTCTTCGGGGATATTGCACTCCACAGTGTTGCCCACATTGTTCAAAAATTTGGCACTATTCTTTACCACGTCGACAGACAGCAAATCATCCCAGGCTTCTTGTTTAACCCCATGCATACGGTGCATTTTCCCGCTGTGTGCTAAGGAATGCAGAATCCCATTGTTCATGACGAGCTCAACTCGTCACGAGCGCACGACCAGTGTGCTGCATGACGAGCTGAGCTCGTCATGAGCAGCGAAGGGGTTAATTTCCAATTTGTGTGTGTGCCAAACGCGATTATACTCTGACCTTGCTGCCAATATAAAATTTCTGTCCTGTGGTTTTTATTTTAAGGCATGTAACAACTTCTGGTGGGAAGCTGTGCAGTTATGGTCAAACCATCTCTCTTCTTTAAAAAAAACCCTTCTGTATGAGGAATGGAGAGGGCACTTGCTACGTACTTACAAATCCTATCAAACGCTTCACAATCCCTGCTGCCCCATATTTGTCATCTTGACAGATGGCCATCTCGGTCCCTACAGTTTTTAACAAGTCTTTTGGGAAAAGAATTGGAACCACCTTGGCCCATTTTATTCTGCGGCCTTGATCCCTAGTTTCTAATATAGGTTCTGTAACCCGAACTCTACCAGTTCTGGGGACATAAAACACACCCTTATGCTAATTATAATAGGGTTATGATCAGTATAAGGTGACCATATCGCAGAATAAACCAGGACAAGGGGTATTAAAGTTGTATTAAGAAATATATAGTCAATGGTGGAAAATAGTCCCCTGCCCTTAAACGAGGGCATACGTAACCCAGCTTCTGTGGTGGTTAGAAAAGCCCATCCAAAGTCAGCTAAAACATCCTCTAAAAATCTGCCTTCGGGGGAATGTTCAAAATGAGTCTCAGAATTTTCTCCCAGCCCTAGATCATCGTACACCTGGCATTTTCTGTTACACAAATGAATATTAAAATAACTGAATAAAATAATCGAAAACTAGGTTAGCATGTTTCTCCCAGTATGAATCTAAAAAGTGATTAAGGCTGCATAAATGTTTATTTATAAATACCTTATTAAAAGAATTATAAAAATTAAGAACAAGTATTTTCTGAGCCTGTGGGGAATTAACCTCTACTGCTAAACAATTAACAGACCCTGTTTCTAGTTTATAATGGCTACCCTTCACTTTTAAGGAAATCAGTGTTAGTAGGCTGCCACTTGGGCGGCCTGTGACTGAGGGTCTTCGTGTGGCATCAGAATAAGTTGTATTCCCGTCCAACCAAAATACATTATCGGGCTCCCAGGTTTCTTGAAAACTCAGTATATCATGTTCCCTCACCAGGTCAAGCCATCCTGGGTCATCACACTTATTCTTAAAACCAGCTAAATTCCAACTTAAGATTTTCAGCGTTTCTGTCCCTCTTTCAACAACCCTTTTAGGGAAACTCGAACTAAGGGCAATCTGACCCGAGAGGATCTTTGCCAGTATGGGTGAATGACTGGGTAGTCAGTCATTGACATCCAGCTAGTCCAAAGGGGAACATTTATTAACAAGTTCTAATGAGTTCCCACAGTAAACTAGGCCCTGGTGTAATCCCAGCTGTTAACAGACTTGTGGGTTGTGGGTTAGAATCGGCATGTGAATCTGTCTTGGCAGACGCGTAAAACCTTGCCATATATGTAGCATCTCTATAGGATGACTACACAAAGAAATTAATTCCCACATGCATCAAAGTCAATTGCATTCGCAAACGGTGCGAATCGCAATTTTCGGCCGTTTGCGAATGCAATTGACTAATTTGGAATGCATCATGCATTTCGCAATTTTAGGAATTGCAACCAGATTTCTTAAATGCAATGCATGATCATTTTGTAATTGCGAATTCGCAATTTGGAAGTGGTAAATTAGCATGAAGTTGATCTTCATGCTAATTTACCGAAAACTTTCAAATATGCACAAATTGCATTTTTGAAAGTTTAAATTTACACACACACATGCCCTTGGGGCATGTGTGTGTGTAAATTGCATTTAAAGTTACATTTCAGGGGTGCAGGGAGGGGTTCTTTGGACCCCCCCCTGCACCCTTGTAATTGCATTCACATTTTGCGAATCGCAATTTGAAATTCAAAAAATGTGAATGCCTTCCCATTCATTCCTATGGGCCTTTTGGCCCTTAGAAATCAATAGGAAGGGTTTTCCTTAATTGCGATTTGCAAATTGTGAATCGCAATTAAGGAAAAATACCGAATCTCAAAAATTAATGCGATTTGTTCATGTATTGCCGTTTGCGATTTCTAAATTGCGATTCCTTAATTTTCGCAATTTAGGAATCGCAAACGGGTGCAATGATGCATGTGGCCGTAAATTCCTAGCTAGGTTTCTCAGAGGCAGGCAATAGAAAAACCCCAGGGGTAAAGCTTTAATCTCTTCCCCCCCCCAGGGTCCTAGGATCTCTGAACAATAGGCGAGCTACATTAGCCTGATTAAAGTTAATAACAACGCTATCTCCTTCAATGGTCTTCAGCCCCTGTCCAACCCATCCCACGCACCTCGCCATAATAATATGTGAGGCTGCATCGACTCCTCCCTCTGGCAGCAATGAAAACCGAAATTTGACTTTGCGGATCAGTTCATCCGGGGACTCATTTTTATTGTCATTCAAATAAGGGACCCCTACTAACATGGCTGACAGTGGTGGTGCCTCCGGGGGTAAATGGAGCCTACATTTATTTCCCTATGTGCGGGGGGGACTGATTAGACCGCGCACTATAGACAGTGGCTGGTATTTGTTTGGGCTGTGAACGCACCCCTGTAGGGTTAAACTGGACACCCAGGCCTGGCATTCAGGTCAAATGTAGGGCTTCCTGGGTACAGGGCTGTATGTTCAACCTCGTTGGATGACCCTGCGTGTGTATGGCCGGAAACTACTTGGTCATCCACGGCCTCATTACGGTGACCGACAACCTTAATCCTGTTTATACCACCTTCATGCTCCCTCAATTTGCTTAAATTTAAATCTATGGAGGTCAGTTTGATTAACATTACTCCTAGTGCATTTTTAATACAGTTCAACAAGTCCTCTTTGAGTGTCCCCAGCAATCTCGTAAGATGCATTTGAATACAGTTTTCGACCTCCGTAACATAACAGGCGTTTGACCAGGGTTCTGCGTAGGGGTGGGCGTCAAATTCTGTTCCACTCGCGGAAATAGTGATAATTTGACATTTTCGTGTTCCGCGGAGAGTGCGAAAATGTCAAAATTTCCTCAATCCACATCGTCACGGAATTTTCTTTTTTTGCTCACGCTGTAAAATACAATCTTGTGTGCGCGTTCGCCTTACCTGCATCCCCGCGTTCGCGACAAGTTTTCCCAATCCGGTCACGTTCGCCACGAGTTGTTGAATTGTTGGTAGCCATTTTGTGCTATCTTGAGCAAGTTAGCGCCTGCAATCACGTCATTCTTCACGCTATCACGTCATTCATCACGCGATCACATCATTCGTCTCGCGATCATGCACAGCGAGAGTATGAGATCTCGAACACGTCATTCTCCACCGAGAGCGTGAGGACGCGGACACCTCATATCAAACGAGACAAGGAGCAAGAGAACCCAAACACGTCATATCCAACGCGACAGGGAGCGAAAGAACACGATCACGTCATTTTGGAAGTGCCGGCGGAAGTAATGTGAAGCTCGAGATTTCAAACATGTAAAATTTTCAATTTGGAGAAGAATATCAGCTCTAGCTACATGAAACCTTCTGCAAATGATGATTTGGATGAAAAAAACTCCTCAGATTGACCTTTGGCTGTCCTTTTTGGTGCAAGGAGTCCATTTTTAAAAAGGTGGGGAGAGGGAGGAAGTGCCACAGAATATCCAACTGCCTGTTCCTGTCCAGCAGGCTCCTCCCAGTGTTTTGTCCATCTCCTGCTCATTCTGCCTTTGGATTTTGAGCTGGAAAGATCACTCTTTTTGTCTGCTGCATCATTGCCATTGGATTTAAGGATTTTTGAATTAGATATTTAACAAGTAAGTGGTTGTTGTGTCTGTTTGATTTGGAGCATTGCAGTTGTTGCAACTATAATTTATTTTTGGTAACTATCATTCCTTTTTTTAAAAATGTTGTGGGTAGTAGTAGTCAGTAGGCCCAGAGCTAGTCATGGCCTCATGGGTGTGTGCATGATGAAGCAACTGCTCCTTTGGTGTTTTTTTATGTATTTCATTTTAAAGCATCATTTAGGGCCTGGATGGCATTGGATTGAATTGGGAAATGTGTTTTTTGGGCTGGGCTTTCTGTTGTTGGGTCTGGCCTTTTGGCTGGTGGCCATTTAGAAGCCGAGGCCTGCAAGCTTGTCTGGCCTAGTCTGGCAACAGGCCTACTTTCATCCAGTAGGCTCAGATCAGGTAGCCACAGCTTTATTAATCAAGGGTTTTTGTGTGGTCTGTTGAATTTTTAGACATGATTTAGGGCATGGATGGCATTGGATTTAGTTGGGAAGTGTGTTTTCTTGGGGTGGGCTTTCTGATGTTGGGCCTGGCAATGTGGCTGGTGGCCATTTTGAAGCCTAGGCCTGCAAGCTTGTCTGGCCTAGTCTGCAACAGGCCTGCTTTCATCCAGTAGGCTCAGAGCAGGTAGCCACAGCTTTATTAATCAAGTGTTTCTGTGTCGTCTGTTGAATATTTAGACATCATTTAGGGCATGATGGCATTGGATTGAGTTGGGAAGTGTGTTTTCTTGGGGTGGGCTTTCTGATGTTGGGCCTGACCATGTGGCTGGTGGCCATTTTGAAGTCTAGGCCTGCAAAGCTTGTCTGGCCTTGTCTGCCAACAGGCCTGCTTTCATCCAGTAGGCTCAGAGCAGATAGCCACAGCTTTATTAATCAAGTGTTTCTGTGTGGTCTGTTGAATTTAGACATCATTTAGGGCATGGATGGCATTGGATTGAGTTGGGAAGTTTTTTTGGGGGTGGGCTTCGTGATGTTGGGCGTCTTAAAGACATACCTCTGTTGTGTGTGTCTGGTGTGTGTTGGTGTGCAATGCATGCACCCTGCTGACCTTTTTGGGGCCTGTGAATTTTCGTATTTGCATTTGGTTGCATTAAAAAGGCAGAGTAGTGTGCTTTAGAATGCATTCTTTGCCTGGCTTTTATAGGCCTTTTGTCAGCTCCTGGTGTTTCCCAGGCCTCCTGCTTGTTGTTTGTGATTTGTGAGTGTCCATGTGCCTGGTGGCCTCCTTTTGTGCTGGGAGTTAATAGTGTCCTGCTTTTGCCATATAGGTCTGCTTGGTTTTCATATTGGCTTACTGCTTCCATCCATCCATCCATCCATCCCCTTTGCCAGCAGCAGCTCCATGAATGATGTGATGCTCAAATTATTTAATGGCAAATAGGGTCCACCCCACTTCCATTATATTTTTATTTTGGTGGTTCTTATTCTCTTTCCTATCCTTCCTGAGAGTGTTGTGTGTGTGTGTGTACACAGTAGTATAACATAGCCCTTGTTGACAAAGTCTAAGAAATGGTTAGACTATATGTTTTGTTTGTACTAGTACAGTAGTAAGTAACTGAACCACAACAACTAATGCAACATTTCACTGATGTTCTTCTCCTGGCTTATTTGCTTTTAGGTGCACAAAAACCCAGAGGAGGAGGTGTCAGCATCATTATCACCTCATCACCCGTTGTACTGCCAGCCAGACAGAAGTCTTGCTGCGCATCACGTCCACGTGTGACCACAACTTGCTGTGCATCTGCATCCTGCCTGACATCTGAAGAAGATGGCCCCAAAGAAAGGTACCAGGTCCAGTACCAAGAAAGTTGCTAGTGAGAATAAGGAACAGAAAAAGGAAGTGCCATTAACCATGACTTGCTACAGTTTTGTTTGGGACCAAAAAAGTTACGCCTGCAGCAGCGTTGTCCGGGAACAGCACCTCCGCACCAGCGGTCCAACCCCACCAACCTCGGCCCAAGCCCTTGAGTGTCGCAGAGGCAGCCAGTCTACTAATGAGCAGCGATGTTGAAATGTCATTATCGCAAAGTAGTACACAATCAATGCAGGCGTAATCCCAGCAGATAAGTGTGCAGCCACAACAAGAACAGCAGCAGCAGCCACAACAATAACAGCAGCAGCAGCCGCAACAAGAACAGCTGCAGCAGCCGCAACAAGAACAGCAGCAGCATCCGCAAGAACAGCCCACAATAGTAGTTGTTGCTCCTGACGTAGAGGCATTTTAGGAAATCAAGCTTCCTGCAGACAAAGTGGAGCAAACCACTGTTTCGGAAGATCTATTGTCTTCCAGACCACCAACAAGGAAAAGGAGGCTGAGTACATCATCCTCTTCTTCAAGCCCCGCTTCTGATGATCGTGATGCCACTTGGCAGCCACCAGCTCTGTCTGAGCGTGATGCACGCCACAAGACAATGCTTCTGAAAAGGAAGAATCCAGAAAAACTTACAGTTATGGAGATAGATGTACAAGAGGGGGATGATGTTGATGAAGAGTCAGACAAGTCAGTCATCACGCACATCACTCCCGGCCCAAAGGGGATGGAGACCAACATTCTCACCCTATCCAGAAAGGCTCCTACTGAGCGGGATGTAGCACGGATACCACCAACACAGGTTACACCACCACAACCTCCAGCTGCCATATTTTCAAAGGCGTGGCAGGGACCTACTACATCCAGCTCAAGCATCTCAGTAGGTAGTGGTGGTGGTAGTAGTAAAAGTCACAGTGTATCTGCACAGAGTCACATTCCAAGCACACCCTCCAGTTCATCTGGTATTGAAAGCGGCACATCCAGCAGTACCAGAAAGTTCTCCTCCCCAGTTTGGGACTTCTTTTCTGTTAGCACCAAGGAGGAGAACGTTGCTATATGCCAATTTGTCGCACATGTGTTCGGCGCGGTAAGCTAGGTACAAACTGTGGTACCGGAGGCCAAGCAAGCCATCTCAGAATACACCACACTATCGTGTGGGAGAATCACCTACTTCAGTTGAAACAAAGTAAAAAAACTCAACCCATTGAAGTTGGGCATGAAGAATCAGGGGACGATAATATTACGGTGGAAGGTGAAGAAGAGAGAGGCATTTCTAGCCCTTTCCCAGTGATACTGCCCACATCCTCCTCATTAACATCTGAGTGGCACCACAGTAAGAGCCATACTCTGAGTCAGCCTGAGACACCAAGGCGACTGAGTACCGCAATGAGACAAAGTGAGTTGTTGAGCCTAAGTGGGTTAATGAAAACAACAGCACCACAAAGGAAAGTAATCCAGCCTAACATTGAGAGCATGCTTAGGTTGGAGGGGCAGTTCCAACGCAACCACCCAACTGTTGGGGTTCAGGGGGGCCTTATGTCTAGATCCCCGATCACTGGTTTTAAGCGTGTAGTGCCAAGTGCATATGCGAATTTATGGACGCTCCCTTGGGCTCGCTTTAAAAGGGCTTGCCCGCAGGAAACCGGTGCTTGGTTTCTTTGATGGTCCCTTGCCGTGTGTTTCCAGTTCCTGTTTTCCTACCTTGTTCTCTCTCCATTGCGGTCCTTTACAGCGGGCCTTTAGAAAGCTGGCCTTTGGCTCCCTTTTCCCATTTACCCTGTTTTCTAAACCTTTGGGCTATTTTGAACCCTTAGTGGGGACCTGTTTTGTATTCGGTGGCACTTCGGGATACGTGGCTGCATTTCCCTTGAGTTCTGGAGTCCCGTTTATTTCTCTTTTTTTGTACGCAAACCATCTTGTTATATGCCTTTTGGGTGGTTTCACGAAGGAGCTGAATAACGGCCGTTTTTTGTGCTACCTTCATGTTCATTTTAAAGATAGGGGTTTTTTGGGTGTCTTATTCTTTCTTTAGACACCTTTTTTCCCCTCTCCCTTCTTAGTCTTTAATGTTACTAATCCACCCCTTTGTCATTCTCGGTGTTTCCCGAGGGGGCGTGGTTGGTCTGGGGTTACACAAGAAAGATCCAATACGAAAACAGTGGATAGTTTCCTGATTCGTATCAAGATATTCCTGAGATTTAACTGGGGTGAGCAGGGAGGTCGGAGGTTCGTGTGTGTTCTTGGCACTAGGTTTGTTTATGGGGTGTGTCTAATTTTGTCCCCCTTTTCTTTTTCAGCGGTCTCGACTTGGTTAGGCAGTCTGCTACCAGGAAATCAGAGGAGACGCGCTGTGTTCCCCAAGACCTTGGGTTCCCTTGTTTTGTTTACCCACCTTCTCCCGGTGTCGTGTTCTCCACCACCCGGAATACATCTGTGAGTGAGGGGGTTAACGGCGAGGGTAGAGGATTGGGACGTTCTTCACTCCTGCGGTGTTTGGCTGGTTGGCAGCGGAACACCAACGGCACTGTTGTACAATGCGAAGCAGGCTAAAATGTTAGCGCTGGACCTTCTCCCTTTTTCATTTGTGGAAGGGGTGGGTTTCCTTGAATTTGTGTCAGCCATAGGCCCTAAATGGAAGGTTCCCCGCCGGTCCTATTTCGCAAGAATTGCAGTTCCAGCACTACATCATTATGTGCTGGAATTGGTTGGACAAGCTTTGCAGCAGAGTGCTGTTCACAATATCCTCCTGACAACAGACATGTGGACCAGATGCCAAGCCACAAATTACACGTGCATCACTGCACACTGGGTCTCTTTTGTGGGGGTTAGAGATCAGCTATCTGAACGAGGTGCTGTTGATACGGCTGAGATTTTTAAAGCTACTCGGAAACATGCAACTGTAGCCATGTTCGCCATGGAGAAATCTCATACTACTCTAAACTTTTTGCAAGAGTTTTGCAGCAAGGTTTTTGAATGGCTGTGCCCAAAAGGGTGTAGTATTGGTTTTGTTGCCACAGATATTGGCAGTAATGTACTTAAGGCCATAGACCTTGGTTCCTATTTCAGGGTTCCGTGTTTGGCGCATTGCATAAACATTATAGTTCAAGACTTTCTGAAAAAAGAACCCATAGTCAGCAACTTATTGACCATCTGCCGAAGAATATGCACTCATTTCAGCCAATCTTTTAAAGCTCGGAAGCAGCTGAGGATCATTCAATGTGAATATAAAATGCCAGTCAAAGCACTCATCCAGGAGGTGGCAACACGTTGGAACTCAATGTATTACATGCTTGATCGTCTGTTTGAGCAGTACAGGCCACTCAATGAATATGTCATGGGAAGACTGGATGCTACTGTGAAAGGCATGACCCTTCAGATGGACCAATGGTGCCCAGTTAAATGCCTGACTGAGATGCTTTGTCCTTTTGAGGTCTTCACACGTGAAGTCAGCAAGGAGGACTGTGCAATGGGCCAAGCTATCCCATTATTGCAAATGCTTGAGCATCAGCTGAAGAAGATGTCTGAATCATACAAAGGTGTAGAGGAAAAAAAGGAAGCCTATGACTTGGTGGAGAGCTTAGCCCGTCGCCCAGCTGAAAATACAAGGGTGCAAAATAAGATTTTGGCACAAGAACATTACATTTCTGCCACAATTCTGGATCCACTGGCAAAATTGGGACAGAAGAAATTCATTCCTTTTTCAGAGATGGATGTTGCCTGCTACAAAACTTAGATAGCTGAGGCAGCGAGTAAGTTGGAAAATGAACGGCTGCTAATTAAAAGCCCGCAAGATCAACCCACAAGAAGTACTGCAGCAGAGCATGCGGCATCAAGTGCAGCTTACGAGGCTGAGGGCAGTGCATTTGGCTCACAACACTCACTATCACTATCTACTTCCCTGACAATTAGGCTTGCACTTACTGTCTTCCTCCCTAATTTTCCTTTATTTGTGTGTCTGTCGTTCCGGTTACAAACTTTGAATCACAACAAATCCATTACCACCATCTTCTACTCTTCTTATTTCAATATACAATTTTCAGGTGTCTGCATTTCACTGTACAATCCTCCTAATCCAGCTCCTCCGCTCCATCATACTGAATCTCCCTAAATCCATTGCCCTCATGATGATTGGATGATGGAAAATAGAAGAAAAAATAAAAACTTTCCTAGTCCCGCAAAAAGAAGTGGCACATGATGACTACTACAGCTATCCTCCTTTGAGAGTCGCGAGAAACAGCCTGTTAACTTAAGATGAGATGGAACAGGTAATGATTGATGTCATGCATTGGACACAGAGTCGCAAACTGAGAGATTTTGTTGTTGTTTGTTGTGCGTGAAGTTATGTCATTGTGCACTAATCATCTTTCTACAGTACACACTAAACGTAACTCAAGGCAATTTTCCCCTTCTTGCAAATATTTTTAATAAGAAATATGTACTTCTACCTCAGCTTGATACATTGCTTTTGATTGAATACAGGAAAGGGAGTCAATCTGTACACTGAGTATGACAACAGCACCGTCTATGATGATAATGGCTAAAAAGACGGCCCGTTAACTTAAAATGAGAAGGAACAGGTAATGATTGATGCCATGCATTGGACGCAGAGTCGCAGACTGAGTGATTTTGTTGTTGCTTGTTGTACATGAAGTTGTGTCATTGTGCACTAATCATCTTTCTACAGTACATACTAAACGTAACTCAAGGCAATTTTCCCCTTCTTGAAAATATTTTTAATAATTGTACTTCTACTGCAGCCTGATACATTGCTTTTAATTGAGTACAGGAAGGGGACTCATCTCCACCATGAGTATGACAACAGCACCGTCCATGATGATGATGCTGAAAAAAACAACCCATTAACTAAGATGAGAAGTAACAGGTAATGAAAATGAATGGCATGCATTGGACACCTGGCACTGAGCGTTTGGTGTTTGTGTTTTTGTTGTTTGTTTGTTGTGCATGAAGTGAAGTCAAAGTGTACTAGTAGTCTTACTGTACACACTAAAGAGTAACTCAAGTCAATAATATTTCTACTCTTGTGTAATAACAAAATTCTACTTCTACTGCAGGCCGATCTTCACAGTCAGTCAGTACAAGTATCGGAGATGATTAATGGAGGTCAGGAGGACGTTTCATGAGTGGCATAAAAGGTAAGCACGTCAACAACAATCCAGCAGACCCAAATGTCTGTGTAGAAGTGGAGTCGAGTGTAGCGGTGGGATGAATGTGGTGCATTGATTTACTAACTTAAATTGTAAAATGCTATGTTTGGATATTTGCTTTGTCCAACTCTTTAAAAAAAGGTACTCTAAACGGAGGATGTGCTAAGCGACGTTGTTATTATCATTAGGTTTGCTCTCTGTTTGTGATTCATCCCTACCAATATTTAAACATTCTATTTGCTATCTGTAAAAGTATTAAGCCCGGAACAACAGAACAAGAAGTGTATGTAATCCGGGTCTCCTTATCAATCATCATCATGCATGCATTTCCTTTTTCTCCCTTAACCACATGCACGCTGCTATTATTCTGCTGGAACGCTGACTTTTTAAAAAACCCATTGTTCATGACGAGCTGGGCTCGTCATCAGTGTGCGAGGAGGCTACACCATGACGAGCCCTGCTCGTCATCAGCCTCGAAGGGGTTAACATATTGGATATGGTAGTCTTCAAAGATTGTCATTTGTTTGTCCATACGTACTCATTTTCACTGTCAAACCTTTCCCCAAACCCCCTTCCCATCCATTCAACAAACCCTAACCCTCTTCCCCCGGGCTGTGTGACTTATTGAGGTGTGACTAAATTAAATGTACACCAATATTTAATCACACGCTTGCTGGGGCGGATGTGGCGAAATCAACAGTACTTCAATTTCAAGGCAGAGCGTTGATCTTCTTCTGCTTGCCCACCCTTGAGCAGTATATTTTAGAGGTGATTTTTATTTAACAAAGGAACATATACCTTAGCGTTGATTGGATTTGTTGTCATTCCTCATACACAGCACTAACTGTTACGCTGTAGGCCTAGTCAAGTGACTCGACACAACTATAGTTTGTAACTCTGTCTAGTAGGCTATCCCCACCACCATTATGTTTTGTTGTAAAATATTTTAGCATATTATTGTTGCTCGGTAAGTACTGTTCTGTACTTCATTCTACTACTCCTTGAATAGTCTCTCAAAGGCGACTGACTGTCTCATTTTCTTTTTTTGCAAATGCTGCTGCCCTGCCTGTGTCTACTACTACTACTATACTACCAGTCTATCACCACCACCCCAATCATGGCATGTTAGAAAAAGGAAACCATCTTCACCATGCAGCCATCGCTGTGCCTAAGTTAAACATCATAACCCAAAGGAGTTAGGTCCTTATTGGACGTGGAATAGGCTAGACACTTTATAAATACAAAATACACAAAGTGCCTAGACCACTATTTTGTTCAAAAAACGCAAGAACAATTAATGAAGGTCAAGAATACTCTTTATTGAATTCTGACCAGGTACTTATATTTTATACCTTTGACTTCTTTTTTTACTTTCAACGTTTTTTAGGTCTCGCCTGTCGATGCGCATGCGCATCGAGCAAGCGAGACTATAGGGGCTCATCGACTCTTTTCTAGCTTGCATGGAATCGTGGCGATTCCTTGCAGTGCCCGTGACTTTTAAGGTCAATGCGCATGCGCATTAAGCTTATGCGCATGCGCATTGACCTTAAAAGTCACGGGCGCGTGCATGTCCGTCTTTGTTTACCCGCTCCTCCCCTCTCCGCCCCCGTTCCGCCCCCTCCCCTTCCCGCCGTGTCGCATTTCTCCTCCCCCCTCCCCTCTCTTCCCTCCGGCTTCTTTTTTTTTGTTTATTTTACTCGCACCTCTCCCCTCTCCGCCCCCGTTCCGCCCCCTCCCCTTCCCGCCGTGTCGCATTTCTCCTCCCCCCTCCCCTCTCTTCCCTCCGGCTTCTTTTTTTTTGTTTAGTTTACCCGCCGTGTGACACAGATCCAGCATATACCCTTTCTAAAATACTAACCAGCTACCCCGTTCACTTGTTGTCCTAGGATCGAAGTACATCTCTGGTCTTTTTGCATGTCCCCTACATACATGCACAGGCCGCATGCTAAATCCTGAACTCACCAGCTATCAGCCTCCTCACCACGTCTTCTCTACTATGCTCCTTACGCCAAGGGAGCATCTTCACTACATGATGTCCTTCACAAGCATCCACACGTTGCAGCAACACTTTTCAGCTCTCCGCCCCCGTTCCGCCCCCTCCCCTTCCCGCCGTGTCGCATTTCTCCTCCCCCCTCCCCTCTCTTCCCTCCGGCTTCTTTTTTTTTGTTTATTTTACTCGCACCTCTCCCCTCTCCGCCCCCGTTCCGCCCCCTCCCCTTCCCGCCGTACATTTAAATATCATTGGGAACACGATAAGCAAAGGCGGCTTAGAGGTAAAAGTGATATTAACATCAGTTACGTTGCTCTGGGACGTGAGTTTTAAAGGCGGCTTGGAAATAAAGGTTAATGCTCACTGTGCGTTCTCGCTGCAATTAAGGTGCGAGTGGAGTTCAACTAACTCATTTGTTTGAAATACATTAACACAGCGGAGCTCGCAGAGACACTTGCTTAGGAGAGGGTGCTCAAGGACATAGATGTTAAAGGCGGCTTAGAACTACAGTTTAATGCTGACTCGCCATATATATAAAGGTAACCTGTTTCATTAGGTTACATTTAAATATCTTTGGGAACATGATGAGCAAAGGCGGCTTAAAGCTAAGAGTGGATATTAGCATAAATTAAGCTGCCGAAAGACGTGAGCGTTGAAGGCGGCTTGAAAATAAAAGTTAGTGCTCGCTGTGCGTATTCGCTGCAATTAAGATGCCGTGCGTGGTACTTGGGAAGGCTGCCCATCTATGCACTATCACTGGGTTATTGAAGCTGTTCCTTCTGCAACCGCAAGCACATGCTATCTCGATACACAGTTGTATTTGCGTGCTCACCCCCCCACGCCCTCTTCACTGCTTGAACCGTCCTCCCAACCCCTCTCTCATAGGGATGAGGGATAAAAACCCTCAACACACACTTGCGCTGTTCTGTACAAAATATAATTATCCCAACAACCCCTCACCCTCAATCCCTCACCCTCAACCCCTCACCCACCCTCAACCCCTCACCCACCCTCAACCCCTCACCCTCAATCCCTCACCCACACTCACCCACACTCACCCACACTCACCCACACTCACCCTCACTCACCTTCACCCTCACTCACCTTCAACCCCTCACCCTCACTCACCCCCAACCCCTCAACCCCTCACCCTCATTCACCCTCACCCTCAACCCCTCACCCTCACTCACCCTCAACGCCTCACCCTCAATCACCCTCAACCCCTCACCCTCACCCACCTTCACTCACCCTCACCCTCACTCACCCTCACTCACACTCACCCTCACCCACCCTCAACCCCTCATCCTCACTTACCCTCAACCCCTCACCCTCAACCCCTCACCCTCACTCACCCCCACTCACCCTCAACCCCTCACCCTCAACCCCTCACCCTCACTCACCCTCACTCACCCTCACCCACCCTCAACCCCTCACCCACCCTCAACCCCTCACCCTCAATCCCTCACCCACACTCACCCACACTCACCCACACTCACCCACACTCACCCTCACTCACCTTCACCCTCACTCACCTTCAACCCCTCACCCTCACTCACCCCCAACCCCTCAACCCCTCACCCTCATTCACCCTCACCCTCACTCACCCTCAACCCCTCACCCTCACTCACCCTCAACCCCTCACCCTCAACCCCTCACCCTCAACCCCTCACCCTCAATCCCTCACCCTCACCCACACTCACCCACACTCACCCACACTCACCCACACACCCTCACTCACACTCACTCACCCACCCTCACCCACCCTCACTCACCCTCACCCTCATGCTAAAGATTTACAAAAAAACCCATTAACAATTCTAAAAGCACTAACTCTAATGCTGCGAGACCTATTGCATTTCTAATGCTTGTTTATATATACATTCATTAGCAAAGATAGGACAAACTGTACATATATTTACAATACTATACAAACCAATTTATAAACAAAACAGCACAATGTATCTACACAA
This sequence comes from Lissotriton vulgaris, assembly GCF_964263255.1. Lineage (NCBI taxonomy): Eukaryota > Metazoa > Chordata > Amphibia > Caudata > Salamandridae > Lissotriton > Lissotriton vulgaris. The sequence goes on from NC_141689.1 coordinate 513,840,656, forward strand.
ATTCAAATAAACAACATAATCACAACAAAACACACATTAAATTAATGTGTACTTGATTTCAATGAATGAGAGACAAAATCAAAAGGAGGAAAAGAGAGGCAAGAAGGAAGGAAAGCGTGAGGAATAGAGTCAAATTAATGATGCTATTTCATGATGTTTAAGCTAACAGATAGCTCTTGTGAGCCAATTATTCCACCAAATGTGCCTCCAAGTACGCCTGTGCCTCCAAAGGCGTACAGTTTGTCCTATCTTTGCTAATGAATGTATATATAAAAAAACTTTGAAAGTAAAAAAATAAGTCAAAGGTATAAAATATAAGTACCTGGTCAGAATTCAATAAAGAGTATTCTTGACCTTCATTAACTGTTCTTGTGTTTTAAAAAAAAGAGTGGTCTAGGCACTTTGTGTATTTTGTAAGTTAAACATCAGGCCAGGGTAAGAGAAGTTTGGACGAGGCATAATTAATAAAGGACATGTTTTCAATGATTTCACACAACCTTTTGTAGGATTGTATGATGTAGTCTAGTGGTTGGGGGGTGGAGTTAAGAGGGAGGAGTAGGAACGGGAGGAGCCAGTGACAGGAATCTGGGCAGTTAGAGTAGGGACAGGGTCGAGGTAGGATGCAATAATAAAGGCTCCTTTAAAAGAGATATGAGTGTCTGTCATTATTGAGAGCAGGACACTACAGCTGGCGACGAGGGTGGGATCGGGCACATCGTGCACCCCACACCGATCTAGTGACACTGTGTGACCCTGTCCCAGGTAGCGCCGATGAGGAGTTTGCCATCGTGACCACTGCGATAGAAAGGAGCGTCGCGGCCAAGAGTGAGCCGCCAGAAACACTGCCCGCCTGCCTGAAGCTCCGTGGCCGAAAAGGCTGCGTGGAGCATGCTGCTCTGCGAGTGAATCGCTGGAAGAGTCAGCGAGCGCAATCACGCGCCAAAACGGACTTCAAAAACTCACCCCTGAAGCGTGAGTCCAAGGGAGGGGAACGTGACGTCGGGAGCCCACCCCGATCTTTCCCGGTGGTGTCCGTTGCTGGAGTGGAGACGGTGGAGGTCTCATCATGCAGAAGTGAGCCCCTGCACCCGGTGAGTGCAGTGAGTGGAGCCCAAGCTAGTGAGCGCTGGGTCTGCCCCGGCGGGAAAAGCGCGAGCGAGCGCTAAGACCGGGTGCTCACCCCGGATGCGTGAGGAGTGGCGGGGCGGCTGAAGAAACGGAGGTCGGGAGCTCACCCCGATCCTACCTGCCACGCTGGTGTCCAGGGTGTGTCTGGAAGTGCTGTCTGCCTGGAAATCGTCTGCCGGTGAGTGCCGAGTGAAGAGACGTGAGTCTGGAGGCCTGAATGAGACTGAGATCTTGTGGGAAACGAGATTCTCATAGCGGCGGCCATCTTTGAGTCAGGCAACTGGGAAGGACATCCCTGTACAACTGTGAAGCGGCCATCTTGGAGTCAGGCAATCTCCAGTTTGGTGAAACAAGCATTGGAAACTGAAAACAAGCATTAACGAATGCAAGGAGTATAAAAGAACACAAGCACATACAAGTGCAAGAGGTAAATAGAAGCAACAAGTGGACACAAATAAGCACAAGTAAATGCAAGAGAACAGAATAAACAAACACGAGCAACTACAAAACAAGCTTTGATAAAGACAAGAAGAGAGAGTACAACAAGCATTGGTAAACCCGAGAGTGCAAACACTGGTATATGTGAATCAACAAGCATTGACAAATGCAAGAAGTGCAACAGAACAAGCACTAATACAAGTGACCAGAAGGGGAATGAACAAAACCGACCGTTAGCAATGAGCACTGGCAAAGGCAAGATTTACAGCGCACCAAGCCCAAGCAAGCAACCGAAACAAGCGAAGGTCGCACTAAATATAAACAAGCATGAGCACCAGCAACATTAAGCGAAAGGAACAAAAGTATCAATAAATACAACAAGCACTGGCAAGTGCAAGAGATACACTGAAAACAAGCACAAGCAAACATGTGCTTCAAGTATAAACAAGCCCGAGCAAATGCAAGACTCGACGTAAACAAGCACAAGCCCACACAAATCTCGAATGAAACTAACACGAGGGAGTGTAAATCCCGAACGCAAAAAACACGAGCAAAGGCAAGTACCGAAGTAAACCTTCAGCACCACGCGAAGATAAATGATCAACAGTAAGAAGAGCTAAGAGATCAAATGATCCAGAAGCGCGAGTGAACGAACGTCAAGGAAGCCTTCTCTCATCATTGACACCACTGAATAACCTGTGCCAGGCCAAAAGGAAACGCAAGAACGAGATGTCAATGGCTTCACGTATCATCGCGGAAGAGTCCCAAATTACCTACAGTTAGCAGATCACCCTAACGGAAGTGAGAAGTTGCTGAGCCACGCCATTTCGAAATGGCCACTACTCAGCTGCTCCTTACGTGATGTAAGGAGCAGCTGAGTAGTGGCCATTTCGAAATCGTGAAATCCAAGCCTCACTCATTGAAGCCTACCGAGACAGTCGTGCTAAGGGCGGACAGAATACAGTAGTCACCCAGGAGTGACGAACCTTCCCAACATCGAAGGAGACGACTAGACACAGGATCTCGGGCGAAGAAAGTCAGCAAATAAGACTGGAGGCAAAATGAACAATCCTGCGACGGTAGCAGACGAAACCTTTCTTCCCTCATGGCAGTGGTAAATGCAACCCATCGGTCCAATCCCTGCATTAAAGTACCACCCCCAGTGCAACAGACTGACAGTCAGAGTTTGGGTCTCAAATGGAACCGGTGGCTGGAATCACTGGACGATTTTCTTGAGGCAATTGGTGAGCGAAGAGATAGAAAATGTCTGATACTACTCCTCCAGCTGGTCGGTCATGAGGGCCGACGCTTAATCAGAACATTTCCCAAAAGAGACACAGAGAGCTATGAAAGACTCCAAGTGAAGCTACGTGCCCATTTCCATGCACAGGTAGAGGTGGATCATGCTCGCATCGCTTTCACTACAGCACGGCAGGAACCAGGAGAACCATTGCTGAAATTCATCACCAGGTTGCTAAGTCTGGTACCCTGCTGCTACTTCAATACATTTACAAATGAAGAAGCAGTTCGGCTCCGGATAATCGAAGGCTGTTCAAGCGCAGACTCGAAGCGCAAGATTCTTCAGGGGCAGTGGTCGCTAAAGGGAATCATCAGAGGGGCCGAGGTGGGAGTACGGGTAAAAGGAAAAGACTTATCGAAAGACGTGCACTCGAATGCAAGACACATGGATGTCTGGAAAGAGACATTCCTCATGTCTGGGGGCAAGGTCCAGGAAACAAACAAAACTGAAAAGAGGGAGGGTGAACCAGAGCCAAGACGAAACAAGAGACAGAGCGTCATGGAATACTCCAAGCCAACATCACAAAAGACCAGGATGAATCAGGATTGCGATAGCGGCACTGATACAACCTCACGGAGTTATTCAACCTCAAGGAGTCAGTCAACAGATGATGATACTGATACAACCTCACTGAGTTACTCAACCTCAAGGAGTCAGTCAACCGATGATGAAAATGGTTATGAAGCAGATGAAGTGTCAAGTGGGACAGATCACACCCATGGACAAGATGGCAGATTGCTCAACAAGAGGGCAAGAAAGACACACTACAGAAGACGGGACCAATCCCGTCAAGGCCGGAAATCGGCTCACGAACATCCCCGGGCATCCTCCGGCTATGCACCAAAGTCTGTAGATGAGTCGGAGGAAGCATCAAGCAGTGAGACACATCACCCCAATGGCACGGACGTCAGCACACCCAACAAGCGAGAAGAAGAAACTAACCACATGAGGAGTGGCAAGCCACTCAGACACCGAGAAGGGAGGGGCAGGTGCACTCAAGACAGTTGTGACAATGAGAAAACGGAGAAGGGACAATTGATGTCCCGTGAAAAGGGCAAAGACCAAATGCTCCGGGATCAAACTAAAGAAGTAAATGTGTGGTTAGCAAACAATCTCTCCATCGCAACAACACAGAAGACACATAAAGAGACGTACCCAAAGGAATGTTCCGTAGATAGCTCCGACTCCAGGAGCATGTCATCCCAGACTACCAACTCAATAAACTTATCAGTCACGATGCCCTCATAAGAACGTTCTGAAAGGGAATCGGCGAACGACTCCTCCGAGTTGGAAAACATGTCTGTCCGATCATTCGGGTCAACAAAATCATGGTCCCGACCACGTCCATGGCATCAATCACCCGAACGCACAACAGAATCAAAGGACAACATGTCATATCAGTCATCGCCATTTCAAGACATGAGTAATATACCGTCACCCCTGATGGGGTCAGCGAGGCTGACTCAAAGAACTGACGGAAGGAAAACAAAGAGATGGAACAGTATCTACCAAGTGGAAAAGGATTATCCTTTCACCCCGCGAGGAGGACCAAATGTGGTGACAGAGATAGACTGTCACGGAATGAGAGAGAAACAGGTACATGACCGGATGGTCAAGGGTTTCGCCAGTCTCAAACACGAGTGGGAGGGGGAGAGACAAACCGAGGCAGCAAACGAGTCCAAGAATCAAGACAAGACACCCATTTCAGATAGTACATTAACGTCTGGCATGCCTGACGGTAAACAGAAGAACAGTGCTGCTCCCAACCTGACAAGACAAAGAGAAATAACCTTACAGGTGTGAGCTCGGAAGAGGACCAGAACATCGTCCACTCCTGAAGGAGATCAACCGTCAACAGAACAAGATTTACCAAGGAAAGCAGACTGCCACTGCCGAGCTGAGCCAGTAGCAGTCACACAACATGAAAGAACCATGATAACGGCGGAACCGGATAATAAGCAGCCCACATGCAATGGGTTGCATTCTCAAAAGTGCACTCCCGTAGTCAAGGATGTCTTGGTTAAGACACCGGAAAGATTGATCAAAGTCAGGACCACCACGGATTCGACACTACTGATGCTTGAAGAACAAGCTGTCTGCCAACCCGTGTGGTGGATTGAAGAATTGCGAACACTGTGGAAATTAAGTTCATTTTGTTAAGAAGGGGGGAGATGTAGGATTGTATGATGTAGTCTAGTGGTTGGGGGTGGAGTTAAGAGGGAGGAGTAGTAACGGGAGGAGCCAGTGACAGGAACCTGGGCAGTTAGAGTAGGGACAGGGTCGAGGTAGGATGCATGAATATAGGCTCCTGTAAAAGAGATATGAGTGTCTGTCATTATTGGGAGCAGGACACTACACCTTTGAGTCCAGATAAAGAATGCATAGACTAGAAGAGGGAGACTGAGAGAACTAGTAGGACAACTCAATCAGTGAGGGGTGTCGCATCTATCTGTTTGTGTCTTACACAGTCATACAATTATTTAAATCAAACACTGGCTATGGGCGGACCTGCACCAGCAAGGAAACAGTGTGATGTAAAACAGTAACCCCACCTACAAAACATTAACAACATTGCATGTAAAGTAGAAATATAGATTTAATGTACCCTAACAAAAATACACTATGTAAAACCCACAAAAGCTGACCCACCCCCCTCCCTAACTCCAACCAATATCCGTAAGAAAGTCCAAATGTCCAAAACTAAGGGTGGGCGTAGTTCACGAAGTAGTGATATGCGAAGCTACGCGAAGTGCACTTCGCACTACGCAAACTTCACGTAGCACTACGCGAGCTGCGTAGTAGCATGTTCGCACTGTGCAAGATGTGTTTTCAATGATTGCACAGTGCGGACAAGCATCCGGCACTGTGCAATCATTGAAAACGGCATATTGCACAGTGCGAGCTGTAGTTTTCTGCTGCTCGAGTAGATTATTACTTGAGCTGCAGCTTTCTCAACGTGAACTGGTAGTTTCTCATTGAGAGCGGTCGCGAGCATTCGCAACCACTCACAATGAGAAACCTTACCTCCCCGCGTTGAGAATCTTGCCGGGATGTCATTTTGCTTGCTCGCGGTCGTGAACATGACGTTCAGGACCACGAACAAGCAAAAAATGAGCGCTGCACTACGCTACGCTGCACTGCGCGTGTTCGCACTGTGCTACGTGCAGCTCGCGTAGTGCTAAGTTGCACAAACTTCGCAAACTCCACGAGCGTAGCGTAGTGCTTCGCTCAGGGTTATCCAAAACCCCAACGCCCAATTTCCACCCACTAAAACAAGAATAAAAAAAGGGTCAGAAGATAGGGAGTCTATGATGTGTGGTGGGATTCGAGGACGACACGCATTTGCTCCTCTAGAGGTGCGCCGTGGCGCTTGAGAGCGAAGCAGTTAGCAACCACAGTGGAGGGGCACCAGAGATGGTAAGGCGGTGGTGGGCGGCCGCCTGGTGGTGGGGCCGTACCGCTGGAGGGTGGTGGCTGGGGCCCAGGGCACTGGAGGAGGCTCCAAGTACTGCAGTCTCCTCCTCCTCCTCCTCCTCTGCCAAGACCACCAGCCGATATTCGCGATATATGGCTAGATGTAGGTAAATCTAATTTACCGATTCATAAATACCGAATTTTACCGATTCGGTATTTATGAATTGGTAAATTAGAAGGAGGCAGATGTAGGTAATTTTTTAAACACAATTACCGCAGCTGTAAGATTCGGTATTTACTGATTTCGGTAAATACCGAATCCGTATTGCCCATTGATTCCTATGGGCCTTGAAGCCCATAGGAATCAATGGGAAATACCGATTCTGTATTTACCGAATTGATAAATACCGAATCCTGCAAGGGTGCAGGGGGTGTCACTTTGACACCCTCTAGCACCCCAAGTACAGCCTTGTATGACATGTGGCACACATAAATGCCCTAAGGGCATGTCTGTGTGTCACATGGCACAGGTGTGCATGCACAGATGTGCATACACACCTGAATTCGGTATTTTACCACACAATAGGATTGTGTGGTAAAATACCGACTCTTAAGGGCCTGTGGCACTCTTAGGAGTGCCAGCTACATATGTATTTTCAGATTCAGTAAATATACCGATTCGGTATTTTACTGAATCGGTAAAATTACCGAATAGGCCCCCTACATCTCAAAAGCCAAATACAGGTCGGTAACGGCCGAAATCGGGCTCCTATTGCCTCCAGCTTGCGGCGCCATGCCTTGGCAGCCAACTCCTTCTGATCAACTTTGGAAGGAGTAGCTGCATATCAAAAAGAAAAAACAAGACAATTGTAAAATATACTCTTAGAAAAACAGTAAGACAAGTTAATTATACACATAGTGGAATGTTAGCACTATAAAGCACAGTACATAACATTTGTTGCATGTATCTACTTTCTATCCTCCAACTTGCTTGGGCTTTAACATTTGCAGGATTTTTTTCAGGCATAATTCAACCAACCATGCACCAGATTCTTTACTATCAGCCACCTTTGCAATTTGCATGCTTGCATCACTCGTATCCTTCTGTCTGTCAGTCATAAATATTAAATGTCGCCCATCCTTCTTCCTTCCACCCGTCTTTCACTTTTTAGTTGAACACCAGGTGATATGATCTGACTTTTAGTCTTCGCCATAAAACTTTCAAAGTGGAGTTGAAATCACGGATAGATGAGGCCATTGGTTACTCAATACTCCCGCCCCTTTGCCAATTAAAGGATGTCTTCACTCTTCAAACGTTCACAACAACTCTTACTTACTTAGGACATCATTAGGATCCACCATCCCATTCCCCACGCTAAAAAGGGACCGCCCGCCATAAGGGCGGGGGTCCCGTGGGGAAAATTAGGAAAGATGCGCCCGTCACAGTGGCAATGCTAAAAGTACATGTTGTGCTTTTCCAAGCACAACATGACAGGCCCCACGTGGAGCCTGCCACGTTGTGCTTTGAAAGGCAGGGGGGTACCATAGCATAGGTACCCTCCATGGGGGCCCGCAACGGGCACCCCAAGCATACTCCGCATGCCTTTCCGTGGCGGCATTAGGCATTCCAAAATGCAGATCATATGGCTCTGAGTGTGTTTCAGACACCGCCACCATATTGAACCCTTTTCCACCCGATCGACATGTCGACTGTGCGTAAAATCGGCAGACAGTTTCTATCCGCCACAGACTCCCAACCCATTGTAATATGGCTTTTCAACATGGATGGCGGGAGGTTTGCCCCTGTGGGGACGGCGGTAACTACCGCCGACCCGGCGGGGGCAATCCACCCACCATCCTAATGGCCAGGGCCCTAAAAGTCTCAAAAGTACAGCATACATACAGTACACCCTTGCAGTGAGTGTAATGTCAATAGGTAAGGATTATGAATCTAACTTACCGCCGGCCGCCAACGGGTGCTGGCACTCCCCCTACCGCTCCATCAGTATCGGCAACTGCCGCATCCTCCCCCTCCGCGTCGTCTTCACCGCCGCTGGCCCCGGCAATGGTGGTCAGTAGTGCGGCTAGAAAACATTACAAATTTTTTAGACGTCCTATACACCTCCCCCTATTGGTCAGTAGCAAGATTGAAAAATTAGTTGGTAGTATACAACATACACCACTAGTACAAATCAGGTAGTAGTAGAGTAGACACCAGTAGTTATATATGGTCCCTAGGGTCATTCTAGCCTTTGCTTAGTTAGCCGGAGCCATGCAACCATTTTACCTTTGTGTCTTTTATTTTTTGCACATGTGACGTTACCTTGCAGCTTGTTGTATAAGACACCTTTGATCCCACATGACCTCATACTGCTACTGACTAAGAGCTGCGTACAAGCGGTCAACCAAAACATTAACAAAGCCACTTTTTTATGAAGTTCTGGTGTACTGTTAGTCCATATTGCTTATCCATAAATGCTACTTTTTGGCACGGCTGAGAAATGCTTGCAATATACTAACGCGCACCATTTCATTTTTCGCATTACAGACGGAAGATTCCCTTCTACGAACCAGAGCTTTGCAGAGCTTATGATGCAGCAAGTAGCAGTACTAGGTTCTTCTAAGGTTAGGGGTACCCAGAATTCCCTCAGATCTTCATTTACAAATGTATAAACTATATTCCTGCCTAGGGGATGGTGGTGCTTCCACCACTGTTCAGTTATCATGATTTATTTACCAACTGTAAGTGTTAACAATGTTTTTATTGTTTTAATGTTATTGATTTTCCTGCTGTGCTGCATTATAGAACAACGTTCAGAGCTTGTCAATTAAAAATAAAAATTTTGAACTTACATAGACTTGGTGGTATTTGGTATGGACTTACACGAGTGAGCGAGCGAAAGGAAGGGTGTGCATGTACATTGCTTCCCCGAGTGAGAGGTTGGGTGTGTTATGTTCTGGGTTGTCTACTTGTTGGGTATCTTGGGGGGAGGGTTCAGAGAGCTAATAGTTATGACAAGACACTACTATAACTAGTCAGGCAGGGAATTGTGGTGGGTTCTGAACTTCAGATTGAGGCGTGTGAGGAAGGTCTAACCTCCCATCACCAACATCCTATTTTATTGTGCAAAGGTTTGTATGTGCAAACTCCCTACAACAGTAGTAGTAGTATGTCCTATCATATAAAAATAGTAATAAATCTGGTTGGGAATTTGTTGGTGTGAATTGTCAAAGTATCAAGATTAACAAAGACTCAAGATCAATAAGACTAGAAGTAGCACAAGAGGACGACCCAAAGGACTGGACTCAATGGCTAGAGCTACTGGTGAATCTGAGTTTTATTTACAACCTTTTAAATAAAGAGTGGTCAACCGGGCAAGCTTAGCTACTACAGTACAGACAGACTAGTAGTAGTAGTAGTACAGAGAGTCATCGTAGCAGAGGCAGGGATAACAAGATTTTCGAAACAGTACAGATCGAAGGATAATTGTTGGTAACAAATAGCATTTGGAAACGGAAACAATAGTTCGGGAAAAATCCGGTGCAGTAAAAGTTATGGAAAAAGAATTATTATGAAAAACAAGAAGACTTACTAGGGCCAGCAGAGGAGCCCTCGTTGGTGTCCTCCTGGTGTTGTTCTCCCACCGACTGTGTCCTCCCTGTCTGCCTGCCCCTGAGTGCTGAACAGGAAAGATATTAGAAAGAGACAAACATTGATGATTGTGCCAAACAAAGAAAACATTTTTAAAGAACGGTCAAAAAACACTTATGTAAACAGCAATTGCAATAACTAAATTGACCGATCTCATCTGGTCAATAAGTAGCTTCGGGGGATTTGCGGATCGAATACTTACTATTTATCAAGACTAATCCAGTCTTCCATTCTGATTCCAGAATACTAACTAAGCCTAAGTACGACATACCACCTGGCCTAGCCCACCTAATCCAGGCGTGCCAATTGTACATTAAGAATGCATTTCCAGTTCTTAGTCCTCAACAATGCATATGGTCAAATGGAGGACACATGACTACATTTTTGTATACACAACATTTTTGGTTGATTGATTGATGCTGATGTTCTGCTAGTGCTAAGCCGATTACCACCACTCATTGAACAAACTAGAAAAGGTTCTAATAAAAACTGGGGTACTAGCATCACATGACGTAAATGAGGGGGTATCACGCATACCACTAAAAAATTGCAAACCCATGCAAAGTAACTAAACCTAAGTATCAACCCGCCCCTATCTCTTAGTGATAGGACAAAGTAAGGACTAGAGTCACTATAGCATTACGTAACTTCATTTCTCTAAAATAAATTCTTACATAATCACGCTAAGGGAGCGCAAACACAAAGTTGCAAACTAGTAAGATTAGTAGTAGCGCAGAGGAGCACCTGTGTTGTAACAATCACAGAAGACTTTTAAATGTAATTCACCTGTAATGTAACCAGCAACATTCTAGCTGGTTGGAAGAAAAAAAGATATTCGCAATATATAACACAGAGCAGAAGAACAGACACAAAGTAGTAATAATTAAATAGTTACTCACCAAGACCCGGTACCTCCACCACTAGCAGGTCCAGCAGGTCCTGCTCACGGTCCAGGATGTCAGACCACCGGTGTGTCAACTGCGCCTGGGTGCGCCGAACCCCAGTACAGCGGTACACTGCCCGGCGCACCTTCCCCCACCGCTGTTGACGCTCCCAGAGACCATACCCGGACCCAGGCCTGCTAGCTGCTGCTAGGGTTGAGGAGAGGTGGTGCTGCACAAAGAAGATTAGTGCAGCCAACTTCATCTCCCCAAATAAGGCCCGTGCCTGCACCCCTTGTGGGCGCCGCCTTCCACAAGGAAGGCGGTCGCGGCTCTGGCTGCGGCGAGCCCTACCCTTCGACATGGTTCTGGGGAGAGTGAGATGGGGTGGGAATAAATTAAAAAAGTAAGCAAAGGAAATGAAAATAGCAGGAAATAGAAAAAGAGTGAAAAAGTAGCTAAAAAACAGATTAAAACCAAAATTTTAGAAGCAGGAAGATAGTATGAATAATAATAAATAAAAAAGATTTTTAAAAAGTTTCTATAAAGTAAGGATTGAAAAGATAAAGGGAGGATTCAAAAGCAGGCCCCAGAACCATATCATAGTGTGAAAAACAAGATGGTCACGCCCATTGCAACCACGTGCACAAGTACGCACAATATTTTCTCCCCAAGCACGCAAAAAGCGGCGCAAACACGTAAAAACATTCCCGAACAGGAAATACGTAACGCAAACAGGCAGAGGCATGCATTGCGCGACCCGGAACAGGAAGTAACAAGTGACAAGTGAAAACAAGATGTCCGCGCCCATGAGCCACCGCATGGGTAAGTTAGCGAGACATTTTTCAAAGCGTTCACGCAGAAAATACAGCGAATGAGCGGGAAAAAAAGGTCTGCGTCTTCGCGATATTTCCACGTGTTTGCGGAGATTTTTAACATTTTCGCAATAGTTTGCAAAAGTTAATTTCGCAAATTCCGCCCACCCCTAGTTCTGCGTCAGGTGATCCTCTGCTCCCCACCTCAAGCATAGAGACAGCAGAATAGGCCCCTGTCTTCATACCCTTTTGACGTTTCCATTTACTTGTAGCCCCCATTGAAGAGGCAGAAGCAACGCCCCTCCGCCCTCCACCCGTGGTTGCTGCAATAACTGACACTGGGTCCTGGGCAGTCGCTAAAATGTCTTGTCTTGCCTCAATGGGAGCTGATTCATCCACCTCAGGGGCTGTTTCAATGTTAGCACTAATTAAGTTAAATTGTGCTCTTCCACTCATTATCTCCCGGGGGCTAGACTGTATGTTCTTATCCGGCCCGATATTCCCCCTAAGCCCAGCTACTCCTCCACAACATGGATTTAATCATTTAGCACCCCCACAGCAGGTGTCAGGTATGAAATAATAGAAGCACAGTTTCTAGGTATCTTCGCTTTAACTTTCTCCCCATCGGAATTTGTGGGTAGTTTTCTCCGATGGGTGCTGCAGGAGTGCTGCTTCCCTTTTCTGCGCCTCCAGGTGCGGCAAATACACTTGGCGGCCTCTCCTGCCGCTGGTGGTGCTGGGCGAAGTAGTTTCGCCCCCCCAGTGAGTGTCTCACTATTCCGTGCTGTGGGAGTGCTGCTTCCCTTTTCTGCGCCTCCAGGCACGGCAAACGCACTCAGCGACCTCTCCTGCCGCGGGTGGTACTGGGCGGAGTTGTTTCGGCCCCCCCAGTGAGTGTCTTGTTATACATTCACTGTGTGGACGATTTTCTTTACACAGTTGTCATTCTGATGCCAGTTGTATTTTGGACATTGGATTTCAAGCAATTTTGCCTCTTCAACATTAGTTTTATTCACCATGATTAACTTTTTAAATGTTTGTTTTGCTTTTATGTTTTAGTCCAGTTTTAGTGTATTTGCTTTTGTTGAGTCTAAGATTGTCATGAGCACCGGAGTGCCGCAGCTCATGACGAGCTGACCTCGTCATGAGCATGGGGGCGCTGTACGCGCCCCCGCCCCAGCACAGCGGGGGAAACAGCCACGCACGGAAGGGGTTAAGGAAGGGGTTAAGGCACATTTTCTTAAAGCAAACAAAGATAAATAATGTAAATAAATACAGTATACAGTATTTTAAAACTTAGATGGATAAACACCTTTGACCTGGATCCACCTTAACTTGCCCTTTCACAAAAATGTCTATCACAGACTTTTAGTCTCATAGATTGAAAGTTGGCTTTAAATGTAATGTAATATTATGTGAATATATACTTACACTCATGGGAAGAAGTGCCAATAACATCTTGATGTAAGTAAATTCCTTCCGCTTTACCAATATCATCTTCATTTGACATTTCAACATCCTCACAAAGTGGAGCATTATGGTCTTCTTCCTCTACAATGTATGAGAAGATCTGTTGCAGGGCTATGTTGTATAACATGTAGCATGCCATTGTGATTTTGGCATTTGCACACTTTATTGGGTGAGTAGAGGATGGCTCTACTATTCATGTGCAGACATCAAAATCTGGTCTTAGGAGCCCAAAAGCCCATTCCACTGGCCTTTGTGTTTCTCTATGGGCCTCAGTGAAGCGGTCTTCCCCTGGCAATGTTGGATTCCTCTGTGGTGCTAACAACCATGGTCAGTTAGGATAAGCTGAGTGTCCTAGAAGAAACAAAACAAAAATTTAAAACAGAGCCAAAAAATTGCATACTATTTTCGATCATTAGACTTAAATTTATCAAAACATTTTATGGACAGATTGTATTTACCAACACGCCAGGTCCTCTCAGGTCAATGTTATGACATATGCTGCTGTTTCGTAGTACAAAGGAATCATGTGTTGATCCTGGAACACGCACACACACTCTTGTGAAGTACAAACCTTGAAAGCAGGTAATTTGCAGATTGCGTGAATTGAATCCAATAGTGGTAGATATGTCCTCGGTTGTGTGGTAGCACTAAGGCAATATGTGTGCCATCAATTACTCCAACCACATGTGGGAGGCAACCCAAAGCATAAAAATATCCCTTCACATTGGCAAAATCCTCTATTAATGGAAACTGCATGAAGCTGTTGATGTGTCTCATCAATGAAGAAAGAATTTTGTAGCACACCACTGAAAGTTGTTTGTGACTTTCACCAGATACTGCCACAGTGTATTGGAATCTTCCTTTGGCCACAAAATCAAGTACTACCATGATATTGACAATTGGTGGAATTGATGTGGCATTCCTATTGTGGGGCAGAAGATATGGGTCCAGCTGAATATATAAATCAATAATTGTTTGCCTATTCAGTATTACTTTTTAGATGACATCCCATTCTTCCATTTTGGCAAAGTCTGGAAATGGTTGGAAAACCTGAGGCTTTCTTATTCTCACTCTCACTGGGTTATATGTCAGCATTTAAAATAATAAAAATCTTGTAAAGTTTTGAAAACCTATTTTTAAATCAAAACATACATTTCATCTACTTTTCTAAAGAATTACTCCTTTAACATATTTATACACAACATTAATATTTTTGTTTTCTTCCTTTACAAAATTACATTTTATACATGTGTTTTTTTGTTTGTAATTAAAATGTGTAAATATTACACCTTATATGTATTATTTACGCATTTGTTTTATTTTACATTTTGTCACAGAAAACTCTGTCAACAAAAGTATAAACAAAACCACGCAAATATTGCATCTAACCACATTAATGCACTACATAAAAATGTTTGTGTAAAAAAAACAAATGAACACCATTAGCATTTTGTATAAATAAACAAAGTAGCGGCAATTTTTTAGTGGTGGTGACACATTTAACATTCACAAACACACTATCTAAAAAAGTATGTGTTAATTTGTATAAAAAAATATTTTTTTCTAAATTAACATAATGTTTAAAATTTGCAGGATGCACATTAAATATATAATAATATATAATTAAATATATATATATATATATATATATATATATAATTATATATATATATATATATATATACATATATATATATATATATATATATATATATATATATATATATATATATATATATATATATATATATATATATATATATATATATATATATATATATATATATATATATATATATATATATATATATATATATCCACACTGAAGACATTTGCATGCTACTCGACCAGGGACACACTGCGGCCCTCATCCTCCTAGACCTCTCCATAGCCTTCAACACCATCTAACATCTCATGCTCGCAGCCAGTCTTCCAGACGAAGGGATACAAGGAGCCACCCTCAACAGGATCCAATCCTTCCTCTCTGGCAGAACAAAGAGGATCAGACTCTCCCCCTTCCTCTCTGAACCCACTGATGTCATCTGCGGAGTACCCCAAGGATCAAAACTCAGCACCACGCTCTCCAACATCTACATGACCCCCCTCGCTGCCATCATTAGACAGCATGGGCTGAGCATTGTATCCTACGCCAACGATACCCAGCTCATCCTCTCACTCACATAGAATCCAGAGGACACCAGACTCTGCTTCCAGGAAGGAATGAAGAACGTGGCAGTCTGGATGAAGGACAGGTGCCTGAAGCTCAACTCAAAGACCGAGGTCCTCATCCTCGGAGCCTGCACTTCCGCCTGGGACAACACCTGGTGGCCCTCCGCCCTAGGGAATCCACCCACCTCTACTGACCACGCACGAAACCTTGGAATCATCCTCGACTCCTCCCTCTCCTTGAACCGCCAGGTCAACGCCGTCACCTCCACTAGTTTCAACTGCATGCGCATCTTCCGTAAGACCTTCAAATGGATCCCCCCAACTGCAGAAAGACCATCACGCACACATTAATAACCCGCAGACTGGACTACGGCAACGCCCTATACGTCGGAATCAACAGAACTCTTCTGCACAAACTCCAAACCATCCAGTACGCTGCAACCAGACTCGTCCTTGGAACACAGCATCACAAACACATGACTCAACACCTACAAGACCTCCACTGGTGCCCCATAAAGGGGGTCACCGTCAAACACCTCACCCACTCCTGCAAATCCCTCCACAACATCAGACCTAAATACTTCAACAAGAGAGTGTCCTACCACGTACCCAAGAGGAACCTCTGCTCCGCCAACCTCACCCAGGCAGGGGTCCCCTGCATCCGCAGACACAGAACAGGCAGGAGGGCCTTCTCCCATATCACAGCAAAGACCTGGAATGAGCTCCCTGTGAACATCAGATGCTCACCAACCCTACATTCGTTCAGGAGGGCCCTCAAGACCTGGCTCTTCGACTGATCCAGAGTGGCATCACACCCCCCCCCCCCAACCCCCCCCAGCACCTTGAGACCCTCACAGGCGAGTAGCTCACTTTATAAACCCCCTGATTAATTGATTAATTGATAGATGGACAGAGGTGTTTAACTCTTAAATAAAAGTCCTTTTCAACTCAATATTGGAGCTGTGAACAAAATGATGTTTCTTTAAATAGAAGAAAATTGAAAAGGAAATTAACCTTAGTGACTAAGTTAACGTTTCATTCCAATTTCCTCCCATTTGAAAGTGTTGCATTCACAAACAGCAGGTCATTTTCTACCAGTGGCCGGAAGACACTATGCATAATTATAATGGAGAAATACAGTCATTTTTTCATGAGATAATTTAAAGGGCAGAAAAATGTCCCATAATATGAATTCGTTTGCAGATTATTTTTCTATGTTGTGTTATGCATGTAATGGTGCCACATATGGCGAAAGATATGACCTGGTTTCAAGTACATTTGGCACAGGCTCTCAGTCACCTGTAGAAATATATCCCATTCATACGCACACATGTTCATAAATCTCCAAAGACCATGCTCTCACTGACACACATGGCAGCCCTTTCATAGTGCCCTTAGTCATTGTATTTTGTTCAAACCATAGTATGTGGCTCTAAGGTCAATAGGCTTAAATTTAATTAAGCTCAGCGTAGGTGTGTCTGGTAACAATGCACAATTTGTTTAGCCTTCAGTAGCTCATGATAATTTTCACTTATCAAAAGTAGCTCATTACAGAAAATGTTGGAGACCCCTAGCCTAGATGACGTCACTCTCCTGGATTAATACAATACGGACATGACCAGGGTTACGGGGAATTCAATAAGTTACTACAAAAAAGTATTTAATAAAAATAATTAAACATTAATGCTGTTGTAAATTTTTTGAAAATTGCTTGTGATTGGAATCTCTTAAACTGTGTAACTTCAATACAAACAAACAGAAACTCCCAAAACTTTTTTTTGTATCCATGCAGGTCAACGCCTATCAAAACAAGAGCATCTGGAAGGCCTCGCAAGAAAGTTGGGGACCCTGGGGGTCTACAAGTGGTGCACCATCCACTGCAGAAAGGGGTGGGAGGTCCTACGATGCAGGACCAAAAGGTCAGCTGATGTTTAGCCCTGGCGGTCCTCCCAACATACAAAGCATGTGTGCAGCATCCTGAAGCCACCCCACCCTGGCACATATACTTTAAGTGGCCTATCCCCAGTTTGATAGGCAGTTGAGAGCCCACAGTAGCATCAAAGGCGTACGTTTTTTTTTTAGTTTGTCATGTTAACTAACAATTTTATGTTACAGTAACAAATTATGGCATCAACATAAAGGTGGACACATGTCCAATGCACTGGAAGAGTTCTTGAAGGTGTAAGTTTTGCACAAGGTGTATGATGATATGTTTTGCATATTAATTTGTTGAAAATGATACTACTATGTTTCTGAATATTCTAAAGGACCGTTTTGAGCAGACACATGCCTGCCTGAAAAAAACTTACGTGAGTTTTCTGGATGTTATGCAGTACAGTTGTACTAGACAGGCGACAATTTATGAATGTGTCAGCTGTGATGCTCAGTCCCAATTGTAAAGGATATTACGTTAGCCCTATATTGGGGGACATAGCATACAATACACCTAGTATAATGTGGATGTTCTGAACGTCACATTGTTGAGTTGTTAATATAAACAAACAAGAGTGAACATGCAAGCCAAAATAACTACAAACATAAGATTAAATGGCTCAATATTTTATTAAAAGCATATCACAAATATATTTTGGATCAAAAATGCTATTCCAGTTATGTTAAAAGTGACAGATTTGAATGATGTCTTACTCCTTCACAAATGTGGATGTACGTCAGTCTGTTTTTTGAAAAAGAGAATCTGATAGACATAAATTTTCTTTTTAAAGACAGACAGGAAGGTGAACACATTGGTGACATTGTAAAACATACCCAAAAACAGTTTTTTAAATGTCCTTTCTTATTGCCAGATGATAAGTCAATGATAGGATACTTAAAGGGATGTTTGCACATAAAATATTCCAGCACATATATGTTTGAATATGCCATCTGGAAAACTCAAAATCAGGCACAACTCGTGACGCATTAGGAAATTGTAGCAATACATTAGGGTTTAATCTGTTGCATATTGTGATTTGCATTTTAATTTTTGATTTGAAAATTAGATATGAATCAGTGTATGACATGTTTATTCTGATATTGTACCGATTTTTGATGTAAAAAATGTCCACAATGGTAAATCAAACTAGATTAATAACTTAAGATATTTTGTCGCCAAACGTAAAATAATTTTTGCTCTGCACTAATGTGTATTAGAAACGTATCAATCGCTATGCATTTACTTATGCTGTATAAGTCATTTGTAAATCCCCAGATGTATTCTTAATTTCCACAACAGCATAAGTAAATACATAGGGTGTGATACATTAATAAGCAACTTCAGCACTCAATCCATATAATATTGTCAACATTTGGAAAATACTTAAGTTACTTGAAGTAAGTGTTACCATTGTGAAATGTGCAAAAAAACTAAAAATGCTTTTGGTTTATAAAAATATTGGTACAACATTGCATTAATTGTTCATTCACATTGATTCATATATAAAAATATGTCAGATTGTTTTGTCTTGTACACACACTGTACAAAGGTATTTTTGCATTATACTATTGTTTGTGAAATTAGATCACTATTCACTATTGAAAAGAACAAATCAGAAACATTCCGGGGTGTGAAACCATATTCTGGAGGGAATTGAAAATAGTTAAGAGAAAATATCATAAATGGTATAGGAGCAATACTGGGAAATTACACAACTCTGACTAATTGGTTACTGAAGATGTACCCTACATTCATGAGATCATGATAAGAGATAATGATAATGATAAAAATGAACCAAAATTTGAAAACCTTGAAGCGGGTGAAAACTGAAAATTTGGAAAAAGTTTAGAGAAATAAACTTCATGCTCAGTTCTATTTACACAGATACATTAAAACAATTGTATATGTTTTCAGTATGTTCAGGAGCAGGAAAAGGGGATGTTGGCCATGCAGGCAGGGAAGCAGCTGGCCACTGTGTTTCGGGTGTTGAAACCACGGACACCGATCGACACCGTGGCAACGAGGGTGAATGGACTGTAATGGAGGGCAGCGGCTCATCAACATCTTCGGAGGCCTCCACAAGCTACTGGTCCCTAGTGTTGGTGGACCCTACAGGAACTGTACCAACTGCATCCTTGTCCTCCACCCTGAGACCCATCTTCACCCTCCCTCTTGCTCCTCCCAGTTGGCTAAACCCAATCCCCTAAAGGGACTGGGGTCTCCTTTCCACAGGCACCTCAACCCCTGCCCCTGAAACCCCAGCTGCGCTGAGTGAAGAGGCTATTGACCTCTAACACAGCATCTCTGTAGGCGAGATTGGGATCATGAATGGTATCAAGGGCCTTAGCGGCCAAATGTAACAAATAGTTGCATTTCTGTATGCTGTCCACAGTTCAGTGTCTGACATGCAGAGATCGCTTGCTAAAATAGCCTCCTTACTGACCGCTGCCTCCCAATCAGTCCGAACGTGTGCCATAACTCAGTCCCCTCACCACAAATCCTAAGTACAACCTGTATTTCAAGCACACTCACTTGTTTGCAGGCACCCACTCCAACAGACACAACCAGCTGAATCACACACACACACATAAACAAATAACAATCAAGACATGTGTCACGCGTGCTACTCACCCACGAGGGTCTCAAAGCTCTGGGGGTGGGTGGGGGTGCTACTGCTCGAACAACCAGGTTTTGAGTAGCCTCCTGAAGGTTAGTAGGGCTTTGGTCTGCTGGAAGAGGATGGGGAGGGTATTCCAGCACTTGGCAGTGAAGGTAGGAGAAAGATCTGTCACCAGTGGTCACTCTCCTGATGTGACAGATGGTGGCGAGGGCGAGGTCGGCAGAGCGGAGCTGGCGGTTCGGGGTGTAGAAGGTGAGTCACTTGTTGAGGTATGCTGGTCCAGTGTTGTGGATTGCTTTGTGTGTGTGGGTGAGGAGCTTGAAGGTAATCCTCTTGTTGGGGTGTGATGTGGCTGTGGCGAAGGATGTCGAGGATCAGGCGTGCAGAGGTGTTCTGTATGCGTTGTAGTCGTTTCAGCAGTTTGGCCGGGGCTCCTGAGTAGAGGGCGTTTCCATAATCCAGTCTGCTGCTGACATGGTCCTGGGTGACCATTCTTCTAGTGTTGGTGGGGATCCACCTGTAGATCATTCGGAGCATGCGGAGGGTGTTGAAATAGGAGGATGAGATAGCGTTGACTTGCTTGATTATGGACAGTGTTGAATCGAGGATGAATCCCAGGTTGCGTGCATGGTCGGTGGGTGTTGGTGCTGCTCTCAGGGCGGTCGGCCACCAGGAGTCATCCCAGGTAGATGGGGTGGAGCCGAGGATGAGGACCTCCGTCTTGTCCGAGTTCAGCTTCAGAAGGCTGTTATTCATCCATTCGGCTACGGCTTTCATTCGTTCCTGGAGGTTGGTTTTGGCGGTGAGAGGGTCCTTGGTGAGTGAGAGGATCAATTGTGTGGCGTCGGCGTAGGAGATGATGTTGAGGTCGTGCAGTCTGGCGACGTGGGTGAATGGGGCCATGTAGATGTTGAACAACATCGGGCTGAGGGAGGATCCTTGGGTATGCTGCAGATGATCTTGGTGGCTTCGGATCGGAAGGGAGGGAGGCGGACGCTGTGTTTTCTGCCATAGAGGAAGGAGGTGGTCCAGTCTAGTGCTTTGCCTCGGATTACTGTGTCGTCGAGGTGAGTGCGTAGGGTGCGGTGGCAGACTGTGTCAAAAGTGGCTGATAGGTCCAGGAGGATGAGGGCCGCGGTCTCGCTGTTGTCCAGCAGTGCCCTGATTTCATCGGTAGCGGTGATAAGGGCTGTTTCGGTGCTGTAGTTGCTGTGGAAACCGGACTGGGACGGGTCAAGGATGTTATTCTCCTCGAGGTAGCGGGTCAGCTGTTTGTTGACAGTTTTCTAGATGACCTTCGCCGGGAATGGGAACAGGGAGATGGGTCAGAAGTTTTTGAGTTCCCTCGGGTCTGCCTTGGGTTACTTGCACAGGTCGTTGATCTCCGCGTGCTTCCAGCTCTCCGGGAAGATCGCGATCTCGAAGGAGATGTTGATAGCTTTGCAGAGGAGGGGTTTGATGGTGGCACTGGCTTTGCTGAAGATGTGGTGAGGGCACAGGTCCAATGGGGAGCCGGAGTGGATGGTGCTCATGATTTTGATGGTGTCATCGTCGTTGATGTTAAGCCAGGTGAGTAGGAGGTCGCCGTGGGTCGTGGCCGTGGGGACTGAGGTGTCGTTGGCTGCCATGGTGTACTGGTTGTCGAAGCTGTCATGGATGTCTGCAATCTTGCGGTGGAAGAAGGAGGCCAGGGAGTTGCACAGGTCTTGCGATGGTGGAATGTCGTTGTTGTTGGAGCTGGGGTTGGAGAGTTCCTTCACAATGTTGTGAGCTCTTTGCTATTGTGTGCGTTGTTGTGAATGCGGTCCTTGAAGGAGGTCTTTTTGGCAGATCTGATGAGGTGATGGTGTTGGCACATGGCATTCTTGTGGGCTGCTTGATTCTCCGGATTCTTTTCGTGGTTCCATTTCTTCTCCAGCTTTCGGCAGTTTTGCTTGGAGGTCTGGAGGTCTGCGGTGAACCAGCTGGCAGTCTCTGTTGGTGCGTCTGTTGGAGGGATTCTTGATCGGGGCGAGGGTGTTGGTGCAGTCTTCGATCTAGAGTCTGAGGTTGCTGGTGGCGGCAGAGTCGGTGAAGTCTGTGGGTGGGCTTCGGGCGAGGGCGCTATGTAGCTAGTCTTTTGTGATTTTTCTCCAGCAGCGGCAGGGGATCTGTTGGGTGCAGTGGTGCATGGTAGGCTTCTTGAAGGTGAAGTGGACGCAGCGATGATCAGTTCAGTGGTGTGGCTGAAGAAGACGTGGGAGCTTGCGGAGAGGATGGGGTAAAGCGTGTGGCCGGCAGAGTGGGTGGGGGTTGTCACGAGCTGTCTGAGTCCGAGGTTGGTGAGGTTGTTGAACGGGGTGGTGGAGTTGGTGTCGTAGTTGTTCTCAAGGTGGTAGCTCAGGTCTCCGAGGAGGATGTAGTCCATGGACGCATGGGCATGCGTGCTGATGAAAACTGCGATGGAGTTGCCGAACTGTGGCCTGGGTCCGGGGGGCCTGTAGATCAGAGTTCCTCTGAGGGTGGTGTTGGGATCAGTGTAGATCTGGAAGTGCAGGTGTTCAGCAGTGTTGAGGTGTTGTCGGTGTTGGTTGAGACCTTGAGGGTGGACTTGTGGATGATGGCGATTCCTCCTCCTGTTCCGTTGGTGCTGTCTCTGCAGGTGATCTTGTAGCCGTTGGGGATGGCTATGGCAATGTCGGGGCCGAGTAGTCTTTCAACCTGGTCTCTGTCAGGAAGGCGACGTCCGTGGGAGGATGTGTTGAGCAGGTCCCAGAGTTCGATGGCATGTTTGCGTGCGGAACGGGTGTTCAGGCGTATGCATCTGAGGTGGTTGTGTCCTGTCCCAGAGGCTGGATAGGTGGGTCAGCTGCTGGTGAAGCTGCAGTTCCGGCAGGAGAAGGGTCCATAGGTGCGCTTTGGGCGGCCTGGAAGCAGGTGTGTGCTCGTCTGGCATTGCGTGCGTGGAGGGTGCTGGCATCGTAGCGGAGATAGGCGTCGTGGCATTGGCGGGGGACAGGGGTTCTGGCGCTGTGTGCTGTCCAGGTACGGACGGGCGCGTATGGGCGCAGACGAGTTTGCCTTGGGAATGCCTTTAGTGTACCCGCGGCACGGCCGCACAGCGGCCACCGTACAAGGGGAGGTGGCAGGGAAGCAGCGGTGAGAAAACGGGGTACAGAAGGCAAAAAAGGGAGCAGGAACAGAGAAAAACAGCAGAAATTGGAGAGATAACAGAAATGGCAGTAAGGCAAAACACCAAAATCAAGAGGGAGTTACCCTTCTACCGGAAAAGGGATGGGTTACAATAAACAGCAGCAAGTTTCCCTTTTCCACAATTTATCAAGGTTGATGATCCTAGTGGGTCCTTAGAGTTTCATGCGCCCTCCCCATCAACCATAAGTAGAGTCAATGCTAGAGTTACGAAATGTACAGACTTCTTTGAAACAGTTCTTTTGTAAGAGCACCTTAACACTCATGAGCTTAAAATTTCAATCATTTATTGAAAAAAATTGGTTATTAAAATATCAGTATTCTACTGAGGTCATAATGTACATAATTTCTAATTCAGTAATTAGAATTATAAAAACATTTTCATTAAAATCATACAAAAACAAAATTTATTACAAAAAATATTTTCCTTTTTGGTCACTTTACAGTTAATGAAGAACAAACAAATTGTCGACGCGGCGTTTCGGTGACATACACAATCTTGCACCTTCTTCAGGACTTTGTTCATTACAAGTACATCTATTGGCTGTAGATGGAACCTCCAATAGTTTATGTCATTAAAAGCTCGGCACATCCCAAATAGAGCAAGCAAAACAGTCATTTAAACAGACATGCAACAGATGATAGCAACAATAAAACAGGAGCATGCACTAAAGCAGCAGAAGGAAGAGCGGCGGACCACCACCACTCCCACAAGCACCACTACAACCATCAACACACCCACAACCACCAGCACACCCAAAACCACTAGCACACCCACAAGCATCACCACAACATCCACTAGCACCACAACACCACACTCATCCAAACACAGACCTACATGCAAAACAACACTAACCAAACTCTAACGCACACACGCACCTGAATACAAATCACTTGCCAAACTACACACATCTAAACTTACACTGCACTCACATGCAACTGCAAAACATACAAACGCATGCAACACATCCTCACCAACCACCTCAAGACGACACTCTCGAACATACTCGCACAAAAGCACACCCTTAACACCAACCAAACCCAAATGCACACACTCACCCAAACAACATGCACCTGCCAAGAAACAAATACCCGAACATACACAACATACGCCAGACCCACATGCAACTGCAAAACGTAGTCACACACATCACCCACTCCAGCTCCTTCTACCTCCCAAACCCAACTCTTTCCGACCTCTCCCACCTGTACTCCTCCTACCCCTGTGAAACCTAGACCAACCCCTCCTAGGAAAGATCTTTGAGGTGCCTTTTCTGTGTCCAAAAAGATGTTTCTTCATGAGGAGGTTACCCCTTGCCACTTTTATAAGAGGTAAGTTTGGGAAAACAGTACAACAGGCTGTTGTGTAGAGAAACCATTTGGTTACTCTTTGATGGTTTTATAATAAAGAAAGCTTTATGAGAGAAGTAATTCCTTTGTTAATAGAGCATATATTTTTGATTCACCAAGCTTGTCCTGGCATTTATTTTTCAATTACAATTCTTTAATTCCTAGAAATGTTAATGATTAAATATTAAGTAGATATTTCTACTTACAATAAGTCAGGAAATACAACCGTTTTTTTAAATGTCTAATTTGTTAAGTTCATACACTAGTTAAAATAGAATGTGGCGGACATTTAAATGTTGATGCCTGCATTCATCATGATAATGGACACTTACACCAACAAATAGAATTTTATGAACTCTTAATACAGGTGTGTTCATTTGAACTTGAGTGCTAAAAATGGGACATTTGAAATGTAATACATTTCAAGAAATGCACTTGACAAAGGGAACTGTTACATTAATAAATATATTAACCAACTCAAGTTTAGAACTAACATAGATTTTACTGATATTTAAATAAACGTTTTACACCTTGTCTAGTGCAATTTCTACATTATATTACAATTTCAATTATCCCACTAATGAGTTATGCCCAGGTTTGGGATTTTATAGTTTACAAAAATTAATTAAACAACCTGTATGGTCCCTTTTGGTTTTTTCATTTATATACATTTTAATGAAAGTGTCTATTATCTTGAAGGCACCTTGCACCAAATTTAAAAATACAAGAAAATAATACAGGTGTGTTTCTTTAATATTTCTTAAATGAAAACGTTACACACAAATGCATTTTGCCTTAGAAAGTTATTGTTTGTAAGAGAGATTGAAAAATAACCAAGACTGGATAAAACTTAAATAGAAAATGCAAAATATAACAAGCAAAAAAGCTTACCTTCAATTCCGATGACAAGACGGTTGATTTGCTTTGTGGTCAAGTAGAAGCAGCAAAGGCTGGACTTGGACGATCGGGTCCATGACAGAAAAGGAAGTGTGAAAAATAAAATACTTAAGTGTTTGCCTTATATTCCTTTGGAACTGCTAACCCAGGTGTGGAGGATTCCATACCCCAGTTATGCCAGCAGGAAGGCACATTGTGATTGGTCCATTGAAAATACTGGCTGTACTCTCTCTGACAGACACTTTTGCTATGATGAGGGTGGAAAAATCTGGCAAAGATGGCTGCACTCCGACGAACTCTCATCCATCGATCCGCCAGCATGTAAATAGGTGAAAGGAGAATTAGACGGAAAAGCATTAGCGAGACCAGATCCACCAAGATCTACATCAAGCCCAAAGTCTCTACATTTGGAGAAAACCTAGTAGAGGATGTGTGTGCTAAATGTCCTTCTGTATTTTCTGATAACTGGGAGTCATTGAAGGGTTATAACACAAAATCTAAATTCTAAGTTCTAAAGGGAACCTCTGTGCCAAAAAAGCTCTTGCTGCCCTGACGCCTCTCTAAACTGCTGGAACCATCTGAATACCGGTGCTTGCCCTCCCGCCTCCCGCTGCCCGACTCCCCTGCCATCTCGGAGTACGGTGGTAGCCGAGAGGAGTGCGGTCGAGGGGGAAAAACTACCATACCCAGGATCCCAAGCGGCGCACGCCACGTCATCTGCGCACCAGGAGGCGCTGAAATAGCGCGTCACCCCGGTTGAGGGGGGAACCTCTGTGCCAAAAAAGCTCCTGCTGCCCTGACGCCTCTCTAAACTGCTGGAACCATCTGGATACCGGTGCTTGCCCTCCCGCCTCCCGCTGCCCGACTCCCCTGCCATCTCGGAGAATGGTGGTAGCCGAGAGGAGTGCGGTCGAGGGGGAAAAACTACCATACCCAGGATCCCAAGCGGCACACGCCGCGTCATCTGCGCGCCAGGAGGCGCTGAAATAGCGCGTCACCCCGGTCGAGGGGGGAACCTCTGTGCCAAAAAAGCTCTTGCTGCCCTGACGCCTCTCTAAACTGCTGGAACCATCTGGATACCGGTGCTTGCCCTCCCGCCTCCCGCTGCCCGACTCCCCTGCCATCTCGGAGTACGGTGGTAGCCGAGAGGAGTGCGGTCGAGGGGGAAAAACTACCATACCCAGGATCCCAAGCGGCGCACACCGCGCCATCTGCGCGCCAGGAGGCGCTGAAATAGCGCGTCACCCCCGTCTCGCGGGACGCCGGGCGAAGCCCGGGCCAAGGGCGGGCCCGTTTTAGCCCGTTCTAGTCAGTGCAAGACTGGACTGGGCCATCCCTCTTGGCCCCCGCGCCCGATTGTGATTGTGGTAAGGCGTTATACATATTCTCATGCTCCATACAAGTCTGTTCACTACTCTTGTCATCTAAATCTCTTTTCAATTTAGCTGCTTGTACTGGGCTTGATTGGCTTACATGTCGAGACAGAAAACCCCTGTCACTCCTGCCAACACCATGGACAATTACTTAGTCCAGGTGGTGGCTAAAATTAATAGCGAACGGAGGTCTTCGTTGGGACTTATGGACTCTCCACCTTGTGCCCAAATTGAAACACTAGGTGTAACCCAATCGGACTGTGATGATACAAATGCTATTGACCTACTTATTGAGGAAACTAACGATTGTTCAGTGACAAATGTTTCTACGGCATCTATCGCACCACAATCAGATATTATTGCCGACTTATTAACTGTGGAAGAGTTAAATATTTCTTGTAACGGTGTATTTTCAGACAATGAGAGTATTTCCCCACCTACTCCTGTTCCCGCACCAAGAGCAAAAAGAGGGACCACTAAGGTTCCTCCTAAAAGAGATGGATTGCGGTCCAGTAAGAACAAACCGGCAACCCCTCCCAGAAGTAAACATAGAAGGGCTATAGAAGGAATAAGGGAGGAAGGGAATGACAGTACAGGTTGGGATGACATGATAACAAGTAAGCTTATGGGTATGTTGGAATCCAAGATATCTGGGTTAATAAAACCTCTTATATCCAAAATAGACCACCTTACTAATAAAGTCAACAAATTAGAGACCCTCCTGAAAAAAACAAACGATAGTGTGGGGGAAATTCCAAATCTAATAATAAATAAACTTGAGGAAAAGCAAGACACAGGAAATATACCAGGGGGGATCACGATTGGAGGTGCAGAAGATACACTAGCCCCAATTCAGCTAATTAGCTCCAGACCTGGTGATAATCCCAACAACCCCACAACCACAGAACCTGTGCAAATTCAAGGTAATACTTCAACCGTCGATCCCAATACAGAAATAAGACCTGTTGAATTAATTGTAGAGGCCTCACCATTGATCCTAGTGCTTGCTAATGTTCCACCACTGAAATTAGGGCAGATTGAGTCTCCAGATTCTCTATTAAATAAGGCACTGCAGTGGTTGAGTAATAATATGCATATATCTCCCTGGGGCAAAGAAAAGCTATCAGATGATCTGCTAACAGCAAGACGGGTAAAGTGGATAGGGACTAAAACCAAAAAATTCCAAGGGGATTGTGTGGTTTTAAATTTTAAGGGCCCTGAAGTACTACCAGACGTCTTGCGTAATATTTTTCCTCCTCAGCACAGAACAGCGGAAATTATTCCACTAACGTTGGATTTCTTTTATAGTAGAAGAGGACTTGTAGCAAAACCAAGTATATTGAGAACCAAGTGGACAGTAGTGGGAAATAGAAGGGCTCGGGATGGCCCCATATGTGAGTGGGGGCTAAACTTGGAAAATCATTATTCTGCCCTATCCGACCTAAACGAATGCGACTGACTCGTAGGCTGTGAACCTGCCCCTCCTAAAAGACAGTTGCCCTATAAGAATGGAAGGACAGGAAACTTGAATGAGTACTTAGCAGGCAAGCAGAAAACAGGTTCCAGGGAACCCCAAACTCCCGCTCCTGAAGAACTAAATACAGACACATAGGGTCCAAATAGAGCCAGAGAGGTGACAGAGAGGAATTCAAAACTGAGGGATGGAGAAATAGTAATCGTAGAAAATGAAGAAATTGTAAATCAACCTGAGAAGGGCCAGACACAACACCAACAAGAGACATTATTATTGTCCATTGTCTCTTGGAATATAGCCGGCATAGCAAACAAGATAAATACTCCGGAATGGGTTGATTTCATTGATCAATACGACATTATCATGTTGCAAGAAACTTGGTCACTGACCCCAACCTTTCGGCAGGGGTATTTGAATTTCCATATGCCTGCAATTAGAAATCGAGTGGGTCGTCCTTCTGGGGGCCTGTTAATTTGGATACGCCAGACACTGAATTGTACAATTAAACAAAGGTCCATACCATTCAATGACATCATAGCTCTTAATATTAGTTGGGAAAATGGCCAACAACTTGTCCTGTTTAATGTCTATGCCAGGGGAGTTGGCTGTGGTAAATCCTCAGAGGTCATAACAACTTTAGAGCAGAACATCGAAACATTGCCACCAACACCTCACATAATAGTGGGTGGGGATTTTAATACCACCTTCGAACCCCTGGGGGAAGAGGATAGGATACTGGCCGAAGAGGAGGATGCCAAATGGGGAATACCCCAACTGGAGGTGCCTGCTATCAGGAAATGGAGCACAGTGGCAATTCAGCTAAAGAGTCTTTGTCTATCAAGAGGGTTGAGAGCAGTAAACGGGCGCTCACCCTCTGACTTAATAGGGAAAAATACATTTGATAATGGCCGAGCAGCTAGCAGAATTGACTACCTATTATTGGATGTAAGGGTTTGGAGCAAATTGGTAGATATGGTAGTGAAAGACAAACTAGAAAGTGATCATAACCCCCTATGCCTGACCCTTCACTCCTACCAAGAAGCTATGGACCTCTCCAGTAAAAATGAAATGGTGATGCAAGATGTTGTATGCTCAAACAGTCATCGGCATTTGAAATGGAGTATGTTACTAGAAGATGTATCTAAATTGGAGGTTCTTAAACAACTAGTAGCTGATGAAGTTAACAAGATCAAGTCCCACTGTGGGAAGTTTAACTTCAAAGACTACATGATGGAGGCCCATGAGAAGCTCTTCTGTAAAATCCAAAGCTTCTTCATTAAAACAGTAGTTCCCAACAAAAAGAAAAAGGACCAAAATAGTTAAGGATGGTACGACAAGAGTTGTAGGTTAGCACGACACAACCTAAGTATGGAATTGAGAACTGGAAATGCAATAACAGTTAGGATGGCCAGAAACCATTATACAGACAGACCCAAAAACAGGCCAAGATACGCTGGGATGAGGAGTGTTGGTATGAACTAAAGGAGGCCTGTGCTGCCAGGGATTCTAAACGTTTCTGGGCCTCAGTAAAATGGGAGAAGGGAGGGATAGCTGCCCAGCCTTTGAACCATGTTGCGAAAGATAATTGGATAGAGTTTTTCCAACCACAGTATGCCCGAAATCCAGCCTTCAACCTTGACCAACCCCCCCCCACATGTTTTTTTCAAAAATCCAATATTTGATGAAAGGGATGTAAGTAAAGTATTGGATTGTGTAGCGGGGGGAAAAGCGCCGGGCATGGACGGAATTCCGGCTGACATATTTCTATCGGACCGGAATTCCTGGTGTAGTTATTTTACAATGTTGGCCAATGCTGTGGCAATGGGAGGGGAAGTACCTGCTTCATGGAAGGGAGCTGAAATTATCCCCATATTCAAAAAAGGCGACAAAACTCTGGCCAAAAACTATAGACCCATTAGTCTCATTGACACAGCCCAAAAACTGATGGGCCGCCTAGTCCAGAATAAACTGCAACAATGGATCGATGAAAAGAACATACTGTCACAATACCAGGCAGGGTTTCGCCCCTTAACTAGTAGCGTAGACCAAGTCTTACACTTCCTAACCATATATTGGAGAAACGTTACACTAAAGAAGGGGACATTGTATGCAGTTTTTGTGGACCTAAAACCAGCTTTCGACCTGGTCCCCAGAGAAAAACTGTGGCAGACCCTGGCTGATGCAGGCCTAAGTCAGGAACTCCTTACTCTCCTTGTTCGTCTCCATGAAAATAATTTTGCTAAAATCAGGTGGGGCAAGCAAGGAGAAGTAACAGACCCTTTCCCAATAGAGCGTGGGGTTAGGCAAGGGTGCGTCCTAGCACCGACACTGTTTTCAATTTATATAAATGGTATTGTCGAATACCTACAGAAATCCCCTAGTGACGCCCCAATCATAGCAGGTTCCCACGTCCCCGTCCTGATGTTCGCGGACGACACGCTCTTACTTTCACGCACCCCGAGCGGTCTCCCAAAAGTGGTTGATGCCTTTGGTGAATTTTGTGATGGCAAGGGCCTTGAATTGAATACTACCAAAACGAAATTCATGTGCCTAAACCAACAGTCCACCTTCAAAGGTGTAATAAAATATAAAGGTATTCCCTTAGAAAAAGTGGACTCTTTTTCCTATTTAGGCATCATCCTACAGGAAAATATGAAGTGGAAATCGCATATTATTACAACAGTATTGAAGTTTAGACAGCTAGCAGGCGCAATTGCTTCAAAACATCGAGCCTCGCTAACTAAGCCGGTAAATTGTGCACTTGAAATTTACAACATGAAAGTATTGGGTGCCTGTTTATATGGATCCGAACTATGAGGGTTTTCTAATTTGGGAGAACTGGGACGTGCAGAAAACAGATTTTTGCGAGGGCTTGTAATGGTCCCACAAAGCACACCTATATCTCCTCTAAAATTGGATCTTGGCAGGAAAAATATAGAGGACATAGCTAGGCTACGCCCTCTTCTATACTGGGGACGTCTGATGGTGACCCCTGAATTAAGTCACTATGCTGCAGCCCTGACGGATGTTGTTAAGTTCGATTGTTTCCATTGTATCCCATGGCTAAAGGAACTACGGGGACTTCTTGTAAAGCTGAAATTGGAACATCTATGGGATACTAATGATGTGGCTAGTTTTCCCTCGAAAGCAAAGTTGAAAGAACTATATTGGGAAATGGTGTACCTTACAATGTTTTCTAATGTATCCAAATCAAAACTAACAACTCGATTTTTGGATATAAAAATGTACCCCTCATGCAAAATATTTTGGGACGTAATTGAACGACCGCATGATAGAAAATTATATTTCCAATTTCGTATAGGTACATTACCAGTGAATGCTTTTAAGAAGCACTGGTCTCCAGCATGGGATGAACATTGCCACCATTGCAAAGATCAAACTGAGCACATTTCCCATTTGTTGTTCTGTTGCCCACTGTACTCGAGTCCAAGGCGCAAATGGCTAAAGCCAGTGTGCCTAAACATGGGCACTCGTAGCCAATCGGTAGCCCTCAGGATACTGGAATCCGATTGTTCAACTCCGTTTGTGGTTGCTGTAGCAAAATTTCTTGCTTGGGCATGGACAATCCGTACTCGCTCGCTAATGTCAATTACAACATAATGAATTATGTCTATTACTATTCCACCATTCCGTCACATGAATTGCCATTTTTTTAGAATAATACCTTATATGAATTGTGAAAATCTTTTTGTATTTTAACATGTATTTTATTCGACTACCAATGTTTAATATGTATTTTAGAAAGTATTTTATCTGTAGTATTTATTGTATTAGGGCTAGGTGAATGCTTTTATGACAAATGTCGAATAAAGCTTTGAAAAAAAAAAAAGAAATCTAAATTAAAGAGGGCTCCATTCCAGTAAAACACATATCACGCAGTGTGCCATTGTCTATAAGAGAAGATCTTAAGAAAGAATTGATTAAATTGTGTGACCGTGGGATCATTGAACCTATTAAGCTGTCAGTGTGACTGTCAGCTTTCATAGTGGCCCCTAAAAATAATGGCAATCTGAGACTTTGTGTATATTTACAGAGCCTTAATAAGGCTATTTGGATTGATTGGTACAGTCTTCCTAAAATTTCTGATCTTCTTGCTGAAGTGGCTGGTGCCAAGTGGTTCAGTAAGCTAGACCCAGCTTTAGTGTCTTGCCAGGTAGTGCTGGAACTAGAATCCATGCATTACACAGCATTTGTATCCCCTATCAGGACTATCCAATGCCATAGGATTCTGTTTGGATTAGCTTCAGCAGCATCCATGCTTCAGAGAATAATGTACCAAGTATTCAGGGATGAGAAATGGGTTGTGTCTTATCTGGACGATGTACTGATATTTGTAGAAACCAAGGAAGAATGCCAGGCAATTCTTGATCGAGCGTTGACAGGGTAGGCCTTAAAATTGACAGACGTGACGTTTGTAAACACATTGTCAAAAATTTGGGACATATTGTTTCTGGAGATGGCATAGAACCAAGGTGGGATTTGGTTAGTGCTATAATTGATGTACAGAGTCATAATAAAAGAACAGCACATTAGTCTTTTATGGGAATGTGTAAATTCTATGCTTATTTTATTCCGGATTATGCATCACATATTAAACCTTTGAAAGTTCTCTTTAAAAAAAAAGGTTATCTTTAAGTGGATTTCCACATGCCAGGATTCATTCAATGGGTGAAAAAAACAACTTTCCAATTCTAGGATTCGCAAACCATTTGACCCTAAACTTTCATGTTTCATTACTGTTGATGCGATTAACCATGGTCTGGTTCCTATTCCTACCCAGGACAGTGGTGGAACATCAAATACTATCAGTTATGCATGTAGGATGCTGAGGGATGCTGAGTCCTATTTTTCAATCATCGAAAAAGAATTGCTGGCAAGTTGGTTTGCCATACAGAAATTCAAACCATATATTTTGGGGACGAAGTTCACTGTAAATACAGATCATAAACTTCTAGTGGCTATCCAAACTGGGGAAAAACATTAAAGAACATATTCCCAGAATTGCAAAGCTTACAACAAGATTGTTGCAGTATTATTGTAACATTTTGCACATCCAAGGGGAAAAAAATGGGCATGGAGATTTTTTGTCTAGGTTTACAGTACAAGATGACAATGGGATCGACGCTGAGGACACTAAGGATAACAATTGTTTGATTGGCACATTGGAACTTGAACAAATGTGTGCAGTATCTGAATAAAAGTGAAGAATTAAATGGAGTTGGATGAAGTTATGAAAGAAATAAAGTCTTATTTTTCCAAGGGATGGACTACAGAAAAAGCACTTTCTATTTTGTGCCAACCATTTTGGAAGATAGCTGACGAGTTATCAGTAGATGATGGACTTCTTCTAGAAGGATACAAATGAATACCTCCTCTTGGGTTCAGGTTCAAGCTCATAAAGATGGCTCATAAAGGACACCTGGGAGCCTCCATTGCAGCCCATTGAGTGCCCATCTAAAGCTTGGAAAAAAGTGGGTATTAATTTATTCGGTCAGTTTAATAGGTTACCAAGTCAAATTCATTTTGCGTTAGTAGCAACGGATTTGTATTCAAAGGGCCAGAAGTAGAATTTGTAGCAGAGCCTAATGCCAAAAAGGTAATTGAGTTTCTCAAAGAAATGTTCTTTTCAAAAGGTCATCCCCAATTTCCTATTTCTGAGAATGGTGTACTGGACGTTAATGAAGAGGTGGACATGTTCCTTAAATCTGGCGAAGTTAAACTTTTGAAAATGTCTCTCTATCATCCCCAAAGCAATGGTCATGTGGCGTGCATGAATCAGGTGTTGGTCTATTGTGTTCAGTGGGACAGGTGTATTGTGATGTATGCACTCCAGTCCAAGTCCATGTTATGGTTTTACCAGACCAGCCCGCAATCATGTAAACAAGTTTCTCCATTCAAATTGTTAAGGGGTAGTAAACCTGCCACCAAGGTATACCCTAGTTAGGTGAGTAGGTGGGTAAAGTTTGGTGTCTAGTTAAAGGATTGCAATGTGAAAGTAAAAGAAAATTAGGCCAAAAATAAGAACAAGCATTAAAAATAATTTCAATAACAGATATCATATGACTTATGTGAAATGTATTGTTGGTGACGGTGTATATGAAATAAAGTGGGTATGTGAGAAAGTGTGGTGAGAAATTCATTGGACCATTGGTGGTGGACAAAGTGTGTGGAAATGCTGTTAGACTGAATAGTACTAATTGGTGGAATGTGGCTAGAGTAGTCAAGGCTATACCTAGGCAGGAAGTCACTATGGATAGTCAGGAGGAGCCTGGTCCGTCTGGTGAGGACATCATGGTGAATACCAGGAATAAGGTGGTTGGAAGAAAACTAGGTGTGTATGTGAAACGTTTGAACCAGAAAATATTATTCCCGAGTTTCGCTGGCACAATTGCATTAGACATGTTCCTCATAGGTACAGATAATTGCCTGGCTTTATGATCATCTTGTTTATTTAGTTCAAGGCTCATGTTGTAGTATTCCAACTTTGAAGGTTTTTGTTGTTGTATTTTACTGTTGTATGCTTGTTTCCAGTAATAGTATGTATAGTTTTGTTTTTAAGATCTTATAATGTTTTTTTTTACTTCTTTTATTGTATATACTGTATAGTAGAATATTTTTTGTTGTGCTTAATTTTGTTGGTTGTTTTCCCAAGGGAAAGAGTATCTGTAATTAGTAGTTACAGGCCCATATCTAGACTGCCATTCCCAGCCAAACTATTAGAGAAGGCTTTGAACATTGAACTTATGTCATTTATTGACAATTACAGCCTTCTGGATTCCACCCAATATGGTTTTAGAAACGCAAATAGTACACAGAAAGCGCTTATAACTGCATCAGAGGAACTGAGGTTCATTCTAGATAGAGGAGGTCGGGTTGCATTGATATTAGATCTCTTAGTGGCCTTTGATCCAGTCATCCACAATATTCTAATTGACCGACTCGCTGGGCAAAAAATAAGCAGCCTTATGCTGAAGCTGATAACATCTTTTCTAATAGATAGACCGAAACATGTTGACAATCTCATCTCTGAACAGTTTAGTCTGCAATGTGGAGGACACCAGGGCTCTTCGTTGAGCCCTACTCTTTTTAAACTTTATGTTACCCCACCGGTGAGATTGATAACATTGCTTGATTTCTCGGTGGTGTCTTACACCGCCGATACCCAAATAGTGGCATCCATTTCAAGCAGTCCTGAGGATACTGCTCAAAAGCTTAGCTTTTGTATGTCCCATGTATATTGCTGGATGAGATTAAATTGCTTAAAGCTCAATTCAGGAAAGACAGAGGCCCTTCTTTTTGACAAAGATAATTCCTTGTGGTCGCCAAGCTGGTGGGCGCAGGATATGGGGGTTCCACCAATGTACACATATAAGTCAACCTTTCAAACAGCAATCATTAATTACTAATAAATAGACAATATGAATCAGAAAGAACCAAAGATAGCAAATTATTTAACAAAAATTGACATTAAGTATTTTAACAATATAGAACATTGTAGTAATCATACACTCCCTTTCGCATCTGTCATACAAACTCACATGTACACTGAATGCAAATTTAGAAACATTTATAGAATGCAAACTTTTTGTTCATCAGTGATAAATTGATAAAATATCAAACAGATTCAGTTGAGAACTGACTGGCACAAATTCAAATGACGGGTGGTGTTCATTGAGCCCTACCCTTTTTAATCTTTATGTTACCCCACTGGTGAGGCTGATAACACTGCTTGGATTCTCAGTGGTGTTTTACACGGATGATACCCAAATAGTGGTATCCTTTTCAAGCAATCCTTAGGATACTGCTCAAAAGCTTAGCTTTTGTAAGTCCCAAGTAGATTGCTGGATGAGATTAAATTGCTTAAAGCTCAGTTCAGGAAAGACAGGGGCCCTTATTTTTGGCATAGATAATTCTTTCTGATAGCCAAGCTGGTGGGCGCAGGATATGGTGGTTCCACCTTTACTAGTGCAGAAAGTGAAGAACTTAGGAATTCTCTTTGATGATATACTTAATTTTGTAGATCAGGTCAATGCTCTTACCACATCGCTATTCATTACTTTAAGAATAATCTGAAAAATATGTTATTTTATCCCCTCTGACTTTCAAAAACTGGTGGTTAGCACCTTAGTCCTAGCTAAATTGGACTATGGGAACACCCTTTTCAGCTTCACAGGCCTTGATTAAGCTACCTTGGCTACCAGTGGTAAAAAAGATTGCATTTAAGGGGCTCTGTATTGACTTCAAGGAGAAAATTACAAAAAACAATTTGATGGACAGAATGTAGATCAATGTCTTACATTCACCCCAGTACAAGGATCTGGGCCTAAATCCATCGTTTTTTGCACTCCACACCACCCTGGGTCAGATAATGGCTTTATGCAAATCAGCTCTGACCCTGTGCCCCATGGGAACAGTCCAGTCCGAAATACAACAGCCATATCTTTCCCAGACCGGAATCAAGCATCCGAGGACCGGACCGGTTTCGAGGTAACACCTCTCATCAGCCTGGCTAGCTTGACTCCAGTGGTGTGGAGGCTCTGGGACCCACGTCTGAGCTACCTCAGTACACTCAGGGAGAAAATTACAAAAAACAATTTGATGGACAGAATGTAGATCAATGTCTTACATTCACCCCAGTACAAGGATCTGGGCCTAAATCCATCGTTTTTTGCACTCCACTGTATTGACTTCAAGGCACAGCACAATATTGATCCACACTATCTTTATGAGTAATTTGTCTGGTACATCCTTCCTAGGAGACTTAGATCCTCAGAAGCAAAATACTTAGTACAGCCCAAGGCTAAACAAGCTTCATGTGGAGGTAGAAGTTTTGTTTTGAAGGCCACAAAGCTATGGACCTACCTGCCCATGAATTTAAGGAAGTGCCCAGATCTCTTGTCTTTTCAAAAATCCCTGAAGTCTTGGCTTTTAATCAGGAGAGCAGCTTTTATTCTGGTTTTATTTTCCAACTCTCTGTTGTGATATCAGCAGCACCAAGACCCCTCAGGGCATTTGAGAGCTATATAAAATTATAACTCAAATCAAATCATGGTACATGCTGAAGTGCCAATGGTGTTTTCCAAGTCAGTTGGAAAAGCAGTTGATAGTTGTACGATATTTTTATTGTGGCAGCTCTTAATAAGTACTACATTTGAGCAGAAAATGATTTGTTTGGACTTGCTATTTCTTCGATGGTGCACAAATCACCAAAGATGTCACTGCGTATGCTATAGCTTTGTGTTGCATAATAGCGTGGTACCTCTCTTTACAGCCTTCCCAGCAGGTTCTTGGCCAATGATCTGTCGGCTTCTCAGTGAAGCTTTTGTTATCATCAAATGCTTCACTCTAGATGGAGATGTTCATTGACTCCACATAAGCCAAACTTCGATTCTGCACTTCCACGGAGAAACACATGGCATGCATGAGCAGTTTGCTGGACCACGGCAAACTCTCTTGGAGAGCACAGCCAATCTTCGGATTACTGATCTCCTAGAACGTCGTCAGTTCTACAGTCCTCCCCAGCCTGGGTACTTGCCAATGACTATGCCACACATGGAGCTTAGTATAACCATGACCTCAACATTCTCAAGCTGCATTGACTTCACTACTCTCTAATGCTTAAGTCACAGTACTACGTTGTCCGTTGGGAATTACAAGAGTTTTGTCATTGATAGCTCACAACGCCACTACAGTATCCTCTTGTGGCTGAACTGGGGACATGAAGGGCCTTACTCTGTGCTAGATGCTCTGGCTCTGCTAGCATTTGTTGTCTGCCACACTCTGCACCAGTGGGTGGTTCATGATGGGTTATTTATTGTTAGAGCATGCACCAGATTTTCAGAGCCTCACTCGGCTAGCCATGCAGGAGGTGCTAACCAGTGAACTGTGGAGCTGTTGAGGTAGTCACATGTGTTGGGGTTTAGGCTTTGTTATACCCTTGCCGAGGAGCATTGCTTCATAGCAGTCCCCTCTACATTGAGGCTGCCCTCACTGAGGCCAAGGACACAATCTTGCCTCTGGCCAGATACAGGTGGCACCACGCAAATCAATGTTATGGGATTGCACTGCCTAGACTAGGCACAACGCCACTGAAAAGTTCCTCCTGGGGCATTTGAACAGTTTCTCTGTCATTCTCATGCAACTGCCATCTTGGCCATACACCCTATGTCAGTGTTCTTCAATCTGTGGGGTGCGCCCCCCTGGGAGGGCGCGACACCTTCCCTGGGGGGGCGCGCACTCCACTTCAATCTCACCTTTGTTCCCTGCGTCCGTGCAAAAAGACTCCGGTATGTGGAAGGGGGAGGGTGGGGAGATCGATGGGGCAGAAGGTACCCGTTCTTTTGTCCTGTTAACTCTCCTAGGAGGGGGTTAATTCAACGAGCTGACAGCTTCAGCTGCATTGGGAGACAAGGGGTCTCCTCTGCTAAAACTGAAAGCGTGTCTGTTTGCTTGCTTTCGGTTTTAGCAGAGGAGACATCCTGCCTCCCACTGCAGCTGAATTAACCCCCTCCTGGGAGAGTTAGCTCTTCCCAGAACGTGGACAAAGTTTCCAGTGTTCGAGTCTCTGCAATGAAGCTGAACATCCTGAGATTCTGGGCAAATCACTTAATCTCCCCGCGCCTAACAAAAACAAGTGGCTAAAGAATCAGGTGACAAGACTAATACAGAGTCAACTCATGCAGATTAGGTCAATGTATCAGAGGGATGCTACTCGAACACAGGGATAATGTGAATGTGTAAATGTAAATGTATGAAATTTATATAGCGCTGGACTTACCCTGGGGCATCTCCGCACTTGCTTAGGTAACCCGTCCTGGTATTTCCCTGTGAGATAACCCTGGAAGGGTATCCACAAGGCGAAAGCCAGGCATCCCGCCACGAAGGGCCGATGTGGAGATTAAGCAAGCTATTGCCCAGAGTCGCAGAGTGTGAACCCGTGAGTCGAGAAGGCACCGGAGCGAGAATTATCGAGTCCGTGGGATTATTGAGCCCAAGACCCGCCGAGGCGGGGAATTGAACCCTGGTCCAGGGCTGAAACTCAAGCTCCAGGTCTGCCGCCTCTAACCCCTGAGCCACACTTCTCCACATATCAATAAACACCAATGCCATAGACCAGTCTTTGATTTAAGTAGCTTGATGGGTCTACATATGTGTACTGAAACTGGCTACTGAGAGACTGGTAAGCCTCACCAGTGGCAGCAAAGAAACGAAATAAGGAACCAGAAAAGCACCCACAGACAGGGAGAAAGATCACATATGTCACTATATTATGCTGCATTTTCTCCCAGCCAGGGCTGCAGAGAACCCATTATGGGAGAAAGTACATGTACTCCATCTGCTCCAAGAGGGATCCAAAGATAAACAAATGTTGCCACTCAATCCTTCAGAAGGACACCTAAGGCCGTTCCAAATAGTACAAGGTACACTTCAAACTTGCCTGGAAATAAGTCCAAACTCCACAACTTTAAGATTTATGGGGGCTGTTCCAAGCCACAGGCAATGGAACTGGAATATAACTTGCGAAGCATAAGTTAAGATTTTGAGAGCCTGGTACATAAATGCCACGTGTTCAGGCTGCTCGGACATGTTCTGACTACTTCTGAATGGGCCAATTCACACATCTCAATTCTTTTCTCTCAGCATGAAGCCAAAAGTACAAAGGAGGAGATGGTTGGTAGTTCAACAGAGGACAATAGTGTGGCTTGAATTTAAAAGTGCACTGAAGTCCCCAAATTTGTACTGTTGTAAGTGGACAATCAAGGTTATTAACAGCAACAGACTGGGGAAACCCTCATAAATGCCATGTAGATTCCATCCAAGGGGAATGGCAATGCAGAATAAGCTTGGGAGACAGCTGCCTGAAATAAGAAGGAGGGCCAGCGTGAGGAGACCCAGGGACTAAAATAAGAACAGGGCCAGGTAGTGCCATAAGGAGAGGGCCAGGCTGAGCCAGCGCAAGGAGAATGTGGAGCTGAAATGCGGAGCGGTGCCAGCCTGAGAGGAGACTGCGGGCGGAAATGCAGAGCTGTGCCAGCCTGAGAGGAGACTGTGGGCTGAAATGGGGAGAATCTGTGGCACGACTGGGTGGAGAGAGGCTGTGGGCAGTTTGGGATGCACAGATCTGGACACACATGAGACCACTGCGTGAAGACTGGCAGGAGGCACCGCATTGGGCTTAAGGACTGTGTCCAGCAAGACCACCTCACCTCAATGGGAGGGACCGGTTCAGATGGTAAGGCAACCCTGCGCAGGGCACCATTACTAAAGATGCAACCCTAGCACCCAGCAGCAGAGGGGGTCTGATCTGGCTAGTGGCAGAGCTGTGGGCCCCGGTTACTTAGATTATCAGCTCTGGGCACATGGGTAAAGAGACCATGGGTCGGCCTGACCGAGGCCGGAGGGGGGCGATCGAATGCAAACAGGTCTTTACATCTGAGGAGACCTTGGCAGCAACTTTGAGAAGAACACACACCACCGTCCCTCTTAAAGGCATTAACCAGAATAGGAAGCTCGGATTTACAGAAAATATTTGATGAATATCAAATGTTTATCACCCAGTGGGAAATGGTCCGCCCACAGTGGATTGTTAATCAGGTACAACTGCTAACTATCCCTGCTTTGTGATACCTAAAAAGCACTTCCCCCTGTTTTTAGTCGACCCTCTCCAAAAACCGGGACATGAGCTAAATATGCCCGGAATGTGCGCGTGGCGGTCGAGTCCAGAAATTTCTGTCCGGTTGGTGGGGGTGGCCCAACATCTAAAAAAATTCAGCTGGGGGGCTCAAGCTACAAAAGTTTGAAGACCTCTGCCCTATGTAATGGGATTTAGACTGTATTTTAATTCCATGGCCACGTGGTCTACCAGAATCTCACATCCGTTTCCCCCATCAATCACATGATCCCTAGGAGAGGTGCATTTTCCAATGCAGGCTGGTAGGCTGTTTTGTTAACCCTGGCCTGGACCCAGCCACAGCTTTGTACTCCAGGGGGTGGTGTGGAGGCAGTGAAAGTGCATGTGGGGATATTTTCTGTTCTGGGGTTGTAGCTGGAATTCAGTAGATTATCACCATCTTCCTGGTTCCAGCAAGCACCAGAAGCTGCAGAGTAAAATATTGTACATAGACATAAGAGGTCACAGAAAGAGACGGATTGCAGAGAGATACAGTACAAATTGTTAGTGGACATTTGTGCATGCTTGTGTTTGCATTTGTTAGCACTTCAAAGTCAGACCTATTGGCTTTGCCAGCAAATGTTAGCTTCTGTTTCCCTATAGAGAGATATCCATGGTCTCAGCTAGGATTCAATCAGAAAAGCACAAACTTAATGGGTGTGGAATATATTTCACAATTGTGAAATATTCATCATGTAGCTCACTTAGAGTATTATTTGTGCATTCATACAAGTGTGAACATCAAAAGAAATGTTATTAATTTAAAGAGTAAAAAAAACTGTTGGACATATTGTGCATTTCCTGTTGGATAAGAAAGGTATTTAATTTGAGGAACTGTAAGAACATTTTGAATTAGGTTTGGTAACTGTCAGTGCTTTTTACTATTAAAGGGTCAGTGGACAAATCAGGAAGTGTGTGAGTACCATAGGACGAGGGCCCTACGCATCAAATTTCAATAATACCCAGAGAGTCCACATAAAAAATTCACAATGTAAAATCCACACAGGACAAGGTTCAATTCCTAACCATGAAGGTTACTTTAAAATTTAAAAATCATTACAGAAGGCAAAAAGAAAAATGGTTAGTAAATTTATTTAAGGTACTCAAAATGCAAAAAAATAAAACTAACAAGCTACCCCGCCAGCAGACTTTGCTGCGCTTTTCCCACTTTGCGCTTCACTTGGAGCGCAGAGTTTGGTAAAAACTCCTCTAACCACCATGTATCAGCACATGTGTTTCTCTGAGGTAAAGAGAGCTGCAGCCTTCTCTTCTAAGGGTTAATGGGTGAATGTTGCCAATGCTATTCGGAAACAATAAACTAGGAGAATTTAAAGTAAGCATGAGCGAATTTTGCGGATCTCGCGTTCGCGAATTTTGCGGATTTGCGGATTCGCAATCCGCAAAATCCGCGAATTCCCGCGAATTTGCGGAATTTTTTTTTTTGTGTTCGCCCGTGTTTCTGCCAGTTCGCGAGGGTTTTGTACACTTTCGCAAATTGCGAACTTACCTGTCGGGTCGCAAGTTTCGCGAACTTGTTGTTTCTACGTGTCCAGCCTGTTTGGGACACTCTTCTTCATCACTGCCACTCTCTGTCACCACTGCCACTCTCTGACTACTCATGCCACCCTCTGGCCCACCCATGCCACCCTCTGTTTCATCACCACACCCTCTGGTTGTCCAGTGTACATTATTTTCGGCAAAGCAAAGCACACCTTCCCTGCCTCAAGTGACCTGAATTAATTTGGGGCTGATTAATGTGTCACAGAATATTTTTTTAGCTGGCACCTGCTTCCTTAGTGCGCCCTGATTAGTGATCTTTTGCACTTGCTAAGTGCTTTCATTGTTGCAAAATTAGTTACAACACCTGCCCTGCCCCAACTGACAATAATGAATTAGGGGCTGATTAATGGATTTTAACTTCCAGCCTGGCTCCTGCTTGTCTCCCTTAGCTGTAATTCAGGACCTTTGTGGCATATGTGTAACTATTCTGAGGTTCAGAGCAGGGTCACATAATAGTTTCAACTGGCAACTGAACTCTGGAGGGGCCCCTCAGGAAGCACTACAGGAAATGGCTACAAATGATGAGCCTGAACTTTTGAACCTGGTAAGTAGTTACTTTCAGTTTTGCTAAGATCGTATTTCTGCAATTTTGCACTTATTCGCGGGGCGCGAACTCACGCGAACTCACGCGAACTCACGCGAACAGTGCGAGCAGTGCGAGCAAAATCCGCTGCTCGCGGATTTGCGGATTTTGCGGGAGATTCGCGAATCTCGCGGATTGCGGATTTCCCGAAAATCCGCAAAATCCGCGAGCGGAACGGATTTTCCGCCCATGCCTAATTTAAAGACATCCTGTGCATTTGCACTGAGAGGATATTATGAAACTAAAAGTAATTTTCTACAGCCAGATGGAAGTTCACATGGAAAAATACAGGCAAAGCCCTGTAGGACTAAGTGTGTCTTGCAGCACATGGCATGTCGTGCAGCTACAAAAAGCTTCAGGCACACAGCATGTCTCTGCCCCAGCGGCACAAGTTCCGGGTACAAAGCACCCACGCCACAACATGCCGTCCCCCAAAAATTAATCAAGTTATCTGTGGAATAGGGGATTTGGCAGTGCCGCATATCACCATGAACGGAATCTCTCAGGTTTTCAATTAATTGCCCACACAATGGTAAGTCATAACCCCCTATTTGTCAGGTGCTCACAAGGATACAGATGCTGTGCCAGGCCCGGGACCTGCGCTGCAGTGCATGGCAGCAGAGGCTGGCGTGACTGACATTTGCATTGGCAGAACATTCATTTCATTACTGCATTAAAAATGAAC
This sequence comes from Lissotriton vulgaris, assembly GCF_964263255.1. Classification (NCBI taxonomy): domain Eukaryota; kingdom Metazoa; phylum Chordata; class Amphibia; order Caudata; family Salamandridae; genus Lissotriton; species Lissotriton vulgaris. Next base: position 513,884,278 of record NC_141689.1, read on the forward strand.
AATAGGAAAGTGTTAGAGTCGCTGTTGCGGAGGCACCTGATTTGCACTGGCACACTGTCCAGAATGAGGGGAACACCTGGGGGGAGGGAGGGCACAGGAGATGTGCAAAGGGCTCGGGCCAGATACAAGTGACACCTGATGAGCATGGGAAAGACTGCAAAGAAGAGGCAGCGAGAAGTCTAAGAGTTGGAGTAGTTGCTGCTTCATGTAATTCTCCTATCCCAGGGCTGCCGGATTGCTATGCGACATTTGGATTTTTTTAAAGGAAATCGTCTCAGGTGTTTGTTTTCCTGTGCGTGAAATGGCAAGCTAGTGCATGGAATGTGGGGCGCGGAGCTCACCTGTCCATGTCCACGTCAAAGTACGATGCAAACAAGCGCAAAATCTCTGTCTGAATTGTTTCTGGGTCCGAACCGCTCCATACGACTCAGTCACAAGCAAACCGTTGGGCACAATGGAGACGTTTCACGACCGAGCTGGTACGATGCTCGATTCGTGTGAATAAAACACCCAGGCTAATATCTAATAACCACTAACACATGAGCAATGGCATTTGCCAAACAAGAATAATAATGATCAACAACTGTTTTTACACATAAGATACAGTTTTAATTCCTTATACACAACATACTAATTGATAAAATTGATACATGATTATACACATATGATCAAATATTTCAGCATTGTAGCATATGCATAATTTCATACATTCAACAATTATTAAATATAAAAACTAATAGATGGTTTCCTGTCTACGCGTTTCGACACTGAGATGTGTCTTCCTCAGGACTGTACCATCGTAATTCTGTAAAAAATATTTTTAAAAGATATTTTTACAAATTTGTCTTTACAGTGCAAAAACACTTTGTATTTAAACTACAATGTCATGTGTTAGATACTCGTGGTTAACATGTACTGATGATACCGCTCACGAACATACACTAATTTCTGAATTCTTCATAAAAACCCCATTTTCATATATACATGCATCTCTAGCACATCTACATAAGTGTATGTACATACTAATAACATACTTCAAAACCTACTTTATTCAATTTGACAGTTTCTTTCAATTTATTTATTTAACGATTTGTAGAGCGCCTGGTGACCCGAAGGCATCCCCGCGCTATAATGATTGTTTTATCCAGAGGAGAGGGGAGGGAGGAGGGAGGCAAGGTGGACAGGGATTTTATTTAGGGAATAAGAGCGTTTTCAGTTTTTTTCTGAAGATCAGATAGCTCGGTTACAGCCTAAGGGTACGGGGGAGGGAGTTCCACCCGGCAGATGCCTTCACAGAGAAGCGTCGGCCACCGGTCCGTGTCTTCCTGTATCTGGGGATGTTAGCCAGGCGCTCATTCTCAGACCGAAGGGATCTGGGGGCCTTATAGGGAGTGACTAGGTCACTGAGGATCCTAGGGCCAACGCCATTTAGCAGTTTGTGTGCAGTACACATGGCCTTAAATTCCACCCTTTGGCACACTGGCAGCCAGTGAAGGGCCTTGATTGCTGGTTTGGCTGATACTCTGGAGGGAAGGTTGAAAAGTAGTCGTGCTGCTGCATTCTGTGTGCGTTGAAGTTTAGCCATTGTGGCCTCTGGTGCTCCCAGATAAACCATGTTGCTGTAGTCCAAGCGTGCCAGTATTAGGCCTTGGACTAGGAGTTTTCTAGATGTGGGCGGGAGTAGGGGGAGAATCCTACGGATGGTGCGCATAAGCCCGAAACAGGTACCTGCTGTTTTGGATGCTTGTGTTTTCATCGAAAGCTCGGGTTCCAGCCAGACTTATATAAGATTATATTGCTATTTAATTTCCTATCTAAGTATATTATTAACATCCTGTCAGGATATAGGGGGTACTCATTTACCTATCGTGGACCTGTCTAAAGCCAGTTGTTACAAACATTACGTCCGGTTTACGTCAGTTAACCATCATATAGGTAAGCTTAAACTGACGTAAACCGGACGTAATGTTTGTAACCTATATCCTGACAGGATGTTAATAATATACTTAGATAGGAAATTAAATAGCAATATAATCTTAGAACATCATATTGAACAGACTTAAAACCATGACAGGGTGATAAGATAGATGTGAATAATGTATATCACAGTGAAGTGATAAGTGTGATTCATCATATATAGTTAAAAAACTTTTTCGCCATATCCAATATCAACTGATAAATACACTGAAAATCTCTTCTTTTCATTCTTTCTTCCCTCTTATACTTTTCAGTTCTTGCCCCTATCGTTAGGTTGTTCGAATGTATATAAAACTTTTTATAAATGAGGGAAATGTTACATTGAAAGAAACTGTCAAATTGAATAAAGTAGGTTTTGAAGAATGTTATTAGTATGTACATACACTTATGTAGATGTGATAGAGATGCATGTATATATGAAAATGGGGTTTTTATGAAGAATTCAGAAATTAGAGTATGTTCGTGAGCGGTATCATCAGTACATGTTAACCACAAGTATCTAACACATGACATTGTAGTTTAAATACAAACTGTTTTTGCACTGTAAATACAAATTTGTAAAAATATCTTTTAAAAATATTTTTTACAGAATTACGATGGTTCAGTCCTGAGGAAGACACATCTCAGTGTCGAAACGCATAGACAGGAAACCATCTATTAGTTTTTATATTTAATAATTGTTGAATGTATGAAATTATGCATATGCTACAATGCTGAAATATTTTATCATTTGTCTATAATCATGTATCAATTTTATCAATAAGTATGTTGTGTATAAGGAATTAAAACTGTATCTTATGTGTAAAAACAGTTGTTGATCATTATTATTCTTGTTTGGCAAATGCCATTGCTCATGTGTTAGTGGTTATTAGATATTTGCCTGGGTGTTTTATTCACACAAATTACTTGCCCTGACCCAGGAAATTGATCCTTATCAGGGGGTCCTTGTTGTTTTACACGATGCTCGATTCGGACAGCCAGATCAAGTCGGAGTGTCCGGCTCGCAATAGCTCCCGGAGTTAGACTTCGGGGGTCCTCTTCTGACTCCCTGTTACCCGCAGCCTTACGAATCGGACACAGGGGAGACCCATGGGTCTCCCGAACACAGGCATGTACGGTGCAGATGGCACCGAAGCGTACCCACTGTAAGGGGTGCACTTGTCCGCGAATTACCCATTCAGTCAATGGGAGCCCATGTACGCGTCGTACGACCGGCTCCCATTGAATTTTATGGAAGTCTGACCGAACCGAGTCCGACAGCATACAGCTGCATCGTACTCGCTCAGTCGGACTGCAGGTGTCTGGATCGGTCAGAAAACACCCCGAATCCGGCTCGGTCGGAGTGCTTTCCGACCCAGATCAGAATTAACCCTGGGCGTAGTGGGCGTAGTGGGGCTTCGCGGAGCTACGTGAAGTGGGCGAGAAACTACGCCCACCTCCGCACTCCGCGTAGCCCCACTACGCACCACAGGCCTCCCTCCCGCCCTCCCTAAATACTTTAAATTACATCTGTAAATGAATTAAAAGGCACTTACCTTGCCCGCCGCTGCCCGCCGCGTCCCCGGGGCTCGCTCTCTTCGTCGCTTCCGTCTTGGGTAATAATGCGCATGCGCGGGCGGCCGCGCATGCGCAATATTACCCAAGACGGAAGCGACGAAGAGAGCGAGCCCCGGGGACGCGGCGGGCAGCGGCGGGCAAGGTAAGTGCCTTTTAATTCATTTACAGATGTCATTTAAAGTATTTAGGGAGGGCGAGAGGGAGGCGGGTGGCGGCCAGCTACGCTCCGTCTGCGGAGCGTGCGTAGTGCCGGATTCTACGCCTGCTACGCAAAATGCGTAGAAGCCGGCACTACGCACACTCCGTGCACGGAGCGTAGCCGCCCGCCCACCCTTAATCAGAATCGGCCCCTAACATGGAGTCAGCGCTCTAAGGAAAGGGTAAATATAGTTGGGAAACATTCCATAAACAGCATACTAAATAGGTTGTCAGCAATTGCCTTAGTGTGGTGTAAGGTAGCACCATGAGCTGCACTAATAAAGATTTATAAAACAATCATCTAAAAATTTAAAAATCATTTAAAAATTACATTATGTGACGAAAGGTCACTGTAGAAACTCTCCTAAAATGAATAGTTAAGTAGGTCTTTTAATCAACATAAAAGTGCGAGTGGCATTGCGTTACTAAACCATAACTGCTTGAAAATATAAATAAGGCATGGTTCAACTGGCAAACTACATTGACCTTGAGATTGAAAGATTGTGTTTCCTTTTCCACCAAGAACCGTCCTTTGCAGCTATTTCAAAATTTGTTACATCAAGACCTATGACACAGTATCCAGAAACGCCTAAAAGACGGTATGCAAGAGTATCAGATAATATACATAAACACATTTGGCTACATTGAGGGACTATAAAGAGGTATTTCTTGAGACACAGAGGTCAAATCCATCTGAACCAAATTGTTTGTAGAGAGGTACATAAGTGATAGCACATGCCCATGGACGTGAAACACTCAGAATGTTGCCAAAAAAAGTAGTAAATACACCAGTAGCACCTGTTTAACATAATGTGCCTTCTGACTGACTAATAACAGCATAGCATTGGTCTCAACATGAATGGTGCACCATTTCAGATCAATGTTGAAGGCCTTGCAACAACTGCTGATTGCTTCCGGTTGCCTTCTTTCTACAGTATGTACACAGTGCAAAACAAAAGCAGCAGTTGTTGGTGGCCGGAGAGGACAGGTTCTGATTCCATAGCAACGCATATTCTGCAAAATCTAGGATTCAAATCCACGAAAGAGTTGAAAATGGGCAATTTATATTTATTGGAAGAGTGCATTCATCCTAGATTAGGAACCCACGCATGAGTCACGAAGCCTACCTAGGCACACTCCCTGCTAAATAGGAACTGGAATGTGAGTAAATTAAGCAGTGGATGGACCGGAACCTATTGTTATTCCACAGCTCTCTCAAGCTTCTTTTCCTTGGGGCACACTGAAGCAGCTTTCAAGTGGAATGCAGCGCTTAAGAATCAGGAATAAATTATGAAAGGATCTGTTAGGTTCTCCGTTTATTCTAGAAATATCATTGTAAGTTTCCATTACAGCATTTGTCATTTTATCAAAAAACACAAAGAAAATAAGCATTGGCAAAACCAGAGGGTTGCGTTTGCATTTTGAATCCTAGCTAAACCTTTTATTTTTTATTAAAGCCTGCAGCAGTAAAAACAGAGCAACATCAATAGATTTTCTAAACCTCTGTGATGTAAAATGTAATGTGTGATGATTTTGTGTATTGTTGAGATGTAAGATGGGCCCTCCTGCATGGCAATTGAAGAATTCCATAGCAGACAGAATGAAACATTGAGCAGAAAGTTATACTAGTCTGGATGAAGCCAACGTCCAAGATATGTACATTTTAAAGTCTTGGTAACAATAGATCATTCAGTCAGCTCCACTGTCAAGCCAGACTTAAAAAAGGGACTCTGTCTTCCTGTCAAAATGCAGTGTCAGTACAAGTATGAAGGATAGGTGAGGTTTTACAGCAAACAAGCTGAGGCAAGACATAGTGGGCCTTCACTCTCTGGCGCGTGACGAGCACGCAGATGTCACATTGAGACAAAAGTCGCGGAAGATGTATTGTGTGCTCCTACTGTGTGATTAAAACGGGTTTTGTGCTGTATGAGAGTTTAATGAGCACATCGGGCACCTATAGCAGGTGATAGCATAAGCTGTCCAAATCACAGACAAATGGCGCAGACGCGCAGACGTCTGTTGACGTGACAGGAGTGGCTGCCGCGCTGACGGATGGTGCATCGAACCAGACTGGAGACGCACTGGCCCGACGGCGCTTCATAAAAAGGGCATATATATTAAAACGTGTACTTATCCAATTAGGTTATGTTTTTAATGCTTGTGACCCCGGCCATGAGGGTGTCACAAAGCATTACATATCAAACATGAAGCACATTTTTGAGCGAGAAATTATAGTGAAATTGAAATACTTTATTGATAAAAAAATAGTAAGAGAGATGCATAGTTACGTGAAAAAAATAGAAGAAGACCATTAAAACATGGCTAGCTTTGTATAACGATTGATGGGGTCGAAGAAAACCTAATGTGACTAGAGGTGTCTTATGGAATAATTTACAAGGAGAGTTAGATATTTTAGATGCTAAACAAATCTTTGGCAGCAGAGATGAGCCATTTCAAAGCATACTAGAGAAAGTAATGGAGTTATTACATCTCTGGTTAGAATTATCATTCGAAAAGTGCACGTTTTACATCCTTGTTGAAACTAGCCTTGGAGGTATTTCTCCTTAATGGGAAAGGGAGTAAGCTAATGACTTTCAGTGTTCTTGCTGCGCTGCCCTGCGCCCTACGCCAATGTGAAAGGGCAGGAATACACTGTATTAATAGAAAACGGTGCATTCTTGTCCTTTCCCCCTGCACTGGCGCACAACTTGCTGCCTGGAGCCAATGCAGGCACCCTTGCACCATTGCATACTTTCTATGCTTTCCTCTTTCTATATGCAGCACACATGAAAAGAGAAAATAACACACAGAAATAAAAATATTTCTCTTTGTTACGCTTTCTATAGGGAGACCTAAGGTTTTGGCGCTGCCCTAGGTATACATCATTAATTAAATCTGGGGCAGTGTCAAAATCCATGGGTGTTGCACAGGAAATGTTTCACAACACCCATGGAGCACCTCCCTGGCACAGAGTAAGTCAAAGCAGCAACTTGCGCTGCCTTGTCTTATGCCATGCCGTGAAGAGTGGTTTAGTGTGGCCTCATAGATATGATTGAAAGACTTGCACCACCGCGGTGTCAAAAAAAGTGACACTTCATCAGAATATTCTATCGAGCTTACTTTCTAATTTTCTCTTTATAAACAGCAGCCATCCTAGACTTGTGACCAGAGTTCACACTAAATTGATCTTCAATGCAAAAAGTGATAATTGAGATATGCTGGATAAGTGGCATAAACAATCCCATATCGAAATTACCAAATAAGCATTGGTATGGCTAGGCTGGAATATGCATCCTATTCTAATTGGATACATCATATAATATTTGGCTCCATGTCAGAAAAATACGATAACAAGAGTTGGTACAGCATGCTTTTGGTGCATGTGGCTTTCAAGGATATTATAAGGCCACCAAGCATGCTGAAGAGGAGCAATAGGTTGACGAAAGACTGCAAGACCAAGTGAATTTAAGTATGGAGCCAGGTGATTAATGAAGACCATGGGTAGATATAGAAGAATCCAGAAGTAATGGTGGATTGTGGCATGGTTGTAGTAAGATGTAGATGCTCGTTGGCATAATGATTGTATGATTGTACTGTATATCAATTTACTTAATAGTATATTTTTAATCATCCTGGATTCCCCCAGTGCTTTTAACGAATGATTAAGTTCCCTTTTTATGAAAAATATTGAATTAAATTGTACTATTGTATATTGCGGGGATGAAATGTTTTTTAATCTCTTTTATATGTGCTTTTATGGTCTTTTAACAAATACCGAATAAAGCTATCTTTGAATTGAATTGAATTGGTATGGATCATAGGTAAGGCCATAGCACAGAGCTGCTGGGAGTGCCAGCTCCATAGCATAGCTGGCCAGAGTGGAGGTGGGGACACATGGGTAGACGTATGCCTAAAAACACCCAAGTTGACAGCTCCTGCCCACTCCGCAGGCAGACCAAAATATAGAGCAAGCCCAGTATATGTTTCTGGTACACCCATTGAGCGGTTGTCAAGTCCCTGTCCATGCTGGTATTGATCTCCATACGTCCAATACCCTTTGCCCGCTAGACATAACTTTCAGCCAAGTCCACTAATCATAGTAATAGTCTTCAATCTCTGAGTTCTGGACACATGGAGTAGCCTACAACCACATGTTGTGCTCACACCCCATTTCCATACAGCCAACTGGATATTACCTTTGGACATTCTTCAGGGCTCTGAGCACGAAGCTTGGTTTCTGGCCAAATCCTTCGCCCACTCCCTCGTCTCCTGAGCATGTTGAGCAGGCTGTACTTTACTGGCTCCAAATACATGATGTGGTGTATTAGTAAATAGTGTGCTGAATCTTCCTTCACTCGAGCATGCAGTGCGCTGTCTTCGGCCGTACCTTATGATTTCTGTAACAGACCTCACACCCACCGAACAAAGCTTTTGGCCATTAATTGAAGCTCCTTATCAGTGGCAGTAAATGTAAATTTGATACTTGTATAGCGCACTACTCACCCGCAAGGGTCTCAAGGCGTTTGTACGAATACCACTGTGGAACCCGTCCTGGCTTTCCCTGTGAGGCGTCCACTCCTGGGCACCCCTAGGGTGGAGGCCAGGCATCCTTAGCATTGTGGGGGCCGTTGTGGAGATTAGGCAAGCTATTGCCCAGAGTTGCAGAGTGGGACTCTATGATTAGAATAGGCATCGAGGCGAGAATTATCAGGTCCGTGGAATTTTGAACCCAAGGCGGGGAATTGAACCCTGGTCCAAGGCTAGACCTCTGCATCAGGGTCTGCCGCTCTAACCATTGAGCCACACTTCTCCACTGTGGCTTATTGTCAGTACATATGCTGACTCCCATTGCCCCAAAGGCAACAGGGCACAAGGCCTTTTTTTGTCCATGGCCTGTGTGTTTAGAGTATAGGGTAAGGACTCTCCTCCTTCTCAAGCCTCTAAGCATGGTCCTTTTCCATATCACATAGGCTCTGGGCAGCAGATATGGAGCAAAAGCACATTCTCGCTCCTTGAGTCCATTGAGCATGGACTTCAACAGCAATACATATCTCTTTTTATAATATGTTCATTGGGTTTTTCAAGTTTAACACCAAATAACTCGCTAACAGGCAGCGCTTTATAGTTGTTAAGGTTTCCAACATTGCATACATTAAAGTCTACTATATAAATCGCAATACATTTATATTTACATTTACATGGGGGGGAATACATGAAGATTGTGAATAGTCGGACCAGTTTCCCTACATTTTACATGATTTTTGCTCACTCCCCATGCCTTCTAAACCAGCTCTTCCACTTTTGCACAGAGATCTATACCTCTCATCCATTCTGTCACTGTAGGGACCTCTGCATCCCTCCAGTGCTGTGCATGATCTCTTTAGGCCACCTGGATTCCCTTTGCTACAAACAGTCAGGTAGAGTGAGGACCCCCACCCCATTCTTCTTGTAAGCCTAATATTGCCATACAGGGATCATCGGGGCCAGTGCCACCGATCACCACCACCAGTACAGAACATAAGGATTCCTAATATCGTATTATGGTCAAGCATAACCTGATCATGTAAAAAATATCCTCTTCTGTGGCTTGTCCTGTTGTGTAAATAGGGATGTGCATCTTACCAATGTGCCAGAGATGTTGGGATGTATAATAGTACCTGTGTTGATATTTAAATTGGATGAGGCACAGCCAAAACACACTTCCAAACATTACAGGCCATCATTGCCTCCTTCTAATTCTCATCAACAAGCCTCTCCACATTCAGTTCCCATTTATACAGAGTTGTGTAAGGGGATCGAGGGCATTGTGCAACAGAGACCTGACCTGGTGAATATTAATTTATCTTCTAGGGAAGAGCTTTCTCAAATCGCTCCGAATTTGCCTCTGTAAACCACCAGGGCATGTCTCAAGTGAAGGTAGCAATAAATCTGGAAGGTGTGCAGTGAGAATTCTGCCTGTAGGTCGGAGAAGGATGTCATATTATCATGAGACCATATGTCTCCCAGTGTCGAAAAGACGATCAGGTCCCTCTATCGGAATCCCTGAAGCTGCCTGTGCCTGTCCTTGTCCGGGTAAGGCACAATCAAACCCCAAATTATCCTGTGCTCAACCCCCTGTTAGCTTGCCACAGAGCCATCAGGCATATCTTAGAAGCAATGTGCAAGTTTTATGCACCACTTAAAACAGTAAAACAGTGAAAACACTACACAAGAAGATGCCATATCAGGTTAGAAAAATAGAGATTAATTTCATAAGTAAAACAAGGCCAAAATGACAACAATCCAATCAGTAGAGCCAGAGTAAGGATTTTTTTTAAAGAATAAAGTGTAAACTAGCACCTTAAACCATAAAGCACCAACCTTGGCTATCTTGTTGCACTGGTTCAGGTCGAAGTAAGAGGTTCAGGCAGACTGCGATTGAGCACATGTACAATCCCAAATTAGACCAGCTGAAGTTTTATTTTCTTGAGTGTTGTGCCAAGAGTTGTTTGGGGAGCCTTTTATGTCCCTCAGATCAGGGGGCCAACAGACTAGACCTTTGAGTAAACTGGGGTCTTGGGTTCAATATGTAGTTGCAAGTTCAGTTCTTTTTCTCCAGGCAAGAGGGCAGCAGGTCAGAAGGACAACAGTTCCTTTAGAGAAGCAGTCCAACAAAGTGGCAGCCCTTGTAGCAGCACAGCAGTCATTCTTTTTGGCAGCGTATTGGCAGGTCCAGAAACGTACGGAAAAGTTGGTATATGAGGTCCTTCTTTTATACACAGTGGTGCCTTTGAAGTGAGGAGATGCTTCTAGTGGCATGCCTATTGAAGTCCCCAAAAGCGGTACAAAAGGGGGTGGTGATGGACGGAGCATCTGAATCAATCAAACACTCACACCCAGTCAAAAGATCTGGGTTTAATCCATCACCGTTCTTTAGCCCACTCTGCCACCCCAGTTCAGACATGGCTATATGCAAATCAGTCTGACCCTGTGCCTCATGGGAACAGTCCAGCCCGAACTGCCAAGCCATGTCTTCCCTGGACCGGAAACAAGCTTCCGAGGACCGGTTTCTGGCCTTCCAGCCGTCTTCAGCCCGGCTTGCTTGAATCCAGTGGCAAATTGAGCAAGGGACTCACGTCTGAGCATACCCTGCCACACTTATGGTGGCCAAAAGCGGTACAAAAGGGGGTGGTGATGGACAGAGCATCTGAATCAATCAAACACTCACACCCAGTCAAAAGATCTTGGTTTAATCCATCACCGTTCTTTAGCCCACTTTGCCACCCCAGTGCAGACATGGCTATATGCAAATCAGTCTGACCCTGTGCCTCATGGGAACAGTCCAGCCCGAACTGCCAAACCATGTCTTCCCTGGACCGGAAACAAGCTTCTGAGGACCGGTTTCTGGCATTCCAGCCGTCTTCAGCCCGGCTTGCTTGAATCCAGTGGCAAAGTGAGCAAGGGACTCACGTCTGAGCAAACCCTGCCACACTTATGGCGGCCAAGAGGCCCCAGGCATCCTGTATCCCCTGTCCTGGCTGAAACTAATTACATGGGGGGATACAGCCCTTAGTGTGGACGCAGGACTCAGTTCATTCAAATATAGGGACGCTGTGGCCAGCTCCTCCCTCTTCTCCTGCCAGTGAATGCCCATCCAGGCATACATAAACGCCCTACTATGTGTGGCTATATTGGAGGAATGTACATAGCTCAACCAACAGCTGTAGCCTGTCATGTGACCAGAGATAGTGGAGAAGGGCATGTCGGTGGCAGCGACAGGCACCACCTGCTTAAAAAAAAAACTCAATTTGCATTCTCTGGTGCTGAGTGAGAGCGTTGGTGTTATTTGCGAACAATTGTTTTTTAAATCTTATAATCGTTTTTTTAATGTGTGCAGCACTACCAGCCATTGGGGGTAAATAAGAGGGTGCTTGAGATACCATTTCTTGTCTGTGAAACTTACCTGTGTTGCCCGCCCCGTTCCGCCACGTCCATTGTGGGCGTTTTTTGCGGAGGGTGAGGAGCCCATCACTCCCGGGTCCACAGGAAGGAGGGCAGCGGTCTAGTTTCACCGTCCCGCTCCCTAATAAATGCGGAGAAACAGCGGCCGTGCAGCGGATGTGCGCAGCAGGCGCGCCGCCGGCACTACGCCCGCGCGCCAAAGGCAAGCCCGTCTGCGCCAGTCCGCGGCCGTACGGGGACCGGGGCCATAATCCCTGCCCGAAGCAAGCATATAATACAATATGGTAGGGAGGAGTTAATGCGGCTTTGCCCCCCATGATGAATGCCTGCCGACACAGCATGGTAGTGACCCTAGCTAGAGGCTGCCAACACTGCTCATTTGGTGGGTGTCGGGAGCAATATAGTCAGGGGGGTAGAAGGCTGCTTTTGGGTGGATTACTGAATTGTAGGTCCCTCAGTAAGCACAGCGTTGAGATCTCGGAGGTTTTTGCAGATAAGGAGCTCGACGTGCTGTTCCTTACAGAGACTTGGTTTGGGGCAAATTCGGATCCAGATATTATAGAGGCTCTCCCATCTGGATATACGATAACTAGAATTGACAGATCAGGGGGCAGGGGCGGAGGTATCGCAGTAGTCACAAAGGCTCCTTATGAATGCTCCCTGGACCCCTTATTGGTGAATGATAGCGAGGCTGGTCGTTTTGTGTTAAAATTAGGCCCAAAGTCTTCAATTACTGGGATCCTTATATATAGACCTCCTGGAGCCTTTGGTAACTTCAGGGCTAGTTTGTAAGAGGGTATTGCCCACCTGGCTATTAGGCAGGATAAATTCCTAGTTTTGGGTGACCTTAATGCTCATTTTGAGGACCCTATGCACAAGGAGGCGGCTGAGTTGTGCCAGGATTTGCAGTCTACACAACTGGCTCTAAAATCATGCTCTCCTTCGCATCAGCAAGGCCACCTGTTAGATCCAGTGTTTGCCAACTGGGAGAGTGTGGAGGTTGGGACCCCGCTACCAGTCCCTTGTTCGGATCACTCTTTGGTGCCTTTCAGTATAGACATGACTGTAGAGGAGAGACAAAAGGGGGTAACTAATAGCTATCCCTGTAGAAAGCTGAAAAGCTTCACGCAGGATAAATTTAATAAAGAGCTGAGTGAAGGGGGGCCCCAGGAGGGTCCAATAGTGAGATAGCGAAGGAGAACCTGGAAAGGTGGATTTTTAATGCCCTCAATAAAGTGGCACCGCTGCTCTTGAACAAAACCGTAAACAGAGCGCGGAAAACCACTCCATGGTTTACCCCCGCCTTGCAGCAGGCTAAGGCAGGCTGCAAGCGACTGGAGAGGAGATGGAGAAGGGGTTTTCGAGCACAGGAGAGATTGTTACATAGAGAAGGACAGAGGAAATATCAAATTCTACTCAGAGGGGCTAAGGCCGCACATTAGAAAGTCAGAATTGGGAATGCGGAGAATTCCTCTAAGGAACTCTTTAGAATTTATATAGAGATCTCAACGTTAGCTAGTTTAAATATATCTAGCACTTATTCAGTGGAAGACTGCAATAGGATGGCAGAATATTTCACACAGAAGGTGAGGAATATCTACTCTTCGTTTTCTGGCATCCCAGTGAGTGGAGGTGATTTCGAGGAACTGTTGGGAGTCAGTAAGACAGGGTGGAGACTGGAACACTTTTCTGTCCCCCCTCCTGAGACTTTAAGAAACATCTGTCTCAGTATTAAATCTGGCTCCCCTAGAGACCCTAGTTCAAAATAATGGGGTAACCCTGTGTCCCTCAGAACCTGGGTAAAATAGACGTTTCAAGAAAAAGTGGTTCTGTAGGGTAGGTCTATTATTTCTTCAAAATACAATATATGAGAATTATTATTCCTTCAAAATACAATAAATGGAATACTGAGAAATTATGATATTCTCAACACACACAAGGAGAAAAAACAAAACCAATACTCTTTAAATCTGTGCTCAATCTTTATCAAAATTACTTCATTCTATTATGAGCTATTTGTTTATATCAAAATGAAAACAAGTCATATACAAAATACTGTTTAGTGACATTTGTGCATAGTGAAAAAGTGACACAGTGTGCGATATATACAATATTCACTGGATATTCAATCTGAAATTGTTTCTGTAGGAGAGGCCAGTGTTCTATTTGAAACCACAGTTTTGTCTTCATTGTAGAAACAGGGTCATACTGGACATAGAGATTACGTCGACGTTTCGACCCTTCTGTGCGTTTGTTGGTGGTCACGGTGGGTCTTTATCAAGACAAAGAAGCGGGAATTATAGATGCACTGTCCTATCAGGCATGGGGATTCTATGCCTGTATTGCAATGGCAGAAAGGATCAATACGATTTAGTCCAATGCCGCGTTCAACCTCGAAATGAAGTCAGGGAACAGAGTCTCGGTAAGCAAATGCATTAGTATTACATGGTAAATAACAAATTCTTAGGGGCCTCTTGCACTGTTTGCAGTGCCACCTACATATAGATTCACCGAATCGGTAAATTTACCGATTCGGTATTTTACAGGATCGGTAAATTTACCGAATCAGTAAATTTACCGATTCTGTAAAATTTAGGCACCCACATCTCAATCACCAAATACCGGTCGGTAACGGCCGAAATCGGCCGTTACTGACCTACATCTGGCCCAAATTATCCCTTAGTTTAGAATGGATTTAAACCATGTGCTGACGCGTTTCGAATTCTGTTAAATTCTTCACATAACTCTGATCAGGGCTTTTTCTCTTTTTGATCTAAAAAAGAAGTTGTAGAATAAAACCATTTTTAATGACTCCCTTCCTGTTAGAATTTCACTTGAGTTACACTTTATGAGCCTCATACTTATAGAGTGCCTGAAATAATGGGGTCAAAAGCTTCACACTGGTATGAATGTAGGGACAGGATAATGAGTGCTTCTTCTGTTCATAATATCAAAAAGAGAAAAAGCCCTGATCAGAGTTCTGTGAAGAATTTAACAGAATTCGAAACGCCTCAGCATATGGTTTAAATCCATTCTAAACTAAGGGATAAAATACCCCTTATGCCCACAACATAGTGTCCATTATAGTGGTTAAATGAAGATAATCCTGTGGACATTTAAGAATAGGGCAATATGATGAACAGTAGTTGTTTCATTGTAGTTTATTTCACAAGTTGAAAAGTAGTTGTTTCATTCTTTTATTGTAGTGTAATTGTCTTCCACAAAGTGTTTGTCAAAAAAATTGTCTATTTAAAATGTTGTGTGAGGTTGTTTGTCAAATATAATTTTTTCATTCATGTAAATAATGTATGATATGTTTTTGTAATATGAAAACTGAAAGACATTGTTTTCATTTCTCTATGTGATTGAAGATAAACTTCAAAAGACTAAGTAAAAAGGTTTGAATAAATGAACCAAGATAAACATAAGTTGTACACGTTTGTCTACAAAGCCCAAACAACTTAAGCTTTTGAAAAACTTGGAGATTTAGGCACATTCCCCAGTTGTATACTCATTAACGGCCCTGCCCAATCTCTGTCCCAAGAGCCTAACTTCTCTTGATTTTTAAACTTTGTAAAAGTGGCATTTTCAGAACTGCAATTTAAAATCCAACTTCACCAGAGGTTAAGAAATTAAGTTGTGATTCCAGATACACCAAACAAGAACTGGTCATCTCTTCCCATTTGGAAAATAAATTTTAAAAATGTAATTAGACAATTCCAATGTTGTCCTATGGGAGAGGCATACCATGCAACAGTGAAAAACTAATGTAAGAGTTTTTCACTACCAGGACATGTATAACTTGAATATACATTTCCTACTTTTTAAATATATTGCACCCTGCCCTCTGGGCTGTCCAGGTCCTACACTTTGGGGGGGGGGGGATATGTATTTAAAAGCAAGGTTTGAGTATGGTAAAAAGTTTATTTTGCCATTTCGAAATGGCAATTTAAAACTGCACACACAGGCTCTGTAATGGTAGGCCTGAGGCACCTTTAAGGGGCTACTTAAGTGGGTGGCACAATCAGTGCTGCAGGCCCACTAGTAGCATTTAATTTACAGGCCTGGATACATGTAGTGCCACGTTACTAGGGACTTAAAAGTAAATTAAATATGTCATTTGGGTGTAAACCAATGTTAACATGTTTAAAGGAGAGAGCACAAGCACTTTAGCACTGGTTAGCAGTGGTAAAGGATCTCAAGGCCAACAAAAAAAAATTCAGCAAAAATGGAAGAGTAAAGGCTAAACGTTTCTAGAAGACCCTGCTGAAAGGGTGAAGTCCAACAGCGCCCTACCTGCGGGTGCGTGTACCATGCCATAGCAGCGTAGCTGTTCAGTGCACAACTCCCCCCCCCACAGAGGGGGACTGTATGGGCCCCCTGAAGCCAGCCTCCGCCAGCCTTTCCATGGCGGTTCCACCCGCCATAGAAAGGCTGGCTGACGCCAGCATTGTGATCTGTTGGGCGGTGCCTTTGAGGCACCATCCCTATATCCCCGGACTTCTACGCTGAGCCAGGCAATCATTACGATTGCCTGTGGCAGAAGCGTGGTTGGCACTCTTTGCGCCCGCCACGCTTGAAGCACGATTCCCCCCGCCAACCTAATGTGGCGGGGGGAAAATGGGAGCCAGGTGGTGGAGGGACCACCACCGCTGGGTCGGCAGTGGCGGTCCCTCCGCCATCGTAATGGACCCCTAAATTAGCTGTTCCAGGACAGCTGTCTTTTTCCAAAAGGGAAGTAAATGTTTTGGATTGCATGGACAAGTGAAGCTGGGGAATGCGCGACCCCCTTCCCAGTATTCTCTGCCCCCTTTGCGTCGCGCCCCACAGATTAAAGACCTCTGGTCTAGCAGTAGTACTTAGTCAACCTGTTATATCCTCCAGCATGATGCAAATGTTGCACATTTCCCTGTAATTAGTGATGGAACACTCAATGTTTACTTCTGCATATATTGTTCATTGCTGTCAGTTCCAATACATTTTGCTTTCCATTGGCCTTCATTTATAATCCAACCACAGACATTTGGTTTAAAAATCTTAAAGTGGTTCAAAGTCCAAAAGAGAAGATGAAGACAAATCTATTTGTTTGGAGTACTATGGGGTATGTTTACAAAGAAGTGAGGGAGCCCCACTTTTGAAACGCTGGGCTGAACATATTTACAACAATTCTGTGCAGTCCTGCATTTCCCCCTGCACTGGTAGTAATTTAAGCTGCCTAGCACCAACGCAGGCACCCTGGCACCATAGTAAAAGAGTGCCTGCTTTGTGGGGAAAAATTGTTTATGTGCAGGAAGGTGTCCCTTTCTGCACATAAACAATCTTAAATGGCGATTTGTAACTTCTAAGCAGACTGGTTTGTGCAGCACTCATAGAAGTTGCAACTCGTCATTTTTAAAATGATTGTTTGTGTGCAGGAAGGGACTCCTTCCTGTACATAAACAATCTTGCATGGCGTTTTGTTGTTTTTATGTGTGCTGTGCAATGCAGTGCACATAAAAACAGCAACAGTGAAGAGAAATAAAGCATTACTCGTCATTGCACCCTGAAAAGTCTATGTTTTCCCTGGTCTTAATTTTAGCGCTGCCTCATATTTATGCCACTCTTGTAAATATGGGGGAGCGTCAGAATCAGCGATTTTTGAACACCCACTACTCACCCCTTTCACACTAAGTATAGCATGAAAGGGTGCCTTATTTACAAGGCAGTTTTAATGCTGCCTTGTAAATAAGGTGAAGCCCATAGTGCCATCACAGCGTTAAAAAAAGTGACATTCTGGTGGCAATAGGGGCTTGTAAATATGCCCCTATGTGTCTCATTCCTGTTACTTCAGGGCACTAACTTGGAAATTTACTGAGTCACAGTTTGCATATTGGGACTTAAAAATATTTGTGGGACTCAATTTACTTGAGCAGGGCCAGTAAGATGTGAGTACTTGAAAAGGCTTATTTGAAGCCAAAACAAGCTTGATTCGACAACCTGTTGAACCTTCTTTTGATGACATCATAAAACATGATAAACCTTATCCTCTTTTAAAATTTCAAAGCAATAAAGGCAGTTTTCACATTGAAAGATCTTCTTGAAATCTACAGGGCGACTCTCCATTGACCATATCCAGTTAGGGAAAATATGCTTCACTATTTTCTGGAACTTTAACAAAGACCAGGATGGCCTATAGAGATGGACACTCCTACTATCCCAAAAAAGCAGTTAAAGGCATCAGGAGTTTAGTTGAATAAGATCTTTCATTGAAACCCCGGATAGGCCCAGTGACTTCTCCTTTTTGTTACCAGGTTCAGCAAATAAATAAAATTAGATAATTTTTTTTAATTGAGGCTATCAGCCGGATTATAATTACTCTAGTCATGTCATGTATTGATCATGCTACCTCTTTGTACTTGGGCTTATCCAAGGGGTTGAGCCAGAGGCTTCAGTTGGACCAAAACAGAGCAGGTAGGTTGGTTTGATGTCAGCCCAGATTTTGTCATACCAGACCTTTGCTGGTAAAGTTACAATTACTCCTAGTCACACAGAGAGTTATTTTCAAGACGAGGAGTACTATTTTTAAGTCTTGATCTGGCAAAAGTCACCTTCAGAATTCAGAAATATGTCCCCAAGAGCTCTTTGAGGTCTGCGCTTCAAAACTTATTCGAGGTCCCTAAGTTTAATTGGAAGATATTTGGTGGAACTAGTTTGTTCATGCTTGTCCATGACATTTGGAATTCTGTTCCCCAGAATATTAGAGTCTTGTCTTCCTACACCAGCGTTAGGTCTTTGTTAAAAACCTGGATCTTCAGACAAGCATTTGCCTAGATTTTGTGGGTGCAGTGACAGAATATCGACATACAAATATTGAATTGCCTTAATATTGAGTCAAGAATATTGATGGTGCAAAATATGGAGGTAATTTTTTCATTGTTTCATAGTGGGCCTCCCTTCACCCGGGGCCCTACGACCCAAGGGTCCACCCTACACATGCATGCACTGTGCAGGCGGGACCGAGGCTTCCCGGCAAAACGGGGCGCCCTTGACCAAGATGTGCTTTTTATGTCTATGAGAACCTATGTACTCAACGTACACCAGGCTTCTATAGACTTCAATGGGGCTCCGAGTGACCCGAGTCTGTCAGCGCTGCAGCGCATCGTACTCTGTCGCTCAGAGCCCAGGTTGCTCGGAAAGCTCTACAGGTGTGAGTTGGCCGTAGAGCTTTCCCAGCAAGATCGGAATCGGCCCCTAAGTAGCAGGATTTTGGGGTTATAGGGCATAAGGGTGGGTAGTAATTTAAAAATGTGTTCATATTTAAATATTTTTTACATTTTTGTAAAGTTTCAGTAGTGGGATGTTGGATTAATAGGGCATAAGGGCGGGGAGTTATCAATTGGGGGAATTTTTTAAATTGTATAAAATTATAAAAAATATTAGGAGTGGGATGTTGGGTTTATGGGGGATAAGGGTGAAGAGTAATTTTAAAAAATTACAGTCATAAAAAAATATTAGGAGTGGGATGTTGGGTTTATGGGGGATATGGGTAGGGAGTAAAAATATTGTTTATACGTTGTAAATGTTTTTAGGAATTTTTTGATAAAATTTAGTAGTGTTATGTTGTGTTTGTAGGAGAAAAGTGTAGGGAGTAATTTTTGAATGTTGTTTAAAAATACATTTTTATTAAACTACTTTTTGAAATTTTGAATTATATTTTTAAAATTTTGAAATTTTAAAATGTTAAACAAATTACAAAATGTTGAGGTTAAATGTATTTGTGTTTTTTTATATATATTTCAAATGTATTAAAAACATTAATTTAAAGAGAAATATGATTGTATTTTACCTTATAATTTTATTATAAAAATGGTACTGGTAATTTCTTTTATTTTTTTTATAAGTTTGGAGTGGGAATAGTAATTTCTTATTGTTTATTATCCAGCACTTTCCCTGAGTTTAGTTAGTTTTATAGTTGGAATAGTAATTTAATTTGGTTTATTATCCAGCACTTTCCCTGAGTTTTTTTGGTTTTGGAGTTAGAATAGTAATTTATTATGTTTTATTATCCAGCACTTTCCCTGATTATTTTTGCATTTGGAGTTGTAATAGTTATTTTTTATGGTTCATTATCCAGCATTTTCTTCGAGCTTTGCTGGTTTTGGATTCAGAATAGTAATTTATTATGGTTTATTATCCAGCACTTTCCCCGAGTTTATTTAGTTCTGGATTTGCAATAGTAATTTAATTTGGTTTATTATTCAGCTGTTTTCCTGAGGTTAGTTGGTTTTGGAGTTGGAATATTAATTTATTAAGTTTTATTATCCAGCACTTTCCCTGAGTTTAGTTCGATTTGAATTTGGAATAGTTATTTATTCTGGTTCATTATCCAGCACTTTCCCTGAATTTAATTGGTTTTGGAGTTTGAATAGTAATTTAAGGATCTATTAGGATGGCGGTCGGATGATCATCGCCAGGCCTGCAGTGGTAACCGTCGAGCAGGTGGTGGTCATCCGCCCGCGATCGTAACCCAGAAAAATGCCGGTCCCATTAGCATGGCGGTGACGACCGCGGCGGTGAAATTTTACTCCTGCCACATTTCCGCCGATAGAAGTCTGCAGGCTTAACTGGTGGGCGGAGCTGGACCGCTAAAATGGGGGTGGTGCAGGGCCAGGCTCCTCTGGCATGATTATGATGCCTGCGGTAGCCATCCTTTCCACAGCAGTCGGACCGCTATGGAAAGGTATGTCCCTGTCCCAGGTGGCAGGCCCTGTGCAGAGCCTTCCACGCATTGCAGGGATATGCAGGACATGCTTTTTTGGACATTGCGGCGGTGCTGCTGGCAGCAGCAACAGCCGCAATGTTAAATGTTGTGGTCCAACTGCCACGGTCAGATTTCGACTGCTGTGCTTACTAATTGGACCAGCGCTTATGCCGCAGTCCTAGCGAGTGGTGTTTTCCCGCTACCATGGCAGTCTGAGTTATTTTCTGACCACCATCCTAATAGACCCCTTAATATGGTTTATTATCCAGCACTATCCTTGAGTTTTTTGGGGTTTTGGAGCTAGAATAGTAATTATATTTGGTTTATTATCCAGCACTTTCCCTGAGTTTATTTGATTGTGGAGTTGGAATAGTAATTTAATTTGGTTTACTATCCAGTACTTTTCCTGAGTTTTCTTTTGTTTTGGAGTTAAAATAGTAATTATGCTTGAATATTCAGCATTTTTACTGACTTTAGTTGGTTTGGGAGTTAGGAATAGTAAATCTCTATTGTTAACTAGTTATTTCATTTTTATAGTTTGTATGTAAATTTAAAAAGGAAAGGAGATGTATGTTAGTTATTATTGTAAATATTTTTATTGGTTATTACATTTTATTTGGTTTTGTTATACATTTTTTTCACAACATTAGAAACATAATTCAAGCATTTTGATGTTCTTAAAATTTTATTTTACAGAATAATATATTTTTAACCTATATTATTCTTGTAGAATTGGAAAATTGACAACATTTTTTACATATAAATGTTTGTATTCAATTTAAAAAATGGTAGCTTTTTTTAAGTATAGTCATGAAATACTAAAGTAAATATATTTGTAGTTTATTTATTATAAACAGTTTGAGTTTGATTGTTTATTATTTTTTATGACAAAAAGTAAACATTTGTAATAATATTTTAAAAACAATGTTGTAATACATTTTATATAATTCCATTTTTTAATCTAATTATGAAATATGTATTTTACAATTAATTTTCTATATTTTAATATTTAGTATATTGAATATTATTGTTATTTAAATATATGTATTATATTTTCACATATATTTTTCATTTATACATTTTAATATTTTCTGTACATTTACAGTACATGAAATAAACATGCATTTTAGTGTATATAAAATATTTTTATTTTTGTTTTTTTGATCATATAATTTTTAATATATATTTTACAATGTTTTGAATATTTTTGTATCATTTTTACATTTTTAGACAGTAAACAAAAATATTAATATTTTGTTTGCATTTTAGAAATATTTGTACATTATCTTCTAAGTCTTTTTTTCATTTTTATTAGGCTGCTTTTTTTTCCTTACTTTTCTATCTATCTGTTTCATTTTTAGATCATTTTCAAAGATGGAACCTGGTGGTTGGAACCTGGGTTTTGTTGCTTAAGGTAACTTTGATTTAATTTACTTTTTAGGTAGTTTTACTGTAGGGCCGAGGTAGTAGTAGTGTAATTAGGTTTGTTAGAATGTTGTTGTTTTTTTTGGTGTAGTTGGGCGTTGTTTCGGTAGTTTAGTATTTTCTGTGTGTGACTTAGTGTTGGATAGGAATAGAGTGTTATATAGTGTTAGTTATGTGTTGTTTATTGTTGATATTAATGTTTGTGGGTTTGGACGTGTTTTTGTGGGTGGATGGTGGTGTCGATGCGTATTTTTTTATACACAAAGGAAAATATATTTTGTTTATTTAAAACAAGTTGTTTTCCATTTCCTTTTTTTCAGGTTTGTTGGAGCATTTTTTTTTTAAACAATTTTTTGGCTTTTTGAGGGTTTTGATATTGAGAGGATTGCATTGTTGGAGTCTTTTTTCTACAGTTTAATTTTTGCATTGTTTTTAAAACTAATATTCTGGATTTTAAGAGTTTAGTTTTTATGAGGATTGCCTAGTTGGAGTTATTTTTTCTACAGTTGTATTTGGCCTGTTTTGGGGGATTCTCTTTCTGAATGGATTTGCATTTCGATTAATCTTCTATGGATTTATTGGATGTCCAGGATGAACTACTGCTACATAAGTGTAAGTTATTTTTTATTATTATGGGTGGGAAATGCTTTTAGTTATTTTGATTTGTTTGTTTCTTTTTTGCTTTAATAATTATATTATGTCATATATATTTGTGTTATGTTTTAAATTTTACTTGACATAATTATAATTATTAAATTAAAAAACTAGTACATTTATGCTGTTTAAATGTTTGGAAATTTTAAAATGCTTCTGGTGTTTGACATTGTTTTTTCTTTACATTATAAATTTATCTATCATGTCTAGATATTCTAGACCTTTGGTGTTTCCAAATAGTGTAGTTTTGTGTTGTAGGTATCATATATAATTTTAGTTTGCTTACTTAGTTTAGGGACAATTTTAGTTAGAGATTGTTCGAGCCTTAGCTCTTAATAGCTTTATTCTTTTTTGATAGCTTCTATAAGCTTATGTTGTTTAAATGTTTGGAAATTTTAAAATGTTTTTGGTGTTTGGCATTGTTTTTTCTTTAAATTATGAATTTAGCTATCATATCTAGATATTCTAGGAACTTTGGTGTTTACAAATAGTGTAGTTTTGTGTTGTAGGTATCCATACATCGTTTTAGTTTGTTTACTTAGTTTAGGGCCGATTTTAGTTAGGGATTGTTCCAGCCTTAGTTCGTGATAGCTTTATTGTTTTTTGATAACTTCTATAAGCTTATGTAGGGTTGGTTGTCCTCTTCCTATTGTGGCTTCGAAGGCATTGTGCCATCCTTCCACTGCCTTGTTGTTTTTAGATTTTTGAGCTAGAGTACTGTGGTAGACGTTCCACCAGGGTATTTGGAACTTGGTGCTTTGATCTATGTAGCCTTCCTACCCAAGTGTCTTCAAAGTAGTCTTGGAAGGGAGTTAGTTTAGTTACATTTGCTCGTTAGAAGGAGCGTTCAAGAAGTAGGTTATAATGGTTTGCTACTTCAGTTGTTGGTACATAGGCCAGGGCTATTCATTTTTTTATTTGGTAGGCAAAATTGCTATTGGTGGCTTAATCTATACTTAAAGTAGAATTTTGTAATTGTCTCCAGATACTTTGGTTAAGGAGGTAATAACAGCCTTGTATTGTAGTGTGTGTATATTTTAAAAATTGATTGAAGCTTTGCTTGTTCTAATTCAATTATGATTTTTTGTGGAAAATAGCTGTCGATGTATTGTTTTAATATTGTTAGGAGCACTATGCTGTTTTGTTTATTAGGGAGTAGTGCGCATATAAAGGGGATGTTAATATCCTCATATTCACCGTGGATAATTTATAGTTGATAAAAAGGCTTGGGTCAGACTTTGAATGTGCATCCATCATCCGTGTTTTACAGTTTTTAAATTTTTGTAAGTTGTTGTTTGTTGCTAAGATGACAATTCGTTTTTCATGACTGTTGTTGTCATGTAGAAGGAATTTTTCATCTTTGAAGGTGATGGTGTATTCTGGTCATATTTGTATTTCTGCACATGTTTGGGAGTGGGTAGTGTTTGAGCTGTAGCACTTTTAGCTCGGGCAATTAACCTTTTCAGGGTTGGGTTAGATGGTAGTTATCATGTGACATGTTCAGGTACTCTAGTTAACATGTTTTTAGGTATTTGGGTACTTGTCAGTTGGGAGCCAGTACTTGCTTCTCTGATTGTCTCGAGAGCATCTCTAACCTCAATTTTAGTTACATTGGGGGAATGGTTGTGTTCTTTGACACTTACTACCTTGGTTTCTATTGTAGTGGCTGTCCCAGAGCAAGAGTTAGAGTAATATTTACTGCATTTCCAATGTTTTGATTCCCATCATTTTCTCTTGTGTATAAGTTTAGCCCATGTAACACAGAAGTAGTTCTCCCTTTTGTGTAGTAATATATTTTGCTACTTCTGCCATTTCTTGGTCTATCTGTGAATATATGTGTATATATAGGGGGGTTCTCCGCGACCAAGGCAGGCCACCATATATTCCATTCGAATAACGCCCACACTTGGAGAACCAAACACAGCATGTCTAATTTCTTCATTTCGGCCAATCAGCACAGCAATGCAGACTTGTACAGCGATGTTGCACTCTCAGCCAAATCAGTCCTAACATGTTTCTGGTGCTTACCGCCCTTGTTCACGGGATTGGCATACTGGGAGCGGCAGCGTGCAGGTTGCTTATTATGGGCGTGTCGGCACAATGCCTCCTGGTGCTTGTAGTATTGTCTCAATCAATCCAAACGTGGATGCCGTTGCCACAGCTCCTCACAACTTGCTCGAAAAACACAGTGGGCTGCTTCATCACAACATAGTCGCCGCTGTACTGTTCTCACCCTGACAGAACACAAGTGGTTCCTCACGCGCTTGTTCAAGTAACAGTATGCGGCTGCATCCTGGCCTTTTAACATTGCGGGGGCGGTGCTGCTGGCTGCAGCACCATCCACAATGTTAAAAGGCAATGCTGAGCATTTCCCTGCACTAAGTGGCAGGCACCACACGGTGCGTGCCATGCAGTGCAGGGAAATACAGGAGGGTACCATGGATACCCCCCAGTGCACCTCCCCCCACATACAGAGGGGGCCCGCAATGGGCCCCCAAAGCCAGTCTCCGCGTGTCTTTTTGCGGCGGGATACAGTAATCTCTACGGCAGTGCCTGCACGGTACCGCCGTAATGTTTCCCTGGTTCCGTGTTGCGCAAGGCGGCGAAAAAGGACTGCCTTGCGGAACCATGGCATGCACACTTTCTTTCCACCGCGAAAACATTGGGATTCCCACTGTCATCCTAATTTGGAGGTGAACATTTTCTGTATGATGGCGGGAAAACTGCCACTGCTGGCCCGGCGGTGGCAGTCCTTCCGCCATCATAATGACCCCATTCGTTTCTATTTTTATTTGAGGAAAAAAAAATACTTACTATTTTTAGTTGATGATTCTATTTCGATGATTTTGTTGTAGGTTGCAGTTTGTAGAAGCTGGCAAGATAAAAATATTTGTTTGTTACATTTTCTTTTTTTAGTTTCATTAGTTTGTTGTATTTGCTGGTTAATTTATATTACTTACTTATTTTGTATATTTTTCTGTAGTGTTGCTTTTGTCTTTATTTTCGAAGTTAATCCTTGTTTTGACTTTTTTAGGTGGAGTTTTATTGAAGTGTAATCTGTGAAGTATAAAATAAAAGGGTAAAATATTAGTATGTTTTTTTTTGTTGCTTTTTTAGTCTTAATTTAACCACATCACTGCTTGAGAGATTCTTCTCCTGTGCAGGGCCCTAATAAAAACGGGTGTTGTCATGACGAGCTCAGCTCGTCGTGAGCACAGGAGCACTGTACTGCATGACGAGCTGAGCTTGTCATGAGCATGGAAGGGGTTAATTGAAGAAAGAAAATATTTACTGACTGTAGTTGGTGAAGTTTCTTTCGTTGATGTTGTTTTTGTTGAAGTTCGTAGATGCTGTTTAGAGAAAAGTATTTGTTAGTAATAATTATTTTTTCATTAAATTTATCGTTTTTTCATAGTTAGGTTTATTTGCTGGTTACTTTATATACTTTCTTCGTATAAAATGTTTCTCTTACGTTGTTTTTGTATTTGTTTTTCAAACTTAGGACCCCATTAGGATGGCGGGCGGAAAACCACCACGAATGCCCTGGACGCGGAAAACAACCGTCTGCGGGACCGTGGATAAACCGGGGGTCAAATTAGGATCAACCACCAAAAAAAGACCGACTGCGGCGGTAGCGGGCAAATAAAAAAACGCCCGATGCGGGCGGTGGCGATCTAAAACCGACCGCGGCGGTTGGAAATGCAGCAGAAAAGCTACAACCCACCGCAAGCATAGTGGAAACACCGCACTGGAAATTAGGATATTCCTGATGGTCCCGCAGTACGATCCGGCAGTATCCCACCGCCGCAGTCTAGCTAGCAATATTACCATGGGATCCTGAGCACAGTCACCCTGCACTACTACTCCCACCATGCCCCCGTCCCACACCCAAGCAGGATGGATCACTCCATACCAACCCAGAAGCAGTTTGCAGCCATTGTATTGTTCACCCTCACCTAACAGGTAGGTAGCCGTCTTGCTTGGGAGGCCTGTTTGGTGGAGGGAGGCATGTACCACTACTCCCACATTGCCCTCTGTCCCACATTCCAGCAGGATGGATCGCTCCCTCACCCAGAAGCACTTGGAAGCCATTGCAGTACACCAAACGAGCCAACAGGTAGGTAGCCTTCTACTCTGGGAGGCCTGTTTGGGCGAGGGAGGCCTGTACCACTACTCCCACCATGCCCCCTGTCCCACACCCCAGCAGGACAGAGCCCTCCCTCCACCCACAAGCATTTTGAAGCCATTGCAGTACACCAAACGAACTAAAAGGTAGGTAGCCATCTTCCCTGGGAGGGCTGGTTTAGGGTGGGAGGCCTGCACTACAACTCCCACCAAGCACCCCTGTCCCACCCCTAACCAGGATGAAGCACTCCACACCAACCCAGAAGCAGTTTGCAGCCATTGTATTGTTCATCCTCACCTAACAGGTAGGCAGCCATCTTGCTTGGGAGGCCTGTTTGGGGAGGGAGGCCTGTACCACTACTCCCACCATGCCCTCTGCCCCACACCACAGCAGGATGGAGCACTCTCTCCCACCCACAAGCATGTGGCAGCCATTGCATTGTTCTGCTTCACCTAACAGGTAGGTAGCACGTATGTGCAGCCACACATCTGTTATCAATGAAATGGTGCCATATGGCAACCCCAGGCCTCTCCATGCACAAATATGCACACCAACCATGCTTGACACGCACAGTGTGCACACAGGTAAGTAAAGGGAACTGTCACAGATAACAAAAAGTCACACACCAATGAACATGCACAAGGAAGACCATGCACAACCACGCACAGCACACACTGATGAGTGCATTGCCATGTGACACAATCAGCATGGACCATGTAAAATTACAGAAAACATGTGGGGGCTTATAAATCCAAATATGCGCATTGCAGGACAAAGTCATGCAATACAATACAATGGCCACTCCATGGCCGGATGTGACGTCAGCCAGGTCATACGAATCAACAATGAGAGAACCATGAAACTCATTTGGGCTGATCCCTACATGGCAACTGGTCCCTGTGAACATGATCACAGCACGATTTGCATGCTATGCATTGGCACCTGACAACATGTACGAGTAATGTATGAACCTCTGCATCATGTTATGAGGCACAGTATTGCACATAGCAAAACATGTGAAGATAAGTCAATTGTGTAGAGTACAGACACTGGATGAAACACAGCTAACATAATTCTTGCTGAGTGCACAACGCTGACCATTCCCCATCTAATCCACAGATGTTCAATAACTCACTGCTGAAGACAACATCAATAACCAGCTAAGCCAGTCTCTCCCCCGGTACATGGACTCTCAGATGTAGACTGCCAGGATTTTCAGGACGATGAGTTCAAAGCTGGTCCATCTGGTGTGCCATGGAGCACCAGGTCCCCGGACCCCATCCTCCCCACCACATCTGCTGCAACAACAACAGCATAGCAGAGCCCTGCTGTTACGGTCTGTGCATCCACCACCACCAGTGCCACCTGCAGGACCCTCCCTGTCCCAGGGGATGACCAGCCCACACCAACAACTGTGGAGTGTGTGCATGGACCCACAGTGGTGAGGAGCAGGGCAGGTGGGAGGGCCAGGGTCACCCCCAGACATCAGGAGGTTGGGACCTCATCCCTGGACCATTTCACTAGAGTCTTTGTGGCATACGAACAGGTCCAGGGACAAAGTGGCAAACTCTTACACAAGCTCATCCTGCTGTTGAGGTCCATCTACACCCGCATCGGACAAATGGTGGACCTCATGGGCCAGCACGTGGCATTACTGATGGACAGGCCTGCGTCCCAAACAACACCTCCACCCCCCTCTGTTGTGCTGCAGGATGACAGTTTACCATCCTCCTCTGCGGCCACTGAGAGGGGTGAGCACTCAGACGCCACTGGCACCACACCAGGACCTACCCTAGTGAAGGGACCAAGGGGCCATCCAAAGAAGAGACTGGGACTCTCCGGAGGCAAAGCACTAGCCAAACGCCAGTCACGTAGCCAGCCCTGATGGCAACCCTCTTCCCCACTGCATTGATTGTTTGGACTGTCCTTCCCCATACTGCCTTGTGAATGGCACCTGTCTGTTGGACTAGGTCACCACATCGATGTGGTGTCTACTAATTGATCTCATTTACCATGAATGTCAACTCACTGGTCCATCACCACCTTCATGTTAATCTGCCCACCCCCTCACATGTTAACTTTGTAAATAAAAAACCTTACACACTTTCATCGTGTCAGCTTTGTCTTTAGTGCAAGATGTACAGTCTTCAAAATGTCCATAATGTATCAGAAAGATGTACTGTATGTAGGAATGGATAATTTTGAGGCACCTAGGGAAACACAACAGAACAACATTGACATATGTGAGTGTGGCATCACAGACATTACACTACACAAACCATCTACATAACACAACATGCAGCCAACACAATGGGCAACAAGTGTCAACAAACATGTCCTGTATACGTTCACAGATTACATGTCACTGTCACATATCCACACACAGGTGACTTTACATCTGGCTGTCTGTACCATTTGCACATAGCCTTTCATGACAACAGCAATCACACCAGATAATGTACATGTTGTACATTGTCAACCACCCTCAAGTGAAGTAGCGGGTGATGAGCTGTTGACGCATGCCAACTCCTTCCTCCTCTCCACTGTCCTCATCAGTGGACTCAGGTTCTTGTGCAGGTGGGGCCTTGGGTCCTCATCATCATCCAGGATCAGGGGAATATCCTTGCGAATGGCCAGGCTGTAGAGCATGCAGCAAGCCACTACGATCTTACACACCTTCCCAGGTGAGTATGACAGTGCACCTCCAGTTTTGTCAAGGCAGCGGAAACGTGATTTGAGCAGGCCAAAAGTACACTCAACCACAGGACGTGTCCTGCCATGGGCCTCATTGTATCTGACATCAGCCGGTGTCCTGGGATTACGCAGTGGGCTCAGCAGCCATGGATGACTGGGATATGCAGAGTCACCTAGGAATGACAAACACACATTGCAATGTTGCACAGGCAGAAGGCAGCAGGTCACACACCCAGCACACCATACGACTAGGAATACTCACCCACAATCCAAGCACGCTCGGGAAGCAGATTAGCCATCAGCCGGGGCACAATGCTGTTCCTCAGGACATATGAGTCATGGGCAGAGCCAGGGAATCTGGCACACACATGTGAGATGGTCATATCTGCCCGGCACACCACCTGCACATTAATAGGGTGATAATGTTTTCTGTTGCGAAAAATGTGCTCACTTGCCTGTGGTGGCACAAAACCGACATGTGTGCAATCTATGGCCCCAATAACATGTGGGATGTGCCCAAGCTGATAGAAGTCTCCCTTCACACCTGCCAATTTTGCACCCCTGGGGAAATGTACTAATCGGTCCTTGTAGATCATCATGGTGGACAGAACATCCCGCAGCACCATGCTGACCATGGGTTGAGACATCCATGTAGCGCCGGCCATGGTCTCCTGGAACAACCCAGTGGCAAAAAAATAGAGGGCTGCAATCACTTTGTAAGTTGGGGTGGAAGCTGTTGGGTATGTGCAGCGAGGCTGCAGGTGGGGCTCAAACAGATCACAAAGGGTCTTCAGGTTGGCTCTATCTAGACAATATTTGCGAATGATCACCACATCCTCCATGTTCCCCAGCAGTGTCAAGTTACGTATCAGATTAGGCCTCCTCCTAGTTGAGATAAAAATGGACACATGTCAATGACATCCATCACGTTTGAGCCACACAGAGGGCACACCTATCCATTTACAATACAACAGTGCCTCAAACACCACATAGGTCAATGTGAATGCACATATTTTCATGCCCACATTCCACCTGTGCACGCCTGCGAGCGTGGCATCCAGCCATTGTGCGACAAATCAACGCAACTGTCTCATACTCATCTGCTGTTCCTGTCACACCTCAATGCATCATTCAAACTTGGCACACATCCACAACACAATGATCACAGTTGGCGGTAAACTGACAATTGCTTGTATGAGCACACAGAAAAGCACAAGTAAGTAACAACATCATACAGTCAGAAAAGCCTTGCTGAGGTCTTCACTGCCCCACAACACATTCATATGTGTACTAGGGGTAGGCGAAATTTGCATCATCGCGCTATGCAAATCTCTGGAAAACGTAAAAAAATCTCTGCGACCAAGCAGAAATTCCGCAAACACGTGGAATTGCTTGTTCGCGATGCTTTTTTCCTGGTCACAATTGCTGTTTGCATGCTCGGGGGGAAATATCTAGCAAACACGCATTTTGAGATCGTGAACAAGCAAAAAATTCCATAAAGTCGCGGAACGCAGAATTTTGGGCAATTTTGCGTTCTCCGCGGAACGCGAAATTACCCAAATTAGGCAAGCGGAACGGAATTTACCGCCCAGGCCTAATGTGAACACATTGTTGAGTCCACTACCACACTGTCCTGCCTCAACAACCATCTGATGCATTTGTGACATTGTAGGGACAATAGACCAATGTACATCACACATACACAACCATGGCATGTGTAGGCACCTGTTGAGTCAATGGGACATTGGCATTGTGTGCACGATGAGGTGCCCTTCAGCATGTGGCCACTGTGTACTGTTGAGGTGTGTCCGATGGACATTGCCGTTGTATGTGCCCCAAATCACTGTAGCTACTGCCTGGCCCCTGCAGTGTGTCACCAGCACCCCCCGACACAAGTGCGGTAGTCATTGGCATGGAGACCTGCCCAAATGGCGGTGGGCATGCTCCGCCACCGAAACTGCGGTAGCTGCTGCCTGACCCTGGCGGTGTGTCACCAGCACCCCCCCTGACACAAGTGCAGTAGTCATTGGCATAGAGATATGCCCAAATGGCAGTGGGCATGCTCTGCCACCCAAACCCTGGTAGATACTGCCTGGCCCCGGCGGTGTGTCACCAGCACCCCCCCTGACACAAGTGCAGTAGTCATTGGCATGGAGACATGCCCAAATGGCGGTGGGCATGCCCCGCCACCAAAATCGCGGTAGCTACCGCCTGGCCCCTGCAGTGTGTCTCCGACATGGAGCATTGCCTACAGCCAATGGGAACAATGATTGTGGTGGCGATGCAATTTGGAAAATCGCGGCTGGCGTGTTCCGCCACCGCAGGGGCAGTCATTGGATGCTTTTGAATGAGACAGACCTGGACAACCAATTGTTGCAGCTTGGCACCTTTAAAACGATCCCAGGGAGCTATATATGTGTGAGAGTGAGCCTCACATTTTCACTGCTCACAGAGCCTGCTGCCTGAGACCCTCATTTGCTGCTGCCTCCAGAGCCTGCAGCCTGAGACCCTCATCTACTGCTGTCTCCAGAGCCTGCTGCCTGAGACCCCTCACCACCCAATTCCACTACAGGTGTTCCATGTCCACAGGGATGGCAAGGACAGAGAAGATCTGTGCCAGTCGATTCACAAGCGAGGAGCTAGAGGTCCTGGTGGACAAGGTGCTTGCACAGTACCCAAGGCTGTATGGTGCCCAAATATCATGGTAAGTCATCAAAAAGGGAGGTGTAGGGCAGGAAGGGTACACATGTAGTTGAATTGCTGCAGTATATGCTTGAGGGTGTAGGGTTGTGTCATGCACTGACAAATATGCTGTCTCCAGGGTGAAGGAGTGTGTGTCCCAATGTCACAAGTTTCGCTGCCTGCAGTTGTATGTCTGAGTCTAGTAGGTTACATTGTCAACCATACAGAGACACAGAATGTTGGACATGCAGGTGCCATGACAGTGATTGGGCATCCGCAGGGGGTGGCGAGGTGGGGCGCATGCCCCCCCCCCTGGAGTGACCCTCCTTGCACCCCCTGCGGACGCCCATGAAAACCGTGACTTCAAGACGGGGTTCTCACTCTCTTTCCTCTCCTTTCTTTTATTTGCTTCCCTGTGAAATGGATCCAAAAAAGAAAGACACTTTTTCCTGGAAATGTCATATTTTTCTGACATTTTAATTCCAAATGCAGCTTTGGGAATAAAAGGCTAAAAATATATAAATAACGAAATAAAGTAAGACAGAGTGGTAGCAAACTGGCCAAACTGATTGTATTCACACTGAACCACAGTAGCACCACTTTTACAGAGTTTGCCAGTGAAGCTCTATTTTTGTTTTCTTGTCTTTGTTTTCCCTGGGCTTGCAACTAGTGCACCAATCCTAGAGGTACTGCAATGTGTGGATTGGAAAACAAAATGTGTGCTGCGGCTCTGCGTCCAGGGATGTGGTCTTTTTACCATAATTCTTACCTTTTGTAAGAGTATAAGCAATGGCCATTGAAATGGGTCCATTCATGGCCCTGAAGTCATGTCCTTAACTTTTCAGGCAAAAGCACTCACTGATTTCTGAATAGCGAGCGTAAAAGCGTTAAGGTAACCATGTTGTTCCTGCTTACATTTCCCATGGTTTGATACATTTTGCATTCTCTATAAGTGTTTGCTTTTTCCAGGATGGTGTTACTTTTTTTTTTGTAGTCCACATATTGCTCTTGTCTAGTGCGTAATTTAAATTGAGCCGCATCCAGGTGTTTATAGCAGGCAAACATTGGGTTGTAGTTGAAGACAGTGGGAGTTTTTCTCGGTGGGGCAGTACGGTGTTCAGTGGGGGAGAGGATGTAGAACTGTGGTCAGAGCTGCTGAATTTGGAACTGGGAACCAGGTTTAGCCTTAATAACTGGTCCACCAGACACTCTCCTGCGAGAGCACAATCACATGCTAGACCTTAGAAGGCTTCACAACACCTTAGAAGTCCTGGTGTCTTTGCACCAGCAGGTGGACCCTAGCCTGACAAGTGTAGGTTAACCTTCAAGGCTTCTCCACCACTATCCATACTGAATTTCACCTCCAGTCTTGCGGGCAGGCCTATGAAGCAGCACACCCTAGAGCAACAGTGACCCTGTCACTGAGGTCACAGGACCCTTGAGAAGGGCCAACTCTAGGGCGGTGCAACCAGTGTGACCGCACCGGGTGCTGACTTTAGGTGGAGGCATCATGTTTGCAAGTATATTATGGTTTTAAAAATGCTTGCTGCCTCCTTCCTGGCCTCCAGCAATTTTTGCCAACAATAAAAATGTCATGATGACGTCATTAATGTTCTTCCTAGAGAGAGATCAAAATTTTGTCTAGTGGAAGTTTTGACTCATGGAAAGGTAGCTCAGAGGGTTAATGTACCGGCTGCAAAGAACATGCGCCATGCAGATCACAAAGTGCACATAATGTAAATAGGTCAGTGGACTACTGCTTTTGTCAGAGAGATCCTTTTGGTACTTGCAGTTTATAAGTTAAAATCCTAACTTAGAACAGTGAGCTACTAACTGTCATCTAAGAGCTGCATACAAACAGCAATGTATCAATTAGAGCGTTATGTTCCATATCCCCCACCACCCCCCGCACAGTCTTTGATTATCCTAATGTTCCAAAAAGTGTTCTTTTGGACATAAATCAATTCTGATTATTAAGGAGAATCCCCAACCATGGTATTACGTTTTAAACCCCGGGTATTGTGTTTCTCCAGACCAATCACTATAAAACTATACGGGCTACTAGTATGGTTGTCATGTGACTCCTACACCTTGTAGTCCTTAGTCTTATGTAACATTTTCTATACAGTGATTTACTCACATATTGATTGTCTCTGTGTAATGTGTGTGATGTAAAGTGCGCTGACACCCTACAATGGTATGAGTGGCGCTGTAAATCAAATTAAATGCATCTGAGAGGGAGTGGTCATGGTAACTTGGGGGGCACAGTTAAAGGGTGGTAGTGAAGGAATCCATGGCAGAGGTGGTCATTGGGGGGCACTAAAAAACATTAATGCACAGGACACCACCAGTGCTATGGCTGGCCCTGCCCTTGAGGCCAGTCTGCCTCACCCATAGGTACCTCCATTGGCCTTGTTTCAGCAGTAGTAGCTGCAACTCACCAGGGATTGGCAATGCAGGATTTGCACGCACACCAAACTAAGTTCACAAACTTACAGTCACCCGGCTTAATTCACAAGCACTTTTAACATGTGCTGCCTGCTGTGGGGCCACTGGAATTAATTATGCAGCAATGGATGACAACATTATGCCGTAGTGTTGACTAAATTATGCATTAAAAAAAGGCTGCAGCGTAATGCAGTATATTTTCAGATATTTTATTATTTTGACGTGTGCACACACGCTAACAGTCTCTGGAAAGATTTTGCCTTATTAGTACCAGTGTAACATACAAACGCAGCAGTGAGAAAGGTGATCAGTCAACCTTTACAATAGGCCATTCACTCCGCAGCAACACAAGTCACATTTTATATTAACTTTTGATATGTTTGAGCTACAAACAATTTATTAGTTTAAATGGTCAGATCATGCAGCAGATCTTGCATTATGAGGCAAATATGGCAGAGCCATAATTTTAGAGAAAACATTTGCAAACTAGGATATTTTGACAATTCATGTTTGAACAGCTGTTGTGGAAAAAGGGAGTTGTGCTGATGACAGAAACTGCATGGCTCTGAGACAAATGGCTTGTGTTTCCACATTTTATCGTATTTGGTACATTCTGTGATTAGAAGCATATCCCACTTTGTGAATATATTTTAATGTCAATAACTCATTATAACCTTAAATATTCATGTGTATGGGGCGTGGCTAGCCGGACTGCGAAATGGCCGCCATCTGAGCAAGCTCCGCCGGCCATGGCAGCAAATCCTTCACTAAGTCCTGCATAGTGGCGTCCCTGTGAGCTGAAAACCGGCGCCCTGGCATCCTAAGCCCCGAGGACCACGCCGAGTGTTTTATTGCTCATCGGCTACCCGGGCTGCCGGTCTTTTGGCGGCGGTGCGTACTGCCCCGGGACGAGGCCTGCCTGGTGTCCGGGGTGGAGAGCTCGTCCCGCGGATCTCTGGGCCCTGCCGAACCCAGGGGTGCAGGTCGGGAGCGGCTGGCGACGCCGTGAACCTGGGGCGTGCGAGGCAGAGGCGAGCCCGGAGTGCGGCAACGCCGTAGGGACACCCGCGATAGCGCAGAGCGGACAGGAGATGCGGTGAGTGCCGGCACTGTTTTGTGGAGGCGGGAGGTGCCATTTTGGGATCTCCGTGCTCGGACCCGGATGGGGCGGTGGAGCTGCTTGAGCCCGGGCTGGGATATGCGAGGCTCGGGCCGAGTAGCTGTGCTGATACGTACGGCGCAGGCTGCGGTCCCAAGCGCACAGTGACTTTGCAGACAGCTCAATCAGGAGGTGGCACTCAACAAGCAGGTGTGGTGAGTCTTGCCGGCCCTCGAACATGGCACGGAACATCTTGGGCATATGAGCCTTCCTGACCCTGCAGATAGATCTGCCAACATACAGGTCGCATTGACGCCCTGCCCGGGGGCATTGGGGTGCGGAGGGCTGGGTGGCAGTACCGCCGATAGAAACGGACACTTGGCGTCCATTGTTCCCTGCAGCTGAGGGCCGCCAGGGCGGGGCAATACTGGCGTACGCATCGAGCACAGATGACTGAAGGGGGACTGGTGGCGCGGGACACACTGCTACCATAATATTAGATCCGAAGAGCAGGTGAGCCAGGCACTGGGCTGCGCTGCTGATGCATGGGGTGCTGAGAGGTGTGCAATACTGGTGGTGCTGCTAACAGGTGTCCTCATCTGGTGATCGCCACAGGGAAAAACGACGCCAGACAGGCGACAATATCGTTCGACAACGCCAAGCCTGCAAAGACCAAAAACACGCAGTCGGCGGAGGCTGGAGCGGTCGGGGGTGAAGAAAATGAGACGGACCAGGAAGTGGATATCTGCACTTAGATGGTAGATGTGCGATCCAGCCTACGTAATATTGATGCGAAGCTGGGCATGCTGACCTCACAGATGGACCAGGTGAAAACGCAAGTGGCAACTCATGAAACGAGACTTGATGGACTGGAGAATCGGCACACGGAATGCGTGGAATTTCAGCGTGACACAAAGGAACAACTCCTACATATGGACAAACTGTTGATGGTCATCAAAGCCAAGAATGATGATTTGGAAGCGCGCTCCCGAAGGAACAACCTCCGAATCACGGGAATCCCGGAGACCACCAACATAGGGAAGATGGAGGTGTTTATCACAGATCTGCTCCGTGAACTATTTGACTCTGACTTGTCCCAGATGTTTGCGGTGGAGCGCGCACATCGAGCGCTAGGCCCGAAGCCGCTAGTAAATGTAAATTGTGATGTAAATTGATACTTGTATAGCGCACTACTCACCCGCAAGGGTCTCAAGGCACTTGTACGAACACCGCTGTGGAACCCATCTTGGCTTTACCTGTGAGGTGTCCACTGCTGGGCACCCCCAAGGTGGAGGCCAGGTATCCTTAGCGTTGTGGGGGCCGTTGTGGAGATTAAGCAAGCTATTCCCCAGAGTTGCAGAGTGGGACTCCATGATTGAAATAGGCACCGATGCGAGAATTATCAGGTCCGTGGAATTTTTTGAGCCGAAGACATGCCGAGGCGGGGAATTGAACCCTGGTCCCAGGCTAGACCTCTGCTTCAGGGTCTGCCGCTCTAACCATTGAGCCACACTTCTCCACGCTAGTGGGTGGAACACCGAGACCCATTCTCGCGAAGCTCCTTAACTATCAAGACAGAGACTCGATCCTAAAGATGGCATGCGAGAGAGGCCAAATAACCCACAAAGGAAATAACATCACATTCTATCCGGACTTCACGCCTACGATGAAAGCGGCAAGAAGGGAGTTCCTGCCTGCAAAAAGGTTGCTATTACAAGCACAAGTGCCATATGCGCTCTTATACCCGGCCAAGCTGAAGGTCACACACGATGGGTCGACCCAGTTCTTTGTCGAGGCAAAATCTGCCTTGAAATTTGCTAAACATGTTTGTGGTAAGGAAAAGAAAACCCCGAGGTCGCAGCGAGGCGCAGAGGAAGATCAGCTAAGTGATAATGATTGACTCTATTTACTGTATTGTAGCTATACCATGAGGAAGCTGCATCCGGGGCTTGTTTGGGGATGTTTGGACAATCTGAACGGAACTGAGAGACTACGTCTGTTTTTCAATCCTATCTGGCTGCTATATGTAAACAGATTCCTTTTTAGGTACAAGAACTATGCTGAGGTGCAAGATAAAGGAATTCTAAATACTGAGGGGCGCCGGGGGAGTCACGATGGGCGCCTACATGGATCCCATGGCCGCCCTGTGCAACAGGGTAGTATGTCCGGGAAAACTCGCCCTCATGGGGTGTCTCCCAATGTTCTGTTATTTGCACGCCAATCGTGTTGATGGGGGGATATCACACAACCTGACTGGGGGATTGGAGTGGGTTGGGGGTGGGGAGGGGTAGTTGAGGGTTTGTTATATTCGGTTCGGAACGGGTTGCTGAAAGGTCGAGTCCTACTTATGTTGGGCGTGCATGTGTCTGGCTGTTTTGGGGAGTATGTACAAATGAAGTTGTTGAAAGCACAATGGGTACGCCTAACGAAGTAATTAACATTGTCACATGGAATATTAAGGGAGCAAATGATGGTGGAAAGGCGAGGCTGATGCACTCATACTTGCAGAGGCACAAGGTGGATATTTGCCTTTTGCAGGAAACTCACTTAAATTCACAACCATCGGTGAGGCTGAAACACAACAGGTGGGGCACAATTCACTCTGCTATTTTCTCTAATTATGCTAGGGGGGTTGCTATTTTGATTAGGAGGGGACTGGACTGGAGGGAGGTATGCGTACACAAAGACCCAGGAGGGAGATACATTGTGGCTCAGGGGCTGCTGTGTGGAAGAGCGGTGGTGCTAGTTAATGTATATGGTCCGAACACGGATACGCCTGATTTTTTCAGAGAGGTCTGGGCTCGAATCGCAGCAGTGGGGTGTCCCACGATCATCTGGGGTGGGGACTTTAATGTGGCATTGAATGACTCACTTGACCGTAAGGGAATCGCTAGACAACCGCACCCACATGCAAACATCGCACTCCGACACGTCATGGCCGAAGGAAATCTGATAGATGTCTGGAGAGTGCGCAATCCCAACGCCTGAGAAGGCACATGCATTTCCACACAACACACGGCATGGTCCCGGATAGATTATTGGCTAGTAGACCTCGGACGTGGCTGCGTGGACTACGAGGGTTGGCCACATGGCTAGATCCCTGTCAGACCATTCACCGTGCTTGTTGGAGCTATCACTCCCGACCACTGCCACGCTGGCATTTAGCTGGCGACTCCCGCAGCACGCACTTATGGATAATGCCTTTAAGGAGGAGATACGGGGCGACATTGCAGACTACTTTACCTTGAATTGAGGCTCGGTGACCACGGAGGCAACCCTGTGGGAGGCATTTAAGGTGGTGATTTGAGGGCAATGTATTGCAAGACAAGCCGGCGTACTGAAGACATTCAGGGGTACTTTGAGCGAGTTAGAGGGGCAAATGGGGGACCTTGAAAAGGGATTCTGTACCACCCCCAGTCCGGCAACCGCATCTGAAATAAAAGAGAAATTGTTGAAATTCGAACAGGAGGCGCAACGCAAACTCAACTTCTTAGGTAAATATGCGGAGGCAAGACGATACGGGGAAGGGGACAGACCAAGCCGCACTTTGGCGGGTCTCATCAATAAACAGAAAGCTGTCCAATTTGTGCACATGATCCGTACTCCGGACGGGGGTTTTGTGACAGGGCAAGAACAGGTGCTGCAGGAGTTCAGAACCTTCTATGCTGAGTTATACTCTACGACGCAACCGGATGTTCCTGAACATCTGGAAACGTTTCTTGAATCTATTGCGTTAGTTTGGTTCAATGATACACACCGCCAATACATGGCACTCCCGGTGACGGTGGAGGACATTAAAAAGACGATTCAGGGTATGCCACTGAACAAAGCTCCTGGCCCTGATGGCCTGATGACGGCCTTTTACAAGGCCTACTCGGAGGAACTGGCACCGAGGCTACATGCGGTCTATGCTGAATCCCTAGAGACTGGGATACTGCCGGCATCTATACATGAGGCCCTGATCATTACGCTGCTCAATCCGGACAAGGATGAGCACTCCCTTGACTCCTATAGGCCGCTCTCTTTGATTAATGTCGACGCCAAAATATACGTGAAAATAGCGGCGGAACGGCTCCAACCCCTCCTTCCGATGGTGGCCCTTCCGGACCGATCAGGTTTTATACCTGGGCGCTCGACATCACACAACCTGAGGACGTTATTCTCTGTGTTGCACTACCTTTCGCCAATGGTGCATGCAGCAGCGGTCTTCTTGGACGCCACTAAGGCGTTTGACTCTCTTGAATGGCCCTATTTATTTCAGATATTGGTGCGGATGGGCTTTAGTCCGCTATTTATAGCCCAGATCAGTCTCCTCTACACGAGACAAACGGCAAGGGTATGAGTAAACAAAATGATTTCGGAGACATTCGAAGTGACTCGGGGCACGAGACAGGGCTGCCCTCTGTCGCCCCTTCTATTCCCCATCGCAATGGAACCATTTGCGGCGAGATTTAGGCAACATCACACTGCTAGGGGGATTGGGTTCAGCTCACGCAGCCTGCTGATCGTCATCTACGCAGATGATGTCACACTATATGTCCTGAAACTCTCTGTTAATCTGGACTCCCTGCTGAGGGAGTTTGTCAAATTCGGAGGCCTTTCGGGTGTATCAATTAACTGGTCTAAATCTGTAGTATTCACCCTAACAGATAATACCCCTGAGGTGAGGTCTGAGTTCCCACTGCGTTCGACTGCAGATGAGGTTAAATACCTGGGAGTATGGGTGAGCCGCAAAGTCCAAGACTGGCTCGAATCTAAAGTAGAGATATTGTCTAGATTGCCGCTGTCTATCTCTGGCAGAGTGGCCCTGTCCAAAATGGTAGTCTTGCTAAAATTCCTATACCTGTTCGCTAATATTCCTATACCGCTCACTGCCCAGTTCTTCAAATGTTTAAGATCTCACTAGTTTGCTCTGCTGTGGGCACGTGGGCAGGTCCGGGTATCTTGGGCCCTACTGACCTTGCCGCTCAAACAGGGAGGACTGGCGGCTCCAGATATGCGCCTATATGCCCTTTGTGCACAAGCTCAATTTTGGCATTTCTGGGCATACCCCACTCCATATCAGCCACATGTGGCGGTTGAAGCAGATTCATTATCGCCGATGTCCCTGGAAGTTGCCCTATACCAGAAGAGTACAGGCCCAACGACTGAGGTTGACTCGGCAAACACACTGCGCTGCTCATGGCGTGAGCTGCAGAGGCGCGCACGACTGCCTTTATTGTTTGCACCTGCCATACCACTGAAAAATAACCCTATGCTGGCTTGTCTGGAACACTGTGGGGACAGCTGGTCCTCGGTGGCATCCAGATGCACACCTTCGCAGACTTATAACAGGACGGGAAGTTTAGAGATCAGCGGACAGCGGAGAAAGGGGAGTCGGTCTCGTTTGGTGAAATGTTTGCGTATCACAGACTAAAAACGGCATGTAGTTCCCTATGGGAGGGTTTCCCTGAGGCCCCGCCCACACTAAATGCACTCCAAAACATCTTGGCTCGCGCCTCCCCAAAGAAGCTGGTGACCAGATTATATAACGAGATGCAAGAACAGGCCCCAATAGTTACACCTAGATCCCTGACCCTCTGGAATGAGGAGGTAGACCCTCCCTTATCTTACGACCAATGGTCATTCTGCTGCAGGCAACTGCTGGAACTGTCCCCCAACTACAGGCTTCGACTAGTGCATTTTAAATTCTTACATCGATACTACCGTACTCCAATGAGTCTCCATAGAATGGGCTTGCGAGATGACGCTAGATGTTGGAGATGTGGACAAGATAGTGCTACTTTCTTACATATGGCCTGGAGTTGTCACAAACTGACTAGTTACTGGTTGGAAATATTTGAGGCAGTCTACCAAATTGTTGGTAGACTGGAACCCCCCTCTCCACATCTGGGCCTGCTGGGTATGGTGGTGAACACCGCTCCTGGCAGTAGGAAACTGCATGCTCTGTTATTGCTGTTTGCGAGACGACAGGTTGCTCTCAGATGGGGACGGAAGACACTGCCAACGTTTGTTGCTTGGCTGATAGCGGTCATATATGGTCACACACAACTGGGCACCTATTGGGAGCTGATGCCTGCTGCGTCCAGACCCCGGGATATCTGGGAACCCTTCACCCAATGGAACAGAGATAGAGCGACATCCCCCACCCCGGATGTGGAAGCGACACAAATAGGCAGGGATGATGGACTTGCACTGACGTGAGGTCCTGTTTTCCGGAAAGGAGGAAAAAAATATATATTTATATATATTCATTGTATCCATTGGTTGATTAACCTGGGCAGTGAAATGCATAACAAATATTAAAAATTGGGATGTCTGCGCATTCTGGCCACACCTCTGGCTCCACCCACAGATCCAATCATTTACGGTGCCGGGATTCCGCATAAGGGAGCTGGCCATTATTGTATCCCTAAAAGTGGGCATGTTGTGAGTTTGACATTGACTACACGTAGAGGGACTCTAAGCTTCTTTTAAAAAATATAGCTAACATTTGGACCTATACATTTTATTTTGTATAAATTAATTGAATGTGTGTAACATTTAGCAATGCCCGGGGAATTCTAGTAATGGGAGCACCCATTGGCGAATCACTAGCGTGTGTGATTGATGCATTATTTATTACTAACTTTGACGTTGTGCTTTAACTTTCGATAAAAGTTATCATGAATTCTAGCACCAAGAAGCCAATATTGGTAAATATGTGTGCTACAAATAATCCCCAACATACACTGTGCATACAGTATATTTAATCTGGTGCTTTAATCATAGGCTGTTTTAAAGTATTCTGATAAAAATCGAATCGTGCTGAAGACAGCTTTGATTGGTGTTGGATCGAGGACCCGGAAGTCTGCACACCTAGCAGACAGAGATAAAGCACCTTCTCAGAAAGTTTAGCGTTTTCCCTACAGGTGGTGTTTGTTAGCCTGTGGCAGGTTCAGTCACATGTCCTGGATTCCTGGCATTTAATTGAGTCTATCCCAGTTCTGAGCCCCAGTGTTTCTTGTGCCCCACCTGGCACACATCATGTCGGAGGATGGTGATGACGTTAACATTTCCCACCCCCCCCCTGGAAAAATGTCTGCGGATGCCTATGAAATGTCACTGTGTGTCCCTGTTGTCCGACTCAGTGTGAACCCAGAGGCTCTGCACAGTGCCCGCCCACCAAGACGAGATCACATCACTGCACTTACTGTATCCTTACTCTTGTTCATTCACACTGAAATCCAAATATGTACCATCTCAGCCCTGTATAATTGCACACGACCACACTTGTGTAGATGAATATTTTGTTGGTGAGTCCATGTCCCCCAATGCCACACACATGGCATACAGATATGTTCACTGAACATGCACATTGAATGCTACCCAGTCATGCATACAGTGAGTCTACCCACAGACACAGGTCGATATGTGATGTATGTAGTGGCCAGACATGCATAGGACAGGAGATGTGTGCAAGCCACAGAGGGGGTTCAGTGCTGTCATCCTGCATGTGTGTGAGATTAGCAGGGACCCTGTATGCCCTCATAAATGCATGCAATCAGATCAGCTTAGCCC
The DNA here is from genome assembly GCF_964263255.1 of Lissotriton vulgaris. Lineage (NCBI taxonomy): Eukaryota > Metazoa > Chordata > Amphibia > Caudata > Salamandridae > Lissotriton > Lissotriton vulgaris. The sequence continues at coordinate 513,927,379 of NC_141689.1, forward strand.
ATGCAGAGTGTCCATGTGAGATGTACCCCAGGGTGGGATGGCCAGAGATTACATTTGGTGATGAGTCTGGGTCTTACTACTGTACTGATATATGTTGGTACATGACACTGTGTCACTGATCATTTCCCCCTCTTTTCTCATTGCCTGCAGCTCAAGGTACACCAGTGTAAGGCTGAGTGGAGGGCCATTGCAGCGAAGGTGCGAACTCTGGGGGTATCTAACCGATGATGCACCCACTGCCACAAGAGGCGGGGCGACATCAGCCGGCTGGCAAAGAACGTGGCAGAGTTGACCTTGGGGCTGCTTCTACGTCCTGGGGGTTTGGCACAACGCAGCATGACACCACTGATGGGCCGCATCTTGGCAGTGACTCATCCTGAGCTGGATGCACATCTGAAGGAGCATCGGCAGCAAGGCAGGGGTGAGTATTTGGGGAGGGTGACTTTGGCTGTGAGCGGATGCATGTGTACAGGGCCTGTGGCAGCGGTGGCCTATGTGATGTTTGTGGGGTAGTGCAGTGCTGTGCCATGTAAGCGGCTGCTGTGATGGGTACCAGTGTCATGCATTAGCCCAAACTGGCCTTACAAAGGTGATACGCCCTGCTGTGCATTCTCATAGCCGTATGTGTTAGGATATTCATGGTTATTCAGCATTGGGATAGTGTAGGCATTCTATTTGGGAGTGAACAGCAGTGTTCACAATCTGAGTGTGACTTCATCTATGCGTACATTGCGTGCACCATGAATGTTGAGGCCTACACATCTGACAACAATGTGCCCCAGAGTACAACATGGTGTTTGGCATGGGCTATTTGCCATTGTGGACTGTCATGTTCTAATAGGTGTCTGTGTTCTCCCCTCCTGTTCCCTCAAGGTCTGTCAGTGGCAATAAGTAGTGTGCCCAGATCATGTCCCTAGGTGTGGGCAGAGCAAGTTGTGTGTCTCGTAGACTTCATCTACGGGCAGGGTTTTGTGCTGTGTGGCCTTAACATGGTTCAGTCATGGCAGGTAATCAGTGTTACAGGCACTGTTGTGGTCTATGTAGTGAGTTGCTCCAATGTGATTTCAGAGTATAGGGAGCAACAGGTAGATTTGGGTATCTTTTGTACTGCATTGATTGCATTGCTTTGTCCTGTTGATGACACTAACCTGACCCTGCATCTCTCTCTCATGCAGATTCGCCAGTGGACATTGAGGGATAGGAGCCGGACACCTGTGGTTGTGAGACTAGCACTACAGCTGCACAGGAGCCCAGTGACAGAGGTCACAAGCACCTCAGAGGGGGACTGGAGTATGAGGATGAATCCTTGCCTGAGACACAAAGTACAACATCATCTGATGCCAGTGGGGATGCATCCATGTTGGCAGGCACAGGGAATGGGGACTCTGCACCATCTTCTACCACACAGCGGCCAGTGCCCACCCTCCCATCCACTTCCTCTGGTGCTGTCTGTGTCTGTGTCAGTAAGAGGGTACTAGTTACATTCACACCTGGCACTGCTGAGCCTGCACCTGTCCCCCCTTCTGCCCTCAGTGCTGAGTCTGTTGAGCTCCTGCACCAGCTTTGATTGGGCCAGACAGCCCTGCTCAATGCCTTCAGTGACCATGACAAAAAATTAGGCCAGGTGGTTCCCTACATGAAGGGCATACACTCTGACGTGGGTGGGCTGCACCGTACTGTCCAGGTTTTATCATCCACAGTGACGTCTGCCCTTCAACAGGCACCTACTCCCATTCCTGCTCCAGTGCCTTTATCCACCCCCCAGTTAGTGGTTACATCTGATGATAGTGACCACGGTCCACATGCGTCACAGTCACGATACAGCACGAGAAGCACCCAGCAGAAACAACCCAAGTGGGCCCACCGCAGACACCATCCCCACAGAAGAGCAAAGCCAGCCCAGAATGCAAATACAAGAGCCCCTGAGGGAAGAGCAAGGCCAAAAAAGCAAAGAAGCAGACATCAGGCTCACATGCCTCAGAGGCATCACCAGCGAAGGACTCTCCTGTCCCTAAAACTTCACCCAAAGGTAGGCGTGCAGTTTATTTGCCCACTGAGGAGGTGTTGTATGGCAAGGGTACACCTAGGAAGGGCTCAGAGCCACATTTCCCCACCACATCGACTCCCATTCCAATCCCAGTAAAGCAGGGGAAGGGGGCACTGTAGGGGGTACACCTGCCAAACAGGGGAAGGAGGGCACTGTAGGGGGTACACCTGCCAAACAGGGGAAGGAGGGCTAGAGGCGTAGCCAGATGAAGCATTCCGCAGTATCCAGCACGTCACCAGAGGGAGTGCCAGTGTCTGCACCTGATGCGGCTCTGTTGGTGTGTGTGCCTGTTGTGTCATCACCAGTTCCCATTAACCCCAGTACAGGGAAGTCATTTCAAATTCCCAAAAAGTGGAAAAGCACCCCTCAAACCTCTGCCACCCACACTGTGTCACAGGTCTGCATGACTCCACCTCCACATGCCACTACACCACCTGGTCCAAACAGCCCTCCAGCTTGCCAAGCCACTGATAGCCCTACATCACCTGGGCCTCTCTCTCCCCAGTCAAGTGGTCCTGCTGTCCCCGACACACAGCCAGCTCCAAGTCCCCCTAACAGCCAAGAGTGAGTGGTAGTCCCCCTCACACACCTGTCTCTTATACAGGTGACCCAGTCCTGCCCATTGTTTACCCCCTGAGTGTGTTGCTGCCCATGGAAGGGTGCAGTCAAACACACTCCCTGTGCAGCGTCTCATGTCCTGACTTTGCACTTTGCCATGCCCAATTGTCTTGTCATTCACTGCTGTTCTGGCCCTGCCTGTGCAGCTTCTCATATACTCACTCTGAACTTTGCAATGCCCACTGGCCTTCCTGTTCTGTCCTTGCCTGTGCAGATTCTCATGTCCTGACTCTGCACTTTGCCATGCCCATTGGCCTTGTCATTCACTGCTGTTCTGCCATTGCCTGTGCAGCCTCTCATGTACTTGCTGTGCACACTGCCATGTCCACTGGCCCTGTTGCTCTGCTGTGTTGGACTCTCCCCTGTGCATCCTCTCATGTACTTGCTGTGCACCCTGCCCTGGACACTGGCCCTGCTGCTCTGCTGTGTTGGACTCTCCCCTGTGCAGCCTCTTATGTACTTGCTTTGCACCCTGCCCTGGACACTGGCCCGTTGTCCTGCTGTGTTGGACTCTCTCCTGTGCAGCTTCTCATGTACTTGCTGTGCACCCTGCCCTGGACACTGGCCCTGTTGCTCTACTGTGTTGGTCTCTCCACTGTGCAGCCTCTCATGTACTTGCCGTGCACCCTGCCCTGGACACTGGCCCTGTTGCTCTGCTGTTTTGAACTCTCCCCTGTGCAGCCTCTCATGTACTTGCTGTGCACCCTGCCCTGGCCACTGGCCCTGTTGCTCTGCTGTGCTGAACTCTACCCTGTGCAGCCTCTCATGTATTTGCCATGCAGCCTGAACAGGCCACTGGCCTTCCTGTTTATAGTTTGCCTGTGCAGATTCTCTTACATAAGCTCAGCATTTGGTGCCTTGCTCTTCTCTACTGTTGTTCTACTGTCACATCTGTGCAATATGTGAATAAAGACAGTTACTCCTGTTGTCTGTTTTGACAGTGTCCTTGCTGAGTAAAGTTATTTTGGTGTGTGCATTTGGTTGACTGTGCCCCATGCTCTATGTGGCACTTCAACACTGCCAAGCACTTTACCTGCATCACATTTTTTAACAGGGGTGACAGGGTCTTCAGTCCATTCATACACTGATACTTGTGTTATCTGCGGTGTCAATTTTACCTGTCATGCAGTTCTCTTTTTCGTGGTTAGCTATTGTTGGCTACATTGTTCACATGTCAGGTTGGGGGACACTGCCAGCACAGGGTGTGATTCCGTGCACAGGTTTGCATGCAGGCTGGGCAATAACATCATGTATGTGTGTTATTTCTTTATGTGTGCCCAGCTGTGTATGTGTATGGTCATCTTGTGATGGGCCTTAATCCTCCTGTATGTCCTCCTGTATGTCATGGTGTGTGTGATGTAATGACATACCCTATGTGTGCCACTTATGCCTACCCATTGTGAATCTGCACTCCTTCTATTTGTGAATGGTACACCCCTTACATGTTGACTAATGACATGCAAGACAGTTTACTTTGATGTCAGCTGTACCCTTGGTTTACACTGGGTGTCCCTCCCTCATTTGTGACACTGTGCTTTGTGATGCAGTTCTTGGGCCAAGGGAAAAGTTCCATTCTGGACATTGCCCCAATGGATTATATGTGATGTTCTTGTGCTATTTATCAGTCAGGATTGCTCATGTGCCCTTCAGCTCTATGTGCTGCCCAGTGCTCTGGTCAAGATGGTTCTGCTCTTGTATCCCAGAATGGTGCATCTGTTGTTGTTGTGTTGGATGTATGTGTGCTGGCTGTGGTATTGCTTCACTTCCTGGGTATGCTGTTGTGTTGTGCTGATTTGTGTTGTGTGTGTGTTGAGGTGTCAGTCATGTCTGTGTGTGACTTATGCTTGGTGTGCACACACTGCTTGTTGTGCATACAGTGCTGTGTGTATGTGGCCTTGGTATTGCCTGATGTGCATTCCCTTATGACCTGCAGTGTATGTTCAGTTTTTATTTCATGTGCATCTGTAGTTGGTTTGATGTGGCAGTGTTGTTCTGTGTTGGTGCACTTCTTGTGTGATTTGTGGTATATTGTGTGAGTTTTGGTCCGGGGTTACGGGGTTGTGCACTCCTGTAGTGTCTGTGCTCCCATGGCCTTTCCACCCTTTGGCTGACAGGGTATGTCTGTTTCTGATGGAGGTTCTGTGTGTGTTTTGGTTGTGTTTTGTGTTTGTGTGTTGTTTTTGGGCAGACATCTGTTCTGGCAACCCTGTGTGTGTGTGTTATGTTTGTGGCTACACCCAGGGTGTATGTTTGTTTGTGTGTGTATGTTCTGGCAAGTATTGGCAGCTTTCAGTGTGTGTGGCACTGGTGTTGTGTGCTGCTGTTGTGAGGGGGGTATGTGTGTACATTCCTCCTGGCGTTTGTCAGTAATGGAGTATGTATATGGGCCCTGTGTGTTATGCTGCAGGTGTACTCCTGTGGGGTTGTTGTATGCACGTGTGGCTGTTCCCAGTTAGACTTCCTGGCCTTCCTTCCTTCCTTGTGCCGTTAGTTGGTATGCCTTGCTGTCTCCCTGTGCTGTTGCACTGTGTTGGCTGTGGTTTGACTTCACTGACTTTAGCAGCCATGTGTGGTTTGAAGGGATGAGGGGGGTGTTCTGTGTTACTGGTCTTGGATGAGATGTGCACATGCTTGTTGGGTGTCTCCATGGCCTTCCATTTGTGTACATCCCACTTTGGATTGCTGATTTGTTGTGCCTCATTGCTGTGGACAATTTGGGGGTCTGTGTGTGAGTGTGTGGTATGTATGTGTGAATATGCAGGCTGTGTGTCCATTTGTATTTTTTTCCTTGTATGTGTTACTTTGGTGCTTGTACTCATGTGTGTTTCCATGTGTGTGGTGGTGTTGTGGTGTGTGTGTTTCCCGGCACTGTGCTGTGTGTTGTGTGTTCCTGTGCAGCCACTCCTGCAGTGGCTGTCTCCCTGGTTGTTTGTTGTGTGGTGCAGGGTGTGGATTGACCTGGCTTGTTGCTGTGCATAGGAGTGCACCGGATGGGCACTGGGCCTGTGCCTTCATGGTGTGTGTTGATGTGTGATGAGGGAGGTGTGTCCCTGGGGTCTTTGTGACCCGCCCATTTCTTGGACTGACCCTGCCTTCTGCATTGGGCGCATGTATTCGCCGCTGCGGTGACGTGACCGGGACATTGCTGCAATTTCGCAATCAATGTGTGTCCAGGATGCAGAGCGGTGACTTGGTGGCAGGTGGTTCATGTGTGGGTGCCCTTGTGGATGTATTGTTGTCCCCAGCAGGGTGTCTGTTTTAGATTTGGACCCTGTGTCAGCCCCTGTGTTGTGTGTTGTATTTGTGTAATCGCAGCACCGGGAACACATGTAGAGCTGGGTCCATGGCGGTTGTGACTGGGTTGTGGGAACCGGGACTCTGGTATCGCGCTCCGCAGCCGAGTTTCCACCGTCTCTGGTTGGCCAGTGTCTCCTCTGGAGTGCGTATGCTTGTTTGGGGCATACTAATTTGTGGAGCAGGTGGACGTCATTCCGCATGGAGGTAAGTCTCCATTGGCTCACACCGCCGCGATGGCGGACGCACTTTGATGGGGGTGCGCGTCTCACTGCGGCGGACAAAAATTGACCTATGTTTTGCAATACTAATATGGAGGACTTGTTTCCCGCTGCACGCGGGCAGAAAAATGCATTTTTCTGCCCCGCCAGCACCGCCGTGGTGCCACCGCCCGACATCCTAATGGACCCCATAATGTTTGTTTTGGGGTTTTTGGGTGGAGTTATTCTGAAGTAGAATCTGTGAAACATAACATGTTGTAATTTTAGTTAATTTGATTATTTATATTATTTTGTGTTTATTTTTTATCTATTTGTAATTAAATAAATATACATACTTTTTTTAGTTGATGGAGTGTCCTTGGTAGATGTTGTGGTTTCGTTGAATTTCGTAGAAGCTGTTAAAAAGAAAAACATTTGTTAGCTATGTTTTGTTAATTTAATAAATGTGTTACTTTTAAATAATTTATGCTATTTATTGGTTTAATCATATACTTAATTTGTGTTATATTTTATTGTTGTTTGTACGTAAATCTTTGTGTTGAATTTTATAGGTGCAATGTTAATGAAGTTGAATCTGCTTTATATAAAGGAAAACATGTTATAATATTTTTGAAAGCTTTCTTCATTTATTTAGTTACAGAGGGGGTCCTTACGATAGCGGAAAGCCCACCACTGCCAGCAGTGAGGTGGCGAGCCTTCCGCCATCGAAAAGCAATTTTTCTCCACCACATTACGAAGGCGGGGGGAATCTGAACATGACCGTGGTGGGTGCAAAGACCGCCCGCCACGGATCCGCCACAGGCAATCGTTACAATTGCATGGGGGAGCGGTCAGCATCAGTAAAATGGTGGCGTGCCTAGCAGGCACCGTCCACCAGATTAGGATGCTGGCCTCAGCCAGACTTTCCGTGGCGGGTAAACCACCATTGAAAGGCTGGCGGGGATTAGTTTTGCGGGCCCGTTGCAGGCCCCACTTGTGCTAGGGGGAGGTGGTTGTGCACCGAGGGGGTACCCATGGTACTCCCCTGCATTTCCCTGCACTGAGTGGCAGGCACTGCTTGGTGCCTGCCACGTAGTGCAGGAAAAGGCACTACATGCATTTTTACTATTCTGGCCCGCTGCCACTGCTCCTGTGCCTCTTCTATAGTTGTCTCTGATTGTACTGTATTGTATTTTGCCTAATCTCTGCCTCTTTTCCAACTGTTATTTACTGTATCTTTCGCCATTTTTCACTGTATTTTTCGCCGCTCTACACCCCCCTCTTTTGACTTCTGTATCCCGGTCACTTCCGCCACCTTCTCCTGAGGCCATGCCCCCTTGCTGCCCCGCTCGCCCCTCCCAGCTGCTCCTCCCTCCTCTCCGCCTTAAATGGCAACTGCCACCCGGACGCGCAGCGGACGACCGCAGCGGGAGCGCCGATGGCGTGCCGAAGGCGTGCCAAAGGCAAGCCCTTCTGCACCTGTCCGCGCCAGGACTGCACCCAGCGCCAGAACCCCTGGATCCCGCGCACTCCAAAACATCAGACTCCGATACGACGCCAACACCCTCCACGCTCTCAACACCAGCAGGGACCACCACTGCTTCCCGGCCGCCCCTAAACACATCCACGGACCCTTCTCCTGCCACGCCTGCAACTTCACCTGCGACAGAACCACCAAGCCTCCAAGAACCGGACCCAACCAGCCCAGGAAGCTTTGGCGTCAGCGCGCTTTACAAATGGCACCTAACATAACAACATAACAACCACCTTCAATGCATACTCCTCCACTCCCGCTCCGCACGCAAACACGCTGTCGAGCTCTGGGACCTGCTCGACACCTCCGCCCCAGATGTTGCCTTCCTAACCGAGACATGGTGGAACGACTCCTCGGCACCGGACATTGCCATAGCCATCCCGGACGGCTACAAGATCTCCCGCAGAGAGCGCAACAGCGGAATCGGAGGAGCAATAGCCATCGTCCAGAAGTCCACCCTCCAGGTCCACACCGTCACAGACGACTCCCTCAACTCGACCGAACACCTCTATTTCTGGATCCACACCGACCCCAACACCACCCTCAGAGGAACACTCGTCTACAGACCCCTCGGACCACGGGCCCCATTCAGCGACTCCATCGCCGACCTCGCCAGCACCCACGCTCTCACCTCCAGGGACTACATCCTCCTCGCGGATCTGAACTTCCACCTCGAGAACAACAACGACGCCAACTCCACCACCTGACAACCTCGCCAACCTTGGCCTCAGACAGCTCATTACCGAACCCACCCACGCCGCCTGCCACACACTCGACGCCATCTTCTCCACAAGCACCCATGTCGCCTTCAACAACACCACCGAACTCCACTGGACTGACTACCGCTGCATCCACTTCACCTTCATGAATCCAACAACTCACCACTGCACCCTACAGCTGGCCTGCCGCCGCTGGAGCAAAGTCACCGAGGACCAGCGGACCTCTACCCTCGCCCAGAAACAACCCAACGACCCCACCCACCCAGACGCCGCCGCTCGTAACTTGAGACAGTGGATCGACTACTGCGCCAACAGTCTCACCCCGTTCAAGAAACCTTCCATCAATCACCCCAGCAAGAAAGCCGCCTGGTTCACCGAAGAACTCCTGAATTCCAAACGGACATGCCCGAAGCTGGAGAAGAAATGGCTTCATGACCGCACACCAGACAGCCAGGCAGCCCATCCGCAGACACCACCACCACATTAGAACAGCCAAGAGGTCGTCCTTCAAATCCCAACTGGAGAACAACGCACACAACAGCAAATAACTTTTCAACATAGTGAAGGAACTCTCCAACCCCAGCACCAACACGAACAATATCCCGCCCTCCCAGGAACTGTGCGATTCACTGGCCACCTTTTTCCATTGCAAGATCACCAACATTCACGACAGCCTCCTCCTGGACTCCCGTCAACGACGAAGAGACACGCAAGATCATGAACTCATTCCACTCGGTATCGCCATCAGACCCCTGCCCACACCACATCTTCAACAAAGCTGATGCAACCATCACACCCCAACTGCGAAAAATCATCAACATCTCCTTTGACACCGCAACACTCCCAGAAAGCTGGAAGCACGATGAAATCAACGCACTCCTTAAAAAAAAAACAAAGCGGACCCCAAAGACCTCAAGAACCTCCGGCCCATCTCCCTGCTCCCCTTCCCGGCGAAGGTCATCAAGAAAATCGCCAACATGCAGCTGACCCAGCACCTCAAGGAAAACAGTATCCTAGAACCATCCCAGTCCGGATTCAGAAGCGACTAGTAGCACCGACACTGCCTTTATCACCGCCACAGACGACTTCAGGTATCAGCTGGACAACGGCAAAACCTTAGCACTCATCCTCCTGGACCTATCAGCCGCCATCGACTTGTTCTGCCACCGTACACTCAGAACACGCCTCCAAGAAGCCGGAATTCAGAAGAAGGCCTTTGAATGGACCACGTCCTTCCTCTCCGGCAGAACCCAGAGACTCCGGCTCCCGCCCGCTCCGAAGCCACCGGCATCCTCTGCAGCATACCCCAAGGCTCATCCCTCAGCCCGACCTTGTTTAATGTCTACATGGCCCCCCTCGAGCAAGTGGCCCACCAGCACAACCTGAACATCATCTCCTACGCTGACGACACCCAGCTCATCCTCTCCCTAACCAAGGACCCGCACACTGCCAAAACCAACCTCCACGAGGGAATGAAGGCCATCGCCGAATGGATGAGGAGCAGCCGTCTGAAACTGAACTCGGACAAGACGGAGGTCCTCATCCTAGGGCCCACCCTCTCGGCCTGGGACGACTCCTGGTGGTCGACCGCACTGGGAACAGCTCCGACACCCACGGACCACGCACGCAACCTGGGATTCATCCTCGACTCCTCCCTCTCCATTTCAAAGCAGGTCAACGCCATCTCTTCCTCCTGCTACAACACCCTCCGCATGCTCCGCAGGATCTACAAGTGGATCCCGACCAAAACAAGAAGAATGGTTACCCAGGCCCTCGGCAGCAGCAGGCTGGACTACGGCAATGCACTCTACGCAGGAATACCAGCCAAACACCTGCAACGACTACAATGCATCCAGTACCCCTCAGCCCGACTGATCCTCAATCTCCCATGCCACAGCCACATCTCCTCCCACCTAAGAGACCTGCACTGGTTTCCCATCAACAAAAGGATCACCTTCAAACTCCTCACCCACGCACACAAAGCACTCCACAACGTCGGACCAGCCTACCTGAACAACAGACTAAACTTCTACACCCCCGCCCGCCAGCCTCGCCCTCACCGCCATCCCGTGCTTCCAACGAACTACCTCCGGCAGCAGAGCCTTCTCCTACCTCGCCGCCAAGACCTGGAACACCCTCCCCACCCACCTACGGCAGACCCAAGACCTGCTCACCTTCAAAAGGCTCCTCAAGGCCTAGCTCCTCGAACAGTAGCAGCCCCCTTCCCCTCTCCCCCTCAGCGCCTTGAGACCCTCATGGGTAAGTAGAGAGCTTTACAAATCCCTGATTGATTGATTTATTGATATGTGATCTGGCTCTCAAACGTCAGGTTAGAATGAAACCAAACTTTCAGGTTTTTAACTTTAGATGGGGGCTGGAGTGGGGCCCAAAGCATCCAACCACCAAGCAGAGAACCAAACAGAGGTAATTTTCCCAACATTACGACCTGTTTTATTGGCATTGAGCTTGAGGCAGCTCCTATCCATCTATTCTGCCAGTTCCATCGGGCAAAATCTAAAATGCTCTGTGACACCTCCCTCATCCTGCAAGAGGGTGGCAATAAGCTGTGTGTCATTGGCATAATACACAATGGTAACAATGTGTTGCTCAATGGCCTCTTCCAGGGAGAATGTTTTAAAATGTTCAGTTTTGTTTCTCGGATTTATTTACAATTTATTAATCTGTTAATTTAATTTAATTTTTGAAGCAGTCACGGCCCTATTGAGCAGGCACCGCAGGCCCCCAGGCATCCACAGGTTAAGAATCACTACTCTACTTTAACAATCAACCTTCCATGTATGTGCACAGCGTGTGCAGAACAGCACAGCATCCAGCAAAACTAGAGTCTAGCTCTTGCAACTGCAGGTAGGTGATAATGTGCATGATTGTATGTAGCACCAAAGGTGGGGTAGGTGAAATCACATTATTTTTAAATTCATACTAACTATCAGAATCATACAAAATACACATATTACCCTATGTGATCTTTGGTCATAATCTACATGAGGATATTTTGACTATAGTTTATGCTTAGAGCATAATTCAAGGTTATGCCTAGAGCGCAAATTTCATGCAGAACCACTTGCCAGCCTTTGGATTGTGTTGCAACACTAGATTGCTTTAGTGTCATGTGAAAGCAGTGTTACTTGCGTTTGAATCAGTAATGATTAGTAAATAGGATGCTGCAAAAAAATGTGTCAATTTATGCAACACAGCTTCTTTTTATGGAGCTGTGCATTGTATTCAGTTAAGTAAATCTGCCCCAAAATTACTTCAGATTAGTACTAAGGTTGTACATAACCTGTTTACTTATAAAAACCTGCATGTGCCTGATGGCCTAATTCTTGGATAAGTATCAGGTAAACTTCCTGATCTAGACCAATAAAGCCAATTCCACTTCCATCTGGGAAACAGGCTATTGTTGAACCAGCAGATCTCCTCCTGTTTAGGTCACATGAACCAGCATATCAACAGGAGCGTCTTATGTCTGAATGCAGCAAAGACTGAGATTCGGGTGCTAGGCAAAACTTGCATCACCAGACCGTGGGTGGCCTGGAGTATTACCTCACCGATGTGATTCTTAGATTCAATGAGAAGCGCTCCTTTATGCCACATTTAACGGTGGTAATCAAGGGCAACTGGAAGCACGCTCTACTCTGGAATATCTTCCTGCTCCTCTGATGTGACCACCAAGTCGAGTTAATGGGAATTTGGATGACTGCACAATTAAACTACTGCTTTATCATCTACACTGGGCTACAAAAGAGGATCATTGATTGGCTGCAAATACTTTAAAATGAAGTTCAGTAGAGGAGGTTATCAACCCGGCCTTGAAAATGCTGCAAAGGCTTCCAATCCATACAAGGATGAAGTTCAAAGTTCTCTGGGGCACACTCAAGGCTTCCTATGGCAAAGCTCTAAAACATCTATAAACACTGACACCCTAATAGATGCCCAGCAGGACTCTGTGGAGAAGCGTGGCTCAATGGTTAGAGCGTCGGACCCTGATGCAGAGGTCTGGCCCGGGACCAGGGTTCAATTCCCGACGCGGCAGGGTCTTGTGTCAAAATGTCCGCGGGCTCGATAATTCACGCCTCAGTGCCTACTCTAACCATGGGTTCCACTCTGCAACTCTGGGCAATAGCTTGCTTAATCTCCACAACGGCCCCTTCAACGCCGGGGATGCCTGGCTTCACCTTGGAGATGCCCGGAAGGGACCATCTCACAGGGAAAGCCAGGAAGGGTTCCCCAACGGTATACAGCGCCAGGACACTCCGAGATGGAGTCACAGTGCGCTTTACAAGTATACACATTTACAAGTATACACATTTATAATGCCACATGCGATTTGTCAATGAGCCTTCAGTTAAATCAATCTTGGAGGCAGGACTTGGGGGGTAACTGTGTAATGTATTAAACCCTAGCCTGTGAACAGGACCTTACTACTTCCCTTTTAGAGCAGGGCTGAAAACTTAACTTCTCTAGACCTCATACTGCTGAAGCTCATGCAGCTGTGAAAAGTGACTGAAGAATATCAGATTGTGGACACCCCTCACTGATTGGACTTTAACTTCTTGACGTCTGTACTCTTAGTGCAAACAATGATTTGTTATGAGCAATCTAAAGTGACTGAAATGTGATACACTGTGCTCTATAAAATGCCTTAATTAATAGATAACTAAAATCAGACATTTTACCTTCTCAAAAAATGGTGCTGGAACCAGCACGTCCTGCCAAAAACTAAGTTCATGGATTAATCCCATCTGACTGTCCAAGGGACAGCTTGCTATGTAAATGCAGTGCGAAAGCAGAAGGGCAGAACAGGACATTAACAATAGCATCTGCCAGTGCTGCCAGCTACAGTTGCACCACGATAAACTCAACCTCTGAACCAAAACATGGCTACAGCCATCCCTGCCAGCTACAATGTCACCAGACAAAACCATCAGCACAAGCCCAGAAGTAGAGTAGCCATCATATTCAAAGATACCATTAGTTGCACCACCTATACAGATATCCCCACCAGCTACATGGAACACCTCACTTTCAAGATATGCTTGACAGCCAACAGTCATAAACAGACAACCAGGACCACACACCGATTTAGTTAAGAGCATTATGGACTTCGTCCCACCCCTCATCATAAATACCGGCACCTTCATTCTCCTTTATGCCCTTTATTTTCATCTAAAAGACAGCACCAACCCAAACTTTATGGCCTGTCTAGAAATTCTTGAAAACCTTGGCATTACCAAGCACATTACTGAACCCACACACACCACTGGACACTTGCTAGACCTGGCATCCTTGGTGTGGGTTTCCCCGGTATTTTTGCATTTGCCTCCTGTATGTTGGACTTAGTTTTTGCTTGTCTAGATGCTTTGGGCACTTTGCCACTGTTGTTCAGTGCCAAAGTGCAAGTGCTCCCTCTCTCAATTGTTATCATGGATTAGAGTTTCCATACTTGGCTTATTTGATTTACTACTATTACCCTATTTCAGTGCACTGGGTGTGCACAGGGCCTGTAAATCAAATGCTGCAAGTGGGCTTGCAGCACTGGTTGTGTCACCCACACCAGTAGCCTTGCACAAGAGTCTCAGGCCTGCCACTGCATTGTCTGTGTGCAGCCTAGGACTGCCATGTCGACGTGGCATGTGCACCCAATTGCCAGGCCCTAACCTTCCATTTTTATGCATGTGAGTTACCCCTAAGGTGGGCCATGGTACCCCTGTGGGCAGAGTGCAGTGTATGTGAGAGGTAGGACATGCCCTGAGGTGTGTAGCATGTCCTGATGGTGAAATACTGCCAATTTTGTTTTTCACGATATAAAGTCTATCTATCACATAGGATAAAATGGGGCGGGAGTTACTTAAAACATCTTATAAGTATAACTGCCCATGGGAACACAACATGAACCCGGAGTTTGATATGCCTGAACTCAGGATATAAAGATGCATCTTTTAGTAAGGATGACTTTTATATCCTGGGTTTCAAAATACCACTTTTAGAAAGTGGTTATTTTCTTGCTTAGCCATCCAGTGTGCCTCTGCGAGGTTTCGGTATGGACTGTCTGGCTTTGGGGTAACAGGGGCTGGGGATGTGTATTCTGTTAAGACAGCCACTTGGGGGGGGGGGGTAAAGTGTGTTCTGCCTTTCCAGGGTGAGTCAGGGCTGGGCTAACTAGACCTGGCTGCATTCAGAGTATGGGGAGGAGATTTCATTCACACCTGAATGGGCCTGGTCTGCCTTGGACAATGCTGTCTCCACCTCCTGTTGGGCAGCTGCACAACGAGAGGACAGAACTGGTTTTGGTTGGACAAAGAGCTTCTCTGCCACCAGAGAACAAAGGACTTTGTGTTATAAAAAGTGGATTAGATTACTTTTGGAATACAAGAAGAACCTTTGCCAAGGACATGAGCTGGGAAAAGCTGATGGAGAAGTACTGCCCCTTTGCTGTGTTCTGTTGGGGGTTGGACTTCAGTAGATGTTTCTACCAAGGAGACGAACTGTGTGTGTATCCTGCTTGAACAGTATCTTCAATAGCTTGAGGTAGAGCTTGACCCCTGTTCATGAAGTCTCAGGGACAGCAAATACTTCACCATCCCTCTGGGCACTGTCTCAGAAACCTCTGGTTTCAGTCTCCACAGAGGACAAGAGCAGCCGACTCTGTCACTGAGTCCACTGCTGGCTCCGTATCCTGAAGGCACCGCAGAAGGCACCTCCACACTTTGCACCACATTTTGTGGGCACCGCACTCCGCACCGCCTCGCTTCACTCTGCCTGGACCTCACGGACACCATCGCTGCCCGACCGAAACATCGACCAGCTCCATTGCCTGCACCATGACCTGCCAGCACCACATCGAGCACCGCCTCAATCGGCATCGCAAGCCTTGGCCTCATTGACACCATTGGATGGCCCTCTCTGAGCCTCTGCTTGCACTGTGCTGTGAGGGCACCCCACGCTGCACCGCTTCCACTTCACATCGCCACTGCAACGGTTGCCCCGAATGGCCCACACCAACGTGCCAGCTGCAACAAGAAAGGTACTGTCTACGAGTAATCCTGGGCATAGTTCACGTAGTAGCGCTACGCTTAGCTACACGAAGTACACTTCGGACTGCGTAGCTACGCGAACTGTGTAGTGCACTGTGCAAAATGCTATTCTAACTGATTGCACAGTGCCGGATGCTCATCCGCACTGTGCAATCAGTGCAAACCGCACCTGGCACTGTGCAAGCGGTCATTTTCTGCTGCTCGAGTACATTTCTACTCGAGCAGCAGCTTTCTCAACGCGGACTGGTAGTTTCTCATCGCGAGCAATCACGAGCATACGCGACCACTCGCAATGAGAAACCTAACTGCCCCGCATTGAGATTCTCACCGTGAGGTTTATTTTCCACGCTTGCGATCGGCAACTTGATGTTGGTGATTGCGAATGAGGAAAAAGTCTCGCCGGCATGTCATTTTGCTCGCTCGCGGTTGTCAACTTGATGTTGAGGACCACGAGCAGGCAAAAAATGACCGATACGCTACGTGTGTTTGTACTGTGCTACGTGTAAAACGCATAGTGCGAAGTAGCGCAAACTTCGCAAACTACGCTAGCATAGCATAGTACTTCACCCAGGCTTATCTACGAGTCTGTGTCGATGCTTTAGCTGACTCGTACCGACCAGGTCAGCTGGAACTGTTAGACTCTGTCATTTTCAGCATCGCCTTAGCCCCAGATCGAGCTACCAACTCTGAACAAGAACTGTGTTTTTCAGCTATTCTTGCAAATTGAAGGTTATATTGTGAAATAACTATTATTACAGTATTATATACTGGATTTTTGTTGCATTTGGTCTTGTTGGTTTAGATAAATATTTGCTTATTTTTCTAAACTGGTGCGGTGTCCATTTGCAGTGTTTTTACCGTGTTACTGTAAGCATGCAAAAACGCCTTACACACTTCTTCTGAGATAAGCCTGTCTGCTCATGCCAAGCTACCAAGGGGGTGAGCAGGGGTTACTTTAGAAGTATATACACCTTACCCTGACTAGGAAGAAGGGTCCCTACTTGGATAAAGGTGCAAAACATTGGCAACTATAGACTCCCATTTCTAACAATACATATTAGACCCGATTTTCTCCTCAATAAGCAACATCACAGTTGACAAGCCTGCAATCATGACCTGGACAGAACATGCCCCTGTTAGTTTCAGCAACCTCCATCCAACAACAGACCTCCACCACTTGAACCGCAAGTCGCAGCTGGAAAAACAGCACAAAAGAGGAGTGGCCTTCCTTGCTCACCATGCACTGACTTGAGCACACCAGCGAGTCTCCGAAAGCCATCAAGAACCTAAACAGCTGGATCATCACATGTTCTGACACCCAGGTTCCCCTCAAGCACAACCTAATGGCAAGAGCCCGACCACAGGTGAGTTGGTACACTGAGGAAGTCAGGCTGCCGAAATGACATAGCAAGCAACTGGAGCATAAATGGAGAACAAGTCAAGACACCACAGATAAAGACATCTTCAAATCATCCCTAAGACACTACCACACAGTTCTTGCAGATCACATTGATACCTGCACTAACATCAGCAAGGAAATCTTTGCCACCATCAAAGATTTCACCGTACGTCCTCCCACTTCCAAGATCACCCCTGCACAAGACCTTTGCAACAAGCTCTCAGAATTTTTCTGTAACAAAATCATTTCCTTCAACAGCAGCTTCAACCTGCAACTGGACTCCATCTCCGGCACAACTCAGATTCCTATAACACCCGAAGAACGAACCCTGACCTTGTGCCGTGCCATCACCACAATCGCAATTGCTTCTTCAATGAAGACCATCCATATGGGGAGCCCATCTGACCCTTGCCCCCACCACAGCTTCACCAAAGGACTCCTACCAATTTACAAAGCACTAACACCCATCCTCAATCCCTCCATCGTATCAGCCATATTCCTGGACACCTGGAAATATGTCCCTGCCCAAGTAGCTGCCGCTGACCCAGCCATGCTTTCCGACTACAGACACATCTCTCTCCTACCATACTCACCAAAGATCTTAGAGAAACGAATTAATCGAAGCCTAACCAATTACGACAGCTACCACTAGCACCTCGACACCACACAGTCTGGGTTCAGACCCAACCACAGTACAGAAACAGTACTCATGGCTGCCACAGACAACATCTGCATGATACCTGACAGAAGAGACACATCAGCACTCATTCTTCAGGACCTTTCTGCAGCATTTGACACAGTCTCACACCCTCTCAGGTGCATGCATGAGATTGGCCTCCAAGGATCTGCTTCTTATCAGATAGAACACACGCTGTCAATATGGCACCTTACTACTTGAAGCCCTGCAAATTCATCTGCAGAGTCGAACCACCCTCCTAAATGCATACATGATCCCTCTGGCCAACATCACACATGCACACAACATCAATATCCTGTCCTGCGCCAATTACGCACAATTTATACTGTCTCTCTCTCAGACAAGACCCCAACCCAAGAAATAAGTTTACGGCATGCATGACTGAAGTTGCTAACTGGATGAAAACCAACTGTCTAAAGCTCAACAAAGACAGGACAGAAATAGTGATCTTCAGTAAGAGCACAAAATTCCCACACAGAACTCACATCACACCACACCTCAGGGAACTCCACTGGCTCCTGATATGAACATGCTAATTTCAAACTCCTCACACACACATTCAAAGCACTACACAAGTTACACCCCAGCTACCTGAACAGTTGTATCTCCTTCCACCACCCGCCCACAGGCCTCCGCTCTGCAGGACTCCAACTCACAGGCATTCCATACATACACCAGATCTGGAGGATGGTCATTCTCTTACATCGATTCTAAAGCGTGGACCAGCGTTTTACTCCACATCGGAGCCCCCTCCTCTCTTCTTGAATTCAGAAAGAAGCTGAGGAAATGCCTTTTCGATTAATGAACCCACTATAGGCTCAGCTAGGCATACACGCCCTGGTGGGTGAGAGTGCTCTTTACAAATACACATAATAAACACGATACAAAGATGGTGGTTGATGGGATTTAAGTCACTGTTACCAACAACAAATATGACACAATGTGCCCACTTCAGTGAATGTTGTGTTTATATGTCATAGCAGGGGCCACCCACTACCTTACATTTGCAGTTTAAGGCAATCAAGAAAAGGAGGTTCCACTCAAGACTGGCCAAATGAAGTGACATGCATACACACCATGATAGGGCGCTCACATATAGTTCTTTTGTTCTTTATTTTATCAAGGTGCTGGCAAATTGACTGTAATAAAAAACTAAATGAATGTGAGATGGATTTTTCGGTGGAACTTCTTTATTGATACATTACATAAACAACATTAATCAACCATTGTCTAACGAATATTCTGTACATCATTTTGACTGTTGCCATTCAACACCTGGTTGGAATGTGAGATGGGTTATCATTAATATGGAGTTATCTTATTGAGTGAAATGGCATGTTGCCTGGCTACCAAGACACTTACTGTCAGTAGCAACTACTGTATGTTTGAAGTCATCATTTTGATATGATACATGTGCACTGTTTTGCTTCATGTTTATAATACTTTATTACAGGAATCAACACCATCTCACAGTCCCAACCTCTAATACAAGGAGTCTCATTCTCAAAGAAGTAAGTAAACCTGAACCCTGGAATTTTATGTTCTCTATTATTGTATATTTATCTCTTTCATAAATTCACAAAACATCTACAGGTTACTCACCTATTCCCCTCTGCCAATCACAGTTTTCTGAGAATATTTTTTAATTCCCTTTTAGGTTGAGCCTAAACAGCGCTTGCTCTGTAGGCGATCTGTTGTATCTACTTTGTGGAGCCAGACTCCTCCTTGCTTAGGATTGGCTTATCTGTGTGTCATTTAAAAATGCGAGTATGGTAATGGCTGATGGGCGCTGCATGTCCCACCTTTATTTTAAGGTTAATTCCCATGGAGTATTGCCTTGGGAGCGAGCAGTGGCGCGCACACTGCTTGCATGCCTTTATCTTGCTGTTATAACGAACAACACACTTGCCAGTGCTGAGAAACTTATTTTCACAAACTATTGGAATATGTAGTGTACAAGACAATGGCATGAACACTTGCTTTATGAATTGCAACTTTTTATTTTTTCTCTTGTTACCTTTTTAGTTCTGCATCATTTTGTTTTTGTGCATGGGAATACAAAACATTCTATGTACATGTTATATACAAACAAGGAATACAAATAAACACACAATTGACACTGGGACCAGTTTGTATGTGTTGCATGTGTTGGATGAATGGACGGCCAAGAATGTGTTGTATGTAAGTTGAGAATTCATTGTACATACCCTATTGTGTGTTTATTTGTATTCCTTGTTTGTATATAACATGTACATAGAATGTTTTGTATTCCCATGCACAAAAACAAAATGATGCAGAACTAAAAAGGTAACAAGAGAAAAAATAAAAAGTTGCAATTCATAAAGCAAGTGTTCATGCCATTGTCTTGTACACTACATATTCCAATAGTTTGTGAAAATAAGTTTCTCAGCACTGGCAAGTGTGTTGTTCGTTATAGTTTACTTTGGCTCAGCCTTGCTGAGTTTAGGAGTCAAGACCCTTTTTGTTTCCTTTATCTTGCTGTTTACATCTGCCTGTGATTGCTTCTAGGAACACAGGCACTACTTTTCAGTTCATTGCCTGAGTTTCGTCAGTGTGGAGGTCGCTTGCTTTTCTTAGTCTGGCATCACTAGTACATTCTGGGGCATATTTACAATTACTGGTGCATCCCTGCAGATTAGCAGGGATGCACCAGTAATTGTGCGCCATGCCTCGGCCACCCATGATGCGCTGCATTTACAATGCGGCGCACAATGGGGCAAAAACGGCACAGATGCGTCACGCATCTGTGCCGTAAAAGTGTCGCATTGCTGGAGTTGCGTCGCATGCGCGACGCAGCTCCAGCAATGCTTTGGGGGGCCCATTCTACTAATGCTGCGTCAAGCCTTACGCCTGCTTCACGCAGGCGCAGGGTTTTGACGTAGCATTGGCCTAAAAGTGACTGAGTGAAATCTTGCAGATTTCACTCAGCCACTTTTAGGAGGCGTTCCTGCGCCGGAACGCCTCCTTAAGGCGTAGGGCTTTACAACGTGACGCATCTCCCAGATGCGTCACGTTGTAAATAGCCCACACAATGGCGCATCTTTTGCGCCGCCGCTGCGTCACAAAAGTGACGCAACGGCGGAGCAAAAGAGGCCCAAGGGGCTTGTAAATCTGCCCCTCTATTTTTAAAACAACATTAGCATGTTTGAGTTTTGCGTCGTGCTACCTATTTAGACAATAATAAAATTTCCGAGACAAACCACAGTTTGCATCCTTCTTGATTCCTGTTATTTGTCTCAGAGGGAGGCGTAGCAATGTAAAGTTGCATCTTGTGGTGCACAGGGTGTTTACACTACCCTCACCCTGCAGCCTTTGTAGCCACAGCTCCTCCTTCCTAGGCAGTGGACAGAGGGGAGCTGCTGCTTTCACTTTTGCTTGGGAGTTTCACTCTCTCTTCAAGCTCCTACTTCCGTGTGTGTTGACCTCCAGCACAGTGCTGCGTGGGTGGGAAGGCTGGAGTCAAGGCACTGAGGAGCAGGTTGCCTATGCTTCAAGACTGAGGAGGTGCCTTGTATTGGTCCTTGGGATTTGTTTAGAGTTGTTTCTCGTTGATCTGGTTGTGTTACCGGGGTGGCCATGGTGGAGGATACTAATCCTGTCTACGGGCCCACTGTTGTGCTGAAGAAGGAGGGACCTGCTTTTTTTGGGATGAAAGTATCTCCAGCCACCATGCTTCTCCCTCAAACTCTCGGTGGTGGTGAGTATAGAGCCCCAGAGAGTCGCGACCCTCCTGCCACACACTGAACCACTGAGGTGCCACTACCCCTCTTACTTACCAGCTGTCCACTAACTCCTGCCCTATCGCCAGCCTAACATACCCCTACCTACTCAGCTACTGCCCACCCGGAGGGCATCATCTCCACTACCCTTTACTTTGCCTAACTACATCCTAAAAGTGTGCCTAGCCTACCCAAACAAGACTACAACTACTCATCTGGTCTGCCCCTAATCACCACCAGCACCTTTACCCTCTAAGAATTCCCCTAGTAACTGGGTCACTATTCCCATCAGCACAGCGACCCACCAAGAGTGCCCTCACCTATCAACATGGCCCTTACCCAGCTAGCGTGTGGCTACCCACCCCAAATTCCTCTATACCCACCGATAGCACCTATGACAGCTAACAGCATCCCTATTCAGTGCTCCACACCTGTTCTTTCACTTGTACCCTCTACCCCTTCCACATACTGCAGGAATCCAATCACTGCGACACCCTACGTGAACTTCCCACTCTCTACCCGTCATATAGCCCTCTTAGCTTCAGGCTGACCCACTCTACCTACAGTTGAGACTAAAACAAGGGGAAGAAGGAGAGTACAGCACTAAACATGCAGGAGAAACATAAGAGAGCAAGTGCTGCTCACTTTATATTATTGTTAAATGTGACAACGCATGTAAACATTGGCATGCAGCAATTATGTTTCCAGGCGATAGGAAGTGAAAGCCATACATATGGCTTTGCCAGTAGTTTTTTGGCATTGTTTCCTTTAGTATTGATATGGTGGTATTAAGGATGATGGTATTGGTGGTGGTGTGTTATTGGCAGTGCGATATTATTGGGGGCAGTAGTGGTATTAGTTGCTTTAGAATTGATGTTGGTGTTATTGATGGTGATGGTATTGGTGGTGTGTTTTTGGTAGTTGTGATATTATTGGTTGTTGTATTGGTTCCTTTAATGTTGATGTTCGTGTTATTGGAGATTATGTTATTGGTGGTGGTGTGTTACTGGTAGTGGTGATATTATTTGTGGCAGAGTTGGTTTCTTTAGTGTTGATGGTAGTGGCATTGAAGATGAGGGTGTTGGTAGTGGTGTGTTTTTGGTAGTTATGGTATTGGTGATGGTCTAGCATTGGTGGCTCTGATCAAGTGCCTACATGTCAATACACACATCTTGTACATGCATCTCCTAATTGCTTTTTAGGTCAAAGCCAAATAGACAGCACAGCAGTTTGGTTTGCTAAAGACATCTTGTAAACATTCAGAAAGATTCCCTGGGAATGGGTTCCGGCCGGAACTTACCATTGGCTTTGTGGTTTGTAACTTACATTTTCTGACTTTCTATTTGATGGCTTTATTTGTTTTAGGCTGTCTGGGATCAGTTAATCCCTTCCCAGAATCAAAGCCTTTTTACGCTATCTCTCCTTGTATTCTTCCACAAATGCTCCTTTCTGTAAACAGGCCTGTTAATCTTCTTATCTTGTCACATTTGCTCTGCATTCAAAGACGGAGGTCAAATGTCAGGCTTCGTCTACCAAGGGAGCTTAGAGTTTACTATTCTTTCTCAAACTTCAAAGTGAGAGGATTTATTTGACAATTATGAGGATTCTAAGGATATGAAAGGTTTTATTTCTAGAATACAGCATTTAAATTAACTGTGTAAGTATTGCAGAATATATCAGAATTAGAAAGCACAAATAAAGCACCTTTTATGCTAATTCTGAAGTATGTTAGAAACAAATACTTTAATAAGATCAAAACAAATCAATACACTAGGTGACGCCATTTCCACACATTATTGTTTTTACGCTGTATAGTTTTATTAGTAAAACTGTATGCCTGTGCATTTGTAATGGTAATTTAAATTGAATATTTGTTGTCTGTAATGGCAGTGTGCTACCCCACCATGCATACTCCACTCTACTCTACTTTACAACACTCCACGCCACTGCACTTTATTCCACTTTGCACCTCTCTATGCCTCTCTACTCTGCCCCTCTGTACTCTTTGCCAATGCACTCCATGCCACTACTCTACCCTACTGCACTCTACACTACTTAAGTCTATGTCACTCCACATGCTGCAACACTGTACTCTAAGCCAATGCATTCTACTGTGCTACACTGCACTCTACACCACTTTACGCCATTTCACTTTGTCACTGTACACCTCCGCAGTCTTCTCTGCACCACTTCACTCGTTGCCACTTCACTTTACCCGGAACCCACCTACTCTACACAACTGCATTCTCCGTCACTGTTCTGTACACCACTGTACTCCACACCACTCTCTTCTATGCCACTTTACTCTATGCAACTGCGCTCTACCCTTCAGCACTGTACTCTGCCACTGCTCTCTATGCCCCTCCACTCTACACCACTGCACTATACACCAAAGCACTTTACGCCACCTTACACCGCTGCACTATACAACACTCTACTCTGCAACATTGCACTCTCTGCCAGTGAACTTTACAACACTTTATCCTGCACTACTGCACTCTGCATCAATCCACTCTACGCCATTCCACTCCACACCACTCTGCACAGCTGCACTCTTTGTCGCTCTTCTCTGTCACTCTACACTGCACCATTGACTCTACTGTGCACCACTCTGTACTTTACACCACTATACTCTCCAACATTCTGCGCCAATGAATTCTACACCAGTCCATTCTACTCAATGCCACTCCACTGTACGCCACTCTAAGCTACTCTTCTCCATGCCACTCCTGTATATGACACTCAATTCCACTCTTCGCCATTCCACTCTACAAATTTCCATGCCACTCACCTCCCCAAACTTTTAGCCATGCTGAACAGCAGCCACCCTGGTGTACAACATCAGTTAAACACATTGGCAAAGTCAGTAGCTCATATATAGGTGAGACCTATTGGCCTTGCCAATGCTTGTTTTTTGCATGAAAGAATATACACATACATATTTTTACAAGCAAAAAAAAGCCAACAAGGGCCAACTTCAAGGTTAGATTTTCAGCTTTTTCTCCCCACTGTCTCCCATTGGGCAACCCAATTTCCTGTACCACAATAATTTCCGGGTCAAGCTGGGACAAAATAAGAAGCAGGCAAATAGGAGTGATAAGGAACGGCAACCAATGGTAAGCAATGAGCAGGCTTCACGCCCCTCTATGTTCTTGAAAACCACAACTTGCCTCGAAACAGACAGCTCATGCACTGTCAAGTGGACTCTACCTAAAAAGAAAGATATGGATTTACTGGAAGTTACACTCTCTGGGAAAGTTTTTATAAGTTACTAAACTGCAGTTCATTAATTCAAACAGCTCGTTTCACTCAGTTATAAAAAAGGGAACACGTTCATTCAAATTCCATCAGCGTTGGGAACAGCTGGTGCGATTAAAACTAGGCAGTTTTTTTCTCTACACTGCAATTATATAAATTGAGTTGTTTGCTTGTGTTAGTTATCAATGTGTTGGCCAACATTTCATAAATATCACTGTATGGATCGAAATGAAAACAATTACACTGCAGGGTTAATACTTTTATTGAAGGTTAATGTCCTGTATAATAATGATACAGATTAACACACTTGCACACACATACACCCACCAAATCAGGTTTACCTATTGAGATATAAGGGATTATTTACAAGCCCCTTGCGCCACCGGTACGTCTTTTTTTCCCACTTTAAAAGTGACGCACTGGTGGCGCAAGGGAATTGTAAATAAGCCTGAGAGACCATGTTAAAAACTTCTAGACAATATGCAAAATATGATTATTTGACTTCAGAATGTTAAGGAGCCTATGCATGCTGCATGATATGATATTGATCTGATTTTCGAACCTACATGATTAGTTAAGATGATGAAATGTTTACCTATTTTTTTTTTGTAAATCTGTTTCTTATTTTCCACAACAACCAACTTACACAGTGATCAAGTACATCAATATGTGCTCTTTCCGAACTCTCTTAGCCATTAGCGATAGTATATTACATACAATAACATATCTGGCAGACTAGTTTAAAATAAGGATTGTCCAACCGTTGAGTAGCAACTATGTAGTCACAATAGTCCGGTGTCACAACAGGAATATGCAATTGCAATG
This sequence comes from Lissotriton vulgaris, assembly GCF_964263255.1. Lineage (NCBI taxonomy): Eukaryota > Metazoa > Chordata > Amphibia > Caudata > Salamandridae > Lissotriton > Lissotriton vulgaris. The sequence goes on from NC_141689.1 coordinate 513,952,765, forward strand.
TAAGTATGCACATGTTGCAGAGCCATGCAGTAATAAACCAAACTATCCCACCCTCACTAACCCCGCCCTCAATCCCACCCGCTCCCACCGGCATGTCAGATTCTACGGCTCATCATATCGCAACAGTATACCGTAACAGTACTAAATAGACAGGGAGTCCTGTGTCAATGTCGTTATCCGAGAACACAACTATCTCAGGGGGCATTACACTCATGCACTCCTACACCTTTCAATCAGTGCAGTCACTCACAAGACTTCATCTACTGCACGCACACTGCAATCCGAGTCGGAATCCACATCTGATGCCTTTAAATCTATGACTAGGCCCTCCCATGCCCGTGCTGCTTCTAGCGCCTTGTCATTGTGAGATCTTTGGGCCTGTTGTAGGCAAACTATACTCTCGCTCCCTGCCCATGTAAGTAATGCGGCCTTCCATCTGACAAAGCTGGGCCCTCCTCTAGCCTTCCAGTGAGTTGTGATTTCCCTTTTGGCGAGCACCAACCCCAAATCGAAGAATTTACAAGTTACTTTTGTTATGCTAGTGTGAGGGAACCAATGCAGTAGACAGGTACCCCTGTCTGGTTCAACTGCCGCTCCGTAACATTACAAAGTAGCACCACTACATCTTCTCAGTACGTACCCAAATGAGGACAATGCCACAGCATATGTAGTAGGTCCGATCCCACTAGTTTACAGCGGGGGCATCGGGCAGTATCTACGTGGAAATATTGATTTATTTTCGCTCCGGTTAGATATGCTCTATGAAGTATGAAGAAATGAACTAGTTGGAATCTGACATTTCTAGTGCTTTTCCATGCTCTCTTGACTATATGTGTCCAGGCCGTGTCTAGGATTTCTTTATTAATGTCTGTCTCCCATTGGTCATGTATCTTCTGTAATGGTGGTAAGCCCTTGTAATGTCTTCATTGAAGTTATTTATAATGCTGTTGCCCTTTAACTATGTTTAGAATTTAGAATACTGGACTTGGTGCTGTGGAGAGCTGTGACTCAGATGACAGTTGCCATTCCTGTGCTTTGGATGAGGTCTCAGTTACTTTGATCTTAATAAAGTAACCTTTTCTCCACACTGGATTCCTGCCTACCATCAGATCATATTTGTTTTACTATCTCTCCTTTAACTCCATTCTCTGTTAATTATTACTGACCATGCAGAATGTACCCGCTCCTCCATTCTTTCTTTCATCTCCTGGTGAACCTGCACTCCCTTGGCTCAAATGGAAAAAAGTTTTTACTCATTATGCGAAGGTCTGTGCCACTTCCCTCAGCACAGAAAGGAAAACGTCTTTATTAATGCACTGTTTGGGTTCTGAAGGCCAGGAAATCTTTGAGCATCTTCCCAAGCTTTCTGATTCTGATTCTTCGAGATTAAATGAATTTGAAATTACAATCAAAAAGTTAGACTTACATTTGCTTCCAAAATTAAGTACTGTGCTTGAAAGATTTCATTTTGTAAGAAGGATGCAAAGGGAAGATGAGTCCGTGGAACAGTATATCACTGAACTCCGTAAACTAGCTGCCACATGTAACTTTTCTGCTTCGTTAGAAGAACGTCTTCAGGACCAGTTCATGTTAGGTTGCACAATAGATAAGGCTTCTGATAGTCTCTGGCCAAAAGATAATTCTTCACTACATGAAGTTATAGCCATTGCTAAAACACATGCGCATTCTAAGACCTGTATTGATACCATTCGCAAAAGCGATTCTGTAAAAAAAAAGAGGATTGTAATGATAGTAATGTGTCAGTAGTAGAAAAGGAGAAAATTTCAAAACCTAAAATTGCTTCTAAAACAGAGTCCAAATCAAGGTTTTCTAAGCCATTTTCTGCAAAGTGTTTTAGGTGTGGCAATTCTGGACATTTGGCCAACTCTAAACATTGTCCAGGGCTAAAAGCTTCTTGTAGTGTGTGTGGTCGGAAAGGTCACTTCCCAAAGTGTTGCAGATCAAGTAAAGGTCTAAAGAAGGTGAGAGAAATGGATCTTTATGACAATGACTCAGACTCTGATGCAACAAATATTTGTCAAGTAAAATCGGTAGGTGGTGATGAGAAAAAATGTTGGACAAACGCAAAGCTTGGTTTGATACCAACAAAGCTCCAAAGAAAACGATAGTTTCTGTTGGTGATTGGGTTAAAATCAGGTCTCCCCGCCTTGATACTAATGACTCCAAATTCAGTAAACCTTTTAAAGTAATTAAGATCTTCAAGAACGCAATTAAGACTAATGACCACCGGATATGGAATCTAAAGTGAGTGTCTAAGTGTCTTCTCCTGGATGAGTCACGTTCTTCTTCTCACTCAGCTTCTACTTCATCACCATCTCCTTGTGTGAGGTCCAAAAGGGTACTTAGACGTCCTTCTAGGTTTCAGGATTTCGTGTGATTTTTGTTGTTTGTGTTTTGTGAACATTTGTGGTCGTTATCTTGGTTATAAGAATACCCTTATGTTGCATAGTTTTCTCTTTCTCTATTTATTTATATTGTATTAATAGGGGGAAGGTAATGTAATGTCTTCATTGATGTTATTTATAATGCTGTTTCTTTAACTATGTTTAGAATTTAGAATACTGGACTTGGTGCAGTGGAGAGCTGTGACTCAAATGACAGTTGCCAGTCCTGTGCTTTGGATGAGGTCTCAGTTACTTTGATCTTAATAAAGTAACCTTTTCTCCACACTGGATTCCTGCTATTTTATTTATGTGGATCTTACAGCCCTCTCTGAGCGTGCGAGGATATAAGCAGGTGACGGCCTTATAGGTACCCGCTGCAATTACCATGTATTGGCATGCTAAGCTCACCGGTGGTTCTGACATGCCCGTCCCCCGGTATTTTTTGGATGACAGCCACCAGGGCAGTGTGAGTTAAATAGTGCCCTCGCGGGGCCCAAATCGCTCCTGCAGCACACAATAGGGCAATAAAGCGCCATCTTGGTATAGGTCTCCTATCACATGCACTCCAAGTAATTCCCAATCCGCAAGTGCCGACCATTCCCCACCATGTGGGAGGGCAGTGCACATACCCAAGCGTATCTCCGGGGCATATGGGCGCTGCACCTTGGCTCTGCAATAGTATCGTCTCCAGCAAAGCTTCAGAGCGCGTTCCTCAGGGGATAATGAGTCCAGAAGAAATGACCGCTCCGACCTTCACTCTGGCTCTCGCTGAACAATACAATATTTCCATCCAGCGCACATAACTCTCCCCGAGCCCAAAGGCTCTCATAATAAAAAACAAGTAGGGCCACTCCAAACTATCGAATGCTTTGGCAATGTCCACGGAGAGGATTATTGTATTGTATTGTTTATTGGATTTATATAGCGCTTATCACCCAAGGGTCTCTAAGCGCTTGCCTTGGGAACCCGTCCTGGCTTTTCCCTGTGAGATAGCCCCTACAGGGGATCCCCAAGGTGAAAGCCAGGCATCCCGCCACAGGGGGCTGTTGTGGAGATTAAGCAAGCTTAATGCCCAGAGTTGCAGAGTGTGAACCCCTGATTAGGTCAGGCACCGAAGCGAGAATTATCGAGTCCGTGGACATGTGAGCTCAAGACCCTGCCGCGTCGGGAATTGAACCCTGGTCCCGGGTCTGACCTCTGCTTCAGGGTCTGCCTGCTCTAACCAGTGAGCCACACTTCTCCACTTTACTGCTAGACTGTCCTCTCCATGGTACTCACCAAGGATGCGCAACAATCGTCGTATATTGCCTGCGGTGTTACGGGTGGGAATAAAACCAGACTGGTCCAGATGAATCAGTCGCGCCATGTGTGGGAGGAGCCGGGTGGCCAGGATACGGCTCAAGATTTTATAATCCGTGGTGAGCATGGATAGGGGACGGAAGCCAGTCGGGTCAGCAGGGGCTTTCCCTGGTTTAAGCAGAGGAATAATGACCGCTTCCCAAGCAGATGTTGGCAGAACGCCCAGTTCTTTGGCTTCTTTAAAAACCATCAGTAATCTAGGGGCAAGGACATCTATGTAGGCCGAATAAAACTAGATGGGCAGCCCATCGATTCCCGGAGTCTTGTTACGAGTCATCTGTTTGATAGCACACCTAATTTCAGTCAATGTGATGTCCAGTCCAAGGGGGTCAGCTTGTTCCGCGCCCAACAGGGGTAACTCTAAGTCCCCCATGAACTCCGGCATGTCAGTCTCATCAGCCTGCAGTCGACTATTGTACAAATCTGTATAATAGTTATGAAACAGATTGTTTATCCGATGTTGGGTATATTCCATCTGCCCCGTCGGAGAAGGAAGTGCCAAAATAGGGGTGCTTCTGGGAGGGGGTTAGCCAACCATGCCAGCAAAGTACCCACTTTGTCCCCTTCCGCATGTGTGCAGGCCAGATAGGCTCTATGGTCAAAGCACCTTAAGCGTTCGACCACTTCCGCCACGGCTTCCTTAGCATTCAAGACCTCTTCTCGTGCCTCAGGCTTAGCTGAATGGGTTCGCTCAGCCTCCTGAAGCTTGCCATCCGCTTAGTCAATATCATGTAATAACGCATTCTGTACTCCCACCCACTTAGTAATACATAAGCCCCGGATCACCACTTTAAAGGCGTTCCATTCTATTGCAGTTATCTTAGCTGTGCGCTCATTATCGCTAAAATATCGTTCTATTCCTGTTCCTAACTCAGCACGGAAGACCAGGTCATCCAACATCTCCGTGCGCAACCGCCAAGATGGAATAGCCGGATGCTCCGGAGCCCAGCGGAAACTCACTAACAAAGGATTTTGATCCGAGATGGTGCGCGATAAATATTCACTATGAACCACCATGGCAGAGATTCCAGCACTACATAAAATCACATCAAATCGCACATGCCATTCCCCGGAATGATGTGCATGCCATACATCAATAAGCCCCCAACTATCTTGCCATTGACCTCTGACTTTTGACAGCCTATGTATTGGGGCATCAGGTATTGGGGGATGGGATCTATCCATGGTCACATCCGCTATGGAATTAAAGTCCCCGCCTAAAATTACCGGGTTCGTGAGGTAGACGGCCAGAGTTTCGGACATGTGAGCAAAGAAGGTTGCCTGATCCACATTAGGGGCATAGATACTGCAAAGGGTCACAAACCGCCCATGAAGGCGTCCCACCACTACCACATAGCGGCCCTCAGGGTCCACTAACTGGTCAGTCTCCTGAAAGGGGACTCCCGCCCTGATCCAAATCAACACCCCTCTCGCAAAAGCCGAATAAGTAGTATAATAAAGCTGCCCTCTCCACCTACGTTGCAATGCTAATCCTTCAGTTCTAGTAAGATGTGTCTCTTGTAGAAAAACTATCCGAGTGCCTCTACTTACCAAATAGAAGTGGACCTTGTATCGCCGTTGCATAGAGTGTAAGTCCCGCACATTTCAATTCATACATTTTACATCAGGTAACGGACCCATGAATCAATTGCAAAAACACAGTAGGTTGCCAGTTCCCCCAAGACACGGCAGTGAGCACTATTTCCCGATCAGATCTCCCAACATTCCCAGAAACCCCCATACCATTACCCTCCCTCCCCAGAACAGGTACTAACATAGTAAATCCCATCCACAATGCCACCCCAACAGACGGCCTCTAGTGAGGACCAAAGACGTACTAACTGAGAACCATGGGGGTAGGGTAGAACCTAATCGATCAACAATAGCCAGCTGATGTGTCCAGCACCAACCCCCCAGCAAGATCCGATCCCCCTTTAGGGAAGGGACAACGCTCCCCGGATGGCAAAGCAGAAGCATATTAACGACCAATTGTCCCCTCTGGTCAACAAGTGTCATGATCACAACAATATTAAGCGGCCCGGGACATGGCGACTGGTGGGGCACACAGCAACAATCACCCTCAGGGAGAGTCACAGAGTCTACCTTGCTTGCTAAGAGGCGTCCACCATGTCATCTGCCGTACCTGGTGTCACCCGGGGGAGAACCTGGCTGCTGGCTTCAGAGAGCTCGGCGTCCGTATCTCCTGCTTCTTTCTCCGAGCCAGTGGACGGTAAGAAGACGACCATTACTGTGATTGCTTTTGTAAGAACTTCTTTTTTTTAATGCACCCCATTTTCCTTAAAGGAAAACGGGATGTATTTCAAAAACTAAAATTAAATCTTCAAGTTGAGCAGGCAATGGTTCCTCTTACTACTGCCTTCTTTTAAATAATATTTTCTTAAACATTCACAAAGGGTAAGGGGTCCCCTTAGGGACTTCTTCTCATATATGAATGTTTACAACTAACCTTGAGGTAGTAAATCATTTGCACATGCTACAGTGATTTGGTATTAGGAAGGGTCACCTAAACATGTGCCTTCCAAATACGAAATCGTTAAACACATATTGATATTTGGTGACATGTTACCAAATCATAATTTGTGTTCTGTACATATGAAAAAGCATTTTTGCGGTCAATAAAACCTAAATTCTGCAAAACAGGGTGCTACCGGCCACAAAAATACCTTTGTACATATGCTTCTTTGTGAATATCTTACAGGTAGGAAGCTCGGGTGTTCTACAAAATCAACTGAAAGAATATCACTAAATAAAGCTAAAACTTCCAATTTCATTTCGGAAATGTTATCAAAACTGCATCTAATCCCCCAAGAAATGAATTGAAGTAATTACAAACCTCATTTTATTTGCTAGCTCAAATTCCTAATAGGTGGTAAAGATTTTTCTTTATTGGATCGCACTTTGTAGATATCTCTTCCTGTCTCAATGTAGTCAAATCAAATGATACCTTCACTCTGAAAAGCTCTTAGAACGTGTTTATTTTGTTTGGGATTTTTTGTGAGCTCTATTTTGATTCTTACATTCCTAGCTCCATAAAGCCCTTAGGTATCTGCTGCACTTTATAACTACCCTTCATTCGTTCATTCATTCATTCTGAAATGTTGTACCCAACAGTACATGGACTTACACAAGATTTACTCCTCTTTCCCCTAGGATGAGAAGGTATACCCTCCATTCCCAAGATGGGGAGAAAACAAACTAGTGCACCATAACTCCTCCCTCAGATTATGCCATATGCTTATGTGGCTACGGGAAGAAATGATCGGTACTGCGCTTACCCCTTTTGTCTGTAATATGCCTATCCACTTCAGGGCATTGATATTAATTTTGGAGAGAACAGACATTACCTGCCTTATACATTTGGACATGGACTGGAGATCGGACAGATGCATCTGACTATTTTTATTTTTTTATTTTTTTTAACAATTCTTTTTATTGAAACAAGGCACCAAACAAATACAGTTACAGCTGTGTCACATATATGCAACTATAACATACTCGGGGGTAGAGGAAATCATAATACAAACATATCAGGAACATCACAGGGATGCGGGTACTTCAAAAACAGCATTCCAAGGTGGCACACAAATCTCTCCTCTATATGTGTTCCAGGGTCCCCATATTAAAGCCCACTATTTAGGGCGGCCTCTTGCCACGTAAACAGTCTTCTCACGGAACATACACCAATCTAAATCATTCTTCCAGCCCTCAAGGGTAGGAGGCCTCTCAGATCCCCACTGCTGGGCAATATTCCTTTTTGCTATCATAAAGGCCAACGTGGCCCACTGTGTCTTTGCGCAGTTAAGGTCGCTGGGTTCCCAAATATTGAGAAGGCACCTCCTCGCCTCTGGCAGCAAGGCGGTCCCTAGGTCCTCGTACATAGTGTTGTGGATCCCGCTCTAGTACTCAGCTATATATCGACACTCCCAAATGATATGAAGGAACGTACCCACAACACCACACTTTCGTCTTCACAATCCAGCATTTAGCAACCCCATCCTCACAATATTCTATCCTCGAGGGGCGAGGCTTCAGGCAGGTCTCTACCCTCAGGCAGCGCCGACTTTAATGCGTGTCTGATCTGCGCGTATCGAAAAAATTCAGATTTTGTCAGTTCAAATTAAGCTTGCAGTTCTTCAAACGATTTAATTTTCCCCTTGCCCCAGATGTCTTTGATAGTTGATATCCCTATCAGATCCCAACGATCAAATCCTCTCGTATTCCAAAGCTTACCCGTTCCAAATCAAAAAGTGGGGTAGCTAATGACAGTCTATCCCTCCATACCAATGAACTTGTGGCATCATGCCAAATCCGTACCGCATGTCTAGTTGGCCCTGTCAAGTCCAACCTTGTTGTTCTAGCATATAGCGCCCTGTTATAGCTGCCCTCAGGAAGAAGCCATTTATCCATAGCGTAACTGGGATTGGCCACAGTAAGCATGAGCGAATTTTGCGGATCTCGCGTTCGCGAATTTTGCGGATTTGCGGATTCGCAATCCGCAAAATCCGCGAATTCCCGCGAATTTGCGGATTTTTTTTTTTTTGTGTTCGCCCGTGTTTCTGCCAGTTCGCGAGGGTTTTGTACACTTTCGCAAATTGCGAACTTACCTGTCGGGTCGCAAGTTTCGCGAACTTGTTGTTTCTACGTGTCCAGCCTGTTTGGGACACTCTTCTTCATCACTGCCACTCTCTGTCACCACTGCCACTCTCTGACTACTCATGCCACCCTCTGGCCCACCCATGCCACCCTCTGTTTCATCACCACACCCTCTGGTTGTCCAGTGTACATTATTTTCGGCAAAGCAAAGCACACCTTCCCTGCCTCAAGTGACCTGAATTAATTTGGGGCTGATTCATGTGTCACAGAATATTTTTTTAGCTGGCACCTGCTTCCTTAGTGCGCCCTGATTAGTGATCTTTTGCACTTGCTAAGTGCTTTCATTGTTGCAAAATTAGTTACAACACCTGCCCTGCCCCAACTGACAATAATGAATTAGGGGCTGATTAATGGATTTTAACTTCCAGCCTGGCTCCTGCTTGTCTCCCTTAGCTGTAATTCAGGACCTTTGTGGCATATGTGTAACTATTCTGAGGTTCAGAGCAGGGTCACATAATAGTTTCAACTGGCAACTGAACTCTGGAGGGGCCCCTCAGGAAGCACTCCAGGAAATGGCTACTAATGATGAGCCTGAACTTTTGAACCTGGTAAGTAGTTACTTTCAGTTTTGCTAAGATCGTATTTCTGCAATTTTGCACTTATTCGCGGGGCGCGAACTCACGCGAACAGTGCGAGCAGTGCGAGCAAAATCCGCTGCTCGCGGATTTGCGGATTTTGCGGGAAATTCGCAAATCTCGCGGATTGCGGATTTCCCGAAAATCCGCAAAATCCGCGAGCGGAACGGATTTTCCGCCCACGCCTAGGCCACAGGGCCAAATGTTCCATGATTATTTGCGGCCAGCTGGGACGCCCAGTAATATCGTTTGATATCAGTGAGGGCAATGCCTCCGTCATACCATGGGAGCGTCAACTTGGTTAAAGCAATACGGGGTCTGCCTTCCCATAAAAAGCTACGCTGCAACCCCTCCAACTCACGAAAATAACTAGCCGGCACTACATCTGAGGTACTGTGAAGAGCATAAAGAAAACGGGGCAATGACATCATATTAAAAAGGGCCGCTCGCCCCAATAAAGAGAGTAGTAGTTTCTTCCAATTAGGAATTTCAATTCTAAGCTTCTGCAAAGGGGGAAGGAGATTCTTGGCATATCGGATCGCCGGATCGAGGGAGATGAAAATCTCCAAATACTTGAACCCGCTCGTATTAATTTGAATGGGACAATTTCGAGGAGGGACCGGGGGGTCCCCTTTGAGAAGAAACAACAGTGACTTCCCCCAATTAATGGAAACCCCGGAATTCCTACCAAAAGTGGCAAGAACATCACACACAACAATGAGGGACTTACGAGGTAAGGTCAAATAGAGCAATATATCATCTGCATACAAGGATATCCGGTCCTTCCACTCCGGGGACCACCGAATACCACGGATGGATGGCTCCCAGCGTTTCCAAGCCGCCAGGGGCTCAAGCGCCAATGAAAAAAGGAGAGGAGAGAGCGGACAGCCCTGTCGAGTTCCTCGACCGAGACAAAAGGACGCTGAGACCCGATTATTAACGACTATTTGGGCGAGTGGCTCGGTATATAATAAGCGCACCCAGCTAATAAAGACAGGGCCGAATCCAAATTTAGTCAGGACAGCCCACAAATAGGACCATTCCACAGTATCAAATGCCATGGTTGCATCAAGCGAAGCAATGATGGCTGGCTCCTGCAGTGTGTGGGCCCTGGATATTACACCATGTAATCTACGTAAATTCAGGGCTGTATTTCTGTGGGGGTATAAGCCAGATTGATCTGGGTGGATCAACCCGCTTACCACTTTCACCAGCCTATTAGATAATAACTTGGCCAGTATTTTGGGCTCAGCATTCAATAAAGAAATAGGCCTGTAAGAGGCACAGCTAGTTCTGGGTTTACCCTCCTTGTGAATCACCACCACTGACGCAACCCTCTGGTCAAAAGGTAAAATCCCTGCCTCCCGGGCTTCAACAAACATATTCTTAAAATAGGGAGCCAGCCTATCAGGCCTAAGCTTGTAAAGCTCAATTGGGACCCCATTGGGTCCCTGGGCCTTACCTGAATTCAAGGAGCGGATAGCTTGAGCTATTTCATCAGCTGTTAAGGCACTATGTAAAAAACATGGTCTTCACCGGACAGACGAGGAAGCTGTATATCACGGAGCAACAAATGGGAGTCCTCTTCCGGTCGATCCGAGACTGAGGTATAAACAGTTCGGAAATGTGCTGCAAAACTCTTGACAATACTCTGTGGCTCCGTGAGCAACTCCCATGCATCTGACTATTAAGTTCCCTAGCTACATATGGGTTTTAATCCCTGTATGCTCAAGTATGGGTTCAACTATTGTTTTATTGCAGCAAAAGCACTCTCCACCTCTATGGTGTCCTGCAATTAGATGCAGATTCCAGAGTTCCCTGAGCATGATTCTTGCTTGGTTTGTTGGTGGAGAATACGCTTGGACAATGCGACCTTCGATATTGCTTCATTTTTCATTGCGAAAATGGATCATGGGATATTCCATTTAGAGAGGATGGGCACATTTTGATGGATAATTTTCTTGAACTGATTTGCTTATTTGCTTATTTGAGGTTGGCTCTTCTTCGAGTTCAGCTATGTTCTTGCCTTGAAGTTCTCTGATGGATTCCAGTGCTTTAACAGCAGCCAGGTGCTCCTCTCTTGCATTGTGTTTTTCTTCACCTATTACCTGAGCTGTCTTACTGTTTTGGCCACAAAAGAAATACCCTTGAGATGAATTTACATGTTTTCAGTGGAACAGTAGACCCCGATCTACTATTACCAAAGGAAAAATCTCATGCTTAAATTGTAATTTTTGTTTGTTTAGCAACATATTTCAATCTTTTATACGCAAGTTGGACAGAGCTCTTTATAGGTTAAAATCATTGCTTGACATGTTTGTCATGAATTGTGCAATTATGTGCCCCCCAATGGTCACTCTATAACGTTCAGAAACCCCAAGGTGAGTCATCATGCATAAGCGATATGCAAAAGTTGGAAACTTTGGATCAACAGTCTTTGTTTTAGGAACGCCAGCCCTTTACTCACAAAGAGTTTGTGTGGGGATTGGTTCTCTGTTTTTCAGCACTCCACTCTGAATGTTCTTTGGTAAATTATGGACAAACTATGTATCCGGGATGTCCTCTACTTAAAATGATGGACTCCTCAGGAAGCTTCCTCAAAAGTCTCCTTTAGGTCTGGCTCCATTGATCATTTATTTAGGTGTTGAAATGTTTCAACCTCATACCTTCGGAGGTCTCCTCAGGACAGAGGCAGGGGGTGGTTCTCTGTAGGGGTTAAGGAGTCACATTTAAAAAGGTGCTTTGAAGCTGTGCTAGACAGACTATTTAAGTTTGCGGGAAAGGAGGACTTTCAAGACAAGTTTAATTCTGGCTTCTGGTATGAGGACCAATGAAAAAGGTTCTGTAATTGAAAAGGGGCGGGCCAGGGGTGGGGGTTTTTGCAAGGAATGGCAGCATCATAATGAACACTTCAGTCATCATCATTGGCAGTGAATGTTTGCTGAGACGTCTAGGTAAAATAGAAACAATTGTGAGACATCACACTTGTATATTGTAAGTGCTCATGAGTGTTGTAGGTCAATGACCACCCGTCAGTTTCGGTATAGGTGAGAGCAGTCAGTGTTCAAATAAAGTGTGATTACAGGTTAAACTGCTAAGTTATGTGACTGAATAAAAAGCCTACACGTAAAAAGGGGGGGGGAGCAGGGGTGGCACCTCCATTATGGAGGAGGAGCATCACCCCAGTGAAAAATAAAATGATAATAAAATCATTTTATTATCCTTTCATTTTTCATTCCTCCCAGCCGAGGTTAGGGAAGGGCGGGCCATCCTGCCAAGCATTTCTCTGCAAAAGAGTGTTTAGACATTTGCAAGTGTGCATAAATGTTTGGTTGGCTGTCTCAAGCGGGCCAAACATACATGCGCACTCATGTTTCTCCAACCCAGCTGTATTGAATTGGAGAAATGCCCCAGGCTGGCAGGGCCTGAGCGAGCATCAAGTCAGACCGCTCGGGCCAATTACAGCCTTGCTTTCATGCTGGTAAAGCAGCGATGTGATTTCCCCCGGGAGCCTGCGTACAGAATGACCAGCCTTGGGAGAGGAGCACCGAGGCAACAGGAGGAGGTACGTTTTTTCAAATGTATTATTTCCCCCTCATCGCTGCCCTGCTCCCTGTTGCCTCACCACCCCGAAACTGTTGCAGCCGGCACTGAGGTGGGAGTGCCATGGGAACCAATGCGAATATGTAGACTTTCCTGAATTAATTATGGGGGAGGGGTGAGACTACCAGGGATGACTACCATCAGCCTGTTTGGTAAAAATGCCCAAAATATGAGAAAGTGGAGCTATAGTGGTAACCTATATAGTACCCTCGGTGATTAATTATGTCATTCTTTCAGAATTTCATATTATTTATTTAGACCAGAATGCATGGTATCATATTTCAAAATAAAGTTTGCTTCTTTCTTTAACAAAAGATTTGTATTGTTGCCACTCATGTAGTGTTTCTATACTTAGTAGATAATGAACCATTTGTGATATGTTTGTGTTAATGCTCTTTTAAATGTTTGACAAGTGGGTCTGTGTTTACATTGCATCTGATTAGTGACTTACATTGGCCAATACTTTTGTGGATTTCTTGAGACAGCTGTACGATGTACAACTCAGTGCAAGAGCATGTCAATCCGTATATACAATTTTTGGATTTACAATTTGAAAACACCTTATGAGTTGTTTTGAGCCTTTAATGCTCAAAAATACGCCCTTCTAATATTTGATCACAACAAGAGCATTCTCCACATCTGTCCTTCAATTGGCTGCATTTTCCAGAGGTCCCTGAGCGTTATTCTTTTTTGGTTCGTCAGTGGGGGAAGCAGCCTTTACAAGGCGGGCATTACCACGCGCTGCCATTACTACGCTGCTTTTACATCGCAAGTCGTTAGAACGACTTGCGCTGGAGGGCGCTGTTGGATAGGGAATAGTTTAATTTTCTATTCCAACACCTTCCCTACTGTAACGTGGGCTGGAGTTGGAATAGAAAATTAAACTATTCCACTATCCAGCGCTTACAGCGCAAGTCGTTGTAACGACTTGCGTTGTAAAAACAGCGATGTAATGGCACGCGTGGTAATAGCCCGTGTTGCACTATCATACAACCGTCAGTGGAGTATACGCTCGGAAAATACAGTCTTTGATATTGCTTCTTTTTTTCATTGAGAACATGAGTAGGGGGATATTCAATTTAATGATGTGCCAATTTTGATGGATAATTTTCTAACACTGGTTGGTTGCCTGACAGAAGGTGGTGACCAAATCATTGCATATGGGTTCTTCTTTTCCTGGTGTTCTAAAAGTGTTTCACACTAGGTGAACCATGCTCTTTAGATAACCTATTTGGCTTAGTTTCCTTGACAGTTCTCCAACATGCTTGAAATATTCATCTTTAATAGTGTGGTTCCTGCATATTCTCAATAACTTCTCAAATTACAAATTATTCTGTAAGTTTCTCATGTTGTTCTATGATACCTTAAAAGTCTATTCTTGCCTGTAGTTTTGTTGTGAAGAGTGGTGGTGCGACATCCCTCAATTGGCATCACACTGTAATCCAAAAAGTTAATTCTCCTCTTGTTGGATGATATATTTAATATAATACCTTTGGTTCTGGTATTGAACCATTTGAAATGTTGGGGATTCCCTAGATGGCCTGTCCAAATTCAGAACATATGATTGATGTACCTGTAACACGAGGATATCTTCTCTCTAAAAAGGCTGGTGTTGTGCTCAAACTTCTCTTCAAATTTTGCTCTGTACAAGACCATCATTTCTGGGAAAAGGGAATATCACATTGCGGTACCTTTAGGTTATAATAAGTACTCTCTATTAAATAAGAAATAGTTTGTGGTTAATGATAACCTTTCTAGTTTGAGGATACATTCAGTCGTGATCTGGTGGGGTTTCTTTTGCTCTCTCTTGTCTTGATATATTTGTATAACTGCAAGGGCCTCATCCTGTGGGATATCATATATAATGTGAGATGACATCAGAAGTCACCAGGGGTTGGGTATTTATGTCAAATGATTTGCCTTCTATGAGGTTGATGAAATGATCTGCTTTTTTGACGGAAAGGTTTTAGGAAAAAATCCTTGTATTTCGAAGGAGGCTTGAGGATGGATTTGATCCCAAAACAATTGGTTTTCCTGCTGGATTCCTGGTGCTTTCATGAATCTTGGGCAGGAGGTATAATACTTGTGTTCTTCCTGTTTTGTTAGTGAGAAATTCTACTTTCTTTTGTCCGATCCATCCTTCCATGTGTCCTTCTTCTCCGATCCATACTTCCATGTGTCCTTGTTCTAATAAGGGGATTATTACTTCCAGTACTTCTTGCCCGGCATCCTTTTCTAGTTTCCAGTAATGTGTTCCATCCAGAACTTGTCTCCTGCCTTTCGCAATATATTCATCTTTATTTAGGACAACTATTGCCCAACATTTGTCTGCTGCTCTGACAACTGCTCTGTGATCTTCTTGAAGTCCAGTCAGAGCTTGGATCAATAGGCTTGACAAATTAGGTTTAAAGTTTTGAGATTTCTTCTCTAACTGGCTTATAGCTGAGAGTACTGTGCTTTTGACAGTCAAGATTTCTGATGGAATTTAAGAGTTAGGAGGTGCAAAAGTAGAATTCTTCTGCAATCCCATTACTTTTGTTCGGGTGACCTCTTCTTTTCCTTGTAGACTGATTTTAAAAAAGAATAAACTTGCCTCTTTTTTAATTAGACAAAGTCAGTAGGACCTGCTGTTATGAAGGAGAATCCTTTTGATAATAGACCTGATCTTGGGACAGGTTAATGTCTGATAAATTGTGAATGGGGCTTGTTGCCTCTTGTGCCTCTTGAGCATTTCCCTGGGCTAGTCTTCTCTCACCTTCCTTGGCATCTTCCTAAAAATACTACTGAGAAATGTTTATTGTGTAATTTGTGTCAGAAGTTATGTTGACTGCATCCTGCTCCACAGAGAATTCTGATGATGAGGTATCTGGTGAAGTGATGGTGGGATCGACCATGGTAAATGTAATCAGATAATTGACTTGTGGTGTCTAGTCGTGAGTAAAAGTATTCCTTCAGGTATGGATAGGTGATTTCTAACTTGATCAGCCTCGTAGTCTAATTTGTTTTATTTCTTGAAGTCCTTATAGGTTTTTGCCACTCAATCCGATTGTCCTATTCCAAAAGGACTATGAAACACACAAAAGGTGATGGGAGGAATGCTTGCAATTTGTCTAACGCTCAGTGTAGTATCTCAAGCCATCATTCTTTTGCTTACCATGCCACTTCAGCTTGGACCCCGTCATATGCAAATAAGCTTTGACCTTGCTCCTCATGGGAACAGTCCAGTCCGAACTGCCAGGCCAGGTCCTCACCAAACTGGAACACAAGCAACCTACGACAGTTTTGTTGGGATGCTACACAGAGTGTTTGCCAATGGTTAGAAAAATTGCAAGTATTCCTCCCATCATCTTTTGTGTGATTCAATTCAACAGGACTAGTAATCTTTCATGGAGTTGATTCTGTACCATGAGAAAGACACTTGAAAAGGATAGTAGATTTTGTGGAAGCCCTTCTGTTGTGAGGTTGCCCACTAAACTTTGTATTTCTAGGTTATATTAAGTATGATTTTAATGCAACATTCAGTGCCAAGATGCTGGAACAAAGTCTTTTTTAAACACTTTATTTTCATTTTTTATACAACAATGTAAAAATTTATGGGCATTGGTGCTGACCTCTCACGTAAAGATCACAATGTAAAACGCAAGTGTATGACTACTTACTGTACAACTGATATTGCAAAACATGCAACCCTGGAAGACAGCAGCGAGTTATCACATGTTCTGCCACTGAACCCTCCTACAGCATTAACGAGGGTCTAAGGTTGGTTTCCAGGCAGGCCTAGGATTCTGATCATATGTACTTGCCACCTCCTCCCAACTCCCGCACACAACCATTCAGCGAGACATCCAGCACTCTTGAAGTCATCGCACCCTTTCACAATGTTTGCTTCAAGTCCACATAGTTCACTGTCACATCACCCCCCTCTGAATTCCCATCCACAGAATTCTCAGACCTGTTCAGATATGCGTGATACAGCCCTTACATGCCCAGCGGTCTGCTTCAAACCAGTATTAGTTCATTGTAGGCATCAGACTGAATATTGCAGTACATCATGTCCACATGCCACTCTTTCATCATGGGAAGTGGTCACTTTGCCCACAGCATAGCTATTTTGCTATTTGCCAGCAGGAGCCCTATTGCCACCAACCACCTGTAGAACTTTGGGATCTACTTATTGTAGTCCGATAGTGCCAGTAGGGGGTTTGCTCAATTGGCTGAATCGGCTTCCCTTTTATCTCATGTAACTCTTCCAAAATTGCATCCCAATAGCGCCAAATTCCTGAGAAGAACCACGCCACATGGGCCACCTCCGTCTCTACAGCACTGTATGTATAGCTTCCCTGAGCTGTCTTTCAAAGCGTAGCGGGACTGGCGGGCAGGGGTATGATATACTCTGAGGTTTTTAAATTGTATCAGATGATGCTGCCTATTCATGCGCAGAGTCACATCCTAAAATAAATCGATGACTGCACCACACGTGTACACCATGCAATGTTCTGACCAGACCCCTCTCTTGCCCCAGGGGAAACCACATGCTCGAGTCCAGTGGCAACAGAGGGAAATGGTTGAAAGGCCCAGCCTGGAGTTCAGACAGTCTCTTTCAAGAGTATGTCACCGTGTTAATCAAGTGACAGTATTATAATGCCTTACAGACATATCTAATAGGTTCTTAGAGAGCTGAAGCAGAGAGGTTGTGTCTTTTCCTAGCCACAGATGCGGAAGGTCACATGGGCCATGCAACCAATAATGGGTGAGCATACATTGTGCAGCTCTAGGTCGGGGCGTTCAGCCCCCCTTGTCATAAGGCAGAGTTAACATGGTCCAAAGTACACGCGACTGCTTGCCCGACCAGGATAGGCACACTAGCAATGGCTGCAGAGTGCAAAAAATGGTTTTCGGGAGCAGTTTCGGAATATTCACAAAAAGGAACAGGAACCGGGGCAGCACAACCATCTTCATTATGATGATGCACCCACTGAGCGAGAGTGGAAGCTTAATCCAGCATTCATGAGCCAATTGACAGCCTTGCCATAATTATGCAGCAGCACCACTGCCATGTCAGTGTGGACCTTCATGTCAAGGTACAGCAACCAGAGCATACATCAAGGGTGACAAGGCAGCCCTGCCGGGTGCCTGTCGTGATATCAAACGCCATTAACCCTAATGCACACAGTCGATCTTGCACATAGAAGCCAGTTTCAGAAACCCCACTTTCCACCATTTTGGGCCATTTAGTGTGTTTGTCAGGGCGCTCCGAAATTTTATACATCTAGAAGGACAGTGCATCGATCATTCCATCAATTTTGGTGAAACTATGCTGCATCTCTGATAATATGAGCCACAAGTCCCTGCCTACCTCTGGCTCTCCTGTACCTGTTGACTCCTCCGTCATCGTAGTGGCATCGTTTTGGCTTCTGGGGGGTTTTCACTTGTCAAACTGAGCTTAGGTCTAGATTCATCCATTTTGCCCATGTCGAGGGAGGCTCACCCACAAGATGTGCAGGACTCAAGAGTTTGCTCCGCACCCCACCACAGTAGCGAGGCGCTTTCCAAGGCAGGTCCTGTAGCTAGTGTAGGATGCAGCATGTACACTCTGCTGGTGACAGGCAACAGTAGTCCCCTCCAGTTGTCCATGTTGAACTGGAGGGGACTGCCTCACAATAGTCAAGCTACTCCCACCTCAAGTGTCCCAGATAGACTGATCTGTAGTTCTTCTCCCCTTAGTGGGGCCATGAATGGAGATTCAAGGCCATTAGCTGCATCCAGGTCCTCATTCACAACTGATCTAATGCTTCCAGAAAGCTCGCATCAGGACCATCGGCCACTCAGGGTGCACCCAACTCACCAGCTTCGCACAGGAGCTCCACTGGCCCAGGCCGCTCTTCGCCCGCACTGGCACCCACAGCAGCAGCACTCTCCTCAGTCAGTCACTGGAATTATCCGTGCCAAGCACCTGCACCTCTGATCAGTCTCTGTGCACCTTCTGCCCCTCAGCCGTGCTCATCGCAGGCGCCAGTCACCATAACAGCCAGGCCACGCAATCCGTCACAATGGAAATGTTCATGGTGGGAGCAGCGGGGCTATTGGCTACTTATACCCTTTGTATTTCTGCAACGCCAAGTGGGTAACAGCATCAGAATTGTGTCAAATAGGCAGCGGCTGAAGGAGCTCACTTAAAAGGCAGCCATCTTCAGACCAAGCAAGCTCCACCCTCCGATGCCGGAACAAAGGTAAATCTAAACACAACGCTGCTATGGGTGTGCCAGTGTTGCTGGTCATTTGATACTGAGTCAATATTTATGACACATATCAATAAGGTTTAGGGGAAAGTGCAACACTGAAGTTAAAGAAAGGGTGGCAGGCTGAAGCCTATTTAGTCAAGGGAACCAGGAGTAGAAGCATCCCTGCTCTTGAAGACTCCACAGCTCTGAAAGAAAAAAATGATAACTTATTTACTAACTTCCAGAATTTTGCCATAAGCTCTTTCATTAACATTAAGGACTATGTGTAGAAGTTGGAAAATACTACAAAGTCCGCCAATACCTGTTTGCTAAGCTGGGGTGATGAAGACCATGCAACAAACCTGCCCGCCTGTAGCACACAGTGTGTAGTGGGCTTAACAGCAATATCCAATATGTCATTATTAAGAAAGTAATTTGATTGCGGGGGTGTGGCTTGGCGCCCGTCGGTGATGGCGGCATCTGCGTGAGGCTCTGTGAGGCTCCGGGGATTGCTTCGGACCTGTGTCATCTTCCCCTGCGGAAACCCCGTGTCCTTGTGTCGGAAAGGCTCCTGATGCTTCCGCTCCAACTTCGGACCCTGTCCTTCCTCAAATAAAGGATTTTGCCGATGTAATGCGCTGCGAGCAGAGCGTCAGCGGCGCGGCCGCCATTTTAGATGCTGATGCTGAGTGCGCATTTTTCACATAAAATCGTCGCCCAGAGTCTTTGATGCATAAGAAGATTACCAAAGGCTTTTAATGGACTTGGCAACTCGTTCTGTGGTACTTGGATGTCATATTCTATCACTCAAGCATTTTGGTGAGTTTTTTCTTCGTTCAACCGCCATTTTGTGCCCTACAGAGCTTATCCTCCTTCATTAAGGCGTCAATGGGTTTTCAGATCTCATAGCTCCCGTCTTACAACCTTTCCATCACCTCATAGGATAAAGCTCTTATTAAGACTTTCTAACCCTAAAGTTTTACATATGCCCTAAGGTTGCAGCAGATTACTTGTTGTTACTGCACTGGGTATTTTGTCATGACTGACTTACCTGCATTACCTTTGCTCTGACTTGTTGTTCTCCTGTTCTTCATCTACTTATCGCTCCTGCCTTCACTGACGCTTGTTGGCCTTGTTCTGTTGGCATGGTCACGTTGTTTTTCATTCATTAACCAATACAAAATGGTCACGTTTTTCCATGTTGGCATCTTACTAGACTAATTTTTGCTACCTTCAGCAGTACCTCATTGGATTATTTCCTTCTCCATCACTATATGCTCTTGTGCATCCACCTGCGCTGGAGCCCACTTGTTTTGGCAGGTACTGCGTGTTCTGTGGGTTGTCATAGTTTCCTATATTTTATATGGGATGACTTAAATCTGTGTCACGCATGCATTCCAAATCTACGACGAAGGTGGCCTTTGTGAAGAATTCCAAAGTATTCTCAGCTCTTTCTAAACTAGAGGATTCTCTTACCTCATCTGGTTCGGACACTGCCATGGATCTAGGTATGGGCGGAAAATCCGTTTCGCTCGCGGATTTTCGGGAAATCCGCAATCCGCGAGATTCGCGAATCTCCCGCAAAATCCGCAAATCCGCGAGCAGCGGATTTTGCTCGCACTGCTCGCACTGTTCGCGTGAGTTCGCGGCTTCCCAGTACAACTTCGCGCCCCGCGAATAAGTGCTAAATTGCAGAAATACGATCTTAGCAAAACTGAAACTACTTGCCAGGTTCAAAAGTTCAGGCTCATCATTAGTAGCCATTTCCTGTAGTGCTTCCTGAGGGGCCCCTCCAGAGTTCAGTTGCCAGTTGCAACTATTATGTGACCCTGCTCTGAACCTCAGAATAGTTACACATATGCCACAAAGGTCCTGAATTACAGCTAAGGGAGACAAGCAGGAGCCAGGCTGGAAGTTAAAATCCATTAATCAGCCCCTAATTCATTATTGTCAGTTGGGGCAGGGCAGGTGTTGTAACTAATTTTGCAACAATGAAAGCACTTAGCAAGTGCAAAAGATCACTAATCAGGGCGCACTAAGGAAGCAGGTGCCAGCTAAAAAAGTATTCTGTGACACATTAATCAGCCCCAAATTAATTCAGGTCACTTGAGGCAGGGAAGGTGTGCTTTGCTTTGCCGAAAATAATGTACACTGGACAACCAGAGGGTGTGGTGATGAAACAGAGGGTGGCATGGGTGGGCCAGAGGGTGGCATGAGTAGTCAGAGAGTGGCAGTGGTGACAGAGAGTGGCAGTGATGAAGAAGAGTGTCCCAAACAGGCTGGACACGTAGAAACAACAAGTTCGCAAAACTTGCGACCCGACAGGTAAGTTCGCAAATTGCGAAATTGTAAAAACCCTCGCGAACTGGCAGAAACACGGGCGAACACAAAAAAAAAAAATCCGCAAATTCGCGGGAATTCGCGGATTTTGCGGATTGCGAATTCGCAAATCCGCAAAATTCGCGAACGCGAGATCCGCAAAATTCGCCCATGCTTACATGGATCCATCTCAGTCAGCACCGGGAAAAACCAACACCAAGAGACTCAAGAAAGATTCTCCCTCACCTCTCAAGTCTTCTACATCTGTTTCAATGGAACTCTTGCTGGAGGAAATTAGATCCTTCCGTCCTTTTCTGGAGGAGATTGGCACTCTGGGTCCTTTCATGGAGGAAACCAATGTCAAGCTTCAGACTCTTACGGATAATTGGTCGCAAATTAACGCCAGAGTCTCTTCAGTCGAGCAGTCTGTCACCTCATTTCAGGAGACACAATCTGCGGTTTCCCATTTAACTTCACAAGTTGGTGTCCTCCAGAGGCAGGTGGAGGAGTTGGAAAACAGAAACAGACGTAACAACCTTCGTATTTACGGCTTGGTTGAAGGCCTTGAGGGCTAGGACGCAGTCACTTTTTTCCGATCCTTTCTTCCCAAGCTGCTTCACTTGCCAGAAGGTACAACCCTCAACATTCAGCGTGCACACCGATTGGGTCGCTTACCTACATCTCCTTCTATGTCACAGCGACCAAGAGGTGTCATTCTCTATTTTCTGGAATATACTGACCTCCTGAAGGTTCTTGCAGCTGCCAAGGCTTCACCAAAATTAGCATGGTCTTGTTCCCCATTGTTCTTTGCTCAGGACTATGCTAAGGCGACTGCTAATCGTCGAAAGGCCTTTTTAGGCATGAGAGATGTTCTTCGTTCTATGGGGGCCAGATATGGTTTGTACCATCCCTGCTTGTTTAAAGTCACCTACAATAACAAGACGACCACATATGAAGATCCAGTGCGTCTACAGAGTTTCATCAATGCGAACAAGACCACCGCCATGGACTCATCTTGATCCTCTTCGTCTCACCCTGGCTGAAAAATTTCCTTTCTTGCTTTTGCTCTCCTGATGTTCTTGCTTGGGTCATGTCTTTGCCTGTTTATCTTGGTTTGTTCCCTTAATTAGTCTAGTTTTTGTTCGCTATTGTTTGTTTTCGAATTTATTTTGTTCCCTTACTAATCTTGTTCCTCTTCTCCATTTCCGCAGGAATTTTTCCTCGTCTGCTGTTGTCTCCCCGGTTCACCGCCTGGCCGACCTAGGATGTTTCACCTCACCCGTGTGGTTCCATCCCTCCCCAGTTCCTCTTCATCCTCCTCCTTTTTGTCTTCTCCTTTTGTAGGTATGTTCTCCCCCTATATCCTTTTGTTACTTTGTTCCCTTTTTTCGTGCTTCCCTTCCTGTATTTCAGCTTTCTTGTTGATATTGCGGTTATAACCTCTCTCTTTCCACGTTGTAGTTCTCTCCTTTCCTCCTCTTTCCTTTCATCAATTCTTTTGGATTCACTGCTATTTTTCCCCCTGTTTTTTCTCCTTACAAGTTCTTTCATTTTCGCTAATTCCTTTTTTCTTTCTCCTTTCTTCTTCTATATTGCTTCTCTTTCTCCTACTTCTTCCTTCTTAATCTTGAGTCTTTCTCCTATTACTACATATGTCTTCAATGCACACTGTTTTCTTCTTGTTCAACTCACTCTCCTCTTCCTTCTCACACTTTTTATCACTTCTTTCTTCTCTCTTGACTTCCTCACTTTTACTGATTTCTTTATGGGTTCCTTATGTAACAAACTTGTTGCTTTAATGTACAAATTATGTCTTTAAACATAACTTCCCGGAATGTTAAGGGTTAATTCCCCAATTAAGCGACAGCGCATTTTATCCCACCTAGCTAAACTAAATGTTGACATTGCATTTCTTCAGGAAACTCACCTTTCTGACATAGAATCTGCTAAGCTTAAAAGTGGTTGGGTGGGTGAAGTTTTCTACTCACAAGGTGATGGTAAGCGCAATGGTGTTGCTATTCTATGTCGCAGGTCGCTCCCCTTTACAGTCATTTCCCAAGAATCAGATACTAACTGCAAATGGACACATGTCAGACTATCGCTTAGAGGTGTTCCAATCTCTCTTCTTAATGATTATGGTCCCACCAATGGGGAACCCCTTTTTTGGGCTGAGTTTTCTCCACGCATTACCCAATTCATGGATGATAATTTCATCCTTGCGGGAGACTGTAACCACCCTCTTGATCCTTTTTTGGATAGGAAGTCTGATGCCACTTATATTCCCACAAAATCACATAAACATTTTACCCAAGCTATATCCCAAAACATAAGCTTGTTGACTCCTGGCGTTTATGTAACCCGACTTTGCAAGAGTTTACTTTTTACTCACCCTATCACCATTCCCAATCACGAATTGACTATATTTTTGTTTCCCACGATCTTGCTCAAACGCTCACTGTGGCGGAAATTGGTCCGATATTGCTCTCCGATCATGCCCCTGTAGTAGTTAGCCTTGAGGTTCTCCCTAAAGTTGATGTGCCCAGAAGATGGAGCTTTAATAATGCCCTCCTTTTAGATCCCAAGTTTTCCACTTCCTTCACTGCCTTTTTTGATGAATTTTTTCTTTTCAATGATGTCCCACCCGTTTCAAAACACAATCTCTGGGATGCTTTTAAAGCAGATGCACGCAACTTCATTATTAATTTTGTCGCTAAAAAACGCAAGACTGCACGCCAATTCACTAAATCCCTCCTTCATGACATTAAGCGATTGGAACACGCCTATTTCACTTCACACTCCTCAGATAGTCTAAAAGCTCTGGTCGCAGCTAAGCTCAAATTTAACGAAAAGTCTACTGAAGATGCTTCTTTGTATTTTCTTAAGTCTAGTGCCAAGTTTTATGGTGGTAGGAATAAAGCTAAGAA
Organism: Lissotriton vulgaris; assembly: GCF_964263255.1. Classification (NCBI taxonomy): domain Eukaryota; kingdom Metazoa; phylum Chordata; class Amphibia; order Caudata; family Salamandridae; genus Lissotriton; species Lissotriton vulgaris. Next base: position 513,976,845 of record NC_141689.1, read on the forward strand.
AATCCTTGCTAATTACACAAAGGTCAAGCACAATAAGGTGAACATTGAATCAGTTTATGACACTAATGCACACTTACAACATAAGGATGCTGATATTATTGCTACATTTTCCCATTTCTACGAGACCTTATATACTTCTGACACCTAATCTTCTCCTCAGTCTCTCACTCACTTCTTCTCCGCCATTCAAACACCTACACTTTTCCCTCCTGATCTTTCCTCCTAAGAATCTGACATCTCACAGAAAGAATTGCTCACTGCCCTCCAACGTCTTAAACTCAACAAAGCCCCTGGCCCGGATGGTTTTACAGTTGAGTTTTATCTCCACTTCTCCAAATTATTGATTCCAAAGCTCCATTCCCTTCTGGACTCTTTTGCTGAATTAGGTACTTTCTCAGGAACCTTTTCGGACGCACACATTTGTTTAATTCCCAAACCCGGAAAAGATGTCCAATATTGCAAAAACTACAGACCCATCTCCCTGCTCAATATCGACTATAAAATCTTTGCCAAATCATTAGCGATAAGATTGGATCATTTGCTCCCAGACCTCTTAGGTGACGAACAATCAGGCTTTGTTAAAGGTCGTTACATTACTGACAATACCAGGCTCTTATTTAGCATATTAACAAAATCCTCCCATCTCCAACATCCCCTCGCCCTGGACGCTGAGAAAGTGTTTGACAGGGTAGAATGACCTTATCTCTTTCATACTCTTAGATAGTTCGGGTTTGGCCCTAAATTTACCTCCCTAATCTCACTATTGTATTCCCGTCCACGAGCTGCAGTTTATGCTAATGGCCAAATTTCTCCTTATTTTGACCTTGGTAGAGGTGTTCGCCAAGGATGCCCCCTCTCACCTTTTCTTTTCAACCTTGCTTTAGAACCCTTTTTGTCTAGATTACTCCAAAATCCCAATATCCACGGCTTTCAGACCATGGATCTCTTCATTAAACTTGCTGCCTATGCAGATGACATATTACTTTTCATCTCAAACCCTACGGTCTCCATCCCCGCTTTCTTGGAGGAAGTACGGACCTATTCCTCAATTTCTGGTTATAAACTCAACCATGACAAATGCGAGATCCTTTCCTTGACGAAATTTACCTTTAAATCTGATTTCAGCACTTCCAATTTCACCTGGAGCTCATCCCATATTAAGTATTTAGGGCTGCATATCACCCCTTCCATCCCTGATACTGTTTCCCTTTGTCTTACTAAATGCATTCAGAAATTATCCGACCTTACAGCTAAGTGGCATCCTCTCTACCTGTCTTGGCGGGGTCGCTTAGATACTATTAAAATGATGCTTTCCCCTATTGTTCTTTATACCCTCTCCAATATTCCCATTTCTATTCCAGCTAAGTTTTTTAGGAAAATTAACTCAGTCTTCTCTTCCTTTTTATGGCATAATAATAAACCCAGAATGTCCCTTGCTAAACTCATTCGCCCAGCTTTTGAAGGTGGAGTTAATTTTCCGGACTTCCCGACTTATCACAAAGCTTTTTTGTTGCGTCAATCTTCCTTTTGGCTACAGGATCCCGACTCCCCTTTCCCTCTGTGGACTAAGGTTGAACGCCTTTTCCTTTCCCCTTTCTCCTTTGCTGAGTATATTTCCTTTTCGCGCAAGCCTTACTCAATTCCTACTCCTATCCATAAATTCAATCTCAAACTCCTCCTATCCTCTAATCCTCCCCCTCCTGTAAGTGTTGCCGATTTCCTTTCATCCACTATTTGGCATAATAAACACCTTCTACTCCGGGGTAAGCCCTTTTACTGGAAATCTTGGAGAACCAAAGGTTTGCTTTGGATATCACAGTTATTCTCACAATCTACCTTTTTGCCTTTCCACACTCTTTGTTCCACTTTTGACTTGCCCCTCTCCTTTGCTCCCAAATACCTCCTCCTTAAAGCAACGGTCATGGAAACTTAAAATAGACTTTCCAAGATGATCCCTTCTCCCATCTCACCTGATCCCACCATTCGCCTTCATTCTATCTTACAAACCCTTCCTAAAGCCTCTGTCATTTATGAACACCTTCATGCACATACACTTCCCAGATCCAAATCCAAGGTGGAGGAGCATTGGGAGAAGGATTTTTCCTTATCATGGCCAATATCTCTTTGGGACAAGATTTGGACAAAGCTTCGTAAAACATCTAGGGCTGCATCTTTAACGCAATCTATATTTTTTATATATAACCGCTTGCTTTACACTCCTTCTACCCTTCAAAGCGTTTCCCTGCCACCTCAGATACATGATGGTCTTGCTCTTCACCTAATGCCACTTTATTTCATATGCTGTTCCTTTGCAAGAATGTACGCGCCTTCTGGTTACAAGTTTGGGCACAAATTAATGTTATTTTTTGCACTAGTATTCCATTCTCCCCATCTCATATCTTTTTGGGAAGTCTTTCCCCTTGTTGGGACAAGACTGATCTTCATGTTCGTATTGTTGACTTATTATTGGCTGTTGCATTTCAAAAAATTACTATTAATTGGAAGTCTTCATCTACTATTACTTTCAAAGCATGGTGGTATAATGTTTGTCACAATCATAGACTTGATACTGCTTTTGTTTTTCCTGCCCAGTTGGCAGCTAAGCGTGCTGATTTATGGCTTCCTGTTACGATGTATTTAGATAACTGCACAACTCGTTCCTTTCGTTCACGGCCTGCTCAGCAGGAGGTTTCCAAACCCCCTTGATGCCCTCTCTCATTCCTCATTCTCTGCTAAGATGTTTAACTGCATAATCATAATTACATTTGCTTTTATTGTATAATTATTGTACCCTTTCTTTTTACTTTCTGATACCCATGATTAGTTTATTAAGTTTCTTGTTGCTCATTTCACTCTGCAATGTATTTTGATTTATCATTCCTGTGATTTCCCTTCCTTTCCTTTCCCCCTATTGTTTTTCCTCATAACTCTTTAATTATATTTTGTATTCCTACCTTGCAATACGATTAATAAACTTATTTTGAACTCAAAAGAAAGTAATTTGATTGCACATGAGAGGCACATGTACCAGTCAAACAATGCTACTGGTGCTTCTTGAAGATTCCCAGTGGGACACAATCTTGAGGTGGGCAGCTAAGCTAAGCGGGTTAAGGTTTTTCATGAGAATCAGAGGCAGTTCTTTTCTCTGACTTAGTTTAGCCCCACCACTGTCGCCAGAATGAGAGCTTTCCAAAACATAAGGAAGCCCTTCATTGTGTAGTAGGCCCAACCCAGCATCCAGTACTCAACTGAGGGCAATCTTGAGTGAGTGAATAAGTCTCATTATTTGGGCAGGTGGAATTAGCTGTTGCTTATCTAGACTCTCAGTAAAAAAATTAAATGATGGCTTGTTCTTTTCTTGCCCCTTTGAGTCCGAAGCCCAAGACTTTGCTATCTTCCATTTAGAGAAAAAGTCATACGTGAGAAACCTGTCCAAGTAATCTTTCAAATCCAGTGAGCCATTCTTTCTTCACATGGAGGATTTCTCATGTCCACCTGTTTACAGCTGATGTATGCTGTGCTTGCATGTTATTTAATAAAATGTGTTCCTGACAATCATCATTAGTGGAGATGTTTTTCTACATTTGAGTATATGTGCATTAAGATTAGTTACTCTGCATTTGAATTCACACATTTGAATTAGCATGGAGCTATTGCAAATGAAACAAAATCATAATGATGTGGTTTATTGTGCTTACTGGCTTAAACTATGCTAGGGCTCATTTAGGACTCAACACCATTTTTGTTTAAAATGACTGCAGCATCATGATGATCATTGTGCATTCATATTTCTCGCTAGACACCAGATGCAGCATGATGTACACTGTTTACTTTCTATGACATACTGTTCATGAAGAATTCCCTGGAGGAAGCCCTGTGTTCCTTTCCAAAGCTCTTCCTGCTTGCACACCTTATTGCATTCATTCAAAATTGTTTTCTGTTGTTTATGTAACTTGTTTTTCCTGGCATTATGGTAGAAGGAGTAAATACATATTCATGTAGTGGGTTAGTGTTAATATGGTTGGGTTATGTAACATTTTAAGAAACGTGACATATGATTTGTTGTTAAATGCTCACACTAGGCAGTCATCATTTTCTATTGATTCATCATTTTCTATGCTGAAATTAACGACATAAACCCTCAAATCTGAAGGTGAGCCAGCCTCTAGGGATGCTCCTTATTTACTGGTGATTTTGTGCATTATACTATTTTCCTTATGTTGCTTATTAATGCGTTATTTCTGTAACTGATGGTCTTGATGACAAATCCTCCTATATATTTTAATGAAAATGACTGCTGCATCTGCATTTTTCTAATTTTTGTATTGCATTTTAAATTGTAATAAACCTTCATGGTTTTTCCTAAATTTCAGATCACAAGCTCCCTTTTTGATTCAGTCCTTTCCTATTGTTTGTATTTTGAATTGCTGTTTTGATTCTTGTCTCTGGGACGCATTGCTACAAGGACTTTGAGATTAATACCATCCCCAAACCCGCAACCCTGAGAGCGTCATTAATATGCAGATTTTCAAGGCAACAGCCCACCACACTGCAATAGCTGTGCAATTCAACTCGCCTCAGTTGCCACACAACTAATAAAAATATTATGCTTAAAATGATTCAGAGAAAATTGAATATACATTAGGTTTTCATGTATAATGGATATGCATCCTGGGATCTCTTAAAGTACATTTACTTATTAATATACGAGGGTTTCAGAGACGTTGTGTAGCCATGAGCGTGTTATATGGACAAGCAAGCAAAACAAATGGAGAAAACAGACATGTTCTCATGTGCCCATTTAAAATTAGCAAGGTTCTTGATTGGTGTCCTAGGACTACATGTACAGAACCACTAGTAGAGGTGTACAAATAGGCAGGTGGGATCCCTACAAAGGTGTGCAGTGAAACAAAGAATCACAAAGAAGCAGTGAATTTAATGGCTTGCTAGAAGAAAATCACAATTGCTTTAGGATGGCAAATGGAGGGCGAGGGGAAGAGTGAGCAGACGTGTCCTTTAGGGAGCAAGCCCGACACTGTAAATGGCAGAAAGGACACGCATGGGTGGTTGTTCTTTTGATTCAAGAGATAGCACCCCTGCTGTTGTTTCTAAACCTGTGTATTCATGGAGACATCATCAAGTTATCAACGACATCAAGTTAAATTGTTTCCCTGCCTATATGACAACATCAGAGGGCTACACCCATGCTCGGAAGATGCAGGTACGCCAGTGCCGGCAGGTTTACGCAGACTGAGATACACACGAGCAGCACCAAGGCCAAAATGTTGAGTTTAGAAAACATACCAAGCGAAAGCAATCCAATGGTCCCTTGTTGATTGATATGCCATTGTGGAGCACCAAGTATTGTGTAGCGAATATCTTCAGAAAATACCTGTTAATTTAAAATGGGGAAATTTAGAGAACCTATATCATTTTATCAATCAGAGTTTGTGCTGTCAATATTTACTATGATTTAAATTTTAATTTGGCCGTTTTTAATTGATCAGATAGCAGTCATTTGGAATCCGTCCGTCCGCCCGTCTGTCTGTCTGTCTGTCTGATCTATCTATGTATATTACAGAGGTGGTTATTGCACGCCTCTAGTCATGCTTATATATGTTAGTCCACAGAAGACGTTCTGGTTTGGAAATACTTTCATTGCTGATTGACAAATGTGTACGAAACTTTCCGAATAGAATATAACTGCGTCTTGCACGAATCCTAGAGATGAATCCACGGGTCAAGAGACTAAACAGGGGGTGATTTCTCAATGTTAATTGACATACAAGATTTGGGATGAGGTCAAGAAAAAGGACAAATGAAATGGTACTAAATTTGGCATGATCAAAAACCTTGGGCAATAGTGCTTAGCACTTAGCAATTACATATCTAGCACGATCCTACCAAACGGCACATGATGTGCTTAGTTCAAGAAGACTTGTTGGGGGAGTGTAGTTTTTAGACCCTTTGGGAACCTTAAGTCCACTTTCACTGAGACAAATTATTTAAATTGTTCATATATTCAGAGAGATCTACAGTTTAATTAATTTTTGCCAGCTTAATTAGAAATTTGGGTCCTCATGCCTTCGAATCCTTCTGAATGAGATGCAGTGGCCCATTTTCACAAAGCTGTTACAGCACATTTCAAGTAGCTTTTATCGTGCGTGCCAGAGAGTCGAGCTTAAGAATAGCAGCTGAAGCATTGGGCTCAGCCATCCTGACCTCTCACCGCCGCATTTCTTGCATTTCTTGCCAGGGTGTCCATGCTGACTTTTTTCAGCCCACGGGTGGGTTGGATACCCATGAGCTCTTTGGTCTTGCTCCTGGTGGGTAAGAGTATGGTGGGCATTGAACTGACTCTATGGGCACAACCAGCCAGGCCCAGTGGTGCTAGGGAAGCACCAAGTGGGCGTGCTGGGTTGAACCTATCGGAGCCTTACGCTGTCGACGGCCTGGGGGAGATTGGTGCAGTAGGGGCGCAAACCATACCTGAGAGAGCATTGAGCACTGGCCCCCATGCTTGGAGACCCATGGAGGATGCATTCATCCGCCCTCAGAATTTCCTTTAGCTGTGGCTGACGCAGGGGTAGCTGTGAACTGTGCGGAGCCTATGGTCTTTGCCCTGCACAACTGCTGCCCTGGTGAGCGGACAGCTGCATCTATTGCTGTGGGGGGGGGGATGAGTGGACACTTGCGGCTCTCTGCTGCCCTGAATCTGCCTCAGTTGCAGCTGACAGTGCTGCTGCTACACACTCTGCAGACCCTGTGGGCATTAAACTGAACATTTGAAATTCCAGTAAGCAGACAGCTGTGTGGGGCATCCCTACCCTGTGGACTTTCCCATATCTCTGCCCATATTCTCTCCCCACATCAAGGGGGCCCCATCAGTATCCTGTCTTGGATGATTCCTCTTGTATGCTGTGGGCCCTCATGTGCCCCTTGTAAAGGATTGTAATGCAGACTTGGGGTTCATCCAGCAGAGGAGTGACTTGCCTTGGTTGCAGCACTGCTTGTTGTGGCAAGGGGTGCATTGATCCTCATACCTTCCCCAACTTTCACTGTCCTGCGCCTGCTAATGTGCTATCTCTGGGACCTCCGTTGACCTGCCTGGACTTCTGGGTTGCAACCAAGGCTTGTGGGGTGTGCGCTGCACCTGAGGCCAATAGCTTATTGGCCTGGTGGTGCTCCAGAAGACATTGGCAGTGGCAAAGCAAACCACAAGCAATCCAAACTGCAGTTCGATAAAAAGCGAGGGAGATCATTGATGGCAGAATCTTTGGAACACCCTCCCCAACCCTACCTTCAGCGACATCACAGTGCTGCTGCATGACATAAAGTAGAGCCTTCAATCCATCAACTGTAAGATCATCAACCTAACAAGCAGAATATTTCCAAGAAGAGCTGGACAAGAAGAATCATAGGCTTATGCAGGCTGAGACCAGACTATCGGATGTGAAGGATACACAGCAGCCGGTGAGAAATACAATTGTGCGACTGACCCGAGTCCTGCAGATGGCAAAAACGGAGAATGAAGACCTCCCTTCACAATAATTTAAACATCCTTGGGGTGGTGGATTCTACCAACAACATCAGCAACATAGAATCATTTGGGGAACAAATCCTGGAATTGCTTTTTGATTGGGACTATTTTCAGCAGTTTTTGTGTAATGTGTGCATAGCTCTTTGGCCCCTACTCTCGGCCAGAGCAGAGTACCAGACCATTATAACCAAACTATTAAATTACATGTCAGGTGACTCAAATCTCAGCAACAATGACTGACATACCTTGTTTCTGTTATATTACTATAATACTGTGTTTCTGATGTGCTTTCACTTGTTGCCATTGATATATTCCAATGCTAACTATTGCTCTGTTTCTATATGTTCATTCCATCCTCTGGGCCAACTATTTCCTGTTTTGTCTCTTCTAGTATGAAGTTTGGGACAGCTCAGTGGTAGGCCTAGGATGCTAAACGTGCTAGTCGTGTCCAATGTTCCCTCTAATTATTTTCCTCTGTGTGCGGCAGTGGAGGGACTCTGTGCGCTGCAACCATGGCTATGTGCCCCAGGAACCGAACCTTGCGTGTCTGCGGCACCAAATGCAACTCGTTTTTGGTGCCCTCCTGCCCTCTGTCCCACTCGTTTTTGGTGCCTTTCTGCCCTCTGCCCCACTCATTTTTTGTGCCCTTCTGCCTTCTGCCCCACTCGTTTTTGGTGCCCTTCTGCCCTCTGTCCCATTTGTTTTTGGTGCCCTTATGCCCTCTACCCCGCTCCTTTTTGGTGCCCTTCTGCCCTCTGTCCCACTCATTTTTGGTGCCCTTCTGCCCTCTGTCCCATTTGTTTTTGGTGCCCTTATGCCCTCTGCCCCGCTTCTTTTTGGTGCCCTTCTGCCCTCTGTCCCACTTGTTTTTGGTGCCCTTCTGCCCTCCGGCCAGACGCCTGCGTCCCACAAAACCAGCCAGGTTGCAGCAGGCAGCAGTTAACTTGGCCTCCTGGCAGGCAGCTGAGCCAGCGAAAGTCAGCTCTCTCTGGCTGCCCAGCCGACCCCACCAGGAGGACGAGCGCGGCCGGGGGAGGAGCGGTCGAGGCGAGGAGTGTGTCCTGACTGACTCGAGTGGACAGCAGCAGCTGCTCTGCCTTATCGAGATAGCACTGGCAGTGCTGGGCAGCAGCAGGTCACTTAAAGTAAGTCACTCAGCCCCCCCGCAGCGCTGCGCGCGGGACGCCGGTCACTCACTCAGTGTCACTTATTTTTATGTAAATGAAAATCATGTCTGCACGTCGTGCTCTGGTGGTGCATCAATGCTTGCAACTGTTATGTACTACAACACTCAGATACTAGTAGCATAAAACCCCTGTGTTATAATCAGTATGTATGTAGGTTAGGTAGGATTCCATTAATGTAGCAATTATTAGTGCTGCAAGGCTGGCTGTCACACAACAAGATCATGTTATAATGGAACCTAAGTTGCCAACATTGGCACATGGTGTAAATGTGCTGGTTTCCACACTGGATTTCATCTCTACACATACTGTGAAATTTTGCTGATGTTTTTTTTTAGTTTTCGTGGTTGCTTTTACTCAGGGCGCCACTCAGCACGGGCAGCATTGTTTGGCAGAGAAGCGCGCTCTTCACAGGGAGGCCCCTCCCTGTTACGGTACTTCTTAGAGTTTCTTGTTGCTGAAATGGGTCTCATTTTTGATAATTATATGTTTCTCCATATGTTTCATGCTTGATTTTTGCTTCCGATAAAGTGTCACTCTTAGTTGTTGAAATGGCACTCGAAATTACAATGAAATTATGAAAATGGCACACACAGCAATTTGAAACCTTGGCAGCTATGCTGTGGCCTTTTGTTTAAGTATTGCTGTTAATCAGAGCCCCTTCATGGGTTCCGATTAACAGCAATACTTAAACACAAGGCCAGAGTCTGCCCCGCGCTTTCCTAACAAAAGCGTAGGCAGTTTCCAAACACACGCTGTGTTTGGAAGCTGTCTACTCTTTTGTTAGGAAAGTGCGGGGAAGACTCTGGCCTTTTGTTTAAGTATTACTGTTAATCGGAGCCCGTTAAGGGGCTCTGATTAACAACAATACTTAAACAGAAGGCCAGAGTCTGCCCCGCCCTCCCTCATAGCCTCAAGCACCACAAGCCCTCCCCCCACCTCCTTACCTGCACGCCGCACGGCGCTCGCCCGCTCACATATTCGCGCCGCTCTCTTCTATCAAAGTGGCCGGCGGCGCGATGTCCTGACCGTGTGCGCGCTCCACGCTAGGTGGTGCGCGGTGAGGTCAGGAGTGATGCGCGCGCGCGCGCGCGCCTTAGAGGGAACGGTGGTCGTGTCATGGGGTCTTTACTCGGGCCTGATTGGGCTCCACAGTGTGGATGCCGCATCATGATTGATGCCTCACTGAGTTCCTGCTGTTTGTTTGTTACAATTGAGATATTCACTGACGTTTGGGGTTGACATGGGTGGAGGTGGGGGGTTATGTGTTTGAGGTGGTTTTGTTTTCTTCTTTATTTCTTGCAGTGCAAATAGGGATTGTTTCATGATCCATATATGCTTAAATACCTGGGGGGCAGAGCTCCTTGGTATCACTTAAGTGCTACTCAGTTTACCTAAAATGCTGCCAGAACACTGGTCAGTCCTGCTCACTCTGGAGAATGCTTCTTCACCACATTTCTTAGCTGGTGGCAGTAGGGATCTGAGTTATGGAACCCGGTTTTCTGCTCTGAGGTCAAAACTGTAATTCTTTACTATTTCAACCTCAATGAACACTCACTATCTACTGTGGAGACCTTATGGGAGACCTTAGGTCTATATCCATGGGGTCCACATATTTCAGGAGTTAGGTATCCTTAAGTCCCTGTGGGGCACACTTGACTCAGACCTAAAAACTGCATAAGGAGTTTCACTCAGTAATCCAAATAGGCAGCTGGAACTTTTTTTCTACATTACTATACACTTTACAAACATCAACAGAGGCACTCACAATGCAGTCGGACAAGCTAGATATCCAAATAGAGCTAATGGATATCCTAGCTTCTTACATTGCTTGGATAAACTCTAAATTGGGTAAACCAACTAATTTTATACCAAGAGTTGAATCCAGAGACTCATCTCTAGACAGATCCAGTGTGTATACAGATAGTAAGCTAGAAGAAAAGCTCAAACCTACCATAAAGCAACAAGATCCACGTTTAGATGCTCACAGCCATTGGAAACCACAAGTAACTTACAAAGACAACTGGAAACAAGGGCAGCAACGCCAGGGGTCAAACAAACCGAAGTAGACAAGGATACTACAGACCAATTTAAAGCCTTGAAACAATTGAGGAGACAAAAAAAACCGTGAAAGGAAAGCAAGAAGAGAAATGCTACAACTGGAAAAATAGCATGCACAAAAAGTATTTCCCATCTTCAGTTCAACCAGGGAGGGAATATTTAAGGCTGGCCAAACCAAGCCTTTAATCAATGTGGACAACGATTCAAATAGAAGCATAAGGGTCTGGGAGCTGGAGAGTGACAGCCTAGACAGGCCAAACCAAAGTAAGTTGACGAGTACTGACCACCCAACCATCGATGGCATGGACCACCTGATGAAATCCATCACACAGATGGATGGAGCAGTGAGTACAACTGCAAAAGAGGCAAGGAGAACAACATGGGGGGAGATAACAACAAAGAGAAGTTATGATACCAGTAGGAAGGACGATACAAACCTAAACAAAGACCCCCATAGCAACCACTCTCATGGCCTACATATGAAGGCTAAAGACCTACTATTATCACAGCAGGAGTGGGAAAGGGACCCATTATCCGATAACATATGGACGCATTGCTGTACATAGGTTTAACATATACTGTTCACTTACAGGCATAAATGACTGCATTGTACGTTTTTGCAGCACCAGAGTGTAAGCCATATTTACCCCAATGCCAATATTGCATGTAAGAGATGTGGTCGGACCAATGTGGGCATTGTGCATATGGCGTGGTCTTGTGCCAAATTATTTGCTTACTGGGTAAAAATATTTGAGACATTACAATCAATGGTTAAAATTTCTATTGTAGCAGATCTGAAGCTGGCACTGTTGGGAGCTACTGCTGATATTCCCAGCACAGTGTATCCCTTTGTCAGTATGGATCTTTCGCTGGCCCAAAGTTGAGTAGCAATGCTCTGGATGAGTAGCCTGGTCCAGACAAATACTCAGTGGATCCAAGAAGTAACCTGCTGTAGGACTCAGAAGGACTCCATCCACAATTCAAACCTCAGGACATCTGAGGCCCCTCCGATCCTATCTATTGGAGTACAACCTGTTGACGCCACACTGAGCACTGACATATTGATTGTCTTCCTCGTTTGTTAATATGCATCACTGCAATACTATGCATTTCCTATAGTGGTCACATACACAGCTGTACTTTTATAATCATGTATGGAAGGGGCTTATTGGAGCTGGATAGAAGAGAGCAAAGCAAACCAATGTGATAGGGCTGGTTGTTAGGGAAGGGGAAGTGCTGACAAGGACAGGTCTTAGGGCTAATACCACTGTAGTTGTGGTGGGAATGTGAGTCTGTTCTCACAATAGGCTTTCTTGACAGAGATGGGTTTGATGCTTCAAATGTTGGAGAGATTAGGGCTCTGGCACTTCTCTTTGCCAATGACATGCTATTAATTAAATACAATTCTCCCCAAGGGCTTAAACAGCTATTAAATTATTTTAAACATTATTGTGATGAGTGTGGTCTGGACCTAAATGACAAAAAAAAGTATATGGTATTCTCTAAAGGTAACTCGAAGACATCCAGGAGATGTATGTATGTAGGGGACTGCACTATTGAACTAGTCTCTGCATTTGATTATTTGGGGATCCATTTAACGCCGAATCTGTGTTGGACCTCCCCATACATAGAAGGTACACCTACACCTGTCCTTAAGTCAGCAGACAGCCCACATAACCAAGATCCATAAAAGTACAGTGTCTAGGAAAGTGGCTCCAGCTCTAGAAATATACAACACAAAAGCTCTAGGATCGGCTACGTATGATGCTGAATTGCGGGGGAGAGGGAACTAATTGCCTCTCTGTGACTGAACATCGCTTCATAAGATCACTCCTTAATTTAACAGCTAGCACTCCGCTGAACCCCATCTTTCTAGATCTGGCCCAAAGAAAAATTGTTCATCTATGGACAATTAAGGAGGTCGCTTCCTATCGAGTGCCAGTTAGGGATCTTATGATACTGCCCAGGATAAACAAAATTCCCTGGTCCCGTTCTATAAGGGAAATACTGAGAAAATAGGAGATTGAGGAATACTGGACAAGTCAGGAGAAGTTTGCTTTATCATGAAGAGTAGGGTTAACCCCGTCTATTGGAAATGTATTGTGGTCAAGAATGTGTCAAACCCCATGGGTTCACTCACAGCAGAGTTCATGGACTTCAGACCCTTCCCCGTCTTTTAGGAAACCATCAAACAAATTGTTCCTCCTCTTGCATGGAAATTGTTCCTTCAATTTAGATATAAGACTCTCACCACCAAACTGTTTTGTTGTAAGTGGAATAGTTACGCACCCTTTGATGTTCTCTGTCCGGCTTGTAAAGGAAGCCCCAAATCCCTAATCCACTTGCTATTCTTTTGTCCATACTATGAGAACTTGAGGGCTGAGTGGATCATTCCATTGTGCAGGCTCATTGGACCTCAACATTATCTAGAGGTTCTTTGGATTTTGAGCACAGACACTAGTAGAGTAGTAGTTTTTGGCCTAGCAAAATTTTCGTTGGCATTATGGATTAGACGCTCTAAATGCCTTGTGTAATACACCTAGCATGTATTATTTATTAGCATATATTTTTTATTAACGACGTATTTTTATATAGTTTTATTCTGTCTGACTTGGTATTTTAGTGTCTTTTTTTATAAAATGTTGTATTTTTGCATTTTATAATCATCCTGGCACTGGTAAATGTTTTTGGTTGTGACATACTTTTTAAGATCTTTGTGATAGATAATAAAGTTATAAAGATGATGAATCTGTTTTCCATCACCTTTGAGTATGAGGTCTGTAATGCACACAGGGTACACTTCTGCCCACCACATGCATCAACCATCTTCTGTCACAGCCCAGCACTAGGTCAGGTCTGTAATAGAGGAATAAAAGATGTGCCAGCCACAGATTACTGCAAAATGCGAAATTGATGGACAGAATGCAGAACAATGTCAAACATTCACCCCAATACAATTATCTGGGCCTAAATCCATCGTTTTTTTGCTCACCATGCCATTCCAGGTTAAACCCAGCCATATGCAAATCAGTCTTGACCCTACACCCAATGGGAACAGTCCAGCCCGAAATGTCAGGCCAGGTCCTCCCTGGACTGGAAAAAAGCATCCTAGGACCGGTTTTTGGCTTTCAGCCCTCATCAGCCAGGATAGCTTGACTCCAGTGGCATGGAGAGCACGGGGCCCACGCCTGGGCATACCCGTCCCACTCGGGAAGACAAATGCAAAAAGAACAATTGATGGACAGAATGCAGAACTGTTAGATCTGGGGGTCTCTAGTTGACAATGGTATTCACCTTTGTCCAAATAGGGACCCTTACTTCTAAGTCAGGATAAGGGGATTATACTCCTAAATAACCCCTACTTACCCCCTTGGTAGCTTGGCACGAGCAGACAGGCTTATCTCAGAGGCAGTGTGTTAAGAATTTGTGAATATACACAGTAATACAGTGAAAACACTACAGATGGACACAACACAGGTTTTATAAAAATAAGTATTCTTTATATAGACTTAACACAAGACCACAAACCACAAAAAATCCACAACACTATACTTAAGATTGACTTAAAGATGATAAAAGTTGCTTAGTTCAAGTTGATGATAAATGCGACACGGTTCTCAACAAAGTACCTGGATGCGTTACACAAAATGAACAAAAGGCTCGCAAAAGGGGAGATGCGTCAGCTCCGTGATCCAGGGTAAATGATGCGTCGTGCCTCAGTGCTTGCGTAGAGTAGGGAATACGTTGTGATCCTTACCGGTGCGGGGTTGATGCGTAGGTTCTCTGCTTGCGGTCCGATTGTGTTGCGCAAGATGGCGCCACAATGCGATGATCCTGATGCGATGCAAAACGATGGCGCCCTTGATGCGATGATGCAATGACGCTGCGATGGCGATGCGTAGGCGCCTTGGCAGCCTTGTGACGACTCTGTACTTTGGAGCCATGACAGGCCCTGCGACACGCTTTCTCCGGTGATGCGATGGCGACTCTCTCGATGGTGTCACGCTTCTCCTGTTATGCTACAGCAGGCAGCTTTGACAAAGACACGCTTCCAGGGAGATGCGGAGAAGGCTCGCATCTCCGGCGATGCGGCGATCTCAGCTGCGGTTCCGACACGCTTCCTCTCGATGTGTCGCGCTTCCAGCTTCCAGCGACACGCAAATGTCTGTAAATAGAATTACCAGCAAGGAAATTCACAGGGGGAGCTGGTAGTGAAGTAATTTATCCCTGAGACTTCAGCAGGAGGCAAACACAGTCCAAGCCCTTGGAGAATATTCTGTACAAGATGAAAGTCCTTAAAAGGTTCCTTCTCCTTTCCTTGGCAATGAAGAAACCACTGCAGGACAACCCAGCAAACAGCACACTGGCAGAGGGCGTTGAAACTCCTGCAGCTTCCTTGGTTCTTCTCCTTAACAAAAGGTTTCTTGTTCCAGAAGTGATCTAAAGTTCTTAGGACTGGGTCCCAATATTTATACCCCAAAATCCTTTGTTCTCTGAAGGCAGAGAATCCAAACCAGTTCCTGAGCACTTTGTTTACATGACTGCTTCCTTCCTGTCACAGTGCATGGCAGAGACATCAGCCGCCCCACAGGAGGTGGAGCCAGCATAGGGAAGGGAAGGCACAGCTCTGGAGCACTTTGTTGACCAGATTCCTTCTTTCCCTTCACAGTGCAGGGCAGATACATCAGACACACCACAGGAGGTGGAGCCAGCATTGTAGAGGGAAGGCCCAGCCCTATTCAGGTCCCAGGTGCAACTCCTCCCTCCCATCTAGATGCAGATCTCTCTATTCACCACTCGCAGAGACAGGTCTGGACAGTTAGGCAAGAAAATACCTACTTTCTAAAAGTGGTATTTTCAAAAAAAGAATATTAAAACCAACTTTACTAAAAGATGTATTCAGGCATACTAAATTCGAATTTCTACCATGTTCCCTGAATCAGTTAGGATTATAAGATGTAATAATCTAACTGCCCATTCTGGCCTATGGAGAACAGATAACCTTGCAATAGTGAAAAACGAAAATGGCTGTAATTCACTATTAGGACATGCTACACACACCAGGGCATGTCCTACCGTATACTTACAATTCACCCTGCCCTTGGGCCTACCATAGGGGTGTCTGATGTGAAGCAAAGGGAAGGTTTAGGGACTGGCAAGTGGGTGCACTTGCCAAATCGACATGGCAGTCACAGACTGCACACAGGCCTTGCAATGGCAAGGCCTGAGTCACAATTTACAAGCTGCTTCTGTGGGTGACACGACCAGTGCTGCAAGCCCCCCAGCAGCATTTGATTTACAAGCCCTGGGCACACATGGTGCACTGTACTAGGACCTGACAAGTGAATCAAATAACCCAATCATGGAATCACCAATGAGTACATCAATTTAACATAGGGAGCACTTGCACTGTGGCACTGAATAGCAGTGGCACAGTGCCCAAAGCATATAACCAGCAAAAACATATCAAAACAGAGGAGGTAATCAGTAAAAAATGGAAGGGAGACTCACCCCAATGATGCCAGGTCTAACAAGAACAATGTCATACATTCACCCCAGTACAGAGATCTGGGCCTAAATCCATTGTTGTTTTGCTCACCACGCTCTAAGTGCCTTGTGTAATACTCCTTGCACGTAGTATTTATTAACATATATTTTTATTAATGACATGTATTTTTATATGGTTTTATTCTGTCTGACTTGCTATTTTAGTGTCTTTTTATATAAAATGTTGTATTTTTGCATTTTATAATCATTCTGGCACTGGTAGATGTATGTATTTATGTATTTGGTTGCGACACACTTTTTAAGATCTTTGTGATTGATAATAAAGTTATGATGATGATGATGATGATAAATCTGTTTTCCATCACTTTTGAGTATAAGGTCGGTAATGCACACAGGGTACACTTCTGCCCACCACATGCATCAACCTTCTCCTGTCATAGCCCAGCACTGAGTCAGGACTGTAATAGAGGAACAAGAGGTGTGCCAGCTGCAGATTACAAAGCACATCACTGTGATCAAGGATGCACTGAATTCTACACCGGTCACAACTATTGGTTATGTTATGTTATGTTGAGTTAGCAAGAATTTCTTTAGTGCACATATACCGAAAGGTTTCATGGCGCTTGCAATGGGCAGTGTCAAGGCATCCCCATCTCCACATTTTCCACAGTTACAAGATGTATATGTGCACGCCATTTTATACTAGCAGATCTCATTTTATGCAGGCGCAAATTCTTTTTGTTTTATATCCACGTGCAATAAAGTGCCTATTTCTTCGTCTGCGGTATTGCGAGTGGGAAAAGTGTTGTGCTTCAAGTCCACCGTTTATGAATGTTAACCGTCTGCCCCAACAGGAGGCAGTTTATGGCCTACAGCGTGGTCTTAATGAACCCTGAAAATGTCATCTCAAATGCAAACCTTCTTGCTTGGCTTTGAACCAGCTGCTGCCAAACATTTCTAGTTCATCCTTTTACATGATTTCATTGTCAAAAAATTTCAAAGCTTTATTCGACAGCATGTCATAAAAGCATTTATACATCCTAACACTACACAATAAATACTACAAGGTTAAATTCATTATTTAAAAAACTCATTAAACCATAATGCTGTCTTATTCCAGATTATGATCAATTTGTACAATATAATTAAAATAATTCGATTCAATAAAACAATTCGATTCAATAAAACATGAATTTAAAAAGTTAATCTGGAATTAAGCGGTGTCATAAAATTCATTGGGCAGCATCTGAGAGCTTCAAAGTGGGGGTGCGTATAATCCAGGCCCACCCTAGAAATTTTGCAACAGCAATCGCCACGCAGGGTGTACAATCTGATTCCAGTACTCTTAACGCCTCTATGTACCTACGCGTTCCTAGATTTAAACACACAGATTTTATCCACTTGCGGCGGGGGCTTGCATAAAGGGGACATACAAACAGCAGATGAGGAATGTTCTCAATCAAGTCTTTAAAGTAGTGAGATTTGTCATCCTTAGTTGCTGACCATTTGTTGATAAATACCTTTAAAGGAAGGGTCCCGGTTCTGAATTGAAAATACAGTTTTCTATCAAACAGCCTTTTAATAATGTCCCAGTAGGGCTCACAAGATGGTAACGGTTTGATATCAAGAAAACGACCAGTTAAATTAGTGTTGGATCCATTACTATAAGCAGTCAACCAGACCATATCCCAATACATTTTTTTCAAAGTAGCCTTTGATGGAAAGCTTAAGGCATTGGGAGTGATCCATAGGTATTCTAATTCCAGCTTAATTAGCATACCCCTTAATTCCATAATCCATGGGATGGAATGAAAGCGATCTGCCCTTGTGATGTCCTTTAAGGCAGTAGCATAATGGGCTAATTCAGGGGTAGTCATAATACGTCTCCAGTACAATAAAGGTCGTAGCCGTGCCAAATCCTCTATGGTCTTCCTACCAAGATCATATACCAATGGGACGGTAGGAGTACTTTGAGGAACCCCGACTAGACGGAGTAGGAACCTGTTCTCCGCCAATGTTAGTTGTTTCAAATTGGAGAATCCCTATAATTCCGAACCGTACAAAGAGGCACTTAACACCTTCATAATATACATTTCTAAAGCAGGGGTGATTGTCCTAGACAATGAAGCTTTGTGCTTAAGTGCTACTACTCCCGCCAGCTGGTTGAATTTTAAAACAGCCATGTCAATGTGGTTTTCCCATCTCAAGTTGCACTGTAGGGATATTTCTAGATACGCAAAGGCCTCAACCTGTTCTAAGGGAGTTCTATTAAAATTAATTGAGCCTTTAAATGTATTACGCTGGTTCAAACACATGAACTTGGTTTTGGAGTTATTTATTTCAAGTCCACGCGTTTGGCAGAACTCACCGAACGCATTAACTGCCTTCTGGAGCCCACTCGGAGTTCGAGAGACTATCAGCGTGTCGTCCGCAAACATGAGAACTGGCACGCTTGCCCCTGCTAATACAGGAGCATTGGTGGGAGAGCGGCTTAGATGGTCTACAATGCCATTGATGTATATAGAAAACAGTGTGGGTGCCAAAACACACCCCTGCCGAACACCACGTTCGACAGGTAAAGTGTCGGTCACCTCACCCTGAGCTCCCCACGTGATTCTGGCATAATTGTTCTCATGCAAGCGGACAAGAAGTGTTAGTAGTTCCGGGGCCAACCCAACGTTGGCAAGTGCCATCCAAAGCTTAGAACGAGGAACTAAATCAAAAGCTGATTTTAAATCTACGAAAACAGCGTAGAGGGTCCCATTAGTTAGCGTCACGTTCCTAAAGTATAGAGCTATAAAAAAAAGACCTGATCAACTGAACTTGTACAGGGACGAAAGCCAGCTTGATATGGGGACAACATATATTTTTCTTCTATCCAAGATTGCAATTTGTTTTGCACTAGACGATCTATTAATTTTTGGGCCGAGTCTATAAGACTGATAGGTCTTTAATTGCTAGGCAGTGATTTGTCTCCCTTTTTAAAAACCGGAATTATTTCAGCACCCTTCCATGAGGTCGGTATTGGTGCACCCCTAGCAACAGAGTTGGCTAACCACTCGAAATATTGACACCAGGATAATCGATCACTTAAAAACACATCAGCAGGTATGCCATCCATTCCTGGGGCTCTGCCCCCTATCACATAGTCTAGCGCTATGCTAACATCTGTTGTTGTGAATAACTGACATTGATAGAGAACTGTGGGGGGTAGTATACACTCTCCTTCAGCTAGATCACAAGCATATTGTGGTTTGAAGAAGTCTACCCACTGATTTTTGGCAACGTTATTTTGCGGGGGTTGTGCTATCCCTCCTCTGTCCCACTTAACAATGGCCCAAAATTGCTTTTGGTCCTTTGCCGCACAGGCGAGTTTCAAATCACGCCAGTGATTCTCGTCCCACTGTTTCTTGGCTTCCTTCAGGGTCACCCTATATGTGTCCCGCGCCATTCTCACACCTAGGATGTTCTTATTTCTGAGTTCGATGCTAAGATTCCGGCAGGCTACTCTACAGGTCTGGTTGTACCACCCCACCTTGGGTAATTTTTTATGGACATTATCTAGTTTTGTAGACTTCATGAAAAACCCTTGGAGCTTGACAAAGAAGTTCGTGTGAGCCTCAAGCATAATTTCTGGAAAATTTTGTTTTTTACTGTGCGAGTTTATCTTGCCCACTTCTTCGACCACCACTTTTTTAAGATCCTCTAGCCTCCCCAGGTTCTCAATTAATCTACCCCATTTTATGTGCCGCTGGTTATTCGAGGCTTTAATATCTAGGGTGAATTTACCACCCCCATGAATTGGTTCTCTTACCCCCACGTTGGCTTGGAAGTCCATACAAAGAGGGTTGTGGTCACTCTCCTGCCTATTTTTTACAATCATATCAATCAGCCTATGCCATTCTCTAATGTCCACCAGGAAATAATCTATTCGGCTGGAAAATCTACCATTATCGAATGTTTTATCCCCCTGGCGATCTGACGGGGTACGCCCATTGGCAGCTCTAAGTCCTCTTGCTAAACATAAAGCCTTAAGTTGAATGGCCACCGCTGTCCATCTTCTAACTGCGGGTAATTCGAGCTGAGGGACACCCCATTTACTGTCCTCCTCTGCAGCTAGTATTTGTTCCTCTTGGCCAAGTGGTTCAAAGGTAGTGTTGACATCACCCCCCACAATAATGGACAGCTGTGTTGGGAGCACCTCAAGCTCGAGGTCGAGAGCGGTGATTACTTCAGATGTTTGACCCCCCGCTGCTCCCCTAGCATAAATGTTGGAAATGGCCAACCCCTGTCCATTAGCCCAAGTAAGGTTAACTGATAACATGTCATTTGATGGGGAACTCCTTTGCTGGATTCTACGGCATAGTGATTGGCGAATCCAGATTATGAGGCCCCCTGATGGGCGATCTTTAGGATTTTTCGTAGCTGGTACTTGGAAGTTAAGGAACCCAAAATGATGTACTGGGGTCAATGACCATGTTTCCTGGAACAGAATGATGTCAAATTGGTCGATAAAGTTACACCATTCTGGAGATGTTAACTTGTTAGCAATTCCGGCAAGGTTCCAAGAAAGAAAAGACAACCCTGCCTCCGCTGCTGGGACACGTAAAGGAACTTGAGTTGTTGTCATACCTAGGGTTTCAACCTCCAGCCCAGGATCAGGTTCTGTGTTGATAGAGTGATGGACTGATGATTCTAATAGAGGTACCTCTGGATCAGGGCTAATACATGTCTTCAACAAATTGGAGCAGGACTGTTGTTGGAATCTTTATTCTCTTTCCTCACCACTGGGAAATTAAGTTCACCCACCCGTTTTACTTGGGTCATAGGGATAACATTTGTAAGACCAGTCCCCTCAGCTGTGAAAGTACACGTTCTATCTAGGTCGGCTAATTCATTGAACACTACGCTGTCAGCCCTCCCAAGTCAGTCGCATTTGTTCAAGTCTGACAGTGCCGCAAACCTGTTTTCAAGGCTAATACCCCATTCACTCTTTTGGCCACCCCTTCCCCACTTATTTGGCATTGAATTCCACTTTGTCCTTAATATGCTTGGATTCACTGTACTACCTCTACAATAGAAAAAATCTAGGGTTAGCGGAATTATATCTGTGCTTCTACGTTGTGGGGGAAATATATTTGCCAAGACATTAGGGAGTACTTCTGGACATGAAAAATTCAAAACTACACAATCTCCTCCAAATTTTTTCGCACTATTCCCTATCCAGTTTACCCTTCTAGCCATATTGATTTCTCCTGCTAACTGCTTTTTACCCCATGGAGATATCAACATATTATTCGATAACCAGTGGAACACTTTGCTGATCAAAGAGGATGTAGATTCCACTTGACGAGACTTCAAGGGGGGTACGTTGGCCAAGACCAGGACAAGGGGAGATGCCTCTACAATGAGTTGGACAGGGCCTTTCTCTAGACACGATACAGTGGGATTTAATGGCAGGTCTTCGTTGGCCGTTTCCTGGTCACCTATACCTCCTGAGTGTTGAACAGGGGGAGGATTCGATACCATTTTCTCCTGACCCCCCACCCCATTCCCAGTAAGCTCCTCGTTAGATTCTGCTCTACTTGAAACTAAGTTTGTGTGTTACCCACCTCCTCTACTGTCTTATTTAAAAGTCCTCCTAGTCTGTTTACCTCAGCTGTCAACTGGTCAATTTTAGCTACCAATGGTTTAATAATACACTTAATCTTTGAATCCATCATGCTCACTAACTTCTTAATTTGATCATCATCCATGGTCTCCTTCCCACCACACACCCCGTTTTCTACATTTATAGCCATATTTTTAGGTGGAGAGGCTATCCTTTTTCTACCAGAGCGTACCCCACCGCGTTTAATCTGGCCTTTCCTACACGCTCTAACTGCTCTGGTTACGGGCACAGACACAGGGGGGGGTGAGTTTTCTTCTATCATATGCAGCTGATCTTCGGAATCATTCTCTAGGTCAACAACGGGATGTATACTTTGGTTAGGAATATCGTTTGGGGGAAGATCAATGTCAGGGCCATCACTGCTGTTATCCTGTACCGGGAGTTCTATCAGGGAGGATTCTGGCAGAGAACTTTGTGTAGGGGTTATAGGAGGAGAACTCAAACCCAGTGACTTCCTTCTCTTGGTGTTGATTTTACTAACAACCTGCACTAAGTAATTGTCCATGGTGTTGGATACTGAGGGAGTCTTTTGCTTGGACATGTTACACACAGTTAGCTGATAGCACGTTGGTACTTGGTAACCCCAAGTCAAACAATAAATAGCCGTTTCGAGTAAAATGAAAGCACAGGAGGTCCACAATAAATATGGAAAAATGTAAGTCTCACTAGAGGGATACCACAGGTGTCTCACAGCAACAGCAGGCAAAGATCCTGGCCCAGCCCAGTCACGGTCAGTCTCGGACGGTCTCAAACGGTCCCGCCCTTGTCCCGGGCTTCTCCCGGCGCGTCCCGCGCGCGTTTCCGCGACGCGGGGAGTGTGTCCGTTTCCAAGCGCCTCCTGGTACTGGAAATTGCGTGCGCGGCTTGTGCGCTTTGCCCCCTGGGAATTGCAGTCCTCCTCTCGGCGGCTGCGATGATGTAAAACGCGGCGGCGGGAGGACTGCAGGACTGGATGCAGGGAGACTGTCAGGAACAAAGTAGAGCCACAAAAATGCCCAGGTAGGATTTCAGAAGCACCCGCTCCACCGGGAGTGTGTCCATTTTTAAGCGCCTCCTGGCGCTGGAAATTGCGTGCGCAGCTGGTGCGCTTTGCTCCCTGGGAATTGCAGTCCTCCTCTCGGCGGCTGCGATTATGTAAAACACGGCGGCGGGAGGACTGCAGGACTGGACGCAGGGAGGCTGTCAGGAACAAAGTAGAGCCACAAAAATGCCCAGGTAGGATTTCAGAAGCACCCGCTCCACCGGGAGTGTGTCCGTTTTTAAGGGCCTCCTGGCGCTGGAAATTGCGTGCGCCGCTTGTGCGCTTTGCCCCCTGGGAATTGCAGTCCTCCTCTCGGCGGCCGCGATGATGTAAAACGCGGCAGCGGGAGGACTGCAGGCCTGGATGCAGGGAGGCTGTCAGGAACAAAGTAGAGCCACAAAAATGCCCAGGTAGGATTTTTCCAGTGCTGCAAGCCCACCAGCAGCATTTGATTTACAAGCCCTGGGCACACATGGTGCACTGTACTAGGACCTGACAAGTAAATCAAATAACCCAATCATGGAATAACCAATCAGCACATCAATTTAACATAGGGAGCACTTGCACTGTGGCACTGAATAGCGTGGCACAGTGCCCAAAGCATATAACCAGCAAAAACAAATCAAAACAGAGAAGGTAATCAGTAAAAAATGGAAGGGAAACTCACCCCAATGATGCCAGGTCTAACAAGAATAATGGCATACATTCACCCCAGTACAGAGATCTGGGCCTAAATCCATTGTTGTTTTGCTCACCATGCTCTAAGTGCCTTGTGTAATACACCTTGTACGTAGTATTTATTAACATATATTTTTATTAATGACATTTATTTTTATATGGTTTTATTCTGTCTGACTTGGTATTTTAGTGTCTTTTTATATAAAATGTTGTATTTTTGCATTTTATAATCATCCTGGCACTGGTAGATGTATGTATTTATGTATTTAGTTGCGACACACTTTTTAAGATCTTTGTGATTGATAATAAAGTTATGATGATGATGATGATGATGATAAATCTGTTTTCCATCACTTTTGAGTATAAGGTCGGTAATGCACACAGGGTACACTTCTGCCCACCACATGCATCCACCTTCTCCTGTCATAGCCCAGCACTGAGTCAGGACTGTAATAGAGGAACAAGAGGTGTGCCAGCTGCAGATTACAAAGCACATCACTGTGATCAAGGATGCACTGAATTCTACACCGGTCACAACTATTGGTTATGTTATGTTATGTTAAGTTAGCAAGAATTTCTTTAGTGCACGTTTACCGAAAGGTTTCATGGCGCTTGCAATGGGCAGTGTCATGGCATCCCCATCTCCACATTTTACACAGTTACAAGATGTATATGCGCACGCCATTTTATACTAGCAGATCTCATTTTATGCAGGCGCAAATTCTTTTGGTTTTATATCCACGTGCAAAAAAGTGCCTATTTCCTCGTCTGTTGTATTGCAAGTGGGAAAAGTGTTGTGCATCAAGTCCACCGTTTATGAATGTTAACCGTCTGCCCCAACAGGAGGCAGTTTATGGCCTACAGCATGGTCTTAATGAACCCTGAAAATGTAATCTCAAATGCAAACCTTCTTGCTTGGCTTTGCACCAGCTGTTGCCAAACATTTCTAGTTCATCCTTTTACATGCTGGCATCGTCACTCTACCAGTATTATAATGTAACAGTAGAAGAAATAACATCACATTCTTTTCGACGTTCAACCATGGCAGACTGTTTCAGTGACCAACCCTACTTGTGCCTCTGTGCATACTTCTTCAGTCAGTGACATAAATTGTCCCTGTGGCTAATGCAGCACAGCTGTGCGTGCATTTTCTTATAAATAATGCCACAGCAATAACAGTGTCCTTCATATGTGGCTCCCATTATATTGATTTTCACTGTCTGTATTAGAAAACCTATTTTGATTCTCTGGTCCTAAGAACTACAAGAGAGTATTGTGCATCTTTGTCGACAAAATCGAAATCTTTCAACCATGCCTCTCTACTAAATCTGCTTTTTTCTTTACGTGAAAAAAACGGATGTTTTTTGAAAATATCTATGTACAGCCATGTAAGAGGTCCATTATGGTATGCGATCGCGCTTTTTGGAATGTTTGATATTAATTAGGGATTTTTGTACCTTCAAATACAATTCATGCAATGAAAGGAAATAAAATAGATGTGCATTTAGATCATTATGCTTCAAAATTACAATTGTTTGCTGTAATCATCAGAAAACAATGATTTGGGGGATTGTCTGCACTCACGGGGGGACTATTGTAAACTGTTACTGCCAGCTCAGCGTCTCTGCTCTAAACAGCAAGTATCACTTGCTGTTAATCCAGTCTATTTAAAAGGAACGAAAGGTCAAGCCACGGTTAATTACATTTCTCTGACATTATGGAGAAAATATGGGTTCTTTATGCAGCTTGAGCACGCGGAAGGAGACGAAGCCCTGCTGCTGGGAGGCAGGCAGGCTGAAAGTACCAATCGATGCTCTGACACAAAGAGAAGCCCCTGTTAGGCTTAATTAGTGCAACGCCCCCAAAGTGTGCAAATTAGAGCGATGAGTAGATAGCACATTACTGCTGATTAACTAGGGGGGTCGGTTGTTTACGCCTTTTTTCGAATTCAGAAAAAGGGGAACGGGAATGCTGGTCTCGTTGCGACCAGAGCTTCACAGTGGGGTCCTGGGCGGAGGGGAGTCAGGTTCCCTAGCCCCTTGGGGACGTTGAGGGATCAATCAATCAATCATGACATTTGTATAGCGCGCTACTCACCCGGATGCGTCTCAAGGCGCTGGGGGGAGGAGGGTCCGTTACTGCTCAAAAAGCCAGGTCTTGAGTTGCTTCCTGAAGGCGAGATGGTCCTGGGTTAGCCGAAGGTGGATGGGGAGGGAGTGCCACGTCTTGGCTGCCAGGTAGGAGAAGGATCTTCCTCCGGCGGTGGCTCTGCGGATGCGTGGAACGGCGGCGGGGGAGAGGCTGGTCGACCGAAGCTGGCGGGTGAGCGTGAGAAGGATAGGCGGTTGTTGAGGTACTTGGGGCCCAGGTCTTGGAGAGCCTTGGGTGCGTGGGTGAGGAGTCTGAACGTGATCCTCTTGCTGACGGGGAGCCAGAGCAGGTCTCTCAGGTGGCCGGAGATGTGGCTGTGTCGGGGGATGTCCAGGACGAGTCGTGTGGAGGCGTTCTGGATGGTTTGGAGTCTTTTCTGAAGTTTGGCTGTGGTGCCGGTGTAGAGGGTGTTTCCGTAGTCCAGTCGGCTGGTGACGAGTGCCTGGGTGACAGTCTTCCTGGTTTCGGTAGGGATCCATCGGAAGATCTTTCGGAGCATGCGCAGGGTATTGAAGCATGATGATGAGACGGTGGTGACTTGTCTGGTCATCGAGAGGGTGGAGTCCAGGATGAAGCCCAGGTTTCGTGCGTGGTCCGTTGGCTTTGGAGTGGTGCCCAGGGCAGGGGCCACCAGGAGTCGTCCCAGGCGGAGGGCGATGACCCCAGGATCAGGACTTCCGTCTTGTCTGAGTTCAGTTTCAGGTGGCTGTTCTTCATCCACTCTGCGACGTCTTTCAATCCCTTGTGTAGGCTGGTTCTGGCGGTGGCTGGGTCGTTGGTGAGGGAGAGGATCAGCTGGGTGTTGTCGGCGTAGGAGATGATGTTGAGGTTGTGTTGACGTGCGATGGCTGCGAGGGGGCTCATGTAGACGTTGAAGAGGGTGGGGCTGAGCGATGATCCCCGTGGTACGCCGCAGATGACTTTGGTGGCCTCGGATCTGAACGGGGGGAGGCGGACTCTATGGATTCTTCCGGCGAGGAACGAGATGATCCACTCCAGTGCCTTCTCTTGGATTCCGATGTTGCTGAGGCGCTGCACTAGGGTGCGGTGGCAGACAGTGTTGAACGCTGCGGAGAGGTCCAGGAGGATGAGGGCCGCTGTTTCCCCATTGTCGAGCAGGGATCTGAGGTCGTCAGTGTCTGCGATGAGGGCGGTCTCGGTGCTGTGGTTGGCTCGGAAGCCGGACTGCGAGTGGTCGAGGGATTTGTTCGTCTCGAGGAAGGCGGCAAGCTGTCTGTTGACGGTCTTCTCGATGACTTTGGCAGGAAAAGGGAGGAGCGAGATGGGGCGGAAGTTCTTGAGGTCGCTGGGGTCCGCTGTTGGCTTCTTCAGGAGGGCGCTGAGCTCGGCGTGCTTCTAGCTTTCCGGGAAGGTGGCGGTGTTGAAGGAGGCGTTGATGATGTCCCGGAGTTGGGGTGCGATGATGGAGTCGGCCTTGTTGAAGACGTGGTGGGGGCAGGGGTCGGTTGGGGATCCAGAGTGGATGGTGTTCATCGTGCGGGTGGTGTCTTCGATGCTGACCGGGGTCCAGGCGCAGAGCGTGGTGGTGGGGGGCGTTGGTTTGGAGGTTGGGTGCGTAGTTGGTGCGCCAAAGCTGTTGTGTATTTCCGTGATCTTGCGGTGGAAGAACGGGGCGAGTGAGTCGCAGAGGTCTTGCGAGGGAGTGATGTCATTGTTTCGGGCGCTGGGGTTGGAGAGCTCTTTGACGATGCCGAAGAGTTCCTTGCTGTTGTGGGCGTTGTTGTCCAGACGTTCTTTGAATGCTGTCTTCTTGGTGGTGCGGATCAGCTGATGGTGTTTGTGGGTGGCGTGCTTGAGGGCGGTCATGTTGTCTGTGGTCTGGTCATTTCGCCAGGCTTTCTCGAGGGTGCAGCAGTTCTTCTTGGAGTTCTTAAGTTCGTCGGTGAACCAAGAGGCTTTCTTGCTGCCGTGTCTGCTGGGAGGGGTCTTCAGGGGTACGAGGTCACCTGCGCAGTTGGTGATCCACTGTGTGAGGTTGCTGGCTGCTTCGTTGGGGTCCGTTGTGCTGGCGGGAGGGTTCTGGCTGAGGGAGGTGGTGAGCTGGTTGCCGGTGCTCTTGTTCCAGTTCCTGCGAGGAACCTGTTGCGGGTGGTGGTGGGTCGTGGTTCTTCTGAAGCTGAAGTGGACACAGCTGTGGTCAGTCTAATGAAGTCCGGTGGAGTGGCTGAAGAAGATATACTTGCTGGAGGAGAAGACTGGGTCAAGCGTGTGGCCGGCATAGTGGGTGGGGGTGTTTACCAGTTGCTTGAGACCGAGGTTGGCGAGGTTGTCCAGCAGGGTGGTGGTGTTGCTGTCCTTGTTGTTCTCCAGGTGGAAGTTGAGATCCCCTGGGAGGATGTAGTCAGCGGAGGGGAAGCCGTGCGGGCTGATGAAGTCTGTGATGTCTTCGCTGAATTGTGTGCGTTGTCCCGGGGGTCTGTAGATGAGGGTGCCTCTGAGTGTGGTCTTGGGGTCGGTGTGTATCTGGAAGTGGAGGTGTTTGGCGGCGGTGAAGGTGTCGTCGGAGCTGGTTGTGATGCGGATGGTGTCCTTGTGTACGATGGCGATGCCACCTCCAGTCTGGTTGATGCGATCCCTCCGGGTGATCTTGTATCCGTCCGGGATGGCGATGTCGGGTGCTGAGGTGGCGTTTATCCAGGTTTTCCGTGAGGAAGGCGACGTCTGGTGATGTTGTGTCGAGTAGGTTCCAGAGTCGACGGCGTGTCTGTGGACGGAGCGGGTGTTGAGCAGGATGCACTTGAGGTGGTTGATGCTGGTGCTCGGCTTGGCGGGTGCGGTGCAGGTCCAGAGGTCGGTGAATTTGCAGGCTTGGCAGGTGAAGGCTCGTGGGTGCGTTTCGGGGTGGCTTGGTAGCAGGCGGGGGGTTCGGCCGGCATTGAGTGCGTAGAGGGTGGTGGCGTCGTAGGTTCGTCGTGTGGTGTGGCATCGTCGGGGGCCAGGGGTTCTGGCACTGGGCGCGGTCCAGGCGCTGACGGGCGTAGAGGCCCGCGTCCGCTGCCCGCGGTCGCGCAGCGGCCGCCATAAGAGGGAGGGAGGGGAGGAGGGGTCAGCTGGGAGGCGGGAGGGAAGATCCAATGGGTGCAGGGGGGCGGGGACGCACAGGAGGTAGCGGCGGGAGAAACCGGGCTGAGGAGCCAGTGGAAGAAGAAGAAAAAACCAGAAGGGAACAATCCGTCACAATCAATCACTCAGCCACAGAATACTCGGGGTTCAGAAATGAGAAGGGGGCGGGCAGGCACGCGGGGTACAACCAATCACTCAGCTACAAAATACACGGGGTACAGAAATGAGAAGGGGGCGGGCAGCCACACGGGGCACAACCAGGGGCTGACGCAGTACAGGCGGTGATCGAGCAGGGGCAGGAGAGCGCCGATCAGGATGGAGGAGCAGGCGGCAAGAGGTTCAGGCAGGGCGGAGCTGCAGCGGTGGGGAAGGGATCTACCCGAGGGTCAAGGGTCACTGACTCCGCCGCGCAGCGGCTGCCATATGAGGGAGGGAGGGGAGGAGGGGTCAGCTGGGCGGCGGGAGGGAAGATCCAATGGGTGCAGGGGGGCGGGCCGCATTGGAGGTAGCGGCAGGAGAGACTGGGCTGAGGAGCCGGTTGAAGAAGAAGAAAAAAACAGAAGGGAACAATCAGTCACAATCAATCACTCAGCCACAGAATACTCGGGGTACAGAAATGAGAAGGGGGGCGGGCAGGCACACGGGGTATAACCAGGGGCTGACGCAGTACAGGCAGCGATCGAGCAGGGGCAGGAGAGCACCGATCAGGATGGAGGAGCAGGCGGCAAGAAGTTTAGGCAGGGCGGAGCTGCAGCGGTGGGCAAGTGACCTACCCGAGGGTCAGGGATGGGTGAGAGAGCTGTTTGGTCGGCGAAAGTGTCACCAAAACACAGAGGCAGATGGGCCAAAAGGTGATGTCTCAGTCATTGCTTGAAATAGTAGTCGATGGTTTCTGGGCAACACTTAAACAGAATTAGAAGAAGTGAGCTGCAGTGGCGGCTCTCTGCTATGGCGGAGGATCATTGTCCCACTGTTTTTAAGCAGGGCGAAGTAAAGGAGACATAAAATTATAATAACTCTGAGTTATAATAATGTTTTGTTTGCATGCAGGTGGGCGGGTTTGCTCTGCTTTCGGAGCAAGACAGGGGAGGAGTGGTTTACCCACTCCTAAGTGAAGGCTGTTTGGCCGATCCTCTCGGGCTGCCCAAAACTGTCATGCGCATTTTCCCTGTTCTTCATGTAGGCTGCATAACATCCTGCTTGGAGAACATAACCAGGCCCCCATTCCCTGGCTGAGCATCTAACCAGGACACTCAGACCAATCATAACGCTGCAGTGCAGCATTGTGATTAGTCAGGGGAGGCTGGGTGCTTACCAATCACAACGCTGCATTGCAGCAGTGTTGTGATTGGTCAGGGGAACCTGGCTGTGCTTCCTGTTCCTCGACTACGACGAGGAGAGCAGGAGCAGTGACGCGTGGCCCAGTGGCAAGGAAAGTGTTTATTCATTTTTTTTATTGTTTTTTACATTGCACCCCCCCCTGCCACGCGCATTGCCCCTTGTGCCTTCCCCCCCCCCCCCGCTGACCTGCTAGCCATGCCGCCCGCCACTGGCGAGGTGGAGGGAAGTCCGGTGGGAAAGAGAGGTGTACACAAGATTGACACCAGCATTACTAGTTCATGAGATGCCAGCATCAGCAACGATGAGGGGACGACAGGCAGTCAGAGATCTTGGGCATAAGTGACCAGTGTGAAATTCCAAATCGCTGATCAAATCAATTAAAAAGTAATTGGAATTTCTCCCTATCGCAGCAAGGAAAACTGCAGCCCATTTGCTCATTACTGCTAGGGTAGGCTATTGCAGTAGGCTTCATGTAGGCCTCACGAAGCACCTACTTCACAAGCTGCAAGTTGTCCAGAATGCAACGGTTAGGCTGATGCTCAAGCTTCCCTGTAAGAGCTTGGCTTTCTTTGGGGCTTCGGGACCTGCACTGGCTGCAGTTCATAAGTGGGTGCTTTTTACATTTCTGACCTAGTTTTTAGAGCTTTTCCTTCAACAGGCCCAAAGTATCTTTCGGATCATTTCGTGAATTACAGCACTCAAAAGACTCTTAGAACCTCTAACACTAATCTTCTATGAATTCCAAATTCCAAGTTTAAAACGAGAGGTGAAAAGTATTTCACTGCCTTGGGTTCCAACGCCTGGAATCAGCTCTACTCCGCCTTGAGATTAGTGAAGAAGGAAGCAGATTTCAGGAAACTCGTGAAAACATGGCTATTTTTGATGTCAGAGATGCTATGGGGCGAAGGATCAAACTAGCTCGGATTTTGTTCCTTTTCAAGGCTGGTTTATAGTGTTGGTTTCTGCGTGCGGCTGTTGTATCTGAAATAGTGTCAGGATGCTCTGTTTTGAGCGACAGTGCACTTTGTAATTAATTCCTCATTTATTCATTCATTCAAATCGAACTGCTGCAAATTTTGTCCATGTAGCATATACAATTGTTGGCTGGAACAGGTCAGTGCATGGTAGAGTCTAGAAGGGCACTGGTAGTCAAACTGAAGTAGGTCAGGTGGCAAGGATGTTCAAGAGGCCAGCAGGATGGTTTTTGGAGATGAGAGGGCATTGTTGGGCAGAAACCATACATAATAAAGAAAATTGAATATGAGGAGTTCTGAATTAATTACCCAGGCCCTGACAAGTGGTAATTGCTAGTGGCTGGGGCATGGTCAGACAATCACACTTGCTGACCACAGCTGGAGAGAATAAATCTCTGGACAGTGGGGGATGGGGCAGGTTGAGTTGAGAAAACCCTAACCCTAACAAGGTGAATAGTAGGTGGATGGAGAGACATTGTTTACAACGAATGCGATACAATGCATTCCATTACAAAGCGTTGTTACAACAACTGCGTTGTTATATCACAAACTGTTCTATGTGTGATGAACAAACGACTGTTCTACCTTTACTTTATGTATTTGAGATGAGCAAATCACTGTTCTACCTGTACTGGATGAATTTGTGAGGAAATGAACCCCTGTTCTACCTGTACTGTATGTATTTGTGAGGAAATGAACCCCTGTTCTACCTGTACTGTATGTATTTGTGAGGAAATGAACCCCTGTTCTACCTGTACTGTAAGTGTTTGTGAGGAAATGAACCCCTGTTCTACCTGTACTGTAAGTATTTGTGAGGAAATGAACCCCCGTTCTTCTACCTGTACTGTATGTATTTGTGAGGAAATGAACCCCTGCTCTACCTGTACTGTATGTATTTGTGAGGAAATTAACCCCTGTTCTACCTGTACTGTATGTATTTGTGATAAACAAACCACTTTTCTTACTCTAGAATCATCAGCCACTGAATCAGGGACGCGTGATTAGGCTTCACTTATGACTACCACAAGATTCGGTTAGATACATTTACAGAGAATCTTGTCCAGAACAGAGAGATCTGCGGGCGCATGAACCTGCGGGTGATGGTGGGAGTCTCTCTGCCTCTGCATGTGTCTTCGCCACGCGGTTCATTCTTGCTTCTTTTGTCTGCCATTGAATACTTCCCGGCAAGGACTCCGGTAATACATGGCCGAATCTCTTCACAGCCGTATCTTAATGTTGCTGCAGTCTACACTGTGCCAGAAGGGCCAGCGGTTCTGATTTAGCATCATATCAATGCCTCTTGGCTGCCCTCCACC
The DNA here is from genome assembly GCF_964263255.1 of Lissotriton vulgaris. Taxonomy (NCBI): domain Eukaryota; kingdom Metazoa; phylum Chordata; class Amphibia; order Caudata; family Salamandridae; genus Lissotriton; species Lissotriton vulgaris. Next base: position 514,009,374 of record NC_141689.1, read on the forward strand.
ACTGATCCAATCACATTTCATCTGCATGCACAGCAAACACGGTATACATCAAGCAAAGGAATATAGGAGAGAAATACAGTGGAAAGTTATGAGTGTGGCCGAGAGGGTAGAAGGACGCAGAGGGCACAAGAACTGAAAGGATGACAGCGTGGGCCGGGCAGCGGACTCTTCATCATCTAGGAAGAGCAAAAACGCCATGAATGAAATGCTTGAATCAATCAAGATTACTGTGGTGCTCTTGGTATCTTTCAATTACACCGCAGCAGCAAAGCACAGGGGTTAGAGGGGTTTTAAGTGGCACTTCCAAAAAGATGAAGGGATGTAAAGGAACTGTCCAGGGAAATCGGATGGCCAAAGATCCAATAAAAGGGCGTGCAATGTTGGCTCGAACCTCTGACAGATTTTCAGGAGTTTCACATTTTTAAAAATGTATGCAAGTAATCAACATGGGATTCATTTACATAGTCAGTAGGGGCATATTACCAACAACTAGCGATAATTATCGCTATGTTGGCTTAGCGGCAATATTTTTATCGCCGAGCTGCGGCGATTTTTATCGCTTAGGAACCTTGCTATTATCAAGGTTTATCTCCTAAGCGATAAAAATCGGCCGAAATGCATGAATATCGCTGAAAAGTCAGCGATATTCATGCATTGCCGAGCTAATGCTCTTAGCCATGTTATCCACCTACCATTGGATAACATGGCTAAGAACTGCTCAGGGGCAGGTGTTAGCTTTTGGAGATATTCGCTCTTAGCGCGAATATCTCCAAAGGTTAGTAATAGGAGATAGCGATGTTAGCGACTGTTTCCAGTCGCTAACATCTTGGCACGCCCACTTTGCATGTCATTACTGATAAATTTCACTGACATGCAAAGCGGAGCCCAAGATGGTCGCTGTGTCCTACTAGCTGTCGCTAACTGGTGTTAGCGACAGCTAGGTAATAGGGAGATAATTTTATCTCCGCTTTCTTGGCTTTTAAAGCCAATAAAGCGGAAATAAACCCCCTTGATAATATGCCCCACAGTACCTAAAAATTCTGCCCTGGATCTGACCGTTGTGGTGCAATGTAGGAAACCCCCAATCTCAGAGACAACCTGTGGAGATCACAATCCTGCCTTTAAAGGTTAACACATTAACAATGGTGCATTCTTTAAGAGCAGGGCATTCAAGCAACGGCCATTATATACATTTGGTGTACTTTGTAAATGATAGCTGTACCACGGTTGCGGTTGTTGGGCCGAGACCCGAACAGAACGACTGTAAAGCCTGGTGGCAGAGGAGCTGGGGGTCTCGCGATGGGGCGAGGAGGGAGTACGGCCTTCCCTGCATCCTTTTGCATCACCTGGGGTACTGGCAAAGTGATGGGGCCTGGCAGCTGTCAAACACTAACAGGGATTGATAATAACAAATGGGCACAGTGGGTTGCCGCCAGGGAATATTAGAGCCGATTTATGACAATGACAATCATAACTCGTGATAGTTCCTGCCCCTTCAATTAGCTAAACGATATTAATCACTCTTAGTGTTTACCGAGAGTGATCAAGGCTATCTGTAGAGTGCCACCATACAAAGCTGTGCCCAGAACATGGGCTTTCATATTCATGTCAAATAACAAGACCAGTTCCTGAAATAGGACAATATCTAAACAGACTGACTGGGGTCAGACAGGAAATTCTAAATGGCACCATTTTCAATAGAAGACATTAAAAATGCCATAATCTGCGTACCTAACTGCATTGCACCAGGAGTCAATGGACTGGCAGTTAGCTTCAATGAAAGATACACACAGGAACTTGCCCCACATATCCTAGCGATGCTGTAAGAGGTGTTTTGCAGAGGGCAACTCCCTCTACACTCATGGAGGCAATAGTATTGACACTAGACACGCCTGCCAGGGGGTGCTCCTCATATAGACCTAGCTCTCTTCTGAATTCTGATCCTAAACTCTCCAAAAGAACATAGCAAACTGGATTCTCCCACCAACAAGCCAGGACTAGTGCTATCCAAACAGTCTGGATTTATACCAGGTCGGTCAACAGTGCACAACTTGCATACTTTATCACAATATCATAATAAAACCAAGACACGAATGCTGAAGCAGATTTTTAGATGCTGAGAAGGCATATGACTCATTGAAGTGGGAGGTAATGATGGCAGTGTTCCAGAAACTAGGACTCAGCAATATATTAATCAAATGGATCAAACAAATTGATACTGATCCAATTTCTAGGTTCCGTGTCCATGGCTACCTTCCTGATCCTATTCAAATCAGAAGAGGCATGCGACAGGGCTGAGCCTTGTGACCGTTGCTGTACACCAGAGCATCAGAGCCACTGGTGTGTGCACTCCTGAAATATCACACTCACAGGAGATTGAGATTTTCTGGTAAAAACTTGTTGGTCATATCCACAAATGCGCATAACATCCTAATTTCCATTAGAGACCCAGAAATCAATCTTTCCCCATAATACAAAAAATGCTAAAATATGAAGGTGCCCCAGGATTGAACATACATTGGAATAAATCCCTGATATTCCCATTCACAAAGATCACCAAACAGTGCTACCTAGACTTTTTGATGCAGTGGACCAATGAATGTATTTGCTATCTAGGTATAATAGTGCATTGAGACCCAATTTGGGTGTTCTGTGACAACTATGGGGTGGCAATGACTAGACTGGTAGAGAAAATTGAGCAATGGAATAAATTACCCTTATCCATAGCATGCAGTGTCGTAGTAATGAAAATGACAGTTCTCACAAGCATGCTATACATACCCACAGATTATATTGCAATAGCCACTAAGATGCCATTTTTCAATACACTAAATAGTCTTTGTTGTTGTAAAGCTTTATTCGAGATATATACTCATAAAAGCACAAACATACATTTAAAAATACATGTTAATTAAAATCCATATTTCATACATATAAATACATTTAAAACAATTGTGCAAGCTTTAACAAAAAAAGAAAAAGAAAGATGTAATTTAAACTTATATAACAATATCAATTCATATTAGCAGATAAAACCCTCTGCCTAATGGACCATGCCCACCCCAAGTACTTTGCTGTTCCCAGCACAATGGGCATATCAGTGGAGGTACAAATGATTCTTAGCCCCTCAACACCACTAGATTCCCCAAGGTTTCTACAAACTGGGGCCAGCCATTCTCTCCTTGGAATAGCATAGGCCTCGCACAAAAATAAAAAGTGGCCTACGCTTTCGTTAGTTGCTCTACACACCGGACAGCATGAGGTATTCGAGCTCCGCCACCTACCCGTCAAGGATCTCAAGGGAAGGGAACCCGACCTTAACTGGAAAAATAACTTCCTGTCCATTGGGACAGTAATGCTGTCCCAATATTGTTCTAATACAGGTCTCATTTTAATTTCCAAAAAGCTTCCCCCCGTTGTTTCAGATTTTGTACTCCTCCAAAGTCTTTCTTCTATGTAATCCCAATAAAGGGTCTTAATGGTGTTTTTACTTGGGAATACTTCCCCAGATGGATTATCCCAAAGGTTAGGGAGGCCAAGCTCACCCAGAACGACCCTGAGTTTCTTCAACCATGATATTTTATGGAAGGTATCTGCTTTAATCAATGCTAGAAACCCGTCGGCATAGTGTCGAATCTCTGGGGTTGTCCATAGCCGTCTCCAATAGAGAATAGGCCTTAATCGAGCTCGGTCACTAACAGATCTCCTCCCTAGATCAAGACCGAGCGGGATTAATGGCGCACTCTGGGGGAGACCCGTAATTCCCCTAAGAAACCTATTCTCTGATGTTTGTAGAGTAGGGAACCTCTCGAAACCCCACACTTCTGACCCTATAGCTTTGGCATCATAGACTAGAAGAACCGGTTATATAGGCTTGGTTTTTGATTTTGCTTGCTCCACCCGAAGTGCCCCTGCAATCTGCTGGTGCCTCAGTGCCGCCTTTTCTATATGGTGGGACCAACCTGGCTTACTAGATATCTCAACCCCAAGATAGGTAAAGACACTTACTACCTCGAGCTCAATGTTGTTCAGAGATATCCTTGGTCGGGGTCTACCCCTTTGGGAGAAAGCCATCAGCTTGGTCTTGCCAACATTAACTTCAAGGCCATACTCCCCACAGAAAACATCAAATATGTTTAGAGCACGCTGCAGTCCAGCCGGGGTTTTGGACACAATTAGAGTATCGTCAGCGAACATCAGGATCGGGACCCTGATGCCCGCTAGCGAAGGTGCATCCACACTTGCGTCCAACATTCTACCCACAATTCCATTAATAAATAGGGAGAAGAGCAAGGGTGCCATTGCACATCCCTGTCGTAACCCCCGTTCAACCGGGAAGTCGACAGTGGATTCCCCATTCAACCCCCATTGGACTTTGGCAAAGTTGCACTCGTGAAGCCTCATTATCGGAGTGAGCAACTCAGGCGGGACCCCCATTCCATTCAAAACCGTCCAGAGCTTGCTCCTTGAGACCAGGTCGAAGGCAGCCCGCAAGTCGACAAAAGCGACGTATAGGCTGCCTTCGCCAAGGGGCACCGTCCCCCACCTCAACATAGTGAAACGGAATATTTGGTCTACCGTACTGGTTGCTCGCCTGAAACATGCCTGGTAAGGGGAAAGAGCATTGTTCTCCTCTACCCAGTCCATCAGTTTGTTTACCACCATCTTCCCTACCACTTTTTGGACAGTGGCAATCAAACTTATTGGCCTATAATTGGCCGGGAGTGACCGATCACCTTTCTTGTAGATGGGTATAATTATTGCTCCCTTCCATATTTCTGGGATTACAGCCCCTTTTGCTATTGCATTTCCCAGTAGGGTCACATACCTGGCCCACCGTACTTTATCGTTTTTGAATATGTCAGAGGGTATCCCATCTAAACCCGGTGCCCTTCCCCCCTGTAAGGAGCAAATTACCAATTCTACTTCTTTAGGGGAAAACAAACTTTCCGTACAGAATACCACTGGAATTGCTTCTAGAGCCACGGCCTCCCTAATCTCAGCGTACTGGGGTTTAAAATACTCCACCCAGGATGCCTCGTCAAGATTGTTATCTGGTTTATTTGGGGTGCCACCTCTACCCCACTTCAGAACTTTCTAGAAAAGCCTGGAATCCCTTACCCCTGAGGCCTCCAGCAATTCATCCTAATACTCTTCATCCCATTTTTTCTTAGCCAGGCGAACACTAGCATTATAGTGTTTCCTGGCTACACCAATCATAGCCCTATCCCTGCTTCTAATTGCTCTACCCAGTTCTAATCTAGCCCTACACTGTTTGTTAAACCACCCAGCCGGTTTGGGTGGGACTTTCCTATTTGCCTTGGACGATCTCATGAAGTGTGGTTTTAAAAGGGAAAAAACTTGTCATGTATGGCTGTGGTTACACTAGACCCAGGAATTACGGGGCTTGCTATCTCCATGGCGGCGATTGCAGCATCCACCTCGGAACTTATATAGTCCATAGATGCAACATTCGCCAGCACATTTGGCCATTTGACTCTACGCATGTCATTGGCCATAACAGGTAATACTCCACCACGAGGTTGCGAACTGCCTGGCATGGCCGTCCACCAAGTGTGGGTGACACAAAGGGGATTGTGATCGCTTTCCAATCTTCCCTTTATTTCCATATCGCATATCCCCTGCCATAAATTGAGGCTACAAATGACATAGTCTATTCTACTTTTATTGTGGCCATTGTCGAATGTACAAACACCTCCCTGGTCACTCTTTGTCCTTCCATTAAGGGCCCTCAACCCGTATTCCAGGCACATTGCATTTAATAGCAATATATCCTTCGTCCACCGTTTGACCGAAGTTAGGTTTAGAGTCGGGACACCCCATTGGGCATCTTCCTCTTGCCCTAGTGGATTTTCCGTGTTATCCAACGGTTCAAAGGTCCTATTAAGATCACCAGCCACTACCACTCTGTTTCCCAGGGACTGTGATTTGAGAAAAGTGGACAGGGCCTCTAGGGTGGGGGAGCTCCTGGTATTAGTACCTCTAGCATAAATGTTGTATATGTCTATCACACCCCACTTATCCGATGCCATTCTTAGCAATTGGATATCCTTGCAACCCAGGTCCAGCACTTTCACTTTAATTTGTAAACCTTGCTTAACCCAAACTGTTAAACCTCCCATAGGTCGACCCCTGGCACCTCTAATCGCTGGAATGGAAAAATTTAAATAGCCTGGGAGGAAGGTGGGATCGCAAGCCCATGTCTCCTGAAATAGACACACTTCGAACCTGCTGACAAAATCTATCCAATTTTGGGACAATAGTCTACTACCTAGCCCGCAATATTCCATGAGAAAAACTTCCCAGGGCTAGGGCCATCTCTGATTCCCACCTCAATAGCTAGCGTGGATGGAAGGTTGGTCGGACTCTCAGAGTTCCCTTCCTGGTCTACAACAATATCCGCAGAATTAGCATCAGTTTCCTGGGTAACAGTGGTGCTTGTTATGGACGATTCGTCACCCCCCAAACTTTGCCTACACGCCCCACTGTCTCCCCTCCAATTCACAATCTTCCCACCACCGGTCACTTCTTTTGGATACACTATTGTGTCCAAGGTGGACCCCACAGAATTCCCACATGCGTCCCCCCCTTACCACACTACCCCCGATATTCAGGAAATCACCAGACTTTCGTCAACAACCCCAACCCGAATTTTTCATCCCATCATAGGAATTGTAGGTTTGGCCATTGTAAAAGTTTGGTTGTAACAAAGGCACAGTAAAGGGGGTGATCCCTGACAGTGATAGATAGCTAGAACTGCCTAGATCACTATTCCCACCAAATTGGGCACCAGTTGGTCTTGGGTAAATAAAGGTGAGATCCACAATACCAATCCCACCACTGCTAGTGCCCCAGCCCGGCCTCGTGATCCAACCTACCACCCTTGGAGCTTGGAAATTAATTATAATACATTCTCCTCCCAAATTTTTTGGAGTACAACCTATCCAATTAACCCTTCTTACCCCGATAATCAAACCATCAACTTCACCGGGCAATGGTCTATTAGCCCTTAACCAGTGCATGACCTTGTTTTTTAACATCTGGAAGGTTTCTCTTTGGCCTACCAATAAAGGTGGAACATTAGTAAGGACAGCTACATAGGTGTAAGAATCCGGGGTAGGATTTATGTGGGGTATCCTAGGGGGAGGCTTTGTCACAAGGAGTGTGGGGCGACTTGTATCTGGAACAGCAGGGCGGGGTATTGGGACATTTTGTGAAACCAGGGAAGCCTGGGAGTTATTTGGTACAGCATTACTTTTTCTAAAGCTGTCATTACCACCAGTTACAAGAACAACATTTTTGGAGCCTGGGGAGCCTTGGACTTATTCAGTACAGCATTGTTTTTTCTAGGATTGCTGTTACCACCAGCTACAGGACCTTGACAGGGTATCAGGGTGCTTGGTAGGTGTTGGATACCATTACTTAGAGGGGTGACATTTTTAGAACACTCTTTACTACCTTTAACCACAGTATCGGGGAGCTTAGTTTTCCCCCCATTGTTATTGCTTAAGATAACTGGCAGTTCAGTGGTAGTCTTACGGCTTTGTCCCTTTCCCTGTGTCCCAGTTACAGTGCTAACTACGGGAGAATGGAATTCCACCGTGGGAACACCTTCATCCCGCCCAGCAGGTTGCTGGGAGTTCCTACTCTCACCCGTCCTAAAATAGGACTTAATTAATGATTTTGTGGAGAAAAAAATATCCAGACTGGCCTGCTCCAAATGATCTAATTGGTCTGCTAGCTTTTTAACTCGTTCCTCAATGGGGGTCAGAAGAGACCGCATTAGTCTCTCCAACTCCAGGAACAATGGCGGAACGGGCGATACTATCACTATGGGGTGTGGACCTGGTGAAACAACTTCCCCATCGCCTATTGGTGGCCCACTAGGACTACTCCCAGTAAGATCCTGGGGTCGTGTACATATTCCTAATTTTCAAATTTTTTTTCGGGGGTTTTGGAACATAACATTTCTTTGGAACTACACTCCTCTTCCTTTTAGAACAGGGTTTAGATTTTACTACATGTGTTAAGACACTAGGTTGAGCCGTGGATAGCTGATCAATAGATGGATCCATAGAGGTACTAGAAGAAATTACAGGCAAAATAGGGGTTTCAGATTCCAAAGGCAAGACTACCGGTAGCTCTGTATTTGGAGGAAAGAGGTAGGGAGTTTTCCGATGCAACCGGCAGTGTAATAGATGATAAAGGGGTAACCAGTGCCGGAAAGCTTTGAGGGGGAAGTTTATCAACAGAGGTTTTCAAAAGTTCAATAGATAACCTACGTTCTGCATGTCTTGCCGCCAGGGCAATTTCTCTATCAATATCTTGAGGTACGGTACTCGTTTGAAATAGGTGTCCAGGGGACCCATAATGGCTGACCCTAAATAGTCTAATGAGCAAGCTTGCCTGGGCCAACAATAACTCAGAATTACTTGGTCTACACCTATCTTACCATACGAACCAGATGGGTTATCAAAACCATATTTTGAATTATATTTTTACTCAGCTCAAGCACAATATTCATATTACTGGGTCCATAGTCCATTAGATGTGACGCATCTCATGCCAGAGGAGGAGGCCTCTGCTCCAGCTGAGCTTGCGACAACGCTATTGCTTTAATCAGGGAGCCACTTCTGAGCCTTGACCCAGTACGATGTCCAAAATGTGCTTTGGTCTGGCTAATGAAACGTTACTCAATGGGTCTATTTTATTCACCTTCTTTCGCATGTGAAATGGTTTGCGTGCCTTTCACTGCTGCAGTACATGGCTGGCCCTTCTTCTCCAGTATCTTCATCCTTCAATGTCTTAAGCTCCAAGGGCAGACCTCCTGTGCCCACAAGCCCAGCCCCTACAGAGTGTCATGGTCCTGATGTTGTAAGTCTCCAGAGTCATGCCTCACATTCTGACATCCCTCCAACCCATCCTGGACGGCTTCAAGCAATAGAACATACCTTGATTTCCCTTTGACAATAATTATCAGCCTAACCGAAAACATCAATATGTACTTAACATTTTTTCCCAAAGTTTTTTTTACAGTTTCAAATGTGCTTCTTTGCTGTTGCACTACCTGGATGTAAATCAGTGGCAAACGTTCTTTTGTGTTGTCAAGCATAAAGGGGCCTTAGGTCCAAGTATCCTGTAGAAGAACATCACTGTCCTATTTATTGAATATTCATGCTATTTGTCATGAAAAGCTTGGTCTGAGGTCGTAGGGTGTCAGGCGCCAGCATAGACTGTCTCAGATGACCCGAATGCAAGATAATTTTTTGAGAACATTGCTGTTCCTTAATTTCTGTTCCCGCATCCAGTGCCTGCCTTCTTTCTCCTTCTCCAGGCATCGGGTTGATTTTGGTACAACAATTCATAATTCTTTGGGTGTGTGTGAGTGCCAAGTGTTTTCAAGGTTCTGCCAGACAGGGCACGAGATCTCAAACAATACACAACCCGATAGCCATCTTCGTTGCAGCTCTATTTAAACAATGCCCAGGTTAGAGAACAAGAAAGTGAGGAAGTCAGAATCAACTCCAGATCTGGAGAACTTACTAAGAAACTTGGTAGCCAGCCATTTTCACGCAACGAAAATTCTTGAAGACATGAAGTCGTAGAAAGAAAAGGCTACTGCACTAACCATTTGTCAATATTTTGTTACAGATCAAGAAACAAACCTCTTATTAAACTCCCCAGTAAGAAATCTGATTGTAACTCGGTCCCTGAACTTATTTACTAAAGAAGACAAAACGAAATGCAAACTGGCAACGCCTTAAGATGTGAAGGAACAGCTGGCCACTAATTTAAACCTGCAGCTTTGATGATTTTATTACACCAAACATCGTGTGGCTTCAAGTTAATGTATCAATATAAAAAAAGGTTAGACGTATGTGTATATATGCTTGTCAGAAATCCTCGATGGATAAATGGTTAATAAAAAGTTTTAGTGAAAGAGATGATTGCAACTCAACTGCGTGTGATCTAGCACTTATTACCTGATGACGGGAAGACTCTCAAGAGAATGACTGAAAACACTGTGACCACTGAGAATACAAAAGAGCTCCATTTCAGACACACACCTTGGTGCATCCTCCCTTCCCAGCTTGACTTTTGGATGAATTCACAGTTTTACTTGATCTGCTTCCGTAGTGAGATGGGGATAGGTGGGATTGCCATTGCTCCTGCTTAGTGGTCCTTGATGCTACGCTTGCCCTAGGTGGTGCACAAGTTCTTGGAGGAAGTACAGGAGTACAGTGGGCACTCTTGACCAAGAAGAAAGATGACAGACTCCTAGGCTGTAACCTCTGTTAAATTAATTCCTCAAAGAGTTCAACCTTGGGACCCTCAACTCCTGCACGAAGCATGACAGTGCATATAATAATACACCTTGAACTGTCTTTGGGCTCCTCCACTTTTGTCACAAGTTGTTGAGAGAGCGATAGTAGTCTTGGGATGGCATCTTGAAGCAACTTGGCCTCCACCCTAGATTTGGTAGAAAGGTTATCGACCATTCCGACTCTCTAAAAAATGTTGTGACATCAGTGTGTAAGAGATTTATGTCTTTACAGTTGAATCAATGTTCTGCATGCCCTAGGGTCTAGAAACACTTCTAGCACATCAAGTTGTGTGTTTTCAAGGATAGCTTTCCGTTCATGTTGTTTATTTAGAGTGCTTCCCTGAGGTATCTTCACACTGGGAGCAAATAGGAAGGTACACTTCAATGGTTTGTTTTGTTGCTGTGATCTGTTTTTCCAATGAGAAGCCATCTCTTTATATTGTATTCCAGTATGTAGTCTCTACAAATACTTTTCCAAAGTCTGAGGTGGTTTTAGGTTGATTATTCTGGTGGAACAGGCTACTGACGGTATCCTTCACTGTTATCTAGAGACTTCCAGTGTGAACAGCGTCAATATGGCAAGTGGCAGGATGGGGAGAGAAGAGCGGGTCTGAAGAAGAGGGGGCTGTATGTAAGCATGGGCGTAAAATCCGTTCCGCTCGTGGATTTTGCGGATTTTCGGTAAATCCGCAATCCGCGAACTCTTGCAGATTTACCGAAAATCCGCAAATCCGCGCGCTGTGGATTTTTTGCTTGTGTTCGCACTGCTCGCGGCCCGCGGCGTGGGCAGCAACAATCTCGCACTCGCGAAATTGCAAAAATTACAATTCTGCACATGAATTGAAAACCACCAGCAGGCACCATAATCAATTACACTGGTGAACCAGAGGGTGCTGTGATGACACAGAGGGTGACATGGGTGAGCCAGAGGGTGGCATGGGTGAACAAAGAGAGTGCCAGTGGTGACAGAGGGTGGCAGTGATGAAGAAAGGCTTGCAAACAGGCTGGGCACGTAGAAACAACAAGTTCGCAACACTGGCGACCCGACAAGTAAGTTTGCAATTTGCGAAATTGTACGAAACCCTCGCGAACTTGCAGAAACCCGTGCGAACACACAAAAAAAAAATCCGCGAGAATTCGCGGATTTTGCGGATTTTCGCAATCCGCAAATTCGCGAATCCGCAAAATCCGCCCATGCTTAGCGGTATGCCACCTAATGGGACAAACCGGTTTTCCTCCTGGTCAGCCTGCCTGTGTGTACTTTTCATATTACCTAAGGTTAATTTCCAAAGCCATATCTCTCTCCACTTCAGGTAACACCAGCGCACTCCAGGGTTCTCAGAGTACAACTAATGATAGAGGGAGCCCTGGGACCTAAAGAGTCTGACCTTTCTAGTGAGGTCTCAACAGTTGACCTTTCACAGCACTCCGTAACACAGGGCATACCAGACCTTAGCACTATTGTGTCAATTGTGGGAGTGGTCCTTCTGTGCCTTTTCTTCACAGCTGCTTCCCAGTTCAAGATGGTGGTAGCGAGCCTCACCGGCATGTGCTTTCATGTCTTTGAGACCCACTGGCTCCCACATGGTTCTTATCAGAGCGTCATTCACCCTCACCACCTTGAGTCTCTATCCTGGTCTCATCCTCCAATACTCACAGAAGGCCCTTTTGCTGTTTTCCCCCCACTGAATGCATGACCTACTTGCTGCTGAGCACAGGAGCCCAAGGCATATACTCATAGACACTGCACCAAGCAGGAAAGTGTTCTCAGCACCTTCTGCTGCAGTTCACCTCTCCTTCCCTCTGACCCCAATCTTGGCCTCCTCTGCCAACCACCACAGTTAACATTTCAGCCAGCCCCACCCCCTGACTCAAAGGGCATATTCATGGCTGAGTAATGGAGCCACAGCTCATCAACACGTAAGTTCCTATCTGAGGCAGGAAAAGTGTTGGTGTGTTGGTGTAAGTTAAGTGTTCTGCACTGTTTGAACGGGGTGCTAAAGATTTGTTGGACCTTGTTTTGTGACCTGAATCAGAAGCTTTTCTAAAATGTGGTTCAGTCCTTAACTCATTATTACTAGAGCTCCCAGGTCATCAGCTATTCCCATTTCCAAGAACCAACTACTACCAACGCTAAACTGGGAATTAGGCTTATCTTCATGGATGTTGTAATACAATTTCCCAAAGTCTGAGACTTATTTGTTTCCTGTGCAGTGTTATTGTAATAATACTCTTTAATTTGCTACTGCGTTGCTTTAGCTTTTGCTGTGTTCATCATTCATGATTACCAAAATCACCAGTGTAAGATTTGCAAATCCATATCAAAGTAACAAGTATTTGTGGCAAGATTGTGATACTTAATTTTAACTCATGATTCCGAACTTTACATGTTTACAAATATTGTAGGTGTAGTTTACTGTTGTTCTGTAGGCGATATGAGTTTCATTTGTTTCTTGTTCTCAGGATGTTCAGTGTTTTTTATTATCTAGCGATTCTCAACGATACATAGTGTTTTATCAAGTGCTCATATATTTATATAATGTGATTGTTAGGCCTGAACCCTTCAAGTAGCGTTTTCCCAAACATTTTGCTTTTTCCTCCTGGGTTTTGCTGATTCTCTAGTAGTGCCCTTCGGGTTCTGGGCACTTTCCCATTGTAAATGGAGTGTGTAAGTGTGCATGCCCTTCCTACACACATTAGGAAGTGGTGCTTACTGGAGGTTTCGAAACATAGAATAGATCTGCCATTGCAGCCCTGTGTTTCCGCAGTCGCACATAAGGTGTTTGTAAATCAGTGTCCAGCCTGTCAGTGCAGGCGGGTGTGCGCACTTGCACCTACTATGTTTTATAGCCTGTGACCCACCTGTCATTGTAGGTTGGTTTGCGCATTGCACCGATGGTGTTTCTAAACATGTGTCAAACCTGCCATAGCAGTTCAGTTTGTGTTCAATTGCGCGTCTACTCAGGCTGGCCCGCTTAAACGACTAGCCATTCTTAGAGGACCTTTCACTACCACCAGAGAACCTCAAATGTATGTCTTAAGGGGTCAAGCAAGTTGTAAGTGAAAGGCAGGGCAGGTACACATGGGGGTTCTCTGCCCAGGTAGTGAGGAATACCCATGTGTGTTACCTATGAGGTTTGCTCTTCCCATAGGCTAACATAGGGGAGTAGTTGAAATTACTTCAGGCTGCAATAGTGGATTGCAGTTGAGCAGCCCCATAATGTTTCCTGTCATTGGATTTGCATTGACAAACCCTTTCCAGTGGTAAAGGTGGTTTTGTCATGAAATGCTGCGACTAGACAGTGGGTATTTCTCTGCTCTGAAACTCTTTGTGTGAATTGCGCTTGGCTCCAGTCCACACTGGAGGCTGGGGGAGCACATCGGGTCATACCCCATTGACAGCTATAAAACATTGGGCATGCAACTGGAATGACAGACCTCTGCCATTTGTGGGCCTGGCTGGATGGATTGGAGGTTGAGGTTTTGACACTTACCCTCCGGAGCCAGATCATGGCCCCCCTAAAGATTAATATCTGCAGTCCATGGACATCTGGCAGACAGGACTGAAATTTAGGGGAGACATCTGCGGTTCAAAGGGAAACCATTTGACCGACCCCCAACCTCAAAGCCACACTTCAGTATAACTGCTGGTGCCATACTTCAACAAGACAGAGTTATACTTGTGGGGACATGGGACCGGAGATTCTGGAACTGCGTGGTGCACACTGTCAGAGGAGCCATTGAAAGGAATGTGTCCATTCCTGAAAGTGGATGGCCTGGGCCAGCTACCTGCTGCTGTATGCACCCTAAAGTAGGCTCTCCAAGGGCTTGTTGACTTGCCTCCTGTTCTTTCAGAGGTCTCAGGGACATCAAAGATCTCCTACGAGGGATCTACACCAACTACACCTGGGGAGCGGTGCCCTCTCAAGTGCCCACATCGTCTGCTGGAACCCAACTGGAAGTGAGCTGTGAGTGTGAAACAAAAAAATGTGCCTGCAGACTGGATTGCCTGGAGTGGAGCCCCAAACTCTTTCCCACACCTAAGTCGTGTGGCCCCCACATCGTGGGGACCTTGGCAAGCATATGCATCTTCTTGGTGGTGAGCAGATTCACCAGTTGCGGGCTCCAGGGTGACCCGTTTTGTCGATCATGTTGCATCTCTATCATCCGACACACCGACTGCATGCTCATTGTGTGTGGTGTCCAATTCACAGGTTGCGGCCCTCAGAAGTGGGGGTGTAATCACAGTAATTCCTCACTCTACCTCATGAGGTATTACTGAACTTGTGTCTGTGTGTATGACTGGAGCTGTCTGGTGCAACCAATATCAACTTGCACCAGATGTTGTGCTTCATTTCCAGGGAGGTACGGAAATTGCAGTTCATCATTATGTATTCTGTTGAGGTGTCTCCTTTTTCCATGAGGCTCCCATATTTCATTTTCCACTCATTGACTGTTCAATTTTTGGCCCTCAGCATTGTGGACCAACTGCCCTCCTCTCACCCGGCCTTTCCCGAGAACAGCATGTTGCCAGGTAGTATTGCTCGCTTGGGACTGGGTGGTGAGAGTGATTGACTGGGATGAAGAAATGATCGGAGGATCCCCCTGTGCTTCACAGAGCTGGGATGGTGCCGGAAGCCCTTGGTGGACCCCTTTGGTGTGACCGACTATTGTCCTGCTCTCGAGTGGCTGCCAAAACCCCTTTGATGACTGCCTCCTAATTAGTCCTGGTACTAACCCCCACCTACTTCCATGGGACCCTGACTAAGAATGACTTTGGCTCCGGGCATCCTAGTGCCTGGGGGTAGGACTATTTATCGGCAATCGGTGGGTATAGGATAGTCATGGTGAGCTGGAGGGTGGAGGGAGGCTTGGGGCCATGGGATCTGCAGTGTGTAATCAATTGACCTGCTGGGTATCAGTGCCTAGCATTAGGGTGCTGAGTGCATACGTGTGCAACTGCGTTCTGTACAGACCTGCCTGTGGAGAACATTTTGCATTGCATAAGGGTGCTGGGGAGTGGTGAAGAATAGCTTCTTTCCCAATTGTGCAAATTACTGATATCATTTGAATACGGTTGGGACTAGTACTGCTAGTAATAATTTCAAATGTGATTTATGCCCAGGAAACATAATGGTCATGTTGTGTTGATTATTATATGTGTGGAATACAAACATTATTTACATAATCCAGTGTGAAGTCTCTTTTGTTACACTCAAAGTATTTATCGTGAGTGAGTGCTGTGCAAATGCTTTACACACCATTTCCTCTGTCATAAGCCTAACTATGCAGTGCCAAGCTCCCCAAGCGTGAGCCCGGGTTATACAATGTGTGTAATCACCCTCCCCTGACGGGTGTGATAGGTTCTCCCTGGCTAGGGCCTCGCCTCAGCCAACCAGAAAGTGCCAGTTCCAACAGTGATGTTTTAAAAGTGTTGTGTTTTAACAAAAACTCATCATCACCCATAGGACAGTCTGACATTTATTTTGACTGTGTTGTACTACCCCTTGAGTAAACCCTACGTAACCTATTTGAGTTAAGATAACCTATTTGAGTTAAGATCTGCCTACATATCCATGTCTACCACAAGAGTTAAGTAGGCTTGTAGGACTATAAGTCCTTCACAGCCCCAGTGGCCAGTGTCCTGGTTAGTGGTGAAGACCATTACTTCAAACAGTGCTTTATTGTCCCTTCGGCTGAAAGAATCAGAGAAACTCTATCTGAGCAACCTGAAATGAACACATTACATTGTTTCAACTAAATCTGACTATTTTCAGAAGGCGTGGCCTAGAGATCCATCATGGTGGACGTGCGTTAGGCGAGCTCCACTCAGCCCGTGCCAAATGTTCTTTATTTATCCTGTCTCATCTGATTTTTTTTTTCCTGAAAAGTATCCCGCAGTAGTTGTGGAGTTAGGCGTTGGCAATTGTGGCACACATGCGAGCCGGGACACGTGTGATTGCAGCAGTGGTGTAAGAATTTGGAGACCTGGCAGGGGAAGCTGAGGTGGAGCCATCTCGGCAGCAGCCAGAGCAGTGATTGACGGATGTGGTAGCACCGAAGTGCTCCATCCGAGAAAGGGCTAGTCTAAGACTGTGTCAGAACCTGGCAGCCGGCTCAGAGTGAGGGCGGCAGCCGAGAAGGCATCCACAGGGCTGGGAGGATTTTTGCGGCGGCTCAGTGTCTGCACCTCATTCTCTCCTCCTCCATTTTTTCATGCAGGCGGGCAGATCGGGCCGCGTAGGGGTTGGTCCGGTGGACACATAGGGGGCAGGAGTCAGGCACAGGACTGATGGAGCCTGGGCTGATGGTGGTGAGGCCCCGAAGATTGCACGGAGACCCGGCTGGTTGTACATGGGCCAGCGAGTGTGATTATGTTCCTCGGCTGCTACAGCATACAGGTTTGCGGCGTGAGGGCCGGCTGTATAGCCGCGGGACAGTTAGACCTGCTCAGTGGAGAGACGTCCTATGCAGTGTTGTAATAATGAAGCACTAAACCTCAGATGCAGAAGTCAGGGCCAGGAGAAACAATCTACGCTTTGTAGGATTCCCTGAAGGATGTGAAGGGTGCACATTGAACAATTCCTGACTTAGTGGCTCACAAACTGGTTTCCCCCGAAACCTGGACCTGTGTGCCCTTGTTGAAAGGGCACACAGGTCCTTGACGCAGAAGCCACCTCCAGGAGCCAGACCCAGGCCTGTCATCACAAAGATCTTGAATTATCATGACAGAGACACAATCTTAAAGCAAGAAAGAGCTAAAGTGCCCCTGACATACGACAACTCCCTCATCCTTGTATTTGCAGACTATACGCGACTAATCCAACAGTAACGACAATCATTCATGGCAGCCCAGGCCCGCCTTCGAGAACGAAAACTTCCATATTCCTTGCTGTACCCCACCATACTGAGGATGGTATACCAATCACGCCCACTTTGCTTTGAGTCACCTGAGGACATCTTCAGCTGGACAGACAA
The DNA here is from genome assembly GCF_964263255.1 of Lissotriton vulgaris. NCBI lineage: Eukaryota > Metazoa > Chordata > Amphibia > Caudata > Salamandridae > Lissotriton > Lissotriton vulgaris. The sequence goes on from NC_141689.1 coordinate 514,026,697, forward strand.
GGCAGTGAAGATTCGGCCCCACACGCCACCCAGGATGTAATCCGATTCATCGTCCAGCGATGTTGTCCGTAAACCACCCAAGCCCAAAGTTAAAGGAAACAGAAGGTGACGGTCAAGACGCCAATCTCAATCCTGCAGCGATCCTAACAGATCCACATTGGTGCCCCAACAAGGGACTTCATACCAAAGTCCCAGGATCCACTGATGGCAGTTCCAATCGATAGGGCACGAACCGAGGACCGGGATCTTCGGATATTGAGTTGGAAAGTCAGAGGAGCGCTTGACAAAGTAAAAAGAGGAGCTATACTCCATGAGGCCAAACGCTATCGTGCGGACATCCTGATGCTTCAGGAGACACATTTAATGGAAACGAAAGTGCTGTGTCTCCTTAGATATTGCTATACTCAAGTGTTCCACTCTGGCACTCTGGCTTCACTAGGGAGTCTTGTGGAGTTGCGATTCTAATCCATCTCAGGGTCCAGCACACTAAGTCATGGACAGACAGTCAGGGGAGATACGTATTTGTTAGGGGCACCGTTTATGAGAAACAGGTAGTTTTGTGCTGTGTATATGCCCCCGCCGCTGTTGTGGGCACTAGTTGAGCGCATTACGACCCTGTGGGCAGGTATACCGGAAGGGTTGGTGATAGTAGGGGGGGACTGGAACGATGTGATGGACATGGCCAAAGATAGATAGAGACCAGGGGGATACTCCAATGTTCATCAAGCTATCAAAGTGAACTCCTCTCGACGACGCAGGATTCCTACTTGCACCTTGATTACATATTCGTACCATCAGGTGCCGCTAGTAGAGTAAGGCAACAAGAAGGGGGGGTTTGGCCCAGTAGGGAAGAGGGTAGGTAGGGCCTATTAATACCAAAAATGCAATTTACCTATGCCTCTATGTACATGATTGTGACATTTAATGTAACTCAAAGAGAAAACCACACTGTTAGTTAACTCAGACAATTGATTTATGTCAATTATTTTTCGAACTCATAAATTGTCAATGATTTGCGACAAGAGAAACACAAAACAAGATTTTTGCAAGGGAAAAAGCATAATAAACAACGTGTAAAACATAATTGTAATTGTGTGCATTATAGTGAACATATCACCAAAAAATACATACACTATAAATGCATCATCTGATGCAGCATACCTTTTACGACCAAAGAATTAGGGTCGATTGGTTCTTTTTAGGAAATAGTCATCATATGCCAAGGGAGTCGACCTGCAATGTAGTGACATTGGCGTGGTAAATATGTGTAAATTGCAGTACAGGCAGGCACTAAACCGTGTATACATTTATGAAAATTACCTCTGTTTGTGGAGCAGCCGCTCCGAGGTCGAGGCCAGGGGGACTAGTTCACGGTTCAATAATGTTCCTTAAAAAATCTACAAACTCGGGGGGCGTGTCCGAGATGGCGGCGTGATCGGACGCAGGTTCCGAGTCTCCCTGCCCGATCTCGCCGATTTGCCGATTCTACAGCCTATTTCTCTCCCCAGAGTGCTCAAACACTGAGGGGAGCACCCAGCGCTGCCTGGGGCCGAAGATATCACCGACGGCCCGCTCGGATGGGACGGCGGGAGCTGCTGGCGCTTGTAACGACACTGCCGGTAATGGCGCCCAAGCTACTGGGCTGAGGCCTGCCTGGAGACGGAGCTGTGCTCGCTTGCCTGGCGGCTGCCTCGGAGCGGTGCAGTGAGGAGGAGTTCCGGTCGGCGACACTGCGGCGGGTGACCCGCGGCGACGCCGCGCAGCACAGGAGCTTCGACCGGGAGCTGCAGAGCCCGGCCGGGGCATTCAAAATCGAGCCCCCGGCTTGGGGCCTGGTGCCGGTCCCCTGCGGCCGCGGAGCGGGCCGCTCACGGAGCACTGTGGGGTCGGAGGGCGCCCAGCCGCCAGCACTACATCGCCGCAACTGAGCACCACCCGGTGCAATACTTGACGAGGTACTGCCGGGGCTGCCGAGATCAAACGCGGCCTGCGGCCTCACCCCGCCGAGCCCCACACACCGAGGCGGGCGCAGTGGCGCTCGTGACCTGGGCCTGCTGAGGCCTACTTTGGAAGGCTGCTCCGGACCCCTGGTGACCAGACTGAGGTGAGAGGGATCTGGGCGGAGGTGTGGGCCTTGGCTGACTCGGGGGGCATAATCGAGCCCTCGGTGCGGGCGGCTGCGTGGGGCCTAATAGAGCCACGCTTTGGGCCTGGTGTCACGAGGGTGCGCCGCACTGGGGTACTGAGCACAGCGCTGTTAACTGTGGCCTTCGCCCCGACTGGCCTGGGCCGGGGACCGCCCACGGGGGCGCTGACCGGACTGCACCCACTGTGGACCTACGCGACACGGTGCAATACGGTGGGGAATTTCACAGATTGGCGGAGCGGGGGAGGACAACGTGGTCTGCACTGAGACTTTACTGCAACGCTAGCACCGACCTACTGGGGCCCCCAAAGCTGCATAGCCACCTGTAGAAAGGCCCTGCAGGAGTGGATCGCGAGATGGCGCAAAGAGGGAGGAAGGGAGCCCAGACGCTGCCGGAGATGCTGGCCAAGTCGCAACCCAAGGGGAGCAAAGATCCCCCCTCCCCGATACCAGCTAAACAGTCGCTGACCCCCGCTGATGACCAGGTACCTGTCACCAGGTCCTTCTTGGAGGGTCTGTTCAACTCACTTCGGGACGACTTCCGATCCCTGAAGCAGGAGGTGGCCGGAGAGGTCCGGGAGCTTCGCCGTGATGTGGAGGGGCTTGGAGAGCGGGTGGCCTCTGTCGAGGAGGCCGATCAGACTCGGAGCGGGGAAATCGAGCTGCTCCGGCAGGAAATCCTACGCCTCTCTGACCAACAGATGGACCTGCAGGCCCACACAGAGGACCTTGAGAACCGTTCCTGCCGAAATAACATTCGGGTCCGGGGAGTCCCTTCGAAAGAGGAGGGGACGGACGTCGTGGGCTACCTACAGTCCCTCTTCAGGAGCATCTTGGGGGAACCGGAGGACTTTGTCATTCGTATCGACAGGGCCCATAGAGTTGGACTGCCGCGGAGGGCCCAGGCCCCGACGCCTGACATCTTGGCGTATCTCCCAGATTTCCCACTTAAGGAGAGAATCCTCCGGGAGGCCCGTAGGTCCCAGCCCTTTCGTTATCAGGATCACCCCATCGCTCTCTACCAGGATCTTGCGGCCACCACCCTCCTAAAGAGGAAGGAATTCAAGCCGGTGACAGACTTTCTAAGGCAGAAAGAAATCCCATATTCCTGGGGCCACCCCTTTCGGATCATATTCAAGTGGGAAGGCCGGCTGCAACAACTGCGCTCTCTCAAGGACACATGTGCACTTTTGGGCCTTGAGCACACTGACACTGAACCGGTGTTCAGAAGTTCCCAAGGGACACACGGGGGGGTTGGCAAACTGTACGGCGCAAACGTTCACCGGTGCACCGCCTCAGGCCGGATGCCTCAGCCATCTCCCGTGAGAGAGAAAATGCACTAGCGGAGGTCGCCAAGGAAACCTCATCCCCTGAATGATAGCCCTATAGCGGGAGAGATTTCTTGTCGCACTTGCCCTGCCAGGGCGATGGGCGGGTCGGGTGGGGAGACCGGGGGTGCCGCCGTCGGTGATGACCCCTTCATTATTCCTTACCACGGCCCTGTGTGGACTAACAGGACTGGGACTATATGTTTCAAGGGATGTTGGGAGGGGTGGGGGGAGGTGGGGTGCTGGGGGGGGGGATTGGGCTTTCATTTGCCTTGACCTTAGCTTTCACACCCGGTGTTGTAGCCTTTGGGGTTTTTTGGTTGTTTTGGGGGGGATTGTTGGGCTAGGGAGGGTTTCGGGGTGGGGACCAGTGTGCCGATCCGATTTTGTTACTGATTCAAATGCCATGACCGCGCAGCGCTGCCTTGGTGGTCTCTTACATGCTTGGTTGGCGGATCGCTGTGCTTGCCGGGATGGTCCGACGTTATTTTCACTGTTCATCTACGACTTGTCTAGCTGTTCCCCCATCCAGACGGACACTACATGCCGAATAGACCATTCAGTGGCGGACGGTTTCATGCTGCGGGGGGCACGTCTGCTTAGAACACCTGCTAGGCGGGGGGTTGCACCACTACTCCACACTACGGCCTGCACTCACTCTGCGCTGCACCACACACACACTACACCATGACAGACACGACCCTTAAGGTAGTGACACTTAACGTGAAGGGGCTGAACAACCCGATCAAAAGGAGGGCTGTCATCTCCTACCTTGAAAACTCGGGGGCGGATGTTTGCCTGATACAGGAAACTCACCTACTGCAGAAAGATTGGCATAGAATGCGCTCCCGAGTCTTTCCACATCAATTTTTCTCTTCCCTCCCTACGAAGACCGCAGGGGTTGGCATTTTAATATCCAGGGGCTTCCGGGGGACTGTGGGGGCCAAGGTGGGGGAGATCAGGGGCCGACTCTTGGCGCATACATTCCAATTAGGCAACACAACTCTCACTATAGGCTCCCTCTACGCGCCGAACACCAGACAGGAGCCCTTCCTGAAGAGTGCTATTTCAGAAGCCCTTCAAACCCCGCAGACGCCCCTACTCATAGGCGGGGACTTCAACCTTGTTATGGACACGAATGCGGACCGATCAGGACACCGCTATGGGGAGACAGGTGCTCTTTCAGCCGATGGCCGAGAATGGCTTAAAGATAGAGACTTAACAGACCTCTGGAGAGCCCACCACCCGAGCGCCTCGCAGTTTACATTTTATTCACATGTGCACCACACCTATGCCCGACTAGATCATTTTGTGGGCTCCTCGGATCTTCTCAAAACCCTGAAAGAGGTGGATATAGTCCCGGCGGCTATCTCCGACCACGATGCGGTGGAACTTTCCCTCGCGCTCTGTGCAGACCGCCGCCCCCGGGGTCCGTGGCGCCTACGTGAAACCTTGCTGCAGAGACCTGCCGTTACCAAGAGGATCAGTGACTGCATCACTGACTACCTGTCCGTCAATGACACGCCTGGGATCTCCGCTGCGGCTCTGTGGGGGGCCCTGAAAGCGGTCGTCCGTGGGGAGCTCATAGCCATCGCAGCAGCGGAGGCCAAAGAACGCAAATGTAAGCGGGACGACCTTACGGCGAGGGTGGCTGAGCTGGAACGGGTTCATAGCCGCACCTGCGCCCCGAGGGTCTGGAAACAGTTGAAGGCGGCCCGGGCCCAATTGGCCAGCCTGGACACGGATCGAGCGGAATTCGCGGCTCTTCGCCTTCGGCATACGTATTATGTCGGGGGCAACAAGACGGGCCGATTACTGGCCAGCGCTTTAAAAGCAAAAACCCAGAGGGCCAAGATCAATACCCTCGTGGGGGGCGATGGAGCGGTGCTATCCACTGACACCCAGGTGGCCGAGGCGTTTCGCTCCTACTATGCTTCACTGTATGGGGAGGAGACGGCCTCCTCCGAGGATATCGAGGCCTATTTGGCCACGACAACCCTGACCGAGATCTCCAAAGCCGATGCGGAGGCCCTCGATGCCCCTATCCGCCAAGACGAGGTGTTAGCGGCCATATCCCGACTGCGCCCACTCAAGTCCCCGGGACCAGATGGGTTCTCAGCAGGCTTTTACAAACTTTTTAGCCAACAGCTGGCCCCGGTGCTCACGCGCCTGTTTGATTCTTTCGAGGGGGAGGGTGCCATACCCCCGGACATGCTGGCCGCGGAGGTGGTGGTACTACCGAAGCCCGGTAAGAAACCCACACATTGTTCTGCATTTCGCCCCATCTCGCTGTTAAACCTCGACCTGAAGCTTTTCACGGGCATTCTTGCTGCGCGACTCGGCCCATGCCTGCCTGGACTCTTGGAGCCCGATCAGTCGGGCTTCGTCCCCACGAGACAATGCGGGGATAACACCAAACGAGTGCTGCATCTCATCGATAAATCGCATTTTCGGGCCTCGGACTCGGCGCTGCTCGCCGTTGACGCTGAAAAAGCGTTTGACCGTGTCAATTGGACCTTCCTGCAGCATGTCCTCCGTCGCTTCGGCCTGGGCGACCGCTTTTGCTCCCGCGTAGCGGGCTGTTACCATCACCCACAGGCTAGGATCCGCCTGGGGGGCCTGCACTCACGACCATTTGACATTCAGCGAGGTACCCGTCAGGGGTGTCCTCTCTCCCCCCTCCTTTTCGCTATGTATATAGAGCCGCTGGCACAGAAAGTCAGGGATAACCCTCGGATTAAAGGCATCGAGTTCGGACGCGAGCCCCATGCCATCAGTCTCTACGCAGACGACGTGATTGTTACACTAGACCAGCCCCTCTCCTCTATACCCGCCTTTATGGAGGAGATTGCCTCATTCGGAACTGTTTCGGGATTCCGCATCAACATAGGTAAATCCCTGATTTTGCCCCTGGGCGGCAATGTGGGGCTGCGGAACCCCGCCATGGGCCAGGGGACTGGTCTTCAGCTGGCCACCCAGGTGCCGTACTTGGGGATCACTCTCACTCACTCAACAGACCTCACGGTCTCCACTAACTATACCACCCTCACGGCCCAGATTCGAGCAGACTTGGCGAGATGGTCCAAGCAGCCTCTCTCCCTGCTCGGGAGGGTGGCGGCGGTGAAAATGTCGGTCCTGCCACGGATCCTATACTTGTTCCAAACTATCCCTGTGATGCCCCCGGCGGGAGCCCTGACGGCCCTACAGGACGCCCTGAATGCCTTTGTCTGGGGGGGAAAGCGGGCACGAATCAACAAGTTACTGGCGTATAGGAGCCTGGACGAGGGCGGCCTGGGTGTCCCGAACCTCATGAGGTATTTCCATGCCTCTCAACTTCGATACCTGGTCGAATGGTACCGCCCTGAGTCTGAGAAGAGATGGCTCTTCCAAGATAGAGCCATGGCACAGACACCTCTATGGAGGGTTCCGTTCCTCGCTAAACAGCATAGACCGAAATACATGCTACGGTCGCCTATCACGCGCACGACTCTGCGGGTGTGGGATAAGGTGGCACGCAAACACGAGCTAACCTCCTTCCCCTCCCCATTCACTCCCATTTTTGATAATCCCGATTTCCCTCCGGGCGTAGGTGCGAACACATTCTCCCAGTGGCGTGGCACGGCGTGCCGGGCCGCTGGTAACCTCTTTGACCTGCAGGGATTTCTCCCCCTCGCGGATATTAGACAAGGGTATGGCGTGGAGAGGCCTCATTTATTCCAATACCTCCAACTTCGTCACTGGCTCAATCACCCCGATGTAGCTGCCCTGGTAGGTCGCCCCATGACGACTTTCGAAAAATGGCTGCTAACTAAGGACACGGATAAGCACCTCATCTCTGACCTATACCAAATGCTCACACCGCAGCGCGCCCCGGCCAAGACGCCGAGCCAGCGGCGCTGGGAGGCTGAACTGGGTAGGGCCCTGACACCTAAGGAATGGGGACACGTCTATTACAGAGCCTCACACACCACTCACAACACCACAGCAAGAGAATCGGCAGTGAAATTAGCAATGTACTGGCACCTCACCCCAGCTCGGTTGCACAGGGGTAACCCAGCGCGTAGCGAGCTCTGCTGGAGGGGGTGCGGGGAGCGGGGCACTCTGACCCACATACTATGGGAATGCACGGGTCTCGGGGACTTCTGGAAAGTCGTCTTGGATGATATTGACACTACGTTCGAGACTGAGGTCCCTAGATTTCCTGCATACACTCTGCTGGGGCTGCCTAACGCATTGACCTTCCCATTGCGGTCGCTGCGAGGCCGGCAAATGGGCATCGCCATGCAAGCGGCTACGCAACACATTTTGTCACTGTGGGGATCCCCAACTACACCTACGCACACAGGCTGGCTACATAAACTCTGGTTCACCCTCGGGATGGAGCGCATCCATGCTACACTCACTAATTCTACCGAAGCCTTTCGGAAGACGTGGCTTCCTATACTGAACCTCCTCTCCAAAGAGTTCAATGAAATTACGTGCCCTAGGTATCTTCGAATCCTACGTCTCACTGACACCACGGCTAACCCTCGGTGAACTACCGGACGGCCGTGCGGTTCGTCCCTGGTGCACCGATGATTCTACTACCTTTTCGGGGCACACTGGTCGGGGTGGGGGGAATGGGTCTGGGGGAGGGGGCGGGGAGTTCCTGGTTGTTGTTGTTCTTCTTATGTTATTTGACTGCCTCACAGCTTCATGGCACTTAAGATATCACATTGCTCCCTCGGCATGCGTCTATTGCATTATCATTCATGATAGGGAAGACATGCTTGTCTGTCCCGACCGATATGTATGCCACTTGCCTGGACTTATGATAGAGATGTCTTGTTATATGCTTGCTGATGCTTTCAATAAAAATACATTTGAAACTAAAAATCTACAAACTCAAGGAATTGTGTATTAGCGAGGATAAGTGGTGTTTCTTGTGCCCCAGGAAAATGACAAAATTGGTGGATCTCTTACTTGTCTCCAACCATTTGAAAGGCGAAATGTATCATCACCGTGTTTCTGGAAAAAACGGGACAGCGGGGAGCTGATCAATGCCCTGTCTAAAATTATGAAAAACAGAGAAAACAATGCGGTTATGCGCCGTGCGGCGTCTTACCGTGAAATGCGACCCTCAGTACATCGGGTCACCCGTCTGCTTGAAGGGGAATTTTCTTATTCAAAAATTGAATGAATCCTGTGAGAAGGGAGGGGAACCAAGCGGATTAGTGCCCGGTTACACCGTGAAGAGCGCGCGTATGTGTGCGCTAGTTGCACAGTGGGTCTCACCTCAGATTGATGGATGACAGCTTTGTATATTTCAAGTTTGGAATGGACACAACAGCTCGCCGCCGCGAGTAAAATGAACTAAGTTGTATCTGTTGGTCACATGATGTCAGAAACCAACCAGAGCGTCGGGCCATCTCGCTAGGGATTGTGGGAGATGTAGTTTATAGGGACATAAGTTAAAACAGGATGTAGGAGCCAACCAGAGCGACGGACCATCTCGCTAGGGATTGTGGGAGATGTAGTTTATAGGGACATTGGTTAGAACAGATGAAAAAGAAGCCAATTATATTCTGGTGACTTCACTGAGTACATTTAGCCCGTTGTTAACAGTATTAAATTTCATGATGAGATAGGCCTCCTTGCGAAGTAGTGCCGCCTCAATGTCCTGTACATACTGTTTAGGGTCCGCCCATGCGAGGACCGTCCACTTAAAATCATTTTCACCATGGTTATGACTTGTAAAGTGTTCAACCATGGGTGCAGAGGACACTTTTTTCTTTATTCGAGATCGGTGTTGTGTGATGCGTGAATTGACAGGTTGACAAGTTTTGCCTATGTACACTTTGTCACAGGGACACACAACGGCATAGATGACATTTTTTGTACGACAATTGGTAAACATCTCATGCTTCCATGTGACCCCATCATGGTCAATTATATTACCTTCCAAGGTAGAGGAACACGATATACAATTGCCACACTTGTGATGCCCGCTTATAGGTTTTAAGTTCCATTTCGAAATCAGGTCGCTTTTGGGTTTCGGAATGTAGCTGTCTGCCCTAATCAATTGTTGACCAATGCTTTTATTTTTGCGCATGGCAAAAATGGGCTTTTGTAAGGGACTTGGTAAATCTTCCAATAGATGACAATTTCTCAAAATAATGCGTTTAAACTGATTTGTGTGTGATCCATAAGTTGTAACACACACCAGTTCATTTGGTGCATTTTTGTCTTTTTTCACCAGGAGATTCTCCCTGGCGGTGCATCTGGCACGTTTCTTAGAATGGTTAAGAAGTTTCTTTGGGTAGCCCCTTGTTGCCATTTCTGCGCAAAAGTTTGAGGCATGTTGATCAAAGTCAGAAATTTCACTGCAATTCCTTCTTATTCTTAGCAGTTGCCCAAAAGGGAGATTTTCCTTCAGGCACTGTGGGTGCGAGCTTTTAAAGTGAAGGATAGTATTCCTGTCTGTAAGTTTCTTGTGTAGGGTCGTTGTGAGGATATTATCGCGGACGCCTACAGTGATGTCCAAAAAAGTCATTTTACTTGTACTGGATTCTATGGAGAAACTAATGTCTCTGTGCCTGGAGTTAAGCCAATTGTAGAACTGGTCTAGTTCCGTCTGGCTCCCCTGCCACAGGAGCCAGACGTCATCAATATATCTAAGCCATTTGGTTATATGGCCAACAAATGGATTGTTCTCAAATCTGAATCTTTGTTCATATTGTGCCATATAGAGTACCGCCATCTCAGTTGCGTATGGACAGCCCATAGCGATGCCTTTTACTTGGATGAAGAACTCATTCTCAAATTTAAAATAGTTGGTGCGTAACGTGATTTCAGCCAATGAAAGGATGAAAGAGGTGGGGACCCGGTGCGGTCTTTCCCGTTGTTCAAGGTATATTTCCAAGACCTGCAAAGCCTCATCCTGAGGGATTTGGGTGTAAAGTGAGGTGACGTCTAGGGTCACCATCAGCTGAGTAGTTTGATTGAATGATTGTCCCTCGATCTTGTTAATGAAATCAGTTGTATCTCTGAGATATGACTTGACCTGCGGTAGAAAGGGTTTGAGAAAAAAATCAATATATTTTGAGACCGGTTCAAGTGCAGAATCGCACCCCGACACGATTGGTCGGCCAGGCGGTGTTTTGTCATTTTTGTGAATTTTTGGTAAAAAATACAGGACAGGCGTCCTTGGTGCTTTTTTGTTCAAAAATTCAAATTCCTTAGGGCCTAGGAATCCCTCATCAAGTCCTGTCTTGGTGATGCTTGCGATCTTGCTTTGTATGGCATGCACAGGATCCTCCTTAATTGGTCTGTACCAATCAGGATTGTTAACATGCATTGTTCCTTCCTCCAGATACATGGTGCGGGGCCATATCACGACTGCCCCACCCTTGTCTGCTTGTTTTATTAAAATAGACGTATCTGATTTAAGGTTCTGAATGGCAGATGTTAACCCTTTAGACATGTTTTTATGGACAAAATTTTTTTGTTTCTCAAGTTTTGAGAGGGAGGAGAGGACGGCTTGTTCAAAGGCCATGACCTGCTTAGGAATGTTTTGGGTCGGAGTGAATCTGGATTTAACTCTAAGCCCTGTGGTTTCTGAATGGGACATCATTTCGGCATCCGCGAAAAACACCTTCAACCTAATCTTACGACAAAAATCTAATGCCTCTAATTTCAGTTGGGTGAAGTCGGTTCTTTTATTGGGGACAAACTTGAGGCCCAGGGATAAGAGTTTAACTTCATCCTGGGTAAGTTGTTTATCGGAAAGATTGACTATTGCTGATTTCTCTAGCTCTTGTAGGTTTTGTTGCGTGTGCGCATCTCCCATGGTTGTTTGAAGCGGACCCGTGACTGTCCGCCTCTGCCTAAAAAAGGAGATGATACAGCAGCCCCTCGTCTTTTAGAATTATCTTGTCGAGACTCAGATGAGAGTCAGACGATGTTGTATCTGAGAAAGTGAGGAACCTATTCCTGGATCTGCCTTGGAATGATGTTAAAGCCCCTCTTGATTCACCTGACGTGTAGAAATCCTCTTTCAAGAATGGATAAACTTGTTCCAATTTGAAGGATTTAGAATCCCTTTCAAATTGTGCTACTTTAGCGTTAAGTGTGTTGTCCTTGAAAAGTTGAATTTCTTTTTCAATCTTATCTAGAAGATTCTTGGCTTCAGTTACCGTTTGATTGTCAGATATGGTCTTAATTAACTCCTCAATTTCTTTCTCTTCTTGGCTACAGATACGTTGGGCTGTCTGTATAGTGTGGACCATGAGGTCCCTGCTGCATTTAGTATTGATTTGACTAAAACCTTTTTTATAATCTGCGTCCTCGGTGAAAATCACCGGGATGTTCTTCACCTGGAGTCCCCAAGGGATAGTCCCAGCTTTGAGGTGTTTGAGTAGAAAGTGGCCGTGTAATTCGGTTCGTATGTGTTTTTTTTGAAGACGAGTCAATTTATCTGCCTCATTTTGTTGTTTGGCTGAGGTACTCAATGTTATGTTAGAAAAAGGGGATGATTCAATGAGACTCGCAATGTGGCTCTCCGTAAAGGACAGCGTGTCTTTCTCTGCCATAGTATACAGGAGACGTATCCCCTGCAGTGAAATGAATCAATTGTTGATAAGGATGACGAGCAGTGTCAATCCCTACCCACTCGGGTAAAAACCCGCGCTAATAATGCAACAAGAAGGGGGGGTTTGGCCCAGTAGGGAAGAGGGTAGGTAGGGCCTATTAATACCAAAAATGCAATTTACCTATGCCTCTATGTACATGATTGCGACATTTAATGTAACTCAAAGAGAAAACCACACTGTTAGTTAACTCAGACAATTGATTTATGTCAATTATTTTTCGAACTCATAAATTGTCAATGATTTGCGACAAGAGAAAAATACATAGTCAACTTTACATTGAAAACACAAAACAAGATTTTTGCAAGGGAAAAAGCATAATAAACAACGTGTAAAACATAATTGTAATTGTGTGCATTATAGTGAACATATCACCAAAAAATACATACACTATAAATGCATCATCTGATGCAGCATACCTTTTACGACCAAAGAATTAGGGTCGATTGGTTCTTTTTAGGAAATAGTCATCATATGCCAAGGGAGTCGACCTGCAATGTAGTGACATTGGCGTGGTAAATATGTGTAAATTGCAGTACAGGCAGGCACTAAACCGTGTATACATTTATGAAAATTACCTCTGTTTGTGGAGCAGCCGCTCCGAGGTTGAGGCCAGGGGGACTAGTTCACGGTTCAATAATGTTCCTTAAAAAATCTACAAACACAAGGAATTGTGTATTAGCGAGGATAAGTGGTGTTTCTTGTGCCCCAGGAAAATGACAAAATTGGTGGATCTCTTACTTGTCTCCAACCATTTGAAAGGCGAAATGTATCATCACCGTGTTTCTGGAAAAAACGGGACAGCGGGGAGCTGATCATTGCCCTGTCTAAAATTATGAAAAACAGAGAAAACAATGCGGTTATGCGCCGTGCGGCGTCTTACCGTGAAATGCGACCCTCAGTACATCGGGTCACCCGTCTGCTTGAAGGGGAATTTTCTTATTCAAAAATTGAATGAATCCTGTGAGAAGGGAGGGGAACCAAGCGGATTAGTGCCCGGTTACACCGTGAAGAGCGCGCGTATGTGTGCGCTAGTTGCACAGTGGGTCTCACCTCAGATTGATGGATGACAGCTTTGTATATTTCAAGTTTGGAATGGACACAACAGCTCGCCGCCGCGAGTAAAATGAACTAAGTTGTATCTGTTGGTCACATGATGTCAGAAACCAACCAGAGCGTCGGGCCATCTCGCTAGGGATTGTGGGAGATGTAGTTTATAGGGACATAAGTTAAAACATGATGTAGGAGCCAACCAGAGCGTCGGACCATCTCGACCATTCTAAGAAACGTGCCAGATGCACCGCCAGGGAGAATCTCCTGGTGAAAAAAGACAAAAATGCACCAAATGAACTGGTGTGTGTTACAACTTATGGATCACACACAAATCAGTTTAAACGCATTATTTTGAGAAATTGGCATCTATTGGAAGATTTACCAAGTCCCTTACAAAAGCCCATTTTTGCCATGCGCAAAAATAAAAGCATTGGTCAACAATTGATTAGGGCAGACAGCTACATTCCGAAACCCAAAAGCGACCTGATTTCGAAATGGAACTTAAAACCTATAAGCGGGCATCACAAGTGTGGCAATTGTATATCGTGTTCCTCTACCTTGGAAGGTAATATATTTGACCATGATGGGGTCACATGGAAGCATGAGATGTTTACCAATTGTCGTACAAAAAATGTCATCTATGCCGTGGTGTGTCCCTGTGACAAAGTGTACATAGGCAAAACTTGTCAACCTGTCAATTCACGCATCACACAACACCGATCTCGAATAACGAAAAAAGTGTCCTCTGCACCCATGGTTGAACACTTTACAAGTCATAACCATGGTGAAAATGATTTTAAGTGGACGGTCCTCGCATGGGCGGACCCTAAACAGTATGTACAGGACATTGAGGCGGCACTACTTCGCAAGGAGGCCTATCTCATCATGAAATTTAATACTGTTAACAACGGGCTAAATGTACTCAGTGAAGTCACCAGAATATAATTGGCTTCTTTTTCATCTGTTCTAACCAATGTCCCTATAAACTACATCTCCCACAATCCCTAGCGAGATGGTCCGACGCTCTGGTTGGCTCCTACATCATGTTTTAACTTATGTCCCTATAAACTACATCTCCCACAATCCCTAGCGAGATGGCCCGACGCTCTGGTTGGTTTCTGACATCATGTGACCAACAGATACAACTTAGTTCATTTTACTCGCGCGGCGAGCTGTTGTGTCCATTCCAAACTTGAAATATAGAAAGCTGTCATCCATCAATCTGAGGTGAGACCCACTGTGCAACTAGCGCACACATACGCGCGCTCTTCACGGTGTAACCGGGCACTAATCCGCTTGGTTCCCCTCCCTTCTCACAGGATTCATTCAATTTTTGAATAAGAAAATTCCCCTTCAAGCATACGGGTGACCCGATGTACTGAGGGTCGCATTTCACGGTAAGACGCCGCACGGCGCATAACCGCATTGTTTTCTCTGTTTTTCATAATTTTAGACAGGGCATTGATCAGCTCCCCGCTGTCCCGTTTTTTCCAGAAACACGGTGATGATACATTTCGCCTTTCAAATGGTTGGAGACAAGTAAGAGATCCACCAATTTTGTCATTTTCCTGGGGCACAAGAAACACCACTTATCCTCGCTAATACACAATTCCTTGTGTTTGTAGATTTTTTAAGGAACATTATTGAACCGTGAACTAGTCCCCCTGGCCTCGACCTCGGAGCGGCTGCTCCACAAACAGAGGTAATTTTCATAAATGTATACACGGTTTAGTGCCTGCCTGTACTGCAATTTACACATATTTACCACGCCAATGTCACTACATTGCAGGTCGACTCCCTTGGCATATGATGACTATTTCCTAAAAAGAACCAATCGACCCTAATTCTTTGGTCGTAAAAGGTATGCTGCATCAGATGATGCATTTATGGTGTATGTATTTTTTGGTGATATGTTCACTATAATGCACACAATTACAATTATGTTTTACACGTTGTTTATTATGCTTTTTCCCTTGCAAAAATCTTGTTTTGTGTTTTCAATGTAAAGTTGACTATGTATTTTTCTCTTGTCGCAAATCATTGACAATTTATGAGTTCGAAAAATAATTGACATAAATCAATTGTCTGAGTTAACTAACAGTGTGGTTTTCTCTTTGAGTTACATTAAATGTCACAATTATGTACATAGAGGCATAGGTAAATTGCATTTTTGCTAGTAGAGTGAGGGCAGTAGAGATCCTCCCAAGAGGTTTGTCAGATTACTCCCCAGTTATTCTTATGGAACAGTTGGGTCCTGAGAAACGGCCCTTTCGTTGGCATCTCTCCCCCTGGAATGTGCAGGATGAGAAATATCGGGAGCATATGGGGCAGGCAATCAAGCAATACTTGGACACAAACGTAGGGTCGGTAGCGGAGGCTGAAATCCTGTGGGTGGCCATGAAGCCAACCATACGTGGAGTAGACATTTTGTTTTGCGCTGCAGCGCATCAAACCAGGAGGGAGTCACTTCTGAGATCGGAGGCCCACATATTAGAACTTGAGCAGAGTAGTAGGGAAAAGGGAGGAAGTCTGATGCGCCGACAACTGGTGCTGGCGCGAAAGACTCACACCAACCTTTTGATGGATGAGGACCATCTGGCGTGGCTGGCATCCCGCAGTAGAATTTACCAATGGGGCGACAAGTCCAGTAAACCACTCCATAGACTGTGTCAGGGAGCCTTGCACCCTCAGGCCCTTCCCAGTATGCCGGGCCCGAATGGAAGGCCTCTCAGTGACCACTCTCTAATAGCAGAGAGCTTTGCCAGTTACTTTGCAGAGCTGCCCACCCCTAACAAACTTCTACAGGAAGGCATAAAACGCCGCTTTATAGATGACTTACCACTCAGGCCCTCTCACATGAGGCACGCGCAGAGCTAGACTTCCCGCTCACTGAGGAGGAGCTTTGCACAGCGCTGGGGGACTTAAATTCTGGAAAGGCACCGGGTCCCAATTGATTCCCATGCAAGTTTTTAAAGAAATACTTCCCTAAGTTGGGGCCCCATTTCCTTAGAGTTGTTGATGAAGCAAGAGACCGAGGTTGCCTTCCGCAAGACTGGAGACACGTGGTAGTTGTTTTGTTTTATAAACCGGGCCGGCCACCAGACCAAAACGCCTCATGCCACCCCATTTCACTGTTGAATGTTGAGACCAAACTTTTGGCCAAAGCATTGGCCAATCGCCTCCAACCCCATATAACCATTTGATACATCCTGACCAGGACGGCTTTATGCCCCAGAGAGCTATGCACCACAACATCCGTCGAGCGCACATTGCCTTAGCCACCATCTAGGGATTAGAAGAACAGGCTGCCCTATTGCTGCCAGATATTAATAGGGCATTTGACTCCTTCAGTTGGGTATCCTGTTGTTATATTTAAAATTACTGTATACAGACCTGACAGCATCGGTGCGTGTAACGGGATCTGCCCTCTTCACATTCTCAATTGGAGGGGGGACCCACCAACGGTGTCACTTGTCTTGTCGCCATATCTTTTTGCCTTGGCAATGGAGCCCCTGGCGGCAAGGGTGCCGATGGATGCACAGTTAGCAGGCTTTGAGTGGGCACATGGGCTCCCGGACAGCATCTTATTATATGCAGATGATATTCTATTCTTTTTAACTGATATCAACAAGACAGGACCGAGGCTACTCTGTATCATGCAAATCTTTGGGGAGTCCTCGGGTCTATTGATGAATCCCAGTAAATCCACCCTATGGGTGCTTGGGGGAACGGCAGGATTGGGGCCTTGGGCATCAGCAGTACAGGGGACTTCGGAGGGAGTGAAATATCAGGGTGTTTTCTTGTCGGATTTGCCAAGCGTGTCATGGGACAAAATATTGTCCCAATATGGGCGCGGGTACGCGAGGAGAAGAAGGCTTGGTCGCACATGCCCCTGTCCATTTATGGCAGATCGGCTATTTTTAAAATGGTATCATTTACGCATTTACTCTACCAATTGCATAATCATCCATACTCAGTTCTCTCAAAGTGGTTTCGCCAAGGTAAAGCGGCATTAGGCCAATTTCTGTGGGCGGGGGGCGTCTAGAATTGCGTTGTGGACTTGCTTTCAATCGACGTAATGTGGCCGTTTGGCTACCTCAGATGTCCAATCGTACTATATGGCATTGCACCTGCTAGAACTAAATGAATGGTGGTATGGGGACCCCGCATATGCAGTGGAGCGAAGGTGCATGGGAGAGTCTACCATCCATACCATATTGTACTCGGCACACCTGCGCAACTCTCTACTGACGGCCACGAGGGTAATATTTCAGGTGTGGAAACAGTCCCTCCATAAGATGGGATGGTGGGACAAGCTGACTGGGGAAACTTTACTGTGGCACAGTGGACGACTGCCACAGCTGGCTGCTCTACCTGGATTTCGTGGGTGGGCCAATTATAGGAATCTTTACACTAGGAGATATAATGCGAGGCTCTGTCCTGAAATCCTTCCAAGACCTCCAGCAAGAGTATAAGATGCCAAAAACTTATTTCTATAATTACCTCCAATTTAGGCATGTCATCTATCCTAGCATTTCAGGGATAGAGGCTCTTCCTGAATTTAGTCCTATTGAAGCCAAGGTGTTTATGGGTGATCTACAGGACCATAGAGTCTCAAACATTTATCAGTCTCTGGTGACAAATAGCTCTACTACATTAGATAAACTTAGAGAAACATGGGTGGGTGATCTTGGCCCAATTGATGGAGATGATTGGATGGAGGCACTGGTTTCCCCTCAGGAGGCAGCGATCGCAACGCAGCTGCATCTTATCCAATTTAAATACCTGCACGGGTTTACTATACCAGATTATGGTTATGGAGGGCGAGTCTAGTGTCATGCCCGATATGCTTACGGTGTGGTCGAGAAGAGGGATCCGTCATACATACGATTTGGCATTGCACAGCACTCATGAGATTCTGGCGAGGGTTTCCGGCTTATCTTGCAGAGGTGTTAGGGTGGGAGCTCCCCTCCTCACCAAGATTGGTAATTCTACATATTATGGGGGACATTGGGTGCATTATGTATAAAAGGGAGATGTTATTGTTGGGGCTGAAATTGGCAAAAAAGGCTATTGCCAGGTTGTGGAAGGCATCAGCCACACCTTCTCTTCCGGCATGGAAGAATGGACTTGGCTTTTGTATGGGATTGAAGATACCAATATTTAAGGCCAGGGGTTGCCCACAAAAGAAGCCCAAGATCTGAAAAAGATGGGCAGACTACTGGGGACTATACCTGGACCCAGTGCCCCTAGCAGATGTCTTCATATCAGGATAGTTATGAAGGCTTATAGGGTGAACGACCAACAACATAGTGATTTAAGTCATTTGTTGGGGTGGGCGATGTCGTGGCAACCAAGATGTAGTAGAGGAATAGTGCAACGGGGGGGTTTATTACATTCATGTTGTCTTGTTTTATATAACTATAATTATGATAAAGTATAAACTGAATGTCAATGACAATACTTTGCAATGTATAATGTGGCAGATGTTTCCTGTGTTAAGGAGCCCTGCAATGTGCTTGTCGTTTAACACAATAAAATTTGTTCTAAAAAAAAAAAAAGAAATCTGTCTATTTCCAAGGAGATCTCGCAAATGCAGGAACCTTGATATCAAGATGACAAAAAAGCTACTGGGCTCAAATTTAGGTACATATTCACCATCTGCTGGGACTGGTATGGTGTGTGTGCGCAGGTGCACATGTGTGAGAGATCAGGCCCAGGAAATCCCTTCCTGCATGCAAGTCATTCAATCCTGATCAAATGGCCTAGGATTTTAAGGACAATGTTAGGCTGATTCTGTGAAAGAATGTCTCATCGCAGTGCTCGATTACCATGGCTCGAAGAAGCTGCGCTTCATGCTCGATTAATCCATCTAACATATAAAATGATAACTCTCGCTGCCTGCCTACGTCCCGCATGAGGCCATTGGGATGCATTGTGTTTTTGATGAATGTTGCAATCCCTTTTACTAGTGGATGTGACAGCAGATACAGATTAATGGTGCCCATTATGGTGCAGTCTCTGATGATTAAACAGAATCTATCAGCACAGCATGAAATTCTCAGGCAGCCAAAGCTTGTAAGGACATCTAGAGCCCTAACTCTAACTACCAACACTATCATTAGAGAATTTTGAGAAAAATGCTGGATTTCAATGTAATGTTGAGGCCTTCTAGAATGCTCTGTAAAGGTGATCTCGCGCACAAGGACACAAGATATGTGATATTCCCCATACCATGAACAGAAGATTAGCAAACCCAGAGTTGGTGTTCTGCGCACACCAAGGACCTCTCGTTGGCAGAAAGAAGGGTTTGCACTGATGCTGATCCTATGGGTTGAAGTAGAATGGGTCCCTTTACGTAGGCAGTGTCATAAAGTATCCTTGTTCAATTTGCACCCCCTTTCATAATACGTATGTTTGTAGATACACTCCGACTGCGTATATCATTTGTGAAAGGTGGGGGGTTTCAAATATTTCCCTTACTGATACTGATATATTTAAAAGAAGAGTATCTTAAAATAAATGTAATCAGTAAAGTGATAATAAGGGCCCGCTTACAAAGGAATTGTTCTATGGATTTTTATGGCTGCGAATAGCAGCAGATTTCAGTTGTATATGTTTCACCGTATTTACACTAGTTAACAAACCTGTTTAAATCACTGTAGCGAACGAAAGTGACATACATACGAATGCGTAACATTGTCATGCGCTGCTGGTTGGAATCCCATTGGCGTGTTGAGAAGCTCTCACAGATAATATGCTGCCCACTTACCCAAGTGTGACATTTTGGCCATTTACTACCATTTGTGTGATGTTTTTCCCATGATGTTTTTCCCACCCAGCATTGCGATTTGAGCTGGATTTCCAGTTGAAAGTGGTACAGAAGTTGGCTGGGGAGCACGAATTACTACTGTCATACCACTGATCTAATAACGTACATGTTATTGGAAAAATAGGTTTATGCCTGTTTGGGAAGGCAAGATTTCTAAAAACACACATAGGGGCATATTATCAAGGGAGTTTATCTCCGCTTTTTTGGCTTTAAAAGCTAAGAAAGCGGAGATAAAATGATCTCCCTATTACCTAGCTGTCGCTAACACCAGTTAGCGACAGCTAGTAGGACATAGCGACCATCTTGGGCCCCACTTTGCATGTCAGTGACATTTATCACTAATGACATGCAAAGTGGGCGTGCCAAGATGTTAGCGACTGGAAACAGTCGCTAACATCGCTATCTCCTATTACCAACTTTTGGAGATATTCGCGCTAAAAGCTAACACCTGCCCTGAGCAGTTCTTAGCCATGTTATCCAATGGGAGGTGGATAACATGGCTAATAGCATTAGCTCGGTAATGTATGAATATCACAGACTTTTCAGCGATATTCATGCATTGCAGCCGATTTTTATCGCATTTGCGATAAACCTTGGTAATACCAAGGTTTATCTGTGATAAAAATCGCCGCTGCTCAGCGGTAGATTTTTGGCTCTAACCAAGCAATAGCGATAATTATCGCTATTGCTTGGTAATATGCCCCATAATCCGTAATTGAAGAGGAGACCCTGATGTACTTACCAGAGTTGCAAACTCCGCATTTTCCAGTAAATTTGGCCCTAAGTGTTTACATTCACAGTTTACCTGTGTCTACATTAACGTGACTGGTAGAGTGTATCAGTACTATAGATACTGTTAACCTAACTTAATGTAACTGATACATCCCCCCTCGCTCTCATAAGCCTGTGCATGGCCTTCACTCAGCAAGGAACTGCCTATCCAGAACTTCTAAGACATCACTCTATGCTATTTATGTGCTTTAGTAAGGCGGCTTTTGCATTCAAACTCAGGTGCAGCTGTTTATAGATGCTTCTCCTGCTGGCCCAGAATGCATCTCTTTAGGTTGTTATCCTTGTGACACTACAAGTGTTCTCATTGTTCCATGCATGTAATCTTTCCTACCACATATTTACGCTGACCTTGTGGAGGGATTTCATACTTTGTGAATAGCAGACGCAGCCCTGCAAAGCCTAAGAAAAGCATGTCTGCTTCCAAAATATTGATTGAAAATGCTTCAGCAAACTTAATCGCTCCGTTTCATAATTACGCAATTCATAGAGAAATGCTGGCCAGTATACAACTTCTCGTATTTATATACAATTCATAAATAAATGACTCACATATAAGCTTTAACTCTTTCAGAATTATTTGTGCCTGTACAATTTTCCTAAAATGTTTGGGGGTGACCCACATTTCTGGTCACAATTTGGACCTCAAATTTGCATCAGCACATTCATTGGAGGTAAAGAGAATCGATCTCCCAGCACTGACCGATAGTTTGGACTTGGTACGAGGAAACCAGCAGTATTGCCGGGACTTGGTAAGAACAAACCTGGAGGATTTTGATGTCTTGTCCACATTCTGATGTGTAGCCCACAAATTCTTGGTAATGACAACTCTGGCTCTGTCTAGTAACCAACTATATGAAGGTGTATCATATGTGGGGAAAAGTGTGTAAGGTATATAGATGAAAAGAGAAACACAGCTAAGGAAAACTCGTCTAAAAAAAATAAATCTCTTGTGATCTGGTAATTGTAAGCCAAGCACAAAAATGGCTAATCGACCACGAGGGATGTCAGTGCACTTTCTAATCTAGAAAATCAAAACTGTGTGATCTCACGAAAACTCATAAAAAAAGATAAACATCCAAATCAATAGAAAAACTTTGAAAGTAATAAAAACACAAGTGGAGAGACCATAAGTTAGAGGAGGAGTGAGGAAGGACGGAAAGTGGAGGACTGAGAGGGAGAAAAGGGAGGCTGTAAGTAAAAAAAGTCATGAATTTTTCTTCTCTTCTTTAGCAGGAAGATGATGCCGTTAGACGATCAGTTTAATGCCCAAAAGTATGGTTTTCTGTCTTTTTTTGCAAAACAGACCAATATTCTCCGGGCATCATAAGTATTTGGGTAGAAAGTTACACAAATATATGGAAGTCCCGGAAAAAGATGTAGATATGCCTGAGTTAGATTTTAATCTTTTGGTTTTGAGTTGTAGAGTCTGCTTCTGATGCTTCTGTCCCCTATGCTAATGTTTAATGCAAAGTGGAGACTTGCTGTGACTGTTATTGCTTGATAAAGATAAGTACCTTTTGCTTCATCTCAGCGCCAAGAGAAGCAAGATTTATTATGGATAGAATTTGAGATGAGGAGATCTTTCCCTCAGGATAAAGACCAAGTGGACTGCAGTTTGAGAGAGAAAGAGCAGTGAAGATAGAGAACGCCTGACAAGAAGTGTCGAGGGGATCTTAAACCAAAGGTTAAAGTCAGTGAGAATCAATATAGTTTATTTTTTAATGGCAGACTCCTCTTGAGGTCGTTATGTTTGACTAGGATGGCTCTAAGTGTTGAGGGATGGCGATATACCTGTACACAGACAACTCTGTAAAGATTTATAAAAGAGAAGCTGATAAGTAATCTTTCCTTTAATGTATATATGTATGTATATCTATATATATCTACATATATCGATCTATCTATCTATCTATCCATATATATATATATATATATATATATATATATATATATATATATATTTTCGCTCCAAATCACCTCTCAATCCAAGAAGGTCACCCAGACACTCAGAGCTTGCTTGTGATCCTTTATTTCGGCAAGTAAAAAGTCCCGACGCGTTTCACCATTACGGCTTGTTCACGCTCGTCAAGCCAAGCTCTGAGTGTCTGGGTGACCTTCTTGGATTGAGAGGTGATTTGGAGCGAAAATAGAGGTCTGCCAGTAACCTGACCTGGACCGCTCATGACAACCGCAACGCTCATACTGGTATTGAGGGATATATATATATATATATATATATATTGCAGCTCCCGTGTTACTTGAACACACCACACTCGCGGGGGTTGTTTCAGAGGCGTTTATTTACAGCGTCATGCTCGATAGCGCAGGTCCATGGAAATGCCTCAAGAGGATTCAAGAGGCTGAGAGTTCGTCTTAGATCCGACGCGTTTCAAAGGTCCATGCCTTCTTCCTCAGGGATAGACGAACTTGGCTATTGGCCGCAGCTGCAAGTCCACTTATGATGAGATGACACGCCCCCCAATGGGCAGTGCTGTTGTCGCAGTGTCTTGTGGGACTTGTATGCTGACATGAATAATTTGCATGATGCGTTTCTCCTCCGGGTCCTGTGACGCTGTTCGTGAACCCCATCCGAGCACCCCCTCGCCTACCGCTGATCATGCAGATTATTGGAGACCGGCGCGGTATATATCCGACATCCGGTGAGTCTGAATGAATCCCTTTGTGGCTCCAAATTCCGGGTGATGCAGTGGCGGTGCTGAGCATATGCAGTATTGCTGCGACGCTCCTGTTTCCACCAAGATGCTCCGTGCACTCTTCATGGCGGGTGCAGACAGAACGGTGGTGGAACCGTTCCTGACATTGCAGCTCCCGTGTTACTTGAACACACCACACTCGCGGGGGTTGTTTCAGAGGCGTTTATTTACAGCGTCATGCTCGATAGCGCAGGTCCATGGAAATGCCTCAAGAGGATTCAAGAGGC
Source organism: Lissotriton vulgaris (assembly GCF_964263255.1). NCBI lineage: Eukaryota > Metazoa > Chordata > Amphibia > Caudata > Salamandridae > Lissotriton > Lissotriton vulgaris. The sequence continues at coordinate 514,050,416 of NC_141689.1, forward strand.
TGAGAGTTCGTCTTAGATCCGATGCGTTTCAAAGGTCCATGCCTTCTTCCTCAGGGATAGACGAACTTGGCTATTGGCCGCAGCTGCAAGTCCACTTATGATGAGATGACACGCCCCCCAATGGGCAGTGCTGTTGTCGCAGTGTCTTGTGGGACTTGTATGCTGACATGAATAATTTGCATGATGCGTTTCTCCTCCGGGTCCTGTGACGCTGTTCGTGAACCCCATCCGAGCACCCCCTCGCCTACCGCTGATCATGCAGATTATTGGAGACCGGCGCGGTATATATCCGACGTCCGGTGAGTCTGAATGAATCCCTTTGTGGCTCCAAATTCCGGGTGATGCAGTGGCGGTGCTGAGCATATGCAGTATTGCTGCGACGCTCCTGTTTCCACCAAGATGCTCCGTGCACTCTTCATGGCGGGTGCGGACAGAACGGTGGTGGAACCGTTCCTGACATTGCAGCTCCCGTGTTACTTGAACACACCACACTCGCGGGGGTTGTTTCAGAGGCGTTTATTTACAGCGTCATGCTCGATAGCGCAGGTCCATGGAAATGCCTCAAGAGGATTCAAGAGGCTGAGAGTTCGTCTTAGATCCGACGCGTTTCAAAGGTCCATGCCTTCTTCCTCAGGGATAGACAAACTTGGCTATTGGCCGCAGCTGCAAGTCCACTTATGATGAGATGACACGCCCCCCAATGGGCAGTGCTGTTGTCGCAGTGTCTTGTGGGACTTGTATGCTGACATGAATAATTTGCATGATGCGTTTCTCCTCCGGGTCCTGTGACGCTGTTCGTGAACCCCATCCGAGCACCCCCTCGCCTACCGCTGATCATGCAGATTATTGGAGACCGGCGCGGTATATATCCGACGTCCGGTGAGTCTGAATGAATCCCTTTGTGGCTCCAAATTCCGGGTGATGCAGTGGCGGTGCTGAGCATATGCAGTATTGCTGCGACGCTCCTGTTTCCACCAAGATGCTCCGTGCACTCTTCATGGCGGGTGCGGACAGAACGGTGGTGGAACCGTTCCTGACATTGCAGCTCCCGTGTTACTTGAACACACCACACTCGCGGGGGTTGTTTCAGAGGCGTTTATTTACAGCGTCATGCTCGATAGCGCAGGTCCATGGAAATGCCTCAAGAGGATTCAAGAGGCTGAGAGTTCGTCTTAGATCCGACGCGTTTCAAAGGTCCATGCCTTCTTCCTCAGGGATAGACGAACTTGGCTATTGGCCGCAGCTGCAAGTCCACTTATGATGAGATGACACGCCCCCCAATGGGCAGTGCTGTTGTCGCAGTGTCTTGTGGGACTTGTATGCTGACATGAATAATTTGCATGATGCGTTTCTCCTCCGGGTCCTGTGACGCTGTTCGTGAACCCCATCCGAGCACCCCCTCGCCTACCGCTGATCATGCAGATTATTGGAGACCGGCGCGGTATATATCCGACGTCCGGTGAGTCTGAATGAATCCCTTTGTGGCTCCAAATTCCGGGTGATGCAGTGGCGGTGCTGAGCATATGCAGTATTGCTGCGACGCTCCTGTTTCCACCAAGATGCTCCGTGCACTCTTCATGGCGGGTGCGGACAGAACGGTGGTGGAACCGTTCCTGACATTGCAGCTCCCGTGTTACTTGAACACACCACACTCGCGGGGGTTGTTTCAGAGGCGTTTATTTACAGCGTCATGCTCGATAGCGCAGGTCCATGGAAATGCCTCAAGAGGATTCAAGAGGCTGAGAGTTCGTCTTAGATCCGACGCGTTTCAAAGGTCCATGCCTTCTTCCTCAGGGATAGACGAACTTGGCTATTGGCCGCAGCTGCAAGTCCACTTATGATGAGATGACACGCCCCCCAATGGGCAGTGCTGTTGTCGCAGTGTCTTGTGGGACTTGTATGCTGACATGAATAATTTGCATGATGCGTTTCTCCTCCGGGTCCTGTGACGCTGTTCGTGAACCCCATCCGAGCACCCCCTCGCCTACCGCTGATCATGCAGATTATTGGAGACCGGCGCGGTATATATCCGACGTCCGGTGAGTCTGAATGAATCCCTTTGTGGCTCCAAATTCCGGGTGATGCAGTGGCGGTGCTGAGCATATGCAGTATTGCTGCGACGCTCCTGTTTCCACCAAGATGCTCCGTGCACTCTTCATGGCGGGTGCGGACAGAACGGTGGTGGAACCGTTCCTGACATTGCAGCTCCCGTGTTACTTGAACACACCACACTCGCGGGGGTTGTTTCAGAGGCGTTTATTTACAGCGTCATGCTCGATAGCGCAGGTCCATGGAAATGCCTCAAGAGGATTCAAGAGGCTGAGAGTTCGTCTTAGATCCGACGCGTTTCAAAGGTCCATGCCTTCTTCCTCAGGGATAGACGAACTTGGCTATTGGCCGCAGCTGCAAGTCCACTTATGATGAGATGACACGCCCCCCAATGGGCAGTGCTGTTGTCGCAGTGTCTTGTGGGACTTGTATGCTGACATGAATAATTTGCATGATGCGTTTCTCCTCCGGGTCCTGTGACGCTGTTCGTGAACCCCATCCGAGCACCCCCTCGCCTACCGCTGATCATGCAGATTATTGGAGACCGGCGCGGTATATATCCGACGTCCGGTGAGTCTGAATGAATCCCTTTGTGGCTCCAAATTCCGGGTGATGCAGTGGCGGTGCTGAGCATATGCAGTATTGCTGCGACGCTCCTGTTTCCACCAAGATGCTCCGTGCACTCTTCATGGCGGGTGCGGACAGAACGGTGGTGGAACCGTTCCTGACATTGCAGCTCCCGTGTTACTTGAACACACCACACTCGCGGGGGTTGTTTCAGAGGCGTTTATTTACAGCGTCATGCTCGATAGCGCAGGTCCATGGAAATGCCTCAAGAGGATTCAAGAGGCTGAGAGTTCGTCTTAGATCCGACGCGTTTCAAAGGTCCATGCCTTCTTCCTCAGGGATAGACGAACTTGGCTATTGGCCGCAGCTGCAAGTCCACTTATGATGAGATGACACGCCCCCCAATGGGCAGTGCTGTTGTCGCAGTGTCTTGTGGGACTTGTATGCTGACATGAATAATTTGCATGATGCGTTTCTCCTCCGGGTCCTGTGACGCTGTTCGTGAACCCCATCCGAGCACCCCCTCGCCTACCGCTGATCATGCAGATTATTGGAGACCGGCGCGGTATATATCCGACGTCCGGTGAGTCTGAATGAATCCCTTTGTGGCTCCAAATTCCGGGTGATGCAGTGGCGGTGCTGAGCATATGCAGTATTGCTGCGACGCTCCTGTTTCCACCAAGATGCTCCGTGCACTCTTCATGGCGGGTGCGGACAGAACGGTGGTGGAACCGTTCCTGACATTGCAGCTCCCGTGTTACTTGAACACACCACACTCGCGGGGGTTGTTTCAGAGGCGTTTATTTACAGCGTCATGCTCGATAGCGCAGGTCCATGGAAATGCCTCAAGAGGATTCAAGAGGCTGAGAGTTCGTCTTAGATCCGACGCGTTTCAAAGGTCCATGCCTTCTTCCTCAGGGATAGACGAACTTGGCTATTGGCCGCAGCTGCAAGTCCACTTATGATGAGATGACACGCCCCCCAATGGGCAGTGCTGTTGTCGCAGTGTCTTGTGGGACTTGTATGCTGACATGAATAATTTGCATGATGCGTTTCTCCTCCGGGTCCTGTGACGCTGTTCGTGAACCCCATCCGAGCACCCCCTCGCCTACCGCTGATCATGCAGATTATTGGAGACCGGCGCGGTATATATCCGACGTCCGGTGAGTCTGAATGAATCCCTTTGTGGCTCCAAATTCCGGGTGATGCAGTGGCGGTGCTGAGCATATGCAGTATTGCTGCGACGCTCCTGTTTCCACCAAGATGCTCCGTGCACTCTTCATGGCGGGTGCGGACAGAACGGTGGTGGAACCGTTCCTGACATTGCAGCTCCCGTGTTACTTGAACACACCACACTCGCGGGGGTTGTTTCAGAGGCGTTTATTTACAGCGTCATGCTCGATAGCGCAGGTCCATGGAAATGCCTCAAGAGGATTCAAGAGGCTGAGAGTTCGTCTTAGATCCGACGCGTTTCAAAGGTCCATGCCTTCTTCCTCAGGGATAGACGAACTTGGCTATTGGCCGCAGCTGCAAGTCCACTTATGATGAGATGACACGCCCCCCAATGGGCAGTGCTGTTGTCGCAGTGTCTTGTGGGACTTGTATGCTGACATGAATAATTTGCATGATGCGTTTCTCCTCCGGGTCCTGTGACGCTGTTCGTGAACCCCATCCGAGCACCCCCTCGCCTACCGCTGATCATGCAGATTATTGGAGACCGGCGCGGTATATATCCGACGTCCGGTGAGTCTGAATGAATCCCTTTGTGGCTCCAAATTCCGGGTGATGCAGTGGCGGTATATATATATAATGCCTGGAATACCATTTGAATGAGCCAATAAATCTTCCCACTATATAAATCTGCTGCTTCGGGGTCCTTTATCTGTTTGGTGTGGAAAATCGCCGTGTGAACAGAAGGTGTCGAATGATATATATATATATATATATATATATATATATATATATATATATATATATATATATATATATATATATATATATATATATATATATATATATATATCCACGTTGCCTCCTCCAAAAGAAAGAGCAGTGACCCAAGGGGGAAGTTGAGGAAGCACTTTATTGCAGGAAAGTCCCGGGTGAATGCATTTCGGCGTGTCGGCCTTCGTCAGCACCCCTCTCCAAGTGCTTTCTTCGCTATTACGTAGGTAATCCTGTCTCGTGGTGAAGATATGCTCCTTGCTCCGCCCCCAGGTGTGATTGAGCTCTCCTGTGCAGTCCCTTGTGGATGGACTGCAAGACCCAGAATGCCGCAGTGTGGTTCATTCGCGGTCGGAGATGCTTGCGGGGTGACACTTGTGAATCAGGAAACGGGAACAGGCACAGCGGTGGAAGCAGTATGGGAGGTGAGACAGTCCAGCAGTCCGGTGCCTCCTCAGTCCCCCTTTGGTATCCGACGCCACCCTTCCGTCAGGAAACTTTTGCGGGGGCCCGCACAGAACACCGTGCTTGCCCAAGAAGGAGGTTTAAATACCTCCCGGCCGCCGTATCCTCCTGGCGTTGTGGTGAGTACTGGGCGCGATTGCTAACGCAATAGTCTTTGGGGGCTCAGCAGAGCAGGCCAGATCGTCCAGACCACTTATGCGTCGGGGGTGCACTGAAATGCGCTCTGGCTATGCGCATAATATATCCACGTTGCCTCCTCCAAAAGAAAGAGCAGTGACCCAAGGGGGAAGTTGAGGAAGCACTTTATTGCAGGAAAGTCCCGGGTGAATGCATTTCGGCGTGTCGGCCTTCGTCAGCACCCCTCTCCAAGTGCTTTCTTCGCTGTTACGTAGGTAATCCTGTCTCGTGGTGAAGATATGCTCCTTGCTCCGCCCCCAGGTGTGATTGAGCTCTCCTGTGCAGTCCCTTGTGGATGGACTGCAAGACCCAGAATGCCGCAGTGTGGTGCATTCGCGGTCGGAGATGCTTGCGGGGTGACACTTGTGAATCAGGAAACGGGAACAGGCACAGCGGTGGAAGCAGTATGGGAGGTGAGACAGTCCAGCAGTCCGGTGCCTCCTCAGTCCCCCTTTGGTATCCGACGCCACCCTTCCGTCAGGAAACTTTTGCGGGGGCCCGCACAGAACACCGTGCTTGCCCAAGAAGGAGGTTTAAATACCTCCCGGCCGCCGTATCCTCCTGGCGTTGTGGTGAGTACTGGGCGCGATTGCTAACGCAATAGTCTTTGGGGGCTCAGCAGAGCAGGCCAGATCGTCCAGACCACTTATACGCCGGGGGTGCACTGAAATGCGCTCTGGCTATGCGCATGATATATCCACGTTGCCTCCTCCAAAAGAAAGAGCAGTGACCCAAGGGGGAAGTTGAGGAAGCACTTTATTGCAGGAAAGTCCCGGGTGAATGCATTTCGGCGTGTCGGCCTTCGTCAGCACCCCTCTCCAAGTGCTTTCTTCGCTGTTACGTAGGTAATCCTGTCTCGTGGTGAAGATATGCTCCTTGCTCCGCCCCCAGGTGTGATTGAGCTCTCCTGTGCAGTCCCTTGTGGATGGACTGCAAGACCCAGAATGCCGCAGTGTGGTGCATTCGCGGTCGGAGATGCTTGCGGGGTGACACTTGTGAATCAGGAAACGGGAACAGGCACAGCGGTGGAAGCAGTATGGGAGGTGAGACAGTCCAGCAGTCCGGTGCCTCCTCAGTCCCCCTTTGGTATCCGACGCCACCCTTCCGTCAGGAAACTTTTGCGGGGGCCCGCACAGAACACCGTGCTTGCCCAAGAAGGAGGTTTAAATACCTCCCGGCCGCCTTATCCTCCTGGCGTTGTGGTGAGTACTGGGCGCGATTGCTAACGCAATAGTCTTTGGGGGCTCAGCAGAGCAGGCCAGATCGTCCAGACCACTTATGCATCGGGGGTGCACTGAAATGCGCTCTGGCTGTGCGCATGATATATCCACGCTGCCTCCTATATATATATATATATATATATCCAAACAGCTTAGCGAAAATCATGCCGGCGCCTCTTCGTTTGTGGCGGGCCTCGACGGGGTTTCGCCACACCCCTTTCAATCCAAACAAATTACCGTCTTTGCTTCACAGACAGAGAGTCGAGGCCCAGATTAGCTTTTCAAGTGTTTTTATTCCGCAACACTAACACTCAACGCGTTTCGCAGCCTCCGCCGCTTTCTCACGAGTGAATAGCAGTGTAATACAATAAAGTTTTATACAATAACAAAAAAAGGCTCATCATGTGACTTTTCAAATAAAAGTGAAAACATACTCTTTTGTCTCGTTTTTTAACTTTTTGCATATTTAGTCACGAGTAGCTTAACATTAACTAAACATAAGCGTGAAACATATTTAGTGATTTAGCAGTACATTTCGGGAAATTCAGTCCGTTTACCATTCACGGACTACTGTTCCCACAAGTCAGTGTTTCTAGAGGTTTACTTGCCTCACAGAGTGATTATTTCTCCTGAATTTCGTCATTCAGAATTAAAACTGTAAATTGCCGAGTATTGTGCATTCATTTGCGCAGTACCCCAAAAGTGTTCGCATTAGCGGATGAACATTTCATTTGCTCATGTGGCATTAAACCCGTTCCTTTACGTGGGACTAGATTGAGTTCTTTCACCCATTCTGCACACACTGTAACTACACTGATAATTCATCTCAGTGGGTTAACTTTCTAGTGGTATTGGCTTCTTGCATGAAGCCCCAGTGGGCATGATCCGCTAAAATGCTGCTGCGCGCACTTAATCCTCACTGATGATTGACAGTTTTATAATCACACATTCATAGGATAGTGTCCTCTTGCATAAAGCCCCAGTGGGCTTAATCCATTCGTATACTGCTCTTTCATTTTATGCTTGAATCATTCCGAGTTGTGCTTGTAACTTTCATTACATTCATGCCTTTAGCTCACCCCTCGTGACCTGCAAGATAAGAGAGCATATTCATTAAAATCATAACCTCAGTTATCATAAGTGCATTAAAACAAACATATGTCATAGAATACTCTGTAGGCTTAATGGTTAGATTCAACATCAGTTTCAACTAGACGCTTCTTAATGTCCCAAGTGAGATGCCAGTCCTTCATCAATATTGTGCCCTAAAGGAGACAATGTCTGGAATCCAATTATAAATCTGGATTCAAGTCTACGTAATTCTTTCATCCTGTCTCCCCCTCTCTCTCTTTTGGGAACACAATCCAACACCACAAACGACAGAAGGTTCGTGTTTTGGTTGTGCTCACTAAAAAAGTGACGGGCAATGGGGTATTGTTGGTCATGGTGGTTAACTGGATTCATTTTTTTGGGTACAAGTTTGGCCAACCTGCCCAAACTTGTACCCAAAAAAATGAATCCAGTTCAGGGGTTTTTTATTTGTGGCAAGTGCAAAGCTTGTAAAAACAGCAAAAATTGCAAAAGTGTCAGGTTATCCAAGAACACTAAACCTTTCAAAATTCACAAACATTTATCATGCGAGACTGAATACGCAGTGTATGCCCTCAAATGCCCGTGTGAATTGTTTTACATAGGGAGTACGATTCACAAAGCAAAGAAAAGAGTACTTGAACACCTGAGGGCCATTAACCACCATGACCAACAATACCCCATTGCCCGTCACTTTTTTAGTGAGCACAACCAAAACACGAACCTTCTGTCGTTTGTGGTGTTGGATTGTGTTCCCAAAAGAGAGAGAGGGGGAGACAGGATGAAAGAATTACATAGACTTGAATCCAGATTTATAATTGGATTCCAGACATTGTCTCCTTTAGGGCACAATATTGATGAAGGACTGGCATCTCACTTGGGACATTAAGAAGCGTCTAGTTGAAACTGATGTTGAATCTAACCATTAAGCCTACAGAGTATTCTATGACATATGTTTGTTTTAATGCACTTATGATAACTGAGGTTATGATTTTAATGAATATGCTCTCTTATCTTGCAGGTCACGAGGGGTGAGCTAAAGGCATGAATGTAATGAAAGTTACAAGCACAACTCGGAATGATTCAAGCATAAAATGAAAGAGCAGTATACGAATGGATTAAGCCCACTGGGGCTTTATGCAAGAGGACACTATCCTATGAATGTGTGATTATAAAACTGTCAATCATCAGTGAGGATTAAGTGCGCGCAGCAGCATTTTAGCGGATCATGCCCACTGGGGCTTCATGCAAGAAGCCAATACCACTAGAAAGTTAACCCACTGAGATGAATTATCAGTGTAGTTACAGTGTGTGCAGAATGGGTGAAAGAACTCAATCTAGTCCCACGTAAAGGAACGGGTTTAATGCCACATGAGCAAATGAAATGTTCATCCGCTAATGCGAACACTTTTGGGGTACTGCGCAAATGAATGCACAATACTCGGCAATTTACAGTTTTAATTCTGAATGACGAAATTCAGGAGAAATAATCACTCTGTGAGGCAAGTAAACCTCTAGAAACACTGACTTGTGGGAACAGTAGTCCGTGAATGGTAAACGGACTGAATTTCCTGAAATGTACTGCTAAATCACTAAATATGTTTCACGCTTATGTTTAGTTAATGTTAAGCTACTCGTGACTAAATATGCAAAAAGTTAAAAAACGAGACAAAAGAGTATGTTTTCACTTTTATTTGAAAAGTCACATGATGAGCCTTTTTTTGTTATTGTATAAAACTTTATTGTATTACACTGCTATTCACTCGTGAGAAAGCGGCGGAGGCTGCGAAACGCGTTGAGTGTTAGTGTTGCGGAATAAAAACACTTGAAAAGCTAATCTGGGCCTCGACTCTCTGTCTGTGAAGCAAAGACGGTAATTTGTTTGGATATATATATATATATATATATATATATATATATATATATATATATATATATATATATATATATATATATATATATATATATATATATATATATATATATATATATATATATATAACTTTTTACAAGACTTTGTCCAGAAGTTGCCTTCGTACCTAAGAGACACAGGAGACTTTTTGGCTAAAATCAGTAACTTAACATGGCAACCAGACTATTTACTGATTACGATGGACATTACCTCGCTATATACGAGTATTAGCCATAAAGATGGTATGCGGGCAACGGAATTTTACCTTAGACAAAGACAGGAAACCCACAAACAGCATAGCAGAATGATTCTTGATATGATGGACTTTTGTTTACACAATAACATCTTTCTTTTCCATCATGTTTTATACCAGCAAATACGTGGTGTAGCTATGGGGCCAGTTTCTACCAAGCTACGCCTGTCTCCATATGGGGTGGTGGGAGGAACTGGTCCTCCATAGAAAATTTGAAACCATATTGAAAGACCATGTAAAATGTTGGTGGCGATACATCGACAAGTTGTTCATTGTGTGGAGGGGCACACAGACATAAGCAGAAATGTTCATCAATAAACTGAACCAGAATGAAATCAACTTACATTTTACTTCAGAAATTAGTCCTTCTTGTGTAACATTCTTGGATGTTGAGGTGTCTATAGAGGGGGGTAAATTGGAGACAAAACTACACAGGAAACCGACAACGGTAAACTCCATTTTACATGCTAACAGTCACCACTCCAAACATCTAATACAAAGCATCCCGTATGGGGAAATGCTCAGATTGAAACGCATATGCAGTACACCACAAAAGTTAAGAATAGCCCAACAAACAAGTAAAATCTGATTCCTACAACGTGGATACTCGATATCATGTATTGAATCTGCCATAAGAAAAAGTAATGAGGTAGATAGAACATCACTCCTACAATCAGCCTTAGCACAAACAAATACGACCACGGAAGTACCGAACAAATCTCCACAATCAGCAGAGGATTTTAGGATGATTGTGAGGTACAATAAACAGCATAAGGAGATCAGACATATAATTCAAAAGAATTGGCCTCTAGTAAAGAATGGCCCAAAATTGGGTCCTCATTTACCCAATAAACCGACTATCAGTAATAGGAGAGCGCCAAATATGAAAGATCGTCTAGTGGTCAATAATCCGATAGAAATCCCCAAAAAGAACTGGTTTCATCAAAGGCAGGGCTTCTATAAATGTCAAACCTGCAAGGCATGTTTAAATGGAGTAAATACAAAGAGTTTTGCATTAGCATTTGGAAAGGAGAACATCAAATAAAACAAAGGCTAACCTGCAAAACAGAATATGTAATCTACGTCTTAAAATGCCCCTGCAAGCTAAAATATGTGGGAAGCACAAAGCTGCAGGGACATAAAAGAATTTTACAGCATATACGTGCAATCAAGAATCGAGACCCAACATATCCTGTAGCCCGTCATTTCAACGAGAAACACCAAGGGGATATCATACTTCTTAAGTACTTCCTAATAGACACTATACCCCCAAAGTAAGAGAGGTGGGGATAGGGAAGAAAAACTCAGAAAATTGGAAACCAGGTATATCCTGGAATTAGATTCCAAACATCCTCATGGATTAAACTTAACGGAAGACTTATATACTGGGTTATAGAAAACAGCAATAGACTTGGAGAAGTGAATAAATTTGATAATCCAATTATAATGAATTTAAAGACTGACATAAACCCCGAAGAAAAAATTGGTAATTACTCCAGTAGATTAAGTTCATTAATTAAATAATCTCACGAAATGGAAGAAGCTCTTTTTAAAAAAACAATGTCATCTTTTAAACTAATGCACACAAGTTATTGTTTATGTTTTTTGTTTTTTAAAAATCTTTCTTTTTCTTCCTCACCATTTAGATTTTAGCACAAAATCACACCAACTTTACTTTTTAGTCACTACTATATATATATATATATATATATATATATATATATATATATATATATATATATATATATATATATATTAAGCCTGGGCGTAGTTCGCGTAGCCGCACTCCGCGAGCTACGCGAAGATGCACTTGCACTCCGCGAACTACGCATAGCTCCGCGAGCATGCGTAGTAGCTTGCTTGACCCGTTCGCAAGCCATTTTTCGTCTTCGGGAGCGCCGTGGAACTCTGGAACCTGCTCGACACCACATCTCCAGACGTCGCCTTCCTCACGGAAACATGGATGAACGCCTCCTCAGCGCCCGACATCGCCGTCGCCATCCCGGACGGATACAAGATCACCCGGAGAGACCGCGTCAACGAGACAGGAGGAGGCATCGCCATCGTCCACAAGAACACCATCCGCATCACGACCAACTCAGACGACACCCTCACAGCCGCTTAACATCTTCACTTCCAGATACACACCGACCCCAAGACCACACTCAGAGGCACCCTCATCTACAGACCCCCAGGACCTCGCACACAATTCAGCGAAGACATCGCAGACTTCATCAGCCCGCTCGCCCTCGCCTCCGCTGACTACATCCTCCTAGGGGACCTCAACTTCCACCTGGAGAACAACAACAACAACACCACCACCACCCTGCTGGACAACCTCGCCAACCTCGGACTCATGCAACTGGTGAACACCCCCACCTACTACGCCGGACACACGCTTGACCCAGTCTTCTCCTCCAGCAAGTACATCTCATTCAGCCACTCCACCGGACTCCACTGGACAGACCACAGCTGCATCCACTTCAGCTTCAGAAAGACCACAACTCACCACCACCCGCAACATGTTCCCCGCAGGAACTGGAACAAGATCACCACCGACCAGCTCACCACTTCACTGAGCCAGAACCCGCCCGCCAGCTCAACGGACCCCAACCAAGCAGCCAACAACCTCACACAGTGGATCACCAATTGCGCTCGCCCAACCAGCCTCGACCACTCGCAGTCCGGCTTCCGCGTCAACCACAGCACCGAGACCGCCCTCATCGCAGCCACTGACGACATCCGAGCCCTGCTCGACAACTGGGAAACAGTGGCCCTCATTCTCCTGGACCTCTCCGCAGCATTCGATACGGTCTGCCACCGCACCCTAGTGCAGCGCCTCAGCAACATCGGAATCCAAGAGAAGGCACTGGAGTGGATCATCTCGTTCCTCACCGGATGAACCCAGAGAGTCCGCCTCCTCCCGTACAGATCCAAGGCCACCGAAGTCATATGCGGCGTACCACAAGGATCATCACTCAGCCTCACCCTCTTCAACGTCTACATGAGCCCCCTCGCAGCCATCGTACGCCAACACAACCTCAACATCATCTCCTACGCCGACGACACCCAGCTGATCCTCTCCCTCACCAACGACCCAGGAACCGCCAGAACCAACCTACACGAAGGGATGAAAGACGTAGTCGAGTGGATGAGGAACAGCCGCCTGAAACTGAACTCAGACAAGACGGAAGTCCTCATCCTTGGATCATCACCCTCCGCCTTGGACGACTCCTAGTGGCCCCCTGCCCTGGGCAGCGCACCCAAACCAACGGACCACGCACGCAACCTGGGCTTCATCCTGGACTCCTCCCTCTCGATGACCAGACAAGTCAACGCCGTCTCATCATCATGCTTCAACATCCTACGCATGCTCCGAAAGATCTTCCCATGGCTCGCCACCGAAACCAGGAAGACGGTCACAGAGCCACTCGTCACCAGCCGACTGGACTACGGAAACACCCTCTATACCGGAAGCACAGCCAAACTCCAGAAAAGACTCTAACACATCCAGAACGCCTCCGCACGACTCATCTTGGACATCCCCCGACACAGCCACATCTCCGGACACCTGAGAGACCTTCACTGGCTCCCCGTCAGCAAGAGAATCACGTTCCAACTCCTCACCCACGCACACAAGGCCCTCCATGACCTGGGCCCCAGGTATCTCAACAACCGCCTGACCTTCTACACTCCCACCCGCCAGCTACGATCGACCAGCCATGCCCTCGCCGCCGTGCCACGCATCCGAAGATCCACCATGGGAGGAAGATCCTTCTCCTACCTGGCAGCCAAGACTTAGAACTCCCTCTCCATCCACCTCCGCCTGACCCAAGACCACCTCTGCTTCAGGAAGCAACTCAAGACATGGCTGTTCGAGCAGTAGCGGACCCCCCTCCCCCAAGTGCCTTGAGACCCTCTGGGTGAGTAGCGCGCTATACAAATATCCTGATTGATTGATTGATTGATTGCCTGCATGCTCGGGATGTGTAGCGCGCGAAGTTACCCACGAGGTTTGTCCCGCCCGCTCGCGTCCCCTTATTTCCGGTCAGTACTAACGTGTTTGCGAGTTATTCTGTGCCAGATTGCAGTTTCTGCGTGTTCGGCAACTCGATCTTACCGACAAGCATCCTCGCGGACGCGAAAATGCTATTGAGTGCGCGAGAACTACGCTACGCAGCAGTTTGCGGAGTATTCGACAACTTCGCGTTCTCCGCGCAGCGCGGAGTTGCCGAAACTCCGCAAACTCCGCGAACGGAGCGTAGTTCTTCGCCCAGGGTTAATATATATATATATATATATATATATATATATATATATACATTACCTACTGGCGTGTCGCCAGTAGGTATATATAGTTAGGATTTTTTCCCTATGGGATTTTTTTAAAATTCTATGTCTAATAACTTTGGCGTTTGTGGACGGAATCGGCTGAAATTTTCAGGATTTTTCAGGAAAATGGCACATTTTGTTTCTGAGCAGCCCCTGAAAATTTGGGGGGGTTTCCTCAAGGGGGGGCCGAGAAAAAAGGGGGGTCCCAAAATGCGTTTTCCCCATGTTAATTTCCATAGGGCGGTTGGCCTCACTTTTAGCTCGAACGGCTGAATGGATTTGCACGAAACTTGGCAAAATTGTAGGGACTGTTAGCCCGATGTGCCTTTGCTAGGTCTCAATATATGTGCTCCAGTGGATTTTGAGAAATTAACGTTCAAAACAAGATATATATCTGTAACAGCGCTCCGGGCTGCGCTCCGGTCCGCTTACTTTTCGCGAAACGGAACTTTGCGATGCGAAGCTGATTGGCTCCCCGGTGTCTGTCAACATTCTAAACAGTCCGGAGCGGCCGCCATCTTATCTCTCGGTAGGATCGAGAGAGAAGAAGAGGTGAAAAACCAGAGGCTTCTTTAAATGCTCCAGCTGTAGGGCCTGTAAATTTGGAATTTCCACTACACACTACCATACCCCGTTTAGCTCAGTTGCCAAGACCATCAATGGCAACTATAACTGCAAAACAGATTATGCTGTGTATGTCCTGGCGTGCACCTGTGGGCTTAGATACGTTGGCAGTACTAAGCTCCAGGTGCACGCCAGAATACTACAGCATCTACGGGCTATACTGCACAGTGACCCTACCTACCCGGTCGCCCGGCATTTCAAGCGGGTCCATAACAAAGATTTAAACTGCCTCAGTTACTTCGTAATCGGGGCTGTACCAAGCTTGAAGAGAGGGGGAGACCGTGAGGCAGAACTAAGAAAACTGGAGTCTAGGTTCATATTGGAACTCGATAGTCGTTGGCCCAACGGGCTCAACAACATTGAGGAAATGCATCACTTCTTATAATGTACTAGACATATTTTGAGTGCATTCTGTTGGTCTTCTCCGTATTATACACGTACTTCTAGTTAGGTTCCCTATTAGAAGTACCTTGTGGTCCCTATATCTCCTGTCCCATGATCTGTTTTTACAACTAGTGAAGGTTTACATCATACTCACTCATGGTGACATACTCCGCACACTTTGTTCTGTCTATGTAATACCATGCAAATTTTATTGTATTTATTCAATCCTACTCTTTGATTGTAATGCTAGAGTTCCATTAGATTATTTCAAAGGTATAGCATACAGTGATTTGTTTTTTCAATATACTAGAATTTTGTGTACATATATTTTCTGTACATTTGTAAATACATAGAATTGTGGTTTAACATTTGACATGTAATAAGGAGGTGTACATATGGAGATATGCGGGCAGTTCATCTTGTATATATGGGCTTATGGGATGGGTGTGTATATAGTGACCATTTCGGTGATACATATTTTGTTGTTTTTTTGGGGGGCCTCTTTGATCTCTCACCTTTAGTCTTGTTATTTGTACGTGCTGTTTATTTCAAGTAGTATTATTGTTTCTGGTATATATTTTTTATGGTATGTTTGGTTAGATGTGTAAGTAGGCGCAAAGAGTGTATATATATGAAATATGGTCTTATTTATACATATTGTCATTTTTAGCTTCTTAGATGATAACCCCCTCCTTCTTTTCTCCTTACTTGGAACCCTTTGAAAGAACTCGCAATAGAATAGGATTTTTCTAATGAATTTAATCATATCAAATTGTTATACAGAGTATATGACTGTTCCAATAGGAGTTTGCCATGTTCCCGCACCTTTGCACTTTAGATCTTCATCACTTATGCACTTTTTTATCAATGCACTTTAATATGATGGCTGCCATATTCTACAATTTGCATATTTGCACAAACATTGGTATACATGTCATTTGTATTTTTACAGTGAGAAAAGGTGTTTCGATGTATCTACATCTGAAAAATTCTTTTAACTCAATGTATCAATTCTGGGATTTAACCAGTCAGAACTTTTGTGTATATCAGCAATTGAAAGCAACATTGTATCAGCGATTAGTGTTTTTTCACTGTTTATACAACATCACGTGATTTTGGTGGACGCCTCCAGGGGGCGGTGTCAGTTTCACTGCATACACCTATAAAAAAAGCATAACGTTTTGAAACATGTTGCAGCGTGATCAAGGGCTTTCCGCCCGAAACGCGTCGCTGGTTCTGTTAAAAATAAAATTCCATCTTGCTGACTTGTGATGGTCCGGTCCTCTTTCTTTGCTGGCGTGGAGGCGGTGTCTGCGAGCGCAGAGCAAGTTGCTGAGGAATCCCTGGTATATATATATATATATATATATATATATATATATATATATATACACATTACCTACTGGCGTGTCGCCAGTAGGTATATATAGTTAGGATTTTTTCCCTATGGGATTTTTGAAAATTCTATGTCTAATAACTTTGGCGTTTGTGGATGGAATCGGCTGAAATTTTCCGGAAAATGGCACATTTTGTTTCTGAGCAGCCCCTGAAAATTTGGGGGGGTTTCCTCAAGGGGGGCCGAGAAAAAAGGGGGGTCCCAAAACGCGGTTTCTCCATGTTAATTTCCATAGGGCGGTTGGCCTCACTTTTAGCTCGAACGGCTGAATGGATTTGCACGAAACTTGGCAAAATTGTAGGGACTGTTAGCCCGATGTGCCTTTGCTAGGTCTCAATATATGTGCTCCAGTGGATTTTGAGAAATTAACGTTCAAAACAAGATATATATCTGTAACAGCGCTCCGGGCTGCGCTCCGGTCCGCTTACTTTTCGCGAAACGGAACTTTGCGATGCGAAGCTGATTGGCTCCCCGGTGTCTGTCAACATTCTAAACAGTCCGGAGCGGCCGCATCTTATCTCTCGGTAGGATCGAGAGAGAAGAAGAGGTGAAAAACGAAGGGGGAATTTAATGAAAGGGGGCAAGGTATACCCCTCTTGACCCCCTAGGAATGTTGTTGGGGTTATTAAAGGGTCCCGTGGGGAAAATAAAAAAATATATATTTTTCACGGTAGAAGCGCTTCCCGGGCCGCGAACTGGGCCGCAAACTGGTAGCGAAACGGGAATTTGCCATTTTGTGCTTCGTTTTAATCAAATTACTAGGTATAAGGGGGTGCGGGAGACGTATCCTAATCCCTTATGTTTTCTGAGGGTGGCTGAGGAGGCTCATATATGTTGATATATGTCTTCCAGCGGCTGTGCGTGCGCCATCTTGTCTCTCGGTAGGATCGAGAGAGAAGAAGAGGTGAAAAACGAAGGGGGAATTTAATGAAAGGGGGCAAGGTATACCCCTCTTGACCCCCTAGGAATGTTGTTGGGGTTATTAAAGGGTCCCGTGGGGAAAATAAAAAAAAAATTATTTTTCACGGTGGAAGCGCTTCCCGGGCCGCAAACTGGTAGCGAAACGGGAATTCGCCATTTTGTGTTTTGTTTTAATTAAATTACTAGGTATAAGGGGGTGCGGGAGACGTATCCTGATCCCTTGTTTTCTGAGGGTGGCTGAGGAGGCTCATATATGTTGATACATGTCTTCCAGCGGCTGTGCATGAGCTTTTTTTTTTTTTTGCTGCGTGACGTCTGTTAACGTTCGATTCGATGGAAATCAGGAAGTGTTGACCGCCAATTTGTCAGTGCGATAAAATATTTTGTTATAAATGAATCCTTATTGATAAACATTGTCTGCGGCATCTTGCCTTTTTTCCAATGCCACAATTTTGTCGTGCACGGCAGCCATTTTAGATGCCAGGCCGGTCCCAGGCTATCACCTAGCCCTGCGGATGTAGTTTATGGCCCCAGCTGTAGAGAATCCAGACATGCCAACCCTCCCGATTCAGGCGTGAGACTACTGATTTCAGTGCTAGTCTCCCGCCTCCCAATTTCTGCAAGCAAAAACCCGGGGGCATATTACCAACAACTAGCGATAATTTGTGTCTCTAACTTGTTTAGAGACAAAAATTATCGCCGCACATCGGAGATTTTTATCGCAGATAAACCTTGCTATTAGCAAGGTTTATCGCAAATGCGATAAAAAACGGCCGCAATGCATGAATATCGCTGAAAAGTCAGCGATATTCATGCATTATCGAGCAAATGCTCTTAGCCATGTTATCCACCTCCCATTGGATAACATGGCTAAGAACTGCTCAGGGCAGGTGTTAGCTTTTGGAGATATTCGCGCTTAGCGCGAATATCTCCTAAAGTTGGTAATAGGAGATAGCGATGTTAGGGACTGTTTCCAGTCGCTAACATCTTGGCACGCCCACTTTGCATGTCATTAGTGATAAATATCACTGACATGCAAAGCGGGGCCCAAGATGGTCGCTATCTCCTTTTAGCTGTCACTAACTGGTGTTAGCGACAGCTTGGTAACAGGGAGATAATTTTATCTTCGCTTTCTTGGCTTTTAAAGCCAAAAAAGCGGAGATAAACCCCCTTGATAATATGCCCCACGATTCCTCGGGGGTTTCAGGTGACAGGGCTTGGTATTGTGTTACGTGGTAATTCTTCCAGGAAACGTCAGAGGGTCGATGCAGGGGTTCTAGAAGGGGTGATAAACCATTTAAGCCTCATGAACAAGCGCATGGTCTTTTAAAGATCTGTGAAGTACTCGGGGCGGCGGTGTGTGTGTGTCCTCTTTCAGGAGCGAGCGGGGGGGGGGGGCACTGCCAGCAACTTTCCAGGCCAGGCAGTGTTCAACACTTGCATCACCCTTTCTCTGCCTGCTATTGCGCTCCATGCTTCGGAAAGGTAAGAAAAAGAACGTGCATTTGAGTTTGAAATGTCCGATCCTGTAGCAGTACACTTGCAAAGCCCACACATGACAATAACCCGATTCAAGGCCCCATTCACCCGATTTTTTAAAAATATATAGCACTCCAACAAAGTAGGATTATAAAACTTTATTAACTTTTAAATATAACGAACGCAACAAAAACTGTAAATACATTTAAACATTTTTTGACAAAAAAAAGCAACAATGGTCAGAAGCTGTCTTTTGTGCGAATAGTCCCAAGGCAGCACAACGTGCTGAGTTCTGGACGGCACCCAGGTGATGTCACCTGGGTGCCGCACTGGTTTTTGGTTTCCTACAATGCAGCTCAGAAAAACAGCGTGGGGCGTCCCGGGTGGTGCGGGGGGAGGCCTCGTCAGTAGCGGTCTGTTGTGCGAATAGTCCCAAGGCAGCAGAACGCGCTGAGATGTGGATGGCACCCAGGTGATGTCCAGTAAACTGCTGCACTGGTTTTGGTATCCTACAATGCTGCTCCGAAAATTGGCGTGGGGCGGCCCGGGGGGGGCGTGGGGGAGGCGGCGTGAACGGGCCTCCCCAGGTGGCGGCCATCCAGCTGAGTTGCGCCCGCTCTTGCGGCTACAGCGTCTCGCTCACCATGTAGTTGACTTCCGCCCACTCCTGCAGTGCAGCGATAGGCGGCTGCCACAGGACTCTTAAAATGGCGGACGGCTCTTCGGTTTTGGGCCTGTCCACTAAATTGGCCCTGGGACACCTTGGAACTCGGACGCTTGCCTGCTAGGGCTTGGGCTCCATTCTCGAAAGCGTCCCCTCAGCCGTGAAGATTCTAGAAAAGTCTTGGGGGCCCTCGACTCCTGCAGGCTTCCGGTGGGGAGCGGCTGCCATGATTGCTCGCGGAATGACCACGACGGAGCCACGAGATGGTGGTGCTCTCATGCTGACGCCAGCTTCAGTCTGAAACATCCAGAAACAAGGTGGGGCTTTCATCGTTTGGGAAAAAAAATGTTCTAAACCAATGAAAAGTGTTATTTTTAGGTCATATGACCAAGCCTTCCATCTTTAGGAAACCAAAAGTAAAATGAACCAATGAAAAGTTTTATAAACAAGTCACATGACCTGTTATGCGGCATAGGGCTACAAAAAGCGTAGAAAATCCGTTGGCACGTGAGGCGGCGCCAGTAGCGGACCGATGTGCGAATAGGCCGAAGGCAGCACAACCCGCCGAGATCCGGATGGCACCGAGTTAGTGTCCAGCAAGTTGCTGCACTGGTGTGGCTATCCTACAATGCTGCGCCGAAAGTCGGCGTGGGGCGCCCCATTGGCCTGTGAGGTCGCGTCAGTCAGTGGGGGCTGTGCGTCTCCCCCAAGATGGAGGCTCCTCGGCTGCAGTGGGGCGCCCCTTATCTTTTCACTCGCCGTCCAACTGAGTTGCGTCCGCACTTGCGGCTACAGTAGGCCGAAGGCAGCACAACGCGCCGAGATCCGGATGGCACCGAGGTGGTGTCCAGCAAATTGCCGCACTGGTGTGGCCATCCTACAATGCTGCGCCGAAAGACGGCGTGTCCAGCTGAGTTGCGGTCACTCTTGCGGTACAGTGACTCGAACGCGCAGAGATCCGGATGGCACCGAGGTGGTGTCCAGCAAATTGCCGCACTGGTGTGGCCATCCTACAATGCTGCGCCGAAAGACGGCGTGTCCAGCTGAGTTTCTCCCGCTCTTGCGGTACAGTGACTCGAACGCGCCGAGATCCGGATGGCACCGAGGTGGTGTCCAGCAAGTTGCCGCACTGGTGTGGCCATCCTACAATGCTGCGCCGAAAGTCGGCGTGGGGTGCCCCGTTGGCTTATGAGGTGATGTCAGTAGTGGACCGATGTGTGAATAGGTCGGAACCAGCACAAGGCGCCAAGATCCGAATGGCAAGTCCTGGATGTTGAGTGCCATAGTTGAGAGTTCTGAGCAGTGCTTGTAAGACTGTCTGAAGCTTATTTGCACCTGCTGCAGCTTCACTATTGCCCTGGTGTGGCCAAAGATCGCACATGACATAGGCGGCCGGCTCCCGAGGTCTGGCGGAACTTTTTTCCTTTTCCTTTTTGCTTCTTGTCCCACAATCCGTTTCAACTGAA
The DNA here is from genome assembly GCF_964263255.1 of Lissotriton vulgaris. NCBI lineage: Eukaryota > Metazoa > Chordata > Amphibia > Caudata > Salamandridae > Lissotriton > Lissotriton vulgaris. The sequence goes on from NC_141689.1 coordinate 514,071,358, forward strand.
GACACGACCAGGTCCCTGAATGTGTGCAGGGGGACGTTATTGATTGAATCAAAATGGCGGCTTCACACAAAGCTGACTCAAGCGTTGCTGTTGATGCTATACAGACAAAAATTGGTTTTCAGTTTGTACATTCTTCAGGATTTTTTTTTCCATCCAAGGCTGATTGAGAGTTTGTAGAAAAATGGCTTCAGATTTTCCACATACTACTCTTCAACATTCTTCCTAAATGTAACAATGTGAGACTCACTAGGAGAACGGCTGTTTATCTTTCCTTTCAAAATGCTGCCAACAATATTTTCTGAATGGAAGACACCATCTTGTAGCATAAAGGGCCGAAATGGGTTCTGGTCTGGCCGATGGTTGGTGGAGACATTTTGACTATATCTTGGACCTGCCCGGCCTCGCCCAAAATGGCGCCGGTATAAATGGGACTCGTAACTCCTTGTTGTGTACTGGTTGAACAACTTTGATATCACGAGATATGAATGCAGTTTTGATGCTCATGGCGGGCGGGGACGAGAATTGATTGAATATTTTGACATCCCTATTGATATTAAGTTCTGATGTGTTATTGATTACTGTAGTATTGAAAGTTCGAATTAACGTCACCCATGGTACTTGCCCGCAAATGTATATCTAGATGATTTTTTTGTAAGTGGCCCTGTCGTAATTTAATTACAAAATGTACGTCCACCGATTCCGCAACTGTTAGACACCTTAGTTCTTGCAACCTAATGGCCCGCTCGTTACGTTCCTCTATAATGTAAATGTCTCCTCATCATATACGATTTCAGTTTGCTCCGTGGCCGGCCCACGTGGTTATAGGCCCGTATTTGTATACTGACATTTTCACAATAAAGGTTTTTAAAAAAAAACATGGTAGTAGTATTTACATTGGTAAAGTTTTTACTTTTAGTCACTGTTTTCGAATCAGTAAAAGGCAAGTGAAATAAAGCAGTCCAATTACATGACGGATAAAAGGTATAATACGTAGGAACGCAGTAAAGATAAATGGTCAAGGGCAGTTGTGTTTTCCACTCCTGCAACATAAAGTGATCGATAAGAATCTGATAATCAGGCGTATCGGCGACTAAGACAGCAGGCCGAGTCTCTTTTACTCAACGGCTCCGTCATGGAACGAAGAAACGCCCTTTTTCTCGAAAAAGGAATATATTTTACTTGCAGGACAGTTGTAAATTTTCCGGGAAAGTACATTAGCCTGGAATATTATAATATATATGTTTAAAAAAAAAAAAGTTCGAAATCATATGACCAAGCTTTTCATTATTAAAATAACAAAAGTAAAATGAACCAATAAAAAGTTTTATTAACAAGTCACATGACCTGTTTTGCTTACGTTACGCGCTGCGCGCCGCGCCCCGGATCACTTCCGGGTGCGCTAACGCGGCGTGTCATATAACGCATTACGCGACAACGTAGGTCAAGAATATAGTCAAAATGTCTCCACCAACCAGCGTTCGGAACACAACCCCTTTCAGCAGTCCAAAAAGTTCTGTTAAATGACAACAGAGGGGACAGGCAACAAGAACCATCAGTCAAAGAGGGGAGGGCAAGTTCTTCTCTACCGGGTCATGTTGGGGCTATACCGGAACTGATCGAATTGGTACTCTACAGTGTTTCTGGATGTTTCAGACTAAAGCTGGCGTCAGCATGAGAGCACTACCATCTCGTAGGTCCGTCGTGGCCATTCCACGAGCAAACATGGCAGCCGCTCCCCACCAGAAGCCTGCGGGAGTCGGGGGCCCCCAAGACTTTTGTAGAATCTTCACGGCTGAGGGGACGCTTTCGAGAATGGGACCCAAGCCCTATCAGGGAAGCGTCCGAGTTCCAAGGTGTCGTAGGGCCATTTTAGTGGACCACGCCCAAATCTGAAGAGCCGGCCGCCATTTTGAGAGTCCTGTGGCAGTCGCTTATCGTTGCATCGCAAGAGCGGGAGCAACTCAACTACATGGTGAGCGAGACGCTGTAGTCGCAAGAGCGGGCGGTAAACAGCTGAATGGCGGAAGAGGCACAGTGTAGCAAAAGCGGGCGGAATGGCAACTAAAACGGTAAAGGGGCGCCCCACTACAGCGTGTCTTCAGGTCAAACGGATTGTGGGACAAGGTCCAGAATAGAAGAGTCATCAAAAGGCAAAAAGTTCCGCCGGACCCCGGGAGCCGGCCGCCTATGTCGGGGGCGATCTCAGGCTAAACCGGTGCTATAAGACTTGGGGAGGGGGTCGGAGCCAAGCGTCTTCTCCGAGTCCGTGCCTTCACACCACCCCTCGGGGGCCTCCGTCAAGCGGTTTAGGGAGGTACCATATCACATTGTTTTCAAATGCAGTCAGGTCCACAAACGACCCTCACTTACTTTGAGAATAGTGAAGCTGCAGTAGGTGGAAATAAGCTTCAGACAGTGTTACAAGCGCTGCTCAGAACTCTGAACTATGGCACCCAACATCCAGAACTTATGCCATTTGAGAATGGCAGTGACATCGAAGCAACTCAGGGACCAAAACCATTAACGTACTTTCACGTATGAAAATCTTACTTGGGGAGGGGGCAGGAGCGAACCGCCCCCTCCCAGTCCGCGCCACCACACCGTATGTTGAAAATCTGAAGCCATCGTTCTACAAACTCAACCAACCTTGGATGGAAAAATCTAGAAAAATGTACAAACTGAAAACCAGTTTTGGTCTGCATAGCATCAGTAGCAACGCTTGCTATCAGAGTGCATGAGTTTCATGCTCGATCGATTGAGCTAGCCGGATCGGGCAATAAAAAGTATAAAATAGTTATGTAAATAGTTATTTAATAAAATGTTTTACCCTGTTTCTTTGCTGGTGTGTTGTATATATTTTTAATATTTGCATAGGGTTTGTCGTATTTTGGGCGGGGTGGGTGACGGAGCCGAGCTGTCTTGCAGCCCTCATGGTGTGGAGCTCACTTCATCTCACTATTTTCGTATTTCTCATGAAGGGTTGTTCCTAATATTTCTATTTTAGCGAGGTCAAAAAGAGATCCAATTAGTGGCCTACTGATTTTGCTCGATTAATTTTATTTTTTTACACGATTTTTCACGATTTTTCACTATCTGCAAAGACTAAACAGAGTATTGCGACTTTGTGCTTGTTTGTAAATAGAGAATGAACCAAAGAGAATCAATTGTAAAACAGTAAATGCTTGGATAACAATCAATCAAATGGAGAGACAAGCAGGCACAACGGATTACAACAGGGGTAAAGGCCTGCGTTAACTACTCTTCACTATCTGCAAAGAGAGAGTACTACTAAGAGAAAAGAGGGGGGGGGGGGCAGCGTTCAAAGCGCATCAGCGTGCATAAACACGAAAAAGTTTTTACCTATCACGTACTTGACATTTGACAGCTTTTGATATTTGCTATTAAAAAACCATTGAAATTCACAGAAAAAACCATAGGTTTTAGGCCATACTAGGCCAACTACAATGCTTTTAAATGAGGTGCTATCATGTATATTGGTCCCAAGATGGCTGCCAACACTTCTTGGATAAAGTGCTGACAGCCAATCAGATCAGATGTGTGGTTAGGCTCCGCCCAGATATATATCTTTTTTTGAACCTAAATTACTCAAAATCCACTGGAGCACATATATTGAGACCTAGCAAAGGCACATCGGGCTAACAGTCCCTACAATTTTGCCAAGTTTCGTGCAAATCCATTCAGCCGTTCGAGCTAAAAGTGAGGCCAACCGCCCTATGGAAATTAACATGGGAAAAACGCGTTTTGGGACCCCCCTTTTTTCTCAGCCCCCCCTTGATGAAACCCCCCCAAATTGTCAGGGGCTGCTCAGAAACAAAATGTTCCATTTTCCTGAAAATTTCAGCCAATTCCGTCCACAAACGCCAAAGTTATTAGACATAGAATTTTCAAAAATCCCATAGAGAAAAAATCCTAACTATATATACCTACTGGCGACCGCCAGTAGGTAATATATATATATATATATATATATATATATATATATATATATATATATATATATATATATATATATATATATATATATATATATATATATATATATATATATATGTATATATATATATATATTCACAGAAAAAACCATAGGTTTTAGGCCATATATAGTTAGGAATTTGCATTTACAAAACCTTGAAAATTCACTGAAAAAGCCATTGGTTATAGACCATATATAGTTAGGGATTAGCCTTTTCAAAACCTTATTTTACTCACACAAAACCATTGAAATTCGCATATATAGTTAGTTGCACTAACTATATATCGCGCACCTGCAATCCACTGCTGATGATGTCACATATTACATCATTCATGACATGGTTAGTGACATCACTGATGACATCACTGATGACATCTCAAATGACATCACTGATGACATCACTGATGACAACATCCAGTGACTGTATGTTTCTGTAAAGTTAAAATATGTCTTACATATTGAAGAATGAGTGGATGTATAAGTGTCTGGATGAAGGATTTAGTAGGTGCATGACTGACTGTATGAGTGAGTGATTAAATGTGTCTCACTGAGTGCATGGGTTAGTGACTAAACTGTTTTAATTTGTGCATCATTATATCTGTTGTTCTACAAACTGCTGCATATGTTGATCAGTAGCTATATGAGTAACTATATGGGTTATTCATTGGTTGTCCAAGTATTTGTATGGGAAACTGAGTGTGTGTGTGGGTGGCTGGGAGGTGTGTGACTCTGTACATAGATGTGTGAGTAGTTGATTCACTATATGTATGGGTTCAAAAGTGCATGTGGAAACAGCTGTATGTGCGGTTGACTGTGCATGAGTGTATTAGTGAGTGAATGGATATCTCAGTGCTACATGTCAAAGTAAGTACATATGTAAAACACAGTACATGTGAAAGTTGACATATATAAATAACTGTGCAAAAGAGCCAGTGAATGTGTGAGTGGCTGTATGGATCATTGTGAACATGTATCAGGGATTGTATAAGAGAGTAAATATGTGTTAGTATATGTTTGAATAAGTAAGGTGTGTATAACTGTATAATTGAGAAAATGGAGGTGTGATTGATTTTTTGCATAACTGACTAGGTGTGTGAGTAACTCCATGGATGAGTGACAGTCTGTGAGTGTCTGTTTACACTGATAGTATCTAAGGTTATATTAGAGTCTGAAGAGGTTCGTCGTATTATCACATGAATGATATCATCAGTGATGTGATCAGTAATGTCACATGAGATGTCATCAGTGATGTCATCAGTGATGTCATTTGAGATGTCATCAGTGATGTCATTTGAGATGTCATCAGTGATGTCATCAGTGATGTCACTGACCATGTCATGAATGATGTAATATGTGACATCATCAGCAGTGGATTGCGGGTGCGCGATATATAGTTAGTGCAACTAACTATATATGGAATTTCAATGGTTTTGTGTGAGTAAAATAAGGTTTTGTAAATGCGAATTTCTAACTATATATGGTCTATAACCTATGGTTTTTTCAGTGAATATATATATATGTATAAATACATATATATTTACAAAATGTGACGCCATGCGTAAATCCCATCTAAAGAAAGGAACAATACAAGTCACCAATATAACTAGTACCCAGAAGAGAAATGAAGGTAATAGCGATGCATCTTCGGTGGGTCAGTGCTCTTCGAATAGTGAATCAGAAACAGAAATACGTGATCTCAGTGGGGGAGCAACCAAAAACAAACCATCTCCGGGTGAGGAGATGAATTTTTGTGTGAAGAAATATTGGCAACTCTCTGGCCCGAGGTCCACGGAATACAAGCGCAAAAGGGCAAACTTCAAACGGGGCCAGAGACGCAAAGCAAACCGAAAACAACGGAAGCAGTTACAAGAAGAAAATAAGGGGCTACTGGAGGAAAAAATAAATCAAACCGTAGTCAATTTATCCCTGGTCAAACTAACTGCAGAAGAAATCAAAACTTTAAGTCTGGGCCTTTCGTATTGTCCACCTCACAATTTTGACTATGCTAATGCCCGGAAGGACATATATAAAGGGGTGCGCCAATTGAAACTTACGAAATTCCACATACTAAGGAGTAAACAAAACGGTGAAATCAATCTGACACAAGCAACAACACAATCCAGTGATTTATCCAAAACTATATCTGACTCGAATCTCCTCATGGAATTAGAGGAACTGTGGAATGAGACACCATACTTCAAGACTAACACTACACCACCACCTACTGCAGTGACCACTAAAGGGGATTCTCAAACTGCTGGGCTTACGAACTTTAAACCCAAATCTACATTCACGCCCATCACCATACATGACTCAATAGATACCTTTCATGATGTGGTAACCAATAGAATGAAGAAATTTAATAAAATAATCAACATGACTACAAAACACTACCGAAATCAAGATATGAAGTTTTATCTATTGATGACTAAATTGAAAACAAACAAAGACATTGTGATAAGGAACAGTGGCAAAGGCGGTAACATCGTCTTGTGGGCACAACAGGACTACAAAACAGAGGCATTTAACCAGCTAAATGATAGGAACTGCTATGCACGGACAAACATAACAACGTTGAAAGCTACATACCAAACTTACTATATTAAACTGTCTATGTGGCGCCTCAAGAACTTGATCAGTGAGGAGGAATACAAATATTTGAGGAAAGACAATCCACTATACCATCAATTTATTTTATTCCAAAGATCCATAAATACTCTGAGAAACCTCCAGGCCGTCCCATTATCACCGCCTGTCACAGCCTATTAGAAAACACCTCAGTGTATGTGGATTTTTTCTTCCAAGGATATGTAAAGACTTTGCCGTCATATGTGCGTGACACAAGCGACTTCATAAGTAAAATCAAGGACATAATATGGAGTCCTGATTTGCTACTCATTGCACTTGATGTATCATCACTTTATACAAGTATTTTACATGATGAGGGTATCAAAGCTATTCAGTTCTACCTGGCACAGAGACCAACAATACATCGAGCTCATAGTGAAATGCTGATAGACATGATTACCTTCTGTCTGCACAACAACATGTTTATGTTTAATAATTTGCTGTTCCAACAAATTCAGGGAGTCCCAATGGGGGCCAGCTTCTCCCCCAGCTATGCCTGCCTTCATATGGGCAGGTGGGAGGAGCTGGTCCTCAAGGCACAACATGCAGAGGCTGAGGAAAATAAGGTTAGAGCCTGGCTCAGATTTATTGATGATTTATTCATCGTATGGCAGGGGACCAAAGATGAAGCGGAATAATTTATCACTCAAATTAACCATAACTCTTTGAACCTACATTTCACAGCCACCGTAAGTGATGCAAGTGTCAATTTTCTAGACACTCAGGTTTACATAGAGAACAATAAATTGGAAACAAGACTTTACCGCAAAAAGACGGCAGGAAACTCTGTATTACATACTATGAGTGCCCACCCACGCCATTTGGTTAATAGCATCCCCTACGGCGAAATGCTAAGGCTCAAACGTATTTGTAGTACTAACAGTGAATTAGCAGGGGCTCAAGAAGAGAATAGGCAGCGATTTTTGAATTGCGGTTATTCTCCAAAAACTGTGGAACAAGCCATATCTAAAACCCAAACATTTGATTGCAAATATGTACTTGTTGGTACAAAAAGTATTGAACAGTAACCAGCACAAAGAAATTGACAACATAGTGCAAACTAGCTGGCCATTAGTCTTCAATGACCCGGTAATAGGACCCCTGCTACCGCAGAGGGTGTCCATTACCCACAGTAGGGCCCCATCTATGAGGGATTGGTTAGTCACCCCGAATACAGAAATTATTGCCAACACCTCATGGCTACAAACTCACAAGGGATTTTACCGGTGTAAAATATGCAAAGCAGGTACCCATGGGGTCAACACCGTTACTTACACAACGCCCTTTGGTCAAAAACGCTACAAAATATCCAAATTGCTTACCTGCAAGACTGTCTATGTTTTATTCTGTCCTTGTGGCCTACGCTACGTTGGTAGCACAAAACTCCAGGCCCATATCAGAATCCTCCAACACCTTCGAGCGATCAATAATGTTGACAATACATACCCAGTAGCGAGGCATTTTAAAGAATGTCATCAATCCAACAACAGCTACTTCCTGATTGATACTGTCCCTCCAAACAGAAGGGTTGGTGTCGGGAGGGCAAACTCAGGAAGTTGGAGACCAGATATATCCTTCAATTAGACACCAAGCATCCCAATGACCTCAATATCACGGAGGACTTATACACATGTCTTTAACTGTACATACTCCTCTTTATATACAAACTACTTCTGACCCTCTAAACATAAATCCTACTTCTACTTAGAGACTTCATTTTATCTAATTTAAGCGCAGATGCGCTTAGTAATCCAATGTTGACAATTTGCACATACAAGGAAAGGCGAGAACCAAACTTTTATATTAAAAATGTTTATATAAAAAAGTATATATGTTTGATATGCACTTCCATATTTAACATGTAATATTTAATATTTAATATTTAATATTTATTACTTAATATTTATTATCTATTTTATATTTAACAATTTAGGTACTCACTGTACATAGCAACCGAATTAATTGCAGTGTATATATATTAATTCCTTGATGTACTATTGCACTTTACATACATCATAGAATGCGTTGGTTCTCTGATTTAGGTTTTACTACGATTATATGGGTCATATCTGAAAACCACTGTAGTGTTTATTATAATATCACAAACCTTGGGAATTTTGGCGATGTCGAAACTTCATGCAATGATTTATAATGACTGTTTTAGGTGTTAATCTCCATATGCCTAATCACCAGAAGAGGGGATCCGCGGTGTGGCATTAGTATTATCTGTCCAATAGATGCATGCATATTCAATCACTTAAATCAAATCAGTACAAAATCCAGTACAATTTTTTAATGATAGATACGGTATTCAACATTGATATGCACTAAACTACTGCTATGTTAACAAAGGCAGAGAAATGTCTACATATATAATACACTACACTTTCACAATTCTGCACTTTTGCACAATAGGATCTTTATTCCACGTGACATAAACTGTAGTATGGTATTCAATGTGAGGCAATTTATTAGGAGAATGTTTATAAATAATGATGAATATATATTTATATTTTATATATATATATATATATATATATATATATATATATATATATATATATTATATATATATATATATTACCTACTGGCGATAGCCAGTAGGTATATATAGTTAGGATTTTTTTCCTATGGGACTTTTGAAAATTCTATGTCTAATAACTTTGGCGTTTGTGGACGGAATCGGCTGAAAATTTCAGGAAAATGGCACATTTTGTTTCTGAGCAGCCCTTGAAAATTTGGGGGGGTTTGGTCAAGGGGGGGGCCGAGAAAAAAGGGGGTCCCAAAACGCGTTTTTCCCATGTTAATTTCCATAGGGCGTTTGGCCTCACTTTTAGCTCGAACGGCTGAATGGATTTGCACGAAACTTGGCAAAATTGTAGGGACTGTTAGCCCGATGTGCCTTTGCTGGGTCTCAATATATGTGCTCCAGTGGATTTTGAGAAATTAACGTTTTAAAAAATTTATATATCTGTGACAGCGTCCTGGATAGCGCACCAGTTCGCATACTTTTCGCGTAACGGTGCTTTGCGAAGAGAAGCTGATTGGCTCTCAGGTGTCTGTCAACATTCTAAACAGTCCGTAGCGGCCGCCATTTTGTCTCTCGGTAGGATCGAGAGACAAGAGGATGTCAAAACGAAGGGGGAACTAAAGGAAAGGGGGCAAGGTAGACCCCTTCTGACCCCCTAGGATTGATGAGGGGGATATTAAAGTGCCCCGCGGGTCCCCCAAATTTTTTTTTTTTTAATTTGTTTTTTTCGTGGGGTGCGCCCGGTTCGCGTACCGGAAAGCGGTCTGGGGAGCGTACTATAAGGAAACAAGAATGATTGACTTTTAACTTATTGTATGTTTATCAATTGTTCGTTTTGTTGTTTTTTTTTGTTTATTTTTATTTACGTAGCTACATGTAGGTACCAATGCAGAGTCTATAAATTAATAAACGCCGTCTCCTTTGTAGATATCTTGCCTGTTGTTAAAGAAGTTATTGTGGTATATGGAATTCATACCATAGTCTGTCTGGAAAGCCGAAACAACATGGTGGCAGGAGATGATAAAGAGATGTTAAATACACATTGGGGATTATATAGTGGGAGAAAGGAAGTAACTATGAACAAAGCTAGTATGTAACACCAAAAAGTTGCACAGTATATTTTAAGTCTGACTTCACGTTATAATACATTTGCTACTAGTTTTCAATATACACATAAAAATAAATAATGTGTCAAACAATTTTTGAATTAAGAAATTAAAATTTATTTTTCATTTTGTTTTTCAAAATTTAAAAGAAAATCTAAAAAATCGTGATCATTTTTTTCTTCATTTTTTAGTAGAAAATCTACTGCATCTACACATTGCACAAGTTCATTATTTATTGTGTCGTCGTAGAAATCAATGTCAACTTGTGTCTCAATTTTTTTTTCTGTTTCAGTTTTCATGTTGTTTTGTTGTTCTTCCATTTTCAATTCTGTAAAATGAATTTTTTAAAAATATATCAGTACAGAAAGGGCATTGTTGGGTTTCAGTACAGATTGGCAGTTTGGTTATTTATATAGTGTTTTTTTCTTTGGGCAGTGTATGGTATCAAATTAGAAGTAGAAATATGAAGAAAATCATCAAATAAACTCTTCGTCAATTCTGAATTATACTATAGAAGTCTAACTCTATCCTTAACTCAGGGCCGGCGCTAGGCATGGGCAGCGTGGGCTGCCGCTCATGGTCTCGCACTCAGCCCACCAGCATGGGGCGACGCACTGGTGATGTGTCCTTTTGTTTTCCTGGAGATCTATCATAAAGAGAGGTGTCGCTTGCAATTAAGGTCCATTGGAGGGGGCCCCCTCCTTGGGCCTCCCATGGATGGTGTCAGGAGGTATAGGGGAGGGAGAAGGAGACGCTCCTTCAATTGCAAGGAGAACATTCACAGACACTGAGGGGGCCCCATTGTCCAGCATTTTTGCGCACCCACAGTTTTAACTTTTAGACCACAATCAATTCTCACACCTATGAAGGTGTGAGAAATGCGTGTGGAGTAAAAGTTAAAACTGATGACATCATCCAGTGGCTGTCTGTTTCTGTAAAGTTAAAATATGTCTTACATATTGAAGAATGAGTGGATGTATAAGTATCTGGATGAAGGATTTAGTAGGTGCATGACTGACTGTATGAGAGAGTTGATGTAAATATATAATTTACCGTCTTAATTTCTATGCAGGTAAGTACTTTAATCAATAATAACTCAAATCGGAAAGAAAAAAACAGAGTCCGTGGTGTTAGAGTTCTTAGGGGTTTTATTCCTTAAAAAGGAATGGTCAAGACCTGGATATCATGTTCTTCCCACCGCAGGGGTGGAAGAAGGGATAGAGCGCGCTCCAGTTTATTAACAGTACATAGCTTATATACTTAATTTACATCATAGGAAGCAATGCAATAGGCGTAACAGCTGAGAGAAGACAAGATAACAGTATCCACGTGTTACTAGTACGTAATCAGAAGGCGTGGACTAGGCGTGAACTAGAGGTGTGTGCTAGAAACGTCACAGGGAGGTGTCACAAGGGGGTGGCACTAAACAGAAATGTTGCAATGTCAGCAGAAATCGGAAGCTTGGATGCGCGCGCAGCTGCATGACGTGTGATTAACGTGAAACTGGAGGGTGCAGGGGACTTGACATTTACACTGACGGAAAGAGACAGAAGTCTGGCATGTCAGATCAACTTGTACTTCTATCATATCTGATATCTGATGTTTGGGAACCATATTATCTGAACGGGAAAGGTCTCTGGGGCAGAAGCTATTCTATACTGACTATGAATGCGTGTATAAGCGCCTAAGTGTCTGCATGAGAAACGTGGGGGCATGGGCCTTCCAGGGGAGCATGGTAACGGAGGCTATGAATTACTTGCATGGAGACAGGCCGGCCCTTTGCTCTGCAGCTGAGGGGGATGTTTACTGGAACCAGTAGGCAGGAATGTATTTTCGAGGAGCGGAACAGATAATTCGAAGGTTGTAGTCAGTCTTGGCAGGCAGCAGGCTGAGCTGAGCGCGGTGGGCCGCGCTGGGAGTAAGTCAGAGTTCACGGGTACAGAGGCAGCCTGGGCTGAGGCTTTCAGAGTCAGAAGCCAGAAAAGAGGCTCGATGGCAGAAATTCAGGGCCTACTTTGCCAGAGCTGAAAAACGTGTAAAGTACACTTACAAAAAGACGTTGGCATAGCATACTTAGGAACGGACTATTCAATCCATTCAGGGTGGATCTGAAAGAGGACATGTTAACGTTGGACGCAAATGTGTTTGCGTCTTCATAGCTGAGACGGGAGGGAAGTTACATGTACTTTAAGCTGGTACATGGAGACGGTGGGGTACTCGCTAGGGAACACAACTTGACCATAGAATTTATATTTCCTCATTCCCTCCTTGTTCCCTACGGACCCTTCATGATATATCGATCCTCATGAATCGATCGGTTTGTTCTTGTAACATCATTTGCTCTTCTTTCTTCCTCTCACGCTTTGAGAGGAAACTGGAATGTTCAATACAAGATGTGGCACACAGTCCACAAATCGCTGGCCCACACTGTAAGCACAGGCAGCAACTGAATACTAGGACTAGGCCAATGCCTAGGAAGGATAGGATCTTCCATCCCCAAGCGGTTAACGTTGTCCAGAACCAACCGGACCAAGTCCAGGTGCCTGGATTCTGATGTATCTGATTTGCAATTTTATGGAGACGTGTAATAGCTTGATTTACAGATGGTGCGTTCTGTGGAATGAAAGCACAGCAACTTGACCCGATGACCTTACAGGCTCCACCTCTATCTGCCAAGATGACGTCAATAACAAGAAGATTCTGAAGAACAACAACCCGCATGGCGGACTGCTCTTCTGTTAAGTTACCTAGGGCGGAGGCAGTTTCGTTCACTACTGCTTCAAGTGTTCTAGTTAATCTGCGTATTAGTTTACTATTTTGGACAGGGCCTAAAAAGAAAAAGAATCCTTTATTAAAATCTGTGTATTGCTCCCATGCTGTTTCAGTGTAATCGACAAGTGAGATATCTCTTCTGAGTCTATTCTTTACTAGATTTGTATTTCTGTGATAATCAGGAGGAGCTAGGAAAACAGGTGGCAGAAGGAATGCAATGTAACAGGTACCATCCCAATCTGGAGGTAAACGTATGTATGCGGTATGACCACAAACAAAATAGGAATGACTGGTAGCTTTAAAGGACGATTTACCATGATCACTGAATTCGAACACAGTAGTACATTTACTATGACCCAAGTGTACTGAACCTTTCTTACTGACACATAATTCTCCAGTGACTGGTAATACTGACATAACGGGCAGAACTGGTGCAGCTTCAGATTCAACAGTAAGAATCATAAGGTTAATTGTGTAATTACCTAATCCATATACTTCATTTTCTAGATCAGTTCCTATTCTAGTGGGGAGTCCCTCCTTATCAGGGGAACAGACGTCGAGCAGGACCAAGTTCAGGTTTCCCCAAACCCAGCCCCCATTGAAAACAGCAATATCAGGATCTAAGGAATTAATTATTTTAAACCAAGCACCACAGGAGCCATTGTGAGTGAACGGGTACGGAAAGAGGGGCAGAGCTCCCTTGTAATTCTGGTAGGGAGGGAGTCGGCCACATATCCAGCAGTTTGTAGCATTATTAGTCTGATGGGAATGATGTAGCATACTAATGAATGTGTTATTGCGCAGCGCAAGTCTATAAGAAAGTTCATGTGGAGGTAACTCGCTAAAAGAGTGTTCAGCAGAAACATTGTAAGCAGATTGTTCACGCTTGAAAATAGGGTAATAGATAGGGAGAAGTATACTTGCAACTATTATCAGAAGACTTAGAAAAAACATTATTAACAATGTCACTATACAGTGACTACGCAGTGATTTGCAATATGTACGTTTCTTGAGTTGTCTCTCTCTCTCTCTATCTCGATCTAGGGGATACATGTCAGAAACTATTTAACCGATTCACCTAGGGGAGGACTTAAACAATTAAACTGTCTGACTTGCTAGATCGAAGCTTGAGTCGATACTCCTCTTGGGGAGTTTTCTCTCGTTCGGAAATTTTAAAGTCACTAGGCTTGATACAGTCTTTGGTAGGGGTGGACGAGCCTGGGTCGGATTTCAGTTCATTACATAGTTTAACATGGCTCGTGTGGATCCACCCCTTTCTTCCTTCTACCTTTACTGCGGTCCTCGTTGTAAGAAGGACGGTCTTTGGCTCCTTCCAGCGGGGCTCCAGCGGACTTTTCCTGTCAAAGTTCCTTATGAGAATCAGGTCGCCTGGACGGACATCATGCGGCTTTACATCAGTGTTGTCGGGAAAGGCTGCGGCAACCTGTGAACGACATGATTGGAGTGCAGACATCAAGGAGGCAAGGTAATCTGTCAACATATTACAATCAACATCAGTAATTTTCTTCGGAATGGGCGTCCCCCACATATTCGGTGGTCTGCCGAAGACCACTTCGTACGGGGATAGTCCTGATCTCGAATGGGCAACCATCCTCATATAGAACAGTGCCACTGGCAGGGCGACTATCCAGTCGACCCCTTTCTCTTGACATATTTTAGCAAGGCGTGTCTTTAATGTCTGATTATGCCTTTCTACAAGGCCTGCGGCTTCAGGGTGTCGGACACAATGGAATTTCCATTGATATCCTAGCAGCAAGGAAACCTGCTTCATTAATTCGGATGAGAATGGCTGGCCGTTATCTGAGTACACGACACGAGGCATGCCGTACCGTGGGAAGAATTCACGAACCAACTGCCTGGCAGTGGTCGGAGCAGTGTAATCTGGGACTGGGTATGCTTCGGTCCAACGGGAAAGTGCACAAACAATTACGAGGACATATTTAAATCCTCGACAACGGTCCATCTGGATATAATCCATCTGGAGGACTTCAAAAGGGTGATCGGGAAGATGAAATCCACCTTGCTCTACAGGGACGCTTTTACCTGGATTGAACTGACAACAGATCATGCAAGTACGCACTTTCTGTTTTGCTGCTGCTCGTAAGTGTTTATTGCTCCAAAGATTTTGTAAACTGTCTAACATCGCTTTTTCTCCTAGGTGTGCTGGACTATGTGCTGTATTGATCATGACTTGAACCATAGAATCAGGGAGAAACCATGTAGATTTTCCCTTCGTCATCCAACCTTGATCTGTCTGGATCCCTCCTAGTTCAATCCATTTCTTTATTTCATCTGCGGTAGCATGTGTCTGAATATCTATAACATCTAGTGTGGGATCCCTGACTGTCATACAATGTGTCGGTCCTATTGTCTTTGTCACATCGGTTGTCTGAGTGTGAGTCAGTGCTGTATGTTTTGCTGTCTGGTCTGCCAGGTCGTTACCCTGGGAAACAGAATCTGTAACTTTAGTATGTGCTTTACACTTCATGACGGATATTCCTGAAGGCAGATGTATTGCTTCTAACAGTGCTTGAATGAGGGGACCGTGTTGGATCTTGGCACCATGAGAGGTCAGAAAACCTCGTTCTTGCCATAACATGCCGAAGTCGTGTACAACTCCGAACGCATAACGGGAATCAGTGTATATGTTAACATTTCTGTTCTTGGCTAGAATACAGGCTCTGGTCAGAGCAATAAGCTCTGCCGCCTGAGCGGACAGTGTGTCAATACGATGTGTTTCTTTAACTTCGGTTTCAGTGGTCACTGCATATGCGGCCACTAATTCTCCTGTACTTGTTCTCATACATGAACCGTCCACATAAAGTGTCAGGTCTGGATTTGTCAGTGGAACATCTGTTAAGTCTCGTCGTGGCTTTGTTACTGCATTAATGATTTCTATACAATCATGCGGGGCTGGATCTGTCATAATTGTAGGTAACAGTGTTGCGGGGTTCAGAATGCTGCAGCGTCTGATTTCTATGTGTGGCTGGAATAGCGTTAATTCGTAACCTGTCAGTCGTGCTATAGTCAAGTGTTGAGTCTGGGTTCTGTTTAACAGAACCTCTACAGAGTGTGGAACTTGTACTGTTAACTGATGTCCTAAAACAATTGAATCGCTCTGTCTTATTGCTAACACTGTTGCTGCTACTGACTTTAAGCACGCAGGGAGTGCCTGGGCTACTGAATCCAATGTACTTGAAAAATAAGCGCAAGGCTTATGTGAACCTGCATGGTCTTGAGTGAGGACAGACAATGCTGTACCATCACGTTCTGTAACAAAAAGTGTAAAAGGTTTGCTGTAACATGGTGTCGCTAAAACTGGTGCTCGACATAATGCTTTCTTTAATTCCTCAAAGGCTTGTGTATGTTCCTGAGTCCAAGGAAGGACAGTCAAAGTCGCTGCCTCCTGTGTCGTTAACTGGATGAGTGGTTTAGCTAGAAATGCATATTGAGGAATCCATTGTCTGCAGTACGAGGTGAGGCCTATGAAGGCCCGCACTTCCTTTTGTGTCTGGGGTCGTGGCATATTTACAATTAACTGAATGCGATCGGGAGTGAGCTGTCTCCCCACTTTGGACAGCAAGTGACCCAAGTACACAACTTGCTGAACACAGAATTGTAGCTTCGAAGGAGACACCTTGTGTCCCTTGTCTGCCAGGAAATGTAAAACTGTCAGTGATGCTTGTTCACATTCGGGCTCACTTCGTGCGGTGATCAGCAGATCATCGACGTATTGCAGTAAAGCGGTGTTAACTGGCATTTGAATACAATCTAGTTGTCTTTTCAGTGCTTGACTGTAGATGCTGGGGCTTTCTGTGAATCCTTGAGGTGCGCGGGAAAATTTGAAACTTCGTCCATTTAAACTGAAACCGAAAAGGTATTGGCTCTCTGGGTCAATAGGTACACTAAAGAAGGCGTTCTTGAGATCAATTACAGTAAAGAACGTTGCTTCTGAATCAATAGCAGTCAATAGAGAAGAGATATCGGGAACCACAGGGTACTGTGGAACAATGCATTTATTTAGCTCTCTTAGATCAATCACCAGCCGATATACTGGCGGTGCATTGGGATCAGTGCGTTTAAGAATCGGAATTATTGGCGAATTACAGATATTGGAGTCGGTCTCTACGACCACTCCTTGGGCAATGAGCTCTTCAATGATTTCCAGTAAAGCCACTACAGCATCGGGTGGTAACTTGTATTGTCTGATTCGCGGTAGAACAACTCCTGTCTTGAGTGTAACACGGTATGGTGTGATATGCATACAACCTACATCAGTTGGGCCTGTTGCCCACAAGTGATCTGGTACATTTTTCAATCTGACATCGAATTCTCGTAAAACATAATGACCCTTGAAATCCCGCAGAAAGAGTCTAACCCCCTCCGGGGAACAGCAGATTATGGCTCCTATAGCCTTCAATGTTTTAATTCCTAACAGATTTTCTGGGCATGATTTCGTAAGTAACAAGTCTGTAACTCGTGATAATGGACCCACAGCCAGGGGAACTGGTTCAGATACTTCATTTACAATGGGCTGTCCTGAAAAACCAAGGGAAACATTCTGTGAGCCTGAGAGGGGTGCCACTGGGACTTCATTATGACTGATTGTTGTGCGGCTTGCCCCTGTGTCAATTAAAAACTTTCTATCTTTTCCCAATACTTGACTGTGTACATAAGGACCTTCTTGATCTACAGGAATTTCAATAAGAGGCAAGCCAAACTCCCTCTCTAGGCTGTTTCATGTGTATCGTTGATACTCAGGATAAGCAGATTGGGCATACTGGTACATCTGTTGAGAAACTTGTTGAGTTGAGGCAGTGGGCTGTGGTACCGCTACTGTCTGTGCTGTATGAGATGAAGCATGCATAGGCTGTGTGTTCTGCATGGGCTGTACGTTCTGTGAAGTCTGTTGCTGAACCTGATCTTGTCTAGGTGGATGCGGTCTTTCTTTAGTTTTACCGGTGGATATGTTATGTTTCAGGACTGGACATTCATGTACATAGTGACCTGGCTGTTTACAATAGTTGCATGTCCCTTTAACGGGAGCTGCGGCGTGACCAGTCTGGGTCGTACCCTTTCTGTTTCCGTCGGTATGGACCGACTGTGCTACTAACATTTTCATTTTCGTATCTTTCATACGTTTCTGTTCCTGATCCTGTTCTTCTCTAATTCTATTCTGATGGTATTGTAACATTTGTAACATCTTGGAGTTCTGGACTTTTTGGTTCCGTCCAGAGGTGTCAGGGAACAACACCCAAAGACCCCGGAGTTCCACCTGCCTTGGTGCACAAATGAACAGAAACACGGGCTTCTCGATGGTGGCGTCAAAGACCAAAGGTTTATTACTGCAGGGACACAGAAGTCTCAGATACTACACACGGGCAGTAATCAGGAGCCTGTTCGATTTGTACAAAGTGGGTTGCTCCTTATATACGAAATTTTAAGCTGGGGGGCGAATTCTTTACATGTAATACATTCCCAAAACCTTTGTGTCTAAAACAATAAATATTTGGTGTTACACAGGAACCGTCGATAATATCTGAGGCCAAACATTGCGAAGAGAGGGGTTCCCACTAGTTCGTCACAATTCCCTGTCAATATTGCATTCAGGACCCGGACCGCCTCATCGTAAAGTTCGTTACCTCCCCCTAATAAAGATTCAGAAAGAAAGAAACAGAGCCAGGTGTGGAAGATAGAAAAGTGGGATAAGGGATGTTTGTGGGTTGTAAATGGGCAAGGCTACCGGCTTCGGCAGCCTAATCATGATCAGGTACAATGGACACGAAGACCAGTTTGGCAGGGCTGGCCTCGGGCAGAGGAGGTAGCCTTTGTCGAGTCATGCAGCTACAGCGTGATCTGGTTTAAGGTGCACGTGTCATAAAAGAGGTGAATCTCCGGCTAAGGCTACGTGTCCTTAATTGAAATGGAGTGATCAGAGGCTATTGCATATGTGAGGGCAAGAATCACAAAATGGCGGCCATGATCTAAGATGGATGCCGTGGGTAGATTAGAAATATGTCAATAGAAGGAGTGCTCTTGCTCGTAGCGTAGCGAAAACACCAGGATATACTAAATGGATCATTTGCGGTTCACTGATACCAATATTATGTATTTCCGACAAACTTGAAAACACGGGTTCAAATTGTCACGGAACCTCAGACCCTCCTTTTGCCCTTACATAGGCAATTACTCAGTCTATGTCTGAATCTAGTTCTATGCTCATCAGGTCAGTGACATGCTGTTGTATCATCATCCTTTCTCGTGTCTTTTCTCCAAACGCAGGTGGTTTTCTGAGGCAAGTTGCAGCACAAAGACTACACAGAGCAGGACCACACTGGATAATCAGACAACATGAGAATAGGAATACTAAGATGACACCAATGACCATTAGAACCTTCCATCCCCACGCTGATATCAGAGTCCAAAACCACTCCATGAAGGACCAGTTTCCCTTGTCTACATGTATGGAGTCTGAAATTTTGTGCAACTTAGAGATCGCCTCATAGACTGTTGGAGCATTATTAGGAATAAAGACACAGCAGCTCGATTGGATCATTCTACATACCCCACCTCGATCTGCAAGTATAACGTCTAGAACCATACGATTCTGCAACGTCATGAGCCTATCCGCCTGAAGCTCACCTGTCAGATTGCTAAGGGCACCAGCAGTTTCGGTAATAGTATATTCAACTACCCGTGTTAGCTGACGTATGTTTCTACTATTGGCCATAGGCCCCCAGAATGGAAGGAAGCCTTTGAAGAAGTTTCCAGCTTCCTGACCAGCGGTATCTTCCTTGCTGAAGACACCTCTCGCTACTCTGGTTCTGTGGTAATCAGATGAAGCAGTGTATGTCGGAGGCAACAATCGAGCAATATAACATGATCCTGAAAAGTCGGCAGGCAACCATGTATAAGCTCTGTCTCGACAAATGAAGTAGGTACCCCTAGCAGTAAGGAAGGCAGGGGAAGAGTTAGCCGGAAACACGTAAGTCTCTACGCACTCACTCCTCCCTAGCTGAGCTTTCGGATTTCTCCCATTACCTTGCAAACAGACCTGACCTCGGTGAGGTACGACCCAGATTGGAGTTGAGCTTTTGCGCTTGCTTTCTCCTAAACTAAGGCGATACTCTGAAGTATTCCAACTTAAATATACTCGCAATTCGTCTCTAGGGTAAGATGGAGTATTATTGACGTCCTTGACCATGTCAATAATTCCCTGGACTAAGGCTTTGTTGGCAGAGTTATATTTAGTGGAACGCGGTGGACGTGGAGGATAGGTTTCAAGGGCATAAGCAAAGATGGTTTGGAAGGCCTGAAATGATCCATTATAGCTGTAAGGCAAAACCAGATAGGGAATACCTTTATCCATAGTGTGGGGTATCAAGCCACACACCCAGCAGTCTGTAGTGTTAACTACCAGTTGGTGTTGATGCAAGAGCTGTACAAAAGTGTTGTTAATGAACTCTGAGCGTCGGGCTTGCTCATGTTCTGGAAACGAGTGAAAAGAGTGTATAGAAGAAACAGTAGAAATAGCAGGATCAAGGGGAGGTACTGTAGTAACTGGTACAAAAATCAAATTTATACTAAATACGATTCCACCCACCAATGTTGCTAAAACAATCAAAAATGTAATGGCACATTGCATCAGAAAGCATTTGCTATGAAGGATTCTATTAAGTCTGTTTCTGCGAACATAAATCACATTTTCTCGTTGCAGCGCAGGAAGCTCCATCTTCTACAATCCGCTCGCGACCACTGATGATGTGTACGTAGATGAAAATGCCTCTATCAGCCCTGGGAGTTCCCAGAACCAATAGAAAGATCGACCTTGTGTCAGACCCCTGCAGATTCAAACTAGGCACACAGCCACGACCCTACGGCTACCCAGACGGCAAGGCAATTTGAAAAACAATAAACAATAGCAAACTTCCTGGCTGAAGGCAAAAGTTCAATATATATATATCAAAATCACAATATGCAGTTGCCTGCTTTATTTGTCCATTTTATGGCTTCTTAGGTTGTATCTCTGCTTCGCTGGTACTGTCTGATCGGAAAATAGTGTATCACTAGCAGCTGTTGCAGAGTTTAAGTTCGCAGATAACAAAGTTTCTTCTGATGCTGGAGACAAATGTTCAATGTTCAAAGGAGTCTTTTCTGGAGGAGAGTCAGGTTTGGAAGTGTCAGTAATCAATTCGGCATCGCTGAAAGAGATGAACTTCGGAGTGATTTCAGATTCGGAGGCACCAATTCCCTTTTTCACCCAGCCGTCGTAAGGGAGCGGCAAAGGAACACGCTTTACGTGGGAGGCGTGAATCCAGTGCTTGCGGCCAGCGACACGAACTGCTGTCCTCGTCGCCAGTAAGATCTGAAAAGGCCCCACAAATCTTGGTTGAAGGTTCTTCGTCCTCGCAAAGTTCTTGATTACAATAAAATCACCCGGTTTCAGCTGGTGCCCTGGACTCTCCGGAGGTTTTGGCAAAGCATCGAAAACCTGTTGATGAATAAGACTCAATTTAGCAGTCAAGTCGTAAAGGTAGTCTATCAACATAGGATATTCAATGGAGCAAAATTGTTTAGGCCTCGGCACACCCCAGATATTTGCCGGGCGGCCAAACACAATCTCGTATGGACTAAGCCCTATTCTAGAATGTACTGTTGCTCTCGTTGATAACAAGGCCAAAGGAAGTGCGTCTGGCCAGGCTAAACCTGTGGATGCTTGTATTTTGGCTATTTTTAGCTTGAGGGTGCCATTGTAACCTTCGACTAAACCAGCAGACTGGGGATGGTTTGCACTGTGAAATTTCTGTTTCAGTCCTAGACCGGCACACACACTCTGCATAACTTTCCCTATAAACTCACTTCCGTTATCTGACCATACAATCCGTGGCATTCCATACCTAGGGAAAAATTCTTTGAGAAGAATTTTGGCAGTAGATAGGGCAGTGTTGTCCTTTAGTGGGTATGCTTCTATCCACCTGGAAAAAGCACAAACTACCACCAGGACGTACTTTAGATTGTTGCAGCGTTCCATGTGAATGAAGTCTAACTGAATCACTTCAAAGGGGCAGGACGGAGGAGCGAAATGACCAGCTGGAGTTGGAGTTCCCTTGCCAGGATTATGCATCAAGCACACCATACAATTTTTCACCACTCTCTCTGCACACTTACTTATTCCCTCATTCTTCCAGACCGGAGCTAACATCTTACATATCCCTTTAGAACTTATATGCGCTACTCCATGCGCCATCGTCACTACTGCAAGCACATACGCATCAGGCAACATCCAACGCTGCTGTTCTGTCAAATCAATCCAACATCCATTCGAGTCCAACTTGCCCGTACTTTCTCTCCATACACGTTTCTCTTCCTCAGTTGCTTCTTTCTGAATCTCTTTCACACTTTCCATAGTATCCTCACACATTCCAGACTCAGCAATCCATCTTGCAGACGTAGCAACATACATTCTACTCATCGTGTCTCTAGCTGTCTGTTTAGCGATTTCGTCAGCAAAGGCATTCCCACGACCAACATCATCCGTGATTGCTTTATGAGCACTGCACTTCACAATCGCAACTTCAGTCGGCAAGGTTAGAGATTCCAACAAGTCGTTAACTAGCTGACCATGTTGGATCTTAGTCCCATGGGACGTAATGAACCCTCTTTCTCTCCACAACCGGCCAAAACTATGGGCCACGCCAAATGCGTACTGACTATCTGTAAACACATT
The DNA here is from genome assembly GCF_964263255.1 of Lissotriton vulgaris. Taxonomy (NCBI): domain Eukaryota; kingdom Metazoa; phylum Chordata; class Amphibia; order Caudata; family Salamandridae; genus Lissotriton; species Lissotriton vulgaris. The sequence continues at coordinate 514,094,136 of NC_141689.1, forward strand.
CACTCTCTTTCCCTCAGCTAAAACACACACTCTCGTTAGAGCTATTAATTCTGCAGCTTGGGCAGAATTCTGACTTACTCTTGCAGTCTCCACAATCGTCTTCAAAGTCGTTACCGCGTAAGCAGCAGTCACATCACCATTCTCCAATTTAAAACATGACCCATCCACATACAGTGTACCATCCGGATCTGATAGGGGAGTATCTTTCAAATCGATGCGTCCTTTTGTCTCTTCCTCCGTTTTGAAATAGCAGTCATGTGGCTCGGAATCACTCGACTCTTGATCAGTCGGCAACAATGTTGCTGGATTCAATACATTGCATCTTTTAATCTGAATATGACTCGCTAGTAATGTCAGCTCGTAACCAGATAATCTCGCACTAGTAAGGTGTTGAGTCTTCGTTCGGTTCATGAGTGTATCCACTGCATGAGGAACCATGACCACTAGCATGTTGTTCATCACCAAACCAGCAGATTGTCGAATGGAAGCTGCAGCTGCCGCTGTAGCTCTCAAACAACTAGGCAACGCTCTAGCTACCGGATCTAATGTTGATGAAAAATACGCACAAGGGCGTTGTTTATCACCAAACTTCTGTGTCAGAACACTCAACGCGCAACCTTCCCTTTCATGAACGTAGAGCGTGAATGGCTTACTGTAATCAGGTGTACCCAATACAGGAGCTGAACACAATGCTTTTCGTAATTCAGTAAAACTCTCTTGGCATTCATCAGACCATGGCACCGGACTCGGAACATTCTTCCCAGTCAAAGCTACCAATGGTTTCGCTAACAGAGAAAAATTTGGAATCCACTGCCTACAGTAAGAGGTAATACCTAGGAAGGCACGTACTTCTCTCTGTGTGCGTGGAACACTCATCTGCGTAATTGCTTTTATTCTTTCTGGGGTCAACTTCCTTCCCTCCTTTGACAAGAGATGACCTAGGTAGGTCACTTCTTGGCAGCAATATTGCATTTTGGAAGGAGACACCTTGTGATTCAGATTAGACAAATGATGTAATAGGGAAATTGTAGCCGCTTTGCAAGTTTCCTTGTCATCGGCAGCCACTAAAAGATCGTCTACGTACTGTACTAGGGCAGAACCTGGAGGAAGGACAAAAGAATCTAACTGGCTTTTTAATGCTTGACTGTAAATGGATGGACTTTCACAATAGCCTTGTGGAGCGCGTTTAAATCTGAAACTGCGACCTCCTAGACAGAAGCCGAAAATATCCCTACTTTCTTCAGCTATCGGAATGCTGAAAAAGGCATTCTTTAAGTCAATAACTGAGAACCATGTGGCTGTGGCAGGAATCAATGTTAGCAAGGCAGTAATGTCTGGTACTACAGGAAACTGCGGGACTACAATCTTATTAACTTCTCTAAGGTCTATGACAAACCTATACACTGGAGGTTTTGTAGGATCAGTTCGTTTCAGAATCGGCAATACAGGACTGTTACAGACATTTCCTCTAGTTTCTTCAACCACACCTTTCTTAATCAAATCTTGCACAATCAATAAAAGTGCACGCTCACCTTTACTCGATATTTTATATTGGGGAATTCTTGGAAATTTCACATTCGCTTTCAAAGTTACCACATACGGTGGAATTTCTAGGAGGCCTACATCATTAGGACCAGTCGCCCAAAGAGAATCAGGGAGTGAACGTAGCTCTGGCGGGAGTGCATCCATTGACAAGTACATCGGAGAAGTGATATTATTACCCAACGTAAGCTGTACTCCTTCCGGAGAACAGTACAATGTCGCATATAGTCGTTTTAACAAATCTAAACCAAGCAGATTTTCATTACAACCTGTCGTCAAAATCAGGGGTGCTTTCAATTGGCACGGTCCAACAGAAATAGACAAAGGACCAGATATCGGGTTGTAAACAGGGGCGCCTGAAAAACCTACGGAAACATTTGTTGAGCCAGACAAAGGTGCGCCAGGGAGTTTCGCATGAATGATAGAACTTTTTGCGGCACCAGTATCCAACAGAAACGGTTCGACTACACCTGATGTTGCTACTGCGACATAAGGCCCACTCTGATCCACTGGAACTGATACTACTCCCTCTCTTTGTCCATGGCTGTCCTAGTACCCATTTTGTTGAAAACCCTCATCTACTTCATTATAATCTTCAACAAGATACTGTTGAGATCTATTTTGCTGAGCAGATTGTCCATTTCGTTGATCGAAGTGATTGGAGGGACGATCATTCGTTTGTGGAGGCATAGCACCTCGTCCTCGACCTCTAGAATTCTGCACAAAACCACCACGACCTCTCTGAGCTGCTGCTGCATTATTTTGCGCTAAGATCGGACATTCATTTTTATAGTGACCCTCTTTCTTACAGTACGCACACTGATTCCACTGGTATTGAGGTCTTGATGAACCATAATCTGTCCTTTGGTATGAACCTTGCTGCGTATTAGTCTGATTTGTGCGAGGCGGATACGCCTGCTGCAAAAGAACTTTAGTTTTTAAATCTTTCGTTTTCTTCTCTGATTTCTCCTTTTCCTCTTTATCTCTATTTTCGTAGTACTGTGCAGTCGCAAGTATTTGCGCTGTCGTAGATACAGCCCACGCACTTTCTGAGTCTTTTAATTTATTGCATAATTCAGGTAATAAATTATGTACAAATTTATCTACAAACAGTCTTTGCCCTCCTTCTGTACTCATGTCCTGACCACTATGATCTACAAAAGTCTCTTCAAACCTCGTGAAGAAGTCAGAGACACTTTCGTCTTTCTTCTGCCTACATGCTGACAACTTGTCCCAATTTACACGCAATGCTGGCATCAGAGTCTTCATTAGATCAATTATTCTACCTGGAAGATTAGCAATTAGAGGTTCGGGTTTCGCGCCACCTATTTGCTGACCATCTGCTGCAGTGATAGCTGCCCAATCACCACCTAAAGCAGCTTGATGATCCTCTCTACGAATTTTAGCCCACACTGGTTGCGGAACTACATTACCAAACAACATATCTATGTCGGCTAAGTTCATTATACAAGCCTCAACTGTCTGTGTTAATTCCTTGTAATATCCGGCTGGATTCTTACGTGGATCTGGCAAGGCCTGTTTCACCGCTAACACTTCTGCTCGCTTCCATGGAATGTGTATCCACACTCGTTGAAACTGTGCTGGAGCAGCTGCAATACCTGCATTATCATCACGTTGTATTGCTTCGCGCCAGATTGGAGGAACCTCCCTCATAGGATATTGGCGACTTGGCTTCACTTTACCTTTTTCTAAATCTCTCGGTGAACGAAGAGATGGATCACTCCTAAAACTTAAAATAAGTTCCATCGCTTCCTTTATATTCTCACCCACTATCATTCCAGCAGCAAAATCTTTTTGAACTCTAATTAAATCTTCCAAATCTGATTCAACATCATCTTCTTCTATTTCTTCACGTAACAACGAGCACATCTCATCAAAGACGTACCGTTGCGTTGGTTCCCCCCACTGCATAAATGTGTCTAGTACATCTCTCGTACTATATCTTCTACCCTTCGAAATCCATCTGAGAGCCGTGGAATCTAAAATTCCCCGTTCCTCAGTACTTGGAAGCTGACTACGTCTCTGAACTGAATCAGGAGTAGGAGTCTTGATTAAAGTTTTATATAAAGGAGACAGCATATTAGTAACAGAATCAGTGATTCTTCGACGAACAGAAAGCGGAGTTAGTACACTCGCAGACGTAGAGAATGCAGTAGAGGTAGGAATAGATAATGGAACAGTAGGAGTATCGAGGAAAATAGTTTGAGGAACAGTGGGTACAGAAGTAGGTATAGAGGCTGGCAGTGTAGGAAGAGGAGGAGCTGTAGGAACATTCACATTCATCACAGGAGGTACAGGAACTTGATTCTGAGGGACAGGAGCAGGAACACCAGGTTGACCAGCAACCGGCAATTGAACATTCGGGACAGGCGGAGCCGCAGCACCTTGTGCATACGGTGGAGGTGACCTTAACAGATAAGATAGCAGAGGATCGTTTTCAGAATCCTCCAGTATCTTAGCCATCTTCGATGGCAAGGCAGGATAGCACTTGTCAATCGCTAAGTTATGCTCTCTAATTGCTACATCTATAGCCTTCTCACACTCGTTAGCCTGCAACTGTTTAGCCGCTTGCTCTAGAGTTAACTCTTCTTGTTCTTTCTGTTCTTTCTTCAACCTTTTCATTTCTCTCTGTTTAGATTCTTTTCGCCAGTAACGGAAAGAATCAAACATTGCCGGCCGGGCTTTCTTCCTAAACAATTTCGCTTCTAAGTTGTCGAGAATCTCTGGTTCAAAACTACCATGCAGTGGCCAACTAAGGACACCATCCTTCTTACAATAACGGACCCATATCTCATTATAAGATATAGGACCCACGCCATACTTGCAATATAAATCATATAGGGGAGTCCCAATCGGAGGAACCAGACAAGAGTCCTCCAATCGTGAGTCACTGTTGCAACTAAAACAAGACAACATTTTCCGACTTACCATTTTCAGTCCGGAACACAAAACAAACAAACACGGAACAAATATGTGCACTCGAACCAAGAACTTAGGCCTACCAAAACGAACTGATGTATTGATACCCAAACTAAACCAAAATAGATTATCGTAACTAGAACAACCAGTGATAATCTGACAAAACCAAACCAAACCAAGAACCGATCAAGGATTTTTAACAATCCTCACAAAGTAACCAGCTAGCTATCACTAAATACTTAACTGAGTCACTGAAGACGTCACCAAGGAGAAACCCGTCACGTTTCGCCGTACTAAGGACTGCACCTCGGGTCCAAGACAGGGCGACGGTCAAGGCAACGGCCCACTGCAGCCGTCCTGAACGGGAAACCCTCGTGGAAGAGAACTTCGGGCCACTTTTGCGATATGCCGGGATCGATGAAGTGGGGCGCCTCCCTCAGGAATCTTCACACGAAGCTTCTCGAACTCTTCAGGCTTTTGGACCGGTACCGAATGACGTCGCCCCACGTTGGGCGCCAATTGGAGTTCTGGACTTTTTGGTTCCGTCCAGAGGTGTCAGGGAACAACACCCAAAGACCCCGGAGTTCCACCTGCCTTGGTGCACAAATGAACAGAAACACGGGCTTCTCGATGGTGGCGTCAAAGACCAAAGGTTTATTACTGCAGGGACACAGAAGTCTCAGATACTACACACGGGCAGTAATCAGGAGCCTGTTCGATTTGTACAAAGTGGGTTGCTCCTTATATACGAAATTTTAAGCTGGGGGGCGAATTCTTTACATGTAATACATTCCCAAAACCTTTGTGTCTAAAACAATAAATATTTGGTGTTACACAGGAACCGTCGATAATATCTGAGGCCAAACATTGCGAAGAGAGGGGTTCCCACTAGTTCGTCACAATTCCCTGTCAATATTGCATTCAGGACCCGGACCGCCTCATCGTAAAGTTCGTTACCTCCCCCTAATAAAGATTCAGAAAGAAAGAAACAGAGCCAGGTGTGGAAGATAGAAAAGTGGGATAAGGGATGTTTGTGGGTTGTAAATGGGCAAGGCTACCGGCTTCGGCAGCCTAATCATGATCAGGTACAATGGACACGAAGACCAGTTTGGCAGGGCTGGCCTCGGGCAGAGGAGGTAGCCTTTGTCGAGTCATGCAGCTACAGCGTGATCTGGTTTAAGGTGCACGTGTCATAAAAGAGGTGAATCTCCGGCTAAGGCTACGTGTCCTTAATTGAAATGGAGTGATCAGAGGCTATTGCATATGTGAGGGCAAGAATCACAAAATGGCGGCCATGATCTAAGATGGATGCCGTGGGTAGATTAGAAATATGTCAATAGAAGGAGTGCTCTTGCTCGTAGCGTAGCGAAAACACCAGGATATACTAAATGGATCATTTGCGGTTCACTGATACCAATATTATGTATTTCCGACAAACTTGAAAACACGGGTTCAAATTGTCACGGAACCTCAATCTGGGATGGCGTATTTGCTTGCCATGTACTCTCAACCTTGTATACACGATTCTTGACTGCTAACAGGGAATTCTCAACTAACTTGGATACAAAAAGATGCGGGTACGACTCGCTACTTGGTTTAAGACCACTATTAATAATAAAACATTTCTCGAATCTTGAATAAAAGTCACTAGTATCTTCGTCGGGTTTCTGTTTACATGCTGAGATTGCATCCCAGTCTTCTTTTCTAGTTGTCAATAATCTTGGCAGAACCTGTACTATCAAACCTGGTAATGCTTTAGTTTTCTCCCCAAGGCCTACCCCTGGGACACGTTTGTTCTCTTCATCTTCTATTTCTGCCCATGCAATCTTTTTGTCTCCCACCTCCCATTCTTTTTCCTTTAATTTCTCGTAGATGCCCGTGGGCAGCAGTACCTTTAACATTTTCATGATATCTTCATATGTGTAATCCCCCATCAGTAACATGTCTTTAAGTTCTCTGTGAAAACCTGCAGGGTCTTTATCATGGCAGGGTACTAGTTTCTTCATTTCTAACAGTTCTAACTTAGTCAGTGGCGTGTGTACATACACACGTTTCAAGGTACGATCTTCACCCATAACTGGATGTACCTCTCGTAAGGGGTTCTGACTTTCAAGACCATGCAGACGCTCTATATGATACATTTTTCTTTCTGGGGGCGGGGCGGGAACATATTCGGAGCTTACAAAAGTGTTATATCTATGTCGTTGTTCTAGAATTATTTGTATTAACTTGGTACTGAGACCTCTCCATCTATCCATGAGTAGTGCTTCTAATATTTCGGGTAAGGGACCTGGATCAGAATGTTTGTTTCTGTATTTCGTGAGGAGGTGCTGAATCATGTATACACCTGCTAATTTCTGCTCGTCTGGGGAAAGGTTCAGAAATGTCTGCGCTAAGGTGTCATCATTGTATATGTCTGGATTTTCAGACCATAATATGGCTGACCGGGCTAGTCCTTGTTCATCCATAGAATTGAGTACGTGGTACCCCATTCTCTCTCGGAGTCTTTTATCAGTTTCCTGGAACTGATGTTCAGAAGAGTTCGGGTTTGTTAAGGCAGAGAGGAAAACTCTCTTGCTTTCTGGACGGATACCTTTCCTAAGGTAAGTTCCCTTACCTACATACGCTATAGTATCTGTAGTCTTTTCTGGTTCTTCAAGTTCTTCTTCCTCCTCGGAGGAAGCCTTTTCTTTTTCCTTTTGGTGTATATCTATCACTGCCTTTCTAATTTTCTTGTACATACTGGCTATGCAAGTCCCCTTGTCATGTTTTCCTTCAGATATATTTTGACCCCACTTGTTTAGTGCATCTAATTCACTCTGATCTGTCCCAGGCCTGTCTCGTTCTCTTATTAGGCAATTTATGAAAAAACGTTGTATCTGTGCTTGAACGTCAACTTTCTGACGCTCCATGGCATCCTGAATACTGTCAGGGTCTTTCCCAGTCTGAACAAACTCATATATTCTATCTAGGCGCTCCTTCATTCCTGCATAGCACAGCAGGAAATCAGTAGCAGATCTTAACCGTAGTGATGCCATCATCATTATATCGTCTTTGCCGGGTACTGGATCATATCTGCAAACTGAAAGGTTTTCTTTGAATATGTCAAGGCGGGGTGACTTGAACGTAAAAGGATTCCGCAAATCCCCGAGTTGTAACCTACGTGTTAATGGCGGGGTGTGAAGACCCCCGGTCGCACCCCCTGAGGCGGAAGCTTGGGCATTATCTTTCTGTGGAGTCTGTACCTGGACTTGAATTTGTCTTTTAGTAGGATCAGGTAGAAGTGGTTTCGGTAGATCGACTTTAGGTGCGGGAAGTGGTGGAGGTGGTGGAACAGGAGGATTCTGTTGTGGTACTGGCGGAATATGATCTTGGGACGGGTTACCACCCCCGTCCCTGTCGTTAGGCAGGGCACGGACAGGCAGATTGGTGTAAGCGGGTGCTACATCCTCTAGATAGGAATTCAGGAATATGTCTTTAGTGGTCCTATGAGTTACTTTAGTTGGAACCAATGGTGGCGGTAGATTTTTCGGTATTTCTGAAATGGCCTCAGGCGAACCCTCGGCCGCGAGATACATGCCGTTTACGAGGTTATTTCGTGCGCGGTCTACTTGCTCTGATTTTACTCGGATCCCCTCGGTGACTAACTCGTTTTCTTGGGCCTTGTCTGATTCTTTAAGTCTGTCTTCTCTACGTAGTGCTTTTTCAGCACGCTTATGTGATTCCTTACGCCAAAACTCTATGGCGTCTTTCTGAGATTGTCTGGCTTTCTTTTTCCATAGTGCTTCCTCTACCTTCATGATGCACTCGGCATCCCATGTTCCGGTAACAGGCCATCTGTGTCTTTCGTCTAGATGCTTAGTATAGTCGGCCCATAAATCTAGATACAATATGGCATCTAAGCCATGCTTATGATACATAAAATTTCCAGGAGTGTCCCTAGGGGGGATAGGAATTGCTTCCTCTAGTATCCCTTTCCTAGTTCCTATCTGCTTTAATTTGTCGAAAAACGGCATCTTGTTTACTTAATACTGAGTGCTCAACCCTAACTACTTAATACTGAATACAGCTAGTTATACAAGAACACAGTAATGCACATTTAAAAACGGTCACATTCATACCACGACATTAATCACATGAAAAGACATTTTGAAACATATATGACTACCCCCTATACTGGATGTACTGCCAAACAGTACAGATACACTGGTAAACAGTGCAGAACTTCAGAATACTAGATATACTGCTAAACAGTACAGATACACTGTCTAAAACAGTGCAGACCGCGTTTGTGTACCCAAACCCGTCTTGATACGTCCCAGCAATGGTACTCACCGGGAAGCACGGAAAACAGAAGGCCTCGGAAAACTCGACTGGACTGGACTCGACTCGGCTCAACTCGGCACGTGGATACTTCGGAAAACTTCGGAAAACTGGTGGGCCTCTTGACACCTCGGACCTTGCTTCTTTCGGCTAGGCTCTGGTCGGGATCCTCCGCACTCCTCACCGCCTCGTCTGGGTACTGATCGCAGTCTTCGTCACCTCCGTGGGCCAGAGGGAGATGCAGGAAATCCTGCCGGTACGCGTAGTTTTCCTTCTAACTGATGGCAGGGGACAGAGCTTGCAACGCACCAACCGGCGCGTGAGGTGGGGGAGGGGTCCCTATTCGGGCGCCAAAATGATGTAAATATATAATTTACCGTCTTAATTTCTATGCAGGTAAGTACTTTAATCAATAATAACTCAAATCGGAAAGAAAAAAACAGAGTCCGTGGTGTTAGAGTTCTTAGGGGTTTTATTCCTTAAAAAGGAATGGTCAAGACCTGGATATCATGTTCTTCCCACCGCAGGGGTGGAAGAAGGGATAGAGCGTGCTCCAGTTTATTAACAGTACATAGCTTATATACTTAATTTACATCATAGGAAGCAATGCAATAGGCGTAACAGCTGAGAGAAGACAAGATAACAGTATCCACGTGTTACTAGTACGTAATCAGAAGGCGTGGACTAGGCGTGAACTAGAGGTGTGTGCTAGAAACGTCACAGGGAGGTGTCACAAGGGGGTGGCACTAAACAGAAATGTTGCAATGTCAGCAGAAATCGGAAGCTTGGATGCGCGCGCAGCTGCATGACGTGTGATTAACGTGAAACTGGAGGGTGCAGGGGACTTGACATTTACACTGACGGAAAGAGACAGAAGTCTGGCATGTCAGATCAACTTGTACTTCTATCATATCTGATATCTGATGTTTGGGAACCATATTATCTGAACGGGAAAGGTCTCTGGGGCAGAAGCTATTCTATACTGACTATGAATGCGTGTATAAGCGCCTAAGTGTCTGCATGAGAAACGTGGGGGCATGGGCCTTCCAGGGGAGCATGGTAACGGAGGCTATGAATTACTTGCATGGAGACAGGCCGGCCCTTTGCTCTGCAGCTGAGGGGGATGTTTACTGGAACCAGTAGGCAGGAATGTATTTTCGAGGAGCGGAACAGATAATTCGAAGGTTGTAGTCAGTCTTGGCAGGCAGCAGGCTGAGCTGAGCGCGGTGGGCCGCGCTGGGAGTAAGTCAGAGTTCACGGGTACAGAGGCAGCCTGGGCTGAGGCTTTCAGAGTCAGAAGCCAGAAAAGAGGCTCGATGGCAGAAATTCAGGGCCTACTTTGCCAGAGCTGAAAAACGTGTAAAGTACACTTACAAAAAGACGTTGGCATAGCATACTTAGGAACGGACTATTCAATCCATTCAGGGTGGATCTGAAAGAGGACATGTTAACGTTGGACGCAAATGTGTTTGCGTCTTCATAGCTGAGACGGGAGGGAAGTTACATGTACTTTAAGCTGGTACATGGAGACGGTGGGGTACTCGCTAGGGAACACAACTTGACCATAGAATTTATATTTCCTCAGAGTGATGAAATGTGTCTCACTGAGTGCATGGGTTAGTGACTAAACTATCTTAATTTGTGCATCATTATATCTGTTGTTCTATGAACTACTGCATGTGTTGATCAGTAGCTATATGAGTAACTGTATGGGTTATTGATTGGTTGCCCAAGTATTTGTATGGGAGAGTGAGTGTGTGTGTGGGTGGCTGGGAGGTGTGTGACTCTGTGCATAGATGTGTGAACAGTTGATTCACTAGATGTATGGGTTCAAAACTGCATGTGGAAACAGCTGTATGGGTGGTTGACTGTGTGCATGAGTGTATTGGTGAGTGATTGGTTTCTCAGTGCTACATGTCAAAGTAAGAACATATGTAAAACACAGTACATGTGAGAGTTGACATATATAAATAACTGTGCATAAGAGCCAGTGAATGTGTGAGTGGCTGTATGGATCATTGTGAACTTGTATCAGGGATTGTATAAGAGAGTAAATATGTGTAAGTATATGTTTGATTAAGTAAGGTGTGTATTACTGTATAGTTGAGGAAATGGAGGTGTGATTGATTCTTTGCATGACTGACTAGGTGTGTGAGTAACTCCATGGATGAGTGACAGTCTGTGAGTGTCTGTTTACACTGATTGTATCTAAGGTTATATTAGAGTCTGAAGAGGTTCATCGTATTATCACATGAATGATATCATCAGTGATGTGATCAGTAATGGCAAATGAGATGTTATCAGTGATTTTATCAGTGATATCATTTGAGATGTCATCAGTGATGTCATCAGTGATGTCATTTGAGATGTCATTAGTGATGTCATTTGAGATGTCACTGACCATGTCATGAATGATGTAATATGTGACATCATCAGCAGTGGATTGCGGGTGCGCGATATATAGTTAGCGCAACTAACTATATATGCGAATTTCAATGGTTTTATGCGAGTAAAATAAGGTTTTGTAAATGCTAATCCCTAACTATATATGGTCTATAACCTATGGTTTTTCAGTGAATATATATATATATATATATATATATATATATATATATATATATATATATATATATATATATATATATATATATATATATATATATATATATATATATATATATATATATATATATATATATATAGTAGTGACTAAAAAGTAAAGTTGGTGTGATTTTGTGGAATATTCACCTCTTTAAAGAACACTACATCACAATGCATTAGTGGTCGACAACTCAGATTATATATATATATATATATATATATATATATATATATATATATATATATATATATATATATATATATATATATATATATATATATATATATACATATAATATATATATATATATATTTTAAATCTTTCTTTTTCTTCCTCACCCTTTAGATTTTAGCACAAAATCACACCAACTTTACTTTTTAGTCACTACTATATATATATATATATATATATATATATATATATATATATATATATATATGATATTTGTATGGCATAATCCTAGCCAAAATGCAGTTAAGTGCTTGGTCGAAGACATGCTTAAACTCAATGAGTAATAAGAAAGAAATCTGAGTTGTCGACCACTAATGCATTGTGATGTAGTGTTCTTTAAAGAGGTGAATATTCCACTCTTTCCTAAATTGGAACATTGTTGTAGAGGCCCTGATAGATAATGGGATGTTAGTCCCCAAGCTGGATGCATAGTTGAAAAAAGCCTGTTTTATTGCTTTTTTATTTTTTTACACTTTATAGTCTGCAGTCTCATGGTGTACGGCCTGCAAGTGTGCCGAGAACCACCATCCTTGGTGAGCAAGATAAACAGGGTTGCTGGTTGTGATGGCTTTGTGAATGATGCAGCTGCTTTTGAAGTTAGTTTGGGCCGGCAAGGGAAGCTTCTTCCGGTTTGGAGTGATGTGATCATATTGCTTCAAGCTCTGGATGAGATGTGTGTGGCTTGTAAGATGTCCCTAAGGGGTGCCAGTGTGGAGTGTGGTAGGCCATGGAGTGTGGTACTACCACTATCCAGATGCAAGAATACAGGGGCATGAACAGCAGTTCTGAAGTTGGTTTCTGGAAGATACAATACGACTTCCTTTATAAGAGAGAGTTTGTACCAGGCCTCCTTTGATCTTTTAGCAATGTGTTCCCCGAAGGGTTAGGGTGGTGTCCTGGGTGAATCCAAGTGACTTGGCAAACATGAGAGTAGGTTTTGAGGTCCCAGGAATTTATTTTTTAAGATTATGTTTTTCAGGTTGTTTATTTTATTTTAACAGTGTTTTACCCATTAAAAAAGATAGGTCTCTTCGTGCTTGATGGCATTTATTTCACATTAGGCTTCAACTCCTCATGGAGAACCTCTTCAAACCACTAGCACCTCTCCAAACACCTCTTATAAATGCCTTACTACAACACCCTTTTCAATAATATAGTCTGAAAAGATGCCCACAGCAATGCTTAGCACTTCAAAACTCGATCAGGAGGTTGATGTGCTATATAAATGCAAAAATACAATGCAACAAAACAGCTATAAAGATAGCAAATGACAAGATGCGCGAAACCCAGGAATCAAGAATTGATTTTATAATGGTTTCTAACTCTATTGAGGGTAGTTTTAGACACACAGATTCCCAATTTACTAGTTTTAGTGATAACGCTATTTTAACCTGTAAATTAACTTTGAATCTTGGGAAGAAACCCAAATGGCAGAACACTGATCTCCCTATATTGGCTAGGAAAAATAGTTAGCACTTATCTGCCGAAAAAAAGACAATAATGTTAATGGCAAAGGGTGGTTTGATTCCCCCTGTTTAAAGGCCAGGAAAGCCCTTACCACAGCCCTCAAAACTCGACAGAGAAATCAAGTAGAAATTGCACTATTTCGCAGTCAGTATAACCTGGATAGAAGGGAAAGGGAGAGGACCCTGAAGGAGGCGATTTGGGAAAGCTTGGTCAAGTGATAACGACGGGTAACAGCAGAGAGTTCTGGGGAATAATCGAATCACCCTATTCCACGACCCACAGGGAGCCCACGTTAGATACTATTGTAGGTGAGAAGGAGTGTGTGGAGCACTTTGTAAATATCTTCTCCCCCACCTCCTCTCCTGCCCACTCACCTGTCATTCCATTCTCCCGTGTGCAGGTGTACCTATCATTTACACTCATTGAAGTGAGGAAGGGGCTAAAGGCATGCAGTGCACGAATGGCCCCGGGGCCTGATGGGGTCCTGATAGATTTCTTCCAGGACAACTTCGATCTGTGAGCTCCTCTACTGACCAATGTCTTAACAACATAGGTCCCCCTCCCTCTTGGAAAACGAGTGCAATTGTGCCAATCCATAAAAAGTGAGATAAGGGAAGCCCAAAAACTACAGGCCAATTTCACTCCTAGATACAACAGTGAAACTTATGGGCCGACTACTTTTATCTAGGCTAGAGGCTTGGACAGCAGATAAGGGAATATTAATGCAGCCTCAGTACGGGTGTGTGCAGGGAAATGGCACCATAGACCAGTGCCTGAACCTGTCCTTGATTATGGACAAATATACCTTGGTTAAGGGTGGGAAAATCAATCTCGCCTTTATGGATCTTTCAGCAGCATTCGACTGCGTTTTCCAATCTAAGCTCTGGTGTATAATGGAAGATATGGGGATCGATCTCCTAACAATTGATTTTATCCGGCAACTATTTACTGAGGCCTCTGCATTGGTCAGATATGGTAAGAAAGGGTAATGCACTCGCCCATTTAAGATCTTAAGAGGGGAAAGGCAGGGCTGTGTCCTTGTGCCGTTCCTTTTTTCTATCTATACGAACGGCGTGGAGAAGGCCCTCTTGGGCGTAACCCCTGACCTCCCTGTATCTGATACCATCAAGCTCCCAATTCTGCCTTATGCGGATGACGCAGTCCTTATTGCCAGAACAGGGATAGGGTTGCAACGTCTAATTACGGCTTACACAGCCTTCATGAACTCTCTGGAATAGAAGGTTAACCAGACAAAATCTATTTAAATTATAGTTGGGGGTGGCGTCCGAGGTAAAACCTTATCTTCATACAGAGACAGGGAAAATTGAGGTGGGTGAGTCTTTCCTACCTCGGGATACTTTTTGACAAGAATCAAACCTGGTCACGGTTAGTTGATGGAAGGGCCATGGGTATGGAGAGGAGCCTAACAGCACTAAAGGCATTTGTGTCTAGGATGGGGCAAAACCCATAGCCGCAATTAAACACATCTATCATGCGAAAACTAAGTCTGCGAGTACTTATGGCGCAGGTGTGTCGGGCATGGCTCATGTTGATTTCCTAAAGACCATTGAGAATAAATTTTTAAATCATTGGCCTCTCTCCCGCAGCCTACTTCATACTATATATTACATATGGAGCTGGGTTTGCCCTATATTATGGATGTAATTAGACTGGCCCCAATCCTTTTGTGGTTTTCCATTTGGCGTAGGGACACAGTGCCTTCAACTCAAATTATAATAAAAGACTGTCTGAAACTAGAAAACTACAGAAGGATCAGATGGTTAAACTATGTCGAACTAGAACTGACTGCGATTGGGCTGAAAGACCTATTTAAGGACCCAATGACCTGTAGGTTAATCTCAAGACAGAAGCTGGTGGATACATTTATGCTGAAGGCTAAATACACGCCCAGGGAAAAGAACTACAGGAAAAAGTTGGTCCTTACCATCTATGTTAGAAGGAGGATCATTTTACCTAGAGGAGGTCTCAATACCCAAAATAAATTCATACCTGATACCCCTGATGTTAGGGTTTCCAGCAAAAAAGGTTTAATCACCTAGAATTGACCAGCTGCCCCTGTGATATGAATTCTGCTCAAACTGTTCTCCCTCTACTATTTTTTTGTGGTTACTATTATAGGGAAAGGAAAGAGTATATTGCACAGCTCTTAAAGAGGCATAACTTTAAACAATGTAGGGTTGCATTGTTTTTCTTAAAATCCCTCCCCGACCATCTAGTTTGCTTTTGGGTAGCATCATTTTTATGGGACTGCATGAAAAAAGAAAGTCTCTGTGATTATAACTGTTTTGGGTATTTATTGTTTTAGCTCAACACAAATTGTTTACTACGTACTGTATTTCATCCCATATTTAATCTGGCATCTGTGTATGGACATACTGAAACCCAGAAAGAACTCTGTATTTTTTTTATTTTAAATAAGGTTTTATAGGAATGAGGAACAGTTACTGTATGTTGATTATGGGAGTAATGTATAGTTTATTGCACTTTTATGATCTTATTTGATAAGGATCGAATAAAGTTTCTAAAGAAAGAAAGACAAGATGCGTTCTATTAATATTATAAGTATTACAATCAAAGATGGCAAGTATTATTTAGAAAAATGGTGCTTAACGCATTTCTTAAACAGGGCTAAAGATGGTGGTAAACAAATATATAAAGGGTGCTCATTCCAACTTTGAGGACAAAACCACTAAAGGAATGAAAGTGAGTAGGTACACAAGGTGAATGAGGTTTTGGTACAAAGAGCTAAAATAGCATAACAAAAAGATCTACACAGATTGTAAAGAGTTAACAAAGACCAGAGAAAGTGAGCTAATAAGAACAAATTATTAGAGCAATTATTATGAGCAGAAAAGCATACTGCACATAACATTTTCATAATATTTGTATTTATTTGCAGTTTCATATAGGAAAACCCAGCCCCAGCAGTGCAGCACATCACTTTACATAAGTAGTGACTGGTAATACAAAGTCATAGGTCTGGTTAAAATATATAGTGTAAAGTATTGAAGATTAATTGTTTTAAAAAAAGGAAAGGGTTGATTTTCAGGTATCTTGAGTTCAGTGTGAATAGGGAAGGCTCAAGTGGTAAATAATTATAGGGATCTCAGCCCACTCACTTATAATTTAGATAACTCACGATGATATTTCTCATTGATGGTTGATAGAACTTGGGAAGAAAAAATATGCGTTCAGGATTAGTAATACTGAGAATTGATGATAAGGTCAAAGTTGTACATGAAGTAGGACAAAGATTTATGAACTATGGCAAAGGAGATTGTCATGGGAGGTAATGTGGTGTTTGAGGGCAGACAAATTAGCGCTGACATTTTCTCATGATTCATTTTCATAAATTTGAATGCCATCGAAGCCCCAGGCATTCAGACTCTGAGCACTTTACCACTGCTAACAACTGCTAAAGTGCATGTGATATCTCCCTAAAACATGGTAACATTGGCTTAACCCCATTTGGCATATCTAATTTACTTATAAGTCTCTAATAAAGTGTGCTACATGTGCCCAGGGCCTGTGAATTAAATGCTATTAGTGGGCCAGCAGTCATGATTGTGCCACCGACTTAAATAGCCCTCTAATCATGCATGGCTCAGGTCTGCATTTGCAGAGCCTGTGTTTGCAGTTTACACTGCCATGTCGACCTGGCAAGATGCAACTCTTGCCAGGCCCAAACCTTCCCTTTTATACCTATAAGTCAACCCTAAGGTAGGCCTTGGATAACCCAGAGGGCAGGAGGCAATGTATTTAAAAGGCAGGCATATACATTTAAGTTTGACATGTGTGCTAGTGAAAAACTCTCAAATTCCTGTTTTTAACTATCGCAAGGCCAATTTCTCCTATGGTTAACATTGAGATTACCTTATTACATTTTTTATATCTAATTTCCAATTGTGAGGAGATTGACTTTTCAAATTTGATGTCTCTGGAATCACAATTTCAAATACAATTTATGGTGTTCAGATTTTAAATTGCAATTCTAAAAATGCCAGTTTTGGAAAGCTGGTATTTTCTTACTGCAGCCATTTGGTCCTGCTGCCTGTCTCTGATATATGTCTAGAAGGGTGATAGCTGGGGTTTCTGTATTGCTCTTAGACAGTTATACAGAATGGGAGCTTAGGTGTGACTTGATGGACATCCTGGAAAGACGGGAGGGAGGAGCTGGACCCAATTTCACTTACACCTGAATGGGCTGTGTCCTGTCCCCACGCAAAGGCCTGCATACCCACCTGTAGTGAGTCTGGAGCCAGGGCAGGAAGGGAAGACCTCTGTGCATTTCAGAGGTCTCTCTTCAAAGCCCCCCTCCCACTTCAAAGGCACAACTGTGTATAAGTTCCAGACCTCTGACATCACCACTTCAGGACACTTCTGGACTTGTGTAGACTCTGTCAGGAAGAAGTACTGCTGTGCTTCTGAAGGACTGCCCCTCAGCTGATCTGCTGCTTTGCTGGACTCCTGCTTTGCTGTGGTGCCCTGGTGCCTCCTGTCCCCCTGCCTGAGTGAGAAGGACTTAACCTGCATCATTTGAACCCAGATTAACTCTAAGGGCAAACTGGATGGCCTCCTGATCTGAAGTCTTAGGGACATAAAACACTGACAACTTACCTGCTTCTTCACCCGGACTCCGCCATCTGTGAGTCTGTCCTGCCAAGTGGTCCCACCCCAGAACTGGGCCCTTGTAAGTGAGGCCTAAGGCTCTTCCTTCAGCGAAACCCAAGCATTCTGTGTTGAACTGGCGCATCTGCACCATTGCATGATTCAGAATGGGCGTATTGCCCCTGTTGTGTGGATTGGAACTGGAACATTGCCTCTGTTGTGTGGATTGGAACCAGGGCCTCACTTCTGTTGTATGATCGGAACCAGCGTATTGCCTTTCGCGTGCGGATCTGCACCAAGGCATTGTCTTTGGAAGCACCACTGCACAAGGTCTCCACATCTCAATTTACGGCATCTTTGACGATGATGCTGAATCTCCACATCACAGCTCTGCACTTATGAGGGCCAACGCATCGCAGCTGCTGCGTGGATCAGGACTGGCGCATCACAACCACTACATGGATCAACACTGACCCACAGCTTTGGCTTTGCCCTGCATCTTCGACATCGATGAAGGCAGGAATGAGGTACTTTTGTGCAGCAGGCCTCACTGTGTCCCTGTATCCAGCCCGCGATTTATCGTGGTAGGCCTGAACTTTTAACTTTGTCCCAGCCCGGTGCAGCCTGATAGCCTAAGTGCATGCTTATTGTTTCCAAGTGCGATTTTTCTGTTATTCCTTAAAGATTCACATCTCAAGTTCTACTTACTGGATTTTATTGGATTTTTGTCAGTTCGGTCTTGTTTTATTTATTAAATTACGTTCTATTTTTCTAACCTGGTGTGGAATATCTTTGTGTGGTGTTTTCACAGTTTTACTGTTTGAAGTGTTGCACAAATACTTTACATATTGTCTTTACCTAAGCTTGACTGCTCCGTGCCAATGTACTAGAGGGTGCGCACATGTTAATTTAGGGATTGCCTGCTTCTTACCATAACTAGGATTGTGGTTGCTGCTTGACTAGGGTTCAAACCCCAGTCAACATACAACCCCATTTCTAACAATTACCTTTGAAACTGAAAGATGAGATAACAGAGTCGAATAAAATGGCCAACAGTAAAAAAGGAAGGCAGCCTTGTGAAACACCATAGCAAGAACAATTAACTAAGAATACAATCAATTAGATAATTAAATTAGATAAAAATGAAACCAGTCTAAGAAAGAATAGAGAGACAGGAAGCAGAAAGAGCAGAGTATGGAAAGCAGATGTATGTGTTAAAAGCTAGATACAAGACAGTATACCGTTTATGTTGATGATAACTAGGAATAAAGAAGAGCTGTTTTGGTAGAGTGTCCCAGTGAAATGCAGATTGCTCAGGGGCAAATTGATTTTTAAAATGGAGTAAAGCAGGTAGTTGAACATTAACAACTCTTGAGGACTGGATAAAGATTTGCAATGAAAACACAGACACATATGGTGATACCTCACCTACAAGATCATGTACTATAGACATCTGGGACCCCCTGTGCGCCTACTTGGCAATTAAAGATGACAGACATAGGGCTGATCAGGATGTGGGCACGAGTGGCACCTTCAGGCTGGTATGACATGAATATGTCTCCAAAAGCACGAAAAGTTGGATGCTCGAAATTGATTATAGAAATATACATGAAGTATGTCTGTGAAACATGTGTGATCATGGAATGTCAAAGGGATGATAAATGTTGGGATTGGTGGAAATAGTCCTCTTTGCTGTTAACTGCATGCAGGACCGCTCAGGGCCATGCAACTTTCTGCAATACTATGTACTTAAAAGAATTGTGCAGATGACTGGTAAAGATCAACTTGTTTTAGCAAGGTAACTTCTCTTTGACAAAAATGAAATATGAATGTAACATATGATATTAAGTACTGTATTGTTATGCTTGAAAAGTTTCATAGAAAACAAATATGACAATTCGTTGTAAATACATTTTCTGTTCAGGGAAAATGAGAAATAGGTCTGACTTTAGAGGAATCCTATAAGTTTAATGAAGGATTCTGATAAAAGAGGAAAAAGGCTGGTATATTTGAGCCTGAAGAAATTCTAGCAGTGAGGAAAGAACTGAAAATGTGGTTAAGTAGGTTAGTGAACTTGGAGTACTTGGCTTAACCAAATTAGGAAGAAAGGGGTCTGTTGGACAGACAATATGGTTAGTATCGGATTAAAACAAAGAAACCTGAGTTTCAGTATCAGAACAAACGGTAAATTACAACTGGTTTATAAGTAGGTGTAGCTAAAGTTGAAAAGTTATCAAAGACAGGAGAAGGGAACAAACTGTAGATACCATCTATTTTGTCTTATAAATAGGAGAAAATGAGATCAGCACTCAATAATGACCTTAAAGAAAGATTTGGGGAAGGAGAAACAACTAAGGAAGGGAAAAAGGTGGTGGGAATTACTAGATTAGGAAGACATATCCAACTGATTAAAACATTCTATTAGCAGTTTTTAATATTGTAACATGCAGCTTGAGACATTGGGACAAGAAAACGTAGCTTTGGGCAAACTCCACAAATGCTAAAAAATTACAGCAACCAGTATGTAACTGAAAAGTTCCTTGATGAGCAATGGTTACAGAACTTTTGAAGAGGGTTTAAAGATGATTAAAATAAATGAGCATTGAGCAGAAGTAATCTCATTACAGAAAGATTGAGGAATTTGATCTACAGATCACAAAAATGGTCTACAGAAGGATGAAGATTAGGAAGAGATCGGGGATTCTAACTGAAAGAGTAAAATGGATAGTGCACACTATTATTTCTAGTGGCATCTGGTACAAGGATCGGATTAGAGTCCAGAAAAGAAGAAAGTATGGCCTGAAGGATATAAAAAGCAACAAGGATTTGAGATGTTTTCTGGAAGTAGCGTAATTTGGCTGTCTGTGACGAGTGAACAGAAGAGAATTCTAATGGTTTGTCGCTACTATAGTAGAAAAAGACTAGCCACCTATTCTCAACTTCTAGATTTTGAGAAAAATGGCCAGAAAAGTGATAGTGGAACGTAGTAGAGAACACTGGCATAACAAAACTTGAGGGGGGCCTCCCTTTAAGGTACGTGGAGGTGCCCCCTCTGGGCTCAATCAGGAGCTCTGCAGCCAGTAGGCTGAGGGGCCCCCCGGAGCTTGGGGACCCCCAAACCGCGGGGGCTGCGGGGGCCTGTGTTACGCCACTGGCAGAAAATCTGTCTGTACCACAAATGGCTCTTTGGCAGGTGTACATGGCTTTGAAGTTGGGTCTTTTGCTACTCGAAGCCAATGAAGAAGAAGAAGCTAGTCTGAGATGGATGTATCGGCTGGAAGGCCCAAAAGGCATTGAACAACAGAATTCTGAACAAGGTTATCCTGCTGAAAAATCACATCCCTATAATTGGCCACTTAGATCAATGTTAGCTAAAAGCAATACTTTGCTAGACAGATTATCCCTCTTTAATGTGGGGGCTGGAGGTCCCTGTCAATGCTGAAATTTAGGCAACTGCTTAATTTACAATCTAGAAGTGGTTTCACAATAAGGATCAAAAATGCCTGTCCAATTTTAGGAAATTTCAACCATTTCCTATATTCCGGATATATTGTTGTAATAACTTACCATCTAAACCTATGCAAATGATTACAGTATTATTTACGCTAGTAAAACTGTCATTTTTAAAATATGTAGTACTTCGATTTGGGTACTGCGGGAGTCAAGATTTAGGAGGGTGTGTACCATAGAAATAGTTTCCCCAGAATATTTGTAATTGTGGGTTTCTGTGATGGTGATGGCGGCGGATATAGCTCACACACGTGGCCGCTAGCGCTACTCAGCACACCTGTGCCCACTGGTGTAGCTAGGGGGGCACGGGGGGCACTGGCGTAGCTATGGGGGAGTGGGGGGGCGGACCGCCCCAGGCGGCACTGTTTTGGAGGCGGCAAGCCAGTGTACAGTGCGTGCGGGTGAGAGTTATGTAATCTTCAGAGCGCCTTGCTTCTGCTCCTTTGTATCCACGCCCCTTAAATAGATGTCCAGGGCAGAGATGGCTGTGGGGAGAAAAAGTCCCCGCGCACAGATCCCACCGTTAAAAGGGAGGAATGTGAAAGGCCGTCTGTGTTTTCCTTTTCAGCCCATACGCATTTCCACATGCAAGTAGGGGGGGTGGGGGTACAGGGGTGGGCAGGAGGAGCTCGGAGGGCCTCATGGCTGTGGGCCCTCAAAATTGCCTTTATATCAGCAAAAGGAAGGACAACTGCAAACATGACAAGACTATCGATTGGGGTTGCATGTAAAAGCATGAAAACATGGACGTCAATTCAAGAAAATGCTGGGGTAGCATAAGTTACATCATATGCCATTTGACCTTTAACTCCACTCACACACATTCACTGATACACACACTTTCTCTAACATAAACACACTGACCGCAGGCACACACAGCACATATTTGAAAGCATTTTTCACTTACCACAACTGCCAGTTAGTGTCATATCCTAGCTAATTGTACTTCATTTATTTTATTACATTTATAGTGAATGATATGATAAAAAAGTATAGAAAACTAGGAAAGTGGAGCCCCAACTTTCATCCATAAGAACGAGCTGTCCCTGTAATCCTGGGACTGACTGAGCTTGCCACCTTTGAGGCCAGGGTCCCCAAAAGCAATGCAGGGGTCGCAAGGGTCAAGCCAAGAAATAACAGCTGCGAACCATAAATTATGTCTATAATCCACCTCCAACTCAGCACTTGTGTACATGAACATTTCACACAGTCTGTGCAGACACAGAACCCCGGGTTCTCCAGTGTTGCTAAGAGTCTCCCTGATTTAGACAGTGCCTCACAGCCCTGAGGTCGAAAGAAAGGGCAACCAACAATGGGGAAAGAGAAGGGTGTAGAGCACCATTTCCCAAACTGTGGGTCGTCACCTGATTTCTGGTAGGTCGTGAAAGAGCAATAAATAAAGATGCCCTTACATTCTGTATTTATCTTGTCACCATCACATTGTTGTTCTTCAAAGACAGAGGACAAATGTCAGGCTATGGGTTCTGACAATTTGCGGCTTCTTCTTTTAACGTGTGAATTTGTATTTACTTTTCTTTCTCTGACTGCAAAATGAGAAGAGTTTGCAAAGTGAACTATGTAACAATCTTGCTGGGGTACAGGGAGTGTGAAAGGAAAGGCACAGTAGGATGTCGTTTTTTTGTGGCACACAAACTATAAATACCTTTAAATAAACTGTCCATATATTTCAGAATATATAAGCAGTTAGAAAAGCAAAAAAGAAGCACTTTTCTAATTCTGAAGTGTGATGGAAACACAGGGGCATATTATCAAGGGGGTTTATCTCCACTTTTTAGGCTTTAAAAGCCAAGAAAGCGGAGATAAAATGATCCCCCTATCACCTAGCTGTCGCTAACACCAGTTAGCGACAGCTAGTAGGAGATAGCGACCATCTTGGGCCCCACTTTGCATGTCAGTGATATTTATCACTAATGACATGCAAAGTGGGAGTGCCAAGATGTTAGCGACTGGAAACAGTCGCTAACATTGCTATCTCCTATTACCAACTTTTGGAGATATTCGCGCTAAGCGCGAATATCTCCAAAAGCTAACACCTGCCCTGAGCAGTTCTTAGCCATGTTATCCAATGGGAGGTGGATAACATGGCTAAGAGCTTTAGCTCGGTAATGCATGAATATCACTGACTTTTTAGCGATATTCATGCATTGCGGCCGATTTTTATCGCATTTGCGATAAACCTTGATTTTCCAAGGTTTATCTGCGATAAAAATCGCCGCAGCTCAGCGGTCAATTTTTGTCTCTAACCAAGCAATAGCGATAATTATCGCTATTGCTTGGTAATATGCCCCAAAGATTTTAATAGGATCACGGACACTTTTACTTAGTGATGCGCAAATTATAAAGATTCACTGAAGGCTGATTTCATGTGTGCTATAAGTTTTTATCTGTAAAACTGTGGTTCAGCGCAAAGTTGGCCACTCTTTACACATCACAAAAGTCTAATGAGAATGATATCTGGTACATAAAATGAATGTGCACTTTGCACATGATTCTTACGTGACACAATGATTTCTGAAACGTTGCATCTGACAATTATATTTACAGAATTTACAGTTTCTCACAGAATGTTACTAATGTTGACAGAACTATTTCTGATGTTTAACTTAGGGACTTGTCTTCACTAAATAGAGATGAGTAAATATAAATGATTTCGAAATAATTATTCGGTGTTTATGAATTTTAACGTGAACTACATTTCAAAGTTAAATATTAGTAATAAGTGATTTACTTCAAGTCAACATCTTCCATGTTAACATGCTTAACTGTTGAAACTCTATTCATGATTGCTAAACATTTGCTATATTGTCTGTGTAACTTATAGGGATTTTGTTATTCGTTCACAACTATCCTAATATGTGTAGCATATTAGTGAAAGTCAAACGGAAAGAGTATGCAATGTGTGCATTAATGTTACATGTATGTACTTTGAAATGTAGTTCTCAGTCATAATTATTATTGTGCAATTTGATCATTTACTGTGTGCTAATACACAAGGAACTAAAATTACCAAAGAAACATTATATTTGTATATTTTTAAAATTGTATATTAAATATGCACCATTGATCCAGAGCCTTAAATACAATTTTACTCTGAAGGCCTGTATTTCTACATATTTCTTATCATAAAACCATTGCACTGCTATTTCTGCCTGCTCGACAATCTTGTAGGTGTTCTCATGCATTGCTAGTTTAGAATAGATACATTTCTTGTAACAGGAACAGACAACAAAAACACAAGAACTGAATTCTTAACAAAGGACTGTTTAACTTCGACATGTGCGTGTGAAAGGCGCTGTTCTCAAGTCAAGTGTTGGATTTTTCTCTACTGTGGTCTTCTGCAACGTGTGGACACTATGAACAATGGACTGGCTATAATGATGCGTCTAAGTGGGTGTCGCCGATGAATTTTATGGATATAATATACTGTACACCCTGACTGACTTCAGAACTGCATTCCCAGATTTCTCTTCAGAACCCTTCCTATCACTTTGAACAGGAGAGCTCTTTTCAGAACTCTGCTTACTGACTCTTTCAGGACTTCCTTGCCGAACCCTTTTGATAGAACCTTTGCAGAATTCCCCTTGAAATCTTTGCAGACTTCACCCCTTATTCCCCACTGCCCTTTGAATGGACTTTAATGTGGTTTAGACTTCAATGATCTCTTTGGGCTTTGTCTTAAGTGTGGCTTAAGCCGACATTTGTTTCTGACCCTCTGAAGACTCTTGATTGAGCTTCTGATATGCAAATACTTACTTACTCAGCCCCCTTTGCCTTGTCCCCTAACATGAAATGTAATTCTTTGATTTCCGAGACTTTCTGAACTTACTAAACCATTGTTCCCCTTTGACTGTGTTTGCATTATTTAGTTTGCTAATGTATAGAAAGGACAACTTGAGATTGTTTTCTGAACATCAAATATTGTTTTTTTTTTAAAAAAATTATTAGTCCTCATCACGCAAAGTTTTGAATAGTAGAGTGTTATAGCAAAGTGGCCACCTAAAAAGAGCCTTTCTGGCTAACTGTGCCTTCCGTGACCCTTCCCTGACACTAGGATAATTCCTTAATCTTTGTGGGGGTAATCCTCCCAGGGGCGGCAATCTGAGGGATAGCCCCGGGCGGCACAAGCTCTAGCTACACCGTTGCCTGTGCCCTGCTCATTTCCCTGCTTCCTGTTGCCTGCTCCTGCTCTGGCGGTTCCTCGAGTGGAGAAGGATTGAGATGGTTGCCCCTTTGCACAATGGATTCGGAAAGGGGAACGCGCAGTAATGAAAATCGCCTAACAGCCGTTATTTGTTTTCTATCTGTTGCTGAACGCTGGGCGCTCCTGCTTGGCTTTTTCTCTTTCTTGGAGGCAGACGCAGCAGACGCAGAGTCCTGTGAGTCCTGTGAGTCCGACACACTGTAGCTGCAGCTGCAGCAGCTACATTTCGGCTGTTTTGAGCTAATAGGTACTGCTCCCATGCGCAGGGAACGCGCTTGAACCGGGACTGGTAAAGACTGGTAAAGACGCTGATGGTATTGCTCCTATGCGCTGGAAACAGGTACTGATAAGACGCAAATGGCATTGCGAGCCCCTGCCCTGATTCTCTGCAAAGCTGAACTGATCTGAGTTAATTGAACGAGAGGACCCCATAAGGGGGAGGGAAAAAGGAAGGAAAAGGAGGATTAAGATATGGGCAGTACCAGCAGAGTGGCAGAGACTCTTTTCACCATCAGCACCTACGCCTCAACTGTTAGCTAATTGTAAGCTCTACCTTCTACCTTCTACCTCCTACAAGGACTATCAGGACTATCAGAACTGCTGCGTAGGTTTTTATATTTTTTTCTGCCTTCTCTTAGTATATTGGATTGGATTTTGCAGACCTACAGTCTCACATACAGCTCACACACATCCCTATATCCACTTGCCAGCTGGAATTTTGGGTCGCTCTACCATCTTCTAGACAGAGTGCACTAAGTGAAATTCATGCTCTATTAATAGTCCATTAGCAGTTCAAATTAGAACACATTGGAGCATTATCATCTGTATTATATTCAGCCTCCGGATAGGTGGTTACTTGCTCACTGCTGTGTGGTCTCGTATTTTATCTCAATCAGGGGGTCCACCTTAAAATGCTGAACAGCCAATTTTGAGATTTGATGATACTAGCCTACGGAGGCACTCAAGCCCATACATCCCTGCTTGATTTGTCTGTCTTGTTCTACACCTGCCCCCCCCCTGCTCCCTCTATACAATCTATATATTTATACAATCGGAGATGCGCACGAAACAAACTAAGGCATGTCATAAGAAAGACATTTCAGAAATGTCAGAGCAAGCAACAACACCCTCTCTGGCACCAAGAGGGATGCGTAGGGGGTCAGAGGAATGCGCAGCAGAGGAAGGAGCTGAAGGCTAAGGCTTTGGCCGAGAAGGAAAAGCAATCTGAGCAGAATGTGCTAAATGACACATCGGACGATGGCGAGTGTACACAGGAGGAAGTAGTGGAGGAGAAGGTAAACATGGTAAACATCGTTTACCACAAAGTTTTTACAACGCGGTACCTTTACCATGCATCCCTTACAACGCAAGTCGTTACCACGACTTGCGCTGGAGGGCGCTAAAGGATTACAAATAGTAAATTTACTATCCCAACACCTTCCCTAGGGTCCACGGGGACTGGTGTTAGAATAGTAAATTATACTATTCGAAATCCGCACCCCCAACGGAAGTCGTGGTAACGACTTGTGTTGTAAGGGATGCGTGGTAAAGGGATGTGTTGTGATGGTACGCGTTGTACCGTCATACATCCGGAGGAGAATATTGTCAGCCAATTATCAGAGAGCAGAATAGCGGCACAGACCTGTAAAAGACCAAGCTGCGGATGGAGAGATGGAAAGACTTAATAATAAGATTTTACCTAGCCCTAAGCAATACCCTGTTTTCATAAGTATCCATCACATCAGACTCAGATTAAGACTAAGTCAAAAGACACTATGCAGGTCAGCTATGAGGTGACAATGAGCTCAGCTCTACCAGCTCAACCAGCCCTTCCCCAAGTTCTGATGCAAAAAGTGGCAAACTCACTACAACCCGACCATAATGTTCCCTCTATTGTATGTGAGCAAATAGCAGTGCAGTCCACAGAGGGAGCAAGAAGTGGCAGTCAAGAAATTACTGAAGAGGTTGAATCTGAGTCTGAGTCTGATCAGGATCAAGTGCCTCTGGGAAGTGAGATGAACGGAGATGACTCGGTAAAAAAATGATAATAACTATTCTAAAAGAGATCAGGGATTTTAAAGTTTCTCAGTCACTTGTGAATACACAGCTACATGAAAGACTAACCAAACACAAAATATCTGCGCACAATCCTTATGAACTTTTCGGGCTACAGAATTAAGGAGAAAATATTAAGCACAGCAATTCAGAAAAAAGAGAGTTCTTATGTATGTGCTCAAATCGTCTTTTGGGAGTCAAAATATTACAGTTCCTTATTCTTCATAAAAGGTAACCAAAGATTGTTTGCCATAGCACAGGGCACTTTATACACTAATAAGCTAGATGTAATTTGCGCCAGCACAAGTCACTTTGTGTCACAAGCCACTTTGATGTTATATAGGTACTTTTTTCACAAGCTAGAGTCACTTTAGACTTCATAGGTATCGATTTCACAGACACTTTTGATATTCAACTGTTTAGGTGACTATTGCTAAGGAGTCTACTTCATAGAGATTACATAGTTAGTAGCTTTATAATCACTACCACTATTTACTTTAGATTGTCCAGAGACCGTAAAAGCTATTGCTATGCATTCTATAGATGCTGCATTTTAGAGTATTATATCATTCCATTTTTAATACCATTGTTATTTGTCATCTTAAATAGGTATATAGCAATGATCATTGTTATTGATTATTAGCTATTATTTCTTGGACTTTTTGACTCTCTATGAATGATATTGTTCTTTATCAGCATGTGTCACTTTAAAAACATTATGCACTGTATGCGTTACTCTTTAGTAGTTTTTTATCAGCATGTGACACTTTAATTACTATGGGGTCGATTCCGATCCTGGTAAAAAACCCTCGGTACGATTCGTATCCGGAGCCCTTTCAGTACGAATTGTGCCCGTCCATCCGATTTGCGTAGTACGATCCACATTCCGTGAATCCGTCAGAATCGTCGCGATCCGTACGTATTGCAAGGCTGAAACAGTGAACCGTACTACTCATACACACGCCGTACGACCCGACGAGTACGATCCGGACCGGGGAATCAGGACGCGATTCATACGGTCCACGTCAGGTAAGGGCAATTCATACGGAAAAGCGCACAATGATATACACACCGTACGATCGTGGTAAAAAACCGTCCGTACGATTCGTATCCGGAGCCCTTTCCGTACGAATTGTGCCTGTCCATCCGATTCGCGTAGTACGAGCCGAATTCCGTGAATCCGTCTGAATTGTCACAATCCGTACATATTGCAAGGCTGAAACCGTGAACCGTACGACTCGTACACACGCCGTACGACCCGACGAGTACGATCCGGACCGGGCAATCAGGACGCGATTCGTACGGTCCACGTCAGGTAAGGGCGATTCGTACGGAAAAGCGCACAATGGCGCATGGGGTACGTGCTGTATCCCTGCGATCATGGGGGGTACGCGCCATACCCGTGGTCCGTTCCGTACCTGTTTCGGGGCGAACTCTGCTTTTACGGCTGTCTCAGCTCTCGTAGGAAAAGGGTCGTACGGTGCATACCCGACACGAATCATACTTGCCGGGTCGGAAAAAGCAGCCGCGATCCGTACAGATGTCGCGTACAGCGGAGTCGTGCGGTCTTTGTACAATTCGTACAGAGTCCTGCTCCTGGTACGAATCGTACTTCATCATACGTACGGGGACGTTGCAGGGTACGATTCGTACAGGAAAAACGCTCCGTACGGCTAATCGGAGCGCTTTTTCCAGGATCGGAATCAGACCAATTATGTACTGTAGGCGTTACCCTTTAGTAGCTGTGCTTTTAGACCTTGATCTTTCTGAAATATGTTTATAAAACAAAGTGTAAAAATATTTGACCTTCAGCTGCACAGAGTAGAAAGGGGCATTCATTCAATATTCTTAAATTATGATTAAGGAAAATATTACAGGACTCTTGTTTAACCCTAATGGCCTGAATAACAAACGCAGGACTCAGGCCATTGAAAGCTGGCTTAGAAATCATAATCCAGATGTTATTTTCCTACAAGAAACACATCTCCAGACTGCATCTGATGCAAGTAAAATATTTCAGAAATGGTCTAGCATTCAAAGTTCAGCAAATGCAGGGTGCTCGCAGAAGGGTGTAGGAATCTATATAGGGAAACATATACATTTTCAAATTAAAAAATACCCAGTCAGAACTGGGATGTAGATGGGCTCTTGTTCTTGGAATTTTAAATCAGTTAAGTATTACACTAGTTACAATCTACGCCACAGTTCTAGATAATCTGCATCCCCTCCTACAGTTAAAACAGGTACTCTTGTGCTATCTGGGATCTGATATATGGGGGTGAGATTTTAATTTCCAGCAAAACCCAGCAATAGGCTACTCAAGGAGAGACCGTAAGCAAAACAAACCACAGGTAGCTATTGCTCTGGTTAGCTGTAAAAAATCTTGACTTGGTAGATCAATGGTGTTGTCAACATTCAGGAAAGCAGGAGTTTTTGTGCTTCTCTGCAAAATATAATACATCCTCAAGGATAGATTTCTTTGTGACAACTTATGGCCTTAAGGCTAATAAATTTGATCACATCCCGAATGCATCTTCAGACCATGCCCTAATTAAGATAGAAATAGGGGGAATATATGCCAAGACTGAAAAACCAATGAGATGGTATTTTAATAAATTGCACTTGGAAGATGAGAACTGGTGTGCCGAATTAGCCAATGAGATCAAAGCTTACTTCTCTCATAATGAAGACTCAGCGTCAATAAATATAGTCTGGGATGCCTTTAAGGCTACTTTACGTGGCCTGATAACATCTAAGGAAATTCTGAAGCAAAAATTCAAAAACAAAGAAAGGTTCAAAATTGACAAGTGTTTTGCGCAGGCAATCAATGAACATATGAAGTTTAGGAATTATTAAACTAAACAAGAATTTCTACAGGCAAAAATACAAATGCAGGAGTTCTATTACCAAATGGGAGATCGACTAAATAGGTCATACCTTCAAAAGACATATCAGGAGAGCGAGTACACCTGGAAGCAGGTAAAAAATAGAATCGAATACATCAGAGATGAGGTATCCAAAACACAAATATTAGACATTAAAGAGATCGGAATTGCCTTTTTGAAACACTATAGGGGAATATGTCAGTCCAATATACAACCAGTGCCAGAATGCATTATAGACTTCCTCGATAAGTTGTCCATCCCTTTACTCAATAGTGGGTTTATAGAATTTCTATTAACAGAATTAACACTTGAAGAAGTTGAAACAGTAGTATGCTCACTGGCTAACTGTAAAGGGACTGGGGAAGATGGGCTACCAGCAGAATTATATGAAAGGTTAGCCCCTACACTGAACGTATATTTTTTTA
The DNA here is from genome assembly GCF_964263255.1 of Lissotriton vulgaris. Lineage (NCBI taxonomy): Eukaryota > Metazoa > Chordata > Amphibia > Caudata > Salamandridae > Lissotriton > Lissotriton vulgaris. Next base: position 514,124,967 of record NC_141689.1, read on the forward strand.
AACTAGCAAACCATATAATGAAAGGAGGAGAACCGCCAGACACTTTCCATACAGCAGTAGTAGTCATTGTTTTAAAAAAGGATAAAGACAGAAAAAATGTTAACTCTTATAGACCTGTCAGTCTTCTCAATGTTGACTATAACATTTTTGCAAAACTTGCAACAAATAGGCTTAATAAGTTTGTAGGTTCTCTTATCCACACAGACCAATATGGATTTGTGGCAGGGAGGCAGCTCTCGAAAAATACAAAATTTTTAATAGAGGCACTGGACTATTTTAATAAGAACAAAATTACAGCACAGATTTGGCTTCTAGACGCTGACAACGCCTTCGATCTAGTTTCCTGGGACTCTTTTTATTATTTTATAAAAGTTCAGATTCCCAGAAGGTTTTATACAAATAATAAAAACACTTTATAAAGGCTCTCAGGAACAAATATTGATTAATTCTATAAACGTTGGTTCATGTCTTATACATCGGGGGCGCAAGACAGGGTTGTCCCCTTTCTACCATTCTGTTCGCCCTTTTTATTGAACGTTTAGCAATAGCTATTAGACAAAAGAGAGAACAAACGACAAATTTACAAGATATGACTAATATAAAATTATATGCAGATGACATTGTCCGGTTTTTAAATACTAAAACTGGAAAAAACACCACAGGGTTCTGGCTTTAAACCCAGTAACTCCGCAATTAGGGGTTTGAAAAGCGTCGACCTGACTGGACTCTTTGTCAACTAGAAATGGTAATAGATTTGTTTTTGCTTTAAAACAAGGATTTGCTTTCTAAGTACTTTTATGACAAAACAAAACTGCTAATGTAGAGAGATAATACCATTTATATGGATACAGGATTGTTTTTTTTTGACAAAGGGTCACGTTATATTTTCTTTTGTGTATAGCTGTATGAATGAAGTATGAATGTTGTTGGTAGGATGTGCAGAATTGTTTGTAAATATATGTAAATCTGTTTGTTTTGATCTGCATAGTTTTGTAAATCTTTGTACATGCATAAATATTCCATGATATGATCTAAAAATTAAAAAAGTTCTACTAGTGAAAAATAAAAATTCAACTCGTGACGTAAGTTAAAAACGGACCGGTATGTTTCACTCATAAAGGTTAAGGTTTGAATACATAAAATTAAGTCCAGTATTGGCCATTGTATTGTTCTTTTGTTTAAATACTAAAGACAGCACCCAGGAAGAGATACTCGGGGTGGGGGGTGGGGGAGTATGGGTGGAGGGGGATTATCCAAGAAATAGAAGGATATAAAATAAATAAGGCAAAGACAGAAATTATTTTATGTTATTGTTCCGTAGATACTCTATTGCCCAATTTTAGATTAACGTATAATACTTACCCGAAAAGATACCTGGGGGTATATGTAACAGAAGAAGTAGAGGAGCAATTTCAGTTAAATTATATTCCCTTGAAACAGAAAATTAAACATCTTTTAGCACAATGGAGTCAATTACCTTTATCGGTTATCGGCAGAGCAGCACTTATTCAAATGTTTATTTTACCATTGTTCAATTTCTTATTCGCAGCGGCACCATGTGCTTTGCAAATTACTTTTTTAAGGAATTAGATACTCTTTTTTCTTCTTTTGTATGGGCTAATAAAGCACCAAGACTAGCACTTAGCACTTTATATTATTTAAAGGAAGAGGAAGGGTTATCCCTCCCAAATATGAGAGAATATTATTTAGCAAATTTTACACACAATAAATATAGATTCTTTACCCTATTTGACAATTCGGAAATAGATAATTTTTTAAGAGTACAAAATTAAAGTCCGCACTAGAATAGTAAAGGATCCAAATAAAGTGCGGTACAAAGTACTCCAATGGATTATTAAACAGCGATCTCAAATATTTGCCTTTTTCATGGTCCCTAGAATCCATGTTATGACGGCTCTGTCAGACCTATATGCAGGGAGGTGGAACTACTGCAGCCCGCTGAAGTGAGTAAATTAGAGGAAAATGGATATAGGCAATTAAAGGACTTCCTTAGCTTAGATTTATGAAAAGAATGGTCTGAGATAGTAATAAGACTATCCCATTCCAAGGATGTGCTTAAATGGTCTTATATAAAAAAAAACATTTCTTAGGAAAGATTGATATAGTGTCCTCGACAGTAAGCTCTGGTATAACTGAAAGTTTAAAAAATCCTGTAAATAGGTCAGTAAGTGCATGGATAAAAAAATGTAATGATAATAAACTGGTTCCTAGCTATGAGAAATTGCAGGATAAAAGTTAAAAAGAGGGAATGCAGATCAACCTGGAGAAGAATTAATAAGCTTAATGCCACATTAATCCGAGGAGCTAATTTTAAAAGAATGCAATTTTATACAAAATGTTACTTTGTAGGACCCTGGCATTCTTACATAATATTTATTCCCAGATAGAAGATAGATGCTTCCGATGTGCATAGGAAGGAGAAGGCACATGGTCACACATTTGTCTGGAACTGCCCAAAATAAAAAAATCTCTGGATAAATTGAAAAATATCTTAGAAATACCCTCGACCAATCTATAGTTATTGATGAGCATATTACAGTCTTGGGTAGCTCTCTGAATCAAATGCGGAGTAATGTGCAAGAAGAATGTCTATATGTATCTGCCCTAGTGGCAAAATCTCTTATCCTACAAAATTGACGCAGTAAAAATATACGCTCAGTTCAGGCATGGAGAGCTAAATTTAGTAAAGTCAAAGAATTGGAAAGGAAATACGCACCTAGAACGGGATCCCTTATAAAGGTTGAAAGATGCTGGGGTTTCATAAGAAATTAATGCTCTGTAATTGATGTAAGTGTGGCCGTGTTGGCACCGATGTAATTGATTCCCAAATAATTTGCAGAAATCACTTTATGATATGTATTTATTTATTATGTGTAGGGGAAGTGTGCAATATATGATTATCTAATATTCTTTTAAAATTCTATCAAGTGTAATGTATGTTGCAGAATATATTTATATATTTATATATATTTGCATTTAAGTATTCTTGAACAATTGTAAAATAGGATAATAAGTACCGCTGTATATTGTATCTTGTAGTGTTACGTCTTGTTTCATCTCCCAATGTACAACGACTTGAACTCTCAATAAAAAAACAACAAACTCAACAAAAAAAGAATATACGTAATTTTGCAATAATTTGTCGGTGAGATGTCTGACTAGATATGTTGATCACTTTTTTCAGGTATGTGAATTCTACTCAAATATTGAAGCCCTAATGTAGCTACAAAAAAGCACTAGAGCCACAACCCGCATTATGAGCTCTCCATCATTGCATTAGTGATAATTATTACACTCAATCTAAACTTAGACAAAGATGTTTGGTATTTCTTGGGTGCAATAATTATTGACTATCACAAGTCTTTTGGGGAAAACGTGGCGAATTTAGCGCTTCCCGTACCCAAACCCATATGTTCAGGATTTATAAAGGACTTTCCTGGATAAATATCGATGTGGTTGACCTGATGATATTTAACACAAAGCTCATAATTCAGATGAGTGCAGTAACAGTGATTAACCTGAACCTGTGTAGGAGGGCCCATTAAAATATTTTTTTCTTCCATTTTACCATGCATCTCTTACTGGTGGAGGTAGGCTGTGTGTGAGGGCCTATTAATCCCTGTACCCTCTGTCTCATCATCGTTCTCTTCTGTGGGGGTTAGTGACTTTAGTGTGAGAGCCCTGTGAGCCTCTTTAAACGCACACTGCCTACACACAAGAGACCTCTGATTTAACGCTGCATCTAGTGCCACTTTCCTCCTCTGCTTAGACTGAAACCTCAATATTCTGCAATTCTCATTGCAAAGTGCTGCAAACACAAAGAAAGACTGCTTCATAGTACAACCAGTGCCAGTATAGTGTGGCCTTCATTTACATTCAGCTGAATTCGTCATTCACCGTACAATCCAACAAGAATGGAGTAAGCCAGTAAAACATTTCAGTGAGGAGAGTGCTCATTGTTCAGATATTTGTATGATCTACAGTCTGCAGGTTTAGATCCTGAGGTCCTTTCATCCTATTGAGATTTGAAAAAAGAGTACCAATTTCAATTCAGTATAATAGTAAACTACCACCAAAAGCTCATTCAAACCAGATTCTGCACTTTGGCTAACTAGTAAATACTTAAACTTGAATTGAAATTGGATGCTTGCAACAATCACATACAGAACTCTCGAAAGATTATTCTGATGGAAACCATTATTCAGAACATGTATTAATGCCATAACATTTCCAGTATTTACTAAGGGCATTATAATGAGTGTGGCTGTCCATAGGACTTGCTGTACTTGCTGTGGCGGTCCAACCATGCTACACTGCAGGCTCACCCGCAGTTTTATGAGTGAGGCAGTCGGACGACCAGAGGACCTCTGCGTCCATCTGGGATCCAGGATACCTCGTGGTCAGGCAGTGGTCAGGAGCAGGACTATGCTGGCGTTGCTGCTGCAGCAACACCAAGCATATTCTGAGTTTCCTGTTCACCACCCATTTTATGGCATTCAGCCCACAATGAAAAAGGTGGCAGAGAGGCAATTTAGGGGGCTCTAACAAGGCCCCCATGCTGCACCTGACCTGGGGGTGCATGCACATGCTGTGCCACCCTGGAATAGTACCCCTGTTACTGCACGTTGTAAGATGCATGCCACACCATGCAGAAGCATGCATCAAGTGCTGTCACGGTGTCAGGCTGCATGTTAGGCTCTCCTTTGAACGTAACGGCCCACTGCTGTGAGACCACTGCAGCACTGCCCCCCCCAACCACGATTAAACTCCTAATCTGGCAGGCGGTGCACCACGGCTTGATATGTGTCACCTAAAGGTAAAGATGACCAAACAAAACCACTGGTTAATGCAGATAATTGTTTATTTTGGGCATTACTCACAAAGGTAAATGTACACAGGTATATTTACTCATAAATATATTTACTCCTACACCTAGTTGTAACTTGCCACCCTTTTGCTTTTCACCATTTCTAAGTGGAAATTTACACTGAGTTATAGATTAACATGTTTCCACCCCTCAAATCTGGGGTGGAGCCTCCTACTACCGAATTTTCAAGTGCAAAGGTACTACTAGTAGCTTTGTACCTTTTGTTGGAGATCATTGCCACCCTAGCTGAGTTCTCCCTATTGACAAAACAGAGGACATTATTAAATTAGTATTCTTTAAAGAGATATTAACAATATTTCAAAGCATAATATAAATGTTAAATGATGTAAAGTAATTATTGTTATGTTAAGACTAATATAGGAAAATGCTACCGCACATACTCATCTACTTAAATGTATATTAAATGATAAATATATTTAAATATATTAATTTAATTTAGACATATTTTTACAATAATTAAAAACATTACCTATCCTCAGTAACATTTATTTTTATTCAATATTTAGTAACTTTTGTTATAAATTGTGTTTAATTAAATGAACTAGTGTATAATGTTATAACACAATCTTAATGTACCATAGTAATTAAGGGCCTGATTACGAGTTTGGCGGTGCAGAACTGGGCCCACCCTGCCATCGCACCACCAAAGCTGTGGTAGGGCCGCCCGCCAGATTAGGAGTTTCCTTCTAACGGGCGGGCTTTTTGGGAATTCCTACAACGGTGCCTCTAAAACGCGAAGAACAATGGGAACACCAAAAACTGTTCCTGCACGGTTCGAACTGAAAAGTACATGCTGTGCAGGCACATTAATGCACCCCAGTGCACAGAGGCCTTTTTAGTTCCTCTCTGCCAGGGTTTTCATGTAGGAGGAACAGCCATAAAAACTGAGGCAGAGAGGAAACTCCTAATATGCTTGCCGGCATCACAGTGGTCCGGCCAAGTATATTGATGCCTACTGACCGGCGCAACATCACCAGGAAATGGCGGTTTCCTAGCAGCTGCAGTCTGACTACCCTAATCGTAATACGGCAGTTGGGAGACCACGGCCGCCGCGCCCCATGAGTCTGGCGGTTCGTGGACCACCAGACTCGTAATTGAGCTCTAAGTGTATTAATATGTAAAAAAAACAGAATAATGAATCAATAATTATATAAACTTTTTGCCAGTAAAATATGTATAGATATATATGTATATAACTTAAATGTCATACTAATTTAATTTATCTAGCAATAGTTTCTTTGGGGTGTTTTGTATTTCCCTGCCGTCATAATTTTCTATGCGAGTATGTTGTAGTGCAGGTGGTTGGCATGTGTTATCGTTAACATACTCGAGGGCTGGGCTGGAGTATATTTAAGCCTGTTTTGATACTTTTGGACCCGTAGTAACTTTAGAAGTGTATTTTGTGAGTGGAAATATTTTCACTGTTTTTGTGTAAAAGTAACTTAATGTCTTCCTTTTAGCAGGAGATATTCCTCATTTTCCCACTACCCCCTCATTGCTCATATTTAATACTAAAACATTTACCTACGTGTGCTGAGATTTCCGCTCCACTATCTTGGAGGTCCCTAAAAGAGGTGGAGGTCTCTGGTCATGGGCTTGTGAAGTGCTGTCATGACTCGCTTCCTGCATTCTCGTGCCCACCACCAGGGTGCTGAATTGTGGGGCTTTCCAGTGTTCTAATAAGCTTCCAGACCCTCCCCTTTATGCACATACTGACTTCCAGTCATTTGGATTCTACTTGGAAATGGCCATCAATTCCCAATCCAAGCCGGGTTTTGTGGAAGCCAGCAAACTCATGCCTGAAACTCCATTAAGTAAAATTCCCTGCTCAGTGCTTCATCTCCACCCCTGCAGGTCAAGGATGGGCAGAGGAATTCAGCTCACCTGTGGCTGGCTGCTGCTAGTCTGCTCACATCTGATGCATGTGATTACTGGGAGTTCATTTAAGCAACAGCTCCCTCCAGTCCAAGGTTGGTCATTGTAGCTGTGTTCTGGTGAGACTGACCCTTGTTTTCAGTGTTTCTTGAGATTTTGATATCTTTGTTTCCAGTGTTTCTTGAGCTTTAGTTATTCATTATTCCTGAGCTGCTGCGGTTTTCCTTGTTCCTGAATTAGCACTGCCTGCAGTGTTGCCTTGGCTCTCTAACCTTAGCAGTCCTTGTTCCTGATCAGCAGCAGTTTCCCTTGGTCCTGAACTAGCACTGCCTGCAGTGCTACCTAGACTTTTGAGCTTTTGATCAATTCTTGTTCCTGCTCCAGCACAGCCGTTAGTGATATTTTGTTTTCTTATTACCTTGTATGTTTGTTACTTAATTTCTGCCAATTGTGCCTTGTGATTTCCTTCCTTTCCTGTTAAGCACTCCTCTTTGCTAGTTCCTTGTCTATTGTGCTTGTATTTAGTTCTACCCCCTTGCTGTTACTGCCTTGCGTGTTACTGTTTGATTACCAGGATCCATGAGCACAGCTGACAACCTAGGTGGTGTTTCTTGTTCACTGTGAGTATTGTCTTTGAGTTACATTTATAACATCACCATAGGTTTCAGCAATTGTGGGTGAGGAACTTACCGAGCTTCAGTATTACAGTGTGTAGCTCCTGAGTGCTTTACCCCACATTCCCTTCCCATCCGACTTCCTGTGTGATCCTGGGCAGCGATGTACTCCTCTTTCTGTGTACGTTTTTTACCCAGTTGCCAGTCTTTGCCCAAGTCCCTGACTGTGTACCAGACAGTCCCTAACAATTGTATTTTGTAGTACATGAATAATACTACTGCATTACTACTTTAGGTAATGCTAAATACAGGTTGTGAGTCAGGCCCATAGCGCGCGTCTAACCCTAAAAACAGTGTGGTGGAGTGCATTCACAGAAACCAAGAATAACATCTACTACAGCACAACTGGTAACAAAAAAAGAAACATGCCTTCTTGTACACATGCATATCTCACCTGCTGCGCCATGACAGAGCGAGGCCCATTTCAAGCAAAGGCCCTGTGGTACCACATCACTTTACATGCTCTAAATGTGCTTTTTTCCTCTTCAGTTAGTCTATTTTTGAGACCAGTTCAGACTTTTGTGTTCAGTGAGTCATGCACATGCAATCCAGGGATCTATTTGCAGGTACACTTAACATATATAACACATAACATGTATATTTGTAAAGTGCGCATTCACTCAGGAAGTTATCTTGGTAATGAATAACAGATGTTTATTGCTATGGTACTCATTTTATTGACCTCAGAAAGATGAAAGGCTGTGCGGACACACTGGGATTTGAAATTGTGACCCTGAGGTGAAACACAGGCCCCTACAGTGGGCGTGTTAGTCCACTGAGCCATCAGACTTGGCTTCCAGTGCTTAATCATGTGAAAGGATCTGTGTTCTGGGCACAGATATCTAGCTGCTTGATTTGTAATCTGATTTATCTTTTGGGAATACGATTATTGCAAAGTTTTGTAAATACCTTATGGAAACCAGGCAGGCTGCCATGTTTGTATCAAGCAACAGATAGTTCAGTAGACGCTAGATGTTTGCAGCAAAGGAACATTGTTCTTCGTTGACATGTGCACTGCGGTCAGAAAAATAATAATTCAAAAACGTATGAGATGTATCAAAAATGACGCAGGGAAAGGACAAACCAATTTAGCTACCGACTCCCCGAAGCAGAGGCAATGAATATATTTTATGGATGACTTTGAGAACATCTTTCCCAACAACCAGTTGCCATGCAGAAGAAAGCTGTAAAAACTGGAGCCTGGCCAGATTGATAATTTTATTCCAGACAGACCTAAAAATACACCAGAGAACGGTGGGCCAGTTTGTTTAATCTCAGTAATGGAAAACAGTCATAGCAGGCATGAGTAATGAAAGCACTTAGGAAAACATAACCTGATTAAAGTAGACATGGAAAATCGTGCCAGCATGCAGATATTATGGATCCTTTAAGACGTCAATGCAGTGCCTCTATTGCAAGCATGAAACTGAACTGTGCTGGTCCTTATAAAAAATGCACTAAAAATATTTAGAGAAATCACGTTGTTCATCAAAGCAAACAAAATAAATGTACTCAACTTGAGAGAGTTTTGTGGGATAATTCGTGCCAGCAGTCCAGAAAAGGTCTCATTCATTTGATGGATCTGCACTTGGCCAACAATTTTGTTCATGGTGTATCTAAATACTTGCAAAAAAAAAGAAAATACAAAGGTGCCTGTTCACAAAGGTAAATGTACATGTGAATACATCTCCAAAAGCATGTTTACTCCTAAACTTTGAACTAAATGTACTAATTTTAGCCGATCACCATTTATGAGTGAAGATTTAATGTAAAATGTAGGCTTACTTGTCTTCCCCCCCTGGAATTCAGGGGGGGTGAAGCCTAATTTACATGTGTAAAGTTACCATTTGTAACTTTTCACACATAGATGGTGATCCTTGCCATTGTGTTGGAGGTCTCTCTATAGTAAATCATATGGAAAAGTTAAAAAGTGTATTAAACCTAAAAAATAAGTGCCTACATATTTGAATGTTAAATAATAATGTAAGTTGATGTAATACATTTATTGTAAATGTAAAAAAAATATTTAAAAAATGCTCCAGTACTATCAACTTAATTTTGAATGAAATATTGATTTAATTTAAATATATTGATAAATTAAATTCTCTTTAAAAGATTTAGTAACACAAAAAGCACACCAAAATAAAAATGTTTATCATTATTTATGTACTAAAAAGTATTGAGAGTTATCTATAGAAATAGATTAAATTAATTTAATTTTGTTTCTAATAAATGACAATCATTTAAATAAAAATAATTTTTAAAATACAAAAATAATATTTATTAGTTATCTATCATTTTTCTAACATTTAAATAAATATACATATATTATGAAGTAAATGTTTTAAATATTATTTCTAGTGGGCATTATTTTACCTCCCTATATTCTTTATTTTCAATTGTAGGGTGTTGCTGCACCAGCAGTTGACTCTCGCGGTTGGTCCTGGTCAACTTTTCTACATTCGGACTTAGAAACTTTTACAGAGCTTTTTCTTGCAGGGTCCTTCAATGCTCTTCACCAGGCCAGATTTGGTGAGGGTTCACCGGCGTGGATTTAAGCTTACTTCCAGTCAAACTCTGGAATTCGGACCTCTGGAGCTTTTCAGCGGGACGAAGCTGGACGGCAGGTCGGCACGCGGTTGAGTGTCGCCGGATTGGCTGGTCCGGTTGAGTTGGTCCACTTATGGAGCTTTTATTTTAAAGTTGGGACTTCAGTTCTCACGATCCAATTGGGCAAAACCCTTACAAATCCACTGGTAGTACTCCGGGATGAGGATTCTTGGTGGTGATGCTCCAGGTGAGCTATGTTAACCTGTAACTTGCAGTGAATCCATTCTTTAGTCATTGTGAGGCAAGTTAGGTCCACAGGGCTGTAGTTCCAGATTTTGCAGAAGGTGCAATCTTCAGAGTTCAGGTCCTGGTTGGTGCAAATGAGGCTCTGCCCCTCTCAGATGCTTATTCCAAGTGCTCTGGGTCACGCAGGAGGGCACTCCTCTCAAATGAGGTGCAGGGCAACACCCCAGGGTATGACCACATCCTCCAAAGTGTGGTAGTATCTTCTCACCGAGAGCACCATTTCTCCAAAATTCATAATGGCTGATTGTCCATCAGAGAGAGAAGAGCTAACTAAACTATCTCACAGGATGGTTCATCTACATATGCTCCCTCCTCTTTGCATCTGGAAATACCTGCTTCAGCCTGCCATCTGGCTGTGTTCAGAGCATATGGCTGTAACTGGACCTGACTCACACTGTCTGTTCCCTCCTCTATTTGCAGAAGATGTTTTACAGCCCCCTCCCCCTGCCATAGTATTCCTATGTATAAACAACAATTGATGGACAGAATGCAGAACAATGTCATGCATTCACCCCAGTACAGAGATCTGGGCCTAAATCCATCGTTTTTTTGCACTGCACACCATCCTAGTTCAGACATGGCCATATGCAAATCAGCCTTGACCCTGTGCCTCATGGGAACAGTCCAGCCTGAACTGCCTAGCCATGTCTTCCCTGGACTGGAATCAGGGATCCTAGGACCGGTTTCTGTCTATCAGCCGTCATCAGCAAGGATAGCTTGACTCCAGTGGTTGATTTTGCAATGGTATTCCTATGTAGCAGAACCCAGTATGGCTCCCTGACTTGCTGGGCTACCTATCACCTTATCAAAGCAGGCTGGCTAATCCACTTCACTCTTACCAATCAGACCAGAGCAGTAGAGGGCTGAATTTCAGCTTGCAGACAAGAAAGTCTTAAAACTTCTTGTCTGCACACTTTAGGATAAATTCAACAATACCATATTGTTGGATTTATCAATGACATTTTAGGAAGTCTTTGAATGATATTTCTATCACCTCCTTGACATTAGTTATTATTTAATAACTTCTTGCCATGTTAACCTATGTGGTTGGCGATCTGCAATGGGGAAAATGAACTGGGCAATTTCTCCAAGATCAGGGCTTATAAAACATATTTTATAAGGACCATGGAGCATCTAGGGTAGTCTTTAGGGGTTCTAAATAGGTATACATATTGCAGATTCTCAATCCACAGTGCTCCTAGCACAAACATTGATTTTGGGAAGCACTTTACCACAGTGTTTGGAGTGAAATGTGCAATCTCACTAATCACAGGGCATCAAAAACTCATTATGTAAGGGTCCTCCTTATAAATACCTGCCCCCCACCCCTAGGACACATAGGGGAGCCCTGGGGGGTACCCACTATCCCCAAACATTGTAGTTTATTAATTTGTAAGTGCTCCAAATACCAAAGTCGAGTTTGGGCACAAGGGCTTCTGGCCTCTAAACTACCATGCCCTATTGTATACTATGGACTTAAAGGTAGTGTTGATTCCCTCTGCCCTATTATGTACTAGGGCCTTATAGGGGAGGTCATGCCAATCATAAGGGTACCATATCCCATAGTGTATCCCAGTGCATGTAGGTGTTTTCACTGTATTCTGAGTGTGGTTTCAGCATAGCCCTGGCCCTGGACCTGGTTAGGCAGAGTCCAGGGTCAGTCAGAGTCAGTTACCACCAGTACAAGTCAGCATAATGTTGGTGGTGCCAAGGGTACAAGATGACTTTGCAACAGTGAGCACACATGCAATCCACATATATACACACTAAGCCAAAATACCGTTTTATGTTGAAGACTGAAGTTTCCCAAAAAGTCCAGTTAAGAAAGGGCCCAAAAACACATCAGACAAGCACAGAGACACATCAGAATTACAGCAGGCACAATAATAAAGGATGCTAATTGGAGTGGATGACCAAATACGAAGATGCATCAGCAACATGCGAGAGTCGGATAAACTTCACACATAAACTTTGGTGAGGAAAAAACATGCATTTAATTCCTAAAAAAGAAATATGTAACATTTAAATAAGCAACAACATGGACACAATCAATGTATGGCTGCACAGCCAGCTTTCTTATTATGGAGAAACACAAACTTCCACACGGAACACAAGAGGCTAGATGTATAGTGTCAGTGTTGGTGGTCTAAGAACCACACAAATAAGTTCTAATCCTGCCTTAGATAAGGCTGAAAATTGGGTGATTTTGGGAAAACAATGTATTTTGTTCATCTCAAAATTGTAAACATGCCTCCTGCAAAATATGTGCAACATAAAAGTTGTGGTGTCCATATTAAAACCATCCAAATTTAATGCTCATGCACCATTCGTCCCTCCCAGTATGCTTTCTGTAATCTGAAAACAGCAAGGGGAGGGTAGTCAGAGTCTGGCACCTGTTCTCTGGAAAGCATTGTGCTTCTGTTTGGAGCTATACAATCCATTAGACCCAATCTGGAGTTTGTTGTTGTGCTGAACATTTGATGTTAGCTATGTTGCAAGGGTAATAGGTTGATTCAGGAATTAACCAGCTGGTGCTTTTTAAACTGATTTCAGATGAGGCAATTATTAAGCCAATGGGCATACTCTGTATTGCAACCACTGCTTAATAATGAAATTCAGCTGACTGAATAATATAACTGTAGTGAGAAGGTCCATACAAGAAGGTAGTATTTAAAGATGATTTATTCAAGCAGGTAACAAGTAGCTTATTTCCATACAACAGGTAGTTCAGTTGTGAAGGGAGCAGCCTGCCTGCTGCTCAGCCCATGTCCAATTGTCCCTTCACCTCTCTGTGTCCCAACATTCCGAGGCTCATCACGACTCCAACATTCTATTGGGCACAGAGCACAGCCACTGGCTCCGCAGGAGGTGTAAAACACATTTCATTACAAATGCAGGATACTAAATATCCTCTTTCCTTCCAACAGAAGCACAAATCCAAAAATGAATAAAATATAACAAGAGTGAACTAAGGACAGATAGCAAGGAAGGAGCAATGGAGTGACGGAGAGCATGGCAAGGAAAAGTGCAAGCAAAGCAAAGCGAGGAGATAGATGGGAGAAGACAAGGAGGAGAAGGTAAAGTGTAAGTAATCAAATAGAAAAAACTCATCCTCTACAACAATGAAATAGAAAGAAGGAGACAGTGAGACACAAGAGAGGAAATAAGAAAAAAGAGAGAGACAGACGTACCAAAGACAAACCCTACACACACCCACTGACCAGGCAGGCAAGCAAGGAAAGAAAGAAAATGGCACTGCTGCCACAGAACAGAAGACATACCCAAGCACCGGGAGAAGAGAAGGAAGAGATTCCTCCTGAACAAGGAAGAACAAGAAGAACATTGCAGAAAGGGAAAGGCAGAAGACCAAAGAAGAAATAACCGCAAAATGTGTATGGTCCAGATTCCAAAGATGGAAAAAAAAACAACATCAATAGGAAAGCTGAACCGGAGAAAACAGAGAGGAAGTGAAGAGACACAGATAGTATCACTAAACTCCTCCCTATTTCCAAATGGAAAATACAAATAACGATTGAGTGTAACATTACGTAAATAAAACTGCAACGTAACATCATAGAAAATGCAAAGGAAAAAAACATCCAATGGGACTAAAACTCATGGCCGTCCTCTGCTCCCAGGCAGGAGGGAGAGGAGCACTGTGAATGGGATGAAAGCCCATGCCAAAGCAGGCTGTGCAAAGTAAACCCCCAAGTTCAGGAAAACAGTACTGCCCTGTAAAGATGGGACAATAACCCATTAGACACCCTGTGTAAGATTAAATATGTAACTGTAAATCGGAATGAGACTCATAAAATCATGCCCATTGTAAGGGTACCTGTGTAAATGTGAATGGGACTGTGACCCATGAAACCGTGCCCTGTTTAAGGATACCTGTGAAAATGTAAATGGGACTGTGACCCATGCAACAGTGCTTTGTGTAAGGGTACCTGTGTAAATGTGAATGGGACTATGACCCATGAAACGGTGCCCTGTGTAAGGGTACCTGTGAAAATGTAAATGGGACTGTGACCCATGCAACGGTGCCCTGTGTAAGGGTACCTGTGAAAATGTAAATGGGACTGTGACCCATGCAACGGTGCCCTGTGTAAGGGTTAAAACTGTATATGATCCATGTAGGCAAATGTATGTGGGGGAATTGGGCTAGACCCAAACCCATCCCTGTGTAGAGAAAAATACTGTGTAAAACATACACATGCAAATAGAACTATGAATCCAATGAAGGTAAGTACCCAGAGTCCATACATGCAAGATGTAGTCCATGTATCCAAATGTGTAGTAAGAAAACTAGGAAAGAAACCATTTCTTTCCCTATGTGTATGCATGTGGTGAAAACACAGCAAAAAAACACTTGGCTAGATAACTACATCACATTAACGCTTGGTGTCTGTCCAAGATAAAGGTGTGCGTATCACTGTGATACTGAGACACACCGCAACGTTTGTAAGTGGACATACTAGAAGAGATAGCAGACATCAAATCTTGTCAAGTAACAACCACGTGGACAGCCATTTCAAATAAATGTCAATTCCCATTGTAAAAAACAAGGAGGACTTGCCTCTAACTGGATAGGGTGTACGTGTCTCTGAAAACTGTCAGTCAGGCGATTCAGACATGTAAGATGCTTATAAGCGCCATATGAACAAAACTTAAGGGACCCATATCTGCAGCAATACACTTTCCTCTGAGGGTTTATGTTTTCCCCTATTTTTCCAGCCTGGGGCAGAGACATGACTGTAAGCATACGGAGCTACAAATAGAAAGAGCTCCGTAGTGCAACTGAGCATTTTACCCAATAACAAAAAACATGGAGGCATGTAAAAGGCACAGGCCAGAAGGCTCACAGCACGCTCGGATGCCAAATTTTGTCATCAGAGCAGACTTAGCGTGATGTCACAGAAGGCTAACAGCGTCGCGAGTTTCTGCGCAATTCTACAGTTTGAGGTAAGAAGCGTGCACTGTAGTTCAACCAAAATAACGGTTGTAACTGTAAAAGTACTTGGAATATGTGGAAAAACTCACCATGGTGGCGTTGTGAAATGGGAAACATAACAGTAATAATGGCCCATCTGTGTTGAAAAAAAAATGCCAATGAAACTTGATACAGATTAAGGGTTACACATGTGGCACGCTCCAGCTGGCAGCAAAAAGACCGCAGAACACAATGGAAATGTAAAATATGTCAAGTGACTGTAACACGCTCTCTGAGGAAAGGATAATGCCTTATCTTGATGCTAAACACCACGATAGTCAGTCACAGTAAAACCTTAGTTGAGAAGAACACTTCCAGTCAGCATGACACACAACTCACTGGCACTGTTCTCTCAGCATAACGTAAGATAGAAATAAGGCGTCCCAAATTTCTTGCATTGCCAGGATATCTATGCCATATTTTACAGAGACGATCCAAAGCCTTTCTTAGAAAATAGAACTCGGCCAAAAAGTTGTCTAGATGAAACATAGGAGTTGTGAGAGATGTGAGAACACCCACACTAGTGTAACTTCTACAATGTTGATTTAAATCCATCTCACAGGAGAGGAATAGAGGAAGTTGGTTGAAAGAAAACAGCAACACTGTGTTTTAGGCAGGACAATTTTGCACTGTGTCACTTGCTGATGAAGAATGAGGGAAATGGAAAAACTTCCCATCAATGTTGACAACCGAATAATTGTATTGGTGACAGGATAATGGTAGAAAGATTGAAAGTCCAAACAGAGTAAACCATATAAACATGACCCACCTGGGCTGTTCTGTCCGATGGTGAGGACACTGGTGGGGCTGAATGGCGTAGTGCTTCATCTTACTTGTAATGTTGTCTTCTTTTCTTTTCTGTGAAATCGTCTTTGTAGTTCTGTATAGAACACATATATTTCTATTTCATGTTTCTGTGGATACCTCCTCGTGTACTTCTGGTGGTTGTCGCAGCTGTAATCTCTGTAGATTGCGCCATCTCCATGTCCTCTTTTGTTCGCCAGGTTCCTGAGATCCGCTTGTAACACGTAGATTCTTCGCCAACTCGTCGCCAAATAAATGTAGTGAGGAGGTCCACGCAAGATGGTAGTATTTAAAGATTATTTATTCTAGCAGGTAACAAGTAGCTTAGTTCCATACAACAGGTAGTTCCGTTGTGAAGGGGAGCCCCACCTGGAGCACCCTGTCTGCTGCTCAGCCCATGTCCAACTGTCCCTTCACCTCTCTGTGTCCCAACATTCCGAGGATCATCAAGACTCCAACATTCTATTGGGCAAAGAGCACAGGAACTGGCTGAGCAGAAGGTGTAAAATACATTTCATTACAAATGCAGGTACTGCAATAACTTTAGAGGTAAAACACATAAGTTGATTCTCTTATGGTTTAGTGTTTTAAGTTGTGTGCAGATTAATGAACAGTAACTCTCAGCAACAATTAATGAAATGGAGTCTTCAAGTAAAAGAATTGCTCAAGAAAACATGTTATGGCCATTTTTTTTATAGAAAGTGATGTGATGCACAGAATTAAAAACAAAGACATTTTATCCTGATGAAGTCATAAATAGGCCTGGGCGAAGCACTACGCTACGCTCGCGTAGTTTGCGAAGTTTGCGCAACTTCGCACGTAGCACAGTGCGAACACGCGTAGCGTAGTGCAGCGGTATTTTTTGCTTGCTCGCAGTCCTCAACAACAAGTTGGCGACCGCAAGCAAGCAAAATGACATCTTGGCGAGACTTTTTCCTCGTTCGCGATCAGCAACATCAAATTGCCGATCGCGAGCCTGGAAAATAAACCTCCCTGCAAGATTCTCAACACGGGGAGGTCTGTTTTCTCATTGTGAGTGGTCGCATATGCTCGTGACCACTCGCAATAAGAAACTACCAGTCCGCATTGAGAAAGCTGCCGCTCAAGGAAAATTCTCCACGAGCGGCAGAAAACTACAGCTCGCACTGTGCACGATGCCGTTTTCAATGATTGCACAGTGCTGGATGCTTGTCGGCACTGTGCACTCATTGAAAACGGCATCTTGCACAGTGCGAACATGCTACTACGCAGTTCGCGTAGTGCTACGCGTAGCTCACGTAGTGCGAAGTGCACTTCGCGTAGCTTCGCAAAGCGCTACTTCGCAAATTACGCCCAGCTCTAGTCATAAATGTTATTCCAGACTGAAACAATTCAGCCGTATGTGAGCTGAATGAATTAGTACCTATACTATGACTAAATGAGGACAATATAAACTCGACAGGAACCGTCAACTGATGGGCAAGAGATATCTGGACATTACATATAATACCTCTAACAATGTGTTCCATGAATATTCTTAGTACTGTCTTTATTTGTGTTATGTTGTTGTGCTATTCTATATCCCCTTTCAGCTCTTACTACCCTGCAGTGGCCAGTGAACAGCATCTAGTGCGTGAGAAATTGCCAGCAATTCAAATATAAAAGCGCATGAAAAATATATGAATCACGTATTTTTCTGATTCTTCGCACGAGCTGAAAGAAGGAACAGGTTAGAATATTGGCTCTGAAAAGATCACATACCTGTCTCAGTACCTTCAGCAGTTTCTTAAGGCAAACAGGATTCGCATCCACATAACTAATTTGATTGTGAAAAAGCTGCTCTGGCTATTGTCAGGCATCAAGGATGCTAATGTGGAACCACAGATAACAGCGTGGGAGTTCTGCTAATCCTCTTATGACTCTGGTAATTACGAATGAGCCTTTATTGCTGGGCTAGGTTGTGTGTTCAACAAAGGCCCAGTAGTGTTAATCTCATTAAAAGAAAACAATTAAGCATTGGCATTTAAACTTTACACCACCTGAGGTAGCCACTGTGTTGTTGCCATCTGCTTAAGAAATACCTGGCCCGTGGAAGCCATGATAAGGCTTCAGTCGAAAAATAAATGAAAGAGTAAGTCATTTTGTTGTAGCATAGCATTAAGAGAGAGAGAGAGAGAGAGAGAGAGAGAGAGAGAGAGAGAGAGAGAGAGAGGTAGACAGAGAGTGAGAGTATCGCCTGGAGATAGGAGACAAATGTGTACCAACTTCACATAGAAAGCCTAATATAGAGCCTTATGTTACACATGCTGTGAAATACTGCACACATGACACATCCGGGTTTATATTTCCGCTAGGCATTTCTGCAATAGTTCGACACCTCTGAACTTTTTCATTGATAAACCTCTAGACACATTTCTGGAAATTAAAGGGAAAGTGTGTTATTACTGGCACACTTCCCAATAATTAAAAGGTGTGTGATACTCCAGAGAAGGAACAGTTAGTAGTAACATGGTTAACAGCATTTTCCTTCCTCCTGGAGCATTATCGCTATTTTTAGCATGACCACCATTGCCGATACATTTTGTCAACGGGAAGAGATTGTAATGGTGAATAATTCTTATGAGAGTTGTTCTTGAAATGAATTGTTCACCTTTGATAAAGTGACATATATTTCACTAAGTAGACCCATGAATCTGGTACTTAAATCACTGAACAATTGTAGTTTTGCAGCTATAACTGCTTGCTTTAAATGATTGGTCATCACAATGAAATGTCGTGAAAATAATATTGTGTCCACGGACCGTAGTTTAAATCTCCTGGATAACATCTTCCCCATTATTAAAGAACAAGTGGATAATCCCCAAGCTGCCCTTCACCGAAACATCGCATGCTTCTTCCATCTAACATGGCAGAGACTACATCCACACCCCCCATAGCTACTGAAACCACTCAGGGCACGACCATAGCTCCTCAACCCTCCTACACAACCACTTCCCTACCCCATCTCCCCCTCACAATACTACACCCAAAACTGACTCCTCCCAGCTCAACCTACCCCCACCCAGCATGACCGAAACTACATACACACCCCCAACAGCAACTGAACTCACTCCTGGAACGACCATAGCTCCTCCCCCAACTCACAGAACACCTTCCTTAATCATCTCTCCCCCACCTCATCCCCTCCTCTCCATAACACACCTAATTTCGGACTCCTACCAGTCCACTCAATCCTCATCTAGCATGACCAAGTCTACATCCGCACCTCCAATAGCAATGGAACCCAATCCGGGAACAACCATAGCTCCCTACCCCTCTAACACAACCCCCTCTAATCATCTCTCCCCTTACCTCTTCCCCTACTCGCAATAACACACCTATAAAGGACTCCACCCATGCCAGCCAGTCTCCCACAGCTCAGTCGCCTGCACTTTACGGGTCACCCGTGAACTTTCAGACAACAGTGCACCCTCTGAACTCTCACCGCCACCAACCACACTTCACACACCTGCCCACCACCTACCCACTACTCAGCCACCCACATCAACATCCCGCCCACACAACTGCGCTTACTAACCCACTCACTCCTGTACCAGTCCATACACACAACCAGCCCACACTGCAGACACACACACCCATGTCACCGCCTCCCACTCCAATCATTACCACATCTGACACTATATTAGATGAGATCATGTCCACACTTCACTCAATCAAAGAGGACCTCCACGTTTTTAAAGTGATGCTATCGAGACAACCAGGGCTCTCCAGATCCTACAGAACCTGTATACCTAGCAAGCCCCCCCCAACCCACCTACCTAACACCCCCAAACATAATGTTCCCAGCTGGAAATCAATACCCTTTCGTAATCTATCCTCCCGCCCAATGCGTTCCACCAACCCTTTTTCGGGAGTCGATCTTCACTCTCTTCTACTCTCCTACGAAACCTCCATCGCGATTCCTGCTTTTCTCACACACATGCCCATCCCTTCTATCCCCTCCAACCCTCATAGGCCCTCAACCCATAACAATAGAGGAATCATCGACAACAATCTTAGTAAAGTCCCAATCACGCAGGACTACACCACCTCCCTCACCACTCCCCGGCTTAAATGCACCCTCCTGAAATGCAGATCGGCCTCTAAGCACGCAACTGGCATAGCGGACCTCATTATCTCTACTGACCTGGACCTGATAATTCTTACTGAAGCAGGGCTTGCAGAATCCTCCTCGCCTCTCATCGACATCCTAGTACCCCTAACTATGACATCATCAGACTAGACAGGAATGGCAAGACAGGAGTAGGAATTACATGCATACACCGGAGCAACATCACCGTAAACAGAGGCATATCCCCTGCACTCCCCTCATGCGAATACATATGCCTTGACATCAACAGTAATGGCAAACCTGTCTGTATGTTACACACCATCTATCATCCACCTGGTGACAAACCAATCTTCACAGAACACCTCATGGACATGGTCACAACATACATCGGACGACAAAACACCCACATTTTCCTTGGTGACTTCAACCTCTACTGGAACGACCTCAACGATACTGTGGTCAACAGTCTCAAAAACATCCTCAACGCCCTAGACCTCATACAAATTTGCAACAGCCCTACACACAATAAAGGTGCAACTCTGGACTTAATAATCTCCAAGAGCGATTCCACGCATCTGGAGTTGATCTTCCCCAGTGATTGGTCAGACCATCACATCATCACCTTCTTTATCAATGAAACAGTTAAACTCAACTCGGCTCAATCCACAAAACCTAAAGTATGTAAAAGAGACTGGAAAAAACTCAACCCAAATACGTTACCCGCTTCAAGCCACAATCTACTTTTGCCCCTTGCTGATTCCTCCAACGTCCATGATCTCACCAACCATTACCTCAACTCTATGACCTCGATAATTAACGAATTTGCTCCCCTTCAACTTTAGAGAGTTTCCACGAAAGACTCTAAACCCTAGTTCAATGGTTCACTGAACGAGGATAGACGATCTCTCCGAACTGCTGAACGCAACTGGAGATCGATCCCTTCCGACAAGCTGCTCATGACTCTAAAAAGAAAGAGAAATGCTTACTACCGAAACATCAAGCGCACTAAACCAGACTTCTTCAGTCACCAACTTGACCAAGCAAGAAATCGTCCCCAAAAACTTTTTTAATTAATCAAAACCCAATCTAAAGACGCACCTTAAAGTCTACAAGACCTAACTCATACACAACCCACATGTAAAGAATTCTCTACCTTCTTTAATCTAAAGACTGAGAACATCAAGAAAGATCTCCTCAATGATCTAATTTCTCACTCTTGTTCGCACAACAAAACCTCCCCTCTACCTACAAGTGCAGCACAACAAATCCCGTCAAAGTTTGTTTTAACAAACGACGCTGTATGGTCATCCTTTTACACCTATTCTGAAGACGCTATAGGCAATTTTCTCAGTGCCCTGAAGCCTGACAATCACCTCACCGACCCTCTCCCCACAAATGCAGTTAAAGAACTTACCCCTTTGCTTCTTCCTCTCTGGACCAAAATCATCAACAGTTCACTCCTACAAGGTTGCATCCCTGACTCCCTTAAGGTGGGGCAGGTCTCTCCCATCCTTAAGAAACCCACAGTTGACCCCACAGACCTAAATAACTACCGCCCTATCTCCAATATTCCCACCCTGGCCAAACGTCTGGAAAAATGTGTTCACCACCAACTGACAAAACATGTTGAACCTTGTCAACAAACACCAATCCGGCTTCCGAGCAGATCACAGCACGGAATCAGCCATGACACACATCATTGATGATGCTCTACAAATACTTGATCAAAACAGAACATGCCTTCTTATCCTACTAGATCTCTCATCAGCCTTCGATACGGTCAAACACAAGAACTTGATAGATCTGTTGAACCACAAAATGGGTCTATCTGGATCAGTGTTTAACTGGTTTACCTCTTTTCTGCAAAACCGGACCCAAAAATTCAAGTTCAACAACACACTATCCAAACCCATTACAGTTACGCTAGGAGTACCACAAGGGTCTTCGCTATCCCCAACACTTTTTAACTTATTCATGGAACCACTCACAGATCTGCTACAAGCGTCCAACATGCAATTTCACATGTACGCAGACAATACCCAGCTCTATCTTAAGATCAACACTCTTGAAGACATTAATTTGCTTAACACTACTCTTAAGACCACCCAAACATGGCTGACAGAGAATCACCTCAAATTGAATGCTTTAATAACTGAATTCCTCCTAATTGACCCCCTCTGCCAAAGTCCCCATAAGGCACGATTGGATCAAACACCTTACAGCACTCAACGTTCAACCAACCATTGTGAATTCAGCGAAATTATTGGGTATAACACTTGATTGCAACTTCAATATGCAGAAACACATTAGTAACACAACGAAGGGAGCAAACTTTCAGATTAATACACTGAGGAAGCTGAAACCCTTCCTACCTGCCAATGACTTCAAGATGGAGGTTCAAGCTCTAGTTCTACCTCGGCTGGACTATGGAAGTGTCTCGCTATGTGGTATCCCCAAAGCTACTACTGCTCCCCTAAGAGCCTCTACAAATGTGACTGCAAGACTCATCACTGGCTCAAAAAGAAGGGCTCAGATCTCCCCTGACCTTTAATCTCTAAACTGGCTGCCGTTTGAAGCCAGAATTCACCTGAAAATTGCTTGCATGACGCATAAGGCTATACATCACAATGCACCCAGCTATCTCATACAGAAACTCACAATATCCGGTGGGATAAGATCCACAAGAAGTGCGGAAAACCTCCTACTGAAGCCACAAAGATTCAACAAGAAAAAAACATACTAACGATCCTTCTCAGGAATGGTGCCCAGGATATAGAATGCCCTTCCCCCGGAAACAAGACTGAACCCCTCCACTGCATCTTTCAAATTGGAAGTAAAAGGCATTCTTATGGCAAAATTCACTCAAACACAGACCTATGATTCCGTGAGAACATCCGTACATGGTATCAAACTAGTCAACCTATTCAATCTATTTGCCGTTACCATGAATCTTCAGTTCGCTCTTGTTTTGCACCTTATTGCTCTGCTTTTTGTTGGCTCAATGATGTTATTTTCATTTGACTTACTTATCTTTACTGTATTACCCTCACTCATCAGGTCGCTCCTGTTCTGCTTCTTACTGCCTTACTCTATGTTTTCCCTATGGTGTTATACATACTTCACTGACCTACCTCGTATGTATGTTATAATTATCCCCATGTACTGTAAAGCGCTCTGATACCCGCAAGAGTCTTGTCTGCGCTCTATAAAACTCTAAAAATAAATAAATAAATACATTCATTTATACTGTGAGATGGTAAGGAATTCTGGTTTAGGCACGTAATTTTATGTGTGTGTGAATTGGCATGTTTAACACACATTGTGGGGACTGGACCAGTTCTCCCTATGTTGGTGATGCCGCGTAAAATGCTGATTCCTCAGTTCATGACACATATCCTGGATGTGACAATGAAAGCCTTCTTAAGACAGGTGGACTTTGAATGACTTTTAAAAGATTTAATGAAAACACAAGAAACTTGTAGTACAAGCACTGTAAAAGCCTGCTTTGATTTAGAAATAGAGTAAACAAGAGTGTTCCTAACTTTCTAACAGTTCATACTCATATAAAGTTTGAAATTGTTAAAACGAATACATCATAAAAACGTATTTTCTGTATTTATGAAAGTAATGAAGTATTATCGTATTAATACATTATAAGGTTCCTTTTGATTATTGTGTGAAAACTCATGACAAAATATTAACGTGTAAAGGCCAGAGCCTATTCTCCCACTCTCATTGTAAAGAACCATTGTCCATTTGAAATAATGGTGCAAATCTGTCAAATTAGGAGACAGAAATGTAAAGCTTCGCACACGTTCATTATAACCCTAGTAACATACGAAAACGAATTTCTTATCTATAAGTTAACCTATAGTTGTCATGTATAGACTTTGAATGTGGCATTAGGTCACAGTTAACAGTGAACATTTACAATGTGTAACTATTTTACCAATTTATTAATTGAATTATATCGCTTATTTCTACACACATATCTATGCACTTCGAATTCTGATTCAAACACTTTCATTTTAAAAGCAAAAGCTGGCATCTTCTTCGACTCATTGATACGATGACATTGCACTTTCATTCTGTTCTCTTAAGCTTAAAATGGTCCTTTTGAACTGCAGCTCTCTGCCAAAGCACATGGCAGAAATGAATCTTCTACTCAGCGAGGAGCATCCAGAAGTGCTATTCCTGACGGAAACATGGCTACATAAAGATACCGATCCGGATGTGGTGCAGGCAATTCCCCTCGGGATATTTTATCCTTAGGAGGGACAGGAATTCTAGGATGGGTCGAGGGATCGCAATCATATAGAAGGAAAGCATAAAGGGGCAGAAAGACCCTGATATTATTCAAGTCTGCGAAAGGCTGGGCTTTACCCTTACCTTTTCACCTACCTGTACCTTAACCAGAATTCTGTTTACCGCCCCACCAGGCTCAAGCGGTGAGTTCATTGATTCCCTCACAAACACGGCAGCATCTATGCGTGCTCGACCGCCAATTTTATCATTCTGGGGGCTCTTAATCTTCATTTCGAAGACCTTACTGAGGCCGATAGGCAGAAGGTTATTCAGAATCTACTGGCCATTCAGCTACAACAAAACGTTTCTAGCCCCACACATGAGAAAGGTCAAATATTAGACCTAGTATTTTCCAATGTGGATAATCTAGTAACTGACTGCCAAATCCCTATTCCTTGGTCAGACCACTATAATTCCTATTTGGTGGACAGTATCAGCCCTAACAATCAACACCCAATCCACCAAGAGTCGGGACGTAAATGGGCGAATTTGGACACAGAACAATGGGCCGACATCCTCGTCAACTCCAGCCCCACAGCGGATCTCAACCCCCAGTTAGCCTCAAACAATTTCAATGAATGGATGAAGGATTCTCAGGATGCCACCATCCAGCAGAAATTGATCGCTAAGAAGCTAAGAGACAAACGATCCCCTTGGTATACACCTGAGTTTCATGAAATTAAACAAAAATGTAAAAAGCTTGAGTGGGCTTGGAGGGAAGACTACAGCTCCCCGAAAAGAAACAGACATATAGGGAGGCGATAAAAAGGTACCAAATAGAGATCAAGAAAGTCCAGGCACTCTACTACGTGGAGAATATCAAGGGATCAGCTAATGCCCCTGAGGAAATTGCAAAGATAGTAAAAACACTCATTAGTCCCCCTCAGTCCGACTCATTTCCGGAATCCTCACTGCAAAGATGTATGGAACTGGCAGAATTTTTCAATAATAATATTTTAGATATTTATAATACCTTCCCCCCACAGTATTAGAGAACCCACTCCGGACCCTAGAAACAGTGGTGGAAAACTTGGCGGTTCTAGAGGATTTCCCCCTACTAGACCTTGCCACGCTCTCCCAACTATGGAACTTCATTAAATAAGGCTCCCCTTGTGGCGCAGCCCCAGAGCATCTATTGAAGGAAGTAAGAGGGGCTATCCTACCAGCTTTTCTAAACGTTATCAATGCCTCCATTAACACCTCCCAAGTGCCCAAGACATGGAAACATGCCTTGGTACAAGCAATTCTTAAAAATTCCAACCTTAACTAAGACGTATGGAGCAATTACCGACCAATCTCCTTACTCCACATGACCAGCAAAATTCTAGAGAAACACATCAATAAAATCCTCACCAATTTCCTAGAATCCCACGAGATCCTGCACTCCTCCCAGACAGGCTTCCGCCCCAATCATGGGACGGAAACGGCTCTGCTCAAAGTTATGGAGGAAGCACGTCTTATGCTTGATCAGGGAGAGATGGTGGCGATTATCCTCCTTGATTTATGCGCCGCTTTTGATACTGTAAATCACAGCACATTACTGGACAGACTTAAAGCGGTGGGAGTGGCAGGTAAATCCCTGGCCTGGTTCAGTACTTTTCTGGGGAGAGAACTTTCCAGGTCATTGATGGTATTTACTCCTCAAGATCAATCACACTTACCTGTGATGTCCCCCAGGGTTCCTCATCAAGCCCGACCCTCTTTCATGTTTATCTCAAACCTCTGGCCGACATCATCCTCCCTTATAGAGTACAGATCATGGCGTGTGCGGATGACACACATCTTGTTCTGTCCCTTAACCACCCTAAGAAGACTGATATCGATTTAGTCATGTCCGAATACAGTAGCTGCTTGGATGGATCGCTCCTTCTTAAAATTGAATGGAGAGAACACAGAGCTTATGATCCTAGGGGATAAACACCACAGCTCCCCCCAAATACAATGGCCCAGCCGCCTAGGGGCTCCCCCAAATCTAAAGATAGAATCAAAAGTTTAGGTATCTGGCTTGATACCTCCTTAAATCTTGAACACCAATCTGTTCAAGTTCGGCTACTTGCTACGGCATTCTTCGGAAAATACTGCCTTTGCTTCCAGACACAGCACGCAGAACACTGGTACAATCCCTGGTGCTGACACATTTGGACTACTGTAATTCCCTATATTTAGGGGCCCCGAAGACTACCACCAGCAAGTTGCAGGTGGTACAGAACAGCGCAGCGAGGCTTCTATACAACGTCCCAAGAAATGTATCAGCCAAACCGGTACTGATGGGACTGCACTGGCTACCCATCACAGAACAAATAAAATTCAAAGCTCTATTCATAGCACATAAATCTCTGTGGGGCACCAGTCCCAAAATACTAAAAAAACTGCTGTCATTCTACCATCCATCTCGGACCTTGAGATCCTCCAATCAACTCCAAGCTACAGTCACTAAGATTATGAGGACTAGAACGGGCAGCCGCCTGTTCTCTTTGAATGCATCCACTCTATGGAACTCCCTCCCCATCAATATTCGGGCAGTGACTCACCACCTCGAATTAAGGAAGAAACTTAAAACCTGGTTCGTCCGACACTTGCAGTGAGATTGGATACGTACAGTACAGGTAGCTGCTTTGGGTTGATTAGGATAACACGGAAAATAATTCCTCTTCTCCCCTTCCCGGCAAGGAAAGTGGTGGTCCAGTCCCTTATTCTTTCTAGGCTTGACTACTCCATTGCCCTATACTACGGAGCACCATGATCCACGGTTAAGAAACTACAAACTGTTCAGAACTGTGCGGCACGACAACTCCTGAATATTCCCAGCTGACAGTCAGCAGGGGCTGCCTTGGCTGCCCTTCACTGACTGCCCATTCAGCAGAGGGTGCAGTTTAAGCCCCTCTGCATCTCACATAAGGTAATGTTGGGTGCTGGCCCACCCATTATACGCTCCCTCATTTCTTCCTACCATCTTAAGAGAGTCCTGCGATCAGGCGATAAACAGATGGTAGCTGTACCTAGAATTAAGAAAGCACGCACAGGGGGTCGCCTTTTTTCATATAATGCAGCAAGGCTATGGAACTCCCTCCCCTTTAACATACGTTGTGAAACCAACCATATGG
This sequence comes from Lissotriton vulgaris, assembly GCF_964263255.1. Lineage (NCBI taxonomy): Eukaryota > Metazoa > Chordata > Amphibia > Caudata > Salamandridae > Lissotriton > Lissotriton vulgaris. The sequence goes on from NC_141689.1 coordinate 514,152,574, forward strand.
TCTTCTGGAAACGCATAAAAACCTTTCTGTTTCCATAAATTGACAATTGTTCATGAAAATGGCCTCTAGCGCTGGGATGCCTTTGGTACCCATGCACTTTATAAATGTTTTACAATTACAATTGTGGCTCTGAGCGCTATGACGCCTTTGGGTAGCCATGCGCTATATCAAGAATGCATAATAATAATAATTCTCACAGACATTCTTGTGACAAAAAGTTACTTTTGTATCCTTATGAGGAACGCTCATATGGGACTGCAACTTTCACTATTTTCCCATGAAAAAGTTGAAGGATCAATGAACCGTTGTGGATTCACCTGTGTGCCATGGAAAGACCATTGGTTCCCATGCATTCTTAAACTATGTACTTTATTGCAACTTTTGCACTTCGTGAGCAGATGGTCATCACCTGGAATGTCGTACCATAATGAGATTCTTTCTGACCTCACCTTTGGACTTGTTAAAATATATCAATAACGCTATTGGAAAGACTGTAGACTATGGGCTGTTGCTGATGCTGATCGCCTGTCCTGTGGATGACTTAGCCCTTAGTCCTCTTCTTTGGCTTTTTTCTCTTCTGCTAGTCTCTCTGCCTGTTCGGGAGACCTGACATGGACTCACTACTTGGTGACACACCTGAATGCAGAGCAGGTGCGAAGAGCATCTCCTTGCGAACTATGTGGACTTGCTTAACTGTCATCTTAGCCACTGCTCTTTTTTGCCCCAGAGCAGTTGCTGCCCCTTTCCCTTGTTGTCCCATGGACTTGTGCTGGCAGGCCTGCTAGAACCTTCATTTTCTCTTTCCACTTAACTAGAGCCCATGTATTTTGAGAGAACCCGTAGAACTGTCTTCTGGCAGTTTTTCTAGCTTAACAAACGTATTATGTATCCCTCATTCCAGACCACAGCTTTCCAAACTCTTTTGTGACAAAGTTTGCTTGAAAGTTGTCTTTATTATACTGATTGTATTGATTATGAACTATTTCTTTGAATCTGTATTTGAAGTGCAGTTTCATAATACTGCTTTACTAGGCTAAAGTCCGACTAAATTCCTTAAACCAATATTAATTGATGTGACTGAATTTAATACAAATCTTAATTAAATCATAATTGACAGATTCTCAATTTTATTAATGTTTTTCCTCTGAGAGACTGGACTTATTTTTTACATCTTAATGCATAAAAAGGAGAATCATAGGTTATTTTCAGAACAGCAGGTTTTACTTTTGTTATTTAGTACTGCGGTAGCAGAACTTCTGGTCTGTATGATTTTGGCCAGACTGAACCTCTTCAGGAGGTTTGGATTACCTATGATTATTTTGGATCTCTACAGTCTTGTTCTGAGAATTGTATACATACATTTGATTTTCAATTTATAGATTGGTTACCAATTCCTGGTCCTCATTGTGTAATCAACAGTGTGCTTCCAGAGCCTCTTCCCCTTAATGCGACAAGCAAGATCCTTTGGATGACCAAGCTGGTTGTATTGAATTATTAATAGAATAAACAATCTTACTGGTACTGATGAAGTGAAAGAGTTGGTATCAGAGAATAGATAATAGACTAATAAGAAATACTGGTTTCTGCTGCAACAGAACTTGCCAGCATTCAGATGGTTTTGTGCAATAGCATAGGGATATTTTGGGATGCTTTGTCTAGAATTTGCCACATTAAAAGTCCAGCCCAAACCCATATGTCCAATAGTTCAGCAGAAGAAATGATGGAATACCAGTGATGAATTACAAAACTCGACCAGCAAGCAGCAAACGAGTGTGAGTGTTAATAGGGTTGTGCTTAATTGCTTATGCTAGGATTGCAGTGTGTTTTTTAAATGGCTGAATGTTATTGAGCAAAGTCCATGTGATGTCTAAAGTCCATGTATGATTTTGGCGCTTGATGCAAAGAAGTGGATTAGGTTATCGGGTCTGACTTGGCCTAAGATCCTTGAATACATTAAGTTATGCCTATGTGGTGGGGTCAGTGCTGAAGACACTGAGTAATATTGTGTACTGTGTTTTGGTGTTTGTCATGAGACTTAGTCGACAACTTCTTAAGGAAAGGGAACTTTATCTTGTGTGTTAGTGAAAAGTTGTTGATACAGTTGATCTCAGTGCACAGGGACTAGCTGTGTCAATCAGGGTGAGACTACACTGGTCGAAGTCTTACCTGAAGTGAATGCTATAGAGAGATATAGAAATAAGATATTTGCCTTACCTTTTGAATGAGAGGTCTTTATTTTCTTTTAGTGGAGCAAACAGATTTTTGTTGAAAAATGCTTGCATTTGAATTTTGTGTGTTGCTTGGAAAATGCACTGAGAAAATTGTAAAGGAGTGTAAATTGCTACAAAGAGTGAGATCTACATCACAGGGTGTTGCGCTGGTACTGGTCGGTGGGTGTAAAGCTGCACTAAGATTGGCTGAAAATGTCAGAAGACCGTGCTGAGATTGGTCGCTATTTCTGAACTAGAGGACTGTGGGAGAATTTCATTTCCTAGTTTCACAGAAGGATTATTTGTGAAGAACAACATTTAAACAAAAATGAACATTGTAAAGGCAAAACAAAGAATGGTACAGGAAAATGTGATCATACCTGTTAGAGACGTAGAAGAGGTACACCAGGATACATTGTAATGATGGATAAAGGTTTACATCCATGTCTTTGGCTCACACAATTGCATAAAATCACAGAAAAGGATGAAGCCTTAAGGTTTCTTAGGTACGGGACATTTAAAGTGAGAATTAATAATTTAAAGAGGAAATTATATGAGATAATACCACTTTCTAGACCTGTACAATTTGAAGCACTTAATACCTGGGAGCATATGAGCATAAAGAGAAAGATACTTATGATTGCCCCGTTCCAGTCGGAAATGGCGTCCCCAGATGCACACAAAGTAGAAAAATTTCCTTTGTAAACTTGGTACTTTCAAAATAAAGTTTTATTGAGACTTTAAGTTTCTCTTATTGTAATTCTTAATTTTTCGCATGATTCATAAATCAAAATTATATTTGGCCCAATGTATTTCAGGCAATGATGCCCTTCATCAGGGGAATTGATTCTCTGTTAAGAAAAATGAAACACAACTGTCATTTGTTCCCTTTCAAGTACATATGAATTTTATAATGTCATGACACTGTTCACATGTTATTAAGTCTGCACATTGGTATATATAAAAAGACAACTTGCATGAACATGCACAAACGTTTATCAACACTTATAATGAGTGACGCTGATGTTGATCACAATGCGTGAAATTAATAATAATAGGACAGCTTGTGCACTTGTGGTCAGTCTAGATGTTTAACCAAAACATGTGTCGTATAATGAGTAAACAAAAAAAGTGGACGGACAACCGAACACATACCTTCCAAACTGTCAGAAATGTTTGACAATATATTTAAATGATTTGATTCAATGCGCGTGAACCCAAGACCGTTAACCTAAAAAATGAGAGAATTTGTCATACTCTCGCTATTCTGAGTATTAATGACGGTGGGTGTCAGAAAGAATTAAAGGTGTATTGACGGTTGTACCTGGAAATGTGAGAAGGCTTCATCAGGCTAGAAGCGTAGACGGTATCATTCGGGATTGCGAGCCATTTTCTGAAACAAGAACCATATTGGTTCAGTGCCGAATTTCATTTAAATGGTTAACTACCTGCGTGGGTTAAATGGTGACTTCGTAATGCTCGAAACACTCACCTAATGTATGGAGTTTCGTTGGACGCTAAAACGATCCTGCCGTGTACTCAGAATGGTGTTGGACAAGGTTTTCGCCGATGTCAGATGTTTAACCCTCCCGACCCGGAAATGATGCACAGGGAAGAGAAATGAAAATAAACAACGGACGGTGTGTAGTTTCTAAACGTAAAAGGGAATACGGACTTCATGTTTTGACAAAAGTGTTAAAAACGCGATGTGAAAACTTGTGTATGTAAACAAGTGCAACAATCAGTGCAAAATTTGTGGTACATGTCTGGTTTTTACATGTCAGGTACTCATAATCAATCATAGCGCAATTCGTATTATTCTGAACATATACCAGAACTTAAATCATGGTCACATACATTACCACATTTTTGGTGTATATTTCAAGAAGTTCAAAAGACCGTAAATGGACGGTTACAGTAAACAAGATTACGTGGCAAAAAGTCTTACAGTTTTTCTATGCTCACGTCTTGTTCAATAAAGTTTGTACGGTGTGTAAGTTACAAAAAACAGTTCAGATCCACACGTTCGTTGAGACCTTTCGGTTGTGCCGTATTTAAGTGAGAGATCCAAAAAATGTCTCTTCTTAGTAGGCATTGAGTATTGTCTCTGCCTGGTAGAAGAGAAAGAGAAATATCAAGGAAGGTATAGGACAGCCATGCATTCCTATACAGATGATAGGTGTGGTGCACAACAGAAAGCTTCAAGAGCTGATATTATGACAGGAGCGAGAATATACCCTGTCACAGAGGTAGGAAATGAGATCAAGGGAAAACAAAAAGAGAAAAAGAAACATTTGTAATCAGAAAAGACAGACCTTACAAATAATGGAGAGGAAAGTGATACAGATAACGATCTCTAAAATAATCTATTGTTGAATCATCCACCAACTTACAATGAGATCTCATCAGAAAAACAGAAAGATGAGAGTTTGAGAGAAGTTGCATGGTTTCTACTGTACCTATGGCACTGAATGCACCTCCTGTACCTGTAAATCTGAACAGGACTAACATTCTTACTCCTATCAGGAGAGAAATGGGAAGGGTAACTCCATTAAACCCGAATAGTTTAAATGCTCCAGATGCTTTATCTGTTCTTGCCACAATAAGTCCCTAGTGCCCCTGTAAAATCCTGGGTCACAGAGAAATAATGTCCACACATTAGCTAAACTATGGTAATAAGCACTTCTACTAATAATCTTTTGGACGTGACTACGAGATCAGTAGTACAAACCCCTATGGTCCCAACACAAAAGGTTGTTACACAATTAACTGGTGCAGATTCAATATTAAATCGGACTTTATCTAATACCACAAACAAAGCGCTGCAGAAATCACCACCATTTCTTTTGACCAAAACAGATGAACCTCCACAGATAAATTACACTGCTACAGAAAGGACAGCACTTGTGGGGTCCCCAGATTCTGATTTATCCCTATTACACTCATCATCTGAGGTGAGAAAGGATTAGAACAAGGAAGAATCATCTTCAAAGACTCCAATAGAGAAATTAGGACTTACTTTCCACGAAATAGATGAGTGGCTTAAAGTATTAAGTATACCTGTTACTGCAAGGAGTTCCAAAACTGTCTCAGTACCAGAAAAGGAAAAGGATTTAGATGTAGCTAAATTAAAAGTAGAATTGGAAGAAATGACACAGGAAACACATAGCCTATCACAATTAAATGCATACCAGGATGAGGAACTATTGTTCCTGAGCAAAGAATTTATAAGATGTTTAAAACAGACTCACGAAAAGTTGATTCAATTGGTAAAGAAGTATGATATCGAAGAACAGAAATCCAAAAGCATTGCAGAAATCATACAGGATAGATTTTAGTGCCAATGATTTGGCAAGCATGAGGCCATCCTTAATGAAATGACAAAATAAAGAATTAATGACTTTACTAAGAAAGTGGAGAGAATTTGACAAATGTGAAGGTAGATGGTCTAAGAAAAAAGAAGTGAAAAGGATCAGAATGCACTCATGTTTGGTGGTGATCGATGGAGAGGAAGAGGAAGTGAGAATGTTGCCCATGAGAGAGGTACCTAGAGGGAGGACACACACACACATACCTTGGACAAGAACAGATCATTTGTCTTTCACAAATGATTACTCAAAACTGAGAGATAATCCAGTATAAAGATACAGACAAAATTGAAAGATTCATGAAAATTTAGAACGTTTTGTGGATAGATTTGAACACTTTATTTGACATTGTGGATCCTGGAGATTTATGGACTTAATGTAAGGTATCTGTAGATTGTCCTGAAACAGAACCACCTAGATATTCAAAAACAGGAGCCCCATCTCCAGCGGTATTGAGAGAATATAATCAAATGATTAATTTCCTGAAAACAAAGACTCCTCCAAAAGAAATCGATTAGCTGAAGATTGCCCGAACGACACAGGAACTCAAAAAAACAGTTCATGGCTATTATGAAATATTGGTTCAGGTTTCAGACAATACAGTGGAAATGAAAATCTAGCATATGAAGATATGGATCACTTTGATTACTGATTGATTTGAGACCTGAGAAGCCTTCGATGACTCAACAGCATTTACTTTGTTGGCAGAACATACTACTGGATGAAATCCTTCGATATGCAAAGTATTGTGGTGATAAGATTGAAGTGAAACACAAGAGATTGAAGGAGAAGCTGATGGTTGCACAAAATAAGGCTGTACAGAAAGGTTAGATTCAAAAGGGTTTTTATAGCATGGTTTGATTGCAGGAAGGAAATAATCAGACTCCAATGATGCAAGGTGTTAATGGATTTCAGCAGAAGAAATTCCAGTCGCAGGGCAGAGGTCAGAGTGTTGCAATTAATTCACGACCAGGTGTTGACATGTCTATGTTGAAAATGACGAACCCATGTCACTTGTGTGGCAAGTTCGGGCATTGGCAACACAAATGTCAATTTAATCCTGCAGATATTGTCATGGGTATTGGAAATCGGGTTAAAAATGGAGGATGTGTACAGTCTCAAGGGAATAACATGGTTCAGACTCAAAAGGCACATAGACCAAGAGTGCAAAATCCTAATTTTCAACAAGCCCCGATGCCATAACAAAATACCCCTGTCCAAAGATTCAATATAAATCAGGCTCTGAATGTGAACACGAATTCTTTTGTAAATCGAGGAATGGCCCAACAGTACTCAATGACTCTAATGGCTTTAGCTCAGACCAGTCGGCATGACAGTGCCTGAGGGGTGAGGAAGACTGTGGGCTTGGCGCAGCCTTAAAGGTAGACCAAAGTTGTCCTTATGTGGATGGAGAGGAAAATATGACTCCTGTCATCTTTGTTGACACTGGTGCTACCTGGTCTACTTGAAGAACGACAGAGGTTCCAAAACGAGCCTCTCTGAAGAAAGAATCCAAGTTGTAAGAAATACAAATAAACATCTGTCCACACCTGTTTCAGAAACAGTTCCAGTCAAAATACAACACTGATTTGTGCTGTGTGATTTAAGTCCAGTGAATTTGCTTGGACGAGATTTGTTCTGTAAGCTAAACGGTACTATTTATTGTACACCAAATGGAATTGAGTTTCACACAAAGGATGAAGACATTGTCTTTAAGCTTGCCCAACTGATATCCAATGTTGATAAAGTACCCTTTACTAACTAAAAATAACTTACCCATTGAATTATGAGACACTGTTTTATCAAAGGTGCAGGACTTCCCAGAAAAAGACATTGGACTCATCAGAGGTGTGGAACCAGTCTGAATCACAGCGAAGCCAAATGCTGAGTTTTCAATAATCCTGCAATATAATTTGACACCTCACTCTATTGCTGGGATTACTCCTGTGATTGACTCAATGATTGAGCAAGACATATTGTAAGAGATCATGGGAGGTCCTTGTAGTTTACCTATCATGGGTTTGCAGAAGCCGAATGGTAAATATTGCATTGTTCATGATTTGCGACGGGTGAATTCCATTGTCATTCCTTTTTGTCCTGTGGTACAGAATCCAGATTTGATTTATTTCAGATTTCATATGAGGCAGAGTGGCTATTCATCTCTGTGAAGCCTTCTTTTCAATACCCATGCACAAGGATTGTCATTTTCTTTTTGCTTTCTGTTTTAGCAGTCGTGTCTTGGCATAGTGCTGAGTCCCACAAGGGTATATGGAAAGTCCCTCAAAATTCAATCTGATACTTATAAAGAATTTAGGGCCTAGTTACAAGTTTGGCAGTCCATAGGACCATCAAACCTGCGGTGGCCTGGCAGCTGCCACAGCACCGGCTGTCCGACTGCCATATTGCAGATTTGGTGTTCAGACCGCTGCCACCGCCGGGATTCCTCGGCGTTGGCACAGCGTCCTTAGGCAACAATATTCTGCTGGTGCCACTGCAGCACTGGCAAGTATATTATGAGTTTCCTGGCCTCTAGATTTTTCATGGTGGTGATCTGGCTATGAAGTGTGGTGGTCAGGAAAGTCCATGTACCCCTGTGCATGGGGGTGCATGCAGGGGGAAACATGGTGTTCCCCCCTGTTAGCATGTACCCCAGTTCCTGCACGGCATTGACTGCATAGTCCCTTGCTTGCAGGAACTTGGTTTGGCGCTTCCTCTTCACTGCAGGTCAACACCGCAGGACCACAGCGCCACCCGCCAGCCAGACCATGAAATGACTATTAATCTGGTGGATGGGCGGCAGTTGATTTTGGCATTTTGGAAGCAGAATGCTGGCATGGCATCACGCTCCCACACCACCAAAGTCGTAATCAGGCCCTTAATGATACCTCACCATTCAGTTTTAGTGCAACATATTGAGGACCTGTTGGCAGTGTCAAATATAAAAGAGGCTTGAGCAACTGACACACTTGCATTACTGAACCACTTAGTCTGGGATTCTTTATGTCCATTCTCAGCTAAGTTATAAGGAAATGTAATGCAACACAGTGGGGTGAACTACTTTGCATTACGTTTTATTGTTGTAGACATTCCATTGGTGGAGCATGGGTGTTTCCATGCACCTACCCATTGAATTTTATGCAATCCCAGATTTACTTAAGGCAGTAAACCTAGGATTATGGCAAACAAGGAGACATTTCTTAATTTCTCCTCGATATTTCATCTTTCCATGTGTGCTTCAGACTGCAGCACACATGGAAAGATGAATAAGCCTCTAAGGATTGTTTTTGTGCAGGAAAGGGTGCCTTCCTGCACCAAAACAATCTTGCCTGTAATGTAGTGTGCCTGCATCGGTGCTAGGCAGCGCACAGTTTGCCAGCTTTAGGAGGGAGCAAAAGTGTGTCATATCTAAGTAGATATTGCATATTTAAGCTTTCTCAGTTTCACACAACACGTTGCCACGAGTTTCCTTACTGGGTTGCCTGAAACAGTGGTAAATCTGGCCTATTATGCAGTGTTATATTTGCTTTGGTCATAACCTTCCCTAGTATCAATGCATGCATGGAGTTAGTACAGGGGCATTGCTTCCATTGTTACAGAAGGTGTAGTAGCACAGGGGGCTTAAGGGGCCCACTAAACCCTGGTTATTGTGGAATTTAATATTTCTAACAACAGTCAAAGGGCCTTCCTTGCACTAGGGCCAATGACACACTCTCTGCATCACTGAATTAGAATAGTAAATATACACCCAATTACAGTCAATGGCAAAATAGTAAATACATACTCCATTAAGGTCAATTGGCGGTCTTGTCTGTGTGTGTAACCTTACTCACCGAACATATCTATTAGTTCTCTTGGAGAACTGTCATCAGAGGTGCAACAGAATTTTTTTATAATAATGAAATAATGCATAATTAAGATGTGGTTAAGTTATCTGTTTGAGTGTTCAGGATGTTTTTTCTCCCACGAGCATCCCAAGTTCAAGGAACAACATTGATCGGAGTTGGAGTCTTAAATGTTGGGCAGACAAGAACCATGCAATAGTGACAACCTACATGTCATTAGCGATGAGCTATGCCTTATTCACTAAGGCAATAAGGTTGGACTCTTTTGTCCCATAAGATAAATGTCATGACTTAGTCACTAGGCCAAGCCCCCACAGAACCACCTACATAATATAATGCAAGATGTTTGATCAGTTCACCTCTGCCTTCAGGTTTTAACAGGTGCCCCAAGAGGAGTCCACACAATGGTGGCACTTTTCCTTAGCCAAGGGCATAATGATTCTGACAACACTGAAAAGTGACTGGCCCAGGTGGGTCACACTTGTGGTCAGGCACCTCAAAAAACGCTGCACTCATGTAAGCCAACCACCACTCTCATTCACTGAGTAGGGTGCCCCAGAATGACCCGTGAAACAAAAACTGCTTCCCTGTCCTTAGACTCCTATTTGCTTTGATGGATCTACAGGCAACACAGCTCCAGAGCTGGTACGATTATCAGCACCTGCAGCTCGACCATGCTCTAAGGTAGTCCATCTCAGCTGTCTGTAGTTGGCGATACCTACCACATTCCCTACAGTCACCGTGATACTTTCTGCTGGTCATGTCTCCCTCATTGGAAAGTAAAACAAGGCTTCTGCTTCCAGACCCGCAGCACACATCTGCTAGTGCCAATGAGTGATGCAGACATAGGGCTATCAGAAGAGTTTTGGTTTTGAATGTCATCGCCACTCCCTCCACCTTCACACCGCCATACAGAATCTCTGTTACACCTGGCATCATTGGTGTGGTTTCCCCCCTAACCTTTCCCCTTCAACCCTCCTGTTTTGCTAACATTGTTTTTACTGGCCGTAGGGCCCTGCATATTTTACAACTGCTAACCATTGCTAAAGTGCTTGTTCTCACTCTTTAAAACATGATAGAATTGGCTCATACCCTATTGGCTTATTTAATTTACCTGTAAGTCCCTATTAAAGTGACACTGCCTGTGGCCAAGGCCTGTAAATGTAATGATACTAGTGGGGCTGCAGCACTGAAGTAGCCCATTAAACATCTCTCAGGTCTGCCGTTGTAGTCTGTATTTGCATTTTTAAACTGCCATTTCAAGCTGGCAAAATGAACTTCTTGCAGGTCAAACCTTTCTTTTTAATACACATGTCTCTCCTAGGGTAGGCTCTGTACTGCAAAGGATGAACAGGTTCAGTTCAGTTCATAAGCTTTATTCGATTATTCACAAACAATCATAAAAGCACACAGAATTAAAAGTGTCACGTTAAAAATGTTACACAGCAAAAAAGTTACATATATTACGATAATTGGAACAACTCAATAGAGGGAAAGTCATGGACCAGGCAATTATTTTATACAAAAGGTAGGAAAGCAGTATTAAAATTCCAGACTTTTTCTATGGGACACTGATTTTAAAATAACAGGTATTTTTTAGTTTTATATGTCCTGGTACTGAAAAACTCTTACATTTGTTTTTCCCTAGTGCAAGGCATGCCTCTCCAGTAGGATGACATTATATTTACCATATTACATCTATTAAGTGATACTTTCCAAATGGGAGCAGGTAACTAGTGCATGTTTGGTGTCTTTGAAATTGTAATAATAAACCCTCTCTCACAGTGGAGTCACATTTTCGATTTGAAAATGCCACTTTCAGAAAGCTGCAAAAACCATGGGGGACCTTGTATCCTACTTAATTATACCCTTGATTTATCACAACAACCACACTCCTTTAGTGATTGGGTTATTTATTCACCCTATTTTTTCAATAACTCTGTTTTATATTTTGTGTTAGGACCTCACATCCTTATAGTGAAACACATATCAAGTGACATATACATATTTACATATATGACAATTTAGACAACATTTATCACATTTAAACAATAACCACAATTAACATAAACATTAATTTGACATCATAAACATAAATATAACACAAAAACAATGTATCATGTATTCCGAAAGACACCACTGAATTTTTTTTGGTGTTCCTACAATTCAGTCCATTATTTCCTGAATTATGCGTGCATCCATATCAATATTTGCCATCTTAATTTGCCATTGCCACCAATGTAGCATATGTATTCCAAAAGACACCGCTGAATTTTCTTTGGTGTTCCTACAATTCAGTCCATTATTTCCTGAATTATGCGTGCATCCATATCAATATTTGCCATCTTAATTTGACATTGTTGACGCGTTTCAAGCCACACAGTTTCTCAATGGGCTCTCATCAGGGCTTCTTAGTAATAACACCTTAGGAAAATCTATAACACAAATAGAACGAATAATCACTCTTTAACCTCAGCCCTTCTTGATATTTATAACATCGTTCACTTGCATTATGTTCATACCTGCCGTTTTTTGTCTCTTAACCAATTCTGAATGACCAAGCAGCTCTCCGTATTTAGTGGTGGATCAACTGTTGTAGATCCTATGCAAACAAAAAATGTCATTGAAGTATACCTGGGCACAGCTATTCTTTTTAAGCCCCTTACGTATTCTTTTGCTCCACATACCTTAAATCAGTGATCTGGAGATGCTGAGGCTGCTGTTTTGAGGGACTCGTTTTTGATATTACACCAAATCTGCCAAAGGAAGCAACACTCTTTTATAGCTTCCAGCTTCACCAATTGGCGCTTCATTTTTACATAGTGCTATTATCCCAAATGATAGTATTTTCGTACCTTAGTTATCTGCAGTACGTGAAGCGTTTCAATGATGCTTCTCCGTTATCTTCCATTTTTATCAATAAAGCTTGCGTTTCTGTCAAAAAGAATGACAATGCGGATACGAATAACACCACATTCAGACCTCATACGGCATCCGTATTCAAACTAAGAATACGTTCCTCACCTCACTCTCCTTTCTCGCGGGCAAAACTCCTTACGCTATTCCGCACTGCCGCATCAGTTGACAATGGAAGTGTTTCCCTAGCAAACCTTCCGGTTTTAGCGAAAATTGGAGCGGGCTTCTGGGAGTTGTAGTTAACCACTTTTTATGCATGACTATTCACTTGTTTGTATTTACCGCGCGAACATTGAATAATTACTGACACTGACATTCATACGGTCCTCTGGATTATTAATTACAAAGTGAAAGGACAGTTAAATTGTTATGCGTATCAGAATGATTTCTTATATTTCCTATTTATCGCACTTCAATACTTAATTACTATACTAAAGCATTCACATCTTTTCTCGAACTATTAGACATATACAGCACATGACAATTTATATTATCATATTTCAAGCAATTCTAATTTCTTAACACATCAAGAATTGCACCCAACCCTTCTGAGATTTCTTTTCACATAACCATGTGTATAGCTGACACATCACAGTCCCATATATTTTATTGACTTGATGCAAGTTGTCCAGAAAATAGCTGCTCATCTGGTTTTTAGAATTTCCCAAGCTAATCTAAATCTAATTATAGGAAATCTCTGTTCCAATCCCTAATTAATAATTGAATCTTATTTAAAACAATATGCATCTGGCATAACACACTTTCTAACACAGATCCCTGTTTCTTCTGCTCATATTTTCATTGCTATCCTGCTTCATAAGCTCTTTGGTCTATTTCTGCTAATTCTTTGAGCATTCATCAGATAAACAGAATAAAACAGGGTAGGGTGGCTGTACATTTTCCTACATTAATGCAAAGTGACATAATTCGCTATCTGCCTCTTTGAGGGCCATTTGCAATCATGATGCCTTTTCAGAGACTCTTTAACTGACCTACCTTGGCCTCAGCAATCTCAATATAGCACTAGGTCCCTTGGTGAAGTCACTATTTCATTGAAGTACCTAAATGTTATTTCATTCAATCATTCAAGCAACTGACAGAGCACCCACACCTGATATCACATGGAGAGAAAAGTAGACCTCATGCAAGATGCTGGAGCACTAAGTCAGACCCAAAAAGGATCTGAAAGACCTGGACTAGCCAACTTACCTTGATATTGTCTAAACCTCGGATTCCCTTGCAGTCAAGAAAAGAGGATGGGATTCTTCCCATGAGCCCAGCTGAAACATGATCAACCCCAGATACTTGAAGCAAGAACACTCTGCCTGTTGATCTATGCAATTGTAACAATATTATGAGAATGCACCTCCTCGTAATGATAACCCTACAACTGAAGGCAGGGGGACTGCAGGCAGCTCCTACCAGTGGAACAACCTCAAATCCTCTAGCAAAGACCACCTGACTGTAGAATGCCTCCAGCAGAGCACTTCACCAAGATACACTCCTTTCTGTAATCAGAATAAATGGTTCCATCAGATGGAGTGGCACATCCCTGGATAGGGCAGCTGGATCCAACCACCCCTGGAGATTCAAGCCCACATCTGGTGTTAACAGAATCATGGCCCTGAAGCCCTGAAATACCAGAATGCAGTGAACATGGCACCAGAACAAGAGAGGACATAGATGCAGGCAAGCCCGAAGACACTCAACACACAGCAAGCCATGCCACACTAGATCTGAAGTCAGACATTGGACAAGCCATGGTGGTTTGGCTTCTGCCTCCTAAAGAGCTGAGAAATGAATGCTTATCTGCCAAAGAAGAGGCTAGTATTGGTGCAGGAAAGAGATTAATGCATTGTCTCCTTAAGCAGTCTATGAATCTTGTCTTTCGAATCAAACCTGAAACGTTGTGTACCCTTAAAGGAAGACAGATGGCAGCACACTTATAGGAGATTTCTGTAAGTCATTCCTTCAGTCGGTTGTGCTAAGCAGCTAGAGTCCTCTTGGTCAAGGCAGATGCAAAGTCAAAATTGTAGGAGAGATTGGAAAGGCAATCTATCTGCTGTTTCATTACCTCCAGAAGAATGGAACACTCACGCCTCTTGTCCACTGCCTTGAATAGCTCTGTAAAGATCAGAGGCTAAGAACATAGCTCCCATAGATTCCAGCTGAAAGAGCGATAATGGACTAAAAGACATCTTATAGATGGAGGAATTTACCTTTTTAGCAGTCACGTTTTTTTAATTAGTCTCATCATCCTACAGAGTTGGAACCTACTAGGCTGGCAACCAATGAATCAACAAGAACAGAGTGTAAATTAGTCAAAATTGAATATTTAGCTATCAAGGTGCAACCTGCCAGTTGGGCTACCAGAAAATGGACAGAAACAGATGTTCTGTACATTATGTCTATATTCAACACAGGTAGAGATGTGCAATTAAGTGTAGTAGGCTGGACTTGCTGCAGATTTCCACAGCTCTTTCCCTATGTACTTGTCCCTATCATCCACCTTCGCATTACCCCACAAGGACGTGGAGCATAGAGTTCTGGTTGGATGGTGGAAGTTCAGGCGATGGTTGAGGTAGGTGGGTACTTGGTTGTGTAGGGCATTGTATATGTGTGTGAACAGCTTAAATAGTACTCCCTACTGTACTGGTAGCCAGGGGACTTCTCTGAGGTGAGGGGTGATGTGGGTTCATCAGGGAAGGTTGAGGACAAGTCTGGCTGCCGCGTTCCGCATGCTCTGTGGTTTCAGGAAATGGTGTGCAGAGATCCCTGAATAAAGAGCATTGCCATAGTCCAATCGACTAGTGAGGAGGGCTTGTGCGACGGTCCTCTTGTGCGCTGGGGAAGCCATTTGAAGATTTTGTGTAGCATGCAAAAAGCAAAGAAGCATGTGGAGGAGACTATGTTGATCTGGGACTTCATGGTCAGTTTGCTGTCCAGGATGGTGCTAAGGTTTCTGGCATCATTCGACAGGTTGGGTGAAGCTTCTAGCTCCAAGGGCCACCAGGAGGCATTCCAGGGAGGGGGGGTTGTTACCGAAGATCACAACTTGTTGAGCTTCAGGCAGTTATCTCTCATTCAGTTGGTGACGATTGTCATGCACCTGTGGAAGTTGGTTCTTGTGGTAGTGAGGTCTTTGGAGAGGGAGAGGATAAGTTGAGTGAGGTCACATCATCCCTGCAAGATTAAGCCTAAGGTGTCTATTTCAGGCCAGCTACAACCTCCACCACCACAGGCCAGAATTGACCTTCAGAATCTCCATCACACACAGCTAGGCATGATTGTGGTGCTTACAAAGATGTCTGGGAGAACTGGAAGAAGAGGACGGGGCAGTCCCCACATGCATGGACTTATGAAGGAGTGCTTAAAACAGCATGCACTGCCAATCTGCACTGCCAGCATTGTAATGGATTGAAAAATGTCCTCCCGGAGGGCCTTAGGAAACAAGCACTGTGCTGTAATGCCCGGAACCACCAGAATCATAGCTGCACTGGACATTAATCACCACCAAGATGGGAGACTACAACGCCCCAAGCAATCCCAGTCCGTGGCCTAGGACCAACTGCTGCCACAGGGGAGAAGGGGACCGGTTAGCAAAAACCAAATTCAGTTCCCAAGAGTTCCTAAGTGGCCTCTGCTGGTATCCACAAAGGTAGGGATTAGTCTGAATCTCACTCCGCAGCTCCTACACAGTGCAATCATATGGCCAGCAGGAGGTCGATCCGGCAGATCGAGAGCCATGTCCAGTCATCATGGAAGACACGTGGAAATAGGCAATCGTAGCCCCTCTGTAGACTCTTACGCTGCCTCAGTAAGTGACACTAATGAATGCCTGTACCTTATGGCTGAAGGTGCGGCATAAGAAAGACAATTGGAACACATACAGGTAGTAAATAAACAAGACATCAAGAAGACAGCAACGGTGAACCTCAGGATAGGGGGTCATGCAGCACTGTTTTTGCTCAACAGTGAAGCCGCATGCAACATCATGTGTGCGTCAGAATACGATAAAATAGACCCCAAGCCACAAATATCGCCATCCCAGATTGACATCTTCACAAACTCCAGGTAAGAAACTTAGGCAAGTTCAAAGCAATGCTCTCATATAATGACACATTATTGCAAGAAGAGATACATGTCTTACTGTGAGACATCCCTGCACCATGTTTGCTAAGCAATGTCGCAGCACAACTAATGTGACTGCTGGCCATGATATGCATGTGTCATAGCATTGTGGCATCCTGAAGGACTACTAAGCACTTTTCAGAGGGATTTAGAAAGCTAAAGGACACACAGGTCACTCTTCATAACAACAAAGCAATAAAACACGTAGCTCAAAACCATCGTCATGTTCTAGTACACCTTCAGCTGCAGGTGGAAGAAGCACTGAAGAGAGCATACAAGCACAGGACTTCTTTTATTTTTATTGAGTTTTCCAACTTGCAAAAATACAAAATATACATCAATGTGATGTATAAATGCACAGCATGGACAATAAGTATGTATACTACAAGTGGTCTTTCTACAATATAGTATCAACATCAGACCGTAACAGCATTTTGTCAGGCACTTGCTAATTAAGCAAAGATCTTTACGGTAATATGGGCACAGCATTGTAAAATAGGGCCACATCAACTGTTTGCTCGTAAAGCGGCATAGGCAGTCAAATGATGTATTTCAGCCATGTAGCCCAGTAGCGCCAGCAGGGGCTTCACAGGAAGAGGGGTGCCTATCATTTGGGATAGGTCAGCGATCACCTCACACCAATACCCAAGAACTTTGCAACATTGCCATGCAAGGTGTAAGAAACCCGCCCCCACCTGCCGACATCTCTCGCATAGGTCATTGTTTCTCAGTTTGTACTTGTGTAGCCGCATGGGTGTAAAGTAAGTTCGGTGTAAATATTTAAAATGTATGATTCATAAACGACTGCTCACAGTAATAGCTTCCATCTGTGTGCAGCAGTATGTCCATTGCCCGTCTGTCAGAGGTAGCTCCAGGTCAAGATCCCATGTCGCCCTAGGCCCGTGTTTCGGCTGTGTCTCTCGAGCAGAGCGGCCCGATATATGCTGGACAGCACGTGCGCCATTCCAGCCATTCTAAAAAGGGTGTGCACTGTTTCTGTATTGGGGGTTTCCTACGGGAATCCCGGGTCATTGGCCCTAAGTTTGTGTTTCTGTCTTATGTATAGAAATATCTACAGTGGAATGACAATGTCCCAGTCAGAAGCTCCTGCCTCTCCCCGAATACACCCCCCGATAAAGGTCACCCCAAAAGTTTAGGTTTCTCCTTCAGGGCATCTTGGGGCACACAGACTAATGAGTGACTGGTGCACATGCGAGATATGGGTGGGGCACAAGTGGGGGGGCTACAGTACAGGTTTGCCCACCATTCTAGCTAGGCGCTCCCATGTGTGGTTGGTGCAGGTTACTGTGTGATGGGCTACCGCTTCTCCAGGGACGCGTGTTCCCAGAAAGGAGGTCCTGGGCGTCATATACCCCTGCTCAATGGCCAGATGTGGCATTAAGGGTGGCAGGTGGAGCCACTATATTGCGTAGTGGGCTTGAGCAGCCAGAAAATATAGTTCCATATCTGGGTCTTTAAAGCCCCCGCTAAAGAATGGTTGTGTTGTGGTCTGCCATCCCACCTGGGGCTGTTTCCCACCACATGCTAGTCTGATGAGTAGTGATCAGAGGGTGTCGAAGATTGGGCGCCCTGGGTTATAGGGTATATTAGTGAATAAGTATAATAGTTTAGGTAATATAACCATTTTCATCAGGGCCACTCTACCAGCCAAGGAGAATGGCACCACAATCCATGGAGACACCCAGTTGGTGATGGTTTCGCCGGCAGTGCCATGGTTTGCGCGAAGCGTATTTCTTTTTTTCTTGTTATTATCACACCTAAACATTTCATTCTGCTTCACACCATTTAAATGGGAATTCAGGAGTAAACTGAACAATGTTTGGCATGAGTGGGAAGATATGCGATTTGCTCCAGTTGAGCCTTATTCCGGAGAAGAATCCAGACCATATGAACTCTCGAAGGATCGGGTTGAGGCTAATCCGTGGCTCCCATAAATAGAGGGTGACATTGATGGCATACAGTGATATTAGTATCTGACGTGAGGGATATGGTATAGCATACTCTCTATGATGTTGCTGTATTCTGGACACTAGGGGTTTAATGGTGTGAGCAAAAAGCAGCAGGGACAAGGGGCAGCCCTGGCATGTGCCTCGTATAATGGGGGTCGGGGTGGAATACAGACCAGTAACCTGTATATTAGCCTAAGGCTGGGCATACAGTAGCCTTATCCATGCAAGGAATGGCTGGGGAAAACCCATTCTGCCCAGTATCATGAACATGTAGTCCCATTCCAGTGATCAAAGGTTTTTGTTGCATTTAAGAAGACTCAAAAAACAAAGAGGATGTGTGGAGGGTCAGGGGGAAAGTTTAATGACCTGTTTGCTCGCTCCCCAGTCTTACATATACAAAACACACGAGAGCAAATCAAGTCAAGGGAATGTGTGTGTCTGTAGTATCAACGCGCAACACCAATGGTGAGGCGTGAAACAAGGGTACCAAAACATGAAACCTCTTGGCGGCACGTGGCTGATAAAATTCCCATCAGACCACCCATGTGGTGGAGTTTACGTCATGTGGGAGTTTCATGATCATGCCATCCAAAAACCAACCAATCAGTGTCGGTACAGGCAAAAAAATCACAAAACTGTGATCATAATGTGTATCCTTAAAGTGGTGCAAACTGAAAAAGAGGGGAGTAACAGTGCTCTAAATAATTAAAATTGGCTACCCAGATTTCAGAGGATGTACTAGGAGTCCGAGTGTCAAGGAATAAAAACACGCTAGGTAGTGAGACTACCCTCTGGCGCTAGATAATGTGATCAAAATGTGGTCGACATGTTTCAGCCGTCAGGGCATCTAGCCCGGCTTTCTTCAGGACCTCTATATAACAATTCTTACTCCTGCAACACCAAATAAGACGTCACAGTGAAGAAGTGACAAACATGTACTATAAGAGTTACAACCATATCTAGAAAACTTAGAATACTTAAGCATCCACTCAAGAGGAAGTGATATTTCTTCTTCCTATCAAAAGAGAACAAGAGAAAAATGTTAAAGTCACACCAAGTCCCACAACAACACCTTAGTGTTCACACGCAGAGACAAAACAGACACACCTGCATGAATAATTTACATTCTGCATACGGGACAAGCATATTAGCTTAATCACATTGAGGCATTTCCTCAACAGTGATACTCACCCAGCTTTGTGTGGGTGATGGCCTCACCTCACCCGGCAACCGCTCGGGAGTATGAGGCCCCGCTCTAAAATGTAGAAATGTTGAGTGGATGCTTAAGTATTCTAAGTTTTCTAGATATGGTTGTAACTCTTATAGTACATGTTTGTCACTTCTTCACTGTGACGTCTTATTTGGTGTTGCAGGAGTAAGAATTGTTATATAGAGGTCCTGAAGAAAGCCGGGCTAGATGCCCTGACGGCTGAAACATGTCGACCACATTTTGATCACATTATCTAGCGCCAGAGGGTAGTCTCACTACCTAGCGTGTTTTTATTCCTTGACACTCGGACTCCTAGTACATCCTCTGAAATCTGGGTAGCCAATTTTAATTATTTAGAGCACTGTTACTCCCCTCTTTTTCAGTTTGCACCACTTTAAGGATACACATTATGATCACAGTTTTGTGATTTTTTTGCCTGTACCGACACTGATTGGTTGGTTTTTGGATGGCATGATCATGAAACTCCCACATGACGTAAACTCCACCACATGGGTGGTCTGATGGGAATTTTATCAGCCACGTGCCGCCAAGAGGTTTCATGTTTTGGTACCCTTGTTTCACGCCTCACCATTGGTGTTGCGCGTTGATACTACAGACACACACATTCCCTTGACTTGATTTGCTCTCGTGTGTTTTGCATTTAAGAAGACACCTGCTGTGCTAATCTCCGGGTCAATGTCATGTAGTAACGCAAAAGTTGTGCACAGATTATGGGAGGCGGCTCTGCCGGGTTTGAAACCTTCCTGGTCTGGGAGGACTAGGCCATCGATGAGCAATTTCAACCTATTTGCGACGACTTTGGCTAGGATCTTGGTGTTGCAGTTGATGAGCGACAGGCCAGGCAGCTGCTGGCATCTTTGCCCAGTTTGAGCAGGGATATGATCATGGCTTGCCGGTCATGGGTAGAGTCCCGATCTCTCTGGCCTCCTCAAAGACTTGTGTGAGGAAGGGGCTAGCTTGTCTATAAAACATTTATAAAAGTCCATCGGTAGCCTATCAGGGCTCGGGGCCTTGCCAGAGCGCATGCCCAATATTGTGGCCCGGATTTCATCCTCCTCGATATCGATGGACAAAGACTCTCTACGAGGTTCGTTAATCCACCCAAGGACAGCATCCTGCATGTAGGATGCTATGTCAGGCACCACAATCCATGGAGACACCCAGTTGCATGCGTGCGGTAGAGTTTTGCATAGTAGATAGTGAAAATATTAAGGATCTCCTGGGAATTGACATGCCTAATGCCTTCCTCGGCTATTAATTCCAAAATCTGAATGGCAAATCTAGAGGATTTGGTTGGCTTGGCAGGGCCATACCGGGACTCTCACCTTCGCCATATGATCTGGCCGCATGATATTTAGAGTGGAATTTAGTGTCACGTTCCGCCTCATTTGTATATTCAATTAGTAGTTCTTTAAGCTGAGCCCTCTGCTGTGGGATGGGGGCGGTAGTCAGGAGCTTCTCTGTTTTTTTTAATGTCTTTTTCTAGTCTAGTTAGGGTCCCCCCTAATGGAACGTAGGATCCCTCCGCTTTTGGCTATACTTCGGTTAGTGACTTTAAAGCTTTCCCATACACATACAAGTGTTAAGACACTGTCTTTGTTGCTGGGGAAGAAGTCAAAACTTTCCTGACGAATTTCCTGACAGAAGGCTCTTTCTAACATGTTTGTGGGCTGGAGTCTCCTGGAACGGTGAGGGGATTCATTACCCGGAGGGGAAAGCCTCATGAATAAGGGGGAGTGATCTGAT
Organism: Lissotriton vulgaris; assembly: GCF_964263255.1. Lineage (NCBI taxonomy): Eukaryota > Metazoa > Chordata > Amphibia > Caudata > Salamandridae > Lissotriton > Lissotriton vulgaris. Next base: position 514,173,988 of record NC_141689.1, read on the forward strand.
AAGGTTCACGCCAAGTGTGTCACTGCGCGAAGCCATGTGTTTAGTCCCCTTGAGAGCAGCTTTAAGTCTATTCGGGGCCAATTGGAGTACACACTAGAATAAAAGGTTACCTTCCCTCGTGATGGATGGAGGGATCTCCAGGCGTTGAAGAGCTGGTGATCCGACATGATGCCTGTGGGGTGTTTGGGTGCCTGTGGATGTGGATGTGAGGATGAGATATTGTGCGATCAATCTACAAGTGTGTCTTGTGCTTAGTTGAAATCCCCTCCCCATATAATAAAGGTGGATCCTATTGCTAAGATGTGACCCCATAGTTTATCAAAGTAGCTGGTGTCATCAATGTTGGGGGCATAGCAACTCACTAGGGTTATTGTGTGCCCCACCAGTCTGCCCCACATCATGCTGAATCTGCCCTGTTTGTCCTGTAGCGCCTCCAGCAGGCAATATCTTATGCTAGTTTTGATGAGGATTGCTGTGCCACTAGCATGTGTCGAATATTAGGAGAAACAGCTGTGAGCCGCCCATTTCTGTCCAAAGGTGGGTGCTGTTTTAGGGTCACCTGTACCTGATGTCTGTCTAAATATCCTAGGATCTGCCTGCGTTTGCAAGGGTCTCAGAGCCCTCGCACGTTCTATGTTAGGAAGGTGTAGCCAGTGGCCTTGTCTGCTCTTGGCTCCGCCCTGACTGTCCTGTCATCTCTAGAACTGGAGGGGTCTGTGTGATGTGTCATAGTGAATTTGTGTGGAACGTGCTCTGTGCATTCGTGGCTGTATGTGTTCATTATTATTCCATGTATTGCTGCCGGGTGTAACAAAAGTAAGTCCAACCCACCCCCTACCCACACCTGCAGCCCAAACCTGTAGGTGAATAGTGTCCCCCAAACACCCCACTATTTGTCCAGCCTATCATGTTGCTCAGAGATGTATGCTGACACCTCCAGAAGGATAGAATCCTTAAAGGCAATGAGATAATATGCAAGAGGTGTGTCTCTCAGCAGACTAAGACCGGTGCAAACAAAATACTAACATATGAATTAATTAATAACATAACTTCAACATAATACAGCATTTGGGGAATTCCCACTGTGGAATGGGGGAATGCACCAGAGAGGCTGTCAGCCCGCCTTGAAGGAGTGATGGGTGCCCAGGAAGTGATTATTGCTTAGTGATGTCATTAGTTCTGGCAGTATCTCACATGTAGGTTCCATTGTGGTCTGTGTTTGCCCATTTCCGTCATGGCCCACACAGAGTTCCCAACTAATCAGCAATGGAATAGGGATGCATAAGCTTACCGGTGTTTCAGGTTACCAATACCATTCAATGGCCCGGTTTTAGTCCTCTTCAGGAGCAGGTGACGTCCGTCTGGAGCCAGAGTTGTCATCTTGAGTTGTGGGCAACCATCTCTCAATGGTTTTTAGGTAGTCCTGAGCTTGTTGCGGGGGGTTCTCCCCGTAGGAGATTCACAATCTGGCGGGGTAGACCATTGAATATTGTATATTGTTTTGCTGGAGCTTCCGCTTGACCAGTAGAAACTTCATGCATGCTTCTTGTACTGCTGTGGTGAAGTCTGGGGAGATTGAAATTTTGTTCCCTTCATAACTAGTTCTGGTTTTTCCCTTGCTAGCCTCAGGACCGTATCGCGGTCCTTGTAATTGAGTAGTTGCGCCAATATGGGGTGGGGAGGCACGCCCGGTGGCAGTCTGGCTGCGAGTGAATGATGGGCCCTCTCAACCACCATAACCTTGGAGAGTGCTTCTGTGCCAAAAAACCCAAGCAGTAGTCGTACCACGTAGTCTTCCATGCGGCAAGTTGCTGTGGACTCCGGGATCCAAACTATGCGCATGTTATTCCAGCATGAGCGAGCCTCCAGGACTTTATTCTTTATAGCAATAATTTTTGTCCATCTCTTCGAGTCGCTCACGGCTTTCAGAAGAACAGTCTTCGAGACTGGATATGCACTGTTCAGTTTCGCTAATGCGGCCATCTTGTTTTCCAATCTTTATGTGATGAAGTCCATGCGCATATTCATGTAGTCCATTTTGGACTTGATGGAAATGAGGCTCTGGCGCATCGTGAGAAGAAGTTCTTTCATATCTGTATCTTGTGGGGCAATTGATACAGTGCTTTTCTCCTCCCTTCATGAGTCAGTGTACTCAGTCGTATTAGTATTATTTTTTCAGGCCGGGAATTGGATTGTGTCCTGTTTGCCATCCGTGCGCTCCATCATGCGCCCCTTTACGTGATGAGGGGGGGCGCGGTGTGTCTCTCAGAAAGACGAGGATGTGGTGATCAGCACCGCCTGACCCTCGGGTGTGAAGATCTTCCTCAATCAGCAAGTGCTAGTATGTACCCTTGTGCGATGTATATACCCAGCCACCACTCCAAGATGGCCCCCATGTTGCTAGCCTCACCCGCCCCATCAGCACCACATACACATGTAACCTTTCCATCACTACTAGAACACGCTCAGCCACGCTCCCACCTCCTCGCCACTCGAAGCACACAAATACTGCTACATCAACATAGAAAACTCTACGAGCCGGTGAGAGGTTGGGTAGGTCTAAGAGCGTCATAACTGTAAGTATGGATCTATCACTGCACCCGCATGCTCACATTCTCCCTGTCTGTGGTAGAATAGCAATGAGTAATATTTACCTTTTTAAACAGATTGTGATGGCGGATACCTCTGTTGTGACTCATGGGATTATACACCCATGAACGAATAGGTGAGCTGCCACACCCTTTTTATCACAAACAGCACAGTGGGATGGGAGGGGATTTGCCATCAATGGATACTACTCTTAGTTTAAGTATAACTCTTTAAACTTCCACTGTCTTTTTTGGACCATTTGAACTGCATACCAAGCGCTATACATGTATTTTCTCATAATATAAAACCATCTGTGAGATTTACATTAATACACTCTCTATGAATGTTTAGCATGTCAACATGACTTCCTTTTAATATTTTTTTATCTATTTGTTTGCCCACCTCCTCCCCTTGTAACTTTCAACATCACGTTATTCACCCACCGATAAGTATTACTGGGTGCTTTGTGGGCGTGTCTATGAAAAAATGACTAAGGTCCACTGAACGGGGACCTCTGCTTTGCATTCATATAGCGCTACTCAATGAGATTACTCGCATTGACTATATGTACCTCTTTTTCTCTTTGATTTGTCGTTTTAGATAGGACCACTACACAGGTCCATTGAGTGATACTATGATACTCAACTAGACGACTACACTTCCCCATCACTTATTTCACTTCCAGTAGGTCCTGAAGAAGTGCAAAGGATCTCCTCCAGGGACCACACTACAGTGCGGAACATGTCGACCCCGTACTGTCTATAAAAGATTTTGCACTTGCCTAGCTACTTAGGGCCATTATCACCCTCGAGCGGTACATAACCATTTGGTTTTTTAATGATGACAGAGGGATTTTTCATTAAATGTATTTACCTCACTTCCCCTCTAGTCACCTTTTAACATTTTCACTTCATGTACCTCTGCACTCAGACCCGCACACAACTTATGGCTAGATTCCTAAAAGATCTTCAATAAAGTAACCCTTTGGGGGACGCATAGGGCATTGCAGAGCCGGCCCTACGAGGAGCACCGCCTAATGATGAAGCATGACATCCTTCAGGGTCAGCCACAGCCCTTGGAGGGAGTTGCGGTGGGGTGATAGGCGGGGCAGGGGAGGGGCAGGGTGGGGGATGCTAAAAACTGGAGTATGGATAATTGGACGTAAGTAAACAATTTAATTAATAAAACGAATTTCGTAGCACGCCCTGCATCGCAAAATGCAATGCAGCCCGCGCTACGAAATTCATTTTATTAATTAAATTGTTTACTTACTTCCAATTATCCATACTCCGGTTTTTAGCATCCCCCACCCCACCTTTCGCCCCACCGCAACTCCCTCCACGGGCCGTGGCTGTTCAGGGTGCGTGAGGGCATCAAGTAAAGGTGCCTCCGACCTTTCTATAGGAACAACTCCTTCTCTTCTCTCTCTTCTTACTCCCATCTTAGGAACTTTGACTCTATTCAATGATGACATCAAAGATTTTGCCACAGTGAGCACCCCACTTCAAGAACTGACAAAACAAGGGTAACCGTTCACCTGGACCCCAGAGTGTAAAAAGGCATTTGCAGACACCCGGCACACTGTAACAGATGTGGATCACCTCACCTACTATGAAACTTCCCTCTGTACTGAGCTCAGGGTGGATGCTAGCCTAGCGGGGCTAGGAACCATTCTAGCCCAACAGAAGCCACGGAGCTACACACTGAGGCTCATTGTTGCGTATGCTGGTAGAAGCGTAACAGGTGTGGAAAGGACATACTCTTAACCAGAGACAGAGAGCCTCGCCATGGTGGGGGCATGTGAGCATTATCACATGTCCATATACGGAAATTAATTCACAGTTGTGACTGATCGCCAAGCTCTAATTATGATATACGGCAATCTGAATGCAATAATACCACAATTCATTGAGAGGTGGAGGACATGTTTGATGGACTATGACTTCAAAATTGTTCACAAACCAGGGCAGGACCACAGCCCTGCCGATTGCATGTCGAGACACCCCCTGCTGAGTACAGACCAGACACAAACACTTTACATTCGCTACAACTCAGATTATGGTGGAGGACCTGACACAAGAAACAATGAAAGATGTAACGCTGGAACTGGTGAAAGACATTATGAGGCAATAGAGGTGGAGACACATGAACAACAACAGCTAAGTCAGCGAAGGAGCCAATAGAGAAGAAGTGCTTGCAAACAGGTGCAGGAAGAACTGTCTGAAACGGTCCGAGGGATACTTCTTTAAGGCACCAAAATAGTAATGCCCAGTGGGAAGTGTGGGCTCACATTTTCAGCAAGATTCTTTAGCTTCCTTTCCCAAGGTGGAATTCGCATCACAAGAAAAGGCTGGGACGGAGAAAAAACGCATTTTACTCTATATGTCTACAAATGTATATCGCTCTTACTCTGTCCGCTGTATTGCTCGGACTTCAGAAAGCGTAGAAAACAAGTACAATATGCAATTGTAACAAATGCTGTTAATTCAGGATTGGTCGCCCGAGAAATATTCAAATATAAATGTTCCCTACTTTCAGTAGAGGAACATATCTGAGCAGCTTTCAGCGGAAAGCAACAAATATTTACAATAAACTGACAGCCAGGTTCATCGTTCACCGAGTCATGTGTTATTCTTGACAGGGAGTAAATGAGAATGCCTTGTCAGCACGTCGGCGAGCAAAAACGCTCATCACATTTCCTCCTGTCACGTCATCAAACCCTGCTCACTTATTCTGAAATATTTGGCAGCAGCGGCGATTCCTCAGCTATAACATTTCTCCCGGCAGACACAGTGCCAACTAGATTTTGCATGTGTATAAATGAGGCCTATCTGGTCACGCGCGGTGCATTTTGGGTCTGGTCTAGTTTCAAAGGATGGTGTCTCGAGCGAACCTCGGAGCTTGGGCCTGATGCAGGCCCTGCGGGCGGGGAGGCAGGGCTGACACTGTAAATTACTGATCCGCCCGAGGTGACAGAGGTGACGTGATGGATGAGAAAACAGGATGCATTAGAGGATTGCGGTGCATTAGGGGGCTGGCGGCTTCTTTGCAGAGTAGGTAGCAGAGGCTTGCATCGAGCAAGTCACGCGTAGCAACGCGGAGAGAAAATACCCCTTTAATGGATGCCTTGAATTAAAATCTCAAGGGGGACGTGCAGATAAAATGCGACATAAAAGAAATCGAAGACACAAGACTAGAGAGACAAAGAGCTGCCCAGCAGCACTTTGATTACAAGATGGACCCTGCGGTGTAGTAAACCTCAATCCCACATCTGCAAGTGAATAGAAAAGACAGCTGTTACTGCACTGGGACCAGTTCTGAAACAATGTGGCTAAGAGTAGAGTTTCATTACACTCCGCATGAAGCTGACCTTTTATACAGAGCACACCATGAACTCGTTTATCTTGGGAGGTGAGCTGATGGATATATATCATTATGAAGAAATCATTCAACCACACACGTTTAATCAAACTCTGAGGGATGGACTCCTCAGTCAACACTGCCTTGATTCAAAACTGTGACCTGTCGGTGACACACTGATCTCTGCAGCAGGCCCTCAACCCCTTCTTCAATGTACGATTTACAAATTAATTAAAGAAATAGAGGAATTAAACTATTTTGCCAGCCAGGAAAGTAACAAAGTAACCCTGTCCATTACGCAACTTACAGAACATTTCAAATACACTGTTGCTTCAAACAGCGAGGCACTCTCAAATTAGAGATTCTGTAATAAAATAATTACAGAATCTCTAGTTTGAGTGTGCCTCGCTGTTTGAATGCATTTCGAAATACTATGCCACCGGGTCCACCTACAAAATATGTATTATTCATTAAGGGTGGGCACCCTGCCCTTTAACAGCTCGGAACTGACAGGCTGCGTTTTGTTGCCTATTTCCCATTTATCTAGTGTCAGAGACTGCTGAGCTGGAACAGAACAGTGGCAGACAGGTCTGTCCTTTTGACCCCCACTGGCGTCTCTAAGGGAGGATCAGATGTGCCCAGGCTCAATTTTATCTTTCTTCAAACATATATATGTTTGCTTAAACTATATATATATATATATATCCGTATATATATATATATATAGGTCCGGAAACACCACAGCACAAACAGGGTCCAACACTCGATTTCAGGTAAGGCAGACAAGGAGGACGGTCTCGACTGGACCATAGAGTCCCGCAGTCCAAACAGTCCATTTAAAGTGAAAAGTGCTTAAAGTCCCTTTTTCATTTCCTTTAAAAACAGACTAGACTGTTAACCCTGCTAATCTATTGTTTTTCAGTGGCCATTTTTGAACATTCATTTCTATTCACAGTTTTATAAAGAGAGAAACATATTGGTAAAGTACCCTATGACAAAAAAGGCAGGTAAGATCTCATTTGAGCAACGTCACTCTCATCTTAACTTCATGATTAAAATACAAGTTTTTAAGAATTACATAAATAGGGGAAATGTAGGTATAAGATGTAATGTATTCACAATAACTATCTCACACAATTTCAATAATTCATAGTAGAACTAGGGAGAGTGAGAGGGAAGGATAGACGAAGTAAAGGGAAAGGTGATGATTATCTATTGGGTCGGTCAATCAGCGATAGTACTAATAAAGTGCAAAGTACTTTGTTAGATGATTCATTGAAAAAGACACTTCCACCGACTCCTCAAATAACTTACAGATAGGTATATTGATGACTTATTCGTTTTGTGGGAAGGAGACCAAAATCATCTGTCGGAATTCTTAGATGATCTAGACCACAACGATTTGAACCTAACATTTACATCATCTTGTAGCAAAACCAGAGTGTTCTACCTAGACGTGGAAGTCTTTATCAAAAATAAACGGTTCTGTACAAAAATACATAGGAAACCCACTGCCACCAATAGTGTTCTTCATGCTAGCAGCGGACACCCGGACCATTTAAAGTGGAGCATCCCGTATGGAGAGATGCTCTGCGTAAAAAGAAACTGCTCAGAAGATGAAGACATAGAGAAAACTATTGAAGATGCCAGCTTCAGATTTTTGGCAAGAGGATACCCTATGGAGATCGTTGAAAAGGCAAAAACAAAAATTAAGGAAAGACCACGATCCGCATTACTGGAAACAATGGAGAAGGTGGAAAATGAAGAAACAACTCGTATCATCATGGATTTTAACGCAGAAAACCGAAGTCTTAAGAAAATCATAAAGAAAAATTGGAAAATCAGACACCCACCATATACGTTTAAAAGGTAAAAGAACTGTGCCAACAAAGTAGTCCCTTGTGGGCGTGTGCTGGGGGCGTGACAAATGCTGGGGGCGTGTGGTAGGTTCCGCCCTTCATGCCATGTCTCATATCATGTGCTAATCCCACCCTGCTCCCTTTAAATACCCCTGCACCCCATAATCATAATGTTATGTTATGTTATGTTACGGTAATTTATTATGCGCACAGATACTCCAGCCAAGGAGCGTCCCGGCGCAGAGACAAGGTAGAACGTAACACAACAGGAGAATAAAAACCAAACAGCTAAAACAAGAAGGTTTTTATAGCCCTCCGGAAGGTCAAAAGGTCCTCCATCAGACGGATTTCAACAGGCAGGGAGTTCCATGCTGACGCGGCCATTACCCTAAACGAGCGGCCTCCCTTGCGACTGAGCCTGAATCTGGGGACCACTGCGAGGGCCAAACCCTGGGAACGGAGGCTACGGGTGGGAACATAAAAGGAAAGACAGCTCGACAGGATTTCCGGGCCAATACCTCTCAAGATCTTAAAGGCAAGACACAGAACCTTAAAGAGGATGCGCTTCCTAACCGGAAGCCAATGTAGGGAGCGAAGGACACCTGCCACCGAGCTGAATCTGGGCAGGCCAACAATCGCCCTTGCCGCAGCATTCTGAACCCGTTGCAAGCGGGTTAGCTCGGCCTGGTTAGCCCCAGCCAGGAGAGAGCTGGCATAGTCCAGGCGAAAGATGATAGTAGCCTGGATCACCAGCTGCCTGGTTGGGGCGTCAAAGAACTTGAGAACAGGTCTCAAGCCCCTCAGGAGTCCAAAGCAGCAGGCCGCAGTTTTTTTTGTGTGCCCTACAAAGGAGAGGCCCGCATCCAGCCATACCCCCAGGTTTTTCACCTCCGATACCGGGATTGGAGTAGGTCCAAACTCTGAGGGCCACCAGTGGTCACCCCACAGCTCCACTCCCTTACCGACGACCATCACCTCCGTTTTTGTGGCATTTAGCTGAAGGCAATTGCCTGTCAGCCAGCTAGCCACCGCCTTCAGTCCAGACTGAAACCTGGGGGCCTCAATCTCCGCATCCCCGCTGAGAGTAACCGCCAGCTGTGTGTCTTCGGCATATGAGACCAAAGTTAGGCCCCACTGCCTAGCGACATCAGCCAGCGGTGTCACGTAAAGGTTGAACAACGTGGGGCTCAGCGAGGACCCTTGCGGAACCCCCATGGCCAGCGGTTGGTAATTGGACTTGAAGGGAGGGATGGCAACACAGAAGGAAAGGTCATCTAAGAAGGAGTGGAACCATTGCAGCGCCTGACCGCCAATGCCAGTCTCCTCGAGCCGATGCAGGAGGATGCTGTGGTCTACCGTGTCAAAGGCGGCGCTAAGGTCTAACAAAATAAGCGCCGCCGTTAGAGCTGGGGAGCTACGTTCGAATCTCGGCATCAGCTCAACATCCTGTGATTCCAGGCAAATCGCTTTGTCTCCCCATGCCTACCACAAATGAATGTGTTCTCTTGAAATGTAAATTGTGCTCATGCCATGTTGTCGAGTTTCGCTATATAATGTTGCAAGGAAAAATAAAGTAGGGAAACTCGAGTTCACACACTACTGAATGCGCACTCTTAAGTGCATCAGCAGTGCACTGTGAATCGGAGCTTTTCACAGGCCTGTCACAGATAAGAAATGCTATCAAAACGAAATCCTACAAAACAATTTACTACTGGCCGGCAGCAATTCATACCCGGACAACGTCGGGACGGGCTGCTAGTATATATATATATGTAGATTATATATATATATATATACACTGGTCCAGTGGAAGGCTAGGAGTAGCTGAAACGCGTAGGCCGTCCAATTTACTGCACGGAAAACTTTTGCACATGGTGTGTAAAATAAAATAATTTTGAAACAACTTACCTGCTTGCTGTGCCGTGACTTCCGTCGAGAGGGGATGAAGAGGCGAGAGGACTCTAAGAGATATATATAGATATATATTGCTTTGAATCTTCTTGCCCTCTGGTTCCCCACCGGCAGAAGTCACGGCACAGCAGCAGGTAAGCTTTTCACAGTTCTTTATTTGTTTTTACACACCATGTGCACATTTCCGTGCAAAATCGGATGGCCTACGCGTTTCGGCTTCACTATTCTTCCACTGGAACATAGAGTCCTGATGTCTAGACCTTCTTTTTATACTAAGTGAGCGTGCCCTTTTACCATTTCTAATGCTCCTCTAGACAGTCAACCTTGTTTACACACTACGGCCAAAAGTTAAACGCCATTTTCTTGAGTGGAAACAAGAAATTCTCACTTATTTCAAAACATAATCAAGATATTTACAGTAAAGTACATGTAAAATCATTATCGTTATTGAATCAAATTATTATGATGTTATTCTATGCAGCATATTCTCCAATCCATATTTTAGTGGTCTTTTCTCCTTGTAAAGTACTCAAAGTTCATTATTTCAAATTAAAGTAATTTCATATTGTGAGTTTTACCACTGCTTTTGGTGTTTCTGCACTCATTAATTTTGACCATATTTTCCAAGATTACATACACTATGTACACTATCTACAATTATCTATAACGCTTCACGAGTTCCATAGTTCCTAGATGATGTTATTACATCTGATATAACTGTAAAGTATCCAATTTCTAATACTCAATGATAATATATAAATTGTCCTGTCAGGTTCAATTCAAATTCTATATCATTAGTGCAGTCTTTACAGTTTTCATATAGTGGCATTTGTGTGCAATCAATTATTCTTCTTCTCTTCCTTCTATTTCATGAGTGCATCATTTACCAAACAATTTAACTCACAGCTGCAATAATTCATTACCACTCAAGTTCTCGGGACTAGTTAGATCACTCCTTCTCATCATATTTACATCTATATACATGCAGTCAATTGATTTTGGAAATCCATGTTTCATCTTATTTTCTTTTCCTGATGTTTTAGTCAATTTACAGATGTACATACAGTTCTGCATCTTGGTTATGTCCATAAGGGTACTCAGTCCCCATTCCCAGAATCATTCTCGATTCCAGCTTGCGTAATTGCATTGTGCGATCTCCCCCTCTTTGTGAAAGTTTGCTGATTTTTATTCCTGAATATTTTAGTTGGCTACAATCACTTTCATGACATTCCTCAAAGTGTTTAGCCATTGGATAATTGGGGTCCTTGTTCTTGATCGCGCGTAGGTGTTGGAGTAATCTACGTTTTAATTTGTTGATGGTACTCCCTATGTAGGATTTCCCACAAGGGCACAAGAGTCTGTAAATTACGTACTTTGATTCACAAGAAATATGATCTGTAATTTTTTCAGATCTGCCATTTTGCAGTTTATACTCTGTAATGGTAAGGCCATGTTCACAGGCCTTGCACTTCGTGCATTTCCAGAATCCAGGGGTATTGAACCATGAAGTTTTTAGCAATGGTTTGATCTCCAAATGACTGTTGGTTAGGATATCTCATAATGAAGACGTTCTTCTGTAGGTAACACTTGGAAAGGCTGTTAGATTCACTTTCAGGGTTTCATCTGATAATAGGATTTTCCAATGTTTCCTCAATGCCTTCCTCAGTTCAACACTTTGATTATTAAAATCCATGATTAGACGAATTTCATCCATTTTCTCTCCTGTTCCATATTCTACATTTTTAGTGTGTTTAGCTGGTGTTAGGAGGTCTGTTCTTTCTTTTAGATTCATTCTTGAAACTTCTATCGGATACCCCCTTTCCAGAAAACGATCGCTCATTTTCTCAATTTCTTGTTTGAGGTCCTCTTCTTGCTAGCAGTTCTTTTTAGCTCTTAACATCTGACCATAGGGTATGCTCCACTTCAATTTGGCTGGATGCCCACTATTGGCGTGGAGGATACTGTTGCAGGCAGTTGGTTTCTTGTGTGTCTTGGTACATAGTTGATTATTTAATGTGAAGATTTCTACATCCAAGAATACCAGATTGGTTTCACTTATGACCGATGTGAAGTGGAGATTGTAATTGTTGGTTTCCAATGAATCTATAAAGTTTTGGAGTTCCGCTTTGTTTCCGTCCCATACGACGAACAAGTCGTCGATGAAACGACACCATGCTATCATTTTTACATGTTTCTTCTTTTCTTGTTCCACAACTTCATTCTCCCAGACAGCCATTAGGAGGTTCGCATATGTTAGGGCAAAAGATGTCCCCATTGCGGTGCCCTGTTTCTTTAAATACAGATTTCCCAAGAAAAGAAAGATGTTGTGGGTTAAACAATAGGTCTGCATGTCTATTACCCTTTGGCGGTCGCCAGTAGGTAGTTATAGTTAGGACGTAGTTACCATAGGAAAATCGCAACATTCTATTCCCAATAACTTTGGCGCCGATTGACGAATGTTCGCAACATTTTCAAAATTCATGGCCCGCTTAGGTCCGCTCCTATCTTGAAAGTTTCGGGGTGATTCAACAAGCGAGGTTGAGAAAAAGGGGGGTCCCAAAACATGTTTTCTCCATGCAATTTTCCATAGGAAATTTTAGACACGGCTACGGCCCGAACTGCTGAACGGAATTACACCAAATTTGGCAAAAATGTAGCCCTTGGTTCAGAAAGAGCCCTTTTTGTTAAATGGTGTAAATCCATTCAGTAGTTTTTTAAATATTAATGGAAAAAGAAATATATATCTGGGCGGAGCCTAACCACACATCTCATCGTGAGATCTGATTGGCTGTCAGCATTTCATCCAAGAAGTGTTGCCAGCCATCTTAGGACCAATATACATGATAGCACCTCATTAAAAAACATTGCAGTTAATAGAAGGTTTTAAGACTTTAGTTACATTATAAATCATTTGTTGATGGTACCATACTCATTTTAGGAATTGTGATGTGTTCTAAGGTGATTATACCATGTGAAAAAGCCTTCTGCTGGGATATCAGGAATCATCTTTGAGAGAAAACTATTTTCTCATGCTTTTCCCACAGAGGTTTGGAAGGTGATCTATAAGCTAAACTGAGAGCATATTTTCTGTAAATTCACATTATTTTTCTCAGTCATGTGAGAATGAAGTCTGACATTCTCAGTACAACATGTACATCCAACAAGGGCAGCGATTGTCAGTTGATTCCTTTGTGTTCTACTACAGCTTCCCAGAGTATTCTAAAGAACAACTAGAGCGCTAACAGTCCTATGTATGACATATGTATTGCACACCTGAAGCCATCTTGATTGGAATAAAGTGGTAACTCTTAAAACATTTAATTTAAAAAGGAGGGGGTTCATTTTGGCATAGAAAGTGTGATTAGTGCTGCAGAAAGAAAAATTAGGGCACATTTTGAGTGACTTCTCAATTCCTCTTCTATTTCATAAAAAAATTCTCACATCCAGACTGAAACATGCACTGTCAATACCAGCAGCAGACTTCCCTGGTGAGCAGTAGCTTTACTACAGTGATCTAATAAGCAACTAGAGTGCTAACATTCTGAATTTGTGGCAAATGTGTGACACAGCTGAATGCCTTCTTGATGGAATCAAAGTAAAAAACTGAAAGTATTTCCTACTGAGGAGACTGTAGTAAATGAGAATATTAGGAAACTTTATAACAAATAAGTCTCTCAAGATGGCCACCAGAGACTAAAGAGCCCAAATGTAGCACAAATATCACCCAGATGTAGCCCAAGTATAGTCCAATGACAGAATGTCCCAGAGTGTGCTAAAGAACAACTACAGCGCTAACAATCTTACTTATGACAAAAGTATGGCAGACCTGAAACCATCTTGATTGGAATAAAATGGTAACATTTAAAACATTTAATTTGCAAAGGAACAAAATGAGGGAGTTCATTTTGCCATATAAATTATGATCAGGGCCGGACTGGGAACGAAAACAGGCCCTGGCAAAGTGCTCGGGGTGTTGGGGTGCAACCGAGTTCTTTGCCGGCCCCCACCCTTGCGGCGCACCGGGGGATTGCCCGGTGCCCGCTACGGCCAGTCCGGCCCTGATTATGATTAGTGCTGCAGAAAGAAAAATTAGGGCACATTTTGACTTCTCAAATCCTCTTCTATTTCATAAAAAAATTCTGACATGCAGACTGAGACATGCACTTTCAATACCAGCAGCAGACTTCCTTGGTGAGCAGTAGCTTTATTACAGTGATACAATGAGCAACTAGAGTGCTAACATTCAGAATTTATAGCAAATGTGTGACATATCTGAATACCTTCTTGATGGAATCAAAGTAAAAAAGTATTTCCTACTGAGGAGATTGCAGTAAATGAGGAAATTAGGAAATTCATAACAAATAAATCTCCCAAGATGGCCACCAGAGACAAAAGAGCCCACATGTAGCACAAAAATCACCCAGATGTAGCCCACATGTAGCCCAATGACAGAAGTGTGCAAACACCTTTTTATTTTTTGTGTTTTTGCAGTTTTATATAGTGCAGACTTGTCAGGTATTGGAGTACTTTACATGATCATTGGTTAAATCACACAAGAACAAATTCATTTTTGGTTTTAGATTAAGTGATTTCACTAGAATCACAGAATGTCGAGCTGAAGCAGAAACTCCAATCTGGTTCCCCAGTTGCAAAGTCAGCAGCTCCGGAAGTAACACCACATCCTCTCTCCTAAGTGCAACATTTAATCACGTGGTCAACTGGATAAAAAAAACATAAAGATAACAAATATTTTAAAAGTGCTTTGTCACTATTTGAAAACTCAGAAAATATGTCCTCATTTAAGTTTTTTTGAGCACTAACCATAATTGTGATGCAAATAAGACCCTCTCATATATGTCATTTCTAAAGGAAATGCTCTAGGTATTACAGTTTTGATTACATCAAGATGACGTCAGGCGTTCCACACTTTTGTAATAAATATGGAATGTTAGAAATCTAGTTGCTCTTTAGGTTACTGTTGAGAGGCAGAGGCCAAGGGCACAGGCTCTGAAAATTAAATTCAGGTAGGAATGAATGAAGGAATGAAAGCCATCTTATAACGCGCAACTTAGCCCGGTGGGCATCAAGGCGCCTAACCGCAAAAGAAAGGAGTTGTGGCCTGGGGGCCAATTTACAAATATGCCTCTGCAAAGAGCCATATCTTAATGCTTTCCTGAACAGCGAGATGGGTGGTTGAGTTTTTAATTCAGGGGGGAGGGTATTCCACAATTTAGGGCCAAGAAGGAAAAGGCCCTTCCTCCGCATCTGATTCTGCGAACTCGTGGCACCGACAGGAGGTTCTTGCTGGAGGAGCGAAGGCTTCTGCTGGGGACATAAGGAACCAGCAGGGCTCTCATGCCCTCAGCACATTCGCCGGATAGGGCCCCATACACCAGGCACAGGATCTTGAAAGAGATCCTGGCCTGGATCGGGAGCCAATGCAGGCTCTTCCTAGCAGCTGTGGCAGATGAAAGACTGGGGGCGTCGAGCACAAACCTGGCTGCCGCGTTTTGGACGGTCTGCAGACTTTGTATCAGGCCTTTATTTATGCAAGAGTAGAGCGCGTTACAATAGTCCAGCCGTGAGGCAACTAAGGCAACCACGATCTGTTTGCGGGCTTGCAGGGAAAGGTAGTGGGTGATTTTCCTGAGAGTCCAGGTAACACCCCAGCAGGTGGCGACCGTCCTGTTCACCTGTTGTGTCATAGCAAGTGAGGGGTCAATCATCACACCCAAGTTACGGGCTGAGTTCGTGGGCAAAGAACAGGCTCCAAGGGATGGTGGCCACCAGTCACCTGACCAAATGTCCTGATCTTCACCGAAAATCAGGACCTCGGTTTTCTCTCCGTTCAGCTTCAGTGAATTCCAAATCATCCACTGCGAAACTGCCTCCATGCAGTTCCTGAAGTTGACAGCGGAGGTACTTACTGAGTGAGAGAGGGACACCATAATCTGGGTGTCATCGGCGTAAGACACCACCTCCATCCCATAAGATCTCACAAGACAGGCAAGTGGGGCCACATAGATGTTAAATAGCATGGGGCTCAGGGCTGACCCCTGTGGGACCCCACATTGCACAGGAATGGCCGGGGATGGAAACTCTCCCAATTTGACCTTCTGTTCCCTTTGGTCAAGGAAGGAGGCCAGGAGACTCAGCGCTGGGCCTTCCACCCCTATCTCCCTAAGACGAGCTGTTAGAATAGAGGGGGATAGGGTATCAAAGGCTGCTGTCAGGTCGAGCAGGATCAGCAGAGTGGTCTGGCCCTGGTCGACCTTAGTGCAGATGTTATTTAGCACAACAGTGAGAGCTGACTCAGTGCTATGGAACCTCCGGAAACCATGTTGTGAATGGTCCAGGAGGCCAGAGGTGTTCAGGAAGGCCGTCAAATGCTGGTTGAGGTGTGTCTCAAGCATCTTTGCAGGGGCCGGAAGCAGGTACATGGGGCATAAGTTCTTTAATATCTCTGGGTCTAAAGTCGTTTTTTTCAGCAGAGGCCTGACCATTGCACTTTTCCAGGATAACGGAAACATGCCTTCCGTTATAGCGCGGTTCATCACGTCGAGGAGGGGGGGCAGTAGGACTTCCCTTCAGTCCTTAAGAATTTTGAGAGGGCAGGGGTCTAATGGGGATCCAGATTTAGTCTTACTCAGAAGCAGATCTAGCTGCTGGAGGGTAAGGAGGGGGAAATTGTACAGACTCATAGGAGAGTCCGTTGTACGGGATTCTGTGAGAGATGGAGCCAAGGGGAAAGGAGAGCGTAGCAAGTCCCTTTGCAATTTGAGACCGGCATAAATATCAGCTATTTTAGAGTGAAAAAATAGAGAGATCTTATTGCACAACTCTTGGGAACCTACAATGGGGTTGGGAATTTGCAAGGTACACACGGAATCTACAATTTTAAACAGTTCCCTAGGGGAGGTAAGGGAGGCCGTTAAGTTGGAAAAATAGGCCTGCTTTTCCTTGATTACCTTTAGTTTAGTAGGAGGGTGTAGAGGCAACAATTTGATCACACAGGGCAGGCAGGAAGGGCAGTGGCAGCACAACAGACTAGTGAGGGCAGTGGAAAGGTGGGCAGGGGCAAAAAACCTACAATACAGGACTGGCACGAGAGGTTGTGGCAATATAATAGACCATTGTGGGCAGAAGGTAGTACAACCATAGATGTCAACAGACCCGATTCAGCCAGGAAACATCCAATGTTTTTAAGCCCAAATGGGCTTTATTTGATCTGTCTCTTGTCTACAATCTCCTCTTTTTCATTGTAAGTCAAAGGGGAAAATTAATACCCCATGTTTTTTTCGAAAGCTCCCTCTTACCAAGTTCAAAATGTTAGCAAGTATGGTTCATTGGATCATGGAAGGCAGGAGGAATTGGGGTAGGGACATGGACCCAGATAACAGAGGACAGGAGGGACATGGAGAGGTGCACTAAACTGAACCTACAGGGCAGGCATAAGGGTTTGCAGTAGCACAATACACCACACAGAGCATGCGGGAGGGGAGTGCAGCACAACAATCCATAGAAAGCAATAGGGAGGGGACAGGACCATGCACATGGACAACAGAAAACAGAGGGGAAAGAGGCAATGGTAGCTAGCTGACCATAATGGACAGACAGGAGAGAAAGCAGCGGCATAACGGACCATAAAGGGCAGGAGGGACGGATCAGGGGCATTACAATGGAACAGATAAGCCAGGAGGGACGGAATAGGGGTCTGCTAATGGAAACAGAGAGCTGGGGGCAAGGGGGCAGGGCAGGAGCAGCAAGATGACCATGGAGGTCAGTCAGGATGAGCACTAGAAACAAGAAACACCATGGAGAGCAACAGTGAGACTATAATGGCATACACACAGACCATGGAGGGAAGGTGGGAGGGGGTCAGGTGCAGCTAGCTGACCACAAAAGGGAAGGTGGGAGGGCCGTGGCAGCACAGAAGACCATGCATGCCAAGCGGGAGGGTTAGTGGCAGCTATGATGGGCAAGAAGGAGGGCGCAGGGGCATGCACAAAGGACCATGGAGGATTGAAGGGAGGGTCAGGACCTGGGCACAGGCAAATTATTTTAGGGGAAGGGACCTCACAACAGACCATGCGGGCAGGCAGGAGGCG
The DNA here is from genome assembly GCF_964263255.1 of Lissotriton vulgaris. Lineage (NCBI taxonomy): Eukaryota > Metazoa > Chordata > Amphibia > Caudata > Salamandridae > Lissotriton > Lissotriton vulgaris. The sequence continues at coordinate 514,191,815 of NC_141689.1, forward strand.
CAGTTGCAGCACAACAGACCAGGGAGAGCAGAAGAGTGTGGCAGTAAAATGGACAATGGAGGACAAGAGGAAGGGGATAGGGGCATGGAGTGAGGACAAGCAGGGTGTAGGTGGCAGGTACAGGTTACAGTCATCTGACAATGCTAGGCAGGTGGGAGGGGAGTGGCAGCTCAACAGAACCATGGAACATGGTGGGTAAAAAGGATGGAGCGGGGGCATGCACACAGACATCGGAGGGCAGGTGGAAGGAGAATAGGGGCAGCAAGCTAAGCACAGTGGCTAAGCAGGAGGTCAATGATGGGGCATAGAATTGAGCAATGGAGGGCAGGAGGAGTGGACTGGTACATCTTGCTAAATGGAGGGCAGTGGTAGCACATTAGACCATCCATAGCAGGAGGGAGGAGGCTAGTCAATGGATTCAGACAACAGAGGTTAGGGAGGAGGTGGCTGGGGCAGCAAGCTAACAGTTCAGAGAAGACTGGAAGGCCAGTGGCAGAACAAAGGCCACACGTGGCTGTAATAAGGGAGCAGGGACATGGACTTGGACAATGGATGGCTAGGAGGAAGGAAGGCAAGAGCAGCAAGCTTGGACAGGGGCAGCACAATGCCAGGCCTGCTTCCAACTCCCCACCATCCATTGTGATATGCATCTTACTTAACGTTAAAAAAAACTAGAAATTTGCTGAAAAAAACAAAGATTACAGGGACGGTCTAGTTAGACTCAGATTTCACTCATACACAACCAGTGAAATTCAGCAGTTATAGTTACTTGAGCTAACTATAACTTACGCCCACGCAATGTACTGCTAATGACCTCTATACTCCCTAGAACTTTAATTAGGGATAGTGTGTTTATATTAACGCCCCTTCTTTTCTTTTCTTTCGTGTAAGAACCATTATAATATGCAAAGTGCCAAGATTAATATGGCCGATAGCCTTTCACTTTGTGAAGTAATGTGTAGTCCATTGTTTATGTTGAAGTTTGCAATCCTAAGTATGTTTATTATGAATAAGTCACGTTGACGAACATACTGGTATGGCGGTCACAGGGCAAGATATGCTGAAATGACATTGTGTGCATATTAACACTTGTTTTCTTTTCTTTATTGTATCAATTCCTGAATTTTCACATCGTGACCAGGCCAATATGGCCACCAGCTTTTTGGATTAAAGTAATATGTAGTCCTTTGTTAATGTTGGCAACTTTAGGCATTTGTACATTTAAATAAGGATGCTACAATGACATCTTGTATCGTTATCAAAGTTCGGACAAGCCGAAACGCATGGATCATGTCCTTTGCAGATTAAATACTTCCAAACTACAACCTGAGTGCTGATTCCTTCCATGTAAGAGTGAGAGGAGATTAAATACATATATATAAAATTCACTGAAAAAAACAAAAGTTTCAGGGACGTTATAGTTAGAAATTAGCATTTAAAAAAACTCAGAAATTCACTAAAAATTCACTAAAAAACAGAGGTTTCATGGACGTCATAGTTAGTTGGACATTTCACTCGTACAAAACAAGAGAAATTCAGCCATTACAGTTAGTTGTGCTAACTATACCTCGCGCCCCCGCAATGCACTGCTGATGACGTCACATATTACATCACTCATGACATGGTCAGTGACATCACTGATGACATCACTGATAACATCTCAAATGACATCACATAGTACCATTCTCAAAACCATAGACACATCAATACTAGTACAGCTACAATATTCTGTGCACTATGCATGCAGACCTCTAACCAGCTACATACTATTGATACGCTCTTTTAAATACCCAGTTAGTACCTATGCAGTCTAGGAATCCTTCTGTCTGACCCATGAACTTCTCTAATTCAGCCATCAAGCACTATCTACGAATCCTATCACTCCACCAATACCTAAGCACTTATAAATTCAGCACGCACTTTCTTTTCAACACTGAAATAACTCCAGGTATTAGTCATATACTTAAGGAATGGCGTGGTCACTAACACAAATGCAGGTACAATATTTTGTACACTATGCATGCACACCTCTCAACAGCCACAAATTATTGATACACTCTTCTAAATGCCCAGTTAATACCTATGCAGTGTACGGATCCTCCTGTCTGTCCCATGCATTTCTCCAATCACCCATCCAGCACTATCTACTTATCCTATTACTCCACAAATTCCTAAGCACTTATAAATTCACTATACACCTTGTTTGTAATACTGTAATTATACTAGTTACTAGTCATGAACTTATGGTATGGCCTAGCTACTAACGCAAGTACAGCTATAATATTTTGTGCACTATCCAAGCATTCCTCTAACTAGCTACATACTATTGATACACTCTTCTAAATACCCAGTTAGTACTCATGCAGTGTAGGAATCGTCCAGTCTGTCCCATGCACTTCTTTAATCACCTATTTACCACTATCTACTTATCCTATCACTCTACCAATACGTAAGGACTTATACATTAAGAAATTCACTCTTTTTGCAGCACTTTCATCATTCCAGTTACTAGTGGTATTCTTCTAAAATGACCTAGGCAGCAACAAAAGTACACATAAAATATTCTGTGCATAATCTCTACAAATCTCTAAGCAGATACATACTATTGGTCCACTCCATTAAATACTGAAGTAGGACCCATGCAGCGTAGAATACCTCCTGTCAGTCTCATACAATTCTTCAATCACCCATCCAGCATTATGTTCTTATTGTATCAGTCTGCCAATACCGAGGCACTTTTGGGGCAGATTAACAAGCACCCTCCACCACCAGTACGTCTCTTTTTGTAACGTAGTAATGGCGCTAGGCACTCCTTCACATTTTCAAGGAGAGGAAAAGCCACCCTTCATGGTTTTTCCTCTCCTTGTAAATACCACCCCTTCATAAACAGAACTTTGCGTGGAAGGGGTGTTGCTGTGGGTGTACCCACGCAACACCCATAGAACAAGACACATTTCCAGATTTATGAGAAATCATAAATCTGGAGATGTGTGTGAATGCTGGGCCATCCTAGAGTTGGTGTAGCAAGGCGCAACAAGGAGAATCGTTTAAATTTCTCCTCATTTTTCATCTTTCAATGCATGCTGCATTTCACAGCATACATTGAAAGAGGAAAATGCATTTACTGATTGTTTTTGTGCAGGAAGGTGTCCCTTCCTGCACAAAAACAATCTTCTCATGACACAGACATCCTTGCACCATGGTGCAAGGGTGCCTGTGTCACCGCATGGCTGCAGTTTGTGCAGCATTGCAGAGGGAAGCACAGAGTTGCAACATATTCATGTACATATGTCACATCCCTGTGCTTTGGAAGTGCCACAGTGCAGTGCAGCTAAAGAGCTTGCAGTGTCACGCTGCAGTACATCCTCATAAATCTTCACCTATAAATTCACCATACACTACTAATGCATTCTTTCAGTAAATCATGCTGTATACATACATTCAACCAAACATTCACACACTACCTTGCATTTTTTGAACAAGATAAGGTAGTTCTGGAAAGAACTTTTATTTTCTTCTTTTTTCTTTTGTATTTTTTTTTACAATTTTGTATTTTGTTGGTGTTTTTTCAAATAGTGAACAAAAAAGAACAAATAAAACAGGAAACTTTTAGAATTACTTATCATTCCAAAAACAAAACAAAAAAAAATTAACAACGATGGTTGCGTTGCGCAGCACAAACTGCATCCACCAACTGCTCACCGAAACATATAAGTTTCTTACACTTCACGCAGTGTTGCTCGAGGAAGGCGAATTCTGACCTAATGTCCATTGCAGGTGTTCCTAGGGATGCTCCAGACTTACTTGCCACAGCAGGTGAGGGGTTCAAAGCAGCTCGCATCATTTCCTCCCGAGCAAGATTGAGAGGATGTGTGGTCCGGAGATGCTTGTACATAGAAGAAGTGCCACAAGAGTATTTTTTTCACTGCCTCTTGACAGGACTCGTTCACACATTTTGCACATCACCTTTCTCGCATTTACTTTCTTCTCTCCAGGTGGAAAAGTGAAGAATTTCCACACAACAGATTTCAGCCTCTGCGGACGTGGTGCCTCTGCAAGAATTCCTCATCATAAGATACTTCCTCCTGCTGCCGCTACTGTCCAGATGCCATTTTGTTTGATTTTTTTTTTTAAAACAAAAAAAACAAGCAAAAAGGGTTCTTGTAGGAAAAGAGATGCCTTTCTAAAGATGCTCCAACAAGAATGATTAAAATATGTGGGGTTCTTCAATAGTTACAGTGGGAAATGTTATGAACCAATAAAATCTTTTTTATTTTAGGTCACATGGGATCCACGCACTCTGGGCTCACGAAGCACGCACCCGACGCGACTTTGCGAAAATATATTTAAAAATAATATGTTTATTATAAGTACAAATATATTATTTCATTGAATATCTTAGATAATCTCTTTCCCTAATATGTATATTAAAGACACATACATATCATTTTAGAACATACATTTATTTTGCGGGAGTCGCACACCCAGCGCGCCCCAGCACATATATGACGTCACGCGGGCCCCCCCACCGCGCAAGCTTCACGCACCACAATGCGCATGTGTCACATATGCACGGGAGGAGGAGTCACGGACTGGTCCATACCAATTGCACACATCACATAATATTAAATGTGTATAATGTAACTGAAAAACACGCAGCAGTCGCACCCCGTACGCGGATCCTTCACAACTTTTCTAAAATGGTGGCTAGGATCCACGCACCCACCGTGATGTGTACGCTTTGGGTGAGCGACTCCGAACATTTTTTATAAAAAAAAATAATAATATAGATATATTACAATTTTTAACCAATAAAAATAAAACAATATTTCAGTTTGAAGTTTTAAAAAAAATTGTTTTAGCAATTTTCAGGAAAATATATAATTTTATTTAATGAATAAAATATTTATAAATAAACAGTTAACAACTGTTGAAAATCAGTACAAAAAATAGGTATAACTACTATTACACTTAAAAATTAGCATTTATTTAAAAAACCTTTGAAATTCACTGAAAAAACTATAGGTTTCAGAGACGTTATAGTTAGAAATTAGCATTTAAAAAAGCTTTGAAATTCACTGAAAGAACCATAGGTTTCAGAGACGTTAAAGTAAGAAATTAGCATTTAAAAAACCTTAGAACTTCACAGAAAAAAACATAGGTTTCAGGGGTTTATAGTTAGCTGGACATTTCACTCATACAAAACCATAGAAATTCCTCTGTTATAGTTAGTTCTGCTAACTATAACTCGTGCACCCGCAATACACTGTTGATGATGTCACTTATTACATCATTCATGACATGGTCAGTGACATCACTGATGACATCACTGATGACATCTCAAAAGACATCACTGATGTCATCATCCACGTGACAATCTGATACACCTCATCATACACTAGTATAACCTTTCATCACTCACTGTAAAATACAGAGTACCATATTTGAAACCATTGACACACCAATACCAGTTACTACATACACACTCGCTGATTCCTAAGTCTACACACACAACTACCCATTCAACAATAGAATCACTTATACCTGCAGTCACTAATTAATAGAACACTATCAAATGCACTTATACACATTTATAGACATTGACACATGAGCAGTCATCCTAGTCGATTATGCAGTGATGCTACTCACTCATGAAAATAATCAATCACACTTACATTTACTCACCTACACAGTTATACACACAACACCTCTTATATTCAAACACATAGTAACCCATAGTTAATATGTTAAAAAATCACAATTACAATTATACACTCATTCATATAGTTACTCTCACAATCACTGACTCTTACATGTACTTATTTATATACACCAACTCTTACATACAATGCCTTTTATTTTTTTACTTTGTTGAAGATGTACAACTAAAACATATATTCGCTCACAACACACAAATAAATACACTCAGTCACCCAAACAACTGTTTCCACATGCACTCTTAAACCTATACACCTAGTCAATCAACCAGCCACACATCTATGCATAGAGTTACACAAATCCCATCCAACCACACACAAACTCAGTGTCCCATACAAGTACTCACCCAACTAATCAAAAACTAATATACACACTCATGTAGTTAGTGGCCAACTGATGCAGCATATTATACACCAACAGAGACACTGATGCACACATTCACATAGTGAGAAACTTTTAATTACCCACTTAAACAGACAGTCAGACAGCTACTAAACAGACAGTTATATATCCACTCAATCTTCAATACAGATTGGTATATATATAATACATTTTGCAGTTTCAAACTAAACCACATTCATAGGATGATGTCATCAGTGATGTAATGTGCGTTGTCATCAGTGATTACACTGACCATGTCATGAATGATGTAATATGTGACATCATCAGCCGTGCATTGCGGGTGCGCGAGTTATAGTTAGCATAACTAACTATAAAGGAGGAATATATATGGTTTCGTACGAGTGAAATGACCAGCAAACACCCCTGAAACCTATGTTTTTTTTGGTGATTTTTTTTTCTAAGCTTTTTTGAATGCTAATTCCTAACTATGATGTCTCTGAAACCTTTGGTATTTTCAGTGAATTTCCAAGGTTTTTAAATGCTAATTTTTAAGTGTAATAGTAGTTATACATATTTTTTGTACTGATTTTCGATAGTTATTTAACTGTTTATTTATAAATATTTTATTAATCAAAATAACATATATTTTCCTGAAAGTTGCCAAACAATCCAAACAGAAATATTGTTTAATTTTTTTCTTTTCTTTTCTTTTAATATATTTATAATATAATATATATATACATTACCTACTGGCAGTCGCCAGTAGGTAGTTATAGTTAGGGCCTATTTTCCATAGGAAATCCGCAACATTCTATTTGGAATAACTTTGGCGCCGGTCGATCAAGCTTCGGGAAATTTTCAAAACTGGTGGGGTGCTCCGGTCCGCTCTTATCCTGAAAGTCTTCGGGTGATTCGTGAAGCGGGGGCTGAGAAAAAAGGGGGTCCCAAAACGTGTTTTCCCCATGCAATTTTCCATAGGTACCACTCATCGCGGCTACAGCCCGAACGGCTGAACGGAATTACACCAAATTTGGCAAAGTTGTATTCCTTGGTTCAGACTCCTGCCTTTTGCTTATATGGTGTAAATCTGTTCAGTAGTTCCTGAGAAAATTACAATTGAAAGTACATATATATCTATGGCCTCGGTGGATGTGCGGATTATTAGCGCACCATCCCGATCATGCGCAAAATGATGATTGGCTGTCAAGTGGTTGTCAACATTCGACACCAGGAAGTTTTGGCAGCCATTTTGTACCCCTGTAGAAGCGAGGATCTAGAAATTAGTGGAGCAAGTGTTTAAAACATATAAAGGGGAGGAAAGAAACATTTTGACCCTTTAGAGATGCTTACGGGGTCCCACAAGGACCCCTAGGGACCAAAAAATATATGTGCGGTGGGTGCATGGATCCACCGTAAAAAGAATAAAAACGAAGCGCAGGCTCCTGTGCTTGTTTAAAAATTAGCTACATGGGAAGGAGAAATCCTGGGGTCTAAAATATTGCATTTGAAGTGGGGATGAGAAAAAAGGGGGGTCCCAAAACGTGTTTTCCCATTGCAATTTTCCATAGGAATCATTCATCACGGCTACAGCCCGAATGTTTGAATGGAATTATACCAAATTTGGCAAAGAGGAAGTCATCGGTTCAGACTCGTGCTTTTTGCTTAAATGGTGTGAATATGTTCAGTAGTTTCTGAGAAAATTAAAAGTAAAAGTACATATATATCTATGGCCTTGGTGGATCCGTGTAACTTGCGCGCACACTAAGCGCACCATCCCGATCACGCGCTGAATACTAATTGGCTGCCAAGTGGTTGTTAAAATTCAAAACCAGGAATTGTTGGTAGCCATTTTGTGCCTCGGTTGAAGCGAGGATCTAGAAAATAGTGGGACAAGTGTTTAAAAGGTTTAAAGGGGGCATGTAAGAAATATTCTGATCATCTAGACCTGCTTCTGGGGTACCACAAGGACACCCTGGGTCCCAAATATTTTTTTGTTGTTGTTGAAAAAACTGAGAAATGTTGTTGGGTGCATGGATCCGCCGTAATAAAAATAAAAACAAAGTGGGGGCTCCTGTACTTGTTTAAGCATTAGCTACCTGGGAGGGCCAAATCCCGGGGTCTAAAATATTACATTTGATGGGTGTCCAGAGGGGCCCTGTAGCCCGGGGACCGCCATTCCTCTGTGCTAAAAAATAAATGGGCGAGGGAGCTCAAAAGTCCATCTAAGCCCCGGGGATTACCACCCTCAGGGGTTTTTTAATATTTTGGGAGGGGGGCCGCGTGGTTTGCATTCTGGAGCAGTCGAAAGCCTTGGGGAACACCACCCTGCAGTAGTGGCTCCTACTGTGTCTCGGGGTGTCTACCCCCGGGACACTGCTGTTTGCTATGGCAGGGCGAGAGTCGAGTTTCCCGCTCTGTCATAGGAAACTTGAGGGCATATTATGAAGTTCCATTTAGATGCAATTTTTTTAAAAAGCCAGAAATGTGGTGAAAATTATATCTTCCTATTTACTAGGCGACACTAAGATGCATTAATGCATGTTAGCAGCCGGTTTGCTAAGGGCTCGCCTCGTATCTCCAATGATTTGCAATGTAGGTGTTGTCAGTGGGAAGGTAGGTGTTTCTATGAGAATATAAAAAGGAAGAGGGAGGTATGACAATAGCATTGTATTTACAAGGAGGCCCTGGATTTGTGGACCGATAGGAAAACTCTCGCTAATTGCGGTTTATGTCTTATCGTAACATCTGTTCTGAAGTAGCAAATTAAAGACAAATTTGTCCACGAACAACCTTTGACCACCTTCGGTGCTCATATCCTGACCACTATGATCGATAAACGTTTCCTCAAACCTAGTGAAGAAATGAGACACACTTTTGTCTTTCTTTTGTGTACATGCTGCTAACTTATCCCAATTCACTCGTAAAGCAGGCATCATAGTTTTCATCAAATTAATAATTCTACCAGGTTCAGGTTTGGCACCTCCTACCTGCTGACCATCTGCAGCAACGATATTAGCCCACGTATCTCCAAATTCTTGCGCATGATTCTCGTGACGAATCTTCGCCCACAAAGGTTGAGGGACTACATTACCCATCAACATATCTATATCAGCTAAGTTCATAATACACGCTTCAACTGTCTGAGACAACTCTTTGTAATAACCAGCAGGATTTTTACAGGGGTCAGGTAAGGTCTGCTTAAGAGCCAAGACCTCTGCTCTTTTCCAAGGGACATGTACCCATACTCGCTGAAAATGAGCTGGATCAGCTTGAATACCCTGATTAACATTAGCCTGAACTGCCTCTCTCCATACAGGGGGAACCTCTCTCATGGGATACTGCTTCACTTTCCTCCTAACGAAGGAATCAGGTTCGTACAATGTCTGAGGCGGTAGCCTAGACCTGAAGACAAGTATCGTCTCTACAGCATCTGTAACATCAGACTCCACTATCGTCCCTTGAGCAAATTCTGACTGGACATCAAGCACTTCCTGCGGAATCAGACCCAACTCATTATTTTCCCATTCTTGATGGAGAAAAGTACACATCACATCAAACACATACCTTTGCTTCGGTGGTTCCCACTGAAAGAAAACATTCATAATTGCTTGTAAATTATACCTCGAAGCATTTAAAACCCATCTTCGAACCAAAAGATCCAACACTACCCACTCTTCGGGACTAGGAAACTGACTACGACTCTGCCTACGTTCTGAAACGGGGGTCATATCCAATGACCCAAAGAGTGGAGACAACAGATTAACAACAGTCTCATCATTCGTTTTCGAGCAGAAGGAGAAGAAGTAGCCATAAGAACAAGAGTAGCAAGAGTCGAAGGTACAGAAGTAGTAGGCAAAGGAGTTTGAGGCAAAGCGGGTGACAATGTTGGCGATCCTAGAGGGGGTTGCGCCGTAAGAGGGAGAACCATCTCTGCAGCAACGGGTAGCTGAACAACAGCAGGAGGCTGAACAGCAAGAGGTGCAACAACCAGGGGTAATAGAGGTGCAGTAGCACCCTGTATGTAAGGAGGTGGTAATCTCAGTAAATGAGAGATCAAAGGATCTTTTTGAGGGTCTTCATTCAATTTTGAAAGGGAAGGCGGCAAGGCCGGATAACATTTATCTATAGCCATGCAACGCTGTCAATCTAGGACTTCACTCGCACTCTCTTCTCCATCTTCCTTAAACTGCCTAGCAGCTTGTAGCACTGACATATTCTTATCTTTCCTATCTCTCTTTGCTTGCTTAATTTCTCCCTGTTTGGCTTCCTTACACCAAAGGCGGAAAGAGTCAAACATCGCCGGCCGGGCTTTCTTTTTAAATAGCGCAACTTCCACATTATCTAAAATATTTAATTCGAAGCTACCATGTTGGGGCCATCGTAAAACACCATCTTTTCTAGTATAGCGGACCCACATTTCATTATACGTAATGGGACCCACTCCGTGTTTTGAATAGAGCTCGTAAGTTGGAGTTCCAACCGGAGGTATCGCACACGAATCCTCCAATCGGGAATCCCTGTTGCAACCACAACCAAACCATTTCCCAAATTTGCCAAGACCAGGCATCTTATAGCTCACTAATCTAGCTTCAAACTTCAAGGGGTTATCAACTATCGATACACTCGCAAATATACGAGCCCCTCGGCTTCAGCTATTGCAATATCTGAATCAAAACCAAGGACCAAAACAAAGATCGTGGGAGCGACCCACTTATACTTAACCAAGGTATCTGTCACGCCACCAGAAGACAGTCTATCGTCTCGCTCTAAGTGTAAAATGGGTCCAAGACAGGGCGACAGTCAGGGCAGCAGTCCTTCGTAGCCGCCGGAAAGCGGGAAGCCTCGCAGCAAAAACGTTCGGACCACGACGACATACAGGGGTCGAGGAAGTGGTTGGCCTTCCTCCAGAATTCTCTCATGTGGCTCCTCACGATCCTTGGGCTTGGACCGGTACCGCTGAAGTCGCCCTATGTTGGGCGCCAACTGAAGAACCGGGTTTTTAGAACCCAGCAGTGCCAGGGACACGCCCGAAGTCTTCAGATTCCCCTGTCTTGGCAAAAAGAGACACGGAATACTTCTAGGTGGCGTCAGAAAACAAATTTATTAGCTGCAGCTAGTAACAGTAATCCCAGCAATACAACACAGTGTACAACTCAAGAAACTGTTCAATTTTCGTAGAGCAAGACATTAGTATTTATCCACATTTTGCTCATTATTAATGTACACCCACTGCGACAAATACTGACGAATAGAATACTTTTTCCCACACATTATCACATCATAGAAAGCTCACTTTACATTGTACCAACCCACAAGTTAATTATTAGGAATGTCCCAAATTCAATTTCCACAATCGGACAAACCTATAATTGAAAGCACTACCCATGTAATGAAAAGACATAAGGAAAGAAGTAATTCAGATATTGAGTAGGATAAGATATGTGCAAGCGAACTAAAAGTTAACGATATCCTGAACAGTGATTGGCAATTTCAGACAACGATCAGCCAGGGAAATTGGCTTCGCAAAGGGTCAGTTTCAGGTGACCAGGTCAGCATCTTACAGTCCACTCGCAAGTCAGAAAGGGCCTAGTTAATATGTACATGAACAAAGAAGCCCATGCAAATTTGTTCGTTCGGTCACCTCCACGGCCTACGTGAGGGCAACACAAAAATGGCGGCACAAACAAAATGGAACCCATATTCAGAGACAAAGTCTCTTAATACGTAATGAACTCGCTAGTTAACTCCACAAATTCATTCCATAATGGCCGTACTTACTAGATACGGTACAACATCACCAAAATCGTGCCGGGACCATAACCTCACAGGACAAGGCAGAATTTTACAGAACCTCAGCAAGACACCACCAACTTATTCGAACGGCCAAAAGGACCTCCTTCAAGGAACACATCGACAACAACGCACACAATAGCAAAGAGCTCTTCAACATCGTGAAGGAACTCGCCAAACCCAACTCCAGCTCCAACGACATCCCGCCATCACAAGACCTCTGCGACTCTCTAGCTACCTTCTTCTACTGCAAGATCGCAGACATCCATGACAGCTTCAACACCCAGACCTCTCCGATAGCCGCTGACACCCCAGACCCACCACCCCTCAGCCACACTGGCCTCCTGTTCTCCTGGAACCACATCAATGACGAAGACACCATCAAGACCATGAACACCATCTACTCCGGATCACCATTAGACCCCTGCCCCCACCACATCTTCAACAAAGCGAGCTCCAACATCGCACCCCAATTCTGTGATATCTTCAACAGCTCATTCCAGACAGCCACCTTCCCAGAAAACACACAGAGATCAACGCCCTACTCAAGAAACCCAAGGCAGACCCAAAAGACCTCAAGAACTTACGACCCATCTCCCTGCCCGTTTCCTGGAGAAAGTCATTGAGAAGATCTTCAACAGACAACTGACCCAATTTCTTGATGAGAGCAACCCCCTGGACTCATCCCAATCCGTATTTTGCAGCAACCACAGCACCAAAACCGCCCTCATTGCCGCCACCCACGACATCAGGGCCCTGCTGGACAATGGTGATACTGCGGCCGTCATCCTCCTGGGCCTCTGGGCTGCCTTGGACACTGTCTGCCACCACACCCTGCGCACATGCCTCCGCAACGCGGGGATCCATGACAAAGCTCTGGACTGGATCACCTCCTTCCACACCGACAGAACCCAGAGAGTCCACCTCCCTCCATTCCGATCCGGAAGCCACTAAGATCACCTGCAGCGTACTCCAAGTATCATCCCCCAGCCCGACCCTCTTCATCATCTACATGACACCGCTCACCAACATCATCCGATCACACGATCTCAACATAGTCTCATATGCCGACAACACCCAGCTGATTCTCTCCCTCACCAAAGACTCCCCCACTGCCAAAACCAACTTCCACACAGGGATGAAGGCTGTTTGGGTCTGTGTGTGGATATGTGAGTGGTTGTATGGGTGTGCAAGTGGGTGTGTTAGTGACTGTGTGGGTCTGTGAGTGGGTGTGGTAGTGGGTCTGTGAGTGGGTGTGTGTGGCTTTATGGTGTATGAGTGGGTGTGTGAGTGGATGTATGGATGTGTGGCTGGGTACATGAGTGGTTGTGTGGGTGCATGAGAGAGTGTGAGTGGGTCTGATAGTGGGAGTATGTGTGTTTTTTAATTTGGGCCTGGATCCATAGATCGACCATAGATTCATATTGAGGGCCGCACTGAGTGCCTCAGTGGATCTGCAGCTCCTCATGCACCACAAATAAAGTGTGGTTGGGCAGTTTCTTTTCCATGAGGGGTCCCTCACAGACCCCTCTACCAGTCCCATGGAGTCAGGATGCCAGTATCTTGACCCCATATATCCTAGTTCTACTTTATTCCCCCCTTCTGATTCACAAAGTGAAATCCACAACTTTTTTCTCAGGTTGTGGTCAGCTAATTGCGGCATTGCTGTTGACGCGCGAGTCTGCGGATCCTCCCTGGTGAATCTGCATCTCTAGATATACATAAATCTTTTTTCTGTAGTAACTAAAAATCTAATAAACAGATTTACACTAAATTACAAAAAGCACTCTTTCTGGGCCAAGATCTAGGTTTTTGCAAAATTTTGTGTAATTCTGTTTAGCGGATTGGGCGGTAGTCGTGTCCAAAATCTCTAAGGGAAATTGCATGGGGAAAACAAAGTTATTTGAGACCCCTTTTTTCTCAGCACCTGTGTGATGAATCACCCCAAAACTTTCCAGACAGCTGCTAAAGTTATCTTGTCACTGAACATTTCCCCTAACTTTAAAGTTAATTAAACATTTGCTTATTTCAGTGAATTTCTAGTTTTTTTTAACATAAAATAAAAATATTTAAGTACCATACCTAAATCCAACCCCCGCTTCGCATGCCCTTTGGCCGTGCATGGTGGGGGTTAGCTGCAGGGCCTGCAGCCTACCCCACACATGCAGCCAACCACACGCTGCGCACAGTCGTGACCAGGTGCAGTGAGGGTTTAGCCACTCCTTGTGGCTAACCCACATAAAGGCAGCATGCTGGGGGTTCCCCTACACATAACGTTACTTTAACCTTTGAGTTTTCCAGGGAATTACTAGGGTTTTTCAATATAAAATAATATTTAAGCACCATTCATAAATCCAACCATTCCTACGCATATGGCTTTCAGCCGTGCAAGGCAGGAGTTTGGCTGTAGGACCTGCGACCAACCCCCACATGCAGTTAACCCTCACGCTGTGCACAGCCTTCCGTTGTGCGCAGTGGGGTCTTGGCCACAAAGCCTGGCCATAGGCCAACCACGTGAAGACAGCCAACCCCACACTGCACAAGGCCTCCCCCCACCTGCAGCCATCCTTAAGCATCACAGGGCTTTTGCCTGTGCACAGTGGGGGAGATGGCCACAACGCCTGCTCTATCCTTTCCAAGCCAGCCAACGCCACATAGCACACAGCCTTCGGCCATGCATGGTAGGGGGTTGGTAACAGGGTCTGGCCCTGAGGATCCCATTCCCTAGGGCTATTTTTTAAAGAGAAGGGGTCCATGTGCCCTCCTCCCCTAGCCTCATTAGGTCCTGGAGACCCCATCCCCCAGGACCATATATTTTTTATAGAGGAGGAGGGCCACAAGGCCCCCATCCCCAAGCCTTATTGGGCCTCAGGACCCCATCCGCCAGGGTCTTTTTTTTAAGGAGGAGGGTTGCAACGCGGCCCTCCTCCTGGAGCCTTATTACACCCTAGGGACCCCATGGCTGGTTAGTTAATTAAAGGGGAAGAAGGCCACGTGGACCTCCTCCCCGAGCCTCATTTGGCCCTGGGAACCCCATTCCCTCAGGGCTGTTTTTAAAATTAATGGATAGGGGGCAAAGTGGTCCCCCCTCCATGAGCCTTGTTATGTCCTAAGAACACCATCCCCCATGGCATTACTAAAAATGAAGGGGAGTGGGGGGTCGTGCATCTCCCCAAGCCATAATCGGCCCCTGGGACTCCAAACCTGGGGCCCATATTTCTAAAAGGTTGGTATTCTGCTGCCCAACCCAGGACACCCACTATATACTCAGGGGCCACTGATGAGCTCGAAGACCTCCGCTAACCCATCCAGCTCCCAGCATTCAGCGGGAGCCGGCATTGCTCCTCCCCAAAGGGAACAGCTACTAATGATGCTGCCTCCAGGCAGATGCAAACTTTTGATCTGTTTTTCTGCTACTGCGGGTGGGGAAACAGACCAAAAGTCTGCTCCCATCCGGTGGGAGCATTTCAAAGTTCCCGCCTGCTGGGAGCAGACTTTGTTTTCACTCCGGCATGACTGGAGTTTTGAAAATGCTCCTGCCAAGTTGAACCAAACACAGGTTTTCCTACTCCTGCCGGTGTGGGAAGGGAAACTGCTATGTCCTGAGGCTGGGCCCCCCCGAACATAGCTAGTGAACCAGCCTGGGGCAATTAATGGCCTCCCTTTCACTTATTTTCATTTCCCCATAGATTAGATTCCCAGGGACAAACACGGCCCAGGGAGGAGAGTTATGTGCCTCCCTCCCCCTCAAAAGCATGTCAAGCACTGAGGGAGGGGTGTCCCCAGGGCTTGAAATGGCACAGGGAGGGTGGCACATGCTCTCGTCCCTTTGTGAAAGACACCAGGGGATGGGGCCAAAAGCAGCCCGGAGTGGGTGGCTGCATGATGCCCTCTCCCTCATAAAACACACAGGACCTTAGGGAATGGGGTCTCAATGGCCAAAAACTGCCTGGGGAGGGTGCCACGCATGCCCTTCCCCCCAAAATAAACTCCTCTTCCCCCCTGGTGGTGGCCCACCTAAAGGTTTTTTTTTTTTTAAAACAAGCCTGGTCTCATCCATGAATTCGTGGCAAAATTAAAAAAAAAATTGGCCCCAGGCTGTGGTCCATCTGGGACCTCATCCCTAGGCCTAGAGGGTTAGGGTATTACTTAACTGCCCCTTGTGGGTTTTTTCTGTGTGCTTTTTTTAGGACTCGAGGTTTAGTCCTGAGTCCTAAGATGGCTGCCACCACTTCCTGGATGAAGTGGTCATAGCCAATCAGATCTCAGCTAGATAATCAGGGGTTTTAAACATTAATTGCTCAAAAACTACTGAACGAATTTACACCATAATACAAAAAGCACTCTTTCTGGATCTAGATCTATCTTTCTGCCAAATTTGGTGAAAATCCGTTCAGCGGTTTAGGTTGTAGCTGTGTCTCAAGTTCCTATGGAAAAATGAATGGGGAAAAACGCCTTTAGGGATTCCCCTTTTTTCTTGGCCCCCACATGACAGAGCACCCTAAAACTTTCCATGCGCAAACTAGTTACAAAGTACCACTTTTAAGAAAGTTTTGTGTCAATTTGCCATACGGTGCTAAAGTTATTAGCAACACTGAAACTGCAATTCCCATGGAAACACGATCCTAATTATGACTACCCAGTGCCCTCCACTGGGTAAAATATAAATATATATACTATTTAGTTGAAAAGGCATGCATGGTAAAGGCATTGGATGGTAAAGGATATGTGGCAAAGCCATTGTTTAGTAAATGTTGTGCTATGAAGGCTTTTTCTGGTACCACAAGGGTGTTTATTCTCTGGTCCCCAGTCCCGGGAGATTGGTGCATTGCCATCACTTGGTAGGCTAGAGCAGTTGGGATATATGCTAGATTTTTGAAATTATTGTTCCTCCCCATCACAGGCAATGTATTCCTCTAATGGGCTCTGACTGCAATTCTGGAATGGTTATTAAGAGAGGGTAACATATGAGAGGCTTTCAGTCAATGTAGCCTATGTCGTAAGGTGTGGGTGACATTACAATTGTCTAAGCAGGAGTGGACCACCTCTGAGTTAACAATAGCACCATCAGCTTTATCTGTCCTTCCCCTTCGAGAAGTAGCTGGGCAAGCCTGAAGGTTCCTTTGAGAAGCAATGGTATGTAGAAGGTCACTGACAAAGCCTTGGGGCTTACTGAGGAGATTTTACCCCTGAAGGCCACGTACTTTTGATATTACAGTAGGGTGAATGGGAAAGGACAGATAAGTTCAAGCCTCAAATGGGATATTGCCATCTATACAGTGTTTTAATATGGGTTTAATTTTATTTCACAGACATGACATCACTGTGAAGTATGGATTTCAATCAGTAAAAGGGTTTTCTCAGTCCTTTTCTCCAGCTCCAACCACATTTGCGGCCGCAAAACACTCGCAGTTTACCACCTAATTCAAGAATGTAAGTATGTTGGAAAATATTTTTTAAGAGCAGTGCCCTCCCGTCGAGAGGAGAACTGGCGGTCCAGATCGCGGAGGCGCTCCGGTCCTGGGGGGGGTCAGTGGACCCGAGACCTCCGGCCTCCGAACACTGAGCAGGGACCTTGGACCTGGTTTGATATTTACATTTTGTGATGATCTGTTGGGCCCCTTCAGCGGGCAGGACCTGGCTTTGATATTGAATTGCTGGCTGTGGAGAGAGATTTATGACGTGGGACGCTCCTTTTCCGCCCCATTCTTAGGGTTTGGTGGTGGGTGGGGGTAGGCACAGGAGATATGGTTTGTTGGGAGGGGATCCATTGGCATGGGGGACCTCCGGGCTCACGTTTGGGCTGGGGTACCCGCCTGGCCGCGACAGATACTTCAACGGTTTTGAGGTATAGGGGGTGGGGGTGGGGGCTAGGAGTTTCTGGTTGGTGGGGGGCCTTGTTGGGGTTGGGGCAGGGTTGCACAGCTCGGGGGTCCAATGTGTTGGAGTTTGTCCACATGTACGTGCATTCCATGAGAAGACTGCCAGATGTCGCGTTGGGTTGATGCGGCCCCAGGACCCCCTGGTAGCTTGCGTGTCCTTAGCTGGAATGTCCGGGGTATCCTAGATAAGATCAAACGGGGGGCGGTTTTGTGGCAGGCGAAGCGTCTGGGGGCGGATGTCCTTCTGCTCCAGGAGACGCACCTGTTGGGCACTAAGGTCCTGTGCCTGCACAGATTTGGCTACCAACATGTTTACCATGCTGGGTTTGCAAAGGGGTCCAGGGGTGTGGCTATAATCATACACCGTAGAGTCCCTTACACTCACACGAGGCTCTGGCAGGATGCACAGGGTAGGTATGTAATGGTACAGGGGGTGGTGGGAGAGACTCCTCTGGTCCTCGGATGTGTGTATGCCCCGCCGCCTTTGCAGTGGTCCCTGGTTGAGAAGCTGTACACGATCTGGGCTGATATCCCTGATGTACTGATGGCGGTTGGTGGTGACTGGAACGATGTCATGGATGTTACTAGAGAAAGATTTCAGCGGGGGGGGCGCTGCGCCAGTGGGCCACCCCACGAGACTACAGGGTATGTGAGTACCATGGACTGGATAGATACAATCACGGTGCTGCGTGTGCATACATGTATGTCTCCGCGGTGCATGGGTCCTTCTCGAGACTTGACTACATCTTTATTCCGAGGGCAAAAATGGGCTGTCTGGAATCGGCGACGATCCATCCCCGGGGCCTCTCAGATCATTCGCCGGTATCAGTGGAGCTGCAGCTGGGTTGGGGGAGGCGGCCATTTAGATGGCGCATGTCGGTACGGCATCTTCAACAAGAGGACTATAGACAGCACATACGCGAGGCGCTCTCCACCTACCTCACGTGTAATGTGGGCTCTGTGGTTGGTGCCACTACCCTATGGGAAGCCTTGAAACCCACGCTGCGAGGCATGGATATCGCCTGGTGTGTGGAGGCGCGGAGGCGCAGGCGTGAGGCATTAGTGCGAGCGGAGGCAGAGGTAGGGGGCCTGGAGCATAGGGGTCGTCAGTCAGGTGAGACATGCGACTTGAGCCAGCGCAACAGCCTTATGCTGCACTGCTCATGGATGAAGCTCGCCAGGTGTGGCTGGCCACACGCAGTAGAATCTGCCAGTGGGGGAATAAATCTAGCAAAATGCTACACAGACTCTGCCAGGGGGTTTTCCATGCACAGAAACTACCCTGGATACTGGATGACACGGGGGAGCCGTTGATGGACCCCAAGGGATTGGCAGACAGTTTTGCGTGGTACTATGCGGAGCTTTATGCCCCGCGGGTGTATCTTCCGCCCGATCAGATTGACAAATTCTTGGCGGATCTGCCCACTAGGGCAGTGACGGACGACGTGCGAGATAAACTCGACCTTCCACTAACAGCTGAGAAACTGGACACTGCACTGGGAGAACTGAACTCAGGGAAGGGCCCCGGTCCCAATGGTTTCCCCAGTGAATTTTTTAAGAACTTCAATACCCAATTGGCCCCTCATAATCGGGCAGCTTTGGAGGAGGCTAGGGATCAGGGCAGGCTTTCCCCAGACTGGAGGCATGCGGAGGTCGTGGTGTTCCACAAGCCGGGACGACCCCCAGAGCAGCACTCCTCCTATCGTCCCATTTCGCTCCTCAATGTATAGGCCACAGTACTGGCCATGGCTTTGGCTAATAGGCTCCTTCCATATATCTCGGACCTGGTGCATCCAGACCAGGCTGGCTTTATGCCAGGTAGAGCGACCAGACACAATATTCGACGGGCCCATGTGGCGCTGGAGGTGATTAGAGGCACAGGGCGGCAGGCGGCGCTTCTTCTAGCCGATATTGATAGGGCGTTTGATTCCCTTAGCTGGGTATACCTGTTCTACTTGCTCCCGCGGCTTAATTTGGGCCCTCGCTTCCTGTCCTACGTACGTCTCTTGAATACCCATTTTACGGCCTCGGTGCGGGTGGTGGGAGCCGTGTCTTCTACATTCAACATTCGGCGCGGTACCCGGCAGGGGTGCCCGCTATCGCCCTACCTGTTTGCCCTGGAGCCGCTCACTGCTTGCGTGCGGATAGACGCACAGCTGAAAGGGTTTGACTGTCTGCAGGGCCCGTCGGACAAAATAGCACTTTATGCGGACGACGTCCTCTTCTTCCTTACTGAACTTCATAAGTCGGGCCGCGTCTCCTTGAAATTCTATGGATTTTCGATTAGTCCTCAGGACTGCATATCAACCCCGGCAAATCTGCCCTGTGGGTGTTGGGAGAGCGGACCTCGGTGGTGGGGGATTGGGCCGCTCCGCTTAGGGTTGCGGTCGGAGGGCTACAATACCTGGGAGTCTTTCTATCGGATGCCCCGGCCGTGTCTTGGGAGCGGAATTTGGTGCCGGTGTGGGATCGAGTACGGGCAGACCTTAAGACCTGGTCGCGTATGCCGCTTACCATCTATGGTAGGTCAGCAATTTTCAAAATGGTGGCACTTCCGCGTCTGCTAAACTAACTCCAGAACCACCCGTATCCGATTCCCCTTAGCTGGTTTCACCAGGTCAACTCCCATCTGGGGCAGTTCCTGTGGGGGGGGGCGCGGTTCGGGTGGCGTTGCGCACGTGCTTCCTCTCCACCTACTGTGGAGGATTGGTCACATCGGATATCCTCTCCTACTACCAGGCCTCTCATCTATTGGTGCTGAATGATTGGTGGTATGGTGATCGTGCGGATCCGGCCTATGCCATGGAGCGCTATTTGATGGGCTCCAACATGCTCCATGCCTTCCTTTGCTCCGCTTCCCTGCGCAGTGTACTGCCGGCGGTCACCCGGGTGGTGTTTCTGATTTGGAGGCAGGCCCTGCGCCATGTGGTGGTGGAACGTTCTGACAGCAGAGACGCTGTTATGGCACAATGGCCGCTTCCCCGCGCTAGCCTCCTTACGGGGATTCACGGGGTGGGACACCGTGGGCATCTCGACCTTGGGCGATGTGATGCAAGAGGTGTTGGGGTGGGAGCTCCCGAACACGCCACAATTCGCCCTATTAAATGTCATGTATGGGGTTGGGGTAACATATACAAGAGGCACTTGATGTTACTAGGCCTTACCACTGCTAAGAGAGATATAGCTGCTGGGTGGAAGGACCCCCGTGCCCCTAAGCTGACGGTCTGGAAGAGGGGCTTGTACTTTTACATGGGCCTAGAGCACCCGATTTTTGTAGCCAGGGGCTGTCCGCGAAAGCATTTTAAGATTTGGAAACACTGGGTGGGTTATAGGGGGTGTGGCTGAAGCCCCCAGCAGATCAGGATGACCTCCCTCAGGATGGGTGAGAGGGGATATGTGGGAGGGTCTGAAGCATGGAATGGACGGGATGACTGGTTTGTTTTTAGCTTATTATATGCATGATGTACTACATGCCGGAGTGGTTTTTGGACTTATGGTGAGCTGTGCGACCGTTTGGGGGGGGGGGGTGGAGGGGGTGTGTTGGGTGGGTGTTTTGGGGGTAGGGGGAGTTGGGGAGGGTGGTTGGCAGGGGAGAGTAGGGTAGGGGGGTGGTTCTTAGTCTCGTTTATACTGTTGGTTGCTATTATGAAAATGTCAATTGCAATGGATGTTGTGCTCATTATTGCTGCAGGCTCCCTTGGATGACAGGGTCCTGTATTGTTTATGCAAATATGACAATAAAAACGTGTTTAAAGGGGAGGAGCCAAGATGGCGATGGGAACGGACGTGTAGTCTCTCGGCTCCCCGATCCTTTGTTCCTCTCGCCGAAATCCTGACCTTTATCCTGCCACGGAATGCTAGCGAGGGGACGGGGACAGAGCGCTGAATTGACTGGTGCTCTCCCGATGTTCCTGCCTGCCTGGAACCCACTGTACTGCCGAGTGAACTGCGGCGTTCGTCTCTACCCCTGCGACCGAGACCCAGGCGGGGATGCTGGCATGGCGGCTGCCGGAGCTACCGGGGTTACGGAGGCGGAGTGAACCTAGTGCCCTGACTGGCGCCTCTAACTGCTACTGTCTGCGCCTGCCCTTCACTTGTGCACAGTGTACCTGCCGACCGGGAGTTCTCACGGGCGCCTCCGCTGCCGGGATCTACAAGTGAGGTACGCTGCGTCACCCTCATGATGGCGGACATTTGAACACCGCAGCTCCCCCTCAAGCCTGCTCCCGACCCGTCGTGATCACCGTGGGGCTTCCATTACGGGTCGCCCACTGCTTGTGGGTCCGCGCTAGGACAGCGACCTGAGTCCCTGTGGTCTTGGTGGTACTTGCGCCCACGCGCCCCTGTGCTTCCCCCGGTGGGGCTACTGCGATGGCTGATCCGGCTGCACTTATTGCCAACGCTGCCTCGGATAAGACCTGGACTGTGCTGAGGTCCCCTGGGCACTGTCCTGCCTTGGGAACCGCGCCTGTGATCGTGGCGAAGATGAAACCCCCGGCCGCCCCAACTTATGGCTCCATTCTCGATGCAATTCACGACTTGCGGGCAGGGATGCGTGTGGGCTTTCTATCGCTGTACGAGAAGCTTGAGGCTGCTACGCCCGGGGTGGATTGTACACCGCCGATTTGCCTCTCTCACTGGGACGCTTTGTCTGTCCTTACTCCTGACCAGGCTACATTGTTGCCGCACGAGTGCTCTACACTTCAGCTCCCCGGCAGTGTTGGCGGACGCGATTTGATGCCCGTTTACTTCACCAGTGCTACAATGTTTCTGCCTCTACCAGTGCTCATGGTTTCCTTCGAGGCTTTGCTACCTTTGGTAATGGCGCCACAGACGCAGCAACTATTTAGCCTGCTTGCCCGCTCTCATTTGGCCCTGCTTCTGACTTTCATTCTTTCGCTGAACTGGGAGCAACTGCTGGCGCTATCTAGCGGGGTACATGGAACTGGTCGAGGACGGACCCATCCATTTTGTTTTGGAACAACATCTCCCTGCCGAGGGCGGCCATCTTGTCCCTTTGTTCAGCCCGTGGGGGTTGCCCTACGAGGGTTTTGGCTGGGGGGGCGAGTACGGACTGGCCAGGGTTAGCGGACTTCTCTTGGTGGACTGTGCATTCCTGGCTGGCGAAATCTCAGATTGAAACGCTTCCCCACATTGTGCGAGTGTAACTCTCCTTGCGTTGTACGATGTTCGCAGCTCATTGTTTTTGCTGGTACACATGAGGGGATGTGATGAATAGACTTGATAGGCGGGTGGGATCTCGGGATGGGACACCCTTTATGTGCGTGCTGATATGATACGTGTGATCTCTCCCTATTTTACTTTGTACTGCATATTCTATACTCTTTATGTGGCAAATAGGGTGGGTGTTGCTGCATGGATGGGGTGTCCGAGAGACTTAGTGTTTGGTGGGCTCCTCCCCTCATTTCTTCTTTATTGGGAGTCATAGATTAGAATTTTCTGTTCTTCCTCCCTATATTTCAGAAGTTACATTTACTCTTTCTTTCTCTTCTTTCTTAGGGATTTCCCTTTCTTTTCTCTTTTCCTTTGTCTATATTTCGGATTCTTTAGCGGGCGACAGACACACTGCGGGGGGGGGGGGGTAGGCCGTAGCCTCTGCAATGATGTAGGGTGGGGGAAGGTTTTAGTTCTCTATATTGGTTTCTATGGGCCTTATTTCTATTATTTCTCTGCGCTTTTCTTACCTTATTTCTGTTCTGGGTCCGGGATAGGGACTAGTAGGGAGTGGGCTGCTCTGTACATGGCGCGTAATTGCTAACTGACGATCTTGTTGTTTTACTCTGACCCGCCATACTGCCTGGGAATGGCTTTCACGTTTGGCTTCATGTGATGCTCTTGCCTGCTCATGCTGTGAAGTAATTGTACGGACTCAGTTCTCCTTGGTTTCTACTCTTCACTGTTATATATTTTAAGACCAAAAAACTTCAAAATTAACCTTCAATGCTCCTGTTTCTCGGCAACACGAATCTGTCTAGTGTACTGTTAATTGATTGCTGCTCTTTAACCTGGTGCCGCTGAGGAATTATATTGTTTGCACTTGTGCTCAAAGTACCGTGGCCGGCCTGACGGTTGTGGGCCCGTATTTGTTATATTTTCATGCACAATAAAGGTTTACAAAAATTTAAAATAAAAAAAAATAAAAACTTGTTTAAAAAAAAAAAGAAATGAAATAGAAAGTTTGCTCCATTCTTTGACGTACAAAATTAAATCACACATTAACACAACCATTTCCATACCTCTACACAGCCAGCATCAGAATATGCCAGTGCACCCATCATCACATAGCAAAACATCGACAATTTAAGGGCCATACTACCAACAGAATATAACACCAAAACCAACCATTTTATACTTGCGCAACCACACTGGCTTATGCACTCACAATGACACAATCATATTTATGCTCCCAACAACATCCAAAAGCCTGCACGCACCACCCACACAACCATCATCATTTGCTAACAGTTGGATCATTGTCTAGGTAAACACCTACCATCTTACTCACACACAATCAGCATCACACCCACAAAATCAACACCTTAAAGCAGCAAAAATGCATCCATACAACCACTATTTACCAGTGTCATTACAAAAAAATTGTAGCAAAATTATATTAACTTTTATACACTTAAAACCATAATGAAATGATTCTTTCAAAGATATCACATTCCAAGCTTTCTTAAAAAAAGATACAAAACAACATTCATACATGAACACAGCCCCAATCATACAGCAACACAAATACTGTCATACATCGAAACAATCATCATCAGGCATGCTCACAACAAGCATCATATACACACACCTACCCTCGCATGTCAACACCACAACCATCATTCACTATCATTCACTATCACTCCTTAAAATAAGTGAAAACATCATAAAAGCTCTTTTCTACACCTATAAACATAGTCAATTACTCTACATCTAATTTAATATTGGCATAGTGACATATTGATATAGTGGGAGTTAAGGCTAACTTAGTATGGTGTGGTTTGGAGATGAAGTGGTTTTCAATTTGAACATTTCAAGGGTTTTTCTCTTTTATAGCAAAGCCATGGCTTAAATATCAGTAAACATCTGATATTTATGGATATGTATATATTCACTGAAAAAAAATGATGTTATGGGTAAGTGAAATGTAACATTTAAAATTTTAAAAACCACTGAAATTCACCAGTCAAAGTGATCTCAATAACTCATGCCCTAAAATAACTATAACTTGTGCCTCGCAATGCACAGTGTTGTTAGCAATTATGCCATTTCAGAACTCATTGGGGATGTTATGAATGCACTCATCGAATGTGTCATGGGTGATGTAAAATGTGAGGGTACAACCAGTGCACGGCAAGGGTGCAAGTTAGAGTTAATTTAGGGCATGTGTTATAGTTACTTTAGACTACAACAAATTGGTGAATTTCATTGGTTTCTAGAGTTTAAAGATTTTCACCTAAATATAGCGTCACTTAAATCTTAGTTTTTTCAGTGAATTTCTAGGGTTGTTTTGAATACGTAATTATAATTGCCACTTCAACCTTTGTTTTTTCAGTGCATTTCTCCTTTCTTATGTAAGTAACAATATAATGGGTGTCATTTTATATAAGGCAGACCTGCTAGCTTTTCCAAAATGTCAGAAAACCAAAATATAAAAGGCAGGCCTACTGACTTCATCAGGAGGTGCAAAAGACACACAATTGATGGACAGAACGCAGAACAAATAAACACATTCAGCCCCAGTCAAGAGATCTGGGTTAAATCCATCAGGCCATACTGCCAAGCCAGGTTCTCCCTGGACCAGAAACAAGCATCCGAGGACCTGTTTCAGGGTTTCACCCCTCATCAGCCAGGATCCAGTGGCATAGTGAGCATGGAACCCACATCTGGACATACCCGACGCACGTAGGGCGAGAAAGCAAAAGGCAAACAATTGATGGACGGAATGCAGAACAAATCAAAACATTCACCCCCAGTCAAGAGATCTGGGTTAAATCCATCATTCTTCTGCTCACTATGCCACCCCAGTTTAGACCTGGCCATATGCATATCAGTCTTGACCCTGTGACTCATGGGAACACTCCAGCCCAAACTGCCAAGCCAGGTCCTCCCTGGATTGGAAACAAGCATCTTAGGACTGGTTTCGGAGTTCCACCCCTCATCTGCTAGAATATTTTGAATCCAGTGGCTGATGATGGGTGAAACCCTTAAACCCTTAAACCAGTACAAGGATGCTTGTTTCCGGACCAGGGAGGACCTGGCAGTTCGGACTGGACTATTCCTATGAGGCACAAGGTCAAGACTGATTTGCATATGGCTGGGTCTGAACTTGGGTGGCGAAGTGAGCTAAAGAACGATGATGGATTCAACCCAGATCTGTGACAGGGGGTGAGTATTTGAAATGTTTTCAGCGCTCAGTCCATCATCTCCTTGTGTTCACATTTGTTTAATTAAACACAGCGGCTGGGAGATCAGGCAACAGAGTTCAGGTTTGAAGACTGTCTCAACGTACATTAGTTATGGCCGTCATTTTATACTTTTCATGAAGCATCATAAACCAATTTATGCATTCCTCTGGTGACAGATTCTTGGGCCTAGTCACTGGGCCATAAATCGTGGGTTTGATAAGGAGCGCAGGTGGGCCTCATCCTTGTGTGAACATAAAGCAGGGCAGGTGGGTACATGTTCAGATGTCCAGCATGTTGAGCATGTGATCACTCTGTGTAATGTGCATGCTGTGTGCTGATTAGCTATGTGTTCCTAACTTAGGGGCTCATTACGATGGCCTGAGTCTGTCCGCTATCATCACTGGAATTGGGACCGTCCTCCTATGTGGCAGCGGTCCCGACTATGGAATTACAATGCGGCCGACACGGAGGCGGTTGCATTGAGCATGTTTACCATTACCGCGGGTGCTGCAAGGGATAAAAGTCCAGAGAATGCACCGATCTTGGCAAACACCCCACCCTCCATCACATTCATCAAGTCCAACATATACTGATTTTGCATCACCATGAGGCGAATGACTACTAGTTCTTCCTTGATAGCGTTTAGGAGGAGCTCAGTATTGTTCATCATTTTTAACATCTTTCACCTGGCTATTTGTAACCAGCATGTGTTTGCCTTCGTTTGCAAGATGAAGAAGGGTATGGACCCACCTGTGTCAGAAAACAGTGTAAATTCTTCTGGGATGTCTTTGTACTGAGCCCAGCCAAAGTAATCAGCTGTTCTTTTTTCTCGAGCCTGATACATTAGATTTGTTTTCTTCTGTAGCGGATGTTGGAACAACTCAGACAGATGCTCTCCAGCAATGACCAGGTTTAGATGTATATGGTAATGAGCTTGCAGGGATCCACCATCCGGGGACTAGCTGGGTGTAGGCAAACTTACTTCACTACCAGTATATATCCATCAACACAAAGGTGCCTTATTGCAGATCTGATTCATGCAGTAATGCTCCACAATTTTCATTTGCCTCTGAAACAAAAAGAATACAGTGTAAGATTCAGTATAATTAGGGGTTGCCCCTCCCCTTCCATCCATGTGTACCAATCTATTTTAGTGTCCCAGATTTCCTGACATGGGGCATCAGTGCTGGAATTAAATCTATCCCATCTAGACTCATTTCCTCTTGTATCATCAAGGTGAATGGCCTTGCACTGCAACTCCATGTGCTATTAAAGATTATTGACCCAGAAATGCCAACGGCCATCCTGGGACCACAGACAGGGGTGGAAGCAGACAAGTTTGTGCACTGGTGCGGTGGTCTTGCTACCTCAAACAACCTCTTCTCTGGAAAAGCTCAGGGCCAAACAGTGTCCTCATCTATGGTGCCCTGCCTGCGCATCCTGTCTAGATCGGTTTGCATGTTGCTTGACTCAGTGAAAAGGTGCAACTGTGTGGGGTTGGTTTAATACCAGGTAATGTTTACCACTGCTCTATCGGGTTCTACTCTACTGGGTTGTATCTTGGCTCTAATCCTACATAGGTATAGGTAGATGAGGCACTGTGCTTTTTCAGGGGCTATTTCTTATTGACAGGTAAAATCTGTCTGCACCCAAAGCATGGGGTATCAGCAAGCAGACGTAGCATGACCTAGCCGACCTCTGCGCACCCAAGGCGGCCATGTGTTGGTACCATGTGTTGTGCAAGCGTGCGCTGTGTAGTGCTTGTGGAATACTGGCGCTCGGTTCAGTGTAAGTGTAATTGAGGTGGGAGAGGTCCCTACCCAAGCACTGTAAAAATGTTGAGATAAGCTCCATGTGACTACGTAGATTTCTCGCTGTGGATGGATGCGGACAAACTCATGCTAAGCAGACGATATACAAAGGTGCAATATTATGTAACTTGGGATAGTGTCTGGAGGGGTCATCTGCAGCTTTCTGGCTTCCGGGGGTGTTTACTAGGCACAGTGTAGAGTCTGTTGTCAAAGAATAGTCTGTAAATAAATTCCCTGTGGTATTTTTGACTTGAACCCTTAGGCCTCGTTAGGACTTTGGCGGTTGCTACTGAAGAGGGAGTATTTGATACATAAATTTTTGCATAGCGTTTTTAGTGGGGTACTGGAAGGTGAGCCTGGTTGGGGAGTCATTTTGGGCAATGGCGAACATTTAATCATGGAGCTCCTGGGTTTTGTTTTGTGGTTTGTTAGTCCTCCCCTCTCCATGACAGAGGTGGGTGTTTTAGTGGGGTGATCTTTGTGAGTGTGAGTATTACTCTTATTATCTAGCTAGCATTTAATGGGCGTTTCCGGCCCTCTAATGCCTTACTTTTCCTAATGTGTGTGTGTAGTTTTACAGATGCAGATGGTACCTTTTGACTTACAAATGTGTGATGCTCTGTGAAAGGAACGGGGGGTGTTGCAATTTGGGGTTGGGTGTAATTGTAACTTGTATCGAGGATATGTGTTTGCCCCTTTGGTACCTGCATGTGGAATGCAAAGACGTTTTCCCTACTGGGTTTTGTTACTTTGGCTACGCCCTCTTTCTGGAACTTTCGGTTTTGGGCTACTTTTGGGCTTCTTCCTGCATGTCATTGGGCTCCTTTCTCTGTTCCCATTTAGTGTTGGTTCAAATGCTGCATACCTGTAGGGGGAGATGGCATTCTATCAGGAAGAAGAGCAGAAGGCACTGCCACTCTGCTGCTTGCTTTGCTATGTCGGCCTGCTGCTTCTTGCCTGGGAGGGAGGACTGGTCTTGACTCTCTGCATCCTGAATCTCTAAAGGTTCTCTAAGGGCAAGTTGGGCTTTCCTGCTGTTTTTGAAGTCTCAGGGATATCAAAGACTTCACCTGCATCTTACCGCCAAGTGGAGACAAATCCAGTCTTGGACCCTTGGAACTGAGTTTTTGGTGCTGGACCCCAAGAGACAACTGCATCAACCCTGAAGCATCGTTTGGAACTGGTACATTCCCCATGAAATGTACACATTGCCACTGCCTGCCCCAAAGCTGTGGTCAATCAATCAATCAATCAAACATTTGTAGAGCGCACTACTCATCCGTGAGGGTCTCAAGGCGCTAAGGGGGGTGGGGGGTGCTGCTACTGTTTGGACAGCCAGGTCTTGAGAAGTCTCCTGAAGGTCAGCAGGTCATGGGTCTGTCGCAAGTGGATAGGGAGGGGGTTCCATGTCTTGGCGGCGAGGTGGGAGGATGATCTGCCGCCGGAGGTCGTTCGGTGGATGTGTGGAACGGTGGCGAGGGCGAGGTCAGTGGAGCGAAGCTGGCAGTTCGGGGTGTAGAAGGTGAGTAGTTTGTTGAGGTATGTTGGTCCGGCATTATGGACTGCTTTGTGAGCATGGGTAAGGAGCTTGAAGGTGATCCTCTTGTTGACAGGGAGCCAGTGCAGGTCTTTTAGGTGGGCAGTGATGTGGCTGTGGCGGGGGATGTCGAGGATGACTTGTGCGGAGGTGTTCTATATGTGTTGAAGTCTTTTCTGGAGTTTGTCAGTGGTTCCCGCATAAAGGACATTGCCGTAGTCCAGCCTGCTGCTGACAAGTTCCTGGGTGACCGTCCTTCTGGTTCCGGTGGGGATTCATCTGTAGATCTTGCGAAGCATGCAGAGGGTGTTGAAGCAGGAGGATGAGATGGCGTCGACTTCCTGGGTCATTGATAGTGATGAGTCCAGGATGAACCCCAGGTTGCATGCATAGTTGGTGGGAGTAGGTGCGGCTCCCAGTGTGGCCGGACACCAGGAATCGCCCCACGCAGAGGGAGTGGAGCCAAGGATGAGTGCCTTCGTCTTGTCAGAGTTCAGTTTCAGGTGACTGTTCTTCATCCATTCGGTAACGGCCTTCATTCCTTCATGGAGGTTTGTTTTGACAGTGGCAGGGTCCTTGGTGAGGGAGAGGATCATCTGCGCGGTGCCATGTAGACGTTAAAAAGGGTCGGGCTGAGGGATGATCTTGGGGTACGCTGCAGGTGATCTTGGTGGCTTCGGATCAGAATGGAGGGAGGCGGGCTCTGTGGGTTCTGCCGGTGAGGAAGGAGGTGATCCAGTCCAGGGCATTGCCGCAGATCCCTGCATCATGGAGGCGTGTGCTTAGGGTGTGTTGGCAAATGGTGTTGAAGGCGGCCGAGAGGTTCAGGAGGATGAGGGCTGCGGTTTCGCTATTGCCCAGCAGGGTCCTAAAGTTGTCGGTGGCGGCGATGAGGGCAGTTTTGGTGCTGTGGTTGCTGCTGAATGCGGATTGAGACGAATCCAGGGTGCTGTTCTCCCAGAGGAAACAGGTCAATTGCATGTTGACCATCTTCTCGATGACTTTCGCCGGGAATGGGAGCAAGGAGATGGGCAGGAAGTTCTTGAGGTTGTTTGGGTCCGCCTTGGGTTTCTTGAGTAGGACGTTGATCTGGGCGTGTTTCCAGCTCTCCAGGAAGGTGGCAGTTTCGAAGGAGCTGTTGACGATCTTCCGGAGTTGGGGTGCGATGATGGAGCTCGCATTGTTGAAGACGTGGTGAGGGCAGGGGTCAGATGGTGAGCCAGAGAGGATGGTCTTCATGGTTTTGATGGTGTCGTTGTCATTGACGTGGTTCCAGGAGAGCAGGAAGCCGGTGTGGCTGGGGGGCGGTGAGTGTGATGTGTCGGCGTCTGTCGGGGGACCTGGGTGTTGAAGCTGTCGTGGATGTCTGTGATCTTGCGGTGGAAGAAGGTGGCTAGGGAGCCGCAGAGGTCTTGCGACAGCAGGATGTTGTTGTAGCTGGAGCTGGGGTTGGCGAGTTCCTTCATGATGTTGAAGAGATTGGGGAACACATACGGGCAGTCAAACAGGGTGACATGAGGTATCCGTTGACTGCGCATATGTCTATCTGTCCTTTCCAAACAACTAACAAACGTTTTGAATTCTATGGAATTGATCATACACCTAGACACCCCAGAGGGGTTAATAGGGAATTAGCACTACGCAGGAGAGAGGCATTTTGGATACTGAAGCTTAGAAGTACAGAATGCGGGCTTAATATTGACCAAGAATTGCATTATTTCTTGGGTAGGTGAAATGGAACTGAACATGGGATAGGGGTTCAGTGTGTCTGACTATACCGTACTTCAACAACTCGTGTTGAGTGTTTCTAACATGAAGATTGCTTGCTATGAAAATATATAATTTGTGGAAATATTTACGATTAACTGAAGTCTGCATGCAACGAAGCAATTGCTTTCTCCCTTTTTCTTCCTTTTTTAATAATTTGCATTTCATTTGGATAGGACAACTATTTTATGTCATGTTTACAGTGAGTGTTTATTTGTTTCTAATACTGTCAACAATATTCTAACCTTAGAGGATGGAGAGAATGAGAATATGAGATTACGTTCTCATGGATACACCCTATTTGGATGCCTACACCACTGCATGTTAATCCATGTATTTCATAGGCACGATACACTTAGGCTATATACTAAACGCAATTTTTTCTATATTTCTGAAACTTTACGTCATAGATTGAAATCCATATTTGGTGCATTACATTACATGTGTACGCTTTAAACTTATGCACACATGGTGTTTCATCCACTCATTTAATGGTCACAGTACACTGTGGCTTTCTGACTAAACGTGTTTATAATTATACTCTTGATTTTCATATTATATTTTATTCATATTTAGTGCAGATTTTAACAGCAGAACGTTATATACTAGCTGCTCGCGTTTACACATGCACATTATAAGATGGCGGCCATCCACGGCCGGTTCTGAAAGTCCGTTGTTAGTCACCAATACGAAATTAGCACCAGATGACGTACGCGCGTGCAATGCTATGTGAGGGCCGGCCTTTATAGAGGCAGTAGTCACCGGAATTTGGGAGCTTGTCACAGAACACGGTCGGAAACGGGAGCGGTGTGTCATCCAGAAAAATCACATACTGAGGTAAGATTGTGAACAGGCAGACGGGCGGTTTTGGTAATTTGGTCAAGTGTGGACCATGTTTAAAATAGCGAGTTTGGATACAGGGGCTATATGCTTATTGTAATGATGCAGTCACACTAAATGAAGGCAGGACACAGTGTGAGGAGTTATATAAATTTATCTAAATACACTCTGCTAGAGAGCGCCGAGCCGATGCGCTCTGCTTTCCGACTTTCGCGCCTCCGTATCAGGATGCGCGAGCAGACGCCAAAATGGCAGCCGGCACGTCGCGTCACTACGCGACGTGCATCCACTAGAGCTCTACATCACATATCTCCATTTTTTCCCAACAATGAAACTTTTAACTTACAGTCCGACGCTCATATCAAAGTCTTGAAACCTGGCTGGTCTCACCATGGTTCTTCCCCTCCGGGTCAGTCTTACCGGGGTAGGTGCGGTCTCCCTCTCATGAGTCTCTACACCTCCCCCTTCATTTCTCAGCGCAGCCGCGCTCTCTCCTTGTCTCCTCATGTCCTTTTCCTTCGCCGTTCCCTGGCTGCTGTTGTCACCTTGCTCCTCGTTCCATTCTCTTCTCCTCACGTCCAATTCCTCCTCCACTTGTTCCAGCTCTGCGTTGGGTTCCTCCACACCTTCTAGCTCTAATCCATCTTGACTCCATCGTAGTACCTTGTTGCATATTGCCATGCGGTCTTGGGACCATACGTTTTCGTCGCTCAACAAGGCCGCTCTGTCATACACCTCCTTGACCTGCATAGGTTTACTGTACTTGCTGTCCCCCTTCCTTTGCAGCGTTGCTAACTTGACTCGCACCCACTCGCCTTCTTCCAGTCCAGTATTCTTCACGTTCCTGCGGTTGTTGTAGTGTTTGGCATATATTGCCTGTGCCTTTTCTAAGTTGGCTTGGACCACTGCCGGGGACCATTTACTCGTTATGGTTTTCTCTTTCCATACTTGGTTGTCCTTTGTGAAGGGTTCACGACCCCTCAATATTTGGAAGGGGCTATATCCTGTCCCTGTGGGGGTGATTCTATACGCCCACACCATATACCATATCTCCTTCAACCCAGTCCTTGTTGTTTGATATCTCTGCTTGCACTGACCCCATCACTACTCTATTGAAACGTTCTACCAGACCATTTCCAGCGGGTGGTAGATTGAAGTGTGTTTGGAGAGGATGCCATTTCTCTGCATAAAGCTGCTCCACTTGTCTGAAGTAAACTGGGGGCCGTTATCACTCAAAATGGATTTGGGAATGCCTTCCCTCAGGAATGTGTCGGTCAAAAACTTTAAGATCATCTCTGTGTCCATCACCTCCTCCACTTTCATTTCGGGCCATTTTGAATATCTGTCAATGAGGACACACACAAACTTTTGGATGCCTTGTCCATCTAAAATCAGGCCAAAGATGTCTATGGACAGTTCCTCCCACGGGTTCTGTGGGGGGTCGAATTTTCCCAGCGCTGGGCGTAGGAGTTTGAGTGTCTTGTCTGCTCCTTGGCACTGTAAGCACTCTCTGATGTGCCGCTCAGCTCGTAGGTCATTGCCTGGCCGCCAGTAATTTTGCTTGGTTCTCAATTTCATCTTTCCTATTCCCAAATGACCTTCATGGAGCATTGTCAATAATTTGGGAATTATGCCTGCCGGGGGAATTACCTTGTCCCCCCATGTACACAAACACCCCTTGATCGTCCATTGGCAGCTCTTCCCTGACCTCGTAGTACGGTTTTAGGCTCTTGTTGGTTTGTCTTTTGTCCGGCCAGCCCCTTGTGATGTATGTTTTCACCTCCTGCATGGTCTGGTCTTCATTGTAGGCTTCGTTCCATTCATGATTGCTGACAACTCTTTCCTGGTCCTCTATAACTGCTACCATTTCTTCTCTACCTGCTTGGTCTTCTTCTCCCGGTTCCATGGCCGCCGCCCTGCTTAAGTAGTCCGCCACTCTGTTCCGACTGCCTGGGATGTATTCTACATCGTATCTGAATTCCAGTAGTTTCAGTGTCATCTTCGAAATCCTGGGAGTGGCACTCGCATGTCCGCTGGACGTTAGTACCTTCAGCAGAGGTTTGTGGTCCGTCTTCAACTGGAACCGTGTGCCCCACAGGAATTGTCTGAACCTTGTCATTGCCCATACAACTGCCAGCATCTCCTTTTCAATGACACTGTATTTCTTTTCTGTGTCGCTCAGTGTGCGGGATGCAAAACTGAGGGTTTCCATCACTCCTTGCCCTCGGTCCTGCATCAACACCACGCCCAATCCCTTGTCCCTGGCGTCTGTTGTGAGCACTGTCTTGCCCTGGGGGTCACATCCTTGCAGGGGTATGGCTCCTACTACATCTTTCTTGATGACCTCGAATTCTCTTTGAGCTTCCTCCGTCCAGCAAAACACTGAACTCTCTCTTGTCAGCTTTCTCATGTAATGCGTCTTTGTAGCAAAGTGCTGCACAAATTTACTGTAGTATTCTGCCATTCCTAAGAATGACCTGACATCCTCCTTGCTAGTGGATGGCGGCGCTTCACAAATTGCTCTTACGTTCTCTGTTTTTGGTGTGATTCCTCGCACTCCGATTTCGTGCCCTAGGTAGGTCACTGACTCCATGCCCAAACGGCACTTTGCCCATTCCGCTGTGAGTCCCTTATCTTCCAGGACCTTCAGTACCTTGTTTAGCTTTGCGTCGTGGTCTAGCTTGTCTCGCCCCATCACCAGGATGTCGTCCTGGAAGTACTGAAAGCCATCCATTTTTTTAAATAGTTGGTGCATAAGTTTCTGAAACACCGCAGCCGCCGATGCCAGTCCAAACGGCATGCGACGGAACTGGTAGCACCCAAATGGGGTAATGAAGGATGTTAATTTCCTGCTTTCCGGGTGCAATGCAATTTGGTGATATGCTGAGGTCAAATCTATGGTGGAGTACCACTTAATTCCTCTCGTCTTGGCCAACATCTCTTCGATCCTTGGTAAGGGGAACTTCTCCACAACAATGTTTTTATTCAATTTGCGCAGGTCTACGCATAGCCTGACCTTCCCGCTGGGTTTCATGACCACCACCAATGGCGCCAGCCACTCAGCGCACGTGATCGGTTCGATGATCCCCTTTCTTTCCAGTTCTTGCAGTTCATCCTGCACCGCCTCTCTCACTTCCAGGGGTACATTTCTCACCTTATGAGACACTGGTATGGCTTCTTCCTTCAGAACTATTTTATGTGAGAATTTTTCCAGTCTTCCTACCGTGCCTCCGAATACTTTGGGGTACTCTCTCTTCCACTTGTCCAGTTCTGGCCAAACCTCAGGTTCAGTGAGCAGTATCTGTTCTTTCCCTCCTGGATCC
This sequence comes from Lissotriton vulgaris, assembly GCF_964263255.1. NCBI lineage: Eukaryota > Metazoa > Chordata > Amphibia > Caudata > Salamandridae > Lissotriton > Lissotriton vulgaris. Next base: position 514,227,248 of record NC_141689.1, read on the forward strand.
AGTTTGATGCCCAGATCGCCCTGGTCCAGCCATCCCAGCACGGATGGTCCCTTCTTCGATATATACAGTTTGCAGTATGCGGAGCGTCCTCTGAACTCAAACTTTAAAGGCCTGAATCCGACCATGGGTATGCGGTCTTCATTATACGTGACTGGTCGGATGTCTAATTTCTCCAAGTCTGGGCCCAAGTGTGGTTTGAATGTTTCGTTCCATACCGCTCTCTGGACTATGGTGTAGGGCGAGCCAGTATCTGCCACTATACTTATTGACGCTCCTCCAATTGTCATTTCCAGTACCGGTTTGGTCGATCTTTTATAGTCTACACTTAACACTTGGTCATAGATGCAGAGTACGGTGTCGACATCCTCCTCTACGTCTTCTTCTCGATCTTCTCGTTCGTGGTTGATGTATTTCACCATGCTCCTGGAGGATTTCCTGCGGCACACTTTCTCATAGTGGCCTACGATTCCACAGTACATACATTTAGCGCGAAATGCTGGGCACTTCCTGTCCTGCGCTTCGTGGGCCCAGCTTCCGCATCTATAACACGCTTTCTTGTTGTTCCCAGTCTGTTTTCCTGGGGGACCTGGATTGCCTTGCCACTTGTTGGGTCCCTTCGATGAGCATCCTTTATATTTATAGTCCTTGCGGGGCTCCTCGTCATCTACCTTGTTCACCATTGGGCTTGGTACCGTCTCTCTCTTTGCCGCCTCCGCACACCTGCGCACCAATTCTGCCCTCTTAACCATCACCTCTTTCAGCGTGGCGTCGCCACTGGCCCGTAGCTTGTCCTGCACAGCCGTGCTCGTGGTGTGCATCACGATTTGATCTTTGATGAATTCCTCTTTGAATGTGTCGTATTTGCACGTGGTCGCCAGTTTCCTTAGTGCTGCCACGTACTCTTCCACTGACTCCCCTGGACGTTGCTTCTGTTGCTGGAAGTTGAATCTGTCTATCGATACACACACTGCCGGCTTATAGTGTTCATTTAAGTCATCTATGGCATGGGCATACACGTCGTCATCTGTGCTTCCTCGTTGTTTGGGCACTAGATTCTTGTAGATTCTAAGCCTTTCTGGGCCTAGGTTCTGTAACAGAATTCGCTTCTTCCTCTTGCTGGTGAACTTTTCATCGTTTTCATCTTCGAGCACCTCTATGAAGTTGTCAATGTAGTCTCTCCAATCTTCCCACTTCATGAGGGGTTCCCCTGGTTTAGGCAGGAATTGCACTGGGGCTGTCGCATACACCGCTTGTGCGCACAACTTTTCGCGCTTTTCTGTGGGTGGCGTACCACTGTGGCTTCTGGGACTGCCTGGCGCGCTGTCTGCCTCCTGTTTCTTGGTCTCTAAATGGGGTCTTTCTGTGTCTGCCCCTTCGTTCTTTCCTGAGGCAGCCAGCGCTAATGCCCTTGGTTGTGGGGTAGCAGTTTCACTTGGGTGCCCTTGTCTCCGGCTCCTTCTTATTTCTTTTCATCACCCCGGTGCTTGTCTGGTGCCAGTGGGGTTGTGGGCTCTGCCGCGCTCTCTAGTGCTAGATATGGCGTGTGGTAGCTTACTTGCAGGTTGGTGCTTCAGAAAAGGAAGCGGTGATGGACAGAGTATCTGAATTAAACAGAACACTCGTACCCAGTCAACAGATCAGGGCATGATCCATCACCGATTTTTAGCTCACTGCACCATTCCAGCTCAGAACCTGGCTACATGCAAATTAGTCTGTCCCTGGCCCAGTGCATCATGGGAACAGGGCAGACCAAACTGCCAAGCCAATTCTTTAACTGGAAAGGAAACAAGCTTCCGGGGACCGGTTTCTGGCATTACAGCTGTCTTCGGCCCGGCTTGCTTGAATCCTGATGGTGCAGTGAACAAGGGACTCACATCTGAGTATACCCTTCCACGCTTATGGTGGACAAAACGATTCAGAAAAGGGGGTGGTGATGGACAGAGTATCTGAATTAAACAGAACACTCGTACCCAGTCAACAGATCAGGGCTTGATACATCACCGTTTTTTAGCTCACTGCACCATCCCAGCTCAGAACCTGGCTACATGCAAATTAGTCTGCCCCTGGCCCAGTGCATTATGGGAACAGGGCAGACCAAACTACCAAGCCAATTCTTTAACTGGAAAGGAAACAAGCTTCCGGGGACCGGTTTCTGGCATTACAGCCGTCTTCGGCCCGGCTAGCTTGAATCCTGATGGTGCAGTGAGCATGGGACTCACATCTGAGTATACCCTTCCACGCTTATGGTGGACAAAACGATTCAGAAAAGGGGGTGGTGATGGACAGAGTATCTGAATTAAACAGAACACTCGCACCCAGTCAACAGATCAGGGCTTGATCCATCACTGTTTTTTAGCTCACTGCACCATCCCAGCTCAGAACCTGGCTACATGCAAATTAGTCTGTCCCTGGCCCAGTGCATCATGGGAACAGGGCAGACCAAACTACCAAGCCAATTCTTTAACTGGAAAGGAAACAAGCTTCCGGGGACCGATTTCTGGCATTACAGCCGCCTTCGGCCCGGCTTGCTTGAATCCTGATGGTGCAGTGAGCAAGGGACTCACATCTGAGTATACCCTTCCACGCTTATGGTGGACAAAACGATTCAGAAAAGGGGGTGGTGATGGACAGAGTATCTGAATTAAACAGAACACTCGTACCCAGTCAACAGATCAGAGCTTGATCCATCACTGTTTTTTTGCTCACCACACCATCCCAGCTCAGAACCTGGCTACATGCAAATTAGTCTGTCCCTGGCCCAGTGCATCATGGGAACAGGGCAGACCAAACTACCAAGCCAATTCTTTAACTGGAAAGGAAACTAGCTTCCGGGGACCTATTTCTGGCATTACAGCCGTCTTCGGCCCGGCTTGCTTGAATCCTGATGGTGCAGTGAGCAAGGGACTCACATCTGAGTATACCCTTCCACGCTTATGGTGGACAAAGCGATTCAGAAAAGGGGGTGGTGCTGGACAGGGTATCTGAATTAAACAGAACACTCGTACCCAGTCAACAGATCAGGGCTTGATCCATCACCGTTTTTAGCTCACTGCACCATCCCAGCTCAGAACCTGGCTACATGCAAATTAGTCTGTCCCTGGCCCAGTGCATCATGGGAACAGGGCAGACCAAACTACCAAGCTAATTCTTTAACTGGAAAGGAAACAAGCTTCCGGGGACCGGTTTTTGGCATTACAGCCGTCTTCGGCCCGGCTTGCTTGAATCCTGATGGTGCAGTGAGCAAGGGACTCACATCTGAGTATACCCTTCCATGCTTATGGTGGACAAAACGATTCAGAAAAGGGGGTGGTGATGGACAGAGTATCTGAATTAAACAGAACACTCGTACCCAGTCAACAGATCAGGGCTTGATCCATCACCGTTTTTTAGCTCACTGCACCATCCCAGCTCAGAACCTGGCTACATGCAAATTAGTCTGTCCCTGGCCCAGTGCATCATGGGAACAGGGCAGACCAAACTATCAAGCCAATTCTTTAACTGGAAAGGAAACAAGCTTCCGGGGACAGGTTTCTGGCATTACAGCCGTCTTCTGACCGGCTTGCTTGAATCCTGATGGTGCAGTGAGCAAGGGACTCACATCTGAGTATACCCTTCCACGCTTATGGTGGACAAAACGAGTCAGAAAAGGGGGTGGTGATGGACAGAGTATCTGAATTAAACAGAACACTCGTACCCAGTCAACAGATCAGGGCTTCACCCATCACCGTTTTTTAGCTCACTGCACCATCCCAGCTCAGAACCTGGCTACATGCAAATTAGTCTGTCCCTGGCCCAGTGCATCATGGGAACAGGGCAGACCAAACTACCAAGCCAATTCTTTAACTGGAAAGGAAACAAGCTTCCGGGGACCGGTTTCTGGCATTACAGCCGCCTTCGGCCCGGCTTGCTTGAATCCTGATGGTGCAGTGAGCAAGGGACTCACATCTGAGTATACCCTTCCACGCTTATGGTGGACAAAACGATTCAGACAAGGGGGCGGTGATTGACAGAGTATCTGAATTAAACAGAACACTCGTACCCAGTCAACATATCAGGGCTTGATCCATCACCGTTTTTTAGCTCACTGCACCATCCCAGCTCAGAACCTGGCTACATGCAAATTAGTCTGTCCCTGGCCCAGTGCATCATGGGAACAGGGCAGACCAAACTACCAAGCCAATTCTTTAACTGGAAAGGAAACAAGCTTCCGGGGACCGGTTTCTGGCATTACAGCCGTCTTCGGCCTGGCTTGCTTGAATCCTGATGGTGCAGCGAGCAAGGGACTCACATCTGAGTATACCCTTCCATGCTTATGGTGGACAAAGCGATTCAGAAAAGGGGGTGGTGCTGGAGAGAGTATCTGAATTAAACAGAACACTCGTACCCAGTCAACAGATCAGGGCTTGATCCATCACCGTTTTTTAGTTCACTGCACCATCCCAGCTCAGAACCTGGCTACATGCAAATTAGTCTGTCCCAGGCTCAGTGCATCATGGAAACAGGGCAGACCAAACTACCAAGCCAATTCTTTAACTGGAAAGGAAACAAGCTTCCGGGGACCGGTTTCTGGCATTACAGCCGTCTTCGGCCCGGCTTGCTTGAATCCTGATGGTGCAGTGAGCAAGGGACTCACATCTGAGTATACCCTTCCACACTTATGGTGGACAAAACGATTCAGAAAAGGGGGTGGTGATGGACAGAGTATCTGAATTAAACAGAACACTCGTACCCAGTCAACAGATCAGGGCTTGATCCATCACCGTTTTTTAGCTCACTGCACCATCCCAGCTCAGAACCGAGCTACATGCAAATTAGTCTGTCCCTGGCCCAGTGCATCATGGGAACAGGGCAGACCAAACTACCAAGCCAATTCTTTAACTGGAAAGGAAACAAGCTTCCGGGGACCGGTTTCTGGCATTACAGCCGTCTTCGGCCCGGCTTGCTTGAATCCTGATGGTGCAGTGAGCAAGGGACTCACATCTGAGTATACCCTTCCACGCTTATGGTGGACAAAACGATTCAGAAAAGGAGGTGGTGATGGACAGAGTATCTGAATTAAACAGAACACTCGTACCCAGTCAACAGATCAGGGCTTGATCCATCACCGTTTTTTAGCTCACTGCACCATCCCAGCTCAGAACCTGGCTACATGCAAATTAGTCTGTCCCTGGCCCAGTGCATCATGGGAACAGGGCAGACCAAACTACCAAGCCAATTTCATTAACTGGAAAGGAAACAAGCTTCCGGGGACCGGTTTCTGGCATTACAGCCGTCTTCGGCCCGGCTTGCTTGAATCCTGATGGTGCAGTGAGCACCCCCTTTTCTGAATCGTTTTGTCCACCATGAGCTTGGAAGGGTAAGCTCAGACATGAGTCCCTTGCTCACTGCACCATCAGGATTCAAGCAAGCCGGAAGCTTGTTTCCTTTCCAGTAAAAGAATTGGCTTGATACTTTGGTCTGCCCTGTTCCCATGATGCACTGGGCCAGGGACAGACTAATTTGCATGTAGCCAGGTTCTGAGCTGGGATGGTGCAGTGAGCTAAAAAACGGTGATGGATCAAGCCCTGATCTGTTGACTGGGTAGGAGTGTTCTGCTTAATTCAGATACTCTGTCCATCACCACCCCCTTTTCTGAATTGCAGGTTGGTGCTTGGCTGGTCGTCTCAAGTGCCTGGTTCAGCTACCCTACCTCCTCTGTCCAAATTTCTTGTCTCCTTTAGTGCTTCCTTTTTTTTTTTTCTTTGGGTGTTCCTTGTTCAGAATCCCGTCCTCGTCGCCATTGTAACGATGCAGTCGCACTAAATTAAGACAGGACACAGTGTGAGGAGTTATATAAATTTATCTAAATACACTCTGCTAGAGAGCGCCGAGCCGATGCGCTCTGCTCTCCGACTTTCGCGCCTCCGTATCAGGATGCGCGAGCAGCCGCCAAAATGGCCACCGGCACGTCGCGTCACTACGCGACGTGCATCCACTAGAGCGCTACATCACACTTATGTATGACAATAGTAGATTGGTTTAAGTGTTGAGATGGCTGCGAACTAATCGGGACTCTAAACGGGGTCACAAGCAGTTATTTGGCCTAACGGAGATATGTACCAATATTCCCGGCTGTTTAGAAATGTATTTGATGGTGTTCATACACACGTAGTGGCTTACAGACAGTCACAAGCGGGCTGGTAGTACTTAATTAGCTTGGAAATAGGCATATGCCGGAAGAGGCATCACACACGTATGTAGGTGGGGGCATAACATGATTAAATGAAGATGTCACTTACCGGCCTTGGGTTTGCCTCAATACTATAGACATGGATTACCCAGAAACGTGGAACTGAGCATCTAAACACTAATAAAGCTGTTATGGTCTGCTTTATGTAGAATAGATGGTCACGCGTGTGACAGAAATATGAGCTAACATATTACGTATGGATTTCACAGAACCCAGAATTAGAGTTGGAAAGGAGATTGTACATCTGACTGAATGGACACGCCGCACACATCGGAACCCCAATGTGGGTCGGAAGTATCACCACATTTCAAGTAGGTGTTTTTATTTCAAATGTAGGGTGGTCGTATTTAATTGGATAATACATAGTGATTACGAGCAAGCTGACTAAAGTTTATTATACACTTGTTTTGTCTTTCTTTTGTCATATTACAGAATTTACTGATTGGAAGCATTCAGGTATTTATTTTGGATTTATGTTTTGTGGTACAATACCTGACTGTGTAATCACGACTTTCACTTCTCCAACGTTATTTGACATTGGGATTGTCTTAGTGATCACAAGATTTGTGGTCTCCACCGTGCACTAATCACTTTAGAGCACAAACACCCATCTAATGAGGGTGACAACATCTCACAATGAAGTGCACTTATGGGCAGTAAGGTTGCAATTGTAGCTTTAGGCGATGTATGAGCCTTTTTAATAATTCTCTCTCCATCACATTCAGGTTATAGTCTTCCTCTTTTCAAGAGACATGTTTATGTACAAAACATGATTCATCCAATCTTAACATACACATAAAGTACAATCGGGTTGGCTTAAACCTTGTGTGGAATAATTGCACTTTATTACATTAAAAATGTAGTTTGTATTGTATCTGTTAGAGGTCATGTCACATTAAGTACATAGGCATCTTGTATGTTTACATTTATGCAGCCTTGAGGAAGTCGCGGGACTACACCACCAAAAAGCGACGAAACACATGTTGGCTGTGGCTGTTGACAACTGATATGCAGGAACTCAGAAATAAAATGAAAAAAGAACCAGACGGAATTGTTCATAATTTATGTTGCATGATGATGATATAATGAAGTGTTCTCAATCATAATAGGGAAACCAGTTTGCAATTTGACGTGTACTGGGGAGTGAAGTATACCGTGTACAGAGTTGAGGCTCGAAATTCGTAGAGTTTTGTGGTTCTCTACACCTTATAGCACCGTCGTGTATAAATGTTATAAACCCTAATCAACCTGCGTTGCCATAACACTATTTGTAATACCACGTTTCGGAGGCTTTTTTTATGATGTTGAATAGCTTTTTGCTGTTGTGCGTGTTGTTGTTGATGCGTTCCTTGAAGGAGGTCCTTTTGGAGGTTCGAATGAGTTGGTTGTGCTTACGGCTGGCATTCTTGAGGGCTGTGTGGTTGTTCAGTGTCTGTTCATGGTGCCACTTCTTCTCGAGTCTTAGGCAAGTCTGCTTGATTGCCTGGAGGTTGGTGGTGAACCAGATGGCCCTTCTGTCAGAGTGTCTGTTTGAGGGTTTCTTGATCCGGATGAGAGTGTTGGCGCAGTCATCAATCCAGTGTCTGAAGTTGCGGGCGGCTGTGTCGGTGGGGTTGGTTGGTGGGTCTCTGGCAAGGGTGGTGTTTAGCTGGTCTTCGTTTCTCTTGTTCCAGCTGTGGTGTGTGATTCATTGCGTTTAGTTGTGCGTGGTGCATTTCGCGAAGGAGAAGTGGATGCAGCGGTGGTCGGTCCAGTGGAGTTCGATGGTGTGGCTGAAGGATACGTGGTTGCTGGCAGAAAAGATGGGGTTGAGCTTGTGTCCGGCAGGGTGGGTGGGTGTCGTGACGAGCTGTTTGAGGCCGAGGTTGTCGAGCAGGTTGGTGGAGTTGCTGTTGTTGCCGTTCTTGAGGTGGAAGTTCAGGTCTCTGAGGGGATCTGTAGATGAGGGTTCTTCTGAGGGTGGTGTTGGAATTGGTGTGGAAGTGCAGGTGTTTGGCAGCACTGAGGGTGTCTTCGGTGCTGGTCAAAATTCTGAGGGTATTCCCGTGGACAATGGCGATTTCTCCTCCTGGTCCGTTGGTGCGGTCACTGCGGGGGATCTTGTAGCCGTCCAGGATAGCTATGGCAATGTCAGGAGCCGAGGAGGGGTTCATCCAGGTCTCCGTCAGGAAGGCGATGTCCGGGGAGGATGAGTCGAGTAGGTCCCAGAGTTTGATGGTGTGCTTGTGTATGGAGTGGGTGTTGAGTAGTATACTTCTGAGATGGTTGCGACCTGCCCTGGTGTGGGCGCTGAACATGCAGGTGTTTGCTGGCTGGTGAAGCTACAGCATCAGCAGAAGAATGGTCCATGGGTGAGCTTCGTGGTGGCCTGGAAGAAGGTGGATAAATGAAAGGTGTTGAGTTCGTGGAGGATGTTGGGGTCATAGCTGTGTTGGGCGTTGTGGTGCTCGTGGGGGCCAGTGGGTCTGACACAGGGCACGGTCCAGGTGCGGACGGGCACAGACGGTCTTGCCTTAGGTGCACCAGCGGCGCAACCGTGCAGCGGTTGCTATAATGTAGGGGAGTGGGGAGGAGCTGGGAGGCGGAAGCAGGCGGTAGAGGGAGGGGTCCGCGACGGCAGGAAAAATACTGAGGTGAGGCGAAGGAGAGCAACAGCCGACAGCAAGCTCACCACTCACCAACTGCGCAACATAATGTCCTTGACTTACAATGCAGCCCTAACATTACCAACACAGTGCCTCAAAATCACCACGGCTGCATGAGTCTTGGACAACGCATCGCCGATGTCTGCGACATTCCGACCCTGACACAATCCTGGCCCTGCATGGCTTTGTGCCAACGCATCGCCACAGCCCAGCTGTTTGATACCTCGGAACCGATGCATGACGCACTTGACATCCACGCATCAACCATGTTGCCTGACTTCGGAGCCAACATCTTCACCTGTGACAATGACGCATCTCCTCCATTTTTCAACACATCGACCACGAGCATCAATGCATTCAAGGTACTTCCAGCGGGTCTGCATGACTCCTGTATGTGGCCCGCAGTCCATCACGTATGTACTGAAGTTTCAGATTTACGCCGATCTAGCACAACCAGATAGCTCCAGTTGGAGCTATTGATTTATAAGTACCGCATTTTGATTTAATCTTGCAAAATTCCTATCTTGACTTGTGTATGTTGGATTTTTGTTGTTTTGGTCTTGTTTTACTCAGGTAAAAATTGGCCATTCTTTTAAACTGGTGTGGAGTACTTCTGTGGTGTTTTCACTGTGTTACTGTGTGTATGTGTGTGTGTGTGTGTGTGTGTGTGTGTGTGCACAAATTATTTACACATTGCCTTATTAGTTTAGCCTGACTGCTCTGTGCCAAGATACCAGAGGGTGAGCACAGGTAAACTTTTAATGCGTACTACACTCACCCTGACTAGGTTTGTGGTTCCTGCTTGGACAGGGTACATACCTCTGCCAACTAACAGAACTATGTTAAAGTAATTGGTGGGAAATTAAATACTTATGTTGTGAACGCCTAGCTGGTTAATGCGATCACTGTAGATGTCTGAGTGTGCCCCAGTCACAGAACTGAATTTTGCTTTGTGCACTGGGGAACAGTGTTGTGAATATATATAGCTCTATGCGGTCCCATCCTGAAAGTACTATGAATATGCAAGTCATAATTTAAATTTTAAATTACATGCAGTATAAGATAGGCTGCCACAAAATGAATAAAAAGATATAGGCCGAGATTTACGACACTTTGCCCCTGGTTTGCATCACAAAAGTGATGAAAGCCCAGCGTAAAGAGTTGTAGTGCAAATTATGAATTGCATTGGAAAGTTGCCTAAATTAACACAAAGTAGTGCTACGCTATTGCGTTAGGATGGTGTACTATGGGCAGTACAGTGCAACTACCCATTGTTTTTGTCACAAATCCCTATCTACTATTATTGGTAGACAGGTGTTTGCTCCAAAAACTTACAACTTAGTGAGGTAGATATAACAGTGGAACAACTTCAAAAAGTTACCAAATGTTATCAAATTGCACTGCTGCACTGTACAGCACATGGGCAAAGCTAGCAAAAGAATTAAAGCATAGTTTTTGTACTGGAAGGATCCAATATAAACCTATGCTTGACTTCACACACACACCCTTGCACTATGGTGCAAGAGTGTGTGTGTTGGCACATGGTAGCCTAAAGTGCGCCAGTACAAAGAGAAAGAAAAACAGTGCCATATCTTAGTAGATATAGCACTGTTCTGCACTCTTCCTTTCATGCAACACAGCACCTTTGGTTGCTGCACTCTGTTCAGTGAATAGTGAGCAAATCTGCAGGTTTACAAAGATTTTGCATAAGGCTAGCTCCACTTTTTTTAATTTGGACCTGCCACAAAATCCATTTTGGTATTTGCAAAGCAATGCAATTATTGATTTGCATTTCTTTCTAAAAAAGAATAACACTGCGCCTTGTGCTGCCTTGTGTTTCTGTGTGCCAAGTAGGGCCTATGATGGGTAGTGCAGGGGAGTTCCATTGCATCCACCCATGAAGTTTGACGCAAATCCATAGTTACAAGATTTGTAGACCTTGGTTTGTGACAAAATGGTGTGCCTGGCTGAGGTTTACGTATCGAGGAGAAATACATGTACTGTTCCTTGTTATTTCCTCTTTGCATGTGTGCTGCATTCTGCATCACACATGCAGAAAAGAATTAGCCTTAAAGTATAGTTTTTATGCAAGAAGGTACTTCTTCCTGCACAAAATGTATCCTGATCTTAGTGCAGACACCATTAAAATATGGTGCACAGGTGCCTGTGTTTGTGCATGACACACCACACAAGTGCTGATGAAGGGTGATGCCCTGAAACTGGTCCCAGGATGCATGTTTCCGGTCCAGGGGGGCCTGGATTGGCAGTTCGGCCTGGACTTTTCCTACAAGAAACAGGGTTAAGACTGATTTGCATATGGCTGGGTCCAAACTGGTGTGGTGTGGTGAGCAAAAGAATGATGGATTAAACCCAGATCCTTGTGACTGGGGGTGAATGTTTGCATTGTCCAGCATTGCGTCCATCAATTGTTTCTTTTGCATATGTCACCATAAGTGGGAAGGGTATGCCCAGACGTGCCTTCCGTGCTCACTACCCCACTGGATTCAAGCTAGCCTGGCTGATGAAGAATGATGCCCTGAAACTGTTCCCATGATGCTTGTTTCCAGTCCATGGAGGACCTGGCTTGGCAGTTTGGGCTAGACTGTTCTCACAAGAAACAGGGTTAAGACTAATTTGCATATGGCTTGGTCCAAACTGGGGTGGTGTGGTGAGCAAAAGAATGATGGATTAGACCCAGATCCTTGTGACTGGGGGTGAATGTTTGCATTGGTCAGCATTCTGTCTATCAATTCTTTTTTTTACACCCCACAAGTGCACGAGCGCATGGAGAGATCAGAACTGTGCCATTTCTTTGAAGATATGGCGCAGTTCTGCTCTCTCCCATTCACTCAATGCAGCACAATAACTTCACTTGCTGTGCTGCATTGTGTGAACTTTTTGAAAATATGTCCCTTAGAATATAACATAAAGCAAGTGTGTTAAAAATAAAAAATAAACTGTACCTAGCTGTGAACATGTTATTTTGAAAGTTTCCATTAGAAGGGAGCACTCCAAAATTTATCTGAAGCACCCTTACATTCCTTCTAGAAAAGTATACATATTTGTTGCCATGAAGCCTCAAATGACTCCATCAATTAAAGCCATTTATGGGCTACCAAGCAGCATTCGCATATGTCAGTTAACCAACTGCACATGTTTGCATTTCTATCAAGGAACAGGAAAAATGGCTAGAAGGCTTGTTTCTTCTTTCACTGCTTTTCACTTGTAAGGTACTCATAAAAAATTGCCCCAACTGGCAACTGTGCAGAGGGAAATTCAGGTGTGGGATTCCATTTTGCACAATTAAAAGAGGTCCTGTGTTCCTGCACCCAGAATTATTTGAGGAGGAAACAACAAACCCAGAGTTACTGGCCAGAAACCTTACACGTCAAATCGTTGTGGGAAAAGGCTGCATTGTAGTCTGAACCCCTTCTATAACCCCTGTTCGAACCTCAGAAAAGGCACAAGGAGAGCATTATATTCTAATTCAGACATCCAATATTCTCCCCTTCTTCCTTCACCCTCCACAACCCCACCTCAAAATCCATTACAACAGCCTCATGTACACTTATCCCACAGTCAGCATACTTTTACCATCTGCTTTGAGCAGGCAGTACATGTTTACATTAAACCCCACCATAACTGCATGGTACTGAGGGGTTATAACCACACAGTACTAGTAATTACTGGTGCGGAGTTTGCACCCCAGCAGTACTATAGAATTTGTATTTGGGGTCATCGTGGGCTACTTAAAGTAGCTGGGGATGGATTTACAAAGATGATAGGTCCAGTTATCACATCTACAAATACAGAATAAGGGTACTTCAATACACTTTAACTCCAGCAAAAGTCAGAGAATGCAAGATTTCATCAAAACGTAATTGAGAGAGACAGTGGTATTATATTGTGCAGACATAGAAGAAATGCATTTTGTTTTATTTTCTGAATGCTCTAAACAAGTTCATAACATCAGGTATTCTTTAAACAGAAATCGAACAAAAAAACAATATAGTCTGTGCTTGTGTTTTAGTAAGATGTGTACCTGTATCTGAGTTATTATTTTGACTGCCCCTGTGGCTGTAGTGAATGACATCAGTCAAGATTACAATGATGGTATTTCAATTTTCCTCATCCTGTATTATTAATGCTTCCATCATTTCTAAATTGAACTATGCCATTGCAAGCTACATTGGCAGTCATGAGTCAGCTATTTACAAGCTTCAAGGGATTAAGAATATGGTAGCATGGCCTGTCATCAAGTTCCTTCTATTTTGTTGTTTCCTCTTTTTGGCCTTCTTATTCCACATAAAAGAGAGGACTATTGAATGCTGAGGAAGGCTATTATAATTAATCTATTTGACTGATAATATTAAATCTTTTCTGTTAATCAGTTCAGCACCAAGATGTTTGAGGGCATTGTTGCACTTTACAAGTAACAACTCAATTCATTTCTAGAGTGTATAGGTTTTCAATATATTTAACTGGTGCCCAAAAACACACTACACCGGGCTGGTGGCAGTTTTAGGCAACATCAAGCACAAATGATGGGCTGTGACCCTGTCATTTGGGGATGGAGCCATGTCATTGGAATGATAATTCGGGTGTCTGGCGTATGACATGTGTAGACTGAGAGACAGCACAGCTATGTGAATTTGAACATGTCATTTATGTATAATCAGAGCCATAACTCTGCCACCTAAAGTAAACACCTCTATGATCAGTTTATCAGAGTGCATAGTAAAACAGATGTAGAATTTGCTTCCACATATGGCTGGTATGTTTTTTTGCGTTTTTTCTGGGGTGATGTTTATGCAAAAGCATTACAGCCCACTCCCCTAGTGTGGGCATTGCATGGCTGTGCATGCCTTGTCTTTTCTTTTGTTGTATTCTGTTGTATCAGAAAAAAATGTAAACCATCGTTATTGCGATTTATAGATGTGGTCAGGCAGCATTACATCACTTTGCATCATTGACAATGCAACTAAGTGAACAGGTAGTGAGTAGGGTTCATATGGAGCATACAGGTAGGCTGTAAATGTAAACACCTAGGGCCCGATTTACTGGAACAGGCAGAGTTTTCAACTCTTGTAAGTAGCCAGGATCTCTTGTCAAGTTACCGCTTGTTTGCGTGTTTAGTATTCTTCTCTTCCCAAGCAGGCATAAATCATGACAGTCGTAAGTTTATTGATTGAATACAACAAAAATACATGCCTATAAGTTAAGGCGACGAGACACTTGTTGGCCGTCTCTACCATATGTATCCGGCGTGGAAGATTTTCTTGATGCCAATGTCTTTTTTGTGATCAATTAGAACATGTACCGCAAGACATTGGAAGATCTATGCAATTATTATATTTTGGTTGGACACCGAAGAATTACACACTGTCTTATGTCAATTGGAATACTAGTGTTATTTTTCTTGTTGCATTATAAAATATTGGGCCTTGTACATATATGTTTTTGGGTCCATTTTTATTTATTTATTTTTATTTATTTTTAGAGTTTTCTATAGCGCGAACCAGACCCAAGATAGGGTATCAGAGCACTTTACATAAAGAGAGAAGGGTGTGCACGTTTAATGGAGAACATTGTATACAACAACAAAAAAAGTGAATAGCAGCATTGAGAATTGTTCTGAACAAGCAAGTAAGATCAAGTTTGTGCTGGTCTTAACTACGCGGTCTCAGTGACCCTAGAGTAGAGGTAGTTAGGAAGTTGTAGAGCTGGTGTCGTGATTATGCGGCTTTAAGGAAGGAATTTGCTCATCATGAATAATTTTGCTTCTTTTTTGAAGAGAGAAGTAGAGGAGATTTTTCTGATGTATGGTGGAAGCGCGTTCCATATTCTTGGCCCTGCTCCGGAGAATGCTCTGTTGGAAATTTTTGTCTTCTTGAAGCATGCGGGTTCCAGGAGTAGATTTTCTGCGCTCCTTGAGTGTCTGTTTCCTCCCAATAAAGTACATTTTTGGGTTAGGTACTGTGGGGTGTTGTGGTGTAACACCTTGTGAGTGATGCAGGCCATTTTTAGGTGGATTTGTGCTTCATAAGGTAGCCAGTTGAGTGCTTTCAGGTGTGGCGACATGTGGTCATATTTCCTAGATCCTGTTAAGATTCTTGCTGTGGCATTGAGATAGGCATTTAGAGGGGCGGTTGAGATTTTGGGAAGCCCTGAGAGGGTGGTACATCCGTATTCCAGCCTCGAGATAACTAAGGACTGAACTGCAGTTTTGAGTTATGAGTTCTCGAGAAATGGTTGAAATTTTCTGAGATAGCTGAGGTGGAAGCAGGCATTTTTGTCCAACAGGTTGATGTGACTTTGCATGGTAAGGTTCTTATCCAGAGTGATTCCAAGTGATATGGAAGAGTCCACCAAAATCGGCGTGCAGTTCAGAGCAGTGATCATTTTGATCCACTCCTTTGTCTCAGTGGAGTTATTAGGGGGGAGATTAAAAGAAACTCTGTTTTTTGAGAGTTTAGTTTGCGGAAGTTGGTCAATAGCCATTGGACTGTCTTTTCGAGAGCTAGATTCATAGTCCTTATCTCTTCAATAGAGGAGATCTTGACGTCCAGTTGGGTGGCATCCGCGTACATGTGGAAGGAGATGTTCGCCTGCTGTAGTAGATCGGTAAGTGGTTCGACGTATAGGTTGAATAGCATGGGAGATAGGGTGGAGCCTTGTGGAACTCCTAGTAGGTTAGGTGAGGAAACCAAGAGATTTTTGTTGATCATTTCCGATTGCTTTCTGTTTTCCAGGAAGGATTTGAACCATTGAAGGACTTTACCAGATAAACCCATCCTGTTTTCTAGTCTTCTTAGTAGTTTGTCCTGATTGACCATATTGAAGGCTGATGAGAGGTCGAGTAAGACTACTAGGTAGGTTTTGTTGCTGTCAAGGGCTTGAAGGGCATCATGTACTATATGCAAGATGGCTGTTTCTGTGCTATGCCTGGGTCTGAAACCCGATTGGTGGGTGTTCAGTAGATTGAACTTCGCGATGTGTTGGTTCAGTTGTTGCTGAACACATTTTTCCAGGACCTTGGCTAGCATGGGAATGTTGGTTATTGGTCGGAAGTTGTTGGGGTCGGAGTTGTCTGCTGTTGGTTTTTTTAGGATAGAGGTGACTTGGCCCATTTTTAGGCAATTCTGGATGTGACTTTCTGCTAGCGAGGCGTTGATGATTTTGGTCCAAAGAGGTGATATGATGTGGAAGAGGTGGGGTTAGCAATTTGAGGTGACAGGGTTATTAAAGTTGTTGTTGAGTTTGGTAGTTGCTAGAATATTTGTGATGTCTTTGAGATCGTAGAGTTTGAAAGTAGACCAATGAGAGTTATTTTTGGGCAGCAGCAGCTCATGTAGAACAGAATTATCGGCTTCACTGCTCTTTGGGGTGGCTGAGTTAATTGCCGTCATACTAAGCTCGAATTGGAGGGAGTTTGTTTTATCTGTGAAAAATGAGGAAAATTCTTCACTATTCAGCTGTGTTTTCGATTTTAGGAGTGAGGATTTGGCTAATTTGTTAGATTGTTCTTTCAGAATTTCGAAGAGTTTCTTTGGTCTATTTTTGGCCTTGTCTAGTTCAGCTCTGAAAAAGTCTTTTTTTGATTGTAGGATGCTTTTATTGTAGGAATTTCTCAATTTCCGGAGAAGTTTAAGATGATGGTGGGAGGGATGTTGCCTCTATATCCGTTTCGTTGATCTGAGTTTGTGTCTCTTTTCATTCAGGGCTCCGCTGAACCATGGGTTTTTGTCTTTGTCTGGAATTCTTTTGAGTTTTAGTGGAGCAGCTTGGGCGCAATCTTTGGTCATTGAGGAGTTGCAGTGAGCAGTAAGGTCATTGATGTCTGACAAGTTATTGGAGGGAGTGAGAGCCTTCTCACAGTGGGAGGCAAGGTTGTTCTAATCAATGTTTTTTGTGTCTCTTATCCAATGTTTTCGCCTGCTTTGTTGAGAGAAACTTTTCTTGTTAGCTGAGGGAATTTGGAAGGTGATAATGTGATGGTCTGACCAATCACAAAGAGTAACCGAAAGTGTTTTAATTGTATTTTGTTTAGAGAGGATCCAGTCGAGAGTGGCACCCTTGGTGTGAGTCGGCATTGAGATAGCTTGGATCAGGGAATGATCTGCTAGGAGGATTTTGAGGGCGTTAACCTGCTTGTCCAAGGGGTTAGTCCACTGGAGATTGAAATTGCCGAGGAATATGTCGTTGGAGAGAGGGGAAGAGTTTGAAGTAATGATTTCCATAAGCTGTTAAGTGAATTCTGAGTTAGAACCTGGAGTATGGTAGAGAATATGTAATTTGTGGGAGTGGATACTTGAACAGAAATCCCAAGGTATTCACCAGAGACTAGGGGTTCAGAGTGAAACTTCTAGATGGTGATGTCGGAACGATGTATGCAGGCTATGCCTCCGCCTAACTTGTGAGTTCTGTCTAGTCTAATGATGTTGTAGTCAGGGGGGACTAGAAGGTCTAGGCATGGTGAGGATGATTCATTGAGCCAAGTTTCTCTGAGGATGATTATATCCATTTTTCTGTTGAGGGCGAGGTCAGCAATGTCAGAGGCGTGTTTTGGGGCTGAACGGCATCTTAGAAGAAGGCAGGAGATCATGTTTGAGGAAATCTTTAAAGTTGGCTCAAGATTCTCAGTGTTAGAGGTTAATGATTGTAGGTTATTCAGATTTATTCCTCTGTGTATTGGATGGGAAGTTCTCCTTGGGTTGATGGGGACTGTGAGAATAGTGTATTCTTCTTTATTTGTGGTAGGGCAAGCCAGGGTTTCATAAAACAGTAGTAGTGTTTGGATATCATGGTCCGTTATGTTGTTGGGGAGTTAGCATGTGCGCAAAAATCGATTAGTTAGAGGTCGGGGGATAGTGTATATCTCCTTGTCGACTGTTGCTAGTGATTTTTCAAGGTGTTTAAGTGTAGAGAGTTTTCAGCGAGTTGTAGTATGTTTCTGATTTTTCGGATAACGTTTTGTAAATTACGGGAGGTGACGTAAGGAAGGGTTTTGGGTGCGTATTGATAGGGAGGGGGAGAGATGACATTAGGTGTTGAGAGGGGGTGATGCTGTTGGTTCTTTAGATAGATATAGATGAGAGAGTCCATGTGGTGCGTGATAAGGGATGTGAGTTGTTGACGCTTCTTTCATCGGATTGTAGCTTATATTTGAATAAATGCTGCTACTGTCAGAACCCTGTTTGTAATACATTGTATATTAGGTGTTCCAGACACATTTGATTGTTCCTGGGCTCAGAAACAAGCCAATGTCCTCCAATCCAGGGTTGTTTAGTTTCACAGTCAAGGATGTGTATTACAACTCTTGACGATTCAAAATAGTATAGAGAAGGTCAAAATAAAGTAAAGGTAGCCAACAGCTGCTAAGAGCCTAGCCACACATCCTGGGTGTTTCAGAGTTATTGATATAGTGTCTGCAGGTAGTATCAATTTGCCGCTATAGGGCGTTTGTTCAGGCCAAGTATCTGCTCTTGTCGCAATGACATAGATTCTACCTCGGACCAGTGGACTACAGTATTCTGCCCTTGTGAAAAATCTGGGAGGGACATGGGTTTTGATCTAATTGCCATTAAAAGAGCGAGGTCAATAAAGCGGTTGGTTACACAATATAGAGGCTCGATGCAAACCTCACCCCAATAAATGTATGTTGTTGAACAATCCCAAAACATATGAAAAATGTCTGCTTGGTGATGTGGCAGTGGGGGCAGTTGGGTGATGCTGCAGGGCAAAGTTTATGGAGTTTGGCTGGTGTCAGATAAGCTCTTTGCAGGATGTTGTGCTGTATATACTGAAAGTGCTCTATCCACTTGGATGTCAAGGGGCGCATTATGTTCTGTCAAACTAGTGTAGTTTGGCCGGATAATGCTTATGAAACGTTATTCTGGCGTCAAACTAAGCCAGTGTGTCAAACTAAGCCTGTGTCTCTCAAACGCAGTATAGCCCTGATATTGTGTATAAAAGTTTTTCAATGCAAGTGCATTGCACAATGAAACACTACATTGTGCACTACTTGTTCCAGTGTTTCTATGACAAACTGATAACCATGCTGTCTGCCTGGTGTCTCTCTTGTGCTCCATTCTCTACCCAGGCCCGGCAAGTTGCTATAATTAGCATAGATATTTAGGAACAACCAATATGGAGAATACCATAGGCGGCCAGCATAGGTAAATGTGGTAAGTCGTTGGGGCAGGGCAGGGTGGGAATGGGGGACGTTGACAGATGAATAGGTACAATTAAAGAAAGAAATAATACCTATTCCGACGCCTGTCAGTATCACCCCCTGCCGCGCCCTGCCCCGCCCCACCATGCTTACCTGTGCTGGCCGATGCTGAAGAATCATTCCTGTCAAAGGGATTTTGCAGGAATAACAAGCATTTCATTTTCTAATGCAATATGCCTCTGCAGAATTTAAACATTGATTCGTTGCTGGATTTGAGTCCTTATATACTGATCTTCAGAACAGAAATGAAAGAATGTTTTTGTTTGTATAACATATGCTTTTATGAGACAATATTTCTCTTTCTGTTGGAGTGACCTCTTTGCAGGTTATTGGCCATCTGCCACACATTCAATGTGTGCTGAACCTTGAAGGATAACTTGCATTCTTGCAATGCTAGAACGCCTTATGTTGCATAGTTCTTTCATGGCAACGGACTTTTTTGCCAGTTCTTTATACCTGGTGGCTTACTGTATAGCTACAGCTCAGTCATCTCATGTAAGAACTGCTCAATGTTGGTTGCTACTTTACTATTTTATTATAATAGCTCAGATTCCTTGCAAAATAATTAACAAGCAGTATTAGTGGCCGCTGATTCACTCTCACTTAACTGCAGAAGGAATTAAAGATGTGTTAGGAATCAAAGCTGTGACTTACCAGTCACACATCTCAAAATCATGTGGGTTAACCTGCTAAGCTCAATATTTTGAGACCTGTACATGTGTACGGTCTCAAACAAGCACATGTTGCAAAATCATGATGAGCAGATTGAAAAACATACTGAAGTAACTAACATTCCATACCTTTGGTCAATCATACAGGAGCATCTTTCTGAAGATGGAATTTAAAATATTTCAGGATCTCATTGTCATTTCACAGAAGGAACTTTGTGAACATTGGTTGTAAAGTACTTCATATTGAAATCTGTAGAAGCTGCTCTTTAGTTGCCAAAACACTCATTCACCTTTTAAAAGATCTCTGTCAGTAGCCTATGAAATTTTTTTAATTCCACCAAAACATGTCAGCAGCCTATAAACATTGTCAAATTACCTACAACATGTTTGTTGTATTTGAATATGTTTAAAATATACAATGTGTCACTATTTACTTATATTGGCTCAAGTTTTAACAGTGTCTCCAGTGGTTGACCTATTAACGCCTCCCACAAAGGTTTGGGTCTAGTTGCCCCGTTTGTTAGACTAGGCACCCTTGGTATTCGGCAATGTCAACATGTGGCTGGGTCAGCAGCGGGCTCTTAAGAAAAACTTTGGGCCCCTGCACGGAAGTGTCTAGTTTTAGCACGACACTTTCTCTGGGCTCAGGGATGGTGGAGATGAGATTCTGCGCTCAATGGCAGATTCACACTGGTCCACAAAACTACAGAATAGTTCTTATAAAGGAAGTTAAGTGAAGAAGTGGAAAAAAGAGTAAAGGGAGAAAAACATATATTCAGCTGACAACTTTCTAACATTCAGTACGCCAGACTGAGCTTTGACAGAAGCTCAGCAAATAACACTGAGAAAATTGGCCTCATTATTTGTATTTTATTTTTTAAAAAAACCTCCATTTTGCCACATCTAAGCAGCATGAATCGCTATGGCAACGCGCGGGGGACTAATCTTATAAAAAATAATGTCAATTGACATTGCGCAGGTATTTTTTTCTCCCGCAAGTTATTCACATCGTTTGTAAAATATCCTCAGGGGTTGTTGGAAAACAGAGTAAATCCGAATTCGAAAGAAGCAGTGAATGAAATGCAAATCAACTGCATTGGCGCAAACGATTGCTTTTTAATCGCTTTTGCCGCAGAAAAGAGAGCACTTAGTCTTCAGCATCAACCCACACACGATGTGCGCCTGGTTTTAAACATTTGCTTCTGAAATATGAACAAATGGAAGTCAATCCGTGATAACCATTCTTCTGGCTATGCCTCTCTTTCATTGTATCTCTATTTGTGGTGAATAACATGAGCTTACTTCCGTGTAAATTGTGCCCCTTTCGGCTTTTATAAATTACAGAATAAAGAAAAATTGCCACATTCATTTAAAATCTCAGGCCACATTGTCAATGGTCCTGCAAAAATCTTAGATATGGGTGGTCGCGACGGCAGTAAAAATGGGACTTCTTTAAAGAAATCCTTTGGGGCAAATTTTTTCAGCCACACAGTCCGATATTATTTCAGTGGGCCTGAATCATTGCTGTTCAACGAGGAGCATGACCGTTTTAACAGTATTTGTAAAGCATGTACTACTAACCACATTTCACCCATGTACTACTAACCAATTTGCCTTCATGCACTATTAACCAAATTGTCTCTAGGCATAAGAATAGAAGAACCCTGGCCAAGATGGCGAAAGGGTGAGGCAGTAGAACAGGCAGGCTTGTAGTAGGGAAAGAAGGCTGAATCACAGAACATTTTTGATTGGCGGCATTTTATGCCTGTGGTGATTAGCTAAAGCACATTTTACCACTGTGTTAGGAAAACAGGGTTCAGGAGGTTCTAACGTGTGAGAAGAATGTGCACATTTATTGTGTGGCTCTTTGTTGCGCTGGCGACAAGTTCTGTTTTTGATGCCACTATTGTTTTTGTATTTCATTATTGTAATGTGATGTTCTTGTGTTTTACCACTGTTTTGTTGTTGTTTTGCTCCCTGTTACGTTATAAATAAAATTACGCATTTCTAAAGTGCAACTTATCAACCCTAAGGGTATCCAGGCACTGGGGGCTGTCTGAGAGATTAAGTGAGCTATTGCTTAGAGTCATATGATGTTGAGCGTGATCGAACCATAAGCCCTGCGCTCCAAAGTCAGCTGCTATGGCCGCTGCGCCACACCTCTCCCACCAATTGAATTTGGATGCTTTTTTAATGTTATTGTGGTATTTTCTGCTGTTGAATTTAGATACATCAATAAATGCTACAACATTTCCAGCCAAAAGCATCACATGCGTTTTAAGTTCCAATGACAAGCAACCATTTACCACTGCCATCTAAGATGGTGAAATAGTGATCCTCCAGATGTTCAACTATTTAAGACATCAGTCAGCCCAAAACTTTGTGTGAGACCCTGCCTCGAGTTAGCAATTGCAGTGCACACTTTATGCAACCTGGCCCTTGTTTCCAGAGGAAGTTGCTTCTACAATTTTATAGTTGAACCTGTGTGTCTGTATTTGGTGTGAAAATTAACATATATGTGGATAGATATTTAGATAAAAGAGAAAGCTTGGCAGATCCGAGGTGCCAGTTATAAATGTAAGAAGAATGTTTTCCCACAAATAAAGGAGGGAAGAGAGTTAATAAATGGAGACACTTGAATCTAAGACATAGAACCTTAAATATATTCCTTGTGGTAAAGATTTGTATGTGTTTGTACTTTTGTGCATTATTAATAGTGTGAAGTATGCATTTACACACACAATTTCCTATGTATAGAGAGATATAGTGTGATTTTATTTGAACTGAATTTCCTATGACATATAGAAGTGCATTTTTCCAATGTATGTTAAGTAGGCCACATTTGCATCAAAATACTATTGATCCAGTGGGCTACCAACCTGTGAACATCTATCACTAAATACTCATCTGGACCCATAAACACACTGACTCATATAGGCCGGTGAACACCGCTGGGGATCAATTTCTAGGGCTAATAAAGTATATTTGTTGCTTATCAATTCTTTAATCTATTATTAATACGAAGCCCTTTCTTTGACTATGGATCTAGTTTAGTTGATATTATCTGGTGATCATGACATAGGTCTCAATTACCAGATTTCCTTATTAAATAAATCACAGAACGGGTAAGGTAAGGTAAGGTTTAAATGTTTATCTAAATTAATCATAAGAGCAAACAAATTAGTGTTAACTCCACCAGTGTTTACCTAATTTAGAATAAGATTTACAGCGACAAGTACCTCGCAAAATTTGTGAATTTTCGGCCATTTCGTATCCGCGAATCTCACAAAATTGCCGAAAAATTCACAAATTCGCGAGCAGGCGGATTTTTTTTTGGGCCCCCAGGAAGCACAGTTAAGGCAGGTGCTCGAGTTGAAGCTAACTTTGTAACCATTTTAGAAAGGCGCCGGCAAGCTGCCAGAGTGCTTGCTGGCACCATTCTAAAATGGTTACAAAGTAAGCTTCAATTCAGGCACCTGCCTTAACTCTGTAAGTGCTTCCAGTGGGCCAAAAATTAAACCTCGACAGGAAGCACTTACAGATATAAATAAAGCAGGTGCCCGAGTTGAAGCTCAAATTCAGTAACGTTTTAATCAGCCCAAAACATTAGTGAGCACGGTCGAGGCTGGGCAAGTTTGCTTTAACCCCATATCTGCCGTCGAAAAATAGGTTTAATACACCAGGTAGGTCTTTGCATCCCTGAGTTTCTCAAGCGCAATCCCCGTCCCTGTGACCAGGAGGCTGCTTTTATACACATGAGGCATGTTGACATGCATAGAAGCCCGCACCACATACTAGCGGTATCAAATATCTTCCTGCCCTTTCCCAACTATGATGGACAGCTCACTCAAGGGACCTCGGCGCCTTTTGGCGCTGTGGCAAAGTTTTAGGCACACATGGTCAGTGGAGACAAATCTTCTGGCCCTACGCAGCTGCAGTGAAGGAAAAGCACTATCATTTACCCAACGAGGTAGCACTTACTGGATTAGCCAGTAGAAAGTACTCCAGTTGAGTAGAGGTATTGCACAAAACGGTGGCATCTTCGTGGATAACTATGCAGGGCAGGATTTATTCTGGCACGAGGCTCCTGTCACAAAAATTAAACCTCAACAGGAAGCACTTACAGATATAAATAAAGCAGGTGCCCGAGTTGAACCTCAAATTCAGTAACGTTTTAATCAGCCCAAAACATTAGTGAGCACGGTCGAGGCTGGGCAAGTTTGCTTTAACCCCATATCTGCCGTCGAAAAATAGGTTTAATACACCAGGGAGGTCTTTGCATCCCTGAGTTTCTCAAGCGCAATCCCCATTCCTGTGACCAGGAGGCTGCTTTTATACACACAAGGCATGTTGACACGCATAGAAGCCCCGCACCACATACTAGCGGTATCAAATATCTTCCCACCCTTTCCCAACTATGATGGACAGCTCACTCAAGGGACCTCGGCGCCTTTTGGCGCTGTGGCAAAGTTTTAGGCACACATGGTCAGTGGAGACAAATCTTCTGGCCCTATGCAGCTGCAGTGAAGGAAAAGCACTATCATTTACCCAACGAGATAGCACTTACTGGATTAGCCAGTAGAAAGTACTCCAGTTGAGTAGAGGTATTGCACAAAACGGTGGCATCTTCGTGGATAACTATGCAGGGCAGGATTCATTCTGGCACGAGGCTCCTGTCACAAAAATTAAACCTCAACAGGAAGCACTTACAGATATAAATAAAGCAGGTGCCCATGTTGAAGCTGAAATTCAGTAACATTTTAATCAGTCCAAAAGCATTAGTGAGGTCGGTCGAGGCTGGGCAAGTGTCCTATAACCCTATATCTGCCGTCGAAAATTATCTGTAATACCCGAGGGAGGTCTTTGCATCCATGAGTTTCTCGAGCGCAATCCCCGTTCCTGTGACCAGGATGCTGCTTTCTCCTCACCTCCTGCCCTGCTCACTCTCTGACCCTATATACACAGGAGGCATGTTGACACGCATAGAAACCCGGCACCACACACTAGCGGTATCAAACGTCTTCCCGCCCTTTCCCAACTATGATGGACAGCTCAAACAAGGGACCTCGGCGTCTTTTGGCACGGTGGCAAAGTTACAGGCACACATGGTCAGTGGAGACAAATCTTCTGGCCCTTTACGCAGCTGCAGTGTAGAAAAAGCACTATACATTTACCCAACGAGGTAGCACTTACTGATTAGCCAGTAGAAAGTACTCCAGTTGAGTAGGTGGAAATCGCAAAAAAATCTGCGATTTCGCAGGAAAATCCGCAAATTTGCAAACATTTTTGCGATTTTGCGCAAATTTGCGGACCGCAGATCCGCAAAATTCAACCATACTTAGACAAAAGGAACATTGACACAATACACAGATATATATTTACCTAGGATAGTGCGAAAATCAGACCCCCTGTCCTAGAGTTATGGGCCTCTTAGAAAGTTCAGCTAATAGGGACTTCAGGACAGGATAAGACAGGACAGATGACCTCTTCTGGATTCGACGCCTGCGTCTCACCCTTCTCTGATGCTAACTTCCTCCTCGATTCTTCCACAATCTTTTTCTAATTCTATTACCTCCTCGATTCTTCCGCGATCTTCTTCAAATTCTATTTGCTTGAATATTCTAAGCCTGCTTCTTCAGGTATCCGATTAGCATTCGGACAGCATCTCTATCTCTCAGCGTTCTGGCAGCAACTGCTCTCCCTAATCTAACTAGCTACCCCACTTATACTTTTTAATGGCAAGTACCACCCCTAAATGTTTCAACCTTATGAAACTCCTAATTCTGATTGGACAAGCTGAGGGGATGATCATCACACCATGCTAAGTTTAATACTTTTCTTAAGCTTATTGTTTTAAGGTACCGCCCATTAATTTGCTGTCCCAAGCTTTATTTCCCACTCATATTTGGAAAACATATCAACAACAATGTATACAATTTTCGCAGTTGTCTATTTAATCTTCAGGATGTTCAGCTGTTTCCAAGGACAAGTTTAGTGATCAATCAATCAATCAATCACTGAATTTCTAAAGCGCGCTACATACCCGTGAAAGTCTCAAGGCGCTGGGGGAGGGGGGCCGCTACTGATCAAAGAGCCAGGTCTTGCGAAGTCTTCTGAAGGCCAGCATGTTCTGAGTCTGTCGTAGGCTGGGAGGGAGAGCATTCCAGGTCTTGGCGGCGAGGTAGGAGAAGGATCTTCCGCCGGCGGTGGCTTTCCGGATACGGGGAACTGAAGCAAGGGCGAGGTTGGCTGAGCGGAGGCTTCGGGTGGGGGTGTGGAAGCTGAGTCGGTTGTTGAGGTATGTAGGCCCGGTGTTGTGAAGTGCTTTGTGTGCGTGGATGATGAGTTTGAAGGTGATCCTCTAGTTGACTGGGAGCCAGTGGGGTGTGATGTGGCTGCGGCGGGGGACGTCGAGGATCAATCGTGCCGAGGCGTTCTGGATTTGTTGTAATCGTTTCAGGAGCTTGGTCGTTGTTCCTGAGTAGAGGGCGTTTCCGTAGTCGAGTCTGCTGGTGACGAGGGCCTGGGTGACGGTTTTTCACGTGGCGGAGGGATACATTTGAAGATCCTGCGGAGCATTCGGAGGGTGTTGAAGCAGAACTCAGAGACGGCGTTGACTTGCCTGGTCATGGAGAGGGTGGAGTCGAGGATGACCCCCAGGTTACATGCGTGGTCTGTGGGTTCCGGGGCTGAGCCTAGTGATGTGGCCCACCAAGAGTCATCCCAGGCTGATGGGGTGGGTCCGAGAATGAGGACCTCCGTTTTGTCTGAATTCAGCTTCAGTTTGCTGTCCTTCATCCAGTCGGCTACGGCCTTCATTCCTCTGTGGAGGTTGGCTTTGGCGGTGTGGGGGTCTTCGGTGAGGGATATGATCAGCTGGGTGTCGTCGGTGTAGGAGATGATGTTGAGGTTATGTTGTTGTGCGCCGTGGGTGAACGGCACCATGTAGATATTGAACAGCGTGGGGCTGAGGGAGGATTCTTGTGGGATGCCGCAGATGATCTCTGTAAATGTACAGGAATTTATATATAGCGCAAATCACCGAGCGGTTTCTAAGCGCTTGCTTAGGGAACCCGTCCTGGTATTCCCCTGTGAGATAACCCCGGCAGGGTATCCACAAGGTGAAAGCCAGGCATCCCGCCGCGAGGGGCCGTTGTGGAGATTAAGCAAGCTATTGCCCAGAGTCGCAGAGTGTGAACCCGTGAATCGAGTAGGCACCGGAGCGAAAATTGTCGAGTCCATGGACATTTTTGGACTCAAGACCCCGCCGAGCCGGGAATTGAACCTTGGTCCCGGGCTGACCTCTGCTTCCAGGTCTGCCTCCTCTAACCAGTGAGCCACACTTCTCCACTCTCTGTGGTTTTTGAGTGGAAGGGTGGGAGGCGGACGCTCTCAGGTCTTCCCGAGAGGAAGGAAGTTGTCCAGGCCAGGGCCTTCTCTTGAATTCTGGCGTCATGGAGGCATGCTGATAGGGTTCGGTGGCAGACTGTGTAAAAGGCTGCTGATAGGTCCAGGAGGATGAGGGCAGCTGTTTCTCCCTTGTCCATCAGGATCCTGGTGTCGTCGGTGGCAGCGATGAAGATGGTCTTGGTGCTGTGGTTGCTGCGAAAACCGGATTGGAAGGGGTCCAGGATGTTGTTGTCTTCGAGGTAGCGGGTTAGCTGTTTGTTGACGATCTTCTCTGTCACTTTTGCCGGGAACGGGAGCAGGGAGATGGACCGGAAGTTCTTGAGGTCCTTGGGGTCCGCCTTGGGCTTCTTCAGAAGGGCGTTGATCTCTGCGTGCTTCCAGCTTTACGGGAAGGTTGCTGTCTCAAGGGAACTGTTGATTGTCTTCCGGAGGTGGGGTGCGATGTTTGTGCTGGCTTTGTTGAAGACGTGGTGAGGGCAGGGGTCGGATGGGGATCCAGAGTGGATGGAGCGATTGTCCTTGGACGAGTCCCAAGACTTGAGCTCATTGCTCCAGAGTTGTCTCTCTTGCACATGTGGCAACTCCACGTGGGTCTTAGACCTTAGCGTCTTAAGGAGGCCCAAATATGAATTGATTGAGAGGTCAAAAAGACAAAGTATTAGATTCAAATAAAATGATTTCACTGTATACCACCTATTTCTACTCTACTCTCAGTTACTTATAAAAATTATTTATGCATCAGCACTTAGTATATAACACAGTTTAGTTTCAGCAAAGCAGATGCTTAGCATGGCGGCCATATTAGATGTTATTGCACAGAAGCAGTGTTTTCACTCCAAGCGTTAAGATGTCATGCAGCTGACACATCCGCAGTATATTTATCCGTGTTAGCAGCCATCTTTAAGTACACTTAGGTTAATTATTAGTAAAACACATAGGCAAGGTTCCCTCTCTCCAGAAATATATGGAATGTTGTGTAAAATTAGTATTACAGACTTTATTAATATTTTTTTACGGGATTATATGAGAGGATTGCATCCAAGCAAGTCTCTTTTACATGAGTCCTTGCTCCATCTATACCCTCTCTGATGGCATTCATGCCATCATAAACTACTTATACCCAACCAAATGCCAACTTTAGCACATCTCGATTCCCTTCTGTGTCTTTTCACTTTCTACTTCATCTTTCTCTTTCATATTTTTCATCTTCTTGTATAATTCTTCTTTCCATCCTTCAAGCTTAATTTCTTCATATTTTCTCTTCTTTCCCTGTTTATTTACCTCATACTTTCTTCTCCTTCTACAACATTTGCACCAGATCATTATTATTAAAACTATCATTGTTATTCCGAGTATAGATAGTATACTTGAGCTACAGCTCCTTTACCAAAGTTAGCAAACCAAGACCCTATTAATGTTAGACTATTTGTTCATTTCTTCCTACACTGTCAACTTCCAGTGGTTTCAAGTCCTCTTCCAATTTTGTAATATTTTTAATTTATTTCACAATTTTTATACTTTTGTCGGAAATATAAGTGCAACAATGTTGCGCTTTGAGCATTTTACAAACTCCACCCTTTTTTGCCAATAATATATAATGGGCAAGTTGATTCTGCAAAACCATTGAGCTGATCGCAACCATTTCAGTATCGATCATCAGAAAACCTCCAGCAGTATCAGCTGATAAATGATCAACTACTGTAGACAATTGACAAATTCTTAGTGAATTCAGAATTACTCCCCCTCAAGGTATCAATGCACTAAATATGACTCCTACTATTTCTGCAAAACTAGCTCTCTTATTACAGATTAGTTCATTATTGTTTTCATTGTTTCCAGTGATTATCTTTACATGATAAACTATAGGGAATACTATTCCAAAATAGCAACTCTCGTACCATCTTGCAGGTAACCTGAAATAAGCCTTATTCTCACATATGTAATAAATTCCAGGAAATACAGGATCTGTTCACTCTTTTAGCCCCCTTCCTCCAATAACCAAGAAGTTATGTTCACATTTACTGGAACCAGTCTTCAATCTATGGAGACAGATTTCCCCTTTCTTTTCGAAATCTAGGGCCATCACAGCTTGAGCCCTACCAGATGTATAGATTCTTTCCATCTCAGCACATGGTGGAATATGACTTTTATGCTATTTGCCCTTATTTGGCCTTTTTCTGAAAATCCTGTCTCCTTTCTTCTACTAAATTCAATAATATATTTTCTTCTTTTTTTAGTGAACATGTTAAATTATGCCTGTGAGATTCTGCTTTATCTATTGCATTTTGGGTTAAGTAAAATTGCACTGCTAGACTACTAAGTACTGGTTTCATATTCTTGTGAACAGGAACTTCTAAAAATATTACATCTAAGTTTGAATAATAATACTGCAATTTGCCAGACTTGTTAATACACTACATGAAATACCATATGTTAGCGGTAAATGGTGACACCTTCTGCTACGGAAGCTGGTAATTTCATACCTACATAACATTCACTAGTCTCCACAGTATCTACATATTGAAACAATAACTTGGTGAAAAAATTTAAATCTGTGTTATTATCTGTTACTGTGTGATGTATTTCTGACTCATCTGATGCCTCTAGTTCTACTCTATCTCCCTTTAAGTTAGCTAATTTTCCCTTTCTTTCGGTACTATTTCTCTTTTCTATTCTCATCAAATATGGTATTGCTATGGTTAAGACTAACCATACTACAATCACTAATAAAATGCTACATTTACATATCATACAACACTTCTTTAAGCAATTTCATTTTGGTCTTTCAGCAACTCCATCTCTAGCCATTTTAAGAAGATTTCTCTTCTTTCTTTACTTTATTTTGGTAATTTCCAATGTCATTATTATTTCACAGGGCTCTCACTTCTCCTTCATCAATCTGATCTGCAATTATTTCTTCATCACTTTCTTAGTTTAAATCTAGGTTTTCTAGTTCTTCAAGAATCACATAGGTCTACTCGGGCAGTTGAATTTATTATTCAGTATTTTTAATCTTTGACTCTATTATCTGAGGTTTTCATTTGCCTGTCCTGACTGACTAGTGACCTCATTCACCTTGTCAGGTTCTTCATTTATTGTCTTTAGATGATATCTTAATCTTTTTACATATCTAGGCCAATGATTGCCTTTCCTAAGCCTTTTAGGTTGCACTGTACTTTCACTTTCCTCGTCACTCTCGAGTGTTCTTTTATTTACATTATGTTGTGGCACTATTTGATTTTCTTCGTCTTCCGAATCCCTCTCTGACTGACCTAGTGTGACGCCATTTGCCTGAACATGCTCTGCTTCTACTATCTGGCTCTGTTCAGGTTTTATTCTAGTTTGCTTTTCTTCTTCCAGAACTCGTTCTTCTTTTCCAAACTGGTCCTGTTCAGGTCTGTTAGAACTGGGGGTCTCTAGTTGGCAATGGAATACACCTTTGACCAAATAGAGACCCTTGCTTCTAAGTCAGGAAAGGGGATTACACTACTGGATAAACCCTGCTCACCCCCTTGGTAGCTTGGCACGAGCTGACTGACTTATCTCAGAGGCAGTGTGTTAAGCATTTATGAATATACACAGTAATACAGTGAAAACACTACAGATGGACACCGCACAGGTTGTATAAACATAAGTATTTTTTATATAAACTTAACACAAGACCACAAACGGCAAAAACCCATAATACTGTACTTAAAATAGACTTAAAGATGGTAGAAGTTACTTAGTTCAAGTTGGTGATAAATGCGACACAGTTCTCACAAAAGAACCTGGATGCGTAACGCAAAACAAACAAAAGGCTCGCAGAGTGGGAGATGCGTCGGTTCCAGACTTATGGGGAGACGATGCGCAGAGTAGAGGATGTGTCTTCATCCCTACCGGAGTGGAGGTGATGCCTAGATTCTCATCTTGCAGCCCAGTTGCGATGCGTAAGATGGCGCCTCGATGTGATGCAACAATCCGATGCCATTAGATGGCGCCCTTGATGAGACAATGTGAAGGTGATCGTGTACGCCCGGCGGCCTTGCGACCAGCTATGTAGCTTTGGAGCCGCAACAGGCCCTGCGTCATGCTTCTCCGGCGATGCAACGGCGACCTTGCGGCGGCGACACGCTTCTCCGGGGATGCATCGGGTAACAGCTTTGAAGAAAGCACGCTTCTCTGGTGATGCGGCAGCAACCTCTGTGGCGGCGACACGCTTCTCTGGCGATGCGATGGCAACAGCTGCAACTGTGACTTGCTTCTGTTGATGCTTCGCGCTTCCAGCTCCCAGCGACACTCAGTCTTCTGCAGATAGATTTCCCAGCAAGGAAATTCAGAGGGGAGCTGGTGGTGAGGTATTTTGTCCCTGAGACTTCAGCAGGAGGCAAGCACAAGTTCAAGCCCTCTGAGTAATATTCTGCAAGATGATGAAAGTTCTGTAAAAGTTCCTTATCCTTTCCTTGGCAATAAAGAAACCACTGCAGGCCAACCCAGCAAACAGCACACTGACAGAGGGGCAGTCCAAACTCCTGCAGCTTCCTTGGTTCTTCTCCTTGGCAAAAGGTTTGTCTTGTTCCCAGAAGTGATCTAAAGTTCTTGGATCTGGGTCCCACTATTTATACAACTTTTCATTTTGTTCTCTGAAGGCAGAGAGGCCTTTGCCTAGTCCAAACCAGTTTTAGTCAGTCCTGGAGCACTTTGTTTCCAGGACTCCTTCTCTTCCTTTGACAGTGCAGGCCAGGGACATCAGACACACCACAGGAGGTGGAGCCAGCATTGTGGAGGAAAGGCACAGCCCTATTCAGGTCCCAGGTGTAACTTCTCCCACCCATCTAGATGCAGATGTCTCTATTCAGCACTGTGCTGATTCACCCTGTCTCCTGGAATCCCCCAGCCCCTGTCACTCAAACTCCAGACAAGGAATACACAACCTAGCAGAGGCAGGCTTGGATTGGTATGCAAGAAAATACCTACTTTCTAAAAGTGGTATTTTCAAACACAGAATGTTAAAACCAACTTCACTGAAAGATGTATTTTATCATTCTGAGTTCAGGCATACTAAACTCGAATTTCTACCTAGTTCCCTGAGTCAGTTAGGATTATAAGATGTAATAATAAAACTGCCCATTCTGGCCTATGGAGACTAGGTAGCCTTGCAATAGTGAAAAGTGGAAATGGCTGTAATTCACTATTAGTACATGCCACACACACCAGGGCATGTCCTACCTTATCCGTGCAATGCACCTGCCCTTGGGCCTACAATAGAGGTGTCTGATATGAAGAAAAGGGAGGGTTTAGGGACTGGCAAGTGGGTGCACTTGCCAAGTCATCATGGCAGTACTAGACTGCACATAGCTTCTGCAATGGCAGGCCTGAGACACACTTTACAAGCTGCTTCTGTGGTTGGCTCAACCAGTGCTGCAAGCCCATCAGCAGCATTTGATTTACAAGCCCTAGGCATACATGGTGCACTGTACTAGGGTCTGACAAGTAAATCAAATAACCCAATCATGGAGTCACTATTTAATATATCAATTTAACATAGGGAGCACTTGCACTGTGCCCAAAGCATAGAACCAGCAAAACAGATCAAAAACAGATGAGCCAATCAGTAAAAAATGGAAGGGAGACTCTCGCCAATAATACCAGGTCTAACAAGCTCTTATTTTACTGGACTGATTTGCAGCCTGAACGTGTTCTTCTACACCCATCTGTCCCTCCTCAGATCTATGGATATCTTGGTTCACCTCCGTCTGAGTGTTTTTTTTCTTTCCTTGTCTGTTCCTGCTCAGGAACTCCGTCAATTTCAAATACAATTTCCTGAGCTTGTTCTTCTATTCCCGTCTGGTCCTTACTAATTTGTTGCTTTTCTAATTTTGTTCTGCTTCTTGTTTTTATATTTACATCAGATATCTGCAACCACTGGTACCCAATCCTCCTGACTATTGGTTGGTTGTTCTTGATCAGCTACTTCAAAGTCTGTTATTCCAGAGTCTTCAGCTGCACAACCTTCTGCACCCTCAGCTGCAGGTGTCTGGTGAGGATTTTCCTCATCAGGGGCTGGTACTCTCTTGGTATGACTGGCGTATATCCAGTTTGGCAAACCTGCACATTTCACTGCTGTTGTAACCAATGTGACCTGTCTTGGGGTACTCCACCTGGGTGCTAGACACGTCTCTCGGGTATGCTTCTTCACCACCACCCAGTCTCCAGGATTTAGATCATGTGCTTTATCCGGCTGCCTGGCATCTGCGTCTTCTCCAACCTGGTGAGAGACAGAACACACTAAGTCAGCCAATCTCTTACAATAATCTAATACGAGATCATCAGTTATACTTAACAGTCTGTGTCCTGGTATAAAGGCTAATCTCATTGTTCTTCCCATGATTATTTCACGGGTACTCAACCTTGTGTTTCTATTAGGATTGTTTCCGAGTCCCATCAGAACAAGAGGTAATGCACCTGGCCAACACTGTGATGTAGATGCGCACACCATTGCCAATCTTAATTTTATTGTGCCTTTCAGTTGTTCTACCACTCTAGAAGCCTCTGCGGGGTAAGTACAGTGCAATTATTGTTACATTTTAAATGTTTCACAGATCAATCCAATTATTTCATTATTAAAGTGAGATCCTCTATCTAATTCCACAGCTACTGGAAAACCAAAACGAGGTATAAGTTCCCTCAACAATAATTTGGCAACTGTTATACTGTCATTTCTTCTGGTAGGATATGCCTCCACCCATCGTGAGAACAAACATACTATGGCAATGATGACCTTCAATTCCATGCATGGTGGTAACTGAATGAAATCAATCTGCAACCTCAAAAAATGGTCCTTCTGCCTTTCCAAATCTTCCCCAACTGACCACTGTCTTTCTTCCTGGGTTGTTCTGTTGACAAATTAATCGTGTTTGGCAGAGGCTCTCTGTGACAGTCCTAAACTTCGGATTGTACCAGTCTTGTCTAACGAGTCTGATCATGGCATCTCTACCCATGTGTGTATCTCCATGGTACATTCTGGCCAACTGTGAGAGTAAGCATTCTGGCATGACCGGTCTACCATCTGGATAAATCCAGACACCATCTCCTTCTCTCCTTTGACATCCTGTTTTAATCCACCCTTCCCTTTCACTTCCTGTAAATATCTTACTTCATCCCATGTTTCTATGGCTGAGATAAGCATAAGTTGGCATCTGATCCCTGTTGTTTCAATTTTCTTGTTTGCCATTTTAGTTTTGGCACAGTACTGAGCATCTTGGTCAGCATAGCAATTACCAGCAGTCACATAGTCGTTTCCAGACTGATATGCAGCACATTTGACCACAGCTACTTCTTTTGGCAGTTGTATTGCTTCTAAAAGCTCTTTTACATATTTCCATTTTTGATAGGGGTTCCAGAAGAAGTCATGAAATCCCTCTGCATCCAAAGTTGGCCAAAGTTATGCACAACCCCGTAACCATACTGGCTGTCAGTGTAAATGGTTACTCTCCAGTTCTTCCCAAATTGCATGCATTAATTAAAGCAATCAATTCAGCTATTTGTGCAGACTTAACTCCTGGTAAATAGGATGCGATGACTATTCCAGCCAATGTACAGACAGTGTAAGCAGCACTTAACCATCCTTCCTCGAGCCTCATGCACGA
This sequence comes from Lissotriton vulgaris, assembly GCF_964263255.1. Lineage (NCBI taxonomy): Eukaryota > Metazoa > Chordata > Amphibia > Caudata > Salamandridae > Lissotriton > Lissotriton vulgaris. Next base: position 514,262,065 of record NC_141689.1, read on the forward strand.
GCCGTATACAAACAGCTTATTTTCACATTCTTTCAGGGGCTCTTTCCCTATGTCTGGGCGAGGTTTGGTGCAATATTCAGTAACATCTAGGCAGTCATGTTCAATATCATCCCTCACTTCTTCTCCATACATATCAGGTAATAGGGTAGCTGGGTTTAGAATAGTACACCTGGTTACTGTCACATTTTCTGCTCCTAAAATAATTCTTTCATATTTGATCATTCGATTTGGAGTAAGGTATTGAGTTTGTGTTCTAGTTAAAAGAATTTCCACTGAATTGAGGACATAAATCTTTACCGGGTGTCCCATCACAATGGACTCACAGTGGGCACGATTCACAGAATGAACTTAAGACTAAATCCTAAACTTACTACTATTTGGTATTCACAGAATGCACTTACTACTTTTGGGATTCACAAAGTGAAATTACTACTTTCGGGATTCACAGAATGAACTTACTACTTTCGGTATGCACAGAATAAATTTAAGACTACTAACTTTACGTCCGCACTCAGGCTGTAAATTCCGGCCCAGAGGCAGAGTTTCCAGCTTGGGGGCGGAGCTTATGGCCCGGAGGCAGTGCTTCCGGCCCGGAGGTGGAGCTTTCGGCTTTGAGGCGGAGCTTCCGGCTCAGAGGTGGGTATTTAGCCATGGCTAAAATCTCCACCTCTGGGCCGAAAGCTCCGCCTCCAAGCCCTAAGCTCCGCCTCCGCCCCGGAGCTCCGCCTCCGGGCCGTAAGCTCTGCCCCCAAGCCGGAAACTCCGCCTCCGGGCCGGAATTTACGGCCCGAGTGCGGACGTAAATTTAGTAGTCTTTAATCTATTCTGTGAATACCGAAAGTAGTAAGTTCATTCTGTGAATCCCAAAAGTAGTAAGTTCACTCTGTGAATCCCGAAAGTAGTAAGTGCATTCTGTGAATGCCAAATAGTAGTAAGTTTAGGATTTAGTCTTAAGTTCATTCTGTGAATCCGGCCTTTGTTCTGGACTTGTGCAAGCAGCAGCCACTAGCAGAAAAATATGCCATGTCGCTCAGTTAGTTCTGATAAAGCGCAATTGTCTTGTTCACAGTAAAATAATGCAAATTCTTTTGTATAATCTTGCATACCAAGAGCAGGTGCTTCGCATAGACAATTTATTTATTTCACAAAAGCCTCCATGCTTTCATCATCCCATTCTATAGGGTCCTTTGCTCGTTTTCTTGTCATTTGTTTTAGTGGTTTGGCCAATAAAGAAAAACCTACAATCCATTGTCTACAATAACCTACTACACCAAGAACATTCTTATTTCTCACTGAGTCTGTGGTAGCTGCATCTGTTTTATCATTTGAATTCTTTCAGATGTCACTTTCCTCACTCCTCTTTCTAATTGATGTCCCAAATATTTAACTCTGGTTTGATAGAATTACAGTTTCTCTTGTGACAACTTGTGCCCTCCATCAGCTAAATGGTTTAACAAAGCAAAAGAATCAAGGACCAAATCATCTCGTGATTTCGATGCAACAAGCAAGTCATCTATATATTGGACTAAAACTGAAATTCTGGGCATCACTAGTGTTTCTAAACACTTCTTCAGAATCTGAGTAAAAATGTAAAGGCTTTCTGTGTACCCTTGAGGAACTCGATTCTACACATAGATACAATTTTCAAATTTGAACGAGAAGAGATACTGGCTATCTGGGTGTAACGGGATGGAAAAAAATGCATGACACAAATCAATTACTGTAAACCATCCTGCATTCCATGGTATTTGATACATGATTACTGCTGGGTTTGGTACTACAGAACAACAAGCTAGCACTATTTTATTTATTTTTCTCAAATCCTGCACTACCTGATATTTTCCGTTAGGTTTCTTAATGCCAATTATAAGTGAATTACAAGGACTGACTGCTCATTATTTCTTTTAAAATGCCTTGTTGAACATATCGTTCTATATCTGTTATGACACCTGCTTTGATTTCTGGGCTCATTTTATATTGTCTCGTGTTTGGGTAGACAGCACCTTCTTTCACAGTCACCTTCTCTCGATCCACATTTGCCTTTAAACCTACTTCTTTCCCAGTGAAATCTCACACTTCGGGATTTACAGTCAATTTTAATTCATCAGGTAAGTCATCTTTTGTCATCATTGAATACATCTCATCTACCTCAGTACCTTTCTTCGCTAACATTATTTTCTAGATCCCTTCTTCATCAGGGGTCTGAATTGCAACACCATCCGGTGTACAATAAATTGTACAATTATTTTGCATAGTAAATCCTGCCTAACAAATTTACAGGACTGGAATCACATAATACAAATTTGTGCATTTCTCTAAAATTGCCAATGCATACCTCCATGGGTTCTGTGACTGGAGTTCTGATCTGTTTATTTGAAACGTGAACTCCTTGGATTGCCTCATCTGAGAGGGGTATATTTGGGATGTCTGCTGTTCTCAATGTAGAATGGGTAGCACAAGTATCCAATAAAAAGGTAATGTATTGTCCCTCTACCTTTCATCAATATATGGACCTGACTGATCTGCCGGTAAGGATGCCCCAAGTACGCACTCTTCTTCCTCTCCCCTCAAGCACCGTAATTGTTCATCTATGGAAGAACACCTGTTCTGCAAAAGAAATTGTGTAGTTACTGAATTTAGCTTATCACTTTCTCCTGGAAATCCGGCGTCCACACTTTACTTTGCTCTGTTCACAAAATTTGTCATTGGGACAGGTGGTAACTTACTCAGTGGATTAACAACTGGTTGCGAATGACTCAATATCACCTCATTCTGCTTCTGTGGATTTAAATTTTGATTTGGGCCATTATTAGTTTGATTATGTTTACACTCGTTTTTGCAATGCCCCAACTTTCCTCACCCATGACAAGGAAATTTCTTCTTTGCTTCATCTCTGCTCATTTTCCCCTTTAGTTTTCCCCCACTATTTTCATTCTGACCAGATCCTCTAGTTTGATCATTATTCTGATTATTTAATTTAAGTTCTTGTTGTTCTGCCAATTTTACTTGTGCCCACATTACTTTTTCTTCTAATTTATTGCATCTATTTTCTATCTCATCTCCATAGTATTTTGCATAATTTAAGACTTTATCTATTGGTTTCCCTTGTGAACACAACATATGGTTTTGAATCATCTGACAAATCTCAGGTCTCAGTCCAGATACAAACCGATACACAAAATGTCCTATGCCTTTGGCACCAATATTCTCAATCCACTATACTGTTTGAACACCAGTAGCAAACATTCATAATAAGCATGTACTGTCTTGTTTATTTCTTGTGTGGTTCTATCTATTTTTATCCAATCTGTCTCCTTTGGAGGAATTTTCCCTTTTAGTAAAGAGATCACTTGGTGATATTTCTTCATTACTTCCTCTGAAGGTGCTCCTGTTTTCTCATCTCTTGGGTACTCATCACTGGGCCAATCAACTGTGATTTTACATTCTGTCCATAAATCTGCAGGTACTACTATGTCAAACAGACCATCCAAATCCTTCACATAACTTTGGAAACTTTCACAAACCTTTCAACTTGTCTATACATTCAACTGGCTTCTCTCGTAATTTTAGGAAATCATTAGTAAATTATCAAATATCTTTCCTTGTCAACAGAACATGTACATATACTCCTCCTGGTACCTCTCTCATGAGGCACAATTGTTCTGCCTTTTTAGGTTCTCTTAATAAGTATTCTGATGTAGTCCTCTTTGCCTGTGCTTCTTCCTTTTTTTTGTCCACCTTGTTTTCCACCTAATTCTCCCCATTTCTGTAAAATTGTCATTAATTCCTTGATCTCTAATTCTTTTCCGGACACATTCATATTTTCTAAATCTTTGTCAGTAAATTCTGCTCTGTAGGGTTTCTGCAATACTTTTGAACTCCCTATTTCAATTCCCATTTCAGAAGCAAGCTCTGTCAATTTTCATGAAATATTTTTACATTTCTAATTACGCTCCTACATATGAACAACAATTCTTCTTCACTGTATGTATTCAGCCTGTCTCTTCCTACGTTTCCAGCTATCATTTCCTCCAATTCTAAAATTAATTGATATATTTCCAACATTTTTGGCTGTGGATTTGGTTTGTCTATTCCCTGTGCCCACCTTTCTAATTCTTCAGGCGACACTATTGTAGCACTTTTAGTTCCTGTGGAGGTTTCCATTCCTATTTCTTTTGGACAACTAGGTGTAACTCTTCTTGGGGTTTCGTTTATCTGCTCTCTTATTGGCAAATCCATTAGGGATATTACTGATTCACCTTCACTAGCTTGATCTTCAGTTATTATGTTCTCCTTTCTAGATTCTATTATGGGAGTGACCATGACTGGTGGATTTGGACAATTTCCTTTATCCCCATAAATTGGGACAACAGGACCTATAGTCATTGGTATAGTCAATGCTTCAGGGTGTCCATTCAATTGTGTTATTTTCTGTAGTAAGTCGTCTCTATTTTTGTTCATTGCTTCTCTTTCGTTTTCTTGTAATATCCTTTCATTTAATGAGTCATGCATAATCTGGGGAGCTAATGATGTTTCTAAAGCAGGGGCACTTGGTGTAGTTCTACTGGGTCTCTCTTGATATGGTGGAGGATTTTTCGTTAGAATATCTTCCATAAACTCATCTTCTGATTCCCCACAACCTGTCATATGTTTGGTTTTTCTTGTACACTCGCCTCCAGACTGTTCCTCTAACATTAATACAGGATACAGCCCTTCCATTGTCTGTCTCTGTTGTTTCCTCTGATCTTCATGTGATACATGCATCATTTTAGGATAAAATCCTTTATAACCCCTAGCACTTCTAGACCTGTCTCATTCAAATGCCTCTGTTTCCCATTCTTCTAAAGCTTCCTACTGCGTTAGTCTAGTCCATGGCTCTAATTCATTCATCCTTATCCACAAATTCTGAAGAATTCTCCCATTGAACGTACCATTTTCTGGAAAATCTAGTATTCCATCACCTTTTGTCTACTCAGTCCAATTTTCTAAGCAAACACAGGTATGATAACCTCTTTTCATCATCATAAATGAGGCAGGAGTCTTTGGTTGTGGGATAAGAATTCCTTCCCTAGTCTTAATGGGCTTATCTTTCTTGAAATAATTCTTAATTCTCTGCATAAGTGACATTTTTCTTTTCCCTCCATACATTTTAAGGGTAGGTCCTCTTATGTATTCTTGTCTTGCAAAACTTAAATATCTTCTGTCTGGTCGACTCCATATTAATGTTGGATCGTGTTGCAACATACAAACTCCATTATCTATTACTAATACCGCTTCTATTTTGTTAACCAAATAGTCTTTTTGTTTACACTCAGGTTTCTCCAATCCTATGGCAGCTTTTATTCTTTTATCAAATCACCCTAGAATTTACTGAATTCATTTAACCAATTCTAGCACAGCTCTATCTTGATGTTAGTATCACTCCACACTACTGACTCCTCCTTTACAAAGCCTTCGAAAATCACACACCTGCTATTTCGACAAATCCCAGTGGCACTCTGTGACGTCAGTGTGACAACTGACCCCTCTTTTACAATCCCCTGTTTGTTACACACACCTGCTGTTTCAACCAATCCAAGCGCTGCACACAGTGGCATCAGCGTTAATCTGGCAACTGACCCTCCCTTCCCAAGGTAATACGAAAACTTAATTTCCCTTTAACCTTTACCAAAATTCTCATTATTAACAACATAAAAACATTCACTACTCTGTCTGTTTCATAAAACTAAAAGAATGGTTGATTTTTTTTGCTGCGAGTAAAATCTTCTGATTACTCTTCATCCACTGAGAATAAAACCTTCCGTTTACTCTTCACCCAAAGCTTAGAAGAACCTGCTACTCCTTTAGTGATACCCTTTCTAGGTGATATAACTCCAAAGTTTCACCAGCGAACTCTTTGCCTACAATCACTCTCACTTATTCGCAAACTTCAATTATTAAACAAACGAATAACCGCACTGCAGTGTGGCTTCCATTCACTACCCGCTATACACTTCCCGGGAAGTTCCAGACAACATAAAACAATATACGAACAGGTTTGTTAGAACATAAATCAATCACCAACCCAATCAATAAAAACCATCCTCTGCTACCAGCAAACTGATCCAGCGGGCCACCAAGCTGCGAACATCTATCACTTAATACTCATCTGGACCGATAAACACACTCACTCATATAGGCCGGTGAACAATGCTGGGGATACATTTTTAGGGCTAAAATTGTATATTTGTTGCTTATCATTTCTTTAATCTATTAATAATACGAAGCCCTTTCTATGACTATGGATCTATGTCAGTTGATTTTATTTGGTAACCATGACATAGGTCTCATTTACCTGATTTTCTTATTGAATAAATCACGGACACGGATACGGTTTAAATATTTATCTAAATTAATCATAAGAGCGAACAAATTACAGTGTTAACTCCATCATTCTGAAGAGGTTAGATCGGTTTACCTAATTTGGAATAAGATTTACAACGACAAGTAACTCAGAAAAAGAGGATAGAGAGAAAAGGCACATTGACATTGACATAATCCACAGATTTATATTTACCTAGGATGGTGCGAAAATCAGACCCCTCTGGCCTAGAGTTATGGGCCTCTTAGAAAGTTCAGCTAATAGGGACTTCAGGACAGGATAGGACAGGACAGATGACCTCTTCAGGATTCAACACCTGCGTCTCACCCCTCTCTAATGCTAACTTCCTCCTCAATTCTTCCGCAATATTCATCTAATTCTATTACCGCCTTGATTCTTCCGCAATCTTCTTCTAATTCTAGTTGCTTGTAAATTCTAAGTCTGCTTCTTCGGGTATCCGATCAGCATTCGGACAGCATCTCTATCTCTCAGCGTTCTGGCAGCAACTGCTCTCCCTAATCTAACTAGCTACCCCAATTATACTTTTTAATGGCAAGTAAAGGCCCTAAATATTTCAACCTTATGAAACTCCAAATTCTGATTGGACAAGCTGAGGGGGTGATCATCACACCATGCTAAGTTTAATACTTTTCTTAAGCTTATTGTTTTAAGTTACCGCCCATTAATTTGTTCTCCCAAGCTTTATTTCCCACCCATATTGGAAAACTTATCAACAACAATGTAAACAATTTTCACAGTTGTCCATTGAATCTTCAGGTTGTTCAGCTGGTTCCCTGGACATGTTTAGTGATTGTCCTTGGACTAGTCCAGAGATCCGAGCTCATTGCTCCGGAGTTGTCTCTGTGGGCATGCGGCAACCCCACGTGGGTGTCAGACCTTAGCGTCTCTAGGAGGCCCAAATATGAACTAATAGAGAGGTCAAAAAGACAAAGTATTAGATTCAAATGAAAATTATTTCACTGTATACCACCTATCTCTGCTCTAATCTCATTTACTTATAAAAACTATTTATGCATTAGCGCTTAGTATATAACACAGTTTAGTTTCAGCAAAGCAGATGCTTAGCAAGGGATTTCTCAAGTGGCAAAATTAGATGCTATTGCGCAGAAGCAGAGTTTTCCCTCCAAGCGTTAAGGCATCATGCAGCTAACGCATGCGATGTACATTTTCCCGCATTAGCAGCCATCTTTAAGTACACTCTGGTTACTTGTTAGTAAAACACATAGCGAGCTTCTCTCTCTCCAAAAATATATGGAATGTGCTGCAAAATTAGTATTACAGACATTATTAATATTTTGTTACTGGATTATATGAGAGGATTGCGTCCAAGCAAGTCTCTTTTTCATGAGTCCTTGCTCCATCAAAATTTTGCCCAAATTGGAAGACATTCCTCTCACACATTCTGGGCTTCCCCCGCACTCATCCTCTCCCCACAAGCTCTGCAGCACACAGTCAAGCTGTAATATTGAGTTATTTCCAATTGTTATTTTTGTTCTTCTCCTAAATGTAACTTCACTTGATGTGGGTTCATTATCATACATGAATCTTCATTTTTACCTGCTTTTTTCCTTGTTATGTTCATTCAGGTTGCGAGCCCTGATGAGCAAAACAAAGTAATTTGAAAGTCGTGAAACATGTTTTGGCTTCATTTCATTCCTAAAAACGTAGAACAATAATAAATAGCACAAATAAAATCTGAAGACTACGGAGAATCTTTTGAATTTACTGACTTGGAAATCTATTTTGTTTCTATACAAATTTTGCAGAGCTTGGAAGAAGCTCCACAACAACTGAAGTCAAGTGGTTGGCACCACTAGGTCACCTTCCATTTTTTTTTACTACTTTAGCTCAGTACATTGATGACCTTATAGTTACCTCTGTTATTTTAAAACAGTGTAAGAATGACTATGTCTATCTCCTCTCTGAACTGGCTAAGAAAGGGCATTAAGCTTCAATAGAGAAAATGAAATGTTGTATTCCCCAGGTGCAGTATTCTATTTGTAAGTTACCACATTTTGTAACTGTTTCCAAAGTGTGAGCTTTCAAAGGTGTGGCTGGGTATTGTGGACTGTGCATTCTTGGGTATGCCACTTTTGGCAAAACCTCTGCAAACCTGTATTAACAAGCATAGGTAAATGGAATAGGTTTTGCCTATGTGATTCATTATAAGCATGTTTTGTTCTAAAGTGGCGTGGCTGGCAGTTGTGTAATTTAAGTGATATATTAGCAGTTAGAAGCCCTGTGGAGGAAGTCTTAAATCATTGACCACACTTGATGAGTTTAAACAGAGCGACAATGCTCTTCTGACAAGTAAACAGAATACTAGTGAAAGTAAACTCCATGCTGCAGCAAGTAGGAGCCCTGGCTTATAGTAGAAACTTTAAACAATAGACCCAGGTCCAGCTTTAGCATTGGTGGCGCCTGGTGCAACAGTGTTTGTTGGTGCCCATGACCTCCTTCTGAACGGATTCCCACATTACCACCCAACTGTGCCCTAATCTCTTTATGCCCACTCCTCACATTTTATGGCTCTAATCGTCCCAAATAGGGTGCCAGAGCACTTTACATTAAACACCCACATATTATAAGGCACGGGCGGAGAACTCCGCTACGCCAGTGGAGTCTGTGGAGATTTCCCTACTCTGAGCTACACTGAGAACACGAAGTAGGGGAAAAACTCTGACTCTGCGGCAGAGCGGAGTTAGCCAGCCCCGCTAAATTGGGCCCCCGCCTCCACCCCGTTTAAATTAAAATACTACTCCACATAATTTAAAAAGAATAAAAGTCACTTATCTTATTGCCGCGTCCCCGGGATGCCCTCCTCCTCTTCCTGTACATCTTGCACGAACTGTGCATGCGCATTCGCATGCGCGCAGTTCGTGCAAGATGTCACATGCGCATTTCTTTGTGAGAAAAGCGCACGCGCAGTTCATGCAAGATGTATGGCGTGGAAGAGGAGGGCAGCTCGGGGCTCCGCAATAAGGTTAGTGACTTTTATTCTTTTTAAATTATGTGTAGTACTATTTTAATTTAGGCGGGTGGAGGCAGATGGTGGAGCGAAGTTTCCCCCGAACTCCGTGAAACTCCACATAGCTGCACTTAGCAAACTCTGCCATGGGTTACATATTATACAGAGACAATGATTCATGCACATGTGTAAATCAACGTATTGGAAATATTACGTAAGACAACAAGGGATATAAGAAGCACTAGTAGGAATTATACGTTATGAATGCTTAGTGTGGAAAAACACAAACTCAGGATTTAAAATATAACACAGTGGTTGGGTCACTAGTAAGAATGTATTGCTACCCAAAAAACCTGTTTTAAGCAACCTTGGAATGGGAATGATTGAGAAAAAAAAATACTTTCTGAACTTATCCCTTAACAGTTTGCATGCAGCGCTTTAATGCCGGTTCATAACTCCCTGTGTTATATTCAAAGGATTGTAACTTATGAATTGCAGGTAACAAGAAGATCTCTGGGACAAAAAATCCCATTGACCTATCTACAAATAAATACAGATCTGTAACAGGCATGTTATAAATTGTGTTTTACAGCTAGCACATTAAACCTTTATGATACTTTATGATGAGTGAAAACTGTGACTGGACTGAACACATGCTGCTACAGCAAGTACATTAACCACCAGAGTTATCTTGCCATTAGTATAATCCTCTGAAAATTTCTTGGCACACAAAGATCTTTACAGCAGGTGCCTTTACAATGCAAGATATTTTATAATGAACCATCTTTGTGACCCAATTAATTAAAGTCAGCAAACACATTGCATAAAAAAGAGTTATTCTTCAAAGTACAGGGGTTCACTCAAGGCACGCGCATGAACAGGAGGCACCACAGCATGATTGTGCAGCTAATAGCGTGGCGGGCTGTGTCGGGTCGCAGGTGGTGGCCAGTGCAGTCACTATAGGCGTTGGGTGACAGAATGTCATGTAGGCAAGATCCATAATATAACCTAGTAGCTCAAATGTTCATCTATTTTGAAATCTGTGAGACACAGCTTTACAATGTCAGCTATGAACTTGTTAATAATAATAATAATAACAATAATAATAATAATAATAATAATAATAATGGTGATACTAATAATAATGGTATCAGTATTATTCGCAGCTGGCAGCTTAGCTGTCCCACAATGTTCTCCAAGATCTCAGACCAAGAGGACGTGAAATCTCCCACTTTCCACACTCACGTGCTATAATTTTAAAAGCCCATAAAGCTGAAAATTGACCAGCCTGCTGTTGATGCAGCAAAACCACAACAGTGGACTGTAGGGCCTCAAATGGTGGCCAGGATCACTTTACACCTGGCCCGGTTTAAAATAACAGAATAGCTCTTTTAATTGAATTTAAATGATTATAACACACTCGTGGTGCAAGAATTAGAAAATATAATATTTCACATATTTACATTTTTTTATTTGGAACGCAACATAAATAACAAAAAAACTTACTTTCAATATTTTTGAACAATAGTTACATAGAGGGCTACGACCTTATTGTGCTAAAAATATGTCAACTCAATAATTAGTTCATATAGTTCTCAGTGGATCTAAATATTTCTCCTCCTCGAAATCCTGGTGCAAAAGTCATTATTATTAATGGGAGCAACCCCCATTTTCTCTAGTCTGGTTATGCAAGCAGCAAAAATAAATACAAACTAGAAAATCCCTCCATATTTTAACAAGGGCAAAATTTAGCAGAGAGACAAATTAACAGAGAAATGCTCATATTGTGGGACCTAACAGCATGAAAGGGAAAGGAACTGAAGTGAAGCATCATGCCTGCTGGAGAGCTATGTGCCTAACGTGAAGGCCACCGACTAAAATATAATAGCTCAGAGGGTTAACACGGGTGTGCTACAGAGCTTAGGTGTGTAACTTCCAGCTCACACGTGCACATCTCGTGAACATAGCTCAGCGGGTTAATACTCCTTGCTGACAGTTTCCGGATCCACTAAGCATACTGGATATATTACATACTACTAACAAAATAATCCGGTTAAGGGCCACATTCCAGGCAGAGTTGATGCAGCTATAAATTGGGCAATCATTACTGCTATTAATTAAAGCGCCAAGAAACCATACCATTCGCGTCTATGTCATAGGAGGAAGGGAGCTCACTTTCAGCCAGATTGTGAGGATGTTGGCACCGAGAGGTTTGAGGGTGTCACAATGCTCGTGGAGGTGGGAGGCTGGTGGGTGCTTCAGGTGTCAGCAGAGGGTGGTCTGGGTTACTGAGTGCCGTAGGGCAGTGCAGCAGCAAGAAGGCCTGCTGCGCTGCCCTGCGGCAAAAAAACCATAAATGAGGCCCTACACTTTTGGCAGGCCTCGGTTATAATGAGGAGCACACAACGTTGGTGAATCTTTTTTGACTGGTCAATGCAGCACTTCTTGAGTCCTCTGCAGTGCCTAATTTGAGCCTGTGGTTGCAGCTGGGGTCCACCAGCACTTACTTATGGGCACCAGGGCCCTTATTTATGAGGCCTTGCGTCAGTTTTGCGCCGCCGGTGCGTCACTTTTTGTGACACACTCCAGCAATACGTCACTTTTGCGCTTACAGATGCGTCAGAAATACTGACGTATCTGTAAGTCCTTGCGACATGATGCGTCATACATTAAATATGACGCATCATTGGTGTCGCAAGGAGTGCGCAGTGAAAAGTGACGCATCGCTGTTTTCACGCAGCGATGCGTCACTTTTCATAAATGTGGCCCCCGTACTTATTTTTTACCAACAGACTTTGATGTCGAGCAAGAGAGAGAGAAAAACACACAAGAGGGAAACAAGGAGGATGAGAACAGTGAAAAGAACAGTGACAACAGTAGAAGGCAGGGATGAAAAAGAGCCTGCAAGACTGGGGTAAAGTGGGTATAGAAGGGCTGGGGCAGTATCAATATTGTGCAGCCTTGGTATTCGACATCTCAAGTTTTCATAGTGCCAGCTATGGGCTTCTGGGCAAAATGTATTGTTTTACAAATTAAGCTCTGCCCACTCTCTGTCAATTAAAAACGGACGATTAATGTTTCGCCATTTAAACTAGCGCTGTTTTTTCTCTGCATCTACGACACGTTCGTGCAATAGTTAAAAGGCTGGGGTTTAAAGTTGGTTTTATGCAGCATGCGAATGTTTCATATATGTTTCATATATGAATTTTAAACCAATTTACAGGGAAGCACACAGTGCAGAAGAGCAGTGTAGCGTTGAATAAAGACAAATGTCGTTCATGTTTCAAGTTTCCTTGTCCGCGCGCTGCACTTCGCGCTGAAAAGCATAAATCCCGTGGAGTGAAGGATAACATTTGCATAATTCCTACGCAACGAACTGATGATATACTTATTATAGAAATGCGGCCTAAGAGATAGGAGCATCCGGCCTTCAGTCGGGTCTCGCGGGGGCAGTAGTCCGCTCCTTGCTCCATGATTCTCATCGCCGTTTTAGCTGCGGCTCATTCACGTCTAATCCTTCAGAAGGGAAGAGGCTCCGGGCAGCTGTAATCCGAGCAGGGGTGCGTCACCACAGGGATCCAGCCAGAGGTTGCTGGCTGTTGCCATTCTGACGACAAAGATGCTGGCGGGCCCGCAGGTGTATCCGCTCCTTTGGTTCAATGCAAACATAATACCTTGGAAGAGGCAAGTAGAGCACCCAACAGCAGGTCGAATATTACAGACTGGACCCGGTGTGTGCACCTACAGACGGTTCAGGAACACAGCACTGTCCCTGTTTGGTGAAGCTATAGGGTGGTTCATCAGGGGCTCGACCCATACGTGAGCCATAGGACCAGGCCCGGTTCTAGAGGGTGGGCCAGGCACACCCAAACATCACCCATGGCACCCCCAGTCACTGCATACACAACTGCAAAATGCACATGCTAAATTAATTTTTCTCTGTGTAGAACGTCGAGGTGTTCTTGAGCTGCTGTGGGCGGCTGGGCATCCTATCTCACCCACACCCACACCCGAGTTTTTTACGGGTCTTTAAAATACCCTTTACATGCTTCTGTGAGCAGGTTAAGGAGGCTTTGGCACTTTTTTCACTGGTTCCAGTAACCTCTGGATCGCTCCTCTGCCTATTCCTTACATTTCTATTTTACTTTTACTGCCCCAGAAGAAGAATCCATTTAGGGAAAAGGCATCTCAGGAGGAGTAGGGTGGCCACCTTTCTAAGAGATAACTATCAGCCATTTGTTGTTAAGGAGTCTGCAAAGGCCTGGCTGTGATACTCTATAGGGCTGTAAATAAAATCGTATGCATTTATTTTTAACATGACTTTTCTGTTTTTGTTTCCTTTAATTATTAGTCATGATCATTACTGCAGCACTATAACACATTTAAAGTGCTTTCTATTTATATGTGTTTTTTTAAGTATGCACAGATAAAGGCAAAAAAACGGCTTTAGGTGCTTTATGTGGCCCGTCAGCTGGCAATCCTAATCACAAAATTCTGTTTGTTGCAGGATCAGCAAAATATTTATTTACTCACCACCCAACCCATGATGGATGACAGAAAAACAATAGTTCAACTTATATCTGACACCCTACTCGCCAACCGTCAATAACATGCTGAGTTTCTCCAAGTGTCTGAGTATACATCCTGCATTCAGAAAAATCACCACTCACGCTTGCGCTCACCCTGCACTCACAGCGATCACACTGCTCTCCATGCACTCATGCTGTTACCCTGGACTCACACCGTTCATCCTCCTCTTGCCCTGCACCGACATGAGCACAGTGGTCAGCCTGCACTCACAGTGACCACACTGCACTCATGCCACTCACCATGAAATCACGCCATTCTCCTTCCGCTTACCCTGCTGTCACATGAGCACACCGCTCACCCTGCACTCACAGCGATCAAATTGCACTCACATCACTCACCATGCACTCATACTGTTCACCCTGCACTCACCCTGCAGTCACACGGGCACCCTACTCACCCTTCACTCATGTGATATTCACTCACTTGTCACTCTCCCTGCTCACCGTGCAATATCACCCAAACAAGTACATCACTAACCATGCATTCATTCCTCCCAATCTGCACTTTAACCTGCACCCAAACTCATATGGTCATATCACTCACACTGCAGTCACTCCTCTCACCTTACTCTCACACTGGCACATCGCTCACCATGCACTCACTTAAGCACCCCCACAGCTAACCTTTCACTCTCATGGGCACACCACTCACCCTGCACTCACACCACACAAACAAGCACATCATTCACCCTGGAGTCACAGGACTCAGGCTGCGCTCACATGGACATACCTCTCAGCCTGCACTAATATAGGAACATTGTTCACTCTGCCTGCACACAGGCACAATAGTCTGCTGGAATTCATAGTGACATCACTCACCCTGCACTATCACCTCTTACCATGCTTTCACTAGTCACACTAACAGCTCACCCTTCACTCTTGCCACTTATCCTGCACTCACACACCGGCACACCACTCACCCTGCATTTATACTGCTCACACCACTCTGCTCTCACTCCTCTCACCTGACATTCACATGGGCCCTCCTCTCGTATTGTAGTGTAGTTCCTATTTTCCCAATAGGCTATGCGCATTGGAATAACATAAACAGCAGTGTAGACTTGGACTGAGGTCATCTAGGTCTCTACTGACTATGTTAAACTTAATTTAGGTTTGCGCCAGCTAGCTCAGAGGTCACTGGAAACTTTCTTGAACGAATAGGGAGGGACAAGCTCCCCTGACTCAGACAAGAAGGGATTCAGTTTCCGACAACCGCCTAAACATGACAACTTTGCTCCCTCAGAATAAGAGTATATCTCTAGAGTTGTGTGAAAACAATAGACAGTTATTTCACTCAGTCAGCAGTGCATACTTAGTTTCACCAGAGTGCAGAGAAATAGAGAGACGGGCGTTTTCAATAAAAGGTGTTATTAATTGAGCAGTCTTCTTTCTCATGCAAGAGAAATGAATTGCCACAATTGCAATACTTAAAGTAAAGTAAAGTGCGTACAGTAAAAGTAGTATTAGGAAATAATACTGTAAAAGCATTGATATGGTTTCTTAGCCAAATGATACTTTAAAAGGGATAAAATATATACATACATAAATACATTGACTAACGTACTCAACTGGTGCTTCTAACTAAGCCTACCTCGGTGTACCTGACCTAAGCCTAATACTGGGAAGGAATGAGTAAGTAGCAGTTTTAAGTTAAGTTGGTTAAGATTATTTTGCAAAGAATCTGCATCAAGAATTCTCTCAAGGGTATAGTCAGCTCCGTACCTTGGTAATAGAATGTGGGAGGTCTGGTATCTCTTTCCTCAGGACTCGATATCCCAGCAACCCGCAAGGGTAGGCTGGAAACACCGGAGCTGGATTTTCTCGGCTGGAGAAAAAGACAGCGTCTCTCTCAGTGCGTCAAGCGGGAGGGGCGGCTTCCATGGGCTCTCGCATCAGCTGGGCTCTCGGGCAAGTAGATGGCCGCTCTGCTCCAAACCACCGTGTGTTTGCTTAAGGCAACTGTTTGTATTTTATACCTGGAAGGTGCCAGGTTTGACGTAAGGTTGGACATAAGACGTCACTAAGAACTAACAGTTCTTTCTGGACTTCGGGAGTTCTTGTTCAAATCAAAACAAAAGCAGGGGGGATTTCCCGGGCTGCTGGAGGCTTGGTTTGTTTAAAGAATGCGTTATGCTTTCTAGGAGTCGATGGGAGTAGCCGTGCTGTGCTTTGGACTGCATGGGCTATTACTGAATATGGATCTGATTCTTATGCCTTTATCAGGATATTTATTGATTATAACCTCACAAGGGCATAAATCGGGAATATCGAATTAGGGTCCTAGATATAAACACAACATCCACTCCACGGATTGATGTCCATCATTACTAAAAAACTAAGCAATAGTAAACATTCAACGATGCATGTGTGTTTTCCGACCCACCCCAAAATACATATTTCGCATTTGAAACGGTATAAGGTAAATACACAAATTTGTAGTGTTGGTACTGTACGCTTTTCAAGCAGTGTCATCATTCAGATAAATGTATATATATATCAGCTGAATGAATTGCAAAAATTAAACATGAAATGGCTCTAAATACAGAAAAGAAGGTTGAGACCATTTCATCACATATTTATACAAATTGCTGTATATGTGCTATAGGCTGAGGTAAAATATTGTTTCTAGTATCCTAAAAATAGAAGCTCTGTTCTCTAAGAATAGTTCTACTTTAACTAAGCATGGGCGGAAAATCCGTTTCGCTCGCGGATTTTGCGGATTTTCGGTAAATTCGCAATCCGCGAGATTCGCGAATCTCCCGCAAAATCCACAAATCCGCGAGCAGCGGATTTTGCTCGCACTGCTCGCACTGTTCGCGTGAGTTCGCGGCTTCCCAGTACAACTTCGCGCCCCGCGAATAAGTGCAAAATTGCAGAAATACGATCTTAGCAAAACTGAAACTACTTACCAGGTTCAAAAGTTCAGGCTCATCATTAGTAGCCATTTCCTGTAGTGCTTCCTGAGGGGCCCCTCCAGAGTTCAGTTGCCAGTTGCAACTATTATGTGACCCTGCTCTGAACCTCAGAATAGTTACACATATGCCACAAAGGTCCTGAATTACAGCTAAGGGAGACAAGCAGGAGCCAGGCTGGAGGTTCAAATCCATTAATCAGCCCCTAATTCATTATTGTCAGTTGGGGCAGGGCAGGTGTTGTAACTAATTTTGCAACAATGAAAGCACTTAGCAAGTGCAAAAGATCACTAATCAGGAAGCACTAAGGAAGCAGGTGCCAGCTAAAAAAATATTCTGTGACACATTAATCAGCCCCAAATTAATTCAGGTCACTTGAGGCAGGGAAGGTGTGCTTGCGTTGCCACAATAATGTACACTGACTGGACAACCAGAGGGTGCTGTGATGAAACAGAGGGTGGCATGGGTGGGCCAGAGGGTGGCATGAGTAGTCAGAGAGTGGCAGTGGTGACAGAGAGTGGCAGTGATGAAGAAGAGTGTCCAAAACAGGCTGGACACGTAGAAACAACAAGTTCGCGAAACTTGCGACCCAACAGGTAAGTTCGCAATTTGCGACATTGTACAAAACCCTCGCGAACTGGCAGAAACCCGCGCAAACACACACAAAAAAAAATCCGCAAATTCGCGAGAATTCGCGGATTTTGCGGATTGCGAGTTCGCAAATCCGCAAAATTCGCGAACGCGAGATTCGCAAAATTCGCCCATGCTTAACTTTAACCTCTTCCATGCTCATGACAAGGTCAGCTCGTCATGGGTGTTACCTGCGCTGTGCGTTTGACGAGTTGACTTTGTCATGAACAATGGGGATCATGCATTTTCAGCACAGGACGGGAAAACCCCTTAGCAGCCAAGGTGTTAAGCAGAGTACCATGTGCCAAAAAAAAATAGTAAATATTTAAAAAAATGGGCAAAGATAACTTCGCTTTCAGGGGAATATGAGTTCCAAATATTGTCTGTAGCTTTGTTTCTCAAAAAACTGAAGGCCGAATTCAGAGTTCAGGGAACGCTGTGTGTTTGTAAAAAATTATTCATTCTCGTTGCTCGGGGGAGAACATTATTTCAGACAGACTCGCAAAAAATTGGTCTACAACATCAGGTGAAAGTTCGACCAAGTTCGAAAATGTTGCAACTGAGCAGTTCTCCACGTGATTGCTATCATTGATGGTTGGATCAGCAATGCTCACAGAAGGTTGTACCTGTTTGGTGCTGCTTTCCTCTCGTACCTCACTGCCACCTACTCGTAGTGGTGAAGTCTCAACGTATGCCTTCATCAGAATCGGTAGCCACTGGGGACACCATAATGTGTGTAACAATATAACTCTTCATAATTTGATGAACCCTTTAAATAATCATGTTCTGTAAATTTTGCTGACATTACTAAATCCGACATCATATTATTAATGTTTTCAAAGTCCCAATCATCAGAGAATGTACTAGGTGTCACAAAGTCACTTAATGAAACCTTGAATTGGTGTGGATACTTCAGGAGCTCAACCGGGCCAAAAATGTCATAATCAGTTCTGTCCCATGCTACCCCACCAGGTATTAGATTGGCTGAGATGTTCACTGTTGACAGTTCTCTTTTCTCGATGTGGGAGGATGTGTGAGGCTTTAGGACCAAGTTGATGTTCTGACTTGCTGTGTCCATTGTAATATATTTTCCATCTATGAATTTTCCCAAACATAAAACCACGATGAGCCAAAGCAGGAGAGTAAGTACACCTAACACAATCCAAAATTCAATCCATGGTGAAATCAGTTATGTTTCTTTTAGTTGCTAAGAAAGTTCATTTACTTTGTCTTTAAAAGTTTTTGTTGCAGGCGTTTCTTCATGCTCTCTTGGATCTTCAGAAAAGTTGTCGAAGTTGATGAAGTAGCCTGATGCAGTTTTGTCAATTGTTCGAATTATTTCTGAATTTCTGAATTTCCATTTTTCTTTCTTTCATTAGTATAGTCAGAGGCTACATCATTGTGGACTAGTATTTCTTGACGAACTGTTGTAATTTGGGTTTCAAGAGGCACAAGTTCCATGGCATTGTTGCATAGTCCCTTGTTATTTATTTCAGGTTCATCAAATGTGATCAGTCTCTCAGTGTGAGCCTCTTGGATTGTAGCAAATTTGGGTATTCTGTTATTTATTGGGTGTCCACTGGGCCTACTACTTATTATTGGCCACATGACTGTGGTTTTACCAGGTCGATAGATACAACTCTATTCTCCTTTTTACCAGCAAGCGGCGGTAGTACAACTGATCTTGTTCCGTTGATAGCTAAGACAGGTACAGCTTTTCTGTAAGAAGGCCCAAATTCCTTCTTCACCGCGATCTTCTCTCTGACTAGATCCTTAATCTTTGGAATCCAGACAGGTCTTGCTGGGACAGGTGGTTTTTCTTCAGTGGCTGTCGGCTGTTGTTTCAATTTTATGTTACTCAGGTTTTTTCTTGTTTCAATTTAATCCTGTAAAACAGCCAAACGATCTTTGATATCATAGGATTTTTCTTCTACCACTTAAGTATGACTATCAATATCCTGAATAAGCATTCTAGTCCCGAACAATAGTTCGTATGGAGTGAGACCTTTTAGAGAATTTCTTGGCAGATTATTAAGACTGAGTTGGACACTTGTTAAATGTTTGACCCACCCATTACCCGAACCTAATACCCTAGCTGTTATAGATTGCTTTATGTCCCGTTTTTTTCTTTCCACAACCGCATTTCCCTCAGGATGGAAGGGAGAAGAGTACCGCAATGCAATGCCCATGCTGTTCATGGCCTCTTTGTAAGCTCGAGAGCTAAACGCAGGACCCTGATCAGAATGTAGCATGCCAATTGCGTATGTGCCGATAAAGACTCGCAAATCTTTTATAACAGTTCTGGCGTCAGCCGAACGCTGGGGCCACATTTTTAAGTGAATTAAGTCTTTATTAATTATGGGACGCCTTTTTCCTGCTGGATTTCTGCGCTATAGATAGCCTGATGCTATCTAATAGTGGTATCTGGGCTATTGGCTGGTCCGATTCACAACTGCGCTCTCTGTTGCAGTCCTCACAACTTTTTTGCAAATTTGTAGATATCTATGCTCATTCCCGGCCACCAGTACTCTGATTGTAGTTCCATCAGAGATTTCAGGATCTCTTGGTGCCTCAGACCCAATCTCATATGTGCTTCATGTAGCAAGAAGATTCTCCGGTTCGTGTTTGGAATTACTCTATCCCCTACTCCAGGGATTCGAGCAAACGGAACGGAGTTTGCATCAATTATGTATGTATTGCTGAGTGGATAGTTGAGAGGTAATGCTGCATAATCGCCTTTTAATGAGGCTTTTACCGCCAGCATGGTCTCTCCATCTATTTGTTTTTCTGAACGCTTTTCAGTGGCTACAGAAGCCGGTTGAACCGCTTCCGCTGTGGGTGTGTTAGCCAATGAATTCCCTGCAACGTGAACGCCAGCACGTTGATGACTCAGTGCGTGTATCACGTGAGTCTTCTGTAGTTCTTTCTTTAAAAGAACTACTTGTTCCCAAAGTGTTTTATGCTTAATTGTGGCACCTGTGTAATCTTTGTAACCATTTTTACTCCATGTCTGCATGTCACTGTTGTAAGATTTGATGCAGAAATACGAATCACGCACTATTGGTGTGGGGAATTCGCGATCGGCATTTTCATGCGCCATCTTTAAAGATCTTATTTCAGCTCGCTGAGCTGAACTGTTTCTGAGTGATTCAGTTTTGGTACTCATTAGTTTGAATTTACCAGAGCGCCAGCGACCTTTAACAATCGCGCACGTTGCTTTGTACGATTTTTCCACTACATTGTAGTGTTGTGCAAATCTGTCCATGTAGATTACACAAGTGTACTTTTCTAGAGGCAGAATTTCGATTGGCAGAGGATTTTCCTGTTCGTACTCTAGATCTTTTAGTTTCTTCAGTTTCGGGTCAAAATAGTATTTCACGTCTTCTGCAGCAAGAGAATTTTCCCATTCTGGATCTAATGCCGCAGTATTTAAATTGCGTGTGCAAGTTAATGCCTCAAGGGCTGAATTCTGCTGTAAAAACAGTTATCCTTCTGCCTTGGGCTTGGGCTCTTTCTTTTTGCTACAGCAGTCTGAACCGCTGTCAGAATTTTTTCAGTAGAGCTGAATTTCATTTCAGCTTGAGTGTACAAATGTGATTTGTAAGCTATAGGTACCGTTTCTCCCTCATTAGATGTTAGGTATGTGAATCCGCATCTTCCTGGGATGACTCGGATTACAAGATTGCGTGTGTTTTCACGTGTTTGCAATTCTGTTTTGGTTAACATGTCTGTTTGTAATGATCTCAGAATTTTTGTGTGTTTTTGAGTCCAATGTATTGGTTTGAAATCAGGTTTTATTAATTCATAGAGAGGTTTAACCCTCTCTGCATAATTTAGAATGTATGTTCTTCCGAAATTCAGGAAACCTAGTATTGATTGTAAATTCTTCAGCATTTTTGGTGCTTGGAGTACAGCACATTTCTCTAAGAAATTGTATGCCAGGGTTTTGCCTTCGCTTGATAATTTATATCCTAGAAATAGTACAGTAAGATGGGTAATTCGTGACTTTTTAAAGTTAAATTTGTAACCCTCTGACGTGAACCCAAGTATTATGGTGTTTACCCTTTTTAAGTGAGTCTCCAGGTCATCATCTGTGAGATAGATGTCATCGACATATGATAATGCTTCATCATCATATATTTGTAGTAGCTCTGTTACTCTCACTGAGAATAATCCTGGGCTATTCTTGAATCCCTGTGGGAGTCGGCAACATTTTTTTGCAATCCAATTATTGAGAAAGCGGTCAAATACCTGCTTTCAGGTGCTATGTTTTGACAGAAGAATCCATTAGAGATATCTAATGTCGTTTTATATTTTTTGCGCACAATGTTATTCATTAGTGCTGCACTATGTGAGTTTTGTACTGCAAATGTTTTACAACAGGAGTTAAGGTGTCTGTAGTCCAAAACTAGAAGATATGACTCGTCTGGCTTGGAGACAGGAAACAAAGGGTTGTTCATTTGTGAGGTGCATGTTTCAATCACCCCTTGATATTCAAGTTGATCTAAGATCTCCCTGACTTGCTTTTTAGCTTCTTGTTTAACTGGATACTGCCTTTGTGCAGTGGGCTGAATTTTTAACTGGATTTTGTGGTGAGGTGAATCCTCATCCCATCCTACATGATTTTTGTATAAAGCAGGAGCTTGGGCCACTGCCCATTTTCTTGCCAATGTGTATTTTTTATGAATCGGAATATGATTCGAAAAGGCAGGCATAATCATTTCTTCGCCATGAGGGCACTCCCTGAAAAACTCTGGTGGCCAGTCTTTTTCAGCTAACAGGATGTCATAGCCTTTTGGAAGTTTTTCCCAAAAGAGACCCTTTATTTTCCTAGTTTTATCCCCCTCTATACGTAATGTTATTACATATACTTTATGGGGCACACTAACTCGTGTGTCTGCAGTTTCCACCTGAATGTACTCATTCGTGTCCACTGTCTCCAGAAGATTCATCAGGATCTTGCGAACTATGGTCACTTCTGCTGCGCTGTCTAGCATTGTCTGTGCACACTCTCAGTTTTTCAGTTGTGTCCTCAGAATTCTCGGCATGTTTAATCTTAATACTGGCTACCTTCCTTCTGGGAAATTGTAATTTTTTACTTTGATGAGCTGTTTTTTTGTCTTTGGACTTGACGTGCTCTTCTCTGTGTTCTGACCGTCCTCTTCTTTCCGATTTCTGTGAGGAAGTCTGAAACGATCGAGAGGGACGTGTATCAATTTACTGTGTCTTGTAAAGCGCACTGCTACCCTGAGGCGTCGTGGCGCTGTAGACCGCTGGGGAACCCGTCCTGGCTATCCCTGTGAGATGGTCCCTACTGAGTATCTCCAAGGTGAAACCAGGCATACCCGGCGAATGTGGGGGGCCGTTGTAGAGATGAGGCAAGCTAATGCCCAGAGTTGCCGAGTGTGATCCCTGGTTAGAGTAGGCACCGAGGCGAGAATTATCGAGTCCGCTGACCCTGGTCCACGACCCTGCCGCGTCGGGAATTGAACCCTGGTCCCGGGCCGTTCTCTGCTTCCGGGTCTGCTGCCTCTAACCAGTGAGCCACACCACTCAACATCTTGATATCTATCAGGTTTTTTCAGTTTATCCCTACTTCTAAGGTTGTATCTTTTTTCTGAGGGTTCCCTTTGGGGAGACTTGTCTTCTCGGCTTGGAGATTTTTCTCTCCGCTGAGGAGACCTTCCTCTGGACTGGAAATGTTTTTCCCTGGGAATGGTTTGTTTATTACCTTCCCAACTCTTTTTTGGAGTTTTTAAATTATTTTTAATAAATGTTTTTTCTGGATTTTCAGTTAGTTGGGGTTTTACCGGTTTTCCACCCAAACTATCTCTTCCTTGCTCTTCATAGGATTTTTCTATGATTCTGGCAAGTTCAAAAGGTTGTTCTGTTATATCTGTTTCCTTCAATTTCTGGAGGTTCTTTATATCGTCCCTCGCTAATTGAACTAATTCTCTATATGCCTTCTTTTAGTTTAACTAGGAGTTCTTCGCTTGACATTGTTTCAATGTCCGCGTGTGTTGCATAGCTTGCTAGAACCGGCCCTGTTGTTTCTGGTCTACCTAGTGGACTGAGCCTGGTGATGTGATTATTATGTTTTAGGGCACCATTAAACTAGAGCAGGTGCTCTTGGTAATTTAGTGGGATTTCAACGTCCTCGAAAGGAGTATATTCATCCGGAGGTTTCTCTATTTTGTAATAGTGGAAGTCTTTTGTCACAGCGTGTGCTGCTGGAAAATGTATCCATGAATAGAATACCTCTGTCTGCCGATATTCATGTGCCTCTACCACGAATATGACTGTACCACCTCGTGATGTCAGTCCATTTTCTATGAGTTTAAGAGTTATAGTTCTTCTTACGTTGACCGGAATGAGTATAACATTCGGGTCACTTTCTTGGAGACTTGTGTCTTCCTCTATTAGTTGAGCTGCTATTCTTGCTCTTTCCCTTTCGTCCTCACTTTCGGACATTTTATTGACTGAAAGTTTTTTGTTGCAGATCGAGTTTCAAGGAAACAAAGATTAGGTGCACAATATTTTGGAACATCCTTCAATGTTGACTATACCAAAAACTAATACATAGGATTCTCATCCTACTACGTTCCGGCGGATATTAACCTTTCACCCACTCCAGACGTCTATTGGAGTTTTTACGGGAGAAAGGGGTCTGTGTGAAAAAGCACGACTGAGTTACTCTAGTGTCTTGCGTTAGATTATCGCCTTACCAAATGTTGGGCGCCATGTAGTGTAGTTCCTATTTTCCCAATAGGCTCTGCGCATTGGAATAACATAAACAGCAGTGTAGACGTAGAACTGAGGTTAGCTAGGTCTCTACTGACTATGTTAAACTTAATTAAGGTTTGCGCCAGCTAGCTCAGAGGTCACTGGAAACTTTCTTGAATGAATAGGGAGGGACAAGCTCCCCTGACTCAGACAAGAAGGGATTCAGTTTCCGACAACCGCATAAGCATGACAACTTTGCTCCCTCAGAATAAGAGTATATCTCTAGAGTTGTGTGAAAACAAGAGACAGAGAAGTATGCTCTGCTGACAGTCAGTCAGCAGAGCATACTTAGTTTCACCAGAATGCAGAGAAATAGAGAGACAGGCGTTTTCAATAAAAGGTGTTATTTATTGAGCAGTCTTCTTTCTCATGCAAGAGAAATGAATTGCCACAATTGCAATACTTAAAGTAAAGTAAAGTGCGTACAGTAAAAGTAGTATTAGGAAATAATACTGTAAAAGCATTGATATGGTTTCTTAGCCATATGATACTTTAAAAGGGATAAAATATATACATACATAAATACATTGACTAACGTACTCAACTGGTGCTTCTCACTAAGCCTACCCCGGTGTACCTGACCTAAGCCTAATACTGGGAAGGAATGAGTAAGTAGCAGTTTTAAGTTAAGTTGGTTAAGATTATTTTGCCAAGAATCTGCATCAAGAATTCTCTCAAGGGGGGAGGAGCCAAGCCTGCATCCGAAATGGCCGCATAGCCGCTCGGCTCCGTGAGTCCTCTCTCCCTGCATGCCCATCCTGTTGTTCGTTCTGGCCTAAAAAGGTATAATTGGATACTAGAAGGTGAACGCTCACTTACCGCCTGCTCCTGAGATTCCTGCGTGCTGTGAAACCGGAGAATTCCCCACCCATTGCTCAGCGGCCCATGCAGTGACGAAGCCGGGGTGTCGATTGCAACGGGCAGCCGGCGGCGATCGCAACCACAGCGGCCGCCTCTGGTGGTGTGGAGTCGGTCGGAGGGTGCCGTTGTCTTGGAGTGCCGCTGAAGGCAGCATCAGCCAGGTCCCTTGTTGAAGAGCCTTGGGGGCACGTGGGACATGTTGGAGTCGAGGGGGGTGCGTGGCTCCTGGCCCTCCTCTTCAGACTCCGTGCCCGGACGTAACCAAGGATCGCCCCCGAGACAGGCTGGCAGCCCCCAGGGAGCGGTAGGGTCTTTTGTTTAGCCTTTTGGTGGCTCTCCCTGGGGAACCCGCCTAATAACTTTGAGTTCCGGGCGCACATTTAGCGGCGCCCTGAGCTGGGGCCGGTCCTCGCTGTGAGGTGCAGAGGTACGGGGCCGACCTGACGAAGATAGCGGCTGACACCCCTCAACATGGTCCATGTCCCGATCGGATGGCTGCTGTAAACATGGTGACGGGATGCTGGCGGCGCACAATGGAACCCACACCCAAAGATGTCCTGGCCGCCTTAACGGATCTACGTGAGTCCCTGATCTGTAACGTCGGGGGCCTGAATCGAAAAATGGCCGCCATTGCTGCTTCGCCGCCCTGTGAGGACGCAGTCCAATTTCAATGGAGTGCCTCTGGGCCCGTTTCTACTTCCTTGGGGAAGACTTTGGCCCCGCCTGGATACCGGGAATTGTCGAGAGACCTGGTTGCTTTGCCCCCCCTGGACAGTGCGGATGCACACGTGAATGCTTCTTGGGGACATATGCCTAACCTGAGCCTGGGGACGCTCTGCTGCTCTTCTACTCGGGTAGCCTCAACAACACCGCGGCATTCACCGGACAGTGATATTTACTCTTCATGGATGGTACTATTGTGCTTGGACTTTGTGGCGCCCGCGGGCGTGATACTTCCGCCCCTGGACTTTAGTTGCATAAAACTGGATGGACTCGAGTTGCTACCCCCTTTTTTGGTATTACTTGGGACTGCTTCGCTTAGATCCTCCAGATCCTTCAAAAAGTACTGTAATTTGCTTGACAAGGGATCATTGGGTGGCTTCGTTGTTAGACGAGGCCAGGGGTGATGCACTTTAGATTTCGGTGGCCCTCACGTTAACTGACGGTGCTTTGGGTGTGGCGGTACTGGGGTTGTCTTTTTGATGTGCTTGGTATTTGACGCTCTCCGCGATCCTCCATTTTGCCTTTGGCCTTTCTCTATGTGTAGGGGTGATGGGCGGGGCCGGGTGGTGACTATGAGGGCCCTCCTCCATCTATACTCTTTGTCTCCTCTCTTCTCTTTTCTAAATTTCGGGTTCCATTAGGGCGACAGGCACGCGGCTGGGGGGGAAGGCCTTGGCCTTCCGCGGGTGTGCAGGGTGGGGGTATGGGGGTGGAATTTGTCCGTTTTTTGTTTCCATGACCCTTTAGTCTTCGTCTTTTTCTATAGTGTCGTCTCGTTCGTGGTTCCTGTGACGTGCATTGCTTTGAGGGGTGGGATCGGGGATTGCTCTCCGTCGGATTTGTGCCAATGTATCTCCTTATTTGTGTGCCGTATCCCCACTACTTTGTCGGTATTTGTGTTAATTGTGGATATCCTGATTTGCGTACTGTGTTGTAGGACCACGTGTGATTGTATGGCACTTCTTCAGTTCCCTATATTAAAAATGAACCTCTGTAATCCTGACTTCGGGCCTGACCGTATGCCCACATGTTGTCTCCTGATATATATATCGCTCCAGCTTTTGAATTGCTCTGATTTTTCGTATTGACTGCACATTTTTACCTTGTTTCGCGGCCGGCCGTGAAGGTTGTAGGCCCGTACCTGTAATTGATTGCAAGACGAATAAAGGTTCACCAAAAAAAAAAAAAATTCTCTCAAGGGTTTGGTCAGCTCTGTACCTTGGTAATAGAATGTGGGAGGTCTGGTATCTCTTTCCTCAGGACTCGATATCCCAGCAACCCGCAAGGGTAGGCTGGAAACACCGGAGCTGGATTTTCTCGGCTGGAGAAAAAGACAGCGTCTCTCTCAGTGCGTCAATCGGGAGGGGCGGCTTCTGTGGGCTCTCGCATAAGCTGGGCTCTCGGGCAAGTAGATGGCCACTCTGCTCCAAACCAGCGTGTGTTTGCTTAAGGCAACTGTTGGTATTTCATACCTGGAAGGTGCCGGGTTTGATGTAAGGTTGGACATAAGACGTCACTAAGAACTAACAGTTCTTTCTGGACTTCAGGAGTTCTTGTTCAAATCAAAACAAAAGCAGGGGGGATTTCCCGGGCTGCTGGAGGCTTGGTTTGTTTAAAGAACGCTTTGTGCTTTCTAGGAGTTGATGGGAGTAGCCGTGCTGTGCTTTGGACTGCATGGGCTATTACTGAATATGGATCTGATTCTTATGCCTTTATCAGGATATTTATTGATTATAACCTCACGAGGGCATAAATCGGGAATATCGAATTAGGGTCCTAGATATAAACACAACAGTACTGCATTTATGCACCTCAATCGACACTCAAATCGGCTCAGTTTGCACCCTACACTCGCACCACTCACGCTGCACTCTCACACTATTCACCATCATCCATCAGAAGACAAGAAATATCAGGGTGCAGCAGGTGCAGTGGCACCAGGGCCCATAGACTGGAGGGACTACTGAAACCTGATTATTGCTGTATTTCACATTTTAAACTGAGGATCCATTTTGTTTCTTGCTCTAGGGCTCATGACACAATTGTTACACCACTGACAGCAGCTTGAGATGAAGGCTCTTGGAATCAGGCTTTATATGTTTGTTTTCCGAGTTTAATATTGTAGCCGAATACTGTAACTTTTTACAGAACTATTGGAGGTCACGTGACGTGAGAACACAGTGCACCTTTCTTAAGACCGAAGTGGGGTCAGCAGACTGGTGTGGTGGGATCTCCTAGACCCTGATGGAGCCAGATCATTCCCAATGGCGTAACCTAAAAAGATGGGGTCCCTTTGCAGCATGTGATGAGCGGCCCCATAGCTGCCCGCTCTCACAGATAACAGATATTTATTGGCTTTAGAATGACTGAAGCCCTCTGAAGGGTTGAGATTCCCCATATAGGGTCAAGGCCCCCCTCATCGAAAGACTGCAGAGGCCTGGTTACACCCCTGAGCATTCTATTCTAAACTATAACCAATGTAAAAATATGCATAATTAAGGTGCTCTGGGACACAGCTGTCAAATCTAAATTACAAAAGGATAATTGAAGTTATCAATTAAAAGTGTAACATACCATTATAAATGTAACAGACACGTTTTCATCAGCTTTTTTGGAATTTGATTTGTGGAAATGCACAGATCATATAATGCATTATCAGGGGTCACTATTTGTATGTAATTGAATATTGGGGTGGTTACTCAAATCTGGAAGAAGGACCCTAGCTCCTGCTTAGGAGCAAGGGTTTGATCTCCAGCATTAAGTGCAACCAACTCTTGTAAAAGAGGCAAACAGCTTAAAATGGATGTAGTCTGACCTGCAAACCAGTTACAGGCCCAGTGCTTGTCTGGGTGAATTGCTGTTGCCCTACTCCGAAGCCAGCATCACTGCAAAATGTTTTGTGTAGTTGCACTAATAGACTAAATGAAAGATCAACCCACAGAGAGCTGCCATGAATCAGATGGCTCTGTGCTACACTGCCTGCAGCCAGCTTTCATTCTGTCTGGGGTGAAAGACGGCATCTTGTTGAAGGACCTCATTTTGAAATTATGATTAAATGGCATCCTAAATCTCATGGGATAGGAGCACTCTGGAGGTAGATCACTGTTACTCTGCGTTCATTACTTCTTTTGGACCCTCAACCTTTCATCTAGAAGATTTTCTTCTCAACTTCTTTATTTTATGAGTCTCTGTTTTCCCACCATTTCTTGTAGATTTCTGGTATGTTAACCCCTTCCAAGCTGATGACGAGCTGGGCTCGTCATGGTGTAGCCTCCTCGTACACTGATGACGAGCCCAGCTCGTCATAAAACAATGTAAAAGTAAAATCGCCAGCACCGGAGGGGAATTGCCTTAGCAGCCATGGGGTTAACCTACTCTTGCTTTAGTTGTCTGAGCTGGTGGAAATGTGATTTTAACAGTTCCGTGATATGGCGTCCCCAAACTCCTGTGCAAAGGAAGTGAGGATTGCAGCCTAGAAAGTTTGTGCTTTCTATCCCAATTTCAGCAGTTCTGTCTAGGTGTCATTCCATTTAGGAAGCTTTCTATGGGAGGGCGGCGAGCCCCTCACTGCTGGCGGATTTTACACAGTTTTGCCCATTCCACGCTCCGCTTGGAGTGTGGAGTTCAGCAAAATTCTACCCACCACCGGCGGAGCAAAGTTTATTGCTCACAGCTGACCAGTGCACAGGAATGAGTCAGATAATGCTTCCCTATAGGGGACACTCAAGGGTTGGCTGACGTGTGGTGGTCATCATGGAGGTGCTGGCTACACCTCAGGGCTGTAAATGGCTGTTGGCTTCCTTTACCCTTTGCCCTGCGCCTCACTTACTTCCTGCTCCTCCTCATGGGCGTGGCCTGGACGAGGCAGTATCAGAGTTACTCCGTAGACCACACCATGTGATGGTCAGGAAGAACAAGTCCATCTGGCCATCACTCATGCCCTACGCTGCTTTGCCCAGCTCTGGCTATTGGGCTGGCTGGGCATCACCTATGTACTCGGGCGGGTCACACGACTTGTGAGCAGTTGCAGCAACAAGAACAAGGTAAGAGGGGAGGGGCTAGATATGTGAGTCCTTGTTTTCTTTATTCTGAGGTTGGCAGGAGGATTTCTCAGTTAAATGAAGTATGCATGTTTCTCCTTCCCCTGTGCTATTCTCTGTTCAGAGCAAGTGGGCAACCTTTCTTAAGCCCACGCCTCTCTCCACAAGCACAGGAAAACATTATTTTCACTTTGAGTGTAAATACAGAAGGGTAACCTCTTTACCGTTGTGTATTTTTTCGCAGGTTTGGAGTGGGCAGAGCGGAACTCCGGGAAATTCCACAGAATTTTTATGCAACTCAGCGTAATTCTGTGTAGCGCAACTACGCCCCACCCCTAAAGCTTTCTGAAGGTACGAGAAGCATTGTGTGTAGGATGACAATTTCCTCCATGTTAACAAGGACATTGTTTCCAATCATACACTTTAGACTCAGAAATCATTGGTATTCGGTGTTTGTCTATTTCATTTCATTTGATAGAAGCAAACTAAGACCACAACACAAAAAATGCTTACATCCCTGTACCACTACCCACCCTAAACACTGAAATTACTCAATTTACCAATACTTTACCCTCTATATGCTCTGTACACACAGAATATGCTGTTTGTATCGTGGTGCCTGTTTGGAAGTAGATATGATGTAATTTAGGGCTTGAAGGCAACCTCCTGAAGGTTCGAAAATTGGGCAAGTCGTGGCCCACCCGAAGGCACCCTTGACCCACTCAGATGAAAATTCCTGGAGCCGGGCCTGCATAGGACCTTTCCCGTCCCTGCACAGTGAAATAAACATCTAATTTTTCCAACTAAAACTGTACTATTTATGTGTATTACAATACTCTGGGCCTGATTTAGAGTTTTGTGGACATGTAATCCGTCACAAAAGCAATGGCTATTCCGCCCATTATTACAAGTTCCCTAGGCTAAAGCACTTGCTAATGACAAAATCCTTCATGTTTGCGAGGAGTAACCCGTCTGCCAAAATCTAAATCAGGCCCTTGGTCACTAGCCGCCAATTAATACTGGCACAGGGTTTCTGCATGGGATTTCCCAGGCACAGGAACACCAGGCCCTATACAAACTGGCTGCAAAATCCATCAGGTAAAATAGCATGATACTTGGATTGCAAACTCAGCCCTGTCCTGGACTTTAGCCCCCTCTTGGCCCTCTACTAGGACACTGGTAAGCACAAAACCCTCACCCCTGCCTCACATCAGCCTCACATGTCTGCTGACATCCATTCCCAAAATGGGTAAATGGGAGTGTTAATCTCCATGGAAAGGGAATATCATGTCGAATTATAATTGGAAAAAAAAACAATTGTTCATTGGTATTTCCCTGTTTTGTGGAGCTTAACTTGCAATAGCATGGCACTTGCCTGATGTAAATGCACATTGCCGGTGGGATGAAAACACATGGTACCAGCATTTACAGGTGTGGAGTTTGCCCCCAATAGTACAGTGAAATTTGTAATTGAGGTCTTAATGTTTGACATTTCACCTAAACTATGAGGTGAGATGTACAAAGCCTAATAGTTCCAATTGTTCTAACAGTTTCTGGGAGGGATGGATTAGTACAATGTTGTTTTGCTAGCATTTAGCCAAAAGAGATTTTATTGTAACTTGGCCCATTTTTACATCCTGTCTCTCATATCTTTGGCTCTGCAGTGCTCAACTTCATTTTGGCTAAGTGTGCGCTATAGAAAGACCACCAATGTATACATACAATGCACTCCAAAATGGTCAACGAAAATCCTCCCTTTAATGTCTACCACTCTGGTATCAGGTGTCATAAATATTGAAAAAGAACGAAATCTTGCACCTAGGATTCCCCTTTCATTTTCATGCCATATTGTGCAAGCTTGGTCATGCTCATTGTTTGTTCGTAACAAATCCAGACATATACTAATTAGCTTCACATGTTATGTATTGTTGGAAAGTTGATTATTAGAAGTGGTAAATATATTTCAACCACTGGCAGTAAGGCCACTAGCATTCTAGGGCTCAGAATAGGTCTCAGAAAATTATTCCCCTAGCTCAACCCTTGGTAGCTTGGCTGTGAGCAGACTTAACTTCAGAGACAGCAATGTAAAGCATTTAAAAATACAAATTCAGTAAATTATTAAGACACAACACACTATAAAAATCTAATTCCAATTTATAAAAAGAGGAAATATTTTTGTCTTTAAAATGACATAAAAACTTAAAAAATCCAACGTAAGGAGCCTGAGATATGAATTATTAAAGGTTTAGCTCTATATAGCACATAGAAACCTATCGGGACATCTGGTCGTGCTAGACTGGGACAAAATCAAAGTTTCAGACTGACCATGATGGAGCCCTGCGCAACTACCCCCCACTCTAGGCCTCGGTCAAAGTTTTACCTTCGGACTGGTCTTCACACCTACAGGTTTGATGAGGGTTCGCCGGCTTGCTTTCCAGGGAGCTCCCGATCTGGAAGTTAGATTTCTGGAGCTTTTCAGTGGGATGAACCAACAGGGCAGGCTGGCTCGTGGTGGAAGGTCGCCGGCTTGGCTCTTGCAGCTGAGACTGTCCCCATCTAGAGCTTTTTTACAAAGTTGCTTTAAACTTCTCCAAACTTCTGGAACTTCTTCCTGAAGTTCCTTGGGGGTCCCAACAGGGCCGGACTGGCCATTGTGGGCACTGGGCAATCCTCCAGTGCGCCACAAGGGTGGGGGCCATTTTTGTTACAGGGTCGTTTTTGCAGCATAGCTGCAAAATAGGCCCTGTAACAAAATCGTCCAAAAACCGGCCCCGGCAAAGAGCTCGGTCACAACTCCAACCTCCCCCCTGGGGGGCCGGCGGAGCACTTTGCCAGGGCGGGTTTTGGGTCCCAGTCAGGTCCTGGGTCCCAACGTGTCTAAAACACAGTCCAAGGGTCTGGAATCCCTCAGATGGTCTTTGAAAGTTTTAGACTTCAGGTCCCGCAATCCACTCGGACAAAACCCCTACAAATCCACTAGACGCACTCCAGGCTGGGGATTCTTGGTGGTGATGGTTCATGTGACCTCTGTTAACCTGTAGCTTGCAGGGAGTCCACTCTGTATTCCTCTTGAAGCAAATTTGGTCCACAGGGCTGTAGTTCCAGATTATGCAGCAGGTGCAGGCTTCAGAGGGCAGGGCCTAGTTGGTGTAAATCAAACATCCAGCATAGACCCTTCTTCTCTTAGCTTCAAGCAGCAGATCTGAGAGGCCCTGCCCCTCTCAGATAATTTTTCATTGTTCTCTGGGGGGTAAGTAGGAGGGCACCCATGTCCAACGAGGTGCAGGTCAACACCTCAGAGCAAGTCCACTTCCTCCAAAGTGTGGCACAATGGTCTCCCAGAAAGCACTATTCCTCCAAAATCCAATAAGGCTCAAGTCTCAGAAGAGGAGCAAGAACTAGTTAAACCAACCTCCAGCGTAGCTCATTTCCAAAGCTCTTCTCCCAGTGACATCTGCGAATTCCTTACTTAAGCCTGATACCTGGCGGGGTTCTGAGGGGTTGGGGGTAGATGGAACTGGCCTGTCCTCCCTGTCCCATTCTTCCTTTGAAGCTCATGGTTTGCGACCCCTCCCAATGCTCTGACATTCATGTGTAGCTGAGCCCTCTCCTACCGGATGGCCTTTCTCCCCAGGTGGCACTTTTTTCTGTATATTTCAGGACAAATTCAACAATAGCATATTGTTGGATTTGGCAATACCATTCTCCTAAATCCTTGAATGATATTTTTCTGTAATCCTCAGCGAAAGTTATGAGTTCATAAACAAGTGCAATTTTAACCGATGTGGGTGGGATTTACAATTGTGAAAGTGAAATGTCCAATTTCTCCAACACCAGAGTCTATAAAACAACTTTTATAAGGGCCCTCCTTATAGCCGCATGACCCCCCACCCCTGGGGCACCTAGGAGAGACTTTAGGGGTGCTGAATATGCAAAAATAATGTAGATCCTAACTCCACAGAGCTCCTTGCACAAAAGTCTATTTTGAGAAACACTTTACTACAATGGGGAAGGAAAATGTGCAACTTCTCTATCCACAGGGCACATAAAACATATTTTATAAGGACCCTCCTTATAAGTACCAGACCCCCACCCCTGGGACACCTAGGGGAGACTAGGGGTACCTAATATGCCAAAATATTATAGTTTATCAATTTGTAAGTGCCTCTACTACCAAAGTTGAGTTTGGGCACAATTTAAATTTAAATGCAGTGTCCCCAGGGCACAGGATTACTTTGCAACAGTTATGTTATGTTATGTTTTGGGGATGTGGACAGTGTGTGAGAGTTAAAATGAGACAGAGTGTAGTTTTTTTGGTGGGTTGGTGAAAGTGTATGCGGATGTTCAGATATTCTGATGCTGTGTTGTGTAGTGCTTTGTATGCATGCATGAGAAGTTCGAATTGGCTGCACTTGTGAATGGGGAACCAGTGAAGCTTTCAGAGATGCAGTGTGATGTCCGTGCTGCTTGGGATGTTGAGTGTGAGTCTTGCAGCAGTGTTCTGGATGGTCTGGAGTCTGTG
This sequence comes from Lissotriton vulgaris, assembly GCF_964263255.1. Taxonomy (NCBI): domain Eukaryota; kingdom Metazoa; phylum Chordata; class Amphibia; order Caudata; family Salamandridae; genus Lissotriton; species Lissotriton vulgaris. Next base: position 514,296,475 of record NC_141689.1, read on the forward strand.
CAGACGCTGTTTGGAGATTTCAGCTTAGAGAGTGTTGCCGTAGTCTAGCCTGCTGGTGATAAGTGTTTCTGTGATGGTCTGTCTGGTGTTCTAAGGCAATCATTTGAAGACCTTTCACAGCATGCATAGGATGTGGAAGCAGGAGGTGCCACTGCATTAACATTAGCCATCCTCTTGAGCTTGTCGCCTAGGATGAACCCTAGATTTCTTGTATGGGTCAACATCAATACAAAAGGAAAGAAAATTACTAAAACAATACGATGTAGGGTAAAATGGTCCCTCTAAAAACTGGAGGTGGTTAATGGCATTAATTTGGCCAACTAGCTTACCTGTTGACTTGGTGTTGATTTCTTGTGTTGGAAGTTCAGTACCACCAATGTTGCTGTCTCAACAAAATAATATTATATTAAATGTTATGTTTAAAGTACTAATAAAGCTCTCAAACTCACAAGATTCATGGAGTTGACATAAAGCAACATAACTTCAAACAAGCTTACCAGGTTGATATTTCCATCAAATGTGACTATCTGGGTTCTAGGTGCACTACGCCAGGAGTTATATCAGAAAAAATGGATTTTTGCCAATGAGCATGTTGGACAAGTGACTGGGTACAGAACCCCATCTGCCACATTCGGCTAGTAGAATGGGCTTCTCCTTTGAGAGGGTCCCTAGGTTATAAATGATGTGCAAGTTACATTGTTGATCTTTTTTTTTGTTCACTTGTAACAACTAGATCATCTATAGGAACAATAGGATAATTAATTATCGAAATATACAAATACATGAATACAAAAATAATATATTTGTATTTCAAATAGAAACACTAACTATGGTAGCAAACAAGAAACATACAAAGTAATATACACATTGTGGGACCCCAAAATCTGGGGGGAGGGGGTATTTTAGCAATTCAAACAATCCATTTTATTGGTCAAGAAGATTCCAGGTATGTGCAATCTACCTCAAAATTTTGAGAGAGAATTAAGGTAGATATGAGAATGTTGCAATGTTGAATAGAACGTGACACCAATGTTGCTCATTTTAGAAATTAAGGAGGGGTAAAGTAAGACTTTTCATAGAAATAATAGTTTTGAAATATCTCCAATTTTCCAATGCCAAAAACTTAAGTGAAACTGATAGAAGGGCTAGAAAGTATACAAGTATTCCCCATTTTTAGTTTTGATGTGAATTATGCTTACCCCATTCATAGCAATCATATCGAGCCTATTCACAAAATGCACTTTATAGTACATTTAGTAGCATTCCTTAGCACTACTCACATACTACATAATGCTACTCAGAAACGTACATGCAGAGACCTCCACTTCTCCCATCTTTTCTTTGAGGAGATCTCAACAAGATTGCGGAAATCTCCCCATACATGTACTTAAGTTTTAGTAGTAAATGTGGGAGTAACTGCAAAATGGAGGAAAATTTGTACAAAATGAGATGGGTTTAAGTAGAGTATGAGGGGGTTAAGGGAGGCTTAATTAAGGGTTTGGGGGAGACAAACACCCACCCACAAAAGAGTAAGCCCACTGCTATTCACACACTGCACTTCTATTATTGCTACAGCCTAAAAGGTGCCTACACACACGTAAATGTACTCCAGCTCATACGTAGAGTAAGTACAGCACCACACATGGCTAAACACTTGAACTGCAACCCCCCTTTCTTAGAAAATAATGGCTACACAGACTTAACATACAACCCCAAAGGAAATAATTTTACAATTTACAATTATTAAACTTATTTAATACAAAATAAACAAGCATTTGCAATGCAATAGGGCTCGGATTAGTAAAGTTAGAGGTATTAGTATTGTAAATGACACATTTTTTATTTATGTTTTTGTTTTGAAAATAGCGAAATTAATAACTTTGTCATTTACAATGCCAATAGTGGTAACTTTTGCAAACGTGACACCTATAGCATTTGTAATGCAATATGTGTTGTATTTACATGACTTAGATGTATTAATATTAAAAATAACAATGGGTTGTATTTTTTTCAATATTTAATACTTAAATTAAAGTTATTGTAATTTATAATGGCAATAGCTTAAACTTTTGCAAATAACTTTTTGGAAGATTATGTTTAGTGTATTTTATTGTGATGAAAATACAAGAACAGAAGTGCAATATTAACATTTTTTGTGACATTTGTAATAAAGTTTGAAACATTGAGAGAACATATTTGAATCAGTTGTTGTTGAATGGTTGCACAGATTGATGCTTGGTGGCTCTGAATGATGTTGTGGCGGCGACAAGTGATGCTGTGGCGTTCAGTGATGCTGTGGTAGCGCATAGTGATGTTGTGGTGCCCCTGAGTGATGCTGTGGTGATGCGATGGATAGTGAGAGCGATAGATAGGTAGAGGGAGGGCGAAAGATAGATAAAGGGAGGGCGAGAGATAGAGGCAGGGTGAGGGATAGAGGCAGGGCAAGAGGGCGAGGGATGGAGTGTGGGCGAGGGATGGAGTGTGGGCCGGGGGAGGGATGGAGTGTGGGGCGGGGAGGGATGGAGTGTGGGGCAGGGACAGATGGATGGAGTCAGGGAAATGGATGGATGGATGGATGGAGTGCGGGGATGGATGGATGGAGTGGGGCGATGGATGGATGGAGTGGGGGGAATGGATGGATGGGGTGGGGTGATGGATAGATGGAGTGGGGGGATGGATGGATGGAGTGGGATGGATGGATGGATGGAGTGGGGTGGATGGATGGATGGAGTGGGGGGGATGGATGGATGGAGTGGGGGGGATGGATGGATGGAGTGGGGGGTGAGGTTCCGTGACAATTGTAAGTGGTGTTTTTGACTCGCACGAATATGGTCGAGTCTGGTATCTATGAACTGCAAATGACGAGTTTAGTGGGTGTACGCGTTTTCGCTGTGCTAGCCTAAACCGTTCGTTTGTTTCGTGGGTTTCTTCATCTGAACCCACGGGTTCCATCTTAGATACAGCATCCATTTTGTTTCTTGCCCTCAAGTAGCCAGCGAACGGACGCTGTCCGCTTCGCGACCCTGGGTTTCCCAAACTCTTGCGGAAGACACGTGTTCCTTTGAAGGTGTCTTTATGATGAGGGGGAAGGCACTGTAAGGCAGATGGCCCGCCCGAGGCTCATCTTGCCGTGCCGGTCTATTGTCTTAGTTGTGCATTCATTAGGCACGTCCCCTTTGATGCCTGCAACTCGTGTTTCCTGATACCACCCTTTTACACCCTCTTCGATCTGTTCACTGTCCTCGTCTTCCTCTGCACCTGTTTCTGTCTCTTCCTTGATTCGTTTACTACTGATTGGAATGTACTAATGGTGGGAAGATGTACTTTTACAGTTGGGAACCGCCAAATGTTACTGTAATTATGTTCCGGGCCCTGAATACATGAAAGCGACCCCCTATGACCTTTACGATGGGAACCAAGTTGTAAACCTTTGTGCACCATGTTATCCTATGCTCGAAAACTGTATAAGAAGAGCGATCCACAGATACAATTTGAAGCAGTCTCCGTGAACTTACATGCTATGTACTTCTCGTGACTTCTGTGTTCCCTGCAGTAATAAACCTCGAATCTTTGACGCCGAAGGAAGTGTCCCGTGTCTCTGTCATTTGTACGCCGGAACAGGTTACCCACGAAGGTTTTAGGTGTTATCCCTGGCACCGCTGGGTCTTAGAAAAACCCAGTCCTTCAGTTGGCGCCCTTAGTGGGGCTGCATCAGCGGTACCGGTCCAAAGCCCGACGATCGTGAGGAACTTCGTGTGAAATCTCCGAGGGAAGGTGCACCCCGCTTCATTGATCCTGTTGTCGAAACAAGTGGCCCGACGACTTTACCCGCAAAGATCCCAGCCTCCTGACGGCTGCGACGGACTGCTGCCCTGACTGTAGACCTGTTTTGGCGCCTGGCGTAGACGTTGGTACAGCGAGACGATTGACGGGCCTTCCTGGTGACGCCATTGATCTTTGAGTTAAGTATTTGTGGGTCACTCCCAGAGTCCTTCGTTGTGGGTGCTTAGTTGTTGCATGGTTCCATTGCATTTGTGGTTCTTGGTATTTTGTTCTTTGTTGTGATATTTGACGTCTGCAGTCGCCAAAAACCGAGGGTTTTTGCTTTTTGCAGGGACATTGTAATCCTATAACCCTTGACGTTTGTGAAACTCGGTTAGTGTGCACGATGCCTGGCCGTAGTACTTTGTTCAGTTGCTTTAGAAGTTGTGGTGCGGATTCCCGACTTGAGGACTCGTGTCTGATACCTCCGGTTGGAACTCCAACTTATGAGTTATACAGTTGACACGGTTTGGGCCCTATTACATTCAATGAGTGTTGGGTTTGTTACACTAAAAAAGACGGTGTCCTTAGTTGGCCACCTCATGGTAGTTTTGAGGCCCCGATTTTAGATAATCTTGAAGCTAAATTGTTCCAAAGAAAAGCAAGGCCGGCCATGTTTGATTCCTTTCGGTTGTGGCGTAAAGAAGCCAAGCAGAAAGAAATCAAACAGATTAAACGTAATAAGAGAGAAGGAATTGTTACGACGGTAAGAAACGCAGAGCAGTACCAGCGAGATAAGGAGGAAAAAGAAAAGGAAGTTTTCGATAGATTGCAGCGTATGACTGTGGATAAGTGTTACCCCGCTTTACCGACGGGTACGGATAAACAGGAGGAATCAGTAGAGGACCCCTTGTTGTCCTATCTCTTGAAGTCACCACCTCCGTATGCACAGGGTACCGCAGTTCCTGTGGTTCCCCCTGTCCCTGTTCCCCAACCTGTTCACGTTCTTCAACCTGTTCCCGCTTCATTACCGGCTCCCGTCCCTACTGCTCCCCCACTTGTACTTCCTCATACTCCTGCTCCCGCTGCTCCTACTGTTCTGGTTACTCCAGCTGTCCCTTCTGTTCCTGACACTTCTCTTGTTACCCCGTTGTGTTACTCTTCTTCCCCATCTTCTCGACGTCGTGTCCCCCTCTGTTGCGGCTAACTTTTTCACTTCTCTTGGACCGGTTCTTGAGTCCGCTGGTTCTGATGGTCCCCAAAGGCGAAGTCAACTTCCTGGTGGTAGGGAACGTGACTCGCTATATAATATGGCAATGGGTTGGATTAGATACCCCCTTAGGAATCCTCCACGTGTGGTGCTTGATACTTTCTGTCAATTCAACATACCAACACAAAGGTTCGTGTTTGAGGAAATGTGCAAGTGTTTACGTGATCAAATATCGGCTGATGCGTCTGACGATGTATTGACTGCTCTGACTAATCTTCAGCTCCAGTTTGCGAGCGGAATACTGGTGGGTAGCAATGTTCGACGTGCTGTCGAGCAGCTGCTATCTTTTCGTCCTTCTATAATGCCTCGGGCATTGTTTTTAGAAGACATTGAGGAACCGCTAGCAGCGCCTGGTCAGTATCCCATGCGCGAGGTTCCACCAGTATGGATGCCAGGTAACCCTGGTGGAAATCCTGCAGTCTTGCCGCACTTTCAGAGAGTGTGGATACATCTTCCGTGGAAACGGTCAGAAGTTTTGCAGGTGAAGCAATCTCTGCCCGACCCTCGCAAAAATCCTGCAGGGTATTATAAAGAACTGTCTCAGTTAGTGGATGCTACGATAATGAATCTTGCCGATATTGATATGCTATTTGGCAACGTCGTACCACAACCGGTATGGGCAAAGATTCGTCAGGAAGACCATGCGGCAGAATTAGGCGGTGACTGGGCTGCACTTCTTGCTGCGGATGCCTTGCAAGTCGGTGGGGCTAAGCCCGAACAGTTGATTGCTAATCTCCCTCAGAGAATAATAACTCTTATGAAAACGCTTATGCCAGCTATGAAGGTGAATTGGGACAAGTTGTCCGCTTGCAAGCAAAAGAAGGATGAGAGTGTCTCTGATTTCTTTACGAGATTTGAGGAGGCATTCATTGATCATAGTGGTCAAGATATGGGTACCGAGGGAGGTCAGCGATTGTTTGTGGACAAATTTGTATCAAATTTGTTGCCGGACCTAAGCAACAAATTACGGAATTCAGAAAGTGCATGGGCTGTTTCCACTTCTGCTCAAATATTGGCCACGGCCCAATATTATGAGAATAGAGAGAAAGAGGAAAATGATCGCGCCGATAAAAAGACAAAAGAGCTCAAAACAAAGGTGTTGTTGCAACAAGCGTATCCCCCACGTTCGAATCAGAATGATTCGCAACAGCGGAATCGATCGCAGCCTCAATTGAATAGGCCGCAATCCCGAAATGACTCCTCTTCGCAGAGATCTACGTTGGGGTACAATCAGTGTGCCTATTGTAGGGGAGAGGGTCATTTGAAATTCGATTGTCCAGTTTTGCGTGATCGAAATAGTGGTAATTCATTTAGAGGAGGTCGTAGTGGTCCTCAACAGGCATCACGTGGTAGAGGTCGCGGTGCTCAAAATGATCGTTCTAACACTTCTTCTGATTCTAATAATTGTTTCGATCAGCGTGGATCGTCGCAAGGAAGATCTGCGCAGTACAATGTGGACGATTATTACGTCGATCAGGACACTGACGACGGTAATTACTAGGACAGCCATAGACAAGGAGAGGGAGTAGTATCAGTTCCGGTTGATCAGAGAGGGCCTTACGTCGCAGTTGCCACCTCGGGCGTCGTTGAGCCTTTTCTGTTGGACACTGGTGCAGCGAAAAGTTCCATCATGCATTCGAAACTCCCTGGCGCACCTTTGTCTGGCTTAACAAATGTTTCCGTTGGATTCTCTGGTGCCCCTGTTAGCAATCCGGTTTCGCGCCCTTTGCCTCTTGCAATTGGGCCACGTGAGCTGAAAGCTCCTTTGATTTTGACTACTGGTTGTGGTGAAAATCTTTTGGGCCTGGATTTGCTAAAACGTCTGTATGCGACTTTGTATTGTTCTCCTGCGGGAGTAAAGCTTACATTGAGTGAGAAAGTTGTCTCTCCTATGTATTTGTCCATCGATAAGCTTCCACCGGAATTGAGTTCTCTTCCTGCATCTTTGTGGGCAACAGGTCCCAATGACGTGGGCCTGCCTGACATCTCCCCTTATGTTGTTCATTTGAAATCTAATGTGCGATTGCCACGTATTCCCCAGTATCGTATCTCCCTTGATGGTGAGCGAGCGCTGTTAGCGATCATCTACGATTTGATTGAGAAAGATGTTATCGAGGAGACTCGGGGAAACGTGTGCAATAGCCCTGTGCTGCCCATTCTGAAACGCACTGATCCATCAAAGCCTCCTGTTTATCGTTTTGTTATCGATTTACGGGAGGTGAATAAAATTGTGATTCCTCAGTTCCCTGTGGTGCCCGACATAACGGCTCTACTGACTCTGATTCCAGCCTCTGCATCTTGGTTCTCAGTGATCGATCTGAAGAATGCCTTCTTCAGCATTCCGATTGCTGAGGAGAGTAGGGATCTTTTCGGTTTCTCTCTTGGTGGCCGCAGCTTTAGGTTTAAACGTGCTCCTCAGGGCTCCTGTGAGAGTCCATCGATATGGATGAATGGAGTGGGGGAGCCGAAGGCAAGAAAAAACTAGTGCAATCAGGGAAGCAGAAGGCAAGAAAACGAGGGCGATCAGGGGGGCAGAAGGCAAGACAAGTACAAATCTGTAAAAGAGCCAATAAAAAACGTATCTGCTTTCAAGAAAAGTGAATCTTAAAACCGAGGCCAAAACGCACAAGTTTACCAATATTAAGCTTCGATATGCATCAATGGAGACCAAAAGAGATCTTCAATATTAATAAAATATGGCCACCACATATAGATTTAAACCTCCATAGTTCAATCACCCTGGTGGCTTAAAAAACATTCACCTACTAGAAAGTGAAGAAAAATCAACTGAAATAAAAAATAGAAAGCAGCAGATGTCTGAAGGCAAAAGATAAAGCGCTGCCTCCGGCAACTATTGAACAGATGGCAAAAACATCCAGCAGGCGCCCTCTATAATTCACTCCTCTTGAAACCACTCTGAGTAATACATCCGAATGTTTCACTGCAGTGTAGGCATAAGACGTTGCACAATAATGCAGATCAGCTCTGCAAAGTAAATCTTTGCAAAATAAACCGTTACAAAGCAACTTCACAAATGTATTGCTCATACAAAGCAAAAGATGACAGCTTTATTTAGTGAAATACTTCGGTGTTGTGCTAGTAATAGCTTAATTTAGGCCCACAGACACTGTAACCATCTTAAAGGGTTATGTGCTTATTGGTTCTCAGCCTGTTGTAGGTGGGAGAGTCCTCTGGAAATGAAACGCTGAAACAACTCAAACTCTCCGTTAAAATGTACTGGCCTGCATGGATGCATTTATTAAGGATGTGGGCGATTTTCTAAGAAGGTGGACACAAATATTGGACCGTAAACAAGTGCAAGCGATGCTCTTAATGACAAATATCAGGGAGCTGGGCGGACAGCAGGAGCTGGGCAGGTAGAACGTGTGGAGTTGGAGCAAACATGAGGGTGAGTGCAGAGTTCCCTGCAGCTGGAAACCGTTTGCTGAAGAAGGGAAGAAACAGGAAGCTGGGGTGAAGCAGTAGGCGAAGATGGAACAGACAGGAGGCAGGGATACATAAATGAAACTAGACGGTTCTAAATGTAAGCAGTGCCATGTGCTGCGGCGATAAGAGGGCGGAAAGGACGGCCGTGGAAGGAGAAGTAAGAGAGTGGTGTAGGCAGGGGGGCGGGGAGCGGAGCCTTTGAAGGGAAGAATGGAGGAGCATGGAGAGGAGACATGTCAGTTGGATCGCAAAGAGGACAAGCTTCCTTCGTTTGCTTTTAAAACAATTTAAGTTGATGATTCTGTTCTCGGTCATGGCACAAAAAATCAAATTTCAAGCAAAAAGTTTAAACTTAGTAGGACCAATAAGAAGAAATTCTCTGTATCCATAATTTTTGCAATGTAACAAGCATTTTGACCGATGCTGTGCAATAAAATAGGGGGGAAAAACATATGTGATCAAGCGACTGTTTCTGGAAATGAAGCGGGCTCTATCTTTATCTTTTTTGTTTACCAATAAAAATAAAATGGCAATTTGGATCGGGGGAAAAAATGAGTTTAATTTTAGTTGCACAAAAGCACTTTCTACACAGTAGAGCGGCCTGGCAACAAATTGCAGTTGCTGAGCCCACCCGAAAAATAAAAAATGAGAAAAGAAGGTTACTGACTGCAAGGGGTGGGACAAAGCAACTTGGAGTGTGCTAACATGGAAGTTACAAATAAAGGCGCTTAAGGCTAAGCCACTAGGAGGCAAATATATACAAACCAGCTGGGAGAGACGGGAAAAGCAAATTAGAGCTTGGAAAAGGGGGAGATGAGGGAACAACACAGAGCACGGGAGAGGGGTTGCTTGACAGAGGAAGCAGCACACAAACGAGAGAGACCTGTTGATGTAAGCATTTTAAACAAGCTGTGAAACGTTCAAAGTAAGGCAGCAGTGATAAATGGAAAGGAAAGCCGATATAAAGAAAAGCAAAGCTGCCATTAAAATGAAAGTGCAACATGGGGAGGCCGTTGGCAGCAACAGAAGGAGTGGGAGGGGGAGGAGAAATGCGAGACACGGCCTGGCGGCCGTAAAAAGTGTGATGAACGCGGCTGCAAAATGAAAGCCTTTGATGCAGCAGGGGGCGGAGCGGATCCCTTTGAAGTGAAGTAACAGATGGCTGGCTTTGATGTGGTGATGCGAGGCAGGCAGGCAGGCCGATAGAAGCGCGTTCACGGGACCACATGCACTTCTGGAAATCCGCTTTTTTGAGAGCTTAGTTTAGCTCTTAGTTTAGCCCCTATAGTCTAGCCTATTAATCCCTGCAGGGTATAATAGGCGAGCCCTAAAAACGAGTATATTATAATTTTTATAAACTTTTTAAAATTTTAAAATAAAGGTAACTTAATCTTTTGAAAAAATACGTTCATTACAATTAATTCTACACATAACATTTAGTATTTTTTAATAACAATTTATTAAAAATTAAAATTTACTGTAGGTTGGATTTTTTTAAAGAAATCTTTAAGTAAATACATGTATATTACCAAATGTATTGAAATTAAATATTTGTTTAGTGCACTTAAAATGATAGTGCTGTAACTTTATTCTGTGTTTAAAAAATATACAAACTATTTCTACTTTAATATTTAAAATATGTTTACTAAATTATTTATAGGTTAGTAAAACTTTGTTACTTTTCCCTATACTTTCTCCTAGGGGAGTTCTCTGCCCAGTGGTAGAGACCTCGGTCTGTGTTTGAAAAGTAACTTTACATTCAAATATTTGGCTCCACCCCCGGGACATCCAAGTCTACAGTTTTCAGTAGCTATATACTATGAAACGGTAAATAGCCAAAAGTTGTAACATAACTGCAAAGTGTGAGAGCGCATTTACATGTGAGTAATTTGTCAGGGTGTAAATGTACATCTCTGAGAATTGGGCCTATTGTATTCTATACCTACTTTAAGGGTTTTGGGTCAACCGCTTTCAGCCCTTGGCTTCTTTTGCCCGAAAACGATCAACTATTGCCTTGTGACATTGTCCACTACATCTTGGATCAACTCACTGGAGAATGTTAGTGTCACAATTTTTCTATCGACCGTTTCGGTGTGGCCTTTCTTATAAACTGGAATGCTTTAGAGACTATTTTATCTCTGAAATCAGCCACTGAGCAGCAGTGAAAAAATCATCTAAAAAAGGATGCTAAAGAACAAAGGATGTTTTTTTTCCTGTGGCATCAATTTCCAAATGCTTTGTCTGCATTGACTTCTCAGTGCTGCTAGGCAAAGAAGCACTGGGAAAGATGGTTTAAATGTCAAGCACGTACTTGATCTGTTCGTCATACAAACTGCAAGCCTATTGGCTTTATCACTTCTTGCAACTCAAGATGCAGGAGGACAGACCATTCCTGGAGAAGGTATTTCCATCGAAAGAAAAGGAGATTTTTGAAAATGTCTCAGGAAGCTCAAAAGGATGCAGTGTCTGTACAGTAAGCATAATGCTTGCCAGTGAAAGATGTTTAATCCATTGAGAAATCATCTCTGTTTACTCATCACACAAAAGGGTAAAATAAAAACAAAGAACACAGAGGAAGAACAACCTCTGCAAGTGACCGCTTCTGAGTTATGGCCCCAAGTAGGTAAGGTAAGGCTAGACATTGCTGGGCTGATTCTTGAAAAGAGGTGTAAATCTGCACCTCCAGGTTTTTCACCTTGCTTAGGTTTGAATTTAAAATCATTTGAAATTCACAAAACATTACCGGGTTAAGATTGGAAGTCTACACCAGTCAAGGATTTACAGGCACAATCCTAAAAACGTTTTAATTATTCATTTTCTTATGTGTCCACTTTATTTTTATTCAGCTCTGCACAGAATAATCAGATGCACAACCAGATATGTTCTTCTGGAATTTTCAGTACGCCCACTTGTTACTCAACATCCATTACACTCTTAAACGTAGCCAAACAATGAAAATCGCACAGACTGGGGGGACATTTCTCATAGCTGATATACCTCAGCAAGGCATCATGTGTCTTGTCTGCGTTACATAGCCCTGTTATAGTATTTACCAGTGAAAGTCACTACCTCAGTTGATACAGGGGGCTTGAAAAACAAGCAAATCCAACTACACCTGTAGACCTCCAATGACTTATGCCACCATGATGGTGTAAGTCCTTGAGTAACGTCATCATAAAGCCTCTCTGCTCTGTGAACGAGGTTGTTATGTTGTCCCTTTAAGTATTTCTTTTGAATTGTTTTTATCCAATGTTCTGTTGTGTGCAGGATTCCTTTCCTAGCAACTGTGGGTCAGTTGCTGGGGAAGAAGTCCTGTGTAGGATGTGTCCTACCTTGCTTCTGTGCTTCCTTCAATAATTACACTTAACTAATTTCTTGCGTGGAGTCAACTTTACAATCTTGGCGACGATCTACTGGAAGCACCAGGAAACCCAAGAACCCTATTCTGAACTTTAAAGAATTCATAATTTTCTCATTCCTAACTAAACGGAAAAAAAATTAAATAGGAATTCTTTGTATTTCTAACGATTAATAATAGAAGATTTTCATCTATCTGGATATTAGAAGAATTCTACCTAATCTTCGTTTGAATCGTTTCCAGTTGAGAAGAATCTTCTTATCGTTGGTAAAAGACTTCTCGTCGTGAGTAAAAGACCTTTTATTATTATTCTACAAACTCTACTTAATGCGCATTTTAAAAAAGTGACTCTGTTTCATTTTTTGCTCAATTTCTCGTAAAGATTCTTTCATCATTCGGAAGATTTATTTACTGTGCATCTTTTAAAAATCAGAAGCGGTTAACTTCAGCGCGCTCTCTTCCTTCACGCGCTTCTTGTGTTGCTGTCTCTGCCACTTGTGATGTCATCGCGTTTACACGCAGCTTGTCATTCACGTTTACATGCAGCTTGTCATTGATACGTGATGACGAAATACGCACTGCGACCATTTTAGATTACTAGGGCAACGCTTACAGTATACCGAATGAGCGCAGAGTACGGATTTCACTGCTGATTTCTATTAATTTTGAAGAGTTTGTCAAAAAAACGCTTACTTTGAACTGAAATCTAATTTTAACTAAAACAATTAATATTCATTTTCTTCAAGTTCAGAGCGTTTTGGAAGAATATCTATGATATGTGAGTCATCGTGTCAGTCATCAAGTAAGCTTCATTTCTTCACTATTAATAACTTTTTCACAAGTTACAAAAGACTTATTCAATTTTTATTTTCAATCGTTTTCTTTCAGAAACTATAATTTGCCATGCCTTCACAAAACTTCACTATTCAGTCACCACAGCCTTTTTGGCCATCAGGTATTGAACCGTGTATGAAATGGCTTCAATGGAAAGCTTATTTTCTAAGCGTTATTGACACCATTAATGAAGACTGTAAAATGAAACCAGAAAGAAAGAAGAAACTATTTTTACACTCTTTAGGTGCTGGTGGACTTAAAATTTATGAAGAAATGTCAAAATGTAGCGGTGGTGGTGATTCTAATGTTTTCGATGATATTTTAAAAGACTTTGATAATCACATTTCTCCTAAAGTATGTATAGGTATTACTCGTTATAAGTTTTTCCGCAGGAAACAACAACCTGGAGAAAGCATTGATGTACATGTTACTGAACTAAAGAAAATAGCAGAAGATTGTAAGTTTGACCATCTCCAAGAACAGCTTATAAGAGATCAAGTGGTTATACATGCTTCGGATCCATCTATTCAAGATAGACTTTGGATAAATGGTGATTCAGAACTTAAAGATGTTTTAGCCATTGTCAGAAAGGCTGAACTCCCAGGCCCTAGTGCAAAGGCAATTAAAAATGAGTAGAAAACTATTCTTTAACAAACACCTACCACTGATCAAACTGTTTCAAAAGTTCAAAGCAAATCTAATTATAAACAAAAATTTCAATCAAAAATTAAACCTAGTGATGTCAAAAAGAAAGATAATTTAAGGTGTTTTCGGTGTGGTAGCAATTCACATTTGGCTAACTATAATCTTTGTCCAGCAATTAAGGAGAAATGCTCGAATTGTGGGTTAATTGGGCATTATTCCAGAGCTTGCAATAGAGTCAAAAGTAAAAAAGTTAAAGTGATTTATGATTCTTCTTCAAGTGATGAAGAGGATTTAGTTAAAAAAGTCATGCATTGTTATGTTGAGGATGAATGTGTTAAGAAAGTGATACCTTGTTCAGTAGAAGATGAATGCATCCAAAGACCTATTGAAAAAGTTTACATATTTAATATAAATGATTCTTGTAAAAGAAATATTCTCAAAAAAACTATTTGCAATATGCTTATTGGTGGGGTTCCTATTGATATTTACGCTGATACTGGTTCCCCATATACCATCATCAATGAGAATGTCTGGAATTCTGATTTTGCATGTTATCTTGGAAATGATCTCTACACCCCAGATATTTCCACAGAAGGTTATTCAGGAGGAAAGATAGAAATGATCGGCTTCAAACCTTTGAAGTTTAGGTTCAAGGGTAGAGAATTTTTTGGCAAATTATATGTGGCTAAACATGGACCTTCTGTTCTCGGATGGAGAGATCAAAGGGATTTGGATATTATATTGAATCCTAACAGTCCTGATCCTGTTTTAGTTGTCAATGAGGGGGTAGAGATTGGGGAATCTATGCTTAAAAAATTTCCAAAAGTCTTTAGTGGTAAAATAGGCAATTTTCAAGGATTTTCTCATCACATTGTTCTAAAAGATAATGCTAATCCTAAAACTTTCAAGGCTAGGAATATTCCCATTTTAGTTCAAAGTGATGTAGAAAAAGAATTAGAAAAACTAGTTAAAGAAGATATTATTGAACCTATTGAGTCCTCCAATTGGATTTCGCCAGTTGTAATCGCAAGGCGTGCAATGGCAAAATCCACCTTTGTGTTGATCTTCGTCATTTGAACGAGAATATTGTAATTGATAAATTTCCCTTACCTAAAATTTCTGAAATGTTATCTTCAGTTAATGGTTCAAAGTGTTTTTCCACAATAGATCTTTCTGCTGCGTATCATCAGATTTCTCTTGACATTGAAAGTAGGCAACTTACAGCATTTATTACTCCCATGGGGTGCTTCCAGTTCAAAAGAATGCCGTTTGGATTGGCGTCCGCTGCCGCCATTTTCCAACGTATTATGCATCAGCTTTTTGGAAAACACCCTAAAGTAAAAAAATTTCAAGATTACATTCTTGTATATGGTGAGGATAAAAATGAACACAATTCCATTCTTGAAGAAGTTTTAAGTATTCTTGAGGAAAAGGGGTTAACTATTGAATTTTGGAGTTAAATCCGTAACTTACCTTGGTCATGTTTTATGTTGGGACGGTGTATCTACCAAACCTAAATTGGTTGATGCTATAAAGGAGGCTCCTCCTCCTACCAGTAAAGATGATGTTCGGTCATTCCTAGGAATGGTAGAATTTTATTCAAAATTCGTTAAGAATTATTCTAGCAATGTTTTTAATATTAGGCAGCTTTTGAAAAGTAAGGTCAGATTTGAATGGTCTGCCTTATGCGAAAATGAATTCAATAGTATTAGGATGGACATCATTAATGCTCCTGTGTTATCTCCTTTTGATTTAGAACTTGATTCTGTGATCACTGTTGATGCCAGCAACAAAGGGTTAGGCAGTGTCCTCTCTCAAATTGATGGTTTAGGAAAAGAACATATTGTTGCGTTCGCTTCAAGGGCACTTTCTGTTCCAGAGAGCAAGTTTTCTGTTATAGAGAAGGAAACTCTAGCTGTAGTCTGGGCTCTAGAACATTTTTGAAGTTTTGTGTGGGGGAAGAAATGTGTAGTTAGGTCTGACCACAAACCTCTTACCAAGCTTCTTTCCACTGAAGGTCTTTATAATGCTACAGCTAGAATAGCTAGGATGTCTATGCGTCTACAGGATTTTGGTATTAAGATTGAATATTTTCCAGGGAAAAGTAACGTCATTGCTGATTTTCTTTCTGGAATGCCTACTGACTTGCAAGAGTGTGAGGTGAATGAGTGGGATTCTTTTCACATTGCTGTTATTCATGATGGTAATCCCTTCTGTATTTAGAAAAAAGTATGGAGTGAAGAGTATTTGAAAGACAACATTTTAATCTCTGGAATTTCATTTATTCGTGAGGGGTGGACAGAGAAGAAAGAATTGTTTCCTGATCTCAAACCTTTTTGGGAAGTTAGGACTGAACTTACTGTATGTGAGGAAACTATTTTTCGGGGTGACAGAGCTGTTCATCCTTCGTCTTTAAGGAATAATATTATTGAGTTGTGTCACAAAGACCATTGTGGCATTGTTAAAACTAAACAAAATGTCAAGCAATGGTATTGGTGGCCAGGTATTGATGTTCTTACTGAAAGAATTGTACGAGAGTGTATTACGTGCTCTAATTCGGATAAAGTGCTTAACACTCTTAGACCTGACATGTGTGAAACCATAATTCCGGAAGGTCCTTGGCATACAGTTGCAATGGATATTATGGGGCCTATTGGAGATAATCATAAATGTGTGATTTCTATAATTGATGTTTTTTCAAGGTGGCCCTGCATTACTATTGTTGACAAAGTAGATTCTTCTTCTGTTTTAAATTTTATTGATAAGGTTTTTATCGAAGAAGGTCTTCCCAACCAGATCATAAGTGATAATGGTGTTCAATATTCATCAAAATTAACCAAATCTTATTTTGATAGAATTGGTATTGTCCACAAAACCACTTCTCTATTTAATCCCAGTGGTAATGGATTATGTGAAAGATTCAATGGAGTTCTGAAGAATGCTATTCAAATTGCTAATAAAAAAAAGAGGATTGGGAAACTTCAATTTTCAAAGCGGTTTGGTCCTATAGAACCAACATTCATGACGCTTTGAAAATGTCACCTTTTGAAGTCATGAGAGGTCGCGTTGCAAGGACCAAGTGTAATCCCAATTGGTTACACAAGAAGTCTTGTTTGGATATATGCATGAATAAAGTTACAACTAATGTTATTAAAAAACATCTGTAATATAAAAGACATTTTGACTGTAAATGTTGTACTGGCACTGTGAATGTAGAAGCTGGTATGTGGGTTAAAGTCACGAAACCTTGGAAAGTTTGCAAGGGGGATTCTCAATTTTCTGAACCTTTAATGATTAAGAAAGTTTTACGGAATGCAGTTCTCCTAAGTGATGGTAAGGTGTGGAATTTAAGGAGAATCGCTATTTACAAAGGGAAGAAAAATATGAAGAAGGATCCAAATGACTCTTCTAATTTTTCAAAAAAGTGTCTGAATCTCAATTTGTTCATAATGAGGATCATAGTGGTTTAATTGTATCAGAAAACATTTCCATCTCTGATGTATGTTCCAGTCCTCCAGAAATTGCAAATGATGTTGTTGTTATTGATTCTCCTACCAACATGTCTAGTGTGAGTACTTCACAGGAAGTTATTCCACCTAATCAAGATTCTAACTGTACATCTATTGAAGAATCTAATTGTAACAATGATACTGTTATGAGCAAGAAACGTGTTTGCTCCAAACCCAAGTGGTTGCAAGATTTTGTTTGTTAATAATTTTGTTTTTGTTTCTATTGTTTTATAAGGGGGAAGATGTGTTATGTTGACCCTTTAAATATTTCTTTGGAATTGTTTTTATCCAATGTTCTGTTGTATGCAGGATTCCTTTCCTAGCAACTGTGGGTCAGTTGCTGGGGAAGAAGTCCTGTGTAGGATGTGTCCTACCTTGCTCCTGTGCTTCCTTCAATAAATACACTTAACTAATTTCTTGCGTGGAGTCAACTTTACAGAGGTGCACATTTGCACCATGTTATGAATCAATGATTTTAGTAGGAATACTCAAATAAAAACATGTAAAGGAAGATATTGAAGCCTGTCAGAAACGCGAGGGTGTTTTGGGGTATAAAATAAGAAATAAAAAAAAACTACCTGATCACCTCTGTCTGCTCCATCGCGCTCTTCCTGCTTCTGGGACAGGTTCCCAGACTGCACTGTGGCCAATCATGACGGTGCAGGAAAGCAGCATGAGTGCTATGACATTGCGCTCTCAGTCAGACTGGGAGCTTGTGCCTGCTTTCTCCATCCCCAGCAATGCAACTGGGGCTGGAGAAAGCTTCACTGTGCATGAGATGCTTGCCCAGCCTGAAACGGCCTGCCAGACACATCATGCGCAGTGAAGGGACAAGGCAGTGCACTACCATTCCCCTACCACAGTGTCAGCCCCCTGGAACCGCAGGTCCAGGGGGATTAACATAAAATGAGAATAAAACGGGTTAGAAATACAGTTTATTATCTTTTTATTTGCGTGTGGTGGAAGGGGTGGCGGCGCTCCCCCGCCCTAATGGAGGGGCCGCCACTGGAAATTCATTGGCAAACTTACAACAGGTGTAAATAATTTGAGCTAAATACGGGTTTACATTTAAAAATACCTTTGTAAATTATGCCCAATATGCCAAAGTCCGCTTGCTTCCCCTAATTCAAACTACGACTGCTTGCACTGTGCTTTAACTCTGTCCATGTATATTGCTCCTCCCAGGGTCGGGTTGGGATCACAATTTGGCCCGGGCACTGATGAAAAAAGTGGCCCACATTCAAGGGGCGTGGCCCACAATTAAGGGGCGTGGCCCACATTCAAGGGGCGTGCCCTTTCATGAAACACCATTTGGTTACACACATCAATGTCCTTGAATATTAGATGTAAATACATTAGGAATTTGGACAAGTATGGTAGTGCACTGTCCAGTGACCAGCTGAAAGAGGGCATCAAAGATCAGAAATTGGATTATAAATTCAAATCTGTTCCGAACAGGGGCCCAAAAATATGTTTGGCTCAGGGCCCCCAAAATCCTTAAGATGTTTGGCACAGAAATGAATTAAAGTGAGAGGATACTGTTCTTGCACAGGAGACACGGGGGAAAGGTGGCAATGGCGCCATGCTGAGCAACTAAAAAAACAGCAAGGCCCCTTTCTGTCACAAAATTATTCGAGCCCTTCAGGGAAGGAACACTTAATAAGCAGCGAAGCCCCTGCTATTACTAACCTACTCAGCCCTCCCCAGACCTTCAGCTCAGGAGCACATGAACAGCAGTGAGACCCCTGCAATTAGTAAATTAATCAGCCCTCCCCAGACCTCCAGGCCTCAGGGCAATGTCCTGGCAGGGGAGCACAAACCACAGCTGCTGGGTCATCCATGGTAGCCAGGGGGAGGCTGAGGTGAAGATGGTGCAAGCTGCAAAGATCACCTGGCCCCCACAGCAAGACCCATTCTTCCTTGCCCACTATTCCCTCGGCCGTTTTACTCTGGACCCGGACCCGCTATCTTGTCCATTCCCTCGTCTTGTACCCTTCTTCCTCGTTTCCCCCTTGACGATCCTCAACTGTTTCTTCCCTTTTCTGTTTTGTCTTTTCTCCATACCCTTGTATCCCTCCCACCCTCCCTTGGTGCTGTGACTGCATCCCCCCTCCGACCCCACTTAATGGAACTCTGCTTGAGAAAATCTACTATGTGTGTATATATATGTATATAGAGAAATCTAATCACTAGTGTATGCAGTAGACCTATGTACTCTCTACCATTCCTATGTGACTCGTAGAGTATATCCATTCATATCCTTTCCTTATGTATATAGAGATAACTCTAATCACTAGTATATGCAGTAGACCTATGTACTCTCTACCATTCATATGTGACTCTAAGAGTATATCCATTCGTATCCCTTCCTTAGGTATTTAGAGATAACTCTAATCACTAGTATATGCAGTAGACCTTTGTACTCTACCATTCCTATGTGACTCTTAGAGTATATCCATTCGTATCCCTTCCTTATGTATTTAGAGATAACTCTAATCACTAGTATATGCAGTAGACTTGTACTCTCTACCATTCCTATGTGACTCTTAGAGTATATCTATTTGTTTCTCTTCCTTGAGTGACTTTACTACTTGTACATTTGCAAATTTTCATTCTGTTTGTATCGCTTCCTTGTGTGACTTTACATCGTGTACATTTGCAAATTTTTCTGCTTGTATCTTTTATGTAACACATGTAATCCTAAGTCATTATGTTTCGCAACTGATTCTTATGTAAAGCGCTCTGACACCTTCAGGTAAAGTTCGCGCTATATAAAATCGCATTAAATAAAAAAAAAAACTAACATTGTGCTGCGTGGGCCCCAGGGGGGCCGAGGTCAAAATGGCTCAAAGGCCTGAGCAACACCTGGCCCCCAGGGAGGCCGATTTTTGCAAACAATCACCCCCTCCCCAGCCACCCTCAGTCTGATTGCTTTGCTGGGCAGGGGGTGAAGGAGAGGCCACAGTGAAGCTGCTTTCATTTCTCTGTCTCCGTGCCCTCTGTGGGCCGGTTTTTTTTCTCCTGTTTCCTAGTCCACAGAGGTCACGTAAACAGAGATAGAGAAATTAATGCAGCTTCACTGTGCGGCTGGGAAAGGGGAGAAATAAAAACGGCCCACAGAGGACATGGAGATACCGGCCCTTCGGCCGATGCCCAAATGCCCGCATTGCCAATCGGCCCCTGGCTCCTCCTCAACTGGGAGTAACACAGCTGAAATATCCATGTTTTTACTGTTGAGAAAAGATGTGCTTGCTTTGTTGCCCTCCATACTGTCCACCTCATAATACAATACTCTGGAGCACTCCAACAATTTGTTTAAATAATACCACAAGCAAATTTAGTGCTTCGAGCCTGGATAGATAAACTCACATGTTTGCACATTTAGGCTGAATATGGTTGTTTTTGGAAGCCCAGCGTAGGTAATGTTTCAAAAGGACAGGTTTCCCATCACAAGGGTTCTTGTTAAATTTACTTGGTGGCCAGTACTGAGTAACAGGAGGTTTTCCGTCCTTTCTAGTGTGAGTTATTGATGCATAGGCCACAGCATTGATTTGAGGGATTATTGACATCTTTGGATTCAATGTTGTCTTTACTTTTGGTGTGGTGCACATTGACGCATCAGCATTTGAAGGAGACTGAGGTAGATTCTGCTCGGCTCAGCACTGCGAACTCAGGGGAACATTTACAAGAAAATGGTGGAGCGCTGTGTTACGCCAAATTTGGCAATGATCGGTGGCCAACCACCAAGCAACATGGCCGCACCTTTAGGCATCTCGTCCGTGAACATCCGTTCTAGTACAAATCCACTCAAAAATCCGGTAATGCAGAGGCACAAAAAATAGTTTTGTGCCTTCGAACCCAGCGTGAGCCATTAGAATCGCAGCATTCTCTGTTTCTGCGAGGGCTAGCTGAGTTTGGCCCGACGACCTGAGCAGCTTGTTGTGACTGCATCAAAGGTGGGGGAGGGGTGAGTAAGCCCCGGTCGACAATCGCAACCTGTTTCCCGGTGTGGAAAACCAGTGTCACAAGTGGAGCCCTAAATTGAACGGCCCATCAGAGGAACAGAGCAGAGCAGCGACCGGCTCAGTTGAAACCCCGGAGTCGCAGAGACAATGCCTGGTGGAGCGCCAAGTAAGAGGGTGGCCCTGAGCGCGCTCTGCTCGGGAGCGGAAGAGCAGAGCATATCTCTTCATTGTCGAGGCCTACCTGCGGTGGTGTGTTGGACAAGTGACCCTGACACTGGATCCTGCCTGTCCTCCTGGGGCCGGTTAGTCGATGAGCAGCGCAAGGCTGTATCCTCTGTGGGTTTCCCCTGCTGTGGTGACGGCGGCGGCCTGAATCTCGCTGCCGTAACAGAGGCCATCGGAGGAAGTACCATAAGCTGTTATTACGATCCACCTGGACTCCTGGGGACTGACAGAGCACTGAACTTGGAGGAAAGGGGCAGATCCTGGTGCAGCGGGGGAGCCCAGTCGCTGCTGAGTTGCGGGGGCGGCAGCATTAGTAACAGTCTGTTTCCAACCTGCTTCACCGCTGCAGTCCGATAAAGAAATAGCGGCTGTGTACCCCTCTGTGGCTGCAGCGTGCGGGCGCTTTGGTTTCCCAACCCGGGACTGACTGACTGACTGACTGACGGTATTTGTAGAGCGCACTACTGCCGAGGCGTCTTGGCACTGTGTTAGAGATGAGCTAGGACATAAATGCATACTTTAGTGTTGGAGAAAGAGCCATGTTCTGATTTCTTTCCTGAATGCCAATCTGTTGGGTAATCTTCTAAGATTCACTGGTAGCGTATTCCAGAGTTTGGACGCTAGAAAGGAAAAACGCTTTTCCCCATAACGTACTCTTTTTATCTTCGGAATTTGTACAAGGCCAAGAGTGGATGACCTTAGAGTCCAGGGAGGGAAATAGTGGGAGAACAGAGCTTGCACACCATCGGCCCCAGGCAGAGTGATTTGATTTGAATTCAATGCGTCTTCGTACCGGGAGCCAGTGAAGATTCCTTATCACTTTTAATGTTGACTGGTGCTTAGGTAGCCCAAGCAAAACTCTGGCTGCCGTATTCTGGATAGATTGAAGTTTATCTAGTTGGGCAACACCCATTCCCAGATAGAGGGCGTTGCAATAATCAATTACAGACAAAATGGTGGATACTACCACTGTTTTCCTCAGGGAGAAGGGAATGTAAGGGATAATCTTTCTCAAGCCCCTTAGAATAAAGAAGAATGCGGACGTGACCTGATTAATCTGTGATGCCCAGGTGAGATTTTTATCAAACATTACTCCCAAATTCCTGGCCTTCGTGACTGGCACAGGACATGTGCAAGCTGTACTAGGCCACCACAGTTGATTCCAAATTGGGTCTTACGAGCCAAATTCCATGACTTCCATTTTCTCAGCATTCAGCTTCAAGAAGTTTGCGCTCATCCAGGTCATTAAAGCTGAAATACATTTACAGATATCGGCAGCCCGAGCATCTGCAGACTCAGCTACAGAAACTATTAGCTGCGTATCATCGGCGTAAGACACCAATGTAAAGCCATAGTCCTTTACCAGCCTGGCCAGAGGGGCTACATAAATGTTAAATAGTGTTGGTGATGAGGCCGAGCCCTGCGGGACTCCACCCGGGAGGGAGAATTCCTCCGATCTGAATCCATCCCAGAAAATCATTTGTTTTCTGGATGATAAAAAGGATGATAGGAGAGAAAGAGCTGTACCACTGATACCTGCATCCTGCAGCCTTTGCTTTAATACCGTGTGGTTTACAGTATCAAAGGCTGCTGTTAGGTCAAGCAGGACCAGTGCCGCCCTTCCCCCTTCATCTGTCACCTTACGGATTTCCTCTGTTGCCATGATCAGAGCTGTCTCTGTAGAATGTTTTGAGCAGAAACCATGTTGGGAGGTATCTAAGATGTTTTTTGTCTCCAGGAATGATGTTAGTTCTAGATTTATTACTTTCTCCAACACTTTGGCAGACAGAAGATAGGCCTATAGTTCTTTTCAACATGTGGATCCAGCTTGGGATTTTTTAGAAGCGGACGAATACAGGCTTTTTTCCATGCTTTAGGAAAGACTCCTACAGACAGAATTGTGTTTATTACTGGAGATAGGGATATACTGATCTCCCCTGAGGCCAGATGCAGTATATACGGTGGGCAGGGGTCCAGTGGGGAGCCAGATTTAATGCTTAGCACCAATTCTGCTACATTTTCCTCTGTAATTGGAGGGAAGGATAGCAGACCCTCATGGCCCACCCTGGATTCAGACTGAACTAAGGCTTCTGCTCCTGTGTTGTTTATTGATTCTTCCAGACTATCATACACGGATTGCACCTTGTTTTGATAAAAAATATGCTGGTTTGTCTACAAATTTTTCCTCAGGTGTAAACATTACATTATGCGGGCATTTCAACAGGGCATTGACCATTTGAAATAATTCTTTTGAGCAGTTAGCGGCTTCTTGGATTTTGGCAGTGTAGTAGGTAGCCTTAGCCTGTATAATTGCAGTCTTGTATTCTTCCAAGGCTACGCAATATTCTTTCTTGTGACCAACATCATATTGGGATCTCCAAACACGTTCCTTTTGTCTACACTTGATCTTTATAAGTTTGAGATTGGGTGAATACCAGGGAGACGAGACCTTTGTAACTTGAGGTTTCTAGGCCACTTCAGGTGCAACCTTGTCGGACGCAGTGTTTAACCAATTATAGAGATCAGCGACAGCTTGATTTATGTCATTAGATGCTACCGGTCTGTTACTAAGTGCCGATACAAAATCTGGTAAGCTTACTACTGACTTCCATGCCCTGTATTTGTTAGCCAGAGGACGAGAGCTCCGTCCTCTGATTGATGTTACAGGCATGGTGTCAAATGCACAGCAGAATGATCAGTCCATGGCAACGGGCAGACCTTCCTAATCTGTATACGAGGATTGTTGGTGCAAATCCCATCTAGCATGTGTCCTGCTATGTGTGTGGGTTCATTAACGATCTCTTTAAAGTCGAGGCTTGCTAGCTTATCTAGTAAGCATGCCGTATCAGAGTTTTTGTTATCTTCCAAATGGAAGTTAAAGTCACCTAGTATAGCCAAATGCTCGGTATCTAGACAGGATTCCAGATAACTGTCGATGAAAAGCAGAAAACATGCTCTAAATTACGCTCTCCAGGGATTTCCAGGCAAACTGCTTAAAGATCTAGAAAAAAATCACTGCAGAGCCTACAAGAGACTATTTCATCTTCCGAGGTGTACCAGAAACACTCTTGTCCGCTTGGAGTTCTCACTCAACCAGCAATATTTGGAAGAGATGGCCGCCCTAAGCAAATACTACTTTCTAACAACGACGGCCAAGGAGAACACACTTAAGGCAGCCCTGAATTGTATCTTCAGAGAACCAGGGAATCCCTGGTCGGCCACTCTCAAGGCGGCGAAGGACCATCTCAATCTCGCCATAGAGTCCTGGAATCCCGAATATGTCAGCTATACCGCCATCAAACACTCCATCAAAAAACAAGTGCGCACGCGGTCACGAGAACTGGACCTGGAGTCGCTGGCAAAAAAAAGACCTTCATGAGTCCTTGTGCTTACCGCACATCCTGCACAATCCCAAACACCAACTTAAGCAGGCCGTGGGCCGCGCAGCCCTTCATAAGATCCTAGCCTACAGACTACATCCGCTGCCTCTTAAAGAACTATGGGGCATAATATCAAGGGGGTTTATCTCCGCTTTTTTGGCTTTAAAAGCCAAGAAAGCGGAGATAAAATTATCTCCCTATTACCTAGCTGTCGCTAACACCAGTTAGCGACAGCTTGTAGGAGATAGCGACCATCTTGGGCCCCACTTTGCATTTCAGTGATATTTATCACTAATGACATGCAAAGTGGGCGTGCCAAGATGTTAGCGACTGAAAACAGTCGCTAACATCGCTATCTCATATTACCAACTTTTGGAGATATTCACGCTAAGCGCAAATATCTCCAAAAGCTAACACCTGCCCTGAGCAGTTCTAAGCCATGTTATCCAATGGGAGGTGGATAACATGGCTAAGAGCATTAGCTCGGTAATGCATGAATATCGCTGACTTTTCAGTAAGGGTGGGCGTAAAATCCGTTTCGCTGGCGAATTTGCGGATTTTCCGCGATTTCGCGATCCACGAATCTCGCGAAATCGCGGTAAAATCCGCGAATCAGCGGGACGAATTTTCAGCCAAGCAAGGGTTACAGCAGCAGGTGCAAAAGTTGAACCTAATTTCTTTGTAACCTTTTACAAAAGGGTTACAAACAAATTAACTTCAACTTGGACACCTGCTGCTAATTGCTTCCTGGCGCCTCGTTGCCTACTTGCAACTATTCTCTGACCCTGCTCTGACCCTTGAAGCAGGGTCAGAGAATAGTTACAAGTAGGCAACGAGGCACCTGTCCAAGGAATTAAACCTCATTAGGAAGCACTTACAGATATAAAAAACAGGAAGAAGGGAGAGGATGGTAAATACACCCATTTTGAGTTGTCAGGAGGGGTTAAACTAAAAGAGACCTTTACAGCACAATTTTCATATGCATTTTTCTAAAAATTAAAAGCTGTATGTTCTGTAGGGGCAACTCAGGAATCTGGCCCTCCAGAGATCCGGCCTCTCTTTCTTTCTCTCGTTCTCTCTCTCCCTCTCTCTTTCCCTCTCTTTCTCTCTCTATCTATCTATCTATCTATCTATCTATCTATCTATCTATCTATCTATCTATCTATCTCTCTCTTCCTCTCCCATAAACGACTGCATGGGTAACTTCGCTATGCAAGCGGCTCGCGAAGACGCAAAAATCCCCTCGAACACGCAAAAAACCCCGCGAACACGCAAAAAACCCTGCCAACACGCAAAAAACCCCGCGAACACGCAAAAAGACAAAAATCCGCAAATTCGCACACATTTGTGAATTTTGCGGATCGTGAATTCGCAAATCCGCGGATCGCGAATTCGCAAAATTCGCCCATGCTTACTTTTCAGCGATATTCATGCATTGCGGCGATTTTTATCGCATTTGCGATAAACCTTGGTAATACCAAGGTTTATTTGCGGTAAAAATCGCCGCAGCTCAGCGGTACATTTTTGTCTCTAACCAAGCAATAGCGATAATTATCACTATTGCTTGGTAATATGCCCCTATCTGCCTTCGGCACGGTCGGCTCAGGAGTCCGGGAATGTAGGCTCTGCAGGTACAAACGTGAGTCACTGGCTCACCTACTATTCTGCTGCCTGGCCATGCGCATGGCCCGCAGTCTCTATCTCAGGCCAATTCTAAGACAATCAGGAACCCGCACTGCAAAGGAGGCGACCATCCATCTTTACACCTTGACAATGGTAAAGCACATGGCCTCCTTCGGAAAGTTCATTTACCAGACACGATCCTTGCTGATGGCTCCGGAGGGCCTGCCCTTATAGTAACTTTGCAGACCCATGCCTCAATATGAACCTTACTCATCGTAACCCCAGCCCCCAGGGCGGCACAAACTCCCTGATTTTAATTTTTGTAACTTTGTAACCATGTATTTTGTTTTTAATGTAATGGTTTTGAGTAACCAAACAATAAAAAAGAATTCATTCAACATGCTCTAGGTCCAGGAGGTCTGTAAATTAGTAGGCCTGGAAATATTTCTACATTATTATATTTTATAGAAAAAGATATTGCTTCCACGACTACTATGAGCTCTATAGTAACTCTGAGTCCGAGTATAGACCAGCAGTGAATGGTGAACAGAAAGGTGGGTAAAAGCAAACTAAACAAAAATAAGGAGGAAGAATAAAACAGGCAAAACAATAAAAGACACTGGGCTTACTGATCCGACAGCGGGCCTGCTCGCCAGCGACATTAGAGCAAGCCAATACCCCACCAGGATATCTGAACGGTAACAAGTGCCACAGATCTGGGTGGAGGCCTGCAGTCTGCACAACCTCTGGCGTTATCACACTTAATCAACAGCAGGTGCAGCCTTAGAGGCCTCACCCATGACAAACAGAGCACTACCTGGTAGCCCACACATTGTAAATGTCGCCTTCATCCACAAGCACAATTCAGCAACGTTGTCCCTTATGCCAAGGAGGATCTGCCCGTTTGGTTTCTATCCGCTCCCATTCAGACTTCTATGGCCGGGTCATGGCCTTTAGTCGTAACTCTAAGGCCTCTATGCAGGTCAAACTGGGAAAGTTTGCTAGGGACAAGGGCCTGGCCTCACCAAAACGGGAGGTGATGACTCATCCGAGAAACAACAGACGACGGATGGGAACCTACATTGCAGGACATCCTAACGGCTATAACGATGGTGGGCGCTCTTACAGACGTTTGGCCCGCCAACTGTGGAACAAGCTGCCAGTACATCTCAGACAGCTAAACAACCTGCTCTCCTTTAGGAGGGAGCTTAAGACCTGGTTATTTTCACAGTAATCTAGGGCTCTTCTCTCAGTCTGACTAGGTTTCTGAGTGCCGGGACACTCGGTTTGAGTAGCTGTGCGCTATACAAAACCCCCATAACATAACATTGGAACATTGTTGGAGTGCAGGATTGACTCTGTATCATCAGACGTTTCCTTGATTAGAGCAGACATGTGCTCCATGAATACCAGACTCAAAGACATAGAGTCGACTACAGGCTTTCTTGTCACTGACACAACCGCCCTTCAGCATAGGGTTGATGATCTCCAGACCCTAAGCGCAGGGTTGGAGGTGCAGCTAGATGAGTATGACGGGCACTCATGGCGAAACAATGTCCGTATACCAGGGGTCCCGGAACGTGCAGAGGATCCTTCAACAGACTTGTTTGTTGACGACCTTGTCACTACTTACCCGAAACCATCTTGACTGTCAACATTTTTCACCATCAAGAGAGTTCACAGGGTGCCTGGGGGCAGACCGAAACCACGGGCTCCCCGAGACCTATAGTCGCGAGAATCTTTAACTATCTAACATCCTGCAGACGGCTCGGGCAGCACCTCCAATCAGATTCCTGAACAGCAGAGTGACTTTCTTCCCAGACTTCACGCTCAGGGTGCAACGGCAGAGATGCAGTTTCTTAAAAGTAAAAAAGTGCTAAGAGACAAGAAACTTCAAGTATGCAGTGCTCTTTCCGGCCGAATTGAGAGTAGAATCGGAAGGGAAGGTTTGGTTCTTCAACACTTCTGAGGAAGCTTGGGACTGGCTAGATGGCTGGCGACAGGCGGAGAAAGGGGGTCACTGAGGTTCTACGACATGGACGAGAGACGCCAGATCCCCACTGGGAGAACTTGAGACAGTAGCAGTAGCAAAAATTAGATCAGCTTTGTTTTGATTGTTGGAACTGTGTAGGCCTCCTAGCCATGCCTTTTCAGGGCTGAGTAACGGCTGGAACCTTTTAATTAACATATCATCAGGCAAAGCAGGAATTGGTGGATAAACTGTTGATGTGAGACTGCCAGTTGTCATATAATGATTAATTAATGGGCACATTGCTTCATTGATCCAATACTTGCCTTAAATGTTTCGAAAGGGTCCCAGGTTGGACATAAGTACCTTAAAGTTTTAGGGGTGGGCGATTGGCACTCTGTAGGTTTGGGGTGGCGGGTCGTTCTGTTACTGCCATGCAGGGAGGCAGGGAGGGGGGTAAAATTGAATATGTTTAAGGGGGCGGGATCCTGTGCACTCAGACTCTCTGGTACAGAATGCAACCATGCAGCCTACAAGAGACCAACACACTTTTGTGCCAGGAGGAGCGGGAAGGGAAGTTTAGTTCAGTTTAGTGACATTTTTGACAGCGAAGATTCAACTGACACAATTAGCGATGATGCTCTGAGGCACAACAGGGTGGGACGAGTAGTGGGCGCAGCGCAGATGGGTGGCCCTGGTGGGGAGCTCCCCTCGCGACCACAGACACACTCCCCAGGCAGTGAAGGCTTCCACAGTTAGGTAAGAGCTCAAACTGCTCTCTTGGAATGTAAATGACTCGGGGATAATATCAAGACGGGAGTGGTGCTTCAGTTCATTAAGCGGCATTCCCCAGATATGATTTTATTACAAGAAATTCACTTACTAGGAAATGCATGTAAAGCAATGTCGAGGTTGGGGTTTACCCTGGTGGCACACCCACATTTGGGTCCGGGTCTAGGGGGGTAGGAATAATGATGCAGAAATCCTTCCCAATGACGATTGATCGCATTTGGAATGACTCCCTGGGCAGATTTGTAGCAACCTCAG
Source organism: Lissotriton vulgaris (assembly GCF_964263255.1). Lineage (NCBI taxonomy): Eukaryota > Metazoa > Chordata > Amphibia > Caudata > Salamandridae > Lissotriton > Lissotriton vulgaris. The sequence continues at coordinate 514,325,509 of NC_141689.1, forward strand.
TGACATGGGAGGGGGCGCAATATCAGCCTGGTTTCTGCCTATGTGCCACCGGGTCTTCATGTCCAAGCCTTTAGAGATCTTGAGAGCCTCCTCCTGAAATTGCCGGATGGCAGATTATTGATTGGAGGTGACTTTAATTCCATTTTCTCAGTATCCCTAGACCGCTGGCCCCAGAAGGTTCTACCTCCTTCCCGGATGCTGATCCATTGCTTCTTGAGAGCACAGGGTCCAGTAGACGTTTGGAGAAGGCTGCATCCCGTGAAACAGCAGTACACTTACTACTCAGGGGCCCATTGTAGTATATTCAGGATTGATTACATAATAACGTAGATGAATCAGATGGATAGTATTAAGGAAGTGCGCCACCTAGCCAGGGGTATCTCAGACCATTCACCTATTTGGTGCTGTCTTGAAGTGGGGGAGCTCACGACAGGTAGAACAGCCACAATGAACCCATGGTATTTAAGATCCCCCAAATACGGGACAAGATCACGCACGACTCAGGACTATATTTCCAGGAAAACGGCGGATCAGTAGATTCGGCTGTGACGTTGTGGGCGGCCTAGAAGGTGTTAATTCGGGGGGTGGCTATGGCTCAAATTGTGGGGTCAAAAAAAGAGAAACAAGCTGGAATGGTCCGCCTGGGAGGGGAAATATTGCAGATGGAGGGGAAGCTTCGGGCAGATGACTCGGAAGAGGTAAAGCAGACACTGCATCTTAAAACCAAGGAATACACTGATTTAGCCACTGACGCAGCTAAGGCACAGCACAGAGCTACAATCAGCAGAATCTACGATGTCAGTAACAAGACGGGAAAATTGCTGGCCTGGTTAGACCGTAGAGACCAAGCAAACCGTGTTGTTGTTGAGCTAGAGGGGGAATCAGGGGGTAGCCTAACTATACCACAGGATATAGTGGACGCCTTTGGCCAATATTATAGAACTGGCTACACGTCTCAGTCCCGCACACGAAGGAGGAGGCAACCTCCTTCTTGAGAGATAGCTCGCTTCCCATACTCACTGAAGAAAAACGCTCTGAACTCAACCAGGAAATAACTAGCATAGGGGGAGAATAGGCCATACATGATTTGCACTGAGGTAAGGCAACAGGCCCCAATGGCTTACCCATTGACTTGTACAAACTAACCTCGAGTAAGACTGCTCCATATCTAACTAAAATGTTTCACGAGAGTAAGGCAGTAGGATTGCTTCCCATAGACCAGAGACTGGCAACAATCGTGGTAATCCACAAGGAGGGTAAACCAAAAAACAGGTTCTCTCCTATAGACCGATATCACTGCTCAATGGGGAAGCCAAGATATCGGCAAAGGTCCTGGCCACTCAACTGTTGAGGGTCCTCACAAAACTAGTCCACCCGGATGAATCAGGCTTCATGCCGGCCAGAAATACATCCCTCAACCTGCATAGATTCCAGGGAGTGCTAAGCCGAGCCCAGACAATAAGTGAATATGCGTTGGTGGTATCTCTCAATGCCGCCATGACATTCAACACTATTGAGTGTCCCTACATGTTTGCCGTACTGAGGAAACTGGGACTAGGCCAGGGATATATTAGTAGGGTTTGGCTTCTGTATCAAGAACCACTTGCCCAAATTGTAGTCAGCAATAGAAAATCCTGCACCTTTGCGCTTAGTAGAGGCACCCAACAGGATTTTCCCCTGTCTCTGCCGCTTTTCTCCCTGACCCTTGAACCACTGGCGATGTGGATTTGAAGAGATCACGTTATCAGAGGACTCAAGTGGATATAAGGCTGGGAGGATCGCATTTCGTTATACGCGGATGATATTTTACTCTACCTAGCTTCACCAGCGGATTCCCTGAACCGGATATTCCACATTTTCCTTGTATTTGGCAGATTTGTCTGATATAAAATAAATTGGACTAAGTCAGTGCTCTATGTTCTTAGTGGAATGGTGCCTTCGCTTCCTCTAGGATTTCAGATCACAGAGGTGAAGGGTGACTTCAAATACTTGTGGATATGGGCCTCTAAAGACCCATACCGTTTTTATGAATGCAACCTCCAGCCTCCCTTGCAAATGCTCAGGAGCAACGTCCGACACTGGAGGTCACTTCCACTCTCCCTGCTCGGGCGTGCAACCCTATTCAAACTGATGTCCCTCCCAAGGTTCTCTTATGGATTACTGAATACCCCGCACCAGGTTGAGTCAACATATTTTAAGAAAATCAACACTATTCTTCGCAACCTACTATGGGATGGCAAACCACCACGGATCGCCACCCAAAAGCTAACACTAGGGTGGTTTGATGGGGAATTGACCTCCAGGATATCCAAAAATATTACTGGGCATCCCACCTTGCTGCAATAAACTAATGTACATACAGAGCACAGGGTGAACCTGCATTCCAAATGGATAGGTGGCTCCTACCAGGGGGTAGTTTTGAAGGGGCACTATAATCACACTCAGTAAAGCCGAAGCCAACAGGACCCACGGAACATGCGGTGCAGTTGTGGAGGGCAGCCATGAAAAGCCTGGGAGGACAAGATCACACAGGCCACACCACTTTGTTATAGCGAGTAACTGGGCAAGTTGATTCACACAAAGAGCTTTTACCGCAGGGACCTAATAGGTATCTCAAGAGTAGGAGACTTGTGGAAGGCGGGGGAAGTGATTCCTTTCACCTAGCTACAGGAGGACCACGAGCTGGTGGGCACTTCGGGGCATATTACCAAGCAATAGCGATAATTATCGCTATTGCTTGGTTAGAGACAAAAATGTACCTCTGCGCTGCGGCGATTATTATCGCAGATAAACCTTGGTATTACCAAGGTTTATCGCAAATGCGATAAAAATCGTCCGCAATGCATGAATATCGCTGAAATGTCAGCGATACTCATGCATTACCGAGCTAATGCTCTTAGCCATGTTATCCACCTCCCATTGGATAACATGGCTAAGAACTGCTCAGGGCAGTTGGTAATAGGAGATAGCGATGTTAGTGACTGTTTCCAGTCGCTTGTCCTGCACAACCTTAGGTATGCAGGAAGAACCGAGGATGTCCCAGTATAAAAGACCCTCATGCATGTGATGGGTATGGTGGTATCTGAAGCGGTATATCTTGGTTCTCCGCTTATGGATCCCATGTGTGCATAATCCTTAGGTCGATTAGGTTATGCAGCCTCCACCAGGAGGTTCTTACCCAAGGTGGATGCAGTAGTGAGCCAGTGATGGGGGAATTTAAAAAACCACAAAAGCCAGGAACTCGGAATTTTTATTTTGTCTGGTGTTTGGTCTGGTAAACTCTATAATAGTGCATCTTACGAACTGGATTATGAGTAATATGTGCACTGAGAGTATAGAAAAATCAAGGGTAGTGAGGGGTGGTTAAAAATTGGTCGACATGTTTCTGCCCCAGTTGCCTGGGTTTAGGACTTACGGGCATTCATCAGGACCGTTAGTGAAATAACGTGAAAAAATATAAATAAAGTGCTCAAAAAAGTGAAAGAAATCGGGTTATTGACCTGTTTCTCTGTATTGGAGGTCTTATAGTACCTCGCGCATTTGTTTAACACGCTCCCTTCGGATGGTAGAGCTCTTGGAGGGGGCTATTGCTATTAGAAGGTGTTTCCAGTCGCTAACATCTTGGCACGCCCACTTTGCATGCCATTAGTGATAAATATCACTGACATGCAAAGTGGGGCCCAAGATGGTCGCTATCTCCCACTAGCAGTCGCTAACTGGTGTTAGCGACAGCTAGGTAGTAGGGAGATAATTTTATCTCCGCTTTCTTGGCTTAAGTATTTCAGATATCTGCAGATCAGGCATGCTTTGTTAGACATGCTAGCCAGGGGGGAAACACCACCTGAGTCCTCTACGCTTGAGGATAGGGTCCTAGATGGGGACCTACCGGAGAAGGCCATATCACTTATTTACAAAAAAATTGTCAATAACATGGCATACCCACTATTCCGACTTTGTGCAAAATGGGACTATGATGTGGCAGGGCTGGACGACTAAGAGTGGCTCGCGGCATTGGCTTCTCCTAAAGAGGTGGCCATTTCCTCAAGGCTCAGATTAGTACAGTTGAATTTATTGCATAGATCCTACCTAGCCGGACCATTGCTGGTGAGAATGGGCTACTGTGCCGAGTGCGGGTGCCCCACAAACTGTGGGCAGGAGGGCACTTTTATCCATATGCTCTGGGAGTGCATTACTATCCAAAGGTATTGGTCGGCAGTTGCCGGCCACATGGAGGAAGTAATGAGACAAAAGATTGGCTGCAGCATCAAGCTCAGTCTTCTGAATGTCTGGAACGCGATGGACTTGAACTCCAAGGAACAAATATGGGTGACTCTGGGGCTGATGGTTGCTAAAAGAAACATAGTACAAAAGTGGTAGGTGTGACACCCACCGCATCTAGTTGCTTGTGGAGAGGTGTGGTGCAGCAACCAGGGCAACTGATTTCGGAGCACAGGGTTCACGGTCAAATCCCTGGCTCCGGCACAGCTCAGATCAGCACCATGTGACTCTGGGCAATAGCTCACTTAATTTACACGATGGCCCCCAGCGCCTTGAGACCCGTAAGGGTGAGTATTTTGCTCTTTACAAATACAGATTTAATAAAAATAAAAAAAACTTGATAGGACTAAAGATATGGACTGGTGCATGGTAACAGAGAAAGCCATATAAAAAATTTAGAGAGTGCCCCGCAAAGTGGGCACAGATTTGGAGAAAATGGAACAGCTACAGGGGAGGGATATGTGAGCCCCCACTGACAGGAGAGGCATTGGTGTTGCAGGTCTGACTTATGTGGAATCGCGAATTCATTATTGCATGTTTGTGGCCTGTCCTGTACCAGTGTCCTGTCGTCATCGCTCATGTACGTATATTAATTGAATTGTAAAGCCTTTTTTCAATAAAAACATTTTTTTAAAAATTGGCAACAATGTGCTCCCACATTTTCAAAACAAAGGGATCCCCTGTATTTACAAAAAAATGGCACACATCTGCATTCTCCCTAGCGCTGAAGCTAAAAAAGCTTACCAGCTCCAGTTGCAAGGGTGTCTGCTCTGTAGAGGTGATTGTTTATGTGCAGGAAGGGACACCTTCCTTGCTAAAACAATCATTCACAGTGATTTGCTCTATGTGTGCTGAAGCACACATAGACAGAGCAAAAAATGAGGAGTAATAATTTCTCCTCATATCACCATCCTAAAACAAGGTATTGCCTGACCTTCATTTTTGGAGCTGCCCCAGCCTTATAAATCTGGGGAAGAGTCAAAAAGCAAATGTGGGGGTGGAACACCCACAGCAGCATCCATTGCCTGCCCCTTTGCTACAGCAGACTGATGCGGAAAGGGGCATATTTACAATCTGGCACTAATCCATGTTAGGTGGCTTAGCGCCACCTTGTAAATATGGAGAATGATGTAACACCAGTGCAGCGCCAGAAAAAGTGACGGGCAACAGGAAAGGAAACGTAGTCGAAACAGGTAGCAATCCCAGTCCAGTTCATCTACTTAATTTCCATTGGAAAATTCATTTGAGTGCCATCAGCTTAGATTTTAAGGTTACCCCGTACTGGTTGACGGGAGGGATTAGGGCACACTTAGACCTAATTCTGTTTGTGCCCCACTAGGTCTTAAGACTCCTTAGAGCACATCGCAGGCAAGTTTTTGTCACCTGCTTGAATAACCCTCCGAAGCTTATTAATTGCAAATATATTATAACTTCTCAGTCAGTAGTAAATGCTCTCATAATCTTGTTATTAAGAAAATATTTCATGAAATATATTCCTAAAAAGTAACCCTGGGCGAAGAACTACGCTCCGTTCGCGGAGTTTGCGGAGTTTCGGCAACTCCGCGCTCCGCGGAGAACGCGAAGTTGTTGAATACTCCGCAAACTGCTGCGTAGCGTAGTTCTCGCGCGCTCAATAGCATTTCCGCGTGCGCGAGGATGCTTGTCGGTAAGATCGAGTTGCCGAACACGCAGAAACTGCAATCTGGCACAGAATTACTCGCGAACACGTTAGTAGTGACCGGAAATAAGGGGACGCGAGCGGGCGGGACAAACCTCATGGGTAGCTTCGCGCGCTACACATCCCGAGCATGCAGGCAATCAATCAATCAATCAATCAATCAGGATATTTGTATAGCGCGCTACTCACCCAGAGGGTCTCAAGGCGCTTGGGGGAGGGGGGTCCGCTACTGCTCGAACAGCCATGTCTTGAGTTGCTTCCTGAAGCAGAGGTGGTCTTGGGTCAGGCGGAGGTGGATGGGGAGGGAGTTCCAAGTCTTGGCTGCCAGGTAGGAGAAGGATCTTCCTCCCATGGTGGATCTTCGGATGCGTGGCACGGCGGCGAGGGCGTGGCTGGTCGATCATAGCTGGCGGGTGGGAGTGTAGAAGGTCAGGCGGTTGTTGAGGTACCTGGGGCCCAGGTCGTGGAGGGCCTTGTGTGTGTGGGTGAGGAGTTGGAACGTGATTCTCTTTCTGACGGGGAGCCAGTGAAGGTCTCTCAGGTGTCCGGAGATGTGGCTGTGTCGGGGGATGTCCAAGATGAGTCGTGCGGAGGAGTTCTGGATGTGTTAGAGTCTTTTCTGGAGTTTGGCTGTGGTTCCGGTATAGAGGGTGTTTCCGTAGTCCAGTCGGCTGGTTAAGAGTGCCTGTGTGACCGTCTTCCTGGTTTCGGTGGCGAGCCATCGGAAGATGTTTCGGAGCATGCGTAGGATGTTGAAGCATGATGATGAGACGGCGTTGACTTGTCTGGTCATCGAGAGGGAGGAGTCCAGGATGAAGCCCAGGTTGCGTGCGTGGTCCGTTGGTTTGGGTGCGCTTCCCAGGGCAGGGGGCCACCAGGAGTCGTCCCAGGCGGAGGGTGATGATCCACTTCCGTCTTGTCTGAGTTCAGTTTCAGGTGGCTGTTCCTCATCCACTCGACTACGTCTTTCATCCCTTCGTGTAGGTTGGTTCTGGCGGTTCCTGGGTTGTTGGTGAGGGAGAGGATCAGCTGGGTGTCGTCGGCATAGGAGATGATGTTGAGGTTGTGTTGGCGTACGATGGCTGCGAGGGGGCTCATGTAGACGTTGAAGAGGGTGGGGCTGAGTGATGATCCTTGTGGTACGCCGCATATGACTTCGGTGGCCTTGGATCTGTACGGGGGGAGGCGGACTCTCTGGGTTCTTCCGGTGAGGAACGAGATGATCCACTCCAGTGCCTTCTCTTGGATTCCGATGTTGCTGAGGCGCTGCACTAGGGTGCGGTGGCAGACCGTATCGAATGCTGCGGAGAGGTCCAGGAGGATGAGGGCCGCTGTTTCCCAGTTGTCGAGCAGGGCTCAGATGTCGTCAGTGGCTGCGATGAGGGCGGTCTCGGTGCTGTGGTTGGCGCGGAAGCCGGACTGCGAGTGGTCGAGGCTGGTTGGGCGAGCGCAATTGGTGATCCACTGTGTGAGGTTGTTGGCTGCTTGGTTGGGGTCCGTTGAGCTGGCGGGAGGGTTCTGGCTCAGTGAAGTGGTGAGCTGGTCGGTGGTGATCTTGTTCCAGTTCCTGCGGGGAACCTGTTGCGGGTGGTGGTGAGTCGTGGTCTTTCTGAAGCTGAAGTGGACGCAGCTGTGGTCTGTCCAGTGGAGTCCGGTGGAGTGGCTGAAGGAGATGTACTTGCTGGAGGAGAAGACTGGGTCAAGCGTGTGTCCGGCGTAGTGGGTGGGGGTGTTCACCAGTTGCATGAGTCCGAGGTTGGCGAGGTTGTCCAGCAGGGTGGTGGTGGTGTTGTCGTTGTTGTTCTCCAGGTGGAAGTTGAGGTCCCCTAGGAGGATGTAGTCAGCGGAGGCGAGGGCGTGCGGGCTGATGAAGTCTGCGATGTCTTCGCTGAATTGTGTGCGAGGTCCTGGGGGTCTGTACATGAGGGTGTCTCTGAGTGTGGTCTTGGGGTCAGTGTGCATCTGGAAGTGAAGATGTTCGGCGGCTGTGAGGGTGTCGTCTGAGTTGGTCGTGATGCGGATGGTGTTCTTGTGGACGATGGCGATGCCTCCTCCTGTCTGGTTGACGCGGTCTCTCCGGGTGATCTTGTATCCGTCCGGGATGGCGACGGCGATGTCGGGCGCTGAGGAGGCGTTCATCCATGTTTCTGTGAGGAAGGCGACGTCTGGAGATGTGGTGACAAGCAGGTTCCAGAGTTCCACGGCGCTCCTGAAGACGAAAAACGGCTTGCGAACGGGTCAAGCAAGCTACTACGCATGTTCGCGGAGTTAGGCGTAGTTCGTGGAGTGCAAGTGCATCTTCGCGTAGCTCCGCGGAGTGCGGCTACGCGAACTACGCCCAGGCTTACTAAAAAGTAAAAAGAAAATAAATATATTTATATGTTTCATTTCTGGACAAAAAAATCATCACATACGAGCAATTTTTGTTGGTGTGCACAGAATCTGTTTTTGCCAAATAGATGAACAGTCATGTCCTCAAATTCCAAGTAACTGAACTTAAGCTCACACTGAAGATAAATAGAAAATATACACTAAAAATGCATATAATGGCAAGAACCTGGATTATTGTTTTATTCAGCATTCAAGTCTTTTACATTTCCTCTATTCTTCAAGCAACCAAGAGGAACTGGAAATTACAAATGTGTACAGGTAATAAAGTAATCAATAAAGGATCAATACAACTTACAAATTGTAAATCACTTTGTAAAATAAATATGAGCTTGTATTGTTATGAAGATGGTTGTAACCACCAATAGGACATCTCATGTACAAAGAGTTTTTTTGCTGATGTAATAGGCAGCATGAAGTTGATATAACCACCTCACATTTATTATTCCTTGCTTTGAATTGTCAGCTTCCAGATAAAGAGAAAAGTAGCTGCGCATGGCTAGGGCACCACAGTATAGTGTCACATCGGAATTTCCCTACACATCTTGCTAGATTAAGGTATTCTTAACACTTAACTCCTTTCCCTTCCTAGCAATGCATTATCGTCCACATGATGGTAGATGCATGGCACTGTAATGACCAAGGCAATAATTATCACAAAATCACACATCTTTGATACAGATTCGCTGCAATGGCTCTAAATTTCGGATTGTACCAAGTTTGACTAAAGAGACATAGAATAGCATCTCTGCACAGGTCCATGGTAAATCCTCGCCATCGGTGAGAGTAGGCTATCTGGCAACACAGGTCTCCATCCGTGTAAACCCAAATGTCATCTTCCTGTCTGCGGTTACATCCTGGTTTGATCCACCCTTGTCTTTCTGCCCGTAGTACTAAATCTTCTAATTCTCCGATTTCTTCCCAAGTTTCAACAACTGAAAACATCAATCTGCATTCTGTATCATTAGAGTCTTGCTACAAAGATTCCCCAATAAATGCGTAAGAATTTAGGGTGCAATAACGCACAGTGTTATTGGCAAATCTGTTGCCAATGGTTACATAATCATGTCCAGTTTGGTGGGCGGAACACTTTGCCACTGCAATATGTGCCGGCAGTTGCTTTGCCATAAATAGTTTTTTTACGCATCTCTATTTCAGATAGGGGAACCCGAAGAGTTGAGACCACAACTGCCCAAAATCATGCACCACCCAAAAACCATATTGATTATCAGTAAATATGGTTACTCTCATTTGTTTGATAATGCTGCAAGCCCTGGTAGGTGCGATTAATTCAGCTGCTTGTGCTGAATACACTCCTTTCAGCCATGATGCTTTCACCACAACATCACAGTACAAATTGTATATGCAGCTCACAAGGTACCTCCCGCATCTCTCAAGCATGATCCATCGACAAGTATGGGCGAATTTTGATTATTTGCGGTCGGCAAAATCTCACGAAATGACAAAAAGATCAACGAGTTTGTGGGAAAATCCGCGAGCTCGCGAGCACGCGGCGTTTCGGTGTTGTTAAAATAATGTTTAAATTTTTAGATTATCAATGAATTGTCAAAGTGTCCTGAAGAAGGTGTAAATATTACAAACAAACACCGAAACACCACGTCGACCCTTGTCCTTTGACCTTTTTAACATAGATTTGTTCACTCATGTAAAAAATCTTTTTTATTGTATTTTATTTTAGATTGTAACCCTTAAGGGAGGTATTTTAATAAATTGTGTTTATATTTCTTACATTTTTGGTGGATCTGTTTATCTCTTAAATTTGGATATACAAAGATGGAAAGTGTTCTACATAGTCATTGCCATTACACTATACAGTGATTAACTAGGATTTCCTAGAAACTTGCTTTGCCCTCATATTGCCTTGTTCCAGTCAGTATTTCTGACTCCATTTAGTAAGCACAAATTACAGGTTCTTTTTTTCTTGTACCAATCTGTACTTGACCTGCTTCTGTCACTGGGGTTAGAATTAATTGATCCGATACTCCAATTACTTGGATTGTTTCTCCTGAATTTCCACAGTTCTCACAGTGGATCAGTTAGCACCAGTATCTACAAGGAACAAAATAGGTGTTTCATTTACCTTGCCGTCCATATAGGGACCATTCTGGTCAACCTCCAAGGATGCGCCAAGCACGAATTCATCCTCACCTCTCAGGCACCGTCATTGGGAAGTATCTGAGGCACTGACATCCATCTGTAATAAATGTTGTGATGCCACTTGTACATTTGGATTGACTTGATTATTGGTATGAAAACCCATATTCACATTGCATTTCTGTACTTTATACCTTCAAATTTTGCATAGGTGCTTGAAGCATATTCTGATTCTGACCCCTTACATTTAAGGTTGACTGATTAATATGTCAGTGGTCACCTGAGATTTAATTAGTCCATCCCCACTTGTCACAATTGCTAGTCCATTCACAGGATTAGCCAAATGTAACTTCCACTTCCAATGCTCGAACTTGCCGCAACTGTGACAAGGGAAAGTCTTTTTCAATGACTCTATATTTGGTCCACTTCCTTGTGGCATCAAATTTGGCAAGGGATTTACCATCACTCCTTTCATTCCAGTGGTAGTCTGACCATTTCCCTGTATTATGCCTGTAAAGTCTGAATAAAAACCCATATATTCATTCTTAGCTGCCCTCATCTGTGCCAACATCAACTTATCTTTCAACTTCTTATGTCGCATCTTTATGTCATCTCCACAATACTTTGCATAAGGCAGTATTTCAACTACTGATTTGCTCTGCCAACAAAACAAATGCTGTTGAATCATAGCACTAATCTCAGGCCTCAAACCATAACAAATCAATACACAAAATGTCCCATATCTTTCTCCGACAAATTTTCAGTTCCACTATACTGTTTGATTACCTGCAGAAGCCTCTCATAGTAAGCATGTACTGTTGATTTAAGTTCCTGAGTAGTCCTATCTATTTTACCCCTTCCTTTTCTTTCGGCAAAATCTTTCCTTTCAAATATGTAATGACCTGATATTTTTTAATAATTTCTGTGGACTGTGCACCAAATCAGCCTTGACCCTGTGCCTCATGGGAACAGTCCAGCCCGAACTGCCAAGCCATGTCTTCCCTGGACCGAAATCAAGCATCCTAGGACCGATTTCTGGCTATCAGCCTTCATCAGCCAGGATAGCTTGACTCCAGTGGTGTGGAGAGCACGGGACTCACGTCTGAGCATACCCGTCCCACTCGGGGTGACTAATGCAAAAACAACTGTTTATGGGCAGAATGCAGAACAGTGTCATACATTCACCCCAGTACAGAGATCTGGGCCCAAATCCATCATTTTTTTGCACTCCACACCACCCCAGACGTGGCCATATGCAAATCAGTTCGACCCTGTGCCTCATGGGAACAGTCTAGCCCAAACTGCCAAGCCATGTAAATGTACAGGAATTTATATAGCGCAAATCACCGAGCGGTTTCTAAGCACTTGCTTAGGGAACCTGTCCTGGTATTCCCCTGTGAGATAACCCCGGCAGGGTATACGCAAGGTGAAAGCCAGGCATCCCGCCGCGAGGGGCCATTGTGGAGATTAAGCAAGCTATTGCCCAGAGTCGCAGAGTGTGAACCTGTGAATCGAGTAGGCACAGGAGCGAGAATTGTCGAGTCCATGGACATTTTAGGACTCAAGACCCCGCCGAGCCGGGAATTGAACCCTGGTCCCGGGCTGACCTCTGCTTCCAGGTCTGCCTCCTCTAACTAGTGAGCCACACTTTGCCATGCCTTCCCTGGACCGGAAACAAGCTTCCTAGGACCGGTTTCAGGAGGCAAGCCATCCTGACTGATGACAGCTGATAGCCAGAAACCGGTCCTAGGATGCTTGATTCCGGTCCAGGGAAGACATGTCTGAACTGGGGTGGCAGAGTGGGCTAAAGAACGGTGATGGATTCAACCCAGATCTGTTGACTGGGTGTGAGTGTTTGATTTGTTCAGATGCTCCGTCCATCACCACCCCCTTTTGTACCGCTTTGTTCGCCATAAGTTTGCAGGGTATGCTCAGAATTGAATCCCTTGCTCACTTTGTCACTGAATTCAGGCAAGCCTGGCTGAAGACAGCTGTAATGCCAGAAACCAGTCCTAGGAAGCTTGTTTCCGGTCCAGGGAAGGCATGGCTTGGCAGTTCGGGCTGGACTGTTTCCATGAGGCATAGGGTCAGACTGATTTGCATATGCCCATGACTGAACTGGGTTGGCAGAGTGGGCTAAATAAGGGTCATGGATTAAACCCAGATCTGTTGACTGGGTGTGAGTGTTTCATTGGTTCAGATGCTACGTCCATCACCACCCCCTTTTGTACCAAACATGTACAATGCTGCACAACATGGCCTACAGGGGTGGAAGGCCCATGGATGTGTCTGACACAGATTCTGTGGATGAGGACCCGGGACCACCTGCCATACATCAAAGGGATGGTAGCACTGCAGCAGAGGGGAGAAGGCACAGGGACCATATTGCTAACAACTATTTCTGAAAGGTATGTACACATCAGTTAGACACTCAGCTGTACATAAGACAGAACAATTTGTGACTATCAATGAGTGCTATATTTTTTAAATGTAGGACAACATGTCCATTGGTAAATGTAGGCATAATCAAATAAATATATACGTTGGGGTTTTGTCACCACAAATAATGAATATTAAATCATCTTACCAATGTTTTGCGAGACAAAAAAGTTCATTTCCTGCCCCTCCATGTAGCCTGGCCAGAGCTGCCACTACCCAACCCAAGGTGCCAACTGCTGCTATGGCGCACCACTGGTGTCTCTGTTGGTGAAACACTGCTAAGGCTTGGCACTTCACTATCAGTGCCACCCATGCCACCACTACCAAGGATCATATTAGTCTGCAGTGTTTCGACTGCTGCTGTTATCTTCTCTAGACCACAAGCTACATCCCCACTGTAGTGGCTCATCTCCACCTGCAGCCCAAGTGTGCACTGGCTATGTTTGTTGGTAGCATGCGCAAGCCTATTGATGGCCCTCCTCAATGTGTCGAGTTTCTGACCCTTGCTGCACTCCATGCACTTATGTTTTGCACTTTCTGCACACCACTCTTTGGCTAAGTCTTCCAAAGTGTTGTTGAGGGCATCCAGTTTTGCCTCAATCTGGCCTGATTCTCAGCCACTTTGTCGGTTATCATGTGGAAACCCTGTGTCATCCTGACATTTCTTTGTCCTTGTATCTTGTTTTGCAGGCACTGGATTTGCAACATTTCACAATCTAGTGCTGCAGACATGGCCTGACTGGCTGATCCAGTGGAGAACAAACCTTTCTTCTGACTCAGGGACTGTTGTGTTGGCCGTGAGAGCCACTCACGGGTGGACAGAGGGCCTCTTGGTGTTGTGTTCCTCTGTGTAGCTGAGGTGACAGTGGGTGTGGACTGAGAAGTTGTTGCTGCCAAAGTAAATGCGACATCAGATGACCTGTACCCACTTGTTTCCCCAATTAGCTGCCCTTCCTCCATCTGCACAGGCTCGTGGCTACCCACTGTGTCATCAGCAGTCTCATCTGCTTCCAATGCTGTGTCTATGTGACAAAAAATGATAGAAAAAAAAATGAGTCACTGTTTTAGTCGTGTTGCAAAGTTTATCAGCTCAAGTCATTCCCTCACTACACTGAATTTGTCACGGACTACATATCCCATGATGCAACACTAGTGTTGTTTGTTGGTTGTACATGGATGTTTGCTTGTGGTTGATTAGTATGTGTGCACAATACAGGAGCGGGTATTCACATATCACATGCACATATTTCACTTACCAGGATTTCTTGATGGCTGGGATGTATCAAGACTTCCAAAGCCTGCTACAGCTGCCCTCTACATGGTAGCTTCCACCATTGCTTCAGCTGCTGATGGCTCTGCTGAAGTGGATAGTCTCCTTCCGGTACTTTTCGCCTCTCCCAGTCGTGCTGCCACCTTCTCCTTTGCCCGGGAGCGAAGATCATACCAGCGCTTTTTTATGTTGTCTATAGAGCGGTGTGCAACTCCAAGCGCATTTTTGCGTTGCTACATATGGCGCCTGATCTTGTTCTTTTCAGACTCTGGCAGACGGTGTGAGGCACCTAGTAGCTCCTCCGGGTGGTTGCACCATTCCTCCGTTAATATGTCCAACTCTTTCTTGGAAAACTTCAGCTTTCTCAGCCTCTCCCTTCTTGTTGTCCTTGCTGCTCATGGTGTCTCTAGTGCTCAATCAGCAGTGTGTTACAGTGTTCCTGCACCTGAACATGTGCTTGACTTTTGTTAAGGAGTATCCTTGGACGCCAGTTCCTGTTTTGAGGTCTTTCAGCTCAAACATGAAGATTTTTCTTTTTTTTAAATTAAATTTCGCTATTTGCGAGGGCTTTATTGGCCTGTTTAATGCACACTCGCAAATAGCAGAATGCAAAATGGGTCTTTTTAATGGGACTTACTATTTGCGTGACATTAGCGACTCGCAAATAGCAAGTAAGCCAAATAGCGTTGTGAGTCAATACCTACTCGCAATCATGTTGTCTGTGGTAGGTACAAAATTGTGACTCGCTATTTGCGAGTCACAATTTGTCGCAAATAGCGAGTCACTATTTTCACTGGTTGTGCATATGGCCCTTAGACTCTCCAAAACTTTGTCACTAAAATCCAATTGATACGTTTTCTGTAAAGCCTTGTTCTTTTCTACATCCACCACATATTTCTGTGCTGCCTCAGCAAATTTCTCATGAGTATTTCTCGCTTTCCGGGTGATACCTTTGCACATGAATAATAATTCTTCATCACAGTATTTTGACAGTCTCTCTGGACTACTGGTTCCCAATATTATTTCTTTCAATTGTACCTTTAATTTACTTACATCTATATTCATGCTTCGATTTGCATTAATGCATTTCCTGTAGGAGCTACATCTCTATATCAGTCATCAAGTTCTTCTGGGAATGGCCCTATCGAAGTACTTGTTTCTGTTCTCTGTGATTCTCTACTAATTTCTACTGGCTTCAGCAATACTCATGAATCTGTTTTCTGACTACCCATTTGCAAAACTCTCCAAGTAATCATTCGATGTCCTCTACTTGACGTTTCAAGAGTGTTCTCTGATATATTTATTAATGATTCTATTCCCCCTTCCATGGTGGAATTCGTTCTAATACACTCTTCTGCACTATTCTCATTAGTCTCTACTCTTACTGGTGTACACATCGTTCCCTGATTTTTCACAATTTTTCTTGTTCCAGGTAAAGTAAGTATTTCCCTTACATATTTACTTGGGACTGTAATTGCATGAATCTGTGTAACTCCTCACCCTGTCTGATGAAGAGGAACGACTGGATCAATTGTTACAGGTGCTGATAATGCATCAGAGCTATTCTTCATGACTAAATTGGAAAATCCTGCTCTCTCAAGGATCTGATTTTCATCTAAAAATATTATTTTAAAAGCTGGATTTAAATCTGAAGGTGGAGCTATTGGTTTTAAACCTACAAACGGATTGGTCTCTGAATTATTCTGCTCTTCATTATAAGAAGGGGATCTATTCAGCAAAAGTTAATTCAACAACTCATCAGCTATATCTTCTAAATTCTCATCTGCTCAAGGTAGTATTTGAACCTTTGTCTCCTCAATATGATTTTGTAGTAAGGCAAGGAGACATCCAATGTATGTAAGAAGATTTACCTATATAAAATATATAAAATGATCCCACAGACAGCGCAGGGTGTGCGTGCAAGCACAGCGCCAGCGAGGATCAACTGTTGATTTCCAACTGTTACCTTACCGGTGACTAACTGTCAACATAGGCTAGGCTCGCGCTCCAGCGGGAAGTACGCATGGAGAGATCACTAAATGTCTCTCTTTCCCTAGAGGGAAAGAATGGAGGAAAAGAGGGAAGGGAGGAAGGGGGTAACGGGAGAAAGGGGGGGGGGGAGAATTACCTGAACTTATTGGCACTATGATGTCTCTGCAACTCCTCCTGGGGAGAACAAGAGGGTTGTTAACAACATCTAACACTTTATGATTTTGAACAGATAAATTAAAAGAAACAGAGTCAGACCCGTGGACAGGCTTCTTACCACATACTTTATTGACTTTAACAATTTTGTTGATGTTCCAACAATTGCGCTTATTGACCCGAAAAGCACTGCCACAGATGTTATTAATGCAGACAGGTTTGCTGAACTTGGAGTCACCTTTTCTGACAAAGTCTTGTTTCTTTATTCTCACCATGTCACCCACCATGAATTTCCGGTTGGAGACATGTTTTCTGGAGTCGAAGTATGTTTTTTGTTTGGTTTGAACTTCACTGCTTCTGATTCTAACCTTGTCATCTAACTCAAGGGCAGGGGTTCTACATTTGAACCACTTAGACATCCATGCAGGTCTGAAATCAATGCAGGCTTTTCTACCTCTTAGTAGTTCAAAGGAAGACACACCAGTTGATAAGTGGGGTGTAGTTCTGTAGATCCACAGCATGGTTCCGACTGCCATGGGTATGGCTTTGTTGTGTTTAATGGCCCACCGTATACAGTCACCAATGACTCTGTTGAGTCTCTCTACCAACCCATTGGTTTGGGGGTGATAGAGTGAGCTCTTGGTGAGGGAGATGGAGGATTCTTTGAATAATTATTCTGCTTCAGCTGAGACAAACTGTACCCCATTGTCAGAGATGAAATCCCTCCCACATGAAAACCTCTTTCATAAAGTTGAGGATCTCTTTAGAGTCAGCTTTGGCTACAAATTTGACTTCTGGCCATTTCGAGTAATAATCCACTAAAACTATTGCAAACCTGGTCATATGGGGAAGGGTGTGGAAAGGACCCAACTCATCGATACCAAGTATTTCCCAGGGATTGTCTGGCAGGTGAATGGGGTCGAGGGGAGGATTGCATATGCAATGTGTTTTATCACTGCCAGCACAAATGGTGCACTCAAGGACCAGGCCGTCAATGTCATGGTCCATCTGAGGCCACCAGTAGTATTCGAGAACTCTACGTTTGGCGAGCGTAGCTCCCAGATGACCCTCATGAGCTTTCGTGAGTAGTACTTTCCTGAGGTTGAAAGGGGGCACAATCTTATCTAACCTAAAAATGAGACCATCTTCAACAGATAGTTCTTCACAGATGTTCACATAAGGTTGCACATCAACATTTAAACACTTCTCTTTAGGCCAACCTTCAGAAAACTATATCTTAACCGTTTTAAGCACTTCATCACGATCCATGGCATCATACCAATCACTTTCATTGGCAGAGCAAACATGTTGGAGTTCAACATTAGCGACTACACAGTCTTCGAGTTCATCTTTGCTATTGGCTTTCATACCTTCATCATGATGTCCTGCCTGAGCGGCAACCTTGACAGTTCACTAGCAGGTACTTTCTTCCCACCAGGAATGTGTACAATTTGAAAGTTGAATTGCAGACGTTTAGAAGCAATACAAGCAAAATGTGGCTAGTGTTGTGATGGCTTGTGTTACCTAAGATGGCCACTAAGGATTTATAGTCTTTTTGAGAGTGAAGTTCCTACATTTGAACTTTTCGATGGCTCATCAGCATGCAAGTAGTTATTTTTCAATGACTGAGTAGTGAGATTCAGTGCTTCTCAGTACTCTTGATGCAAAGCCAATCGTATGTGCTTGTGTCCCTGCTTTCTGGTTCAGGACAGCACCATAACAGCTTGCGTCAACAGTTAGGGTGCAATGCAATGAGTGATCAAAAGGTTTATGCGCTTTGTGAGTGGTGAGTTTGGTTTTAAGCCACTCGAAAGCCAATCTGCACTCATCATCCCATACAAAAAACTTTGGTTTTTCAAGAGGTTTAGAAATGGGGCCTAGGTTAGTCGCAGAGTCATGAATAAACCTTGAATAGAACTCAGTCAATCCAAGTAGTGAATTCACCCCTGCTTGCACCAGGCTGGGCTTTGGTGGGACTCCTGCACTCGTGATGGTGTGACCAAGGTATTCAACAGAATCTTTAGAGAACTCAAATTTCCCACATTTGAGAACAACACCACACTCTTTGAATACAGTCAGGAATTTACAAAAATTTTCATCATGGGTAGCCTGGTCAATACCGTGAATGAGAACATCATCTTGAAAGATGGCAAAGTCCTTTATTACTTTGAGGAGATTTACCATGAGGTGCTGGAAAACTGAGGCTGCCGAGGCTAGACTAAAGGGCATACGGCAGAATTGATACATGCCTGAGGGTGAGTTAAACGCAGTGGGGTGGCGTGATTCTTTATCAAGTTCAACCTGATGGTAAGCAGAAGCAAGGTCGAGTTTAGAAAAGATCCTAGCACCAGACACCATGGTCAACATTTCTGAGATGTTGGGAAGGGGGTGAGAGTCAATCCAAATTTCTTTATTGAGGCTGCGCATGTCGATGCAGATTGTTGTTCTTTTTGCGAGCTATGACTAAGGGAGAGACCAATCGGGAGATTCGACAGGCTCAATCACACCTCTCTTCCACATAGACAATAATTATTTCTCAAGATCTTCTCTGACGCTGAACGGTACAATTTTGAGTTTATGTTTAGTTGGTATGGCACCATTTCTTACTTTAATTTTATGTTTGAACCCTTTTATTCTTCCCAATTCACCAGAAAAGACTTTGGGAAATTTTTTCTACAGATTTCTACTTGGGTGGAATCACAGATGGCTAGCACCTGTTCTTTAGCACCAGGACACATCATCATGTCGAACAACTCTTGGTGGAACCACCCTAGAATGTTCAAGCCTTGTATGGCTACAGAGATTTTTCCTTCAATGCTCCTTCCCTTAAGATCCATTGTCTACAAAATACCCAAGTAGGCCGATCTTGTGTCCCTCGTAGGACGCAGGGGCATGGTCAGCCGGAAACAACTTTCTCTCACCCCAATTGGCTGTACAAAGTGATTCAGAAATTATGGTGATACTTGCACCTGAATCCAAAGCATTTTGCCACCTACACGTACGTTAGCATAGGGGTCAACACAATCTGAAGGGTCCCCTGTTCTTATCTCGCTGTCAGAGACAACAAGGACAATGTCTTTCAAATCAGTCAAAAGCTCCTCATTCTCACTGTCACTAGTGTCCTTAACATGCCCAATTCTGACATTCTCTTTTGTGACTCTGACACACTTTACCAAAATGCCCAACTTTACCACAGGACCTGCAAAAAACGTTTCTGGCAGGACAGGGTTTGCCGTTCCTAGGGTGAACTGAGTTACTACTCCGAAAGCATATATCTGTCCTTCTGAAAAAAACTGCTCTGTGAGTTTTCCCTCTTTTATTTGTAACTAGTGTTACGTACAGGGGCCACTGATTCAACTGACTTGTTTTCAAGTTCCTTTACCGAAACCGGAGATGTTTCTATGCTTTTTGCAATGCAGATAGATTCCTCTAGTGAGGGGTTCTCGAGTGAGAGAGGTTTTTACTAATTGACCTGTCTGAACATTAGCTTATGAACTGATCACAAACCAATTGCTCGCTGAAATTTCCAAACTCAAATTCAGCGATAATAAGGGCAGTGATGTATGTATCTATATCTTCATTGTTTTTTTCTACTCGTTTAAAGAATTTGTGTCTGTCTTAGAACGACTACACTGGGCTGTACATCGTATCTAGAGGCTAATTTTCTAA
Source organism: Lissotriton vulgaris (assembly GCF_964263255.1). Lineage (NCBI taxonomy): Eukaryota > Metazoa > Chordata > Amphibia > Caudata > Salamandridae > Lissotriton > Lissotriton vulgaris. Next base: position 514,345,491 of record NC_141689.1, read on the forward strand.
TAGTACTTTGATAGTCGTCTAGCTCTTCATTTTCTTCACCCACTACATCTGGTAAATGTTTGAGAGTGGCCCTGCCTTTAAAACCAAGTGAGTGTAGTAACAGGAACTTTTTCCTTTCTGGTCTAAATCTGTGTGCGCATATTGCGCCCAAGTAGGTCTCAAAGGCATCAAACCTGTGTCACCATTTAATTGGTGGTTCACAGGGAGCATCTAAGAACGGTGGATGAACAGCTTGCATGGTATTGATAGGGGTGTACTACCGCTAGATAGTATATAAGATTGTGCTAGAAGTAATGTAAGTTATCACAAAATCGGATCACTGAAATAATATCGAGGGACAAAATATCGACTTGCAAAAATATTGTGGACAAAATATCGGCAGTCATAATATCGAGTTTGTATCTACAAACAGGTAAGTACAAAAATATCGAGTACAAAATATCGTTTACAATAATATAGTTGTAAAAAATATCGACTTTATTAAAAACAGTGTTAAATTAAATTAATATTAAAATTTAATTACTAAAATATACTTAAAAATACTTAAATTAACTTATAATAATTAAATAATAAATTAAATTAATAAAAATAATTTTTTACAATCATATTTGTTAAAACATATATATATAGTAACATACTATAATTAAATAAGATACTATTATATTACCGTACGATACCAGAAGTGTAAAAAATTCTATTCCCACTCCAAAGAGTGCAAGCGTAGGGAAAGCATTGGATAGCGTAGGGGTTAAAATTACTATTCCAACTCCAGTGGGTGCAACAGTAGGGAAAGCGTTGGATAGCGTAGGGGTTAAAATTAATATTCCCACTCCAGTGGGTGCAACAGTAGGGAAAGCGTTGGATAGCGTAGGGGTTAAAATTAATATTCCCACTCCAGTGGGTGCAACAGTAGGGAAAGCGTTGGATAGCGTAGGGGTTAAAATTACTATTCCAACTCCAGTGGGTGCAACAGTAGGGAAAGCGTTGGATAGCGTAGGGGTTAAAATTACTATTCCCACTCCAGTGGGTGCAACAGTAGGGAAAGTGTTGGATAGCGAAGGGGTTAAAATTACTATTCCCACTCCAGTGGGTGCAACAGTACGGAAAGCGTTGGATACCGTAGGTGCTAAAATTACTATTCCCACCCCAGTGGGTGCAACAGTAGGGAAAGTGTTGGATAGCGTAGGGGTTAAAATTACTATTCCCACTCCAGTGGGTGCAACAGTAGGGAAAGCGTTGGATAGCGTAGGGGTTAAAATTACTATTCCAACTCCAGTGGGTGCAACAGTAGGGAAAGCGTTGGATAGCGTAGGGGTTAAAATTAATATTCCCACTCCAGTGGGTGCAACAGTAGGGAAAGCGGTGGAAAGCGTAGTTGTAATAATTAAATTTGTAAAAATCACATATTAACAAATTGATCAATTAATATAAAATTATTAACAATTACTATTTAATTAATTAACACATATAAATTAATTATCAATTATTTACTAATTTTTATCAATAAATATATTAACATATTTAATTATTATTAATTAAATTACTTCCCACCCTATTCCCCTATAATCCCACAACCCGCTACTGCATTAAATTAGTAAAATTTACATATTTACCAATTAATCAATTATTATTAATTAATTTGCAATTACTATTAAATTAACACATATAAATTAATTTAAAATTAATTTAAAATTAATAGCAATTAATTAATTTACATATTTAATTAATTATAATTAAATTACTTCCCACCCTATTCCCCTATAAACCCACAACCCGCTACAGAATTAAATTACGCAAATATTATAAAAACAAAATTCATTTAATAAAATTATTTATAACATTAATACACACTCTTCACACATATTATTACATAAAAATACACTATAAAATATTATATATTATTAAAAATTCAATATTTTTGCTATCTATATTTTATACAGTCGATATTACTTCACTTACCTTAAAAACGATATTTTTGTAGTCGATATTCTGTCCAGTCGATATTTTGTCCAGTCTATATTTAAAAGTCGATATTATGTCCAGTCGATATTTTGGAGTCGATATTTTGTCTGTGCACCCACAAAACCATGAACAATAATACTATTTAGTTGTGAGTGAACCCCCTACGCAAATATCACATAACATTACAATTTAGCAGATTATAATATGAAATAAACACCAGCGTGAGACTCAATAAGTTGTATAAATGAGTAGAACATGAAGAAAAGAGAACACTAGTGCACGCTTGTTGTAATAAAGTTAATCTTGAAAGTGTGCGCGTCACTGTGATAAGGTAAAATGAGAATGAGAAATGATAAAAGGGTGTGCGAGCCACCGTGTAGCTGTGCTCACACTGTGTAGACAAATATGTGACAAAAAGATAAGGAGTGCAAGTCACCGTGAGGAGAAGCGCACGTTGTAGAACCTTTGAAGCACTTTTCAAAATATAGCACAGTACCTGAAGTTGAGGCAACCATGTGGACGTTTGAACTCAGCAATCATGAAAGATAAGACAGGAGCAGAAAGAAACCGGCACCTCAATTTTCTGAGTAGAGCAGAACAACAAGCAATTACCACACCAATATGCTGGTCACAGAGGGGTTAAGCGCTGAACAGCCAATGACTCGAGGCTGACGTTACCGCAGGATGCCGGCAGGAGAATGCTAGAAAAGCTGGCGGGCGTGAGCACAACGCGGTCATGTGATGAGCCAACCTCCTGTGAGTGTAGATTCTGGCGTATGCCAGGTGGGGCTAAGGCTGTAATGGATCGAGACCCTCCACGCTGTGGGTTCGCCTGGATCGGAAACGTGAAGCTCTGTTGAAATAATCTTAACAGAAGGAATCTTCAGCAGCGCTCATGTAGTGAATTTCTCTACGAGCTGGATATCTGGATAAACAATCTCCCAGAAACTGAGTGCTTCTCAGCGATGGCGTGGGATTCTGTGTGGGATCTTCTTGCTCCTCGCCACAAAAAATGTAGTAAGGCAAGGAGACAACCAATGTAGGTAAGAATATTTATTCAGATATATAAAATGATCCCATAGACAGGATGTGCATGCAAGCACAGTGGCAAAGAGGATCAACGGTCAATTTCTAACTGTCACCTTACTGGTGACTAACGGTCAAGATATGCCAGGCTTGTGCTCCAGTGGGAAGCGCAAGACAGCGACACACAGAGTGTCCACTCACCAGGAGTGCGCATGGAGAGATCACTACAGATTTCTCTTCTCCTTATAATTTCCCTACGTTCTTTTGTTCTGCTACCATTACCGGATACATTCGGGCTCCCAAATCAATATGTTTTTCTGGGAATCCCATTTTGCCTGTTCATATTGATTTATGGTATTTCTATATCTTCCCCAATATTTCTCTATTTCTCTCTGATGTGCTTCATGCTCCCACTCCTCAAGAGCCTCATACTGTGTAAGCCTAGGGTTCTGTTTTAAATCCTTCATCTGTCTTCTCAAATTCTCTAAAATTCTAACATCAAACTTCCCGTAGTGTGGAAACGCAAGGCGAACATCTTTCTCAGTGTATTTAACCCAGTTCTCTAACCAAATGCAAGTGAGACATCCTTTCTCTAATGACATCTGCATGCAGTTGTACCTTCCTAAACCACAGGAACTCCTTCCCTTGTAGGTATCAGCTCATTTTTTTGCACTAAAACCTTTAACAACTTGAAAAATGTAATGATTCCTTTTCTCTAACTAAATCTGCTGTTTAAAATCGAAATTCTCTCCCGTAATATTGTTTTCTACCACCAATCACTGTTCATTCTAGTCCTCCAATACCAGCACAGCTTTACACCAACCACCAAAACCAGCACAACACTTTATGATGTCAGCCTAACTCCTCACTGCACTGACCCTCCCTTCACAATTTGTTTGTTGTCTTTTCTCTCGTCATTTAAACAAACTTCATAAAACAACTTTGTCTGCTCAACTAAAATAATTATAGATACCCTCTCACTCAGAAAATCTCATTCACTCTCATTAAAAAACTCTTAAGATCTCTCCAAGTGCGCTTCTAGAAGAAATCTCATCAATTCCAACTTGACATGCATCAAGTTCCCTTTTCTCAATACCGGCAACTATGTCTCATGAACTGTACTCACAAAATAGCAGACAAACACACTTAGGGCCCGATTACGATCTCGTAAGGGACGCATCCAAACCGATTGAGATCTGGAATGCTTTCCGTATGATTCAGAGTGCTGGAGTCTGACCGAGCGAGTTTGATGCATCTGTATGCTTACAGACACGGTTCGCTCGGACTCCCATTGAACTCTATGGGAGCCTTATACTGGACGTGTACACAAGCTCCCATAGCAAAAAGGGGTAGTTGGGGAAAAGCGTACACCCTGTAGCACGCACCCCATTGTGCTAGCCACACTGTGCATGCTTGGACCGGGGTGCCTGCCACACTGTACATGCTTAGATCGGGGGGACCATAGGTACCCCCACAGGTCTGATTCGGAAGGCTCCAGGTGAAGGGGGGCCTGCTACTGGGCCCCAAAGAATGATTCTAGCAGCCTTTTCGACCAGGGCATACTGTATCATGAAAGCTGTCCGAATCATTCATCTTACATGCTTGCTCGTAAACAGAGTCCATAGAGCTGTACGAATTGTCTCTGCATGAGTCGTGTGGACTTGATCGGGTTCGTAAACGATTCGGTCAACTTACATGCAATATTCTCATCTTACTTGCCCGTTCGGAATGGGGGAATATTTTGGTTGGGAACAAGGGTTCCGTAACGGTTTAGGTAACTCCATACATGATTCGGACACCTTCCTTACGAGATTGGAATCAGGCCTTTAGTGTATGCCACACTAAAACGCTTACATTTTTAAGAGAGACCCCCTATATACCAGGGGATTGGAGTACTTGAAAAAGTAAAAAAGAAAGTTTTCCCTTGGCTAACACACTTATATTATCATGCCCATTTGCATGTGTTTCTATCCAGCTAATAGGCCACATATATTGCAATCTATCCACACAATTATTATATCATTTAAAACATTTATTCTTAAAAAGCTTTGTTGCTTTAGTACAAAATTGTTATACAGTTTTACAGAGAGTATTTCATCGTCGCAAAGCACAATCACAATATGGCATTTTACAGTACGGTTTTTAAAAAAAACATTTCATTAACACAATGTCATACACTTCAATGATTAAAAAGCGCAAATAATCAATATTTTGCACTGGATTATAAACAAAAGAAAATCACATCAAGGGAGAAACATACAAAAGACATAAACAATTAGTCAAAAAAGGTACACATCTGAGACCCTAATGTTATCAAGATCTAAACCTAGGCCCGTTATTTTCTAGACTCCAGGGTAGATTGGTTCTCTTGATTGTGTGAATACTGCGTCGACGCGTTTCGAAGGCTATTTATTGATATTCTGCCATCTTTTTCAAGACTAATCACACAGTCTTTTGTATGTCTCTCCCTTGATGTGATTTTCTTTTGTACTGTAAAATGCCATATTGTGATTGTGCTTTGCGACTATGAAATACTCTCTGTAAAACTGTATAACAATTTTGTACTAAAGCAACAAAGCTTTTTAAGAATAAATGTTTTAAATGAAATAATAATTGCGTGGATAGATTGCAATATATGTGGCCTATTAGCTGGATAGAAACACATGCAAATGGGCATGATAATATAAGTGTGTTAGCCAAGGGAAAACTTTATTTTTTACTGCCACACTAAAACGGCCCGTAGGCTTATCCTGGGATCTTAGGCCTCGACGGAACCATACTAATTTAGGTCACGACGGACCACAACATAAACATACAATTTTCACAAAATGACAATTTTCATGTATATCGTTTATCTAAGGCTCAATTTGAATGGTCAAGAAACACAAATCACATTTGAGCTTTCGTTTATAGAAATAATTTAGTACAATTAGTCACACAATGTCATACAGATTCAGTAAAATAGACATTTTCTGATTACCTAGGGGAAAAGAGAGAGAGAACATATGGAAAAGTAAAGTTCAACATTTAGGGTATACAAACCAAATGTGCAGAGTTGAAGCATAAGGAGTCACAGGAATAAGTGCATAAATTCTCCAGCTGAAGAGGTATACCTGCACCCTTTACCAGCCTGCAAAGTACAGGTTTGGTCAGTTCAGAAAGTTCAGTTAAAAATGGGTTTGACATAGGAACACGAATCAGAGTTCAGTCCAACATCATGCCAGGCAAGGAAATTGAAAATGATAACCTGCCTCGGCTCCTCCTCCCTGGGTGCAATTATACTTCCAAAAGTTCTCAGTTTACACCCACAACGTATCAGTTCCATCATACGTTATGGTTTCCATTGGCTGTCCACAGTAGGTTGCTCATGGTGTGATCAATACTTCACTAAGAAATCCGGAAGCATTAAGTAATCCTTTTGCCAAATCATCAATTTCAACGACTTTATAATTCGCATTCTTTCCTCGCAAGTAAGAAAATTCATTTGTTCACTGCCTGTCCATTCCCAGACTCTCTCTCTGGGTTTGCAGTTGTATTGATACATTTCTGTCAGAAGTATTGCTGAATCAGAAAAGGACCTATAGTTCATAAGCATAAAAAGAAACTCTCAGAAAAGTTCTCATGGATTACTTAATGCTTGCACTGAACCCTCTGAGGCGGAAAGCCGGAGGACGGTACTTTTTCGTTCTATTTTTAAAAATTACTTGTATTATTGTGTATTTTAAACCTCACCTGCACTAAAAGCGCCTCTCTCACGCGCTAAGCAGACCCCTTAATTCACTCCTGAGACAGCGGCAACCAGCGCTGAGACAGGAGCAACAACACACCGCCATCGCGGTTCGAAGGCGAGCCACGCCCCCTGCGAGGCCACGCCCACCCGGGAACCATATATAAACGCTGATCGAGCGCATCAAGCATTGCACTGAACCCTCTGAGGCGGAAAGCCGGAGGACGGTACTTTTTCGTTCTATTTTTAAAAATTACTTGTATTATTGTGTATTTTAAACCTCACCTGCACTAAAAGCGCCTCTCTCACGCGCTAAGCAGACCCCTTAAGGCACTCCTGAGACAGCGGCAACCAGCGCTGAGACAGGAGCAACAACACACCGCCATCGCGGTTCGAAGGCGAGCCACGCCCCCTGCGAGGCCACGCCCACCCGGGAACCATATATAAACGCTGATCGAGCGCATCAAGCATTGCACTGAACCCTCTGAGGCGGAAAGCCGGAGGACGGTACTTTTTCGTTCTATTTTTAAAAATTACTTGTATTATTGTGTATTTTAAACCTCACCTGCACTAAAAGCGCCTCTCTCACGCGCTAAGCAGACCCCTTAAGGCACTCCTGAGACAGCGGCAACCAGCGCTGAGACAGGAGCAACAACACACCGCCATCGCGGTTCGAAGGTGAGCCACGCCCCCTGCGAGGCCACGCCCACCCGGGAACCATATATAAACGCTGATCGAGCGCATCAAGCATTGCACTGAACCCTCTGAGGCGGAAAGCCGGAGGACGGTACTTTTTCGTTCTATTTTTAAAAATTACTTGTATTATTGTGTATTTTAAACCTCACCTGCACTAAGAGCGCCTCTCTCACGCGCTAAGCAGACCCCTTAAGGCACTCCTGAGACAGCGGCAACCAGCGCTGAGACAGGAGCAACAACACACCGCCATCGCGGTTCGAAGGCGAGCCACGCCCCCTGCGAGGCCACGCCCCCTACACTACCATAAATGTGCCGCCCCCACCAGCGCAGCGGTCGAGCGCAGCGGGAGCGCCGTTTGCGCGCCGAAGGCGCGCCTAAGGCAAGCCCGTCTGCGCCCGTCCGCGCACGACCGGGCCTAGGGCCAGAACCCCTGCCCGACTCCCTTCACTCAATCATAAGGTACTCCCGCAGAGACCTATTGAGCCTCAGACCCCCCCCATCGCCCTGTGATTACATCCACAATCTCAAGGGACCTTTCACTGGCTGCTCCTTGTGCAAACCTACGCAGCTCACGCTACCCACTAGACCCAGCAAACCCGCCACCCTTAACTTTGCCTCTCTGAACTGCCGTTCACTCCCCAAACACGCGACCCAGATCGCCGACATTATAGAAGACCATGGAATCGATATATTCTTCCTCACGGAAACGTGGCTCGGCCCGCACTCACAGTCCGACATGGTCCTAGCAACCCCACAGGGCTACTGTATTCAATCCCAACCCCGTCCTCTAGGTAGAGGAGGCGGGATAGCCATTATCCATCGAGAACACCTTCACTTTAAAACCTACGACGCACAGATTACCGATGCAGAAAGCCTGCATTTCTCCGTCACACTCAACTCAACCACCTCCCTTACAGGACTCCTCATTTACCGCCCTCCCGGCACTCCGGGTCCCTTCACCTGTTCACTTCTGGACCTAGTCACAACCCAAGCCCACTCCTTCTCAAACTACATGATAGTTGGAGACTTGAATATCCACCTTGAAGACCCGGCCAATCCAGTAGCCCTTGATCTGATTCAAGATCTAGCGGCTCTCGATATCCGTCTACTAAACTCCGGAGCCACTCACACCAAGGGCCACCTCTTAGACCCCGTACTTACCAACTCGCTCTCAATGTTAGCTAAGGAGGCTTTGCCCCTCCCCTGGACAGACCATTTTCTGGTCTCTTTCCAATTACCTGGATCCTCCACGAAAAACCGTACACTCCCTACCTTCAGCAAGGATAGGACTTGGCCCAGACTCTCTACGGACAAATGGGCTCAGTCCCTGGAAAAAAACATCCCTACTCAGGCCGAAGACCCAAATAGAGCCGACAGAAAATTCAGAGACTGGATTACCGTTTCCTTAGACCTTATACTCCCACTCAGAAATAGGGAAAATAAAAACGGCAAACGTGGCTCAGCACCATGGTACTCCACAGAGCTAAGAACACTGCACAAAAATTGCAAAAAGGCCGAACGTCTCTGGAGAAAGACATGGCAACATGCCAACAAAGAAGCCTACCACTCTGCGGTCAAAATTTACAAAGAGGCTATCAAATCAGCCAAAGCTTCCTACTACAATACACGTATACAAGAAGCTTCCAATTCAGCCCGAGAATCTTTTCTGATCGTCAAAGAGCTGACCAAGGTCCCCACCACCTCCTCCTCCTCCAACACACCCAAAGTTGACAGAAGCAACGAGTTAGCCAACTTCTTCAACGAGAAAATTACCCGTATCCTGGCCTCCCTCCCTCCCCCCAGCCTTCCCAGCCTCACGGAAAGTAGTACTGCTCCCGAACCGACTGAAAGCATCTGTCGTCCTTCGCTTGGGACTTTTCGACCTGTCACCCCCGCAGAGGTTGAGCAAACCCTAGTAAAAATGAAAAGTGGATCCCCCCTGGACCCAGCCCCTATCAGGTTCCTCAAGACAGTAGCCTCAGTAATTGTTCCTACCATCACGGACCTTATCAACTGCTCGTTTTCCCATGGAATCGTCCCCGACAGCTGGAAGAGTGCTGTGGTTAAAGCACTCTTAAAAAAAACCCAACTGGATCCATCGGACCTGTCCAACTATAGGCCAATATCCCTACTCCCCGGCATTAGTAAAGTCACCGAGAAATTAGTAAACACCCAATTATCCCAGTTCCTTGAAACGAACAAACTGCTCAGACAGTCCCAAACCGGATTTCGTCCAGGCCACGGAACGGACACCGTACTGCTTGCGGTGATTGAAGAGGCAAGGGGCTTACTAGACTCAGGAGGATCAGTGGCAGTGATCCTCCTGGATCTAAGTGCAGCCTTCGATACGGTCAACCACCGTGTCCTTCTGAGCAGACTGACAACTGCAGGACTTACCGGGACAGCCATCAAATGGATCGAATCCTATCTTACCGGACGCACCTTTCAAGTTTGGGATGACAGCCACCATTCATCCACCCTCCCACTTACTAGCGGCGTTCCCCAGGGCTCTTCCCTAAGCCCCACGCTTTTTAATGTCTATATGGCCCCCCTCGAGGACGTGGTAACACCATTTAACATCAAAATGGTGAGTTACGCCGACGACACCCAACTTGTCGTCTCCCTGTCCCAGCTGACTGACCATCCTGAAAACCTGACTAACTGCCTTACAAACATCCACAACTGGATGAACGAATCATCATTGAAATTGAATGGGACTAAGACGGAGGTAATGTTACTCGGTAAGCAATGGACAACTATCCCTCCCACGATATGGCCCGATGTGTTCGGTGAAATTCCCCCCCCCAATCTGAAATCAAGACACTTGGGGTGTGGCTAGAGCCACAACTTACGATGAAGACCCAGGCAACCAAAACCTCGGGCACATGTTTTGGGCTCATGCGTACAACTCGTAAAATCCTACCCCTTCTCCCTCTTATGTCCAGAAAGCTCCTTATCCAGGGCCTAGTGCTGTCCCATTTAGACTACAGCAGTCTGGTCTATTTGGGAGCACCCGAGGCTACCATCACGAAACTCCAACGGACACAGAATGCGGCAGCACGCCTGATCACCAACACTCCCTCCAGAACATCCGCCAAGCCAGCCCTTAAAACCCTGCATTGGCTCCCTGTTCGCCAAAGGGTGCACTTTAAGGCTATGTGTACCACTCACAAGCTCTACAACGGCTCTGGCCCAGCGATCCTCAGCAAAATGATTACACCCTATATAGCCACCAGATAGCTACGATCTCAAAGCGAGAATCTAGTCCTCATTCCTAGATTCAAAAAAGTCCGCACAGGAGGCCGTCAATTCTCCGTTCAGGCGGCCAAAGGCTGGAACGCACTCCCTCGCGCCCTCAGACTGGAATCCAACTTCCTTGTGTTCCGAAAAAAACTCAAGACCCACTTGTTTCCCAAATAACACCCTTCGGTCACCTCCCCTCTCATTAGGTTCAAGTTACATAGCGCGGGGATACCCTTGGGTCACCAGGCGCTGTAGAAATCGCTAAAATAAATAAAATAAATAAAATGGCGTCTGAAAAGACTACTTCAGGTAGATTCTGCTTTTCTAAACAAGGAAAAGCAAGCATTTAAGGCCTACATGAAAGCTTGCTAAATCATTACCACGTTATGATGAATATAAAACACACATTAACATGAATAATTCTAATAAGTTACATGTACATATTAGGTACTACTAAAAAGAACATTTCACATGTTTTTTTAATTTTCAAACAGACTACTGTGGGTCACTTTTGTTATTCATGTTTACTTTCACATATTACTAGAGTAAAACAGCAAATCTTGTTCTGTCAAGCATCTTCAAACTAAACATTTTATTTGTTTTCAAGTATTTCATTATCTAAGCATTCTTTTCATTTGTCACGTTAGGTAATCTGCAGCACATTTTCTGAGTTAACCATGTTTGATTTCTTAAATGCGTGTTTACATTGCATCAGCAAATAACTGTTTTTCTCTCTCTTTATTTACGCCTTTCAAATTTTCACGTTTCAGAACACTTCTGCATGTTTTTACGATGCAGTTAAAGATCTCATGTTTTTTGTCATCAATCTATTTTGCACGTTTTACTTCAATCATTGTCATAAATCTCATTTAATAGAAAGAATTGATAGAGGCAATCATCTTTAAACTTTTACGCTTCATCATACACAATTAGCACATTACATTCCGACTGTGGCCCTGCATTTAGCTCTCGGGCTTACAAAGAAACATTGGAAGTTTGGGTGTGGTGTTGCGGTACTCCTCTTTGTATCATCCGAGGGAAATTCGATTGTGGAGAAGAAAAACCGGAACTTAAAGCAATCCTTAACAGCAAGGATGGAAGATGGCTCAATCATTTACATGGGGTCCAGAGGACATTCAATAACATGCCGAGAAGTTCCCTAGGGGGCCATACTCCATATTCGGTCCTGTTTGGGACTAGAATGTAGGTACCAGACCTTGATTGTGCAGCACAATGGCGGATGAAAATGCATTCAACAATCCTTTGGCTGTTTTACATTTCGGGCATTACATAGCAACGTCCAAGTAAAACGCACCACCACTGGGGAAGTAGAAGGTGTTCCAGCAAGACCTGCCTGGGTCCCGAAGATTGGGGACCTAGTCAGAGAAAATATTGTGGACAAAAATGAATTTGGCCATCTTACAGAGCGCCTTTACCTGTCCTGGCTGATGGTGGAACAAGAACAGTACTTCTTCCACCTCTTGCCAGCAAAAATGAAAAAATATTTGTCTCCATTGTTCTGATCAAACCACATTATGTGACTGATACTGAATAGCAGGTCACGGGGGCTCCTGGGTAGGAATTGACCATGTTACAATGCATGTGATGCATCGTATGCCATTACAACCTGGTTGTTACAACGACCGATTTGTTACATCGCATACCATTACAACGCAAGTTGCTACAATGACTTGCTGTAGGGGGCTCTGGATGTTGGAATAGTCTAATATACTATTCCAACTCCAGTCTGTGCAACAGTAGGGAAGGCGTTGGAGTTCAAATCCAACACCTTCTGCCCCACAGCAACTCGTTGTAACTACTTGCGTTGTAATGATTTGCGATGGAACAACACGGTCGTTGTAATGGCACACGATGTATCGCATGCGATGCAAATGATGTTTCCCTCTGGGTAGCCGCTGATCTCCTCTCGCTACCATTCATGAAGTTCAGACAGAAAGACTAATAATATGTGAAGATTCTACTATGCGAAGTAGTGGAGTTTCCAACAATGGAATGGAACTCATGCCTCTCGAAAGTGAACAGCAACAAAACACAAATGAAAGAAAGATCTCAATTCAGCCTAACACCGATATCTATGTGAATATGTCTATGTGAATATGTCTCAAAATGTGCCATCTGCCAGTTCTACAAAACCTGCTGAGCTAACAAAGATAGATTGAACAGCGTCTGGCTATGTCATCGATTCTGACACCTTTTCTCTGGATCTGATGGGAACTTGAGTCACTGCCAGCTTCTGATTCCCACAATGAAAAAATATATGATCTCTATCTTTCGCTCAAAAAGACTTACCTTTTCACCTTGGTTACAGCTTTGGATGGTAATTGGTCTACTATTCCTAGTCCTATGGATAGGGATAGTGACTGTCTTTATCTTGCTCCTGAATGGACACTGTCTCCCAGAACACTCTGCAGTACCACATGTGAACTTAGTCCTGAAACCACATAAATCAACTCATCGTAAATAAAAAGACCTGTCCTTTGTGAACATTACAGTAGCTCCAGATCCTGTAGAATTAGTTTAGGATAGGTTTTCATGTGATGTTTTTTCCCACTGAATTTTTGAAAATACCACACTTGTTTAAATTTTTTTTGAATGATATCGTCACCTCCAGTACTTTCTCTGGTGCTTGGGATTTTGAAACTGTAAACTCTCTCCTGTCTGATTTAGAACAATATGCTGCATTTTCCAGTAACGAATTGTATGATGATACAGCTGATTTTGCCACCTTTATTGTTACCAAAACTATGGTCATCATTTTTTGCACAAAACAAGTATCACACGTAATGTTTTGACTACCATAAATGGGAACATTGCCCAACACTACCGAAAAGATAGTTCACAAATGTTTGCACAGAAATTTGCTTATTTTTCTTGGTTTTACATTCTAGACCCAACATCTTAATATTATAAAGTTGCACCTACAGCTGCAAAGAAAAATATGCTCAAAAACACGAAACAGTTATACTCTGCTTCCTTTATTTCACAGCTGTCTTTACAGGCTTTTGACTTTTGAAAGGACACCATAGACACCAAATCCTTCTGGGGTCTAAAGATTTGCAAGTTCAGGGAACTGAGGCATTATTTGGAGCGGAGCATGTCTCACACCACAGCAGATTATTTTCCTGAACAACACAGTGCAACAAACTTCATGTCTTGGACTAGCCAAGATTAAGGACTTGAACACTCCTCAGATTCCCTCACTCGCGAACTTTGAGGGGTGGTGTAGGTGTGGTGTAACTATACACAACATAGTGAAGATAAGCTAGATGACATTATACATGATAATTCATACAATTCCTCAGACCTCAATTGGATGGGATGGTTGGTTTGACCTATCAACACAAATGGGTCTTAGTCAAGGCTCAGGGGTACCACGGAAGGGTTTAGTATCCATAGGCCGACCAGCTCTACGTACAAAGAGAACAGTCAGGGGGTGGTGACATCTTTTAGTGTTGAGAAGTTATGCCTAGAGTGGCTAAAAACCTCAACATTGTCCCAGGTGCAACACTACTTGTCCTTACTATCAGATGACATGGATCTTAGGAATTTTTTGTAAGGTCCCTAGAAACCATGCCAGAAACACTTCTTATATGCTATTTATAATGAAGTATGGAACATCTCGCAACAGGAGGCTGCTGAGAGATTGCGTGAGATGGACAGGTTTAATCTAGAAAAGGTTTTGGCAGTGGTCGACAATAGTATGACCACACTAACATCTAGGATTTATGGATTTATTCACTGGGTAACATTGTGTCTTCTGCAATAGATATAACAGAACAGTATTTGTCTATTCTTCAGCATGGGCAATCGCAATTGCAGTCCATTCTTTTATTGAGCTGGGCGCTACACTTATTGCGCTCTGGTCATGTGCCATGCTGGTATATTAACAGTACGTCTCTGTTTTCTGTATATATTCTAACAGAAAGGCAGACAACAATTGCACGAAGAGATGCAAAATATACAATAATGTACATTGAAAAATTGGACCAATTACCTTTCACCATGGCTGAGTCACCCTCCACAGAATGGTTAATCCATGGCCATATTATATTGTGAGCCACGACATTCCAATTTAAATTTTGTGTACAGTAGCACCAAGTAGGCAGGTATGAAGCATTGAGTAAGGAATACATTCATACATTTTGGGAATTACCCTACAGATTTAGATGCAGGAATGGGGACACTGAAGTCTTTCTCAACGGTTCAGACTGTGAGAATTCGTTAAGGGGGTCTCTAATTTGGCAGGATATTATGCTTCACAAAGTTTGTAATGCTTCGGTTGCAAACCTATCCTTTCACTTGTTAGGATCCCCCTGCTGCAGAGATTCATCTGGTGTTCAAACTGCTTTTGAATGGGAGTTATTTGAGGTTGAATGATCAAGGTTGTTGTGGGATGCTACAAGGCATCGCATATCTGGTCACAGTAAGTTCCAGTGTTACTTGTTGTATGTAAGTACTGTTTCTACTGACCCAAACAGTCAGGGAGGCACCGCTATGGACTTCATTGAATGCTTCCCTTATACGGTTTGATTCTCTGAGCAGACTGAACGCCATACTTTTACTGAAGGATGTGGCCTTAACCTCAGCCCGAGAGACATTTTATCTCCAGATTGCAAGGTCTTCCACTGAAATACAGGCTTTAGTCCTAATGAACTTCCTGCCCCATTTCGGACAAATGGTACATTGTATCTTCAACTTGTCTGATACGAGTGGGATAGTACTTCTATTTAAAAGTATAGGTTCTGGACTATTGAGTACCTTTTAGAAGATCTTCGGAGTAATTCCATCATTTATACACTCCATATTAGGGAGTGTTTTTGTCAGGCTTCTGCTGGTACTATTACTTGTAGCGGGTATCTTGGTTTTCGTTTTCCTGCTATGCAATGGATGTCCCAGTTTCTGAACAGATAATAAAAGCACTCCTGGTGCGACGTGAAGTGAGCGCATGGTACTCCATCTTGGTGCACCTCGGATTCTGGAGCTAAGCGAGCATTGGTTCCAATTGTTTAGATCAATCTGGGTTAGCTGCGTCTTGCCTGTGCTCCGATGCCTATTCTGCTGATATGAATGCGTGTTGGACTTATGTCGAACACTTCCAACGGTTGCTTCTCCCGATGTGAACGCACTGCTGGACCCATTAAAGGCCCACATAGTGTTATGTTATGTTATGTTATGTTATTTATTCTTTTGTATAGCGCATCGGTTACTCAAAAAGAGTGTCCCGGCGCTTTGGGTAAGGAGAACTGATTCACAATAACATAACACATTAAAAAGAGCAAAGAACACACAGGAAAAAAGAGGGGACTGCTAGCGGGACTACTGAGTGAACAACCAGGTCTTAAGACCTCTCCTAAAGTCAAGCAGATTCGAAGCCCCCCTGAGAGGGAGCGGAAGCGAATTCCACATCTGTGGGGCCAGCAGGCTGAAGGAGCGGCCACCCAGGCGCGCTCTCTTAACACGAGGAACAGCCGCCAAGAGCAAAGATTCTGATCTCAGAGAACGAGCTGGATGGTAAAAGGCCAGTCTCTTTTGAAGATACCTTGCTCCCACAGCATGGAGAGCCTTGTATGCCAGAGTCATAGCCTTAAAGGCGATCCGTTTACGGATGGGTAGCCAGTGCAGAGTCAACAACAGGCCCGAGGCGCTAGTACGTCTGTTTAGACCAAAAATGGCCCTGGCAGCCGCGTTCTGCGCAACTTGAAGACGCTGCAACAGGTACTCTGGTAGGCCCAGGTAAAGAATGTTGGCATAATCCAACCTGAAACCTATCAGGGCCTGCACAGTCAGCCTCCTGTGCTCCTCCGACAGAAGAGGCAAGAACCTCCGCAGCATCTTTAATAGGCCGAAGCAGGTGCCGGTCACTCCAAGGATCTGGGCTTTCATCGTCAGCCCCTTGTCCATCTTAACCCCCAAGTTTTTAGCCATAGGGGAAGAACCGGACGGAGGGAACATATCGATGGGCCACCAGGCCTGCCAGCTCGGCTCCGTATCGCACCCGAAAAAGAGTACCTCGGATTTATCGGAATTGCACTTGAGGCTGTTCAGTTGGAACCATGTGAACACCGCCCCAAGGCAATTCCGGATACTCTCCCCGTCAAAGTCTGCCCCTCTCTCACAAGAAAAGAGGAGCTGGGTGTCGTCGGCATACGACACGATCCGGGCGCCAAACGACTCCACCACCGCCGCCAAAGGGGTCATAAAGATGTTGAAAAGGGTCGGGCTCAATATAGAGCCCTGAGGGACCCCGACTCCCAAAGGCGGCATCGCGGCGGTGTCGGGCGGCGTCCAGACCGTTTGCCGGCGGCCAGCTAGAAAGGACGAGAACCAGCTGAGCACCGTCCCCCGAAGACCAATCTCATAGAGTCTTGCGAGAAGGCCATCATGGGGGACGGTGTCAAAAGCCGCCGACAAGTCCAACAACACCAGCATGACTTTGCCCCCGGTATCCAACACCCCCTTGATAGTTTCAGAAACCTCAAGGAGCGCGGTCTCGGTGCTACGATTTGAACGGAAGCCCGACTGGGAGTAGTGTCCTCAGCGTATTCCAATGTTGATGTCAGCATTCTTAGTTCCACCACAGGATGCTTCAACTCCTGTTGCAATGGACACCGGCTCTGCAACAGGTTCACAGGCATAAAGTACTTCTTCAGCAGCGGATGTGGGAACTGGATAAGACCACGTTTGCTCCATTGACCTGATCCAGGAGGTGTTACAGGGACCGTCGTCTATGAAGGCAAGCAGCAGTAATGTTGCGTTTGCCACTCAGGACACAAACATTTTAGGAACGATTCTGCCTTTTTCCAAAACAACCTGATTTGGTATTCGACAAAACATTTTTGTTTTATTTTTTTCTCTTGCTGTCATTGAGCACTATGGCTTTCAGCGTGCTCAGTTGGTCTAAGAGTATATTGACTATTTAGATGACTTATAGAGCTTTTTTAGCTTTTGCATCGTTTTCAACACATACCATGTTTTCAGATGTTTTTATACTCATATTTTAGCAATGTCTTTTATGATTTTATAACAGGCATATTTTAGCTTTTGTTAATGTTGGTGTCCTGTCGGGTGAAGAGTGGGTGTAATGAGCCCCAAAGTACTGCAATATAGGCCTAAGTAGTTGCACAACCTTTTATCGCCATTTGTCCTACCTTGCTCTCCATAACGGCTCTGGTGCTGACCTTTTACCCAGTTAGGTGCAGAATAAATGTTGTGTGGTTTTCTAAAAAACCTATCCTCATTCATTATGCATGAGGATTCTTAGTATCACAGCAGGATAACCATCTTCTGCATAATAACTTTATACAAAAGTCACAATTATCGTCATCATTGGCCGACAAGCCCACAGTACCATGAAGACACATCACATCTAGGTAGAACCCCTGAGGGTAACGTTCGGGTATATAGTTACCCCATATTCGCTTGGCTAACCTGAAGAGAAACTTCCATGCTGACACATGACGCTGAAGTCCCTGCCCACAGACACTCCAGCATGCAGTGGTGTGACATCTTTGCTGGGTGTCCAACTAGCGACCAAGAAGGGGTCCTTCGTTCTCTCCCATCAGGTAATGAGGTTGGTTCTTTCCTAGGGAGATTCTCAGCTATACACCTTCATACTTGCTAGGTACACTGAGGTACATCTAGTTAGGGTTTGCATTGTAGTACTCATGATTACTGCGAAGTATCTATATGGCTGACTATGTTCATTGTTTTAGCAGCATGGTAGAATTTTACCTTTTATTTACTCTTTTAGTGCTTATAACAATATACATCTGTTTCTGTCTAATTTTTTTTTGCAGCACATGTCTTTTGTACTAGAATGACGCTGGTTCAATATATGCATATTGAAAACGTCCATACGTTTATTCTGTACATCTCCTCGGAGACCGAGTGAGCACGAGTGCCTGAGCAAAAAGTACTGTACTGTTTCCAAGATCCCTGAGGGGTCAGGGTAGTCATGTTCGATAGTTGCCAGAAACTATTCATTCCTTGGTAAGGTTGTGAGGCTTTTAGTGGCACTGTAAGCTAGCTGGTCTACAGACTAACTTATCCTATGGGGGTATCTGGAACCAGTCTGGACACCAATCCCTTAGTTTTTATTGTCTAAACACACAGATGCTATATAGATTTGTAGGAACGACATAACACTGCCATTGTTTCAGTGGTGATGCTTGACAAAAAAGCCACTGGATAGGTGTTGCTGAAGATACAGACAGGGGGCAGTTCCAATATATGGAACATTTCCTTCACCCGCACTCTAAATGCGGTGGGGAAAGTCCAAAGGCTCTTGGACAGGACATCTGCCATTTTCGGTGAATCTCCTGATACTGCTCATCCTGGCCTTTCCTTCGTGAGATAGTGCCATGTGCATTAATCTGCTGAAGTAAAATACTACAACATCTTCAAATTAATTCAAGGACCAAGAATGAGTACATTGTGACCTGTAGACAGTAATTATGCAAGTGCTAAAAAGATTGTCCAATTACTCCAACGGCAGCATATTTTTGATCCTTGGAATTTCAATTCCATATAATTCTTATCTGTTGTAATAATCCAAGATTGCAATAGAAGAGAACCAAGTCTTGACCAATTAAAGGCTGGGCTGAAAGCAATGTATCCTACTCATCTTCACGGATCCTTTGCCAAGGACAGGATGCCTGATAAAGGTACAGCAAACCAAATTGCCTCATCATGAACCACGTTAATGGAGACTATGCGGGAGAAGAGCAACTAATCACAACTTAACATGCACTATGAAATCACAAGGTGTCTTCAGCGTCCAGACTCAGACTATATCCCCATGATTTAAGAAAATTTGTAAGAACACATTGGTCTTCCCAAAGCATGTTTGCACCTTTCATGTGGACTAGAACATTCTGCAATTCTAACATGCAATTGGAAATACTTTTAAGCTATCTAGAAGGTTTTTACAGAATTTTAACTCTCCTTACACATGCCACTCACCCTGCAAACAATATTTGACTTGATGGAGGTCCTTTGCAGATGCAGATCTGCGTTCGCGCCTACTACCTGCTTTGTATAGAATCTAGGGACTACATTCTGCAAAAACAGACTGCAATTGCGATGTTGCAAAGCCTAGTTTGAGCACTGGTTGACCAACAGTGTGTTCAAGTTTTCTACAAAGACATAACATAAATAGGTAGTCAATGAAAGCTAGTAAATTGAAACACTTGGTGAACACTAAAATCTTGCGCGGTAGCGAATCAAAGACCCTCAAAGAAAAATAATGCCTCAACAAAAGCTTCAGAAAGATATAAGAACTTGGCAAAACCCAAAAATGAACATAAGCCTGAAAAGCCCCAAGAACTGTTGGCATGTACCGAGTTAAACCAAATATACTTTGATGATTAGTTGTACTTCATGACATTGAAAAACTGTAATTGATATGTATTATGGTAAGAAATATGCCTTTGCGGATGGAGATTGCTGGCACTTTGGACTTCTGGACTGCGTGAGGCTGCTAAACAGCTCCCACTCCAGGTGCATTTCCACTTAAACATAGTGACCATTATGGAAAAACGAATTGGAATATTTGCTTTAATGTCATTCTATTGTGAAGTGTGTAGTAATTCGGCAAGTGGCGTACAAGTCAAATACCCAGAGTTGGTCGCAGCAAGGCTTTTGCCCACACATGCAGGACAAAAACCAAGTACATAGGCCACGAGACAGCCAAGTAACCGTGGTTTATGCCACAGTATCGCAATGTTAAAATTAAACTGTTTTCACAATTCTGACATTAAATAAGTCAGCTCTATGTTTAGGTCGAGCGTAGCGATGGACGTTTTGTTGGCGTGTTTGGGGGAATGTGAGACAGCGATCGCTCTCGTGCCTCGCTGACTCAGATTCCTCCTCGTGGGCGCGCACGGCGCCGTGCCCATATTCCCGTGCGCACACAGCCAGCCCCCACACCACACAGACTGAAACACACGCGCGCTGGTTACTTTCACTTTCCATCCCCCCACCAGTCATCGGCTCTTTTTACACACGCACGCATGCATGCATGCATACATACACACACACAGACACACGCACACACACAGACGCGCACACACAGGCACACACGTGCACAAACACACACACACAGACACAGACACACTCGCACACACACATGCGCGCGCGCACACATCCCCCCTCACACCCCACTCACCGAGTTCTTTTCCTGTGTCCCTCTCTCCCTCGGCAGGCAGCGGGTCATCCTCAACAGCAGGCGGGGCTCTCCACGAGCACGGGAGCCCCGCTAGCTGACACGCAAATCTTCCGGCTGACGGGCACAGGAGCGCTTCAGCTTCTGCTTCCTGTCTTTTTGCGGCCCCGCCCCCGTCCCAACACAGGTTACCTGGCTTCCTGTTCAAGCCGGGCTGCGGTGGTGAATTGTTTTTTGTTTGCTGCCTCAATGCATCTTCCCCACTATATCCCATGACAGACCTCACAGAGTGTGCCATGCAGGCCTAAATTAGCCAGGCAACTTTGTATTCGGAGGCTCGTAACTTACATTTCGAATATGACAAACAGACTGCAATTTCCGTAAATTAAGTGATTAAATATCAAACTGTCGCTGATGTTTCCTGTAACTAGGCTGGTTCTTTACTGCTGTCTTGAGCCCGACCTATCGTGAATGCACAGCAACATCTAACATGTGTGGCGTTCGGGCCCCACACAGCAGGCTGACATGATTGGGCCAGGCGGACTGCAGAGGACAGCATAACCTGATCGCAAAGTTAACTAGCAGTTAGCTGCACAAACAAGTGGAGCCACGTAACAAAGCACTTTCAGGACATGCCAGCCTGCCCCCCCCCCCGCTGAGCTTCACCGGTGGCCTCCCAATTGCAGCCTCCATTAACACCCAGTTGTGGATTCTTGACACTGAGGTACTGGGTTTTTCAGAACCGGTACTAATCCGGTGACCCAGCGGTGTCAGGGCAACACCCAAAGACCCCGGATTCCTCTGTCTTGGCAAACAGAGACACGGGATACTTCTCAATGACGTCAAAGACCAAAGTTTATTGGTTGCAACCAGGGACAGAGATCTACGAAGTACACACGGGTAGTTCGTCAGAGACTGCACACTTTAGATAAACGGAGCTCGGTCTTTTATGCCGAAAATCATGCCTCAGGCAGCATTACAATTTACATTTGGTGCATACAATTTGACCAATGGCAATGTAGCATTTCAAAAGTAGCAAATGACGACAGACAAAGACAATCCCATTTTCCGTTGTCCAGCCCACCATAAACGATCACACACATGGTCGGTTTCCTGTTCGATCAGGCCGGACAAACCCATCGTAAACCCTTCAACCCAGATCGATGATCAAGTCATAAAGGAAAGGCAGAAACAGATGGAAAGGAGATAAAGAAGTGGGAACGAGGTACCATAAACACGGGCACGTCCTGCCCTTTGATCTTTATCAGACCAGCTGCTGAACAAGGAACTGGCTCAGTGGGATTCGCCCCAGGCAAGGAGTCAGTTCGGCCAGGTCAACCAGAAGTCAGCTAAGGCATACGTGTCTCAAGGACTCGTTCGGCCACAGTCATCGGGCCTATGTTAGGGCAACCATACAAAATGGCTGCCGTATACAAAATGGAACCCAAGGGTTCAGACTAAATCCTCGAATGTAGAGTGTTCTCCTATATCGATTCATACGATAACACTCAGACACGTTACGCTCGCCATTTGCGGTCTGCTAAGAGCAAAATCGTCCATTTCCGACGATCTTTATAAATCAGGTTCGGAACTATCGAACCCAATTCGGGACCACGGAACCACAGACCCTCCTTTTGCCCTATCATAGGCAACGAACCCATACCCATTAATCCGAATCTGGATCTATATTCATCAGGTCATTGATATGCTGCTGTAGCATCATCCTATTACTAATCATCTCTCTCTGGACAGGTTTCCGTACACACAAAGTAGCACAAAGGCCACAAATAGCCGGAGCACACTGTGCACAGAGACAGAACATGAACAGGATTGCTAAGACCATCCCAATAACCATCAAAATCTTCCAACTCCAAATGGATATCAATCCCCATAACCATCCCATTACAGACCAATCCCCTTTGTCCAGATGGACAGAATCGGAGATTTTGTGCAATTTGGAAATGGCCTGGAAGACCGATGGAGCGTTGTCTGGAATAAAAACGCAGCAGCTTGATTGAATCAATCTACATACTCCACCTCGATCTGCTAGAATAACGTCTAGGGCAACTCTATTCTGGAGTGTCATAAGTCTATTCGATTGGAGCTCAGCAGTCAAGTTACCAAGGGCACCGGCAGTCTCAACTATGGTGGACTCAACCACTCTCATAAGCTGACGAATATTCCTACTGTTAGCCATAGGTCCCCAAAACGGCAGAAAACCCTTAACGAAATCTCCCAATTCTTGACCTGCAGTGTCTTCTTGAATAAAGACACCTCTAGCAACTCTCGTCTTGTGGTAATCTGCCGCAGCTGTAAAAGTGGGAGGCAACAGAAAGGAAACAAAACATGTGCCCGAGAAGTCGGGGGCAACCATGTATACGCTTTGTCATAGCAAACAAAGTAGGTACCCTTAGCCGCTAAGAACGCTGGGGAAGACTGAGACGGAAACACGTAAGTCTCACACGCAAACACTCTTCCCAAACTGAGCCTTCGGATTCTTACCGTTGCCCTGCAGACAATAGTAGCCTTTATGGGGCACTATCCAGACTGGTAGGGGCCTTTTCGCTCGCTGGTTAATACTCAGACTAACTCCATATCCAGTGACGTTCCAACCACTATATGGTTGCCTCTCATCTTTCGGAATAGTCTCAACTGCATTAGTCCCTTTAATCATGTCGACTATGCCTCTAGCTAGAGCACTATTCTTCGGATTATCTTTCGGTGAACGTAGGGGGTCGACACTATGGGCATAAATAAACATGGTTCCGTAAGCTCGAATCGAACCATTTGAACTGAAAGGCAAAACTAGATAAGGAATACCTTTATCGGTTGTATGAGGCATCAAACCACAAATCCAGCAGTTCGTCGTATTAATCACTAACTGATGCTGGTGCAAAAGTTGTATGAAGGAATTATTAGAGAATTCCAAACGTCTGACTACCTCATATTCAGGCAAAGGATGAAAAGAATGAGAAGAAATAGTAGGTGAAGGTGTAGGTTGCACAGTGGAATGAGACCCCATTTTAAAAACAAATGCTACATAACCAACTACGAACATTATGAAACTCAATAGCAAAAACAAACATGCTATCAAAAAGCATTTCTTCGACATTATTTTGCATATTCTTTTCCCAAAAGTCAGTATCTGTACAGGTCTCTCCAACTCAAAGAAATCCATCCTAAACTAAAGGCACTGCCCGCAGTGGTTGGTTGATTCTGCTTGAGAGTGCCTCTGCTGAACCCAGGAAGGCTGCCTCGGGCCAACAGAACCCTCGACCTAGTGTCTCAGGCTTGCACTCCCAGGACTGGTAGCAACCACGACCCTAGCAGCTAGAACCGGATGGCAGCTCAAGAAAAACAAAAATGAGTAGATCCTTGGTGGAGAGTTAACCTGCAAACAATAAAAAAATCAACTTTATTAATATTTTATTTGTCCGTAATTCTCGATCTCAGATTGTAGCGATCTTTTCCAGATTGTTCTTGATCAACAAACAAAAGGTGAGGCTCTGTAGTGTCCAACCGCTCTGCAGGAGGTACTGATGCTTGTAAGATCTTATCGCTCTCTTCCTCTGAGCTAGTTCCAATCAACCTAGCATCACTAAACGGCAAAAATCGCGGCACTACTTCTGTTTTGGAGTCCGCAAGACCTTCCTGGACCCACTTGTCGTAAGGCAAAGGCAAAGGTGCCTTTTTGATGTGAGAGCCGTGGATCCAGTGTCTTTTTCCTCGCACTCGGACTGCAGATCTCGTAGACAAAAGTACTTGATAGGGCCCAGTCCAGCGGGGTTGCTCGTTCTTCACCCGCTGAAATTTACGGACAAAAACCCAGGAGCCAGGGTCGATGGAGTGCCCTGGATCCTCTGTAGCTTGTGGAAGACTGTCATGTACCTGTTGGCGTAAAACACTCATTTTAGTTGTCAGTTCACGCAAATAATCAAGCAAAACAGGATACTCGAGGTCACTAAACCTCGTCGGTCTCGGTACGCCCTAAATATTCGCCGGGCGACCAAACACAACTTCGTACGGACTCAAACCCATTTGTGAGTGCACAGTCATTCGGGTGGACAAAAGTGTTAATGGCAAGGCATCTGGCCACTGCAGACCAGTGCTGGCTTGAATTTGGGCCAACTTCAACTTAAGGGTGCCATTGCAGCACTCAACTAAACCAGCTGATTGGGGGTGATTTGCAGTGTGGAATTTCTGCTTAATCCCGAGGCCCTCACACACTCTCTTCATAACTTGACCCACAAATTCACTTCCGTTATCACTCCAAATAATTCTCGGCATACCAAACCTCGGGAAAAACTCTTTTATCAAAACTTTCGCTGTGGACAAAGCAGTATTGTCCTTAAGGTGGTAGGCTTCTACCCATCTAGAAAAGGAGCAAACAACCATTAACACATACTTCAAATTGTTGCATCTCTCCAGATGGATAAAATCTAGCTGTAAAGCCTCAAACGGATACGTAGGAGGAGCGAAATGACCAGCTGGTGTTGGAGTTCCCTTACCAGGATTTTGCATCAAACACACCATACAGTTCTTAACTAAATTCTCTGCACATCTGGGAATCCCTACATTCTGCCAAACCGGAGCTAACAACTTGCAAATTCCTTTCACACTAATGTGTGCCATTCCATGTGCCATTGTAACAACTGGAAGCACATACGCATTAGGCAACAACCATCTCTGATGTTCAGACAAATCAGTCCAACAACCATTCGAATCCAATCTACCCTTACTCTCTCTCCATTCATCCAACTCTTTCTCTGTGGCCTCACTCTGAATAATTTTCATGCTCTCTATGGTGTCTTCACACATGCTCTTCTCTGGAACCCATCTCGCCGGACCCGCAACATACATTCGACTCGTCAAGTTTCTCGCAGTTTTTTTCGCAACTTCGTTTGCAAATACATTACCACGACCAATGTCATCCGTAACCTTTTTATGGGCACTGCATTTCACAATCGCTACTTGCAAAGGTAACGTAAGAGATTCAAGAAGTTCATTCACTAGTTGTCCATGCTGGATCTTCGCCCCATGCGATGTCAAAAATCCACGTTCATGCCACAATCGTCCAAAGCTATGAGCAACACCAAATGCATACTGACTATCCGTATACACATTCACTCGTTTTCCTTTCGCTAACACACACGCTCTCGTAAGTGCAATCAATTCAGCCGCTTGTGTGGAGTTATGTGGGATACGTGCAGCTTCAACGACCGTATGCAAAGTCGTCACAGCATAGGCTGCAGTCGTATCGCCATTCGGCAATTTAAAACACGAACCATCAACCCACAAGGCATCATCACAGTCAGGAAGAGGAGTATCCCTCAAGTCTATTCTCCCTTTCGTTTCTTCCTCTGTTTTTGAAAAACAATCATGCTGTTCTTCACTATCATCATCTGTCTCAGACAAAATCGGCAACAATGTAGCCGGGTTCAAGGTATTGCACCTCTTGATGTGCACATGACTCGCTAACAACGTAAGTTCATACCCTGACAACCGAGCACTAGTTAAGTGCTGTGTCTTCGTACGATTCAACAAGGTATCCACTGCATGTGGAACCATTACCACTAACGTATTATCCATAACCAAACCCGCAGATTGCCGAATGGAAACAGCCGCTGCGCTGTGGCTCTCAAGCAACTCGGCAACGCTCTGGCTACAGGATCTAAAGTCGACGAAAAGTATGCACATGGGCATTGCTTATCGCCAAACTGCTGAGTCAAAACCGATAATGCACATCTCTCTCTCTCATGGACATACAATGTGAAAGGCTTACTGTAGTCGGGAGTGCCCAAAACAGGAGCCGAACAGAACGTGTTTCGTAATTCAGAGAAACTCTTCTGACATTCGTCAGTCCAAGGAATAGGAGTTGGAGTATCCTTAACCGTAAGGGCTATCAAAGGCTTCGCTAGCAGAGAAAAATTAGGGATCCACTGTCTACAGTACGACGTAATACCCCAAAACGCACTTACTTCTTTCTGTGTCGTAGGGACACTCATTTTCGCAATAGCTTGAATTCTTTCTGGGGTCAATTTCCTTCCCTCCTTCGATAAGAGGTGACCTAGGTAGGTAACTTCTTGTTGGCAAAATTGCAGTTTCGAAAGAGAAACTTTATGATGGCAATCAGACAAATGAGACAACAAGGACACGGTGGCATCCTCACAGATGTCTTCGGTATCAGCAGCGACCAACAAATCGTCGACATACTGGATAAGGGCTGCACCGTCGGGAAGAACCAACAGATCAAGTTGCGTCTTCAAAGCTTGACTGTAAATCGATGGACTCTCGCAATAGCCTTGAGGAGCACGCTTAAAGCGGAAACTTCGTCCTCCTAAAGAGAATCCAAAGATATCTCTACTCTCCATGGCAATCGGAATGCTGAAGAAAGCATTCTTCAGGTCGATCACCGAAAACCAGGTAGCAGAAGCCGGAATCAATGTCAATAATGCAGTGATGTCAGGTACAACAGGAAATTGTCGAACCACGATCTTGTTTACTTCACGGAGATCAATAACAAACCTATATACAGGAGGTTGTGAAGGATCAGTTCTCTTTAAGACAGGCAAAACAGGACTATTACACACATTACCTCGTGTCTCTTCGATAACGCCCTTGTCAATCAGATCGTAAATGATCGCTAAGAGTGCTCGTTCACCATCACTTGAAATACGATATTGTGGCATGCGCGGTAACTTAGCATTCGCCTTCAGTGTCACAACATATGGAGGAATGTCTAACAGGCCCACATCGTTTGGACCCGTAGCCCACAATGAGTCAGGTAGCGAAGACAATTCCAATGGAAGACAATCTTTCGAGATATATATTGGAGAGATCACATTTTCACCCAAAGTAAGATGTACTCCTGACGGAGAACAGTACAAAGTCGCATACAATCTCTTCAACAAGTCCAGACCCAACAAGTTCTCATTACAACCTGTAGTCAAAAGAAGGGGTGCTTTAAACTTACGAGGACCAACAGAAAGAGGCAATGAAACAGAAATTGGATTCGTAACTGGGGCGCCAGAAAAACCTATAGAAACATTATTAAAGCCAGACAAAGGTGCGCCAGGGAGTTTAGAACGCATAATAGAACTCTTCGTAGCACCAGTGTCTAGCAGAAAAGGCTCTGACACACCTGATGCAATCACTTCAACGTAGGGTCCACTCTGATCTACCGGAACTGAAACAACTCCCTCCCTTTGTCCATGGCTGTCCTAACAATCGTTACCTTGCTCTTCGTCGCCTTCAACATAGTAATCATCCACGTAGTACTGTGTAGACCATCCAGACGAATTCCGCTGTTGGTCAAAACTGTTCATCGAATTTTGCGGAGGCAAAGGACGCACATTCTGTCCGCGACCTCTACCTCTAGGCGCTTGCTGGGCACCTCTACCTCTAACACCAGGAGTATTATTTGCACGCTGCAACAAAACCGAACAACTATTCTTATAGTGACCCTCTTCTCTACAATACGCACACTGATTAGGCCCATACTGAATACGCTGGTGAGGAGGCTCGTCTCTTTGCGAGTTCCTCGAATATTGT
This sequence comes from Lissotriton vulgaris, assembly GCF_964263255.1. Classification (NCBI taxonomy): domain Eukaryota; kingdom Metazoa; phylum Chordata; class Amphibia; order Caudata; family Salamandridae; genus Lissotriton; species Lissotriton vulgaris. The sequence goes on from NC_141689.1 coordinate 514,373,879, forward strand.
GGTGACTGTTGATAATCACGCTGATTTATTTACACGTGGTGGATAAGCTTGTTGTAGAAGAACTTTAGTCTTCAATTCCTTAGTCTTCTTATCCGCTCTCTCTAACTCGTCCTTACGCCTATTCTCGTAGTACTGAGCCGTAGCTAAAATCTGTGCTGATGTAGAAACAGGCCAAGCACTCTCAGAATCCTTCAACTTAGTACACAACTCAGGAAAAAGATTGTGCACAAATTTATCAACGAACAATCTCTGGCCACCCTCGGTAGCCATATCCTGACCACTATGATCGACGAAGGTTTCTTCAAAACGCGAGAAAAAATCTGAAACAGACTCATCTTTCTTCTGCTTACACGCAGACAACTTGTCCCAATTCACACGTACTTCAGGCATCAACGTTTTCATGAAATTAATAATTCTACCAGGAAGTTCAGTAATGACATTTTCGGGCTTAGCACCTCCAACTTGTCTATCATTCGCAGCAACAAGATTCGCCCACGAATCACCCAATTCATTATCATGATCTGTATGTCGAATGACATTCCAGATGAGCTGTGGAACAACATTCCCAAACAACATATCTATGTCCGCCAAATTCATGACGCACAAACTCACAGTTTGCGTAAGCTCTTTATAATATCCCGCAGGATTTTTTCTCAGATCAGGCAAAGTCTGCTTAAGCGCTCACACTTCTGCACGCTTCCATGGAACATGTACCCACACTCGCTGAAAGTGCGCAACAACAGGTGGATGAGCATTTGCATCAGCAGGTCTCCATACTGGAGGACCCTCTCGCATCGGATACTGACGCGCGTGTTTTCTAACTGACGAATCAGGCTCAAACAACCGTTCAGTAGGGACATTGCTTCGAAATGACAACAATGTCGACACCGCTCTCTCGATGTCGTGTAGACTCACAATCGTTCCTTTAGCAAACTCGAAACGCAATCGGGACAGCTCTTCAGGTGCTTTACCCACTTCGTCTGTCCATTGTTCATGGAGGAACGCACACATAAGCTCAAAAACATAACGTTGCTTCGGCGCTTCCCATTGCCGGAAAACATCCATAATGCCCTCCAAATCGTACTGAGACTTATACGTCACCCATCTATGTGCCATATGATCCAAAACCACTCGCTCATCTGTATCGGGCAATTGGCTACGCAGCTGTCTACGCTCAGTCACAGGAGACATACCCAATTGTCCCAACCAAGGAGTCAGAAAACTAGAAAAGGCAGCGGTCATCCGCTGTCTAGGAGAAGAAGTAGTTGGAAGAACAAGAGGAGACGAAACAGTAGTAGAAGAATCCATAGTCGGAACAGGCATAGAGACAGTAATAGCAGGAAGAGACAAAGTTGGCGGCCCCTGAGGAGGCTGCGCCAAAGGGACAGTAGCCAACGAAGGAGCTGGCTGTGGAGGAATTACAGGAGGCAAAGCAACCGGCAGTTGCACGGCCACTACTGGTGGCGGTGGCGCCGTAGAATTCTGCACATAAGGTGGCGGCGAATTCAACAGATGCGACATTAAGGGATCTTTTGCAAGATCCTTCTCATCTTTCTGTTCTTTAAGCGGTAGTACTGGATAGCATCTGTCTACTGCTAACTTCCCCACTCTAAGCATCTGCTCGCTTTCCTGCTCTTCTTCATTATCTTTCTATGCAATGGCAGCTTGCACCATAGACATACCCTTCTTATTCTTTTTCTCTAATTTAATTTCTTTCTTTTTGGCTTCTTTGCGCCATATGCGGAAAGAGTCAAACATCGCCGTCCGGGCTTTCTTCTTAAACAACTGCACTTCGAGGTTATCCAGGACTTCTGTCTCAAAACTACCATAACGGGGCCACTGTAGGACACCATCATTCTTCGTGTATTTTACCCAAATCTCATTATAACTAATAGAACCCACACCATGCTTCACATATAGGTCGTATGTAGGAGTTCCGATCGGAGGAACCGGACACAAATCCTCTAACCGGGAATCCCTCAAGGTACCACAACTAAACAATTTCCTAAGACTGCTAAAACCAGGCATCTTGCTCACTAGTTCAGCTTCAAACAACAAAGTAAGTCTAAAGACGACGGTTCCGTGAATACACAAATCCCTTGGCTTTGGGGCCTGCAGGTACCAAATCAAAGCTATCCACTCAAGGATACAAAACAAACTAAGGACTAGGAGACGCTCCGTTTACACTTAACTGAATTGTCGATGGTGTCACCAGAAGACCCGTCAATCATCTCGCTCTACAAACGTCTAAGGCTCCAAAACAGGGAGGCAGTCAGGGCAGCAGTCCTTCGTAGCCGTCGGAAAGCGGGAAACCTCGCAGCAAAGACTTTCGGACCACGACGACATACAGGGGTCGATGAAGTGGCTGGCCTTCCTCCAGAATTTTCACACGAAGCTTCTCACGAACCTCTGGCTTGGACCGGTACCGCTGAAGTCGCCCTACGTTGGGCGCCAATTGAGGTACTGGGTTTTTCAGAACCGGTACTAATCCGGTGACCCAGCGGTGTCAGGGCAACACCCAAAGACCCCGGATTCCCCTGTCTTGGCAAACAGAGACACGGGATACTTCTCGATGACGTCAAAGACCAAAGTTTATTGGTTGCAACCAGGGACAGAGATCTATGAAGTACACACGGGTAGTTCGTCAGAGACTGCACACTTTGGATAAACGGAGCTCGGTCTTTTATGCCGAAAATAATGCCTCAGGCAGCATTACAATTTACATTTGGTGCATACAAACTGACCAATGGCAATGTAACATTTCAAAAGTAGCAAATGACGACAGTCAAAGACAATCCCATTTTCCGTTGTCTAGCCCACCATAAACGATCACACACACGGTCGGTTTCCTGTTCGATCAGGCCGGACAAACCCATCGTAAACACTTCAACCCAGATCGATGATCAAGTCGTAAAGGAAAGGCAGAAACAGATGGAAAGGAGATAAAGAAGTGGGAACAAGGTACCATAAACACGGGCACGTCCTGCCCTTTGATCTTTATCAGACCAGCTGCTGAACAAGGAACTGGCTCAGTGGGATTCGCCCCAGGCAAGGAGTCAGTTCGGCCAGGTCAACCAGAAGTCAGCTAAGGCATACGTGTCTCAAGGACTCGTTCGGCCACAGTCATCGGGCCTATGTTAGGGCAACCATACAAAATGGCTGCCGTATACAAAATGGAACCCAAGGGTTCAGACTAAATCCTCGAATGTAGAGTGTTCTCCTATATTGATTCATACGATAACACTCAGACACGTTACGCTCGCCATTTGCGGTCTGCTAAGACCAAAATCGTCCATTTCCGAAGATCTTTATAAATCGGGTTCGGAACTATCGAACTCAATTCGGGACCACGGAACCACAACACAATGCTCTAAGATCGGTGTGCAGCTGGTCAACGCCACAGTGGAATTGCTCGAGAAGTTCATCAGTAAGATCTTGTGGGGCCTGGCTGCAGCGATGCACAGCCTCCAGGCAGCAGCCAAGGTTTGTGCCCTTGCATTTCTGGTGCTTACTTACAGCAGGTTTTAATATCTTAGAGTTTCTTGTTGCTCAAATAGGTGTAATTTCTATTATTTATATATGTTTACCGTGTCTATATTGCTTGATTTGGCTCGTAAGATAGTGTCACTCATAATCTTTTATGCGAGCCCGTTTAAAGTTGGTGCTACACAAAAATGCACAAATTCTACTTGCCACAGGGCAGTGGTTGTGTAGGACGGGCCAGTATACTTCAGCTGTATCCACGCATATAAATTACAGGACATTTAAAGGAGCACTTGTTGTAGATTTAGTGACCTACCTAATCCAGTGGGATATTTCACTGAGCAGTGCAAAGCCGCAGAAGACATCACAAAATATTTCTACTATGTCTGTTGTTGGTGGTTGTTAGAGGTTGCAGGCTGGGGAAACAGGACTGTGTGTTTTTCTCTGCACTGGTAGCCCCTTTATATGTAGTGCTTCACAGACTGTGCATTAATTCCTTATCCTATAAAATACTATTTATGTATGGACGATATATTTTCAAAAGGGACATTTTTGCATTACATTTGTTTAAGGTGTTTCTAATACAACATATGTTTTTAAGTTTGAAAAGCAGAAGCATCAATTGCGAGTATTTACACAAGTTTGAGCTATTGGTATTGTAAATGCCAATGCGTTTTATTTATATTTTATTTATATTTATTTTTAAAACACATGGATGAAAGGCATCGTCATTTACAATGCCGGAGTTTAGGCTATTGGCTTTGTAAATGACAATGACATTTATTTATCTGTTTTCAAAACCAACACATGGATGAAGGGTTTGTCATTTACAATGCCAATGGCTCAAACTTTTGCAAATGCGAGACCTATTGCATTGCAAGTGCTTGTTTTCTTGTAGCAGCAAGGCCCTGATCCTATGCTGCTGTACCTTCTTACACGTTTAAAAGGAAAACTGTCCTGTCCTGTCCTGCTTGAAACTGCCTGCAACTGCTGTGCAAGTCTGTGCGGATACATAAGGATACATAAGGGCTGTATTGTAAAGATGTCTTGCTAGCACCTAGAAATCCAATTCTTACTTCACCTTGCAAATTCATGAAAAAAAATCTGTCTTTTCCAAACATGTATTTTTTATAATGAATGTCACAATGTTTTCTAGAAATTATACTAACATAACGTCTTTCTCCTATTTTTCTACCCTCTGTCTTTCTCGCTGTCTTTTCTTGCACTCTCCCTGAAAAATGATCATCAAATGTGCTTGCAGAGGATCCATGCTACCGAGCAGACTTGCTGTGACGATGGGTGAGCGATGAATTGCTGCAACTGAGGCTGTGGCATGATGTGTCGCTGGAGCAGCCGGTGTATCCTGGAAAACCTCTGGTCATCATTTTCTTGACTTCTCCTTAACTCCAAGCAAATTGAGAGCTAAATGATGCCCTGCTGCTGGTACGGGACACTGGCACATTGCATGCAGTGACTTTGTGCCGTTTGGTTAGACTCCAGGCAGAAGCAGCAGCAGTGAACGAACTATTAGCAATGATAAGAGGCGCACTCCACTTATACTGGTTCTTAGAAAAGTACTGATCAAATAATATACAAAGGGTGCTACACTACTATCATGTGTTGGCTACACACTTAGTGAAAACATAGTACTACAGGGTACGCCCTGTGTGTAGTGTGCACTGTTCCTACAGAGCAATCTGTTCTCAGTTTTAACGTACTTCTTGTTTTAAAAAAAAAGGTTTTAGCCACCAAAAATCATGAATTTAAACCGTATTTTTTTTATTTATATATCAGTAAATCAGGAATCACAAATAACTCTTTGTGTACAATGAAAAGCATCATCCATCTAGGGACAAAAGTCATACAATCCAAAATGTTATGATACAGCTACATACAATTCATATTTCAATACATGATTAGTAATGCATCAAGTTCCAAAATCATAAATATCATTGTTGTAAAACAGTCCAGAGACCGATGCATTTCGGGACTTTGTGCGTCCCTTCGTCAGGGGAAAAATTCCAATCTTGAGTGCGCAAAGACTGTTTGGGAGGCCCTCTCGGGCCAACCAAACACGCCGTGCGCACTTTCCCCTTCCCCATGCAGGCTCATTAGGTTACGTCATACATATTGGAACTTTCCAGTCCAGGTAGACTGTTTGTATATGACCATAGCTGCATTCACGAGTGTGTCCCACCCACGGTTGGTAGCACATTGATCACCATGTTGTGAAAGTGTGGTAGATATGGGAAGACACATTGGCACATCTGTTTCATAGTCACATTACCACCTGCATCATTTGGTACCCCATTAGACACCAGCCATTAAATACTCATTCTCACGAGTTACATACTGTCCACTTTATCGAAACTGCAAACTACTTCATTATTGAATATGGCACCTTTCCCATGTGTATAAATGTTTCTATTATGTTAAGCACTTCCTGTACTGTATATATACATCTTGTTTTTGTTTCAGGATTTTTTCCCCTGAGGAAGGGACGCACAATAGAAGCAGCAGCAGGCCACTCTCCTGGACGGAGCAATAATGGGAGGCTTAGCAAAGGCCAGTAGCATGCCCTGTCCGAAAACCAGCCACAAACGTAAAACAACTTCAATGTGCAAGCAAACTAATTAGGGATATTGTTGATACTATGATTTCCCCTCTTTGAGTTAATCATACATACTGAATTATTTTCATAATTTGAGCAAAGATCAAACAATAGTTGAGGGGTACTCAACTAGGATGTCCATGTTGTGATAATAAAGCAGAAAGTCAGTGGCTCTTCTTGATCCAATCATATGCTGTAATGTAAGCATTTGGGGCCTCATTTACAAGCCCATTGTGACACCGGTGCGTCACTGTTTTTGACACACCGGTAGCGCAATGGGCTTGCTCATATGTACAAGGCCATATAAAGTCACCCTCTGTGGCTTTTCATGGCCTTATAAATATGGGCCCCTTTCACACAGTACTCTGTGTGAAAGGGGCATTCCATGGCTGTTGCTGTGGGTGTTCCCACGCAATATCCATGGAACCTGACTCATTCCCAGATTTACAACATGGCACAACGAGGAGAAATACATTTATTTCTCCTCGTTTTTTCCTCTTTCTATGCTTGCTGCATTCTGCAGCAGACGTAGAAAGAGGAAAATGCCATCAATGACGGACACCTTCCTGCACAAAAACAATCATCCCTGTAATGCAGGCACCCACAACATGACACAAGGGTGTCTGCATTGGCACATTTGTGTGCCAGCGCAGGAGAGAGGACAGGAATGTGCTGTATCTTGTAGATATGGCACATTCCTGCCCTTTTATTTGGACGCATAGTATGCAGCAGCAAGGCTTGCTATGCTGCAGTGCATCAAAATATAGTGGTCTTGATTGTGCATTGTGTCCAGATGTGTGCCCTACTGAATGTCCTCAGTTCCTGGCTCTCTTGGTTGAGCCCTGTCTCCAGGTGATGTCCAAAGCCACCAGTGGAGTTAGACAGGAGTCAAGAGCGATTAGAGTACGGAGTAGAAACGCTTTATGTATCTTTCAGCATTGGCCAGAACATTTTGAGGCAGATTTATGAAGGCCTTGCGCCGCCGATGCGTCACTTTTTCCCATGTTAAAAATGACGCACCGGCGGCGCAAGGCATTCATAAATCTGCCCCTTTATGTTTTCCTCTCACTGTAAGACGGGGGTGAGGAGATGTGGGCGCAAGACCCTGAACCTTTGCAATATGCAAGTTTGCGATCTCAGGGGCAATACACCAAGTGAATTCAGCACAGGTGTCACAGTTTAGCAGGTTTGTGCCTCTTCGATTTCACAGCACCTTGCATGCAATCTTCTTTTGTTTTATATTTATGCTTTCTGTGTCTACATTTAACTCAAAATAACTTAGCTATGGACCAGGTATCTGTTTGCTTATCATAAGGCACTATGAGCGTTTGAATATTGATGGCTGAATGTCATTAGCATGCTTACAGAACAACTCAGATTTTGCAAGTGTATGGAAATGTGTGGCACAGAGGGCTTCATTATTTTTTTTAAGAAGAAGAATTTAAACGTACCTTGAGGCTGGGTCCCTCGTCTTCTCGGCTCCTGCTCTCCTCCCTCCAACAGGAACAGAAAGCAGGCAACCAGGCTCCCTACCCTAAGCCAATTACACCGCTGCAAGCAGCATTGTGATTGGTCGGGATGGCGCCCAGCCAGGGGCTTATGGGGTGGGCATGTTCTCCATGCAGGCTGCAGCCTGCATGGGGAAGGGAAAAGTGTGCATGACTGGTTTGGGTGGCCCGAGAGGACCTATCAAACAGTCTTTGCGCACTCAAGATTGGGCACACCACCCATCCCCCTGCCCTGCTCGGAGAGCAGAGCAGCCCCTCCTCACACAACGCAAACATAAAATGGTAATAACTAAAAGTTATTCCCATTTTATGTTTCTGCTTCTCATATTGCGAGAAAGCAGTGGGGCGACGCTCCTCGCCCATAGCACTGGACTCAGGTGAGGTTTTTGATCCTTGGTACTGGCAATATGGGCCAATTGGGGGATTTGTCTTCTGCTCCAATTTTGGTGATTTACTATTTTCATACTATTATACTATACTATTTACAGCTGCTCCTCTTACTCAGGGGATATTTGAAATGTTTAACTCTGTGCTTCTCACACAGGAGACACTTTTGCAAGGAAGGCTTGTGCAAGTGAATTAGTAGTCTGCTTTCGCTGCTCACCATCCCCATTCTGTAATTGCGTTATTTCTTGTTTCCTTTTAAAATATTTGTCTGTTTCAAACAATCAATTTCCAGAGATCAGCCCAAGAAAGAACTGCCAAAATCCATTACGCTGAGTGGGTTTCACTGTGCTGCCGTGTCGCGAGATTAAGTGTCCATGTTGTTTTAAGACTTTAAAACCGGAATTAGAATTCCAGTGTTTATTGAAATATATGATAGACAGCCGTGCAGGGAAGCGCGTCATTCTACCCTCGAAGACAGGTGACTCAACAAGCCACTGCTGACAACCTGCAAAAAATCCCTGCCTCGGAACCAAGGAACAGCAAACCCTATTGCTCCGTAAAACGAATTATATTGAGAATGTATATTGAATCACGACTCCATGAAAGTAATTGATTAAGCTGTGAACGTAGATATGGAGCAAGCCGGCATATGCATTACCTGTGTGCTTCTACTTGGAAGATCTGTCCCTATGTGCAGTTTCCACTCATGGTTAGAATCGCAAAGGCCATTCTTCTATGTAAGTTTCTTTTTAGAGTCAATACAAATATTGATATTTTTTGTGTTTTTAACAGTTTTAAGTTATGTCTCTGGCCGTCATTTTTTAGGTAAAAAAGCACACTTCTGGTTACGTAGATATATGACTTTGTATGTGACTGAGACAAAGTAAACAGCAGGGACAGACAGGGTTAACACATGCAAAGGTCAGGAAGCAGAATTACTTCCGACTAGATGCCTGGTCCCTGTTCTCGAGCAGGTATGGGAGATGTAGGACACCTTTCTATAACATATGGCTATAAATTAACCACTGTCCTTTTATCAATCCATGTTTAGTCTTTTGAGTTGTTTGAACTTGGGGTCATTTAAAAAGTGTGGGATGTCTGTAGGCCTCCTCGCTTTCCCCCCACCCCTTTCTTTAATAAGTTACGTTGCTTCGATGGCTGGGTGAAGTATTATGTTAGAGTTTCAAGAAAAGGCACTAAAGGAAAACACAGCAACTTGTTGCTATGCAAATGGAGGAAGCTTTTCATATGTTTGTCAAAAGGAAAAAGAGTCCACTTGCTAGAATCTACCAAGGGGAAACAAGAAAATAATATCTCCATCAAAGGGGAATCTCCAGCTGGAATCACTGACCTGCTCCCCTAGAACACCCACTCGCAATATTCGCCTCTAGCCTCTTATACAAGCACCAAGCACACCCTATGGCCACCTCGAAACGTTATTTCCTCCTGCTCCCCGACTCTCTCCTCGAGGCCCTCCTGCTTGCCCAGGTTATCCTTATTCACCCCAAGAAGGCACCTCCCGTTTGCCATGTCTATGCCCTCTACCCCTGGCACTTCCTGTTGGCCCCCTCAGGCATTACAGTTTGCCCCTTTCTGAATCACTTCTTCTTTGCCCTCCCCGTTGCTGCTAGAGATTCTCCCATCTGCCACTCCCTTCTCCCAGGGGAGTTGATATGGGGTGATTTGCCGGCCTTGTGAGGGAGAGCAGAAGCCCAAAGCACCTGTGCAAGTCAGGGTGGCAGTTCGGCAGCAGAAGGTAAGCATTTTAAAAAATCAATGTGTGTGATTATGTGTATTAGAGTTGTGACCACTGCCCACCCTGGTAGAGTGGCTCAGGTGCAATGGTGGTAATTTCTGGTAATTTGTGGCCTGATGCCCATTGCCACAGCCTGGCTCCATGGTAATAAACCTTTGCAATTTTAGCCAACTTGTAGGCAGCCATGGTATGAGGCCTGTTGCCCGGCCCTAGTAAAATGCTTACCATCCAGCAATGGTGGTAATTCTTATCAACCTGCGGCATCCTTTGTGTTATGCTCATTGCCCAAACCTAGTAAAAGGTCAGCCCTTGGATTCCTCATCCCTTGGATGATGCCCTTTTGCCGATCCTCCTTGAAAAATAATGGCTTTGACGCAAAGTTAGTCAATCTTGGCAACTTGATAGAATCCATGTCAAGGTGCCAATTGACTATCCCTGGTAAAATGGTGTACTCACCTAGTGTGGAATTTCTTTGCAATGTGTGAGGATCCTTGTCATGAATACCATTGGTCTAGATTAGTAAAATGCTGGTCCTTGAATAATGGTGATACCTCTTGGCAACTTCTTGGCAACTTGTGGGCATTCATAGCACAATTCTCAGCCCTGGTAAAGTGCTTCTCCTGACATACTCTAGGCATTCATGGCATGATGCTGCCTATATTTGGCATAATTCTTGGCCTGACATCATTCTGGTCATTGTTGATTTTTTGTGCACATAAATGGCTTAGTAGTGTCTATCCATGGGATAATGGTGGTCCTAATGTGGGCATTTATTTCACAATGAACCCCACCTCAGGCAAAATGTTCACTTTGGCACAAAGATGACAATTCTTGGCATATTATTTTCATCCATGGTGTAGGCACTAAGTGCTAATCCCATGTTCTCCCCCACAAAGAATGGCCTTGTCCACGATTTGACATGAGAGACTGAGACAACATTGATGGAGTTGGTTGAAAAGGAAGAGGAAGAAACAGGCTTGCACCCCTGCATTCTTCCGCTTCTGCAAGAGGAGGGACTTGTAGACCATGTTGAAGGTCACAGAGAAATCAAGAAGGACTAAGGCTCCAGAGCTGCCTTCTCCCAGTTTCAGCCTGATGTCATTATGCTCCAATACCTGCACTGTTTCCATGGCTTGACTGTCTCAAAACCCACCTGGGCACTTTCAAGGATATTACTAACTTCAATAAAGAAGGATAGTTGATGGTCAACAATATTTTCATTGATTCTAGTGCCGAAGGAAAGCAGAGAAACAGGTGTAAATAGTGATAAGGCATTTTAAGAAAGGTAGGCATGACTACCGCCTTCGCCCCCTGAGCATTCCCATCGCAAGATACAGGTTGTACATCTGCCTCAGTCAGGGCACACTGGGTGTCTTGATCTATTTAATAATTCTTGTGGGTCTTCAGGAAGTAATGTAGAGTCAGATGAAATAGTGGCAGTCCTAGAAAGGGCTGTTTCCCATAGCAGGTGAAACAAATGTGAGAGCGTCCCTGCGGTGAGACAGTTTGGCCTGAAGAGATGAAATCCGGTCTCAGACGCAGCAGAGGTAGTATGTGAGCTGAAAGTTGAAAAGCATGTAGTATCAAAGTAATCGCTTGAAAGAAGTTAGAAAAGTAGTACAGATGCAGGATTTTTCTTAACGTGAGCTGGAGTTTTATCAAAACTGTACACAATCTTGAACACCTCATTATTTTGATTGGAGATATTTAATATTTGTATCCTAAATGTGCAGCTCTCATGCATTTCTGATATGGGGACCCAATTGATGCCTAAATGATTTATGAATGCCTCTCTTCCTCCCTTTGTCACAATTGTGTGTCTACTGATTCTTCCCCATTCCATGGGTGTTCAATCATTGACTGCTGGCCAAGGAATAGGCTGGGATCACCTCGGTCCAGCACCTAAAAAAGAAGGCTGCATAAGCCATAATACTCAACTGTTGCAGTTTAGACAGATGCGCCAAGGTCGCTAACTCCATGGAAGTGTGATAGCTGATTTCCTCTCACCTAAAACGCATCATCAATTTAGGATTATGCTAACTAAAGTTGTTTGCATTGTCCTCCATCTTGTATTAACAGAATCAAAATCACATGGAAATGGTGGTTGTTCTTCCTGTTCAAAATAAAGAACTGTAAAACTCACATTATTTAATACTGAGAGATGCTCCCAGAGACCTTTGTAGCCAACAATGGACATTTCAACTGTTCCACCCTGTCGTCATACAATGGATCAATTGGTTTCCCCATCTCACTGTGAGAATTTCTGCAAATTTAATGTAAGACTGCCATGAGAAAAAAATGTGCATGTATTCTGTGGTAAATTGCTTATTGTTGCTCGTTCCCTATTGGTGCATATCCTGAGAATCATGTACCATGTAAAATGTATGAACGTCTTTGTCCTATAAAGAGACGTGTAGATTTGTATAGAAAGGAGATCCCTTGCCCCACTCTTAAAAGGCAAATCTATGCTGGATTTCACAAAGAGCTATAGTGAGGGCTCAAAGGGCTTCAGCCTCCTCCCACCCTCACCGAGACAGCTTCCCAGGCACACGCACAGACTGTTTTTATTATTATTATAATTAAATTTGTTAAGCGTGCAGCTACCCGGAGGTTTCCCGGCGCTAGAGCAGACAAAAGGTAAGAAGGTGAGAGGGACACAACAACAGAAGATTAAGTATTAAAAAGCCAGGTCTTAATTCCTTTGCGGAATGTCATGTAGCACATTTCAGAGCGCAAAAATTGGGGTAAGGAATTCCATAGGGAAGGAGCTAACACAGAGAACGAGCGTCCGCCCATTTTGACTCTGTTTACACGAGGTACCCTAAACTTGTTCTGAGTGGAGGACCTTAGAGTGCGGGGGGGAACTCATTGCTGCACCAAAGAAGAAAGGTAGTTTGGGGCTTTACTAGTCTTGATCCGGTGCATTAAGCAGAGTGCTTTGAATTTAACTCGGCTCTCAATTCGTAACCAATGCAGTTTACGTAAATGAGAAGCAGTCGAGGTTCTGGCAGGCAGGTTACATATGAGGCGAACTGCCATGTTCTGTACCACCTGATACTTATTGGTTACCTCCTTACAGGCACCCAGGAGTAGAATGCTCCCATAGTCCATGCGTGAGGTGACAAGAGCCTGGACTACAGTCCTCAGGGTGTCCTCCGGCAGCATCCACGTGATTTTCCTCAGCCACCTGATGATGGTGGTACAGGTGGCGGAGACTTTTACAACGTGTTGCTTGAAAGAAAGTTGATTGTCAAGGAGGACACCAAGGTTGCGGGCTGCCACAGATGGCGTAGGTAGGGGGCCCATCTCCGGAGGCAAATGTTGCGGGCCCCAGAGTGAAGTATCTGGACCAAACAGGAGCAGTTCGGTTTTGTCCCCGTTTAATTTTAATTTATGTTTGAACATCCAGTCAGATATCTGTTTCAGTCCGGACTGAAGGGATGACGAAGGACAATGTTTATTGGTAGACAGTGAGTAGACGACTTGAGTGTCGTCCGCATAAGAGTAAATTGTGAGACCAGCTTGTTCTGCTAAGAAAGCAAGGGGTCTCACATACAGGTTAAAAAAAGGGGGCTAAGAATAGACCCTTGGGGAACACCGTGAGGGGAGGGGAGTGTAGACGAGACAGAAGTAGAAGAGAAAACTTGAAAAGTGCGATCAGAAAGAAAATTAGCAATCCAGGCCAGGGCGGAGCCATTGACACCCACAGATTTTAAGGTGGACAGCAAGATGGAGTGGGAGACAGTATCAAATGCGGCACTCAAATCAAGCAAGATGAGTGCCACTGTCTCCCCATTGTCCACCTGTCTTCTGATGGTCTCCGACACACCAAGAAGAGTGGTTTCAGTGGAGAAACCAGCACTGAACCCGGATTGAGAGCCGTGCAGAAGATTAGAAGTTTCAACAAAAGAACTGAGCAAGGAGTTGACATGCTTCTCAAGAATTTTAGAGAAACAAGAGAGTAAGGAAATAGGGCGAAAGTTGGAAGGGTTATTAGGATCAGCGTTGGCCTTTTTTAACAGTTGGCCTTTTTTAACAATGGAACCACCATTGCGTGTTTCCATTCATTCGGAACAATTGCTTCTGTTAATGAGGCATTCAAGACATCCAGAATAATCTGGAGTAGAGCTGGATCCAAGGTACTCAGAATTTGAGGAGGCATCGGGTCAAGGGGAGAGCCAGATTTGATGTCTTGAAGATATTTTTTTAGAAGCAAAGGGGAGATTGGCTCCCAAGAATGGAGTGGGGGAGTAGCGGGCACTAAACTGGTGATGACAGTAGGAAGGGAGGTGAGTAAAGCTTGATTAGGATGAGTGGATACAGCAGGGGTGGCATTAAAGATATCATAGATCCTATCAATTTTCTCGAGAAAAAAGTTTGCCAGGGCATTACACTGTGCAGTGTCCAGGCAGGGGTCCTTAGGTGAGGAGGACGCTCCAGAGAGATCTTTAATTATTTTAAACAGGGCCTTCGGCTCTGGTGTCCATCTTTTTGCAGCCGCACCCGAGTACTTCACAGGTCTTTAAAAGACCATTTAATTGTTAACGAGGCTTTGTTGTTTATTCACCCCTTGTTAGAGCCCTTGCATCTCCACTCTGCCTATTACTGGAAGAATTACACCCCCCCCCCCCCAACCCCCTCCGAAATTTGGCTCTAGTTGCGCCTCTGGGTCTTTGCACTTATGATCTGCATGCTTTTCTGCTAAATTCACTTATGGCACATGCTCTGTAATCTGCGGGAGATGACCTTTACAACATAGGCATTTCACCGCTGTAGGTTTACAACGCGGCTTTACAACAAAAGTAGTTTCAACGACTTGCGCTGGATGGCGCTGTAAGCTACGGAATAGTATGGTTTACTATTCCAACACCTTCCCTACTGTACGTAGACTGGTGTTGGAATAGTAAATCGTACTATCCTTAAGTCTAGGGCCTCCAGCGCACGACTTGCGTTGTCAGATACCGCAATCAACATGATCGCGTAGTAACATCATACATTCGTAATCTGCCTATAATTCTGCATATAAAGCTTTAAAATGACATCCCTGGTCTGACCTTCTTACAAGTATATTTGTCACCTGCTAGTAAATAGATGAATTTAACCCCAGTGACGGCCCTGGTCGGGGAGCACCAAAATCGGGACTACACCACTTCCGGTCCAAGCTGTTGGCGCGCTCCTTGAGCTGGATTTAAGGCAGTACGTTCTGCAATGACAGAAGCATCACCTTACTCCGTCAGGGCATGTATGTGGAAGGCTGCTGTCAGGCATGCGGGTGATGCTTTACTCTCCCCACCCTTCATGCCTAGGCAGTAGTCCCTTCAACACGGCCTGCTTAAGATCCTGTCTGTCTGGCCTTGTAAACTTCGGCGGACTGCTAGTTATAGCCTAACTGATCTCCCGTTGGCTTTCATTAACATCAGTAAATTTGCCTTTTCCTCATTAGGCGACATCGCCTTGGGTTCAGACCTATAACTATGGCACGGGCAATTAACAGTGGTTAACGCCTCTTAACTCTGATTGCACCTTGTTCACTGTCAAAGGTTGGGCACTAGTCCTATAAAAAGAAGTGGGGGACTGACAATATGCAAATAACATCATGACGTCACATGCTGAAAGTATCCCGGTGTCTGAAAATTACACCGGGACACGTTAAGCATAATTTCTGTGGGGGCCAGCTTCTTGACAGGGGAACGTCATCCACCCTGTGAAAAGAGTTGGGGACGCTTGACCCCCGACTCGAGCCCTAGTCAATGGTTAGCAGCGCTAGTGCTCTCCCTAGCAGTGACTTCTGATTACATTCCAAATGTCGCCGAAGCGTGGCGTTGATTGCATGGGACTGGTCGGGCTCCCCCATTTTTCCTTGTAATAGTTTGGGCCACAGAAGAGTTAAAGCACAGTCTGCCTGGCGCGCGCTTGCAGCACCCCTGGCTTTCAGTTTCCAAGGTAATGGGTTTTTTAGATCGTGCTGAGAAGGGCCATTCATCATTGTCTCCCTTCTGTGGGTGACGCTGAACGTAAACAAGTATGTGTTTGTTGTTTATTAGGTGATCATCGCTTAAATATCCCCACGATTAACCATTAATCATGAAACATCCGAAGCGGTTTATCATGGGAATGGTTCACCTTGAGTAATAAGTCTTGGTCTGTACGAGATAGTTCGACTTTTTGAGTATATATTCACTATACAACACCTTTTATTCTACGTGAAACAGCATGTCAATGTGTTAAAACTGAGCTCTGGAGACAGACTGAATTACCGCACATTGCACTGGCCTGGCAGTGAGCAAGGCCTTCACTCGCCAACTGGAGGTGCAGCATCTTTTTCAAAGACCAGTGGCATTTAACACACGACTAGTCGAGTTTTAATTTGAAGCAAATGTTGCATGTTATGGCATAGTTGATATCTAAGCTTTTGTGTTAGCATCAAAACTTTGGCACAGTGTCAGAGTTAAGAAATACTGGGAAGGGTGAGGTTTCCTCACATTTTGATGTCCAGCATATGGTGCTGGTGGGTCGTTTGGACAAATGAGTGAAGGCTCTTCCTTCCGCTGATGACTACTTCAGTAGGGACTCTGGAAACAGGTGTTTAGTGGTAGAAAAAGTGGACTAATAAGGGCAATAGGCAGTGCTTAATTTGCCCTTCTGAGGAGACCACTCCAGCTTGCCCTGCCAGTGCTGCCAATAACAGTTAGATCATTAATAACCCTTGCACTCCTACAAGTGTGACAACTCTGAATATTCCAGGGCACCCAAAGCCTACATTGATTGATAATGTTTATTGAATTATTAAAAGCAGTTGGTCCGCTTAGCTCAAAAATTGACAGACTGCACCAGAACGTGTTGGACTTTCATTAGTGCTGATGTTCAATCAATCAATCAACCAGTCAGGATATTTGTTAAGCAGGCTACATACCCGTGAGGGTCTCAAGGCGCTGGGGGGCGGGGTGCTGCTACTGATCAAAGAGCCAGGTCTTGAGGAGTCTTCTGAAGGCCAGTAGGTCCTGGGTCTGCCGTAAGTTGGTGGGGAGGGTGTTCCAGGTCTTGACGGCGAGGTGGGAGAAGGATCTGCCACCGGCGGTCGTTCTTCGGATGTGGGGGACGGTGGCGAGGGTGAGACCAGTGGAGCGGAGCTTGCGGGTAAGGGTGTAGAAGCTCAATCGTCTGTTGAGGTACGCTGGGCCCGCGTTGTGAAGGGCTTTGTGTGCGTGGATGAGGAGCTTGAAGGTTATCCTCTTGTTGACGAGGAGCCAGTGTAGGTCTCTCAGGTGGGGTGTGATGTGGCTGCGGCAGAGGATGTCGAGGATCAGTTGTGCCGAGGCGTTCTGGATGCGTTGCAGCCGTCTCAGGAGCTTGGTTGATGTTCCTGCATAGAGGGCGTTTCCGTTGTCCAGCCTGCTGGAGACGAGGGCCTGGGTGACTGTTCTTCTCATTTCAGTGGGGATCCACTTGAAAATCCAGCGGAGCATACGTAGGGTGTTGAAGCAGGATGAGGAGACGGTGTTTGCCTGTTTAGTCATTGAGAGGGTGGCGTCGAGGATGATCCCCAGGTTGCGTTCGTGGTCAGTGGGTATCGGGCTGTTCCCAT
This sequence comes from Lissotriton vulgaris, assembly GCF_964263255.1. Classification (NCBI taxonomy): domain Eukaryota; kingdom Metazoa; phylum Chordata; class Amphibia; order Caudata; family Salamandridae; genus Lissotriton; species Lissotriton vulgaris. Next base: position 514,391,209 of record NC_141689.1, read on the forward strand.
GTGAAGTTGGCCACCAGGAGTCGTCCCAGGCTGAAGGGGTGGAGCCAAGGATGAGGACCTCCGTCTTGTTCGAGTTCAGCTTCAGTCGGCTGTTCCTCATCCATTCAGCGACGGCCTTCATTCCTTTGTGGAGGTTGGTTTTGGCGGTGTGAGGGTCTTTGGTGAGGGAGATGATCAGCTGAGTATCGTCGGCCTATGAGATGATGTTGAGGTCATGCTGTCAGGCATCGTGGGCGAGGGGTGCCATGTACATGTTGAACAGCGTTGGGCCGAGGGAGGAGCCCTTGGGTATGCCGCAGAGGATCTCGGTGGCGGTGGAGCGGAAGGGTGGGAGGCGGACGCTCTGAGTTCTGCCGGAGAGGAAGGATGTGGTCCAGTCCAGGGCCTTCTCTTGTATCCCGGCGTCGTGTAGGCGTGTTCGTAGTGTGCAGTGGCAGACCGTGTCGAAGGTGGCTGACAGGTCCATGTTGAGAATTAAGTGCCGACGCCTGACCACCGAAAAACCACCAGCTCAAATTAAGCACTGGGCATAGGGTATTCCAGTCTCAAATGAAGGCGAGGTGAGTTAGGATAGGCTCAGAAACTGATTTCCACAGAATGGAAGCGAGTGCAATCTCCAATGGATAAAGTCATCTGGTGCGGAGGTGACATTACTTTTAGCCTATTCTTTTTTGTTGTTTTTTCCAATAGTTGGTTACGCTCCCATTTAGTAGTAGCAGCAGTTCATTTCTTTCAAACTGGCTAAATGCCTCATTACAAATGGGGCTATAAATTCGAACATATGCAGTGACTCACCTTTATCCATGTATAGGAATTATGAGTTTTGCGTTAAAAAAATAAAATGCATTGCCTGCAAAAGTTTGGCAGGGCAAAACAAATGCCCAGTAAATACTGAAATGTGCATATATAGATGCAAAAGGCCCCAAAATCCATGTTTTTTACCTCAATCTCATGATAGACAATGATCATTACAACCAATAAATACTAAACTCCTTTGTGACAGTTTTTTTAATCAAGTGCAATAATTATTGAATGCGTTAATGGCCAGCTTTAATCAGGATCTGAGACCTTTGCACAGACTGTTAATGTGATGGATTTGACTGGTGGAAGGGGGAGAGGCAGGATGATGTTGGGAACAGAAATCTGCCGGAAGAGAAGGTGTAAGGTTAAGATTTTACTATTCTTACATCTTTGCTTTATACTTCCCTCAAACTGTGGGTAGATATCATAGAAAGTGGAAGAAAGAAATATTGGGAAAAAGGTAGCATGGGGAAGCCTAACATCTGAAGCAAATTAGGTTTGTAAAGATATTTTGACCAAATTGCTCATCTTCTCAGGATGAAGCACTAAGAGAGCGGTGCCTGCAGACTGATGTTACTAGCTGGGCTGCCAGGTTTAGGCTCCTGGGCACCACATTTCCGTGAACTACTCAACTCAATCCTAGTCTCGGTTAGCAAGGTCCTGCTCTAGACCTCTTGATCAAGGCAATAGCTTTTCTCCTCTCACTAGATAATAAACCTCTCTTTTCTGTATTCCAGCAGGAGGATTCTTCATGAGGCCAGAGTTTGGTTCCAATTCTTGAAGGAGGTCTGCAGCGGTAAGGGCCTGCTCTTGGTAAGACATCTCGCTGGGCTGGACATTCTCAAATTGGTGATGCAGAATCAGAGTAAGTAACTGATTTAATATTGTCAAGGGCTGTCATGATTGTCCCCAAAACTAAGTAAAAGATCAGAGCTTACCTGAGTTTATTCTGTTTTGGCAGAGGAAGAATCTCATTTGCTCTACTGTTCAGTGTGATGCTGCATGTTGCACCATGTTGGGAACTTATGATCATTGGGGTTGCTCCAGTGCCTCTGAACCTCAGGGACTTGGAGGGGTCTCATAACGGTGGTGGACGGAGTGAATTGTAGGCGGTGTCCGACACAAAACTGTATGGAATGTGAATGTCAAACTTGGTCTTCTCTGCGCATAAACACATCATTAGTTCCCAGTAAATGGTGGAGTTTCACCATATAAAGTTATTGGACCTTCCGAATCTAAGATGTGACAGATTCTTTTCCCTAGAGGATAATTCCTGCTTAGGCATTTAAAAGTGGCTTTTGGAAAGGCAAGATACTTTGCAATGCATTAGCTCCCTGATTTTTCTTTGCACTCTTTACCCTAGGTGTCAGGGTGTCCCGATGATGAAGCATGATACCACTAGGGTGTGTGAGGGAATATAAAACAAAAGGACTTGCCTCCTTTCCCACTTCCTAGTGGCGAATGATCCACAGCTTCACACAGGTATTTTCCACCACTGTCTGTTCAGGATCCATCTATAACATTATCGGTTAATACGGTTAAACCATCAGGGGAGTACTTTTTGTGAACCAGTGTTATAACACAGGAGGGTGTACTCCCTCTCTAGAGTTCCTCTCGCCCTTCAAATAGCGAGAGAATCTTCTTTCGCTACATTTGTGTATCACAAATCTTGGAGGACAACCAAAAGACCAAGTTTACGTACAGTCTAAACTGATTGCAATGCCACCAATTTTGTATGCTCTGTAGCACTACGGATCCTGCTCACGACCTGGTTAAAAAATCTCATCAATTGCACCTGGATAATTTGGTACTAAAACTTGAGTGAGGTGGTTCACATACATCCCAGTAGTCCCATCAAGTGCCCAACACTAGTGGTGTACCAACGGTACCATGGGCCCTAATGCAAGAAATAAAACGGGCACCACCCCTGGTGTGATAGTAACAAAACATCTACAATTGTGGTGTCAAAGGCCCACTTTCATCCCTCGGGCCCAGTGCACTGCACCCACTCTACTATTGATGGTTACATCCCTGCCCATTCCTTTTAAGGGGATCCTTTTAATTAAGGAGAATTTTTCAATTCTCCTACCATGTATTTTGCTTTTCGCCATGAACAGCTACATCTGGATCAAAAAAGTGGTTTATTTGTTTAGCTGCCTCAATGGTCCTGCTTTTGCTTGAGCAACTCTATTAGTCAGCAACTCTGATAATAATTTGTAGTCCTATGATATCTGTGTGTCAGCTTTTCAAAAGATGTATTAACACCTTGAGTTGTTCCTAATATATATGGGAAATACAGTCCTAGATATTTTGAATTGATTGCGATCTTTGACACTGTATTGCCTGTTGCAGTTAGGTTGCCTTTACTTAGACATTGGAAAATGCATAGTGATATACTTCTCTGAGATATAACCTGTCACTTTTAATGTGAGAACCTAGTATTGCTGTTCTTCCCCCCATCAGAAGATCAAAGGTATATTAGAATTGTACATTTGTTGGATCTGTGCTCCCAGAATGCAAGAAACTCTTCCTTATCTCATAGACTAGATAGAGTAGAGGACACGGGAATCAGCTCTTTGCTGACCAGGTTGTCCACTTTTTCATACACCTCTCCTTTGCATCTGGGTGCCTGACCTTTTCAGGGTGCAGAGGTAATGTCAGATAGTCCAATGGCTGTAGTTAGATGCTGTAATGATCCAGCTATCCCTATGTGACTCGGACAGATACAGATCTTCAGCTTCATAATCAAAGTATGGCTAGAACATTCCCAAAGCTCCCCATCATCAATATGCCAGCTAAATGATGGAAAATTCACACAATCTGGTTTCAGCTATCAGGTAAATAAGTAACATTGTGCTTCTTTAAGAACAAAACCTGTACTTTGCACGGTGCTCTTTATCTCTGTGGTTGTTATCTGAATGCTTGGTCTTCAGCTTCTGTTCAACCTGCCTTCTTTTCTACTTAAATGCTCGTCCTTTCCATTGCTGTACTATGTCAAGACTTGCTTACATCTGTGAATGCCAACTAATTCTGTGACACCACTTCTAATATCTCTCTTCTCATTTCACGCTGAAGCCTGTCAGTCCTCACCTGGATCCATTTTTTTGTCATGCACATCTAAATATCAGTCCACTATATTGTCATTTATGATCACGGACCGTGTCACGTCCAGGCATCAATGTTACCTTTTTATGGGTGGTAGCCTGGGCAGCTACGAGAGTTTTCAGAACCAGCAAGTTTGCATCCCAGAAAGTTGTGCAGTGAATAGATGACAGACAACTAATGGTGAACAGGGGGTAAAAAATGGCACAAGAGTGTAGCGGGAAATGTAGATCAAAGGCAGTAAAGAGGGTGGGTAGGAACACCTGCAGGCGGGTGGGGTATTTTTATTACTTAAAAGTCCTACTAATATTCTCTATCACCAAGGAAGGGAGATGCAGTTCCTTAGTGTGTGTGTGTGTGTGAAAATAGTTATATCTGATCATGTTATTGGACTGTAGAATTCACCAAGCAGTGGGTGACAGGGCATGAGGTGAATGTGTTTTACACTTTCTAACCATAGAGGGGTATGCAACAGTGCTACAAAAAAGTTGTCAACTGATAAGATCAGCATTAGAACCCAATGTAGATCGGGGAGTTTTCCATGATACACAGTAAAAAAGAGGGGAGTAGGATACTAGGGTGGAGAGATCTTTCAGTTCATGGTGTGTGAGGGGTTGACCATGTAGGGGAGATTTGGGTATCAGGAATTGTGCCGCAAGAACAAGAAGGGTAATAGTTGTTCCACCGCGGGGAAAAATGTCTGAATAGTGTAAGGAACAAGAATGATATATTCTTTAGGAATTTCATCCGTCACCTCGCTGTTTTCCTCAGTGCAGCACCCAAAGAGTGTTGGGTATACTCAGACATGCATCCCATGCTCACTGTGCCATAGGACCCAACCCACATAGCTTGCATCTTGGCCCAAAAAGACTGAAACCAGTCTGGGATTGCTTTGGATCAATTTTCAGAAGGGCCCTAGTCTGATAGTTTGGGCTGCACTGATCCTATTGGAGCAAGACTAAGCCTGAATTTGCGTAAGGTGGTTCTTGACTGAAGTGGCACGGTGGGTGATGAACAATGGACTCTAACATGGCCCCTTGCATTTGCCAGTGGCTCGGACTTTTGAAGGATACCACCTCGCACCTTTGCATTTTTTCATAAAAATGGTAATAACAAACACTTGACACACACTCTGGTATCTTAATGGCTATCTAGATTTTAAGGTTGTAGACACGTAGGTTCTTTTCTGACAGCCAGAAGTGAATGCTTCTGCAGGTGTGCAGCACAGCACTCCTCCAATAGATCTGGCCCATATGGTGCACTGCAGTGACTGTCCCCCCTTCAGACAGTTGTTGCAGAGTCACATGGTTAAGCATTGCTACATGTCAAGATTTTAACAGACCACGTAGTAGAGTAACAAATTGTAGGTATGTACCTGCTAGGCACTGGCCAATGTCACGTAGTTCATTTCATGTGCACCTGCGCCTCTCATATGCCTGGTCACACCTGAAGGAAAAATTAGCTGTGCTCTGTGTCTGTGGTGAATAGGTTGCCTTTGTGAACTCAAGAAACAAATCACTGGCCACTTTGGTAATGGCTCACTTTAGTGTTATCATTAAGAGTGTGACCGTGGAGCTGCAAAAGGCTATTAGTCCAGAGGCGAGTGGAAGACTTGCTAAAGGCATAGGACCGATTGTGAACAGGCATTGTGCTTCGGAAAGTGAACTGTGCTCACTGCCTCTGGCTAGACAAATCATGATGCAAAGAAGATCAAGTACTTACAAAGAAAGTAGCTAGCTCTTCCTTTGAATAAATACTACACTGACAGGACCAAAACAGCGTTACTCTACGTCTTGATGTTCAACAAAGCACAACAAAGAAAATAGATGTACAACTTGCAAACTGGGAGCTTGCATGCATAAACAGCTTGTTTTCAGGCTGACATCACACTATGATAGACAGCTGGAATGCTACAAATAATTTATCAGGGTGCCTGAACATTAAATTATGATGAAATAGCACATTTCACAACACAGAAGATTCCTAATAGAGGCCAGGACAACTATAAGTTGGTCGAGTTGAAAGCCTCATCATCATCCTCATCAACATCTGTATGGTACAGCACACCCCAGAAGGTGTCCAGAGGCTATTCAGCAGATTGGAAAGAAGATGAGTTGAGAACAGCCAGGGTGTTTCTACCTGGGGGGGGGGGGGGTGACCTTGCGCATCTCCACATGGAAACTGCCTCACAAGGTTGCAGCATGGCGGAAAATGCTCTTGCAGCCAGAGCCATCATATTTAAAATTGGCAGATATTTTTAAAGGTCTTCTTGATTGTTTGATAAAGCGTACTGCTACTCTTGTTCGTCTCACCACAGAACTCGCACAATAGATCTGCAGAGGGACAACAGAGGCTAGTTGTCGAAAAGTTTCCAGACGTTTTGTAAAAGTCAGATGATTGGTAACTGGACATGGTTGAGAGGAAGGATTATTCAAAAGGGTCGATTTTTGATTGAAGAAAGAGGGACAACCTGACTTGGAAAGTCAAAATCACAGAACAGTACTTAAGCATGGTCAAGGGAAAATACTTGAAGATGATAATGCGTGGTCTATGGACCTGGAACTCGTTAAAACCATATGGCAAAACCGGCTCTATGAAACTGAAAAATACATTTAGAGACTACCTTTTTAGGTCGAGCCTAAGCAGCGCATGCGCTATCACTTAGCAACCTTTGCTTGCTTTTGTTTTTCATTTGTCTATGTCAGTGTCCTTCAAAAATCCTTGCCTGCCAGCGGTCAGTCCTGCCTCCTTGCTTATCCTATTTCTCTTCCGTTCCTCCAATGCAGCAGGGACTAAGTACTGTCTCATCACACTACAGTTCTTTATATGCTCTTTAAGGGACTACTTTTTTCAATGGTTTCCTGCTCTGTTTCTGTTTGCCTGTGTGTAGTTTCAGCACCATAGCTGATTACATTTAAATATAGTTTTCCTCCCTCCCACCTCCTTTTAGTTTCACAGTTGCATTGTGGATGCATCCTGCTTTGTTTGTTATATTTTTTAAGCTTTTAACTATTTTCGATGTTGACAGTCATGTGGGCTTTTTTATTAGGATGTTTGTTTGGTTTTGGGCTTTGTCTTAAGGAGGATTGGGCTTGTATTTTTTTTATATAGGACAGAAGGTTTTGTCACTGATTTTCTGCAATGTGAAAGTGTTTAAATAAAATGTTAGTTATTTAAAAGATGAGAGCTTATTCCTTCCGTGAAAATAGCGTGCTTTGTGTGCAGGCAGCATGTATTAAAGGTACATGCACTGGGCACCTGGGGATGAGGGCGTGACCCGCCCTTTCTCTTCTGTGCATGGCAGCTGCAGTGTCACTTTAGTGGCCTCGCCTGCTTGGTTGTAATTGAGAGGAGAGTTGTTGACTAACTAGAGTACTCCTGTGTCAGCACTTACCGTACAGCCCCCAAAGTGTGCCTTTGTTGTTTGGGAAACTCAGTGTGCTGTGGGATTTCGCTGAGATCCGCGTATTTTCCAAGGACTTGCGCTGCAGGGATTGACCTTCCCTGAAGCGCGAGTCCTCTAATCCGTCTCCTGACATCACCGCCGCATTGGGCAAAAAGGTATTTATTGTTATATTAATTAACAGCAAGATTGTTTGTATGCTCCACCCTGTCTCTTATCCCTATGTCCTGCAACTTTGGAGCTGTAGATCTTTTCCCATGGAGGAGATGGTGTCGATAACATTGAACGTATTGGCCTCGTTGGTAAAATGCTGGCCCAGTGGGAGATATTTTCGAGCTTTAGTAACGTTCTCTATTCACAGTGAAGCAGTATTTTGTCCACATGAGTAAAGAAATCCGAGGCGCTGTTAGAAACATTGAGCAAATTAAAGAAAGGCTTTACAGAAAATGTGACTCGTGGACTAATTGCAGGGCCATGGTAAACATGATATGGGTGGAAATGGTAGTTTGCACCTAAATTGGGGTTAGCAATAATTACCCCACCTTCATGTTTATCCATGAACAATTTTTGACCGCCATAAACTGTTGTAATGCAGCCAGGGTAATATGCGTAATTCTTGTTTTTGTCCCTCGGGGGAGGGTAGAACTGGTGGGCATATTTACAAGCACGGTGATAAATAAATGCAAAGCGCTCTTAGCGCTTTTTTATTTATCGCTGTCTATCGCTGGATTACATCGCCCTGTTTGAGCGTTATTTACAAAGCGTTTCTCCAGGGCGATATAATTACCATCGATAGCGGGGAAATCACTGTGTTGCAGGGAACATCGCTGGTTTTCCAGTGAAGTTCCCTGCAAAACGGAGATAAACTTGCTGATACCACCCAGTGGGTCGTATCAGCACAATCCACCCCCATATTTGGTACGCCTAAGTCTGCATTTTAGCAGACGTTAGTTTTCAGCAAAAATAGTGGTTTTCGCCTAAAACTAACGTCTGCTAAGATGCGTTGGCATCCTTGTAAATATCACAATGTGCACATCAGCGATATTTACAAGGTTGTACTGCCCAGTGATGCCCACTTTGCACCTCATTAGAGATGCAAAGGGAGGCATCGGGTAAAAGGGTGCTAACATGCGCTAATGCATGTGAGCAGCTTATGTTAATAGGGCGATAGTTTTATCTCCGCTTTTTTGGCTTTAAAAGCAAAAAAAGCTGAGATAAGGCCCTTGTAAATATTCCCCTAACCTATTGGGTGGATTTTTTTTATTTATTTATTTTTTTTTTTTTTTTTTTATTCCTCATTAGCCTTTTCGCCACCCTTGTTCAGTAGTCTCCGCCCTGGGCTTTTATCTCAATATGCTGGCTGTGGACTCGAGTATGTGCAGCTCTCCAGCCCGGACTGGGCCACAATCTCCTATACCACCATGTGTGTATTATAACACAGCCACACCGGAGGCCGCGACCCGATTCTTCCACTCCGCCTTCACGAAGGACGGACCTATTCCACCGGCCTGCGAGATAGGCTGAGGCCTTAATCATAGGAATTTTCCATTATGTACTAATCTCTTATCCTGTACCCAGACACAAGTCTGCCTATTATCCAAAATGTTCCAAAAAGAGTAACCAAAATCTCTGTTTCTTATTTATCAGACCTTTAGAGTCTAGTGTCGCAAAATATCTCATGCTATTTAACCAATCTATGAGTGTCGGTGTCTTAGCTTCTACCCAGACTTTACAGATTTCCCTACGGGCTAGCAGCACCCCATAAAAAACTATCTTTACTTTATCATTTATTCTGTTATCAAATAGGTCAAGTCTTCCGGTAATAATTAGTTCATGGCTTACCTCTATCGTGTGGCCGATTGATTGTGATAGACAGTTGCTTACCATCTCCCAAAATTCCCTGATGTTTAAACACTCCACAAACATGTGCAAGTCATCCACATTTATATTTCCGCATTTTGGGCATTCAACCCGTCCTCCGGCTTTAAACTTCGATAGTCTGCGGGGGGTCCAATAGGCTCTATGGATAGTAAAGAGAACATTTCTCCTTAAATTTGCAGATTTAACTGTTTTATATAGTATAGTCATCATTACTTGCCATTGATTTTCTGTGGCGATGTCCGGCAAGCAATCCCTCCATAATTGTTCTGGCAGTGTAAACGGGCCGTCTTCCATGTCCACCATTGCCCAGTACCACATCGCAACTTCTTTCTTGAATGTTTGTGAGGAAAAAGTCTTGTCTTCAAAGTCACTTTGAAGTCCTACAACAATATCCATCTTGTTTGCCCAGCTTTGTATCTGCATGTACTTAAACTTAGATAACCCTTGCCCCCACAGCTGTGCCGCTTGTGTCCAACCAATCAATGCTCCCTCCGGAAATAGATCTCCCCAAGTTTTTAATCCTGCTGTTTTTAACGGGACAGCCAATGCGTCTTCTGCCCATAACGGTGATCCTGGTGTGTCCCATATGGATGACCTGTATCCAAAATAGGTCAACTTTGCTATTTTCCTGATTTTATACCAGAGCTCTGCTGCCTCCCGTAGAGTTTTTAATCTCACCTTTTTGAAATATTTTGGGTCTGAGAATTTATACATGAATCCATCTTCATTATGGTTACTCAATCTCAACATAGCCAGAAAAATGCACCCAATAGTTGTAGCTTTTGGTATTCCCATTAGTTCTCTCAAGTTCTTTAAACGAAAAGCCCAGTCATATAACAAAAAATCTGGGGCTGATAACCCTCCCTTGTCCCATCTTCTTCTAATTTTTTTCCAGGATAAGCGAACTGCTTTAGTAGCCCATATAAAGGAACAAATTTCACTTTGTAGTCTCTTAAGCCCTTTCTTATCAAAGTCCCAAGGAATTGTTTCAAACAAAAATGTAAGCTTTGGTAGGATCACCATTTTAATCAAGTTAGTACGACCAATCAGAGTGAGAGATAAATGACTCCAACCTCGCAATGTCTCCCCTATTTCTTTTTTCACCCTTGAAAAATAGATTTTTGTTAATTCCGCTGTATTCTGTGTTATTCTCACTCCCAGATATCTCATCTCCTTCTTACATTTAAAGTTCTCAGTATCCAAGTTCCATGCCATTAGTTCTGTTTTGCTTTCATTAATTTCATATCCTGAAACTTTGCCAAATTCTTTAGTGAGCTTAAAAATATTTCCCATGGATTCTTTCAGATTTGAAGTAAAAATAATAATGTCATCCGCATAAAGACCAATCTTCTTGTTCCACTCGCCTGCCCTAAAAGGAGCTATTGCATCCATCGCTCTAATCTTACTAGCAAGCGGCTCTATATATAAATTAAATAATAAAGGGGAAATTGGACATCCCTGGCGGGTGCCCCTCATTATTCTGAAAGAGGATGTCAAAATACCATTTACCAGCACCTTGGAAGTGGGAGAGCTGTACAATGATAACAACGTATTAGTGTAGCATGGGCCTAAACCTAGATGTTGAATAAGCTTCTTCAGATATAGCCAATTCACACGATCAAATGCCTTGGCGGCGTCCAGGGCAATAAGAGCAAGAGGGAGATTGAAAACTGTCGCCATATCTATTGCGCCAACCACTGAGAAGGTAAGTTCTTTTAAATATCTACCCTTCATAAAACCCTTTTGGTCATCATGTACTAAAAGTGAAATGACTAAGCTTAATCTATCGGCCATGATTTTAGTAAACAGTTTATAATCATTATTTAATAATGATATTGGCCTGTAAGCATCTAAGTATTTAGGTAATTTGCCGGGTTTTGGGACCAGTACTATTACTGCCTCATTCCAAGACTTCGGCATTGCTATGTCTCCTCTAAAGATGTTGTTAAAAACTTGCTGTAAAAAAGGAGCAATTAAACCAATCAGAGTTTTATAAACTTCTAGAGGAAGACCATCTGGCCCTGGAGCTTTACCCCTCTTACCCTTCTTAATAGCTTTTTCCACCTCTACCAGTGAGATTTCCGAATTTAAAATCTGTTTATATTGAGTTGGGAGTGGACTTATTAACTGTACCCATTCTGTTATCTCTTGTGAATCTGGTACTAACTCCTCCTTATAAACTGTGGAGAAATACTCGTAAAAAGCTTCTGAAATCTCTCCACTATCTGTAATATCCGTATCTCCGTCTACTCTTATTTCTTTAATGAAGTTTCGAACCCGATCTTTCTTTGCTTTCCACGCCAACAGTTTACTGCACCCTTCTCCATAGCTAAAATGTGCCAAGTTACTAGCATCCCACTTCTCTTTGTTTCTTGCTGCAAGAACTGTGGCTAATTCAGCCCTCAATTTTGATATATTTAGGATAGCCTGGTCTCTTAGCTGCTGCTCTTCTTCTCCCACAATCTTAGCCTCGTTCTGTCTAATCTCTTCTTCCAGGTCCAAAATTCTACTGTAGTATATCCTTCTCTTCTTCGCTCCTAAGGCTCCCAGCCTCCCCCTCAAGAAAGCCTTACATGTGTCCCATACCACATCTAACTTAGCAGAGTCCACATTTACATTCAGGAAAGCATCCAATTCGCCTACTACGATTTCTATGGCTTCTTGGTCTAACAGGATTGTACGATCCAATCTCCAAACAGGTTCACAAGTTTTTTGACCAAATATCAAATGCAGGTGGATAGCTGAATGGTCTGATAAATGTACCCCTACATGATTGATGTTTGTGACATACTCCACCATCCTTAAATCTAACAAGACATAGTCTATCCTGGACCTATGTCTATACTTTTGGTTATAATATGTGTAACCCATCTTCTTGCCTGATTTAATACGCCATATATCGCACATTCCATATTGTATTAATAGCTCTTTTACTCTGTTAGACATCTTAACATTACTCTGTGCTCTCTTTCCTGAACGATCCAGATCTTTGTCCATTACTGTGTTGAAATCTCCTGCCATAACTATGTCTCCAGAAAAACTCAATAATTCTGATGCTAATTTGTCCAAAGGGGCCAAATCATCAATGTTTGGCCCATAGTACCCAACCAATACAAGGTTTTTCCCAGCAACCATGGCCTGTACTATAAGCCACCTCCCTCCAGGATCTCCCGCCATAGCACAAAAAGAGAACTGAACTCCTGCCCTAACTAAAATTGCAACCCCTTTAGTCACCATAGTCTGTGGCGTATAATACTTGTATGCTATCCATTTCTGTGTACCAAACATAACCTTACTTTCCTCTTCATTTAAGTGGGTCTCTTGCAAAATAATTATATGAGCCAATGTATCCTCCAAGTATTTAAAAATAATCCTTCTCCTGGATTTCACTCTTAGCCCGTTAACATTCCAGGACAAAATTTTTACTTCTTTCTTATCAACCCCCGTCATTCTCCTTAAAAAACCAGCTAATCTCTGCATCACTGGTGGCCCATTGGCATCTGAGGATTATTTATTTAATTTTTTCCCTTCTCATTTCCCACCCCCTTGCCCCATCCCCCCTCCCTCTGGAAAACCCTTCCTGTCTATCCATGGCCGTAGGCCTTATGAGTGCAAAGGTGGTGGTGCTTCTCTAGAACCAAAAATATCTTATATGTTTGCTGTCTCTTGGCTATTACTAAGAGAGAGTCATTACAGTCCCTGATTTATAGTAGATACTTCTCGTGATAACTCTGTACATCTTTCAATAATATTGGGTGGATTTATGTATTTAAAAATTACAGAGCTTTGCATCTCTCCTCTGTGTGAGAAAATCCAGAGCGCCTTGAACAAAAACTATGAAGGGCATGAAGGGAAAACTGTCTTGGAAAAAGGTGCCAGGAGCAGACAAATGGGTCCACGCATGTTTTGTTAGCAATAGTAAACCTAGAGATCACATAGCACCAAGTCGTGTTTTAGGGCGATGTGAAAGTGGAAAGCCAGGTCTCAATGCTTACTGTTTTCCCAGTAAAGAGAACTTGTTTGAGAAATAATGCATCCAAACACCAGGGTTGTACACAGTACTTCCAACATAACCTGGAAAATATCGACCTGCCTCTGGGTTTTTATTCTGTTTTCTGTAGGTGGTACTACCGTACGGGCTTTCATGCTTCCTCACACCCCCCCCCATTAACCCTTGAGCACCACTGGTGCAACCAAGGAACAGCTATGCAGCTTCCACAAAGTTAAATATACATAGCTTATTGCTGTGGATAGGAATCTTGGGGCATATTATCAAGAACGGCGTTAAAAATTATCGCCGGTTTAGCGGCAGAAAACTGCAGCTTAAGCGGCGATAATGGGCTTGATAATATGCCCTTGAGAATTCTAATAGAAGTCCATGTTCTGGTGTGAACATGGGATTCTATGGGAATTCGCCAGGGCATATTATCAAGCCCATTATCGCCGTCCTTGATAATATGCCCCCTTATTTTAGTGAAGTACAGACAGACGTGTTACAGAGTACGCGTTTTAGACGCCCAATACATTGTCATGTTTTTGTGTTGTAGTGCAAAGTTTTTTTTACAAGGGACGGCTTTTTTTTCCCCAGAAATATGTTACATAATGTTTGGCTATTACCGTCGGTTTTACTGGCTCAAAAGGTAGAAAGATGCGCGCTGCATGTGCTTGAAAGGCTTCGCGCTTCTATCTTTCAAACTAATAAACAAAAGCGCACACACCCTCCCTAACGAGGTGCGAGGTTTCACTTTGCCAACAGCACTCAAGCGCGCTGGTGCATCAGCTGTGGCAAACAATACAAGAAGATAGTGCCACAAACGAACCTGAATAAAACAATCATTTGCAATGAAATAGGTCTCACATTAATGAAAGTTTGAGCTATTAGCGTTGCATTATTATTTGCAACTTCAATGGCTCAAACTTTTGGTATTGCGAGACCTAGTGCGTTGCAAACGCTTGTTTCTAATAGGGAGCCAGCAGTGAAGGCATTCAAGATGAGGGCTGCCTGAGGTACAGAAAATAGGTCCAGAAACAGGCAAGCTTCTGTACTCTGGATAGTTTACATGCTGATGGTAAGAATTTTGCAAAGTCCCAAAAAGACAGCATTTCCAGTGTGAGGACATTGTTGCAAGGACCACCATCCTTTTATCAACTTGGGATAGAAAAGGTAAGATCTTTCTAGCAAGTTTCCAAAAGAGAAAGGCAGGTCAAAGCTGTGTGGTTGACACGTGATTCGAAAGGTAAAGAAACTTCCAAAAAGAGCCCAAGATGTTTGACCTTGGTGACAGGACTGGAATGGGACCCCGCAACGGGGGCCACCAGGACCATGTTGAGGGCTGTGCACCCAGCTTTAGGACCCCGTTTGTTTCTAAATCAAGTTGAACATAATTAAACAATATCGAGGAGAAACTAAACATCATATAGGCTTAAAAGTTAATAAAGATCTCAGGGGCATTTCAGTACATCCCAGTTGTTTGTCATCCACACACGTGGAAAAGGAAAAACCAAATGATCTGAGCAACGTGTCTAATAGAGCAATGTAAACATGAAAGAGTCAGGAGGAACATCATAATCAGATCAGATCCAACAACAGCACCGAGGCTACGCTGCTGGCAGTGTCGGACAGTAACAGATGCATCACTGACCAAGGGGGATCGGTGGCTCTGATACTGTTAGACCTGTCGGCAGCGTTCGACACGGTGTCGCACGAATGCCTACTAAACATCCTTCGGAGCAAAGGAATACAAGCCATGGCGTTACAATGGATTGCATCCTTCTTGAGCAACCGCACCCAAGCAGTGCACATGGGCCAATTCCATTCAAAACCCCGTCCCATCGGCTGTGGAGTCCCACAAGGGGCCTCTCTAAGCCCCACTCTCTTTAATGTCTACGTTTCATCTCTGGCCGACATTGGAAGAAAGTGGGGCATCGGCATATGTTCATATGCCGACGATACACAGCTGATGGTGACTATGGGCGAAAGATCGGAAAGATCGGAAACAACCAAAAACAAACTACACAGCTGCCTCTCCGAAATGGCAGATTGGATGCGCAACCACTGCCTTAAGCTCAATGCCGGAAAATCGGAAATATTACTGTTCGGAGGAGCCAAACTATCGTGGAACGATACGTGGTGGCCACCGTCACTGGGAACAGCCCCCACCCCGAAACAGTACGCCAGAAACCTTGGCATTATGATGGATGACGCACTGTCCATGAAAGATCATGTACGCATACTCTGGGGTAAAGGATTTGCAATCCTGAAACTCCTAGCCAAAATTTTCTCTTGGATCCCACTGGACTGCCGACGTACGATTACCCAGGCCCTCCTAGTCAGCCGCCTGGATTATGGCAATGCCCTATTAGAAGGGATGAACGATCAACTGTTCTCCCGCCTACAGGTCCTTCAAAACCAGGCAGCCAAACTGGTATGCGATAAAGGCAAACGAGACTCGGCATCAGCATGCCTGAAACAACTTCACTGGCTGCCAATGCGCCAGCGTGCCACATTCAAACTGCTCTGTCACACGCACAAAGCCCTCCACAAAACAGGTCCTACAATCCTACAAGGGAAAATCGAGTTCTATATTCCAAATAGGAACTTAAGATCCAATAATTCAGCCCTAGCAAAACCTAAGCGCATCTACAAAACAAGGACAGGTGGCCGAGCCTTTTCTCACCTGGCGGCCAAACGATGGAATGAACTACCTATGGATCTTAGACACACTACAAACCTCCTCCAATTCCGGCATAAACTCAAAACCCACCTCTTCCCTAAAAACTAACTCCCCCCGCACAACCTCAGCAGTCCCCTTTTCTTTTTAGCGCCTTGATATCCCTTGGGATGAATGTCGCGCTCTATAAATACCAGAAATAAAAATAATGTGCAAGTGGATGGAAAATTAGAATAGGGTGCTTGAGATGGCCTCTTGTCAGTTGATTAAGAAGGTTTGGGACTACTACAGGACTAGGCCTGTGATACATTTTTCTGTAGAGTCCATACAAATGTGATGGTTCCCAGTAGCACAAACTGCAAAGAAGTCCAAAGGAAATAGGAAGTAGGCACTCCATAATCATTTAGACTGATGTCATCAAAAGCCCATCACAAGACACTGTCTTGTATTTGGTTTGTAAAATACTAGTCTGTGTATTAAGGTACCCGTATGAGTCAGGGTGAGAACCATAAGCTTCTCATTGACTCGACTGGCAACCAATTGTAGACTACATGCTGTTAACGTCGGGAAGTCCAAAAGTTGAACATGCATTTGATGCAAAAATGGAGAGAAGCACAGCAAATAATCAAGAGACAAATTCGTTTCAACCGAAAACAACCCCCTGGAGAGTTTAATGCTAAAATGTATGCATATGTGGTGCATGATTGTTTAACATGCACATGGCTGTGTTATGATTTGGATTGCATTCTGTGGAATTTTATTGCAAGCATGTAACTACAGCACTATATGAACCTCATGAGAATGGCCATGTGTTGAGAGATTCAACGTGTGTTGAAGGACTGTGTTGTAGAGGCACATAGGGGTGGAGAAGATTGGAGGAATTCTTTGAGAGGAAAACTGTGGATGTATTGCACAACTCAACATACCATTACAGAATTTAGTCCTTTCACATTGTTTAAAGGCAGAAATCTGGTTTCAAGTATATGCCCATGGTAGTTCATAATAAAGTGTGGGAGAGTAGTAGGAGAGTGTGATTTGAATGAGGTTTCAGAAAGAGTGAAAAGGAAAATGGATAAGACCAAAGAATGGTAGGATGCCAAGTGGAATGCAAAAGCACATGCGATCAAAGTGGGAAATTGGATTAGAATTCTTAAAGCAGGATTGGTAAAAAAAGGTCTAGTCAGGTTTGAAAGTATTCACTAATTGTGTTGTTACTCAAGAAGGGAAAGTGTGGAACGTGAAGCGGGTGGTCACGTACAGAGGGACATTGCCTGTCGGTGATGATGCAGACTAAGAGGACAAAGAACTTTTGGTAAGATTTAACAACAAAGTTCACCAGGGCATTCAGGATGGGGTAAACAATGAGAGTTTCAATGGGTCCAATTTGGTTAGTGAAATTACAAGGGATGCTGTTAGCCTCAAGAGTCAAAGGAGTGAGTAAGATCAGACAGCCATCTGCCAAATTTACTGCATTTCTGAAATAGTGGTTCTTTTTATTCCCGTTAGAATTGCAATATGTGCATGGTTTATCCACTTAGCTATTTGTTCTTTTTGTATATATGTATTATCCGTATGTTCACTTTTTGTTTTTAGTTATCTTTTAAAAGGAGGCAGATGTGTTGCATTTCTATAGATTGCTTAACACGTACATGCCTATGTTATGGTTTGAGTTGCAATTTGCATTCTGTGGAATGTTTCTTCCATGGAATGCAGCGTGCTAGGCAGTTAATCTCTGACTGCCTTCCTGTGAAGGTGGATTTGCTGTGCAAGCTGAATAAACCTTTCAACTACTTCATAGAGTTATCTTACTTTCAACACTATTTGAAAGGTTTATATACATTTTCCCTTAGTTCAAGTCTATGGAATACAAACGTGACAAACATTGTTACTTTCAATGAAACTCATCTAACGATCAGGTTGCAGGATTTTCTTGAGGAGAAAATGCAAGACGTCTTTGAAGACGAGATCCTATATATGAGACCCACTGCTGACTCAATTCGTTTTTTTTTTATTTCTCTTCTGGTTACCAATGTTGAGTCAACGCTTTTTAGTACGAGCTGCAGAAAATGTGCAGATTGTAGTGCGGTTAGCACTCTAGCAGACGCACGTACGCATCCACGCATCCGCAGGCCAGGCGTGGCCTGCGGGGTCCAATAAAAGAAGGACGCGCGCTCGGGCACGTCACTTCCGAATGAGACGAGTGTGTGGTTTACTGGCTGATGCTCCGCGCTTCCACCCCTGCGCACGCGGCCATGCTGGTCGCTTAGGCCTACCCACACACCCTCACCACATTGGCGACGAGTGGAGGGATACCAACCCTCGCTCCCTTCATCGGGTGGTACCATCAGCACCAACCCGCGGTGCCTACCGCGAGGAGACCAACGTGTCCTCATTCTGGCGGGTCCGCCCCAGTGACCCGAGATTGCCTGACGCACGCTGAGATAACACCACGGTTTGCCGACCCACTAACAGTCGGGTACAGCCGCCATGGGGGACGAGGCAGCGGCACCGGTCATCAACATCCCGTTCCAGCATGCTGCTGCTGGAGTGCTGCCGCCTTTCAGCGAAGCGAGTGACCCATCCACAGCATCACCCCGGTGGAAGGTGTGGTTAGAGAGACTTGAAAATTACTTCGTGGTCACCAGAGAAACGGACGACGCGGTGAAACGATCACTGCTCCTTCACTACGCGGGGGACGAGGTATTCCGACTCTTCAAACACCTACCCAATTCGGCGGGAGTAACCACGTATGCTGCTGCGGTCACCGCACTGAACAACCATTTTGACCCACAACTGAATGTAGACTTCGAAGTCTTTAAGCTGGGACAAGCCCGCCAACGAGAAGGTGAATCGATGGATCAATTCCACACTCGGGTCCGGGAACTGGCCAGTTCCACGGACGAAGACCAACCCAAGGCCATCAGGCGCCAACTGATACAAGGGTGTCGGGACAAAACGCTGAGGGGCCCGGGATCTCGCTCGAGGACATCCTTGTCCTGGCCAGAGCTCATGAACTGTCAGATGCCAGGGCCACGGCCATGGAGCAAGCACTGCACAAGATTCCCGCCAAACCGGAAACGACCAGGAATGAGCGGGCTGACGCAGTACGGGCACGACCACGTGGCCCAGGAAGAAAAGGAGCCCGGCGAGACGCACCACAGGGCCGGTGCGGATACTGTGGACACGAACCCCATGCGGCCAGAGACTGTCCTGCCCAAGGCCAAGTCTGCGGGAACTGCGGAATCCCAAATCATTTCGCAGCGGTTTGCCGCCGGAGGAACAAACCCCCAAACTCGCAGAAATCATGGACAACAGCCAAAGCGGTCCGCCAACTATCCATAGCAGAATCACCTCCGGGGAGGACAGACAATTTCCTACCAACGTCGCAGGTTGAATCAGACTCCGAGGACGAGGAGGAGGCGTATGTGGTCTCCTTCGCCAGGGAACTAAAAATCAGACGACGGCCGCAGCCAACGTGTGTGATCCACGTAGGTGAGAGCGAAGTGAAGGCCGTCATTGATACAGGAGCCACCGTTAATGTCATGGGCCTACAAGAATTCAACAAGCTGCGCCCCCGCCCGGAAGTTTTAAACTCCAAGACCAAGATATTTGCGTATGGCGCCGACACCCCACTTCCCCTGAAAGGGAAAATAGTCACACCCATACGGGCTGACGACGTGGAAGTAACCGCAACGATCCATATCATTGATCGAGAGGCCGACACCCTAATAAGCAGCCACACGGCGGAGGACCTGAAGCTCATTGCTTTTGCCAACCACATACGGAACCACCAGGTAGAAGAACTTCTGGAACGCTTCCCCGAGCTGTTCAAAGGTCTTGGGTGCATCAAATGCGCACCGATCAAACTGCACATCGACAAAACCGTCACTCCCACTGCTCTCCGCCATCGGAGAATCCCATTCCACCTGCGGCCATTTTTGGAGAAGGAACTGGTGAAACTCGAGAAACTGGGGGTCATCGAAAAGGTAACCGGGCCCACCCCGTGGGTGTCGCCCATGGTCATCGTCGAAAAACCCAAGCAGCCGGGCGAGGTCCGGCTATGCATAGATATGAGACTGCCGAACGCGGCAATCAAGCGGGAAAGACATCTGACCCCGACGATGGATGACATCATAGCCGATGTGAATGGCTCGAAGTGGTTTTCCAAAATCGACCTTAATGCGGGATACCATCAACTGCCACTCGCTGAAGAGTGCCGCTTCATAACCACCTTCAGCACTCACTTGGGCCTCCGGAGGTACAAGCGACTCAACTTCGGAATATCCTCGGCCGCCGAGGTGTTTCAGAACACCATCAGGGAGCTGCTTTCAGGACTACCAGGAGTCATCAACGTGAGCGACGATATCCTCATACACTCAGCCACGGCCTCCGAACATTACAAGCACTTGCGGGATGTGTTGAAGAGACTCAGTGCACATGGAGCAACACTCCACAAGGAGAAATGCCAATTTTTCCAGCCCTCGATTGAGTTCTTTGGCTACGTGTTCAACCAGGAGGGAGTCCAGATCGACCCGCGAAAGTCGAAGTCCATCAAGGACGCCCCAGCACCCCAATCGCCCACGGAAGTGAGGAGCTTCCTCGGAATGGCCACATATTGCGGCCGTTTCATCCCAGGACTGGCCACACGCAGCGAGCCTCTCCGAGCGTTGACGAAGGCAGATGCCGCCTGGACCTGGGGCCCCAAAGAACAGGACGCCTTCCGGAGCATAAAAGAAGCACTTCTAGAGAACGCCACCCTCTCATACTTCGATCCGACCAAGCGGACTGAGGTAGTCGTGGATGCCAGCCCCGTGGGGCTCGGGGCAGTCCTGACACAAGAACATGAACCAGGGAAATGGACCGCCCTAGCATTCGCGAGCAAAGCCCTAACTCCCACCGAGGCTAGATATGCCCAGATTGAGCGCGAAGCGCTAGCCATCAAGTGGGCCTGTGGACACTTCCACCTTTACTTACACGGACAAGCATTCGTCATGGTCACAGATCACCAACCCTTGGTGCCACTCTTCAAGGGCAGTGCCCCCCATCCACCGCCACGAATCGAGAGATGGGTGATCCAGCTCCAAACTTATGACATGGAGGTCATCTACAGACCCGGAGCCAAAAATCCAGCCGACTACTTGTCACGGCACCCACTGCCGCGGGAACTGACAGCCACTGATGAGGAGTGTGATGGCTATGTTCAGTGGGTGGCTCTCACATCCTGCCCCCAGTGCATGACTCTAGATGAAATCAAGGAGGCAGCCACAGAAGACCTCCCCTACATGCGGTCACTCCAGGCGGTGCAAGAAGGGTCCTGGACGGATTATCTCCGCCCCCCCCCGAGTTGGTCGGCGGTGGACAAGGAAACCCTCACCAAGTATTGGCAGATCCGCCATGAACTCAGCGCCAAGGAGGAGGGCACACTCCTAAGAGGGACGCGCCTCGTGATACCAAGGCGACTCAGACATCGGGCCACCCAACTGGCACACGGAGGTCACCAAGGGGTCACCAAGATGAAGGCGCGCATGCGCGAGAAGGTGTGGTTCCCCGCACTGGAAAGCACCGTGGACGAGTATGTTAAGAGCTGCATGTCCTGCCAGTTAACCAGCGACCCGGAACGACCAGTCCCCATCATCACGGAGGAAGCCTGCACAGCTCCATGGGAAAAGGTCAGCGTGGATTTTGGAAGCTTCCCCGGTGAGGGGCATACTCTGGTGGTCAAAGACTCTTATTCCAAATACCCCCTCGTAGAGAAAATACAATCCACGGCTTTTGCCCACGTGGGGCCAGCACTTGAAAAGATGTTCTCCCTATTCGGCCTGCCTGGTGAACTCAAAAGCGACAACGGCCCTCCCTTCCAGGGAGCGGAGTTTGCCACCTTCATGACGACGCGAGGCATCACCCACCGGCGCATCACTCCCCAGTGGCCACAAGTCAACGGGGAGGTGGAGCGATTCATGCGAACACTTAACAAAATGTTCAGGATCGCAGTGGTCGAAGAGGCCGACCCCGAACAGAGACTGCACGAATTCCTGAGAGAATACCGTGGAACGCCCCATTGCACCACGCTGAGAAGCCCGTGGTCGTTGATGTTTCAAGGCCAACGTAGGGACTTCCTCCCCGTGCCGCCGGGGCCAAGGCGGGAAGATGAGGAACTGGATGAGATGCAGGAACGCGCACAAAGACGCCGGCGCAGGAATAACATGCGGGCGAGCAGCCGCCGCAGGGCCACACCAAGGCAACTACATCGAGGAGACCGGGTCATCATCAAGAATCGACGACCCGGGGGAAAGTTTCGGACCTTCTATGAACCAGGGCCGTGGACGGTCACCAACACGAAGGGCACCATGGTGACCGCCAACAAGGAGGGAGAAGAAGTGTCAAGGAACTCGTCGTGGTTCAAAATAGTCACTCCAGCCGGCAACACAAGTGCTGAAGCCCAGGAGGACACCCCCGAAACACCCGGAGCGACAGCACCAGAAGCGGCGAGTAGCTCTGCAGCAGACGGCGGGGGCCTCACACCAGAGCCTGAAGCACCCACACACTCCACCCCCGTCCGGAGCCAGGCCCATCACGGGGATCGAGGCTCGGGCTGCACGCCTCGTTACAGTCTGAGGCCCAACCCCCGCCCCAACCAGAAGCTCAATGACTATGTCTGCCACCTGAGCTCCTGAACTCTGCAACCGGGGAGCACGCAAGTACCCTTTCATCATTGTATATTCGTTTCATGAACAGTTTACTGAACATTTTGAAATTGTTGAAAGTTGGATAGAGATGTAGTGCGGTTACGTACGCATCCACGCATCCGCAGGCCAGGCGTGGCCTGCGGGGTCCAATAAAAGAAGGACGCGCGCTCGGGCACGTCACTTCCGAATGAGACGAGTGTGTGGTTTACTGGCTGATGCTCCGCGCTTCCACCCCTGCGCACGCGGCCATGCTGGTCGCTTAGGCCTACCCACACACCCTCACCACACAGATGTACCACACAGAATAAAATTGCTTTCCGAGCTATCGGCATAACAATATGGACAACCAAATTACACCATTTCGAGCTTGTGTATAGGTAAACAGCAACAAACAATATTGCAAACAAGAGGATCATTCTACAATATTAGGAAAAACATATTTTGAATTGAAATAAACATCCTTTTTGGGACTGAGAAGTGCTTAAGTGTATCATTATATGTTGTTAATCAAAGGATAAAACAAAACAATAGGTCAGAACAAAACCAAACCAAACATTACTTCAGCAGAGATGTACATGTGAGAATAAGCAATTTTACTTATCAGGAAAAGTTTTCGACAACATATCACAATATGGTATCATTTTTTGACACATTGTTTGGTTGGGGTTAAATGTATTAAACTGTGTATAAACGGTTATACTTTTATCAAATAGTGTTGCCACTGATGTTGGGGCGGGGTCAGTGAAAGTTGAAATTTATTTGTTAGAGAGTCGGGTGCTCACACTTTGCTATTGCCACTGACAGTGGTGTCACGAAACTTGAGGGGACTCCCCTGCAAAGTCCGCCGAGGAGCCCCCTTTCCCTGGCCTTCTACCTAGCACTTTCCCTGGAGTTTGTGACCCCTTCGCGCACAGCGTGTGCTGCAGGGGCTTATGTAACGCCACTGCTACTAATCACATAACTTGTGGAACGCTGCCCTCTCTTGTCTTAATTACAGACACTAACAAAAACACATTCTCAAAACAATTCCCTTTCAGTGGGGCCGCTCGTGATAATTTTGCCCCAGGCCCTACAAAAGCGTATGTCCGGCCTATGGTCAAATTTATAGGTTCTGAACACGATTGGCTTGTGTCAGATTTGCACTAGAACACATTTGACAGCATGTCGTGATAATCTTTCAGCTTTTGGAGCAATAGCTGCATCAAAATCCGGTAAATACTGGACATTCTACCCCGTAATTTTCCGGCATCCAGTACTCTTCAGCTGCAATAAACAATGCACCACTCATAATTGCAATTCCTGCAGAAACAGTTTTTTGCATATAAATTGCAACATAACAGGACACTTGTAATCAGACCCTTGTCTAATAAATTTGCAGACAGCTTTAATCAATGCTCCAGTCCTGGCTTATTTGTCAAAATAAGCTTATGTACCATTTCAAATTTAAAATGTGCCAGTCAGCTAAAACTGGACTGCTGTAATCTCACTTCACTGATAGCTTGCAGTGAGTGTGTATGGCTTCGTGAGTTAAATACTTACCAAAGCGATGCAAGCTTTGTTTGCAGGTCATGAGTTCAAATCCAGGCAAGGCCCATTTAACTTTCCACCTTTCTACATAGAGCATCATGAAGAAAGTTAGTACCACAAACCATCATTTTTAGTGCTTATGGATAGCATAAATGGCCCTTGGAAGAAGTGGTGGCTGGTGAACCCTGTAAGGGATGCGGCATAAGCAATTTCACATTGTCAGCTAGCCTATCAAACAAGCTCATATTTAATAAGAGGGATGGAAGAAAGTATCCCCTCAAGAACATTTGTAAAAAAAAAAAGGGGGGGTTGCAGTGGGCCCAAATGGTGCCTTTTGCTGCACAGTTTTCAACCTGGCTTAAACTCCGTGGCTTTTGCGGACAATTCTGAAAGGGCACTCATAGAATATTCCAAGCACACTGTTGCAAGGAAGGCTACCTCCACCAATAGGCATATGAGCTGACTGACTGCAAACCCTCGCCTCAAGAGAACTTTTCAAAGAATTTGAAACAAACAATCATATTTTAGTGCACTTTTACCAAAGAAATTACTAAAACGTCACAGGTTGTACAGCTATTTCAAATAATCTACGGAATACATTTTAACATGGTTTCCTTGCAGTTTTCTAAACTTATAAAGCGTCTCCCTTTTCCCTTCCCGCTCCTTTCACAAAGGTTATCAGTCACTTAATACGACAGAAAAATTAATTGTAAGACACAAGATTTAATGATAAAAAGTTATAGAGATGGTAAATCTGAGTCCATGGTAGCAGACATTTCTTCATCATTAGTAAGATTTTACAAGTTGTGACACAAGAACAACCGCTCACGTGCATAATGAGCTCCTAACTGACAATTATAAAAAACCATACCAAGGTCATTTAAAGCTTCACTGTAGGTTTTAAATCATGAAACAGCAGACATAGCAGAAATTTTAATAATTTTAGATGTGATGTGTTTTTCAGTTTAAAAAATCTTTATACCAGCTGTACTGTTCTGTATCGATTTAAATTCCGTGTGAATTTCCCAATTCATGCCCTTATATAAGTACAATTCACATTGCCCTTATTTAGGCATAGAAATCGAGCCCTTATTTAGGCATATACCATGCTACCTAAATACAGGCATGACCACTTACATCCGTTCATCGACATCACAACGAGTTCCTGGAAAACCAGACTCTTAAGCCTTTAGGACGTCCCCTTGCTTAAATATTGATTTCTCCAAGAATTCATTTATTATGCATGAACATCTATTTCTGAGGGGTTCATTCATAACGTTCCTATGCCCGACTTTTACCTCAATACTGGCATTCCTGAACACCTTCAAGGTATAAATATACCTTCATTTGCTATGGCAAGGCACGGTTCGGTTCGGTGCGGTTCGGCTACCTACTTGCTCGACACTGCTCCCCACAGCAAGTCCCGAAGGAAGTCAAGTCCCCAACTGACGCACTGACCAGACGCTGGCATCCTCTTCGGCGAGAATCCAGCCCCATTGTTACTGACTCCCCTTGCGGTAAGTTAGAGATCAAGTCCCGGGAAAGACAAACCAACCTCTCTCATTCTAAGGTATGGAGCTGATTACAACCTAGAGAAACCTTTGGCAATTCTTGCCACAACTAAACTAAACTAAACTATAGCTAAAACAGCACCTACTTCTTCCCTCGTACTAGACTTAGGTTAGATACACTGGGGTAGGATTATTTTAGAAGCAGCAGTTGAGTATTTTAGCCTGTGTTATTTATGTATGTAGTTTTATATATGTTATAGCTACAGACCATGCTTTTACAGTATTACTTTATATTACTGTGAACGCTGTACACATTATACTTTGCATTCTGTCTTACGATTGTAGCAGTTCATATCTCTTGCATGAGAAATAAGACTGTTCAATACACCTTTTTTTATTGAAACGCCTGTTTCCCTATTTCTGTGCAAAACTCTGTAGAAACGAAGCATGCACGATTGACTGAGTGAAACGGTTATCTATTGTTTCCACGACTCTGAAGATATAGTTCGGACTTTAAGGGAAACAAAGTTGTCATGTTTATACGGTTGTCAGATACTGATCCCTTCTTGTTCATTCGAGAAAGTTTCTAGTGATCTCTGAGTTAGCTGGCACACACAAGTAATTAGGTTTAATGTACTCGATAGAGACATACTGACCTCAGTCCTATGTCAAAACAATAGTGTATAATATTCCAATGCCCAAAGCCTATCAGGGATATAGGAACTAAACTACATGGCGCCCAAAGGTTTGGTAAGGCACTAATTTAACGCTAGATACAGGAGTGACTCAGTCGTGCTTTTCTCAGAGACCCGCTACTCATAATACTCCAATAGACGTCTGGATTGGATAGATATAATATTGGCCATAGCTGAGTAGGACGAAAATCCTATGTATTAGCTTTTTTGGTTTGTTCAACATTGAAGGATACAGTGTTCCAAAATATTGTGCACCTTATCTTTGTTTCCTTGAAACTTGCTCTGCAAATTTAAGTAAACAATTGCAGATGAAGCCAACCACACCGAAACCGGTGGAAGTATAGGCGACAACGCCGTACCAGGTTTTAACTTAACAGGTTTCCAAGAAACCGATGAGAATGCT
This sequence comes from Lissotriton vulgaris, assembly GCF_964263255.1. NCBI lineage: Eukaryota > Metazoa > Chordata > Amphibia > Caudata > Salamandridae > Lissotriton > Lissotriton vulgaris. Next base: position 514,417,889 of record NC_141689.1, read on the forward strand.
GTAATGATTCCACCAAATTTAAGGAGAGCCATCACTCTAAAACTTATAAAACATGGTCTAACATCAAGAGGTGGTAGAGCAGTTTTTGTGATGGAGGCACATCAATATCACCAGACAGAGGTATTCTACTCATGGATAGTATTCCCAGAATCAAATCCAGTAACACATTTGTTTCACTTCTACGAGGAAGATGATCCACCAGATGAATATATTCCCTTCGAGGATATTGAAATTCCACTCACATAGCAGGAGCATGAGCTCTGGTTTAAAGGCGCCCTAAAACATTTTAATCACATTACCAGGCTCGGTCCACCAGGTAGACCAGGAGCAACATGGCCGGTTTTAGCCGGCTGTACACCTTACCCTGACATTGAAGCAATGCCAGACGATTAATTACTTAGTAATATACAAAGATTAGTAGATTTATGCAAATAAAACCACAACTGTCCAAAAGTCCTGCAAAGGTCTTTTCTATAAACACTCATACCTCATCTAAAAAGAAGTTGGGAGAATAGCAAACAAACTTCCAAAGAGAAGCATTCTCATTCCTGAGGTAGGTCTCCGCAAAAGGAGCCCTCTGAAAAGAGGTATAACCTCAGGAATAGAGACAATTTGAGAAAACCTGACAGGTATCAAGACACTGATACACCTTCCTCTCGTACATTTCAGATATCGTCACAGACATCCGAAAGAAGAGGACGGTCAGAAAATAAGGAAGAACGCATGAAGTCTAAAGACAATCAACAAGTTCAGAAAAATAAAACAAAACCTCAATACACCAAAAAGAAGGTAGCAGGTCTAAAAATCAGACATGCCAAGGATCTTGAGGACACAACTTAAGAACGGAGAATGGCTCAGACAATGTTGGACAGCGCAGCAGAATTATCAATAGCTCGCCAGAACCTGAAGGGACTTCTGGAGACAGTAGACTTGAAATTAGTGCTTGATTCTCCCCTGAGGCGGAAAGCTGGGGGTCTAGGCTCTCAGACAGCATTTAAAAAACAAAAAGTGTGCTATTTGTTTTATTTTGGTTTTTATTCACGGACTATTTGCACCACGCCTGAGATGCTGATTCACCTGTTCCTTGCCGCATCACGACCCCTGCTCCCTGTGCAGCCGATTAGGCGCTGACCCAGAAGGAGAGAGGGGGAGATGCCATCTTTGGGGGACTGTGAGGGCTGCGCACCAGTTGTACGCAGCCTCGCAGCCTCCCACCCTCCTCCTGTCCTATAAAATGACAACCAGCTCCCGTCCGCGCAGCGGGCAGGCGCAGCGGGCGTGCTGGTGGCGTGCCGCAGGCGCACCGAAGGCGAGCCCGTCTGTGCCCGTCCGCACCGGGACCGGGCCCAGTGTTGTATTTATATCTAGGACCCTAATTCAATATTCCCGATTTATGCCCTTGTGAGGTTATAATCAATAATGTCCTGATAAAGGCATAATAATCAGATCCATATTCAGTAATAGCCCATGCAGTCCAAAGCACAGCACGGCTACTCCCATCAACTCCTAGAAAGCACAACGCGTTCTTTAAACAAACCAAGCCTCCAGCAGCCTGCGAAAATGCCCCCTGCTTTTGTTTTGATTTGAACAAGAACTCCTGAAGTCCAGAAAGAACTGTTAGTTCTTAGTGACGTCTTATTTCCAACCTTACGTCAAACCCGGCACCTTCCCGGTATAAAATACCAACAGTTGCCTTAAGCAAAAACACAGTGGTTTGGAGCAGAGCGGCCATCTACTTGCCCGAGAGCCCAGCTGATGCGAGAGCCCACGGAAGCCGCCCCTCCCGTTTGACGCACTGAGAGAGATGCAGTCTTTTTCTCCAGCTGAGAAAATCCAGATCCGGTGTTTCCAGCCTACTCTTGTGGGTTGCTGGGATATCGAGTCCTGAGGAAAGAGATACTAGACCTCCCACATTCTATTACCAAGGTACGGAGCTGACTAAACCCTTGAGAGAATTCTTGATGCAGATTCTTGGTAAAACTATCTTAACCAACTTAACGTAAACTGCTACTTATTTATCCCTTCCCATGTATTAGGCTTAGGTCAGGTACACCGGGGTAGGCTTAGTTAGAAGCACCAGTTGAGTACGTTAGTCAATGTATTTGTGTATGTATATATTTTATCCATTTTAAAGTATCATATGGCTAAGAAACCATATCAATGCTTTTACAGTATTATTTCATAATACTACTTTTACTGTACGCACTTTACTTTACTTTAAGTATTGCAATTGTGGCATTCATTTCTCTTGCATGAGGAAGAAGACTGCTCAATAAATAACACCTTTTATTGAAAACGCCCGCCTCTCTATTTCTCTGCATTCTGGTGAAACTAAGTATGCACTGCTGACTGAGTGAAATAGATGCCTATTGTTTTCACACGACTCTAGAGATGCACTCTTATTGTGAGGGAGCCAAGTTGTCATGTTTATGCGGTTGTCGGAAATTGACTCCCTTCTTGTCTGAGCCAGGGAAGTTCATCCCTCCCTATTCATTCAAGGAAGTTTCCAGTGACCTCTGAGCTAGCTGGCGCAAACCTAAATTAAGTTTAACATAGTCAGTAGAGACCTAGATGACCTCAGTCCTACGTCTACACTGCTGTTTATGTTATTCCAATGCGCAGAGCCTATTGGGAAAATAGGAACTACACTACATGGCGCCCAACGTTTGCTAAGGCGATAATCTAACGCAAGACACTAGAGTAACTCAGTCGTGCTTTTTCACACAGAACCCTTTTTTCCCGTAAAAACTCCAAAAGACATCTGGAGTGGGTGAAAGGTTAATATCCGCCGGAACTTAGTTGGATGAGAATCCTATGTATTAGTTTTTGGTTTGATCAACGTTGAAGGATACAGTGTTCCAAAATATTGTGCACCTAATCTTTGTTTCCTTGAAACTCGATCTGCAACAGAAAACTTTCAGTCAGTAAAATGTCAGAAAGTGACGAAGAGAAAGAAAGAGAAGCCTTAGCAGCTCGACTCTTAGAGGAAGACACAACCCTCTGGATGCAATAATCATTTCGGTCAATATAAGAAGAACTATAACTCTTAAACTTATAGAAAATAGACTGACATCACAAGGTGGTACAGTCATATTCGTGGTAGGGGCACATGAATATCGGCAGACAGAGGTATTCTATTCATGGATACATTTTCCAGCAGCACACGCTGTGACAAAAGACTTCCACTATTACAAAATAGAGGAACCTCCGGGAGAATACACTCCTTTCGACGAGATCGAAATCCCACTAAATTACCAAGAGCACCTGCTTTGGTTTAATGGCGCCCTAAAACATAATAATCATATCACTAGGCTCGGTCCACTAGGTAGACCAGGAGCAACGTGGCCGGTTCTAGCCAGCTACACACCACATCCAGACATTGATAAAATGTCAGTTCCTGAACTTCTAGCTCAGCTAAAACTCTTAATTAAAATACATAGACAATTGGTCCAATACGTCATGCTGACTGCAACAGTCCAACCGACAATTAATATTCCACAGCTGATCCCTCACCAGGGGAACACAAACAAGATCACACCACAGAACATACAATCATGTCTTGGTAAAGTACCCATAAAACGGGAACAAATTCCATTCTGGTTAGCACAAAAAATTACTCAAATAGAAGCAGGATTTCCAGATACTACTCCTACTGAGAAATACAGAATTCTGACTATCTGTCTCCCAATGTACATCGCACCGCATGTGGAAGTCTGTGACACTTGGGGCACAGTCTTTGCTTCGATCTACACAAAAACACATGGTGTCCCGTCTATGGCGGTCATACCAGATGTATTAAGACAGATTCAAAATGAATACGGCCCAGAACCTGCTTTAACCCTGGGTATGAAATTACTGAAATACTTCAAGCAGGTCTCAGCTATATTATTAGCCAACATAAAAGGTGAAGCAGCATCTGTGGCGATCCGCCAGAAATTGAAGGAAACAGATATAGCAGACCAAACATTTGAACTCGTCAGAATCATAGAAAAATCCTATGAAGAGCTAGGAAGAGATAGTTTGGGTGGGAAACCGGTAAAACCCCAACTAACTGAAAATCCTGAAAAAATATTTATTAAAAATAATTTAAGAACTCCAAAAAAGAGTTGGTATGGTAACAAACAATCCACTCCCAGGGAAAAACATTTCCAGCCCAGAGGAAGGTCTCCTCACCGTAGAGAGAGATCTCCAGGCCGAGAAGACAAGTCTCCCCAAAGGGAGCCCTCTGAAAAAAGATATAACCTTAGAGATAGGGATAAAATAAGAAAACCTGACAGATATCAAGATGTTGATACATGTCCCTTTCGATCCTTCTCACTCAATCTATCTCGATCTTCCTCACAGAAATCAGAAAGAAGAGGACGGTCAGAACACAGAGAAGAGCATGTCCAAAGACAAGGAACCTGCTCATCAAAGTCCTTCAAGCACCGGCGGCCCTGTCTCATCAAAGTAAAAAATTACAATTTCCCAGAAAGAAGGTAACAAGTATTAAAATTAAACATGCCGAGAATTCTGAGGACACAACTGAAAAACGGAGAGTGGGCACAGACAATGCTAGACAGCGCAGCAGAAGTGACCATAGCTTGCAAGATCCTGATGAATCTTCTGGAGACAGTGGACACGAATGAGTACATTCAGGTGGAAACTGCAGACACACGAGTTAGTGTGCCCCATAAACTATATGAAATAACATTACGTATAGAGGGAGATAAAACTAGGAAAATAAAACGTCTCTTTTGGGAAAAACTTTCAAAAGGCTATGACATTCTGTTAGCTGAGAAAGACTGGCCGCCAGAGTTTGTCAGGGAGTGCCCTCATGGCGAAGAAATGATTATGCCTGCCTTCTCGAATCATATCCCGATTCATAAAAAATACACATTGGCAAGAAAATGGGCAGTGGCTCAAGCTCCTGCCTTATATAAAAACCATGTAGGATTGGATGAGGATTCTCCTCACCACAAAATCCAATTAAAAAATCAGCCCACTGCTCAAAGGCAGTACCCAGTTAAACAAGAAGCTAAAAACCAAGTCAGAGAGATCTTAGATCAACTTGAATATCAAGGGGTGATCGAAACATGCACCTCACAAATGAACAATCCTTTGTTTCCTGTCTCCAAGCCAGACGAGTCATATCGTCTAGTTTTGGACTACAGACACCTTAACTCCTGTTGTAAAATATTTGCTGTACAAAACTCACATAGTGCAGCACTAATGAATAACATTGTGCGCAAAAAATATAAAATGACATTAGATATCTCTAATGGATTCTTCTGTAAAACCATTGCACCTGAAAGCAGGTATTTGACCGCTTTCTCAATAATTGGATCGCAAAAACAATTTTGCCGACTCCCACAGGGATTCAAGAATAGCCCAGGATTATTCTCAGCGAGGGTAACAGAGTTACTACAAATATATGATGATGAGGCATTATCCTATGTCGATGACATCTATCTCACAGATGATGACCTGGAGACTCACTTTAAAAGAGTGAACACCATAATACTTGGGTTTGCGTCAGAGGGTTACAAATTCATCTTTAAAAAGTCACGAATTGCCCATCTAACTGTCCTATTTTTAGGATATGAATTATCAAGTGAAGGCAAAAGCCTCGCAGACAATTTCTTAGAGAAATGTGCTGTCCTCCAAGCACCAAAAACACTGAAGAATTTACAATCAATACTAGGTTTCCTGAATTTCGGAAGAACATACATTCTAAATTATGCAGAGAGGGTTAAACCTCTCTATGAATTAATAAGACCAGATTTCAAACAAACCAATTGGACTCAGAAACACACAGAGATTTTGAGATCATTGCAAACAGGCATTTTAACTAAAACAAAATTACAAACTCGCGAAAACATACACAATCTTGTAATCCGAGTCATCCCAGGAAGATATGGATTCACATACCTGACCTCTAATGAGGGAGAAACGGTACCTATAGCTTACAAATCACATTTGTACACTGAAGCTGAAATGAAATTTGGCTCTACAGAAGAAATTCTGACTGCGGTTCAAACTGCTGTAGCAAAAGAAAGAGCCCTAGCACAAGGCAGAAGAATAGCTGTTTTCTCATCAGAACCAGCCCTTGAAGCGTTAACAAGTCCACATAATCTGATTAAAATGGTCTTAGATCCTAAATGGATAGAATGGGAAAATTCCTTTGCTACAGAAGACATGAAATACTATTTTGACCGAAAACTGAAAAAACGAGATGATCTAGTATATGAACGAGAATATCCTCTGCCAGCTGAAATCCTGCCTCTAGAACAATATACCTGCGTAATCTATATGGACAGATTCGCACAACACTACGATGTAGAAAAGAAATCCTATGATGCAGCGGGCGCGATTGTTAAAGGTTGCTGGCGCTCTGGTAAATTCAAACCAATGATTACCAAAACTAAATCACTCAGGAAATGTTCAGCTCAGCGAGCTGAAATAAGAACTTTAAAGATGGCGCTCGAAAATGCCGATCGGGAATTCCCCACACTAATAGTGTGTGATTCGTATTTCTGCGTCAAATCATACAACAGTGACATGCAGACATGGATCAAAAACGGTTACAAAGATGACACAGGTGCCACAATAAAGCATAAAATGCTTTGGGAACAAGTAGTTCTTTTAAAGAAAGAACTACAAAAGACTCATGTGATACACGCACTGAGTCATCGACGTGATGGCGTTCACGGTGCAGGGAATTCATTGGCTAACACAGCCACAGCAGGAAGCGTTCAGAAAAACAAATAGATGGAGAAACCATGTTGGCAGTAAAAGCCACATTAAAAGGCGATTATGCAGCATTACCTCTCAACTATCCACTCAGTAAAATATACATAATTGATGCAAACTCCGTTCCTTTTGCTCAAATCCCTGGAGTGGGGGATAGAGTAATTCCAAACACGAAGCGGAGAATCTTCTTACTACAAGAAGCACATATGGGGTTGGGTCTGAGGCACCAAGAGATCCTGGAATCTCTGATGGAACTACAATCGGAGTACTGGTGGCCGGGAATGAGCGTAGATATCTATTATTTTGCAAAACATTGCAATAACTGCAACAGAGATCGCAGTTGTGAACCTGGCCAGCCTGTAGCCCAGATACCACTATTAGATAGCATGAGGCTATCTAGAGCGCAGAAATCCAGTCGGAGAAATGCGTCCCATAATTAACAAAAGACTTAAGACATTTAAAAATGTGGCCCCAGCACTCGGCTGATGCCAGAACTGTTATAAAAGATTTGCGAGTCTTTATTGGCACATACGCAATTGGCATGCTACATTCTGATCAGGTTCTTGCGTTTAGCTCGCGTGCTTACAAAGAGGCCATGAACAGCATGGGCATCGCATTGCGGTACTCTTCTCCCTTCCATCCTGAGGGAAATGCGGTTGTGGAAAGAAAAAACCGGGACATAAAGCAATCTATAACGGCGAGGGTATTAGGTTCGGGTGATGGGTGGGTCAAACATTTAACAAGTGTCCAACGTAGTCTTAATAATCTGCCAAGGAATTCTCTAAAAGGTCTCACTCCAAACGAACTATTGTTCGGAACTAGAATGCTTATTCAGGATCTTCATAGTCATACTTCAGTGGTAGAAAAAAAATCCTTTGATATCAAAGATCGTTTGGCTGTTTTACAGGATTTAAATGAAACAAGAAAAAACCTGAGTAACATAAAGTTGAAACTACAGCCAACAGCCACTGAAGAAAAACCACCTGTCCCAGCAAGACCTGTCTGGATTCCAAAGATTGGGGATCTGGTCAGAGAAAAGATCGCGGTAAAGAAGGAATTTGGGCCTTCTTACAGAAAAGCAGTACATGTCTTAGCTATCAGCGAAACAAGATCAGTTGTACTACCGCCCCTTGCTGGTAAAAGGGAGAACAGAGTTGTATCCATCGAGCTGGTAAAACCAAAATCATGTGGCCAATAATAAGTAGGAGGCCAAGTGAACTCCCAAGAAATAGCAAAATACCGAACTTTGCTACAATCCAAGAGGCTCATACTGAGAGACTAATCACATTTGATAAACCTGCAGTGAATAACAAAGGACTATGCAATAATGCCATGGAACTAGTGCCTCTTGAAACCCAAATAACGAAAGTTCGTCAAGAAACACCAGTCTACAATGATGTAGCTTCTGACTATGGTAATGAAACAAAGAAAAATGCAAAAGCAAATGAAAATCCAGAAAAAATTCCAACAATTGACAGAACTGCATCTGGCTACTTCATCAATTTCAAAGACTTCTCTGAAGATCCAAGGGAGCATGAAGAAACGCCTCCAACAAAAACTTTCAAAGACAAAGTAATTGAACTTTTTCACCAACTTAAAGAAACATATCTGATTTCACCATGGATAGAATTTTGGATTGTGTAAGGTGTACTTACTCTCCTGCTTTGGCTCATCATGGTTCTCTGTTTGGGAAAATTCATGGATGGAAAATATAGTACAATGGACACAGCAAGTCAGAACATCAACTTGGTCCTAAAGCCTCACAAATCCTCTCACATCCAGAAAAGAGAACTGGCATCTGTAAACATCTCAGCCAAACTAATACCCGGTGGGGTAGCATGGGACAGAACTGATTATGACATTTTTGGCCCGGTTGAGCTCTTGAAGTATCCACACTAGTTCAAGGTTTCATTAAGTGACTTTGTGACACCAAGTACCTTCTCTGATGACTGGGACTTTGAAAACATTAATAATATGATGTCAAATTTAGTAATGTCAGCAAAATTTACAGAACATGATTACTTACAGGGTTCATCGAATTATGAAGAGTTATACTGTTATAACCATTATGGTGATCACTATTTGCATAAAACTGCTCAGCCTAGAAATGTTTTATCTTTTAACCAGTGGGAACACTGTCCAAGTCCACCAAAAGGCAGTTCGAAAACATTTTATGAGAAATTCCAGTACTTCTCAGGGTTTAATAACAGTGATCCAGAAACGTTTTATTTTAAAATGTTAAGTAGAACAGGAATGAAAACAATGTTGACAAATACTAAACTGATTTATTCTGAAAAATGTTATGACAAAATGTTTACATTTGGTTTCGAAATTTGGAAAAACACCATTGAAACAAAAACGATCTGGGGTTCCAAAGATTGGCAAGTACAAGGCCTAGAAGCATTATTTAGGGCCTGCATGATCCCAGAACAAATGATATTCTTGAATGACACAATTCAGCAAACTACTTGTCTTGGCCTAGCTAAGATAAAAGACTCAAATACACCGTCTATTCCGAAACCCATGACTGATAGTGACAGCACTGCAGATGTGGAGATAGACGTATCCCATATTTTTCACCAGAACAGAACACATCCTGATTGGAAAAAGTGGTTGATCTGGCCAACTGACATGAATAACTGTCAAGATAGATTCCTGAACAAAACACATGGGTTCAAAATGACCAGACCAGACCCTAGATACTCCCAGAGACAACATCCAGGGATAGTTACAACATACAGAGTAGGGAAACTTTGCCTTGAGTGGCTAGAGAAATCCTCACTGACTGAAATTAAGCAACACTTGACTTTACTTAAAGACGGTGCAGACTTGCGTGATTTCATAATGGGACCACGAAAACAGCGTCAAAAACATTTCATAGCGGCCGGTATATACACTGCATACAACGAAGCATGGAAAGTAATGCAAATTGAAACAGCTGAGAAAATATGAGAAATTGATCATATAAATTTGGAAAAATCACTTTCTGTTGTGGACAATGGGTTAACGACTCTGTCCTCCAGAATATCTTCACTGGACAGCATTGTATCATCTGCTTTTGATATAATAGAGCAGGACAACATGGTCAGTCTCAATTACGTTCTATTGTACAGCTTGGTTGGACGTTGCAAAATCTGCGTTCAGGCTACGTACCATGGCGTTTATTCAACACTACGTCATTATTCGGTATCTTTAACCTTCTTCTGAGCTTTGATAAACTCGAGAGATTACCATTGACAATGTCAGAGAGACTTGTCATTGAATGGATAATACATGGAACGATTACAATTCCGATAACAACTTTCCAGTTTAAATACTGTCAAGAGTATATACCTGTAGGCCAGTATGAAAGATTGGGTAAAATATACATCAAATCAACCTGGGATTTACCTTATACACACAGATGTTATAGTGAAGGGAACAAGGAGGTATTTCTTAGTGGTAAAAATTACAAAACATCACTAAGCGGTACACTTCTGTGTCAAGGTATTAATTTGCATGGAGCCTGCGAAGGGTCTTCAAATAACCTTTCATGTCACCTGCATGGCACGCCTGCAAAATGGATAGAGCCATTTTTTAGACCGCTTTCTAACGGCAGTTATGTTTTAATAAGTGACCACAGCTGTTGTGGCATGCTGTCAGGAAAAGCCTATCTGACAACTGTAACTTCTAGGGCCGTTTGCTGTATGCAAGTATTGTATCCACACAGCAATCCAGATATGGGGGCTGCGTTATGGCCTCAGTTGAATATCTCTTCTATTCAAATTGATACTTTAAGCAGATTGAAGTCTATTCTTTTACAGACAAATGTGCCTTTAACGTCATCAAAAGAAATGTATGATCTGCAAGTGGCAAGGACATCAGCAGAGGTACATTCCCTTTTATCGACAAATTGCCCCGTGCATTTCGTAGAAATATTAAGCCAAATCTTAAATATGTCTGATACCAGTGGCATCGCACATGTATTTAAGACAATTTTTTCTTGACTGTTAGCACGCTTTGAAACAGTTCTGGGCATCTTCCCGAATTTTGTCCATTCTGTCTTTGGCGGCCTACCCTTCATCTTGGGACTCGTGGCAGGAATTTTATTTTTGCTCCTTCTGCACCGATATGGCAAGCCGATCCACAGACAAGACTATAGCAACGATGGACGAAACGATCCTAGCAATACGATACCGAGACCGTATCACTAAGGTCCTCGGATTGGCCCGGCTAAGAGATCTGAGTACAACATGGTTTCTTCATTCAGACCAATCTGGCAAGATTGCATCATACCTGTGTTTCGATGTCTGCTATGCGGAGAAGAATGCGTGTTGGATGTCTGTCTTACACTACAATTAGCAGTACCAATGGATATCAATACTTTCCTAGGTCCTGCAACGACTCATGCATTGTGTTGTCCCCAGTGGCTACCAATTCTGATGATGTCATTTGTTGAGACTTCACCACTACGAATAGGTGGCGGTGAGGTACGAGAGGAAAGCAGCACCAGGTACAACCTTCTGTGAGCATTGCTGATCCAAACATCGATGATAGCAATCACGCAGAGAACTGCACAGTTGCAGCATTTTCGAACTTGGTCGAACTTTCACCTGACGTTGTAGACCAATTTTTTGCGGGTCTGTCTGAAATAATGTTCTCTCCAGTCAACGAGAATAACTCTTAATAAAAAACAATGAGCACACAGCGTTCCCTGTACTCTGAATTCGACCTTCAGTTTTGAAAAACAAAACTACAGAAAATATTTGGAACTTTTTTCCCCTGAAAGCAAAATTATTTTTGTTCAGTTTCCAAAATATTTACTTTTCTTGGCACATGGTACTCTGCTTAAAGTAGAACTATTCTTAGACAACAGAGCTTCTATTTTAGAATGCTAGAGACATTATTTTACCTCAGCCTCTAGCACATATACACCAATTTGTATAAATATGTGATGAAATGGTCTCGACCTTCTTTTCTGTATTTAGAGCCATTTTCATGTGTAATTTTCGCAATTCATTCAGCTGTTATATATATGCATTGATCTGAATGATGACACTGCTTGAAAAAGCGTACACTACCAAAATTTCAGTGTATTTACCTTATACCATTTCAAATGCGAAATATGAATTTTGGGGTGGGTCGGAAAACACACATACATCGTTGAATGTTTACTATTGCTTAGTTTTTTAGTAATGATGGACATCAATCCGTGGAGTGGGTGTTGTGTTTATATCTAGGACCCTAATTCAATATTCCCGATTTATGCCCTTGTGAGGTTATAATCAATAATATCCTGATAAAGGCATAAGAATCAGATCCATATTCAGTAATAGCCCATGCAGTCCAAAGCACAGCAAAGCTACTCCCATCGACTCCTAGAAAGCACAACGTGTTCTTTAAACAAACCAAGCCTCCAGCAGCCCAAGAAAATCCCCTGTGCTTTTGTTTTGATTTGAACAAGAACTCCTGAAGCCCAGAAAGAACTGTTAGTTCTTAGTGACATCTTATGTCCAACCTTACGTCAAACCCAGCACCTTCCAGGTATAAAATACCAACAGTTGCCTTAAGCAAAGACACGGTGGTTTGGAGCAGAGAGGCCATCTACTTGCCCGAGAGCCCAGCTGATGCGAGAGCCCGCGGAAGCCGCCCCTCCCGTTTGACGCACTGAGAGACACGCTGTCTTTTTCTCCAGCCGAGAAAATCCAGCTCTGGTGTTTCCAGCCTACTCTTGCGGGTGAGCTGGGATATCGAGTCCTGAGGAAAGAGACACCAGACCTCCCTCATTCTATTACCAAGGTACAGAGCTGACTAAACCCTTGAGAGAATTCTTGATGATTCTTGACAAAACTATCTTAACCAACTTAACTTAAACTGCTACTTATTTATCCCTTCCCATGTATTAGGGTTAGGTCAGGTACACCGGTGTAGGCTTAGTTAGAAGCACCAGTTGAGTACATTAGTCAATGTATTTGTGTATGTATATATTTTATCCATTTTAAAGTATCATATGCCTAAGAAACCATATCAATGCTTTTACAGTATTATTTCATAATTCTACTTTTACTGTACGCACTTTACTTTACTTTAAGTATTGCAATTGTGGCAATTCAGTTCTCTTGCATGAGGAAGAAGACTGCTCAATAAATAACACCTTTTATTGAAAACGCCTGTCTCTCTATTTCTCTGCATTCTGGTGAAACTAAGTATGCACTGCTGACTGAGTGAAATAGATGCCTATTGTTTTCACACAACTCTAGAGATACACTCTTATTCTGAGGGAGTAAAGTTGTCATCTTTATGCGGTTGTCGAAAACTGAATCCCTTCTTGTCTGAGCCAGGGAAGTTCATCCCTCCCTATTCATTCAAGGAAGTTTCCAGTGACCTCTGAGCTAGCTTGCGCAAACCTAAATTAAGTTTAACATAGTCAGTAGAGACCTAGATGACCTCAGTCCTACGTCTCCACTGCTGTTTATGTTATTCCAATGCGCAGAGCCTATTGGGAAAATAGGAACTTGTCCCCTGGTCCCACATTGACAGGAGTTGTGACTTCTTATATCAGAGGCGAACTGATCCAACTCCGCCCAGCTGTGGATAATAATTGTACACGGTTGGAACCACAGAATACTGTTAAGCACAAGGAAACAAACTGCCACTACTGTAAGTCCAACCTGCCACTAGTTAAACACACTGTTAATTCCTTCGATGCACACAATAACAACAGTTTTAATATAGTAACAGCACTTATTAATGCCCGCTCTTTAGGCAAACACAGACAGGACATAGCAGACCTCATTATTGATAGAAATATCGATATACTGTTTGTCACAGAAACTTGGAAGGACAATACGTCTGAACCGGACCTGGTGATTGCCGTACCTGATGGCTACAAGGTTCAACAACAGGACAGACTGAACAAAAAAGGCAGTGGTCTGGCGATAATATCCCGGTGTCATCTTCCTGTAAGAACATTCCAAGTACCCTCCCTCATATGTGAAGCTGTTCACATTTCTATCATGCTAACGCCCCTGCACTACTTTAAGGGATTACTCCTTTACAGACCCCCTGGAGCTCGCACAGAATTTTTGTCCACCTTCAATACTTTATTAGAATCTCTAGTGATAGAGCACTCTTTTACCGTCCTAAGTGATTTTAATTTCCATTTGGAAAAAATACATAATAATGAAACCTTAGCCTTATTAACCGACATGGAGACAGTGGGGCTCTCTCAGCTGGTCACGTCATCCACGCATGAAGCTGGCCATACGTTGGATGGTATCTTCTCCAACTCAAAGGAAATTCAGGTTCAGGACATCCTTTCACAACTTTGGTCAGACCACCACGCTATCATTTTTAATATATTAACCAACAGCGCACCAACCAAGAAGGTGGCTGAAATTAACCAAGGCGATTCAGAAAAGGGGGTGGTGATGGACAGAGTATCTGAATTAAGCAGAACACTCATACCCAGTCAACAGATCAGGGCTTGATCCATCACCGTTTTTTTAGCTCACTGCACCATCCAAGCTCAGAACCTGGCTACATGCAAATTAGTCAGTCCCTGGCCCAGTGCATCATGGGAACAGGGCAGACCAAACTACCAAGCCAATTCTTTTACTGGGAAGGAAACAAGCTTCCGGGGACCGGTTTCTGGCATTACAGCCGTCTTCGGCCCGGCTTGCTTGAATCCTGATGGTGCAATGAGCAAGGGACTCATGTCTGAGCATACCCTTCCACGCTGAAATTAACCAAGGTACTTTAAATGTCTGGAAAGATATAATACACACCTTACAGCGCTCTTAGACAACACATCCCCGGCTATCTCTGCCAGTCCAAACTTTGCCATTGAGCAATATACAGGCTGGATAAGTAATGCTATGAATAGGCTAGTGCCTCAGAAAACTATCTCCAATAATCGGTCCTCTCCCTCGGCACCATGGTTCTCCAATTCCCTTAGAGAACAGAAACAGAAGTGTAGGAACTATGAAAGACATTGGCGCAAAACCTATACTACCGAACTAAAAATGCGATATAAAGAGGAAGTGGAGTGGTGTAGCTCACTGGTTAGAGGCGGCAGACCCGGGAGCAGAGGACGGCCCGGGACCAGGGTTCAATTCCCGACGCGGCAGGGTCGTGGACCAGGGTCAGCGGACTCGATAATTCTCACCTCGGTGCCTACTCTAACCAGGGATCACACTCGGCAACTCTGGGCATCAAGCTTCACACTTAAATAGAAATTCTGTTTTGCCCGTTCTACTTTCAAAGGTTCTGGCGCAATGGATTTTCTGTTTAAGTGTGAAGCTCGAGCATACGAGAGTTTAACATGGGACCTTGGGAGCAAAAACAATACGCAACCCATGATATTTGCGCACGCGTAATTGATTAAAGTTAGCACCTACTGGGATTGATAGAGTACTTGGTATTAAGAATGTTTATTTGTACATTCCAGATTTTCCCTGATGAAGGTGCATGGGGCACCGAAATGCATTGGAACTTTATAAAAATGCTTGAAAAGTAAATATGGTTCGGAATATGTGAATAAAAACATATGCGGATGAAATTAATAAATTGAACTTTGATGCAAAGATACATGAATCTCATAGTGAAATAATTCAAAAACTTTTTTGCTGAATATTGTTCAGCCCCAATATCTGTGCCAAGGGTGAGAGGCCTATGGATTAATAGGTCTGCTACACTTTGAAGACATCATTATGCCAGCCTTATCCAACCATATTTTAGTACATTTAAAATATACTTATGCCAGGAAATGTGCAGTTGCCCAAGCCCCAGCATTATACAAAAATCATGTAGGAAAGGATGAGGACTTACCTCACCACAAAATCCAGTCACAAAATCAACCAACTGCACAAAGGCAGTACCCAATTAAGCAAGAAGCTTAAAAACAGGTCAGGGAGATCTTAGATCAACTTGAATACCAAGGGGTGATTGAAAATGCACCTCATTAATGAACAATCCTTTGCTTCCTGTTTCCAAACCAGACAATACATATTGTCTAGTTTTGGATTACAGACACTTAAACTCTTTTTGCAAAACATTTGCAGTGCAAAATGAACACAGTACAGCATTAATGAATAACATTGTCCGTAAAAAATATAAAACCACATTCGATATTTCTAACAGTTTCTTATGTCAAAACATGGCACCTGAAAGTAGGTATTTGACCGCATTCCCAATAATGGGAACACAGCGACACTTCTGTCGTCTCCCTCAAGGACTCAAGAATAGTCCGGGGTTATTCTCAGCAAGGGTAACAGAGATACTACAAACTTATGATGACGAGGCATTGTCATAAGTTGATGATATCTATCTGATAGACGATGACCTCGATAGGCACTTGAACAGGGTGAACACCATTGTACTTGGATTCACCTCTGAAGGGTATAAATTCAATGGAAAAAAATCAAGAATTGCTCATCTTAACATCCTTTTTCTAGGATATGAATTATCAAGTGAAGGCAAAAGCCTGGCAGCCAACTTCTTAGAAAAGTGTGCGCTGCTCCAAGAACCAAAAATGTTGAAGAATTTACAATCGATTCTAGGTTTCATGAATTTTGGAAGAACCTGCATTCTAAACTACGCAGACAGGGTTAAACCTCTCTATGAATTAATCAAACCTGATTTTAAAACAATAAATTGGACACAAAAACACACAGCAATTTTGTGTTCACTACAAACAGACATGTTAGCAACCAAACATTTACAAACACGTGTAAACGTACACAACTTAGTGAACCAAATAATTCCAGGTCAATGCGGATTCACCTACTTAACTTTTAAAGTAGGTGAAAAAGTACCAATCACATTCAAATCACATTTGTACACACCAGCTGAAATGAAATTCCCTTCTACAGAAAAAAATTCTGACAGCAGTTCAAACCGCTGTAGCAAAAGAAAGAGCCCTAGCACAGGGGAAACGCATAATTGTCGTAACTCCTGTACCTGCCTTAGAGGCAGTGACAAAAGCGAGCATTCCAAATGCTAAAGTTTTACATCCGAGATGGATACAATGGGTTCATTCTCTTGCTGCAACTGATGTTGAATACGTTTTTGATCCTTATTTGAAAACTCAAGCATTCCTGCTATACGAACAAGAATGTCCTCTGGCTAATGAAATTCTGCCTCTAGAACAGTATGAATGTATAATTTATACTGACGGATCAGCACAACCCACTACGTAGGGTAAACATGCTTATAGTGCTACACGCGCGAACGTTAAAGGTTGAATGCGCGATGGCAAATTCAGACCTATGGTTAAGAAAACGAAATATCTAGGAGATTGTACAGCTCAGCGAGCTGAACTACAAGCATTCATAATGGCACTTGAAAATGCGGATTGCGAATTCCCCACACTCATAGTGTGCAATTCTTTCTACTGTGTACAATCATATAATCAATATTTGCAGAAGTGTCTTAAAAATGGTTTCAAAGATGCAAAAGGTGGTACAATCAAGCATAAAACGCTTTGGAAACAAGTAGTTCAGTTGCGACACAGATTAGAAAAACACTCATGTGATACACACGCTGAGTCATCAACGTGATGGCTTTCACGTTGAAAGGAATTCATTGGCTGATGAAGCTGCGAAGGGGGCTGTGCAATTGGCTTCCGTAGCTGCAATCACTCGTTCAAAAACGAAAATAAGACAGTGAAATAATACTGGCTGTCAATGCTACAAGCAAAGGCAGCGGTGCAGCATTACCTAAACAAATTCCACTCATATATAATTGATGCAAACAGCGTTCTGTTTGCTTGAATTCCTGGAGGGTGGTATAGAGTAATACCAAACAGGGACCAGAGAGCAGCTTTGATTTATGAAGCACATTTGGGAGGGGGTCTGATACATCAGGGATCTCTAAAACAATATTAACTGTAAAAGAGATGTGCTGGTGGCCAGGAATGAATGCACACTTTAACATATTTGTTATTAACTGCATAGACTGCAGTAGAGACCGCAGCACAGAACGCCACCAGATACCTGACTATAGCAAAGCCAGCCCAGTACAGACACCATTTTTAGACAGCATTAGACTATCTACATGCAGGCGTCCTTATAGACGAATGCAGCCCCACAAACACTAAATAATGGTTCCTTTGGATGTGGCCTCAACGTTCGGCTGATGCTCAAACTGTTATAAAAGATTTGTGATTCTTTATCGGCACATACGCAATAGGCACACTACACTCTAACCAGAGCTCTGCGTTTAGCTCTGGAGCTTACAAAGAACCCCTTGGCAGTTTGGGCATTGAATTGTGGTACTCTTCTCCAATCCATCCTGAGGGAAATTCTGTTGTGGAAAGAAAAAAACGGGACATAAAGCAGTCTATAACAGCTAGAGGTAGTAGGCTCGGGTAACGGGTGAGTCAAACATCTAATTGGGGTTCAACGTGCTCTTAACAACTTGCCAAGAAGTATTTGGGACAAGAATGATGATTCCAGACCTTGATCGTCATACAGCAGAGGTGGTAACTAAGAAATTTGATATCAAAGATCGTTTGGCAGTTTTACAGGGTTTAAATGAACTAAGAATGAAACAAAGCAACGTGTTCCTGAAGCCAACCAGCACTGGGGAGAAAACCAACCATCCCAGCAAGGCCTGTCTGGATCCCAAAGCTTGGTGATCTATTCAGAGAAAAGATCACAGACATGAAGGAATTTGGGCCTTCTTACAAACAACCAGTACCTGTCATAGCAATCCATGGAACAAGAACAGTGATACTGCCGCCCTTTGTTGGTAAAAAGGAGAACAGGTTTGTGTCCTGATCAAACCACACTATGTGGCCAATACTAAGCAGTAGGCCAAGTGGACTCCGACAATGTAGCAGACACACTCCTCTAGCTACAATCCAGGAGGTTCAAACTGAGAGACTCATCACCATTGAAGAATCTGCAGTGAGAAGGAACTTGTTACTCTTGAGACCCAAATAACAGTTTGTCCTGAAGCACCCGTCTACAATGAAGTAACAAGTGATCAAGTGGTTCCAGCGATTTCAACAAATCTGGATGCAATTCCAACCATTGACAGAATTGCCTCTGGCTATTTCATTACCTTTGATACGTTTTCTGAGGATCCCAGCAAACCTGAAAACAACACCAGTAAAAAGAACTTTCAAAGAACAAGCAACTGACCTTTTTCATAACCTGGAAAAAACGTATCTGGTTTCACCATGGAATGAAATTTGGATTGTGTTGGGAATATTTTTTCTTTTACTTTGGTTAGCTCGAGTAATAACTTTGGGTATGCTCATAAATGGAAGATATGTAAAAATGGACACAGCAAGTACACAAGTGAACTTACTTCTGAAGCCACACAAATCATCCCATCATGAACAAAGAGACTTGTCAGCAGTGAACATCACAGCAGTTCCTATACCTGATGGTATAGCTTGGGACAAAACAGAAATTTTTGGCCCGTCGGAGCTGGTGAACATTCCACACTTATTCAAGATTTCATTAAATGACTTTATTACCTCTAGCACTTTTTCAGAGGATTGGGACTTCTAGACTGTTAATAATATGATGGCTGATCCAGAGATGTCTGCAGTATTCACAAATCATGAATATTTAGAAGTTTCATCAGACTATGAACAAATGTATTGTTATAACCATTATGGTCATCATTTCTTACACAAATCTAAGAATGCCTAGAAATGTATATATGTATAACCTATGGGAACATTGTTCTACACCTCCAAAGGATAGCTCAAAAACCTTTGCGAATAAGTTTCCATATTTTTCAGGGTTCAATGTATCCAATGCAGAAACATTTTTCTTCAGAAATTCGAACAGAACTGGAATGAAAACTATGTTAACCAATACAAAACAGATTTATTCTGCAGCCTTTTATGCCCAACTGTCTAGACAAGGTTTCAACTTTTGGAAAAACAACATTGAGACAAATACTGTCTGGGGTTCAAAATATTGGCAAGTGCAGGGGGTAGAAGCTTTGTTTAGAGCCTGTACCCTGAGCAAATTATGTTTTAGAATGACACTGTCCAACAAACTTCTTGCCTTGGGTTAGTCAAGATCAAGGACATGAACACACCGATCATACCAATACCTGCGAGTAATAGCTCTACACAGGGGGAGGTCGACGTACATAATATTTTGCATCACAACAGATCAGATCCAGATTGGAACAAATGGTTGCTCTGGCCCATAGACACAAATAACTGTAAAGATCGATTCCTGAACAAAACTCAAGGTTTCAAAGTCAATAGGCCGGACCCAAGATATGTTCAAAGACAGCATCCTGGGGTAATAACAACATACAGTGTAGGAAAGCTATGCCTTGATTGGCTACAGAAAGCTACACAGAATATTTTTCAAACAGAGAGTGACCCCACAACCCAAGAGAAAGTGTACCCCTTGTAACACATCTTTTGGCCTTATATTCTCGGGGACCCGCGTAGAGAATATTAGTGGTATTATTACCTTACCTACCAATTGATTTCAGGAGGTACATATCTTTTAGAGAGATACATATATGTAAGATGGGGTGATTGACTACAGAACGGTGTCCCCGAGAATATAAGGCCAATAGATGTGTAACAAGTGGGGAGTGTGTGTTCAATGGTGGACCCTGTAGGCAATTTTGTACATCAGTTTATTCTTTTTTGTTCAATATCAATGTGTTGCATATGTTTTTATTTATACATTTTGAGGGGATAAGACCTTTTTGACCTTTTAGGGTGATTTTAAAACAATCACTGTTGATGAGATATATATTATAGTGCATAGACTAATAGGATAAGATCTGTGGGGATTAATGTCAATATACGTTATCTTTATGACCTTTAAGAATGAGGCCCTGGTGGGTTATCGAATCAGAAAGTAGAAATGATTTGTATTTGAGAAATACATTTTTTTATCTGATATTGATATGTATTTATTTATGTTTTATTTCAATCAGGCTTTTAATCTGTGTATTTTTTTAAAAGAGAGACTAGTATTTGGTTTGTCTTGAAGAAGGTGGTCGCCATCAGAAAAACACCACTGAAATGCATCGACGCATTTTTCTGTTCACTTGATTGTATCCAAGGAATGTGTTCATGCCCAATAGATGATAATATTAATGGACATAAGAACAGATAAATGAAATGAATTCCATGTGGAACAATTCAAGCATGATATGAATATTATATTGCACTTTTTTCTGTGTCTCTCATTTATGTCATTTTGGTTTTTATGTATTGTAATGACCCCGATGAGGTTGTGATTTGTGTTTGTTTTAATTTTTAACCAAAAGAACCCACATTGTTTTTTAACAAATTTATATATTATTTGTATAAATCTTGGTAATAATTCGTTTTTTTACTATAATTGTCTAAGAGAGTCCTTTTTTATAAAAAGTGTGTGTGAGGATTGTGAGAGTTTGCCCCATTGGATTGTGAACATTTTAAATACATTAAGAACCTTTTTGGTGTTTCCAAGAGTCCTTTTCTTTCTTTAGTTACAGAAAGCTACACAACATGATGTAAAACCACACTTATCTTTACTTAAAGATGATGCAGACCGTAGGGAATTCTTGCTAGGACCAAGAAAACTGCGTCAAAAACGTTTCATATAGGCCTGTATATATGCTGCATATAACGAAATACTAAAGATTACGCAAGCAGAGACTGCATAACGAATACGAGAAATTGATCGTATTAATTTGGAGAAATCTCTCTCTGTAGTAGACAATGAGTTAAACACTCTGTCGTCCAGGATATATTCATTGGACAGCATTGTGTCTTCTGCCATTGACATCATGTAACAAGACTTGGTCATATCATGCAATTGGGTTAGACGCTCCAAAACATGCGTTCAGGCTATGTGCCTTGGCGCTTAATCAATACTACGGCACTATGTTCAGAATTCAATCTCGCTGATAAACAGATCAGACTGGAACAAAGGAGAACAAACTATACGGTGCTGAGCATTGAAAAACTGGAAAGATTACCATTCACGGTGGAAGAAAAAACAGCTACTGAATGGATAATACATGGAACAATCACTCTGCCGGCTACAATTTTCCATTTGCCTAAAACACATACCAGCAGGCAAATATGAAAGGTTGGGTAAAAAATACATCAAGACATCCTGGGATTTACCATACACACACATATGTTGGAGTGGGGGGCGTGAAGTGTTTCTTAGACGTTCAAACTGTGAAAACGCACTAAGCCGTTCTCTCCTTTGCCAGGGTATTATTTCACACGGGACCTGCGATGGCTCCTCTTACAACTTATCCCGTCACCTGCAAGGTTCACCAGCTGCAGTGATTGATCCAATTTTTGGACAACTTTCAAATGGAAGTTACCTCATGTTGAACGATCACAGCTGCTGTGGCATGTTGCCAGGTATTTCATATCTAGTAACTGTGTCAACCAGGGTCACTTGCTGTATGCAAGTATTGTTTCCACAAACCAAGACAGCCAGGGAGTCGCCTTTATGGCCTTCACTGAACATCCCTTCTATACGAATCGATACTCTAAGCAGAATGAAAGCCATTCTTTTGCCAAAAATTGTTCCACTGACCTCGGCCAAAGAAACCTATGATCTACAAATCGCAAGGACTTCTGCTGAGATACATGCCCTTTTGAATACAAACTGCCTATACATTTTTCAGAAATGTTAGGTCGTATCTTAAACATGTCGGATACGAGCTGTATTGTACATCTATTTAAGAATGTATGTTCCGGTCTGTTAGCACCTTTTCAAGCAGTCCTCGGAATAATTCCAAACTACGTGCACTCTGTGTTTGGCGGACTCCCCCTCCTTTTGGAACTCATTGAGGAATACTGTTTTTGCTCCTACTTCTATGATATGGCAAGCCAAATCACCAACTCCACTCCAAGCTCCATAGAGAGAGCTCTAATGGAGATGAAGTGTTGTGAGCGCATCGTTCAAATTCTGGGATTTCCTTGTCTACAAGAATTAAATACCACATGGTTTCTGTCATTCAGACCAATCTGGCAAGATTGCATCTTACCTGTTCTACGCTGCCTGCTTTGAGGTGAAGAATGCGTGCTAGACATCTTTCTAACACTCCCATCAGTCATGCCTACGGATATCGATACTCTGCTGGACCCAGTTACGGCCCATGCTCTGTGTTGTCCCCAGCGGCTACCAATTCTGATGACGGTGTTCATTGAGATCTCACAGACGCAAAATGCTGATGCTGAGGTACAAGTGGAAATAACAGGCACGCAGGTAACATCCAATACGAACATTGCTGATGCGACCAATGCTGAAGGCGATGCTTCGCATCTATGTACGGTTAATCTTCTAAACGAGGTAATCCAACTTTCACCTACAATGATAGACGACTTTTTGTCTACAGACATAGAAGATTTAATGTTTTCTTCAAGCCCTAACACTGACTTTTGATTTTGGCACACAGTGTTCTGAGAGACTTTGAATTTGACCTTCATTTTTTAAAAACAAGGTACTAACTCTGGAACTTTTTCCTATGATTATTTTTTTTTCAAATTTGTATTTTTAAATTTTTTGGCACAAGTAATCTACTTATAGTAGAACTATTCATCTAGAACAAGAATTCTTTGAATACTTCCAGAGACAATATGTGACCTTGTCCACAAAACAAACAGTTTTATGTAATCTGACATGAAATGGTTTTGGCCCTTTTTCTTCTGTATAAACGACCAATTTAATAAATGTATATTTTTATGATTCATTCAATTTGCATTTCAAATGTCAACATTTTTACTTCGAATGAAACATTGCTTTAATGTATACAGCGCCAATGCATTCTTATGCTTACAACCAGTTCTAATACATTTTTCAATGTATTTTGGACATGTTTTAAGCACTTCATGTGTAGATATATTTTAGATATGTTTAACATGTTTAGAATGTAGTAACGTCGTATATACGAAAGTGTTATGGGTGTTTCGATTTAGATTCCGTATGAATTTCCCGATTCATACCCTTATATAGGTACAATTCATATTGCCCTTATTTAGGCAAAGAAATCGAGACCTTATTTAGGCATAGTCCATGCTACCCAAATACAGGCGTGGTTACTTACATTCGTTCATCTACGTCACAATGAGTTCCTGGAAAACCAGACTCTTAAGCCTTTAGGACTCCCCCTTGCTTGAATATTGATTTCTCCAAGAACTCATTTATTAACCATGTACATCTATTCCTTAGGGGTTCATTCATGACATTCTTATGCCCGACTTTTACTTCAATACTGGCCTTCCTAAACACCTTCAAGGTATAAATATACCTTCACTTGCTATGGCAAGGCACGGTTCGGTGCGGTTCAGCTACCTACTTGCATGACGAGGCTCGCCACAGCAAGTCCA
The DNA here is from genome assembly GCF_964263255.1 of Lissotriton vulgaris. Lineage (NCBI taxonomy): Eukaryota > Metazoa > Chordata > Amphibia > Caudata > Salamandridae > Lissotriton > Lissotriton vulgaris. Next base: position 514,441,935 of record NC_141689.1, read on the forward strand.
GAAGGAAGTCAAGTCCCCAACTGATGCACTGACCAGACGCTGTCATCCTCCGCACCGAGAATCCAGCTCCAGTGTTTCTGACTCCCCTTGCGGGGTGTTGGATTGAGTCCCTGGGAAAGAGATACCAACCTCTCTCATTCTAAGGTATGGAGCTGATTAGAACCTAGAGAAACTTTTGGCAATTCTTGGCACAACTAAACTAAACTAAACTAAAACATCACCTACTTCTTCCCTTATACTAGACTTAGGTTAGGTACACCGGGGTAGGATTATTTTAGGAGCACCAGTTGAGTATTTTAGTCAGTGTTATTTATGTATGTATTTTTATATATGTCATAGCTACAGACCATGCTATTACAGTATTACTTTATATTACTGTTAACGCTGTACGCATTATACTTCTCATTCTGTCTTACGATTGTAGCAGGTCACATCTCTTGCATGAGAAATAAGACTGTTCAATAAACCCTTTTTATCGAAATACCGTCTCCCTATTTCTGTGCAATACTCTGTAGAAACGAAACATGCATGATTGACTGAGTGAAACGGTTATCTATGGTTTCCACGACTCTGAAAATATAGTTCTGACTCTAAGGGAAACAAAGTTGTCATGTTTATGCGGTTGTCAGAAACTAATCCCTTCTTGTTCATTCCAGGAAGTTTCTAGTGAACTCTGAGTTACCTGGCACACACAAGTAATTACGTTTAATGTACTCGATAGAGGCATACTGACCTCAGTCTTATGTCATAATTATAATGTATATTATTCCAATGCGCAGAGCCTATCAGGGATATTGGAACTACACTACAGTACATTTCCCATAACATCATAAATAATTGCACAAAAATTAGCAAGATTGATCATTTAAATAGCAGCGTGAAATATTTTGTATATTCATTCATTTTGCCCCAAATTTCTGATACAAGCAGCGTTAGCTTGCCTAAAAACAAACAACTATTGCATGGGTAGCAACAAAGTAAACTTCCATCGCACACAGAATGGGCTTGTACAAAAAGACAAGGTCCAGCAGAACCAAACCCTTACAGAACTGTACAATGCAGGCAAACCCTAGTTACTGTGACTAGCGTCCTCCAAAAAAACACATTAATGGCATGGTCAACATCATATGGAGTAACAAACATAGTAAAGGCAACAACAAAGAAAACTCCCTTTCCTAAAAAAACAGGGGCCGCCTTGTTAGTAGCATTGAAAGGTCAGCATATATTGAGAGGACTTTTGCTGGACAAGAATGAACATTACCAAGAGATTTCTCCTCTAATCCCAGTTTTCAAATCTTCTCACTCGGTGGTTGGAGTTGCTGAGCTTTGTTAACTCCACCCAACCCTGTGATGTTCTGGAAATTATTGGATTTGAGGAGAAGTAAAGGAAACCTGTAATAAATCAATGTCCTCTCGTTTTATCCTCGGGCTGTGGAGTCTTATGCCATTGGAAGGATTACCAACTTGGGCGCAGCTGCAGTGCAGTCAAAGATTGCAAGGGGTGCACTGCTCTGTAAAAATAGATAATGGGTGGTCGATAGTGGTGTGTCGCCCCACACATGCACAGTGCCAGGATCAGGAGCAGTAAAGGCATTTTGTTCATGGGAGGACTGTTGTCTCCTCATTAGTGTCAGTCATGAGGGGGAGGGCTGATCACAGTACCCTTGTGAGACACTCACCTCTGATTAAATTATTATCATTAGGTGAGGCTTTAGCCAAGACCTTTTGTTTTCAGTTAAATCGCACATGTATAATATACTTACATACAAGGGCCTTCAGACAACAAAATTGTTGTTGTGTAATTCACATGTATCTCATGCCTACTACAGCATACAACATGGGGCAGTGGGGCAGCCAATTTCAGCCACTCACTTACCTAAATGTGAGTGACTGCCCCAGTTACTTACAAGGACAAGATGTACTAAGGGTAATGAAGATTACCGGTAAGTTACGAATATATTACCCTTATATCCCTTGTTCCAGTCATTGCAAACTGAGGTATACCAAAGCTGAAGTAATTTGACAACTGTAAGCTTAAAAAAAGTAAGGGAACATGTTTTAGAATGCAACAATCCAAAAATTACTGAGTTCCAAAAACAGTACTACAACTACTCAATCACACTGTAGAATTCAAAAGACCTATTCCCAAGCGCATATAAGTATCAGATATATTTTTAGACGGTAATGCTGAACAAAAGTATGTTCAGAGAGCCAAGCTGCTGCCCTACAGATCTCTTGAATTGATACTCCTAGAAATTCTGCCCAGGAGGCAGCCTCCCAGTGGACTGTATGATCCATATGAGTGTACCCTTATGCCTGCAAGATGGTAGACTTAATCCATCTACTGAGAGTCAAGATAGTCACCTTCTTTCCTCGTCCTGCTTGCCCTAAAGTCATAAACAATGAATCAGACTTCTTGTATTTTTCAATCTTTATATTTTACCAAATGAATTGCTATATACTCGGTACACAATGAAAATCTATTGCAAGATGCAGCTCAGTTATTGGCTCTGGGTTCCTCGGGTTCTTGGTGAACCTTCAAGTCCTATATATCTCTGCAACCACAAGGGTCCAGCAGATGAAACAGTATATTGCGTTAAAGAATCTGACATACTTAGAAGAAGTTACAGGTGAAAACGTTGGTACAAATGGCTGTTTTCTTCAACTCAATTTCAATATTTATTATATTTTAACTGTTAGTTTCTACTAGAAAACCTTCAAGGATCTACACAAATGACCCCTTGCTGAATTCATAATGTTGTCTAATTTTCAGAAATGCATATTATTCCAGGATCCATTATTGTTTTCATACCCAACTCTACCACTAACTGAAGGAGGTTGGAAGCACATAAAATAGCACAAATAGGTTATATCCCAGTAAAATGCCAAAACTGTGTAGAAAAAATTGGTTTCCTGACAAAAGTCTGCCTGTCCCTAAAAGCTGAAAAGATGGTGGCTTCAGCATCATAAACCCTTGTTTGATAACATTTGCAGGGCAAAAACAGATGCTTTCTTCTGAATCCCTTTTTTCCTAGTATAACAAAAAAAGAAAGATTAGCTATATTTTGGCTAATTTCCCGGTCCCCTTGAGGGGAATTTACAAAGCCTGGGTACCTTTACAATCCTCAGGTTATTAGGAAAAAAAGGATGCAAATTTGGCATGGATACCTTATGTGGAAAAATAGTTACAGGGGCCTAACTGTGAACTACCCCAAATAGCAAAAAAAAAGGCTTAGCATGGCTGAGCGGTGGGAGGCCTAGCAGCGAAGGGGTTAATCTGTAGGGCAAAAGGGTGGAGATGGCAGAACACAGAATTTACTGCCACCATTCATGGTGTCCCCGGGCAGCTCACCCATTTAAAAGTCTCAGTGCAAAGGGAGAGATTGACAGCTGGCTACCCATTACAGGACATTCCAGAGGCGGGCTCTATTGATAATGGGAGGAATGATTTCAAACATATTCTTTGTGGCCTACGTATATTATTCTATGAAGTGAGGTAACGTGCCACATTACTGCACTCTGGCCCTTTTTGCTGTCCATTGTTGGTGTTGATGGATGGTTGGGTATTCTGAAGCACACGTACCAGCTGCCATCAGTTTGTTCTGTCCATAACAAAGTTATCTAGCTATGTTCTTTGTTTGTTTTACATAGGTGAATCTGAGGGCAGACGTTTAGGTGCATAACCTGCACTTTCAAACTGAAACATGGTTGTTAAGGGCTAATCTGAACGATAAAAACAACACATAGTTTCAATGTATCCTATTTGTTATTTGGAAAGGTGGCACCTGCCATTCACAGGGACCAAATGCTGCTCACTCATTTAACCAGGGTCACTCACGCAGAGCACTTCTACCCTCACTGTACTACAGATTATTGCAGCCTCCAGTAGCTTTTCTGTCTAAGTGGCCGGGCTGACTAATTTTTAACTTTCTTTTGCACCTGGTGCCTCAAATATGGTTCACCATTAATTATAATGGGGTGACCCAGTGACCCTCAGAGCCTGGGTTCTAAAGTTTAGACAAAAAACAATGGTTTTGTCGGATGTACAAAGCAATTTCTTTGTTATGTTATAAATCTAAATATTCTTTACCCATTCAATTCAAATTCAATATGCAAGAACACACAACGCAATTTTTACTTTAAAAGATTTTTCTTATTATAGATATCTTCCATGAATCAGCCAATTCAAAAATGGCTGTCCAAGACAGAAGTGACATAGAATCACATACAGGGTGAAATGTTTTTAGGTGACTAGAAATGACAAGTGATGACCGTGGTATACAAGGAAAGGGGGAATGACATATTTACATGCACAACATAGATTTTTATCAGTCCATTTTTAAATGCAATAGTCACAACAAACAAGGCTATTTTCTTTTTAGAGTGTAGCTTCACATGGACAGATTGACAACACAACGTCGACGTTTCGACCATAAAATGTGGTACAGAATAATTTTCATCTCAGGAGGGTCTTCATCAGGACAAGGGGATTGGAGGACAGCCTGAGAACTTTGATGAGCTAGAGATGTCTTCAATAAGTATTGGGGACGGGGTATCAGCCGACACCCTCCCGGTGATATCCTTTATTGTGGTATTCTTCAGCAGATAAATGTAGAATTTCTTCACCAGCCGATGGAGAAATGAGGCGAGCCACCATGATAGAAAGGCCATCCTTTTAAAATTCGCAGCGCGCAGAGATTTACTTCCTAAATGGCATATGGCCTCCCAGTCGTTCGGGGTAAGAGGACATCCTGTCTCACAATCTATTTTAACCAATGGCTCTCCAGCATGGAGGGTTAACCCTGTTTATGTAGCACCACTCACTACGACCCCATAAAGAGCTACCGAAAGTTGATTTCGGGCGTCAAATATACCACTAATGTTCTTTAAAAAGTGAGCGTATTCAAAAAAGGGGGATTTCCGATGGCTTTCCACCCTAGCCAATACCTCTTGCTAAGACATCACCCTATTTTCAATAATAAAATGTCTTAGCTCAAATAATCCACAGCTTTCCCAATTGTTGATGTGTCTTGATCGAAACTGGAAGCCAAAGCTGGGAACTTCTCTCAAATATTGGAAACCGGAGGAGCCCATCTTTTAAAAAAATGACTGAAGTCAAAAGGCGAAACCTTTCAAAGTCTTATAACTTTTTTTTAGGGAGTTTG